>NC_137455.1:296145088-300945088 GCF_964235325.1 Thermobia domestica
AACGAATGGAGGTGGTAGGAGGGGAAAGAAGATGAAAAGAAAGAATGAGCAAAAAAAGATCGGTGGAAATTAACCCGTTTTTTCTTAACTAGCGCTTGCGACTGTTTCTTTGTGCACCGCTCTCTGACTGGTCCGTTCACATAAGAAGAAGATAAGAAAAATACATTGTAATTGCCTTCTTCATCAACCAAACTCTGGTTTGGTTGTTGTGTTATAAGTGAAGTCTGGTCCAGGTAGTCAAACAGTTCAATCGCAGAACCACTGCCAAGTTCCAGCGGATGGAATCGTTCATTCACTTCTGCAAGATTCACTGATTGGTATCAAAGGTGAGCTCTAGACTGCTGTGTATTTTATATGGTGATTCGGGCATTGCTCCTTTCTATAACACTATCTAATTCTTTCGGATTTTGACTAAGTGTAATGAAAATATTAATCATTATTGTCTCAATTGATTATATGTCTTAGATGTTACATAATTGCTAATGAAGTATATTATGTTGCGGTATGGGAAATAAAGAAAAGCAGGGCCGCGGTGGCTCAGTGATAGAGCGTTGACCTCTGGTGCTTGGGGTCCCTGGTTCGATCCCGGCCCCCGCCAAGTGAACTTTATGGTGGACAAACACCGTGTGCGTGAGTTTTCTCGGGGTTCTCCTGTTTCCTCCCACTTTCTTCATTTCATTCATTACTCATTTCATTCATCATCACCGTCTCCTTTAGCCTAGCCGGCATAACCGTGGGACATAAAACTCAAAGACTTCATTTCATTTTATAAAGAAAAGCACTACAAATTACAGTTTTCCCATTACTTTCATCTTAAGTTTATGCATATTTTCTATGTGCAGACACTTCACATTCTACGATCAAAAGTATTTTCATTGACAAACCTCTACCTAATCCTTCTTAACCGCTGAGAATGCTTCGAATTGAAAAAAAAAAAAAAAAAAGCTTCAGCCTGTACAGTAATTGGAGAAGACTTACCTGAAAGTTGCTTTCAATGAGACGTCAAAATATGATTTCATTGTTACTGCTTCAATATAAATCAAAACAATACAATGGAGAATCAGTGAAGCATATCTATTGTAGTGTAAGTCTTGAGCTCAATGCCAAGTTACATCAAGCAGACTAAGTAGACGTATTTGACCAAGATAATGCGTTTTGTAGTTTCCGTCTTAATCAATCAATTCGTCTTAATGATTTTATTGTGCTCCGGAATATCCGGGAATATATAATGCAAGTTTTATGTACATATTCTCCTGCGTTTTTTTGTTTTTTAATAGAGTGAGTACATCTAGTAGTCCAGTAAGAATTAATATAATGATTTCTGTGATTTTGGAAGCAATTGTTTCAGCAGTGTACAATTTATACTGTAGAAAGAAATTATAAATTAAAATATCTTTTTGCCTCTTATTTCGATTCCTTTTAATGATAGGAATTGTAAAAAATAAATATATAAATAAATAAATAAAATAAATAAAATCATAAGATCAAAACAGCTTCAAGAATTTATTAAGAATAGTATGTGTTCAGCGCTACGATGGATTCTTTTCATTAGGGGCGGATCCAGGGGGGGGCGATCGGGGCAATCGTCCCCCCAAGAAGAGGAAACTTTCTTATTTTATATATATAAATAAAACCCATCCCAAAGTTTGGAGCCCTTAAAATTGACAGTATGACAACACACCGCCCCCCCCAGAAGTCGGTCCTGGATCCGCCCCTGCTTTTCATTCTACAATATTTGATTTTGTAAGAAGAGCTTCATATTCTGAATTCTAATATGACCTTCTGCGGCCAAGTAGCTAACGTCGGTGATTTTTATGCGTTTTATTAGGACTATCTACCAAACGAGACAAGATAGAATTTGCGTGACACGAAACAAGACGGGACAGATCTCTTCGAATAGAAACCGATACACTTTCCGAGACGAGACAGACCTCTTCCAATAGAAATAGATGCACTTTTCGAGATGAGACAGAGCTCTTCCACTAGAAACAGATGCACTTTTTTGAGACGGGACAGAGTTCTTCCAATAGAAGTGGATTACTATCTAAGACGAGATATCACTTTCACGACATCATTTTTAGCCGAGACAGCTTTAACTCTTGTCTCATAGCCAACCTTACGTATAGTTCAGGATCCGGTTGTTGGTTATTTTCGAGTTTAGCGCTCCTTCAGCAGCGAGGCTATGTGAGATCTGGGCCTATAGCTTAACGTGCGATCTGAAACACACAAGCTCCCGCCGGGAATCGAACCCGGATCTTCACGCGTCAAAGACAAGTGCGCTAACCACAGTTCAGGACTCTGTCCCGATGGGATTTGCTTGCCTCGATACAACGTCTCATATATTCTTGATGCAAGAATGGGATCTTAAAGTCAAATCGAATTAATCAATCCATCTGAATTGAAATAGCGATCAACAAGCGTTCCTTACACCATCAATGCCTGTAGAAAGCTCAGAAAGTGCTCCTTAGAAGTATCACCAATATCTGTAGAATGTTCACAGCGAAAGATAATCATGCGCGATCTGGCTCAGAATGGTTCAGCGATCCGATATCTTAACATGCTTACCAGAAGAATGAGGGATACACCCACAGGGGGGTCCACCGGGTTCGGACCCCCTCCCAAAACATCTGAACTCAACATGCATTACTCAACAACATATGTACCATCTCAATATACTTGTTTAACTGGAAAATGATCAATGTAGCATGAAAATGTGATGTTACACTTCATCTGTAGTCTTTCTCTTAGAAAAATATAGTTCTATCAGTTTCCTCAAAATATAGGGAAGTATTTCACAACTACTTATTACCTTTTCGGGTGGAGAATAATAGCCGTTTAATACTACATGTAAGTAGTGAAGAAGCTTAAACTCTCCCAACCAAAGTTTCTGAGTGCGCACCTGAGAAGAGCTAATGAAATACATAAAATGGCCGAAGTATACAATATATACATGGCCGAAATATACAAATAACAAAATACATACATAAAATCATAAAACGTTTAATCAAATCGAAAATTTCATATCGTCTTTTCACTGCAAATAAAGCTGGAAATAACACACAATATGTTGAGTTGTAAGGTATTATGAAACGCACATAAAATTACTTCATTATTGCGAAGTTATCGTGATGCTTCAAGATCATCCTTCATATTAAAATAGAGCCTGGCAATACTGATAATACCCTGAAACAATTGTAGGACGTTGTCAATGAAACACGAGGAGGTCGCTACTCTTTGGGATTTCCCTTTCATTCTTTTAAGCAACCTTGTTAAAGGAAGTCTCGTCCTTAAACACGTATGGAAATTTATAATGCGTACGGCGGAGAGTTTGAAAAGGTGGGGACGATGTTTGAAGAACTGGTTCTCATATGTTTTCCCACAAGCGTCAGATCCTTTTTTCGGAATAACTTTTACACGTGATAATATTTTCAAGGTCGGAATAGAAGTTACGTTTCTTTCTTTTCTTTTCCGGGAGGAAAATTCTGGCTTAGTTAATATAGTTATTACTTTTCATTGAGAAGGTCAATTATTGTCGGATGCATTACTTTCTAAGAATTATTGCTTAACTTTTGATACCTTTATGTAACAGTATGAGAAGGGAAATCATACTACGTATTGTAAGAGTAGAATTTGAAGTGATATACTTTCAGTAAGGTTGGAACATAAGTATCAAAAGACATCTTTTACTCATAAAGTTGGCGAACCATAATCTAAAAGACATTGGAGACACATTAAAGTGAACTAGCTAGTTTTCTTTCTAACTCTGGGGTTTCAAACTGTGCGGCGCACATCCCATTGACTTTGCTCAACATTTAAATGTGCCGGTTTTTATTATTTAAATTCCTTCTCTGCACGCATTTTTCAATTTTAACATATATATCTGACTTACCACAATTTATAATTAACGCCGGCTAATAACATTAAAAGGTGTACTCAGTATTTACAATGTAGATCACCTTAATGAGATGTTTCCATTAGTGATTAATACATTAAGCATAGTTTATCATAGTGATACTCTTTCTTTTAGGGACACATGTAGACCTATTTATATTCTTGGCACATTTTATTTTTGACAAGGGAGGCGCGTCCAGATTTTGGTGGTTGAGGGGAGCCTCAATTGCAAAAAGTTTGAAAACCCTTGTTCTAACTAGTTCTGTGTTGCACACAGGCGCACACCCAGAACGTTTTGCTGGGAGGGGTCCAAGCTTTAAGGGGGAAGTCCAATACTATACGCCACTACGTCTATGTAGTATTGAACGGGTATTATTCTGCACCTAAGAAGACGAGTACTTTTATTAAAAAAAAAAAAAATAGAATTAGATTGTTTTTATAAGCGAAAGAATACAGATGAAGTATAAGATCAAATTTTCATGCTACATCACTCATTTCCCGGTTAAACAAGTATAGATTTTATTGAGAATTGTGCAAATGTATGTTGAGTTAAGAAGTTTTGAGGAGCGGGGACATCCCATTTGTGCGCCCCTGATTGTACACAATATAGATGGTAGATCCATATATAAGCACTTTTAATTTTTTTATGATCTAGATAGGTTGTTGTTATTTGACCTCGTTCTGTTTCTCCTTTTCTTTTCATAATATTACAAAAAGGAAAATCATTTTAAAATTTGTAAGACATAACCCTTAGAACGTAGAACTACTATCAATTTGGAAGACATTAGCTTTAGAATATAAGTTCCCGAAGTGGGAGATACCGCTCACAATGAGCGCTAAAGCCTTTTAGGTGAGGAGGAATTGAGTTGATTGTGAGTTTAACGTCCCTTTCAGCAGCGAGGCTATATAACACGGTACCTACTGATTAACATGGAATCCAAACATGAGCTCCCACCGGGAATCGAACCCGGATCTCCCACGCGAAAGGTGCGTTTGCTAACCGCTTAGCCACGAAGGAGTTCTAGGGGAGGGGTTAAATCTATCTAGGTATAGGCTAGGCGGCTGTTTATTGAAGAAATTAAGAATAAACAGCTGTTAATAATTTTCGTGATTCTGCAATCGGGAAATAATTGAAAATTCAAGTTCTGCTGTATTAACCACTAATTTTTCAACATTTTAACGACATAAATAGTAACGTATTACAGGTTGCTATTTACATCGAAAATATGAAACGGTTTGAACGAAATAAAATGTTATAATGCTGAGGGGGTTGTTATATTATATACAGGTATATAGACCCAATATATATTGCAAATTGGGCGATGGTTCTGAAAGTTTGAGAACCTATACTTTAAAATACTATACACATATACTTGGAGGTCATAGTCCTTAGAATGTATAGCGTTCTATGTATTTGGACGATACAATCTTTCAATATAGATCGTTCGTTGTACGAGGGTAGACCGAAAAGAAACCGGACTGAAAGAGCGCTGCCGTTCCTAGGCATAGTAGAGAGTTCTCCTGCTAGGTGGGTCTAGTAGAGACCTTCCCAGATCAGTTGGCCAAGCGGCGTCTGCGTAGGAGGTTAACGTTTGATCGCATTATTGTTTTTCTCAACTGTTCTCGTTTGCCGCCTGTGTAATCGTTATGGCAGATTCAAAGGAACAAGGAGTGTGTTTGCTTCCTACTTGGAAAAACGGAAACGAAAACTTACCAAATGCTTCAACAGGCTTTCAAGAAGGATACTATGAACAACACACAATTTTTTGAGTGGTTTGAGTGCTTTAAGTGTGGTGAGATGAGTGTTGAAGATCATGCTCGTTCTGGGTGCTCTTCATCATTTCGAAACGACGAAAAATCGAACAAATCTGCCCCAAAATCAGCGAGGATTGTCGTTTTATGATCGATGATATTTCAAAACAGGCAGGAGCGAGTTGGAATTCGTGCCAGCGTGAGGTTTTGCAAATGAGACATGTTGCAGCTAAGTTTGTTTCTCGCCTGCTCACACAAGATCAAATCATTCCTCTGAATTTGAGCCAGGAATTGAAAAATCAGATTGAAAGTGATCCAAACTTTTTGACCAACATGATAACATTTTCCGAGAATTAAACAAATTCTAAAAGGAAAATGTTTTGATGGTGTAGAGGCTGCCTTTTGCAGAGCGCGACGATATAAAAGTTCCAGAGTTCCAGAGGTGCTTCAAACGGTGGGAAAGAAGATGGGAGAAATGAACCGCATTTAATGGAGAGTACTTTGACGGAGATTGAAAGAATTTTGTAAAACAAATGTAATAAATTATTATTTTTTTTAGAACGAAAGACCGGTTTCTTTTGGGTCCTTCCTCGTATATGGAAGATGTAGACCTTGCAACATAGAACTATGTTAAAGAAATTACTTCTGAAACTTTAACATGCATAATTACTTCGGAAAATTTTGTTTCACAATTATTCTGGAAACTGGAAAATGCTACGATTATTACTCTGAAGACTGTACCATAAGTACTTGGGGCCTTATGCAGAATCTGACGCGTGATTAGTGCCATACTAAAGAGTTCGACTAACACATGTTTCCTGCAGTAGTCAGCCCTTCAGTATGATAGATCCATATATAAGCACTTTTAATTTTTTTTTTAATGGTCTAGATAGGCTGTTGTTATTTAAAGCGACACTCGTTCTATTTCCCCTTTTCTTTTCACAATACTACAAAACGGAAGATAATTTTGAAATTTGTAGGACATAAGCCTTAGAACGTAGAACTACCGCATTAGATTAATAGGAGTGGTAATAGACTTTTTCATCAAGAGTCGAGACTTGTTTTCTCTTCTTTCACTTAACATAAGCTTTCATACGATGCTCAACTTGAACCCCTTTCCATTTCAACATTTTGAGTTGGATCACGTCTGGGACCCTGCGAGGGAACCTGGAACATTTTTCTTTTTACTTTGAATCATTATACTTTTGAAATAATGACATATCCGTGTTTTTGTTTCTACACATATTCCACCGTTTCAGATTCATACGAGTGGCCATAGACTTCGCAATAAAGATTGTGTTGATATTTTGACCCACTGCTATTTTGCACAGGCTTATCGTAAAGAGTCGCGACTTGATTTATCTTCTTTTATTTAACACCAACTTTCATACGATATGCAACTTGACCTCCCTTTCCATTTAAAAAATTTGAGTTGAACCCCATCTGGGACCCTGCGGGGAACCTTGGGACAATTTATTTTACTTTGATACGTTATACTTTTGAAATGATGAAAGACATGTTTCTTCTGTTTTCATATTTGTCCCACCGTTTCAGATTTTTCGGGGTTGCAACGGATTTTAAGACACGCTTAAAGGTGTTAATAAAAATGAGTAACTTGCTGCCCTCAAGCGGAATGCTTGAGACCTCCCCAATTTTGGTAACCGGTTTTGATCTTACCTTGACCCATGCTTTCAGAAAATGTATACATCACCCCCACTTTGTGGGTTCAAGTTCAAGTACATTCCGTGTTAGAGGAGGAGGCCTAGGAGAGAAAACAGTGCAGCCACCACATCCAATATCGCAAACGTTGTAATGACGTTGTTCAGTAATTAGACATATTCCAATATAATCCCATAACTTAGAAAATAATAATATAAATTAGGAAATTTTAACGATTCGAAAGATTTTTCGTACCCAATGTATGTAAATACGGGACATTTTGGCGTTCCGAGAGATTTTTTCGGGACACCGGGAATGGTAGTGAAAAAACGGGACAATCCCGTTTTTACGGGACGGTTGGTCACCCTACATTAACCTCACAGAGTACTGTTAGGCCTACTTTGATAATGCCATAATGGTGATGAAGCCATACTTCAGTATCAATTTAATTGGTGAATTGGTTACCGTACAGCATCAAATTTAGGTTTATAAACAAAGTTTGTCTTTTTCGATTTTCGTTCAAAGTTCGCATGAGGATTAAATTAGTGCCATATATCTTATCATAAAAATCAGGGAACTATTGTTTTCTTTGATGATGCCGCCATTTGATTCTCGAATATATTTTGGCCTTTTGATAAAAGCACTAATTTTCTTTCTTTGCGGTATCGTCAGTACTAATTTAACACTAACTAACTTTGTGTAAGGGTTTCATGTCAATCGGTTGAGTGGGTGGGGCTAGCGTGAACCTTGTCCCACCCATTTTATTTTTGTTTTTGTTTTCTGTCGTTTGTGTAACAGCAAAACTTCTTTTTAACATTACAGGTCGTCAGCACTAACTAGCCACTAATTTTTAGCATATGTTTTAAAATTAGTGCGGGAGTGGATGGGGCCAGGTTTACACACATAAATAAAAGTGTTATTTCTGCACAAACTAGAAGTCTTTTTCCCTGTTTCTATCTTCATAATCATTCGTAAAAAAGAAATCTAGAAGGTGAAAAAGTTATTCCTACTAGGGATGAAAATTTTCTTCAGAGGATAAACTTTTGTCAGGCGAAAATCCCTTGCATTTCCCTCGTCAATTCTCACACTGATCACAACTATGGAATTGACTACGAATACTGAAAACAATTAAAATAATAATTGTTATCTGGTCTTCTTTTTTCTTGCTTGAGTGAATCATAATTTTAATTGTAACTTGATTTTTGTGTATTTTATGATACTACAATTAAAAGGAAAATTGTCATTGTGTTGTGATTACGTTTTATCAACAGATTTTGGTCCGTTTTGGCTGAGCACTGCCCGTGGTGAAGAGAATATTGACAGTGTAGGATCAATGCCAAGAAAGTGGTTAGCATTGTTGGATTGTCAATAGTATTGAGGCAATAATATATAGGCCTAGAGAATGATATAAAAGTATTTTACTGACTATAATACTCACATTAATTTTTAAGCATTTTTTTAAAATACCGTAACATTTTTACCATTTTTATTATTAGATTGCAATGCCAAACTAAAAAAGAAAAAAAGGGCTTGTGAATTCCCCACAACTCATGTTCGTCGCATTAGTGCACTGCTGCTACCAGTTGAATCCAATATTACCAGCTAGATAGGTTTCCCGCTGCATCGAATATATGACCATTTTTAAGACTGGGTGAATTTTAAATCAAACACTGGACATTTTTTTATATTAATTTCGAGCATAAGACGTGCCTGAATTTTGGAGGCAATTTTTCGAAGAAAAAAGTGCACCTTATAGTCCGCAAAATACGGTAAGCGTGTAGGATCTGCTAAAGATTGAAAAAGGCAGATTTACAACAATTGCGACTAACTGTAAAGATTATAGGAACGTAGCTAACATAAGCTGAACTTCATTTTTATTTTTATTTCCAGGCAGTTATAGATGACAAAAAGCCGCATACAATATCATATTTTTTTTAAATCAAAAATAGAAAGTGAAACTCAGGTTACACAAGGAAATGACTAAGTATTTACACACACAAAAAGTAATGATAAAAAGTATAAAACGCCCAACACACGTGATGGAAAATAAACAGGCTATGGTACGATATTACGAAAAAAAAGTGAAAATGTGGATAAAGTGTACGAAGCTTTTAGAGAAGAAAATTACTCTAAGTTATTTCAGCATGTTCCACACCAATAACTTTAATAATGGATGTTGGAATAAATAAAGAAAGAAGGAAAAAAAAAAAAAAAAAAAAAGAACAGAAACGAAAAAGTTGAGTCCGAAACTAATTATTAACGCTGTGGGCTGTGTAAAATATTTTTGGTTATTTCAATCTCAAGTGCTTGATGCCACATTTTATTGAAGAACAAAATTCATTTTCAGACATACACTCATGTCCAAAATTATTGTCGCATGTCTATAAATATGTTATTGTAGCAATATAATTTGAAAACGAATTCGTCCGGTATTTCTTATAAGGTTAGTATGTGTATAATCGGCAAAGACATGAATGTGGCAAATTTCATGTTAAAAGAGTAGTAAATAAGAACAATAAAACGAAAATAAAACTTTCTTGTCCATTTAGCAACATTTTGTTTTACTCATTCTAATTTTCGTATTTATAATTCTTTTCCTATGAAATTTACCACAAATATTCATTTCCCGTTTATACACATAGTATCAGTATTAAAAGTAATCATTATCAAATTAAATTAATATAAGAAGACAGTTATAGATATGCGACAATCATTTTGGACATGAGGTACACTTACAAGATAACGAATTATTTGCAGTAAAGTGTTATGCTAGTTTCTTTGTCACTAGTGAGTTTCCCAAATGTTCAAATACTTCGCCCTTCGTTGATGTTTATAAAATGTTCATTATACGTATACTAGTACACATTGCATTTACGAACTAATAAACATAGCTAATTTTCATGAGGTAATTTTTCATGAACCACCTTCCATCTGGAGTTGCATTTTTGGTGGACAATATTCACTTGAAATTAATAGTTTACTTCATTACAATAACTTTATTTAATTTCTGTAAAATTAAGTTATTGTGTTTTTGTCATAAAAAAGAGATATAGAATCACTTCTTGGATTACGAAATCCCAATTCCTCGTTTTTTCACGGTATTACGGATTTAGCAATTAATACAAAGCTCCAGGTGGACACATTCAAAATCAGATTCAATTTTAGGTATCTATGGAATGAAAAAATAATAACTTTTTGTCCCACTTTTCATTATCATAAATTTCATGTCTACGTAAAACAGTAAAATACAGTACGGTAAATCAATAGTTTCTATTTCCATTGATGCGAAATGCTAATAATTTGTGATGCAAATTAAAATTTGTTGCACAAATTGCTATACTTGCCCGATCAAGACCTGACAATGATTAATAATCCCTTTCGGCAAAACTCTTACCAAGCCTGGGCTTACTCGTACAGGTGCAGTCAAGATTGGTAACTGAAAATCAGTAGAAAACACTATTTAAAAATCAAGGGCGTATGTTTACCTATGTACTTTGAGAACTACAAGTTTGGAAAGAAAGGAAACCATTCCGTACAAAATGTTCCAATATTTAAATCAATAAAGGAATCAAAAAATATATGAGAGACTTCTTTCCGCCAAAAAACTCAAAATATCTCAATCAGAAGTGAGATTTCAGATTTTGCTTGTGATGTTAGGATATACGCGAAGGACTTGGAAAGGAAGGGAGAGGGTTCTGAACTGATATAAGTATAGTTACACGTTTTTCATTAGTATATTACTAGACCATTGATCAAAACGTACAGGGTGTTGCAAAATATATGTTACTCTACTTGCGAGGTGGATCTATTCATAGAAGCAAGAAAGGAAACAGACGTCATTTCGTCAGAAACGCTTGGTTTCAGTTACAGACCGTCGAAAGTGTGAGAAAATGAACTTTGGAAGTAAATATTTCCAAAACTACTAGCCATGCAAGCTGAGGTGGCATGTTATCGTCTTAGACTTGTAATTGCTCTATCCAAAAATGCATGATTCAGATTCTTTTATTGGCAGTGCAAGGGATTTTCCCATAGGAAGTGAAATATTCCCTAATATTCCATTAGTATAGTTGTGTCCTATATTTATGACGTATGGAACAACGTTCCAGCAAGTAAGAAAAATTCGTTGACAGAACGTCGATGTCTTGAACATAATCAAGATAAAGAAGGATTTTTGATGTGTTGTGTGTAATTACATAACAACAGAAGTTAGTGATTGTAGGGATAATATGAAATTAAATAAATTCTTCAGTTTAGTGATATTCGATCATACCTTGTGGGCTAAAGGAGACATATTTATTATACTAATGTTTTTGAAAGAATTAGCGCAATGACGATGTACGATAAATTGATGATTGTTTAGCTTATTGAGATATTGGGTTTGACATCCCTGCTTCATATGACGTAATTAAATCTAATACAAGGCTTATCACAAAAGTTTTTCCACTTATATTTCAACGACGGATCAAAGCGATCTTTTTTCTTTCTTTTTCTAAGTAATCAATGATGGGCAATTTATAATTAATACGGGCCAGGACAGAATAAAAATTATAGTTAGGAGCTACTTTCCCATCTTCCTTGTCCCCCCTGAGGAAACGATTCAATCAATGAGCATTTGCCATTGCATGTTCTAAAATGTTTATTTCATTGTGCGTATCCTGATTCTTGTTTCATGTGTCTAGACTAGTTTGCGTCTGATATACGAAAATTTGAGAATAACGCTATAAATTTTGATTTTTTCTAAAAATCCATTCGATACCAATTGCCTTTACTTTGAATAATGAGATCTGTAACAAAAGACTAAATTAAATATTTTTACAATTAAACCACAAGTGTCGATTCACATATACTATTTAATATAATGGCCAGGTATCATCTTCTGTTTAGGATGCAGTGAAAAAGAGAAAAAAGAACAACACCGTTAATAATCAAAACGCTTTTACATTTTCTCTTTTTATTTATTGTTCAGATGAAGCATTCGCGAGCCACCAGTTGGTCATTACTGCTATCGATCACGTGAAAATTTTTTGAGCATAACGTTATAGAATACCAGCAGTTACAAATGTGCTCATTTACGATCTCAAATGGGGAGTTCAGAGCACAAAGGAATTAAGAACAAATACTAAAGTTCTAAGAAAAATGCATAATGTTTGTACAGTACGATTAAGTATATGAAAAAGTTAACATTGCTTCTCACATTATAAGACTTATTTGCAATATCTGAAACCTCTCGCCCAATCTCATGAAATGTGAATTATTGTTTGTTTTCTCAAACTTACCGACTCTCATGCGACTTCGGTGACTTACTATGTGTCCATATTTGTGCAGTAAATTTTTAACTTGGTGCTATCTTAGTGTCTATTTTAGGATTTCTAAGACACTGCTCACACGCGAGAAATAATAGTTTGGGAACTAATTTAGTATTTTGCTACACGAGTGCACTTCAAGGAACACTTCTTGCAACAATTTATGTAATAGTTTCCTTTCATATTTCTCAAGATTTCTTCTCTCACATTTAAAACATTATCGATTCGGAAATTAAAACTCTTACGATTCAAATTATTTAATCGTTTGAAATACTCAGGCGCTTAATAAATGTTACCTGCAAGTCAGTAAGTCGTTTTAAAAAAAAATAACTGCTTTAACGTTTAGCATTTTTTAATGCACTCGAACGGTTCGATTAAATGCTTAAAACGAAGTACTAATATCTAATAAATGAATGAATTGATTCTCTTCAAATTATTAGTGAATAAATGATTGCATATTATTATTTGAAAATGTAAATTTTTCATCTCTTCTAACATGCAAGAAATTCACCTCATCTCATACATTAACTATGCTTATTCTGACGATAAAACTTTGAAACAGCGCGTAGATACCAACTTACCTTACGATATATACAGCGTGATTCAAAATTATGTGAACAACTACAACTCCTTAATAACTCTTTTATTAATCATCAAAATAGCTTCAAATCTTATAGTTAAATCCTAAAACTCTCCAAGTTTTTGTGATAAAGAAAAATGAAAATAGTACATCACAAAGGTTCTATATGGGCCCCCTTTGTTACCCTGCATACATCTATTCGGTATTCCAATTCCGCCCAGACCCGTTTCGACATGTTTGCATTAACAGTTTGCATTGCAGCAGTGATGCGCTCTTTCAGTTCATTCACATCTTGGGGAAGAGGGGGTTTGAAGACAATGTCTTTTAGATGTCCCTACAGAAAAAATCGCAGGGGGTTAAGTCCGGTGATCTTGGTGGCCAACGTAAAAGCTGATAATCATCTTTACCTGACCGCCCAATCCAGCGGTGTGGCAGCCTGTTGTTGAGGAAATTTCTGACATTGTGACGAAAGTGACATGGAGCTCCATCCAATTAATAGATGAAGTTTTCACTGTCATGTTCGAGCTGTGGCATAAGCCACGTAGTAAGCATTTGTAGAAATGTTTGTCCAGTCACAGTTTCTTCGTCAAAGAAGTACGGACCATAAACTTTCGAAGTTGAAATTGCACAAAACACATTCGTCTTCGGTGAATCACCCACAATTTCAGATTTGGTGAGGCTTCTCAGTTCCCCAAATACGAACATTTTGTTTATTCACTCTTCCTGTCACATGGAACGTAGCCTCATCACTGAAACAAAGTTTGTCCAAAAAATCATCAACACTGCACAACTCTTGAAATAACTCACAAAAAGTCTTGCGACACATGTGATCAGTAGGTGTTAAGTGTTGTAACAACTGCACTCGATATGGATACATCTTTAAATGTTTACACACTGCACGCCAAACAGTTGTTTGAGGCATTTAAAACTCTTTTGCTAACTCTCCTTGTTGACTTTTGTGAGCTGAGTTGAAAACTGGTTCGAACCCTTTCGACATCTGCCTCAGAAGTGGACGGCCTACCGGGCAATTTTTCTTTACAAATGCAACCCGTTCTGTTGAATTTGTCATACCCCTTTCGTATGGAGTTCTTTGATGGTGGATCTTTATGAAATTTTGTGCGGAACTCGCGTTGAATACTACCAACAGACCGACAAACGTGAAACTGTAAAACGCAAAATGCTCTCTCCACACAACAGGCAGCCATCTTGGAACTAATCAGTCTGCCACCTAGCGGATATATTTTAAACTACTACACTCGTTAGAAACAAAACTTGGGGATAATATTGAAAGTATTTCGTTAGAGATTTCATTGTTGATAGAGTATTATCACTTATAGAACGTTTCCTTATCGTTCACATCATTTTGAATCACCCTGTATATATATATATATATATATATATATATATATATATATATATATATATATATATATATATATATATATATATGTGTGTGTGTGTGTGTGTGTGTGTGTATATACTAGCATCGATTACCGTCAAAGTGATATGACAAAACCATCTCAGGTCTGAACATAGTCTACGATGAAAATTTGATCGAGGTGGGTCTGGTGGTTCAAGAGTTAAGTTTTATTTATTTTCATAAATATACCTCTCCCTCCCCTCCTTCTCCACTATGTTCGACCGTCAAGGTGAAATTATAAAAAACTTTCCAGTCCCAATTCTCATCTATGTTGAAAATTTGATTCAGATTGGCCGGGTGGTTCAAGAGTTAACAAGTCACAAACCTAGTCACTTTAATTTTTATTATATGTATATTATATATATTATATATAAAATATCCCTCCTCCCCTTCGTCTACGTTGTTCCGTCAAAGTGAAATGGTAAATCCATAACAGTGTCAAACCTCATCTATGTTGAAAAGTTGATCGAGATTGGTCTGGCGGTTCAAGAGTTACTAAGTTTATTTATTTTTTCTATCTCCCCCTCCCATAAGTTCTACCATCAAAGCGAATAGCTTAAAACATTTCCAGACCAGAATCTTATCAATGTGGAAAATTTGATCGAGATCGACCGGGTGGTTCAAGAGATTGAGAGTTACAAACATAATCACTGTATATGTATGTGTATATATATATATATATATATATATATATATATATATATATATATATATATATATATATATATATATATATATATATATATATATTAAGAATGTTAAATACCTAGGTCATCTTAATTCCTCGATCTTGCATCGTTTGGCCTAATCCTCGTTTCGCCTAACCAATCATCTGACATTTTTATGACAGATAAAAGATAAGCTTTATGTCCGCCATTTTAGGCGAAATAAGGATACTCGTTCGGCCTAATCCTCGTTTTGCCTAAAATGGTGGACTATAAAAAAATCGTGGAGATAAAACTGGAGGGAAATTATCGAAAAAAATATTCCCTACTATGTGAAGAACTGAGAAATACAGATGCAAAACCAGTTAAATCCCTCTTCCATATTCAGTTTCACAAACTGTTAAATCCCAAACCTGCAAATAACCTAATGAGAAAAGCAGAATCAAACCCGGTTAATGCCATATTTCAAACATTTTGAGGTTTCGTACTCTATAGGATTAATTCAGTAATCTGAATATTTATTGCATTTTTTTGTAAATCATTCGAAATTTTATTTGGCAGAATTTGAAGTGTGTGCTTTCATTATTTTTTTATTTTTGGACTGAAAATTGAAAAAAAAAAGGAAAATGAAATCTTTAGTTTTACGTCCCACGGTTATGCCGGTTAGGCTAAAGGAGACGGTGATGATGAGAAATGAATGAAATGGTGGAATGAAGAAAGTGGGAGGAAACGGGAAAACCCCGAGAAAACCCACGAGCACGGTGTTTGCCCACCACAAAGTCCACATGGCGCGAGCTGGGATCGAACCAGGGACTCCAAACACCCAAGGTGAATGCTCTACTACTGAGCCACCGCGCACCCTGGACTGAAAACGGAGACATTATACGTCTTAACCTAACTGTTCGTGAAACTTCTGTGCTTATTTGGTTTTCTTTAATAATTACTAGACAAATGCACGCAAAATCGAAAGAAAACGATACTCTAAGCAGCGATGATCATAATTTTGTTATCAGACAACACCAAAATTGTCTAGAAAACGAAGAAGACACATGAAAAACTGGAAACGAAATGTGGCCAAAAAGACAAGGTGAGTGGACTATTTATGGTTAAAAGCCGTTTGTTTTGTATTTCAGGGTAACTCTTTACTTTGAACAGAACATTGTTGGATCAGGTTCTTCTCTAAACGGTCTCTTCAGCTTCAGCAGAACCTCTTTCTTAAAATGTCTTGTGTCAGTTATCATTCAAAATTACAACATGCTTCTGGTACAACGTGTTAAAAATTTTTGCCACTTATTTACCATTTCTGATTCTCTTTCTGCCACTGTTTTGCTCAAACTCAACATTTGCACATTTTGTTTTGCTATATTTCAAATTCACACATTGGGATAATTGGCAAATTAATATTCGCCCTATGTTAATCCATAAAAGGTTACAAACTCTTCCAAAATATACGGTAGTCATTCAGTTTAGAAATGTATACGGATACGTATAATTAACTCCGCTTGTAGTTACGAAGGGTTTGACGATTGAAAGCAGCTCAAAGCTCACGTTTTACAAAGTAGTTTTTGAGGAATAGAAAACCGAGAAAATGGTGATGCACCAGAGGACGACGACGATATGGATTTCCATTTAGTAGATGATGATGGAGAGGAGGTTACATAATTCATTTTTTTGCACATTTGGATCCATTGTTTTCAATCTAGAATAAAATTAATGTAGCATTTATGTATCCATATTCATTTGTGCCAATCTTCTGGAATATATAGTTGATAATACATTCCCCTCCCCCTTAATATTTTAGTAGGCATAATACTGATTTCTGACTGACTTCCTTTCTTTTTGATAGGTTTTGTATCTTGAGCCTCAACAAAAATGGCCGCTCGTCCAGATGCAAAAACTGTTATTTCCATTTACATACGCAAAACCTGTTAATTCCGAACTATTTTTTTCAATAACGCAATTCACAGACTAGTGTGATTATACAGCTTTCGACAGACCAACACTCACATTATTCTTAATTTTTTAATGTTCTCTAGTTTATAATGTTATTTTACAATTATGACGTGTTTAAACAGTTTTTCTCGATTTGTCACAAATTTTAAAATGTGAATTTAACGGGTTTTGCTCTTCACCTACTCATAATATTCGTATATATCCATGGTCCTAGTAAATACATAAAGGAGTTTTGGTAATCCTAACTCCTCGAAAATAGTTAATATAATATTAATCTATATATTTTGCATTTCTTAATTTTTATATACTAGGGAATTTTCTCTTATATAATTTCCCTCTGGTTGAATTTCCACGATTTTTTCTTATTGTCCGCCATTTTAGGCGTAACGAGGATTAGGCCAAACGAGGATCCTTTTTCCGCCTAAAATGGCGAACACAAATCTTATCATTTATCTGTCATACAAGTGTCAGATAATTGGTTAGGTGAAACGAGGATTAGGCCAAACGTGGCGACACGTAATTCCTCTGCCTATTAACATACATAGGGAAATAGGCCTGATTGTTCTTTTTTGATTTCAAATAAAAAAGGATTTTAAGGATTCGATTTAATTGATTTCTTTCTCAGATGTATTTAAATGCTTTCCATCATTTTAAAAGTTAAATTCTCTTACTTTAATATTACTTTTAATATTCATAGTTTAAATTTAAGTAACATTATATTTATATATTATATAAATTCATTTTTACGAACTAATGAACATTTTAATAAACAAGAAGGAGAAAACAGTAAAATTAACCCTTTAAAATTTTCATTTCGAGGAAAAGAGAAGGACCTTCATCATTGCAGTTGGAAATAACAGCTTCTGGGACACTCACACTGATTAAATTAAGATGTATGGTTTTGGTGGCAACATCGGTCGGTATCTAGCACCTTTTGATTCATTAAGAATAAACAGTATTATGATACTCTTAACCTCTTCTTATCATAATATTAAATCATAAATGGTGTGAGGTACAGGCTTAGTATGAATTCCACACAGATGGGAGATAAAAGCCATATACCGAAATGAAAATACCTTGGAAGTTGAAAATATTATTCGGATATAGACCCTATATCATAAGCTATTGGATCTGGTGCTGTCTCAAACCGCGATAAAAATAATTAAACACCCTGGGTCTTTATATTTAACTCTTATATAATTTTATTTAAGACAATCCAACCATGACTTCAGTAGCATATTATTCTTTCTTTCTAGTTTTAATTGGAAGAAAACATGGCAACTTTCGAGAAAAAATATATCAAAGTTTTCTTTCAATATTTAACCATCATTCTTACCGCTACGCTAGCTTCATCGTCGTCATCTGATGATTTATTTGGTGTCTATCGCCTTCCGAAGTCAATTCTCCCAGAACACTACAAGATACGTATCGCCACTCATTTCACGGATAGAAATTTCACGATTGAAGGCCAAGTTTGGATTCGAATGAAGGCACAAGAAGAGACCAGCAACATCACACTACACAGCAAACAACTTAAGATATTCAACGATACAGTCCTGCTAACGGATGTGGAAACGGGTAAGCGTGTAGATTAAGTAGAAATACATTTACTTATTAATATATATAGTTTAATATTGCGGCGCTCTTGAGAAAGAGTTTCTAAGGTATATTTATTCCAATTACCTATATTCAAAATTATGGAATATCCTTGAATATAATGTGTGCCGTTTTGTGTAATACTTTTTTTCTTTATACCCTAAAAACTTTCTCAAATGGGAATCTCAAATTTAAATATTGATTATGTTGTTAATATATCTAGTAGAAGTAAGAATGAAAATTATCTTTATTTATATTGAATTTACAAACCTGTCTCTAGGTTAGCATATCTTCATAATATTTTTGTAAATAGTCTAACACCTTGATTGTCACACTGTAGAAGAAAATATCTGATACATGCTATTTTAATTCTAATTTCTAAAACAGATTAATTTTACACTACACACACACACACACACACACACACACACACACACACACACATATATATATATATATATATATATATATATATATATATATATATATATATATATATATATATATATATATATATATAGTGTATAGTTTCAATTTTTGAACATATTAACATAGTGTGGTTTAATCTTTAAACAAATTAAAACATCTACAAATTCTTATCTTTAAATGTATTAAATGTACGTACTCTTTAATGTAATATCTAAATGTGCAAGATATAGGCATAGGGTTGACTATTTTTCTTGATACGCCCTTGTAACTTTTTAAACTAATGGACAATAATCTCTGAAATGTTATACCATGCAAATACCGGCAGGTGACATTGCTAGGCATACCCTGAGACAGCCATACGTCACTGACGTGACTGATAGTAGGATAATAAAAATCAGACTAGAATGAATGAAGATGTGAATCAGCTAGGGAGAAACAGGAGAACCCCGAGAAAAGCAATGCATATGGCATTTGTCAAAAATCTCATGTGGTGTGGATGTGGTCCCGTTTCAAATCTAGAACCTTTTACACTCAATATGCATCCGTCACCATGGCCCAATTTTGAAATGAATTATACGCAATATACAAATTTAAATACTAAAACCAACTTAAGACGAAATGTATTGTTTTATATATATTTATTTCATGCAGGGAAAAGCAGTCCTATATATTTTAAACAATACCAGCTGAACTAAGATTGAAGAATATTTTCACTAATGAACATTTTTAATTTGAAATCAAGTATCTACAAAAGATGTGCAGTTCAACTGTGTGTTGTTGCACAATAGGTTACAAGGTACATTTCCAAATGATCAGAAGTAAAATTTTGTCGGCGATCGAATAAAATATTCTTGTATGCAGAGAATGATCTCTCCACATCACATGAGGTAACAGGAGCGTATTTCAACAGGGGGATGTAGTTGGGGGAAATATCTTCAGGGGGGGTTCTTTTTTCACCACTGAGAATCTCACACACTGCCAATAGGCTGTCGTAACCCGGGTTTCTTTCCAGCACTGCATTTAGTTTCTTTCGAACTTTTTCTCCTACATCTCCACACACACCTTGCAGCAGTATCTTTACATCCTCAATGATTTCCATGGATTCCGGAAGAGGCCGCCCAACTGTCTCTAGCTTTTTAATGCTTGTAGGTAGCCAACCAAAATTGCTGTCTATGTATGCGATATCACAGGCTACTTTTGAGTCATTAAACAGTTTCTGAGCAATGCCAACTGACACAGCAGACTCCGATGGAAATGAATGAACAACAGGCTTAATTTTTTGAAAATGTTCATTGTAGAAATGTACTGCCTGTATCCAAGTGCCCCATCGCGTTAGCACAGGCTCCGGAGGAAGTGGCAAGACTAGCAGTTGATTTCTGTAAACTTGAACATGTTGTGGCGCCATAACAAACATTTTTTTCGTGGAAGAAACTAGTTGATTTACTTCGCAAAAGTTGTCTCTCACCTCTTCTTCAACACACTGAAGAGTATGGGTCATACAGGTGAAATGAATTAAGTGAGGGTAAAAAACTGTAAGTGCTCTAGCCGCTTTTAACATGTACGCTGCACTGTCTGTATAGAGAACAAAGACTTTTTCTTCCTGAACTCCTCCCGGCCACAACACTTTAAGATCATTTACAAAGCGAGCAATCCTGGAATGATTCGTGGTTTCCAGCAATTTACTCGCAATAAGATAGGATTTAGATGGAACATCTTCACTTAACTTTTCAATCACTAAATTTGCTACATAACGTCCCAAAACGTCTGTTGTTTCGTCCACAGAAATCCAAATATATGACCTACCTATTTCTGCCCTAATGGTATCTATAGCTTCCCTATAACAAACTTGGAGATAACACTTTCGAAGAATGAATTCGTCAGGAATTCGACGCTTGCAGTACTTCTCCAGAAAAGCCCGGTATTTTGGTACTTGAACTTTGTTCCAAGGAATGTTTGCTGCTATCATTGCTTGGCACAAGTATTTGAAAATCTCACTCACTGAAGTATCTTAATGCATTTGTGTCAAGAGTACTTGTTTTTTTGCAGTTCGCAAATTTTTATTTCTTGCATTGAGTGCACTTCGTACATGTTGTTCTAACTGAGATTTCATTGAACATCCAATTTTCTTTCTTTTTTTTTATCACATACTTGGCACAACACCACGTTACCGTCCGTAGTAAACGCATCATCGATAGTCACCCACGACCGCAATTTCGCAGATAGAGTTGAGGCAACCGAGGCCATTTCTAACTTCGACGGTCAATATAGAACACGTGCGTTTTGCAACTGCAATACTAGAGTACTGTCCTCCTGTCATTCAGTTGAACAAGCAAAGTTCTTTGAAAGCTTAGGTTACCTGCTATGATATTGGCATTGTCGCCAGCTTCTTGGAACGAACTTTTGCAGTAAATTCCTGAAAGCACACTAGCATGCAGTTTTAACTTGAATTGCAGGATTTGCTTTCATCTTTTTTCCCGTCCGACCTCCGATAACAATCAAATAGACTTCATTTTAAGAATTTTCTGGCCAGTCGCTTGTCAGGCACGTGATCTGTCTTCCTCCAGAGTTGAGAATAAAGGGCGCTGCTAATGTACCCCGGAGGGAGGATTTTTACTTGTTTCTTCTTATATTTCTTTTGTTATCGGCGAAAAATCTGCGAAACATGGTTTGATAAATAAAAAAAAGAGAGAGGTTTATCTTCCGGTAAAGAAACGAAAAGATAGACATGACAAAATTGAATCTAGATGCAAGCCTTGCACAGTTGGAGAGTTTATTTATTTTTATTTTAAATTAAAATTTCAGTAAACGCAAAATTTTAAGACAATTTTATGTAAAAAAATATGTAGAAACCATAGAAATATGTAATATTGGTCAAAATATGTAAAAATATGTAATATGAAACTTGAGTTGAAGCACCCTACAGGTGTGAATCACAAACATTTAAGGATTTGACCAACGTACATATGAAGGAAAAAAAATATGTAATTACATACAAATCCGGACATTAGTAATAACGCAAGTGATACGAACGGGATAACGCACATTCAAAGTATCTTAATGTCGAATACTACGCTCATTATTCAATCTATTTCGAACAAGTACAAACAAATTAGAAGGAATTGAAAATTTGGCTTCTTTCAAAGGACTTCATTTCAAATACGTGTTTAAATAAGTATGATAGTGAATTACTTATATGTTTCTCAATAGACATAAAGGCCATAATGTCGTTTATAGCAATTTGAGATCTCAAACCATTCGGGACATACAAAAAATGATAAACTTTTATATATTGCTTAAAATGGCATAGTTGTGGAAACTTAACAAAACAATTTTTGATTTACTTTGCTTCTATAACATTACAACAATACTTTTTGTAGGTGTAATTACAGTATGTTCTTGGAATTATATAATTTTTAAGCGGTGTTGCATACGTTAACACCTTTTACCACATTTCCAAAAGTGGGTTGAGATATCAAATTGGTGTAGATATCATTTTGATATTAACGTCTATTCAAAACGATCTATATGATTGGATGAGATACATACCTAAGCAGTTTTTTCGAAATAAATGCTTTTGAAGAAAAGTTGAATTTTCAATCTTTTGTAACTTTGTGCGTACGCATTCATTCCAAATCGATAATATCATGATCATAGTATTAGACACTAAAGCATTTTGAAAATGCATTATTTTGCCTATCTCATATGCGTTATTGCTGTTCTAGAGGCCATCATATTTGGCTCTCTATGGTACTGTAGCGTCTTTATTTTGAAACACTATATGGCAAATATAGTGTTTTATGTTTGTTTTTTTACATATAAAATTGAAATTTGTGCCGTTTGAAAAAATAGAACTTTATGTAGAGTTGGCAACACTGTTAACCTCGTGGTATCGCAGAGTGTATCAAACGATGTCCCTCTGCTAGTATACTTTCAGCGTCTATTGTCCATTAGTTTAAAAGTTGCAAGATCGTATCAAGATAAATGGTCCACTCCATACATATTCAAATTTTAGAATTATTAAAAAAGCACTGTGTATTGGAATCTCTAGATACCTAGATAGACTGATATCAGTGCACATTCTAACCTTTAAATAAGTATGGTATTATTTTGTATGCTAATCTATCTATCTGTAGATTATCTTCTAAATGTAAGTATATTAACTTACCCTTGTACAGCCAGCGACAAAAGTTTCTTCCGTTTGTAAAGTTTATTTTGAGATAAATAAATTTTAAAAATAAATATTTTGGGTCGTATGTACAGAAAATTACAATCTTTCTAATTCACTAAAAACTGTACTAAAATTGTCCTTTCGTTCTGAAGTTTACTAACGAAACTAATTTTATCGAAGGAAAGAACTTTTTTCGTGGACTGTACATTCCAATTATTGATCAGATTGAAGTAAAATCACATTTTTTTTGTGTGTGCGAAATATAAATGTTAAAACAAAAATTAGAAATTTAACTTTCTCTGTTTGCATGTTAGAAAGAGAAAACGAAAAGAAAATATTTAGATGAACAATTTAACAATTTAATTAATGAGGTTGGAAATATTCAAAGGCTAACTTATGACTCAAATTAAAGGAGTTGTTTTGAAAATGCTCGAAATATAGAACATGTGGTGAAAGCAAATAATAATTTACATGTCATAAGAAAGCGAAAATACTATTAAAACTGAATTTAAATGAATAAGTAAAATATTCAATATTTATTATTGATACTGAAAGAGATTTAAAAAAATCTGAAGTATAAGGCAATATTTTACCAGAAATATGAATAAAATTGTGTCCGTATTTACAGATTATTTTGTTCTATTTTATAGGTGAATTTGTGCCAATAACTAATCAGTCTTTTGATGTAAGCAAGGATTTCTTTCAACTACAGTTGCTAAATCCTTTACAAAAAGGGAAAAGATATATGCTATATATACAATATGAGGGGCGTTTAGGAGAGTCCCTTGTGGGATTTTACAGAGCTAGTTATGTTGACAAAGAGACAAATGAAACCAGGTAAGGAAGGATTATCTTTAACTATTCTATCAGGATATTTTGTTATAATGATAAGAAGAGAAAATACTTAAAGAAAGTGGACTATGTTGATGAACATGGCATATTCTTATGTACGGACAGATGCAGTAGGCGAGTCATAATTTGTGCTGTAAAAGCTATAACTACATCCTGAAGCGCTCTTATTTGATAGCACCACCTGAGAACTTAGAACGTCTTCGCAGCCTTAAGTGACGTCTCTCAGAAGAAAGGAGATTATCTTGGATGAAGTAATACGTTAAACAAATTATGTAACTCATCATTCAATAAGTTCGTAGGATGATCAATAAAAAGGCAACTTTTAGACAAAATTCGACTTTATTTATTAACATAGTCTCCTTCAATAGTGATAAATTCATCCCAACGCTTCTCTAACATTTCGATGCCTTTTTTGTAGAATGATTTATCTTCGGCCTCAAAGTAGGCTTCAGTTTCGACAATCACTTCTTTAGTGGAGCTCAATCTCTTTCGCTGGAGCATTTTCTTAGGTCTACAAACAGGTAGTAACGCTGGGAGCCAGATCCGGAGAGTACGATAGATGCGAAAACAATTCAAAGTACAATTCGTGTAACTTTGGCATTGTTGCGATCAACTTGTCACACGGTGCATTATCTTGGTGACAGAGCACTTTTTTCTTCTTCATTTGGGGTGTTTTTTTAAAAGGGAATTTCTTCCTTCAAACGCACTAATAATGCCATATAATATTCGTTATTGATGTTCCTTTATGAATAAAATGACGTACGCATCTCAAAATACTAAGGCTAAAACCTTACCAACTGATATTTGCGTTTTTGGTTGCTTTGGGAGGCTTTCGATGGTTGGTGTCCACTCAGTTGACTGTCGATTTTACTGTTGAGTGTAGTGATGGATCCATTCCTTGTCACATACAGTATGAAAAAGTCCTTTTTATTGCGCTGAAACAGCTCTACACAACGCTCTGAATAGTCTACACATTTTTGTTTTTGGTCGGCTGTGAGCAAACGTAGCACTCATTTCTAACAGTTTTCTCATGGACAAACGTTCATGCAAAATGGTGAGCACACAGCCTTCTGATATCTTTAAGGTGTCAACTATCTTACGCAACTTCAATTTACGATCGGTCAAAACTATTTTGTGGACATTTTTTTTATGGTTTCTGGAACAACTGCCGAATTTCAAGCGACCAGAGCATTCAACATCATCGGTGTTTGTACAGGCGCGTTTAAACTCAGCAAACCACTTCTCTACCATTTGTCTCGATGGACCAGAGTCCGAACAATATTTGTTAAGCCATTGTTTTGCTTGAGTGGTATTTTTTCCATTAAAAAGCAAGGGTTCATCAACACACGAAATTCAGATTTTTCCATTGCTTTGAAAATTACAAAAGTAACGTCACTAAAACCAATGTAACTTCTAAACTAAATGTCAAATTGTTATGAAATTTTTACATATACCATTTGACGGTTAGTACTTCCTAAACATCATGTGGATTTGTAAGTAGTAGCGACATCTATATGTCATCCTACGAACTTATTGAATGATGTGTTGTTAAAAGTAACTTTCCGTGCGTCTATTAACTGAAGTACTATAAGGATGTGCACGGAAAATTTCTGACTTACGATTTTATTTCTGCTGCAGTCTTCGCACATTATAAAGCAGTATAATCACTGCTTTAGTAGAGCATAACTTGGTGCACAATTCTGTAACTTTTTCTGTCTTCTAAAAGGATAAATCTGAAATTGAATCCTAATATGCCTAAGTAAATAACACTATGCTTTGTTTTCAGTCGTTACAGTAAGACAACTCCTTACTTTCTGGTAAAACTTTTTGAACTTGTTATTCAAATCGATATGCTTTTAGTCTTGAACACTTATTTTAATTGGTTCTATGACAAGAGGACAATGTGGTTTTTCTTTCACCTACTTAAGAGGTAAATTCCAAGGGCTTCTCATACAATACAAATGATAATTCCAATAAATAACGTGAAATATTTCACCGAGTTCAATCAATTAGAAAAGATAAATAAGAATGGTAAAATTCAATCTCAATCGTTAGATTTAAAGTTGTGTGTAACTACAATGTTGTTGCCCAATCTGAGGTTTTAACTGATTAAGACTGGAATTAGATTGAAGAATAGAATTTCAAAGAATGTGTTTCTTTATATCTTTAGATGGCTGGCAGCTACTGTGTTTGAGCCAACTTACGCCCGCAGTGCCTTCCCTTGTTTTGACGAACCTTCTCTAAAAGCACGCTTCGAAGTTAGTTTGGCTCGACTGGACAATATGACCACTAATTCTAATATGCCACTCAAAAAAACTGAACCATGGTAAGTACCAGTAAATAGTCACTAGTCCTTCAATGATACTACTTTAAGTTTTGAAATCACATAGTTAGGCTTCTGATATCGTTAAATATTCAAAATATACAATTAGATCTCAAACAAAGAAATTGATAAGAAAAACTTAATAGTTCAGTGTTACTAAAATATTCTTTCTTGTGTGTGTGGATTTGTTTTAAGATTTTCCGTAAGGTGCATGAGTTACTAACAGAATAACAAATTATGTAAAACGTAGGTGCAATTTGCTTAAACATAGATTGGTATTTGAACTATGGATAATAGTGAATAATTGTCACAATTTGTAGATTAATATCATTTATCAACACCAACACTATATGAGACAGCTGATACTTCAAGTTTCACTTATGATACGAACCACATAGATACCCACCGTGAATCGAACTTGGGGAATTATCAGTGGTTGTTCCTATACAATACACAATAAAATATTCAGTGCAATTTATTTTAATTTACTGCACTTTAAGAAGAAAAAACCAATATTTATATCTAAATATTTTGTTACCCATTAAAAATTTAGAGGATTCTGAACTAGTTATTTATAATAATGATTTTGGAACAAGCTTTTACACAATAGTGCTACTGAAATGAATGCTTAGAAACAGCTTATTGTTGTATTCTTAAACAGCATAGTTAGATCGTAGAATACAAAATATAGTATAATACTTTACAGGGATTAATGTTATTGTATTTTTTTTTCACGCTGAATATTGTAGGGAGGACAGGCCAGGATGGGTGTGGGACCATTATGAAGAATCATTCCCAATGTCCACATATCTTGTTGCTTTTCTTATCTCAGACTTTGAAGTACGGGAAATGATTTCTCAGAGAACAGGAAAGCCCTTCCGCATCTATTCTCGGTACGATGTCCTTAACAAGACGTCTTATGCATTAGACATTGCACCGAAGATTCTTGATTACTTCAACGATCTTCTGGGTATCCAGGATCCACTGCCTAAACAAGACTTTGTTGTTCTGCCAAGTTTCGTAGCTGATGCTCTGGAAAACTGGGGACTTGTCTCTTTCGGGTAAGTTTAATTTTGTATACCTTCTTAGTCTTTTATATTCCGAAGTATGATCTAAGAACGAATGAAATATGGAATTGCAATTGATCTTTTATTTTCTTTGCTTGAAGTTTTTTTCTAGCCTTGATCATACCTTCTTATTTATTATTTTAACTTATTGGTCAGCGCAATATTTATTTATTTACATAGAAAACTAAAAATATTGACCTGTATAAAATATAAAGTTACCTAAAACCATCTGACATATAATTATCACTAGTACTACAAACATGTTCATAAATGTAAGGATGATAAGGATATTTTCGTGAAGTTGTGCATTAAGTTCTTTACATCATCAGTAAAATGAATCAAGAAAAGTGTCTTTTCCTGTTGCCTGTGGAAGCAGACATGTGATAGTGCTGGAATTTAGCATTTAGGTGATTTCCAATAAGGGCGGATCATTAATCATTTTGAACGGCAACCCTGGCGGACTATATAATAGGATTTTCTGATTCCATAAAGTCTATAACATGAAAGTAAAGGCTTTGAAGTAGGTTCCAGAAGAATGGAAATTCCAGTCCAGAACGTGTACGTAGTACAACGCCTATAAAGACTTATTTTGTCAATTACTGCCAATAGCGATATATAGTATAACAGCGGACGTGACAAGAGATTTTGCAATAGTTACACGTACGAACATACAATATCGGCATGCCGTGGCGCGACGATTTACAAGGATTACTTGTATGGCTGCAGATCGCTCCGACACAATCCTTTGATAATAGCACAGAACAATCCGTGTACTGTAGTGTAGAGAACATCATGTGTGAACTACGGAGCAATGAGGATGTGTTATTCTCACATGAGTCTAGATTCTATCTTGGAATTAACTTATGGTGTATAAATCTGGAATGGACTTAGCAAGCGGTACAATTAAGATAACACCGTTGAAAGGGATCAATAAGGGATTCATGGTGCCCTTGTATTGGCCGACTTTATGGCCCGGTAGATCTCGTGATATTTTGCGACATGTTTACCAAATGTGGAAGATATAGCGGGATGGATTCTGCTACAATACTCGTTTGTTCAGATTTGCAATGGAAACTCGATTCTTCTTCATATACGACAAAGATCGTCCGCAGAACCAGCCACGTGAATGGTTTCGTACAGAGAGTGTGCATAGACTTGTAAAGCTACAGGCAAGATTGCCGAACTTAAATCTTATTTAACATTTTTGTTCAGAAATGTATTTCCGAACAATGTTCTTTTTGTCGAACTCTTCTGCAGTTGTTGGTAGCTTTGGTGCAAGAGTAAGACTCTGATCAGCAGCCACAACTTGATATTCTCATCTAGAGTATATTGCATCTTTGTGTAATTCATTGCTGCTAAAGAATATCAATATCAATTTTCATGTATAACACTTCATAAAACGTTTTCATCATGGATGTTACTTCCTTTGTAATTATTATTTTTACTTCCATCTGAGGAACTAAACCTATTATGACACTATCATAGGGATGTGCGTGTCAAAAATATTGTGATCTTTAATTCATTAACATATATGTAATAAAGGGAATCACACGAACGCCCGAAATTTACTCTTTTGTGTTTCATTACAGGGAGAATTATTTGCTACACGAGCCTGGAAAATCTTCTGCTTCCAGTAAATACTTGGTGTCGACTACTATCGCCCATGAATTGGCTCATCAGTGGTTCGGAAATCTAGTCACTCTGAAATGGTGGAAGGACATTTGGTTAAATGAAGGATTTGCAATATATTTTTCTGTGCTTGGAGTCAATCACGTAAGTATTGTTCCGTAATACATTTAGTAGAATATGGACTTGTAACAAGAGATAAGTATGGACAAATGTGTAAAGAAAGAGGACTAGGTCTGATCTGTTTCAGTGTATGAAAAAAATAACTGTAAGTAGTACATTTGTATCATGAACAGTCCAAAGAAGACAGGATGCCAAGACTTTGACTTTCAAAAATCCTGAAACGTCTACTCTTTTAAGCAGTGGGTGCGTATGAATAGGAACTTAATACTTGTCAGGATGCCAGCTATTCTGTTACTTTGTATCGTTACATTGTAAACATTGATAACAGTATTATTTGAATCAAGTACGAATCTTATTTTAAAGTAATTCAGTTTTAAGTTTTGATGACATAACTGAAATAATGACTAAGCCTGGCAAAAAGAAGTCAGTTACAGCAAGACTATCAAGCATTAAAATGATTGGCACGGTAGCCTCGGGATCGAATCCTGATGGGAAAACAGTCTGCATAACAGGATTAACGGTATGAAATATTTAGCACAACGCACAGGAAGAGAATCGTTTTAATTAAAAATATAAACTTTGGTTTATTGTTTTGGGAATTGGACTTCATAAAGTATTAAATCACGAAAGCTTTATTTTCCAACATCATTTTCATATATCATTAAATGTTCAAATAACTTTGATGGTATTATCCTTTCAAGCTACCAGTATATAAAAGTAAATGTTATTATGTTTTGATATCATAAGAGCTCGCACTTAGTTGTTTCCTAATATTAGTTTTTCTCATTTCTTTTTCTCTGTAGGTACAACCAAATTGGGATCTACTTACTTTAACTCCTGTGAAATCATTTCTCAAAGTTTTTGCTGTGGATGCTCTTAACTCTTCCCATCCGCTGTCTTTATCAATTAATAAACCCACAGAACTCTACCAGATTTTTGACAGTATTACTTACTATAAAGGTAAAAACAAAGCTTCATTATAATATTTGTTTAATTTAAAGTTTAACTTATTTGAGATACGAAAAAGAATGTTCATTTTAGAGAATGAACTCAACTTTCTAGAATAAATTGAATGGCTGAAAACTATAACCGTAAGTTCATAAACCTTGTTTCCGAGAAATAACGAGTTTAATATTGGCTAATTCGATAAGAAAAGTTGGATTATAATCAACTATATCTTTGGCAAATTACATTGTTCTGCTTAAATCCCTTCACTACATGCGCTACCATGTGTGTTGTCATTTATGAACTTGTCTCAATTGTGACCAGAATGTTATTTATACTGTTACGGTTTTCAACCAATCAACTACATTAATAAATATTATCATAATTTGACATTACGAATACAAATAATAAATACCACAAACAAATTAAAGAAGACTTAATTCTTAATTTACAAGCTTATAGTTTTAGTTATATCAACATCTTTTTTAGTTGGAGCATCTTGGAATCGAATTAGGGTTCTAACGAAGTTGTTAATGCGCATGCTTTCTATGCCCATATTTCTCACCACAATTACAAATAAAGAAACATATTCTCTTGATTCCACATTAAACTGATGAATTTATTTTTGAGTTGTAGTGTTTTACGTTCTTATCCAACACTAAGGCTATGAGAGACAGAGCCCATTATTAACTTGCACTCCGAACCACAACAACGATGCAGTTGACGGGTGTACAAACCATAATCAAAAATAAACTCTCATAATATAGACCGTTTTCCTACCTCATTATCTCGTCTTCAAGAGAGTTGGGTTAGAGGAGTACGAGTCAGTTGCCGCCACATTAAACTGTAGATCTCATCTCATGAAACCTCGGTGCTGAAAGAGGTGCAAGCATTTGTCAAGCAAGTAAAATCGAATCACATTCATTTAGTGTGTTTTTAAGCAACATAAGATTTTTAATGCCCAATGTTGGGTATATGGTAACAAAGCACTTCATAGTATTGAAATTGAATCTACTAAAATACATATAATAGTGTACCATGTATGTATATTGTAAAAGTTATGTGTCGTTTCTCAGTATGAATTAGCTCAAAATATAAGAGGATGTTGTATATGCCAATATATTTTCATAGGTTATTACATGCTACGGATGCTTAACTATTCTCTGGGTGAAGAAACCTTGATGTCTGCCATAAGAGCTTATGTGTCTCAGTATCAGTTTAACAACGTCGATCAAGATGACTTGTGGAACATAGTCACAGAGAAGGCTCATGAAGATGGGAAGTTATCAAAAGACATTTCAGTTAAAGACATAATGGATACATGGACTCTACAATCAGGTTACCCTGTTATTACTGTTACTAGGAATTATTCAGACGGAACAGCTTTAGTATCGCAGGTATGTTTCCTACTTATTCTTCCAAACTCTAATAAAGGAGAAACTTCTAGGTATATTCTTAAGACCTAACTTACTCGAATTTCTTAGCCAATACTCGGTTAAGGTGTTATATTTTACATTAGAAGTAAGGAATAAGAAATTTACATTAAATTATGTATCTATCCCAACTCCTAAATAATTGAGTTGAGAATTTATCTGTTATCTGTTATGATGGAAATAGAAATGCAAGAGAAAGTCTACTTGTTTGTTAATCTAATCTACACTGAATATTCTTCAAGTTCATTCCATTTAACCCGATGGCACTGGCGCCTGTTAGTGTGACTTGACAATGGCGCCTAGTCTCACAGACGCATTTGTTAAATTTTAAATCTTTACCTAATAATTTTTGTTTAAACTTTTTGTTGATAATTTTATTTTTTGTTATCACAAAGTAATAAATCATGCTCAGAAGCGTCCATTGAAAAATAAAATTTTCAATTTGAACCCCAATCAAAACCAACGGCCAGCTACTAGTAACAGGCTACGAAAACAGCACAGGTCTGTGAGACTTGGCACCACTGCCGCTGGGTTAATAAAGAACATTATTCATGCTAGTAAGTCTCCTATATGTTCATCTTGTTTTCTGCTTTTATTCAGTTCATTTGGATTTGAGTATAGCGTCCCTTTCAGCAACGAGACTATATGAGACGTGGATCTACAGCTTAACATTGAATCCGTACCACATGAGCTCCTACCGGGAATCGAACAGGAGTCTTCCACACTGAAGACGCGTATGCTAACCATATAGCCATGAAGGAGCTCTTATTCAGTTCATCTTCAACACACACAAAGATGAGAATAAAATTGGAATAGGCCGTGCTATAGATATCCTATAATTAATATAGTCTATTCACGAAATTATTGAAACAGAAAAGGTCTCTAAATGGAACAAAAGATAATAATAAACTGAATTAATAATTCTACTATCATATATTACATACGTTCAGTAAATAGCATTTTTTGTCATGATACGGTTCACTTTCTAGAATTTTTGATATCATCCTTAAGATCTTTACTAAAATTTAAAAAGAAAAAAAAATAGGAATAGCGTAATGAAGACTTCAAATTACATTGATGAGTGGAAATCTGTAAAACGTTATTTATAACTTATTTATTGAAATGTCTCTAAATTATTTCTCAGAATTTGATTTCCTTAACATTTTTACATATATAGCTAAGCTGATGTTATTATAATAGCCAAACAATGAGCTTAGAAAATAATTATTTTCAATTTCCTTTGTTTTATTTGTCATGGTTTCACAGACAAAAGCGAACTAGGATGATTGAAAAAAAAAAAGTGTTAGCTTTGCCTTCTGTTTGTATGTTTTCAACTTACTTTCAGCGCAGGTTCTTTCGTCCGAAAGAAGACATTCGTGGCGGAAAAGTGTTGGATAACGCTACTTGGTGGGTACCTCTCACTTATACAACACAAGAGAAGCCAGACTTCGCGTGTACACGCCCGAAGACATGGATGAACGCTGAGGATAAACAAATAATTCTTGAAGATCTTCCCGCAGAAGAACAATGGGTAATATTCAACATTCAAACTGCAAGTAAGTGATGTAAATGCATTACCAAGACCAAGATTGTATTAATCCAAACTAATGAAGTTGTAAGTTAGAACTCCATAGCTTTTTACTACTTCTGGCTTAGCTATCATGTTTTCATATTCGAAAAACGGAGGAATTTTTAGTAAATGATTTTAATGACTACATGCCATATGATATTTATCCTATTAGTTTTTCGCATATTTTTCGCAACCTGTAACTTTCTTCAGGACATCTGTTTCAAATACTCAATGGGGGCTTTTACATAGGGCTAACCAGATATCAATACATGCCTCGAGCTTCACATTACTACTCTTGATTTTTTAAACATTTATGAACAATATATTATACGTCATTTAATAATAAAATTGAGGAGCGTTTTTTAAAAACTCGATGTAGGCTATGTAGAAAATTCAATTTTACATGAAATGCATTTTTGCATGAAGATATTTTAATTTTTGCTCTGATATTACTTAGTACTGTTGCGAATAAGATGATGTAATAAAATGTATTAAAGGGCAATATTTGTTTTGCAATTAAAACGAGGAAGTAGGTAAGTTTTTCCAGAAGTCAATAAATGCAAGTGCATACAAATATAATACACAGGCCGATACAGTTATATTTTATTTTGTTGTGTATCTTTGTTTATTTTATTTTTATTTACATTTTATACAATTTTGTTTGTGAACTTATTGTTGATAACTTTATTCGTAGTAATCATGGTAATAATACAAACTGTATAGAATAACGATAATATTGAAAATATGTTCGTTTACACTTACTTTACACTATTTGCTCAAACCAAGAATGTAAACAGTACAAAAAATATCAACGCTAGTACAATCAAATAAAACATTGTACCATTTTATGCATTATCACATATGGTTCAGTCTGTTAAAACATCTTTCTAAAAGCACTTTGCATCATGCGGTATAACAAAATACTGTAAGACAGCAGAAACATCTTTCTTCTTCTTTTTCCTAACCATATTTTCTTCTCTTTGGCAAAACAGTAGAAACAACGCGATTCGATAACACTGTTGTGTGTTTCGTAAGACTTCAACTTCAACTGAATCTCCAAAATATGTGCTCTTAACTGACACATGAACACGGTCCTTTGTCTTTGGGTATATGATAACACGTGGCTATTCATGTTGAATGGAATCATGGGTTAGCTCAATAGCTCAATAGTGCTCATCTCTGGTTGTTTGATCCCAGATCCTACCAAGTGTACTTTGTGGTGGACAAACACTGTGTGCGTGGGTTTTCTCGAGCTCTCTCGTTTTCTCCTACGTCCTCATTCTATCGTTCCGTTTATTTTCATCATGACCATCTTCCTTAGCCTCATAGTATTATTGTATGAAAAAGTGGCCCTGTGTAGTGTGATCGGTAGCGCTATCGCCTGTGATGCGATCGGTCCCGGATTGGATTTCAGGTGGTAATATTCTTTTGGCAAGATGTCATAGTTATTTCATGCCATATATCCTGAATGAGGTTCCCTGGGGTTTCTTCATTCACACCGGGAAAATGCCGGGATAGTACCCAGCATAAAGGTCGCAGGTCGAATCCTCCCTTCCACATTAATTCCTTCCTCACTTCTCCGAATAGTGTAACGTCATCCCTCATACGTGGTGATGGGCTAAAAATAATTATAGATGCCGAAAGCCCACAAAAATAATTAAAATAATTCTTAATTCCCTAAAAAAAAGCCTAATTGTATTATAATAACTGGCTAGTGGAAACGATGTGTTGTAAAGTTAACTTTTTTGTAAAAAAGAATATTAGTGTATTCATTCATGAGTGAGGATCTAATAGAACAATAACGTGCATCACTACAGGATACTGAAATAAAAACTTTGTAGTTAATAGTAAATTATGGCATATCGGAAAATTAGCGGTAGATATGATGCTACTGCTTAAAATATCCATACTGTAAAACACTACAATATTGTAAATACAGTACGCATTTAATTTTCCAATTGAGATTTGGCGACAGATCAACTTACAGAGTTTCAAGTTTCCTTTTGAATTTTTTAGGTTTATACAGAGTAAACTATGACCTTACCAATTGGGAACTCATAGCAAAGCACTTAAACAGTGATAAATATGATGAGATTGGTGTCATTAATCGAGCCCAAATACTTGATGATGTCTTGGATTTCGCAAGAGGTGGGTGGATCAACTACAAAGTTGCTCTTGACGTCACAAATTATTTATCCAGAGAGAAACATTACCTGCCATGGATGACTGCTCTCAGCAACCTCGGCTATATCAATAAAATGACAAGAACAACGCCTGCATATGGGAAATTTAAGGTAAGTAATATTTTTATTTGTGATGCTGATGGTGATGGACATTTGGGATCGAGCCCCATTATCACATAGTTCGGAAGCCTAGAAGAAAGAAATGGAACAGAAAAGTGAAAGAAAAGGCAAAACAAAATTGTATTTGGGTAAATATCTATATTATCATGTTGCACCTAGTACCATAAATTATTTCGAGTAACTTACTGTAAAATACACATTTTTGTTTCAGAAATTCGTTCGTCGTCTTGTAAGCCCTCTATTCAAAGAGATCGGGTTACACGACAAGGAAGAAGGTAGTCTGATGAAAGTTCTGAACGGAGAGCAGCTGACTCGATGGGCCTGTCGTGTAGGACAAGAGGATTGCGTTACCAAGGCTACTGAATATTTCAAACAGTGGATGGAAGAGAGCGACGAAAACCCGTAAGTTAGTAGTTGAAACCAATGACGCCGACTTTCCAAAATTTATATGGGTGCAAATCAATGGCGGGACGTGTTAGCCTACATGTTTTCAGCGAAGTCTCGACGTTTGATTGATTTACTTTAGTTAAAATATTTTATGAACACTGTGATAAAGGACTGGGCTGTGGTAAAGTAAAATATGCCGGTACTATAAGTTGGGGCTGCCCTAGCTCAATTGGTAATATGACTGACTTAAACGCAAAGAAAAACGGGTTCAAACCAAAAATCGGGTTGTAAATACGCCTCACCCAAAAGATTATGTGTGGGTGCCGGTGCCCCGGAGCATCCACGTAGTCGGTGCGCATGGTTGAAACGGTTTCTTGACGTTAGAAGTTCAAATAATCATCTTTGCTAGGTACGAATTCTATCGGACATCCTTGTATACCTGAGAAATGTTATCTATTCATTCTTCCGGACACGTTATTCAATTAAGGTTCTCAACTATGAGTTTACCTATTCCAGGGCCAATATTTAAAGGATTTTCAGTGGAAAGAAGATAAGAAACTCAGTGAACACAAAAAAGACAGGAATATTAATTGTTTTTTTCTTACTTTCAACTACTACCCCTGGGAAGACCAGTCACCTTCACCTCAGCTGAATTTTCAAATCTGTGTTATCCCTGAGACTTGTGACTGCGATGCAGCTAGTTGTAAACTTGCATTTTATTTATATATTTATTTACTTTTGCAGCCAATGTACCATACATTCAATATTCAAGAGACGGAAGATTGAATTTGTGGATTTTAACGTTCTGGTAAACAATATATCCCAAATCAGGATACCCTGTCCAAGCGGGACTGTTGGGAACATTATATTCAACACCCGTTATCGGGATAGTTTGACCATCCCTAGTACGAATTTAGTTAATTAGAAAAGAAATCAAGGTTGAATCTCAAATTCCATATACCTGTACAGGGTGGAAGTGAACAAGATCGAAAAACTTCGGGAAGTAATTCTACAGCTAAAAATAAGGGGAAAAGTTTCAATGAACATAGGTCCAACACGGCGGCGTTTTCAAGCAGCTGCCGTGCGATGTTTCGCTGGCCTCTTTCTTCTAAGTGCAATATCTGCTGAACAAATAGAGATATTGACGTCGGTTTAAAAGAATATTAAGGAAGTCATATCTCACCAAAATGATGACGCAAACAAAAAGAAGCAGAGCGAATTGCACAACTTGACTCCCCAAAGGGAGAATTGGATTCACCAAATGAGATGCAGTAGGGGACGTGAAAATGAATAATACGTACAAACATAAAATGACCTGGTTATGTTTATAGGACCGATCGTATTCGGGTCAAGACATCACTTAGGAAGTAGTATGGGAACTATCCAAATATCTATCTTTCAGAACCTTTGGTACTTGCACAGTCATTTTTAGAGAGGCTGTTTGAGAGTGCTTGATCACTCTCCACCTACCTCTCTAAAAATTGGTGTGCAAGTACTGGAGCATTCTTAAACATGGATAGTTCACATACCAGTTCCTCAGCGATGTCTTGACCCGACTACGATAGGTCCCATAGTAGTGGAGCTACGAACTTTTATTGTAACACCATGGTAATATATATATATTACCGGATTATGTTGGTAAGGCTAATGTGGGGATTTTGCGTGGAATAAATTAACAAGGAACAACGGTAACACCTAACGTTAACTGGAAGCTCTGTTCACATCGTATCAAAATTTAACTACCAATTGTTGATAAAATATTGATTATAAAATGCTGATATTAATAAAACACATAAAGTTCATATATATTTTTAAAAAAAAATTCTTTCTGATTCTCCAGGTTTTTTCTACCTTAGTTTGAAACCTTACAAAAATGATAATACTAATGATTTATGGTAGAATACTCCAAAGTATTATTAATTTCGCTGTATTTTCCGTCATTAATTACATTGCAGCATTCCTGTGAACTTCCGTGAGGTTGTTTATTGTACTGCTTTGGAATACGGAGGAGAGAAAGAATGGAATTTCTTATGGAGTCAATACATGAACTACAGTTCTGGATCCGAAGTAAAAACATTTTTGAATGCTCTTGGATGCACTAAAGAACCATGGCTACTCAAAAGGTAAATATTCTGGAAAGAGGAGAAAAAGAAAGGTTTACTTTCGATTTTCTAGCACTGCTTCTTGATGTGTAATCTGTAATAGCGTAGCATGAAATTTCAAATTGGGGAATGCCAAATCAAACACTTGTCCCACAAGATGTTAGCTCAAACAGAAAAACAAATGTAAGAGTTAGTTTAAGGTTCACTTTGCTCTACACTGAGGAAAAAAAATGTACGTGGCGTACGTAAAAAGATAGGTTGCATACGTAATTCCTGTAGTTTTTGGACTTACAGCAGACGTATAACTGAAAACGCATGTTTTATAATACTTTCTGTATAAGTGTTTCATCTATACCTACTTTCCGTATGAAACAATATAGACGGCCAGGATCTCACATATAAATGGACGTATATAACATATAGCTGACGAAGGTAACATAAGTATATGCTTGTGATATACGGAAAACTGTTAGATGTCAGACATCCTGCAACGGCATGATGTAACATCTAAGGGCAGTGCCTATGAAGCATACGGATAACGTATGCTCTGTACTGATTTCTATAGTAAGCAAGAGGATACCTTATATTTGTACAATATACCGCTGTCCGGAAAACGGTTTTTTCTCTGTGTACGTCGTAAAAAAAGATTTGAAAAACATCAAATGAATAAACATACAATTAACAATGTCTCAAAAAAATAAAATATCAGGATGCTGTATATTATATTATCAGGATGCTGTAAATTAAGAACTTGTATGTTTGATATGGCATAAAATTAAATACTCGTAGTCTATTGACAACATGGCGAAAAATGTTTTCAGGCCTTACGATAAAATTCTGCTTACGAAATGAAATGTTTTGTTTAACGTGCATGGCTATGTCCTCATCTTTAAGGTGAAAGAGGCTAGTTAAGTAAATTGTTATGAAATAATTACTGAAAAGAGAAATCTGACAAGAATTAGGGAGTAAACGGAGGATAAAGAAACTACAAATTAGAAGTTTGTGTATACATGTATCATTGATAACATAATATTATTCTACAACACTTTCATTAAAAGAAGTTTGAAGTAGTACGGTCTATCTTTGAAGCTTCCCAATCATTTTGATTGTTTGGAGTTGAAGTAGGTCCAGAACAAAAGGTAAAACGAGTAAGTTCGTGCACAACTTCGAAGTTTCCGCATTACGAAACAATTTATAACATAACTTGAGAATTTGATGAATATGATATACATATATTTTCTTTGGGAGTTCCACATCATCCCTTCAGGTTCATATCGGTCAAAGAGAAGAGTTAAATTTAACCCCATCTTCAAAATCATGATCTACGATTAGTTTCGTAAACTTTTTAAATTATCATGAAACATAACATAGTTTTCATTTTTTAACCTTTTCGTGACTTCTGTTTCAACTTACATATCCTTTTTGATTTGTTTTCTTTAATTTTAAGAACTTATATGAGAACTACACTTTTTTCTGGATTTTTTATTTTGAATTTTTACGTATGCAGCATGTTTTGTCATTGACTTTATTGTGAGATGGACAAATAACCTTCCTACTAATTGAGTTATTAGGTGCAATGGACTGGGATAGGACCACAGCACAATTTGTAGGTAGTTTAATTTCAGAAATATACCTGCTAATAGCAAAAGGAAACTTCTTTGTTATGTAGCATTGCATTGTATGTGAATGTTGAACTTTCTTTTCCAATTTACTTGAAAGTTGGAAAGTATGATTTAACATTGTCTTCCCCGGACCCAACAATAAGCTATAACAATTTACGTGGAATACTGGCCAACCGTACCAGAAGCCGTGTATCATGTACCGTAGTATCATATGTGAGACGAAACTTACTTGTTTAGATAAAAAAAAAATCTATTGCACTTTTTCCTTTTAATTCAATACTGTTTATAGTTTTCTTTATACTTAAAACTAGCTATAAGTTAACCTTGGAATAGGTGTGTAATTGCTTTACGAATATTATAGTAAAAGCAACATGTAATATGCACTCATTTCAATATTAATTAGTTCTGAATATAATTTTTCATCTCAGTAGATCTGAGTTAATTTCTATTGTTCTATTATTAGTGTATTCTAATTTTATAACGATGTTGATCTTTATTTTATTTTACTAGATACCTTGAATGGTCTATTCAGGAGGACTCAGGAATTCCAAAAGCGGATAGTAGTTTGGTTTTCAAGGCATTAACCAAAAGTCCTGTAGGATTCTTCATTGCCAAAGAATTTCTTAGGGATAATATTAAAGCCATTAATCAATAGTAAGTTTTTTCACTTCATTATTTATTTATTTCAGAAAAGTTTTGCTTTAGCGTCCTAATGTACAGCGAAACCTCTGAGTAACAGACATGAATGGGACATGATTATTTGTTTGCAAATGAGAGATGTACGTTAAAGAAAGGTTAGATTAGTTATAGTTCATATAGTACTTGTATGCAGCAAACAGTAAATATACGTATTATAAATGTAAATATGGGATCTCTACCCAAAGCTCAAGATCTCTACCTGGAGCTCCTTTCATATTTAAAAAAATCATGTCCAACGGTTCTAAATAGTTCTTATAAAGTAAGAAAATAGTGTTCACTTTTTTATGTATTTAAACGGAGCATGCACACTTCATATGTCTCTTTCTCTCACAACTTTCATAATTCAGCTTTAACCTCTGGTCCTCTAAACGCCTTATATGGGCTAATATCGATATACTGTATTCATGGTTCGAATTACTGGGCAAGTGAGGGTGTCCATTATGTATATATATATCAGGGTGAATATATATGCATTTGCTGGGCCACAAAAGGTTTGTTCGTATTGTGCAGGAGTCCACTATTGAGGGGTATTCATTAAAGAAAGTGGGGGTGCCGTGGCTCAGTGGTAGAGCGTTCACCTTCGGTGCTTGGAGTCTCTGGTTCGATCCCAGATCGTGCCATGTGGACTTTGTGGTGGACAAACACCGTGTTCGTGGGTTTTCTCGGGGTTTTCCCGTTTCCTCCCACTTTTTTATTCCACCATTTCATTCATTTCTCATAATCACCGTCTCCTTTAGTCAAACCGGCATAATCGTGGACGTAAAACTGAAAGATTTCATTTTATTTTCATTACAGAAAGCTTCACTGTATTGACAATCATTTTGAGGAAATTGATGGTTTGCATATTCTTTAAGTTGAAAATTTACAAGGAAACAATTATTTACGGTATAACTTAGTTACTTTGATCTAATTTTGCTAGGGTACTAATTTATGTACATAGATAAAGCTATTTTACCTCCAAGTACACGACAAATCGCATCATCAGTACCGTATGGTTAATTACTCCGGAGATAAGTTTCTCCGTATATAGATGTGGAAAAATGCACTGAAATACAAAACTGTAAAATTTTAATCATGATGAACAGTGCTGGATTTACGTAAAGGCTGAACAAGCTATAGCTTAGGGCCCCATCCTCTTATGGGGCCAAAATTTTAAAGAAAAACCGATTGTAATGTAATTTCCAAATAATAAGGAAAAGCAAATAAGATAAAACGCTCATCAACAATGGTGTTTTGTATTGTTATGTACTAGGCTTTTATGAAGCAAGTAATAGGGCTTTACTTCTCAGTCCCTAGGCCCCCTGTTATCCAGCCCCGCTTATAATGGAGCCCCATTTCCCTGCTCTGCTTGTAATGGGCCCTTGTTTCCATTTAGATACCCATAAGGCCCATAAATTAACATATACATGAAGTATAAATTCAAACCTAAAAAACGGCGACATTTTCTCGTTGAAAAAGTAAGCTTGATGTATATTTAATAGCTTATAATAGCTTAGGTCCCCATGAAACCTAAATCCGGCACTGGTGATGAGTATATACATACTATATACTTAGATGTATTACAGTAGAACTTCGTCAAAGGGGGTTCAAGTTCTTAACTTCATATGATTTCAGCTGTTTGTATACATATCTTAATATGGTAAATGCTTATTTTTGCATTATTAGTTAAAATCCAGAAACTCCCCATTACGTACGCCACTGTATATATCTATCATATAAAAATAGAAAGGATCTTGTTTGTGATCGCACCACGGAAAACAGGTAATTTGAAAGATTTTTAGATATAGTCATCAGCTACTTTGAACTGAGTTTTTATTATGTCACTTTGATTAAAATGAGTGACCTAAGGGAAGAGGGGGGGGGGGGAAATGTTATGCTTAAAATTGAGTTTCTCATGATTCTCACGTTCAAGGTAGGAAGATGGAACTTGATATATAAATTTTTAAACAAGTGAGCACATGTCTCAGCGTTTTTGACAACTTACTTTTTAAGGAAGAAAGGAGAAATTATATATATATATATATATATATATATATATATATATATTTCTTAACATTAAAAGTGATATTATATGAACTGTTGTTTGTGATTGTGTGACAGGAAGACATGTAAAAAGTTTGAAATGAATTTTTGAACGTAGTTAGTACCTATGTTACTTCGATTAAAGGGCATTAGCTAGTGTATGCTGAATTCAGTCACTCATACCTTCATTCGTTAATGAGACATCTTTCTTTCATTTTCAGCATTGGAGCCAATTTATTTCATATGTCAGACTTGATAGATGCTCTTTCTCGATGTATGAATCAGCCAGATGATCTTAAAGTGGTAAGTTTCCTTTATGTTCAAGTTCATACAACATGCAACACTAACAATTGTTACCACCGAAGCTAACGAATACTCTTAAGAAAATTGAAAGCAGGAGTATACACAGAAGCAACAGCGAAATATTCAATTAAAATTGTAGATTAATAAAGTCAATAATTGACATAAGAGAAGGGTTTTGCATGCACAGTAACCAAAGTAGGATAAGCTGTTTTTAATGTTGAAAACGAATATTTACAAACCTGAAGGAGCAGATTGCTTGGAAACCTATATTTCCACAGATTTTCCAAGGAAGATAAGTGTATTTGCCTAATTCTAGTTACTCAACATTCTAATTATTCACACACAAAAATGAATTCAATGAGTAAAATGTGCATGAATTGATCTGTGAATAGTTTACACATACAGTAGTTTGTAAGTATGTGCTTGAGTTGTTCACTTAATACTTTATGCTTTGTACATGTTATTGTTTCGGAACTATGTAGAAGTTTTGAAGATCACTTGTGCCAAATTGCTTTTTGTTTAAGTCACCTAGTATTAATAACAATTATTTAAGTCTTAATTGTATTGCCAAGCTTTCCTTTTGGATTTTGTCCTCATGTATTCTCCCTTGGATTTTTGAGACAAGTTAATGCAAATATGCACCGAGTAGGTCAACTTACTTTCCTACAATCTGAGCAACCTTCTTCCTTAAATCATTCACTGGATCATCGAAAAACTTTCTGCCAACCCTTTACAAGTAGATTTTGTCTACCTCTGTCGTCAGTCTCACATCAAGTGCTTAGGCTGATGTCGAACATGTTCAGATGTTCATATTATGGGATGAAGAAATCAGGTCTCTTCTTTTAATGAACATACCTATAATATAAAACTCAGTTATTAGTGTCTTTACTTTGTAGTATTTAAAAAATCTTCCAGTGCGGTATGTTCACCTTTGTTCATCGTTCGATAAACCAACGAAAGGTACAGAAACAACGTCATTTTGGACTTCATAGTTCAAACAATTCATTATACACTAGAACAATTTTTCACCGTTGTGTTTGTAGAGTCGCTTCATACGTAAACCATATTGTAATATATATATATACCCATATGTATTACAATATAGCTTACTTACCATACTTCGTAATATTATTATACTTCAGCTTCACAACTCAGATATTGCTTTTGAACATAATGGTAAAACAAATATTCATATCCAAGCACCCATTTCCTTTCACATATACTTTACATTATACCTTTTTCGCTCTTTGTTTGAAGAAAATAAATCAGTATTGAGAATTTATTTAATTTTACCTGATCACTTTGTAAGCTCGACAAATTTTCAATCCTAGTCTTACCACACTGCTTTATTATTATTATTTTAAGTCTAAAAGCCTGACCATCGAAAAGTTAAAGAAATATGCAAATCATTCGGTTTCATATTCCCTTTAGTAGAGACCAGAGTTATCAAATTCCAGAGACATTGGTAATGCTACAAACCCACCTAAAGGAGATGTTTATCAATAAACCCAGAAACAATTGAAAATCATTTGAACATGTACAAATCACAGGATTGATTGTTACATTAATTGGAGAGGACGCAATCTCCGGGAGTGGATTTAAAGATTGTGTACAAGAAGAACGCTGTTTTCGCATTTTTGTATTAGTGTAGCAGATTGTTTAATTATCCTTCCGCATGTTACACACAATAGTTAGCTAACACCGTTTCGAACACTTGATTTCAATGGACTTAAAATGCAAGTTATGGGACCTTCGAACTAATGACACGAGACTGCGGTCATCAACAAAGCTACCAGACAACGAGGTAGAAGAGAAATACTTCTTCCAGCCAACAAGATACGAAGAAACCAAAGATGAAGCTCTCCAATTCTATTCTACCTTAGAGAATTCAAATCTATTTGACTCGGTATTTTATAGACGGACAATAATTATGTATGTCCATAAGTCCAATTATGTATGTATCATAACTCAGTGCGTAATAGGATTTCGCGTAAAAGTGGTGAAGTCCTACTACTATTTACAGTAGTTCGATAGACATTGATTTGGAGCCTAATTCATTGCACTGCGTTATAGTTTTCTAATAAACCGTTGCAAAGAGCCTATCCGGCTTGTCATAAGGACTAGACTGTGTCACGTGATCAGGTCAAAAGACACTTAGCGTGCTTAATCGAGTCTGGAGATTCCAAATCCAAATGTCATGCAAGCAACCACCGCGTGGGGCGCCCTGGATAATTCACCGAAGATGCATATACTTTATTATTATTATTATTGATTTTACTCAAACGACTTGACTTTTGGCAATGTTCTATCCATATTTGCCTTACACGCTATATTACACACCCTTTTTAAACTCCTCATTATGGCTTTGCAATAAGCTTTCAATTAGCCATCTCCTTATAGTTTTTGGGATATGTGGATGACTTTATTTTTTTCATTGATTTTCCATTGACTTTAATGTTCATGTTTCGTGTTTTTTGACTATGTTCCATCTATCTTAGGACAATTTTCTTTTCAATATAGAATCTACATAGTCTCTCCTACATTTGAGTTGAATTTTAGCTATCTCCCACAATCTGTTCACACCACTGCAACATGGTAGGCCCTTTAAAAGTATTTTATTTATATATAATTGGAAATTTTTGGATGCATTGTCTGTTGTCGGCGATTTTAAGATAAACGTTGAATTCTACTAGTAAATGGGAGGATTAGAAGTATCGTTTCGCAATGACAGAGATAATTACAAATATTTAAAACTTGAATGAGAGTTTTGGTATTAGATTTATTCTTGAATATGTAAACATAATTTTATACCATTACACTTTTGCTGTTCTACAGCTTAATGAGATGCAACAAAGTTACAAAGAGGAACTGAAACTAGCAAGTCGAGCGTTGAAACAGGCCAACGAGAGGGTTACCTCTAACATTGGATGGATGGAGAAAAACTATGAAGTAATTGTTGAATGGTTGGATGAAAATGATGGGTAAGATTAGATATACATCTCTTCCAACTGCATTGCCTTCTCAGGATTTGTATTCAAAATTTAAACAAACTAACACTAAATAATGTGGTTGTTTGAAGTAGACGTACACAAAATATATTTTTAACACAAATATTTTACTATACCACCAATACTAAAAATGGTAAGAGAAAAATTCAAACATCGCTTTTTACGTTAAAGTGTCAAGTGTTAAATGTTATAGAAGGTAGTAATCATAAAAAGTATCTACATACCTCTAAAAGGTTTTAAATATTCTGTATTAGGTTATTGTAAGTGCCAGATAGTTCACTTTTTGCGATTAACTAACATGTTTGCTTTTGAGACTCTCAACGTTTAAGACTTCTATTCCTCAAATATTAGTATAATAAATAAAGTACATTTACAGTTTTAATATTACTGGATAAAATATGTAAAGAGAAAGTAGCTAGTATGCTTCTCCCATTTCGAAAGCAACAAAAGATGCACTCAAGGTAATTTCTGTTATTACTTAAATGTTACTGCATAGTAATACTTAATTCATTGACATTCAAATCATAGGCCTTACATATTTCATTTTTTCTGATATATACCTATATATATATATATATATATATATATATATATATATATATATATATATAAAGGCCGGATCCAGGATTTCTTGAAGGGGTACTTTATTCAGTCAATCTTTTTCCTTCAACCTTCAGAAAATCGACTTAAACTATTGCTTTTGCAAAACTAAGCTTTCTTTTAGGCCTCAAACGGACACATGGCAGCAGAAAGTTTCAGAAAATGTTGGTTTTTCACTGCTGGGTTCTCATTTTAGATAGCGTATATTTACAGTGAATGGGGTGCATCTGCTCCGGTGCACTCCCCTAAATTCGGCCCTATTTGTATATATATATATATATGCATAAAATAAATATCCTCTTCTTACTTGGAAGTTTCTATTAAAATTCTATGAGTTGTTTTCCGTATAAGACTTTGTCTAATGAATTTAAAGTAGATGATCAATTTTACATGAGCCAACATGATAATATTTTAGATTTTATCTAAAATAATTAACACACTTCTTAAAGAACTCCTAAAAATTGACGGCCTCAATAGAATTTAAATTCTTGTAGCCTACATTCAGGTTAGTCTTTCAGACGAAATTAAAGGCTAAATATATGTGTATCATGAACTTACTGTAGATTTCTGTCTACGTGTAAATCTAGAAGTAAATAACTTATAAATTAAGTAAAATACAAATAGGAAAGAAATTATCAGGTCAAGTTACTAATATTGATTTCTTTTATTGTAATCTGCTGTATATAAAAAAATAGGAATAGTATTACTAATATTATATACCTACGTTTATTTGGATATGTAACGTATTGATTTAACCGAATCGTAACATTAATTTGTAATTTTGATTTAGCTTAGTTTATTAAACTGTGTTGTAAAATATAGTGTTGAATTTGTTATACAAGGATGTTAGTTCAAATTAGTTGTAATTACAACATTGTCACTTATAAAAGTTGTGAAAAATCGTTAAAAAGTTCTTGGATAAAATTAAAAAAGAACGACGAAAATTATTGACTAATGGTGTATTAAGCAAATAATTGTAAAATCTTCATTGGTTTCACTGCTCTGCAATGATTGCCAGGTCAATTTAGTAACCTAAAAGCAATAAAACAAAGTTTTCATGTATCTTTTCCAATGCTTTACCTCTTGCCATGTTATTTTACATTCTGCCTCTTTGCCTGCTATCATATCATTTATAACTACTTTCAGGGTTTCATTTGAAAACCTCTCTGCAAGAAGAGGACAGCTCCAATTTTACGTTTGGTTCAGGATTGAAGTAAGAAATTGTTAAAAATTCAATTTATTTTACTTTACTTTAGCCTCCGAACTTTATACAGAAAAATAGTATTACAGGAGTAAATCCTTTCTTTAAAAAAAGTTTGAAGGTTTTAAAACTTTCAAACAAAAAGTTTGAAGGTTTTAAAACTTCAAACAACAAAGGTTTTAAAACCTTCAAATAAAAAGTTTGAAGTTTAAACAATTTCATTCTTCAATCCTAAACCAAACGTAAGATTGGAGCTGTCCTCTTCTTGCACCAAGATCTTCATTTCTTCTTAAATAGTTTCTGAGTTATTCTGTCTTTTCAATTATTACTTCTACGTTGCTTTGCGTACTGGCTATATGTTAAATGTGAATAGTATCACATTATACAAAATATTTGGCGATTCCTTTTACAATTCTTAATGGAAGAATCCACTAAATACTAAAGACTTCCTCTGGATTTCCATCTCGCTTTCATATCTAAAATACAAATTAAAATTTCAAGATCGAGGCCTACAAGAAACAAACTATTTATCAGAGCTAAATATTAATAGCATTTATATAATTACAATAACGCTATTGAATCTAAAACTCAGGAAAAACAGGTTTATAATGTTGAAAGTGTTAAACAACAACAGATAGTTATGAAGCAATATAAAGTAGTAACCTGTAACAATATTTTTTGAGACAGTATTATCTCTTTCACATTTCTCAAATGTTATGCTTCATTGTGTATTGAAAACAATCCACCCAGGCACTACTTGTTCAACGGTTATAAGGGTTTATACATTACTAAAATTTCTTTTCTTTGCAGATAAGAATGGAGCAGCTAGTTGAATATTCCTATAACATCTATCAACACATCATCAAATACCTACTAGTACAAAATATGATGGTTTTGTACTTGTTGAATAAATTGTTCTTTAACAAAAGTTTACTATTTATTTCTTTCATAACTGCAAGTAAATAAACAATGATACCATATTTTACTACAGTATAATTGAACAAATTAAAGTTCTCACGCAAAATTAAAGCCAATAGGTAAGCATCAAGGAACATCTTCAATAAGTTACAACCGTTGGTACAAAATACTTACACAATTGTAAACACACACACCCCAACTTTCATAGAAAGTCAAAATCTAAGGGTAACTTCACTGAAGGAAAGAGCAGATATTTCATCTTTGTGTCTCCCGGTGACTAGTACCCTGTATTATAGACCCTGGGTAAACCAATATTCTGACGATCCTTCGACAACTACTCACGTGAATAAAGTGTTACTAAGTTTACATACATATGAGATGGTACTGTGGCAGAGGAGACTACAATACTAACCAGATATACTAAGTCAGAGACAAATTATAATGTTCATTTGTAATACAAGAACATTACAGCAAATATTGTTCTATAGTCTTTTTTTTTTTTTGCTAGCCGAGGCTAGCGCCCGCCCAAAGGGTTACGCCCTTTATTCGGGATGAGGGAGTGAAGGAAGCTGGGGATGTTATAGTACATGTAGTTGGTTAATGGAGGGTCTTATTTATTTATTTATTTATTTATTCCAATAAATCCAAATCAATAATGGTCATTATGGTCTTTTGGCCATAATCATTAGGAGCGGAAAGTAAGTCAGGATTTGAGGACAACTATGATAATACAAAGTAACATATACAATACAAATTAATATATACAAAACAAATAAATATATAGAATAGAAATTAATATATACAATACAAATTAATATATGTATAAACGATACTATAGAAAATGATGGTCATGTGATGAGATGAGAGTGAGGTGCGATTGACGATACAACACGTGGGAAATGTTAATCTGACGAATGCAGGTTATCTTCTTATCCAGGGGCTGCTCTGGATATAATGGAGACATGGGGAGCCCTGTTAGTACGGAAGGATTACTGTGCGACATATGATGGAAGTATGTAAGGTGAGTTCAAGTCTGTGATGTAATCTTCGATGATTGGTAGGAATGGACTGTTGGGCGGGAGAGTATAATGATAGATTGTGAATAATAGAGATAATGGTGTATGGCGTAAGAGTGTAGAGGACTTGCGAAATGTAGCATCATGGTGCATGGTGTCGAAGAGCATAGGATGATGATTCTGGAATCGCTTCGTTATATAGCGAAGTCGCAAATCTTCTAGGTGGTACAGAAGGTTGGCGAAGGGGGTCCGAGCATACAGATCTCTGGCAGGACTAGGAAGCCTAATACGGTAAGCAAGACGTAGGGCATGTCGTTCTAAAATGAGCAAGCGTTTGTAAAAGGAAATCGGGGCATCGACCCAGGCTGTATACCCATACGTCAAGACAGGCCGCATGAATACTTTATAGGTGTATTTGCTTGGTGAATTTTACTGAAGACTAAAGTAAGCAAGCAAGGTGTAAGACCGTATTTGCTTGGAGACCCCAAGTGGTACCTATAAGGCGACGGAGGAGGTTGAGGCGGTTTGTGGCTTTGGCTGTGATGCGTTTAAGATGAGCATTCCATTTCAGCTGAGAATCGAAAGTTATGCCGAGATAGGTGACTGTTTTGCTTGCGGAGATAGGTGAATTATCGACCTGTAGACGGAGTTTTGTGGGATTACGATGGATGCGGCTGCGTGAACCAGGAGGAAGAAACACAATTGCCTGAGTCTTATCCGCATTGATTTTGAGACGCCAATGTTGACACCAGGTGAAGAAAGAATTTATGGCTTCTTGGAGAATATGATTAATCTGATGGATAGTGTTGCCAGTGGCTAGGAAGGCCGTGTCATCAGCGTATTGGAATAGACTGATATTGAGAGGAAGGCGAGGGAAGTCCGCCACGTACAGTAAATACAGTAAAGGGGAAAGGGCAGAACCTTGTGGAACACCTGAACGAATGAAGACAGGATGTGAGAGAGTGTTGTTAATTGAGACATATGTCAGGCGGCAGGAAAGGAAGTGAAAGATGAAGCGAATATAACAATATGGAAGGTGGAATGAGTACAGTTTATACAAGAGTCCGCTATGCCAAACTTTGTCGAATGCTTTTTCTAAATCAAAGAGCACAAGACAAGAAGGTTTCATGAGGTTGTATTGATTGGTGATATGTGTTGTGAGGCGAAGAAGTTGATCATTAATACTGAAAGATGGTCTAAAGCCTGCTTGATGAATAGGGATGGAGTCGTGAGTAGTGAGATGAATATGAAGACGGGAGACTAAGATTCGTTCAAGGATTTTACTGAAGACTAAAGTAAGTTGTATAGAGCGGTATGATGAAGCAGAGGTTGCTGGCTTACCGGGTTTCAGAAACATTAAGGTTTTAGAAGTTTTCCAGTCGGCGGGAATAAATCCTGTACGGAGAACAAAGGTGAAAATCAGGGAGAGTAAGTAAAGCAGAACATAGGGACCCTCTTTGATATGGCGATAGGTGATAGTATCAAGACCAGGAGCGGTATTGCGTTTACGAACAATGACAGTATGAATTTCAGCGATTGCAGATGCATGGAGATTAAGATGGTCGGCCGGATGGTTACGATTCGGGATGGTGGGTGAGAGTGGAGTGAAGATATCCTGAAGGTAATGAGCAAAAGCATTTGCTTTCTCAGTATCGGTATGGAGAGGAGTGTCATTCACAATTAACGGATATGGAGTGCTAGAAGATTTACCAGTGAGTTGATTAAATCTCTTCCAGAATTTTGTGGGATGCGTATTGTCTGATAGGGTATTACATGTTTTGATCCAGTTACGTTTCTTGTATGCTACAATGTAATTATGCACAGTTCGTTGGTATTGACGAGATAAGCGAAGCGATTCCAGATTGCCGGTACGTTTGTAGTCCCTATACAATTGTCGCGAGCGACGAATCAAAGGCAAGTATTGAGGCGGTAAGGTAGGTTTGTACGGATGAAGAGGGGTGTGCGGTATATATTTAGAGGATGCTTGTTGGATGCTGTGAGTGATCGTATGAAGAGTGTTGTATAAATCTTGTTCGGTCGTGGGAGTAGTAATGTTTTCTAACTGGGTGGTGAGATAATTACGGTAGTTCGGCTAATCTGCTCTATCGTACCGAGGAATAAGCCTGGGAGGTATGACAGGAGGAACTGGATGGTGCTGGCCGTGGGGAGTGATGATAAGCTTTATAGGTACGTGGTCGCTACACATGGGATCCAGCACATCCACTTGTATCTGAGAAAGTAAATTGGACGATGTAATGACGACATCAGGTGTACTGTTACTGCTGGGTCTGGTAGGTTTTGGGAGGTTATGGATAAATCCAGTGGTATGAGTTTGGATGTATGTGCGAAAGGCCGATTTTTGTCTATCGGAGCGACTGTGGAAGTTAATGTCTGCCATGATTATATAACTGCGAAATGAGTTTGAAATAAACTGAAAGAACTGCAAAGGAATGGGATGCCCAGGTCGGATGTATATGGTGCTACTGTTACATAACATTGTTGGAAATATAAGGTACTGATTATGTGTTCGGGCAAGGATTGTATCCCAGAACTATGGAGTCTATGAGGAATTGTAGGAGGGAATCCGATAGCTACGCCACCATTCGCGCGACGTGAGGGCGTAATGCAGTCGTGACGGAGTAGATGGTATAACGGTATTTTGCAAAGTGCGGCAGAAGTAAGATAGGTTTCATTCAGTAAGAAGCAATTAATATGTTCTTCCAAAAGTAGTTGTTCAAACAAAGGTTTATTTTTAGCTAAAGAGCGAATATTTAAAAACAAAAAATTAATGGCCATAATCAGCGTGATGATCAGTAGATGTAGCAAGGTGTTAGACAGCAGTTTCATAAGGAATTGAGTGAAAATGAACATAGTTGCCAGAGTACGTACCAGTGAAATTAATGTGGAAGATGCTTTTGGCAGCGAGATGAATTTGCTGAAGGATATGTTGTCTGAGGAACGGATGGATGTTTTGTAGAGAGACTGTAAGAAATGTAAGGAATTGATTGATAGTGACAGGTTCAGAAGCTGAAGCTGGTGTAGGGGTAATGTCTGGTGATTCATGTGTACGAATAGGTACAGTAAGTTCAGGTTTCAGAGGTTCTGCTCCCGGTTTCGCTTTACACTTATAGCTGTAGGTGGGATGTGGCGCGTTACAAGTCGAGCATTTAGGAGGGTTTTGGAAATTCGTACAGGCCTTCGTTGCGTGAGGTCCTGAACAGAAGCCACACTTAAATTGATTTTTACACTCAGACGTAGAATGTGAATTATAAGACTGACAGCGCTCGCATCGAACAGGCAGAGGAGGCGAGGAGCGAGAGGGTTCAACTCTGTGACGTTTTAAATAAATATAAGCACCGTCGCTAAGAAGATTGTCTATGGTGTCTTGGGAATTCGTAAGAACCCGCACCATATAAGTAGAACCATTAGCGTTCTTAATACGGATGCACTTTAGTACGGAATGTCCCTCTAGCTGTAGTTCTTTGGTGATTTCCTCATCGCTGAATTGAGGGTCCACACCGCGTATGACTACAGAAAGTGCCGGTGGTTTACGAGGAGGCGGAGGTTGCTTGACTTGTTTGGAAGTTAGCTTCTTAAGATCTGCTGAAGGTCCGAAAATTTCATAAGAATAAGTGTTACGTATGGTAGTGGCTAGATTTGGATCTGGCGAGCGTATAATGATACCATTCTTGGTATGAAGGAGTTGTTTGATGTTAGTTCGAGGAACGTATTTCAAAATTCGTATATATAGCTGACGAAGATCCTGATATGTAGCAGCATAGTTCGTGAGAAGGTAGTCATAAATTGGTGGTTTAGTAGATGTCTTGAGCGGCGGGAAGTCTGCGTCCATGAGTTCATTAGAAGAAGAGGAAGTTTCACTTAATGTGTGAGGACGTTTTGAAGCTTGCTTGATTTGGTCAGTATTTATAGGAGCGGATGCATTGGATGGCAAATTTGAAGTTCCTGTAGAATTTGAAGTGACTTCATGCCGATCCTTCCGCTTATCCCCTTTCACTGATGGGATAGAGGGGCCCTGAACAACTTGGTGTGGTAGTCCGGGATGCCCTGGACCTGGTCCAGGATCCATTATGCAAGCTTAAAAAGCCGCCTGATGTAGTAGGTAAGGTAAGGTTATATGAAGACCACCCGTTCGGATAGTGGTCTAGGTGGGCCTGAAGACGCTTGGCAACTGCATAGGTATCAGCTGAGGTGGGCTTGATGAGTCTCTCAGCGGTTACACACAGTATGAAGCTTCTTCGACCAGGAAGTTGGACAGGATTCTCAAAAGACAACTGTTCTGACGTTTGGTACGTCACAGTTGATACGGTCGATATTGCTATCGACCCAGAAGATGTTCTATAGTCTAGTCAAATGAGTTAATATAGAGTCAACAGTTATTCTTTATTTAGGGTTGCTAGGTTGAACTGAGGGCAAGCCCGGAGACCAGCTGCACTTGCGTCATTGGGAACACAAATTTCAAACTGAAGATTTCTTCATGCTATTACACCGTTACTTTTAACACTTACAACCACTACTACTAACACTACCATTACTATTTTTTTTTTTGTTTTCACTAACCCACAGTGTACTGTACTGAACAAATGAAAATGAGTTTAAACATTGGTGATCATAGACTAACTAACCTACCTTATGGTCATATTTTTTGGAGCTCCTCGGTGCACCAAAAAGAATCCAATTCTCCATACTTGTAGAAGTCTTGACAAGTCATTTTCAACTTCACATGATTAGAGAAATCAGCCATCATAAATTATGTTGATATTTTTTCTATCATCTCACCATAAAATATTATGCTAAACATCCATCCATGTATCTTGCATCGTTGAATATGTAGATTACTGAATGGTATAGAGAGAACATAATGCAATATTTTGAATAGGTTTAGTCTATTTGCTTCTGGATTAATGTATTAGATAACTTACAGTTATTATTATCTTTCATATTAAGTGTTAATATTGAATATTTCAAAACAGAAAATTTATTGTACAGTTGATTTCTATGGAAATTAATTATTGGATAATCCTTCAGGCGCAACAATAAGAAGAATTTTAAACCTAGGCTTTTGTTACAACAAAAGTTTAATTTTTTGTAAAAGCTAACAACTACTAAGTACAACATATACCATAAATGGTATAGATAATCAATTATATATACTTTAATATCAAACCCGTAGATTTAGTTAGTTGACTCATAGACCCGTGCAACATATTTCAAACCCGGAGATCTGTAAACCCTATAGGATTTCTGTAAGCATTACTAAACCCTAGGGCTGTACGATCCGGCTTTGAATATCGAAAATCGATACTGACAATATATCGAAATATTGCTATACCGAAAATATCGTTAAAAAAATAATCTCTTGTGAACTGTAAATACGAAATAATAATAAATTGTGGTGGACTGTAAAGATCACGCATAAGAAGTTTCAGTGTTCATAAGTTTCCTTAAGAAAATTTTCCTCGGCTGACACAAAAGTTTTCCCTCTTCTTATCAAATTTTCCAGAATTTGTAGTGTCCAATTCCTATGACAGAAGTTATGTGATAAAATTAATTTTAGCTATATTATAGTAAGTGATAACAATATTTGTTTTATTCATTTGTTTTTGCTTCTATTGATTTTACTTTTCCCTTTATTTCTTTATTTTACAAAAAATATACACAAATACACCTAGCCAACAATAAGTGTAAATTACTGGACTTTGAACACACACACACACACACACACACAAACACACAAACTATTGCTATTGTATTGGTTTATTTCTGAAGGACAAAGAAAAATTAAGAATTCATAATGATCAATCAGTGCGTGCGAAAAGTTCCCTGGATTTTCACGTTTTGTTGAAAAATTTCTTTATTCCCTTTTTGCTACATTTACCTACGAAATTTCCCTACATTAGGGTAATTTACCTCAAACTACGAACACTGGTTTCAATTTCATCTGGTAGATGTAATGGAGGATGTTTGCTGCTATCAAACTTCGCCATGCAATTCCTACTACCTTAGTCTTAATAGTTGAAAGTAGCATGTGGGTAGCTACTGGTAAAGTTATCTGTGTTTTCTGTGAAAATGTTAATGGATTGATTTAGTTATACAAATGTTGGCCGGGATAATCGTTCTAGCTGTCTATTAAAAAATAAATAAATAAATAAATAAATTCGCTTTCGTTCAAGAGTATCGTGTACAGTAACATACGTAGTAATATCACGGTCTTGTAGCTCCCCTGTGAGTGATCCTAATAAAGTAAAGCCTCCCTTAGAAGCAGAGACAACTTGAAAACTGCTTGCTGTAAGCTTGAATTGCAAGATGGCGAAGCTTGCATTCCAGCTTGATTAGAAAACGTGCAAGCATGTCGCAAGCTGGCTTCCAGTAACGAAGTTACATGCGGGCAACCTTGCATTCAGTGCTCCATTCAAGCTTGACGCAAGCGTTTTACAAGTCAAGTCAATATTCAATGAATGGCCAGTGATGCTATGACGCTCTAAAGCATCGCTTGCAAGGACAACAAAAGGCAGATTGTATGAAAGTATGCGTTTCAAGTGCAAGCATGTAAAGCCAGAAGCCAAGCTGGCTGAAAACTTTATTGCTACTAGGGACCGAGTCTTATCTTAGAATTTGAAACTAAGCAAGCAAAGAGTATCTACTGACCTCATGTGTACTTTTCTTGTAAATATTATTATAAAACAAAATAAACTCTGCTAACAAAAAACTGAATAGAAAAAGAGGTTCATGTCAAACGTACATTTATTTCTATTTCTAGAATTTTCAGTTTCGTCCGGAAGACGTCAAGCTCTAAAGGATGTTTGCTACCATCTATCGGTACGGTGTGAAACTTCTACTATTCTAGAATTATACACTTTGTTTCAACAGTAAAAACTGGGATGTGGTTAGCTGTCATTAAACAGACCATTACCTCTCAATGTATTGATGGATGTACTACATTAACGAACTCGGCCTAACTAATCACTCTACCTATCTATTCCAAAGTAAATATATAAGTAAAAAAAATAATAAAAAATAAAAAATAGCTTTTGTTCAAGTTATCGTGTGGAATAATGTAAGCACGTATAGTCAGACGGACGTGCTAACATTACAACCTTATAAGTCCTACTTTGTGTGATCACAATAAATGCGCAGTTAATCATTAATAAAGTAATAAGAGAAAAACTTATAGGTTGTAAGCCATCGACAAAACAAAATACCGTATTTTATATACAGACATTGGCATTAACTTTTATTGACAACTAGCAGCGTTCACCCCGCTTCGCTGCGGTCACCCCGGAACGCAATAAACTTTGTTACTTAGATAATTTTTACTTTTTCGCTTTCAAATTGCAGTAAATGTTAACATTATAGCGCCTGTCATTTATGTTAACCCGCCGAGTGACACGGTCATGCGGGTTGCATATAAATACGTTTATTTTTATACCTATGATGAACTAACAAAGGATTTGTACGTCATGGACACTTGAATGGTCAATTATCTCAAGACACTGGTAATTAAAAATTAAAGTGATATGATAAAAACCATCTAGGGTCCAAATCCTAATAACCCCCAAAAAATGAAAGAAATTGGTTCAGCCGTATTACCGTGATGAGCTAACAAAGGATTTGTGCGTTCTCTTTTATATAATAGATAACAAATATCACATTAATCAGTGTTGTGTCCGTAAACGAGTGTTGTCCGTAAACGAGTGTTGTGTCCATTCACATATAACTTGCTAACTCTTTCTTCTTTGTGTATGATTCACTTCTGTACTTCCTTCAAAAAGAAGTGTTAGTGCTGATAAGGGGCGTTCAACCCCAATCAATAAATGAATGAACTCTGCTAAAGACAGTAAATACAAATCATGAGAAATTTACACGCATTTTATGTGCATAGCAATTGTTAAAAATCGCCGTTATCCTTAAAGATATTAACGGATTGATTCAAAAAACGACTCGGCTGAGATATTCGCTCTAGCAATGTATTGGAAAAACTGAATTGAAGCAGGGGCGGATCCAGAGGGGGGCGATCGGGGCGATCGCCCCCCCCCACAAGAGGAAACTTTCTTATTTTATATATAAATAAACCCATCCATAACAAGTTTGGAGCTCTTAAAAGTAGCAGTATTACCGCCGACCGCCCCCCCCAGAAGTCCGTCCTGGATCCGCCCCTGAATTGAAGAACTTGTTTTCCTTCAAGATTTAACAGGTAGTGTAACGGACGGCGTTACTTCTTAAGATATTAACGGATTGGCACCATGAAAGAAGTCGAATGAGATGATAATCGTTCTAGCTGTCTATGGCAAAAAATAATAAAAAAAAAATTGTTTTCGCTCAAGAGTTATAACGTGGAGAAACGGACGACGTTACAAATTAATATGTTAAGGGATTTACTTCTTTAGGAACTCGGCCGACATAGCACGTCTAAATATGTAGCGTATTGAAAAAAAAAAAAAAACTTTCGTTCCAGAGATATCATGCATACTAACGGACGGCGTTACTCTTTAAGATATAATTGGATTGACTCCTTAACGAACTTGACCGAGGCTCTCGCTCTATATACTAGAGACCTGCACGGGCCGAATTTTTCGGCCCGAGCCCAATCCAGCCCGAACGCACCTAGGCCCGGCCCAGCCCGGGCCCGAAAAGTTTTGGAGATTTTCGGCCCGAGCCCGGTCCGGCCCGATATGTTTTTCAAAATTCTTGGCCCAAGCCCGGCCCGGGCCCGATAAATTTTAAAATTTTTTGGCCCGACTCCGGCCCGATAATTTTTTTAAAAAATTAGCTCGAGCCCCAATCTTTCTCAATATTTAGCACTAAATTTGACCTAACCCTCAGAAACATTTTCCAAACTTTGGTTCACAACCTGACGCTTGCCTCCCGAATGGTACCATTGCCTCCTAGAACTTTGCCTGTCATCGAGAGAACAAAAACTCCATTCCCTGTAACAAAAATCTAACCTTATTGATTTTAAGCATAAAGTGAAGATGGCAATATTGTTTAGCGACAGGCAAATCATTCCCACCTCTTCTTTTTATATTTTGAGTTCAGTGAAGTTCAAGGTCAGAGCTCAATTTACCGCATACCGCCTGCAATCCTCAATATGAAAGTGGAACAGCTAAGCAAGCATTAAGTGTAAATAGCTATTGCATTCTTTGTAACATTTTTCACGGACACACTTCTTCAACGTTTGGCTTTATTCCAATTATCGTTTAACGAAAGTCAATAATTATTAAAGAATTGCAATTGATCGGCCCCAGCCCGGCACGACCTCAAGAGAAATCACTGTCGGCCAGCCCAAGCCCGGCCTGGCCCAAAGAAATAACAGTATCGGCCCGGCCAAGCCCGGCCCGGCCCAAAGAAATAACAGAGTCGGTCTGCCCAAGCCCGGCCCCCGGGCCGGCCCTGGCTTCGGGTCTCGGGCCAGGCCCGGCCCATGCAGGTCTCTACTATATACCTATTGAATAAAACAAAACATAAAAGATCGCTTTCATTCAAGTTACCGTGTAGAGTAGCGTACGTGCGTGTGAATGTATAGACGGACGGATGTAATAAGAAACCAATCTTATAAATCATGTTCGGGTAATTCTAATAAAACAGAAAGTAATCCAGTGTTCAGATGAAACTAGAGAAACTTAAAGTTATATTTTCTATATACTTCAAAGGACAAAGATATAATGGATATTGTAAAGATATAACATATTATCTGAAATGCTCGTTCTTCGTACGGGGATATTGAAGTTTATTGAAAGTATTTGGAAGTAAAACAATAACAAAAAGCAAGGCTCTCTGCGGTGCCTTTCATTGAAATTTCCAGACCGGCTGACAACATATGGCAAGATAGCCCCCCCCCTCACTTTAGAAAATTGAAACAATGACTAGGTCATTCATTTGTACTACGTTTGTACCGTTTTCACCGAAAATATTTTCGTTTGTACCATCTTCCTTATAGGGTTACTTGAGAGGTCACCTGGGGGGGCTATCTTGGCGCCAAGATGCCCCTCCCTATCACAGCACAAAAATTTGAAATACACCATTCGAAAGCAAATCGTTTGTACCGTCTGTACCGAAAAAAGTTTTGTTTGTACCCTGATAGTTTCCGAGAAACAGGGGGTGATATTTGGAGGGGCTATCTTGGCGCCAAGATGCCCCTCCCTATCACAGCACAAAAAATTGAAATGCACCATTCGAAAGCAAATCGTTTGTACCGTTTGTACCGAAAAAAGTTTTGTTTGTACCCTGATAGTTTTCGAGAAACAGGGGATGAGATTAGGGGGCTGTCTTGTACGCAAGATAGGCCCCATAATGTGTATTTTTTCCATGTCCATTAATAAGTATTATGTGTTTATTCATGTGAATTGATGTGTATTTAGAATTCTGGTTGTGCATATCCAAATAAAAAAAAAAAAAGATTTTTTTCGGTAATAACTCTATTTAGAGTTGAATCGGCGAGTGGGGAAACAGTGTGAGTCCAAAATAAACCATTTTGAAGTAAAGGCAAAAATAACACTAAAGATGTAGAACTACAAGTTGTAATGAAGAGCAGTGCAATTTGCAAGACCTCGCACGTTATAACAAAATGCTATAATGTCGACTCTACATTTGTGACATTAACAAACGGAAGTTCTTTTTTCAAATATCTCGAAATGCGTTTTGTGGACTAGTAGTGTTTTTCCACTCACCGATTGAATTAAATTTTCTCTATTTCTGCCGTTTTCCGTAAGTAACTACGTATTATTCAGCAATGGACTATTTGCTTTCGTCTATTGTCTATGAAAGCGGCAAGCTTCCCGTGCCGTTAATGTGACAGATATAAACAGCTAATTTCTTCAGTTGGTGTAAGCGTGTTTGCACACGATACCCATAAAATCGGAGGAAACCCCGATAATATCGGTGTCGGTGTACTTTGGACACGTCGCCGACAATATCGGTGGAAGCCCCGACAATATCGTTACCAGTGATGAGCGAATTAAGCGTCACACACAAAAATCTTCTTCATATATGAAAACAAATAAAAAAATAATAATCGGGAAAATGATTTTTTTAAAACAAGGACTACAAAAACTGTTCTGAAGAGGTGTGGAGGACGGTACAAAACTTAGAAAAATAGTCCTATGCCTAAACATGTTTAGATTTAACAGTGCCGTTTTAAATAGATGCTGTAAACATATTATTTTCATTTCGATGAGAATTGATGCTGCTGTACATTGCAAAATATTAGTTTTAATTTTTGTTGGAACACTGTTACATAAGGCTATTGTATGTATATTATTTTGTTTTCCATGCAATTAACATTAATGTCATAGTAGATTAAATGATAAGATTCGAATTAGTAATTCTGTTTTACATTGCTCCATACATACACTGGCGCAAATCCCGGGGGGATGAAGGGGACATGTCCCCTCCAATCTTGGAACTGGGGAGATTGTCCCCCCCAATAATCCAATTTGAAATGTGTTTTTTGGGAAAGAAATTTGATTATGTCCGATCGCCAGAAAGGAAAGTGAGATGAAATTAATGTCCACTCAGAATGAGCCTCAAATCTGCCCGCCTCCCAATGTTGAAGACAACTCTGCTCCCCTGATCCTCCACAGCATTGTTTCTCGACTACAGAAATAGTTTGAACATCGCTATATATATAATATGGGAACGATCTTACCCCCCCTCCCCCCCAATGTTGAAGACAGATTTGCGCTATTGCATACATACCTGTCGTTTCTCGTTTCTTTTTGTCCATGAACTCAAAATCCCGGACAAGGCTTGCATAAACTTTTCACCATGCTTTTTGCTTTTCAATTGTGTCTTTGAAAGAGTCTGTTATCTTATCCCATATGCAAGGTCTACATTCCAGAAGTTCAATAAGGGTTAAAACATCGAATGGAAAAATTCCTGCCACCTCTAAAAATCTAAGGAAAACTAGAAAGATACGAATGCAATAATACACAACCTTTTCATTCAGTCACTGTAGCTAAACTGCACAACTCTATCAGGGGGTCGATCCCGGTACAAAGGAGAGAGGGAAAACTTGGATACATAGTTTTGGTCTTTGTTTTCAATTGCCATTCCACAAATTATTTTCAAAAAGGGGGGATTTGGGATAGTTTTGGAAAGGAGAGAAAAAATCTGCAACAAGTGAAGCATGAAGTCACATCCCTATTGTTGAGATCACAATCAAGAAAATGACAAATGAGTAACTTGTCCTTGGAGCTTTGGAAAGAGTGTTTGATTGTGCTGGTTTCGTTACAAAATAATAATAATTCTACTTTGACTTGTCATTCAATCATTGCTTATTGAGTGGAACCGGGAAAAGTGATCTGTACACAATTTTGATGAAAATAAAAGAAAGTAATAATAATCAGGATTTTTCCATATGCTTATGTTCACAGTGTATCAAACTTTGAAAATTACGCTTAAATTAATTTCCAGAATGTATTAAAATTTAAAAGCATTAATAGATTAAAAAATATACCATGAAAGAGTGTGTGTGTGTGTGAGAGAGAAAGAACAAAAATAAAAAAAGGAGTGGAAAATAATCAAGAAACTGGTTAAGGGAAGTTCCCCAAAGAGTACGCACTTAGTCTTTAAACACGTAACGAAAAAAAGGGAAATCACCCAGAGTAATAATTTCTATCACAAATCTTTATTCATTCCTTAAGGTCAAAATTGGAGGCAAATATAAAGACAGTGACGCAATAGTTACAACAATAGATGCATTGTTATAAAACAATGCATTTGCGCACTCTTGAAGGACTATGCCTCTAAGAGTACGCAATGTGTCCTCCAAGAGTACGCATTTGCTATGTGAGAATAATACTATTACAAGGCAGCAAACGAAGATGGTATTACACAATTCAAAGAAAATTATGACAGAAATACGAAAAGAGGTACAAAGTTCTTTTGGTTTTAATGAATACAAATATAAATGTAACATGAAAAGTATTCAAATTCTTGATAATGAGGGAAACCAAAAGATAGCCTACAATTAACCTAGGCCTAGATTACAAAATAGAATTGAAACCGGCCAAATTATACCAAAGTATAATTGACACTGCTTTTAAACTAAACAGAAACTTATATGCGCAAATAAAACAAATAGAAGGTTACAATAAAATTATGCATCTAAAATCTGACATTTATATGATCATTAGCAGCTGTCACACTTAAAAACCCCGAGGCCCTCATAATTTGAACAGGCCTCATGCCACCACTTCTTGCAGGCATGACACTGCACCTAAACCTCGATGATGGGTTGCGTGTACTGCTCATCACATCCAGGGCGGAAGTAATTCTCGGATGAAGATCGTGGTTGGTCTGAAGAAACACGATATCTTTCTTCAGTCTTGGCATCAACTTAATCGTTAGGCCTATTCCTCTTGCAAGTTGCTTCTGTGGATGCTTTAAGTTTGTTTTTAAACGGTGGAAACGTCATAATCTCAGACTTCTTCCCTGCTCTGTACACCTGAGTGTTTAGGAAGAGGCAGACATGCTGACGATGTACTGCTACTGGTTCACTTGGGAACATCTGATGTTGTTACACCATTCTCTTCGCTGTCAGCAGAGCACAATTGTTGATCGATCAGTGCCGAAAGTTGGAAGTCTACTTCGCTCAAGACGTCAGGATTGAAAGAGTGAATCCCTGTAGCTTACACGAACTCCAAGCTTTCTCAATTGTTGCAATCCCTTCGTATGCAATGTGGATGCTGCCGGAAATGTCTCTTTGTGTTATTCTTCCCACGGGTGATCAATGGTTGTTCACCATCCATTTGTCACATTCAGCTGCAAAGGCAGTCTTCAGAGGTCCAAATCCCTTGCCAAGGGGCTGCAGCATGTGGCTTGCATGCGGAGGAAGAGAAAGAAAGGTAATGTAATTATCCCTACAATACAGCACTGCTTCCAAAGTGCAGTGTGTGGTGTGGTTATCAAAAAGTAGCAACACTTCATCATTTTGAGTTGGCTTCATGAGGTGAGAGAAATGTTTCAACCAATCCGAAAAACGTTCGCTTGCTATGTATCCAAAATCTGAGACCAGAGGTAAAGTTCCTTCAGGTCCATCTTCATTCAACACTATTTTCATTCTATTTCTGAGAAATATGATGGCTGGAGACACGTAAACTCCAATTGGAGACATGTAACAGAGAACAGTAATCGTCTGTCCCCTCTAACTAGACAACTTTACCCACATGCCTTTTACCGATTGGCGAAAGTACTTTTGGAATTTTATTTGGGAGAGTTAAAATTCCATTTTCATCCATTAAACATTCTATGAGAGAGAAATTGTTTGTCTTGTAACACTGCCTGAAAGTTGCTGAAGAATATCCTGTATTGAGTTTTGTTGAAGTCAATTATTTTTCCAAGGCTGCATTTCTCCTGTGAGCGCAATGTTATTATTCCTTTTGCAAAATGCATATATCCAATTCTTTCCGGGTTTCTTCCTCTATCTTGAAGTTGTGTTGATCTGATTTCTCTCTGCATAGTCGAACGCAAAGTCCATCATTTGTTGGCATGTGATACCGTAAAGCATAGAATCAAGGTCCCTTACGTACTAAGCCAATTCTTGTTCTTGCAGAGGGCTGAATGTTGGCTTTATCTGTCGCAAGGACGTTGGGGCAGTTTCTGGAAAAAATTAAAAAAAGAAACTGTAGCTAAACAAAAACCATTAAAAAATCATTGCAGTATGTTAGTTGACTCTTTTCCGAGGTTAGTTCGCATGCAGTAGGTTCAAATTTGTCATTTTCTGATCCTGAAAGTAATCATACCCACTTTTCTGAGATTTTGTCCTACTTCATTCACTTTAGGAATAGCGTAATTACACATTGCTATAATGTGAATCATCGGTGATTTCACATTAGTATTACTTCAGTGAGCCATGTAAATCGCCAGCGATTCACATCATACCTAGGCCTATCTACTTTCTCGGGCTATGCGAATCAACAGCGATGCACACTGGTATTGTTTATATTAGAGAAACCTATTCATTTTGCCTCAAAGTAACCACGCAGTGTCAGAATTGGAAAAGAATCTGACAAGGTGTTCTTCTCTGATAGTCAAATTCAATTGTCTACACAGTCCTCCAAAAGTACGGCATCTCTGGTCCCCAAGAGTGCGCGCGTACTCTTGAAGGAAAGAAAATGCGTACTCTTAGAGGAATCGCACTCATTTTACAAATCTATCGTATGTGTGCAGTAATTTCCAGATATGATGGTATTATCTGCCTTATACCCAAACTTGGTTGTGACACCTAATATTTGATACTAAGTTTAGAAACAGAATATATCTGTATTCAACTACACACACTAATTAGTGGGAACTCAATTATTACACTGGAAGTATCAAAAATATTTACTTACCAATAAAACGTAGGGCACAGATGCTGGCAGCAGACAACTTGTGTACAACCACCTTTCATACAACGACGCTTCTGCAGGAATAAAAACAAACATCGTACAGCATTGCCAGATATGGCAAATTGTTGAGCGTACTCTTAGAGGCCGCGCGCTCTTAGAGGAACTTCCCTTATCTAAATTTCCTATATTCTATGTCGTAGTAGCTATTTAGAGGGAAACCAGTACTCTTCAGACTTCCCACATTTTATATATATTTAATAAAGGGAATTAGCTACTCCAAAACAAAGACTGTAAAAAAATATTAAGCTGTTCCGAAGTTGTTTATAGGACAAGATAATAATAATAATACAATAGAGGGTAGGAGGGAAGATTAACGGGCCCTTGGATTTTCGGTTCAAAATTGATCACAATCTCTTCCCTAGGTCCCAAATAGTGTTTCCTGAAAATTTCAGACCGCGGAAACTTCAGGAAGGTGCCCAAAATTACTATAGAATTTCCCAGATATGGGCAGGGAAGATAAACGGGCCCTCAGATTTTCGGTTCAAAATTGATCACAACGTCTTCCTTAGGTCCAAAATAGTGTTTCCTGAAAATTTCAGACCGCGGAAACTTCAGAAAGGTGCCCAAAATTTCTATAGAATTTACCAGATATGGGCAGAGAAGATAAACGGGCCCTCGGATTTTCGGTTCAAAATTGATCACAATCTCTTCCCTGGGTCCCAAATAGTGTTTCCTGAAAATTTCAGACCGCGGAAACTTCAGAAAGGTGCCCAAAATTACTATACAATTTACCACATATGGGCAGGGAAGATAAACGAGCCCTCGGATTTTCGGTTCAAAATTGATCATAACGTCTTTCTTAGGTCCCAAATTGTGTTTCCTGAAAATTTCAGACCGCGGAAACTTCAGAAAGGTGCCCAAAATGACTATAGAATTTACCACATATGGGCAGGGAAGATAAACGGGCCTCGGATTTTCGGTTCAAAATTAATCATAGCGTCTTTCTTAGGTCCAGAATTGTGTTTCCTGAAAATTTCAGACCGCGGAAACTTCAGAAAGCGGCCCAAAATGACTATAGAATTTACCAGATATGGGCAGAGAAGATAAACGGGCCCTCGGATTTTCGGTTCAAAATTGATCACAATCTCTTCCCTGGGTCCCAAATAGTGTTTCCTGAAAATTTCAGACCGCGGAAACTTCAGAAAGGTGCCCAAAATTACTATACAATTTACCACATATGGGCAGGGAAGATAAACGGGCCCTCGGATTTTCGGTTCAAAATTGATCATAACGTCTTTCTTAGGTCCCAAATTGTGTTTCCTGAAAATTTCAGACAGCGGAAACTTCAGAAAGGTGCCCAAAATGACTATAGAATTTACCAGATATGGGCAGGGAAGATAAACGGGCCCTCGGATTTTCGGTTCAAAATTGATCATAACGTCTTTCTTAGGTCCCAAATTGTGTTTCCTAAGAAAGACGTTGTGATCAATTTTGAACCTAAAATCCGAGGGCCCGTTTATCTTCCCTCCGACCGAGCGTCGATTATCCGAACGTCGGTCAACCGAACGACCGCTTAACCGAACTGTGTACTCGCTCGCACCTGTTACTCTCCCACCCTACCGTCCATCATCCCCCTCACTCCCAAACCAAGTTTCCCACAGTAGTCGCCGCACTGAGCCACCGCTGGAGGAACATTGCTTCTAAGGCTTACCGCTCACTGGCAACATTTTGTCGGGCAACTATCTTGTTGCTCTGGCTAAATGCATTGAGTCTTATGGGAGTCCGCTCACTGAGGCGACAGCGACAGAAAAGTTGCCGAGGTGTCGCCAAGCAGGGCAACAGCTCAGCGAAGAACAGTTGCGCAACATTTAAAAATGCATTGAGTCTTATGGGAGTCCGCTCACTGAGGCGACGGCGACAGGAAAGTTGCCGAGGTACCTCCAAATAGAAAGGTAAAGAAATAAATGTTTTCTACAAGTTTTTTTTCACGTAACAGTTCGTTCCGTGTGTAGCGCGTGTAAAGAAGTGTTCGCAATGGAAACTAATACATTCTTTGATTAGTGACTAGCATGTCTTTAGTGATAAAGACTATGAAAACTTAATTGAGGATATAGAGAAACGCTCAGCGTTAAAGAAGAAATATATACAGAGACTCACTTTAATATTCGGCCACCACATTGTACTGGCATTTTATCTTATATTATGAACTATAGTAAAGTAGAGTGATAATATTGTTTATGCTATGTGAAACCTCTATACTTTCTGCAACTTTTTACAAAAATTAAACTATAAAATTTTAACTCTTACGTACAAAAATCAGAACATTTCTTCTCAAACACAAAAATTATAATCACTTTAATATTCGGCCACCACATAATGTGGAACTTTCTTGTCGCCTTCTTCGTTGCAAGAAAAAGGTTTTAATACCTAATTGGATACTCTTTATTGTGTACCACCTCCTTCAAGTGATTTTGCATATTTCCAGTTATTTTTGCGGTATATTCAGCAGTAATATTGGTCTATTCTTCTGTTAACCTTCTTTCAAGTTCCTCCTTTGATGTTACCGCCACTTTCTGAACTCTAGGATCGAGTTCATCCCACAAATTTTCAATGGGATTGAGGTCCGGACTTTGTGGTGGATTTTCGATAGCTTTGGGGCAGTTGTACAGAAGCCAGTCACGCACAACATGCGCCTTGTGTTTTGGATCGTTATCGTGATAAAATTTAAAAGTCTCGTTGATTCCAAATTTGTTCGCACTCTTGTGTAAAGTCTCTTTTGGAATGCTCAGGCGTTGTTCTTTTGTCATTTTAGCATTTATAAACCTGAGTTCATCCATACCAACAGCAGATATGCACCTCCAAACCATTATGTTACCACCACCATATTTGACTGTTGCTTGTAAATTCAGTTTCCTTAGTTCTTCATTCGCCTTTCGCCACACTATAACCCTGCAATCTGTCTTTAAAATGTTGAATTTGCTTTCCTCAGCAAAAATAACGTCTTTCCATGATTCTGGTTCCTTTTGCACATAGATTTTAGCGAACTGAAGTTGTTTATATCTGCACACTTTGTTGACACATGGTTTCTTTGTAGCTACCTTTCCGTGGTATCCTTCGTTTCTCAGTACTTTCCGAACAGTCTCTGGGTGTACATTCTTTCCACACCCTTGCAACAATTCCGCTGCAATCTTCAGTGCACTTAATTTTGGGTTTTTCTTCACTTTTTTCACAATCAGACGTTTGTCTTGTTCATTTAGCTTGCTAGGCCGACCCTTCTGCTTCACGGATTCTATCGTGTCTTCGTTCTTGTAACGTCGCAAGATATCACCGACTGTACTTCGTGGTATATTCAAGAGACGGGCAATATACCTATTGGAATCCCCCTTTTTTGACGAAAAATGACCAGCTGGCTCTGCTCGAATATTGTGTTACAACTTTTTCGCCCCATTGGAAGTGTTGTACTGCAAAGCCAATACCCATTCACACTTTCTAACACGAAGACAAGAAAAGAGTTGTACATACGACGTTCCTTTCCCCAATCATATTGTTCTGTAAACTGGAGATACAGCAGTAAGATCATCAAATCACTTTAGTAGCCGAATATTAAAGTGGCATAATATGAAGGCAGTTCGTAGAAACATAGCAGTTAGTTAGGCATAGTATGCATTTACAACTTTTACATATTAGGAAATAGCACACGAGACATGATAGTTGTTCCCTGTCATCGCTTAAAAATCCCTATGTATTTACATTAATGAGTCCTTTGACATAAATGACAACAATGTGGGGTGGCCGAATATTAAAGTGAGTCTCTGTATATAAAGAAGAAATTATGGAAGGAAGTGTGTTTCGCTGTTATAAGAAACTAGAATGAGCTTTCCAGCCAAGAAAAAACAACACAGGTAGCTACATTTTTCGATAATGACATATCGCTGTCATACTACACACTACTACTTTCATTAATTTCCCACAACTAGAAAAAAATACAGATAAAATTATCATTTTCAAGTTTCTTTCCATTTCAAATATAAAAAATAAAAAAACTGTACTGTATAAAAATGGCCGATTTTAAAACGTGAAGAATACGTGGGAAGAACGAAGAAGGCTAATTTTTGTTTTATGGCTATACGTAGAACATTAACAGTACAGTTACTGTACAGTGTTGTCGGATTGCCGCTTTTGTTAGTTTCGTTCTGTTAGTTATTTCCAGTCATTTTATATTTTCGTTATTCTTGTTATCTTTTGATTCGAATAATTGTTCCCGTTCGTATTAGCTTACACAATGCTGTTATTTTTGTCACTCACTGACATTCACGGACATCATTTAGGGGGGGGGAAGGAGGTGCAATTGCTCCTCAAGAGTTTGACGAATACATATACTTTAATCAATTGTCTACTAATATACTAGTACAAAACGTGAAAGTCTTATGTCGGTGGTGCTCTTGCCCCCCTCAAGTAAAGTCTGAAATAACGTCCCTGTTGATGCTACCTTCGAAAGTTTATTTAAATTTATTTATTTAACCATTGGAATGGGCGGTAGTTTTTTTTAATGTCCGAAACCAGCGATTATGTGAACTGTTCCGATTGCCGATTATGTAAATTGTGATATGAAATGCTCGGCAACTTTTCTGTTGCCGTCGCCAGTGAGCGAGGGTATGGCAACAAAACTGTTTTGTCTCCGTGAAGTTGCTAACTGCAGGCGACAGCGACGAGATAGTTGCGCAACTGTTTTGTCGCCAGTGAGCGGTAGGCCTAATGGGGCCTTCATAAGGCGCTGCTGACTGGCCAAGCCGCCAGTCGCTGTGTTTCAACAATCAGCACACTTCTGTCGGTCTGTCAACAATCAGCCTACTAAAGTTGCCTTTGTACGTTACTTTGTCATACTTAAAGAGATGCCTGTTTTTATGAATAACTTTACTGTACAGTACTTCTTTTTGGCAAATAAACATGTACAGTTCGATTATCCGAACACACATGTCCCCCAATTACTTCGGATAATCGACGCTCTACTGTATTATACAATTGTAATAGAAAAAATGGAAACAACAAATTTCCAAAGACAAGGAACGAAACAAAAATACACAGCGCCTTGTCACTCACTCTCTTCATCTAACCCGCAGCTCGGCCGACATTATCGGTGGCGTGTGCATCCAATCATAAGAAAACATTGCCCCCGACAAAATCGGTGTCGGCGATACCGCCGACAGTATCGGGGGCTTGGCCGACAGCATCTGCGTGTCGGAGGATCGGCCGATAATATCGGTGGCGTGTGCAAGCTACGATTAGAATACATTGAAGTCGATTTCACCGCCGACATTATCGGCGCTTCCACCGATATTATCGTTGCCGTGTGCAAACGCCGCTGAAACGTGGAAGGACGCAGTTTAGGTGAGCAAACATTTCATTTTTTAGTTTTCTTTGTTTAAGATTATTTCTGTAAATCCAGTTTCTTTCTGAATCTGTACACACTTTGTTATTCTTTTTACGGTATTTATTTACGGAAAAGGGCACAAATAGAGAAAATTTAATTAAATCGTTGAGCGGAAAAACACTACTAGTCCACAAAACCCATTTTGAGATATTTGAAGAAAGAACTTTCGTTTGTTAATGCCACAAATGTACAGTAGACATTATAGCATTCTGTTATAACGTGCGAGGTCTTGCAAATTGCACTGCTCTTCATTACAACTAGTAGTTCTGCATCTTTAGTGTTTTTTGTTTTTTTGCCTTTACTTCAAAATGGTTTATTTTGTACTCACACTGTTTTCCCACTCGCCGATTCAATTCTAAATAGAGTTATTACCGAAAAATTATTATTTTTTTTATTTGGATATGCACAACCAGAATTCTAAATACACATCAATTCTCATGAATAAACACATAATACTTATTAATGGATATGGAAAAAGTACACATTATGGGGCCTATCTTGCGTATAAGACAGCCCCCAAATCTTATACCCTGTTTCTCGAAAACTATCAGGATACAAACAAAACATTTTTTCGGTACAAACGGTACAAACGATTTGCTTTCGAATGGTGTATTTCTAATTTTTGTGCTGTGATACGGGGGAGCTATCTTGGGGCCAAGATAGGCCCCCGCCCAAAATTCATCCCCTGTTTCCCGAAAACTATCAGGGTACACACAAAACTTTTTTCGGTACAAACGGTACAAACGATTTGCTTTCGAATGGTGTATTTCTAATTTTTGTGCTGTGATATGGGGGGCTATCCTGGCGCCAAGATAGCCCCCCGCCCCAAATATCATCCCCTGTTTCTCGAAAGCTATTAGGGTACAAACAAAAATTTTTTCGGTACAAACGGTACAAATGACTTGCTTTCGAATGGTGTATTTCAAATTTTTGTGCTGTGATACCGGGGGAATATCTTGGCGCCAAGATAGTCCCCCCAAATGTCATCTCGTGTTTCTCAAAAACTATCAGGGTACACACAAAACTTTTTTCGGTACAAACGGTACAAACGATTTGCTTTCGAATTGTGTATTTCAATTTCTTGTGTTGTGATACGGGGGGATCTATCTTGGCGCCAAGATAGCTCCCCGAGTTGACCTCTCAAGTAACCCTATAAGGAAAATGGTACAAACGAAAATATTTTCGGTAACAACGGTACAAACGTAGTGCAAACGAATGACCAAGTCATTGTTTCAATTTTCTAAAGTGGGGGGGAGGGCTATCTTGCCATACGTGGCTGACATGTATAGGAAGAAAGAAGTTTATACAATTTGAAAATAAAGAAAACAAAGGATTGGAATAAATAAGGAAGATCAACACTTGTGGCATATCCACTATCCATTCTCGAGCCAGTTGATTTGCCCTTTCTTGCCTTAAACTTGGGTTTAAATATAATCCGGATTCCCCCACATGAGCGGGGCTGCGGTGGCTCAGTGGTAGAATGCTCACCTCTCGTGCTTGCGGCCCCTGGTTCGATCCCAGCTGACGCCAAGTGAACTTTGTGGTGGATAAACACCATGTGCGTGGGTTTTCTCGCGGTTCTCCCGTTTATTCTCTCTCTATTCCACCATTTCACTCATTTCTCATTATCACCGCCCCTTTAGCCTAACCGGCTTAACGAGGGACGTAAAACTTAAAGATTTCATTTTCTCCTTCAAATGAGCTTAGCAACCGCGAAAACTACTGATTCGACATCAATCTATTGTAGGTCATTTCGAACATTTTTCACTTACCCTCAACCCACATGACGATGGGGTCTGAACTTTAAAGGAATGAATGAAATAACTAACGATGAAGAACGTCTTTAGCCTTGCTGTTCGTGTCATTTCCAGTCTAACTAAAATACACGAGAATTAGAATTAGAATTTGGAAATAAATCAATCAATGAGCGAAGTAAATAACCAAGAATAGTGTTGCCACAAGACGAGACGAGACGAGACATCAGGCTGTCTCGTCTCGTCTCGTGCAAAGCATGTCTCGTCTCGAAAAAATGTGCTCGTCCCGTCTAGAGAGGTTCTCTCCCGTCTCGTCTCGTTTGTCTCGTTTCGTCTCGTCTTGTCTCGTAAAAATTATAGCAGCATACCATGGGAGCGAAAGTAAAATGTAGCAGGCTGCGCCATGCTAATCAAGATACAACTAAGTTACAAGTATTACCCAGAACACACAAGATAAGAAATGTCACGGTAGCTACACCGTGAAGCCTTCACCTCTGGTGTATGTGGTAGTCGGTTCGATCTCGGTTAGTGCCATGTGAGCCTTGTGGTGGACATACATCGAATGTGTGTGGGGGCCGCGGTGGCTCAATGGTAGAGCGTTCACCTCTGGTGCTTGGGGTATCGGGTTCGATCCCAGCCCCCGCCAAGTGAACCTTGTGGTGGACAAATACCGTGTGCGTGGGTTTTCTCGGGGTTCTCCCGTTTCCTCCCACTTTCTTCATTCCACCATTTCATTCATTACTCATAATCACAGTCTCCTTTAGCCTAACCTGCATAATCGTGGCATGGAAAACTCAAAGATTTCATTTCATTTTTCGAATGTGTGTGTTTTCTCGAAGTTGTCGAGTATCCTACCACTTTCTTCATTCCACTAATTTTTCCATCATCATCCATTCGGGGTGGGTTAAAGTTGCCTAAAGATCTTAAAAATAAATTCAAATAAGCTCACAAGGCAAGGACAAATAGTTTACAAGATAATATATCTCTGTTGTTAGTTGTCTGAGGCTTCTCGACCCTGGCTTTTTTTTTTTACATTCTGAAACATTGACATTTGTTTCACAAGTTTCAATACACGAATATACAATAAATTGCTCATAGGTACGTCGAAGATGAAGACACTAATGTCAAATAATGTTTACACGACAAGCAAACTTCGATGTAAAAGTGTCACCATCTCCGACACAATCGTATACTATCAGCCCACTTGCTTTATAGTATATATATATATATATATATATATATATATATATATATATATAGAGAGAGAGAGAGAGAGAGAGAGAGAGAGAGAGATGGAAAGATATATAGATAAATAGAGAGATAGGTATGTGTGTACACGTTGATTTCATATATTCCAGCCTTTAGGTTTCATAGTGTTAACCCATACCAATCCAAAAACTACTTTCCATTTTAGCATGTTTAGATTTGTTGCAATTATTTTTTTTTTTAAAGCTCGGAACCAAATAATTTTGTTGAGTAATGGAAAGTATTTGATTGAAATTTTATATGTTACTGCACAGTAAGCTCTACTTAAAGTGGCATAGTAATGGGAGCTGAACGACACATCGGTAGAAAGAATGCTTGGGGCTAGTCTTCACCTCCATGGTACAAATCTGTTCCCATAACCGCGAGGTATGTGCCACTGTATGGTGGTTGCCCCGTTTGTGTAACAAACTCATGACAGTAGGCCTACGCCCAGATTAGCTAGTGGTCTAAAAAAAAAGTTGATTTTTGGGTGGCCATTTTGGATTAAAGTTTTTTATATTGTGATCTATTTGCAATCATACAACGTACATCTTCATACCAAGCCGAGCGGTCTGCGGCGATAGACCATCGGCTCGAAGGCCCCAGGTTGAGTCCCGGATGGGTCATGTGTATGGATTTTAATAGCATTTGTTTTTTAGTATTGTGTCAGGGGGCGAAATTGTACGGGATAAAAGGATTTCAGTCTGAAAAAATTGGAGAGAATATTCTCCCCAGAATACTTTCATGGGAATAAGGAATTAGTAAAAATATAGGATATACATTTTATAGCAGGTTTAAAATTATGGTTCGGGTGTCCTATTTCTTTTCTGTTAATTATGTTTTCAGTGTTCGAATTTTTATCATTCTCACGATATTTTCTGCTTTCAACGGAGTTCCATGGATATTATACCAAATGTTCTTTACACTCTGTAAGAAACCATTTCTGAAGATAATTCAGGTCCTAATGAATATTATTCACTAGGAAAGGGAAGTATTGCCCACCTCTCAACATGGAAGCAGAGGGCAATTTCGCACTCTGGTCAGATCAAATATTTCAGCTTAACAAAACAAAGGTTCCCCTGTAAAACCTCTTCACCTAAAGTGCTATTGTTAGTATCATAAATTTGCTGAAAACAAACAATTTGAAGGGTTCGTCGATAATATCTGTGCTTTCTTTGTTCTTCGCCCGCCTTCCAAACGAAGAGGTGAATTTTACAACATGACTGCTGTATAATAAGCGAGCGATTGGTAAAATGGTGAAAGTGTGTTTTTATGTGTGTGTGTGTGTGTGTGTGTGTGTGTGTGTGTGTGTGTGTGAGAGAGAGAGAGAGAGAGAGAGAGAGAGAGAGAGAAGACAAAATTTTAGTTGCAAGTTGACATACTTCAATTGCCGTTTTCGGTTAATTTCGGTTCATATAGCAAAAAGAATACCGCCGCCAAATAATAAAGACAAGTGTAATCTGTTCTGTTCCTTCCGCCATCTCAGCCAGAACTTTCAACTACAGCCTGTAATGAGTGTAGACCTTACCCAGTTTTCAAATTGAATAGATGGTGGTGGTAGTTCGGTTTCTTGACCTTGTAAAAATCTTCCCTGTCTTTGATTTTGTTTGTCATCATTCCAGTCAGAAATAAAAAGATGACAATTCCTCAGTTTACAGCAAGGGGAATTGGGGACAAGACATTAAGAATGATATTCCTGGAAGCTCATGTATCACGATTGTTTCATTCAATAGACAGAGGACACTTTTCTATGAAGGCTTTTCAACATGTTTTCTCACAAAGGGGATTTTCATTTTTCAGTCTATATGACCACTGGAAATTTCAATCTTGACCATTCCAGCCAGCGTTTTCATTTTCGAGACTCGAGACGAGACGAGACATTTCACGAGACGGGACGGGACGAGTAGTATGTCTCGTCTCGTGTCTCGCCTAAAAGGGTACTGTCTCGTCTCGTGGCAACACTAACCAAGAGCTACATTTTGGACGTTGCTACGATAAATTCTCGGGCCAGATGACTGGAATTCAGCTAATTGCGGGGGAAGTGGGGGGTTGAATTCATAGTTGCTAAGAAAAACAGAAATGGCCACCTACGATTTCGAAGGTCGATCTTTTTTTTTTTAATTTTTTTTAAGGAAGAACGCCAAGGTAAGTAATTTCTTGCTATTTATTGCTTTATTTGACTTTTGCAACGTAACCCCCCCCAAAAAGTAAGGCTATTTTAGGTTTTATTTTACATTTATAACACAAAGGTGAAAATTCTTGGGATAGGTTTTATTTTTAAAATAAAAATTCTTATTCTGGGGGGAGCGATCACCCCCTCCTGGATCCGCCCCTGATGCCAAGTAACATTTTAATTGGGTCAATATTTTCTGTGTGATGCAATCACGCAGAAACTCACAATTGCTTTTATATAAATAGACAGGAATTATAATCCCTCTCCTTTTCTTCGCTTACAACTCAAGATATTTAAAAAAATGCTGAAATATGTACGGTATTTAAGTAATTTAAATGAGAAGGACTAGGACAAGTACCAAATATTTTTTTTTTTACCTTTAGGAGACTTCGAGATATGGATATTATAATAATTCTCATATTCTTCCCTTTTTCTCTTCATCCTTTTTCTTCCCTTTTAGGTAAAATAAAAACAACGCTGAAATAAATATAAAATTTATTTAAATGAGAAAACTAAATACCAAATTTCATGTTTCTAACCTTAGGAGATTCCAATATATAGATACTTTATTATAGCAAGTCGAGGTGAACCAAACTCAGAAGCTCCCGGAGTGCAAAGCAGTCGATCACAGCCTCTGTTGTTGAACCGAGCATGTCTCTGCCGAAGTCTGTCCCTCAAATACAGCGATCTTTATTTAGTTCCTAACAGGTAGGATATTTGTTCAGCGGATTGCGTTCAGATCCGGCCAGTAGTCACCAACAAATAAAGACATAGAGGGACAGCCGAGCCTATCCCTGGCCGAACCCCATCCACAAAATATAGCAATTTTTGTTTCCTACGTCAGTGGTTCTCAACCTTTTTTGACTACCTACACGCTTTACTCAACGTCCGGGACATCACGATATAGTTGTTTGATATTTGTATTATAAATAGTACTACTATTATTATTACTACTACTATTACTGCTACTACTACTACTACTACTACTACTACTACTAATAATAATAATAATAATAATAATAATAATAATTGTTATAATAGTGAAAACTATTAGTTTTTACAAGATACTATGTGGTCAGGCCCGTATTTATGTATTGTGCGCCTCTATGCTCTAAATAATTTGCCGACCCCCTGTACCAGTATCACTGATAACTGATAAGAAAAATAATTGTTTACATTGCTCACCGTCAGTAATGGTTTAATAGCATCTATATTAATAATACAATAAGCTGTCTGTCTGTAGCGCTTTTCAACTCGAGAACCTTAATAGATAGAAACATGAAATTTTAATATGTTTTCAAGCTCTTAGAGAAATGATCCAAAAGACCTGTTTCAGGACTCTAGGTCACACCTGAGCTGAGATATGCAGGTGCAAAGTCCCCATAAGACTAACATGGGGGCATTTTAACAATAATCGATAACGACCAATATTCAGTTGAATTCATAACTTTTTGGGATCACTGAGATGAATAGTGACAATTTTAATCCAATTCAACTTCACGATCATACTCCACTCCCCAGGAAGGGCAAAATGTTAAAAGTGTACCTTAATCGAAAACGACAGATATTCGTGTTGAATTCATAGTTTTCGAGGTCGCTGGGTTTAAAGGTATCAGTTTTCATGATGTTCAAGTTCATCCCTTTCCCTTGGGATTGGGGTGGAAGAGGATGAGTTTTTAACAATAATCAGATAAGCTAGCTAATTAGTAGAGCAACCCACATTATGCTTTATTTTTGTTTAATCATGTTTTACTTTTTTTTCAAATTATGCTTTATTATGCTTTATTGTTAATTTCAATCATTGTTTTGCATTAATCGTGTATAATGTATAATATTTACTATATATTAAATATTCTATATCTTCATCTATTTAATATTATTTTATGCAATCAGGTTCTTTCATATTTAATGAACTTTCTACTTAATTTACTCTAAAGAGTTATGCTTTACTCGAGTAAGTTTTTCCTATCACTTGTGTGCGCCTTAGAGGTGCATATATACAAAAACGGAAAATAAAAAATGTAATCAAAAAATACAGAAAGCACTCAAGTTCAAGAGGTACACATAACAATATAGTTTAGAGTTCTTGTGTATTTTTCATTGTTGGCAGAAAGTTTTCTTCTTCTTTTCTTTATTTCTTTTCTCCACATCAAAGGATTACACCGAAAAGTTTACAGAAATAAAAATAAGCTTTTCGTTGTTTCATTGTTATGTTCTCAATGATTTTGCGTTGTTAGCTCAAGTGGTAGAGCGTTGGCTTCGCATTCGGGAGGTCGTGGGTTCGAATCCCGCTGCCGACCATCCTGACTGAGGTTTTCCAGAGTTTCCCTCAGTCCTACCAGGCAAATACCGGGATGGTACCTACTAAACAGGCCCTGGCCGATCCTTCCCAAATCCTTTCCATTGTTATTGTTGTTGTTGGATATCCAGTGTAAAATGGCCTCGGAGCTGTATCTGGTGATTGTTAAATAAATAAATAAAATAAATAAATAATACAGTATGTTAAATTGCAGTTAAACAGAAGTTTCCAAGAATTATGCTTTTATATATACTTTAAATTATGCTTTTAAAATTAGTTTATTCTGGACCCTTAGACGGCCACAATCATGTTAAAGGTAGCAACCATACGTGTAAATTGCTGTTATGCTTTTTATGCTTTTGGATTGCCCTACTAATTAATAACTACTGTAATTAGAGCGAATTAAACAAAATAATATATTTTCTCGTGTTTGCACGGGACTCTACGGGTTACTAGCTTTAAATATTACTTTAATGTGAAACTTAAAAAAAAAAAAAAAAAAAAAATCCAAAATTTTGCCGCCCTGTGCTCGAGCATAGAATATCACTTACCTAAATACGGGCCTGTATGTAGCACTGAGCATTATTGCTGCCGCTGGAGTTGTTGACTCGTATAGTGTCTCAATTTTAACTGATTATTATTAAATTCTTCATGATTTTAAATTCTAAAATTTCGTTACACTCCTGAGAGGACCGCGTGACACTCCAGCGTGTCTCGATTGAGAACCACTGCTCTGGGCCATGGGCTATTTGCGGATCAAATTTGGTTCAGATCCGGCCAGTATTTACTGAGAAATATAGAATCACCACCCATATATATATATATATTTTCTATATATATATATATATATATATATATATATATATATATATATATATATATATATATATATATATATATATATATATATATATATATATATATATATAGTGTGTGTAACAAAAAGGGCAAGATAGTAAGTCAGGATGATCGGCCACGAGATTTGAATTCTGGAGCAAGAACAGTAACCAATATCTAACACACAGTCGGCAAATTAAGAAACACAGCAGTATGATGTAAAAACAACCAAAATTGTGGAGGAAAGTGGCAAAGTTAAGACAGAAGTGGATTGGCTACGATTGAATACTATGATGTTAAAAGACGCTGTATTGTTGATGAAATTATTTTTACTGTGTACCCTCATGAAAGAGCTTTATTTATTTGTTTGTTTTCAGTCATTCTGTGTATAGGTATGTTTTCCTTGTAGTCAAAACAAAAGTAGTAAATTATCCATTTTACATAGTTTAGTGAATCGTATAATGTAAATAAATGCTTCACTCTCTAGTTGATGCATTTTTATGTACTCGTATGTAATCTACTTTGTTGACTGGTCGGATTGAATTGATTGATTGATTGATTTTGGGTTTAGGTTCCGTTCAGCACTAAGGCTCCACGAGATGTGTGCCTCGAGCTTAATGTGGGATCTCATATGAGGTTCTACTGGGAATCGGACACGGGTCTCCGGTGCCTAAGGAGCCTTTGTGTAGACGGCTTAGTAATGTATTACAACGTGTAAATCGTTGTTTTGAAACAACGTTGGATATACTGTCCCGAGCGATGGATATAGCAGGTTCTGTCCCGAATGCTTGAGTAGTATATGCGATAAGTTCATCACTGTCGTCCCCTGCCTTCGTCATTTGTAAATGAAATAAAATGAAATCTATCAGTTTAACGTCCTTATTCCCGTTAGGCTAAAGGAGACGGATGATCAAGGCTAGAGAATGATGATGGAAGAATTGGTGGGATCAGAAAGTGGGAGGAAACGGAAGTACTATACTCCCAGAAAACCCACGTACACGATGTTGTCCACCGCAAACTTACTTGGCCCACGTGTCACACATAAGCGAGCCATTGTATTTGTCATTGGTATGTTGTCGCTTTATTGCATGTATCAATTTACTTGAAATCGAATAAAATTTCTAATTTTGCGTCGGACAGTTATTCCTCTTAGAAAGAAGATGGATGATTAATACAAGTGAATTATTATGAATAGTTGGTGGAATGACGATGTGGGAGAAATTTAATAATACCGGAGAAAACTCATGAACACGTTTTTGTTTACTACCAACTCGCGCGACCGGGAATCGAATAAAGAACATCTCGCATCAGAGATCAGCTTATGGTGCTCCCTATATTATGATTGTATTTTATAGTAGGCTCATACTCACATACAGTGTGAAATCACTGATTTATGGCTGTAAATGCTTCCTTAATAGTTCACCTGAAAACCTTTATTGTCATTTTATATTCATACGAAAACCACATTTTATGCCAAGGATGCGGTTATGAGGACTGGTGAAGTAGTATATCTTCATATTATGAAATCCGAAATGGAAAGAAACAGTCTATTGATTTATTCAAGGATTACCTTCATAGTTTACGTGATATAAATTAAAAAGCATTTTTTAAATTTATAGTCAAGTTACGATGTATTTTCTAGGGAGGATAAAGAAAGTGATGCTAAACGCGAAGAAAATAGAAAACTAATTCGTGGAACAATAATGCAGGGTGTTTCAAAACAACACTGATATTTGGGAGGTGATTCCTGACACAAGATAAGACAAAAAGTATAGACCAACCTGGGTGCATAAGTGGTTTGTTTTGGAGTTACAGGCTGTCAAAAACATGAAATAAATGAACTATAAAGATCCATAGATCCAAAACAACGTAACCTACCGTAGTCGGGTCAAGACTTATTTAAGAACTGGTATGTGCCCTATCCAAATATCCAAGTTTCACAATCCTGCGGTACTTTCGCGATAATTTTTATAGAGATAGTTGGTGAGTACTTGAAATTATATGTCCGTAGCCAAACTCCTTCTTTAATGTGGGGGGGGGGCCGGCTGAAGTTAGGGGGGTCCGATCCAACCATATTATAGTTCATCACCATATTATAGTTCATTTGCAAGCCTACCGTGACAATTTTAGGGGGGAAGCAATAATTTAGTGGGGCCAGGTCCCCCTAGACCCCCCTGGATAGGGCATGCACCTTACCTCTAAACAACTTTATAACTACAACGACAGAGCACACGAAGTTTATAAGTTATTACTTGGTTAATATAGACCCCACACAATGGAGCATTGCGTCACAAACTTAATCCGTTCCGTGACGTTCTTCGTGACCCGAAATGTTCTTAAACCAAAATTTACTTTTTCCACTGAAATTTGTGCAAATACAACTAATTCGTTCTAACCATAGAAGCATAGTACTGTATAGATTTTTACACTTTTAAATGCTTTGAAAAAATAGGATGAAAACTTCATTATCGTTTTTAAAGACAAATAACTAACACTCAATTAAACAAAACAACTTGAAAGCTTAAAAAAAAAAAAAAAAAAAAAAAAACTCAAAACTCAAAACGTAGTTTTTGATCACAACATTCTAACAGATAATGTTCACGGCAAGCGCACAAAAGCACTAGTGGCTGCTGCTTGGAATTGTGGGTACATGTGCTAGTGTCCGCGTTCATAAGCCCACAGAATAAATAGTTCACGTAACTGTTCATGCACCGAGGGGTTCGTAATCCGAAGAGCCCACCCTGATTCGATTCCTGGCGGGAGCTCTTGAGGTTCGAATCCCTTGTCGAGGAGAGCTTCGCTTGTGAAAAGAACGCTGAACTTCAAACTAACCACCAATCGAACATGCAAATCTAGTCCTTAATTGTAAACAACTTGCCATTAAGGTTCTCTAATAATACGGAAAGGAATTATGACTTAATATAATGTATCTGTATAGGGGCCTATTTATAGGGGACTAAATAAAAATGAAAGTGACTATGTTTGTGACTTAATAACATTTGAACCACTAAACCGATCTTGATCAAATTTTCAACATAGATGAGGTCCGGGGCTAGGATTGTTCCTATCATTTCACTTTGATAGTGCTACTTAGGGGAGGTAGAGATGTATAAAAATTATCGAAAATGACAGATATTATTCTGGAATCAATAGCTTTTGGGTTCGCTGAGATGAACAGTGACAATTCCGATGCGGTTTAAATCCAAATTCAGTCCCCATTAGTACTTCTAAGGGGAGATGGAATATGTAAAAATAATTGCAAATGACCGATATTAGTGTCGAGTTCGTAGTTTTTGAGGTCTTAAAGTTGATTGGCCCTATTTTGGTGTCCTTTATGTCCAAAATGTTGGTATTCTCCTCGTGCGAAGAACGGCTATTCTGCTAGTGGAAAATACATTTCTCTTTGACGCTATCATAAATATTATTTTGTTAATTTATAGTGGGTTTCTTAAACTGTGGATTGGGATCTTTCAGGGGGACTCGAGAGTAATACGTGAGGGCCGTAAATGAAAGTAAAAAGGATAACTATAAGTAGGATCTTATAGCAGTAATATATGTTTTTAAAGAGTATTTTCAATTTCTTCTTTTGATGGATATACTTTTATTTGCTTTTGTCAGTTTCAGCAAAGAGTGTTAAATAAAATTCCAAATAAACAAAGAATTGTCTAAAGAAAAATGCAATAAAACAGGCATGTGTAAAACTGCATATTGAAATACTATTTAAAATTATGCTTAGTTCATAAGTGACAAGCTTCAATAATAATCAAAAACATACTTTACAAACCGGAAATTACTTATAGGGCCACATACAAGACGATGTTATATAAAAAAACAAACTTTATCGCACTTCTGGCACCTCAAAGCATGCTCTGATTACTCAAAAATTTTACTTCCGTCTTGTTCACATCTAACTGCATCTTTTCTACACTATTAGAAATAAAGTTTTAAAATTCGCATTTTTTCATTCCACCCTAATGTAGAATCCTTTCTTTACATGCTCTGAGAAAATATCTAAAGAAAGTTCATGACATATGATGACATTAAGTGACTCAGACCTCTGCACGTTACAGTAGTCGTTTCCAATAACCTAACAAGGCATCAATTTCTGGATTAAGGAAAAAGACAGATGAAATATTGGCAATTAGGTTTGACCCAGACATTGCAACCAGTAAGAAGAACAATTTCTCTCTCTGTCTCTGCCGCCATCTATCAAGAACTTTTGCGCATGTCTTGAGGCGACGACTACACAATTCGGATGGTAATTACAGGATAGACTCCTCGCAGTCTTGGTTATTGCCTCCACACGAACAGGTGAAAGATATATTCTGCTGTGCTGTAACTTTTTATAATAGATTCAGTAGAATAGTTTTCCTTATAATAGAATACATCATTTTATTCGAGCGACTTGGTGAGTGGAACGATTTTTCAATTTTGTCTTCTTTCTATGTTACTTCACAAAACTTATATAGTGGATTCAACAAATACAGAAATTGGTATGCTAATTTGACGTTCAGGAGAACTTGTCATGCAACATCACTTAATCACAGTGCAGTGCACTTCGTGGGTCATGTTCCAACCATTGGTTTTGGTTTATCTACTTAGTACGGAGCAGTGGCGCCCGAAGAAATTTTTTAGGGGCCCATCTCCATGGTTATTATATTACGTCTGGTATTTCTGGTATCCAATAGAAAAATATAAGTGGTTTGCTATATTACGTATACATTTTCGTGAGCCAGGGGCCCGGACTCTACCCTGTCCCCCTCGGACGCCCACGGTACGGAGCCAATATTATTAACCAATCGGCCCATTAATCAGAATCTACTTTTAAAGTGAATATGTCATGCTAACTATAGTTTCAAAACAGACGAAAATCATATGCACGAAGAAATTAAATGTCGATTAAAAGCAGGGAATTCGTATTATTCAGTTCAAGATCTCTTGTCATCGCGAATGCTGTCGAGGAATTTGAAGCTTAAGATGTATAAAATGCTAATCATACCTGTTGTTCTGTATGGTTGCGAAACAAGATCGCTTACTCTGAGGGAAGAACATAGTCTAAAAGTATTTGAGAACAAGATCCTGAGACTATATTTGGTCCCAAGAGGAACGGAAATAGGGAATGGCGGATTGACTGATTGATTGACTGATTGATTGATTTTTACGTCCCGTTCAGCAGCGAAACTATATGAGACGTGGACCTACTGATTAAAGTGGATCCGAACCACATGAGCTTCCTCCGGGAATCGAACCCGGGTCTTCCGGACCAAAGGCGCGTTCGCTAACCGCTTAGCCACGGAGGGGCTCAGGGAATGGCGGAAACTTCATAACAAGGAACTATATAATTTATACTGTTTACTAAACATTGTTAGGGTTATCAAGTCTAGGAGGCTTAGGTGAGCAGGACATATAGCTAGGATGAAAGAAAATAGAAACACTTTCGAAGTTTTGACTGGGAGTCCAATCGGAAAACGACCATTAGGAAGACCTAGGCGCAGATGGAAGGACAATATTAAGATGGATCTCGCAGAAATAGGAGTACAAAGTAGAAACTGGTTTCAGTTAGCTAAGGATAAAAGTCAGTGGAGAGCTTTTGTGAACGCGGCATTGAACCTCCGGGTGCCATAGGCCATATAGTTGGATAGTTAGTTAGCTATAGATTCAAAAAATGAAATGAAATCTTTGAGTTTTACGTCCCACGGTTACGGTTACGTCCCACGCCGGGTACGCTAAAGGAGACGGTGCTATAGATTCAAATATTTATGTTTGTCATCATATTAGAGGATCGCATGGACGGAATTTGAAAAGTCCAATCTGATGGGATTTGTAATTTAAAGCGTACGGTCCACCCCAAGCTGAATCGCAAAATACAGTTCAACCAGTTTCAATCCCGACTGGGTTGCTCTACAGGGGCGTTATTTGGACGCCATTGAATTGGGGGGGGGGGGGGCAAGTGTCTTTCCCACCACTTGCCCTCTGTGTATGGGAAAGACAATTTAATCAATAGTATCTTCTAAATAATTAAAAACGAATTTAACGTTATTTGATATTTAACATCTCGTAGACCCCTGAACCGATTTTGGTAATTTTTGGTACATGAGTGGTTAAAGGTCTAACAGTTTTTTATAACATATTTTCAGCAAGGAAGGAAGTATGGGTGACGGATTGACGAGTGGGAGTGAAAAATAATCGAAAACGATCGGTATTAATGCCCAAACCATAGTTTAAGGGGTCGTTGACATGAATAACAACACTCCGTTGCCAAATTCATCACCCATCGGTATGAAAGAGTGAGGAATGGGAATGGGAAAAGGTCACATGTAAAAATAAAAAAATCGACAGATATTAGTGCCAGATCCATAGCTTCTAAAGATGCTGAGAAGAATAGTAACACTCATTAATCCCAAAGTCCGATATCATTAAGCCCAAAAGCATTCCCTATCGACATGCGGTAAGGGAGTGGACTGGTAAGGGGTGACGCATAAAAATAATAAAAAACGACTAAATTTAGTACCTAATCCATGATTTCAGGGTTGCTGATATGAATAGTGACTATCCGATGTCTTTGAGTCCAAATTTATTTCTCATCGGCATGGGTGGTGTGAGATGGGGAGATATGAAATGAAGTGAATTATTTCAGTTTAACGTCCCAGGATTATGCACTTTAAACTAAGGAAGACGATGATTAAGGCAAGTGAATGATTATAAAAGAATTGTTGGAATGAGAAAGTGGGAGGAAATGGAAGTACTCCGAGAAAACCCACGGACACAATGTTGTTCACCACAAATTTACTTTGGTGGGGATTGAACCAAGGACCCTATGCACCAGACGTAAGCGCTCTACCGCTGAACAACCGTGCCTCCCTTGAAGTGAGAAGAAGGGTGACGTATAAAAATAATCGAAAACGAACAATATTTGTGTCTCTCATCCATACTTTTTAGGATCGCTGAGATAAATAGCGCGAATCCAAGTTCATCGGTATGGGGGTCGAAGGGCGAGGGTGGGCGGGGGTAACATTACGGAAATTTATCATTACACTTTCTTTGAAATGCGTATCCTAGTGAGAAAAGAACTGAAAAACTTTTCAGAAATCTATTCTTCCTGTACCAAGAATATACATTCCAACTAATAATACAGTTTGGGAAAGAGAATGGGGAAGATGACGTGAAATATTTCCGTGTAGGGTATGGATAGACGCCGTTATCCATTAAGATGTTAACGAATTGACTTCATTAACGACTTCGTCCGAGATAATCGTTCTAGTAAACCTATCTATTGCAAAAAAAAAAAAAAAAAAAAGGAATTAAAAAATTCGCATCCGTCCGAGAGTTATCGAACGGAGTAACAGACAAATGTACTAACAAATCAACACAATCTTATAGGTCTCTCTGTGTGATCTTACTAATATAGTGTTCGATTCCCGGTGGGGATATTCGGTCGAAAAATTGTAACAGTTTTTTTTTTCAGCCAACCATCCTGAGTGATATTTTCCTCATTCACACTAGGGTTGCCAACTCTGGAAAGTAAAAAGCTAACACCCCCTTAAAATTCCCTGTAATATAGGTCTAAGTTTGAAGTGTCTCTGTTCGGATCCATCCATGGGAAAGAAATATACTATCGTGAACAAAAGTGCATTAACACCTATATTCTGCATATCCTTAGTACAATACATTCACTAATAGGCTTAATATATACATTGTGCTATAAATGAGAAACTGAAATTGGCATTGATCATTTTCTTGTATTTAGCAGTAACTGTCACTTCTTTAAAATTATCGAAACAGATTAACAAAAGTATATTAACCTTTATGTGACCATTTTGGATTTGGAAAATGAAATTTATTCTTTAAATTTCAACTATAGGAAATTGCTTTAAGAAGTCTTTTATTTTCACTCTCAATAAATGTATAAAGTTCCTTACAAGTAAATTTCAAATTTACCATGATACAGTCCCTGTTATCCCTTTAAAATTATCTAAACAGATTAACAAAATATATTAATCGTTGATAGATGATGAAAGGTGACAGTTTTGAATTTACAAAATGAAAGTTACTCTTTAAATCTATGCTTCGAACTAGAGACAAATTTGAAAAAAAAAAAAAAAAAACTGTCATAAAGGGGTTGGTATGAAATTTGTGCCGGCCACCGGCTTTAATCAAAATAACAGGAATATTTCCGACCGGCCAGTTGGCAACCCTAATTCACACCAAGCAAATGCCTGAATAGTACTAATATAATGATCCTAGGCCGCTTCCTCCCTACCCAATTCTTTTTCTCCTCCCCGATTCCTTGGACAGTATGTTCGGTGAAGGACTTCATCGTTCACACGTGACGGGCTAACACGCCCATACCTGCCAAAAGCAAGACATCTAATTCCTAATCCTAATCCTTAATAATAATATAAGAATGAAAAATGTAAAAATCTATTTATTTTAGAATCACGCAGTGAGACTTATAAAGTTGTGTTGTTAGTGGATGACTTTGTTACTCTGCACGATAACCACTGAAAGGAAGAGAATTTTTAAAATCTGTTCGTGGTAATACACAGCTGGAATGATTATCTCGACCGAGGCCGTTAATGGAGTAAATTCGTTTACATCTTAATGACTAACGGCGACTTTAACTGGGACTACCGTATCTATTCTCCTATTCCATACATGTAAGTTAATTTTTAATTGTTTTTCGTTAATAGATACCACCCATTACCTCGGTCGAATTTCTTAATGGAAAAATGAAATGAAATCTTTGTGTTTTACATCCCATGGTTATGCCGACTAGGCTAAATGAGACTGTGATGATGAGAAATGAATGAAATTGTGGAATGAAGGTAGTGGGAGGAAACGGGAGGAGCCCGAGAAAACCCCCACACACGGTGTTTGTCCACCACAAAGCTCATTTGGCGCGAGCTGCGATCGAAGCAGGGACCCCACGCACCAGAGATGAACGCTCTACCACTGAGCCACCGCGGCCCCCAATTTGTTAATGGAGTCAATCTCTTAACATATTCAGATCTTCACATATAACGGTGGCTATGCATGTCCTATACGAGAAAATACTTTAAGTAAACTGCTCTACTGCTTTTACCGAAGTTTATATCGGAGAGTCTTGCGTCCCGCATCTCCAAGCCTAACCTAATTATGTTTTTGTTCCTTGGCTCAAGATAGGACCCTGATGATTTTCGTTCCTGCGACAATAAACTTCCGGGTTCTGTAAGTCATACAGTTACTATACTCAACCTATTTTTAAAGCTTTGCTTCAGAGCTAAAATAGTGTTTTTACATTTGAAAGAGTCAGTTTCCACTGATTGAACAAAGTGATCTGTTCTATACACTTAGAATTTCACTAAAACATAAAAGTACATTAACAAACTCAGAATCTTACCTGGCATTCTGTATCTTACAAATGGAATTTCCTCATAAAACGCACTATTTTTTTTAAAACTTAACGGCTAACAACAATTACGGCTGTAATTTTACGTAAATAATTGAAGTACTTACATTTGCACAATTGCGATAGTAAGATATTTGACACTAACTTTTAATCCAAGAAGACAATACTGTTTAGCATATACAATTTTGCTCATATATCTACTTGACAACTAGCACACGCAGAAAATATTCATACACCATGGAAACCCATGGCAATAATTACTCAGAATTATTGATTGCAATTTTACACAACAGAAGATTAACTGTGTATTGTATTTAAACTGCTGCTCAATTATAGAACAATAATGACAAGTATAATGTAAACTCAAGTTTAATTTGTTCCATGTACATTTAAACTCAAATTCATAAGTTCATTCCTTCCGTACAAACTCTTCAGTAGCATTTATTACCACCGACTTATGAAATGTAGGTTAGGGCCAGATCGGAACATATCTCTCGTCTTTTTCAAAATTTCGCCATGCTACAAAATCTTGGAAAACACCTTAAATGTTAAAAAATATACTTTTTTTTTGGTAAGGGGCCTTCCAGATATTACGTAACTCTATTTTTGACTAATTTTTACTCCTCCCTTCCCCTTGTCACACTTGGTAACGGAAGGCCGAACCCCACCCCCTTTATTACCTAACAATTTTTGATTTTTTTTGTTGGTGTCAATTTTCCTTATTTTGAGGGTTATTTCAAGAAAAAGATATTTTTAATGGTAGAACTTTTCATCACAAAATGCTTGTATTCTCAATATTTTTGCAGTGTTCTTTCGCCAATAAATCAAAGTATTAGAAAATTGTAATACCGTAATAATATTTTAACTCCATAAAGTTGTTTAATTAACCAGTTTCAATTCTTCATAATTTCGTACTGTCATTTCCCAAAGGAGATCGCACCCATCCTTTTAGGACACCGATGAGTGGCAAGGAGGAAATACTACCGGATGGTGCAGGTGAAACAGAATCTAAAGAACTGACATCGACTTTTTTTTTTTTTTTTTTCGGGATCCAAGATGCTTTCTGTATTTGAAGTTCGTCAGTGTCGACGATGCAAAGAAGTTTTCTTCCTCGTTCGCCCACAGATTCGAAGTGAATGCAAACGTGAAGGAGCAAGGACATCTCGTTCGTGAACAAGGTTTCGAGCCTCTTCTTTGGGCTTTGGAATTCAGTTTGTTTCTTTCCAAATTATTCTTGTACTAAATCAATCCCAGAATGCAAATAAATTCGATTTCTCCAGAAATATACAAATCGAAAAATTCAGTACGAGATGAATATCAGACAAATTAGGTTTTTAATGGCTTATTTTGCTCTGCAAATCGTGGATCGTTCTGTCGCGGAAAATGCTATTTCATGAAAAAGAATTTTTCTGCTTAATCTGTGAAACCCCTTGGAAGAATAGAGTGGGCAATGATTCAAATCAAAAGTTTTAAATAATATCCTCAGAAATAGCGATACGAGTGGGAACGTGAGGGTATTTTTAAGCTCTGATTACGATCACTAACAACTAATTCCAGAAAAACATGTGCTGTAAACACAATGCTGCGATAGCTACGAAACGAAATTTTATTGTATTGTAATACACGCCGGGCTCATCGCCAGTCATGGTGGTGTCTAGTAGCGTCTTCGAATCCCTTCTGCATGATTCAATTTATATAAACTATATGTTCAAATTTTTCCAAAACAATAGAAATATTTAATTACTTATTTATAAAAAAAGGAAAGAACTGAATAAAATTATTTGTTTGAAAGATTGCATATAAACATAACAATAAGAATAAAAAATACAAAAAATCATGCGTTGCGTAACGAAGACGTAAACCCCGTCTTCCCCTTTGTCACACTTCGTAATGCAAGGCCGAACCCTCTCCCACTTTACTGCGTTATGTAATATGTGGACTACCCCTAATCACTATGAATATCACTTTTTAGTTTACACAACCATAATCATCATAGATAAAAAGCCATCATTGATAGGTCATTTTCCGCAACTGAGAAGTTTACATGTTTCACAAGAGTTAGGTAATCCTTTCGTCATCAAACATCTATTTTTTTTTGTTTTGTTTTCGTATCGTCCATTAACTGTAGTGTTCTTCGCCCCTCCCTCTCTTTCTTGTCACTATGCCCCCTAAGCAGGTCCTTCATGATACAGTTCCTTTTCAACTAATGTCTCAACCGGTTTCTATTCCTGTTTTCAGTTATATTTAAAATTGTTAATGAACAAACTTCATGGCTCTGGATAAGTAGAGTAACAAATAAAACACAGTTCTGACAAGTATAGTTTTTAATATATTTCATTCTGCTCTGGTCAGAACTGTGTTTTATTTGTTAAAATTGTTCTTTTGTCCTCCATCATTTCTAACATCCCTTCATTTGTTTTCGCACAACCCAGCTAATCCTATCCATTCTTCTTCTAGCTCGCATTTTAAAAGCTTCCAGTTGTTTTTCATTGCTTTTGCATAATGTCCGTGTTTGCTCCCACAGCACAATACTTCACATGAAGCATTTTATGGGCTTTTTCTCAATTCTTTATTCAAGGACCCTCAAAATAGAAGTGTCTTCCTCCTAAATGCTTCATCCTTGCTTTTACAAAATTTCACGCCTTCTACAGTATATCACCACTAACAATATTACCCAGATATCGAAAATTAGTCAGCTGTTCAATTTCCTCCCATCTCCCTACTTCTATAACTGACACCGATCGATTAGTTCTGATCACCATTACTTTTGGCTTTCTAATATTTATTTTCGTCCTATATTCTTCACAACCTTTCCTAAAGTTTTTTAAAAATCTTATTGATTTTCTTTTCAGATCCCGCCAGAAGTGCCATATCCGTAAACCGTATACACCTAATAATTCTACCTTCTACCGAAATGTCGTCTTCATTATGTAGGCTCTTTTTTCACTATCTCTTCTAGATATATATTAAATAATTTTCGCGACAGACAACATCTCTGTTGAACTCCTCTTCCAATTGCAGTCTCCTCTGAAATTTCCTCCCCTATTCTAACAAATTACTTGTTGATTCATAAGTTTTTTTTTTTATTATGAGTCTTTGATCTTTCAATTCCAACTCAACCTTCTTTAGAATTCCCATCAACAATTTCCAGTCCAAGCGACCAAAAGCCTTCTTTCTTAGTTCAATAAATACAACATACATCCATTTTCCTTTTCTTTAAACCTTTCACAGATCACCCTTAATAAGCCAACTCTTATGTCCTTATTTCTCCTAAACTTGAACAGTTCCTTTTCAATTTTTTTTTCATTTGTTCTTCATACAATTTTATGTTTAGTATTCGAAGCATAATTTTTGCTGTATGCGATATGAAACTAATATTTCTATAATCCTCACATCTCTTTTGGATTCGATTCCTTAACCATCGACATCATGATCGTCCTGAGGAAGTCTTTTGGCCACTCTCCTGTTTCATATATTTCATTGCACAACCAAAACAATTCTTTCTTGCCTTTGTCGCTCATATTCATTATGAACTCGATTGCTGTGCTGGTTGCCTTTCCATTTCTAATCTCGGATATAGTTTTTTAAACTAATCTTGAAGAATATTAAACCCTTTATCATCTTCATTTTCTACTTCAACATCTAGGTCACACGGTTTATCCCTACTCTCAATATATTTTCGTAAGACTTCAGTCCCTCCAATTCTTATTTTCTACTGTCATGGCAATGCCCCTTTGTTTCTTCCGAAGTTCCATAAGTTTCAACTTCTTGTATATTTCCCCATGTTTCCCAACTCTTTCTAATTCTCCTATGTCCTTACATTTACTTTTGTGAAGTTCACCCTTGCTCTTCGTAAATCCTTGCTTAACTTCTTGTACATCTTCCGGCTCTTTTCTGTATCAACCTGTTTCCACTCCCTCCTTTCTTTCTCTTTCCGCAACATCTGTTTTGTAACACATGGTTTCTTAGCTCTTTTGTGTTCCTTGCAACCTACTATTTCTGCTGACTAATGTATGCAAAGTTTAATATGCTCTCACCGTCTGTTACTACTGCACCCATCATTTCCTTGTTTGGGTAACATTTTCGAATTTTTCAACGAAAAGATTTTTTACTTCATCATTTTTCAACATTTTTCAACATTTTAGTATTTAATATCTCGTTGCCTACTTTTCTTCTGCCTACATTTTTCAGTTGAATGTCCACTTCGACCAGCACAAGCTTATGATCAGAGAAAACGTAGGACCCGGGTAGGGTTTTCGCTTCCTCCAAGCTATCCCGTTACCTGTTTGAATCATAACATAGTCTATCTAATATCTTTGGCGCCTATTGAAGGTTTCCATGTATATGTCCTTCTCTTGTGCTGATTCAACCGAGTATTCCGAATTATTAATAAATTCTGTCTATAGAAATCATCAGCCCCTCTCCTCTTCCATTTCTTTCGCCTAAACCATATTTGCCTACGACACTACCTTTCTTGTCTTTCTCCCATATTTGCATCGTAATCCCCCTTGCAATTATACATGCCTCGTCTATAATTTCTTCATCTTTTCACGATTTTCATCTACTTTTTGAGTCGTTTGCAAGGTGGTCAGTGTGTATGTCTGTATTACCACTAGATCCTGCTTTTCTCTTAACATCATAACTCTGTCATCAACAAATTCTATTTTCAGTACTTTGTTTTTTAAATGCTTACCAAGAGTTATAGAAAATGGATAAAGAAAAGAATCTTCAATGATGGTTCAAGAAAAAGTGACACCACGAACCAAATTACTTTCAAATTCAATTTTCCCACAATCTCGATATTCTTTATTAAAATTACTTCCATTTCACCGAACTTATGGATCAACAAGTAGTTTTTTGCTTCTTTTCGAAAGTTAGAAGAGCTCCCTCATAGCTAAGCGGATAACGTACGCGCCTTCTGCATGGGAAACCTAGGTTCGATTTTCGGCGAGAGTTCCATGTGGTTTGAATCCCACGTTCAGCTGAGGGTCCACGTCTTATATAGCCTCGCGGCTGAATGAAATGCTAAACTAATAATGAAATAGTCAGATCAAATTAGAAGTTAAAATCTGAATCGATCGAAACTAGGGTTGGTGACTAAAGTACAATCGCAATTTGTTTTGGTAGTGCGAAGCACGGAAACTTTGATTAATATTACGAATATGGCCGTTAAATACAGTTTATTTTCACACATTGTTTGTTTTTCTTTACTTAAAGCGCCTTCGTTTTCTGTCAGCTTATTAAATCTGTTTACGGTTAATAAACATGTTTAAATATCTTTATGTTTTAGGGCATTACCCTAGACTTGACAACACTGAAGTAAACTCTTATGAGATTAGAACAATCAACTCCTGATCAGATGAAAAACTAGTCTTGTTTAAAATTGAAAACGTCAGACATGCTTCCTCGCAGGTACATGGTTAGGCTATAGACTAGCAGACCCAGTGGAAACGCATATGGTTCGGATTCCATGTTAAATTGTAGGTCCATGTCTCATAAAGCCTTGGTGCTGAAAGGGACGCTAAATTCCAATCGAACCAACCAACCAATCAGATACGTAAGGAATTCAGTATATTTTCCCGTTCACTATCTACTGATTTGTTCGAGTTGCTGAAAGCTTCTAGTTTCTATAATTCTATTACCAGACGGCATAATTCGGAAACTGATAGAGTAATGCAAACATACTACACACACACACACACACGATCTTGCATCGTTTGGCCTAATCCTCGTTTCGCCTAACCAATTACCTGACACTTTTATGACAGATAAAAGATAAGCTTTATGTCCGCCATTTTAGGCGAAATAAGGATACTCATTTGGCCTAATCCTCGTTTTGCCTAAAGTGGTGGACTATAAAAAAATCGTGGAGATAAAACTGGAAGGAAATTTTTCGAAAAAAAAAATATTCCCTTCTATGTGAAGAACTGAGAAATACAGATGCAAAACCAGATAAATCCCTCTTCCATATTCAGTTTCATAAACTGTTAAATCCCAAACCTGCAAATAACCTAATGAGAAAAGCAGAATCAAACCCGGTTAATTCCATATTTCAAACAATTTGAGGTTTCGTACTGTATAGGATTAGTTTAGTAATCTGAATATTTATTGCAACTCTTCGTAAATCACTCGAAATTTTATTTGGGAGAATTTGAAGTGTGTGCTTTCATTATTTTTTTAATTTTTGGACTGAAAATTTTCGAAAAGAGGAAATGAAATCTTTAGTTTTACGTCCCACATTATGTCGGTTAGGCTAAAGGAGACGGTGATGATGAGAAATGAATGAAATGGTGGAATGAAGAAAGTGAGAGGAAACGGGAGAACCCCGAGAAAACCCACGAGTACTGTGTTTGTCCTCCACAAAGTCCACATGGTTCGAGCTGGGATTGAACCAGGGACCCCAAGCACCAAAGGTGAACGCTCTACTACTGAGCCACCGCGCACCCTGGACTGAAAATGGAGACACTATACGTCTTAACCTAACTGTTCGTGAAACTTTTCTGTGCTTATCTGCTTTTCTTTAATAATTACTAGACAAATGCACGCAAAATCAAAAGAAAATGATACTCTAAGCAGCGATGATCGTGATTTTATCAGATAACACCAAAATTGTCTAGAAAACGTACAAGACACATGAAAAACTGGAAACGAAATGTAGCCGAAAAGACAAGGTGAGTGGACTATCTATGTTTAAAAGTCGTTTGTTTTGTATTTCAGGGTAACTCTTTACTTTGAACAGAACATTGTTGGATTAGGTTCTTCTCCAAACGGTTTCTTCAGCTTCAGCAGAACTTCTTTCTTAAAATGTCTCGTGTCAATTATTATTCAAAACTATAACATGCTTCTGGTACAACATGTTAAAAAATTTTGCCACTTATTTACCATTTCTGATTCTCTTTCTGCCACTCTTTTGCTCAAACTCAACATTTGCACATTTAGTTTTGCTATATTTCAAATTCATATATTGGGATAATTGGCAAATTAATATTCATCCTATGTTAGTCCATAAAAGGTTACAAACTCTTCCAAAATATAGTCATTCAGTTTAGAAATGTATACGGATAGGTATAATTAACTCCGCTTGTAGTTACGAAGGGTTTGACGATTGAAAGCAGCTCAAAGCTCACGTTTTACAAAGAAGTTTTTGAGGAATAGAAAACCGAGAAAATGGTGATGCACCAGAGGACGACGACGATATGGATTTCCATTTAGTAGATGATGGAGAGGAGGTTACATAATTCAATTTTTTGAACATTTGGATCCATTGTTTTGAATTTAGAACAAAACTAATGTAGCATTTATGTATCCATATTCATTTGTGCCAATCTTGTGCAATGTATAGTTGATAATACATTTTCCCCCTAAATATTTTAGTAGGCACAAACTGATTTCTGACTCTGACTCCCTTTCTTTTTGATAGGTTTTGTATCTTGAGACTCAACAAAAATGGCCGCTCGTCCAGATGCAAAAGCTGTTATTTCCATTTACATACGCATAACCTGTTAAATCCAAACTATTTTCTTCAATAACGCAATTCACAGACTAGTGTGATTATAAAGCTTTCGACAGACCAACACTCATATTATTCTTAATTTTTTAATGTTCTCTAGTTTCTAATGTTATTTTACAATTATGACGTGTTTAAACAGTTTTTCTCGATTTGTCACAAATTTTAAAATGTGAATTTAACAGGTTTTGCTATTTACCTACTCATATATATTCGTATATATCCATGGTCCTAGTAAATACATAAAGGAGTTTTGGTAATCGTAACTCCTCGAAAATAGTTAATATAATATTAATCTATATATTTTGCATTTCTTAATTCTTTATATACTAGGGATTTTTTCTCATATAATTTCCCTCTAGTTGAATTTCCACGATTTTTTCTTATTGTTCGCCATTTTAGGCATAACGAGAATTAGGCCAAACGAGGATCCCTTTTTCGCCTAAAATGGCGGACACAAATCTTATCATTTATCTGTCATAAAAGTGTCGGATAATTGGTTAGGCGAAACGAGGATTAGGCCAAACGTGGCGACACACACACACATACACACACACACACACACACACACACACATATATATATATATATATATATATATATATATATATATATATATATATATATATATATATATACAAAATTTTCTTGTTTCCTGATCAATCTCCGTAGATAACGTAAGCTCTGTAATTAATGTATTGGTTTGATTTAGTCTAGATGAACGTATAAATGTTCATTTTTCTATAATTTATGCGAAACAAAGCGCAAATGGTGTAGCGTTCTCGGTACCTCAACAAAATGGTGTTGGATGTAGGTCAATGTCAAGGTCGCACATTTTCCTGAGAAACAAAAGTAAGACTTTTGCAATTTTTATTGAAAAAAGAAGATATGTGACATTTAGGATTTACACATTACAGACACATATATGGTGTTTCGTAGTAGCACAGAATAATTTTATTTTGAAACGGTCAGTTTCACTAAAAATAATTGCAGCACTTATGTGGATCGGATTCCACATTAATCTGTAGGTCTTAGTTTTATGTAACTTCGGCCATGATAGGAACGCTAAACTCAGGTGCATCTAATTAAGATATTACACAAATCTTTATTACCTTCTAGTTGTATTGTAACGATGATGTTAAATCTCTTAACAGTTCCACATCCTTTTTTATACGTTTAAAAACCCTTACAGAACATACCGAAATTCACAACTACTTGGACTTTTGCTTCTGTAGGTTCTATTACTACATTTTGTTTCTGACATGAGTACAGGGTAATCATAAATTGCAGCAGAAAACATTCTGTTTGGAATATGAAAAATGGTTTTCCATTTTTACTGTACAATATGCAACTGCACTGCTAGGTCACCAAAGCATTTTGAGATGCTACCAACAGTTTAAGGACACTGACTGCCTGTGAAAAGAAAGGTGTGCGTTCCATTTTCTTAGCAGAGAACCCTGCGAGGGTAATTCACTCCTCAATATGCTATAGGTGTGGTTGTTTTCACAAGTGAAAGAGAATTCAAATAACTTAACATTCCAACATGATGGGGCACTGTCCCATTGACACACTGGAGTGCGTAGCCACTTGAACGAAGAACTACACATTCGATTGGTCGATGTTCTAAAGATGACTTAGCACTTTTCTCATGCCCTCCTAGATATCCCAATCTGTTAGTTTGTGATTTTTCCTTTAGGGGCTTGTAAAAGGCGTAGGGTATACGATCATTCATAAGGATATGTTAGAGTACGTATAGGGCAAACCAGACTATCTCATATATGAGTGTCGTGCGAGAAAGGGAACTACATCGAATATTTGGAACAATATGTAAGAAATTTGGACAGTTTCTGTATATTTTCGTGTATCATTTGTTATACATTTCTTAATACAGCCCTTTGAAACCCGATTGATCGTTTATAATCACCTTGTATATCGCAATCGATCGAAACTCTGATATGATTAAGACGGTGCTGACGAATGAAGAATAAGAAGCTCAAACCAAATTATTCTTAAACATAAGGTTGTTGTGAATTCCGATTAGGTAGAAGATAGAAACGTACTCTGTTGCGTTTTCTATCTGGATACTAAGTCTCATTGTAGGTTAAGATACTAACACTATGTAACAAGGCAGTTCGTCTAATTAAAAAATATTTTGCCCTTCACTAACTTCTAAAAGAATATGTGTATTTAAAACTGACCAGATTACCATTTTTATAACTTATTAATAACGGAAGAAATTCTTTATGGGGAAAACTAAAACATGTAACATAAAACGTGCTGGAAGAAATTTAAAAGTACGGGGAAACTTGAAGAAACCATTTTGTGGAGAAAATAAAAACGTGTAATATAAAACGTGCTAGAAAAAAACGTAAAACTTATGTCGAAAACGGAAGAAATGATTTTACGAGGAGAATAAAAACGTGTAACATAAAACTTGCTAGAAGAAACGTAACACTTATGGGGAAAACAGCCATATCTATCCAACCAGACAACTTCAATGAAATCTTTGATTTGGTGAATGCTATGTCACAGTTATGTAGACAAATACCCAAATTTAAACTTTTTTCGGTTCCAACTGCGTCGTTTGTCTTTTATTTTATTTTACCGTCTTCTTCTGTACAGGTACGTGCAAAATTATTGACGCGTCTTTTTAATCTGACGTTTTTTGAAATTATCTCTGTTTCCTTTGTGGATGACAAACAAATTTTTAATGTTTGTGTTCAATATTATTTCAAAATGAAGAAATTAGAAGAAAAAACCTTAATTTAGCCGAAATTACGAAAGTTACTAACTCTGTTTGAAAGGGCATTTTTCTATACCGGGAGGGAATTCTGCAGTTCAACGTAGAACTGAGACTTCCACGTCAGTGATAGATCAATGTGGATTCATATCCAGACACAAAATATTTAATCAAATGTTTCTAACATTTCTTATATCTACAGGCTACATATAAATAAAGCAAAAAGTGGAAATTATCTATCAAAATGGACGAATTGAAACATAATCCTAAATGAAATTCACGTCTTGCAGTAGAACAGACGCATAGTACGTTAGAAATCGGTAGTTCAGTTAAGCATGAGAACGTAAAATCAATCAGTAAATGTGGTTGAAGAGAGTTCGAGTCTCGTACACATTTTGTTTACTATTACAACAGCTTATACTTTAGATTTCTGTATGTAAGAAAAAAAAATAAGCTACTTCATATGTTTAAAACTCATCACGATATCAAAATGAGAAAAAAAAATACCATGCTTCTATCTGTATTACTGAACGGTTTTTTATTTTTGTTTGTAGAAGTTTTGTAATTATTTTCTGTATGCTCTTTTATGTATAAACAATGTTTTCCAGTAAATTCTAATTCCTCAAAGCAGTAATTTAGGAAAATTTTATGATCAGTTTTCACGTAACGTATCTTCATGAAAATGGTATGTGTCTAAAACATGTAGTAAAAGTAATCATTGGAAGTATTACTAATATATTGATCTCAAGTGAAATATATTAGGCTATATTAATAGACGATACGCACAAGATAGTCGAAGAAGCGATGTAGTTTGAATCTATCAAAACATCAGCTGGGTAGAGTAGATCTCAAAATGATGGTAAAAACAAGAGTAAGTATAACATAGTGATTATGGAAGAAATTGTGATAGCCGATTAGAAAGTAATGTGAAATTACCTGTTCCTGAGTGCAGGAGATCTGCTTATCTAAGAAACAAGAAATCTCATAACGCAAAGAAAATACAGCATATGATTATTAATTCCACTGATGTTTGCAATTTTCTTTTTCTCTTTTATTAATTCGACTGCAATTTTCTTTTTCTCTTCCTTTTTTCTTTTTTCTTTTCTTTCTTTTTTACAACTTTTATATAATAGCAATACACAAGCTGCAATTTCCTAGTCATTGACTCATCCTAATGATTTTGTTTATTCGGTTGAAAAAATAGTTAAATTGCATATCCAGAGAATAGCCTCTTGCGTTTCAAAACAGTTCTATTTCCTCTTAACAGCAAGGTGCTTATTATGTTCCTACATCCTCAATTTGAAATTATTTAATATTCTCTACGTGAAGACATTATAATGAAGAAGATATATATATTTTTTAGTTATTCAAAATAATCTCTCTTACTAATGGCGTTTCAGATGTTTTCCTTTAATTATCGTTATTACAAAGCTTCAAGGCTTTGATTTTTTTGAGTATAGTTTGAATCATTAAGAATCTCAAATAATACAGGAAACTTATTAACTGATTTGTTTTTATACAGTTATATGCTATCTATAATAATAGTTGTTCTAAATTGAAATATGGTAATCAACTCTATAACTTAAATGATACGAAGGTTCATCTTTAAAGAAACAACATTTACAAGTACATGTGATGCTAGTAGTCTACTATTCCACGGGGGCCGCGGTGGCTCAGTGGTAGAGCGTTCACCTCTGGTGCTTGGGGTCCCGGGTTTGATCCCAGCCCCCGCTAAGTGAACTCTGTGGTGGACAAACACCGTGTGCGTGGATTTTATCGGGGTTCTCCCGTTTCCTCCCACTTTCTTCATTCCACCATTTCATTCATTATTCTTCATCACCGTCTCCTTTAGCCTAATTGACATAACCGTGGGATGTAAAACTCAAAGATTTCATTTCATTTTCTACTATTCCACGCTTAATTGCATGCATGGAGAGCATGCCCGCGACCGTTTGGTCTCCTTAATGGGCGGGTATCGCCTACGATGCACACCGCCCGTAGTTGCTCCTGTTTGGACCTTAGTCCTCGTGTACGTGGTGCACCGCCCTAATCCGGACTCGCCTAAGTGATGTAACCCTCATTCTCTGAGGAAGTGGGATACGCTCAGTGCGCGGCAGACCGAAGTCCTGTGTGACTACCAGTTAACCTACTGGTGGAGGCAGACTGCTAGCGAGCCAGTCTTACCATGCTTTGCAGGCATGGCGCCCAAGCGTTCCGAGGTATGCACAGCATTACCCAGATTCCTTAAATTGGCTCCCATGACCTACCGAATCCCATGGTATGACCACAGCCCGGTAGAGTCCAACCCAAATCCGGGACTCCAGGCAATAACCGGGGGGGCTTGTTCAATCCCGGCCCTGCCTACTTCTATCGTTCAACTGGCCACCACCATCGAGTATAGAGGTACCACACACACGTCGAGATGCTTCCGCATCTCATCCCGGATCCAATGGTACATGTTAAATTACCATTTGAGTTTGGCACCGGCCCATATCCTACAGAGTTTCCTCTTTTCTGCGGGATCAGAACTGTTACCCAGATTCCTGGGATGGCCCCTCCCCCACTTCCGTTTAGTCCACCCGCAGTCAGGAATCCGACACTCCCCTCCCGGTAGGATCGTCCAAGCAATACATGATTTCCTCTTTTTAGCCTATTGAGGTGCCACGAACAAGTTGAGATACTTACAGTATGTCCTCCCAGACCTAATAGAACGGGTCGTCATTTTGGTCGTCACTGCTCTCCCCCGGTAGGACCATCCGAAGGACTATCTCACTTTTTCCCATGTTGAGGTACCAGGTACACTACCAGACCCAATGGGACGCGTTAGTTCCCATTTGGGAGTCAGCGGGAGTTTCGCAGGAATCCCTCGTCCCCTGGTAGCGTTCTGAACAAAATTTACAAGTACAGTAGACTTTCGAGTATCCTGCCTCCGTACTATTTGTCCTAGTTTTCGGTAGAAAAATCCATTAAATAATTAGGAGGCTCGACTTTTAACGCCTCCGTAAAAACACAACAGGAAGAGCAGACATCTATCAAGGACTGTTTCAAGTGCTAAAAACTGTAAGTTTTGACTCTTTTTTTTTTTCTTAGGCCTACCTTTTCAAATTTGTGTAGTCATATCTTAATGACCAGAAAAATAAGTTTAAACAATTTTCTTAGAAGAGGGGCTTGGTGGCTCAGTTGTATGGCGCTTACCTCTGGTGCATGGTGTCCCTGGTTTGATCCCTGGCCAGGTAAGTTTGTGGTGGACAACATTGTGTCCGTGGGTTTTCTTGGGATACTCCCGTTTCCTCCCACTGTCTCATTCCACCAGTTCTTTCATTCTCATTCACTTACCTTAAACATCCGTCTTCCTTACCTTAAAGTACATAATTGTTTGACGTTAAATTAAAAAAAAAATCATTTCATTTTCTAAGAATTAGGCCTAGGTTTTACGTTAATATTTTATTTAAAAGTTGTGTGTAAAGTATGCACGTGCAACTTGCAACAGTTGATTATTTGGCCAATCACAGAAAACATACTGGCTTCGAGGGCCGTACGCATTCAATGGAGAAACTTGCTCATCCTGCACTAACATCACAGGGACAAACAAATTTGTTATAACAGTAGCCAGCATTACTTACTAGTTAGTAAAGAAAAGGAGAAAAAGTCTATTTATTTACCATTTTAATGGGAAACTTGACCCTTTATGTTCTGGATTAGTCTCTCAAAGTTCGGGGGTACACTGGATGTTCTAACACGGTGATATTTTCAAGATGGGCATCTGTTATCCAGGAAAAAAAAAATATATTCAATTCAGTTTAAGAAATTAGTATACGTAAGAAATACATTGTCAATAAGTGGTCAGGCGAGCCGGATGAAAAAGTTCAGTGGCCTGGAACTGGCCCGCGTGCCGGCTGTTGCATATGGCTGATGTAAAGCATACATTATTTTGTTTTCTGCTTGGAAGTAAGTTAGATATTACAAAGTTTGTCTCAAAATGTTAAATATTTTTATTCTCGGAGTTTCTCTGCATTTTTAAGCGTACAGTAGGCCTACAGTACATAACAATGACCTATACTGGCCTGAGAAATAAGGAAACCTGGTTTTGGTATAAAATGTGTGTAATGGGTGAGGCAAAAAATGAGTAATATAGAATGCTGACTTTTATTGCTATCTGGCCTGTTCTTCCGCCACATTAGTATGGAATCGGGAGTCTACTGTATACAAGTATGTGCATAAAGGAGTATTGTGTCATCGTTAGTAAAAGATAAACAACAGTAGATAAAATCTGTTAGTTAAAAGGGTATCATAAATAACTAGTTTCTTCCAGCAAAATAAAAACTGTCAAGTACTGTATTATTGGCAACGAGGCTTTTTTTTTCAATTTTCTGGAAAACTACACATGAGAATTTCCTCATGAGCATATTATTTTGTTAACCTCGATGCCATCTACCGACTGATATACAGTGTGTCCCAGGAGAAATGGGCAATACTTCGAAAGGTAGTAGTATGGATTTTTTTTTAAAGTTCATATGAACATGGACCTTAATCTCAACGGTTTGAGAGCTACAGGTTGTGAACCATTTTTAACTTTATATTGCAGAGGTAAGACATAGCGGACTTGAAAGGTGATGGAACGGCCTTTCTAACAGTATGCAACGTGCAGCAGTGGTTCTTTGGAAGAGAAATTATTGACGGATATTTGGGAAACAGTGTTGCCATTCAACTTCCTTAAATAGCCTTAACTTTCTCAAATTTCCCTCAATAGCTTCCCTTCCAAAAATACCACTGTTACATGTTGCATACCGTTGGAAACTCCACTCCATCGTCTTTCAGATCCGCTATATTTCATCTCTATAGAATAACAACATGGTAAGCAATACACAACATAAAATCAAAAATGTTTCACAACCTGTAGCTCTCAAACCGTTGAGAATAGGACCAACGTTCATATGAACTTTTTTGCTTAGAATCTTCCATACTACCATCTCCCAAAATATTGCCCCTTCCTCCTGGGACACCCTGTATATCTTATCTTTGAACAATATTTTAGTTAAACAGAAATTAAAATATAACCCTAGAACTTCCAGTGGGGTCCAATGGACTCCATGATTTTAATTTCTCATTGTTTGTTTCTTTAGTGTTTAACAGATGGTAGTTTGGTCTTGGTTATTTGGTTTCGTCTTCTCCACATTCTTCGTATTTTAATGGCTATAAATTTGGATAAGATTCTTTGAAAATGAAAACATAATAGATAACTCCAGCTGATTATTTTTTAAGTTTGTTACTTGAGTCGTAGTGAGCTTCAAAACAATATAAAGTATTACACGGAAGTATTGTTGTGGAAGTTACTACAGCTCCCGTAGTGTGGTTGTGGCGTTGATGGCGAGCGGAAGAAGCCAGCATATCTTGCGTGTGAACTTGTTCAATTCCTTTTTAAGGAAAGTTTGGATACAGAAGAATACCCTTAGAAGATGACTTCAATCATATGAAGTTATATTGAAGGGATTGATAGTGATAATTGTTCAGGTGTAAATTATAACTAAAAGGTACGTTGAATCCAGTGATGCTATTCTAATTCTTTTAACAACAGGTTCTCTCGCTCTCTCTCCCGATATATATAGGGTGTTCCACCAGAAAAAGGCTAAGGTAATAGGCCCTAATTTCGTCCCCCAGCTGCATTTTGCCTTCTGGAGGAGTTTTGAGAAGTAGCATGGATGGCAAAAAAAAAAAAAAAAAAAAAAATCTGTCGTTATTCTAGTACATATTGATAATAATTATATCTATGCAAAGCAAAAGGTTAGAGAGAGGAAAAATAAATTCTAACAAGAAACAGAATAGCAGTTACATCTAAAGTGGTTCCTAATTTCGTCCCCTGGGTGTTAGTAAATGAAAAGAGAAAAACACACAGTAGTTACACAAACTTATGTTACTGTATTGACATGAAATAATTGGTGTACAATAAATACAATGTAATGATGATGAACACAGATAAAAAGAAACAGAAAAAACTCAGATTTAGCAATGAAAACTCAACTTCACCCAACTTTAACTGAATTTAGAAAAAAAACAGCTTTAGCAATGAAAGCACAACTTCACGCATCATAGCAAAGTTACAAACAGGGGTGTAGCCAGCTGGTCTGTGTAGGGGGTGCCCGTCGTTTTTGAGGGGGGGGGGGGCAGCTACAATGTACAAAGCAAAAAAATATGTTGCTACTAGTGTTTTTGAGGCCTGAAAGAAAGTAAAATTTTGGTTTCCTTCTGGAAAACTAAAAACACTATTTTAGCTTCTTCTTCTTCTTATTATTATTATTATTATGATTATTATTATTATTATTATTATTATTATTATTATTATTATTATTATTATCCATAAATCATATTCAAGATAGTTTTTATTATGCTTAATCAAGAACTACTGCCCGGGACCAAACGCTATACTTTTGTGCATAACTATAAAGGTAACCAAGAAAGTTCTGTCCCTTTTCGTGGAGTTCTGTGTTGAATTGGACCGCACACCGTGAGTTGAATGCGAGTGGAGATAAGGCGAACGTCAGTTGTTGGTGTGGGTATATCCAACATACTACCTGGTTGTGGCAATTCAGACACACCGTGAACTTGCGTAAAGACAGAGGGAACATGGGACATCCACAGAGCGTCATAAGAGCATGTATGCTGAACGAGTTCAAATGGAGGTCAAATGCCGCTGTAGCGGGACAGAAGATATGCCAGGCTTTTGGTGAGGGTGTCGTGACGACGCGGACATTGCAGCGATGGTTTAACAAGGACGATGACGATACACCCGAAAACACTACGTGCCAGAAGACCAACACATGTACAAAGAGGAACTGGGACTACAATTCACTGTGTGGAGAAACCATTCGGCAGCACATCGATCAACTTGTGATGCACTACAAGTTTGGTCGATGGGTCTCTCATATTTTGACTCCGGGCCAGAAGGCAACGCGGCAGTCGCCTGTGTTTATTTACTGTTTCGGAGCCATTTCTGAACAGGGCGTTGACATGTGATAAGTGTGTCCTATACGAAGCTCCACGGTGCCGTCATCATTGGTTAGCATCCCATGAACCGATTTCAAAACAGCCGAAACCAGCACTGTACTAGAAGAAGGTCCTTCTATGTGTTTGGTGCATCGTGCATCGGGAACTGCTACCAGCTGGTCAGAGTATCAATGCAACTGTGTAGTGTCAGTAGTTGAGCTGTGCTCAACAAAAACTCAAAACTCTGGAGCCATCACTTCTGAATTGCAAATGGGTCCTCGTTTACGGGACAACGCTAAGTCCCACGTGGCTAGGATGACTCAGGACTAGAGATGCAAGGGCTCGGAAAAAAACCGGCTTTTTTGGAAAAAAACTCGGTTTTTTCTGCTTTGCTTTTTTGCTTGGGAAATTTTGGGCTTTTTTCAAAATTCTGCTTTAAATCGATAAAGCAGACTTTGTTTCGCTTCTCTATAACACAGAAAGTCATTTGATTAGTGGTTGATGCCGATAATAATATAAAACCTCGAAAGTAAACCATGAATTTCGAAAAGATATTTTAAACAATTTTACTTCAACATTTTTACATTATGAATTCCAAAGGATTAACCAATGTATATAATAAACACATTTTAACCTCCTATATACAAAAGTAAGCAGAGCTGGCAAAACCATGGTTGTTTCTGAAAATGCCAAAAACCCGTTTTGGGGGGGCAGTTTAAACCAGGCTTTTTTGGGGTTTAAACCAGGTTTTTTGATTTAGATATTTTGCTTTATGTATTTATATTACATATTCACAGAAATAAGTTTGTTTCGCCTTGGTGTTATTATTCAACAACGGGGTTATGCTGGAAGAGGTCCCATAAGCTTAAAGAAGTCCGGTCAGTAAATTTCTTAAATTGAGAAACTCCCGCCCTAGCCATCGGGAAAATCCCGTCATTCTTTTAAATGTAAAACAATAACAGGAAAATCCTGTAAAATTTAATTTGCATGTAAAATTTAAAGGTCAACGTATTATAATCAGTACGCTAAAACTGAGTGACACACAATCATAGTCAACGTCTTACGTATAAAATCAGAAAAATAAACACACTGCTGAACAAGACTGCACTTATTTAATATAAAAACACATTTACACGTGACGTTTCGATCTTCTATCCAAGATCCTCATCAGACGTGAGTGTACGTCTGATGAGGATCTTGGATAGAAGATCGAAACGTCACGTGTAAATGTGTTTTTATATTAAATAAGTGCAGTCTTGTTCAGCAATGTGTTTATTTTTCTAAAACTGAGGTATTAAATTACAAATTTAGTATGTAGGTATCATTGAAAGTCCAATCCAAGCTAATGTTGGAAGCTAAGTAGGCAATCGATAAATTTTACCAATTTTAATCAATATATTTAAGCAACCTTCGCTTCTTTATAAAACAACAGGCATGCAGAAATATATAATTTGGTTTCGTTTTGTATGTTTAGGCTTAACATCCTTACGTAATACCGAGGTTATCAAGGAGAAGACTTTCGCTTAGTGACATCCGAAAGAGAACTTGGTTTACACATGAAAAAAGGGTTGTGGTTCGACCGAGAATTGAACATGGGACACCTTGATTAAAAGGTGAAAAGGAAATAAGACTAATGCAGATGGTTTGACATGTGAAATGTCACCATGAAGTTCACACGATTCGCATTTTTGTTCTTTTAATTTTTTTTTTTTAGTTTAAACCAGTTATTAAAAAAAAAGCTGGTGTGAACGAGCCAACCCTAAGAGTAAAAACTTCTTTCAAAAAATACACAAATAACTAGCAAAATTGTATGTAGTATTTTTACTTCAAAATATTCCATACCCTCTTTTTGAAACAAAATAAAATTAAAATAAAACATAAGAGAAATACTTAGATTTGTATGATACAATTAAAGGCTGCACATGGTTCTGTATATTCTTGAAATTCTACAGTCAAGTTTTTTATAACCACCATCAAGGGCACCCATCAGGGGGGGTTAAGTGGGCGCTTGTCCCCCTAGAGGAAAATGTACTTCAGCATATTGAAAATCCAATAGGATTTTTACATTAGTTACAGCAAAATTCGAAACTATTTTTGAAACGTCGCTTATACTTGCCCCTCCTTGGAAACCACAACATGGGCGCCCTTGACCACCATCACGGTTTACCCAGTCCTCAAGGTTTCTGAATTTTTAACAAGAGGGATTCAACATATCATTACGAAAAAAAAAAGACTACGGAATATATTTAAGTTAAGCTAAATACAACTGCACAACAAACGTGACTGAGTGGTTGGCTTTTGCGCTTCTATCGGGAAGTCCGGGATTCAACCCAGCATTCGACCATTCTGACAAAGCCTTCCTTCATTCCATCTGAGAATGTAGAAATAGTGCGTGTACTGGCCGACTAGGAGTGTAGGAGTTGGCCGACTTCCTTTCTTATTGTTTTTAAATCGTTATTATTACTAATTACCAGCAGTGACGGTTTTGCGAAGGTTAGAAAATCGGTCTTTCGGACTGAAGCCTGTTCTCCAAAGTTGTGGAATGTCTAAAACGAACGAAATATCTATTAGTTATGCCTTTACTCATAAACTTTAAGCTCCCGTCAAATAAAAATTACGAATGTTTAGAAAAACTAAACATTAGTAGTAAGAAAACCCCTCCCAAAACACTTTTTTAAATTCGCGACTGATTCTCAGTATAAAATGATCTTCAAGGTTGTATCCGGAAGATTATTGCTAAACATATAAACGAAACGAAATATTAGTTATGCCTGTACTCATAAACTTCAAGCTGCTCCCAAATAAAATTAGGACTTTTTAGAAAACGAAACAATCAGAGAAACCCCTCCCAAAGTACTTTTCTAAGTCCGCTATTGATTATTTGTATAAATTGGTATTCAAGGTTGTATCTGGAAAATTATTGCTAAATCATTGCACAACTACAGTATAACAGAAATGTGGAAATACGGTTTGACGGACATATTGAAAAACGTATGCTTTGACGGATATATAGAAAAACGTAAGTTTAACTTTCGTGCTAGAAGCTGGAGTACTAAGCTCTTAGAAATGAAACACGGATGACAAACTAAAATGATCTAGAGAAGGAAAAAAATGTCGATAACTCAAAAGTTAAAATAAAGTTAAATAACCTGTAAAATTGCCCTCAAATACTACATTCTTCATGTTAGCTTTAATTCGTAAAATATGTGCTCCATCCATCTTGATGGTGAATTACAGAGCTAAATATGGCATTCAGGTCGTGGAAATCTTATCTAACTATAGAATATACTATAAGAAAGCTATTTGGATAGAAAAATCATGAAAATGAAAAAAGCCAAAATTTCCAAAATTCTCGTTTTTTTTTCCAAAAAAGCCGGCTTTTTATGTGAAAAAAACTATCGATTCAAAAAAGCCGGCTTTTTTGCATCTCTACTCAGGACACCATTTTTCGCCTTGGATGGGAAAAAATATTGCAACCACTATATTCCCCGGGTATTACACCGTCCTATTATCACCTGTTCCATTCTTTGGACAATCACCTTAGAGGACGCCAGTTCAAATCCCTAGTAAAAGTCCAAAATGCACCTGATACTTTCTTCGTTTCACGGCCCACCAAGTTCTACCGCGATGGATTCCATGGCCTTCCAGAACGTTTTCAGAAGGTCGTCGATGCTGATGGGGACTATTTTTGATCTTCCAGGTTAGGTGACATATCGATGTTCGAAGGTGGTGGGTGAAAAAGCAACAAAACTTTTCTTGGTTACCTTTATATTTAAATTTAAGACCTTGTATACAGAACCTATCTACACAAGATTGATTTTCTTTGAAATTTCACTTTATTTCTTTACGGTTTCCTGACAAAAATATTTATTTATTATTCGTGACTTAAAAAAACATAATTATTTTATTATACTGAGTAGAAATGAAAGAGAGAGCGAATGAAATCCAAATTGAATAAAAGCATTGTTTCTCACCAAATTTTCCATTCTCTATGTCTTTTAAAACACTTGTTAAAGCATATAAAAATTTACTGTACTTACACATCAGTTTAGTACCTTTGTTTTATGGCTGTATTTGTAGTACCTTGTTAAAACGTTTGTCTTCAAACTGTCAAATATAAAGCGCAGTGAATTGTGTAATCTGCTGTCACAAAATATCCTATTTTTCGATCGGTATAAGGAAGAGATACTATACTATTTTTCGCTCGGTGTAGAAAAACAATATTTCTCCATACTATTTTACCGTAAATTATTAATTGTCAATAAACTTTGTTACTTTTAAATGAATGAAGCGAGATAATTTTACTATGATGTTTTAAAAGTTGGTCATTTGGGGGGGCCAGGCCCCGATGGTCCCCCCTTGGCTACACCCCTGGTTACAAATGAATTTTTTTGTTAGTAGGTGAGGTGCAGAAAAGTTCATGGAACCAGTGGAAACACATTGAACAGCAAATCCATTTCTCATCACGTTTGTCTTTCGAGTACAACTTACCACAAATAGGGTACACTGCATCACCATCATCAGTTTCTTCGTTGTCTATGGACAAGTCGACATAATCATCATTGTCATCACTTTCACTTGACGCATCAACATATTTGTTTTTCTGCTTTGTTTTGTGGATGGAGGGTTCTTTGGTGATTTCCTTTTGTGAAGACTTAAGTTTACTATACTTTCTGACAATGGAGTCTTGAACTTTTGTTTTATGTGGGGAGCTAGTCACCAAAACAGAGCCTCTGTGAGCTGACGCAGATGACTTCACTATGGGAACTTCTCTGATTTGATGTGGACTGACAGTAATTCCTGACGTGCTAGGTGCGATCTCATCCTGTGGTGCTGAGGGTTGATTTTCGTTGTTACTCTGATTCAGTCTGTGTGCAACGAAGTCTGCCTCTGTAAAAATATCGGGGTTGAGTGGCATGATGCCTGTTTTGCGAAAACCATTCACTGCAGTTTGCAGAGTAGCTGCACGTATGTAGGCTTCGTTAAATAATCTTGCCAGCTGCAGATTTGTAACTACCTGTCCAGGATGGCTGCTTAGCCACTTCTCTAATGCCTGTGCGTAGAACGTCTTGAAGGGGAACATGAAGGCTACATCTAGTGGTTGCAATTTGGAAGTAGAATGGGGGGGGGGGGGGCAGACATACGATTGACACTCCACTGTCTCTTGCTGTGTCAATCACATTGAGATTGTGCGTATGGGAATAGTGCCCATCTAAGATAAGAATCACGAGATCTTGTTTAGTAGGTTTTACAATCGATATGAAGTGCTGAAATCATTTTTCGAACAAGGCAGCAGTTATCCAACCTGACTCGTGAACAGCACCTATGGTTCCAGGGTAAGGGGGGGGGGGGGGAGGGGCACCGTCGAGTAGTGCAGCCTTCATTCATTTCTTTGGAAATATCATCATGGGTGGCACATAGTGGCCACCAGCAGACATGCACATGACGAGAGTAACCAAAGCTCCTCTCTCTGCAGAGGACACTCTCTGCACCGCTTTCTTTAAAATTTACCTTTTAGGGCAACGATTTTCAGTGACTTATGCTGTACAACCGATATTCCTGTCTAATCGACATTGTACAATCGCATGGGGTTATGATTTATTTTGTCTAGTTCCTGTCTTAAAATTGAGAAAAAATGTTCAACGTTTTGAGGGGAAAATCCTGCAATTCTAGCAAGAGAAATTGGCTCTCGTTTTCCTAAAGATAACTGTGGATGTCGCTTGAAGAACAACCGCATCTAGTTGCGGCCTGCAGCACCTTCAACTTTCGAAAACGGGTTTGCAATGTTGTTTCGTATGGCAAGCTAATATGCCATTCGGCGAAGATCCTTCACAGTTAGACCGCAAGAACTTTCCTCCATTGTGCGACAATATGAGACTAAATCCTCTCCTATTCTTGCACTTAATACTGGTTTACGCCCTATTTTGGTATCCACTAGCTCATCTGTACTTAAATGTCCCCCTTTCCTGCAATAGTCTTTTAACGTAGCACAGGGAACGTTGAAGGCTTTACTGGCAGCTTTATAACCCATGTCCTTCTTGCGCACTGCATTAATTACCCTCTTCATCGATTCCTTGTCCCATTGTTTTCTTGGTGCATCTGAAACGACAAGAAATCAGAAGCACAAAATGAGTGCTCAATTTCGTCCCCGGGACAGAATAGGGAACATGACAGGGGACGAAATTAGGAACATTGCTACATGCAACATGATGGTACGTTTCCACGAACAGATGGAACCACAACACCACAACGATACGTGGCTTACAACTTCGTTATGCCACAACTATAATACAACACAGCACACTCACACATTGTTCATATATTCAGTTTTATAGTTTTATAAACTTGACACTGCCACACCTCGACGACAGCCACTCTCACAAACAACTGATTAGATGGCGCTGTATGCGTCTTGCTCATTGGCGTTGCCAGATCATTGGCTCATTGGCGATACATGGTTAGAACGCGTGGGGGACGGATTTAGGAACGGGGACGAAATATGGACCTATTGCCGTATATTTTGAGGAATGATGGTACAGGTCATGACAAGCAATTGATCGACATATCATTGAAAAGATGCATTTCGTATACATTGCTTCGAAGGCGCATATCTCCGGAACTAATGAAAATATGGGAGTTATTCAAAAACTAATATATAACACACGTAACAGGCATTAGATAAGTATCACATTCGTTACACTCACAGATCTAAGTATCCCGGAATTCATATTCAAATTCTATCTGTCTATTCAAATTTCTGTCTACCCATTGAGTTGAAACAATTCACAACAACGCAAGCGAGCGGGGAAAGTACAGAGGTGTTTTCACAAGTTTATTTGGCTTCTTTCTTCCACTCTTGGCTAGGTCATATGTATGTATGTGTGGGTGTGTTTATATCTGGGTATAACAAACGGTTCTGCGAACTCGAAATATTTTAACAACCGGTTCTAGAGAACCGGTCTGAACCGACTGATTAGCACCACTGGTTGAATCTACCAAACACACAAGATAAAAGACATTATATGATTTAAAATGTGGATAAATTTTTATGTTCAACTACTGTACGTACATAGTAGTTTAAGGTAGAATACCAAGTAGATACGTTATAATTAAAATAAAAAAAACACCGATTTAGTACTGCGTAGATGTAGTGTCTTCTACTATTGGACTGCTAAAAAAAAAAAAAAAAAAAAAAAAAAACTGTTTGCAACTACGGAATGTGCCACTTGGTGAACAGCCTTGCAATTATGTTTTCGGCTCTCGTTGCTAAAATCTTTTGCAAATGCACAAACAAAGGAGGCAAACAGTTTCTTGTTAATCAGTGGAACTAATTAGATGAAACTGAACTAAAGAAGTTTGTAGAAGTTTGTTGCTCATTGATATGTGTAAATCCAAGAACGAACTTATAAGTTAGTTGTGAAGCTGCCAGAAATTGGAGTTCGAAATTTTCTAATATACCCCTGTAACAAGTTGTAATAGTCCCCCCCAAAAAAACACTTTTAAGAGTGATGCACCTTAATGTGCTGAATGAAAAAAATGTTAATCAACGAATTATTTGGTGTGGGGGCTAAGTATTTGCAAAGACACACACACACACATTATATATATTGTTATAGATGAGTGACAGAGGGGTCATGCACTAACAGAAAAATAAATCAGTACCGTGACCATTATGTAACGTGCATTAATCTCTTTACACGTCAAGAACTTCTAAGGGTTTTGCTTTCAAAGTGTCTGACACGAATTCAGAGACCTCCCCAATAACTTGGTAACTCGATATATATTTACACATTCTCTTAAGAAATCTATATTTGTTTAGTAGAGAAATGATTGATATAGCCCATAGATTTTGATCTTACATTTCATCTGTATTCTTTCTTTCCTTACACAACCTAGTTCTATCATTTTTGCTGGGAATATAGATGGCAATACTTAACAATTACTTATCTGTTTCTCAGGTGCAGAATAACACCAATTAAATATTGCATACATGTAGTGTCTTGTACATTGGACTCCGAAGAAAATATTATGAGTTCACGCCTGTACGTATTTATTGGTACATTATGACGTAGTAAACTGTAATTGTCATCAGAGTTTACGGTTCCTAAACTGACGAAGAAATTCACAACTAGTGTTGTAAAATTTCTGGAAATTTTGAACTTGTCGGTAAAAAACCGTCTTTTCCGGTTTCTTTTCGGAAAATTTGGAAAAATAGGAAAAAATTAAAATATTTGTATTAGGTTAATTTTACTAGTAATGGAACAGTTTTCTATCGAACGCGTGAAAAATATAAGTTGAGAAATTTCAATATTGCGTATATTTAAAAAGAAACATTCGAAAATAAAACTGTTGTAATTATTCTTTAAAAGTAATAGTCTGCACTCATTTCCTTTATGTGCTTTTTAGTCTTTATTCGTGGTTGTGCATTAATTAAGAACTTTTACAGTTGCGTACACATCTACCATCATGAAGCGTTTCTGTTGCAACAAATAGGGCTCTTGAGTGAAACTGAGTTCTTAATGTGCTCTTTGATCTGGTGAAATTTTCTTAATTTTAACCAAGTTACTTCTTAAAAGAGAGAGCAGTAGAAAAATTTCACTAATACTCATGTGCTAAAACGTATAATTACTGTTATCTAATATTCTAATATAGACTTTTATATAAACTTTATGTACAAAATTTTGTATGTAAACAAATACCTGTTTTCTAGTGCGACACATTATCTATAAGATGAAAGTGACTATATTTGTAACTTAACAACTCTTGAATAATCAGATCGATCTGGATAAGATTTTCAACATAGATGAGGTTCGGACCTGGGATGTTTTTTATCATTTCACTTTGAAGGGCAAGTTCGAGGAAGGAAGGGGGCATATATTGAAAGCGACCGATATGAGTGTCGAATCCATAGTTTTCGGGGTTGTGAGATGAACAGTGACGCTTCAGATGCCGTTTAAATAAAATTTCAGGCCTGCACTTAGCGGAGGGGTAAGGGTGATCGAAAATAGCCGACATTGGTGTCAAATCCATAGTTTTCGGTGTGGCTGAGGTGAAGAGTGACACTTTCGATGCTGTTTAAATCCAAATTCAGCCTCATTAGTACTCATAGGAGGATGATATGTAAAAGTAGATGAAAATGACCGATACTTATGTCAAGTTCATTGTTTTCTGGGGTCCCTAAGTTCATTGGGGACAGTTTTGGTGCCCTTTATGTCCAAAATGAAACGTATTCTCCCCGTATTCCGCTAGTCTCTAATTATAACGAACAGAAGTTTCACATGTTAAATTTTTTAATGTTTCTCGCTGCTCAAATTTACCCATTTGTTAGGTGTATGTAGGCCTAAATATGTAAATAAGATCCTCTCTTTTTACCAGAAATAAGAAAACTATATAGTAAAATTAAAACTTGTTGTTTTAAGTATTTTTTTTCTGCTAGCGGAATAGGTATACATTATATATGCTGCAGACACGTTACAACAAATAAGATTAGCATCAGGCGAAGAAATAGTTTTTAAATTATATTTTCCGGTTTTTGCCAATATTTCCAAATAAAAGATTTTTTCTAATGGGTTCAAAATTTCGGAAATTTTACACAGCACAAGAAAGATACGTATCTCCATAAAATAAATATTGATTTTACCGGTATTAACTAAAATGATTCTGGCCCCGTTATGTTTACACTTCCCTGCCAGGAAGAGGGAACTTCGTGAGATTGCTTAAGATAGTTTAAATGCGTCTATATTAATTAATCTAACTAGGATTATATTTTAGTGTCTCCTGTAGCCATAATTCCATTCTGTTACGGTGCTAACTTTAAAGGAGTGGTGCAGATATGCGTATTTGTTGCTACAAATTTTCTCTATTTTCATTAAAGGAACTAGTAGATATAAAATAGTTTTCATTTTAAAAGCATAATGTAGTAAAATATTCGAAAATTTCAATTTTAAAATTTTTTTCCGTTTTTTTTTCCAAGCTCGCGAAAGAGTGGTAGACAAGAATTTTAAAAATGATCTAAAAATGAATCAAAAGATTGCGATCTTGGACAAGAAATTTAGGAATGATCCAAAAATGCATCCAAAGATTGCGATCTTGGACAAGAAATTTAGAAATGATCCAAAACATGCATCAAAAGATTACGATCTTGGACAAGAAATTTAGGAATGATCCAAAAAAAATGCATCAAAAGATTGCGATCTTGGACAAGAAATTTAGGAATGATCCAAAAATGCATCAAAAGATTACAATCTTGGACAAGAAATTTAGGCATGATCCAAAAAATGCATCAAAAGATTACGATCTTGGACAAGAAATTTGGAAATGATCCAAAAAATGCACCAAAAGATTACGATCTTGGCCAATAATTAGTTTTTGGATTAGGAGTTACAAAAGTTTGGAATGGCCCCTAAATCAAGTTTTCGAATTTTTTACGGAATAAGTACATCATACTAAGTAATTTGTTCGTTTTGGTTTGACTACGCTATATGTAGTTATCAAAGTATGGGGAGATCAAGAAAATGTTTGATTGAATGAAATATATTGAATTTTGTGGATCAGGGGCGGCAAAATTTTAGAGCTGCCCCTAAATCGAGTTTATTTTTATTTTTATTTTTTATTTTTATTTATTTATTTATTTATTTTTTTTTTTTTTTTGGAATAAGCGCATCATACTGAGTAAATTGTTAGTTTTGGTTTGGCTACACTATATGTAGTTCTCGATAAATAAGGCCTACAAGAAAATTTTGCCTGAAATATATTGGATTTTTTTAAATCCAAAAACTCGTTTTTTTTACTCAAAATTTCCGTTTTGTCCAGGGCTCTACAACACTACATCACGACCATTTTTGAAATTCAAGACAATGTGATGATAGTTTTCTAAAATTCTTGCTTTGTCTCTTGATCGCAGTCAATTTGAGGAGCATTGGCGCTGATTATATTCAAAATTTCTCCTTCTCCTGGTACGAGCTTGACTATAATAATTCTGTCTATAATATGACATATGAATATTATATTTTGTCTATAATGACTATAATAATTACTCTATTCACGTCTACCAATTTCTCCCTCGTATTTTTATTCAAGACAATTTCAATACCATTCTTTCTTTTGTTATTCCCCGTATATATAAGCTTGAATCCATATCCTATTTCCTTTGATCTTCAACCTTTCCATTTAGTCTCCTAGATGTATGCTATGCTTACTCTTCTCCTTACCAGAGTCTCCTTTAGCTCGTAACTCCTACCTGTCAAGGTTCTAACGTTCCACGTTCCTACTCTGATCTGCTGTTTTTTGGACTCATTTCCTTAGCTCTTACATCCATTGTTAACGGGTAGCCCTTGCTCATTTATCACGATCTTAAGACGATTTTTTCCAAACGTCGCTTCTGGGGTACGCCCTATCTTTTTTCTCACTCAAATTCCTTTTTCGATTCATTATTGGATTTGGAAATTGTTTTTACAACTGACTGCCTACCTGTCGTTAACCATTAACTTGGAGGACCAGGATTTTCTGTCGATTTTCTCCCTTAATTTGAAGGTTCTACTAGTATATGACTACTAAAATTTACCAAACTACTATTAAAATTACAAAAACTACTACTAAAAGTTACAGACCTGCTACTAAATTTACTGATCTAGTACAGCGTGGTCCAGAAGCGGGTGTACCCCCCTTTAGTTTCAATACTATAGTGTTAGTTATGGTAGAATGTCTGTACACAGTTACCTTGAAGTCTTAAGAGTCTTAAGAGTCATAAATATCGGTATGATCACCATCCATGTCGTAACACAACTGAATTCTGCGCCAAGTTCTGGCAAGTGTTTTGCGGAGATACTCCGGAGTCACGAGGGTGAAGGCGGTTTCACAGCTGCTTGTAATTCCTGCGTTGTATGATATCGAGTGTTTCTTACTTGTTTTATGAAACTCCAGAGAACATCGTCTGGTGTCGTCAGATCGAGACTTCTTGGAGGCCAGGCAAAGGGAGCTGTAAAGATGCACAACCTCTTTCAATCCAGCGGCCAGGAAATGTCTGATTCAGGTAACTGCGCACGTGAGTCGCGAAATGCGCTGGTGCTCCATCCTGCTGTATCACAATAGTCTTTGATACCAGTTTCTTCCAGTTTAGGCACCTACCACTCATTAAGCATCTCCAGGTAAGAATGTCCATTAACATTGTCTTCGAAGAAGTAAGGCCCAAAAATGTGTGTTGCACTCATTCCAGCCCACACCATCACGTGTGGTGAGTTTCTCTCCATCTCTTTGTAAAACCGGAGTTTTTCCTTACACCCATTACAACTTTCCAAGAATGCTTACTCCGGTAGATAGCACACTCGTCTGTGAAGAGGACTGCAGCACGGGATCCTTGGAGGGGAACGCCTTAAGAAGAGTTCTGCATCCCTCTTTCCGCGCATCCATGTCGGCGTCACTCCGTTCATTCACATGTATTGGACGGTAAACCTTCAATTTTAGATCTTCTTTTATGTGCCTCATCATGGTGGTCTGAGAAATACCAAGCTCCGAAGACCTTTAAGTGTTGATTTTGAAGGAGATTGATTCCACTTTACGTTTCCCACCGTTTTATCGGTCGACCGCCTCGGGGAAGATCTTTCGTGAAGCCAAACCTGTGTATCACCTTTCGTGAAGCCAAACCGCAACAACTAATGTTTGTTCATTGCTATATGGACTGTGATCACACATCATTGATTACTCCAACTTCACTGCAAATAACTGTTACCAAGCAGAAAACAGCGGAAAACAAATGAACATGTACAGCAATCTTGCCAGACAATGCCAAGCAGTGATACCTAACAAATGTGGGCAAAACCTGAAACCGTCAGAAAACACCAATTAGGAAATTACTCCTAAAATTACAAAGCTATAATAATAATAATAATAATAATAATAATAATAATAATAATAATAATAATAATAATAATAATAATAATAATAATAATAATAATAACTCTATGGCCTATGGAACCCGGAGGTTCAATGCTGCATTCACAAAAGCTCTCCACTGACTTCTATCCTTAGCCAATTGGATCCAGTTTCTACTTTGTATTCCTATCTCTGTGAGATCCATCTTAATATTGTCCTCCCATCTGCGCCTAGGTCTTCCTAATGGTCGTTTTCCGATTGGTCTTCCAGTCAAGACTTTGAAAGTGTTTCTACTTTCTTCCATTCTAGCTACATGTCCTGCCCACATAAGCCTTCTAGACGTGACGATCCTAACAATGTTGGGTAAACCGTATAAACTATGTAGTTCCTCGTTATGAAGCTTTCGCCATTCCCCATTCCCGTTCCTCTTGGGTCCGAATATTCGTCTCAGGATCTGGTTCTCAAATATTTTCAGTCTATGTTCTTCCCTCAGAGTAAGCAACCTGTTTCGCAACCATACAGAACAACAGGCATGATTATCGTTTTGTATATTTTAAGTATCAAATTTCTCGACAGAATTCGCGTCGACAAGATATTTTGAACCGAATAGTAACAGGAATTCCCTGCTTTTAGTCGACATTTAATTTCTTCGTGAATATGATTTTCGTCTGTTAATATTGATCCTAGATATTTGAAATTATCCACTTTATCAAAAGTATTATTTAATATTTTAACGCATTTGCCGTATTACGGTCCCGACGCACTTTCATGTATTTAGTTTTCTCTGCATTTGCTTCTGAACCCATGACCTTCCAAGCGTTTAATAAGATCTCTGCATTTTTTTCTATTGTTCTCCTATCATCCCCTATTAAATTTACATCATCATCATATGCCATAACCTGGTGAATACCGTTCAACTGTAGGCCCTGGTTGCTATCTTTGATTTTCCTTATAACGTATTCCAGAACAAAGTTAAATAATAATGGCGACAACGCATCTCTTTGTTTCAGGCCATTTTCGACGTAAAAGCTCGTGGACAAAAATTTTCCTACCCGGACTTTACTTTGGGATTCACTTAAACATATCTTAATTAATCTAATTAGCTTTCTCGGTATTCCAAGTTCTGTAAGAACGATGTATAATGTTTCTCTCCTAACGAGTCGTACGCCTTTCTAAAATCAATAAATAGTTGATGTACCGGGGTATTGTATTCCCACTTTTTTTTCGAGTATTTGGCGAATGGTAAATATTTGGTCGATAGTTGATCGATTTCGTCTAAATCCGTACTGATAATCTCCAATAATTTCCTCTGGGTAGGGGGTCAATCTTGCTAATAATAATAATAATAATAATAATAATAATAATAATAATAATAATAATAATAATAATAATAATGAATATTTCGAAAACGTTAATAACTTGTAATAAACCTAGCACTTTTGTTATAAGTCCTTTCTATTACTTTTAATTAAAATATAACTTAGGCACTTCATAACATACTAAAACAGAGTCTTTCTCCAGCTGACTTACGTGAACAACATTTACGTTTTCATGTCGAAGAAGAACAGTCGTTTTGCAGTATACCTAGTAACTTAATAACTAATAAGCCTTTTGGGTATGAAATGGTACTTGACGTTCGTAGATGTGTAAGAAGTGTCGGAATCAGATGTAATGAGTGAACTTTCCGCAAAATGGGGCTATATTGAACAATTCTAATTCAATAAGGACACAAATTCTGCGCAGGCTTGTGAAGAAATTTGTGCTGTTTATGGCCAAAATAGTTATCGAAAGCAACAGCCAAAAGATGTTTCAGTCGCTTTCTTTCTGGAAATTTCGATATAAAAGATGCTCCTCGCAGTGAGCGACCAATCACAGGCAAAATGGACTATATTCTGTCAAAAATCGAGCAAGACCAGAGTGTAAGAAGGCATGACATCGTCAAGCACTTAAACATCTATCACCAAACAGTACTAAACCATTTAAAGGAAGTTAGATACAAAAAGAAGCTCGACGTTTGGGTGTCACATGAGCCGACTCCAAAAACATTTATTCCATCGAAGTTCCATTTCTATCTTTCATAATCATTTAATTTACTTAATTGACCGTCTCCACTAGCCTGGGGAGCATAAACGTGGAACTTAAGTTAGAAATATATTCACAGTGCAGCAACTTTAAATAATAATAAAAAAAAACCTCTCAGTTTAACGACCTACGATTTACTTTCTAGGCTAAGGCTGACGATGATAAAGAAAACTGAATGATATTGGATGAATTGGTAGAATGAGAATGCAGGAGTACCCCTTGGAAACCCACGGCAATTTTAAATCGAGACTGGAGCTTCGAGGCTAGAAAAAAAAGAGTGAACATAGAAAGTTTCTTAGCTTGGATCATTCAAAGCACGACCCTCTTGTATCCGTTTATCGTTCCACCTTGGTCACCAGAGCATAAAAGAATTGCTGGAAATCCTTCTGTGGAATGCTGCTGGAAACCTTTGTCGTAGCCATCTTGATGGTCACTACATCAAAGTACGAACCTTTCAATGCAGACTTGAGTTTAGGAAATAGATTATAATCGCACGGGGTCAGATCTGATGAATAGGGAGGGTGTGACTACACATAGTTCCCCTTCTAGAACAGAAAGTCTTTCACAACAAAAGTCTTGTGATTTGGGGCGTTGCCATGGAACAGGCGCCACTGAACATCACACCGATATTAGGGCACATATACGTTGCAATAATCGCTTCAGAATTTCAAGATAAAATGTAAAATGAGGCATTAACTGTTTGACCTGTAGGCACAGATTCCATATGTACAATCCCGTACTATTGTAAAAAAGAAAGCAAAAACTTGATTTTACAGACTTGAACTCTGCTGCCCTTTATCGTGAGTCCCACGAATCTGTTTTGTCTTGCTTGCCGACTTTGGCTCTGCTATCTTGCCTCCTTCTTGGTGTTGAATTTTTAATGGCAATTAGTGTTTAAAAAATCGCACAGTTTTTGAGCGTATCGTAATTTCATAATATGAAATGAAAATAGAGAGACGAATCAAAGGTAGACTAACTCCAATAAAAGGTCAAAGGTCTATATATATATACAAGGCATTATGTCGTCTGATTTGCCAAAATGTATTATAATATAGTAATATGCCTAGACCGGCTTGAGGTGCTTTAAAAATCATATTTATTTGGTGACATAAATAGTTAATGGAAGACTCTGAACTATTTGTAGTAGTAGTATAATAGACCTATAAAGTTTGTTTTACATTTAATGAGATTCACTTATATAGCACCCACAAAAGTCCTTGAATTTCAACAAACAATCTGTATTTTCCTTCTCTAATATGGACTATTAACTTCGAAGCTTATAGTGGTTCCTGTTACCTACATATCACTCCCTAAATATGGTCTGATCAATGCATAGCACATAAAGAACTCATTTGTTGCTATATGGTTAGGATACAAAGCGTACATGCTTAACAAAGGAAGTTCGAGAAAAAGCACTCGCCTGCAGAGAAACTAAGCATGCCATTTGAAGGACCAATTCATGCTGATTGCAAGAAGCTAATACAATTTTTGTACGGTTGAGAACAATTCGAGAGATTCAACTTGGAAGTTTACATGAAAAAATGAGCATATGCGCATTTAAACGCATAAAACGCGTTAAGTACAACATATTTAGCAACGAAATTGAAATACTAATTAAAATCTATCGGAGGTAACAGAAAAAACTGTTTTGCAATAACTAACGGGCTTGTTAGTTAAAATTAGTCATTATATTGTTGACAATAATGATACGTTAGAGATAAAAATTGATCGCATTTCTTCTATTCTATCAAGAAATGACGCTAGCAAAAGACTTCTTTGCGCCATGAACATTTTATTTGTGCAATTGCGTTGTAGCCGTCAAGGGAACAGATTCCATAACGAAAGCAAATTCGACAGGTGATTCAAAAAGTATATAATTTGTTCGGTAACCTGCCTTGTGGAATGCAAACTGAAACAACCCAATATATCACGGTGATCAGAACTGATTCATTAGCATGGACACGAACTTCATTTGATTGTTTCGTTGGTACATCATAATGTCCATATGAAGGAGTTTCATACTATGTAGAAATTTCCTGCCATAATCTTTGATTGGTTGGAATCCAAACACATGAAATGGTTGTACAAAATCGAATGCAGTTCTTTGGTATATTCTCAACCATTACGTCTTTGCCATCCGCCATCCAACTTGCAATTGACAATTTGTCTGTGAATAGACTCCAGTGATTAAGCAGTAACAAGTTCAAACTATCAGGCTGTATAATAACGGTAGGTCGCTAGAAGACGCTTTCGTACATTTAATATTGAATCCCTCGAAAGTTCTCAACCGTACAGGAATTTTATTAGGTTGTTGTAATCAGCATAAGTTGGTCTTTCAAATGCATGCTTAGTTTCTCTGCAGGCGAATGCTTTCTTCCGAACTTCCCTTGTAAGACTTGGATTGGAGTCTCGGTGGGATCTTATGTGGGTAGAATTGCACGTTTAATTTTATATCTACTTCTTGTCTCAGTGATGAAAAAGGATATCGATACCAAGCTATTATATTCTGTTCGACTATTGTTTCAAAAAGTACAAGTGTATTTAATGCTCAACATAGCCTTCTACGTATTCATACTTCAAGTTAGTTCAAAGTACAGTGAAACTTGTCTACCAGGTATATTGAGCACAATCGGTTCCATTCAAAAGTGGCCAAAAGTGGCCAGAAAATAAGTGTGATTGAAGTATTTTTTAAATAGTATTTCTAGTATTAGTTGATAGTAAAATTTTATTAAGCGATGGCACGGCATCTACTTTTAAATAGTATATGTGATCATAACAACGTACAGTACTAGAAAAAATACAATGAGATGGTAACCTTTAACCTTGAGAATTTTCCGGAATTAATAAAAAACCCCACTTATGAATGGAGCAGATACAGGTATAGCTAATGGTTTTACCAGAACAGACAGGGTAAACAAATACGTACAACCATTTCCCGAATTTATGTACGCGCTTTTTCTTATTCACATCTTCCTTCACTATTCCTTTATCAGGGTAGTGTTCTGGCTATTGACCTCCAAGAACAAATCGAGAGAATCCACACTTCTTTGTCTTTAGTCACAAATGCAGAACATCTGCCTTTCATTATGAGAATATGAAAGAGTAAGGAAAATAATAAAACTTATTTTTGCGTGACCAAAATACGCAGGTAAATTTAACATTAACATCATAGAATGAATATTGCTTCAATGTGATAAACTTCCAAGATAGACAGGTGGCCAACTTACAGAGTAATAAGTAAGGCTGTCTTATGGGAAAATGCAGGTTCAAGACGAACCAGGCCAAGATGAGCAAATGACCAACTTAGAGATGTGGCCAAGTTGACAGGTTTTATTGTAAATAACGTATTTTCAAATCTAAGAAGGTGTGGGTACTTTTTCTTTCTGATGTTACTTAAAAGAGTTTTCAAAGTATACCACATTATTTAATCTATAAGAACGTATATGGAAGAAAAATATGTTTATTTATTTTGTACAAAATTTACGGATAAATGAACAGAATCAGACAGAATGTCATCAGGAGAATAACAAATAAATAAGTAAATAAATAAATAAAATAAAAAATAAAAAACTAAAAAAATAAAAAAATAAAAAAAAATAAATAAAGGTTATTAGAGTAGGTTGATAAGGAAGAAAATCGATGTTAAATTGTATACTGTATGTGTTCGCTGACATACGACATGAGGTGAAAAGGGAGTAGAACATAATGTGACAGTGTTTCAAACTTCTATGTTACTAATTAACCCAGAATGTGTATGCTGCTGTATTGGAGGAAAATATATGAACAAATAAGACGAGAGTTGCATCTGAGATAAATGTAGTAAAATGGAGCAAAATTTTGGGTGGTATCCTATTTTATAGGGGAATAAATTTATAAAGCCCAAGAAAGATTTTTTGATTTTGCAATAGGATTGTAAAAGGATGCAAAGAATGTAACAAAAAAATACAGGAATGTTACATATTAATTGTATAATAAAGTAGAAGAAGTACGAAATGGACAATGTGTTCTGTACCACAAAGTACTCAATAATAAAGACATGATGAAATGAGGTGCTATGTCAAGGCAGTGTGGAAACTAATACCGCAAGTGTCGTAAAGCTTTGCGACACATGATGCACATCCTCAATGTTTTCCACTATCCTTATTTATAAGTATACTCACTGTTGCTGACGCGCCTGCTCCCTATAACACACTCCCTCGCAACCGTTCGGGTCCTGCTGCCCTGATTCGGTTAGATAGCATTCGTGCTTTTTGTGCACTGTAGTTCTTACGTCATACATCCATACACTGTATTTATGCTCAGCCCTCGTGAAGTCAATCTGTACCTATTAATGGAGCTCTACTTCTAAGAAACACTTTCTAAAGCAGTATGAGTACATGTGATGCTGAAAGAGATTCATTTTTCATGAATGTAAGTATTCCCCCATTGAATGCTTAGCACGCAGGAAAGAAGTATTTTCGTATACGTTCTGTAACTATATGTGTTTGATAGGGGACCGCACCACAAATCCCCCTGAAACACACAAGAAGGAAGGATGATATCATCACCGAATTTTTAATAGCAGTTTTAAAGCTATATCCTCCATCGCAGTGAGAAGAGGATTCATAGTTTTAGTAATTTCTGAGTAGTACGTAGTTTGCAACACTTAACAATTCGAATGTATTAATTTTGCTCAGTAGTACTGTATAGATGCATACGGATGAAGGAAAGAGCAAAGGTAGTGTCAAAATAAAAAAAAGAAAAATATTTGTGATTAACGAAGTGAATAGTGGAGGCCTGAAATGAAACAGGGGTGATTGTAGATAAGGTATATTAATATAAGAACTGATAAATAGTAATACAATGCAAGGGTAAAAGTGGATCTGAAAAGATAGGAGGACGAATGATGCATCACACCGTCCCTCGCACCTATCTTTGGTGGGGTGCTGATTGCCACGGGTGCTGACTGCCACAGCCAATTATTGGTGCTGATTGCCATGACTGGCGCTGACTGCCAATATCAAGGTGCTGATTGCCACGATGGCGTGCTGATTGCCACGAGCCTGTGAGAAAGTTGCTAGACGTAACATTACCGGACGCCAAGAAGCATGAAAGAAACGTGATGAACCTTAGGATCGTGTTGTTCAGACCAACTCCTAATAAACGTAAGCAGGTCTCTGTATGTACTTTCAGTTCTGTCAGGAAGCGGTGCGTACAAAATTGGTACAATTTTTGCGTTCTCACTTGAACTCCCTATGTGAGCATGAACTGTGTACAACTGCGCAAATTGTTTCGAGCAACTCTTGAAAGTTCCATCAAAAAAACAGTGCTGGCTGTTCCTCACAAAGGAAGTTTGGGAGAAAGCAACGCCTGCAGAGAAACTAAGCATGCCATTTGAAATCCCAATTCATGCTAATTACAACAAGCTAATAAAATTCCTGTATGGTTGTGAACTGTTCGAGAGATTCAACTTGGAAGTTGATATGAGAAAATGAGGATATGCGCATTTAAACGCGTTAAGTACAACATAATTAGCAACGAATATTGACATACGAATTGAAAGCTATCGGAAGTAACAGAAAAATAACCATTTTGTAATAACTAACGGGTTTGTTAGATACAATTAGTCATTATACTGTTCACAATAATGATAGGTTAGAGATGAAAATTGATCACTGTTGTTCTGTTCTATGAAGAAATTATGCAGGCAAGACTTCCTAGCACCATGAATATTTTATGTGTGCAATTGCGTTGCATCCGTTAAGAGAACAGTTCGCAGAACCAAAGCAAAAAGCACATTCGACAATTTATGCAGTAGATATAGGCCTATAATTTGTTCGTAACCTGCCTTGTGGAACGCAGATTGAAACAATCCAATGTATCGCGGTGACCGGAACTGTTTCGTATGGAAACGAACTTTATTTGATTGTTTCGTTGGTACATCATAACGTCAAGATGAAGAAGTTTCATACTATGTACAAATCTCCTGCTATAATCTTTGATTGGTCAGAATCCAAACAAATCAAATGGTTGTACAAATCGTGTGCAGTTCTTTGATATCTTCTCAATCATTGCGTCTTTTCCATCCGTCATGCAACTTGTAATGGACAATTTGTCTGTGAATAGACCCCAGTGATCAAGCAGTAGCAAGTTCAAACTATCAGACTTCACCATGGGAGAGAATACTTAACGCGTTTAAATGCGCATCCACTCATTTTTTTAAATAAACTTCCAAGCTGAATATCTCGAACAGTTCTCAACCGTACAGGAATTTTACTACCTGTTGTTATCAGCTTGAATTGGTCCTTGAAATGGCATGCTTAGTTTCTCTGCAGGCGAGTACTTTTTCCCGAACTTCCCTTGTCAGCGCTGCCTTTAGACTATTATATCCAAAACACAAAATCCGTTTATCTTGTTCTTTCAATCTATTGTACTGCACAAAGGAAGTTCCATCTTCGAAGCAAAGATGTTCCTCTGGAAGATCTATTTCTTTAAACGTGGAATTGTTTTGCTTTATGCCAAGAACTGTCCTCCTAGCATTGTTTAAATAGCCCTTCCTTTGACTATAAAAAACATTATTAGGGTGAATAAATACACCCTAATTTTACTTTATAATACTGATCCTTTATATAATACAATAAAACAACTAATTAAACAATGAAAAGTGCAAATTGTACACATAACAAAAGACAACTTTATAAACATCCAAGCGTATGTCATTCTACTGTGAGCAACTTTGTAACTTACAGAATACTACATAGATAATTGATGATTACTAAATTAATCCCTAATACTAAATTTATTATTAGTAAATTTAGTATGAGGGATTAGTTAATTCCGCTCTTTCCAAATATAGTTTCTCCCAGGCTCGTGGCAGTCAGCACCTTGATATTTGCAATCAGCGCCAGTCGTGGAAATCAGCACCAATAATTGGCTGTGGCAGTCAGTACCCGTGGCAATCAGTACCAAACCCTATCTTTGCCCATCGCATTTTTTTTTAAATAGGGGACGCCACAGATATTTTCTGAAAGTGGAAGGACGGCATCCGTCCCGTACCTCTTCACTTTTACCCCTGATACAACGTTGAAAACAGGTTCATGTGGGTCTTATCCGAGGCCGCCATCTGCGGCAGTTTGACCGTTGTTTTTTTAAATCAACATTAATAACAAATATCTAAATCAAGTGTTTATTGGAGATTTACTTTTTTAAAAAGAAATTAAACAATTTTTCCGAAATATTTAGAAGTTACCCTTATGTTCTACATTTCTCGGCGTCACTGCACACTTCGGAGTTCATGGGATGCACCTATAAACAATAAAATTATAAGAAAAAATAGTCTAAAATAAAAAAAAAATAATGAGGAGACAATCATGCAACTAATATCACGCTCTAAATTAGGTTTGAAATTAATATTGAAAAACAAGAAGGTGAATTAAAAAAGAAACTACTTTCATAAATAACCAGTTGAAGCATGAAATTAACATGTGAACAATTGTTAGATATAAATAATCTTTGGAGCAAACATCAAACCAATAAAATAATAAGAATATATTTGTCCAAGAATAACAATAGTGTACGTCATGCTGCAATTATGTGGACGATTGAGGATTATTTAATCGTGGAAGCACAAAAATATGAATCTAATACATGGGATTATTTAATGAAAGCCAAAGAATAACGATTTAACAGAAGGTAAATGATATACTGTTCTCTATCTTAAATAAAGGTTACATGCAATGTGTTCGTCACGGAATATTATTTATTCATTCATTCATTTGCCTGTTTCGTTAGCTTACAAAGCATGAGAAATTCTCATGTAAGCATTACAGTTGTCCAAAAAAAAAAAAAAAAAAAAAACAATATTGTCAAGTACCAGAGGTATACATCATGCATCTTTCTAAAATACAAAATCACACAAATAGTATATATTAAGTATAAAAACATGACAATTTACATCTAATTAGGTAACTGTTTGTACCACACCAGGCATGTACTCACGGGTAAGTATCTGGAATTAGTCCCAGAAGCGACAGTCCTATTAGCGACAGGAACTGTTATTTGTCCTATGTGCGACCGATTCATTTACATTGAGATGATGGAAGATGATATGATTCCTTCTCCTAAAATATGTTTGCCTCTGGCGCTATTAGCTCTGGAACAACCTTGGTATGAAATATGTACGTGCCAGTGATACTGTTCGTCGACTATATTTTTCCTCTACTGTGAGTGCAAATAAAACTTATTTTAATTTTGAGTTAAATTTGACATAAAACATATCAAACAACTTAACGAGACAACATTGATTTTCCATGAAAAGCATATCCCTATGTAATTATTGAAAATCCAGTTGTAATATCCCCTTTCTTCAAAAGCTCTGTTTTCTGTACTTAATTTGATTCAAATCTAATTACTCACTAAGCATAGTAATATATTTTATTTTGAAAAACTTAAACGTGTAACAGTTTCTCCAACTATCTACTTTTTAGACTTCCTAAGACTCTATGAATAAAATGAAAAAAACAATAACAACACTCTAAACAATCCAAAAGGTAAACAAACTCTTTAAACTACCTTCCCCCCTATTGTAAGCTACTAAAACGTAAACTAATTGCTTAATTTGCCTTCCTCCCTTGTTTTGACTTATACATAACAGCTTGTCGTGTAGCAATCTGAAATTATCCCTTATAACCAGATAACCAGACGAACTGTTAAGTCCTGCGAGAGATTTGCAACTTGTGTAATAATTTCTTCGAATACACCGTGTTTTTAGATTTCTTTGATATAATCAAATGGTGAACACCTTTCTTCCATGGGCGCCCGATGGGAAGGCAGGGATCGCCCTCCTGGCTCACAAAAATGTATACGTAATATAGCAAACCACGTATATGAAATACCAGATATACCAGACGTGATACAGCAACCATGGAGATGCACCTCCCTAGAAAATTTTCTTCGGGCGCCCCTACCTCTTTCTTTCTTATGCCATAAACATATTCAATCTAAACGTATGCTCCGTATCATTTTAACATGAAAATTTTAATTACGTATATTAGAATCATAGACATTACTCTAAATATTTAGTTAGTTTTCCCCTTGATAGTCAATGTATTCATAGAAATTAATTCAAAAATATAATATTAGGAAAAACGTATAAAAGATTGTTAATGTAATGAGAGTATTCTCACGTATTAAATTCAGGTAGAGCGAAATTTTTCATAGTACATGTTGTTCGGTTCTAAATAACAGCATGAATCAAGTTAAAGAAGAGAGAACCTTATTTTCTTCCATTATCTTAGTATGAACGAATCGGTGACTCATAGGGCAGTTAACAGATCGAATCGGTCGCTCATAGGACAGTTAACAGTTCCTGTCGCTAATAGGAGTGTCGCAAATGGGAAGACACCAGTATCTGTTACCAAGTCTTCAGTTAAAGAGTCATTTAAATATTCTTTAATTGTATAATAGCACTTTTCAGTGAGTAGATTATATAAAGTCTTACCAAGAATGGAAACATTGGTAATATTTTTCAAGTACAGAGGAAGTTTATTATACAATCTGACACAATTCATGTACACGGTTTCGCTTATATTAGCATATTTTTGATGCATCACAAATATGTCACTACCCTGTCTTGTATTATGGCTATGAACATTTTTGTTAAAGATAATAAGATGCTTGTTTTTCACAGTAAAAAGAATAGATTTATAGATGTATAAGCTGAGAAGTGTTAAAATTTTTGCTTCTCTGAAAACCTTTTTACATTTCGATTTTGTGGGTAACCCAAAAATTATTCTAATCGCTTTCTTTTGCAATCGGAAAGTGCTTAAACTATTTTCAGCAGATCCCCAGTGTATTATACCGAAGTTAATTAATGAATTAAACTTGGCGTAGTAAAAGCTAAGAAGTGCTTCTCTCGATACAGTACCTTGAAGTTTGTATAAGGCAAAACATACGCTACTTAGTTTCTTGTTTAAAGTGGAGATATGAGCAGACCATGAAAGATCATCACTTATGATTACACTTAAAAGCTTTGTTATGCAAGAATATTGGAGTAGGTTAGAAGAATATTTTTATTCTAGGTAATATACGCGGTTTTCCTGGAAAATGAAAGTGTAAGAGAATCGACTTATCATGATTTATAATTAACCTATTCGCTGTTAACCATTTTACTAATTTGTCCGTAAAAATGTCAGATTTCCTCTCAACTTCTTCTATTGATTATCCTGATATTATCATACTGATGTCATCAGCATATAGAATACATTTTGCTGGATGCATAAATTCTAACAAGTCATTTATATATATCAGGAAGAGAATAGGACCCAAAATGGAACCTTGAGGAACACCTCTGATTACAGTTGATAAAGACGAAGAAGTGCATTACTTAGCGCATACTGTTTTAGTTATATAATAGGCATTCTTTGAAAGTGTTCATATTAATTCTATCGCTTTGAGTACAAGAATTTCTAACTCAGACCAAATGTTTACATGTATGTAAGAACAAATAACAAAAACATAGGAAGTAGATTCTTGTATCTTTCCATAATACAATATGTAGTACTAATATAGACCAGTTCATTGTGTTGTACGTGGCGGTAATTATGGCTTAAGTTTAGAGTTACCCCTCCAGTTTCAAACCTACAAAAAGGCAACTAAAACATTAAATATTGTTATAGAGTGAGTGATTTTAGATATTGGTATGAAGAAGAAATTAACAAGGATTATATGAAAAACAAATAGGTCTATCACAGTGCAATTCGAAGCAGGTTATGTAAATTCATTTATTTCATTCAAACGTTAAAAAATTCATAGAATAAGGATGTGATACAAGAGTTGTCAGCTGCTCTTCACGCTGAAATTAAGTAACGTGAGTGGAGACGGTAGTGCCGCCACTCAAAGGAGTTAAGTACCACGAACTACTAAAAGCAAGAACGAATTAAATCATTCAGAGCGCGTGAGAGTGATTAAATCAGCCAATGATACAATTAGCTAAAACCAGTAGCAGACGATGCAGTTAGTTACGACTCTAGCCGACAGTATTGTTGATGTCACTTTTGTTGCATTATGGGACAGATTTGAATTTCAGTTGAGTATATACTGAGTGGTGTATCAGGGTGATCAGTGTTAAAATGTAATGCAAGATTTTACTTTAGATAATTCAAATTTACTCAATTGTTGGACTTCTTAGAAGTTTGTTTAATTGGTTTCATCATTGCAACATAACAAAACCTAAAATAATTGAACAATACGACATCAAATATGCTCTACTACGTATAAAGTAAAATCAGCTCTTGTTATAAAAGAATTGCCAAAAATAAATATTATCAAATTTAACATATCAATAACATAATCAATATTAGAAACATACATACACTATGTGATCAAAAGTATCCGGACACCCCCAAAACATACGTTTTCATATTAAATGCATTGTGCTGCCACCTACTGCCAGGTACTCATTATCAGCGACCTCAGTAATCATTAGACATCGTGAGAAAGCAGAATGGGGCGCTCCGCGGAACTCACGGACTTCGAACGTGGTCAGGTAATTGGGTGTCACTTGTGTCAGAAGTCTGTGTGCGAGATTTCCACTTATAGGCCCACTGTGTCTGATGTCATAGTGAAGTGGAAACGTGAAGGGACACGTATAGCACAAAAGCGTACAGGCCGACCTCGTCTGTTGACTGACAGAGACCGCCGACACTTGAAGAGGGTTGTAAAGTGTAATAGGCAGATATCCACAGGAATTCCAAACTGCATCAGTATCCACTCCAAGTACTATGACAGTTAGGCGTGAGGTGAGAAAACTTGGATTTCATGGTCGAGCGGCTGCTCATAAGCCACACATCACGCAGATAAATGTCAAACGACGCCTCGCTTAGTGTAAGAAGCGTTAACATTGGACGATTTGAAGGTGGAAAAACGTGTGGAGTGACGAATCACGGTACACAATGTGGCGATCCGATGGCAGGGTGTGGGTATGGCGAATGCCCAGTGAACGCCATTTGTCAGCGTATGTAGTGCCAACAGTAAAATTCGGAGGTGGTGATGTTATGGTGTGGTCGTGCTTTTCTTGGAGGAGCTTGCACCCCTTGTTTTGCGTGACACTCTCACAGCGCAGACCTACGTTGATGTTTTAAGCAACTTCTTGCTTCCCGCTGTTGAAGAGCAATTCGGAGATGGCGATTGCATCTTTCAACACGATCGAGCACCTGTTCATACTGCACGGCCTGTGGCGGAGTGGTTACACGACCATAACATCTCTGCAATGAACTGGCCTGCACAGAGCCCTGACTTGCGCCCTATAGAACATCTTTGTTATGTTTTGGAATGCCGACTTCGTGCCAGGCCTCACCGACCTACATCGTCATCTCTCCTCAGTTCAGCATTCCGTGAAGAATGGGCTGCCATTTCCCAAGAAACATTCCAGCACCTTATTTAAATTATCCCTGCAAGAGTGAAAGCTATCGTCAAGGCTAAGGGTGGGTCATCTCTATATTGCATTCCAGCACTACCGATGGAGGGCGCCACACACTTGTAAGTCATTTTCAGCCATGTGTCCGGTTACTTTTGATCACATAGTGCATATTTGTATGTTTTCTTGATGTACGAACAACCTAGGGTTAAGTGCCATAGATGGCGGCCCCGAATTACAAAATTTACGGAGAAATAAACCAATCAGACGAAGTATCAGCATGATAGTAACAAAACAGGTAATGAAGGTCATCAGTGTACGATGTCCGTCGGCGTACGGTGTACAAATCTCTAACTCTTTCTGCGATTGCACATCCTTGCCTGTCTGCTACTATTAAATTTTTTCGTTTGCTTCCATTACGCTTTGCACTACTTTTTGGAACATTTTTTCACAAGCAATTTTACTTGCTTGTACATTCATTTGTTTAACATTAGCTACATTGTTAATTTCTACATTTGAACAACTAAATAGCCTTGCACTGTCAGTTTTATGCATCGATTTACGTGATGTACTTAATTTCATTCGGTCATTTTGTGTTATGTGATTGTCAAAAATTTTTAATCTATTCCACATAGTTATTGGTGATAGACTTTATGATGGATTCTTTGTAATGTTAACACCATTCACCACATTTATATAAGTGCGATCATTTGAGCCTTGTACTGTAGCATAGTCATGTAACTCAGTGTTTACCAATTCAGCATTTTGTTTTAGATTGTTCACATCTTCAAGAAGTATTTGGATTATTTCATCTTTGGTAGCAAGTTCGGATTTTAATTGAACACATTGATAGCATACTGAGTATCAGCTTCAGGTCTCACCTGTTTATTATTTTTACATTTACCACTGCACGGGTGTTTACTGAATCATAGTTTTTCACTTTTATGAGACAATTAGAACACAGAGAACTACATGTATTGCAATTTGCTTTACATGTTTTGCAGAATATTGCCAAAATATTAGTTTTCGCTCCAACTTGTTGATGTACCTTATCTCTATCATCCATCATGATTATTATTATAGTATTTCACTTGCTCTCTTGAACGATACCTCGCGATACCCAAGGATGTTATAAAATAGAGGATCTGCTCGTATGTATCTTCATCCTATTAGGTAACTGAATGACCGCCATATATGTTGCCTCAAAACATCGTGATCTTCATATGTCTGCCGTTTATCTTTATTTAAGTCGTTGCTTGAGATTTATATTATACAGTACCAGTACAATGGTTACATGCTGCACGTATGGATGTACAAATAGGAGTGAGAAAAAATTACCCTAAATAATCTTTCATAGGTAAGAAGATCACCAATACGTATGGCTATGATATATGGCTTCACGATTTTGTGGTATGGGCAGATCCTCTATTTTATAACATCCTTGGTGATACCTCCACGTGTTGTCACCAACCGCAATGCATCCTGGGAAAAATGATGGCAGAAAGACGACCCGCTCGGGAGAGTAATACTCCCGCAAGTACGTTTTTTCGCGCGCTACTCTAGACAGCTGTTTTACGCATTATCCTTGTCAGTTGTTTTAAGTTGGTCACAAACTCTATATCATTTAGTACAAAGGGAACAAAACGACCCTTTCATCACGGAATATAAGGGCAACAAAACGAGCCCTGCGGGGCTTCTAACCCGTTCCTACTACTACTACTACTTATCTGCACAAAAGTAAGTAAATCACATTTTTGAGCATTATTTTCGTATTATTTTAATTTAGAAAGTGTTATAAAAATGTAAAAAATAACTTTCCTCGGGCCGGGTTTGAACTCACGCCAAAAGAGATTTTCGTTACTAGCATATAGCGCTAGCACACTTTTTTTCGACCGTGACAGGATTCGAACCTGCAATCTTCGGATCCGAAGTCCGACGCCTTATCCGTTTTTTTTAACTGATTTATTGACAGCTTAACAATACATTTGTGCAATTAAAAAAAAACTACATATTGTACAACAGAACTACTGATCAAAATACCGCCCTAAGTTATGAGGGGGAAACAAAAACTTCAAATAATTAGCAAAAAATCCATAATAAGAAGGAACATTTTGACATTTGACATGCGCACCGTACATAAACAATTTGTATTGGTATTCTCAATAATCTACATGAGTAACCAGATAGTACACCGTATAAGCACACAACCAGAGAATCGAATTTTGTTTAGACTGCGGCATATAGCAAAAATCAGGAAGATGTAATAAAGTATCTGGGAATGCTTGAATTCCACAGTGGCATAGATATCCTAACATGGCCCGTAATAAATGCCATATTGTTAAAACCTTAGAACACGTCGTGAGACGATGTTGAGAATCATCTTCTTGTCCACAAGAGTGACATACGTTGTTTGCAAGTAAGTTAATGCGTGAAGGAAGGAGATTTCTGATACAGTTTACAATACCATTTTGTGAAATACAGAACATAACACTTTAAACGGATATTGATCAAATTAAGACCTCCACTCTCCTTCCTTTTACATAATATTGAATAAGGCACACGAAAGATTTGCCCTTTCCAAATATACCAAAGACTCAAAGATTGAATTTGACGGAGACTATCTTCCGGAGCAGGCAAAATTTGGGCAACATGCCATAATTTTGCATAAATATAGCTATGACAAATCCAGATTCGTTGTTCCAAATTAAATGGTCGAAAACGAATATCCTGACAAAGTAACTTCTTATTAGTGACCACTCTCTTCCAATTAGAAATAATCATTGAGGAAACATTTGGGTGGTAGACTATACCTAATATAGAGACTTGCGACACAACAGATATAGTAGTCGGCAGATAAGTCGGAGTTGTAACACCAAACTTTAAAAATTTACATTTATGTATATTTGGACTAGCTCCAGCAGATGTTCTAAAATGAGCCATAACCTGCATAACTTGTTGATAATCCTCTTTTGAACGGATAATGACACTAATGTCATCTGCATAAGATCGCAATGCAACTTTAGTGCCGTTCATTGGAATTCCAGTAAGCTGGCGATCGAGTTCCGTAATAAGAGGCAGGAGATATATACTAAACAAAACCGACGACAAGGGGTCTCCTTGGCGTATGGACTTACGAATTGGAAATGCTGGTGTCAAGAAACTATTGACTTGAAGTCTAGAAGCTGCATATAAAAACAGGGTTTGGACTTGTTGAATGAATTTCTGAGGTAACCCTATATGTTGCATAACATGAAATAAATAGGAATGTCGCACATTATCAAAAGCTTGACAGAGGTCTAAACTCAGTAAACCACCCATAGTACCAGTGGTATCAAACCAAGCAACTGTGTCGCGGAAGTCCATTAGAACATCTAACATTTTCTTACCAATACTAAAGCCACTTTGGGCGTCATGCGGTAGATCAGGCATGAAAGGGTGCAATCTACGAGCAAGACATTTCGCAATAATTTTGTAATCACAGTTGAGTAATGTAATAGGGCGGTAATCACTCAACACCTAGGGTTTATCTTTCTTCGGTATTAAAACAATGACCCCCGTAGCAAATGTGGCAGACACCTGACCCGTCTCTAGAATATAATGAGCGACTTCAAGAAAGTCCGAGGGAATAATATCCCAATAACATTGATACAAAGCATACGGAAGTCCGTCAACTCCTGGACTACTCAATGTACTACAAGATTTAACTACTTGGTGGATTTCGTTCATTGTATATGGTTGGGTCAAGAGGTGTGTTTCAGAGGTAGGAAAATTCACTTGAAGCAGAGGAAATGGCGGATCAGACTGAGTAGGATCAGGTATGTCATTAAATTTATTTTGGTATTCGGAGAGTATATAAGCCGCTATATCAGGTTGCTTCTGAAGGACATTCGCATCCCCTGTATGAAGAGAAGGAATACTGAGACGTTCTCGTCGGCGAGTTTCTTTTATATGTTGGTGCATGGATAACCTTTCGTGTGGAATCGTCAGAGGATCACGTCTTCTTGCCGTAAACCCTTCTAAGTTTTTTCGTTGCAAATTTAAAACTTTCGCTTTAAAAAATTGCAATCTTTGATATTGATCTGGAAGATCATTCCTGTGACTCAATTCTTGGAGACATTTGTGATAAAATTGCAAAGTAGGGGTAGTCTGTATAGCCTGATCTTGTGCGATGCGCATAAAGAAGGTTTTGATATTGGGTTTAACCATTTTCTCCCACCAATTAAGAATAGAGTTGAAGTGGGGCTTACGTTCACACCATTTAATCCAACAGTTACGGAAGTTTTCTTTAACTTCAGGTAAATCTAACAAAGAAGAGTTTAATTTCCAATAAGATTTACCCATTAACTTTCGTGGTACATCATAAGGGATCCATATTTGTACTGCAAAATGATCGGAAAAAGAATTACCACGCACATCATACATCACTTGTGGTGTACACAACCTATCACTAAAATAAAATCTGTCTATTCTACTCTTAGTACTATTACTACGGACATACGTGTACAAATGGTCTTTCTTTTTAAAAATAGCAACATCCTGTAACCTAAGTCCATCGACTAAATATCGCAATTCAGGACTATAACTAGTGTCTCCTGTGGCATCTTTTCCAGGTCGAATAATACAATTATAGTCTCCCCCAAAAATTACATGATCATATGTCAATTAAACATATATACTAATGTTTCATTAAAAAATATCTTACGTTCATTTATTTTATTATGTCCACTAGGAGAATATATATTAAGAAATAATATTTTGTTCCAAAGAAAACCAATAGCACGGCCATCTGGTGTCATGCGCAACTGAGAAATCTCAAATTCGTGCTTGATCAAAATTGCAGTACCTCTCCGGTTCACTCCAAAATTTACATAAGATTTATAACCAGTGAGATAAGCAAAATTATCTTCAACTACCTCTTGCAAAAAAATAATTCCGGGATCGTGGTCAAATATAAACTGTTTAAACAATTGACGTTTCGTTTCCGAACTCATGCCATTAACATTAACAGTAACACAACTCAATAAAGACATAAATAAACACAGTAAACTTAGTAAACCAAGTAAATACAGTAAACACAAGGCAACCTTAACACTCATTTCCTGTTAAATGTAAACAACTAAAGGAAAACGAAGTATTCAGGTATTTACAGACGCCGTTTCAGAACAGTCCATATTGCTTGGCTGATTATCACCCGCATTTAATTACTTTTGTGAGGCAGTACTATTATTTTGCAGATGAAGCGCACTTTGTTGACGTGTCCGTCTTTTTGGCGATGCATTATCATGTCTTTTATTCTCTAATTTCGAACGTTTAATTTTCGGTTGGCTAGATCGTAGTAACGGAAAATCATCATTACTATCGATGTCAGCGTCCTTGAGAAGGTCAGAGTTATTATCGTTTGTATCATTTTGAAGCACACAAGAAGCCTCTGGTTGCTTTCTATCAACACTCCCCGTTGTTGTTGTTGTTGAAATTAATTGACCTTCAGTTACCTCGATCTGAGCGAGTTCCGCGGGAGAAACACCAGCTACTTCCTCTGGTGTTACGTCAGCTGTTTCTGCCTGTGTTTGGTTCTCAAAACCTTCGCTTGTAGCTACAGGTCGAACATCATTAGAACTGAATTGAATTTCTTCCTTCGTTACATGTAATTCACTGTCCATAGTACTAGATTGGATGGCAGAGGGGGAGGTACAGGCACTTGACGGGGAATAGTAGGGGGTATAGGCAACACAGTAGGGCGAGAATTTAAAGGACAATTAGAGCGTTCATGTAATTCTGAATGACACCGTTGGCAAGTTTTAGACTGTCCTTCATAAATAATATGACCTTGATATTTTGAAAACATCACAAATGATGGATGATAGAATGTTTCGCTTAAGCTGGACACTGGCAAGATAAATGCCATTATTTACAGTATATCGATATTGTCTAGACCATGCATCAGGTGTAACACTTAACACATTACCATAGGCACTTAAAGTCGTCTGAATACAAGGAATCGAAGTCTCCGGGGGCAAATTAAATATGCGTAACACTTTCACTTCTAAAGTAGCATCATTTACCAATACTTTAGCAACGGCTCCATTATTATATTTGAAAGTGAGTTCACCATTAGCGTCGCGAAGAATCTGCTGCATTCGAGTTTTCCGCACTAATTTTAAATAAACACAACGTTGGGTTGTCGGAATTTGAATAGCAGCGATTTCGTCTTCTTGCAAATGAAAAGTTTCAAAAATCCAATCATGCAACTCAAAAGCACTAGGTTTCTGTGCGCCATTTTCAAATAGAAATTGAATCGTATTTACACGATTCATTTTACTTCACTTTTATAGGCCAAAAGAATAAACCACGTACCTGCAATACACAGGAGCAATAAGCTCAGAAAATTATTAATAACAGTACGTCTCACTAACTTTCCTATGCAACACAGTAAGAACAGTCTTCCGAGAACTCTTCCCCACGTCCGCACTCGTCTTGCTCGGCCACGAGGACCGACAACAACAATCGTCTGAATTCTGGTATTTGAATGCAACATGGCAAGACATAGATAACGCCAACCAATCAGAACTGTGTTTTTCGTTCCTACTTCCTGGAGCATTACTCACCTGAGCTAGTCCTGCAGAAAGGCTGAATCGAGAGTCCCCTGAAAACAATCAATGCAAAGATTGCCAGCTCTTGCTGATTGATTCTTTTTAAATTATGGAAGATTCTACCAAATTCTATATTAATTTTCTTCGTTGTTGTATGTTAAATGATAGCCAAAAATATTATTATTACTTATATAGTAAACGGTACTTTTATTTCTTATATTCTCAGTACTTAATTTAAATGTTTACTGAATTGCTTGTTATTTCTGGAGTTTCTTCTCTCCTCCTTCTGCCATCAGTTGACTATGTATGGAATGAGGACACTCTGCTCTCGCATTGCCACAGACTAACGCAAGCCAAAATACAACCAAGGTACGGGAGGCAGCCATATTGAGTCTAAAGCAAATATAAACATTTGCTACGTCGCAAATATATTTAACATAAATAATATGACAGAAATGGGTCCGTCATGAGGTAAAATCTATTATTGCAATGCTTAACTGATTGCACAAAATCTTTTCTTGCTATCTGTAGTGTTTTGCTCTATACTGGTTATTATAAAAACAAGAAATTGTTTATTTCTTCCACTTCTGATTTCAAAACACCGCCGTCAATGAATTATATTCCTATTCTTTTACTCTCTACATTCGGGTCAAAATTGATGGAGACCTATCACGTAGTTCTGAAGATTTTTTATCTTCCCGGACGGACTCATAAGCACTGTTAAACTAAACTCCTAGAAAAAAATTCTTAACCGTGCAAATTATTTTTCAATCATTTATTTCGTCTTTTTAGTCATACATAGGGACACGAATTTTTTGCACTAAGAATTTGAAAATTTCGCGTTTCGTTTTTTATATAAATACTAGGTGCTGTCCAGAATTTTCGGGACTGGTGCTGGCATCTGGAAAGTAGTGGTAGTAGTAGAGCTTTGCACCGATATCTGGTGAAAGAGTGCACCGTTTCATGCAGCTGGGTTGATATGTTGAGTTTTCACAGTGCTTTTCATGATACTCTGTGTGTGGTGTGTAGCAATTTTACGATGGATCCGAGAATAGAACAGCGCGTGTGTATCAAATTCTGTGAAATCTCGGGAAAAGCGCTACAGAGACCTTTGCAATGATTCAACAAGTGTTTGGGAAACACAGCATGAGCCGTACGCGTGTGTTTGAGTGACATGCTTGGTTCAGGGTCGGCCGTACAGATATCGAAGACGATGCCCTCACTGGAAGGCCGTAAGCCGCACAACGCCAGACATTGTTGCCAAACTTCAACAACTGGTTCGTTGGGATCGACGTCGAACCATTCACGACTTTGCTGATAAAGTGGGAATTGGTTACGGGACATACCAACGAATTTTGGCTGTTGAATTTGGCATGCATCGTGTGGCAGTTCGCACGGAGCTTCGTCAGACCGCATCTGATGATCCAACCTTCTTGTAATCGGTTATCAACGGCGACGAGAGCTGAAAAGCAAGTTGAAAGACCGCCGGTTCGACACGCTGGAGAGGATTCAAGAAGCATCGCTGGCGGTGCTAAACATCCTCAAAGAACAGGACTTCCAGGATACGTTTGTTGAAGTTTGGCAACAATGTCGGGCGTTATGCGGCTTGTAGCGCCCCAGAGGGCCCTAATCCCTGGAAAGCCACAGCTAAGTTTAACGCCCAGTGCCAGAGCACCGAGTTAATAGGTATACGAAAGGGGTCGCCACCTGTGAACTGCTGTGAACACAGGAATGAATTAAAACATAACACAAAACAGATAGAGGATAAACCTGCGCCAAAGAGATCCTAAGAATGCAATAAAACAAAAATACAACGGTAAACGAATCCAACCTATGCGATACTGTCACCTATACACTCTACGAGTGCATAGAGAACAGCCCTTTTCTTGCGTCATGATTTCCTTACCTGATAGTAAACCAAAATCTTAATTACCAAAGATACACTCGTGAGGTTTGGTTTCTCTAAATATAAAGAGTGGGATTATATGGGTTGTAACGTTTATTTAATTATATATATATATATATATATATATATATATATATATATATATATATATATATATATATATATATATATATATATATCTTTCCACAAGTAAAATTATTTAATAAGTATAGTGCACGTAAAACTTGAATACTGTTATTTTCTTGCATTGAGACTAGAATCAACAAAAACAAAGTCTTATGACTTTTGAACGTGTGCAGATATGCAGCAAAACAGGCTTTTGCTATGTATTGAGAAAGCTAAACATACTGCACGTATAAGTAAATATACAAAGAACACACATATAAAACAATAGAATATTATACTAATCAATTTACCATGGTTTTTAGTACACACGTAAACAAAATAGCTCGAGCACTTTGACTTTGAGAACCTCGACTAGTCGGATGGACATAGAATTGGATAGGACATAGTTATCTTTGAACATCATACATAACTGACTTAATACTAAAAGACAAATTGACCTTTCAAAAGAAACATCATGCCATATTAATGTTACTCGTAGTAAACGCATGATTCAATAAGGTGGACAGCAGGTGGACAATCGCCAATCGCGGCAATAATTAACAGTGTGACACACTATAATAATTGACATTGTTACATACTATAAGATAGACCCATGTAATCAATCTACTGTAGACCAAGAATGCGGCTGGGATACCTTCAGACAGAGGTTAAGAAAAAAAAGAACTGGAGAGGGAACAACATGACTTCCGCGGAGAATTGAATTAGCTGTGAAATAGCTAGTATAACCCAAGAGGACAACAGAAGGAACCAACTTATGCTAAGTGGCCAAGCAAACTTTGAATGGACAAGGTTCCACACAATGCCAAATCACATGGTGAACTAAAAAGAAGACCTATATCCCAACACCATTCGTAACTGCTTCGACTTTTGTTGATCACAATGACTAACTAGCGTAAAATGTTCTATGTAACACAACGTGAGCTAAACCCACTGCTGAAAAGCAGATGAGCTCTATAAACGAAGATATACCAAAAATAAGTTGACCATGGAGTATCACTACATCCTGTTATTCCTCCATGTTCTGGCGGGGTACCCAGTATTCTTTGCGCGCGACCGCGAGCATGATGTTTCTACAGGGTTGCAAACTACAATTATATTACAAGATGTGTCTTGTAAATTACACTAGTATTACAATTCTAGTCAGGTTATGTAGGGGCGTTACAACCCGCCCTGGTTGAAGAAAAAAAACTTTGCACAAACAGTTTTTTTATAAGTACGTATTTACTAAGAGTTCCTGGCGTTTTTCCAGAGAACAGTTGAACAATTTAACATTATCCAAATTATGAGCGCCAATCCATTCGTTATTTAAATTTACCAAACTTACTGCATTATTTTCCACAGCTATGACCAAAAATGGACCTAAATATTTCAAGAAAAATTTGCTAATGGTCTTATCTATTATAGAACTATGCTTTTGATTCTTTGCAAAAACAAGATCACCAATTTTGATTTCAATACCTTTGGTTTTAACCTTAGAATTGTTTTTTCTAAGACTCTTCCTAGTATTTAACAATACTGACTGATGTCTAAACTTATGGTCTACTTCACCAAACTCTGAAGGCCAATCTAATTCTTTCTTGAAGTTATCTAGAGCTGAAAAATTTAGAAAAAGCTCTGAGGGAGCGTATCCTGTAGCAAGAGACACAGAGTTATTTAATAATGACTGAACCTCTGACAATTTTTGACTCCATTGAGTATGATCCTTATTGATAAACACTCGTAACAAGCGAGAAACTTCTGAATGATACCTTTCCACAGGATTGGATTTAGGATTGTACGGACTTAATAACAAGTGCTGAATGCCATTCCAGCGACAAAAACGACGCCATAAACAACAAACGAACTGTGCTCCCCTATCAGTGATGAGTTCCTGGGGAATCGGCTAATGGTAAAATTACCTTTTAGTAAAGATAGAAATAATTTCTTTGGCATTAGCACTCCTTACTGGATACAACGCAAGAAATTTACTATAAACATCTAAGATAGATAATATGTATGAATAAGAGTTACTTTTTGGTAAACGCCCTATGAGATCTACACTTAATTTACAATGTGGGCGGTCTGCCTCGACATGACAAATTTGATGTATTTTAGCTTGAGAGCGTGGTTAAGTTGCGGCACAAATTTCACAATCATTTACAAATTTAGCAATATCACGCGTCATATTCGGCCAGTAGAAAAGCTTTTTACAATACAGGTAACATTTCATGGAACCAAAATGTGCTTCCTTGTGAATTTCGTCAATTACTACATGCACTAGACTTTTAGGAATAATTAATTTCCAGACATTAGCTTGCTTAATGTATACTAAATTCAAATGTTTACAATAATTTGAGTTACCTTCTTCCAATTTAGTCAAACATTTACTAACAAAAGCATCATTTTGCTGTTCTTTAGACATTAGCTGTAAAAAAGAAGATTGTGTTAAATTTCGAAATACAACATTCACCATATACATAGTATCACCAGATTCATCCTCATCAGGAGGATTACGTGTAATGACGTCAGCGATGTAGTTCTCACCAAAGGACAGGTGTTCGAATTGCAAATTATAATCCTGCAGCTTTAATAACAATCTAGTTGTTCTAGAGTCTAGATTACGTATGGTCTTTAAATGTGTTATGGCCTTGTTGTCTGTATGGACAACAGTTTCTCTATCAAGAATATAATCTGCAAACCTCTCACAGAGAAATACTACAACTAACAATTCTGTTTGGAAAATAGACAATGACATTTCAGTAGGTTTAATGCGTCTACTAGCATAAGAAATTACTCTAAATTCGTCACCTTCGTACTGGCCAATGTATCCGCCAATGGCTATGGCAGAGGAATCTGAAAAAATGTGAAAAGTTTTACTCATGTCAGGCAATGCTAAGGCAGGAGGAGAAATTAACTCTCGCTTCAGTAACTCAAAAGCTTCCACTTGCTTTGGACCAAATTGAAATTTCACTTCCTTACGTAGGAGATGCACTAAATCTTCAGTTAACTCGGCGTAGTTGTTAATGAACTTGCGACGCCAATTAGCTATTCCCCAAAAATTGACGTAATTGTTTACGAGTTCTTGGCACAGGAAAATTTCTGATAGTTTCGTTGAGCTTAGGGTTAACTTTAACTTCTCGGCCAGATATGATATGTCCTAGAAATAACAGTTCAGGGAACAAAAATCTACATTTACTAAAATTTAGAGAAAAGTTCAATTTGTTTAAAGTGTACAGGATAAATTCTAGGTGCTCGAAGTGCTGATTTATAGAGGGTGAAAAACAAAGGAGATCATCCAAATAACATGAGACAAAACGCTTTGTGGACAGGTTTAAAATGCTGTTCATGACGAACTGGAACAAACTAGTGGCGGATTTTAGTCCCATCACCAGATAACGAAAGCAATATTGCCTTCCTTCAAATAAGTAAGCTGTCTTCTCTTAGGACTCTTCTTCCAAGGGTAGACAGTAACATCCATCCTTACAGTCGAAGGAGGAGAACACAACAGAACCTTTGAGGCGAGCCAAAATGTCTTGTATGGGCTCCACGCGCACATTAGCAGTTATTACCTTTCTATTCAAGTGTCTCAAATCTAGCGTGGGCCTGATGGACTGCTTTTCTGCCTTGTAGACACAGTGCATAGGGTTTAAATACGGCGACAATCTTTCTTCGATCACTCCCCATTCAAGCCACTTCTGCAAGAGTTTCGTGAATGGTTCTCGCATTGAGTAGGCTATTGGGTACGGCTTACACACTACTGGCTCTTCATCGGTAAGCTCGATCTTTAGAGGTTTTATCTTCACTGGTCTAGGCCGCTCGGAGAATAACTCTCTGTAACGAATTAGTAAATCGGCTAACCTGGACTTAACGTCCTCAGCTAAATCAGTTCTAGACAAGATGGTGTCTCGAATTTCACTCACTGGCACTAAATAATCGTCTTCTTCGTTTACTTCTTGTATTAAAGGTTCCGGTTCCACTGAACTTATCCATAAGGAGTTCATGTTCAACTTCGCTGGCTTACCATTGAGATCTTTGAAGGTGAGAATGCGGTTAGAAAAGTCTACGAAACAACTATATTTATTCAAGAAAGGAGTTCCCAGGAGAACGTCTGATTTCATACCTTCCACAATGAAGAAAGAAACTTCGAGAACATGACCAGAGAATTCTAGATACAAAGTATTTTGACCTTTAACTCGGTGTTTGTTATCACCCACAAAAGCTTGCAAAGTTACATGCTTAGCCGGAACTAGCTTGGCAGTAGGCAACACTTTTACGATTCTTTTAAACTTATCATAACTCAATAGGTTAGCTTCACAACCACTATCGATTATGCAGGATAGAGATAAACCGGCTATTTGGCCTGACAGATAAGGTGATCTTATGAAAGCACTATTTTCACTACCACTGTCGTGTGAATTTTCATTCAAGATAAAGAGAACTTGTAGAGGAGACTGAGTAAACCATGTACCGTTGGTTCTATTAAATAACATAGCTTCTGGCCGCTGACAACAATCTTGGCGGGCTCCAGGCGACCAATCAGGAGTCTGCCCTGTTAATTTAAAGCTGCATTACATTGAGCATAAGGCTCAGAAACAGTTTGTGGATTTACACCCATACTTTCATGGTTGTTCCTAAAGTTAGGACAATGACTACAATTACAACAAGATGATGTAGGTTCAGCCTGCTCACAAGAAATTCCTGACTGATTATTGGTGTTTCTGGTAAAACCATTATTAATGTTGCGATTTCTAACGTTAACCCTTCTAACGTTGCGATTATTCTGTCTAGCTTGAAAACCATTATTACCTTGTTTATTGCTAAAATTATTACTACTATTGTTATTATTACGATTACCAAAGCCAAACCTTCTTCTGTTATTACGCCTAAAATTAACATTATTGTTATTACTATTGCTATTGTTATTACCAGTAGGATTATTGCCTAAGTAATCCTTCACATTGGCATATCCCACTCGAGCCCATTTCTCTTTAGTAGTTACCTTATTTTCAGAATTAGAATTTGTACCAGAACTACCTTTTTCATTATTATTTTCATTAATCATGGTAGTGGCAAGGTTAACATCAAAATGCACATTGCGTTTCTTACTTTTACTAGGAGGGTCGTTATCATTACCTGCTTTACGCTTGAAACTAAATGACTCTAAAGACACTAAAGGACTGTTTAGCAGCTTAGTTTTATCGGGTACCTCTAATCTCATCAAACGCTCGGCGAGCTCAGAAACAGAAGTGATTTCCACTTGACTTAAGGTAAATTGATATTCTGGAGGTAGTGTGTCAATCAGATAATCCACTAACTCTGTTTGTGACATATTATTCTTAAGCATTCTCAAACCTTTGGAAAGTTTCCATACAAACTCAGAAGCTTTTCCATGAATGCTGGGGTTGTACTTAGTAGACAACAAATATCTCCACTGAGCCCTACAGACTTTTGGATTTAGATACAGCGACAAGAAAAGACGTTTAAAGTCATGATATGAATGAATTTGATCTGAGACCTGCGAGATCCAACAAGCAGCGGAGTCCTTCATGGCTCTCATGACAACTAATACCAGATATTCGGGATCAAGATTCAACAACTTGAAATTCTGCTCCAATTATTGCAAGAAATCAAGTGGGGAAATTTCCAACACACTCCCTGTAAACTCAGGAAAATGACTCAAGTCTGACAAACGCAAAGACTTTAAACCATGACGATTATTATTATTGCCATTAATGCTAGACAATGGACAACCATTGGACAAGAATGAGGGGACATCTGGCTCCAAGGTGGAAGTTCTTGGGTAGGCAGAGTCACCACGACCTACACTGACTGACGAGATACAAGGCAAGTCATTCCTTGATTTAAGATTTTGAGAAATAAAAGGGTTGAATAAATTATTTCGCTCATAACCAGTAAAACTATCAGCCCTCCGACCATCCAAACCTTTGTCACGACTAGACTGAGAATGAGTACAATGACTATGAGAAGATGCCATGAGAAGATGCAGTAGAAACACAACTAACATTATTAAAGAAATGCTGTACTTGGGACAGATTGACCTTGGCAGGGCGAAAACAAGAAGTGGTGGTTAGTGAAGTAGCTCCAATCAAGGGACTAGAAACAACCACTGGAATTTCAGAATGACTACTACCTTCGCAAGTACTAGGATTAACAAGACCTAAAAATCTTTCAAAGTCTGTGAAGTGTCTACGCTCTACATTAACAGCCCCAGAATTGAACTGGTTACCTTGTTCTTCCACTTCTTCGTTATAATCTTGATCAAAAAGGCTATCAACCTTCTCCTTCAGGGCTTCCAGGTCATCTCTTAACCCTATACAAGAGCTGCTGGCCTGATGGATTTCTTTAACTTGGGTAGGCAAAGCTTCCAATTGACGTTTACACATACTATTGTCTCTTAAGCAATTAAGTAAGGTTTCTTCTTGAGAGGCTAAATTCTCATTTACTATTTCTATCTGATGATTCAGTTCAGCGGTATTGTTCTCTAATTGATTGCTCAATGCTGCAATACAAGCATCCTGCTCTTTGATGTGACGATCCACGGTGTCCTTCAGCTCCGACATTTCCTTTTCTACTACTTCGGATATTTTATTGATCACTGTTGCCTTAACCTGAGAAACTACTTCGGTTACAGCTGATTTTAATTGGGAAGTTTCTTTAACTACATCTGACCTTAGCTGCGATGTTTCTTCCGTTACAACCACTTTTAGTTGGGAAGTTTCGTTGGCCACATCCACCCGTAGCTGTGCGGTTTCCTCAATCACCTTTAACTTTAGTTGTATTGCTTCTTCGGTTACAACCACCTTAATGGAATCTATTTGGGCGGTGAGCTGCGCTAGGAACTCAGAAAAATTAGAAGCAATACCAATTTCACTACTACTTCCGCTTTGACTTTTCTCTACCAAAGATCTAGAATTTAAGTCCTCATTTTCAATGGTATCGTCTACTACGTCGGGAGATTGTACCAAACATGAATTACAATCCCACGAAACATTGGGCGTGCCCTTCTCGGCAAAAGCTTCCTCACTTAATCCTGAACATTGCTTATAGTACCAAGTATTACAGGAAGTACACTCTAATAAAGTGCCTGAATGGCCACACGAGCTTGGTCCTCTTAGACTTGTTCATTTTGGCACCAAAAGTTTAACACATGCACTAAAATTAAAAGAATACACTGAAAAATAGTTTGTCTGACGTTAAACACTCAAATAACTTTTACTTCACTGATATATAATGCGGGTCTCCAACCCAATCCGACACCGTCAACCAAGAGCACTTTGCACTTCACTTACAATGAAAGTTGATTTAAAGTGACTAGGTTTTTTTTAGGAAATATTCAGTGATGATGGTATCCATCTTTGGAACTTAAGAAACATACAAGATATACAAGATACCGATAAGCAAAAATTGTAACACAATACCGACAAGATCCTACATAGAGGAGTAAAAATAGAAATCACTAGAACACAAGAAAAATCAAACGCTACCAGCTGATATCCTGGCGATTAGGTCGCCAAAAACGATTAAACCGCTGTAGCGCCCCAGAGGGCCCTAATCCCTGGAAAGCCACAGCTAAGTTTAACGCCCAGTGCCAGAGCACCGAGTTAATAGGTATACGAAAGGGGTCGCCACCTGTGAACTGCTGTGAACACAGGAATGAATTAAAACATAACACAAAACAGATAGAGGATAAACCTGCGCCAAAGAGATCCTAAGAATGCAATAAAACAAAAATACAACGGTAAACGAATCCAACCTATGCGATACTGTCACCTATACACTCTACGAGTGCATAGAGAACAGCCCTTTTCTTGCGTCATGATTTCCTTACCTGATAGTAAACCAAAATCTTAATTACCAAAGATACACTCGTGAGGTTTGGTTTCTCTAAATATAAAGAGTGGGATTATATGGGTTGTAACGTTTATTTAATTATATATATATATATATATATATATATATATATATATATATATATATATATATATATATATATTTTCCACAAGTAAAATTATTTAATAAGTATCGTGCACGTAAAACTGGAATAATGTTATTTTCTTGCATTGAGACTAGAATCAACAAAAATAAAGTCTTATGACTTTTGAACGTGTGCAGATATGCAGCAAAACAGGCTTTTGCTATGTATTGAGAAAGCTAAACATACTGCATGTATAAGTAAATATACAAAGAACACACATATAAAACAATAGAATATTATACTAATCAATTTACCATGGTTTTTAGTACACACGTAAACAAAATAGCTCGAGCACTTTGACTTTGAGAACCTCGACTAGTCGGGTGGACATAGAATTGGATAGGACATAGTTATCTTTGAACATCATACATAACTGACTTAATACTAAAAGACAAATTGACCTTTCAAAAGAAACATCATGCCATATTAATGTTACTCGTAGTAAACGCATGATTCAATAAGGTGGAAAGCAGGTGGACAATCGCCAATCGCGGCAATAATTAACAGTGTGACACACTATAATAATTGACATTGTTACATACTATAAGATAGACCCATGTAATCAATCTACTGTAGACCAAGAATGCGGCTGGGATACCTTCAGACAGAGGTTAAGAAAAAAAAGAACTGGAGAGGGAACAACATGACTTCCGCGGAGAATTGAATTAGCTGTGAAATAGCTAGTATAACCCAAGAGGACAACAGAAGGAACCAACTTATGCTAAGTGGCCAAGCAAACTTTAAATGGCTAAGATACGCTCGTGGCTTAGCGGCGATGATCACAAACGACAACTATTAACCATGTGCATTATCTTACTCGAATGATGTTTATAACACAACTAAGGCTCCCGTAAGTTAAGAATAATTGTCTGAAAAGACAATATTTAAATAATGTACGTGCAAATCCACAAATGGGTGCAATACGTACTCGAAATGAAAATAAATCATTAGAAATGTCGATGAATTCTGTACGAAGCAGAAAAACTGGCCAGCTGCGAGGGCAGGCGCATATCCTTTGGGTACTTACCCTAACTGCAGACAATAGATAAATATACTTCACTATTATTTTCTTAGATGCACTTGCTACACAAATGAGCAACATATTTAGGAAAGAAAAAGAATTGCACGAGACACACGAACTAATGCATCACTCACATACACAATATAATGATCTTGGGCAAATTAATGAATCATTATTACGATGTTGATCCTCTTGACTACCCATGGCTGAAATCGGTTTGTAGGAAGATGTTCTCATCGTAAATAACCTCCTCCGGGCAGGGCGAAGCCGGCGACACATCCACTTCCTGGATAGTAGTGGGTAATTCGGATGATATGGTGGCTACACACTGGCTTAATGTGATCCACATGCATAACATATGTAGTAAGTACAAACATTGGGTTATCAAAACAAAAATCAAGGTTGGCTACTTCAGCTAGCACATTGCAGAAACACACACACACACAAAAAAAAAAGTGTCCGAGTAAATTCAATGGCATGGAACTATATACATTCAAGGCACAAAGCCATCTCTCACTTAAATGACATCTTGCTTCATCTTCACTTTTCTGCTACGTAAAGGGATTGAAGTGTTCAGATTGATTATACGGTTACATAAGCACAAGCTGCTGAGAGGTGAATTCATGGTTTTAATGATGGTATAAAGAGAGTATATGAACCCTGACTGGTTACCATACATGTTACATTGGCTGCTTCCTAAGAACACATTCACAAAATTAGCTTGTCCCTGTTGTACTGACAATAAGATCCGTGGACTTCCATAGTTGAGAACAGAATTGATGTGAGCTAATGGTGAAGGCAGATAGAATACTTAGTCATCGTGTTACTTAGTTGACGAAGTGGATGGGTTGGGGGCCACTGACGGAAGCTTAACTATGCATGACGAAAATTAAATTATGCTGAAAACTGAGTTTATATGCTATTAATGGCATAATGACAAATTCACACTACGACTATCACAGTAGATGCTAAAATATGCTTCACTGGAATCACAACACAAGACTGTGACAAGCTTCCACACAATGGCAAATCACATGGTGAACTAAAAAGAAGACCTATATCCCAACACCATTCGTAACTGCTTCGATTTTTGTTGATCACAATGACTAACTAGCGTAAAATGTTCTATGTAACACAACGTGAGCTAAACCCACTGCTGAAAAGCAGATGAGCTCTATAAACGAAGATATACCAAAAATAAGTTGACCATGGAGTATCACTACATCCTGTTATTCCTCCATGTTCTGGCGGGGTACCCAGAATTCTTTGCGCGCGACCGCGAGCATGATGTTTCTACAGGGTTGCAAACTACAATTATATTACAAGATGTGTCTTGTAAATTACACTAGTATTACAATTCTAGTCAGGTTATGTAGGGGCGTTACAGGCTAACGGGCCTTCCAGTGTGGGCATCGTCTTCGATATCTGTACGGCCGGCCCTGAACTGAGCATGCCACTCAAACACACGCATACGGCTCATGTTGTGTTTTTCAAACACTTGTTGAATCATTGCAAAGGCCTCTGTAGCACTTTTCTAGAGATACGCACAGAATTTTATACACACGCGCTGTTCTATTCTCGGATTCATTGTAAAATCGCCACACACCACACACACACAGTATCATGGAAAGCACGGTGAAAACTCAACACATCAACCCAGCTGCATGAAACTGTGCACTCTCACTCATCAGATAGGCTAGTCTTGCCACTTATCGGTGCAAAGCGCTACTACCAGTACTTTCCAAATGGCATCACCAGTCCTGAAAATTCTGGATAGCACCTTGTATTTCGCGTTTTGTCGCATTTTCCAAATAAAGTTTGCATTTTGCAGCTCTTGTGGAAAAGATGTTCCTGATATTTTTATAGTTGTTCCTCCTATTCATAGATCACTACAAAAATAAACAATTAATTACCTAAAAACAAAATACACTGAATATTCCACTTGACATTGTAAATTAAACCTATAGAAAATTATATATTTTTAAACCTGAAGGAAATCAGTAACTATACTTACTGTGAGTTGGAAAGTTTTGCTGTCTTCTCAAACACATAGGGACAAGTCACATTTAATTAAACATAAGCATGTTAGATATTTCCACATTGTTGCACGTTCGTCACTTATCACCAGTCCGTACTTAAAAAAAACTCCCAATTGACATTGCTTGTAGGAAGCCATACATATGTAAGTGCATTTACAACAAACTTCAAACAATCATCACTTCGGAACTTTTGTCCATTCAAAATATTCACTACACTGCACTTTCAAGACAAATCACTTGTCAAGAGTTTATAAACCACTTTGTAAAACTCCAAATACGGTACTTCATAGTCACATGCTTGCATATTTTTTAAATGAAGGCAAAGCTTTAAGAAACATCCTTAACGCAACAACGTCTGGTTCACTACCACATTCCATTACAGAAGGATCAAATAGCTTTCCCAAAGCATCGTATACTTCTGTAGTTTGGGAGTCTTTTCTTTTGGAAAAGCTTCAAGAATGATCTTTCTGCACATTTTCTTAAAGTCACATTCAACACTAGCCCTCTTTTCACATCGTGACAAACGTAAGTGTACTTTAGTTTTTTCACCAAAGAGGCAATGCAACATGTTCTCTATAGCTGTGTCCGAATCTCCCAAAATGCACCGTTCATGCCACGTTCTACTGTTCGGTTAGCGAAAAGCTGGCGTTTCCAAATTAATGAAAACGGACTTATAAAATTTCGCGCAAAATTGTCAATTTCGCGTTTTACCGCGCAACGGAAACCAATAAAAATACATATAGAATGCCATAAAACGTCAAGAAACTGAAAATTACCTAATTCTGACACATTTCGTTTTATCGCGCATTGTGAAAAACTCATGCCTCTAGTCATACATATTACACTATTACGTGCGTATGAATGACTCGTCAAAGGTACAAAGATATAAAATACATAGTAATGACAAATATATACCAATTGAATTAAACTACTATGATACATCTACGATACAAAAGCAGGACGGAAAAATATACATCTCCTAGACTATCAATAGACAAATTCATTCACATATCTAAAAATTCATTTACAGAATAAAAGCAGTGCTGGAACAGGTTATATTGTATTAACCTCGTGAATTCTCCTTTTTGTTCTGCCCTTCGAGTATATTGAGGAAGTTTATTATATAACATGGTACCCATAAATGTTGGATTCCTTTCGTATAACTTTGTGCAGTGCTGTTTGCTGGGGATTTTATCCTTACTCCTGGTATCATATTTGTGTGTTGATGGTGTGTTAATAAAGTCAATGTTGTTTTTAACAAAGAACCATGCGAGTAAAGAACAATTCTCTTTGTGTAAAGTGTACCTCTATATTCTTCTGAATTACTAAATTCTTTTAGTGGTATCCCTTCGTGGCCAAGCAGCTAGCACGAATGCTTTCTGTATGCATTGCTCTGGATTCAATCCTCTGTATGGGTGCTTGTTTCGGATAAAATCTCGAGCAATCGTTCAAGATCCCACTGTAAAAAGCAAACATCGTCTCTATACCCTGGATGCTCATCAGAAAATTTAAACTCAAAGAAAAGAAAAATCTTTAGCAAACCTCTCTCTAAAATATTTATTTATTATAGCTTCACCATGGCTTTGTGCTTAGTATACTTGTCTCAGATCTCTGTTCGATTGCCAAATGAAACTCACGTGCTTTGGATCTCAAATGAAACTGTATGTGCAAGTTTCTGATGCTGGAAGAAGACATTTAGCTCCAAATCAACTAAACAAATGTATTGTACTGTTACATTCATCATATTACTTTTCTACAGGAAGAACAATATCAAAACACAAAAGCAGTTGTAAATTCTGCTTTATTTAGAGCTGTCACATGAAATGTCAATTTTCTATGTAAATAAAAATTAATAAAACGACTTTGCATTTTAACTCTTCGTTGACCGCTGCATCGATTTTGACGATTTTTGGTACATGAGTGGATCCTCGTCTAACTTAAGCTTTTAGCATACTTCATTCAAGGCATGAAAGGGTAAGAAGGAGTGAAATGTATAAATAAACGATATTAGGATCCAAATCACAGTTTTTAATGTTACTGAATGGATAGTGACATTCACGATGCTATTTAAGTCCAAATTCATTCCACGTCGGCATGAGGGATGAGGAATAGAGGTCGAAAGTAGATGACATGTAAGAATATTGGAAAACAACCAGTACTGGAGTCCAATCCATAGTTTTCGGAGTCACTGAGTTGAATACTGACACATCCGATGTCGTTGAAGTCCAAATTAATCCTCTGGAACGGAGATGGATGGGAAGGTTAAGATATGTGAAAATTATCAAAAACTATCAATTTTAGTGTTCAATCCGTAGTTTCGGGGTGATTGAGATGAATAGTGATAATGCTGATGTTTAATTCGAAAATTCATCCATGAAGCGTATTCTAAGGGGAAAGAGAAAGGGGTTCATGTACTTTTCATAATTCCATTCTCCCCACAAAAGGGAAAACACCTAGTTATTTATAAATTTATTCCGACCTATTATTTGTTTTATTATGCTGCAATTTGTGATATTTTGAAACGGTTTTTTAAATTTTAAAATGATGCTCTTTTAATACAATCAAAATTAAATCTTAGGGGTAAATAAATAAGAAATAAACATAAATGATATTGTCAATTGTTACTTATTTTACAATTTGACTCACTTGAAGATATCAATGAAAATTGTTATTGTTATTTAGATTAAGTTTTCTCACCATTTATAAGGAAAGGAAGCAGAAAACGACTCAGCACAATCAATATCATAATCAAGGCTCTTTATAAGCCCATGTAACATTTTTTTTTAATTTACAAGACAACCACACAACTGACACAAAATTTTCTTACACTGAAATAAAGAAACATTCAGTTCTTTAATCTGTTTATTTATAGGTACACCCTTTTTGACCTTATAGGCTAAAGGAGATCAAAGAGTGAAAAAATGAATGTAAAGCAATTAGTGGAATGATTATGCTGGAGGAAACACCTGCTAAGATCCACGGACAGGTCTTATCCATTACAAACTCATATGACCTGGGATCTAACCACAAATACCTCTCAGCTGAGGTGAGCGTTCTACTAATGTATTACCGCCACGAAAACATCTTACTCTTGCTTCCAGTGTTTTAGTAAGTTTAGTGACAGATATTACAGTTTAATAACTGTTCATGAAGTGATTGATTGAGACAGCTCATCATGTCATCGTTGAAGAGATTTTCAATATTATTACGTTTCAGGCCAGACCTTGTACGTTCTTCCTTGTCAGTCCATAAGATCTGCTCTCCACAAGAAAAGGTATTTTACCAGTTCTTGCTCCAACTTACCCGAAACAATTAGAGGCCTTCCCAAAATTTGTAGAAATTACTTCAAAAGCTTTATTGCCTGTAGATGCAAGCGTATAGTGTGTTCATTTCGGCATTTTTAAATGTTTGGCTGCTTCGGAGGAAACTGGAAAACCTCAAGGAAACCCAACGGAAACGATGTTATTCTATACAAACTCACATGACCTATGATCAAACCGGAAACACCTCGCACCAAAGTGAATATTCTGTCACTGAACCACTTGACCCCACCTCCGAAATTTACCTTAGGCATTATTATCCTGGGCAAAATGATCACGATATGATATGAAGGATGTGAGACAAGAACATGGTAACCCACAATTTTACTATTTGAAGAAATTAGAGGTTTTCTCCTGGACAATTCATTTTAAAAGTTAGAAAGCTGATTTTTCACGTAAGACTATACATCAAGGACTAAAATAATAGTATCAAATCAAGATAGCGAATTTCTAATTTGTATGCTGCTGTATGGGTTATCATGTTTTAACATTTAAGCCATAATTGATACAAACATGATCTTCTGAAGCGTGTGGGTTTACTTTGTGTTGTTTTCTCATGTCAGGAAACAATATTATTGACTCGTTTTACAAAACATGGGTATTACAGAAAGGTACCTAACGATACAAGAAAACTAACAAGTGGGGTTTTAATTCAGCTAATGCAAATATTACAAACTTTGTGAAAAACCTTATTAAAATCGATTCTAAATTAAGAAAATCTAATATAAAAACGAATTGTTTTCACAATATCTAAACAGAAGTTCACAAAAAACTGAATCTTGAAAATCTTTGTTTTACGTCCCATGGTTATGCTGGCGAGGTTAAAGGGGACGGAAATGAATCTTGGAGTATATTCCTTTTACTTCATGACGTGTTGGCCCTCCTCTGTATCATCAAGTTCTCCTATGTTAATTTGATACACACGTAAGAATATTAAGATTGGCGCTATTTTCATTTTTCACCCCAAAGAGCTATTTCTAAACCTAACTTAACCCAACCCTAACCGTAGTCCAGTTCCACTCCACCAGCCTTGAATATATGTCACAATTAGGTTTGTTTTCTACATCAAACGAAAACTATAGTTACTTAGGATTCGAAAAGTGGGATGTGGGCCCTTGTACTTCACCAAAGTAAAGCAGTATTAATGAAAGAAAATCACGTCAGGCGACGTAACAATAATAGTTCTTTCGGTTTTGAAGTACACGGGTCACATGTTCACTTGTTTGCCCAAGTTACAAAATCTTGCTGGACCAGCCACAATCCGGCATGAATTCCCACCAACACAGTGCGTATTCCGGAAGAATGTTTGCGAATACATACTGTGCTAATGGAAGCTTGCTGTTGCAAAAAATTGTTACCCTGGATTTTTATTGGACCAGAAACAGATCCTCGTAATTTTTTTAAAAGACACACAGTGTTGCTGGAAATACATACTGAATTCTTGGTGGTCCAGAAAAAAGATCTGGGTGACGTATATTGAAATTACTAAAGTGCAATACTTTATATACCACAGCAACTACTACAATGCAAAACTTGATATCCCAAATTAACCGCTTTTATTGAAAATACAGCATGATTCACTCAACCCAATTGCACCAGTTGGTAACCTTTATCCTAAAACAATTATGGATTATGCAAAAGCGAATGGAAAGTACCCAGATTAAATTCTGCAAAATCATGAAAACAGATCATGGTAAGCCACGTACAGACCACGACGACCCAGTTGTTATCTTCGCGACAATACTCACTTTCTGAGTCACTCAACAATAAATCATCTTCATTGAATTGGTTGTAAGAAACATCAAATGTGCTAATTCTTTTCTTTCTAGATGGGAAGGTGTTACACGGTTCCTCATTGTCCGCCATCTTAGCTGTGAGTTACCATCTTATACATTCCAAAAAGTTACAAAGAGGTTTACCATGGTAATATTACTGCGATCTATAGAGCACAATTTGGTCTTGGACAAGATAAAACGAAGCAGTATGCTTTGCTCTCTATCGAATGTTGCATAACTCAGAAATTGAAAATTTGTACGTTATCATGTTCTTGTCTCACACGCTTCATATAAAACTCACTGAAAGTGAATCTAGAATCAATATCACTAGCCTGCGAATTTTAACTTTTGGATCATTGCATGAGGTATAGTATACCCACGTTTCATATTTCGGGTGTACCGAATTCAGAACAAAAATCGGTTTAGTTATTGCACATCAGGTTTTCTTGCAAATTGCATATTAACATTGCCAACATCAATGTATCTAATGGTTTATTGTTATTCATAACACTGCTACAAATACTGATACACTTACTAATATAAATAATATTAATATCTATTATTTGTATTTCAGTGCTGTATGCGACAGTAAGTTAACTCGTAATCACGATATTAGAAACACATGGTAAGAAAACGGGGAGAAAAAGAAGCAATGTTTATGGATAAGCATTCACTATAAAACAGTAAGTCTCTTAAAGCAAGCAAACGTAAACTCCATAGTGTTTTTGAATTTGTGCTCTCATCTGCGCTATTTTAAATGAGGAAATAACGCACCCATAGGTCATGACATACAGCACAAATATCCACACTAGTAGGTTTTACGCCTTTTCCGTGAGAAACTAAATCTTGTCGCTGCACGCTTGTGACTAGTGGCAGAATCTTCTCTCTACAAGAACCATCAGTAGTCTGCAAGCATGTTGCAATTCCACTTTCCTTGATAACGACGTTCGAGTTCCTTGAGGTCCTGATGTAATTTCTCTCCTTGTTCCTCAGTCACGACTCCAAGATTGTTTGGAAAATAGTCCAAATGGGAAAACAGCATATGCACTTTCAAACTCATGTTACAACCCAATTCTTTAAAACACAGTAGCATTCTTTACAACTTGTCTTTATAGTTTGGATCCTTTCTGTTGCCAAGAAAGTTTTTCGCTTCATCTCGGAAAGCTTGCCATGCTGAACGCTCTTTCTGTTCATGACATTTTCAAAATTTGGTCACCAAAAAGTTTCCTAATATCTGGACCATTGAAGATGCCCTCGTTAATTTTTGCATTACTGATGCCAGGAAATTTTTGACACAGATATTTGAAGCACTCACCTTCAGTATCTAGAGCTTTTACAAATGCTTCGTTAAGTCAATCTTAATGTGAAGGGGAGGTAAAAGTATATCATGTGCATTAACAAGACTTGCGCGTTGTAAGTTTTTCGAACCAACATTCCACTGCCTATCTGTCCATTCCTTTTGAGTCCAGTGAACTGCCCCTGCCTGACTGTCCCACTCACACAGAAAACATGGGAATTTGGTATAGCCTGACTTTTGACCCAACAGAAGGCCGATGACCTTAAAATCCCCACATATTTGCCATTGATGTTCGTGGTACTTTATCTTGCTCAATATCAAATCAAGGTTTTCGTAGCTTTCCCTCATGACAACAGAATAAGCAAATGGAATGGATGCTAGTTTATTTCCGTTGTGTAGGAGTATACACTTCAAACTCCGCTTGGAAGCATCGATGAAAAGTCTCCATTGGGATCGATCACAGTCAGACGATCTAATTTTAGTATTAACTCCGGAATGTTGTTGAAAAATACTATATTATCTTCTGCAGAAAAGAAAGCAGCAAATTCTTGTTCACGATGCCTGTGCCAATAGTACGAAGTCTCAGGCATCAACAGGTTTCTCTCCATTAGTCGTGATCCCAGTAGTTCGACAGATTCCTTTGTGAGACTAAGGTTACGAACTAAATCATTTAAACCACTCTGTTCGAAAAGTATAGGCTCTGTTGATTCTTATGGGTCAAAGTCCGAATCGTCATTGTTGTCACTAGGAGATTCGGAAGAGGCTTCGATTAATTGGTTTGGTGGCTGTGGGACAGGTATGTCAGGACCATTGGTTGATTGATTGATTTTGAGTTTTACGTCCCGTTCAGCAGCGAGGCTATATGAGACGTGCACCTACTGATTAACGTGGAATCCGAACCACATGAGCTCCCGCCGGTCAGGACCATTGGATACTAGTAGACTGACGGAGGGAATTGTAGTTGGATAAGCAAACCGTTGTAGCCGTGTTCCTACTGTTGAAACCTTCCACATTCACAGAACAAAGTACAATTTGGTGCTGTGGTCAGTAGGCTCACGCCACACAGTGGGGATTCCAAACGGCAATGCTCGTCTCTCACCTTTCATCTATTGCCGCAGTTGTTCGATGCACGTTCGACAAACCTTATGTGGTGCTCAAGACTTGTCCTGATCTCCCAGTGCTATACCAAAATACGCAAGATAAGTCTTTCGCACAAAGGAAGTTATATTGCGTCGTTGTTTCATGGGCACAAATGTCCCACATACATAACAGAATATATCTGGATTATTCTTACAATCACGACGCTGCATTTCGAAAAGTCTGCGAACAAGCACTTCACTTTCATCACTAAATACTAAGCACACACCACGATATTAGGGACTTCAAAGCACTGAGCACAATTAGGTAGTTTACAACGAAACTATGAATCATTCGTAGGAAAAGCAATATACTAAACAAAACAATGCCGCTAGGTGTTACTATCGTACTGTACCGCTAGGCGGACACGATAAGCTGTTGTTTAGCTACTGCTACAACATTTCACGCCATGAGAGTAATAGCATTTCAGCCAATCAGGATGTTTAGTCTTCCTGGCTTGAGACGCATATGAATGAATAGGTAAAATGATTATCTCGATTTTGTCACAAAATGTGATGTAATGAGACAAAACTAACTTCACTTTTAGGCTTAGGTGGCAATCACCAAATCACAGAAATATATTGCACTTATGCAATAAAATCATCGCAGGCTAGTGTATTTAGTCGAAATACTATAATTTATTCTATAACTTTTTCTATCAATTCATCTTTTTGGATCTCAGTTTATCTGTATTCTTACAGCTATAGCGTTTCTTAATCAAATATTAAACATTTAATTGTACTTACTCTTTTTTTTAAACACCATATTTAGCTTTTACTTAAATATATTTAATTTTCCTTTTCAGGTTAACACATGGTCACCCATACGTCCTTATAAAATTGATTATTACAGTATTAGAACGTTGAAGAGGACGTCACCATGAAACATGCTGAACTGTTGATCATGTGGTTAGTGTGCCTTGTTCGGATATTGCCTATCCATGCATCTAAAGACACAAGCTATAGACTGCCCACCGATATTATCCCTGTGCACTATGACCTTCGAATTCTTACTTATTTTGAAGAAAGAAACTTCATGTTTGATGGTGATGTGCGTATCTTGGTGAAATGTATAAAACCCACGACAGCAATTCGACTTCATTCAAAGGATCTCACTATTGATACAGATTCTGTGTTAGTGCTAGATAGTAACGAAAATTCATTGTCAATCTTGAATCATGACTTCGATAAGAAAAACGAATTTTATACAATTACTTTGAAGGAGGCATTGAAGGCGGGTCATGAGTATGTTGTAGATATACCATATAATGGCACACTTACTGATTTATTGTCTGGATATTACAGAAGCAGCTACGTTGACCAGAAAACTAAGGAGAAGAGGTGAGAATTAACTTCTTATATTATTGACGAATTTCTTTTTCTTTCTGCTATCAGTAATACTATTCATTCTAGCAACTGGACACATTTAATTTTCATTATATCTTCATATCTTGATTTATATCTTGACTTTAACTTGAGTGAGAGTATTTTCAATACTTTAGAAAGTACGGTGCAGTTTTTCAAAGGTACAGTTTGCTACAACTCAATTTTGATGCTGTTTGCCACAGCACTTACATCGTAGATTTTGACGCGTTCAGTGCTCTCTCTCTCTCTCTCACACACACACACACACACTTATATATATATATATATATATATATATATATATATATATATATATATATATATATATATATATATATAAAGATTTGCTCATTTTGGCTGTATTTCATCTTTACGATCTCTATATAAAACTCCTTCAGAGCGTTTTACTTTGCGATAGTCGTGATGGCACTAATAATTATTTCTTGAATTTTTGGTTGCGTCGCGTGGCGATTCGCAAATTTTGCGGAACCTGCTAAGGGATTTGACACAAGAAAGCATACCAGATGCCTAAAGGCGTTGCTATAAGATTGGACAGGTCAATTAAGCATTGTTATTGATCATATTGCTAAAATTATTTTAATAATAGTAATATAATAATAATTTTTCGGCATTCTACGGCTTCGAAATTAGTTACACTTGGGTTGTGTACTCACACAACAAAAATTCATACGCCTCTGCTTTACCTACATACTATAGGTATTATTCTTCATTTGAGCGAAAAACACACGTTCGCTAATGTATAATAACATATAATAATGACTGTATATTAAATCGTCCGAAAATATTGTTAATAAAAATATCAGGAGGTAAAGGAACTCTATAGGGTCAATCCATTCTAAGTGATCGGGAAAAAAGGAAAATTGCCGCTAGACCTTTTCAAAAAATCTAATTTGTTAAGAAATATTGAGTCGATATAAGAGTACTTCAAAACCACAATTAGTTATTTTTACAACATTGCATGGCGACGCAGCGGCTGCCGCCATTTTGCGTTTTCTCGATTTTAGACGTTGTTTTGAATATCTCAGCATGTATTTGTCCTACCAAAATGAAAATTGCTGGACGTCTTCAACTTGTGCAGAGCTAAAACTTTGTCCTCTTAACATTTTTGCTTAAACCACTTGAAGAGTTTGAAATCAGGGCCTACAGTAGCAACATTTTTGGACATTGAAGACATGTTTGTAAAGGGGAAGCAGCTGACGTAGAGGTCTGAATTTGTGTGTGCATGTCTACCGCGGTCATAAGTTTATAAAGAAAACTTTGCAGACCTGTAGCTGCTCCCAAAGGCCTGAAAAAATTCGTAAAGTTGCGGAACTATGCCAATTTGGAATATTTCACTGTCCAATATCTCCAATGGGTCTGGATTTTAAAAAAAATCTGAAACTCACTCACTGTAAACACTGGGGAATGCAGACCAAACTAAAGGACAACAGTCTCCTGCTTGAGTTGACAGTTGAAACAAGAATAAGCAAGGAATGAATACATTGATATAGCAAGCAGCAAGCGTAATGGGTACTTACAGACTTTTTGTCAAGTGTGCATTTTGAATTTTCTCACCTTCTGCTAATAGTGGCATTCTTCACCAGTGCTCCTGAGGGTGTGATAAGATAATGAGTCACAACTAGAGGAAAGAAACGAGCTTGAGAGCCTTGACTGGACTAATCATTCATCCTACTTTATTTTACTTCATAATAACGAATTTTCAGTTGAATTTGTGAACAAAACATCTCCTAAAGAATGACGTCATTCGTTAATACTTTGATCCCGTTCTGCTCAAAAACACAAAACGCGCTTTGTTATGTGTTATGATACACTAAAGGAGTAACTATTCCCAAAATTTTAGATTTTTAAAATCCAGGTCCATTGGAGATATTGGACTGTGAAATATGCCTAATTGGCATAGTTCCCCAACTTTACGAATTTTTTCAGGCCTTTGGGAGCAATTACAGGTCTGCAAAGTTTTCTGTATAAACTTATGATCCGGTGGACAAGCACACACAAACTCAGACCTCTACGTCAGTTCTTTCCTCTTCTCAAACATGTATTCAATGTCCGAGAATGTTGCTACTGTACGCTCTGATTTCAATCCCTTCAAGTGGTTTTAGGCAAAAATGTTAAGAGGACAAAGTTTTAGCTCTGCACAAGTTGAAGACGTCTAGCAATTTTTATTTCGGTAGAATAAATACATGCTGAGATATTCAAAACAACGTAAATACCTAAAATCGAGAAAACGCAAAATGGCGGCAACCGCTGCGTAGCTACGAGATGTTGTAAAAATACAATGATCATGGTTTTGAAGTTCCCTTATATAGGATAAACATTTCTGGGAAAAATTGATTTTTTGGAGATGGTCGAGCGCACATGCTTGATCACTTAAAATGGATTGACTCTATAGAAAATTATTACTTGTCTCCTGATATACAACTTACAATGTTTGCTTCTATCGAAACATTTTTCGCAACGAATTTTAAACATTGATAATAAAAAGTTAAACCAATGTTTCTCCAGTAAGTATCCAAGCAGAATTCCATGACTATTTCGTTTATTATCTGGCACCAGTAAACGCTCGATACTATCTGGCAACGCCGATTCATGCAGCGTTTAGCGTAGCACTAAGAAGACCTAGTGGTCCACCTTAAAAGATTTATGTCCAGATGTAGATAACTCTTAAAATGTAAATACTACTACTACTATTACTGCTACTACTACTACTACTACTACTACTACTACTACTACTACTACTACTACTACTACTAATAATAATAATAATAATAATAATAATAATTTTTCCATGCACTTAAGCGTATCGTAGAACTTTACAAGAACGTCCGTTCTACTCTATGATGAACTGAACGAGAACATTTCAGAATAATAACGATAAATCTTCGAAATATTGGTATGAAGAAGAATGAAAAATTGGGTGGAGCGGAACGTCAATAAAAGAATGAGGAGTGAATTGCAGTGCTGGATGTAGTCGAAAAGAGGAAAAGAAACTGACTTTGGACATTGTCTGATGATATATCGTATTATTATGGAAATTATAGAATTAGCTTAGGTTAAAATGGAATGATTGATACCTATGGAGGTGTAATATATGAAATCTTCTAAATTCACAAGTGACATACCAGTGATAACAATATACTGTTATGCAGTTCACAAGGCTTCATACACGCCAAGTTATTTGAGGTTCCTCATTCTCCGGGCTTCATCTCTGGATGCATCTAAATGAAAAAAGTAACAGGTTGCTTTGAAACTTTCTCTGTGACTATTGGTTTTCTCCGTTGTTAATACCTTAGAAGGTTAAATGAAAAATTTAGTTTAGGCAATTCGAATGATGATTTTAGGATATACAGAAGAGAACCCATCCATAAGAAAGGGATCCTCACATAATAATACGAATAGCTATTTTAAGAAAGTTAAAACAACGAGCGAAATGTTTCTGAATGCACCAATTTGTGGCTATATATATTTTGGAGTAATGAGCCAAAAATACTAAGTTCATGCACTTACCTAATATTTTATTAGTGCTGAAACATGAAGAAAATGAATTGTTTAATAATTTAGTTAAATCATAGTATTGTATCGTGTATTTTTTTAAAAAAGTTTGTATTCTTATTTGTATGTTCTGATTTAGTTTGTGGCGAGAAACGTTGGAGATCATTACAGTTTACATTCTCGAAGACTATGTTCTCGCCGTTGCTTCAAGTTCGATCATTATTTTTTCCACATAAATTTTGCAAATAGTTGGCTTAAGAAAACCATGGAAATCAACAACCATTTCTTCTCGTAAATTATATTTGTTTAACTGTTCAGTAAGTTATACTAATTACTTTTGTTTTCCTTTCAGATGGCTAGCTGTGACACATTTTGAACCCACAGACGCCAGAAGAGCATTCCCTTGTTTCGATGAGCCAGCAATGAAAGCGAGATATAAGATTACCATGGGAAGAAAGGAAGGATACGTCTCCCTCAGCAATATGCCATTGGAAAAAACTGAGCCAATGTAAGTCCTACCACTGCATATTATTCGAATTTAAAATTGTAAGTTCTAAGAATAACAATTCGATATTCTAAGAAGCTATTGATATTTGATTCGATATTTATTCGATATCTATTCGATATTTGTGTATAAACACACTGAATCTATAAGGAATTAGGTTAGAAATTGTTCCTGGGGATTACTGGCATCTATGCCCTATAAGAGCCCATACGTGTGTGGTATGATACCACTTGGCTATCTTACTACCCGGGAAATTGGGGAAGGAAAGCAGCCTGAGACGATATGTTAGGTACCATCCCGGGATTTTTGCCTGCCGTGAATGAGGAAAACACAGGAAACATCTCAGTCTGGATGGCTTGCATGGAAAACTTTTAAACTTTTTCGACCAAGTGTCCCCATCGAGTATAGAACCCAGGACATTTAAATATATATGCATATTGCCCTTAGAAAGAAGAATATAATTATACTTTGAAAATTTATATCATACTTCCATTTCATTTACAAATGGCACGATCAGTGCACAAGGGAATTAAATTAACTTTTTGGGTCATTTTGGACGTATTTTATCTTTAAAACCCCCTTCTGAAGGTCCTTTCAGAACTTAAAAGATTCATATTCTTATAGTGTGAATAATTGTGGGTTTATAATAATATAAAATCAGTGGTAACGTTTCCATGTACTACTATGAGCAAAATAAATGACGCGTCTCTTTATTTTGAAGTTTTTTGAAAATATCTCCGTTTTCTTTATATGTTCGAAATTTCGGAAGGTTTCCCCAGCAGGACAGGTTAATAACAAACTCGTTTTTAATATTTGTGTTAGATATTAGCTTAAAATAAAGAAATTAGAAGCAAAAAAACATTAAATCGACAGAAATCTCGAGAATTACCAACTCTGCTAAAGTGGGAAATTTTCAAGAACGCGAGGGAATTCTGCAGTTCAACACGAAGCAGCGACATCTATGTCATTGAGAGAAGCGTGAATTAGATCTACAAACGAAAATTTTAACGAAATATTTCTAGTATGTCTTATTATATGCATTATCAGCGAACTCCAAATATATGAATCTATGCTAAGTATTAACGTATAGATAGTGCAAATAGTGGAAATTACCTATGGAAAAAGACGAACTGTTAGCCCAATCGTAATGAAAATCGTCTTTACTGTAGAACAGGTTCAGCTTACGTAACAAAGCAAATAGCTCAGTTAGATAAAGCAACGAGTTTGTATACCGAAGGTAGACGGTTCGAATCCCGTGGAAGTACTGTTGTCATTTTTATCACTAAGGTTATTTTATTTATTTTTTATTTGGGAAAGAATCAAAATGTAACATATGTGTAAAACTCATGACGATACCAAAAAAAAAAAAGTTTGGATATTTTGATAACAGATTTCCCTATTAAATGTTTAATTTTCTCTATAAATATTTGTCTTAAATTGAAATTGTTTTGAATTTACTACATAAGGAAACTTGCCCGAAGGAGGAGAACTCAAGTAATTGATATTCTATGTAAAAGCAACCTATTGTAGAATGATGATGTTTCTTACCTTCAGCACATAATCTTAACGTTAGAGAGTCAGAGAGAGAAAAATCGTGTTTTTCCTCCCCTATGACCACTCATCTTAAAGCTCTATCTATAATGATTCGTGTCACATAATTTCGGCTCTCCAAAGACATTCATATTTATTATTATTATTATTATTATTATTATTATTATTATTATTATTATTATTATTATTATTATTATTATTATTATTCCTGAATATGAGCCAGAGCCCACTCTGAAAAATTGCATCTGGCGTTCTGAGTGAAAGTTCTATGGGATTATTAGAAAAATATATTCCCGTTTCCACGCTGATGGTAGAATTTCTTAAACAGTTATTGAATTACGTTCGAAAGGTAGGAGTAAATAGCGCCCCCGCAACAATGTGGCGTGGGGACCGCACAAGCTGCAAGGCCAAAAAATATACAGAAAGTACGCCGGGGCGGAGCAGGCCAAATTTTCACACGGGCAAAGTGACTTTTTGGCGCCCTTCCCCTAGTAGTAGCCTATATTTTACATTTTATCACAGTGTTTTTAATAGTTTAAACCAGGAGCGTCATTTCAGATTTTGCTTTGGGGGGGCAAGACCTCTTGATATAAGTAAAATTTCGCGTTTTTCACTGATTTACTACTATTCTAATGATAAAATCTATATACATCTCAAACTCAGGGGGGGGGCAAATGCCCCTCCCTGCCCTCCCTAAATGACGCCCCTGTTTTAAACCCATTTTCAAAAAGAAATCCATTACCTAGGAAAACTTCACAAAGAATATGGCCCGCTATAAACAATACCAACTCCACCCCCTCTGGTCTAGTGGCTAGCACGCCTGCCCTCTGTGGTACCGGGTCCAATTCCCGGTGGATTACTGTTGAACGATAAAAGTGGTTCGGATTCCACTATAATTAGTATCCACATCTCCCTTGCCCATTAAGGCATAACCGTGGAACGCTAAACTCAAGCAAATAAACAAACAATACTTAATTCCCGGCACTCTTTATTCTACATGCCATCTCTCAATTTTTCGATACAGCCCCCTTAGTACTATGAAACTCTCTTCTTCCATAGTGAAATGTAAAAAGATCATATAATTGCCACTACTTTACAAGAATATAAACCAAAAACGTCAGTAGAAAGCACATTGTAAAATTTACTTTTTGAGGCTCGTTTTGGTGCCCCTCTTTCTCTGGCACCCCGGGCAGTCGCCCGGCCCTTAGTCCGCCCTTGAAAGTACGGACGCATAACTAAGGACTGCGGAGGAGAGGTTAACCTTCATGTTATGCCACTGGTTTGACGTGTTTGAAATGTTCAGTAAGTGATCGGTTAGTGAAATAATTTCGACGGTTACTGATGTTTAAAGTTTAGCTAAGACAAAGCTACCTAATCAAATACATTTGATATCGCGATGTCACAATTTGATTTTTCCTCACATAAAAAAGATAAAAACAATAGTAATAAAAACCCTCACTCGTACTGGGCTCCTAACTAACTAACAACCTAATTCGTACAGACTAGTTGCTCTGACCAACTGAGTTTCGATTTCTTACGTGAGAGAAGTCTGTTATATTAAGAGGCATGCTTTTCATTATCAAAACTGTTCGAAGTAATACGAACATGGCTTAAGAACAGAGACGGAACTGAATTACCACTCGATTGACCTTGAGGGCAAATCACCAAAGCGTAGCTATAAACGTAAGTTCCAGCATGCATTTCTCTGGAGTTGTGTTCAGTATTCCTATCTGCCAGTCATGCTTGTTCGTAGGAGTAATATGTTACAAACCTAACCTTTCGATAGAGCACAATGACAGAGAATCAGAGGAAAGAAACTCTTGCCATTGTGAACGTGGGATACCACACTGTGCAATAAAACTGACGCGTCTCCTTGAAGTGATATTTCATCGAAAATAACTCGTTTTCCTTTATATAGTCTATCCGAAGTTTTTGAGGGTTTCAAAATGAGGAAATGTTCTGACAAACAAGAACGCATTTATGGGTGGGTCTAGGGGGTCCGGACCCCCTCTGAAACCCCAACTTTTCTGTAAATTTAGCCTAATTTTGGGGATTATCTTTTAAAATTTTATTATAATTTATCCTAATATTGAAGTCGGACCCCTCCCGAAATAAATTACTGCATACGTGTCTCTGACAATTTTCAATATATTCGTTAAATAATAAAGTAAAATAACTAAATTAGGAGCAAAAAGCTTTAACACGGGCTAACTTTTGTCTACTGCCAATATTGCTAGAAGGGATATTAATAGCAAAAACTGCTAGTCAATGCTAAACCTTGGAACGTCATCCCGAACAACAAGTCTATTATTGAGAACTACATATGAAACATGTTATTAAAACTTATCCAGCTTTTATCTGACATGAAATTATTATATACACCAAAATTCACTCTCCTAAAATGTGTATCTAAACAATGTACGAAGCAATGAAAATTTTTTATCGAAATATTTGGGCAGGAAACTCTAACAGCCAGCCATTTTATTTAAATCGTAATAAACCCTGTAACCGTACGTTAACGTGAGGACAAAGCTTGGTCCATTGGTAAATTGTTTGAAGAATAAAAACTCAATGTTCGTAGGTTCGAATCTATCCAGTCACCACAACATTTTATTCTTATGTGTAACGATGAAATAAGAAAGAAAAAATGTATAACCGTTAAGACAAAACTTCTACCAAGTCTGAAGAGAACAATACTAAAATAGTAACACAATGACGTCAACCAAAAATTATTTCATGCAGCGTTTGGACGAAATTACAGCTGTTAACAATTGCAGAAATAAAAACAGGCTGATAGCTGTAATGTAATCTAGACTTCTGAATGCATTTACTTCCTGAAAACTTCCGTCTCGTCATTGGTATGCCGTTAATCATTGTAAAACCTTTCAATTGGAAGTGAAATGACACAAACTAAAACAGTTTTAAATCAATAAATAATGTCTATGTGTAAAAGTAGGTGTCTTTTATCTGTAGTTCTGAGTTCCTTTTACTTTGAAGTGACAAATGAGAGAAGAAAGTATGGTGTTGAAAAAAAATCAAATTTGAGATTTCAACGAATTTATACGTATTATAGCATCTAACACCGAAAAAGTTATTTTTCGATACATAGTCCAGGAACTTTAGTCAAAAAATGGGTGTTTCTTCGGAAAAATTAGAAGCCAAGGTTTTTCTTCACAAAAACGTTCATTAGGTCATTCTAACTGACATATCGAAAGTCCCCGACTCTCTGATGTACGCTTCCCCTTTTTTCGGGGGGTGGAAGTAGGGAGGAAAACGCAATTTAAAATACAATCAAATTCAGCTTATTTGCATGTTAACCTAAATATTCCGAATAAAAAACAAAATTTACCGGGTACGCTTAGCACATTCGCTCGTAAATGTTTCACAGGAAATCCCAAAGAATATCGGGTCGGGTTTCGGAAATATGACGTCATCAAAATGGCCGACACCAGAATTTGTAGTGTTTTGTGGGAATGGTTATAACTTTCCGCAGAATAGTGGTAAAACCGTCGTTTTTGTTTCAGATTGAAGATAATTAGTTACCAAATGTACGGAATGAAACGTGCTTCTGTATCGTTAATTTCTTTCGAGATACAATAACAAAAAACTATTTTTTGAGTACCTGGTTTTAAGTGTAAATGCAAATAACTCAGTAATCATAAAATATTTCAAACTATATCTTCAAACAATGGTTGTAGGGCATTATAAAGCCTTTTCAAATGTACCTGTACCTGCATTTTTTTTTGTATTTTGAAATGTAAGGAAGGTATGTTGTTTTATTTAATAGACCGACTCTTGTAAACACAATATAAGCCTACTTTTTTAAATTTAAAAAATGGATATAAGATTCAATATCCATTAGAATCCGTAAGTCACACACACCCCAGACACAGATACAAAAATGAGGATTTACAACGCTCGGCAATAGATTCTTATCGTTTGTAGAATGAGCAATGTAAAATTCAGAGTAATAATGAATAAGAGATGTAAACTATTCAACTTACCTGTAATGGTTTACTTATTGAGTTCCTTTGCTGATTGATAAATAATAATTGTAATTATAGCATGTCCACCTGGTTTGGGACATGCTATAATTACAATTATTATTTATCAATCAGCAAAGGAACCCAATAAGTATTCGGCCTCTATTTCTTCGGCGTCCATGAATATTTCACGTTCAGAGATTCCTTCCGTTGGAGTGACATTCAAACAGGATTGTCCGTGACAATTCGCACAAGCAAGAGAGCAGAACAGACCCATCTTTCGACATCCACACAAATTGCCACATCCTTTAGAACATGAACAGAAAATCATTTTTAAAAGGGACGGTGGAGCAGGTGGCTGCGTTGGTCGAATTGGTACTAAAAAATTGTCTTTCATAACCCAACCCCACTCCTCAGGATTTAGTTGGTTTCCGAGCCATGTTTGTACGTGGTAATAAACCCGAAACAAATGTTGTGCTGCAGCTGAAGTCGGTGATATGGCTTTTAAATCGACAGACTTATTTTTCTTCACTGATTTGGTGAAATAATGATAACGGTAATCATTTAGTGAAATGTCATTTGCAGATGCACCGTATAAACTCCCCAAAAAACTGTATGTCATTTTCAGTTATTTCTGGATGGGAAACATTACTTCGATTTAAAATTTCTGCGACATGTTTTAAATCTTGACGTGTTTGTAATAATTTCAAACAAGCTGATTTCCCCTTCTGAAAAACGGAGATGTTCCATCATATCCTGAAAAAGCATGTAGAAATAAAATGTGATTTTTGTATACACCTTTTAAACTCCTTGATGAGTAAATCTTCTGCTCTGTATTTCCTTTTCCTGGCTTCAAGAAAAACAAATCTAAATTCGGCGGAGATCGAGGTGTCATGATTACTAACAAATGAATATCCTCACCAACAATAACTGCAGAATTAGAATTAATTTTTGATATCGTGAGTGCGGTTTCTACAATGAGGACATCGGCATCATTCTCTGCTTGTTTGACATCAATATTGGCAGTCTTGAATTTATCAGTGAGCAAACCAATCAACCTACTTTTGTTGTTTGCATTGGCGAGAAGGTTTTCTTGGCTCGTATTCGCAACCATGTTTCCATCAAATATAATTGTTGTTGATGCTGCTTTCGAGCACCGTCGCTCGAGGTTGCTCTATGCCTTTTACATTTTTCTGAGGATTACCATATCCATCAAATACGATAAAGTGTTTTGACCGAAGTGTTTTTCCACATATGCCACATATTTATCACTAATATCCATGAAAGAATCGTTTTGACGCCAAACCACTCAATGAAGAAGGAACCCTCCATCAACGACGTAGTTTGCGTTTCCGAGATCAGGATAAACATTGGTCGAGTTGAAGATGTTGAATAAGGATTATTTCTTCGTTTTTCTCATTCCAGTTGCATCAAAAAGAGCCATTGGGTAAGGATCCAGTTCGAAATTTAAACATGCTCGAAGGTCATCATCTGATCTTTTGATTACGCTGAATCGTTGAAACAACAGCAGTGGATCGACAAGCACAGTAACATCATGTACCGAAAGGTGACTGTTCACTGTTTGAAGAGAAAGAACCCTATTAGTATGAGAATATTTTATGTCATGAAAATTGTCACCAACTTTTCTTTAAATCATTGTTGCTCCAATGTTCAGTGTATCGTAGCAGTTTATCTTCTCCACATTACCTGTAACCTCTGTTGCTATGAACATGATCACTTTTACATTTGAGAAAGCGTTGTGGGCACTGAACCACTCTGATACTTTCCTAACATCTTCTTGGTCCAGTTTGATAAAAATGCTAAAGTTCCTGGACTATACATGTCTATCTGCTCGTCCGTCCGTTCGCTACACTTTTCTGTGCACTCGAGTAGAGGCCATACCGTTCAACTTATCTGCACCAAATTTTAGTTTAAGATTTTCATAGTATTTCCTATAGTTTTTTTTATTTCCCTCCTACTCCCAAAACAAGGGTAGTTTCCTGTACGATGAAAATAGAAAAAAGATATTTTCTCATAACTAGCTCTAACGATCTTGTTTTCTTTCTTTTTTTATAAATCAATATTTAATTAGCAACCCTATTTTGTGGTATAAGGCATTTATCTGAGAAAAATCTACAAGGGGTAGTTTATACTAAGGGGGTGAGTTTTTTCTCAGTGATTTTCTCAAAATGGACTCAAATGTTTTCGTTCATATTTCATAAATAAAGATTTCATTAATAACTTATCAATATGGCATAACTCGTTTGTCCTAAAAAATGCGAGGGGTAGTTTATTCTTGGTGGAGTGTTGTCTGGGCGATTTTCTCAAAAACGACTCAAAAGAGTTTATTCATATTTCAAAAATAAATATTTCGTTAATAACCGAACAATATGGCAAAACTCGTTTGTCCTGAAAAAATATGAGAGGGGTAGTTTACTCTTGGGGGTGTTTTTCCTCCACGGTTTTCTCAAAAATGAGTCAAGCAATTTTGTTCGTACTCAGAAATAAATATTTCATTAAAAACCTAGTAATATGGAATAACTCGCTTACCCTGAAAGAATCCTCTAGAGATAGTTTATTCGGGGAGTTATTTTTCCTTCACGATTTTCTCAAAAATTACTCGGACAATTGAGTATTGATGATTCATAAATAAGTATTTCATTAATAACCCTATATTTTAGTATAAGTCATTTCTATGAAAAACAATTACAACGGATAGTTTATTTTTGGGGTCAAGGTTATTTCCCCGACAATTTTCTCGAACGACAGGCGATTTTGTTCAAATTTCGCAAATAAATATTTCATTAATAACCAAAAGTATATCTTAACTCATTGTTCGAAACAATTCACAAGAGGTAGGTTACTCTTCACGTGTTCTTTTTGAACGACTTTCCCAAAGTGACTCATTTGATTTTTTTCATATTTCATAAACAATGATTGCATTAATTGGTCTATTATATGTCTAATGAAAATGTGCTCAAAGTGTGAGTTAGTTTTGTAGTGTGGATTTTCTTCAATCGAAGTTTTTTATTCGATAATCTGACATTTGATGTATTTGAATAATACGATAATTTTATTCGTATTATCCAAATACACACTTCAGTAACAACTGCGGCCTAACACAGTTAAGAAATTGAATTGGAAAAGTTTAGTGCGGTGGCCCTGTAATTGAATATTTTTTGAGAAACTCCCTAGCTTTTTGTGGTAAACTTAGGCTTTTCTTTTTCGAGCGACAAAAGAGAGAAGAAAATATAGTGATTATGAAAATAATATCAAATTCAGATTTCAACGGATTTACATGTTTCATGGCGTCTACATACCGAAAATGTGACTTTTTGACACCCGTCCTTCCGGTCCGTCCGTTCGGCACACTTTTATATGCACTCGCCTAGAGGCCATACCGTTCAACTTATCTACACCAAATTTTAAACGTAGGGTTTACTTAGTATTCTTACAGGAGCTTTTCCATTTTTTCCTACCACCTAAAATAAGTGTGGTTTACAAACAACCGAAAATCGAAAAACGCTATTTTCTCAAAAATGGTTTTAACAATTTTGTTTATTTTTCATTAATCAATATTTAATTAACAACCCTATATTGCAGTATCAGATATTTCTCTTAGAAAAATTTACAAGGGGTAGTTTATTCTTGGAGGTTACTTTTTCTCGACGATTTTCTCAGAAAAGACCCTGGCGAATTTTGTACACACTTCATAAATAAATATTTGACCTTACAACATGGTATAAGTCAATTGACCTGAAAAATATATGAGTAGTAGTTTATTCTTGGACTTGAATTTATTCTCAGTGAGTTTCTCAAACACGACCAGTTGGCAACCCTGTATCTCGACAACGAAGCTGAATTCGAAAACTGCAAGAGGACCATTTGTCTCCTTTTGATGTCACGAATCACCTCCCGAAGTTTGTGGACATATTTCAGGTTCACCCTTAATGAAGCTTCTTTTCGAAAAGTTAACTATTAACTTTAGACATTGTTTATCTTTTTTTAAATCACAAATGTTGTTATTAATTTTAAGGCAGAGAACTACTTCTGAGAGAATAGATCTTGAAAGATAATATTAAAACTTAGACTTTTGTTTTCGAGACATTCCAGACAAGACGAGACATTTTACAAGCTATCTCGTATCCAAAACATTTGCCTCGTATTATCTTGGATGTCACAAAGCGCGTCTTGTATCTTTCTCGAGACATGTCTTATCTCGTGCGCATTCGTTAACACTTGGAAAGGATTATCTTTCTACTCAAAGCATTGTTTTTATAATGGTTGCATATTTATGATAATTGCTGTCCACATAAATTACAGTCCTTTCAGTTGAATTAATTATTATTATTATTATTATTGAAATTGCAATATCTAGTTTAACGTTGGTCGATTATGCACCTACGATAAGGGAGAATGATGATGAATGAAATGGTGAAATGAAGAAAGTGGGAGGAAAATGGAAAATCTCAAGAAAACACATACCCATGCCCACGGTATTTGTCCACCTCAAATTTCACTTGGCGCGAAGTGGAATCGAGCCACGGACCCCATGCACCAAAAGTGAATGCTCTATTATTATTATTATTATTATTATTATTATTATTATTATTAATAATAATAATAATAATAATAATAATAATAATAATAATAATAATAATAATTGTAGCGAGCTCAACGGGTTTCAACCGTTCGACTTAACCAACGTTTGAGTGCCTATTCGTTCGTCGGCTCCATGAGAACTTCTCATAAAAGACATTTCATTTTAATGAAACTAGTAAGTGCCTTCTTTTAGCTCTGCGAAGTAACTATTGCTTGGAATATGAATCTGCAAAACATACGAGGTAAAATTAACCAAATGGTGCAAGTTTCCACTTATATATACAAAACAATTTTGCAATATCAACTACGTGAATCTTGTCCCATAAAGAAGATGAAACCCCTACACCGAAGAGCCCTCCGAGATTTGATCATTGTCCACACGGACTGAAATTGTCATTTGAAGCCAAGGCTTTAATATGAAGCCAATAATTTCTTTAAAATAGACGGAAAATTCGGAAGTTATAAGCATTTTCATATTTTTGCCTTTTCTTATAAGGGAGCCGTAGCCCCCTATACTGAAGAGCCCCCCCCGGAGATTTGATCATTGTCCACTCGGACTGAATTTGTCATTTCAAACCAACACTTTAATACGAAGCAAAATATTTCTTTAAAATAGACGAAAAATTCGAAAGTTATAAACATGTTAATAATTTTGCCTTTTCTCATAAGGGGGCCGTATTAGCCTACACTGAAGAGCCCCACGAGATTTGATGATTGACCACTTGGACTGAAATTCTCATTTGAAACCATAACTTTTAATATGAAGCCAAAAATTAAACTTTTACATCAATTTAAACTGACTGGGTTCCGGTTCCCCCCACTATTGTTTAGTTTAGTTAAGTGGTAATTTGTGACAGCTTCACATCATCAAAAGAATGTTTCACTTCAACTCCCCTCCCCCAGGAGTTCTTGCTGGATCCACCATTGGAATCAATAGACACTCTTCCTATTCTTTTTGTCACCCTTGTGTGTAGGGGCTCCCTCGTACAAATAAAGAAGCGGTAATATTACAATCAAGGGGCGCTATATATTAGGTATTTTTTTAGTTACCTACCCCTAACCGCACAGGGCCATCTTTCGTAGAATAAAAAATATTACGTGATATTCCAATCATGAAAGGGGAGAGGATTCTGTAAATATATTTCTTATTCATTTTATCTGTCCTGCTTATCAAAAATTACTTTCTGTTGGAAGGGTACTGAAATGAGAGGGGCAAAATAAAAAGTCGTACCCCCTCCTACATGGTTGCTCAAATAAGTACTAAAGAAAGCATTTTAAACTAAGATATTTAAGATTTAAACTAGGAAACTGATATCCTTACATTATGTAAGGATGGCATATTCAGGATTATTATTATTATTATTATTATTATTATTATTATTATTATTATTATTATTATTATTATTATTATTATTATTATTTGAATGTTTTTGGAGCACCGAAATTTTGTGAGACGAACAGTGATATGTAGAGGTTTAAGATGGGTGGTCATAGAGGAGGAAAAACCAGGATTTTTCTCTGTCTGACTCTCTAACGTAAAGATTATGTGTTGAAGGTAAGAAGCATCATCATTCTACAATAGGTTGCTTTTACGTAGAATATCAATTACTTGAGTTCTCCTTCTTCGGTCTACTTACCTTATGTAGTAAATTCAAAACAATTTCAATTCAATACAAATACATTGTAAAACTTTTCCGTAATTAAACATCTAGGGAAAATTAAACATTTAATAGGGACATCTGTTATCAAAATATCCAAACACGTAGATAGAAGAGTATCTAGTGAGAAATATTGTGAAACTTTATAAAATTCTCCAAATTAGAATTAACATTTACTGGGAAACATTCGTTATGCGCCAGCGAGCATATGGTGAGCAGTGAGCACAGGGGAAATAATTACGAAACTGTTTGCAAACAAAATTAGGGACGCTAATGCAAGTGCGACAACGGCATTTTTTTCTTTTTTTGGTATCGTCATGAGTTTTACACATACGTTACAATTTAATTCTTTCCCACATAAAAAAATAAATAAAATAACCGTAGTGTAGAGATAAAAATGACAACGGCACTTCCGTGGGATCGAACCCACTACCTTCAGCATACAGACTCATTGCTTTAACTAACTGAGCTATTTGTTTTTTTACGTGAACTGAGCCTGTTCCGGTAAAGACGATATTTCATTACGATCCTCATACCAATTCGTCCTTTTCCATAGATAATTTCCACTATTTGCTCTATCTTTATGTTAATACTTAGCATATATTCATATATTTGGAGTTTGCAGATAATGCATATAATAAGACATACTAGAAATATTCGTTAAAAGTTTAGTTTGTAGATTTAATCCACATTTCTCTCAATGACATAGATGTCGCTGCTTCGTGTTGAAATGCAGAATTCCCTCGTGTTCTTGAAAATTTCCCACTTTAGCAGAGTTGGTAATTCTCGAGATTTCTGTCGATTTAATGTTTTTTGCTTCTAATTTCTTTATTTTCAGCTAATATCTAACACAAATATTAAAAACGGGTTTGTTATTAACCTGTCCTGCTGGGGAAACCTTCCGAAATTTCGAACATATAAAGAAAACGGAGATATTTTCAAAAAACTTCAAAATAAAGAGACGCGTCATTTATTTTGCTCATGGTAGTACTTACGGATGTCGTAACTTTCTCTCTTTTTTTCTTATAGCTTTGGTATCTAGACTTGTTTTCTTTGTTCTCTGAACGCCCTCAATAGGAATTGAAGTGAGTGAAGCAAGCTTCTACCATTGGATGTATATGTTAATACTGCCGTCCTAATCGAAAAGACCTTAACTCCACATTTTTCGAAAATCGAGATATTGGTATGGGAATGTTCGTAGTACACTTCTGCATCTCTCTAAAGTGAAATTGACGTGGTTTGACCAATAGGTAGGGTTATGACGTCATGAGTGTTTACCTTATGTTCAAAACTGTAACTGAAAGTAAGCAAAAAGACCTTAAGTGGCAATTCATAAGCAAGAATATTTAACTGTATTACCACATAAATTTTAGATCGTGAAAATATATTTAATAAAGTTTTACTGAAATACAACAAATTTGAACGTACAGCCTAAGCCAAAACGCGTATTGCTTATATTTTCTCGAAAGTATGTGAAATGGAGATAAGGCGTTTTCGCTTAGCAGAGCAGAATAAGGCTTGTATGTATCTCTTTATTGCTTGATAAATTTTATTTAAAAAATGAAATGAAATCTTTCAGTTTTAAGTCCCATGGTTATGCCGTGTAGGCTAAAAGGGACGATAATAATGAGAATGAATGAAATAGTAGAATGAAGAAAGTGGGAGGACCCTTAGGAAGCCCCCTACAAGGTGTTTGTTCCTCATAAAGGCCAGCAAGCTGGGATCAAACCATGGACCCCACGGACTGGTGATGAACTCTTGAACACCGCGGCCCAACTTTCATAAAAGCCTACAGTGTATGCGTTGTCTAGGTTGGGAACAATTTGTCTAAGTAGTAATTTTAACTGTCTTTGAGACTTCTGTATTCGTGTCCCTATCGTGTTGAGATACATAGAAAATGATAAACGAGTGAAATCAGGATATGTAAGTTTTTTTTAAAAAAATATCTAGGGCGTGTCCCTTCGGTGTATGCGATTCTGGGTTGGACTCTCGATTCGAGAGCACAAAAACTTAAGTTTCAGTTAGTTAACTTTTTTGTGATCCACAAAAGGGTAAGTAAGATTTTCTCGTAAATTTTGTTGAAGTCTTGTCTTACTTTGTTTCTCGAAGAATTCTTTTTCGTCCTGTCTTGATTCTCGAAAAATTCTTTTTCGTCCTGTCTTGATTCTCGAAGAATTCTATTTTCGTCTCCTTCCGATTCTCGGAAAAGCTTTTCTCATCCTTTCTTGAAAATTTTCTTGTTTCGTTTTGTTAATTCATGTACACTCATGTCTAAAATCAGTGTTGCATATTTATAACTGTCTTCTTGTGAGAATATAATTTGATAATGATTTTGCAGGGTACTTTTAATACTGATACTATGTGTATAATTTGGAAAAGTATATTTTTGATAAATTTCATAGAAAAAGAATTATAAATACGAAAATTACATTGAGTAAAACAAAACGTTGCTAAATGGACAAGAAAGTTTTATTTTCGTTTTATTGTTCTTATTTACTGCTTCGAAAGTAACGCGTTACTTTTAGGTCCGAAACTTTGAATATATGAAACAAATCTTATTACTTCAATTTTCCGTACTATCATTACTACCGCTATTATTATGAAACTTGCGAGGTACATGACTTGCCGATTATACACGAATTAACATTATAAGAAGTATCGGGTGAATTCGTTATCAAATTATATTCCTACAACAACATATTTATAGACATGCGATAATAATTTTGGACATGAGTGTACAACAATTATGACCTGATTTCTTGCCTAATTCAATCGGTCAAAAAGTGCAAAAGCTTTTTCAGGCCAAGCATCCTAAGCGAGATTTTCCTGAGCTTTCTTTATTCACACCAGACAAATGTCGAGATGGTACCTAAAATACAGGTCCCAGGTCGCTTCCTTCTTTCCCCCATACTTTTCCCTCGGATAGTGTGATCCCCGAAGGATATCATCCTTCCTATGTGACGGGCGAACGTGATCATAGATGCCGAAAGCGCAGATATCTAATTCCTAATCCTAATTCTAATCTTGCCTAATTTAATCTAGTCCTAGAAAGATGCCTGACTTACGCATCTGCGCCTGCGCTAAATAACCTAAGCAGTTCACGATTTGTCTACGTTCAGTATTTGAGTAGTGGTCAAAGTAGGAATATTTAATTTTAATTGTTTGTTCTTCACTTTATTTGTGCTTATTTTGTGTAGCTGGGTCACATACGACCCCAGGGTGTTTTTTTCTGCTACGAAAATAGCATCGTTAGAAACTTTCATTTTTTGGATTTTCCTTTGCACTCTTTACGGTCGAAGAGCAAAACATCATGGCCTAAATAGGTAAGGAACTCATATTGGGAGAACTACCTGCAATATTGGGTGGGGGAGACCAGTGTTGGGTAAGTTACTTGTAATAATGTAACGCGTTACAAGTTACTTTACTTTCTCTTAAAATGTAACGCGTTACTAACGCGTTACTTGCCCCAAGAAAGTAACTGTTACTTTACTTCGAAAGTAACGCGTTACTTTTATGTCCGAAACTTTGAATATGTGAAACAAATCTTATTACTTCAATTTTCCGTACTATCATTACTACCGCTATTATTATTATTATTATTATTATTATTATTATTATTATTATTATTATTATTATTATTATTATTATTATTATTATTGTTATTATTATTATTATTATTATTAATAATAATAATAATAATAATAATAATAACACTGTGTATAAACATTAAAGATAGGCGGTTTGTATTTGAATACTAAAAAAGTAGGTGATTGCCAACCTCTGTAGTCTTGAAGTCTAAGAGTCAAGGACATTGTTTACGAGCTTCTGAATTTGGGTTGAGGATCTAGGTTGAGTATTCGGGCTCGAGCCAAACATTGTTAAAAGTTATAAGGCCCTGTTGAAATATCTTCAAAACTGGTCGGCCCAGGTTTAGAATTGCTAAAGACTCGAGCAGCTCGGCTCACAGCTCATTAACTATCGACCCGAGCCGAGAAGTGAAATTGGGCCCTTGGCTCAGTTGAGCAGAACCGAGCAGACGGCTCATTTCAACCAAGTCAGCTCGAACCGATGGTTCGCCCTAAATGAGCCGGCTCGAGCCATCGGATCAGTTGAGCCGAGCCGAGCTGAGCTTGTTATTTAAAAAATCTCTTGTGGTCTCGCTACCGAGACGAGACGCGATGCGAGCAGTATCCCCTCTCGTGAGCAACATTAAAAGTATTCCACATTACTGCTTAGCTTATATTTCTCATGGATTTCTCTTTCCACTGTAATCAGGCTATGATTTCAAAACGAGTTAAAACGAGAGAGCCATTTATCAAACTCGATTCGACTCGAAACTCGACTCCAAAAACAGTGAATCGGCTCGGAACTCGACTCGAGAACATAACCTTTGATTCGACTAGAAACTCGACTTGAATTCGAGTCGATTTTTTACTTGACTTGTGCCCATCCCTATGCGTTAGAAAAAATGGTTGCTTATTATTATTCTGCTAAACTAATTATATAATAATAACAATGTTGTTATGTAAAATTTAAAATACAGAGTATAGATAAACATTACACTACAATTAATAAAAAGAGAACATATAAACTGGGAATGAATCAAAACTTGCCAGTAACTAAAAACGATACATGCTTTTTAAAGCTAGTTGTTCCAAACTCTATAATCAACGGGAATTAGGATACGCAAACTAACCTAAAATAAGTAATATTACATACCATCAACATTACATCAATAAAGTAGGCCTGATCAGAACAGTTTATTCATATTAACCACTTACTGTATATTGTTAATTATGGCACCCTAGTTGTTGAAACATATTTCCCACCGGTACACCACTTTACTTTTAAATTCTGTCCACCATCATCTTCAGCTTTTAAGAAAAAGTGTTCTCAAATGTTCGAACGATAAAATATTTTCATTCTCCATCTTTATAAAAACAACACCAATCAAAGTAAAATAGACTACCGGTACCATTGCACTCGTAGTTCACTCACTGAATATATTGATTTGGAGCTGTCAAAATCTACAACAAAATCTTCCAGGTGCTTGCAATCAGTACACATGATTTCCCTGAGGCTGTTCTCATCTTCCAAAAACAGCAAGTGGCATTATGATCTTATCTGTTTCTTTTGTGTCAGTGACCGACTGTTGGTCACTGACATACGTAGTTCATGCTCCATTGTTCCATTCTGAGAAATTCTCTTACAGGAAAGAAAAATTTGTTTCCGACAATATATATATATATATATATATATATATATATATATATATATATATATATATATATATATATATATATATATATATATATATATATATATATACATGTATTGTAGTTATTCATCCGAAATGTAACACGAAAAAAGTAACGCAAACTAGGTACGTTACTTAAAAAGTTGTAACGCGTTACTAGGAAACGTTACTTGCGTTACGTTACTTCCCAAGACTGGCGGAGACATCTGCCCAAAACTGTGAAAGAATCACCAAGTGGAAGAATCACCTATTCGGTGTGTTTTTCTCTCCCCGGGAGAAACAAGCGTGTGTATTGCTTACGCAGCTTATATGCTGAACATCACTTTGGAATTTGTGGCGAATGTAAATATGTGAAACGCCCTTCAATAATGCTGTGAAAAAAATTGTGTAGTTGTGTATTGTTTCAAATAATTTGGACGGGAAAAATATTAACATTTGGATTACTAATGAAGAGAAAATTCTGTATTCTTCTAATTGGTGAAATACCTGGCTATAACAATAACCTAACCTAACTTAATCCAACCTAATCAGTTGCAAAAATACATGTTAGGTTAAGTTATACGTCGGTAGGTCACCAGTTAGAAGATTACTGAAAATTTAATAATAAACCATTAACGCAATATTTGTATTCAATAATCAAAGCTGTTCTCGAACTATGAGAAATTTCACTTGCATAAGTGTGAGTACACATTTTGTAACCTAATCTGCAATAAATTAGCACATGGTAAAAACTCTTACTTGACTGATGGTTTCTAAATGTATACATTTTGTAATGAGCCGTATATGACCCCACGGTGTACTTTGTGCCATGGTAATGCTATGATGTTCTTCCAGGGCTAGAAGTGATCAGAATCCTTCTGCGAGACGAAAAATGAACAACGAAAAGCGTGATAAAGTAACATTTAAACTATATTTATTATTGGAGTACATTGTATTGTGTAAATGATTTGCGTATCTTTAAACGTTGATAAGTGCTCATTATATTCGTTCAACCATTTTATCAATTTTCAGTGTTTATGCTATGATCCACACAACACTAAAACAGTGTTTAAGATATTTGGATGAAATGGTATTATTCCTCTCGTTGTCTCGAAAACAAGTATTGACAAATTTTTCATTTCGTCTCTGATTTAAATAGACACTTCTCGCCTCCAATTATTCTCTTTCATTATTAATCCATCTCCTTTAGCCTAAAGGGCAGAAACGTGGGATATTAAACTAAAAATAATCATTTCATTTTCTCAAGTTAATAATGAATATGAAATATAACCAAAATTTTCGATAATATTGAACTCTTTATTTAGTAATTATTTAGTCCCCATGTTATTTGCAAATGATGTCTTATTAATTCTGACACATTATTAATTTCAGTGAGGACAAACCAGGCTGGTTTTGGGATCATTTTGGAGAGTCTGTTCCGATGTCAACGTATTTGGTGGCGTTTATAGTTTGTGATTTTGCAGCTGTGGAATCAGAGAAAAGCTTAAGTAACACAAGGTTCCGAATCTGGGTTCGAAAGGATGCTATAGACCAAGCCAAATATGCAAGTGAGATTGGACCCAAAATTCTGGAACATTTTGAGGAGTATTTTAATGTTAGTTACCCTCTTCCGAAGCAAGATATGATAGCAATTCCTGACTTCAGTGCAGGAGCTATGGAGAACTGGGGTCTTATTACTTATAGGTAAGGATATTTCAAGAATATATTCCTCTTCGTAATAGTATTTCATATAAAATTACTTCATTACATGTAGATGGAAAACAGTATATCTACTTTTATCAAAATAAAAGGGTTAAAGACTAGAGTAAGGATGCTGATTGGGTATTTCAGATACGGTTTGATAAAATGCCGTATGTTTATATTAATTAGGTCAACAAATAATTGTGTTATGTGTACACCATGTGAAAGAGTTTGGTTTGTATGGCGTGAGAATTTCTCAATTGATACTGAAACCAGAAACGACCACTTCGGGTTTCAGTGGAGAGATTAGAGTGGAGTTGGCGTATACAGTATTCTTGTGGCGCTTAATTGATTGCAGAAAACCGCTTCCCGCTGTCTATTACAGTTTTTACTTTGTAGTGATTAACGTTAATACCGGAAGTGGTTTGATTCTGCCGAAGAGAGAAGAGAGTACTTATATTTAGGACACTAAATGAATTTTAAAAAGCTGAAAATGCTTGAAGAGAATTGCCAGAACGAACTTAAAAACAATTATTGTGTTCGAAATTTATATGAAATCGTATACTAAATTTATTTGATTAAATTCAATAAATAATACACTTACATATTTGAAACCAGTATAGTAGGGGATTTATTAACTTAGCTATATTGAGCTGCCACTTTTTATCACCGTATATATACTGAAAATGCAGATACAACCAGCCACCATTTATTATTTAGTACTAAAATGTTCACCATCCCCTTAGGTATTGATCAACGCCAATATGGTCTCTGTATCACTTACGCTTCCCGAGATATGGCTCCTTAAATCTCCCGAGATCGGAACTTCTCGGCAACGGTAAGAGTGACGCGAAAAATTCCATCACTTTCAGATAGTTTCTGATGCTCTATCGAATGGAGGGCTCCAAATTGAAAAATGGCAAATAATAGACATACATACACACAAACGTAAAGAATTCAGTAACGAAGTTTTTATGTTCGTTGATAAGAGCTTGTTATTTCTGATCGTTTTTGTCCTATGTAGATCAAGATTGGAACTGGAAGTTGTAGTGGATTTCAATCACTTCAAATTTTATTACAGAGATAAGAATGGAGATGAGATGTATTCTTGTAACGCTTAATGAATTGCACAAAACCGCTTCTAGGTATCTATGACCGCCTTTGCTCTATCGTAAGCAACGTCAAAACCGGAAGTGATTGAGTTCTGTTACTTCCAGTTTGAATATCATCTGCATACACGAATTTAATTCCTAATTTTTGAGCTTCCGTATCTTGCTCAAATTTGATGGTGATTAATCGACTAGTTCTTGGGATTTTCTTTCTCCCAGACGCACGGGACAAATGGACATAGAAAAAGGGAGATTAATAACACGGAGTTTTGGTACAACAAACTTCTTTAAAAATGTGCGCTTTCAGTGCTCACACATGATTACTCACTCTAAAAGAATTAATTGTTATTCATTACTCATTATAAATGTACAGGTTTTACCAACTTACATTCAATTGCAGCATAAAAAATTCCATATAATAACACTTGCAATCTAAAAGATTTTCAGTCACCCCACCAACATTGCAGTTTGTATCCAAAAGGGCCTTCTGACCGAAGTTAGCTTCTCTCAACAAATTTTCATTCTACAATATATTGGCGTATAATTCGAAACATTTTGCCCAAAGATGAAGCATACTCTGCCAACAGATCCCATTCAGAATAAGAAAAACATATACGTAAAGAGAACTGGTATGCCTGGTTATTTTTTTATAGGATATTCATAAAAATAATTTTATGCCACTAAAAATATATATAACGTATATTATTGGTGATCAAGGAGAAAAATCTCAATGGAATGCCCCTATTAAAATGAAACTGTTATTAAAACATACAATATTAAACTTTTCTTTACAACACTGGCTAAACAACAGTACGTATTTATGGCTAATTGAAGTAGCTCTAGTAGCCAGTTCACCGTGTTTTCATGCTGAGTGGAGGTGAGTTGAGAGCTCCGTGCTTACATCGCCTGTTTTCAATTGTTTTTTCTTCAGTTTTTGGTGGTCCTGTGAGTAGGACTGTTTAGTGGTTATATACTGTAAATTATGTTAAGTCGTACGACATCATGAATACTATTCGACAAAACACGTTAAAATTTGAATTTGACAAGAATTTCCGTCAATTACGACCACCTCTGGCGGAACTACGCGTTTGGTTAAGTGAACAATTTCCTGATATTATGAATCAAATGATTGCTATCCAATTACACAATGACGATTTCTGTGTCTATATTAAACTGGGTACTGCCCTGCATTTTGAGCATGCTTTACGTACTTTGCCCAATTCTGTTCCTTTCCGTCATTCGATTGGTGTTTCCTCTTTGGTGCATATTTTGGATGCTGCAACCATTATATTAAAGTTCGCATTTGTGAATTACCGTGCGAACTTAGTGACGATATAGTGCGTGATACTTTGAGTGAATATGGTGAGATTAAACAAATAATACATCAAAAAAGGAGAGTTCACTTAAAATATCCTGTGTTGAATGGTGTACGCGCTGTTTATATAGAATTGGTGAAACATATATCCCATCTAAACTTCATTTCATGGGTTATAAGGCTTCTATTGTGTACCCTGGACAGCTTCATACATGTTTCCGCTGCTTAAGTACTGATTATCTATTTTCCAACTGCAATGCCCCAGCTCGACAGTTCCCTCGTCCTTAGCATAAAACATAGGAACTTCGTACGACACCTTTATCCAACGGTACTCTCCCAAAAACCCCGCAATACTCGTTAAACCACCTGTCTATTTCCTTACGCCCCGGTGTTCCTACAAGTGGACCTGATATGTCTTCAGCTCCCTCTCCTCCGCCCTCTCCCGCAGTGAATGATCGTACTGAATTTTCTATTTTAAGTTCAGAAGCCATAAATAATACTGTGTCAACTACTCCGGCTCTACAAAAAAGTGTGATTCCGCATCAACGGACCTGGACCAGCCCAGTGTTCCTCGCTAAATTTGGCAACGTCGCAGAATGATAATGTGCCCTTGTCCACCTCAAATGTTCTTCTAACCAAGAATCCAATAACAACTACTGACACTTCATTTGAATCTTCTTCGCCCCTTACTAGAGTTCCTGGAAATCAACTCAGGAGGTCATTACGTAGAAAACGAACAGTGATATCAAATAAAACAGATAGTGGCAGCCAAGCAACCCAAGACTGCGTGAGTGATCCGGAAATACATATCGATGGCGGTGACCTTGACTCTAATCTGGTTTATAACACTCTCTGCTACAGACGAATCTCGTGATCAGAGTGTTGTTGCAGAACCTTTTGTTTCGTAAGTTCTTGTGTCGTGCTTCTAGTCTTCAACATTCATGTAATTTCTTTCTTTTTTTGTTTTGATGCTGTATGCATTCTTTTATACGATTCATGCAGTGCAGTGTTCATGTGATGTTTCCAAGACTGTTTATTTTATTTCTTTCTTCCATTATTTTTTTAAATAAATGTTGGGACAGTTGGAGGCGTATGCATTCTTGGAGACAGAAAGATTTTTCTTTCTTCATTTCTGTAGTGTGGGGTATTCTTACACACCTTCTCTGTTTTTTTGTTGTTATTTTTTCATGTTTTTTTCTTATATTTCATTATTCACTTGATGGCAGACCACCCATATATTAATCGACCTAATGTTTGCCGTTTGTGTTCTATAAACATTGTTGGCATTCACCATCCAGCGAAACAAAATATAGAACCATAAACAAATACTTAATATATCATAGGAAAAACTATATAATCTGAATCTAAACAATCCACATAATACACTATTCTTTTTTCTTCTTTTAAACATCTTTACACTTTTGGTATGTGCAGGTATTTATTACGGCACTTACATCTCAAAACTAATCAACCGTGTATACACAGACCAAAAAGTTTCGATAAGGCAAAAACTATTCAAAAATACAACAATCTCGCCAACACATTTGAGAACCTTAACTATATTATTTTTTAATATACAACCAATGAAATCTTTTAAATTTGAAAAGTCCGCAATTATGAAAAACTCAAAAAAGCAGAAAATAGTACATTTCTTTACAATAACAATTCTCCATTGACTCAAACCATAACAGAAAAAGGACAACTAGGATACTCATGTAACAGATCGTTACATCTCCTGCCTCCTGAAGAAAAAATTCACAAAGCAGGGAATTTTTTTATACATAGATAACCTGAAAATAAACAGATATACAGTATTATAAATATTAAAATTCCAATAAGCATAAACATTTAAATGGTTATTCAAAATTTATAGTTATCCTTCTAATAATGTCACAAATTTACTATTATAAAGATCTAACATTTTCAAATATTTAATTTTAAATTTACTTTTTAATTATCAAATGTTAATACTAGCATAGAAAGATTCCAGATCATCTAAAAACAAATTCATGTTGAAAATTTAATTACATTAACTATATAAATTTAAAAATTTTACTAATTGTACATTCTAACTACCATTATTTTAAAAAAATATTCATTTGTGAAATTTAAAGCTTTTAGTTAATGGATGATCACAATAATACTAAATATTAACAATTTCTATATCAAGTTAGAGCAAATATAATCCCTGAGAAAAGTTTTTAATGTACATTACAAATGTAAACTCCCAACAACACAAAAAATTTTAATTGATTGCCATCAATTAAGAAAATATTAATATAGTAATTAAATAACATTGAATGAAGTTCTTACATTTTTTACAATAAATTACAAACATTAAACAGAATACATAGGCTTTTTTGAGAACCAGACTTTCCCAAAATCAATTGTATCGAGGCTCTCTATAAATTTTAATTTCCGAAACGTGACTTCTGCGCTATGATCCCAAGTTATCATTTTCGTCTGAGATCAAAACAGTATTGGGTGTTAAAAATTTTCTAATAACATATGGTCCATGCCATTTATCACTCAGTGACTTGGCTATCTTATCCTTCAAAGAAGATCTTATGTGAGTCCTTAACAAGACCTTATCACCAATGCTAAGGTTAACATCCCTTCGACGTTGCAACATTAACTTTCATCTACGATTCCAACTTTTCTCCATATTCGACAATGCAGATTGCAAAATATCATTACATGTTTTTCCAGCGAGATCTGACTCAACAATGTCCCATCGGATTTCAAGAGGGGTGTAATTTCGACGTCCGAGAAAGGCTTCGATAGGAGACATCTTGAGTCCAGAATGCTCGCTCAGATTCAAGGTATATTGAAGATCTGGAATGAGAGTAGACCAAAGATGCTGTTTATCTGAAAAATACGTTCTCAACGATGACTTTAAGGTTTTTATAAAGCGTTCAAAAATATTCCCACCTGGATGGTATGGGCTCAATCTAATGTGTTTAATACTTAATCCAAAAAGGAAGTTCTTAAAATTCTCTGAAAGGAAGATAGAGGCATTATCGGTAGAAATAGCTTCTGGGAAGCCTAATCTACTAAATATCTCCAAAATCTTATTAGATACACATACAAAATAAGAGTTCTTAATTTTTCGAGAACAACAAACCTGCTGGCATTGTCCACACCAATTAAGATGAATCTATATCCTCTTGAATTAGGCAGAATTTCGATTACATCGAACATCCAGTGGGCTCCAATGCGTTTACTGTATTCCGACACTAGCTGACACATCTTCTTCTGATTTTCTTCTTTAGATAGTTGACACCGATGACAAGTTCGAACATAATTTTTGACATAATTTGTTATATTGACCCAAGTAAATCTTTTCATCAACTTCTTCAAAGTTTTATAAATTTCAGAATGACCAAAGACTAATTTATCATCGTGGTGATATTCCATCATCACACGACTTAAATCTTTCGGTATTACTATCTTATAGGGATTTATAGCTGAGTTAGTTTTTTCATCAGAACACGTTTGTTCAAAATATACCGGGGACAAGATTCCCATTTTTCTATTTGGTCACTAATAAGTTTTAACATTGGGTCGTCTCTTTGTAAAACATCAATTGCTTCTTTTACCAAGGGTAAACGCCAAGTATGAGCAATTTTTAAATTTTTATTGAATGTTGCCAAACCAACAGGACCATCGATAATTCTAATTTCAAAAAGGTCATGAACCCGGGTCAACACATCGGCAACTAGATTGTCAGCTGACCTTACATGCCTAGTTCTAAAATTAAATTGGCAGAGAGTCTCTACTAATGGACCATATTTCAACACCCTTTTGGAATTTCCCAGTATCCAAGTTAAAGCCTTATTATTGGTAAGCACATCCAATTCGTTGATTAAATACTGAGAAAATCTAGAGATTGGCTTTGCGAGACTTATAAATTCGATTTCGTAAATACTTCTGTGCTTATCGGCTTCGGACAATGTTTTATTAAAATAGGCAACAGGTTGCATCTCCCCTTTGCTATTTTCCTTGGACAAGCATCCAGCTATACTTTTCCCGCTTCCGTCAGCGTTAACAACAAACCGTTTGTTTAAATCTGGGGTCTTAAGGACCACATTATTAATCAAAATGTTCTTTAAACCATCAAGGATTTTTTGATGTTCTACGGTCCAGATAAATTTTGAGTTAGTCGACTTTAATTCGCTAAACGGTCCCATAATTTCTTGGATCTCTGACGCAAACTTAGCGTAGTAACTGAATAATCCCAGAATCTTCATTAACCCTCTTCTATTCCGGGGAGGTGGAATATATTTTAATAGCAGACTCCCTTGAAGGGTCAATTTCCATTTGGTCACCGGAAATAATATAACCGAGATAGTTTTTTTTAAAGAAAAACAAACAGTTGTCTGGAGACACTGTTATATTATATTCCCTAAATCTTTCTAAAAATTTAATTATCGTTTTCTTATGTTCCTCAATACTATTGGAAGAAATGAGGATATCATCAAAATGACTCTTAACACCTTCTTCTCCCAAGTCCCCAAGTACTTTTTGCATCGCTCGAGCTAGAAGGCTACTTCCGGTTTTGATTCCAACGGGAACCCGAGTATATTGATATAACCCCTTCGGGGTGACTATGGTCTTATATCTCTCGAGTTTTCATCCAGATAAATCTGATTATAAGCTTTCTTGAGGTCTATTTTTGAATGAAAGAGCTTATCTGCTAATCCTGTAAGATTAGGAGCCGGAAAAGCATCATTTACTATTCTTTCGTTAGCCTTAATATAATTTCCGACTATCCTGAAAGTATTGTTCTTATTTTTTACAAGGAATATTAGAATGATGTACTTCTATCAATATACCTTCCCTAACTAGCTCCTAAATTTGGTCATCGAAAATTTTTGATTTATCCCTTGGAACCGGAAATGGATTCTGCTTAAAAGTTTTATTTTCTTTCAAATGAATATGACCTACAAAATTCTCAATGCAACCAATTTTTGTTGAAACAACATCTGAATAATCATTCTTTATCGAGTCAATGAAATTTACAATGTCAGGACTCCTATAACTCCAGGATTCATTTACTGAATTTGGTTTTTCAACCTGAGTGTAATGTTCGTTTTTCACCTGATCCGACCGATCCTCAACTATTTTTGAAATTGAATCACCATCTGGCAAATACTTTTTATTTCGTTCCAACAGGGCATGGAATTTTTCCGCTTGCTCTATGTCCACATCTGACGTTTCTGAAGAACTGTCTTTTAAAAAGTCCTGCCTTGGCAATTGTTCTTTATAATTTTCAAGACTTTTTGTGTCACTAAAAGTCTTAGATTTCTTCTTCTGCTCTGAATCCATTGCTGGAACACAACCTTCTTCCCTGATTATATTTTCAGCCAAACTTTTATTTTTCTTCTTAGTTCTCTTCTTTTTCTTCTTCTGATTACTAGTAATTAACAAAGCATCAACCACCGAAGACTTCCGAGGAACATTCTGGGACTGATCCGTTGACACCTTTTGTTCATCACCGTGCATTGATCAAATTCTAGCCATATCTGAGGAACATTTTTCACCACCATCTTCTATCGAGCTCTTTATAAAGTCCCACTTTCTATTTTCGTGAACCTCAGCCGCCTTTAGTATATGATCATCAATCATAGTTCCCAATAGATTTTCATCAGCACCACTACATGGATTAAATCCTATATTAACTAATAAATAATAGCGTTACAGTTTCGGCAAATTAACTTTGCCTTCATCAGACACAGATAATGTGTCTGATGAAGGCAAAGTTAATTTGCCGAAACTGTAACGCTATTATTTATTAATTAATATATGCTTTGGTCAGAATTTGTCTGTTATTTTATAAAAGAAGTTCCAAAGCTAGAATGAGTGGCATTCGGATTAAATCCCTTAACCACTAATGGATCATCTTCATTTAAATCGCACTCAATCATATTAAGTAAGTCTAACAATTGAGTGGGATTAGGAGCGTTGATTTTCAAAATTTTTGATTCAAAATTATCAGTCTAAATCGCATTGCACTTCTTTATTAGATCTTCCAACTGAATTCAAATCGGCACGAATGAAGATAGAAGTCAATCCAGAATGAAGAACAGAAGCAGAAACTATCTTTTTCACTCATACTCGAAAACTTTTTATGGTCATCACGATCACCTGTCCTAAACTCCAAATCCCTCATTCCTCGGTGGTAACTCAAGCGAATTCTTTTGTTTCCGTTGTAAAGAATTAAATTATTATTATTATAGTCAACCACTGCACTAGTTGCTCTCAAGAAAGACATACCCAAAAGACACTCGCATGGTAGTTGCTCTACAATTCGAAAATTCACCCTTTCAAAATGTCCAGACAAATTCACGTTGAGTGATATTTCTTGTTTCGTAACGAAATTTAGTCCTGAAGGAGCATTAACCACTCGTTCTTCAACTACTCGAACGTATTTCTCGGCATTACAAGGTCTCACTAAGTTATAAGTGACGAGATTAAAACTTGATCCACCGTCAATGCAAATTAAAACCGAAACAACATTAATTTTTCCATAAACAAACGTCACCACACCTCCATCTAACTCGGATCGGATTCTTCGATCAAAATTTGAAATTTCATTCTTGGATCGGTCTTTATTTTTCTCCAAATGCAATCCTGAAGTCATCTGATTCCGTGACTTTCCTTTCAATTGACTCGATTGTTCATTCGGAAATAGCTTACAAGTTTTCTGATTAATTTCGGATTTATGAACAAAATTTCGATTATCCCGACTATTAGATAAGAGTACATTCTCTTTTCCTTTATTACTTCCTATAAATTTATTATATTCAAGCTGATCCCTATTTCTAAGTACATACTGTTCCGCAATATTAATAAGTTCAACTTTATCACGAGGAGCATAAAAGTTCAACATACAAAAACCTCTGGTTAGGATGCATTCCATTCAAAATGATTTTAACAAGCTCTGATTCTTAAATCGTCATTCCAATAACATTCATGAATATCACTATTGATTTAACATAATTATCAATTAATTCATTAAGTTTTTGTTTCCTGTAAATACGCTCGGAAATAAGAGTATGAATACATACAGGAGTGATAAAATTCTCTAACAGTATACGTCTCAGAGTTTCCCAATTCATACTATCATTTAATGCTGAAATAATATTCCGTAATACAGCCCCTTCGCACTTCGAAACCAATACTGTTAATATCATTCCTAATGAGTTTTACGTCCCACGGTTATGCCGGCTAGGCTAAAGGAGAGTCATTCCTAATGAATAGCTTGTTTCCAGCAAAACTTCTTCAATCCTAACTATTAACTCAAAAATCTGCAGGCTATTATTGCCATCAACATTTCTAAATTCTCTAAATTTATTTTCCAAATACTCAGAAGATCGCTGAAAACAATATTTTACCATAAATTTATGTTCCATATCTAAAGTCATACTCTGAGGAATGGAATGTGACACTGGTTTTACTAAATTTAATCTTTGTCCTTGATTATTTGGATTTTTACCATCTAAATCAAAATTTGGATTTAGATAACCAAAATTAGTATTTACTGCTTTAGGGGTACTGTTCCGAATATAAGAAACCCTTCTGTAATAATTATCAAGATTTAAATATCTACTGGCAAACCTATCATTTGGATCATTATTTTGAGGCGGCCTTGTATAACAGTTCTCTGGAGATGGCTCAGCAAAACTAACCTTACCATGATCTCTCCTATTTTCACCTAAACTCGGAGCATTCGCTACTCCACTATAACCAAAGGTATCATCAGATAACTGTATTGAATTATTATAATCATTCTGTACATGGGAAGGAAACCGTCTAACATCAAAACTATTTTGAGCCGGAGGAGTCAACTCCATACTCATGGTTCCGAAACTCGACCGTTGGTCTAACTGAAATTGACCAGTTGCATCTAAAGTCACATAATCTGATTCGGGTATTTCAATACTAACATATTCTCTAGTTTCCATAATGTTAACAGGAAGAAAAAGCAAGCTATTCAATAAATTAAAACATTAATATTAAAAAAACTACTATGACTATTATTACCAAAATGTCTACACCAAATGGAAAATGAGCAATCAAGGCGCCAAAACCCAATCAAGTTCTGGAAGTAAATAATTAATTTACTATAACAAAACTACAAAAATAGACAATATCACATGAGAAAAATTCTTATCAATAATTAATATTTGGTTTAATAAATTAACCACAAATTATTAAGCAAGAGGCAAAGATGTACTTACTAATTTCCAAATTACCAATAATTCAAATTACTTATATTATCACATTCAAACATGAGGACAAACACATAAATAAACAAAAAAGAAAAATAGTGGACTTGACTCTTATTTTATGTAACGCTCCTATCCACCCTCCTCCGCAAAAGAATCCGAAGCAATCGAACAAAACCAAATTTAACAAAATCGAATGATTCCTCCGGACTCACTCGAGGAAACTAATGGCAGACGGAGCATTGAGGGAAGCACAGGTCTCAGCCGAGTTCTCTTTTGGTATATATCTATGATCCGATATTTGGATTATGCAAAAGTTGTTATCAATAAATACAAACAAAACACAACAATTCAGATGTTTATATAACAATTTATTATAACCAAATCTGTTGTGGTGAATATGCGGTCAATCGTTAGTTGACTATATATACACCGTTAAAACAAAGCAGAAAAAAATCCATAAACTAGAAATTCGGTTCAGTAGAAATTTACCATAGGAATCCGGGCTCTAAACTTTCATTCAAAAATTTCAAAAACTATAAGCTAACAAACTTAGAGTCTTTTTTAAATCGATTGTAATCAAACTCAGCATTCCAATAATTAATCAATAAAGCTAAAAATATGTAAAGGTGAAAAAGCAACTACTAATCAACCGTGTATACACAGACCAAAAAGTTTCGATAACGCAAGAACTATTCAAAAATACAAATAGACATATCAACTTCGAGATCTCTTATCAATCAGATGAAAACTAACCCAATAATAGCATTAATTAAAAAGGTATACGAACTTTTGAATCAACCTAAGAATTTATATAATTAATCGGAAGTAAGAAATCATCCAATCAAATTACTAATTTTCCAGTCTAAAGAAATTCAATTCTCGCAATGTTGTACAATTTCAAAAAAAATTAATACTCCAAAATTCAAGAATTTATAAAAATTCACAAGTTGTATTTAATTTCAACCTTAAACAGTCATATATCCTGCATTCCTAGCTAATTAGAAGCAAAATAAGGCAATAAAACATTTTTCCAATTTTTTGTACGAACTTTCCAATTTTTTGTACGAACCTAATATTTGTTCTGAATTCATTTAAATATAGAATCACTCATACCAAGAATTTCCATTCCATTAATTTAAAAATCAGAATAAGTTTACATAAGTAATGAAAAGTATGATTCTAAACTTTCTTGTTCAATTTCTAAAAGTCAGAACGATTGAATAAATTAATTCGTATTCAGAGCATTAATCCGCTTTTTCTGGCCAATTTGTAACAAACACCAAAAAATACAGGAAAAATTCTTAAATCAAATAGGTAAGGAGGAGAGCAAGAATACTGGATCATATAACCGCGTCTCGACCATTTTTCGCGGGGGAGGGGATTCCGAAGAGAAAATATATTTTTTTAAAAAAAAAGTTTACAAAAACACAAGAGATAAGCAGAAAGGACCAATCAAAATGGGCTAATAGACAACCACTTTTCGGAAAGGCACATCTACACCTCTACACATGCAGTCTAAATAAGTCACTTACCATAATTTTAGAGACGTAAAACTTTCACTCCTTTTCGTTTACTGTCCAGAATTTATGAATCTGCACCCTTTGGTCTCTTCGTAGACTTGTATTTTCTACACTATTGACTGATTAAATGGAATCACGGCAGTGTAACGTAGTTTTGTCAAAGCGAGCCTAATGATCAAAAAGGACTCACGACGAAGATGAGATAATTCAAGCCAAAAAATTATAGTAGCAATAGCCATTCACATTGTGCTAAAAAGACACAGAAGGAAAGCACGAACTTTGCAAAAATAAGCTTGTAACACAACACATGACTATAGGTCAAACAGACCATGCTGCCCATATGAATCACATCCGACCATTTCAATTTTTTTTTAAAAATAGCAAAAAAGAACAAAACAAATTTGTAATTCTTTCACTCGTATTTAAATTGAATTAAAAAGCACTGAAATACGTTATAAAGCATTTCACGAGTCACTCACTTTCAACCCACGCTACACTGTCGATCCACGTCCAACTTTAACACACTATAACGAAAGCACAGCTAAGAGGCAGACACAAGCAACAGGAATAGAAGTCAAGGCCAAGACATGTTATCCCTGTGCACGACAAGAGTCAAGTCATCGCCGGGAAGCTTCCTCCCACGAACGACAGCTTGATTTCCAATACAAGGTTGCCAGCTCTGAACACCTAAACTTTATTCTCGTTCTTTCTGGCTTTTTTTTAAAAAAAGCTACCAAGTAATTAACACATATGAAAACCTTAACTATATTATTTTTTAAAATACAACCAATGAAAACTTTTAAATTTGAAAAGTCCGCAATTATGGACAGCTCAAAAAAGCATAAAATAGTAAATTTCTTTACAATAACAATTTTCCATTGACTCCAACCATAACAGAAAAAGGACAACTAGGATACTCATGTAACAGATCGTTACAAAAGTTTCCTACATACGACTGGTTTGTGATCTGACGTAATGTGCACACCAAAATATTATCTTCAGACATTCGTATTGTTTGATTGAGCTTTGTTCATGATTTACATCCTACTAATGAACGACTTCACACTATCCATCGTGCTGATTCTCCTAATTCTGTGTACTCTGGTTGCCTGGATACACTTTTGCATCGTGTATCGGAATGTAATGATAGTCTTATGGGGTGATCTGTCGGACCTCCTTATGTGGTTTATTGCTGTGATCTGTCGTAAACCGGATCACTATTTTGATCGCCGTGTGCTTGCTCTTCCGGACTATGTGTGGTATCCCTATACTAAACTTAATGCTGTTAATTAGCTTATTGGGTATACTATCTATTATACTCTGTCTTTGAGGCCAAAGTGTACAGTGGAGGAATGTTATTTGTGTTTAAAATATGTTCGTAATCAGACTTTTCTTCAGTTTACTAAGACTGACCGGTCTGTATTTGCAAATTTTCTCACAGTGATCTTGTAAAGTTTCATAATATCCTTGTCCGACGTTATGTAATATCAGTATCTGTAATGTAATGTAATAGGTAATTTAGTTCAATAAATGTATTTAGTAATTAAAAAAGAAGTAGAGCGTTGGCTTTGCATTCGGGAGGTCGTGGGTTGGATTCCCGCTGTTGACTATTCTAACAGGTTTTCCTACCAGGCAAATGCCGGAATGGTACATACTAAACCGGCCCTAGCCGATACGTTCGCAAATCTTTTCCATTGTTGTTAGATATCCAGTATAAAATGGCCTCTGAGCTGTATCGGGTGATTGTTAAATAGATAAATAAATAAAATAAATTAATGTAAGAACCTAAAATTCTATCTTACTCTTAAACTTTAATTTTAAATACCTTTTAACTACTTCTTTCTTGTTACTTGTACAAATATTTAAACTGGCTTAAATTATTCATCAGAGTAAAATATTTTCCAGTCTACTTTTCGCGTTTTCCCCACGGTAAATTTTTAAGGTTGAAGTTTTCTATGTTCTTAATGCATGTTTTTGAGTTTCAATTATTGCTGGATTTATAATAACTTGTTCTGCAGCAAACGTTATTCAGTAAGATTTACAATCATTTCAAAACGTAGATGTGAATACAATTTATAATAATGTGTTCTTGTATTTTTCTTAAACACATTTCACATTCGTACCATTTGACTGTGATTCTCTCTCTCTCTCTTTAGTGGGGACTTTTTTTTGTTTACTTTGTTCAACACAATACCCAGAAACATTTGATTAATAAATCCAATTTCTGACTAAAACTTTTAATGCTAAATTAATCGTTAGTGTTTTTTATTTTATTTATTGTAGAATTGGAGTTTTAAATCAATTAATCAGTAGCAAGGGTTTCTACTACTCTGGATTTATATTATGACATTGTGATGCTCTTGAACTATAGTGAAATAGAGCGCTTTATATCGTTTTATAGAGAAACAGCACTTCTATATGACCCTGAGGTTTCATCTTTACCAAACAAGGAATGGACGGCAAACGTCATAGCCCATGAACTAGCTCACCAGTGGTTTGGCAACCTCGTTAGTCCCAAATGGTGGACAGATCTCTGGCTCAACGAAGGTTTTGCAACATATGTTGCCACTTTAGGGGTTGATCACGTAAGTTGTTCTTCATAATATACAGATAGTTGATTTATTAGTATCACTAATTTTATACTAATTTCTATTTGAAAAAATGAAAAGAAATCTTTGAGTTTTACGTCCCACGCTTACGCTGGTGAGGCTAAAGGAGACGGTGAAGATGAGAAATGAATGGAATGGTGGAATGAAGAAAATGGAAGGAAAGGGGAGAATCCCGAGAAAACCCACGAGCATAGTATTTGTCCATCACAAAGTCCATTCTAATTTCTATTTGATTTTAAGGGTGATTTATACAATCATAATTAGTAGTAGAGGTTCGATGTGCATTTTTAACCAGTATGTTTTTTATTTATAGAGAAATCCCAAATTAATAATCATTACCTCTATTACAGTGATGAGATGTACTTTAATATACGTACTTTACTGAAGTTACGTTCAGCGTTACCTCTGACCAAAATTACAATAAAGCAAAGACTTTGCTCGAAAGAGTAAATGCACAAATTTTGTTGGATACAGTATGCAATATGAATCAAAAGTTCCAGAAACACTAAAAAAAGTCATTTATTATAGGAAATATGGAGATAATACGTGAAACTATTCCCGGCGACCAAATTAATTGTAATAATGTGGAAGTAAATCTCGGCACGGGTCTAAAAGGTTAATTAATGAAAGTAGAATTATGGGCTTTAGTCATGATATGCAAATGAATTACAGAAGGAAATAAACAGAGCAATGTAAGAATTTTACAAAAGAAAATATGAAGACATACGTAGAAGAATTCGGAAGAGCCGATGAAATATATGGAAATTCAGGGGAAACAAGGAAGTACAGGAAGATGGAAAGAATAATGCGTAGAATAGACTTTCAAGAAAGAAATATAGTAAGCGAGGATGATAAATGGTTTTTAGTACTTTGGGACAATTTTAAAATAGCTGCTACATTGAGGCGGGAAAGGAGAGGCAACGTAGTAATTTCAGTAATACGTCATTCGAATTTACTATGAACATTTCCACTTGTTTCTGTTATTCAACTTCGGAACAAGTAAAAATGTAAAACCCTATCATACTCCGGACCTCACAGTTTGCAGAATTCTCAATTTTGTCGCACATGCTCAGTGCTCACAAGTCGATAGCTTTGATATTCGCAACTAGGTTTAAATCTCGTTACGATGGGTATGGAGAGAGACAAAAAGGAAGAAAAAGATAATAAAATAATCAATTGTTATGTAAAGTATACTCTCTTCATGAAAGAGAATGATTGTAACTATGTATCAGTTTCCCTATCTTGTCATTACTTTTTTAAAAAAGAAGAAAAAGAGAGAGTAAAAAGATTGCAAGCTGCTTCGATCAGCTGAGTTTTGTAGTCAAGGAGAGAGGGGAGGAATTCTGTTGTATTGCCTCAAGGCCGATTACGTGTTACGCGTGTCTCAGCTGACGCGATGGTAGCGCCAATTGCTTTGGTGGGTTCGCTCGTCCTTCCTGACAGCGAACTGACCATGAAGTGCTAGGTGTGGAAGGATGTATAGAATATGTTGTTCGGAGGAGGAGAAAGGCTATATCCTGTTCGCGTTCTATATAGTTAAAAGAGGCCTTTACTTAATGTGACGTTGGATTCAAATTTCATTCCATTCCAAAGCTTTTGTGGAGTTTCATTACTGTGTGGAAGAATAATAGAAATGAGAATAAGAAGTTGTTACTGTGCATGTGTTTTGTGTAATTTTTCTAAAAAGAAGTGCTGTGAAAAAATAGTGTTACTTCGTGGTCGAATTAATAGTGCAGTGCAGTTTGTGCCCAACTGTGTTTCCCAGTGACTGAAGTTTCTTTCCATTTGCCACTCTTTATATTGGTTTCATTTTTATGCCTCTTGTTTTTCTGCCGTGTTTCTCACGTACGAAGAAGATATATAAGATACTTTGCCTAAGTCTGGCCAAATCGCTGAGTTTCCCTATTCAAGGAAAGCTCTTGTTGGAAGTGTTAATTTGCAGTTCTCTATTTGGTGGAATGAGAACGAAGGAAACTCGTGCTTGAACTGGCAGAAATATCCCACTTCAGACAGTGTTAGCATTCCGAAGCGTCGGGGATTGAATGGAAATCACGTGGTACTCATTTTTATGTGCTACTTTGGAAATTTGCTGAATGGTGGAATGGGAATGTAGAAAACGTAAGTGCGTATGGTGTCTAACCTTTGGTTTGTACAAAAAAGGTTTATTCCCACCACTTTGTAAAGGTTCCTTTTCTTCATTTTCATGAAGTTGCTATTAGGGGAAAAAGTGGAATGCGGATGTTGGATGTCACGAGGCAGAAAATAGCTCAAACTGATAGAGAGAGAAATATCAGTCCTGGTTATATCTTCATTGGGCTTAATTACAGAATTGTACAGAATTCAGTTGAATTGTTCAGAATTCAGTTGCAACAGTTACAAGGGAGTGTTGCGAAGTGCAGTAGTTGCATGCTGACTGAAAAGAGGAGTTTTCCTATCTATACGATTTGACTAAAGTTTGTCAGAACTTCAATACAGCTTGATTAGATTGCACAGCAATAACCAATTATTCTCGTTTCCCTTGTCAACTTGGTAAAGTCGACATGCAGTCCCAGGATAAGCATATGAGGAAGTAACTATAGAATTGAAAACGACGTGAGGTGAGTGTTAAACTATTTAATTATTAGTTGGTTGTCCTTGTGTGTGTTGTTTGTTCGTGGGTCGTGTATTCGTTTCCATTACAGCTCGTTGTGGTCTAATACGTTTCCGATTCTTCTGTAGTTATCTAACCGCGTGATAATTCAACATTTAATATTTTGGCCGAGAGCCATTATTATTATTCATTTATCATATTTATATGTTTATATTCGTATATTATTGGTGTTACCTTAATTTATTTCGTCTCCTGAATATCGAATATAGAGAACGTTTGGAATTTTGGTTTAATATTGAAAGATTGTGTACGAAGTTTAGATGCGTTAGACTTACGGGGTGAGATACTGCTTTGGCGTATTTGACATTGAATTCCAATTAAAGTTTTCCTTCATTAAACGTTAAATATTTAACTTTCTGCTTATTTGAATTGTATTTAGAATTCAATCCCCCCCCCCAGAATTTTTGACTACTTTGAATTACTAGTTTATGAATTGCTATTATCGCTTGTAATACTGAGGAAGTAGAAAGAATTGATCTCTCTCCTTATTAATATATTAAATATAATTAAATATTGAAAATTTTGGATATTTTTGTAAAACTTCGAGATTTCAACACATTTATGATTATTGATCTTTCACTAATTTTTGAAGTATTTAAATTGATATTTGAAACTACAACGTATTATATTTATCGACGGAGAATTTATTGTTGCCATCGGATATCTGAAGGATCAGATAATACTTGTAAATATTTTGTTAATAAAATTTATTAAGCTGAATTGTGTTTGCTTTCATTTCTTTGATATAAGTATATTTGGTTATTTGTGTGGTATTTATTTGAATTATTGGATAAATGCTGAATTATCTTTCATTGCCCGAATCCTACTCTGAATATAATCTGGTGACGTCCACTCGCGTAGATCCCTCTGTAGTTGGTTGAGGGTGTTGCTAACTAATCAACATATCTTGCGACGTCATTATCCATGTATCTTGGCGATTACTCTGACTTTGACGGCGGATGGGAACGCTACACCTCACAGTTGGCAGAATTCTCAATTTTGTCGCACATGCTCAGGGCTCACAAGTCGATAGCTTTGATGTTCGCAACTAGGCTCAAATTGACGAGTCGTAGGTAGAGTATGTCGCGTGCTAACTGCTAAAGTCGAATGTTCCTTCTTTCCTTCTGCTAGTGAACTCAAAGACGCTTTGAGTACATTGGCGGCAACTCAGTACAATGACGTAACAGCAAAGAATTTGTATTGCCTTATGATTAAATGCATGAATGTTCTGACTGATATGTTGAAATGTAGAGTACGGTAGAATTCTCTTTTATTAGTGACCTTTGAATATTTTCTAGGTGGAACCTCTTTGGAATGTAAAAGAATACACTGCTTTCAACTTATTGAGTTCTACATTTGGTTTGGATTCTCTCAAGTCTTCTCATCCTGTATCTGTTCCTATCGGAAATCCTGACGAAATTCCTCAGATATTTGATACAATCTCTTACGAAAAGGGTAAGTACTTTCATAGCAGTGTTGCAAATTGAGGACAAATTTAGATTTTAAATTTATTGAAAACGGAAATTAACTTTGTATACATGCTGTAATGCAGTAAAAATTTCAAAACAGAACTGAAATTAAAGAAATCCGCAGCAGATATGCTGTGAAACTAACGAAATTACACACAATAAAACAATATAGAGATAGCTATCAATGAAAACACTCTTGCACTGCAAGATATACTGTAGCTACTCTTTGGAGGTTAGTAACATTAAACATTCATGCACTGCGACTCTCTATTAGTGTTGTGTTGTGTGATAACACTGACTTGTGAGAAACACGTCACATATAGGCCCTATATCTGATATAATGTTCATTTCTCTAATGCAGTTTTTGAATCGGATTTCAAATCTGAAGGGCATTTTACTATAGCACGTCAAATTTTGATGATATCGTCAGTTTTGTCATTCAGCATTTATTTCAAGTTTCCGAGGAGTCGTGCTCAGATATATGAGCAATTCAGGGGAAGATGATGGTACGTAACATCTTGTAACTTTTGAGTAAGTATGAAAAAGTGCAACATTCCTATGCAATGTAATATTTGGTCCAGGAATTAATTCGTGCGGGTGGACAAGAGATGGCGCAACGAACGGAGCGTCCCACAGTTCCGTGTATCCACACATGTGTTGCAAACCCCTGTCATCGCGTATCGTTCGTAGTATAGGGCAGTGGATTAAAGCGTCAACAACACCAGTTTGTAGTTAAGTGAACATGGCGCAATTTGTGCCTGATAAAGTGTTTTTGCGGGGTGTCCTGCTGCATTACTTTAACATGCAGAAAAGTGCGACTGAAAGTCATCGTATTTTGGTGGAAGTGTATGGTGACCATGCTCTAGCTGAGCGAACGTGTCAGAAGTGGTTTGCACGGTTTAGAAGTGGTGATTTCGGCTTGGCAGACCAAGAGCGAGCTGGACAGCCAAAAAAATTTCAAGACGAAGAATTGACAGCATTGCTCGAGCAGGATTCGTGTCAAATGCAGGAACAACTTGCAGCAGCATTAGGCGTTGATCAAACAACAGTTTCCAAACGCTTGAAAGCCATGGGAATGATTCAAAAGATGTCACATTGGGTTCCACATGAATTGAAAGACAGAGACGTTGAAAGACGAAAAACCATTTGCGAATTGCTGCTTCAACGACAGAGCAGAAAGGGGTTTCTGCATCGAATTATTACGGGTGATGAGAAGTGGATCCATTACGAGAACCCTAAACAAAAAAAGGCCTGGGTGAAACCAGGTGAACCAGGTCCATCACAACCAAAACGAGATATTCACTGTGCAAAGGTTATGCTGTGCATATGGTGGGATATGAAAGGTGTGGTGTACTATGAGCTGCTGCAACCGGGTGAAACTATGAATGGAGAACGTTATCGACGACAATTAATGCGTTTGAAGCAAGCTCTGGCCAGAACACGACCAGAATGGGAGAACAGACATGATAAACTTATTGTTCAACATGATAACGTTCGCCCACATGTCGCAAAACCGGTCAAAACCTATTTAGAAAATGTCGGATGGGAAGTTTTACCCCACCCGCCGTATTCACCAGACGTTGCTCCTTCGGACTACTACTTGTTCGATTGCATGAACAACGATTTGATTGGACAGCGGTTTACTTCTTCAGAAGATATCGAAACATGGGTCTCTGACTGGATCGCTTCCAAGGATGAGGACTTCTTTCGCCACGGAATCCGTACATTGCCTGACAGATGGGCGAAAGTGGTGGCTAGGGATGGACAATATTTTTCTTAAGGTATTTATGTGTTTTGTGTTTGTACTACAGCTTCAATGTGTGCGTACCAACCGCACGAATTAATTCCTAGACCAAATACAATGTTACATATCAAGCAGGCCTCCCGTATGATGTGATGGTACATTTCCGAACTTCAACTACCTACATACTGTTTTGTGCTCCGATCCAAACAATCTTACTGAATAGCTCAATTTCGATGTAGGTGGCTCCTACTATTAACCTCTTCAGAGATTCATATAGGCTACATATGAGGATAAATGGATTTTAACTATTGGTACAGCGACTTCACACTTCCGGTACGGACAAAAATGAGTGGACAATTCTTTGCAATGAGTGACAATACGTATTTGCTATTGCACGAATTCGAGGTCTTATGCTAAGCTTCGGGTGGAATACAGTATTGAAGCATCTCAACTATTCATATTGAAACATCTCATTTATGTAAGACAATTTGAAGGCAGTATTATTACACAATGGAAACATATAAGTATCAGCATCGTTTGGATACTCTCCTCAGCTGAAAGAGATGTACGATACTATGTTGCTAGTTCTTGAAAGGAAGAAAAAAATGTGATTTTCAGAGTACAATTGGCGTGTATGTAGTGATCTAAAAGTAATGACCATTCGCATGGGAATGTAGAGAGAGTACAACAAGTGCTGCTGCTTCATCTGCGAGTGGGACAGCGGAAATTGGAAGCACCATTACATAAACAAGAATTGGCCGATCGCAGATAGGATGCAGGCAGGAACTAAAGATGTTCTTCATGTGCCGTTGTTTTAGAGTAACACACTTATCATGGCACTGTATCATATAAATCTGCGGTTCATGAATTTCGTGAAAACACCAGATAACAACTCAGGAATTTTACAGTATTTATACAACTACTTTTGGAAATTAAGTTATGCAAAATTGAAAGGTGTGGTCATAAGTCCACAGAAGAAGATAATAGCTGTCAGTCATTTCCAAGACTTAATGGGTGGTACTGAAAGAAATGTACGGGTGGCATCAAGTTATTGTACCCTATTTCCTATAAATCTGCTTACTACCTGTATGTGAATGTTGTGAAGAAATGCATTAGTGCGTACAGATAACTGGATTGCAACATATCCCTTAAAATTAATCACCTTCATTCTCATTGTCGTAATTAATCTAATTGAGTAGAAAATTGGTATTAATCAACGAAACTTATCACCATGAAAATGCCAAACACGTATTTCAAACTTTGACCGTTTCTGATTTTGGAAACGCTCCTGCGTACGCTATAAGTCTTAACTAGGAACCTCGTATATAACATCTTCATTAAGAAATCATATCTAATACTTTTTTTTTTAGTAATACGTCAACGTTTGTTGTAACTCTTATTGAAACGTTTGGGTTGCAAGCGGAGCAAGCAAGACAATTGTTCCAAATGTATTTCTTTGCAAACCAACAACAATCTTGATTTAATATTGCGCCAATACCTTTGCAACGGGCCACGTCGTTTACTCTTTTCCAACACATTTCCTTTCTGCTTGTGTGTTCGGCGCCCTCTTGCTTTCAGCGCCCGGAACCACAGCCCCGCTCGGCCCCCCAGTTGTTAAGGCTCTGCCAACTGAAAACATAGGAAAAGTTTCTTCCAGACTTTCATTAAATTGTTCAATCACTTACCACAAAGCAGTAAACTGAAAAAATAAACGAAAACATGTTAAGAAATTCAAGGCTGTAATAAGAAAATTTCTATTAAATGCTCCATTTTACTGTGTCGATGAATTGCACAATGAAAAAAAAAAGAACATAAAGATAGATGACCATAGCTATTATTATCTGTTCTGCTTAATGTCATTCATGTAATTAATATTTTCATATATTGAAATTAATATGTAACCATAGTATGTACCAAATTTCTCAAAAGTAAATCCCCACGTTAAGAGGGTTTGCATATCCAGGCTCCTAACTGTGAAAACATTTACGATCACTCTAACCCCAATCATTTCACAGATTCAACCTGTTGTATATAAGTTATTAGGACGTAAAATTGAACATAATTTATACGAAAAAGACTTCTATGCATTGCAAGACCTGTAACTGCCAAATATTCACCACAAACGTATAGTAGTAGTAATGGGGTTACTTTGCCTAACTTTTTGGCCCCTGGGTCCCTGCCTCAGGACCCATGGTCCCTGGCCGGGGTCAATGACCTAGGGGTACATAGGACCACCCCCTCTAAATTTTGGCAGGGGTACCATGGCCCACCCCCTAAATTTTGGCAGGGGTACATAGGACCACCCCTCTTAAATTTTGGAAATTGCCAAATCTAAAAATTCGGTATGGTAGGGTAGGACCATAGTATGTACCTCTATCAGTATTGGGGGTCTATGTCGTTCCCTTTCATGGGTAAAAAATTGCCAAAAAGTCAAATTTCGTGGGTTTTTGACCTAATTTATCCCCTTGGATGAGGTATTATTACCCTATATGGTTATATGGGCGTATACAGGGGTCCATTCCCTTTCATAAGACATGGGTATATTAATGCACCCCTTGAAAAATTTGGGAGGGATACCTTGGCCCACCCCTTAAATTTTGGAAATTGCCAAATCTAAAAATTTGGTATGGTAGCCTAGGACCACAGTATGTACCTCTATCAGTATTGGGGGTCAATGTCGTTCCCTTTTATGGGTAAAAAATTGCCAAAAATTCACATTTCGGAGGTTTTTGACCTAATTTATCCCCTTGGATGAGGTGTTATTACCCTATATGGTTATATGGGCGTATACAGGGGTCCATTCCCTTTCATAAGACATGGGTATATTAATGCACCCCTTTAAAAATTTGGGAAGGGTATCTTGGCCCACCCCTTAAATTTTGGAAATTGCCAAATCTAAAAATTTGGTATGGTAGCCTAGGACCACAGTATGTACCTCTATCCGTATTGGGTGTCTATGTCGTTCCCTTTCATGGGTAAAAAATTGCCAAAAATTCAAATTTCGGGGGGTTTTGACCTAATTTATCCCCTTTGATGAGGTGTTATTACCCTATATAGTTATATGGTCATGTATAGGGGTCCATTCCCTTTCATAAGATATGGGTACATTAATGCACCCCTTGAAAAATTTGAGAGGGGTACCTTGGCCCACCCCTTCAATTTTAGAAATTGACCAATTTAAACATTTGGTATTATAGTACAGAATCCTAATATGTATTATGATAAATTTGGATGGTCCACCTCGTTCCCTTCTAGGGGTACCAAATTGCCAAAAAATATAAACGTAAGCAATACGTAGTACCACGTGTTTGGTTTTCGACCTAATTTATTCCCTTGGATGAGGTCCTATTACCTTATATGTTTATATGAGCGTATACAGGAGTCTATTACCTTTCATAAGACATGGATATATTGGTGCACCCCCGGGAGGGGTACCTTGGCCCACCCCTTCAATTTTAGAAATTGCCCAATTTAAACATTTGGTATAATAGTATAGAACCCTAGTATGTATCACGATAAATTTGGGTGGTCCACCTCGTTCCCTTTCATGGGTACACAATTGTCAAATTTTAGTACAACCACGTGTTTGGTCTTTTGACCCAATTTATCGCCTTGGATGAGGTCCTATTACCTTATATGGTTATTTGGTTATGTACAGGGGTCTATTCCATATCATAAGACATAGGTACATTTGTGCACCCCAGGAGGGGTACCTTGGCCCACCCCTTATATCTTGGAAATTGCCCAATTTAAACATTTGGTATTATAGTATAGGACCCTAACATATATTACTATAACCTCGTTCCCTTTTAGGGGTACAAAATTGCCAAAAATATAAACGTAAGCAATACGTTGTACCACGTGTTTGGTTTTTGACCTAATTTATTCCATTGGATGAGGTCCTATTACCTTATATCGTTATATGGTCGTGTATAGGGGTCCATTACCTATCATAAGACATAGGTACATTTGTGCACTCCTTTAAATTTTTGTTAGGGGTACATTGGACCACCCCTTCAATTTGGAAATTGCTCAATTTAAACATTTGGTATTATAGTATAGGACCCTAATATGTATCATGATAAATTTGGGTGGTCCACCTCGTTCCCTTTAAGGGGTACAAATTTGCCAAATTTTAGTACAACCACGTGGTTGTTTTTTGGCACAATTTATCCCCTTGGATGAGGTCCTATTACCTTATATGGTTATATGGTCATGTATATTGGTCCATTCCCTATCATAAGACATGGGTATAATGATGCACCCCGGGAGGGGTACTTTGGCCCACCCCTTTAATTTTGGAAATTGCCCCTTTTACATGTTTGGTATTATAGTATAGAACCCTAATATATATTACTTTAAATTTGGGTGGTTCACCACGTTTCCTTTCATGGGTACGAAATTGCCAAATTTTAGTACTTTGGATGGTCCACATCGTTCCCTTTGATGGGTAAAGAACTACCAAAAATCAAATTTCGGAGGTTATTGACCCCTATTTAGCACGTTATATGGTTTATTACCTTTATATGTTTATGTTCCCTTTTAAATTTGGGAATTATCAAATAACAAAATTCGGTAAACGTTTTCTAGGACCCATTGGTGTTCCTTTTATGACCAAATATTCAAAATTTAAAGGTTATTGACCGGCTTTATTATTGAATAAGTACAGGATTTATTACTTTTTCATAAGACACAGGTGTATTTGTGTACCAATCTTAAATTTTGCGAGGGGTACATTTCTTATTGTCATATCAATAATTGGTAATTGGATAGTATCTCATTCATTGGGTAAATCATTATGATCACGTGATCAGTTATTAACCTATGATGGGATTAGGAGTCCAGAACATTGGTACATTGAAACTTTGTAGGATAATTTGAGAATGCGTCATTGGTTTTGATTATTCCCGCCAAATATAAACGCAAGCAAGACGTTGTACCACGTGATTGTCCTTGATGAGGTAGTGTACAGGGATTCATTTCCTTTGTTGTGGTACTTCTTAAGTTTGAATACACACACACTTCTAGAAAACAGTTGGTTCTACTCAGGTAAACAATTGACGGACATTATTGACCTTATTGAACATATAATGATATGATTAACTCTAAGACTTAGGTATATCAAGAGAAGTATTATTTAAATTTGGGAATGGTGATAAACAGAATTTTAACATAAGGTGCGAAATTTGAAACAATACATTGAACTTTAGTCACAGCTCATAGTCTAAGATCATTGGTGGTGATTGATTTGAAATCTGATAGCTAACCTTATTGAATCTTATGACTCATAGACGAAAGGCAATACATGCTACAACAGTTTAAAATTTAATCATAAGGTGATGTAATCTGACACTAGCAAAGTTATTGTTAATGCAATTTGATTGGATGATCACTATCTTTCCTGCAATCTGATTGGTTGATCACTATCTTTCGTGCAATCTGATTGGTTGATGATTTTCAAATCTTTGCTGTATTCAGTTTTAAGTTTTGTTTAACATTTAAAAATCTTGGTTTCGTTCAACATTTTGGACTCACTGATAAATATGATCAAAACCGTTTATTTGTTAATCGAATAGTTAAAAACCGGATAAAGTTTGACGGTTAACCGTGAAACGTAAAATTTTTAGTTTGAATTTTTTTTGTTTGAAACTTTTTGTTTGAAAATTCTTGCTTTCAAATTTTTGTTTGAATTTTTTGTTTCAAAATTTTGTTTGACATTTTTTTGACAACTTTTGTTTCAAACATTTTTTGTTTAAAAATTTTTCGTTTGAAATTTTTTAAAATTTTTTCGTTTCAAAATTTTGTTTAAAATTTTTGTTTGAAATTTTTCGTTTCCAAATTTTTTGTTTGAAATTTTTTGTTTCAAAATTTTGTTTGAAATTTTTTTCGCTTCAAAATTTTGTTTGAATTTTTTTCGTTTGAAATTTTTTGTTTGAATTTTTTTTTCGTTTCAAAATTTTGTTTCAAAGATTTTTGTTCTAAATTTTTGTTTCAAAGTTTGGTTTGACATTTTTAAAAGTTTGTGCACTCATTAGTAAAGAACCGGAACTGTTTAGAGCAAAAACCTCTGGCAACATTGTGGTGCAATAGTACACGTCAGAACATGATAATGGAACGTCATCAGTTCTTCATCATATATAAGTATCGTTCGAGTTAGTATTCATGATAACATCATCATGGCTACTTGTCTGCAGTTTCTAAACACGCGTGATGTGATGAAATCATTTACCAAGATTACTGATTTACAACAGAATGTACCTTATAGAATCTTAGCTAGCCAAATGATCCCTACAAAGTTTGGATTAAGAATCGTAGTGAAGCTTGAAAATGATAAGAATATAATTTTACCAGCAAGATATTTACCCATGGAAGCATCAAAACAAGAAGAACTGCTACGTTTCTTAAATACTGGATCTGTATCTTTATGTTACAAAGGATTCTTGGGTCGAAGTCATCAACTTGAATTTAGTACACAGCCAGATTCGTCAGAAATTGTGATGAAATCATGAATTCAAACGTCAGCACATTTCTTTGACGTCAGACATAGTTGTATGAATGTGGTTGCTCGGCATGACGTCAGCAACTGTGATGAAATCATGAATTCAAACGTCAGCACATTCCTTACCAATGACGTCAGCAATAACTATAAACCAGCAAATACAGTGTCATCCCACGAAATCATTTGAGCAAGTACTTTTCAGGAGGAAAGATGTGTACTTCTAACGATAAAGAGTTCATCTTCGCAAGCTATTATCCAATAAATATACTTCAAACAAAACATGTGATGATTGGTATCAGTGCTAGAACATTTGAACCTGTGATTCGATTGGGCAAATCAGAACAATTTGGTGTACAACTGACCTTTGAAGAATGGCAAATATTATGTTCACGAATCGACCAAATGAACGATTATTTTCATGATGAGCTAAATGTGACCATAGTCAAATCATTAGGCTCAAATCATGAAGTGGTGCTGCGTACAGTCCTCGAAGAGAAGATGGTGCTGTTACGTAAAAAGAGTACATTCCATGCCCCTCGCAACATGGTGTATCTAACGCAAAGGGAATGGAACAAATTCATCAGCGTATTTCAGTGTGCGAAACATGCAGTGGAAGTGTGCAACAAAACAAGTATATTTCTAAAAAAGTACTATTTTGAAAAATGTGTTATGCATATTGTACATCATGTATCTAGATATTGTGATGGTTGTCAACATCGTTCGTGGGTGCATACCTGTATTGATAAACAGTTTATTTGTGATCAAATGGACATTGAGTTTCCACTAATTGATATCGCAATAGACCTTAAAAGACTTCAATTGGAATTAAAATTATACGCTAAAGACAAACTAGTGCAAGAAGTTCAAAATACATTGTATCGACAATATCCAGAACCACTATCTGGTATGGATGTATGTGGAATGTAATAAAATGATCCATTTCAATGAATTGTGTTTTTTCATTTCAAGTACAACCCCATATACTGACTTGTACTATTGCACCACAATGTTGTCAAAGGTTTTTGTTCTAAACAGTTCCAGTTCTTTACTAATGAGTGCACAAACTTTTAAAAATGTCAAACCAAACTTTGAAACAAAAATTTAGAACAAAAATCTTTGAAACAAAATTTTGAAACGAAAAAAATTCAAACAAAAAATTTCAAACGAAAAAAATTCAAACAAAATTTTGAAGCGAAAAAAATTTCAAACAAAATTTTGAAACAAAAAATTTCAAACAAAAAATTTGGAAACGAAAAATTTCAAACAAAAATTTTAAACAAAATTTTGAAACGAAAAAATTTTAAAAAATTTCAAACGAAAAATTTTTAAACAAAAAATGTTTGAAACAAAAGTTGTCAAAAAAATGTCAAACAAAATTTTGAAACAAAAAATTCAAACAAAAATTTGAAAGCAAGAATTTTCAAACAAAAAGTTTCAAACAAAAAAATTTCAAACTAAAAATTTTACGTTTCACGGTTAACCGTCAAACTTTATCCGGTTTTTAACTATTCGATTAACAAATAAACGGTTTTGATCATATTTATCAGAGAGTCCAAAATGTTGAACGAAACCAAGATTTTTAAATGTTAAACAAAACTTAAAACTGAATACAGCAAAGATTTGAAAATCATCAACCAATCAGATTGCACGAAAGATAGTGATCAACCAATCAGATTGCAGGAAAGATAGTGATCATCCAATCAAATTGCATTAACAATAACTTTGCTAGTGTCAGATTACATCACCTTATGATTAAATTTTAAACTGTTGTAGCATGTATTGCCTTTCGTCTATGAGTCATAAGATTCAATAAGGTTAGCTATCAGATTTCAAATCAATCACCACCAATGATCTTAGACTATGAGCTGTGACTAAAGTTCAATGTATTGTTTCAAATTTCGCACCTTATGTTAAAATTCTGTTTATCACCATTCCCAAATTTAAATAATACTTCTCTTGATATACCTAAGTCTTAGAGTTAATCATATCATTATATGTTCAATAAGGTCAATAATGTCCGTCAATTGTTTACCTGAGTAGAACCAACTGTTTTCTAGAAGTGTGTGTGTATTCAAACTTAAGAAGTACCACAACAAAGGAAATGAATCCCTGTACACTACCTCATCAAGGACAATCACGTGGTACAACGTCTTGCTTGCGTTTATATTTGGCGGGAATAATCAAAACCAATGACGCATTCTCAAATTATCCTACAAAGTTTCAATGTACCAATGTTCTGGACTCCTAATCCCATCATAGGTTAATAACTGATCACGTGATCATCATGTGATTTTTTAAATGCAATTTCAATATGACAAAACGTGACTTAATATTTAAAGTGTTTGGCAATGTAAATGGAAAATTGGTTCATTGCTTTTAACAACTAAGCAGACGTCGATTTTGAGGTCCGAGTTCCCAGCTCATAAGATATGAATCGCTGTGCTAAACGAAATATGTCCTTTTCTTAAAGTTCTAATCGATCCGGGGTTCGACACCAGGTAAGGAAACACACATTTTTGTTTGTTCTATCGCAGGATGTCTTAACATTTGATGGTTCAGATTTCATCTTAATGGTCGCTAAACTAAGTAGTATTTCATTCCTGGTGATCGTACAGGCTATGTCCAGAAAAAATGTTCACGGCTACACAACTACAACAAGATTGCTTTCATGAGCTACGATGTGAAATCAGGCTATGGCTGGCCAATGGGTTCATTACATAAACGAAGTCAATCGTTCTCAAGACAATATAAATCTTAAACCGTAAACTATGTTACATTACTAAAAGGGACGGCTCGCGAAACGAGTGATCACTTTCAATCTCTGTTAAGATTTTCTAAAAGTTTGAGTTTGATAATTGTAGTTCGAAAATATTTTAAATTCGAAACTTGAGTTTCAAATTTTGATTTTAAAACTTTCTGTTCGAAAATTTTTAGTGAGAACTTTGAGTTCGAATTTTTTTAGTTCAAAATTTTAGATCGAAAACTTTTTTAGTTTGAAATTTTGATTTGCAAGTTTTAAGTTTGAAACTTTCTGAGTTCGAAAAAAAAATTGTTTGAAAATTTGGTTCGAAAAGTTTTTTAGTTTTCAAATTCGGTTCGAGTTCGAAAATTTTAAGTTTAAAAAATTTCGTTCCAGAAAGTTTGATTTTATTTTTTAGTTTTAAAAATTTTAGATTTTCAAAATTTGTTTCAAAATTTTATTTGAAATCTTTTAGTTTGAAAATTTTTGTTTGACAATTTTTTTGTTTAAATTTTTTATTTGAAATTTTTTAGTTCGAATTTTTTTTGAAAAGTTTAAATTTTTTTAGTTTGAAAATTTTTAGTTTTTAAAATTTTTAGTTTTGAAAAATTCTTGCACTCAGCGGAACCGTTTCGAAAAAAGAATCGGAGCAGTTTAGATTTTCAAAATCTGGCAACATTGTTTCCATCAATGAAGCGCTTACTAATCAACAAACGCTGAGCGTTTAAAAATCGCTCGAACAATGAACTAATCAGATTTAAGCAAAGAGTCATCTTTTTATTTAATCCATGAACGGAAACGAGAGGTCCAAAATCACATCATCCCATCCGCGTTTGTCACTAATGTGTGAGGTCCCTGCTTCAATCCTCAATCAAGTAAGTTCATGTTTTTCTCATGTTTCGTCCTATCACTTCTCATCATCATCGTTTTTCGGAGACGTTAAATTCATCATTTCCTGAAACTAGCACCAAGAATCGAAGTCGGGACGATTGCAACACATGTACGGTGTCCATGTTCACCCCTAAAGCGGAACAAAATGACCCCTAAAAGGGAACGAGGTGGACTACCCAAATTTATAGTATTATATATTAGGGTCCAGTACTATTATACCAAATGTTTAAATTGGTCAATTTCTAAAACTTAAGGGGTGGGCCAAGGTACCATTCCCAAAAATTTCAAGGGGTGCATGAATATACCTATGTCTTATGATAGGGAATGAACACCTATACATTACCATATAAGGTAATAGGACCTCATCCAAAGGAATAAATTAGGTAAAAAACGAAACACGTGGTACAACGTATTGTTTACGTTTATATTTTGGCAATTTTGTACCCTAAAAGGGAACGAAGTGAACCACCCAAATTTATCATGATACATATTAGAGTCCAGTAGTATATGCTTAAACTGGAAAATTTCCAAAATTTAAAAGATTGGCCATGGTACTCCTCCCAAATTTTTAAAGGGGTGCACAAATGTACCTATGTCTTATAATAGGAAATGGACATCTGTATACGTCCATATAACTATATAAGGTAATAGGACCTCATCCAAGGTGATAAAATGAGCCAAAATACCAAATACGTGGTTGTAGTAAAATTTGGTAATTTTGTGCCCCTAAAAGGGATATAATAATACATATTAGGGTCCTATACTATTATACCAAATGTTTAAATTGGGCAATTTCCAAAATTGAAGGGGGTGGGCCAAAGTACTCCACCCAAATTTTAAAGGGGTGCACAAATATGCCCATATCTTATGAAAGGTAATGAACCCCTGTATACGTCCATATAACTATATAAGGTAATAGGGCCTCATCCAAGAGGATAAATTGGGCCAAAAGACCAAACACATGGTACAACGTATTGCTTACGTTTATATTTTGGCAATTATGTACCTCTAAAAGGGAACATGTTTTCTCCTGTTTCGTCCTACCAAATGTTTAAATTGGGCAATTTCCAAAATTTAAGGGGTGGGCCAAGGTACTCCCAAATTTTTAAAGGGGTGCACCAATATACCCATATCTTATGAAAGGGAATGGACCCCTATACATGACCATATAACTATATAGGATAATAACACCTCATCAAAGGGGATAAAATCGACCAAAAAGCAAACACGTGGTACAACGTATTGCTTACGTTTATATTTTTGGCAATTTTGTACCCCTAAAAGGGAACGAGGTGGACCACCCAAATTTATTATAATACATATTAGGGTCCTATACTATAATACCCAATGTATAAATTGGTCAATTTCCAAAATTTAAGGGGTGGGCCAAGATACCCTTCCCAAATTTTTAAAGGGGTGCATTAATATACCCATATATTATGAAAGAGAATTAACCCCTGTATACGCCCATATAACTATATAAGGTATTAATACCTCATCAAAGGGGATAAATTAGGTCAAAAACCTCCGAAATTTGAATTTTTGGCAATTTTTTACCCATAAAAGGGAATGACATAGACACCCAATACTGATAGAGGTACATACTATGGTCCTAGGCTACCACACACAATTTTTAATTTGGCAATTTTCAAAATTTAAGGGGTGGGCCATGATACCCCTCCCAAATTTTTCAAGGGGTGCATTAATATACCCATATGTTATGAAAGGTAATGGACCCCTGTATACGCCCATATAACTATATAGGGTAATAATACCTCATCAAAGGGGATAAATTAGGTCAAAAACCCCCGAAATTTGATTTTTTGACAATTTTTTACCCATGAAAGGGAAGGACATAGACCCCCAATACTGATAGAGGTACATACTATGGTCCTAGGCTACCATACCAAATTTTTAGATTTGGCAATTTCCAAAATTTAAGGGGGGTGGTCCTATGTACCCCTGCCAAAATTTAGGGGGTGGTCCAAGGTACCCCTGCCAAAATTTAGAGGGGGTGGTCCTAAGTACCCCTAGGTCATTGACCCCGGGCCAAGGTCATTGGCCTTTGACCTATGACGTAAAAGAGAGTGAGGATGAGTCATTCGGGCATAACGGGACCCCTACTACTATAGTCGTATCGACATAAACAAAAAGAAGTGTGGAGCAGGAAACTACTTTACCCAAAAGTCAAAAGAGACCCACTGAAGACATACGAACTGGTTATTCACGCTGTGAACGTTGTCGAGTAAACACGTTCTCTGTGCTGTCTGCGGCTACACTTGTGTTGTGTGCCGTGAGTCAAACTCACCCATTAAGTGAAACATTTTTTTCTTTCGTTTTTGTTTCGTGTTATTATTGTCTGTAATTGTGTGGATCTTTCGGTGACAGTTTTGGTGTTTTTTTTTTCTGGTTCGTGACTGAGAATACCTTCAATATGTCTACACGTCGAGTGAATACATTGAAATTTGATTTCGGAGCGGTTAGCCAGCGGCCTACCTCTCTGACAATTCATGAATGGTTATATGATCGTTTTGCCTTTCCTGTTGAACAAGTTTTGAGTCTTGAACTGGATATTTACCGTAAGTGTGTGTTCCTCAAACTTTCATCTCTTGCGTTATGTGAACAAGTTTTGAATGACACTAGTGGCGTAGTTCAGTTTACTGATCCCTCAGGCACATACGATATCCGGATTTCTTGGGCTGATACTCAGGTTGTTACTGTGCGCTTACATGTAATTCCTACGGAACTCTTAAATGATACCATTAAGGATCTTATGAGTCAGTATGGTACTATCTATAATATTCATGATGAACTATATTCTAGTGACCATGTTGACCAAATTCGAACTGGGAGGAAATTATTACGAATGGAATTAAAGAAATCGATTCCATCATTCGTACTGATTCAACAGCACCGTTACTGGGTTACTTATCCTGGACAGGAGAAAACTTGCATACAGTGTCACAGTACCCAGCATTTACATTCACAGTGTCCCCAACGTCCCAATAACGCACCTCGCAGTTCCACTAGTTATGCGGGTAAAGTGGCTCCTTCTGCTTCTAGTTTGGATGCTGCAGTGAATTCTTTTGTTCCTCAATTCTCCAGCCTACCGGTGCCATCTCAGGCTCGGGTTCCCAACCTATCGCACTCTGAGGCACCTCAGTCCCATCAGAACTCCATGGGCATTAATGTTCCTCAAACAACAGATAATCTACATGAGCCGCATGCACCTCGTCTTCAGGATAGCGACTACCCCCCTCTCCCCTCTGTTGCCGTCCCTCCGGATGATGCCTCTCACGCTCCGTCTGTCTCAAAGCTCAGCTTATCAACATCTGTCGATGATCATCCACCGGTAGTCTTCTCAGCCTTTTCATCTTTGGTCGTCACTGATTCTCTGCATACTTGTGCTACTCCAGCGTCAACTCCCGACGTCCGATTGGCCCCTGCGACTCCTTCTGCTTCAATCAACACAGGAATGACGACTAGTGATAGTGAGTTCAGTGCAAGAACTCTCCCTTCTGTTACTGTTTTGCCAGTTTCTACCAGCTCTATGGCACCGGTGGTCCCTGTGGGTTCCTGCGTGGTCGGATCTGGCAACCCAGAGAGTGTCGATGGTGATAAAGATTTTTCAACTTCCATTGTTGCTACTGGTCCTTCTCCTCTAGTTGTGGAACCTCCAGTTGTGTGCCCTAGTGTAACCCCACCTAGTTCTGCTTCTGGTACTGGCGAACGGTCTCGAATTAAACGTTCGAGGCGGCAAGACCTCGGTGACAAACTGTTTAAGAAAAACAAAGAAGAGGCTGACATCCTTCTTGACGTTGACATTCCAATTGTCACTGCTGCTGGTGACTCTCAATCCGATGATTCCTCGCAGAATCAACTTTGATGCTGTAATATTTATAGAAAATCATGTTTTCCATTGGCACATGTCTTGATACTGGTGTTTGCTTTTTATGTGTGTGTATTGCAGTGGTGGCGCTCAGTGCGAATTGTGACAAACGTGTTATTGTTTTCCTTTTTTTCAATATCTGTACTCCGCCCTTGTTTGTAGTGCCTACTTGAAAGTTATGTGATGTGAGCGTGTATGTCATGCCCACCTCTCGTTTTTATGTATGTTTCCTTCTCTTTTCAATGGCCTTGAAGATTGCTACTATTAATATTAATAATTTACATAGTCCTACCAAGCTATTCTCGCTGCGTGACCTTTTTACTAGAAGCTCATATTGATGTCGCGTTATTGCAAGAAGTTGGGCTGGAAGTGTTAGACCTTGGTCCTAATTTTACTGTTTACAATAATTTTACTGTCACTGGCACTGGAAGGGCAATTGTTGCTCAGCATCATGTTCATTTCTCCCCCATATCACTACACCCAACTGGCCGTATTATCAGTGATAGGCTCGGTAGTATTCACCTTCTCAATCTGTATGCTCCTAGTGGCTCTCAGGCACGTGTGGATCGCAACAATTTCTTTGCCTCTGCTGTGGCTTCCTGTATTCTCCCCAACAGTGACATGTTTCTTCTTGCTGGTGATTTTAACTGTGTTTTAAATCCTGGAGACCAGTCTCCCGGGTTTAATTATAGTCCGACCTTGCAGGAGCTAACACAAGGTCTTCATCTCCAAGATAGCTGGCTGTCTACTTCTCCACGTCGGCAGGCCTTTACTTATTTCAGCCGTAATAGTGCTTCTCGCATCGACCGCATGTATATGTGTCCCAGGCTGATCCGAGACATATTTGACGCTGAAATTGTACCTACCATATTTTCTGACCATTCTGCTTATATTGTTACCCTGCGTATACCTGATGTCAAGGTTGAACGAGGGCCTGGTTATTGGCATTTTAATACTTCTCTTCTTGAGGATAATGAATTTTGCGAATCTTTTACAACCAAGTGGGCGAAGTGGTTAGCCCAGCAGAGACATTTTCGAACTGTTACTGACTGGTGGTATCAATATCTCAAACCACGTGTTGCCAGCTTTTGTCGCTGGTATTGTGCTGAGCGGGAGCGTGATCACCGAACTCTTTTCCATTTCTACTATCGTTGTTTGGCTGATGCTAAAAGTGCTGTTCTACATAACCCTTCTGCCTTACCTCTCATCAAGCAGTATCAAGCTAAATTGTTGTGTCTGACCCGCCGTCGCATGGAAGGAACGAAAATCCGCAGCAAATCTACAATCATCGAACCTCAAGAAGAACCGTCGATCAACCATGTCTTGGCAGAATATAAACGAGGTACACGCAAATATATTGAGAACATCAAGGATGACGAAGGCAACATCCACCATACTTTTGCAGGTATTAAGCGGACTTTTTACACCTATTACTCCACCTTATATGGCACATCGGACACCGTTGACATACCATCTTCCTTCTTAGATCGCCTCCCATGTGTGCTCGATCAACGTGAAGCGCAATCACTGGAAACTCCATTCACCAAAGACGAGGTGCAAACCGCAATTATGAGTGCTTCGTCTGGAAAATCTCCTGGAATTGATGGCCTTCCAGCTGAGTGGTACAAACGTTTCTTTCCACTTATTGGCGATACCTTAACTGCTATAGTGAACGAACATTTTGCTCCTGCTGCAAGGACCCCGTATAAAGCGGCTGGCGTGACTATCTTTTTACCGAAGCAATCACATCCTACTACCGTTTCCCATTACAGGCCAATCACCTTGATGAACTTTGACTACAAGATTCTCGCTCGCTGCTTGAACAACCGCTTATGCCCCTATTTAGCCAAGTTAGTGGGTCCTCACCAATATGCGTGTGTTGAAAACAAGATCTACCACCTTTTACAGTGCATTCGTGACGTTATCGCTCCCCTTGAAGACTCTTCTGCCTGTCATGCTCTCCTGTCACTTGATTTCCACCAAGCCTTTGACCGCGTCCGTCATGATTACTTGTGGTGTATACTCTCCACCTTAGGTCTCGGGGAGCAGTTCATTCGCTGGATTCGTATCTTGTACGACAATGCTCGAAGTAAACTTAAAATCAATGGATTTCTCACTGAGCCTGTGCGTATCAAACGAAGTGTGCGTCAAGGGTGCCCATTGAGTATGAGCTTGTTTGCCATTTCTCTTTGCCCTCTTCTTTATAGTATTCATGCTCGTCTCTCCGGCCTTTCCCTTCATGGTCATACCTTACGAGTCTGCAGTTATGCTGATGATGTGACAGTTTTCATCCACGATTCCAGGGATATTCGTACCCTTGATACCTGTTTGATGGAATACACCGCCTTATCTGGCGCTCAGATAAATCAGTCGAAAACTAAGCTTTTGGTTCCTGGCACACAAGCTTCTTCTGAGTATCCCACTATCACTAACGTTGTTCCTCAGTTAAAAATCTTGGGCATCACATTTTCCTCTACCATTCTTGAAACAGTCCATGTGAACTATAACTTACTCGTAACTAGTATCCGGCATGTTCTCCAGTCACATCGATCACGCCAGTTGTGTTTATTGTCTCGGATATACTTTCTCAATACTTATGCTCTATCAAAATTGTGGTATGTGTGTCAGCTGCTTCCTATGCCCAGTGAGATATCTCAACGCATTACGAGTGTCGTTAATTGGTTTCTTTGGCATGGTCACGTCTTTAGAGTTAAGTATCCCTTCACATGTCTCTCGCCAAAAGCCGGTGGTCTCAACCTTATCCGCGTCGGTCTGAAAGCTCGGGCTCTGTTTCTGCTCCGAGGCTTCCACAGCCTCACAACCAGCCTTACGGGAATCAGCCATACCCTTCTTTCTTCCTGCCTTGACACTGTTTCATATACATTTCCACTTAATATCTGCCATATTCCTGATGTTTATTGGTATTATAGTGATGTTATTTGTTCCTATGCGTATATGTCTACAGCTCTAACTGCTGCGTTGCCTAGATCAGTGAAGGACTTGTATCAGTATTTACTTCGCCAAATTTCTCTCCCTCCTCATCGCCTCTACGAAAAGCACCCCGCACGACATTGGACGAGAATATGGAGTAGTATCTTTGCCTCTCACCTTTCTGGACCGACAATCTCGAGTTGGTACGCTGTGGTGAACGACCCTGTGGACACTCGTGCTAAACGACATCGCTTACATTTCAGTGACAGTGCCCTTTGTATCAAGTGTAGTCGTGTCGATGATTTGGAACATCGATTAACAATCTGTTGTAATACAGTTCATATTTGGGCAAAGTTTCAACGAATGATCAGTACTATTTGCCGTACTGTGCCAGCTTCTGTTACCAGTGATCTCGTCTTATTTCCTGATTTCCGTCTCTTTCCCAGCGCTAAACACAACTCAGTGCTGTGGTTAATATCGAATACTGTTCATTATATCCTTACCACTGAGTTACGCCGTACCACCGAATACCAGGATTATTTGTATACCAGATATAGACATTTTCCACCCACCAGAAGAAAAACCCTATTTGCACAGTTCCTCGATGTAGCTCTTGTTCAAGCTTATAACTAACGCCCTCAACTTTGGACGTCTTACCACTATGTAATCGTGCATTCTGATCTCTGTCACTCTACTAATAGAAAACAATGACCTGTTCTCTGATACTCATGTAACCTGACTATACTTTATGTTTTATATGTAACTCTACTGCAATAAAAAAATGAAAAAAAAAACTGGTCGAGCGGTTTGGGTCACTAGTCTATTAATTAGAAGTTTGTGTGTTCAAACCCTGAAGGGAGTACTCGTTTTTTTAAGTGTGTCCCTATTTTCATCAGAGGACTGAGAACATTTCTTTAAATAAATCTTTGGCAACTACTTTTCTCTCAAATTCCATTAGAAGGGAACATTATATGAATTGCAAATCTAAAATCCACAGCTGAGAACAAAATATTATGTTCAATATTTCATTATTATCCTTTGATTTGTAATGAAAAACTAATTATAAACATTGACGATTTCAGAAGATTCTCCCCCGGTAAAGGCCAATATATGAATGAGAGAAAACTGATAAAACATTATTAGTCCACTTTGAGCATGGTCGAAGATAACTTATAGCCACGAAGGGGGAAATTTATGTCGACAGAGTCTCAAATTCTCCCACAGATCATGCCCTGAAATTATCAGTTTGAAAGGTTTCCTTAACAAATAGAATATTACATTTATTTCTCGTTCTACGTTTTGAAATTGAAAAATCATAATTTTAAAGTGAATTGTAATACGATAAGCATAAAGATTTATAGAACTAATGAAGTAAATATTCTTGTGTAAGTTATCGATTTCTAATCAGATTAAAACTCGAATATTCGTTTGCATCGCCTTTAAAGTAAATCCCCTCTCTATATAATTCTTATTGGAAAGTATGTTTAACTCCAACTACTTAATCAATATTTTTAATAATATATTTTTATTGTAATACTTTTACTATTCAATGTTGTATACACTTCATTTCCCAAAGCAAAACCTCGCAAATGTATAGTGGACTAGTGAATATTATCAAATAAATTATCATTTTGTTTACGTAAATACTGCATCGTCTCATTTGAAACTTCGTCCTTTAAATAATAATAATAATAATAATAATAATAATAATAATAATAATAATAATAATAATAATAATAATAATAAAATCATAGCCATACCTTTATCAGAATTTCAGGCTTAGTCGATAAATGAATTCAACGTGGTCTCTATTCGAAGTTCTATTTAATCAAATCCGATAGAAATACAAAGAGAAACTTCGAGAACAAGTAAAAGAAAACTCTTACCTTGGTGGGATTGGATGTAACTTTTAGGAGTTCTTTACCATTTACAAACAAATGCTTTAGACAGTTTTTTTCTTTTCTTTAAGTTAACCTATTCACCGAACGTATCTGAGTAACTTCTCTCTATTTTCTACCCGGTTATATACGTTTTACAATCATTTCCGTTAATCTTGAACGACAGGAACACGAATACAAAAACATCTAAGATAATTAAAATTCCAAACTCCCCCACCGGGAATCGAACCCGGGACCCCATACATCTCTAGGCACACGTGCTAGCCACTAGACCAGCAGGGAAAGCAAGTGAAATGCATTTTGTAGTATCTGAAGTTTACACCTATTTCATCCTGCTGTAATAATGTTTACCGTATTCGTTACTTTGAGGAATGATATATGTTATTCGTATAGGTTCTATTACATATTCGTTCATAAATATTAGATAAATTATCAGAATTATTCATGATCTTCCATGGAAATTCACTGTTGCATGCGCAGTAGAAACAGAAGAATGCAGTTTACTGATATTAGTCAGAATGCAAATTTCTAACAGGCTATCAGAATTCCTTAACGGAAAGTAATGGTTCCCAACCTGGGGACGCGCAGCTTCCTCTTGAATAAGCATGAAGTGGGAAAAGGGGGGCAAAAGCTACTGGCAGAAATGATTTGTGAAATAAATTATTATTATTATTATTATTATTATTATTATTATTATTATTATTATTATTATTATTATTATTATTATTATTATTTGTCATACCGCTAAATCAATTTCTTCACTGCTTTCTTTTCACAGCCCAATACCCTAGCGATCTGAATGAGAGTTTGTTCAGCTTTTACTCGACTATAATTTCTCCTCGCAGACTAACAGATAGTTCTCTACAGCCTTTAGAGCTAGACATTTTGACAACTTGTAGAAATTTGCATTATGATTCGTATTAGCAATGACAGCAAAGTGGATCTTTCTGTTTCTACTGTGCATCATCAGCATTATTATATCAAAAGTATTCCGCCATTACCAGTGGGTCACTTACCGCAGCTGAGAAGCTGCCATGCTCCACAATCTTCTGTTAACCTCTCCATCTTCACATACGATTTTTCTGTTTTGATATCGCCAATAGCCTAATTATGTTTTTATATAGTCTAATTCGTCCCCTCCCTCTCTTTCCTGCCACCATGCCCTCTAGTACATCCCTCATGATACAGTTCCTTCTTAACCAATATTCCAACCAGTTTCTCTTCCTCTTCTTAATAATATTTTTCTCCTTCCATTTCCAACCCTCTCATTCGTTTTCCTATTGACCCAGCTATTTCTCTCCATTCTTCTCCACGCACATATTTCGAAAGCCTCCAATTGTTTCTCATTTGTGCGTAATGCCCATGTTTCTGTCCTATAAATACAGTAAAATACAATACACGAAGCATTTTATGAGTCTTTTTTTTTTCAACTCTAAGGCCCCAATAAATAGTATTTTCTTCATCCTAAAGGCTTCTTTCGCCATTTCTATCCTTGCTTTTATTTCACGTTCGCATGACATATAATTAATAATACTACTCAGACATCAAAAACTAGTCACCTGTTTTTTTTTCCGCTTCTACTTCTATATTTGACACCGATCGCTTCGTTTCAATCACCATGTATTTTTTTTCTTTCTAACATTTATTTTCATCCCATATTCTTCAGAAGCCTTTCTCAAGTTTTCTACATCTTATTAATTTTCTTTTTAGATTCTGCAAGAACAATCATATCAACCCCAAACCGTATACACCTCATCATTCTACATCCTACCAAAATTCCATCTTCATTATGAAAACTCATTTTTGCTATCTCTTCTACATAGCTATTAAATAATGTCGACGATAATATCTGTTGAACTCACCTTTCAATTACACTGCCTGTCTACTGTGCATGCGCCAGTGAATTTCCATGGAAGATCATGAATAATTCTGATAATTTATATAATATTCCTCAAAGTAACGAATACGGTAAACATTATTGCAGCAGGATGAAATAGGTGTAAATTTCAGATACTACAAAATCCATTTCGCTTGCTTCCCCGCTGGTCTAGTGGCATACTGTGTTTGCTTCTTGAAGTGAGTAGACGTGTCTTCGCTCTGTGCAACAAGCTCTGACGTGTTTACTTTCAACGCTGCCTTCCTTAGCAATCAGGTTTGCTTTTGTTGTTTTTTTTCTTTCTTTTTTTCTGTGTTCTTTTTGTGAGTGAATTAGTTGAATGAACCATGTCATTAAAAAGGGTAAATACTCTTAAATATGATTTTGGTGGTGTTTCGCAGCGACCAAGCACCTTGAGTTTGCATCAGTGGCTCAGTGATAACTTCAAGTTTACTGTTGATGATGTATTAAGTATCGAAATGGATGTTTATCGCAAATTGTTATATGTGAAACTTCGTACCGAAGAGCTTTGTGAATCAGTTTTGCGTACTTCTGACGGAACTGTGTACTATAGTGATACAGATGGAAACCATCCAGTACCAGTTTTGTGGGCCGATGTGCAAATTGTAACCGTTAAGTTGCTTTGTACGCCAATGGAACTTGAAGAACCTGAAATTAGAAGAGTTCTTGGGGACTATGGTGTTATTTCTAAAATTTCAGATGAACTTTATTCTGCTGATCATGTTTACCCTATACGAACCGGGCGTAAATTGATACGAATGGAAGTGAAACGACCTATTCCATCGTTTGTTGTAATCCAAGGACAAAAGTTTTGTGTTACGTACCCCAATCAGACCCGTACATGCCTCGTGCCTCAGGTGCATGTATTCTAATTGCCCCCTTAGAGTTCCCAGTGATCCCAACAGTTATGCAGCTAAGGTTGCCCCTACACTTCGCACTAATAATTCTGCAGATCGTCTCATGCCTAAATTTGACAGTTTGCCCATTACTTCCTTGGAACAAACCCACCATCATTGTATCATTCTCATCTGACCCAAGTGTGCCTACAGTAGATGCAACTCAATTTCCAGAACTACCAACTACGAATGTTTCCTGTGAGCCGAACAATGCTACTAGTGTCTCTTCAGAATTGTCTGTACGTGCGTGTCCTAATCCTTCCACTGAAAAAACAGAAGCCCCACAGCAGTTACGAATTACATCTGATGCCCACTTGTCTAATTGTGTTACGGATGTTGAACCAGTTTCTGGAGAACATGACTTCTCATCGATTGCGTCGGCTTCTACGATCGTTCATCGTAACGAGTGCTGTACTTCTGGTTCCCAGGACAATTGTGGTTCGTCTGAGGATATGCTTCGTGCACCATCCACCCCATCCCCACCTAGTGAGATGCAGGGTGCTTCTCCTATCACGGAGTTCAATGCAATTAGTGACGAAAATCGAAATCGCCGCAAGCGTTCCAAACGTAATGAACTGAGTCAAAAACTGTTTAAGAAGTGTGAAAATGACCCGACCACATCTATTGTATCTACAAATATTGATACTATGTCATGATATCATGGTTGGTGCATGCGTTATGTGTCAATGGCTCCAGATCAATTGTGTTACGATCAGTTAGTATCTTATATACTGCGTTAGATTGACTTGTATGTCATTCCGATGTTCTACGCTTCCCATCACAGTTTTACTTGTTTTTAATTATGCTCTTATTATTATTTTCTTCGCTCTTTCTTTTGTATTGGTGGTGTTATGTGCTTTCTAGTGAGATGATGCTTAAAATTGCTATTATTAACATTAATAACTTGCAAAGTTCTCCAAACAATCTGCACTACGTGACTTTTTGCATGTAGAGGGTATTGATGTTGCTCTTTTACAAGAAGTTGGTCTTTTTGAACTGAATCTCGGTCCAACCTATACTGTAGAAAATAATTTTGACAATAGTGGCACAGGTACAGCGATTGTTTTTCGCGATTCAACAAGTTTCTCTTCTCCTGTGTTCCATCCGTCCGCTCGAATCATACGTGGTAACCTAGGCGATATCAATCTTGTCAATCTTTATTCTCCGAGTGGTTCTCAAGCTCGAACCAGGCGAAATGCCTTCTTTTCCCAGGACGTTGCTCTGTCGCTTGGATCCAATGTTGAAAGGTTAATTTTGGCGGGAGATTACAATTGCGTTTTAAGGCCTGAAGATCAAACGCCGGGATTTAACTACTGCCATGCTCTCCAGGAATTAGTGACTGGACTTCATTTACGAGACACATGGATCTGTCTGAAGCCGCAAGCACGGGATTACACCTACTTATCACACCAGAGTGCGTCACGCCTTGACCGCATATATGTATCTCCCGTATTGGTGCCCTGCATTAAGCAAGTTGAAATTGCCCCCACCTCCTTTTCTGATCACTCAGCTTATATTGTATCCTTCACCGTTCCTGATCTAACTGTTGAACGAGGTCGCGGTTATTGGCAATTCAACGCATCGTTATTGGAAGACGATCAATTTTGTGCTGAGTTTCAATCCAAATGGCATTACTGGCTTAGACAACGTCAATACTTTCCTACTGTTAGTGATTGGTGGCATGCTTATTTCAAACCACGATTTGCAAGTTTCTGTCGGTGGTACTCAGCTGAAAAGTCCAGAGATCTTCGTAATCTGCTTTACTTATATACCAGGTGTTTGCGCGAAGCTCGATGTGCTGCTGTTTCTGACTTCACTATGTTCTCTCAGGTTAAGCGTTATCAAGCCTTGCTTCTCAATTTGCATCGCCGCCGTATAGCAGGTATCAAGGTCAGAAGCAAGGTTCCAATAATAGATGCTGATGAAGAGCCATCATTACATCATATTCTCAAAGAAATCAAACGAGGCCAAGGAAAATGGATCCATCGAATCACAGATCACGAAGGACATCTTCATCAGGATGCTGCTTCCATTAAACATGTGTTTTGGTTGCACTACTCCAAACTTTATGGTATGGCTAACATTACTCCAACGTCTGAGGAATTTTCTACACCACCCTCTGCTCTTCTTGATGATGCTGCACAGCAATCTCTTGTTCGCCCTTTTAGTATTGAAGAGGTACAGCACGCTGTCCTTGCAGCTCCCAAAGGTAAATCTCCAGGGCTCGATGGAATCTCTGCAGAATGGTATGTCAAGTTTTTCCCTCTCATTGGTGAAATACTAACCTGTATCGTTAACGAGTATTTCAGTACTAACCCACAGCGACTGTATTGTAGCCCAGGTGTTACAGTATTTATACCTAAGCAAGCACATCCCACAAGTGTTAATCATTATCGCCCTATCACTCTCCTCAATTGTGATTACAAGTTACTTGCCCGTTGTTTGAACAATAGACTCAGACTCTATATTGATATTCTCGCTGGACCATTTCAATATGCAAGAGTAGGTGTGAAGAAAATATACCACGTACTTCAAACTATTCGAGATGTTATCGCAAATTTTCAGACTCACACTACTAGTCATGCCTTGCTTGCCTTAGATTTTAACCAAGCCTTTGACCGTGTAGATCACAATTACTTGTGGTCACTAATGAAGCATATGAACGTTGGAGACTTATTTGTTCGTTGGATTCGCGTCCTGTATGATGATGCGCAATCAAAATTAAAAATCAATGAGTTCCTTACTACACCTTTTCAACTCAAACGCAGCGTCAGGCAAGGATGTCCATTAAGCATGACTCTTTTTGTCATTTCTATCTGTCCCCTACTATACAGAATTGCCGAGCGTATCCAAGGCCTTAATATTTGTAATGTTCCTGTCAAGGTGTATAGTTTTGCTGATGATGTCCATGTTTTCCTTCGTGATCCACAGGATTTAGCAATAGTTGAAGACTGCGTTGAAGAGTACTCTGAACAGTCAGGAGCACTTCTTAATAGACTGAAAACGAACCTCCTGCCGTTAGGCAATAGTTCTACAACTGCATTTATAAATTTTCCTCAAGTAGTGAAGAATATGAAAGTTCTTGGCATTTATTTTTCCTGTAACTTGCATGAGAGTATAGCAAAAAATTTTGACGATGTTTTTCTGAAGATAAGATCTGTTTTACATCATCATAGATCTCGTAACCTCTCGTTGATATCTAGGGTCTACTTTGTAAATACATATGCCTTTTCCAAGTTGTGGTACATCTGTCAAATTCTGCCTATGCCTACACCTTACATTCAGAAGTTCACCAGCATTGCTAACTGGTTTGTGTGGACAGGTATGATTTTTCGAGTACGCTATCCAATTCCATGTCTACCATATAGTGCCGGGGGACTAAACCTTCTACATGTTGCCAGCAAAACGAAAGCCTTATTTTCTCACCGGGGGTTCCAAAACATTCAAGGTATTGGAGATCACCTCAGTACTACGCTCCTTTCGTCTCTAGTAGCTACTAATGATGGATTACTACCAGTGAACTTATCTATGATTCCTACCGATTTCTGGTATTTTAAAGATGTCATATGTAATTATTTTTATTTGTCTGTGAGTGGCCTGCAAAACTTACCTCAAACAGTAAAACTTCTCTATAAATTGTTTCTACACGAACAACCCAGCGAACGTCATCATATAATTTCCAAATTCCCATCTGCGATTGGCAACGTATTTGGAGGAACATTTCATGTAATTTTGTGTCCACCTCAGCTCGTTCGTTATGGTACAGATCTGTTAATAACATAATAGATACTAAGGCTAAACGGCATCATCTTCAAATTACAAATGACAACCAATGTCATATTTGTGGGAAAGTTGATACTTTGGAACATCGTCTCACTACCTGTAACGAATCGCTCTCCGTTTGGAAAACTTATCGTGAAATGGTTCAGTACTTGTGTAAAATAAGCATGGATTGCATTACTGTTCAAATGATCTTGTTTCCTGATTTTAGATTTTTTCCTACAGAGAAGCAAAATTCTGTTGTTTGGCTATCTGCTAATACTATAGAATTTATTCTGTCGCCTAGGTTACCTCAAGCACATCACACATACAAGGATTTCCTTTGTTCACGATATGGTAAATTCCCACCACCAAGAAAGAAAAAACTCTTTGCACATTACCTCAACTACTTATTGTATGGACGCCCGCTATAATTGACATGTAATTTTTTTTTAATTTCCCCTACTATACATTGACTTTGTGCCAATGTACACAGTGTGTACCAATATGTAACTTTATTTTTGTATTTTGATACAATATGTAACGTCAATTAGTAAAAATAAAAAGTGATTAAAAAAAGTGGCTAGCACGTGTGCCTAAAGGTGTATGGGGTCCCGGGTTCGATTCCCGGTGGGGGAGTTTGGAATTTTAATTATCTTAGATGTTTTTGTATTCGTGTTTCTGCCGTTCAAGATTAACGGAAATGATTGTAAAACGTATATAACCGGGTAGAAAATAGAGACAAGTTACTCAGATACGTTCGGTGAATCAGTGAACTTAAAGAAAAGAAACAAAGTGCCTAAGGCATTTGTCTGTAAATTGAAAGGAACTCTTGAAGGTTAGTTCCAGTCCCACCAAGGTAAGAGTTTTCTTTTACCTGTTTTCGAAGTTTCTCTTTGTATTTCTATCGGATTCGATTAAATAGAACTTCGAATAGAGAACACGTTGAATTCATTTATTGACTAAGCCTGAAATTCTGATAAAGGTATGGCTATGATTTTATTATTATTATTATTATTATTATTATTATTATTATTATTATTATTATTATTATTATTATTATTATTTAAAGAACGAAGTTTCAAATGAGACGATGCAGTATTTACGTAAACAAAATGATAATTTATTTGATAATATTCACTAGTCCACTATACATTTGCGAGGTTTTGCTTTGGGAAATGAAGTGTATACAACATTGAATAGTAAAAGTATTACAATAAAAATATATTATTAAAAATATTGATTAAGTAATTGGAGTTAAACATACTTTCCAGTAAGAATTATATAGAGAGGGGATTTACTTTAAAGTGCGATGCAAACGAATATTCGAGTTTTAATCTGATTAGAAATCGATAACTTACACAAGAATATTTAATTCATTAGTTTTATAAATCTTTATGCTTATCGTATTATAATTCACTTTAAAATTATGATTTTTCCATTTCAAAACGTAGAACGAGAAATAAATGTAATATTCTATTTGTTAAGGAAACCTTTCAATTTGTTTATTAGTTTTCTCTCATTCATATATTGACCATTAGCGAGGAAGAATCTTTTGAAATCGTCAATGCTTATAATTAGTTTTTCATTACAAATCAAAGGATAATAATGAAATATTGAACATAATGTTTTGTTGTCAGCTGTGGATTTTAGATTTGCAATTCATATAATGTTCTCTTCTAATGTAATTTGAGAGAAAAGTAGTTGCCAAAGATTTATTTAAAGAAATGTTCTCAGTCCTCTGATGAAAATAGGAACACACTTAAAAAAACGAGTACTCCCTTCAGGGTTCGAACACACAGACTTCTAATTGATAGACTAGTGACCCAAACCGTTCGACCAGTTTTTTCTACTTTTTTTAAAGTTAACTGAGCCACCGAACGTGCCTCAGCAACTTACTTGACCTAAGTACACTTCACTTGCTTTACGTGCTTTACTCGGTTAACTGGCTTTACCTAGGAACGACAGGGACACGAACACAGAAACATAGAGGACAATTAAAATCACAAAGGTTCTCCCATCGGGAATCGAACCCGGGACCCCGTACACCAAAGGCGCACGTGCTAGCCACTAGACCAGCAGGGAGGGCTTGACCAGTTCGTATGTGTTTAGTGAGTCTCTTTTGACTTTTGGGTAAAGTAGTTTGCTGCTCCACACTCCTTTTTGTTTATGTCGATACGACTATACTTTGTGGTGAATATTTGGCAGTTACAGGTCTTGCAATGCATAAAAGTCTTTTTCGTATAAATTATATTAAATTTTACGTCCTAATAACTTATATACAGCAGGTTGAATCTGTGAAATGATTGGGGTTGGAGTGATCGTAAATGTTTTCATAGTTAGGAGCTTGGATATCCAAACCCGCTCAACGTGGGGATTTACTTTTGAAAAATTTGGTACTAGTCACAATGTTTTCTGACATTTCTGACATATTATATACACTATCGTCTCTGGCATGTAAAATTTGTTGGGGGGAGGAGTATCAAAGAAAGTGATTTAAATGGTACTACCTAGCCCAACTTGTTTATTATATTCGATTCCATTTGTTACCTTTCTGCTTACCTACACGTTTCACAGCATGAATATTATATTACCAATAAATATTTATTATTATTATTTATATGTTATTCTGTCGTTAGGAAATAAATTAAATTAGAACAAAATATTAAATACTTTGTACTTCAAAATATTGTGGGGGACGTGTCCCCCCCTCCCAGAGACGCCCGTGATGATATACCAAAATGCCCTTGTATTTGATACACTGACACAATGTCTTTCATGCAGGGCAAGACGGAACGATGAAGACAGTAGCAGTCCTAGAAGAACAAACACAGAGTACTTAGTTTACAATAATGTCACAAGAGGACCTTACTCTCCGGGCGAAGCTGTTTGTGTTACGGAGAAGCACGTTATTCTTTGTTTCACCACCAGATGGTAGAAGCTTTTCTAATACACTCATGAACAACATACATTTTGAGAAACGGCGATCTTATTTTTTACAATTGCAACTCGCACTTTTTTAAACAACCTCCTATTTTTTCCCTTATAGGGAAGTTATCAAAAATCGCTGAAACATGTCTTTAATTATTTTATAATGAAAAATCGAAATATTAAATATCAAATACCATCCAATGATAACAACCATAACCCCCATCCTTTTTCATCCCTTCTAGAGCAAACACACGCACACACACACAGAGATGAGAAGTCTAAATAGGTCTACTGAATATCAAAATTCTAACTTTAAAAGATTCTGAGATATGGACATCTAAATATAATGATTGCCACCTTTCTTCCTCCCTTCCTTGTCGAATTTCCATCTGTCAGTTTATTTATTTATTTTGTTTTAAATAAAGATTGGCTGCATGTCGTCTTGGCATATTTTCTGAGTTCTATATGCGTATTAGGTTTACAGCACCTCATTTTAACTACATTCTATAATTTTAAATATAAGAGTATTTTTTCATTATTGGAAAACAGAGTTCGAATGCTAAACATTTGTTGATTCGTATTTTGTAAAGACAATTATGAAATCATATTTAAAATACTTTAACAGTGTTCGGGGATCCCCATCATTACAGATAAGCCTTTAACTTCGTCACCTTTCATTAAGTGAATTACGTACCTAACTTGGCTTCAATTTTATTGAACTTGCATTTGCCTATAAGACATGCATTAATTATTGACTTATAGCTTAACCATCTTTCATGGAACTCGTCAGGTTTGCAGCAACGTTATTTTTATGTTAAAATTTTCTCTTCTCTTTGGGGTCGTCCACATATTACGTAACGCGACAAAGGGGGAGGGGATTCGGCCTTACGTTACGAAGTGTGACAGGGGCGAGGAGGGGGTTTACGACCTCGTTACGTAAAGCACTTTTTTGCTATAATTTTTATTTTCAGGTTTATATGCAATCTTTTTAACAATTTTATTCAGATATTTTTTTTATAAATAAATATTTCTTTTGTTTTAAGAAATTGCGAACATATAGCCCATATAAATTGAATCATGCAGAAAGGATTCCAAGATGCTTGACTGGTGACGAACCTTGCATGTATTACAATACAATGAAACTTTATTTTGTGGCTATCGCAGCATTGTGTTTACGGTATATGCTTTTCTGGAGTTAGTTGTTAGTGATCGTAACCACTGCTTGAAAATGCCCTTGTCTCCTCACTCATATAGCTATTTTCGAGAATTTTATTTAAAACTTTTGATTTGAAGAATTGCCCACTCTATTCTTTTAAGGGGCTTCCCATGTAAAGCAGAGGAAACTCTGTTTTGTGAAGCAATATTTTCCGCGATGAAACGATCCACGATTTGCAGAGCTAAATAAGATACTAAAAATCTAATTCTTCGGATATTTATCTTGTGCTAATTTTTTGACTTTCGATTTGAATATTTTAAAAAGAATTGAGTTTATTCGCATTCTCGCACTGATTTAGGACAGGAAGAATTTGAAAAGGGGTAAACTGAAGTGCAAAGTCCAAAGAAGATTCTTAAAAGCTTGTTCACAAACAAGATTCCTGCTTTTTCAATTGTGCAGGGACTTTGAAGTGTCGAACTTCAAATACACGAAGTTCCTGGATCTCGGAAAACAATGTCGATGTTAGTTCTGTATATCCTGTTTTATTTGCACCTTCCTTGCCAATCATCGGTGACCTAAAAAGATAGGTGCGATCTTGGGAAACGACAGTATGCAATTTCGAAGAATTAAAACTAGTTAATTAAATAACCTTTTGGGGTTAAAATATTACTATACTACCATTTTTTAATAATTTTATTTGTTGGCGAAAAAACACGACAAATATGTTCAGAATACAAGCATTTTGTAATCAAAAGTTCTACTATTAAAAGTAACTAACAAAATAAGCACAACTGGTGAAAACAAAAATCAAAAAGTGTTACGTAAGAAAAGGGGGGAGGGGTTTGGCATTACGCTACGAAGTGTGGCAAGAGGGAGGGAGGGGGTAAAAATTTGTCCTAAATAGCGTTACGTAATATATGGACGGCCTTTTGGACACCAAACTAAACGTTCAACACTATACGTGATTTTAACTTCTTAGAGCTCTTTGCACATCATATTTTACAGTTTCTATAGTTTCGAAGATTAACAAACCCAAGAGGAAAAGGTGCGGGAGAAGTGGAGGGAGGGCTTTGTGAATTGAGCATCTTCTCGAAAAATATAAGAAGCAATGACCTACTGCTTTTACTGCTATTTGTGTTTATTGTCGCGGATATACGTACGAACAAATTAGCATTTTTAAATTTCCCGTTCATATCGCACATTGCGAGAGAATCCGAGTCCTTCTCAGATAGATTTATTGAAGTATTGTTGAACTTTGTCGTCGTAGCTAGTTCAAGGTTTTTTTTTCTTCCGGCACTTTTGCGGGAAATTTATAACAAACGATGATCGAGTTCATTTTGCAAAGTGTAAAAGAGAAAGAAAATATAACATCAGAAGACCTTATTTCATTTGGATGATACTGATCAAAATCCAGGATACAATCCACAACTCAGGGTTGCTATTGATATTTTTCTGTTTAGAGATGCGAAACAGCTTAGGTGTTTCGAGTGTTTCTTGGAACTGGCGATCTTTTCTCTATATCACCACAGATGGGAAAAAGAAAAGAATAAAGAGGGTGTTGTAGACTTTTAACATGCTGAATACAACATTTAAATCATAGTGTGTGCATGATAAATTAAAATGGATATTTATTACATGCGATATTTATTTCGCATGAACACATTTCACAATTAGATTGAGGAATATCTCATGACGGTTTTCCAAATTTATTTTAAACAAACAAACTATAACAAATTGACCATTAATACTATACTCTCCATTCTTGTTTACGACTTCCTCCCATCGCTCAATAAGTTTTTCGATGCCTCAACGATAGAAATCGACCAGTTTTCACTTAAAGAATTTGACCAAGCAAGCTTTCAATTGCATGAAGCAAGTGTGGCCTCTCGTAGCGTAGTCGCTAACGCTTTCACCTTCGGTGCTAGCGGCCCCTGATTTGATTCCCGGTGGGGGTACTCGGACGAAAAAGTGTTAAAAGCTTTTTCAGGCCAGCCATCTGTAATGAGGTTTTTCTCATTCACACCAGGCAAATGCCGGTATGGTATCTAACTAACAGGTCCCAGGTCGCTTCTTTTCTTCCCCGATACTTTCTTCCTTCCCTTTCCCCGGATAGTGTGCTCGCTGAGGGAAGTCATCCCTCATACGTGACGGGCTAAATGGCCATAGATGCCGAAAGCCCAGAAATCTAAATCCTACATCCTATATCCACAACGCAAGCCCTCAATACCAAAATATTGAACGATACCGCACATCGCGCAAAGCATCCGAAGACGATAGAAAGCGGTGAATATCAGATGGCGCCAAATATGGAAAGTATGGTGGATGAGGCAAGACTTTCGATTTGAGTTTTTGAATTGTGGATTTGGTCATATGGGCAATGTGAGGACAGGAGCAATCACGTTGGGGAAGAAGGCCATTTCGTTTATTCAGCCTTTTTCTTCCTGAATTATTTTGTTGAGTTGGTGCAGGTGTTGAACGTAGAAGTCCATATGATGTGTTTGGTGGTGCTCAAGCAATTAGTAAAGAATTATACCTTTCCAGACCCACTTTACACACAACATGGTCTTCATAGATGAAGGCCTTGTTTTGGTTGCGAAGTAGGTTGTTCGTCGGGGCTGAACGGTTCTCTTCACTGCTTACATATTGACGTAAAAGCACCATTACTTATCGCCAGTGACTATGGAGTAGAGAAAACGCTGTTCGTGACCGTGTGTTGAGCAAGGATACTGCCGACAATTGTGGAGGATTGATTTTTGTTGATTTTATTTCAAACGTGTAACACTCAAGCGGTGAACTTACCCATTGAGTAAGTTTAAATTAAGGTGGTTTATCATAGCCTTTTTTTTTTTTTTGCATCACAGTCCATTTGCTCCGCCAATTCTATGGTCATTTGATTCCGTGCATTTTCTCACTGTGCAGTTTCACAGGGTGCTCATTATCGAGGAATTTCACACAGTCTTCCTTATCGGACAAATCATTCTGCAGGTGTGGTGTATTTTCACACGGTCCACCTGTCAATCACATGATTCACCCTGAAACCGCTTTCACTGTAAGGAGAGAAATAACAGAACAAATGTCAACTAAGAAAAGGAAAAGAGCCAGGGCCGTGCTGGGATACTATTGAGGGCGGTGGACAAGTCTACTAAAAGGGCGCCGGTACAAACGGGAATAAATATATATATATATAGATAGATATATATAACGGGATATAGAAAGGCATACATACTTTCTTTCAAAGTATATATATATATATATATATATATATATATATATATATATATATATATATATATATATATATATATATATATATATACTTTGAAAGAAAGTATGTATGCCTTTCTATATCAAAATCACCACAAAATTTGTTTTAGTATTAACGTAAATAGCTAATTTGTGGAAAACTTGAATCGAAATCCTCTTTAATAGAGAAAAAACTTTTTATTTCCTCTAATAACATCTCTGTCAAATAAAAAGAAGCTAAATGTATCAACAATTTAATATAGCTCTATGTCCTGTGGACACAGGAGGTTCAGTGCCGCGTTTACAAAAGCTCTCCATTGATTTCCGTCCTTAGCCTACTGGACCCAGTTTCTACTTTATATTTCAATTTCTGCGACAACCATTTTAATATCGTCCTCCCATCTGCGCCTCGGTCTTCCTAATTTTCGTTTTCCTATTTGGATTTCCAGTTAGAACTTTGAAAGTGTTTCTAAATTTCTTCCATTCTGGCTACATAACATGCCCATTTGAGCCACCTAGACTTGATTACCCTAACAATGTTTTTGTAAATGGTATAAAATTATGCAGTTCCTCGTTATGAAATTTCCGCCATCTCCCATTCCTGTTCCTCTTGGAGTTCGAATATTGGTTGAAGAATCTTGTTTTCAAATACTTTCAGTCTGCGATTTTCCCTCAGATTCAGTGACCATGTTTCGCAACCATACAGCACAACAGGTATGATTATTGTTTTATATTTTAAGCTACAAATTCCTCAACAGAATTCGCTACAACAAAAGATTTTTAACAGAATAATAACACGAAATCCCTGCTTTCTGTTGACATCAAATTTTTTAGTGATTATGGTTTTGGTCTGTTAATAATGATTCTAGATATTTGAAAGTATCCATTTTGTAGAAAGAAAATATTATTTGGTATTTTAACGTATCCATAAAATGCAGTATTACAATCTCGACGCACTTCCATGTATTTAGTTTTCTCTGCATTTACTTTTAAGCCCATATCTCTGAAGGGTTAAGTAAGATTTCTGCATTCCTTTCTATTGTTCTATCATCCCCTATTAAATTTACATCATAAGCATACGCCATAACCTCCTAAATACAATTCAGTTCTAGGACCTGATTCCTGTCTTTGATTTTCCTTATAGTGTTCTCCAGAGCAAAGTTAAATAATAATGGCGACAACGCATCTCCTTCTTTCAGGCCATTCGCAACGTGAAAGCTCGTGAACAAGAATTTCTCTACTCGAACCTTACTTTGGGATTCATTTAAACATATCTTAATTAATCTAACTTTCTCCTTATTCCAAATTCTGTAAGCATGTTGTTCAATGTTTCCCTACTACCCAAGTCTAAAGTAAATAACTGATGTACCAGGATATTGTATTCCTATTTATTTTCAAGTATTACCGCTCTGATAATCTCCAATAATTTCATCTGCGTATGGAGACAATCTTTCTAATAGAATGTTTAAGAGAATTTATTGGATGTTGACGAAATTATTAGCCAGTTTTGTCGCCTTTCTTGTGTATTGGAACAATGATTGATTCTTTTCACTCTTGTGGCAATTCTTCCTTGTTCCAGACAAGGAGAATGAGTTTGTGTATCTTGCTCTTCAATTTTTCCCCTCCAGCTAAAATTAAGTCAATCAGAATTTCATCTACACCCGGAGATATGTGTTTCTTTATTTTTTTAATAGCGATTTCTATTTCTGTCTGGTTAGATTCTGGAATATACGGTTATGCTGTATGCATTTCACTTTCTCCACATACATTAGTTTTTGGCTATGTGTTAAGTAAACCGTCAAAGAAATCTTTCCATCTATTAAGATGCTATCCTGATCAGTGAGAACTGTTCCTTTAGCTTTATTTAATATATAAACACGAAATTGATAGCCTTTCTTAAGTCCGTTAATGCATTTATACATATCCCGAATGTTTTTATTTTTACTATTATCTTCAAGTTATTAATTTCAGCTTTCAAAAATCGCGTTTCTTTGTTCTAAAAGTTTTTGAAGTTTTCCCCCAGATGACAGTGAAATTTGATGTAGTTTTTTTCGTTCGGATTTTGTAGCTAACGCTGTTTCTTCTGTTTCCTCTTCTCTGCTACTTTAGTGCATTCCTGGTTGAACCATGCTTTGTTCCTACGTATTTCTGCGTTTCCCAATATTTCTTTTGCTGAAATCTTAATGTTATCTCTAATTTCAACCAAGTATCCTGAACACTAGTGCACTCCGAACTTTTTAAAACCCAGAATCTATTCGACACTTCAATCTGGCTCCCCTCTCATCCGACCCTCCTCTAATTTCTTTAAATTAAACCACTCCGTTTTCAGATATTGAATATCTCCTTTATTCAACGATAGTCTCTCTCTTATTATCATAATCAACTCCTCTGGACGACCGAACATCAGTTGTGCTAGGCTGTTTTCTTCTATCTACTAAAACGTGATCGATTTGATTATGTGTTTTCCCGTCTGGTGAGGTCCATGTATATTTATGAACGTCGCGATGTTTGAATTTTGTAATCATCACGATAAGGTTTCTGTATTTGCAAAGTTCACGAGTCTAACGCTGTTATCACAACCTTCCTTATGCAGACATTTATTCCCTATAATCGGTTTGAAAATACCCTCTCGTCCTACCTTCGCATTGAAACCGCCTAACAGAATTTTCATATGGTATTGCAGGAGATGATCAAATACCCGTTCTATTCTTTCGTAAAAAAAAAAAAAAAAAAAAAAAACTTTTTTAATTGTCATCCTTATTTTCTGTTGGGACATGCATTTAAAACAATAATATTACACCACCTACTCTTAAGAGAAGTAAAAGAAAATCTATCATTAACAAATTCAACCCATGTAATTGCTGATATTATGTATTCGTTCGTGAACGAAAAGTCCTGATCCTAGTTGGTAATTTTTAATTCGTTCTCCGTAAATGAACGTAACATTTCCCGACTTGACTAATCCATTTCCTCCTCATCTAACTTCCTGATATCCCAATAGGTCCATCTTCTATTTCTAAACACATTCGTTACACATTTTAACGCGCCTGCCCTTATAGAGACTTCTTATCTTCCATGTTTCAAATCTCATGTTGATTTTACTTTGCTGAGTTCGTGCCAAGTTATCAGTTCTGATCCGAGGATTCTGCGAATATATCTGAGCAATACTTTTTTTTTTTTTTTTTTTTTTTACAGGATGAGATTGTTAGCCCCACACCAAATTCCCAAGCTGGAGTATCGCCACTTGTCGTCTGTGCGCGACTGCTTATTCAGTATATTCGCAGCTAAGCTCTATATCTAGAGACCTTCTCCTCGACCCACAACCTGAGGTGACAGGAGGACCACATTTCACGGAAATAAATATAGCTATATTTTAGAAATACAATAGGTACTGATAATTCGAACACTGCTTTAAAACCTACAGGAACAATCGATATGCTCGGATATATAGATGCATATTAAGACTGTGAAAGCTCCGATGCCGTAAAAATCGTAAATTAGAGACTAGTGTCAGTGTAGTATTTCATAAATACATCGTACGTTTGACTATCCAAATTATTCTTGATGTATTACATTGTTTCGTTTTATAGCTACATAACTTTATAATATTTTTGTAAGTGATTATACTCTTTACCTGTTCTGCCTATAGCAACTGTATGAATTTATAATACAAAACTGAAATACAGAATATATATAATGTGATATTTTGCAGGGCATCTCATGGAAAGGGCGCCTTGCATTCTTCACAGCTTCTTTATTAACAATCATTATTCGAATTTATTATACAAAGCTGGCACACAGGATAACTAAAACCACTTAGTATCTATAATGTGATGTTCCGTAGGGCGCCTTATGTAGAAGACGCACTGTACCTTTCACGGATTCTTTACCAATAGTAACTGTATGTATTTATTGTACAGAACTGTGGTATAGAGAAGAGTAAATAAAATCGTTCATCTTTGGTGTGGACTCGCAAGGGCGCCTAATGTAAAGGGCGCACTGCACCTTTCACGGGTTCTTTACCAATAAAACTGTACTAATTTATTACTAAATCTTGTACCTTTATTTATACTGTGATGTTTCAGAGGGCGCACCGGGACACGTCCCGGTATCCCGGTGGGCCAGCACGGGCCTGAAAAGAGCAATCACAGGTTAAAATAAATACGAACAATTGAATTAATACTAGTTTCAAGTATTTTTTCCCAATTGTACACCATGCATGCAAATATAGGATCCCCACGAGTTAAGAATCTTAAGACGTTGATTATGCCAGTCTCGTATGCATTGATGCCAGATAAAACAGAGCAAACATACAAACAACTGTTCACATTTCTTAAAATGTGGTCTGGTCAGAACGAATCTCGAGTGCTAAAAGTGAATTTACAGCTTGATGGAATCAATGCATTGCGTGCGGTGTTTCCTACTTCCCAGGTTTCCGTCTGCCATTAGAATTTAACCAGAGCATCTGGTGGAAGGTTCAGAGTTTAGGCTCGTCGAAGAATCCCTCGACAATGAAGATATACGTCATCATGTTCGTATATGTAGTGCCTTAACATTAATATCAAACAGGATCGATGAAGGTTGGCTCATCGTCATGGAGGATGTCCATCTGGCCAGAAAACCGAAGAGTTAAACGATTATTTCGTTGAACAACGGATGAACATTTGAAACATTCTGAGAAATATAGAACTCTAATGGTCAAAGACACAGACCAATCCAGTGGAGTGTTGGCGCAATAAGTTAAACCGCAGCATATCTAAGAGTATACCACGTACCTTGAAGCGTACGAGTGTACTAAAAGCGGATGCGACGTCTAGTTTTCATGCTTTGACGAGACGGGGATTTGCAATCCGGAGAAGCGTAGAAAATCAACTTTCACCCATCTTGGCCCCAGATTGCAATTCGTCCTGGAGAAGCTAGGAAATGGCGTGAAATTTAAAAAATGCCTGAGGAGCTTGAGTTTAGGAATGCGCATGAGTCGAGCTAAATCTTTATTCGAATTCAAGTCGATTTTCGAGTCGAGTCGAATTTGATAAATAGATCACTCGTTCAACTTGTTTAAACTTGTTTTGAAATCATGATCTGATTAGACTGGAAAGCAAAAGCCATGAGGTTTGTAAGCAGTAATGTGGAATATTTAATATTGCTTACCAAAGAGGACACTGCTCGCACCTCGTCTCGTCTCGACAACGAGATGAAAACCGATTTTTATAACGAGACAGCCTAAAATGTCATGAGCACCAATATAAGCATATACTGTAGTTCTTACCAAAGCTGAGACCTACATGGTCGAATTTTTCAGCCCAAGCAGAAGCCCAATCCGGATAGTGATGTCAACTGGCTTGGCTCGGTTCAACTGAACGAACAACTAGTCCGGGTTGAAACTAGTCCATGGACTCGGTTTGAGTCTGCTCAACTGAGCCAAAGGCTCGATCCAGCTCGGTTGGATGACCTGCTAACTCGCTCACTTCTTGGTTCGGCTCGATAGTGAATGAGCTGTGACCCGAGTAGCTCGAGCCGTTGACAACCTTAAACCCGGGCTAAGCAGTTTTGAACATGTTTCCTCGACGCCCTATAACTTTTAACGATTTTTACCTCGAGCCCGAATACTTGCTCCTCCGGAACTCAAACTGAGAACTTCGTGAACGATGTCCTTGCTTCCTAGACTTCAACTAGCTTTTGGTATTCATATATAAACCGCCTGTCTTTCATGTTTATACGCTGTGTTATAATAATAATAATAATAATAATAATAATAATAATAATAATAATAATAATAATAATAATAATAATAATAATAATAATAATAATAAGTTGTAGCATAGTAATAACTTGATAATTATATTGTCTATGTAGGATACTTGAAGAGTGTATTTGAAACTACCACACAGGATTTGGCTCAATTTTGCTCGACTCAACTCTAAACTCGACCTAAATTTGGATAGAGTTGGAGGAAATTTTTCGAGCCGAGTTCTCGAGTCGGGCTCAAAGATGTCTGTTTCGAGTCGAATCGAGTTTCAGAGAAAACACGTTCTAACTCGCTCGTGCCCATCTCCAAAAGCTGGAATAATGAACTATGAATTATACAAAATGGATTGAAGATGTACAGAAGTAGATGACTAGGTTCTTCAAACCGCCTTGCAGTATGGAGCTAATGTTTTGTGTTTCACAAATCACAACGTTTTTCTATGCTCTAGAGTGGGCACATTTTGATTAGATTTTTGAACTATCTGTCTGAATTTTCTGATGAGCTGCTTATTTGGTTTTTATTTATTTTAATATGTGATTGTTCTATCTTCTATTCCTAATTATTTCAATTTTTGATTATTCTTTTCCTGTTTTTGTTTATTTTCATTTGTTATCCTTTTTTGTATTAATATCAATTTGCGATAGTTTTTATGATTTTTCTCATTTATTTCAATTTTCCATTGATATGCTATTTATAACTTTTGTTTGCTCATTTTTTGTTCTGTCTTGTTCTTTGTTATTTTAATTTCCGTTTTTTCTTTATTATTCTTTTTGTGAAAGAGAAATATTTTCTAAGTTCTACTCCTCTACTATTAATTGTAATTGTTAGCAAATATTTTAACTTATGTTTGCTCCTTTTCTGCTCTTACTAGTTCACATTTGTTCTGTATCCTTCCTCCCCTTATAGTGAAAGTGTATTCAGAATGAATCACGTGATTGATAGATGGATCGTGTGAAAATGCATGACACTTGCAGAAACGATTAATTCGATAAACAGGACCGTGTGAAATTGCTCGATATTGAGCACCGTGTGAAATTGCATCGTGAGAAACTGCACGTCACCGGTCGTTTGATGTAGATTTTTCGTGAAAAAGGTAATTCAATCGCTCTTTAACGAACACAATTGGTTGACCAGTGTTCGATCCACCATCCTTGAGTTAAAAATTCTCGTTTTTGAAATTCGAAAACAACGGTGGGCAGTATTTTGAAGCATTGCTTCTTCTCCATACATAGCACAAATCTTACGATCAGCTTCAGTGGCCTTAACATCTTTATGCTCAGTTTTGTTCGCGTGTTATTATTGATTTAGAAGGACACAAAAATCAATATAATTAAAAATTCAAATCATACTATCTTGTGAAGCAAACAGTTCTCTTTTAAATAACATAACACATTTTGCCAATGTATTTTATTTCTGTGTGCATTTTTAAATTTTAAAATATCATAAATTATTTCTTAACATAGTGTATAATAATTATAATATACAAACAAATACGTAGATAAAGACTGGGAACTTTATTAGAAATGTATGTACAGTAAAATCCAATAGTTTTTACTATTTAAAAACAAATATACACGCTGTACGTTGGCCGCCTGCCTAAGTTGGCTATTTTTCGATGGAACTGGTCAATAGTATCATATAAAAATGGGTTTCACTGTACATTTTATAAGGATCTCTTCTTAATTGGGTATTGAAATATTTCCATCACTGTCAGTTCACATAGGCTATAGAGTCAAACTGAAACGTACATGGTATACAATGTAATAGAGTTAACTGCATTGGTTTGGAAGTTATTTTACAATATGTACGTGAAGTACGATATTTCTTCAACAGATGCCAGTACTTTCATGACTATAAATTGATATATGACGTGTGATAGTGAAACAAAATGATCACTGCGCACTTGCTGTTGGGAATGGAAATACGGGAGATCTGAGGTCTTCCAGATTTTTCCTTGTAAACACTGCAAATAGTACTATGCTTCTCAAACTTGTCACAAAACTGTGTAATTGGCAAGCATCTAACAGGTTCTCTTTTGAGTTCACACCTCCATTGACTTGAACTTCACTGACATTTTCAAAGTTGAAGAAAAATCTTTAAAATGAACTTTCGTTCCTCGAATGTCAAGCAAGCACCTGACATTTTGTTTTGATATCATGTGTTATCGTTACACTTTTAGAACCATCATGAGAGTATCGACATGTGTTGAGGAAACAGCAAGCTAAATACGGTATCAATTTCAAAAGCAATATGGAGATACAATCTATTAAATTTTGTATAAATTTTTCATGCACTCTGTATATGCATCTAATATACTATACAGCATATTTATTAAGTATTAATATGTAACTTTATTAGAACTGAATTCTGGTTTGTTTTGTAGGTTCATTCCTCCTTCGCATGTTGAATAACTTTCTGACCGAAAAGACATTCCGTCGAGGTGTGTCCAACTATTTGAAGGAGAAAATGTTTTCCAATGCGGAACAAGACGACTTGTGGAAATATTTAACGGAGCAGGCACATCGTGATGGCAATCTACCACCAAATGTCACAGTGAAAACAATCATGGATACGTGGACCAAGCAGACAGGATACCCGGTTCTTACAATCACTCGTCTTTATAACGATGGGAAGGCAATTATCCATCAGGTGACATACTTTATTTGTGTTTGGTAACTATTTTTTATCGGTTCCCGAATAACTGAGTTCTGATTTCGGAGGTTTAAAAGTTCATCCTGCAACTATAATTTTTTCTATGCATGTTCTTTTAATCTCATGTATAACATTAGAAGAGTGTGTGAGCGTAATTCTTTCATTGCTCTCCACTTGCTATGACAGTCCTCAGAAGTACGGTCTACGTGGCTGCACAATTACCGACTCTTCCTGCTGCGAAGAAAAGGCTCTAAATGCCTGCGAAGTTAATGATCTACATCAGTCATTCCTACTGGTCAATGTATAACGTATGAACAGGTTTTTAAAATCGAGGAAAGGTCAGAGATGACGGATAAAGTAAATGAAATGAAGCGAGGAGGGAAGGGAATGGAATATATTAGTATAAAATAAGTTATTGAATGCGCGCTGGAGGAAAGGTTTATGAATAATGCACATTCCAGCGTTAAAATCTCCTAGTTACAACTAATATTAAGTTGTCTTTATTTTGTGTAATTGGCATCTAGGTTACAAAATAAACTGTCTTTGAAATTCGGAATAAACAGTTAACTCCTACGAACATCTTGAAAATGATTTACGTATTTAATGTTGACGCAGTTGGAATGAACTTACGCTAAAGATGGCACGTTTTTTCGCAAACAATTTGATCCTGGTTTTTGTAAAACACAGCTGTATCTGCAAATATTTCAATACTTGTGCAAAGCGGCAGAAATCGAAGAACATAGAAGTATTTACACATTATTTGCTGTTACCGGCACTAAACCACGTGAAGAGTTAACAGAATTAACTAACCTCAAGCAGAGGTCCTTTGACAAATTAAAAATGTTTACTTGAAAAACATGAAACTAAATACCATAGCTGAACGCTACAAGTTTCATACTACTTACCAAACTGATGAACAACCCTTTATGAAGTATTTGAGTGATTTACGGAAGCCAGTAGCTCTTTCTGAATGTGTTACTTTTGCCATTCAAACGGTAAGAGATCAGATGAAAATAAACAAGGAATCTTCAAGACGTCGGGTTCTAATAACTGATTTGACGTTGCAATCTGCTATGTATATTGTGACAGATGCTGAGAGAGTTCGAAACGAACTAAATGTTCAGTGCAGCAGATGGCACCTCTGAGAAAAATTGCTCTTTTGGGTAACGTTCGAAGGCCAATGTAATACATAAACCATTTGTACTTAAACAGAGAAATCTACTCAAAGGAGCTGATCTTGCGGTCGTGTTCACAGAACCAATTTTCGTTTTGGTAATGAGATGCTTGTGATATGATACTTGTCATTTCGCTCCATGTACTTGCAAAAGAATGTTTGCATGAAAGAAGGAATATTGAGATGCCCGACAACGTGCAAGATTACAAGAGCTAGCTTGTGTGTCGCAACAAATCGGTTGAGAACTACTGTTTTAGACTAGCCGGGGAAGGGGGGGGGGTAGATGAGTTTTTGATTGCACAGTCCAATGTACAACAAAATCCAGAAACTCTATTAAACAAAGTAAAACATAAAAATGGATATCTACTTGTTGTGTATATTATGCTGTGAAGTTGAAAAAATAAGAGCTCATTTATTCGTGAACGTATAATACGTAGTTCAAAATAACAGTTTCCCTTTGTTAATTTAGATGAATCACGAAATATCAAGAGTGTCTCATATATAGAGGTATTCCAATATTGAAGATACTGTAAACAATAATAATAGTTATCAAAAGCACGTACCATGGTTCGATAATTCTGGTAGGATTATGGAATAACTTTAGTAAAAATGAATGGCGAGAGTTGCAAACTCCGGACTAACTCTCGATTATGGGTTTACGTAATATGTTAACCGTTAATCTAAGACCGTTTTGTAATTATCTGTGTTATATCTCTTGCTCTAGAGACACAATATGCATGAAGATACTTTTATGTGTCGGACGAAGTAGTAGGGGCCGACGTATATTGCGCCGAGTCAGCAAAAATTTCTCGATTCTGATTGGCTGAGAGAGGTCACGTGACGTTAGGCCCCGCCCACGCGGGAAATTCAAATTTTCAGGTCACGTGGTATGACGTCATGAGTCACCCTGCGGGGAAATCCCTCATTCTCTTTTATGACTAGGATTTTTGAAAATTGTTCCCTTTTACGGGTAAGATGTGTGTTTTGATTGGTTGACAACTGTCACATGATCTTAGACCCAGGGATATTTGAAAATTCGTTCCCTTTTACGGGTAAGATGAGTGTTTATGATTGGCTGATAGAGGTTACATGATCTTAGACCCGCTACACGGTGAACAGGTCAGATGGTATGACGTCATGTTTTACCCTTGCGGGGAAATCCATTACTAATTCGTTTCCTTTTACGGGTAAGATGAGTGCTTTGGTACCTTGATTCTGATTGGATGATAGAGATCACGTGATTTTAGGTCCTAGGATTTTTGAAATTAGGGTGTCCTTTCTGATGTATACTTTGGTATCTCGATTCTGATTGGTTGATAGAGGTCACATGATTTTAGACCCGCCACACGATGAACAGATTACATGGGAAAACCCCTTACTTATTTGTTTTATTTTATGTGTAAGATGCGTGTTTTGGTACCTCAATTTTGATTGGTGGATAGAAGTCACATGATCTTACCCCCCCCCAGTCCATGAGGGAAATACAGAGCGATATGACGGCGATCCATCCTAGACCTGGATTTTAGAATTTTGTCCCCTTTTTATGGTTATCCTTAAAGTTCCCATGGAGGGTTCAACCTCCTCCTTAAATAACCCTTTTTGGTATCATGATATTGTACTGAAGTTTACATTAAATATTATCGTTCTTTTGACAGATAAGATGATTACCAGTTTTCTTACCTTGATGGAGAGACAGCTTGCCTTATACGTTTACGTATGGAGATCATGTCCTTGAATTAGTTGCCTATGTCTCTGGAAGTAACAATGGTGAAAGAGAGGTGTCGCTTGTAGATTTCTTATAGCACATTGTTGTGAGTTTAAGCGATTTTTTAAACGCTCAGTAAGCGCTTCATTAATGGAAACAGTGTTGCCAGATTTTTCTTACCGAAACTGCTCCGATTCTTTTCGAAACGGTTCCGCAGAGTACAAGAAATTTTAAACTAAAAATTTTTTCGAACTAAAAAAATTTCAAAACTAAAAAAATTTTAAACAAAAATTTTCGAACTAAAAAATTTTGAAACAAAAAAAAGTTTCAAACAAAAAATTTTCGAACCCAAAAAAAAATTTCGAACTAAAAAAAATTGAAACAAAATTTTGTCGAACTAAAACATTTTTAAAAACAAAAGTTTCGAACTAAAGATGTAAATCACATCTAAAAATTTTCAAATCAAACTTTTTATCGAACTAAACTTTTAAAATTTTCGAACTAGAAATTTAAACCAAGTTTTAGAAAAATCCTAAGAAATGTTTCTCCAGGAATCGAACTCAGGTCTTTCAAACCAAAGATGTGTATGCTAACCGCTTAAATGAATTCGGTTTTAATCGATCTTGGTGGGTTTCGAACCAGGGTCCTTGAAAAGGATACACATATACTTTAAGAAAATAAAACTGACAGTGTAACGCTTCTCAAATCAAACTTTTTATCGAACTAAACTTTTAAAATTTTCGAACTAGAAATTGAAACCAAGTTTTAGAAAAATCCTAAGAAATGTTTCTCCAGGAATCGAACTCAGGTCTTTCAAACCAAAGATGTGTATGCTAACCGCTTAAATGAATTCGGTTTTAATCGATCTTGGTTGGTTTCGAACCATGGTCCTTGAAAAGGATACACATATACTTTAAGAAAATAAATCTGACAGTGTAACGCTTCTCAAATCAAACTTTTTATCGAACTAAACTTTTAAAATTTTCGAACTAGAAATTGAAACCAAGTTTTAGAAAAATCCTAAGAAATGTTTCTCCAGGAATCGAACTCAGGTCTTTCAAACCAAAGATGTGTATCCTAACCGCTTAGCTATGAATGAATTCGGATTTAATCATGCTTGGTGGGTTTCGAACCATGGTCCTTGAAATGGATACACTTATACTTTAAGAAAATAAATCTGACAGTGTAACGCTTCCGTTCGTGGATTAAAATAAAATGCTGATAGACTTCTTTGTGTGACGACATAGAAGCACATATGATTGAAAAAATGCAAACGTCAGCGGATCGCATTACTTTAGTTTTACTACGAACGTGTCAGCATGATTCATGAAAAAAGCAAACATTGACATTCTCGTATGGAATATGATGAAAATGAAATGTCGTCACAGTTACGACAAGTAGTGACATGTAGAAATCATTTGGGATCGGAATTGCGATACTATTGAGAAACGTGAATGACGTCACGATCGATTGTTACACATCGTTTTGGTTCGTGATTCATGACAAAAGCAGCGAGCGTTTTGATTGGTTCGTTGTGATGTCATTTTATAAATTTCCTCGTTTCTGATTGGCTGACGGTGACGTCGTTTTCACAGCGACCTAAATAAAAATCTAAATTTCATTTTTCAAATCCTACATCGCTCTCAATTATCGTGTGAGAAGGTCTGTTCTTGAAAAGTGTCTTCATTTAAGAAGCTTTACTGCACCGACTTTTTGTTCATTGAATTTGAGGTAAGTTCAGTGAGATTTTATTTTTCACACAAGATTCCAAAATCATTTTTATTTTATATTTGTGGGGGCGGATCACTCATACACTGTTTTACTTTTAGTACGAAATATTTATGCTATGAAGAAATTAGTGGAATGGGAAAGTGGGAGTACGAATCAGGACCCCCACACATTAGAAGTAAGCACGATAAATGATATGGTTTAGCGTCCCTTCAGCGAGCACCCGTCGGGAATTGAACCATGGCCAGAAAAATGTGTATGCTTAGTTTTGAAAAGAATACATTACAAAATTTCAGAAACTATGCCTGAGAATAATATGGTTCGATACCCTTTGAAAGCATTAGCGTCCCTTCAGCTTAACGTGATATTCAAGCAATCACCTGGGATTGAACCAAGACCAGAGGCGTGTACGTCAATCATTTAGCTTAGTTTTGAAAAGAATGTATGATAACGCATGAGAATATTAAATTTCAAAAAAAAGGCTTGACAACGCTCCGATGTGTGAAAGCAAACCCCACCGAGGATTGAACCAGGACCTTCCATGTTAGAAGCATGTACGCTAACCACTTAGCCACGAGTACATGAATATGTGGTTAAAAAGATTTACGCTGTACAGATTTTGTTTTGACAATTACGTATGTGTAACGTTAATGGTTGGTGAACCTCTTCAACTTGCAAACGCATCATTTAAAGGTCGTTGTGAGTAGAAAAAAATGCTTACGCGTACTTTATCACATCTCAGTACTGTTGAAACATTCATTCATTCATGCATTCTTTTTTTATTACTATAGAATGGCAGGTCAGTTACATGCTGATGTAATGGTCTCGAGTTTGACAGCAATAAAACACACATTTCAGTAACATAATTATTTAAAAAAAAAAACTTTGATTTTTAGTACATGTGCTTTCATAATGAGATTCTGAACGTCACCGCCAGGGGAATCAAACTCAGGACCTTTACATGAATTGCTTAGTTAAGAATTTATCATGAATGTTATGATTTCCTGGGCTAAGCGGTTAGCATACGCGCCTTTGGCGTGGGAGACCCGGGTTCGATTCCCGGCGGGAGCTCATGTGGTTCGGATTCCACGTTAATCAGTAGGTCCGCGTCTCATATAGCCTCGCTGCTGAAAGGGACGCTAAACTAAAAAATCAAAAAATCAACTCAAATTCACGCTGCTCAATTCCTTTTTTCCCATTACATATTTGTTTTACCGTACCTGTTTGTTTGTTTTCATTTTTAACCATGGCCGAATCGGGTTTTACTGTTCCCAATGAAATCACTCGTCATTATAGACGATTTATGTACGTTTATGTATTATGAGGTGTGCACGTCAACCATTTAGCTTAGTTTTGAAAAAGAATGTATGATAACGCGTGAGAATATTAAATTACAGAAAAGGCTTGACATGCCCCCGACGTGGAAAAGCAAACCCACCGAGGCTTGAACCAGGGCCTTCCACGTCCGAACCATGTACGCTAACCGCTTAGTCACAATAATAAAAAAAATACGCTATACAGATTTTTGTTTTGACAATTACGTATGTGTATCGTTAATGTTTGATGAATCTCTTCAACTTGCAAACACATCATTTAAAGGTCGTTGTGAGTGGGGAAAAAAAATGCTTACGCGTGCTTTATCACATCTCAGTACTGATGAAACATTCATTCATGCATTCTTTTTATCACTATAGAATCGTAGGTCAGTTACATGCTGATGTAATGGTCTCGAGTTTGACAGCAATAAAACACTCATTTCAGTAACATAATTATTTTTTAAAAAACTTTGATTTCTAGTACACGTGCTTTCATAATGAGATTCTGAACGTCACCGCCAGGGAATCAAACTCAGGACCTTTACATGAATTGCTTAGTTAAGAATTTATCATGAATGTTATGATTTCCTGTTTATCAGGTGATTAAGATTTTTCTTTCTTCTTTTCTTTTGTAGTAAATTCACGCTGCTCAATTCCTTTTTCCCTTACACATTTATCGCAATTGTACCTGTTTGTTTGTTATCTCCTTTCATTTTTAACCATGGCCGAATCGGGTTTTACTGTTCGCAATGAAATCACTCGCCATTATAGACGATTTAACATTGAAGGCAGAATGCTCGAAGTTCAATTCAACGCACCGCCCGTAGGAACCGATATCATCCAATATGTACATAACAGTTTCCAAGCAATGCTGGACCATTTGTTAGCCAATGTCGACGATGAGGCGATGGTTGGTTTATCAGTAATATCGCCACGTAACACGAATAAACCGTTTTGGGTGAGTTTTCGCCAAGCACGAAACTTGACACTGGAAACGATGTGGGCATCGTTCGAAAGAGTTTTACAAAGTAACAATGCATTTCTCCTGCATGAACCATTCACCGTGCATTTTCATCGTGTCGATATTCCACGTGGCTATGGCGGTTTGCGGCAAGGAGTACTTCAAAACGAAGAATTATTACGTTGCAAGCGAGGGATTGTACGTGTAAAAAATCAAGATTCAAGGTGTTTGGCGTACGCCCTTGTTATTGATATTGGCCTGAAAAAATACAAGAATGTAGATGTGAAACGATATACACAGTATCAACATCAGAGAAAATGTATTGTGGACGATGAAGTGAATGCATTATGTGCAAATGCAGGAGTGAATTTGGATCATGGTGCCAGTGTAAATGAAATTCGACAATTCCAGGCATACCTCAAAGAATATAAAATTACAGTGTATACCAGTTTCACAGGTCATGATATCATGTACGAGGGGCCCAACGATGAAAATCGCACTCCCATAAATTTGATTTGTTTGGCTGGCCATTTTGACATCATTCAATCTTTAACTGCTTGTTTTGCAACCAATTTCTACTGTGAAGCGTGCCATAAAAAGTATGATCATCGTAACAGACATGTAAAAAATTGTCCTGTAACATGCTCCAAATGTCTACAGAGACCTCTATGCGACAAGAACCAAACGCCGATATTATGCAACGACTGCAATCGTCAATTTTACGGCGAACAATGTTTTAATAATCATCGTAATATTGTATATCATCATGGGGAACCTGTATGCAAAATGGTGCAGCAATGTACTAAATGCTACAGAGTATATTCTTTTGTACGAAGTGGACAACGCATTCATGATTGCAATGAGATCTTTTGCAATGTTTGTAAGAAGATTGTTCCAGGATCCCATCAATGTTTTATGCTTCCCGATCGACAATGCTTGAAACCTGGTGTTCCTTCACTCATGCACGCAAAGAAAGCCTTGTTGATATTCTATGATATAGAATCTATGCAGGACACGAATATTGGTGATAATACGTATGTACACATTCCAAATTTATTGGTTGCACAACAAGTATGTTATGCATGTGTTGAAAACGATAATATCCAGCAGTCTTGCAGTACGTGTGGTCAGCGCCAGCATATTTTCCAAGGAGAGGATCCAGTTTATAATTTTCTCCAGTACTTGCGGGAACGTCGTCCAAATATAAATAGGATTTTCTGTGTCGCGCACAACGCTAAGGGATACGATGGACATTTTATCCTAAAGACCATGGTAGAACAATGCCAATGGAGACCTGACGTCATATTAAATGGGACCAAGATACTGAGTTTAACGTTGAATAATCTGACGTTCATTGACTCGTTGAACTTCCTACCTATGGCATTAAGTAAATTGTCAAAAGCGTTCAATTTACCCGCAACCAAAGGCTACTTCCCGCATTTCTTCAACACCAAGGAGAATCAATCGTATATTGGACCACTTCCAGAAACAAAGTATTATGGTGCAGATGAAATGGCCGTCGAAGACAGAAACAAGTTCATGCAGTGGTACAACGATCATCGTAATGACACGTTTGATTTCCAGAAAGAAATTCTCAAGTATTGTATTCAAGATGTCAATGTACTGCGACAAGCATGCGTTTCGTTTATGACGTCATTTGAAACAGAAACCAAAGTGAATCCCTTCTTGGAGACGATCACGATTGCCAGTGCTTCCAATTTAGTATTTCGCCGGAATTTCCTTAAACCCAATACCATTGGAATTCTACCGGCACATGGCTATCGATGGAGAAGTACCCAATCGATCGCTGCAATGCAATGGCTGGCCTACATTGAAAAAACCGAAGAAAAACAAATCTTACATGCGGCCCGACAAAAAGAAGTGTTTATTGCGGGATTCCATGTTGATGGTTACTACCAAGATCCTGAGACGTTAGAGGAGCACGTCTACGAGCATGCCGGCTGCTTTTACCACGGGTGTAAAGTATGTTTTACTACAGGCCGTAATCAGCCCATCTACAGCAATCCAGAAGACACCATGGAATTCCGTTATGAACGAACGCAACGCAAAAATGCAAGACTGCGTGAATTGGGGTACATTGTACATGAAATGTGGGAGTGCGAATTTAATCAGTTCTTAAAACAAAATCCTGCAATGGCGACGTATCTGAAGAATCACCCGTACATGAACCGCAGACCATTAAATCCAAGAGATAGTTTTTTGGAGGAAGGACCAATTGCGTGAAATTGTACCACCAAGTCGATGAAAAAGCAGGAGAAGTAATAAAATATTTCGATATTGTCTCGCTTTATCCTTACATCAATAAGTGTGCTAAATACCCTGTAGGCCATCCACGAATTTATCTACAGGGTGATGAAAATATACCACCAATAAATAAAGTCAATGGTCTAATCAAAATGTCGATATTACCAAGTCGCCATCTTTATCATGGTCTCCTGCCTTACCGATGTAACAAGAAACTACTCTTTCCACTGTGTGCTGCGTGTGCCGAAGAAATGAACCCAGACCCTACAGCAACGTGTACACACAACGACCAGGAGCGATGCCTCACTGGAACATGGGTATCATATGAAATCCAGAAAGCAGTAGAATTAGGATATCAACCAGTGGAAATTTTTGAAATTTGGGACTATGACATTGAACAATATGATCCCATCACGAAAACAGGTGGCTTGTTCACGGAATATATCAATACATTTTTAAAATCAAAAATGGAAGCGTCTGGCTGGCCTAGTTCCTGTGTGACCGAAGAAGACAAATCAAAATTCATACAAACCGTCCTGGAGCGTGAAGGTATTGCATTGGATCCGTCCAAAATTGAAAATAATCCTGCACGAAGAAGTTTATCTAAGCTTTGTGTTAATGCTCTTTGGGGAAAACTTTCGCAAAGATCAAACTTTAGCCAGACCACAATTATTGATCGGCCGGAAGAATTTTATGAAAAACTCACTTCCCCCGACATTAAACTCCATCAAATTGTACCCATCAATGATACGATGTTGTATGCGTTCTGGGAGTACAATGAACATGTGCCTGTTCAAAACCGAAACACCAATGTCGTGTTAGGTGCATTTACAACATGTCAGGCACGTCTGGAACTGTACAAGTACCTGGAAATGTTGCAGGAACGTGTTTTATATTTCGACACGGATTCTGTAATATTTACGGAGAAGCCCGGGGAGCCAACCATTGAACCTTCAACGTACTTGGGATGCTTATCGAATGAGATGGAGTCTTATGGACCACGAGCATACATCAAAACATTTGTCAGTGGAGGACCGAAAAATTACAGCCTAGAAATATACAATCCGGATACCAACGTCACCAGTTACATATGTAAAATTAGAGGATTTACATTAAATTACAATGCAGGACAGCAATTAAATTTCAATACGCTAAAAGAAATGATTACAAATCAATGCCGTGGACAAGTCACCATCACTATCCCCCATAAGATATTCAGGACCAAAGACCATACCATCGTCACACGCAAAGAAGAAAAAATGTACAGTATCCAGTACACAAAACGTCGATTTAAAGAATTCAATTCCTATGATACGGTTCCGTACGGGTACGTTAAAAAACAGAAGATGGAACTGGAAAAAGAAGATGAAGAAGAAAAAACTGTAAATACCCAATAAGGCCGCCATTTCTTTTTTCCTTTTCCTTTTATTCTTTCCCTTCCTTAACCACAAAGCAGCAACACCAAGAAGAAAATGAAGTACCCACAAGAGTTCATAAACCATCAACACAACCATCAGTGGAAGAAATGCAGTCATCTCGTACCGAAGGAGGAACCTTGACCATAAAGGAGCAACACCTAGAAAAATGCAGTACCCTGAAGAGTTCATAAACATCCATCGGTGAAAAAAAATGCAGTGATCCTGTACCCGAGGAGGAAGATGAACCTAAACAGATCCATCATTTACGAGTAAGTTTTATTTCTCTCTTATCAATATTGACTCATTTTTCTTGTTTCAGAAAAAAAAAGAAATTCTTAAAGTAATCCGTCGTTTCTTCTTTTTCTTTACAGGATACGTCTACAACATTCGAAGATGATGACGCGTCCAACATATTCATTAATTAGATCCTGTATTTATTATGTTAATAAACATGTATAGGAAGACCACATACCTTTCGTTAAAATACAACAAGTTGAAAAAAAAATATGTTTTATTATTTCTTGAAACCCTGAACACTTGTTTTCAAATCATGGTAATCTTGAAAATTTAAGGTGAAAAATATATTCAAGATTTGGTTTACACGATTTTGTTCGAAAAAATAATTAAAGAATTTTTAGTGTCCAAAATTTGATTTTTAATTTAGTTCGAAAAATTTTTAATTTGAAAATTTTCAAATGTGGTTTACATCTTTAGTTCGAAACTTGTTTTTAAAATTGGTTCGAAATTTTTTTAAAATTTTTAGTACGAAAAATTTTGATTTGAAAATTTAGTTCGAAAGTTTTTAGTTTAAAATATTTTTCGAAAAATTTTTAATTTTTTTAGTTCGAATTTTTTTTTGGGTTCGAAAATTTTTTGTTCGAAAATTTTTTGATTTGAAAATTTAGTTCGAAAGTTTTTAGTTTAAATTTTTTAGTTCGAATTTTTTTGAAATTTTTGTTTCAAATTTTTTAGTTCGAAAATTTTTTTGTTTGAAAATTTTTGTTTAAAATTTTTTTTTAGTTTTGAAATTTTTTTTAGTTCGAAAAATTTTTTAGTTTAAAATTTCTTGTACTCTGCGGAACCGTTTCGAAAAGAATCGGAGCAGTTTAGGTAAGACAAATCTGGCAACACTGTTTCCATTAATGAAGCGCTTACTGAGCGTTTAAAAAATCGCTTAAACTCACAACAATGTGTTATAAGAAATCTACAAGCGATACCTCTCTTTCACCATTGTTACTTCCAGAGACATAGACTACTAATTCAAGGACAGGATCTCCATCAAGGTAAAAAAGCTGGTAATCATCTTATCTGTCAAAGAGAACGATAATATTTAATGTAAACTTCAGTACAATATCATGATACCAAAAAAGGGTTATTTAAGGAGGAGGTTGAACCCTTCATGGGAACTTTACGCATAACCATTAAAAAAAAATCCCGGTCTAGGATGGATCGCCGTCATATCGTTCTGTATTTCCCTCATGGACTGGGGGGGGGGTAAGATCATGTGACTTCTATCCACCAATCAAAATTGAGGTACCAAAACACGCATCTTACACATAAAATAAAACAAATAAGTAAGGGGTTTTCCCATGTAATCTGTTCATCGTGTGGCGGGTCTAAAATCATGTGACCTCTATCAACCAATCAGAATCGAGGTACCAAAGTATACATCAGAAAGGACACCCTAATTTCAAAAATCCTAGGACCTAAAATCACGTGATCTCTATCATCCAATCAGAATCAAGGTACCAAAGCACTTATCTTACCCGTAAAAGGAAACGAATTAGTAATGGATTTCCCCGCAAGGGTAAAACATGACGTCATACCATCTGACCTGTTCACCGTGTAGCGGGTCTAAGATCATGTAACCTCTATCAGCCAATCATAAACACTCATCTTACCCGTAAAAGGGAACGAATTTTCAAATATCCCTGGGTCTAAGATCATGTGACAGCTGTCAACCAATCAAAACACACATCTTACCCGTAAAAGGGAACAAATTTCAAAAATCCTAGTCATAAAAGAGAATGAGGGATTTCCCCGCAGGGTGACTCATGACGTCATACCACGTGACCTGAAAATTTGAATTTCCCGCGTGGGCGGGGCCTAACGTCACGTGACCTCTCTCAGCCAATCAGAATCGAGAAATTTTTGCTGACTCGGCTAGCCATACGGGGGGGACTACTACTGACGAAGGGGATTGTGTGCCACAGGAGAATTTAAAAATATATCATGTGTGGTTTATTACCAGAATAATACCTATATCAAACTGGTGTAAGTGGAGTAATCCACAAAAAGTTTGTGCAAAGAAGAAAGCAATTAATCCGGTGGTCAGAATGATGGAAATTACAGTGATTCTTACAGCAATGTGTAGTTAATTCTAGGCGGGACAATATGGTGTGGAATGCAACGGGAAACTATGATATTACTTTTTCTAACTTACTGCAAATGGAAAGTGGAAAAAAATATGTTCAATTGTCGATCGCAACTTAAAATATTACAAGGGTGAAATATCCTTACCTCCAGTTGGCTCTCCGGGAAAGATTTATTTTCAGAAAGACTATTGAGTGAGAACATATTAAATAACAGGAAACTAATAAATGTTAGGTGAAATAAGTGTAAAGTATTGAGATTGGAAGCTACACATGTTACAGAGAGAGAAATTAGAAAGTTTAAAACAAGAGATAAAAAAGCTAGTTTAGATTTAGTTGGAATATATGCAATTAAACGTACAGTTTGGAGTTGAAACTATAGAATGTTATGCTAAGCAGTGAAAGAAAAAGTAAAAGTAAGAAATGAAAAAGAATGACATAATAGTAGGGAATTGGCTTCGGAAAACCAAGGAGAAGAGATGATTATGAAACTAGAATTTGCAGATAATACAATTATGTCAAATTAAAGGAAAGAAGAAAGATCCCATAATAGTAAAGATGTGCACCGAATATGCCATACAAGACAGAAGGAATAAAGGAAATTTAAAAAAAAAATACAGAAAAAAATATGTCCTTAACCCAATAATAGTTCACCATCTTTTACTTGAACTATCACATCGATTGCAGTTGATATTGAGTGCTTTCACAATTTGTTTCTACACTATGAATTGATTGCGAAACCTCGCACGCCAAAACTACACACACTAGGGTTAAACCTTTCAAATATCAAATTGATTTTGAAACGACAGGTTGAAGTTGAAATAACAACCAAATACCAATAAACTCATTCTCTAAATTTCATTAAAGAAAAACTAACTATAATAAGATAAAATATAAAGGTCCGAAATTCAGAATACATTGGCCCTATTTAGTGAGAATATAGAAATAAAAAAATTGGTATATTGACAAAACCTTATCGCCAAGTTGTCCACTTGAGTTAAAAAAAAAAAAACAGAATCCGCAGAATTAAAATTAATCAGAATTAAAATCAGAATTAAAATTTCGCCTGGCCAAAACCATGCTGTGCTAAAGTTCGAGGGGCAAAATCTAGCATGCCCAAAACCTTGGGGACCAAATCTCGCGGGGTCAAAGTTTATAGGCTGAAATCGCGTCGGGCAAAAACTCCCATAACAATAAAATAATAGCAATAATCATAATGATGACAAGAAATGATTACTTTAGACACTAGAAGCACAAATAGTTGACAAGTTCAACATAAATTGATATATAATCTTAAAATAATCCCAACATTAGGGGGAAATTAAAGGAGAATCTTTTTTCGAATCTTTTTTCAGTTAAATTGTAAGGTGAGCGTGAACTGCGAATTGTACCGGGATTGAAAATGTCTGTCCACTGTATGTAAATTCCTAATTAAAAATACATTGATGCATATTCCAACATTTTTAGACTACTTTCTATAGTTCTTTTCTTTCCAGATTCAAGAAGTGAAAGTGATCTTGTTTCTGATCGCATCATGGGACAACAGGTGAACTGTTTGAAATTAATTTTTGATGTAGTTGGTATTTATATGAATCTGGGTTTTCATTACATCACTTTTATTAAAAAGTGTATTGTATCAGAGAGTCAAAATTTCTGCCTAACGAGCACCTGAACCGGTACCCCAGCACTTAAGAAAATTCAGGTTTTAAGGAGGAAGGGGTACTTACTATAGTTTTTCCTCACATTCAAGAGCACATCACGGGAAAACGGTTGAACCATTTGAAATGCATTTTGTGTCTACTATACTGTCCTCAGATTTATCTTCAAATAGCAGAAACTATTTTCTGCTAAATACGTCCTGTCCTGTCATGAAGAGGCTACTAAAATATTAGAGAAAAAATAAGTCTGTCCGTATCTCAGAATGTCCATAAAATAGATCTATGCCGTAATAATACATACATTTTTTCCGGGACAAAAATCTGTCCGTATTACAGAGATACCGTTGTTGGAAGGTGTCCGGTAATGGAGGTTTAATGGAATGTATTTTTTCAAATTATACTCACAGAGATATTTAGAACATTCTACACTGAAGAAATCAATATGGTGGGATTTCGGACGTCGAGGTTTTGTCCTAGACGAGATTTTGTCCACCAAGATTCTGGTCAGACAAAATTTCGTCCTGCGAGGCTTTGACCAGACGAAATTTTGACCCTCGTGGCTCTGGCTGTGACGTCTTTTTACCCTAACGGACCTTCACCTTCAAAGAGCCAACATATGGCAATTATGTATTTCATACTTTAATATGTAACATGCTTAGTTTATTTATGAAAACGTTTAATGGTTTAGAATTAATTTTGATATTTATTTATATATGCATTATATGTATTTCACTTTCTTTCGTGACATATGATTTTATTCTTTTGTCACAGGAAAGATTTCTGCGAAAGCACGATCCTAATGATTTATTGTCCAACGAAACCAGCTGGTGGATTCCAATTACCTACACACACGAAGACGAGCAGGACTTCGAGACAACGAAACCCAAAGTATGGATGGAGAGTTCACAAAAGGAAGCAGCAATCTGTGGACTTCCAGGAAAGAATAAATGGGTTCTCTTCAACATAAAAGCTTCAGGTAAGATTATTTTGGTTATATGCTCGCCATATCTCGAAATTACTTAAGATTAGCGACGTCTTTGGGATATAAAACTAGATTTATAAACTTGTTATTCAAAACAAACGGGCATATGCCACAGCGTTTCCGGATATTCCGCCACAACACTTTCAATGAGACAAGGGCAGTTTCTAATTTTTTCTCAATAGATAAAAATGATTTCGAGTTTGTCAGACATATCATTACAGAAAAACCGGTGAATCATTTAAAATGCATTTTTGAACATAGTTATCACTTAGGTCGACATGGGTTTCCATCATTTCACTTTGAAATGCGTATACCAAGGGGAAAAGAAACTTAAGTTCTGGCAAATAATAATAGTATAAACGTATTCTTACCATACAAAGAACGGGAGGAAAAGCTGAAATATAAGGTGAGAATTGTACGCTGAACAAACGCGGGGGTCTGATAGCAAAATCTCCAGTTAGCCAAAGGCTAGTTTATTCACGCATGTTTCAGATGTACAGCGATCATCTCTTGTGCATGCGGTCTTTGGTTCGATCCCAGCTGAGCTTAGTGGTGGACAAACACCATATCCGTGGGTTCTTCCGTTTCCTCCCACTTTCTCATTCCACCATTTCATTCATTTATCATCATCACCGTCTTCTTTAAACTAGCCGGCATAACCGTGGGACGTAAAAGTTAAAGATTTAATTTCATTTCCATGTTTCATAAGGAAACCCATTTTGTAGGAATTTAGTGTCTACCTTAAAAGTATCTAACTAAACTATTGGAGTAACGTGAAGGTGGAAAGGTTAAACAATAAAAATAACCTACTTCACAAATGCACTAAGTTGCAGAAAAGAAAAATTTTCTTTAAAAAAATCACGAAACGACTTTTGAAAAAGGATTAAAAGAAGAAAATAATAGTAATAAAGCAGTTAAAAACAGAAAATAAACCATTACTATTATCTACAAAAAAATCTTGAAATCGTGCCAAGCCAAACAAATTAAATTCTGACAAAATTACCATCAAAATAATTTAATAATTACACTGTTCAACAAATTTTGATCGAAAGTATGTAAATTCTTTGATATTGCGATTTTTACATTCATTTAAGCATAATATGAAAGGAAATGATAATAGAAGAATTTTCTTAGCTCAGGTTGTGAAAAAAACGACCTTGTACAACAGTAGCTGTATATATACAAATGTATTAATATTTATAGAACATTTAAGCAAAATCCTTGTAAAAACCTACATTTTACTACTTGTTTTTATCTATTTCACTGTGATGTGATAAGCTGGGGAGTTAAGAAGTACCCTAATCTATAGCTTTCTATACCCTTGTACTTCCTTTTTCAAAATTGCTCAAATACCAGTTTCACAGCGATACAGAAAATAAAGTAACCGTGGTCAAGTTAAACATTAACAATTCCGTAATAAAAATCAGTATTAACATCAAAACATGAAAAATATGTACAAATACCTTTTTTTCAAGAACTACACTGCAATGTAGACAAAAGTTTCAAGTGATCACTTGTACAGGATTATGTTTATTTTATTTTGAGCGTCTTCGCTTGGCTTGCCTTTTGTAGGTTACATGTGGAGCATCCCTTGCAATAGTCCAACAGTAGTCGGCCAATATGTTAGAACTCCACTTTCCCTCATATCTCTTCTCCATGGTTGCAATATCTTGATGGAAACACTCACCATGTTCGTCACTTACTGCTCCACAATATTCGGGAAAGAAGTCTAGATGTGAATGAAGAAATTGGAGTTTCAGAGACATATTGCAACCAAGATTTTCGTAGCACAATAACAACTTTGCTACCAGTTGTTTGTAATTTGTTGCTCGGCGTCTTCCCAAGAACTGTGAACAAACACTCTTCAAGCTTTTCCACGCAGCTTTCTCCTCACCTTGGAGAATTTCGTCGAACTTGTGATCTTTGAATAGTTGCCTAATCTGTGGCCCTATAAAAACACCCTCTTTAACTTTGGCATCACTTTAATCGAGGGAATTGTCCTCTTAGGTACTTATAGGCCTCATCTTCTTGGTTCATGCTCTTAACAAAACTTTTCATAAGACCTAATTTAATATGTAGAGGGGGAAGCAAAATTCGGTTACGATCTACCAGTGGTTCATGTTGCACATTTTTCACTCCCGGCTGAAGAGTTTCTCTGGTACTCCAATCACTTTTGCGGTAATGAGATCCACGATCTCTACTGTCCCATTCACATATAAAGCAACAATACTTTGTATACCCTAACTGCATACCTAGCAACAGTGCTATTACTTTAAGGTCACCACAAATGAGCCACTGAAAATCGTAATATTTAATGGCTTCAAGTAAACGTTTCAAGTTTTCATAAGATTCCTTCATATGAACTGTGTAACCTACAGGAATTGAAGGAAGTTCATTTCCAATATGTAAAAGCACTGCCTTTAACCCACAAACGCCCAAGACTTGGACAAATCTATAAAGAGTCTCCACTCCGTAGGTTCGTAATTAATTTTATGTGCCCTCATGAGACCATTTACATCTGTAGATGCCACAAGTGTGTCTTCCATAGTAAAAAATGAAGTGAACATCTTCTCCCTATTCCGATACACTGAAATATTTACTTTTTCCTGCAATAAATTCCATTGCTTTAAGCGTGACGCTAAAATTTCGGCTTTGCTTTTCGAGAGGTCCAAGTCTCTGATTAGATCACTTAGTTCCTCTTGAGTAAGCCTATGTGGTTCACATGGAGGTTCTTCTACAACAAACGTAGGGTCCTTCGAAGTACTTGATTCAGGAGCTTCAACTTCATGATCATCATCAGAAAAAAGATCGTATTCTTTAGGTTTGTCAGGAACAGGTAGTCCTTCTCTATGTGGAACAGGGCGCATTGCAGAAGGAATGTTAGGATAGATCAAGGCCCGCTTCTTCTTCGTGGAAATCCCCTTCTTGACGGAAGGAACCATAGAAAAATAACAGTCTCTGATGTGGTCGCTTGGCTCCCTCCAAATCATGGGCACTGCAAAAGGCATTGAGCGCCCCTTCCCATTAATCCAATTTCTTAGATTGCTGGTACAAGTGTTACACACAATGTGGGGTGCCCAAGATTATTCTTGGTCTCCAATTTTGCAACCAAAGTAATATTGATAGGCTTTTCTTATTAGTGGTGTTATAGTCTGCTTTTGTGACGAAAATATCACTTCCCCACACACGTAGCAGAAGCTATCCGCACTGTTTACACAATTTCGCGGCATTTTTGTTTATTGAAATCCTCAAAATGTCACTTGAAATAGTTCCGACAACTATTTAAAAATATACATTCGAAATACCAGTATTTTTGCGTACTTGTAGTTGTACTTTTATGTCCTGCACTACACAAACGTCACACCCAAAACGCTGATAACTGCACTAAACCTGTCTTTTCTAACAATAGCAGAATACTACTGAGATAAGGAACACAATGAAACCAAGCGTTCATATAGTTTTTCCAGTGTTGCCAGATCAGTGTAACATTTTACCCCAAACGAAGCGAATATATTTATTTTTAAAGCGTTATTATTAGACATGCCTGTAAAACGAAAAGTAGAGCTAATATTCGAAAATAACTTTCAAATTCGTGACCAGCACCACAAAATCAATAAGAATTAGCTGATTTTGTTGAATTTTCATTTTCGGTGTTGAACAATGTTATTTGCCTTGGCATGACTTCAATAAATTTTTATAGATAATAATTACGGTTTATTTTCTGCTTTTAATTACCTTATTATTATTATTATTATTATTATTATTATTATTATTATTATTATTATTATTATTATTATTATTATATGTTGTTTAGTGCTTTCTCTAAAGTCAGGTGATACATATTAAAGTTTTTATGAATTGGAATTTTTGGGTTACGATCAGGGGTAAAAGTGAGGGGGAACGCGGCGGGACGCCCTCCCTCCGCTTCCAGCAAATATCCGTGGGGTTCCCCACTTTCCAAAAAATTACAATAGGCAACGATAAGCTCGGAGGACGGCGGGACGTCAAGCGTCCCCCTACCTTTTCAGATCCACTTTTACCCCTGATTACGATGTATAGTAATCAACAACAGAGTCTCCTAATCTGTTTTCGTATTTCTGGATAGCATCTGTAATGATGGGACTACTAGAATAGTCATAGAAAGGGACGATTCTTTCAATTGTTATTTTCGAGAGACAATAGAAAGGAAAATGAACTTGTGATAAGAAAGGAAATGAATTTCAGATTTCATCATATTTATATATTTCCTGGAAACTACATACCGAGAAACTTATGTTTTGATGTCGCTCTGTCTGTTCGTCTGTACATCACAATGTATGTACACATACTTAGGCCATGCTGCACAACTAATCCGATCCAAAGTTTTTACTAAAGGTTTCTATAAGGTCATCTATGACAAAGGGGGAGGGAGAATGCAAATTTTAGGATTTAGATTTCTGGGCTTTTGGCATCTAAGGCCATTTAGCCCGTGACATTTGAGGGATGACGTCCCTCGCCGATCACACTATCCGGGAAAAGGTAAGGAAGAAAGGATTGGGGAAGGAAGGAAGCAGCATGGGACCTGTAAGTTAGGTACAACCACAGCATTTGCCTGATGTGAATGAGGAAAGCCCAGGAAAACCTCATTGAGGGTGGTTGGCCTGAAAAAGTGTACTTTACACTTTTTCGACCGAGTGGCCTCACCGGGAATCGAACCCAGGACAGCTCGCACAATACACAATGCTCATTACTATGCAAGCGGGTAGCAGGTGACTACATACACATTACAGTGCAAGAAGGGGAGCAGGTGACAGGTACATCTCATGAATATGTGCAAAGACGTGGCAACACTATAGTCATCTCATTTGTTAACCATGTTTAAAGGGAAATCTTTGAGTGCCACAAACATTGTTCCATACATACATCGTGAGAAAAATCTTGATATCCAAAATCGTTTTCATCGTTTTAATGACCCTGCATTACAACATGATGAAAATAAGGCCTTGTACGACTTTGAATAGTATTAGTATTCTTTTTCCTGATTCTTCGTACGTATAACCTTTTCTCCTAATTGTAGGTTTATACAGGGTAAATTACGACAAAGAAAATTGGAATCTGTTATCAAGAGTTCTTCTGCCCAACAATTTCACTGCAGTTACACCTTTGAATAGAGCACAACTGATTGAAGATGCTTTGGAACTTGCAAGATCAGGAAGACTGGAGTATGATGTAGCTCTGAACACGTTACTCTATCTGCGACTAGAGAAGGACTATATTCCATGGAAAGCAGCTCTCAGCAATCTTGGCTTTCTCAAAATAATGTTTCAACGGACTGCTGGATATGGGAAATTTAAGGTACTATGCTCTCTAATGCCTAAAACTTTGTTACTTATTCAGGTTAATTGAGAATTTCAACCAGTCTTGTTATGCTTTTCCTTTCTAAAAAGTGATAGTCAATATTGTAATTACGTAAAAGAGATCAAGTTTTATTATTAATAATTTTAATGTTTGTATTTAAGTCTATCCCACTTCGTTATTATATGGAGATATATTTTTCTAAAGTTCTCAATGCTATTTGACGTTAATGAAGACAATAAATGCAGGGGGTGGTAATGAAGACAATAAATACAGACAGAAAAAATCTGAAAACACTTCATACAGAACACGTAAGTTTGACCCTCCACTGTACAACACGTGTTGCGGTTGTCGATTGTTTTTTGTTTTCAATGTGTCATGTGGACCTTATCTTCCGTCAGCAGTAACCAGTTCACCTGTGAGTGTCGTGGTGTGAAAGTGGTGCGGTAAAATGGGTGACCTGACAGACTTCCAAAGAGGCATGATCGTTGGTGCCCGTCTAGTTGGAGCTTCAGTGGCAACAGTGGCGAATATTGTGGTGGTATAAAAAGACACTGTGTCCGATGTCAGAAGGGCATACACAATTCATGGGCAAACGACGTCTGCAAAGCACAACAGTGGTCGAAAGACAATCCTGTCAGATAGGGACCGGAGGGCGTTAAAATGGATTGTAGCAGCTAAACAGAAGACCACTGCAATTAAAATTATGTCTGAACACAATTCCGGCCTACAGAACCCGGTTTCGTCGAAAACAGTGCGACGAGAACTTCATAAAATGAAAGATCATGGCAGAGCCGCTATCGCCAAACCCCTGGTCACAGCAGTAAATGCGAACAGGCGTATCCAGTGGTGCAAGGACCACAAGACGTGGACTCATGAGCAGTGGAAACACGTAATGTGGTCCGATGAGTCGACCTTCACCTTGTTTCCAACAACCAGTCGTGTTTACGTATGGATAACATCGTTGCAGATCTATCATACGGACTGTCTGCTCCCAACTATAAAGTATGGGGGTGGTTCTGTTACAGTATGGGCAGTGATATCGTGGTTTTCTGCAGGTCTTATCATAGACTTCACGGAATGATGAATGCTAAGGTATGAGGCCATTTTGGGGGACCAGGTTCTACCCATGGCCCAAATATTGTTTCCTGATGGTGATGGCATATACCAAGATGATTTGGCACCCTGTCACTCTGCAAAATCGGTGAAATCATGGTTTGAGGACCATGACCACGAGCTATCATACCTGCCCCGAGTCCCACAATCACCAGATCTGAACATCATTGAGCCATTTTGTTCTTAGTTAGAAAGGCGTATTCGATCTCATTACCCTCCACCAGCATTCCTTAAGGAATTGGAGCATGTTTTGGAGAAACAATGGTACAAAATTCCACACACCACAATTCAGGAGCTGTATACGTCCATTCCACGTCGCATCCAAGCTGTTTTAAACGCAAAAGGAGACCCCACATCATACTAGTTATGAGTGTCACACTTTTGCAAACGTTTTAGGTTTTTTTGTCCCACACCTGTATATTTCCGTTGCATCTTGGAGATGTTCAGTTAATCAGATATTCAGAAACGCTCTTCTGAACATCCGTGGAACTGGAAAATTAAAGAAAATCCCAATTAGAACGTTGAAACGTTGCTCATGTAAATGCAATAATTAGTTTTGAGCTTCAAATGTAACCAAGTTGAACTTTAGAAGCTACTTGAAATGGCACTGTTAAAAAGATGCTTTTAATTAGATTAAAATGTTACTAGAATTAATGTGTATTTTTTTTATAATAATGCAGTTACAATAATATGACTAGATATTGTATAATATGTTGATGAAGTTTTGGATTAAATTTGATACCTATCATTTTAGATTACACAACTATGATTTAGACTTTAAGCTTAATGAGTACTCAATGAAGCGTATTTTGCTGCCTTTTCCACTAGATACTACAATGAGAACAGTTAAAAATAAAGATTTTTAGGGTCTTTGCAATCGTCCATCGTAATCATTTATAGATTTCAGGCAAATTCTACAGAGTACTTAAAATCTGTGGTGTAATAAAACATTGTCTTTATTTCTGAAGTATTGTTTTAGATTATTAAGGGGCACTTTATTTTTCAGATAATTATGACAGAATTTTGCTAGCAATCAGGATTCAGATAAATATTAGAAACAAACAAAATAGTTGAGATTTCACATATCAAATGTGTAACAACTCCCTAAAACACAAGAATAATAGTTAAGTATAGCTCTTAAGTTAAGTATAAGACACATATAGTATGTATGTGTCTTACGTACATTTCATGACTAAAATATGTTGCAGAAATTCATGTCCAAATTATTAGTTCCATTGTTCGAAGAAATAGGCTATGAACCTCGTATGGCAAATGACCTAATTGAGGCTCTACATCGCTCTCAAATATTGAGCTGGGTATGCGAGCTCGAAGTCAGTGACTGCATCGACACAGCAAAACATCTGTTCAATCAATGGATGGCCCAGGAAGATCCTGATACCAAGAATCCGTGAGTACAATAATAATGTTTATTTTTACACTAACACAAGGACCCCCCTTGGCTACGTGCCTGACTGGACTCAGACCAGAAGAACAGATTTTACTTTATAAATACAGAAATCATTTCTAACAAAATAAGGGTCATTATTTCTACAAAAATTCGACTTAACACTCCGAATATGTATTAAATAATACACTTGGTTATAAACTTAAGTTCAATCATGTAGAAAGAACACAGTAACGGAGCCGATTATGTCATCTTAATGTTCAAAGATTGACTTTAAATGGTATTTGGAGCTGTATCTTAGGACTAGAAGTTGACTGATATATTTGCTTACATTTTTTTCTTCAAATAAAAGAATTAATACCTTATAGCTTTCACGAATTGTTTCTTCACAGTCTTACAAGTATTCAGTTACATTTCATAATCATCAAGGTCCATTTGGCAGGAAGTATTATGCTAAGTAGAATATTTACACTATGGAAATATACAACTTCTTTACAACAGTCTACCACTCAAAAATATTTCTAGAGCTGCAATTTAGAAGTAAGAAACGTTCTTGTTACCTGGAAATGTTTAAATCTAAGATTGCAGTTTGTCCTCCTTTGAAGGATATTTCTTGTATTTATTTGAAGGTATATTGGTCTTATAAAACTTTCACAGAGATACGCCGGGCAACAGTAACAAAATATCTCAAGTGAAGAGTGCAACTTTGGCACTTCCTGTTCTAAAAGTGGAATTTGGTCGTAATAAGATCTGAGTGTCAAGGTTGTACTTTCCGCCCAGATTGAAATATATTTACTGTCATCCGGTGTGTCTTTGTGAAAGTTTCATAAAATCAATATGCTTTGGAGGTAAATACATGATCTATCTATCTATCTATCTATCTATCTATCTATCTATCTATCTATCTATCTATCTATCTATCTATCTATCTATCTATCTATCTATCTATCTATCTATCTATCTATGTATATATAGACGCGGATTTAGGATATGTTCAATTGAGGGGCTAAACCATAGTTTGCAGCTTTATTCACTGTAAAGTAGGATTGAAGCCCATTTTATCCAGTGTGTACCTGAGCGTTAAGCGGGCTGCTATAGCTATAGTCCGTATAGCCCCTCTTGGATCCGCACGTATATATATATATATATATATATATATATATATATATATATATATATATATATATATATATATATAGCTGGCTGGCTACATGCAAATGAAAAATGTTATATTATTGTACGAATCTGAAGGTAGTTTTTTTTTTTCAGAATTGCCCCACATTTGAGACGCGTATTCTATTGTAAAGCCATAAAACATGGGACCGAGAAGGAATGGAATTTCTTGTGGGAACGGTACCGTAAATCCAATGTGGCTGATGAGAGAAGTACTATCCTATCCAGCCTTGGGTGCACCCGACAGCTCTGGCTTCTTCAACGGTAAGCTACTACATAATGTATCAATATATAAACATTATATTCTGTTATAAATAGTTGTCTATCCAAGAAGTAAGAAGATTAATTCCAGGTTAAAAGTAAACTACATAGAATCTCATTTTTATTGAAAATATCGGTGAAATCAATAACAAAATAAAACTTCTTCCTTTGAAGTTTTAGGGCATTATTATGTCGAAAGTTAGAACTTTTCTTAAAGAGGTAATATTTTTTATTACACTAGACCAAATTTCTAATTTTGGGTGATCGGTAGCGTTAGCTTAGTTGTAGAGTGCTCATCTTTGTTACTTGGGAGTCTTTGGGTCGATCCTAGCTTTCGTCAAATGGGTTTTGTAGTGGACAAATACCTGCACGTGGGTTTCCTAGGGTTTCTCTCTAGTTCCTGCATTCTGCCATTTCATTCATGATCACTTTCCCTTAGCCTCGGAACGTACAGTTCGGATTTTAAACTAAAGAAACGGATAATAGTATTTCAGGATGTATTTTAGAGAAGTGTATTTTGAGTAAATTCGTTTTTCTTTCACTCCTTCTCATGCTGTATAGTTCCGATTCCTTTTTGACTAACGGCATACTTTACTGAACGGCATACTTTACGTGATATCTCGATACACTTGTTTGTTTCTTTTATTTATAATAATATAATTTATAATAGGATAAAACTATAAAGTTTCTATAAAGTAGTGACTGTACAGTACTGTGGATCGTTACTACCTCTGGAGGAGTTCACTCGCACAGTCTGTAAAAAAATTCAACTAATTATTAAATGCTTCATGAATCTTAAATCCTAGAATTTTCCGACACTCCAATATGTCGATACATACTGATTAGAAATTGCTGTTGTATTGCATGTTCGTTGTCCTGTGTGTTTTCCTCTCACAAGTCAGTGAGCATTGTTTTAAGTGTTAGGCGTAGGCTTGCTAATGTATGTAGCAGACTGTTGATTATCCTGTATCTGCAGAGTAAACATTTATCAGTGGGTCTTCAAAAGAAATCGAAACGCGAGCAATGACAATTCTCCATGAGTTTCTCAACTGCCATAGTCAATTGCCAGGCATGATGATAAAATAGGCTCCCTACAATTATTCGAAAAGTACTAATAATAAATCAATAAATTAGTAAAGTGTGCACATTTGCTTTTAAAGAAATTTTTAAGTGTAGCCCTATATCAATAGCACCTGGCTTATGAATTTCGAGGTGAGTTTCTGTACAGCTTACGACAGATATAAATAAGCTAATGCTGTCTAATAGATTTTTTTACTTTTATCTTAGGTAATCAACTTACTATAGATTCACACTTTTATAGATATACTTTTCAATTTACTGGAAATGCTTACACTTTGAAACACATCAGATATTGATTTGACAACAGCAGGCAGGTGGCGACCGCAGCGCTGGGTTGTTGGTGGTAGTATGTTAGGTAAATCTTCATACTACGTGAAGAGCAGTAGAATGGCAGTGTTCAGCGATCTGAGTAGACGGTAATGGCGTATAAGAGACGGCTTCCCTCATTCCCCAAGAGGACAAATTGTAGGCACTCGGTTATGTGGTCCGAGCGTGATGGAAGTAACACGTGTGTCGAGTTTGTTTCGAAGGATAGTGTTCAAGGAGATGATGACTTACAAATTCACAGAAAAACGACATCGTCGAAGTGGAACAGTGGTCGGAAGATATACCTCTGTGAGAGGTCCCGCTAAGCATTATAGCAAATTGTCACTCACAACCGTCGGGCGACTGCGGTATAAATAACAGAGGAACTCGAGCACCAAATCCCGCAACCTGTGTCTAAGATCATAATCTACTGTGAGCTACATGACATGACATACAGGTTCGGGTTCCACTGACAAACCACTAATAAGGAACCGTAATGCTTTGTTATGACGACAATGTTGACGCGAACATGCAACATGGACCGATGATGACTGAAAACGTGTCATAAAGTTGAGTAAGTCATAGAACACCTGTTTTGAAACCATAGGCTGTATTTGTCCGTGGAGGACGCGCAATGAAGCATATGATTCGCTATGTCCTTGAACAATCGTGTAACATGATGGTGACCCTTCCATGCTGTGTGCAGCAATATTCTGGTTTTCAGTGTTTTCTATGATGACCGTTACCGACCGATTTACTGCCCGTGCTTATATCACTATTTTGTGGGATCATGTGCATCCTATTGTGAAGGAGTTGTTTTACATCAAAATGATAATGCCCCATTCGCACAGCTGAAGGTATTGAAGTATGGTTTGACGAATATTGGGATCTACACAAAATTGTTCAACCTCAGGACCAGAACATGTAGGTAATTGAACGTTTGTGATCCGTTGTGGAGTCACGAACCCAGCTCAGATTTCCACCTGAATTCTCTCACGGAACTCAGTGATATATTACACATAAAATGAAGAAATATTCCGCTTACTACCATTCACGGCCTCTATGAATCCATGCCACCAAATAACAGAGCTATTCTGAGGGTAAAATGCGGTCCAACGTTAAATTGATCTCGTACGTTGTACATTTCAGGTGTTTTCTTTAAATTAATGAGCATCTGTAACATAACAGTGAAGTTGTATTAAATATCGTTACAATTATACAGATTGCGTTTTAACTGATTACATAATATTGTTTTGATCTTGCAATTCAACAACTATTCAGATGAAAATAATTCGTGAAATAGTTACTTGGTAGTTACTTCATATGCGAGCATTATTTAGGAAACTTCAGTAGTAAACAGTAATTTTAATTTTATTTCCATTCTACGCAATAATTTGAACAATTTGTATAGGCTGTTAGATATTATATTAAGTTCGCAATCTGTACAGAAAACAAACTTTGCCATGCCAGCAGTCCTCAGTTCCTCTTAATTTTTTAAGGGCTAAAAACAAATATCTAAGATATTTTAATGTCAGTAGTACTATATAAACATAAAACATTTCTAAAACTGAATTTGTTTCAGGTACTTAGAATGGGGGATTTCCAAGGAATCCCATATTAGGAAGCAAGACAGTTTTTATGTGTTCTCTTCTGTGTGTAGAAACGAAGAGGGATTCTTCTTAGCCAAGGACTTTCTTGTGAAAGATATCAAGAAAATCTACGACTAGTAAGTATAGTAACTTGTAGTTTTGAAACAATGATTTTAAGAATTTCCATAATGGACATTTTATTGTTCTTTGGCGTCTCAAAGTGTACGATTACTCATTCTATTCTTCTTTCAGGCTATACACTGGAATCTCTACGGCCCCAAATGGTTCACTTTTTATATTGGTTTTAGAATCGACTAGTATTTTTGTGTTCTTACTTAGATCGACTTTTTTTTATCTCACATTATCCAACCCCGCCTAGTACGCTACTTTCTTCAGAAGAACTTTTCAATTTAGTATATGCACGTGGACATTACCTATATAGACAGCCAAAATAGGATTGAGTAATATTGGTGGATGAGGCAACTCTTTAAACGAGGTGGAAACTAAGATTAGAGTATCGTTTCATTAGAATATTGCTGTGCTATCTTTATGAAATGTCGATGGATCGAACAGACACTATCAAAGCAATAATAGAGGTGTATCTTTCCGAAAATAATCATATGAAGAGTAGCATCACCCACTAATAATTTTGTATCCACTTTGATATGGAATAGGTATGTAGTAAGAAAAAAATAAGGATGTAGTGACGATTAAGCTAAAATGAACACTCAGATATAGAGTAATCAATAGACTAAACATATTCACAAATAACAAGAAACAAACTGCTATATAATGAGTATGCAGCTAACGAAGAACACCGACATGATGTAAAGGTACACTTATGTCCAAAATTGTTGTCATATGTCTTTAGAAATTACATAAATAGAAATAACTCTCTTTCTTGTGATACAAAATGTCACATGTCTTCTTGGAAATAAGCAGAAAAACAAAACACATATTTCCAAAAAATATTTCAATAAAAAACTAAGAAATAAGCAAGTTACAATTAAAAGAACAAATCTCCGAAACTTTCATCGAAAAATTCTAAGTTCCATTTTTGTAAATATGGCAAACGCGCAGCGAAATTTACAAAGAGGGAGGGAATTTTATGCTTTGTTAGAAATACAACGTAAATCTGTCATAAGGTTAGTTACTATACATGTGACACAGCTCTAACAATCATTGCTATTAACCATTTTACATTTCAACAAAGGACTAAATAGAAATAAGCTACAAAATGTACGAAGCGATCAGGCATTTTGTGTTAGTGGTTTTGTTATATACGTCTGCCAAGGTCTAATCTTTACTGTGCCTTTGTAGAGTAGTCGGTTAAAGCTTGTTCTTTACATGCTTTATTTGTCCACGATCATCACTTCGAATCCCATACCCTATAGTAACTTTTTTTTTTTTAAAGAAAAGCTTGATTCTGTGAATTCCTTAAGGAACAATGTTTTGTTCTAATAATGCTCCTTAGTATTATTCTCTTCATTCTAGTTTATTTGAACATTTCCAAATAATATAGAATTTTGTCTTTAAAAACATTAAAATTGTCAAGACTTTTATAAAAAGCGAAAGCTTCATTTATAATGATTTTCATAACTGAAATTAGAAACTTACAAATGGTGGAATTTTAATTAACATATGACTAAACTTTTATGAAACAGTCATTAAATAAAACATTTACTCCGCATAGTTTCTGCAAGTAATATGTAGGAAAATAGACAGAAATAATGATCGTAAACTATTAGATGTCGATTAAAAATTAGGAGGGATAGTTCTAAAGCCAAGTAGAAAATTCTCTCTGCTTCATGAAGATAATAAACATTTTACAAAAATAATGGTATTTTTGCTGTATCGTAAATTTGTTTAGTAATAAATAAATAAAATACAATTATATAATTCAATCACTCTGACTCGGTAGCTTGAAGAGAAACTGTGTCGGCCGCGATCCTTCGGCTTTCTTCGTAGCACACGAAGGGACACGAAGTTGATCCGAACCAAGGGAAAGGGTGTAGAAAAAATAGCGACACGCCACAGAACGGCATTATATGTGTGAATGGTCACGGCAGTGACACGGACGGATCATGGCAGGGGAATGACATGGGCATGATACATTATGTGTGAATTGATCTTTAACTGAAAACTGACACATTCAGTGCACGAGGGAGTCAAGTTCACTTTTGATATTTTAGACATGTTTTATCTTTATGATCTCTAATTGAATCTCCTTTCAGAGCGCATAAGGTTCAAAGATTCATGTTCAGAAATTGTTAAAAATGCAAAATATATCTGTTGTGTAATGTTAGTTACTATACATATGGAATAGCTCTAATAATGATATTAAGCATTTTACACGTAAACAAAGGAATAAATAGAAATAAGCTACAAAATATGCGAAACGATCATGCATTTTGTGTTAGTGGTTTCCTTGCGTCTGCAAGTAGTCCGCTCTCAACTTACCTTTGTAGAGTAGTTACTTTGCGCTTGCTCTTTATATTTTATTTTTCCATAACCATCAGTACAAATTACTTACCCTACCTTTTTTATTATTAAGAGACGCCTGTTTTCTCTATTCGTTATAGTGTTTTCCAACAAGTAGTAGGGTGATTTGTTAAAGCATGATTTAGTGCCTCCCTTTTTTTCGATGATCATTAGTTTCAGCTACGTACCTACAGTATTTTTAAAATTCTGTTCGCGAGATTTTGTTATACAGCTCTCTTCTATTAATAAAAGGTATTTGATATTATTCTTTTTATGTTAGTAATTTGAATATGGGCAAACAATTCAAATTTTTGCCTTTAAACGTGTTAAAATTATCGAGAGTATTATAAAAAGTAGCAGCGCCATTATCATAACGCGAAAATGAAACTTTAATAAAACTTAATCAACATATTAATTTTAATAAAACAATACTTTCGTTTTAATCATGAAGGGGCTAAACCATGGCTATACAGAGGATGGCCAAGAATTTCCCATGTGGGTCATACCCTTTTATTGGGACAAGTGTCATCTTACTTTTCAAAAGGGGTTTATAAACAAAATTTAATCTGCCTATTTTATGAGTTTCAAAAGATACTATATTTTTATCACAAATTTGGAGCCGATTTCTCTTTTAGGATACCGATTCTAATGAAAGCAATATGACAAAAAAGAAAACTGATTCGACTATCTTCGAAGTTTAATTTCAAACGATTCAGTCATTATCCGTGATGAAAGTGATGAGTACAAACTATTTCTTCCGGGGGAGAATTTTAATACACAGGGTTAAAGTAGCACTGCAAAAATACTGGTTTCTTCGGAAGTTTGGACGGGAGTGGTAAGAATTTCATTGGTCCCAGGAGAAAATGTGCCCCTGTGCTATCCCTTGAAATCATCAGTACGTGGTGATGAGGCAATCAACATCAACTTAATTTTTACAAATTGCCCTTTCTCCTTTTAGAAGCCAAGCTATCGTAAACGCTGGGATAAGTCTTCACTTACTTCACTGACGAATTTATGTAGGTCTTATTAGATTCAAGTCCCTAACGACGGACTCACAGGATACACTACTTTTATCATGTATTTTGAATCTCCCTCCGCTTTAGGATATATATTTTGGCGACAGTGAGGTGGTGAAATCACGACTCTAGCCAAAGGATTTGGCGTGGGAGACCTGGGTTCGATTCCCGGAGGGAGCTCATGTGGTTCGGATTCCACATTAATCAGTAGGTCGCGTCTCATATAGCCTCGCTGTTGAAAGGGACCTTAAATTCAAAATCAACTCAACTCCAGCCAATTGATTCTGATTTTCAAAAATCCGTTTCACATAGTTCAGCGTTTACCTGTGATGAGGAGACAGAAAACTTCGATTCATATTTATATGTTGAGAAAGTATTATATAAATTACCTTTATACCTTTTCCTGTAGATGCTGAGTAGTATACATTTAGTGTGGTGACCGTAAAAGAGATGCCGCGCCTTGATAAGAGATAGTTTATCGATTGTTTAATTAAGGATAAGGGCAGATAGTGAGTATCGAAGAAGGTGACGAAATTGGGCCAGGAGGGGAAAGGTCAATTGATTGATAAAGAACACGTGATGTGTTTCACAATGATAGATGACGGAATAATGTTAGGAAAGGTTGAATGACCACTACGAAGGTCACAGTGGATGCTCCCTACCGCATGATCCCTGGAAATGGCCCCCAGGACCCAAGATTGACCCCTGTATAGGGACCACGGTTTTTAGGGACATCCTCCCCTTTTTAATGAAATTATATTTATGTGAACACAGGAATTGAACTCGGGAAAATAGGAAATAACTTTATTTTATTTTATTGCATTATTTACCCATACTTGGTGCCCGTACTAAAGACGGAGTCTTGTTCTTGCACATCCATCACCGAAGAAGTTAAGACATGAACTGAGGTTTTGCGCGCTTTGGAAATTCGGATGAATTGACCTTTGTACGATTACATAAACTTGTTGAACGACGAAACATCATGTGACGATGAGTAATTTTGACCGTTGATACATGACTAAACATCATATGATAAGTAATTGGGTGTACAACTGTGTGATTAAGGAACATGTGATTGATGACTCACCACTTTGATTAGGCATAAGGTGAACACGTGATGAATCTGAAAGTACTTTAAATACAAGTCCTAAGAGAGAAAATATATAAAGACAGAAAATGCAGTCCTATGAGAAGAAGGATTACTGCGATATTAATATTGAAGCATCATTATCTGATGCTGAAACAGAATTATATGAATCATCTTCAGATGAAGAATTTGATATTGACGAAATAGATTCATCAGTATTTACAGTTTCAGAAACCCCAGCATCATCACCATCATCATCAAGATTTTGGAGTTTAGACTGTTCTTGTAATAGTCAAAATGTGGACCGAGAATGTATAAAGAAAGCTATTGAAAAATGGGAATTTAACGACACGTTAATATGTGATGGTTGCAGAGAAGGATCGTATCATGTGTATGCGCATGATTGTATGAATCTACCCCCAAAATCATTGGAAGTCCGTGCTTGGAGTGTTATAGCAAGCCCTAGTGTTGAAGACGATGTGTTTTACCTGTATGCCAACACCCACATTATTGGAATACTAACAAGAGAAAAATTTTATGAAGCATATTTGGAATTATTAAATGATATAGACTATTTTCCGGAATTACTAGAGGTTCTATTAAGAAAAGACAGAAGGAAAAATGTATCCGAATAGTGTGAGTGTTTTATGTGTGTTATGTAGTGTTAAAAATATTAATGTGAATTGTGTATTAAAAACAATAAATGTATACTTACGTGAGAATAATCCGCTGGATTGCACATCAAGTACTCTTCATGATATTGGATCATTTGCAGCAAAGTATTTATCTCTTGATAAAACTCCTGGTGAACTTTTTGAATTGTATGAACAAGAACATAGTGAAATCTCATTTATATGCTTTATGCGTAAAATTTGTGATCTTTTAAAAAATACAGAATTTGTTGGACAAATTATACCATATTTCATTCAGCGCACAAATGAAATTTCACCTTGCGTAAATCAATACATTATTGATATTCAAGGTTTTAAAATGTCTGATAACGAATTTATTATTCGTGAGTTTTGTCTTAGCGCATGTGATGATGCAGTAAATTTCCATTGCTTGGTAAAATCACCAATAGAATATAATTTATTGTCATTAGGTTGCCAAAAACAAATTGATTGGCTGACATTGAATTTACACGGATTGAACTGGGATAGTAAAACAGGATATACTGTATCATTCATACGTAACCTTGTATATCAATTATGTACAATGAATTCAACCTTTTATTGTAAAGGTTTAGAAAAATCTCTTTGGATTAAGAGAATATTTGCATTAGATAATGTTATTGATTTAGAAACGAAAGAATGTCCAGCGTTAAATGATTTGTGTGGAAATACATTTAATGAATATTGTTCTTTTCACAAAAATGTTGTAAAGAAATCAGGATGTCCATATCGTAACGCACAACAGTTGAATTACTGGTGGAAATATGAAAGATCAACAGCATTAACTAATGCATTATCAAGATTGTAACGAGGATTTGCAAATTAAATGCATAAATATAGTTTAAAAATTTTTATTGTAAAAAATATACAATAATAAAAAATAAAAAAAATACTTGTGTTTTCTTTTTAAAATGTTGTTTACATGTTTATAAACAATATCATCATTCTTTTTTAAATTTTTGTTGTTAAACAATTTTAAACACTTTTCAAATGATTGAGTGCGAATAATATGATGCAAAAAATATAATACAAAGTATCCGCATAACACAGAATCATCGTGCTGATATTGTTCACTGTTTGTAAAATACAATTTAGTATTTTTGGATAATTTTTTTTATTTCCTTGGGAATGTCCATAGCAAGACTGTCAGAATAGAATCCATGTTTTTTCTCATTAATGTACACTGCTACCCAGTGTGATCCACTTGAATTGGATGTATCAAGATTAATTACAAGTGCTGCAGGTGGTTCTACCATTACAGGAAGTTTATCAATAGGATAAATCCCGGTAACACTTGCACCAGTCACTTTATCAGTCACTAACACTTTTAACAATTCGTCACTATACATGATTATTATTTTTCTTAATTATAGTAGGTATGTAATTATCACTGTTTTTCACATGTAAAACATAATTATACACTTTTACATATTCACTATATAGTAATGCTTCATGAATACTGCACCTATATTGTCCAAAACGATGTTTATTATGTGCACACTTGTGAACGTAGAAACTTAATGCAGTATACTTTGGACAGTCTATTTCTTCCAAATTTGTAACATTTCTTTGCAGAATTTCTTCAAGAAAACACTTTCTAGTTAATCCATACGTGTAAATACTGGTGGTATTTGAACAATATGATTGAATTATTTCCTTAAGAAGTGAATACTCTACATCGCCTTCGTGCGAGGTAATGCCATATACATTTTCACTTAGATATTTGTTTGTATTTATGATTGGCTGAGACAGCTTATTTAATGGATATGGTGGTTTAAATATCCAATTTTGTAAAAACGGAACGTCAGGATTTACAATTGCTAGTTCCTTTACAATAAATTCCTCATCATTATTATGGAATGCGGAGAAGTGTACAACAACCCTCATTCTACTCAACTGAATAAATTAGAAGGTGTTATCAGTATTAATATTTCTATCTTTGTCTATTTGTGCTAACGAGTCAAATTGCGCATAGACAATACATGTACTTGGTTCAGTTAAAGTTTCTGAAAATGATACTTTTAAATTTACAGGAGAATCACGAACTACATCCCAAGTGTTGTCATCTAAAGTACCAGTTGGAGATAGAATAAAAGCATACAGATTATATCCATTAGGATATTCTTCAAGAGTAACAGTATGTGAATAATTTTGATAATATATACCAGTACCTGATATCAGAGTATAGTAACTTAGAAGTTATAAATCATTATTAAAATCAGGAGTAAGGGGGTTGGGAGGGAATGATTTTGATCCAACATGTAATTGCAGTTTTTTAACGTTAAAGTTTCGGATTAAGATGTGATTTACCATTGAAGGATGTGTTGGAAATGAAACCAATAACCAGACCTTTAGGAACATTACCCAGAAAGAGATTATCAAGGTTATATGACTTGACTTGTGCAGGAATAGTATAAGATCTTGTTTCTACTCTTGTGAGAGGTAACTTGGCCGTTTCTGAAACCATTCGTGTATTTAATTGCATAGCTAAATCTGCAGGGACATCAATACGTCGTACATGTAGAATAACTTCCTCAAGTGCAACTTTGTAACTTGTATTTTCAGGAGACATTAAACAAAAGGTATCTTTACTACGATGTAATTTTACACGTAAACTTACTTTATTAGGAAGCATACGATCTAAACTTACGATATCAGTATGAAGACGTCCGTACATTTCAAAAGATTTACTATTTTTTATTTTATTGGCACGCTTTTGAAAACCATCATTTGTATTATCTAATTTATTAAAATTTTTTGCAGTATCTTTATGCCACATAGCACATGCTAAATGTGTTTGAGAAGCATCATGAGAATAATTTCAATGTATGCACGATAAGGATAAGATCCTGATGAAGAACTAATTAATTTATCATTTAACGAAATATCAATTTGACTAAATAATGAATGTAGGAAATTATTTACTGGTGCAACAACATCATCATTAACTAAATTTTTACCATCATCTTTTGTAATTTTACAACGTACATAAAGATATAGATATGCCGGATGAATAAATTCTCCTGTTTCTCCAGGAATAACAAATTCAATTGGTCCTTCTGATGTTAATGTAGAAATAGGAAGATATTCAGCATTTATAGTTGCTTCAATAGCTGTTTGTGTCATTGGTATTAAAAAGAAATCAAATTCATTGGTACAGCATTCAGAACTATCGGAATTTAGGACATTATGAAAAGATATCGTTTATATGTTTACGTTTTGTTGGTGGTCCAAAATTTACAATTGCAGGAGCCTTTCTTTTGCGTGACCGTCTCTTACCACTACCAGTTAGCAACTGTCCAACTTTATTAATAGCTTTTGTCTTTAAATTATTACCAGCTTCTTTTACACGTGCACGAACCGCTTCTTTAAATGGTTTATTTTCCAATACATCACCCGCAACTTGTATACCGGTTTGCAATGCTTGACGTCCTACAGTTTTTGCACCTTGTTTAAGAAATGATAATGCAAAACGAAATAACCCTTTAAAGAAACTTCCTATACCATGTCCCCTTTGATATACAGGTCCTGAAAAATATGGTATTCCACGTCCACGATGTAAAGTAACACGTCTAGATCTCATTTTATTATTATTATTTAACAGGAGAGCGTTTAAAATGAAGTGTTACGGTCAGTGTCCCAGATCGGAATGGCAAATTTCGCCCTGCATGATCTTTTAATAGTTTTTCAATTGTGTTAAAACAAAATTTTGCAAGTGGCATATAATGAATATCTTCAAAGGTAATTGTTTAAACTTTTCCATATTTAATATCTGAAATTGTTGCTATACGCAATAATGGTGCTTTTGTATCACCTAAAAATTGATATTGTATAATGTCGGTATAAATAAAAATTTGATGTGGATATCCAATATCTACGTATGGCTGTTTGAACCCACGACGTTCTTTTACAAGATCTGATTTTTCAAGAAAAACCTAATTGTAAAGCTAATGTAGGTGACAATGTAACAGATTCTACACGTTCATCGCATTCAACACGTACAATATTTGAAAAGCTAAACCGTATAAATCTTGATAATGTATTTAATTCATCTATTAAATGATGAATGGATGGATAATATCCACTTTACTTTTCATAGGATCTGCATTTTTAAATTTGTACCATACAACATTTTCACCTTCGGTGACGTTATAACATGTTAATGGAATATGTACTTCACTTAACCCTACGTACCAATCGGATTCTGATAATCGTATATTGTTTTTCAACTGATTAATAAAATGTGTTGGATTATTTGTAGGATATACATTTGTACTAGCGTTTGAAACTAATGTAATGTAAAAACTATCATCAATACTTTCAGAAATCATTTTCGTTTAAAGTGAAGTGTCAAGTTTGAAGTCCCGAAACGAAATGGTAATTTTAAACCGTGTTCATCTTTTAAGTTTACTTCTATTGTATCAAAATATTTCTTTTCAACTTTAACATAATGTGGTGTATGAAACACAAAAGATTTTACATTACCGTGTTGTACATTATATACACTAAGTTTTCGAACTAACGGTCCAATATTTTGTTGATGTTTTACAATATCAACACATACATTAATTGAATTGGGAATATTATAATCTAAATTACATGGAAATTTACCCCGTGATAATAATAAATCAACATTTCTAATTTTTGTGTATACTACATTTTTAATATCGTGTGTATTTTCATTAATAAATCCAAAAATATGTTGTAATCCTGGTGTAATGCCAATCATACATTGATCTTCTAATTTTAAAGAATGTTTAATTACAATTTGATTTTTATTTTGTAACTATTGTAACATACGAACATTTTCAGGAATTAACTCAAGAATAGATTCGATAGAGGAATAATATCCCGGTGTAACACGAACATGATGACGTTCAACTTTATCATCGATAACAGTAGTAATTATTATTTCTTCATTTTCACCAACATTATAAAAACTCCACGGAATATTAATTTGTGTTAATGCAACACCCCATTCGTCATCACTTAAATCAATAGGTTGTGCTAATTTAACGCGAAATGAAGCTGTTGTATTATTATTAAAAAGTTTACTACTGGCATTTGAAGGCAGAGTAACGTAAAAGTCATGTGTAAGGTTTGAATTCATTTTGCAGACTGAATAGAATCTGATCTAATCCATGAATTCATACTTGACGGATATCCCAACCATTTTACGTACATCCACCCATTTTTACGTTTTAATACTTTTTCAATGAGATAAGTTTTCTTTGAATTTATAATTACTTTTTGTAATTCTTGTGCATAAAATATTCCTTTAATTTCTTCTCCATTCCAATCTTTTAATTTATAAGTCACAGGATTAGATTTAATACATTTATCAACAATAAATATTTCTTGCGACCATTTAGGTAAATATCCTTTTTCCAATACATGTTTATACTTACTAACACGAACATAATCACCCGGACTAATTTACAACTTGTATTCTTTTTATTTACAGTATTCCCGTATAATGTTTTCCACACTTGATTCACATTGGAATCATTTACTTCTGCAGGCGCCATTTTAATACTTGAATGATATGAATGGTTATAATTATTGACAATTTGATCTAAGACATTAATATAACGATAAGTATTTTTTCCGTAAAGTAACGATACAATTTTTCTTTTAATGTTCTTATAAAACGTTCTCCTAAAGCACATTTAATTTCGGAATGAACACTATAATGATTAATTTCATATTCTTTAAACAATTGTTTTACATAACGATTATAAAATTCTGTACCTAAATCGGTTTGGACATTAAACACGGGTAACTTGAATTTTTTTAAAATTTTTCTTATTGCTTTTACCATTTCAGGAGCTTTCTTTGTTTTTAAGGGGACACAATATGCATAACGTGAAAAAATATCAATGCAACATAATATATACTTATAATTATTATTATACTTTGCAATGTTTTGCATATCTGCCAAATCCATTTGTAATGTTTCATTTGGTGCACTAACATAATACTTTTTCCGTTGAAAAACTTTACGAATTGGTGCATGCAATGTATATGCATCTTGAGAAGCTAACCAATTTTTAATTTTCTTTTTAGATAATTTTGTTTTACGATGTAATGTTTGTATACTCGATAATGAATTAGGATTTGAATAATCATAATATGTTTTTGATAATTTTGTCATTTTTACATACTATATTCTTTCCAATGTTTAAATAAATTAGATACTGCTTTAGGACTGGATGATTTTCTTATTTTACGAATACGTTGTCTACTACTAGTATTCAGTTTTGATGCTGGTGTGCCAATAAATTCTTTAGGAACATTAAGATCTTCTAATAAATTTTTAAATTCATGAATACCTATAGGATTTCTTGAATATTTTCTTGTACGAACATCATTTACTAAATTTATAATATTTGAACCAGGTATTGTTTTTCCTTGGATACGTACTACGCCAGAGTTATCCCACTGAATTTTATCAGAATTTGTTAACTGGTTTAATAATAGATCTGTTTTCCTACGTAGTGTTTTTGGTACTGATTGTAAAATGTCTGATACAAATGGTAAAATAGAAGTATTGGTATCACGTTGCAAAGCAAGTGATGATAATTTTTCTTCTTCTTTTTGTTCATCCTGAATAACAGGTAATGTAATAGGTTTATGTGAAGAAGATGTATACTGTAAGTAACGATGCAAAGCTTGTTGATATAATTTCCATTTTTGTTGTACACTAATATCATGACGTTATAAATATTATTCATTCCTTCATCTAAACGTGATTGATGTGAATCTATTGATTTAAGATTGGACTGAATTCCATGTATTGCATTTTCAGGAACTAATATCATTTTACGTAATTCTGACATAATTATCGACTAAAAATACTACTACCTACTGCTGCTAGAAGTGGTCCCAAAATTAATGGTAAAAGTGCACCACCTTTTTGTAGTAACAACCTCTTCTTTATCTTTAAGGCAGTACGCTGCTGAGATAAAGCGCGCAAGATCTTTTTATGTCTACGTAATCGTTGCTTCTGACGAGGATTTAAAGGAATGTTTCCTTTTATTGTGTTTTTAGCTACTTGAGAAATTGTTCTTATTAAATCCCCTGAAGCATTTTGTAAAATTTGTTTCCGTTTTGTATTTTTGCATTTGCACAAAGCACGGAGCGTGTTGTAGTGTTGTTTTACCTTCAACATCTTGATACCAACTAAATAAAAATTTCTGTATGCATGTCTTTTATGTTAGCGTATACATGCATAATTTCATTAGGAAAGATATTTGTACGTATTCGCAATGCATCGTTTGTTTTTTGGGTTAGGTCAAATAATAAATAAGTGTGAGGCTCACGTGTTACCTCTTCGAATACATTCACGATTTCCTTACTATATCGACGCATAATTTGCCTTGCTAAATATTGTATTCGTAATTTATCACGCGGATTTTTAAATACTATAATATAATGTGCATTTAAACTAATATCACGTGCATGTTTTCCTTTTGGAAATAAATTTTGAATAATAAATATAACAGTCAACTTTTTATGATGTGCATACTTTGTAAATAAATTAGCAACATCGCCATTAGTTTCTGACATTAAATCATCAAGTATTAATAATGAATTTTCTTTAATTTCAAAATTATTCATGTCAGGTATCCCTTCTACAGAACGTATTTTTGCATGTGCATCGAGGTTTGGTATTACTGCCCCATAACACCAAACAATATCATTAAATTTTATACTAAACATTTGATCATGTTCATTAAGTAATCGATTTACAAAACATGTTTTTCCTGCCCTTGATGAACCCGCAATTAAAATGGTAGAGGGATGTTGAAACTTTAACATGTTGTACTCAAATGAATGCATACAATAGAGCTTTTGCTTTATATACACTCACACATTCAGAAAGAAAGATAGAGGTTTCTAAGAAAACAATCTACGATTGTTCTGAGCTTCTAATGAAGCGAAGGAAAAAAGTTAAAGCTTTTGAGTTAAAATAAATTATTTACACTCATAGAGTGCTCCTAACACTTAGGAAATTTTAAGAATGAGCTTTTATAAGAAGCAATCCAACAAATAATTAACGACTTTCCACTGGAAATTTTAACATAATCACAATCTAAAGATTGTTCCGAGTTTCCATAAGAAACGAACTGGTTAAAAAGAAAAAACATTCACACAAGTCACATTTACTCGTTCGTGGGCCTATATCCGTAAGGTAAAGTCGCACGTTTTGTTATTGGTATATCGTCAGTTACGTTATCTTCGTCAACACGTTTACGTTTTTTATTTACCTCACGGTGTGTCTTAGTCTCTGTACGACTAAAGATACGGAACCCTGGTTTACGCAAAATACTATTTGGGTTTTCTATTACTGTGGACTCTAATTGTCCAGACACTAATTTATAGAAACTCTCAAAGTTAATTTTTTGAGAGGTCCTATCGTTTAGTATTATCCCCCTAATTTTGAGAATGTGCCGAACATCCCCTTTGGCATTAATCAGCCTATAACAATAATTTTTCGCACCTAAACCGTAGAAGGTTGTAAATTCCCAACCTTCTGGAACTTCATCTGTTAGATCACCCAGATAGTTTCCAAGTGGTAACAAAGGTTCCTCATCTTTTTTCTGTATATACATAATACTGTCAGTGTCACAGTAAATGGCTCTGTCTGGTCCTACAGTCGTTAGTAATTTATATAGTTCAAGTCTAGCCCACGAAGTAATAAAGGGAGCTAATATGACGTTTGAAAATTCCAGTGGGACATTTTCAGTTTCATTATCTCTATATGTGATAAATAAGTGATCATCATTAATTGGGACCACACTTTGAATTTCATACCTTGCCGACGTTAAATACCTAAGGAACGTAACTTCGTCACTAACAATTACACTATGTGACATATCAGTGCGCTGTCCCCATTTGCCTTATAATGAATTGAGGTAAAGTTTTGCACATTGCCTCAATCCCGGGTTCGTCCTGATGTTATCATAATTTAACTGTATGCCTTCATGAGCATAATAGTCCTCGATATATTTTTGTTTGTCTCCTTCATTTTTACAATAAGCAGGAAAACCAGAGGCTTCCTGCTTCATCTGAAGGAAGGAATTCACATAAGTTCCGAACAAACCACCTGAATTCCCCTCTTCAGGATCCATGAGTTCGAATTTCCATATTTCGTGTATATCGAGTATTTTGTACCCTTTTTGATGAGCGAGGTGTAACTCTGGAGTACAAAACGTACCTGTAATAGCACACTCATTGTCACTATGTGTACAATCATCAGGGTTTTCCTCTTCCATACATGTCCGGCATAAACCAAAAAGTAATCGGCCTCCAGCCACATACGGAATAATTGGAAAATACAAGTTTTTCGGGGGCAAAATAGTGCATTTTACTACACCATGAATACTTTCCACATCTGGAAAGTCCGGCCCCGTATGTATCTTAGGTGATTTAACGGGCATAGGTTTACGTGACATCACATATGGATATAACGAAGTTATATCGGCGTAACATAACTTCTCATTACCCATACAATTCACATAAGATTTGAACACTTCAGTGCGTCCGCCATTGTAACAGTTCTTGGGAATAAGGAAATCAGGCAGGTTAGTACAACGTTCTTTAATAAACCTTTGTACGTCCTTATCCGTCTTTACCTTTTCATCCCAAGAACATTCCCAGATTTCGTATAGGTTTATACCTAAACGTTTTAGGTACTTTCGGCGAAGCATTGTTTGTTCATATCTTTTTTCCATTGTATTGCATGAGTCTTGAGCGTCATGTAAAATGTCGTTACGGTTGAAAGGGTAACAACGCGGGCACGAATGCCAGTAACAACCATAAAATTCGAAGGCGGCGTTGAGTCCCTCATGCCATCCATCAACTTGGTACCTACCAATATACTTTTCCCCACCTCTCCTAGCATGCTGGATTTCTATCCCTAATTGTTTTTCCATATACATAAGCCATTGCATAGCTTTGGTACTATACTTTGTCTTATGATGGAAACCCAACGCGGGAATTACGGGAATAGTATTTTCAGGTAAGTACAAAGTGCGATATGTACGCATTGCAAGACCTGCAATGGTGGATGATGTAATGAAACATTGCAAACCATTCGTTTTCTCTTCAATAATGTCACTAAATTTGATGATCGCTTCTGCTAGAATTCTAACATCGTTCTCGCAATAAGACAGCATTTCCTTTTCGAGGTTAAATTCCTCGCCACTTGCCGCACGTTCTTGGTGCCAGGCTATTAATTCTTGTTTTTCTTCGGTGCTTCGTCCTTCAGGGTCATAGAATTCAAGTGGTGGCAAGGGGCCAACATAATTTTGATTTTCCTCGGTGTTAAATAAATATGGGAAATCTTCCTTTTTAAATTTCCGCGCAGGCCTAAAGTTTTGGGAAGTCTAGATAATTTACATCGAATAAATAAATAAAAATCTTTAAAGAAAATACGATTACCAATATTAATATTAAAAATTTTCTGACCCTGAATTACCACATTAGGAATAAGATGCTGCTCTTCTATTAGATTTCTAAGCCAGAAAAGACCATCGTATCTGCTAGCATTATGTGCAATACAAATTATACGTCTAAAGTCAGGTCGGTCTGCCAATACATGGTTAATAAAGTCCGTCATTGTCTTAAAAGAAAACGAACGATTTCCATTATTATTACCACAAGTTTTACAGGACTCACCGATACCTTTATTCATACAGTTGTGGCAAATATGCTTACAGCATACAAGTACTACCACATGTTCCCTTTCACCGCGCGCATTTAGCGCCTTTAACATCGTTTCTATATCATATGCAATGTACATAAACCTATCAGTATGTACAAGCTTTTGTTGTTGTACAAAACATGTATGAGTGATATCAACATGCTTACGACAAGTAGTGTAAAAATGTTCACCACACACATTGTTTGATTTTGGACGCCTGTTATCAAAGATGATACCACAATTATTGCAAATCTTAACATTATCACACACAGATTTTCCGCCTTTATTACATTTCTTATGATTCTGAAAACATGTACCATCAGCAAACTCTCTATTGCACGCATTACATTTAATTTTATCACTATCATAATTCCGTACGTGTTTGCATTCACAAAGAGAACACTGAGTTTCACACTTATGTTTATATGCTAACCCATTATATGCTTGCAAACAATAATAGCAATACTTCAGTTTACCCAGTAATTTTTTAATGTATGGAATGGGTTCAAAATGGCCAACAGTGTCACCTCTCTTATAAAAAATAAAAATCTTATTCTCTGCATACTCTCCCGGGTAACGTACTATATATTCCCGGTCATTATTTTCATCTTCCTCATACACCACAATTTGATACTCACCACTTAAATATGATTGTATCAAATCCAGGTCTTTAAAATCACATCCACCCTTTGCTTTAACGTCAACTCCTGCCATCTCGCAGAGAACTTCTGCTTTAAGAACCCATGTGTCATAATCTCTTGTTTTTAATTTATATAAACTTTCCTTACTTGCGGTGTGCTTCGTAATCCTCCATACAATTGCCATGGGAAGGCAGTACATATTTTTGTTTTCTATGCGTATTAAACGCTTTTCCAAATAATCTTGATGTTTGGAATACTTTTCAACAGCACTTGCTGCATTTCTTCCGTTTCCATGCATACTCTGCTACGTGGAAGCGAAACAATACCTCATGCCCCAAAAGGAAATCCTCATTTGAATTTAAAACTCGTTCAACTGAGGAAAGGACAGTTTGAGCAGAAAAATCGGGTTTACTTCTAAATGGAACATATACAGACTTGTTATTTCTACTATTGCTACTATCAATGTACAGTCCAATATAATCTGTGGGGCGAGGATTAGATAACACATGTTCTAATGCAAAATTAAATAAGCTTTCAATATAGGCCTGTGGATTATCAATACGTCGTTCATTATCCACTGGTCTAACCGCGATTTCATGGCCCGTAAGGTGAAACTTACGAAACCGTTTTCTGCTCTCTCTTACTACTTCTAAGTTATTATTACAGTTATTATTACTCTGATTTTCCCCCTCATTATTATTTCCACTACCACTACTACTAGCACTACCACTAGCACTACAATCAGTACTATTTGTACTTTTCCCATTATTGCTCCCATATCCAACAAACACGGGGTCAGGAGCATGTGAGGGTCCAGGTTGAGGATCAGATTGGTCCCCATAACCATGATTGTCCTGTACACAAGGCTGATTGTATACAGGATTTTGTCCCTGGATTTGTTGCGTGGGTTTAACCACAGCATCGTCCACATTTTTAACCAATCTCCTCACTTCTTGTTCTTCATCGGAATTTAGATTTACTCCATCTAAAAATGCCAAGTCTTCATCACTCAAGTTGTAATTTTTTTGAGGGGTCACAGTTATGGGTGATTCAGATGGAATTAAAGATTCATCCAAAACAAATCGCGAACCATAATCAAAAAAGTTGGATAACTCTGTATTATTTATTCTATCTATTTGCCGTTCTCCGCACGCCATTAAATACATAAATCTGTCTTGAGCATAATTATAAATGTCATTACTGCGAAAAAATCCGTGCACGAATAAATCAAGCACATCGGCGGCTGAAACGCAATGATTTAAAAGTATAAGGTCATTACCTTCCAATCCACGAAGAGCGTGTAGTAAAGCTTCACACCTTACACTGGCTCGATGACCTAATCTCTGCAGCTCCACTATCGCCTTCCACGTACTGAAGACACGAGAATAGTCATCAAGACCGCGTAAAACTTCATGCAGGAAAAGTTCATCAATCATATTGAACTCACCAGTTGAACACAGGAAATCCATCTAAAACAAAAGAAAAGAAAACATTTTTGAGTTCTAACATAAGTCTAGCAAAACAGGCAATAATCAATAACTTGCTTTGAAAAAATATATAAAAAACTTGCTTATTAATTACTGGTTAAAAAACAAGCTCAGCTAAAAATGATCAAGAACTTGGTTTTAAAAAGTCTTGTTTACTAAGTGTTGGTTAAATAATTAATGGTTAAAAACAACCTCAGCTAAACAAATGATCATTAAATTGGTTATAAAAAATCTTGTTTACTAAGTGTTTTCAATAAATATATTAATAATAATTATGAAATACACTCACCTTCTAATTCTTAGTTGTTCTTCAAAACTGTTAAAAATGGTCTCGCTAATTTTTATTCTGCAACTGCAGGGTCCACACACTGTAAAACAGAAATAATATTTGTCACTAAATGTTATATTTTCAATTCAGTGCTACTACTACTACTACTAGCACTAGTAATAAGTCAGGGGTAAACAACACGTTACGTCCAACGGCGTACAATAAAATGATATTAAAACGGAATATATATTATTATATATGTCATTACATTGAACAGGTTTACGCATGTTTTGACGCAATCATGTTGTAAGTATTGCCACCTAGCGGCCTTATTCAAAAGCATTCAGTATAGTGTTAAGTCGTCTGCAAACGGGTTCATAAAACAACACGTCTCTATGTATTTTTTCCGATTCACATTCTACACGTATTTGCGTTAACAGTACACCTGTATGTAGCCTTGTTCCAATTGTAAAATATCCTAAATCCCATTCTGTCCATCGCAATATTTATTCTCAAACTAAATATACCAAAACAAAAGGCCCTCATTCTGTACTGCGGCCCACCGCAAAAATTTATTCTGAATCTAAGTATAGCAAAAAAAGGTCCTCATTCTGTACTGCGCCCCACCGCAAAAATTTATTCTGTACTGCGCCCCACCGCAATATTTATTCTCAAACTAAGTATCGCAAAAGAAAAGGCCCTCATTCTGCATTCTATAATTAAGCTTCCCCTGAATATTCCTTGAATATCCCCTGATTATTCCTTGAATATCCTTCAAATATCCCCTAACTACACCTTGACTATCTTTAGTATCCCTAATTAACCTTTAATTATCCCCTAAATAATCCTTGAATATCCTTAGTTTGATCTAACTAGTCTTTAAATATCCTTAGTATGGGCTAACCTCCTTTAATTATCCTTAATATCCCCTAAATAGTCCTTAAATATCCTTAGTTTGGGCTAACTACCCTTTAATTATCCCCTAATAGTCCTTGAATATCCTTAGTAAGGGCTAACTAGCCTTTAAGTATCCCCTAAATAGTCCTTGAATATCCTTAATTTGGGCTAACTAGTCTTTAATTATCCCCTAATAGTCCTTGACTATTCCTAGCTTGGGCTAACTAGTCCTTGAATGTCCTTAGTATGCCCCCTTAACTATCTTTAGTATTCCGTAACTACCCCTTGACTATCTTTAGTATCCCGTAACTACCCCTTGACTATGCTTAGTTTGCCCCTATTTTGTTTGTTACTAACACATTGTGTCTTACTAAATTGTCTTAGCATTTTAGTTTGCGTAAATAATCCATCGCAAAATCCAAAAATAAGCAAATGTGTGACATTGTAGTCTGTGTTTTGCAGTCTAAATATCATAAAGGGTAGTGAATCGGCTCATATTCCTACAGGCTACATTACAAAATCACCTAAAGCATTTTCATTTATATTTATTTTACAAACTAGGCAACACATATATTTTTTCTGCACTTGTGAATAAAGTATACCAAAAACCACTCCCCATTTCATATAAATTTCTTATTTATTAATCTCTTTAAATCAAAAATCTTCCATTACCATTCTCTAACTAAACACAAAATATAAAAATTTACCAACACTGCTACAGGAAGTTGAGTCACTTCCTGTCGTCGCACATGTGACCATATACGCCGTTGGAAGTGGTTTACAGGCAAAATTAAAAAAGAATATATATAAAGGTAAGTTTAATATCATTTTTAGCATTAAATTATTTAGTATGTACTAGGAATGAAGTATTTCAAATTGGTGATCTTTTTTTTCTACATTTATTTTATGAATGCTTAATTTATTATTAAAATAAAAACGTCGCTATGTTCATTAAGCAAATGATGCTAGTCTACACTATTTAAAGGTATTTCAGCCATGTGAATGTTAGCCAAATGGAGGTTGTTGGTTTTCTTCTTATTTTAAAAATCAAATTATATTTCGTATTTGTTAATGTATGTGCTTAAAATATATCAGTAATTAATTTTAAAAGCGTGGCAAATGGTGTCCATATGGAAAAACGTGCGTGCATTTATACGAAAGCATGCGTACATTTATTAATTTCAAGCCGTAGCAGTGTAAGTCCATTCGTAAAAAAACGTACGTGTATTTATACGGAAGCATGTGTACAATAATTACATTAAATAGTTTTTAAAACGTGGCACTCAATGTCCGTGTGCAAATTAAATTTAGGGCTCGTTGTATAAAAACTATGCGTGCCATCATGTGGGCGGGGCCGTGCAAAGCAAGTATACCTTTAAGTTATTTTCACAAATAAGTTCAAGGTATATACATGGTAGTGTCGCTTAATCTATATAAAAAAAGCATACGGACCCATATATAATCAGGGCAAGGCAGGATAAAGCCACCGCGCAACCAAGTGGGCAGGGCGGTGCAGAACAGGTATACATTTAACTTCTTTCCACAAATAAGATTAGAGTATATAAATAGCAGTTGCGCTTAATTTATATAAAAAAGCATACGCGGCAACATGTAAACAGGGCAGGGAAAGCATACGCGCAAACAAGTGGGGAGGGCGGTACAAAACAGGTATACATTTAAGTTGTTTCCACAAATAAGCTTAGGTATATACATAGCAGTTGCGGTCAATCTATATAAAAAAGCATACGGACCCACATATAATCAGGGCAGGGCAGGGCAAAGCATACGCGCAAACAAGAGGGCAGTGCGGTAAAAAAGCCGGTGTGCATTTCCAAGCAATTATTTAGTATTAGCAAACGCGTAACAACAAGTTAAAACAAAATAATAATAATAATTAATTTATACATTATTATCAAAGGTGAACAATGCTGCGTTAAGTTAGGTTATACGGTTAAGGCGCATTAGCAATGGTTACGTTACGATAGGTGGCGTTAGCAAGTATAACCATTTTAGGTTAGTTTATTAAGGAACCATATGGTTTTCCAGTAAAGGCGCGTTAGCGAGTATAGGCATCTTAGGTTAGTTTAGTAAGGAACCATATGGTTTTCCAGTAAAGGCGCATTAGCAAATATAAACATCTTAGGTTTGCGTAATAACAAACTGTTCCAATAAATATTATAATAGATAGGCAATTTAATTTTTGTGCTAGGCAACTAATTTGTCCGCGGAAATTATATAACACGAACTATTTTATAAAACGTTCTTAAATGTAAGCTGGTGGGTTAAGTATCCGTATTAGCGTACGTGCAATTTTAAAAGTACAAACAGCTTGTGCTAGGTGTACACATTAATTTTTATTTCGCTTTCGCGTACGTGCAATTTTAAAAAGTTCAACCAATATGTGTTAGGTGTACACAGTAATTTTTATTTTATGTTCGCGTACGTGCAATTTTAAAAAGTACAACCAACATGTGTTAGGTGAACACAGTAATTTTTATTTCGCTTTCGCGTAAGTGCAATTATAACAAAGGCGTAACCAACCTGTGTTACATCGCAATGGCATTTTAAAATTATTTCCGTAAATGCTTGCTATAATTAAAAATAAAACTTTGTGTAAGCGTGCAACATTAATAACATTTCAAACAAAAGGCGTAGCATTAATGCCAAAAAATTTTACAAATAATCACTTTTTTCTCACGTTTCAATGTAAATGCCTGTGGTGGCACGTTAACGATTATGTGTTATACTTTTAAAGTAAATTACAATTTTACATTTGTTCGGTAGCCCTAGGTTTAAATATTAATGTACAAAAGGCGCGTCAGTAAATATGTGTGGATATATACATCAACTACAATAATATCTTACAATTTTCGCTGGTCGTCCAAACTTTTTTAGAAATCGGAAACACACACACACGCAGTCACACAAATAATTACTATAAAAGGCACTCTCAATAGTAACAATTATAATATATAAAAAAGGAACATAGGAATTTATATATAAGTACTTTATTTAGTATAGGCGGAACCATTTTTTCCCATAAGTCCATATGCTTTATTGCATATAGGTGGTGCATGCTCAATGTTCTCACCGTGGACATTGAATCCATACAATAATAATAATTGTGCAGTTCGGGACATTAATCTCTAAAGTTACAGCTTATTTTTTCGTATTAAATTGTAATAACAAAATAAATGTTTTCGCCGTTCTCTGGTTATCTCTAAGTAATAACGTTTCCAAATTGTTTATATATATATATATATTTATATATATATGATCAGTTCAATAACCCATCAGTTCTCGTGATTATCGGTTTTTATCGGTTTATTTTTTCTCTATCGTCAATATCAATTAAACTCGGACACATAAACTCGTGATCCATCTGTGATTAGCTCTGTTAGATATCACTCATGCTTGTCGATAATAAAGGTTTTTAACCTCGCACGTGATTGTTATTCAAAGTTCTCATTAAGTTCAAATCATACAAATGTTTGTAGATGATTGCAAGTAATCTGTGTTTCTTGTAAATAAGTAAAGTCTATAATCATATAGGTCAATCAGTTTTATCATTCTAATACGGTACAAAGTTAATCTTGACGTCACTAAAGCCAAGCCAAACGGCTTTTCGCTCGTTCATTTCAATTTCATCGGCTCTCAAGGAAGGATGTCTGTGCCATTTAGTCTTCAGCTCACAAGTAAGAAAAATGTTGTTAATAAATATTACCCTTTTCATAGTATACTTGTAGTAGGGGGTAGGAGGGGGAGGGGCTTATTTTTAAGTTCTCACGTTGTTCGAGTCGAGGGATTAAAATATGCTCACATGTTGTTCGTATGGGTCAAATATGTTCATATTTTTTAACAGGTAGCTTCTATTGTTCTCACATACTGTTTTTATGGGTCCTGCATTAGGGATCATGGGTCCTGGGGGTCATTTCCGGGGGCCCTGCACGCAGGGAAGGGAACCATTTCCTTTTTTTGCTCACACACATAGTGTATGAGTATAGCTTGCTATATTTTTCACTTCTCACATCTTTTTAACAGGTAGCTTCTAATGAAGCGTAGGGACCATGGGTCCTGGGGGTCATTTGCAGGGGTCATCCATTGTGGTCCTGGAAACCATGAACCATTTCCTTTTATCTGCTCACACTTTTTTAACAGTTAGCTTGTAATAATTTATATTTGTACACATACTATTCGTATAGGTCCTGCATAGGGGCCATGGGTCCTGGGGGTCATTTCCAGGGGCCCTGCACGCAGGGAAGGGAACCATTTCCTTTTATCTTTTCCCACCTTTTTTAACAGGTAGCTTGTAATCAATTATATATCATCACATCTTTTTAACAGGTAGCTTCTAATGAAGCGTAGGGGCCATGGGTCCTAGGGGTCATTTCCAGGGGTCATCCATTGTGGTCCTGGGAACCAGGGACCATTTCCTTTTATCTGCTCACACACATAGTGTATGAGTATAGCTTGCTATACGAAACATTAAAATATGCTCACATACTGTTCGTGTGGGTCATGCATAGGGGCCATGGGTCCTGGGGGTCATTTCCAGGGGTCATCCATTGTGGTCCTGCACAGGGACCATGCGGTAGGGACAATCCACTGTGACCTTCGTAGTGGTCATTCAACCTTTCCTAACATTATTTCGTCATCTATCTCCAGAAAAAAAAACCTGACCCAATTTCATCACCTCCTTCGATACTCACTATCTGCTATTATCCTTAATTAAACAATTGATAAACTATCTCTTATCAAGGCGCGGCATCTCTTTTATGGTCAGGATACTAAATCAATACTACTATGCTGAATATCCGAAAACTCGATTACACCGAACCATTTATTTTAGTGAGGAGTTTATATATCAAACTTCATCTATCTAGCATGAGGGACTTTTGAGATATTTTATTTATAGGTTAAATTTCAAAATTCTATTTCCCCCTTAGGATGCAAATTTTAACAAAACATTGACAAGACGACAGTGCTAATTATGTTCAAAAAACCATTTCACTAAACTAAAAAATGAAGCAACCACCCCTTTTCGTATAATTTGTTTATATGTGTTATCAAGATGTATTTAGTAAGCTAGCAATCGTGGAGCAGTCAGTTAGTGTGCACTCACTAAATGTTCAAGTTTTGTGATGATCAGCAGTTCAAATCCGGTATACAAGTTTTTTTTTTAAATTTTTATTTATTATTATGTTTACATTTTGTTAGTGATATTTTGTTGAACAACTCTCTTTTAATCCAGCGTGGGAGGCCCGCGTTCGATTCGCTTCGGGAGCTCATGTGGTAGGATTTCACGTTAATCAGTAAGTCCACGTCTTATATGGTCTCGCTGCTGAACGGGACGTTAAACTCAACTCAACAATCTCTTTTAATCCAAAAAATATTTCTCAATATTACTAATTTCATGCTATTGAATTTAAATATGTGCATAAATAATAATTCAAACTTTTATATTTATCAAATATTACAATTAGCAAGATTTCAATAAAAAGAAAGAACTTGATTATCACAACCTGAAAATGAAACTTTAATAAAAGTTTAGCCAGTCAACATACCCCCAACTTAAATAAATCATTACTTTCCTATTTATTATGCATCATGTAGTACTAACTATATTTGTTGTATAATTTTGCAGTACAAATTAATTGAAATATTCTAGAAAAAAGTAACTATATTTGCTAATTCCTTTTGTACACAATGCTGTGATAAATCGTTACATTATTACATAAACAAGTATGAAAGTATCAAAATTATTTTATCGAAAATTTCTTCTAATTCAATGTAGAATATTTTAAAATCATCATTCAATGTTTTGTTGCATAAAAATGACCATAATAGGATTGCTTTTTTTCTGTTTACTCTACATATGCACTGCAAGTTATACGTAAATGTGGTATTATACGTAAATGTAATATTAAAAAAAGCGCTTAATACTCTTTGATGAGTGTGAAAAAGCGACGTAAATAAGCTTTCGGTTTGATGACTGATCTTGAGTTTGTCGTCTCTTTGAGCACTTAGGCTATATGAGACGTAGATCTACACCTTAACGTGGGTTCCGAAACACATGCGCTCTCACCGGAAATCCGAACTGGATCTTTTGCGTCGAAAAGGCGTACGTGAACCTTATAATCACGAAGGAACAGTTTTCACTTCAAGGAGAAATTCCAATCGGAGGTGACTTGAAAGAGTTTATTTCGGAAGAAACAATAAATATTTGCATGAACTTCAGAATGGTTAACTTTTTTTGGGTCTGAAAAACCTATTTAGTTGTGTCTGAACTTTTGGAAATGTCATTTTGAAGGTAGATAGAATCTTGAGTGTGTGTGTTTTATAATGTATTTTACAGTGACCTTATTGTTTCTCATAGTCATTCTCTGAAATGAATTTTTTAAAGTGGCCATTTTAGTCGAAATCTTTTATTTTAAGGTATGTGTATGAAATTAAGTTAGAAGAATTCAGTAGTGTTTGAAGGATTGATCTTAAACGCTTCATACTTAATACGTTATCTTTCACCCAGTGTTTTTTACGGACAAGCTCTGACAGTGCCCCCCCCCCCCTGTAATACTGTCAAGGAGAAGGTAGAGTTTGGTAAGCGAACTTCGGAGCCAATTTTTGCAAGGTGGTAGTGCACATTTAAAGAGTTAATATTACAAACTGAGAGAGCGCAATGGCCAAAAGTAACGGAGAAAAACCGTCTTAAAGTTTTCTACTTGCCGCATATATCGTATGACGTACGAATTTACCAATTGACGGTGTGGCAGAGCGAGTAAAACCTGTAACTTACGTGTAAAGTGTCCCGAGTTCGATTCCTGTTCGAGTCACATCTTTTTGTTGTCTTCAGCCAATAAAGTAGGCATTTGTAACTATAAGCAAAATATTAATTCATCGTATGTTTATAATGAATAAAACAATAGAAATTTTCAAATCACTTGTAAAATCTTTCAATGTTCCATGTTAACTGGTAAACAAAATTTAATCTATTCCGTAAATATACTGATATCACGAGTTATATTATGGTTACGAACAGTGATGTATTTGCGATTTTATTTCGGGGGGCTTTGCCAAATTTAGCCCTGGAAATGTGAAAATTCTCGAATATATTTAATTTACTTTAATATAGTAAATAACATTTCGGGAGGGGCTTAAGCCCGGAAGCGCCCCCAATAAATACGCCACTGGTTACGACAGTCATTGTGTAACAAATGTTCTTGACGCTTCATGTCTACATCTGTTGACAGTGTACGAATTACAAAGGAGTTGAGGGGGAAATCACCTTTGCTAATACTGGATGTTGCTATAACCAAAGGAGATTTCCTCCTCATTCCCCTTGTAATTCGCACACTGTCTACAGATGTAGATACGAAGCGTCAAGAACATTTTTTACACAACGACTGCGGTAAGAATAATATTTACGGAATAGATTAAATTTTGTTTCTACCGTAGTTAAAATAGAACATTGAAAAATTTTACAAGTGATTTGAAAATTTCTATTGTTTTATTCATTATAAACATATATGAATTAATATTTTACTTATAGTTACAAATGGCTACTTTATTGGTTGAAGAAAGAAAAAAAAGAAAGATGTATGACTCGAACAGAAATTGAATCTGGAACCCTTTCCGCATGGGTGAGCTCCTCCGTGGCTAAGCGGTTAGCGTACGCGCCTTTGGCGTGGGAGTCCCGGGTTCGATTCCCGGCGGGAGCTCATGTGGTTCGGATTCCACGTTAATCAGTAGGTCCACGTCTCATATAGCCTCGCTGCTGAACGGGACGTTAAACTCAAAATCAACTCAACTCAATCTTTCCGCATGAGTCAAAGATTTTCCTCACTTTGTTACGCCGACACTTGGTATACGTGTGCGTCGTACCAAATTTCACAAAATTAAATCCCCACGTTAAGCGGGTTTGCATAACCAGGCTCCTAACTATGAAAACATTTACGCTCACTCCAACCTCAATCATTTCACGAATTCAACCTGTTTTACGTATGTTATTAGGACATAATATCGATTGTGATTTATTCTAAAAACACTTTTATACATTGCAAGAGCTGTGACGTCCAAATATTTACTGAGAACTCATAGTCGTATCGGAATAAACAAAAGCGAGTATGGAACAAAAAACTGCTTTCACAAGAGGCAGAAGAACATGTGCAAAGGCATACAAAACGGTCGAGTGGTTTGGGTCGATACACTATCAATCACATGTTTGTGTGTTCAAACCCGGAAGTAAGTTGTTTCTTTTTTAAGTGTCTTCCTATTTTCATCCGGAGGCTGAAAATATTTCATTGAGTAACTCATTGAAAACTTCTTTTGTTTCAAATTCGATTAGAACGGAACATTGTATGAATTGCGAATCTTAAATCCATAGCTAAAAAAAAAAAAAAAAACCATGAAGTATACTCACTACTCCATCATCCTCTGATTTGTAACGAAAAACTATTTATAAGCAGTGGTGACTTCAGAAAATTATCCTCGGGGGGAATTTCAATATGCGGGTGGAGGGCAAACATTGGTAGTCCACATTGAGCACGATCGAATATATGGTCCTGAAGGCGGAAATCTCTTAGCTCGAAAGGGCTCTCAAATTCTCCCTCAGATCACGTCCTGAAAGCATCATTGCTTAAAAGCTTTTCGTAACAAATATAATATTACACTTGTTTCTCGTTCTACATTTAGAATTGGTAAAATCATAACTTACAGAGGATTATAATAAAAGTATAAAAATTACAATACCAATCATGTATAAATTATCCTGTAAGTTACCAACTTTGGGTCAGATTAAAACTCAAATATTTGTTTTCAGATTGCACTTAGAAGTAAGTCCTCTCTATATAATCCTGATTGGAAAGCCATGTTTAACACTAATTAATTAATCAATATTTATACGAATATTTTTTATTTTACTATTTTTACTATTCAATATTATATGCACTTCATTTCCAAAATCGAAATCTCGAAAATGTATATTGTACGAGTGCAGACTCGCAAATAAATGATTATTGATCATATATATATTGGTCTCTATTCGAAATTCTATTTAATCGAATCCAACAAGAACACAGACAGAAACATCGAGAACAGGTGAAAAAAGAGAGAGAAAAAGGTGCTGTATCCGGCGGAGACTCGAACTTGGTTCGAATGGTGCTTTATAAGCCGAACGCCTTAGACCACTCGGCTATGGTAACGACTAGTGATTGTAGCAAAGGCTTCGAGTAGTAGTTCTTATTACAGAATAACGTTTTCTATTGCCTAAAATTTAAACCTAATTTACTTTGATATAATATATCTATTAATTTGTTTCATGAACACGTTTTCGTTACTTTGATGAATGATGTATGTTGTTGATTTAGATTCTATTAAACGTTCTTTCGTAACTATTATAGAAAGTATCAGGGTTGTTTATGATCTTTCATGGAAATTGACTGGAGCATGCGCAGTACACACGGTTCAATTGGAAGGCGAGGAAGGAAACACTAACACACTGTTAGAATGTTTCCTTCGCAAGCAGTAGTTCCCAACCGAGGGACGGCGGGACGCACTTCCTCCTCCTGGGGTGGCGTGAAGGGTTTACGAAGTCCCTTCGTTGTGTTATATTTCTTGAATGATTATGCACAATATACAGTCACATCTTCGACACATTTGGAAGTGATAAATCATAGTATAAATAAATCGCCCTCCACACACAGTGATTGCTTTTCCAAGATTATAAACTGAAACACTTTTTATTTAAATAGAATATAAAAGTTTCCATGGGAGGGGTTACAACCCCCTGGGTCTTTGATATGTCACCGCTTAAACTGTAACTTTCAAGTTAGAATCGAAAAATGGAGACATGTGACCTACTAAATATATTTTTAGTTCATTATACATTTTAATAAATAAAATATCCACAATTACAATGACAGTAAATGCTAAGTAATTATTGTAAATGTTTGTACTTTCATTTTCCCTCTTTCTTCTCAACTGAGCTTGAAAAATGTAAAAATGGGAGGTTAAGAATTTCAAATATTACGTATATTTTAGCGTATTACGAAATTATAATTAATAGAATCCGGCAGGATCACAAACAGAAACGTCAAGAAGAGGTAAAACCAAATTGTACTGGGGTGGGATTCGAACTACTCTTGAACGGTGTCTAAGAATCTCTAGCCGAATGCCTTAGTCCACTCGGCTAATGTCACAAGTTGAAAATACAGTAAGCGTGTTTCGTGTTCAATCTTTTGTTACAGTATGAAATTTATTTTGTATTCTCTGAAGTTTAAGCCTATTTTGGCCTGATGTAATAGTCTGTTGAAATTGTTTTATGTTTACGGTATTCTTTACTTTGACGAATGATGTTGTTAATATAGGTTCTATTACGTATTCGTTCATAAATATTACAACAATTGTCAGGATTATTTATGATCTTTCATGGAAACTGACTGGTGCATGCGCAGTAGAAACAGAAAGATGCACTTTACCGACATTTGTCATACACGCCAGAACGCAAATTTCTAACAGGTTCTGAAAATGCCTCGCTCTAAAGGTTGTGGAGAACTGTCTGTTGCTCTGAGAGGAGAAATCATAGGCCGAGCAAAAATGGGACAAACTGTGCCTCAGATTGCTAGAGATCTGGGATGTGACAAGAAAACGGTCAAGAAATGGGTTCAGCGACATGAAGAAGATGGCGAATGGTTCAGGTCTCGGTCAAGAAGTGGAAGGCCAAAAGTGACAACTGCAGCTCAAGATCAAGCTTTAGTTACAGAAGTAATCAACAGACCTCTACGCCACACGTCAATCCTCTTGGACACGAAACAATAAGAAGAAGATTATTGGGGGCTGGTCTACACTGTTCAAGACCCACTAGGAAGACTCTCCTGACTGAAACTCACAAGGCCAGACGAATGGAATGGGCACAGAATAACATAACCCAACCTCAGTCATATTGGGACTTAGTCATCTGGACCGACGAGAAGGTTTTCAAGTTTAACCAACAAGGCAGAGTTATATTGTATAGACCGCGCGGAACCAGGTATGCTGAACAAAATATTATCAGAACTTCTTGTTCAGGACGAATATCAGCACACTTTACACTAATATCCTCGAAAATACGTTGTTACCGTCCTTAGAAAGAAACTTCCCCGAACAGGAAGAATATATATTTATGCATGACAACAGTGCTGTTCACACTTCCCGGCAAACACGAGAGTGGCTAAGTGAACATCCAGAGTTAATTTGTATTGAGTGGCCCCCTCTATCCCCAGATTTGACCCAATTGAACATCTCTGGGTCTACATGGTGCAAGAATGGGAAAAGAGACGTGAAGACAGAGACCACACGTTTCTTCAAAATCATGTTATGGAACTGTGGCAACATTTTCGTGACACACCGTCGTATTGCTCGAGACTTGTATCTAGTATCCCCTCCAGACTTCAAGAAGTTATTGACTCTGGAGGTGATTACACGAAGTACTAGTGTGTTATTTTTTGTGTAAACATTTATTTAAGTTTCATTTATTTATTATATTTTTTCAAGAGCAATACTTTCGTTCTTCATTCTTTTCCTTTGCTTGTTTACTTATTAGTTCGTTAAAACGTTCAGGAAGAGTAGTATATCTTCAAAAAGTATTTGTGAATTTACTTCGAACGTTTCTAAGAATACATTTACTTTTTTTTTCTTACTCTATATCATGCCCATTATTACTTTCATTTCATTTAATTAATAACTTTATTTTACATCTCGGATAAAAGTATTATTGCCTTTTTAACGATGTTTTTCCTTTTGATTGTGTAATTTCTAGTTTCATTGAATTATCTCAATTCGAATGAATAAATCACATTTTGTTTATTGTCACTTCCTTAGCTAGGTTCGAATTCGAGAACAATGTGGTGTAATTTACGTTCTTTATTCTTCATATTGTGCAGTAATGACAATATTAATTATTTTTCATGAGTCCAGTTGATCAGTGAGAACTTGGACAAACATTAACCTGGTGATTCTTTACGCAATGACAAGAGTAAAATTCATTTTAGCTGTTCTTTATACTTCACAGCGATGAGACATTTTAACACTGTGTTAGCGTTTCCTTCCTCGCCTTCCAATATAACTGTCTGTGTACTGCGCATGCGCCAGTCAATTTCCATGAAAGATCATAAACAACCCTGATACTTTCTATAATATTTACGAAAGAACGTGTAATAGAATCTATATCAACAACATACATCATTCATCAAAGTAATGAAAACGTGTTCATGAAACAAATTAATAGATATATTATATCAAAGTAAATTAGGTTTAAATTTTAGGCAATAGAAAACGTTATTCTGTAATAAGAACTACTACTCGAAGCCTTTGCTACAATCACTAGTTGTTACCATAGCCGAGTGGTCTTCTGCATAATGTACCTTTTCTTGTATCTGCCCATTTGTATCACCTTCCTTAGTTTGTTTATTGACTTGTACTGACATTAAGTTGCAATAAAAAAAAAAGTGGTCTAAGGCGTTCGGCTTGTAAAGCACCGTTCGAACTAAGTTCGAGTCTCCGCCGGATACAGCACCTTTTTCTCTCTTTTTTTTCACCTGTTCTCAATGTTTCTGTCTGTGTTCTTATCGGATTCGATTAAATAGAATTTCGAATAGAGACCAATATATATGATAAATAATCATTTATTTCCGAATCTGCACTCGTACAATATACATTTTCGAGATTTTGATTTTGGAAATGAAGTGTATATAATATTGAATAGTAAAAATAGTGAAATAAAAAAATATTTGTATAAATATTGATTAATTAATTAGAGTTATACATGGCTTTCCAATCAGGATTATATAGAGAGGACTTACTTCTAAGTGCAATCTGAAAACAAATATTTGAGTTTTAATCTGACCCAAAGTTGGTAACTTACAGGATAATTTATACATTATTGGTATTGTAATTTTTATACTTTTATTATAATCCTCTGTAAGTTATGATTTTACCAATTCTAAATGTAGAACGAGAAACAAGTGTAATATTATATTTGCTACGAAAAGCTTTTAAGGAATGATACTTTCAGGACGTGATTTGACGGAGAATTTGAGAGCCCTTTCGAGCTAAGAAATTTCCGCCTTTAGGACCATATATTCGATCGTGCTCAATGTGGACTACCAATGTTTGCCCTCCACCCGCATATTGAAATTCCCCCCGAGGATAATTTTCTGAAGTCACCACTGCTTATAAATAGTTTTTCGTTACAAATCAGAGGATGATGGAGTAGTGAGTATACTTCATGTTTTTTTTTTTTTTTTTTTTTTTTTTTTTTTTTTAGCTATGGATTTAAGATTCGCAATTCATACAATGTTCCGTTCTAATCGAATTTGAAACAAAAAAAGTTTTCAATGAGTTACTCAAAGAAATATTTTCAGCTCCGGATGAAAATAGGAAGACACTTAAAAAAGAAACAACTTACTACCGGGTTTGAACACACAAACATGTGATTGATAGTGTATCGACCCAAACCACTCGACCGTTTTGTATGCCTTTGCACATGTTCTTTTGCCTCTTGTGAAAGCAGTTTTCTGTTCCATACTCGCTTTTGTTTATTCCGATACGACTATGAGTTCTCAGTAAATATTTGGACGTTACAGCTCTTGCAATGTATAAAAGTGTTTTTAGAATAAATCACAACCGATATTATGTCCTAATAACATACGTAAAACAGGTTGAATTCGTGAAATGATTGAGGTTGGAGTGAGCGTAAATGTTTTCATAGTTAGGAGCCTGGATATGCAAGCCCGCTTAACGTGGGGATTTAATTTTGTGAAATTTGGTAGAATATATGCAGCGAGTAGAAAACTTTAAGACGGTTTTTCTCCGTTACTTTTGGCCATTGCGCTCTCCCAGTTTGCAATATTAATTCTTTAAATGTGCACTAACAACTCGCAAAAAATTCCCCCGAACTTCACTTACCAAAGTCTGCCTTCTCCTTGTGAGTGTGAACAGTGCTTTCACCGAATACTGATTTTTGTTTCTAATCTTGTAGACATATCTGCTGAGGTGGTTGTCATAATTTACGTTTTAGCGAAATATTTCTGAATAGAATTTCGTTCAGACAAAGGATGACTTCAAATCTATACTTCTTACACATTATGGATTAGAGGGGATACCTAGTACTTTGCCGTACTGAACAATTGTTCGTAAGGAGAGTGCACAAGAAAGTAAAAAAGCAGTGTCATCTTTAGATTTTTATTCAAAACTTTCAATTGAAAAATAATTCGTTGAGCATTGAGACAATTTTAAACAAATTCAAAATACTTTGATGGATTCCTAATTGCAATTATTAATTCAGAAATCTGAGGACGTTTATATTCTAAGTGACGAAAATACCAGAGGTTCTTGTCTAACGAGTTAATAGGGTTCCTAGCGTAATTCTTTATTTCTTTTCTGTACACGAAAATACATAGATTAATACCTATGATATTAATCAAAGAAACTTCTTTTTGACGTAACAAGCAATTATTATAACCACACTTATTTCTAACTTAATATGATGTGTAACTCTTGTTATAGATGTTATATCAACTTGAGAGTTTACACTGTAAAAGTTAAAAAAAGAGAGTCCTTAGCTATCTGATGATTAGGCGGCTCTAGAGTGTATTAACTGCTAAGGGGTGCGCCATTAAGCATTGTTCTATTGTTAAATTATTATTTATTATTTAACACTATTTTGAAGAGGGAACATAATTAAATTAACTCTCGTAGAAAATAGTAAACATTTAAAAAAACAATTGTTTCAAAAACTTTATCACATGAATGGTAACTAATGAATGTAGGTGTGCAGTTAGCTCTGGCGCTTCAAAATCAGGAGTCTCCGTGTTTCAATTAAATATATGCTTTCTTGGCTAGAGATTCTCCATCGCATTACGCGGAGGCAGGGATACATATTTTTAATATATAGGCCATGGCTGAATTAATAAATATTATGTTCATTTTTTTGTTAATGTTTCAGTGCACCTGGATCTTTTGGGCTATCAATTTTATCTAAAATCTTTTAAATAAATAAAACACATAATGCAATCACCACAATTTGATCCCACATTAAATACAAGAGTGAAGTCAAAACATACTTTTACAAAACATTATACAGCTCAATGAAGACAATAAATATAAATCATTAATTCTAAATGAACGTTTAAAAGAAATGTGAATACCATATTGTATGTATACTGATAATCAAATAATTTCCCTAATTTCAGAGATTCAGTTATTCAGATAAGGTTGAATACTAACATGTGCAATCTTTCTAGTTGGTGGTTTTATACAGGGTGTTTTAAAACAACACCGACAATGTTTGGGATGTGATTAATGACACCAAGATAGGACAAAAAGTATAGACCAATCTGGATCCACAAACGCTTCCTTTCAGAGATATAGTGTGCCAAAAATATGAAAAATGAACTTCAAAGGTCCATAGGTCCAAAAGTATGGCACCCACCATAGTCGGGTCCAGACTTCACTTAGGAACTGTATGTGCTCTTTCCAAATATCTAAGTTTCACAATCCTGCGGTACTTCCGCAGGAAGCTTTATAGAGGTAGTTGGTGAGTACTTCAAATTATATGCCTTTAGCCAAACTCCCTCTATAAAAATTGTTGCCTGAGTACCTTAAGATTCTGAAACATGTATTTTTGGATAACGTATATATTAGTTTCTAAGTGAAGTCTTGACCCGACTACGGTAGATCCCATGGTTTTGGACCTATGGACCTTTAAAATTCATTTTTTTTATGTTTTCGGCAGCCTATAACTCCAAAAGGAAACATTTGTGAATCCACGTTGGTCCATATTTTTTGATTGATTGATTGATTTTGGAGTTTTACGTCCCGTTCAGCACGTGGAATCCGAACGTACGAGACGTGGACCTACTGATTAACGTGGAATCCGAACCACATGAGCTCCCGCCGGGAATCGAACCCGGGTCTCCAGCGCCAAAGGCGCGCATGCTAGTCTATATTTTTTGTCTTGTCTTGGTCACCTCCCAATCACCTCCCAAACGTTATCGGTGTGGTTTTGAAACATTCTGTATATTTGATACCAAATAATAGATATGGTTCAGAAGTATAAAAAAGATAATAATCAAAATTTAGTAAGGTTTATCAAATTTGCTTTGGAAACACGCGAAAATCTAGTTAAGAATTTCAAAATTACTTTAAGAAATTTAGAGATACGAATCCATTTTATTTTAATGGCGTAGAGGACTCGGATTCGATTCCCGGTGGGAGCTCATGTGGTTCGGATTCCACGTGAGTTAGTAGGTCCACGTCTAATATAGCCTCGCTGCTGAACGGGATTTTAAACTCAGAGTCAAATCAACTCAACTCAACTTCATTTCAAGTTTAGTTATGAATACGAATTTGCTTTAAATCACTTGCAAAGAAAATACAATTTTCGACTATTGCATTTTCCTTTTCATCAGTCAATAATGAAGCCCTACGTTTTCAACGCAAGAGACGTATTCTTAATAATGCCAAACAATGGTAATAATTAGGTATCTCTCTTGTATATAATTTTTAATTACGAAGGAATGTTACGTATGAAATTTTGGCGGCTTGGCAGCAATTGTGCAAGATATTGGTACACACTAACCACTAGTGAGAGGCTAGAGTAGAGGTAGCATTTTGGGTTTCGTATTTAGGGTTGTGAGTTCGAATCCCACTCAAAGCACATTTTATTAAAAAAATATATTTCGATGATTGCATCACAATTTTTTATGCATGCTTAATCACATATTCACATTCATTTTATGGATGAAATGTAGTCCTTAAAAGGGCTGTTTGAAACTAAACACGTTCTTAATTAGCCCAGTAAATAAAGGCCCAAAAAGGGTGTCGAGCTGAAATAATTTAGAAAAAGCTGAAAATTTCAGGATTTGTTTTCCATGTGATCTTAAATGAAATATCAAAAGTCCCCTAAAATCCCGTGTGCGCTTCATCCTCAAAATGGCGGCCAAAGATGGCGGCCGTCCGGAATGCGCATGTCTCCCGATTTTAGCTTGTAACTCTGAGACTACTTAAGATATTCCAATTCTGTAAAAACACTTTTGTTCTAGAAGCTCTAATCTATGACTTTTCTTAATACTTCTTTCTCGTAAAGTTTGACACAAAGCCACCATTTTCCATTAAAGTATAAAGTGATACATTTTGGAAGTCCTGTTCTTGGATTGGTTGTAGGAAATCTCCAAAACCGTTAGGAATTCGCAAACAATGCTCGGAATAGTTTCGATAGTACATTTAATTAGCTTTGTTTTAAAAAAAGAATCATCTAATTTTTCATACCGTGAATTTCATACCAATCTGGCGCCTTAAGAGGACACTTGTCCGACATGTCCCCGTCCTCCCCCCCCAAAAAAAAGAAACTAACAGCTAGAAAAGGGATTATTATGTTTTAATTCTGTAAAAAGCACTTTTATTATGAAAAATAAAAGCCATATTCTGTAAATTTTGTTGAGTAATATAATCTTAAGTATATTGAAAACAGTAGTGGCTCGTTATGCAACCGGTGGTGCACACGGAATAACTAAGTTCGGTTGCATTTTTTGGTCTAGGAATTAATTCGTGCGGTTGGTACGCACACATTGAAGCTGTAGTACAAACACAAAATACATAAATACCTTAAGAAAAATATTGTCCATCGCTAGCCACCACTTTCGCCCATCTTTCAGGCAATGTACGGATTCCGTGGCGAAAGAAGTCCTCATCCTTGGAAGCGATCCAGTCAGAGACCCATGTTTCGATATCTTCTGAAGAAGTAAACCGCTGTCCAATCAAATCGTTGTTCATGCAATCGAACAAGGAGTAGTCCGAAGGAGCAACGTCTGGTGAATACGGCGGGTGGGGTAAAACTTCCCATCCGACATTTTCTAAATAGGTTTTAACCGGTTTTGCGACATGTGGGCGAGCGTTATCATGTTGAACAATAAGTTTATCATGTCTGTTCTCCCATTCTGGTCGTGTACTGGCCAGAGCTTGCTTCAAACGCATTAATTGTCGTCGATAACGTTCTCCATTCATAGTTTCACCCGGTTGCAGCAGCTCATAGTACACCACACCTTTCATATCCCACCATATGCACAGCATAACCTTTGCACAGTGAATATCTCGTTTTGGTTGTGATGGACCTGGTTCACCTGGTTTCACCCAGGCCTTTTTTCGTTTAGGGTTCTCGTAATGGATCCACTTTTCATCACCCGTAATAATTCGATGCAGAAACCCCTTTCTGCTCTGTCGTTGAAGCAGCAATTCGCAAATGGTTTTTCGTCTTTCAACGTCTCTGTCTTTCAATTCATGTGGAACCCAATGTGACATCTTTTGAATCATTCCCATGGCTTTCAAGCGTTTGGAGACTGTTGTTTGATCAACGCCTAATGCTGCTGCAAGTTGTTCCTGCGTTTGACACGAATTCTGCTCGAGCAATGATGTCAATTCTTCGTCTTGAAATTTTTTTGGCTGTCCAGCTCGCTCTTGGTCTGCCAAGCCGAAATCACCACTTCTAAACCGTGCAAACCACTTCTGACACGTTCGCTCAGCTAGAGCATGGTCACCATACACTTCCACCAAAATACGATGACTTTCAGTCGCACTTTTCTGCATGTTAAAGTAATGCAGCAGGACACCCCGCAAAAACACTTTATCAGGCACAAATTGCGCCATGTTCACTTAACTACAAACTGGTGTTGTTGACGCTTTAATCCACTGCCCTATACTACGAACGATATGCGATGACAGGGGTTTGCAACACATGTGTGGATACACGGAACTGTGGGACGCTCCGTTCGTTGCGCCATCTCTTGTCCACCCGCACGAATTAATTCCTAGACCAAATATATTCATAAGGATACCAAATAGTCAATTTGCATTGAGTTTACTTGTAGATACACAACCCAACTTACAGTTATGTAGTGTGCCTCATTGATTACACACCAACGATCCACCATTGTTGAAAATTAAGTATCCGTTTTTACATCTCATTTGAACTCCTTGTACAGTAGATTCTTCATTGTAGATAGTCAAAAAGGGAGTGAAAAGTTTTAAAAATATGTATTACATCTACCTTCTTTAATACATGAAAATTTCATGGTCTTCAGAGTCGTCAGGAATTAACATATTTGAACAAATATTTCCCCGACAATTGAAAGGAAGTTTGGAACAAGCCAGCCCTGCCTTTCTATATTCACATTTGCTGTCACAGTCTTTCTGCGTTTTGATCTTACATGGGCAAGATAAAGGTTCAGCAGATTGTCAGAAGCAGCTTTTAAGTTTATTGCACTGGAAGCAATTTACCTTCTATTAATTGCCACTGGAAACAATTTACCTTCTATTAATTGCCACCCCCATTTTGTTGGGTTCAAATCATTCCCCAATCATTGGTGTACTTGAAGGTAAACACATATACTGTGTTGAGAGGCAGCAGCACTTGTAAGAGGGAAATTTGCCAAATTGAATTTTGAGGATTGTTTTCTAGTCATTATCCTGTTGTAGGCTTATATCGAAGTTCATCTAAAGAAATTTGATTATGTTCTCCATACAACCGCGTAACCAATCTTTCTCCTATTTTAATGACTGTTTGGGAATCTAAATTGGGTTGGTGAAAGACTGTGACCGCTTTAGATAGTTCTTGCTACTTCTGAAGAATTTTGATGGCAGCCTTTGTTGAAAAAAGATGATGATGTGTTACACCCTGTGATAGCATGAAGACACCCTGTGAAATATGTCCTTCAGTGACTCTAGTTTCCTTTGGATGTTGCCAATGTGGAAGCATTTCTATTCAATTTTGTTTGTTTTCGGCCTCACAAAGTACACTGTAGTGTCTGGAATTGTTCGAGCAATTAAGATGGCCAATAAGTCAGAGTCAGTTCCTACTACTACAGCAACAAAAATGTTTTATTTACTTAGATTAATAGCTGTGCTGACAATCACAGCATCTGCATCTCCTTCAGCTTCGTACACTGTAATGTTTGAAGAGTTAAAGTGGGTTTTGAAGAAATCAATCAAACGTCTTTTATTTTCAGAGTTCAGTGCTTGCTCAGTGGTTACTTTCGTATTTTCATCAAATGCGATTGTAGAGACATCTTTGACATTGCTCTTCTCTGTCGTTCAACATTTTTGGTGTTATTGCCTGTTGCATAGCCATCAAAAACTGCAGCTCTGCACGGAGAAATGTGTTTCTGTATATATCGTACATATTTTTCATAAGTATTTGCATATGTTAATATCGGACAAACAACCGCATGAAGTAAGAAACCACCGTCTACAACGTAACTCAATTCTGATAGAATTTTCATACAGGGTTCTATAGGTCCTACAATGTTCACAAGTACAGATTTTCTAGTTTTTCTAATTGAAATTTCATCAAACAAAGAGGGAGGATAAGGTGTTACTTCATATTTTAAAAAATAATGCATCAATTCATATGATTGCAATACCGCAGCAATTCGGCTGAACAACTAAAGTGAGCTGATGGTAACAGCTTCCTTCCTACTATTAATTGTATTGCTTGGCGCAGACACACAACCTTCTCTTTTCTTTTTAGAACTACGCTACCAAAGGTTTTACCTATCATTTGAGATAGTGATTTTGATCCTATCATATTTTCTGCCGGTATCAAACTCTTTATTTCAATATTTAAAAGTTAATTGTTTGTTGGTTTGTTATAAAATTTAATATACCTTCTAGCAAGAGCGGATACATAACTGCTGAAGGCAGTGCAGCACGTTCTATACGTAAATCTTGTCTATTTATTTTAGGTGTGCATATTTTAATCCCACCCATACTGTGGAAAGTATCGTGACCATCTAATGTTCTCGCTGCATTATAAAAAACAAACTGAATCAAATTTTGAGAATGATCGGTTTGGATTGGAATAATAGAACATATTCTAGAATATGCATATCTTCTTACTTCAGCGTAGCTGGCTGATATTCCAAAACTATGCAAATATATCTATCTATATATTGACGATATCCATAGTATTGCAAACAGTAAACACCAATTGCTAGATGGATTGGTGATATAAACGTACGAGGCCGACACATTGAAATAATTGAATGGCAGATCATGATATGCATTCGAGATAACATATTTGAATCACCTTTCTTACTTCTAGTTATATTTTCAACAAAAAATTTTAATGATTGTGGATCCTCGGGAGCAACTTTTTTCCAATGAAGGAATTGCTTCTTTCTAGGTAGACGCGATACGAATGCATTGTTGATGCTTCTATTTTTAGACATGATCTGCTTTTCTTTTCTTGTTTGCTTCATTCTTTGAGATAAGAAGGCAGGGGTTTGCTGTTTACTTTCATACCACTATGAACCACATTAGCTTAAAATTGATGTATGTTTAGAACATAATAATATATAAACTATATAGACTACCAGCTGTTACGCCAATGATGTTAAGGGTGAGTCTACTGAATATATATATATATATATATATATATATATATATATATATATATATATATATATATATATATATATATATATATATATATATATATATATATATAAATTTCTGCTACTAAAAAGAAAAAAAGGAGATTTAAAGGAACACAGTATGGACAAAACTGGGTAACAAGAAAGCAGCTCTGTTCACGTATATTTTTCAAAAACGTCGAATTTCTCCACTAATTGTATTCCGATTTAGATGATTCTTTTTTTAAAACAAAGCTAATTAAATATTCAATCGAAACTATTCCGAACATTGTTTGCGAATTCCTAACGGTTTTGGAGATTTTCTACAACCAATCCAAGAGCAGGACTTTCAAAGTGTATCACTTTATACTTTAATGGAAAATGGTGGCTTTGTGTCAAACTTTACGAGAAAGAAGTATTAAGAAAAGTCATAGATTAGAGCTTCTAGAACAAAAGTGTTTTTACAGAATTGGAATAACTTAAATAGTCTCAGAGTTACAAGCTAAAATCGGGAGACATGCGCATTCCGGACGGCCGCCATCTTTGGCCACCATTTTGAGGATGAAGCGCACACGGGATTTTAGGGGACTTTTGATATTTCATTTAAGATCACATGAAAAACAAATCCTGAAATTTTCAGCTTTTTCTAAATTATTTCAGCTCGCGGTCCTTTATTTACTGGGCTATAATATGATGTCCAGTGACCACCTGCTTCAACAACGCTAACATTCGACGAGGCATTCTTTCTATCATTCGACGGACATAGCCCGTGCCATTCGCAGCAAGATCTTCCCAAGTATTAACGACCGAATCCCAGAGGTCATTGGAAGTTCTAAGAACTTCATTAGCCCATTTCTTCCTCAAACACCTCTTTATATCTGCCCAGACATTTTCTATTGGGTTAAGATCTGCTCCGCGTGGAGGCCAATTGATTACCTCTGCATCATTTTGCTCTGCCAGCCACTCTTGGACAACTCGTGACATATGGACAAGTGACCGATTTTGTTGAAAGTGGATTGATCCCTCAGGATAACGTTCGCGAACAGATTGCAGCATAATATTTTCCAAGATGAACTTATACTGCTCATCTGTAAGACGCCCAACAAACCTGTGAAGATACCCAAATCCATCTGCAGAGATCCAGCCCCAGACAGCCACTGATATGCGTCCGCTGGAACGCTTGTGCCATATGTATTGAGGATCGAACCTGGAACCTCTCTCACGAAAGACACAGACTGGTCCATCATTTGCAGAAGAAAATATACATTCATCGCTGAAAATGACACATGTCCAGTTCCGATGCATATTTTCCTCTGCAAATTGACGTCGTCATCTGATGTATTCCGCAGAAAGAAATTTCTTAATGGCTACACGCCGAGCGAAGAGATTAGCTTCCCTGAGTCGCCTAATAGCTGTTTGACATGATCCAGGAAAGTCAGCGGCTTGTCGCAGTTGACGCGAATTTGAATGGGGAGTTTCCTTGGCTTGTTCAACCAGACGACGGTCTTGTTCGTTTGTGGTAACTCGCCATCTCCCATTACCACGACAACGAATTGTTTTCCCGGTAACACGATATGTGTCTACCGCTGACCTGTTCTAGGGTGAGTATTTACATGTTCCGCGGCTTGCTTAGCGCTGTAACTTTCGTCAAGAAGCGTTACGAAACGAATTCTTGCTTCCTTCATGATGCCTACCATTCAAATGTAAGTGAATGTCTATCTACAAGAAATCTCATGTATTACGTGGCATTTACTAGACACGAACTCCCTTTTATCGAATTTTGATTGGTTGTCATATCAGATATTTGGTAGTGTGAATTGAGTCCTTACTTAATAGCCCTACAGTATCACACGAAACACAGCCAGAGGCGTTTTCTTTCAGCTTTACCTTTGAATGTGCACAGTGGCGTATTTACGATTTTGTTTCGGGAGGGGCTTTGGTAACTTTCGGGGGGGCTTTGCCTGGAAATGTGAAAAATCTGCAAGATATTTCATTTACTTTACTATACTAAATAATATTTCGGGAGGGGCTTAAGCCCGGAAGCCACCCCCTAAATACGCCACTGAATGTGCATATAACTTGTACAGTATTCTCCAGGCGTTTCAATAACCAAACACACTTAACTTCAGAACTAGTAACAGTATATATGTATATATATCTCAGTTTCATTCAATGACATCTTACAGCACCGAGGTTATATAAGACGTAGATTTACAGACTACCGTTTAATTTGAACAAATGCACATTCACCGATAATCGAATCAGGTCCGTATCCAGGGGGGTCTAGGGAGGCCCCCCTAAATTTTTGCTTCCCCCTAAAATTTTCACGGTAGGCTTGCAAATGAACTATAATATGGTTGGATCGGGCCTCCCCTAACTTCGGCCGGGCCCCCTTTACATTTTTGGGCTGGCTACCGGCCTGAATCGACTCCAAACTGCCCCCATTCCTTTCACAAGGATACCCCTTAGCCGCAAGTGAACGCAACATTCTTTTAAATTATATATACCGTACTTAGTAGGATAATATGGAAAATCTTAGCTTTTTGGTAATTGAAGTAATGTGTATTTTCAATGAGAGTCTAATTACTCTAATAGCGCAATGAGTTTTTTTGCAATTGAAGTCATGAACGAGTACGGTATATGTAATTGAAGTTATAAAAGGGTACGGGGTGTTAATGATAATATGAATTAATTTTTTGCATTATTTACATATGTAAATGTTATTTACGTATGACATAATGTTTCGCGTAATGAGTTTAATATGTAATTACGATCTTTTATGATTTACATATACATGATGTTTTGCACAATGCGACTTATCCCTAATTACGAATTTTACTTGTACTTTTTATTAGTCTAATTACGAATTTACCTTGCACTTTGTTAATGAGGAAGAAACAATATTTTTATTATATTATTGATTTTTAAAGTAATTAACTTATTGAATAACTAATTACCTTTAATTTACCATATGCATATACTTACCTATTGGAGCGGTTTTATTGAAACCTACTGCATATATGACTGACCGAGTGTAGCGCCATGAAATTAATAGCGGGAAAATTGGGCAGCATTTCCTGCATGCCACTTTGAAAACGAAGGATGAATGACGGGCATTCATAATTTGTTTTACTGGTTAGCCTGAAGGGCTAGCTGCCTTTCAGAGGGTTACGCCCTCTTTTAGGAAAGAGATTGGCGATTAACAATGGAATGAGTATGTTGGATGGGCTAAGTGATTTTAATCTTTATTAGCAGCAACATTTACATAAATAAATAATTTTGAAGGTGGAGACTTATGGAACATTAATCCTTAACATTAGGTGCAGGTATGAACACAAAGGAGAAAAGAATACGGTATATTTTAAACAAATAAGTAGCAGTGGTTAGGTATAGCATTCATGATCTGTACAACTATAGGAATGAGCGTGAGAGATGTGGTGAGATGCATTCACAGGACAACACATGGGTGATGTTAATTAGACAAATGAGGTTATCTTCAGCCTAGGGGCTGCTCTAGGCAATGATGAAGACGAATGAGGCCCATGTTAGTGAATAATGATAATCACTGTGCTGGAAATGATGGATGAATGAGAGGAAGATGTTCATGAATGACGTAATCTGTGATGATAAGGAAGGCGGGATCTAACGGTGGTAGAGTATAGTGATATAGGGTGAAGAGAAGCGATAGTGGAGGATGATAATATCGGTGAGGCGTTGGATGAAGCACTGAATATCGCATTGTATCCTGTAGTAAAGGATGTCGTGTTTCGAAGCGTTTGGTGATAAATGTTAGCCGCAGCTTTTCAAGGTAATATTGTAAAGTTGGAAAAGTGATTTTGCGGTATAGATCCTGTGTAGGACTAGGCAGCTTAATGCGGAACGCTGTACGGAAAGCATGGAGTTCTCGAATTAAAAGTTTATTATAGAACTTAGTTGGGGCAGCTATCCAAGCAGTAAACCCGTAAGTAAGGACAGGTCGTAAGAAAATCTTGTAGGTATTTAGGATGGTGTGTGCTTTAAGGCCCCAGGTGGTACCAGTCAATAGTTTCAGGAGATTGAGTGTATTATAAGCTTTAGTGGTAATGGTTTTCAGGTGTTGCGCCCAAGTAAGGTGGTGCTCATATGTAATTCCCAGATATGTCACATTGTTACTGATTTGAATAGGCACCCCATCAACACACAGAGAGAGGTTGCGTGGGTTTCGGCGGATTTTGGAAGTTCTTCTAGGTGGTAAGAATACGATGGCTTGTGTTTTAGCTGCGTTAATAGTAAGCCGCCACTGAGCGCACCAGGTATAAAAGCGATCGATAGCTGTTTGTAAGAGAATGTTAAGCTGCTGGATAGTTGTTCCAAGTGCGAGAAGCGCCGTGTCATCCGCATATTGGAAAAGATGGACCTTATCTGGCAGTCGGGCCATATCAGCTACATATAGCAGGTATAGTAAAGGAGACAGGGCTGACCCTTGTGGTACTCCAGAGAACAGAAAGATAGAATATGACAAACTGCCTCGTACTGAGATATAGGTGCTACGATTTGTAATGAAATGGTAAATAAGACTAATGTAGGAGATAGGAAGCTGAATTTGCAGAAGTTTGTATATGAACCAATGATGCCAGACTTTATCGAATGCTTTCTCCAAATCAAATAATACTAAGCAAGAAGGATTGGTTGAATTATAATTCTGATTAATGAGGGTTGTGAGTCGAAGTAGTTGATCATTTATGGAGAAAGCTGGTCGAAAACCTCCTTGTATGACTGGAAGTAGGCTGTGATCTGAGATGAAGTTATGTAATCGTTTAACCAGGATAGGTTCCAGGATCTTACTGAATGTGTAAGTGAGTTGTATAGGCCTATAGAATGCAACATTCTGGGGAGATTAATGTGGTTTGGGAAACATTAGCGTCTTAGATGTTTTCCAATCTAAAGGAAAGAAGCCAGTGCGCAATATGAATGTATAGATATTCGCAAGAAGAAGTAATAGTGAAAAAGGACATTCCTTGATGTGTCAATACGTCACGTTATCTAGGCCAGGTGCAGTATTTCTTTTGTTATGGAGAATTTGAGATATTTCGTGAGTGGTGATTGGGGCGGACACAGCAATATTAGGGGGTAAAATATGAGTAGTATTTGGTTGCAGTTGTGGTAATGACATATTGAGTCTGTCTGCGGGATGAGGTGCTTTCTCAATTGGCGGTGTGAAAATTTCTTGGAGGCGATCTGCAAAAGCATTCGCTTTATCGCTATCGGTATAAACAGGTGTCACCCAATAAAATGGGATAGGGTGTAGTAGAGAATTTGCCACACAGCGCATTGAAGCGATCCCAAAATTTAGGATGCGATGTTTCAGACAGAGTGTTGTATGTCTTCACCCAGCACCGGAGCTTATAAGCTTTGATGTAATTGTGCACTGTACGTTGTAATTGTTTGTGATGTCGGAGTGCTTCTGGGTTGCGAGTGTGGAGATACTCTCGATAGAGTTGACGTGAACGTTTGATCATGGAGAGATATTGTGGCGGAAGTTTTGGCTGATATGGAACAGATTGTCTTGTTGGAATATACAAGTTGCTGGCTTCCTGAATTGCGGATGTAACGTGATCGACAGTCTGGTATAAATCGTCACTTGTGGCGGGTTCTGTTAAATCACTGGTAAGATCTGAAATATGCGAACGATATTGATCCCATTTAGCTTTACCGTAGCGCAAGCTGACTCGGATTGGTAAATAGGAACGTAGTGTAGCTGAGTATGGTTTGTAGACAAGCTTGATGGGTGCATGACCACTACCAAGAAGATCAAGAATTTCTATAGTGGAATGTGAAACAAGATTTGACAATGACTATGTCAGGTTTGGTGTTTGAGATTGGGCATGTAGCTTGTGGAAGATCTAGAATTATCTCTGTAGTGTGGGTCGTTATGAAGTTAATGAAATTTGTCTGGTCACCATTGCTGCGGCTGTGCATATTGAAATCGGCCATAATGATGTATCTATTGAAAGTATTGGAAATATATTGAACGAACTGCTGAGGCATAGGATGATTTGGTTTGATGTATACAGTTGCTAAGGTGATGACGATATTTTTGAAATAAACTGTGGCAAGGAGATATTCGGGAAGAGCTGTTGCAGTATACTGATGCTGGCGATAAGGAATATGAGGGGAAATTCCTATGGCTACTCCCCCATTGGCTCGAAGTGCAGGTACGGGATTCGCAGAATGTAACATGGTATAGCGTGGTAAACGGCAAGTACGAGAGTTTGTTAGAAAGGTTTCATTGAGTAAGAAACATGTAACACGTTCCTCAAGAAGAAGCTGTTCAAATAAAACTTTGTGTTTTGGTAGTGTTCGGATGTTCAGAAAGAGAAAAGTTAGAGCCATGACGTTAAACGAATGAACTAGCATGGGATTTATGAAAATGAACAGTATTGCCGGAATAGGTTGCAGTAAAATTAACATGGAAAGTGGTTGTTGCTGCAAGAATGATTTGTTGTAAGATATGAGGCCTAATGAAGGGATGGATGTTTTGCAAAGCTAGTGTTAGAAACGTCAATAGCTGGTCTAATGATACTGGAGCGTCAATCGGATGTGGATTGGTTTGAGCTGGTGCCGGCGGTCGCAAAGGAACAACGAGCTCAGGATGATCCTGAATAGGGTCCGGTTTTGCCTTACACTTGTAGCTGTAGGCCGGATGTTATTCGTTACAAGTGGTGCATTTTGGTGGCAATTGCAAGTTGTTACAAGTCCGGGTGTCATGTGGACCAGCACAGTAGCCACATTTACTTGAACTTTTACAATCGGACGTATGATGGGAATGATAGACCTAGCAACGTTCACAGCGGACTGGCATAGGAACTGGTGTTCGTGATGGTTCTACTCTGTGCTTGTGGTTGTAAATGTATGCACCTGATGCTAGTAACTCATCAATGGTGTCTTGGTGGTTTGTAAGCATACGGACCATATAGTTAGGCCCGTTATTATTTCGAATGCGTATTACTTTCGTAATGGTGTGGCCCTCGAGCTTGAGCTACTCTTGGACTTCTTCATCTGTATAAGATGGATCAACTCCCCGAATAACGACAGATAGCAATGGTGATTGTTTTGGTGGTGGAGGCTGCTTACGTGTAGGGGAATTGAGTGACTGAATTTTGGCATTTGGACCAAAAGTGTCAATAGGAACTTTGGTTTTTATTGTAGCGAGCAGAGTTGGGTCCGGAGTTTTTAAGATAATGCCATTCCTCGTATGAACGATTTCTGAAATAGCTGCTCGAGGGAGGTACTTGCGTAGTTGTATGGCAACAAACTTCGCATTACTGAATTTTACGTCGAAATTAGTGAGCAACATGGAATGAACTACAGGTGGAGTGGATCCGTCAGAATGATTGGAAGAGGTAGTTATGTCCATTCGAACTTGGTTTAGATCTGAGTTAGAAGCAAGATGTTGCTTTTTCGGAGGTGGCGATTGTTGAAGACGTTCGGCATAACTGTCTGTATGTTCTGATGGATGTGGCGATCTGCTGCGGACAGAACCAGAAGAGATGACTGAAGTTGCAGAGGCAACTGAGGCTTGAGAACCTCGCCGCTACTGAGATTTGCTAATAGTAGAAGTGTGACTCGGATCCTTGCGGTCCTGCCCTTCGGGGTGCTCTCGGAGGGTCCTGGTAGAACTTGAGGTGTGCGTGTGCTACACAATGTCCTCAAAAGCACGTTAACACTTCCCAGCTAGGGTAAGCTTTATACAAAAGACAGCTTATGACGTTTGGTACGTCAAGCTGATTGGAAAGTATGCAATTTGTTTTCATATTTTTTTCCGTCGTCCCGTTTAAAGGGTTTTCCCTTTCTTCGGGTAAGTGCTTCATATATAGAAAAGTTGATTGCACTTTAATGTGGTTGGTCTAAGAGGTGTACATATATTTAATATTTATTCATTCATTAAGTACATATACATATAGAAGACGATTGAAGGGTGGGAAATAACATATAATAAGGTACAAGCATAATATAATGGAAGACCAAGTGTGCTACAGTAATATTTAAAAAAATACATTTATTAGCATGCCGTGCTGAGTTATGACGAATGTAAAACTGGAATGAATATAGAGCAGGGTGCAGTGGGCAGAGAAGTAGATGAAGATGGAATGCAGTGCTCTGGACGCCACATCACAGGGTTTTGTTAGTACTGACGAATGCAAGTTATCTTCTGTTTCTGGGGCGATTCAGGAACTGATGAAGACAGAGGTAGCCCATGTTAATAGCAAGTTACGGTGCATATGATGGGTAGATGAATGATGAAAGTTCACGTGCTTCATAGATGTGAAAGATTTCGGGATCCACTACAGCATTATCTAGTTGTAAATGATAGAAGGTCATGAAGTGCTGGAGAGGAGTATCGACGTAAGTTGAAGGTGCGTCGTGGTCCCGATCGTACCGTAGGATATCAAGTAACATGGGATGCTGCTGGTCAATTTGCTTGCAAACGTATTGAGTACGAAGCTGTTCGAGATGATGCAATAAAGGTGGAAAATCAATCAGCTCGTAAAGGAAGCGTGTCGGATGCGGTAAGCTGATGCGATGTGCTAGGCGTAGAACATGACGCTCTAGGATAGCCAATTTCTCATAGAATTTTGGCGGTGCGGATGTCCAGGCAGTGTGTCCATACGTTAATGTTAATGTTAATGTACTGCGCATGAAGGCTTTGTAGGTATTAGGTACTGTTAATGCTTTTAGCCCCCAGGTTGTACCGACTAAGCGCTTGAGTAGGTTGAGCCGATTTTGTGCTTGGCGTACGATCTTGGTGAGGTGCGTATTCCAGGTAAGTTTGGATTCAAATATGACACAAGATAAGTCAGAGTATTTGACGCCACGACAGGTATATGATCTACGTGCAGGTTTAATCGACTTGGATTCCGGTATATTCGTGAAGGGCGTCTTCATGGCAGGAAAACAATAGCCTGAGTTTTCGTAGAATTAATACTTAACCACCATACCTTACACCAGTGAACGAATGCGTCAATTGCCGTTTGCATGTTTTTACTGATGGATTGCACTGTGTGGGCCGTCGTGAAAAAGGCGATGTCATCAGCAAACTGAAATATGCTCATGTTGTGTGGGACAATAAGGTCGGCAACATACAATAAGTATAATAGAGGAGATAGTGACGAACCTTGAGGAACGCCAGATTGTAGGAAGATCGGATGAGGGAGTGTTCCGTTAATAGAGATATATGCTAGCCTCTCTAATAAGAAGGAATGTATGAACCTGATATATGAAGATGGTAGTAGATAGTTATGGAGTTTGTAAAGTAAACCAGGGTGCCAAACTTTGTCGAAAGCTTTCTCTAGATGAAAGGCTACCAGACAAGAAGGAAAACCCGTGTTGTATTGATTATAAATAGCCGTGGATAGTCGTAATAGTTGATCCAGCGTACTAAAATGAGGTCGAAAACCGGCTTGGTTAATAGGAAGTAGGTTATGAATTGCAAGGTGAGCGTGCATGCGGCGGACTAGAATTCGTTCCAAAATTTTACAGAGACAACTGGTGAGGTGAATAGGGCGATAAGACTGGACGTCAGACGGAGGTTTCTGAGGTTTCAGGAAGAGAAGAACTTTTGAGTATTTGCAGTCGATTGGAAAAATCCAGTTCGGGGAATGAAAGTATATATGGTGCTGAGAAACAGAAGAAAAGAAGGTGGAGCTTCTCTGATGAGAACATACGTAACAGAATCAAATCCTGGGGCAGTGTTGCGTTTACGAAATAATGTTTGGCGAATATCATCTGGTTGGATCGGAGTGGTAAGTTGATTATTGGGTTCCAAAGAGTGGTTGATAGATGGGCGCAGAAAAGGAGAAGATGGATCTGTAAGTCGGTTTGTTGACTTTTGTAGGCGTTGCGGTGTATGCCAACCTGGGAGAGGTGTAAAAATATCTTGAAAAAATGAAAAATGAAAAAAAATCTTGGCTTTATCCATATCAGTGGTGACTGCCTGATTATTTTGAACAATGGGGTATGGTGTGCGGGAAACTGTCCCTGTGAGTTGATGGAATTTGCTCCAATATTTACTAGGGTGTGATTCACTTGCAAGTGTGTTACAAGTTTGAATCCAATGACGTTTCTTACATGCAACAATATAATTATGCGTAATCCGAAGATATTGGCGATGAAGCCGAAGCGCTTCAAGATTTCCAGTAGTGAGATACTCGCGATGTGCTCTGCGAGAAGCGGATATGAAAGGTAAATAATGAGGAGGCAATTTTGGTTTATGCAAATGTATTTCTGTTGTTAGAATGGAACGTTGTGCTGCTTCTTGAATAGATTCAGTAAGATTAGCAGTTGTGTTATCAAGATCGTATTGTGTTGTAGCCATGAGTAATGTATTAACAGCAGTGTCCAGATTGGAGCAATATTGTTCCCAATTACCTCGTTTGTAGCAGAATACTTTCTGAGGAGGTAGTTTAGATTGAGATCGATGAGAGCAGTGAAGTGTAAGTTTGATAGGCACATGATCACTACCAATTGAATCAAGCACATCGATATGAATACTCTGTGAGAGAGATATTGATGTGATGACAACATCAGGAGTAGTATTGCTGACGGGCGTGTAGGCTTCGGTAGAACATGGAACTCAGCAACTGTTTCAGTTTGCAGAAAGTCGAGAAAGTTATTTTTGTCACGTTGTGACCGGCTATGAATGTTTAGATCTGCCATGATAATATAGTGCCTAAAGGTAGAATCGATATATCGAAAGAAGTCGTAGTTGAGTGCTTTATCTGGACGAAAATATATGGTGACAAAGGTGACAGTGCGGCCTCGAAAATAAATAGTCGTGACATTATGCTCAGGTAGGTAGAGTGTGAGCGTTAATGGAACCGTGACTGCTCGATAAGGAAGGCGTTGGCTAACACCTATAGCTGTTCCTCCATAGACTCGTGGATCAGATGGAGCATCATGTCGGAGTAAGTGATAGTTCGGAAAGTAACAGTTGAGATGTGGTGCGAGATACGTTTCGTTAAGTGCAAAGGCTGCAATTTGTTCTTGAAGAAGCTGTGTAAACAGCACGTGGTGTGTTAAGACTGATCGAATGTTAAGAAAAAGTAAGCTATAAGCCATAATTATATGTAGTACACAAATGTATGTAGCAGTACCCATGTTAAACATAGACTTCTATTGGTTGAATTTGAAAGTGAACTGTAAGTCCGGAATAGGTAGCATGAAGTTGTAAGTTAAACAGTAATTTGGCTCCATATATGATCTGGTTCAGGATGTGGTTGCGATCAAAAGGATGAATATTTTGTAAAGAAACAGTAAGGAATCGTAATAGGTCTTCAACGGTTATTGGATGGCGTAACGAATTTGCTGGCGGGGTTGGTGGGTCAACGGAACGTATCGGTACAACAAGCTGTGGCTTAGCGGGGTCGCGTTTAGGCTTAGCTTTACACTTGTAGCTATAAGTAGGATGTCTTTCAGAACATCGGTCACAGTGTGGTGGTTCCTTAAGATTTGGACAGTTTTTTGTAGAATGTTGAAGTGAACAGTAGCCACATTTGATGTTATTTGGACACTCAGATGTTGGATGAGAATTGTACTGTTGACATTTCTCGCATCTAACAGGGAGAGGTGCCGGTGTGCGAGATGGTTCAACCCTGTAGCGACGCCGGTATAGGTATGCACCGTTGAGAGGAAGTTGGTCGATCAACTGTTGTTGGTCAGTAAGAACACGGACTAAGTATGTTGGACCTTGGTTGTTCTTAATACGTATACATTTGACAGGTAGTTCTTCTTGATGCAATTCAGAGTAAATTTCTTCATCGGTGAAGTCAGGTTCTACGCCACGAATGACAACAGATAACATTGGAGGACGCCGTGGTGGAGGTCGTGTTTTCCGTCCGCTCGAACTTAAAGTGGATATTTTTTCTTTTACTCCAAAACTTTCGTAAGTGGCTTTGTTCCGGACGTGTGTGGCGAAGTTTGGATGGGTCGATTTCAGGATTATGCCTCGACGTGTCTTGATTATTTCTCGTATTCTGGACGAGGAACGTACGTCACTAGTTGTTGAAATACAGCACGTACTGAGTTGTATTTTGTATCATAATCGGTTAACAAGAAGTTGTAAACTGTTTCTTGATGTGACATTGATTGATATTCAGCAGAGGTGCATGCCCAATCCATATTAGTGCTGATACTATTAGCAGCAATAGGATCTGCGATGGGTGTAAGGCGTCGTTTCTTCGGGTCTAATGTTTGTTCACCATCGGAAAGAGATCTCGAACGAATTCGTTGTCCGTTAGTTACACATGATGCATAACTTGTAGGAACAGTTGTGGCAGCTTGTACTAGACGTGCAGTACCGGTAACAATTCGCGGTTGCGTTTTTTGCCGACCATGTGGACCAATATTTAACGGAGATGTGTGAAAAAGATTCGAGTGTCCATGATCATTGCATGAGTCCGCCATAAGGATGAAGACTACCAGGGCCGAAGCCCAAACGAATATGAAAGAAGATGAAAAGATGAATAGGTGAAATTCAAAAAACAAGGAACCCTTCGAAAGTGATAACTTCCATCAATCCTCTAAGTGTGGTATTTGTGTTATGCTCACAGGTACGTATTGCAATACCTGGTCCTCGCTGACACAATAACAAACACAAGAGAGGCTAGGTTTCTTGGTAAGGTATGCATTCATAAATTTTGAAGTTTGTTTTAGTAACATATAGACAAATATAAGAATTGTGAGAATTCGAATTTAGTGTTTGTTTTTTGTGTGTTTGTTTTCAAAATAGGAGAAAAAGTTCGTATGGACCTATGGCGAAAAGTGCATAGTTTCAGAGCAAGGGTTGACCAAAATCGGGAAAAAGCCAAATTTGAACAGGCTCTATCTCGAATTCTAGAAACTGTGGATGGTGGTCCTTATCAGCGTAATGAAAGCCACGCTTACACAATCCAAAAGTGCATATTTAGTCAATTTTTAATAGGTATACAAGGTATTCCCTACAGGGTGTAATTCTCAGATATGCTCTCATTAGAGTTTTCAGATATACGCTGATTTCAAGGAGGGTCCAAAGTAGGCAGAAGGTAAGCCTTAACAATAATGGACATCCAATGTTTCGGAGGGAAGTCGGAAGTGTTAGGAACCGGCAGCTCCATGTTTTTTTGTGTTTGCAATAATGTGTGATGCGATGTATTTCGTCACGGTATATTTCACGTTCTCTTCACTTAATAAGCGTGAAAGAAAACATTGCAGCATGCGTTTTCCCGAGTAGGAGAAACCGTGCTGCTGACGATCCTTAACACTTCCGACATCGCGTTAAAGGATTTTATGTGTTCACTGTTATCAAGGCTTATCATTTGCCTACTTTGGACCGATCATGAAGTCAGAGCATATCTCAAAATTCGGTTGATGGTATGTCTGGGAATTTCACCCTGTTTGGAATACTCTGTACACCCACTGAAAATTAATGAATATGCATTTCTGGATTGCTTATGTGTGACTTTCTTTACCTGATAAGGACCACCATCCACAGTTTCTGGAATTCGAGATAGGGCCTGTTGAAATTTGTCTTTTTCCTGGTTTTGGTCAGCCCTAGCTCTGAAAATATGCACTTTTCGCCATAGGTCCATATAAACTTTTTCTCCTAATTTGATGTAAGGAATCAGCTCTTAGAGTCTGTCGGTATAGTTCATTAACACCCTGTATAAAACTCTAATACTAGGAGTAATGGCTGTTCCTTTGACGAAAAGAAAAAGTAAATATTACAATTAATGGCTGTTCCTTCGGCGAGAAAACACAAAATACACTTGGCGAAGACTCGAACATAGATCAACTGATTGGTAGATTAGAACGTTATCTACTACGTCACATACTCAGATACTTTTTTTTTTTTTGCTATACAGTTTAAACATCCAGTTTGTGATTTTTGTTTTTGTTGTCTTACCATATAACAGTTTCTCTGCTTTCCCTGCTTGTCACACTATTCGTGTTATTTGTCGTGTAAATTGCATCTGCAAACGTAATATATTTTGTTGATTTTCCAGCATCAACAGCTTTTAAAAGTTTTTATGGTCAATTACATTAACTGAACCGATTTTCTCGTATCTTCCATCGCGTCAAGAAGCAACAAATACTATCCTGCAGAGAACATGCATTTTCTTATGTGACAGGCAATACGTATCCGACCCTGAGTGCCATTGCTTCTTTCTACACCCTTTTCCTTGGTTCGGATCAACTTCGTGTCCCTTCGTGTGCTACGAAGAAAGCCGAAGGATCGCGGCCGACACAGTTTCTCTTCAAGCTACCGAGTCAGAGTGATTGAATTATATAATTGTATTTTATTTAATTATTACTAAACAAATTTCCGATACAGAAAAAATACCATTATTTTTGTAAAATGATTATTATTTTCATGAAGCAGAGAGAATTTTCTACTTGGCTTTAGAACTATCCCTACTAATTTTAAATCAACATCTAATAGTTTACGTTCATTATTTCTGCCTATTTCCTACATATTACTTGCAGAAACTATGGGGAGTAAATGTTTTATTTAATGACTGTTTCATAAAAGTTTAGTCATATGTTAATTAAAATTCCACTATTTGTAAGTTTCTAATTTCAGTTATGAAAATCATTATAAATGAAGCTTTCGCTTTTTATAAAATTCTTGACAATTTTAATGTTTTAAAGACATAATTCTAAATTATTTGGAAATATTCAAATAAACTAGAATGAAGAGGATAATACTAAGGAGCATTATTAGAACAAAACATTGTTCCTTAAGGAATTCACAGAATCAAGCTTTTCTAAAAAAAAAAGAAAGAAAAAAGAAAAAGTTATTTTATGGTATGGGATTCGAAGTGATGATCGTGGAAAAATAAAGCATGTAAAGAACAAACTTTAATCGACTACTCTACAAAGGCACAGTAAGGACTACGCCTTGGCAGACGCATATAACGAAACCACTAACACAATATGCCTGATCGCTTCGTACATTTTGTAGCTTATTTCTGTTTAATCCTTTGTTTAAATGTAAAATGCTTAATACCAATGATTGTTAGAGCTGTGCCACATGTATAGTAACTATCCTTATGACAGATTTACGTTGTATTTCTAACAAAGCATAAAATTTCTTCCCTCTTTGTAAATTTCGCTGCGCGTTTGCCACGTTTACGAAAATGGAACTTAGAATTTTTCGATGAAAGTTTCGGAGATTTTTTTTAATGTAACTTGCTTATTTCTTAATGTTTTATTGAAATATTTTTTGGAAATATGTGTTTTGTTTTTCTGCTTATTTCCAAGAAGACACGTGACATTTTGTATCACAAGAAAGAGAGTTATTTCTATTTATGTAATTTCTAAAGACATGCGACAACAATTTTGGACATAAGAGTACATAAGTGTACATTATTGTAGGAATGCTTAAGAAGCAAATAGACATAGCAACCCGAGATCCTGTCCCAAGTACCGTCTCGGAGGCATTGAGTTGTTTGACCTTACGAGAAAGAGTGCAATATTTGAGTTCCCACGAGTTCCCAAGAGGTCTTGAACTCAGGTTTCTCCTATACGAGACTGTGGTTTGGAGGTCAGACAAGAAATAGTTATATATATATATATATGGAATGATTAACAGGGCTATTCACATCACCCTAAAATATGTTAGTCACTTTCCCCACCTCATCATCTTTTTTTCAAAACATGCTCGCAATATATTGAGGAAGATCTATATACATGCGCACCTAATAATCGCCTTATGCCGCTGTGGAAGTATTGGATGCAACACGATTACATCAAGAAAGAATTGCCCTAATTCGTTACTGTCCCGTATTACAATAGCAACAAAAAAGGCTACAAATATATTCACCTTCCAACTGTTCGTACTCGCTGCATTCAATAGCTCGCTTCTTTCCTCTGTACACTACCTTCTTTGTCAGTCCCAGACTCAATACTGCACACACAGGAGTTGTGCAAAATCAGCGCCGATCATATTTTGTTGCCACATATCATTAACATTAACTCTTATTCGCTTCACCCCTATGGACACTTCCCCCTGAATGTAAAGAAAATGCATAGTGTTTTTAATTTAGTGTTTATATTATTTAATTTTAAGTTTTAATGATTTTGTTTAAAAAGTATTAAGCGAAGTTGAAGTATTGGGAACGATTAGTGAGATAAATGCGTGGTTAATTACCAACGATAGGAAGCTATGGATGGGCTAAAGGTACTGTGTTAATTGACTCGATGTTACTAGTACATCTTGAGTAAACATATGATAATAATAACTCCATGTTATTGTAGAAGGTAATATGACTGAGTATGGATAGATGAACGCAATGATCTATTTGAGAATCATTACACGTAACTTTACGGTAACGTGGCCTTCTTGGGAAATGGGCATGGCCAATGGGGCCTTTGAAACACCCATGGGTTGTAAGGGACGGGTTGGCATCCGTTACAATATGCTGAATTTTTTCGATTATGCATCCTTACAGTTTATGCTTGCTGGATATAGTTCTCACTACTATGATGGTATTGTATCATTTGCAGAATATTTAAACGCAACATTAACATTTATGACAAATTGGAGCATTCTGTATCTGTGCCTGTGTACTAAGTTGCGATAATGATATGAATTTCGATGCTGATTTTGTTCTTTCTCTAATTAGAAAAAGTCAATGATATATATATATATATATATATATATATATATATATATATATATATATATATATATATATATATATATATATATATATATACTGTATATATAATACATAGAAATATATATAGTTATATCAGTTCTACGAGCATTGTGTGAATACCTCGTCAACATTGTTCTTATCTTCTTGTTAAAAAATAATACTATGAATAGGTAATAACAAATATGTCGTTTTAGTGGTTAACGTGCGGAATCCGTTAGAGTTTCGTAATGGATATAACCCTTTCCTAGATTGCTCCGACATATAAACCACATCAGGAAGTAGTAGTGCACTTTCATATATGTAGAAGTCGGCCGTGATGTATGGCAATTAGATTCTTACTTATGCTGAGTATAATTGATTCCGTATATAGGGAACGTATTTCAATATTTGCTTTCTGTTGCTAAGTTAATGTCATAGTCTCTTCATTCTACTACTATGAATAAATTATTATAGAACGATACATGTATATTGTAATGAGAATGATGAAACACTGTGATTAATAAGAAATACATGTATGTGTTATAAAAATTGCTTCGATTATGTATTAATAGTGATTACCTCAATTGAGATATGATTATTAATGCTCACAGGAAAGCGTAGTATCTGACGAACGATAATTTCAAGCAGACTTAAATACGCTATGAGATTATTATATATTTGTTTTTTGAACTAGTTTTATATGGTCGTTTGACAGGTATTCCTGACTTGGTAGATAATTTGTCATATCTACTCCAGGATATCTGCAATTCTTAATTTCAGATAGATATAGGTTGACCTAAGCTAACGCCAACGATATGTACGTTAAATTCCGATGGTTAACACGGGTCTGAGTTTACCATTTAGAATATAAGTAATTATTAATTAAGAAAGTAAGTCAATCGTCAATTTCTATATAATTTACAGGCTTAGTCATTGGCTGTTTGCTCAAAGTGTTTCGTTAATGAAAATGGAAGAGGAGAACTGGGTTGGAGATGTTGTTTAGACATTTAACAGATCGAAATGCGGTTGGAGAATCTCTTAATCTTTTTCTCCAAATTTTGTTTTTCTTGATTTTGTGTAGTATGAACATGTCTAAGCTATGCGAGGTGTGCGAAATCGTTGTATCGTTTCAATTATCACACTAGTAATTAGCCATTCGTATCATTGATTATATTCTCATTAACTATACTTAAGCATGTATATGCTACAACGAAATTCTCAAATATAACTATAATATAATTTATTTCAAATCTTTTTTAAACATAAAAATACTTAATTTTCCTAATCTCGGCTTATAATATTTGATCGTTCACTGAGATATATTTTATGCAGTAAGTGTAGCGAAATAATAAGCACTTAATACATTTTTAATCAGTTTCTATAAAACAAATTGAAATAGGAAAATATATTTACCTTATTTGGAATATTATTAAAGTACAGTATAAAAATATTTACAAATGTTTTGTTGAAATAAGATTATTGGTACGATAATAAAAAGGATTTCTAATTATTAAAGATCATTTACATGTGTTTACTAATTTTCATAGTTATGGCGAAAAATCGGACAGTCTATCAAGGTTCATCACATCGGTTGCTGCTTACATGAATAGTGAATCGGATATGAAACAGGTAAGTCTCCATCATAATTGGGCATTATATACAAGATTATCTAAATAATGTAATGTACACCTTATATTCTACTAAAATATAACCAAGTGCCATAACTATGATATGCATGTCGGTTATTGGACTTTCAAACTATGTTATGCGTAAGTGTCGGAAGAATTATACAGCGGCTTTGTCCGTTCGTCTGTCTGCCTGGCGACAGGTATCAGAGTAAACAACGGTAAGAGATATCGAGATACAGTTTTATGCAATCGATTCAACACTCCTTGGATAGTTTTCATATCCTCTGTTAACCCTCTCTTCAAGTCGGAAGTGGTTCTAATTAGACATTTCCGGTTTCAACGTTTATCCCCCTAACACAACAGATAACAAGAAAAAGGTCAGTGTCTCAAGACAACATATTATGATTAACCACAACGCTCTAACAGAATCGGAAGTGTATAAATACGAGGTGTGGCACTTAAATAATAAGACTGGTGTCATAAATGTGATGTATTGCAAAGGAAGTTACAATTGATTGTTATCCCCTTCAATATACTCCCCTCTCCTATGTATACACCGCTGCATACGTGCCTTCCAGTACTCAAAGCAATGCTGTAGGCCATTAGATATCACACTGTTCAACAACTCTGTCGTTTTTCGTTTCACCTCTTAAACAGACTGAAAATATGTTCCCTTCAATGCACTTTTTACTTTTGGGAATAGATAAAAGTCACAGGGAGCCAGGTCTGGAGAATACGGAGGATGGTCGAGCACAGGAATGCGCTTGGCTGCTAAAAACTGCTTCACAGAAAGGGCATTATGGGCAGGCGCATTGTCTTAGTGGAGGGTCCATGCATCGTTCTTCCACAAATCCGGTCTCTTAATCCTTATTCTTTCCCTCAGCTTGATTAGGATTATCAGTAGGTTTGATTCACTATTTGATTCTGAGGCACCCATTCAGTCATGATGATACCCCTGATATCGAAAAAAACGACGAGCTTTGCCTTCACTTTCGAATTGCTTTCGTGCTTTTTCATTCTTGGCGATGTGGGAGTCTTCCAGTGCGTAGATTGACGCTTAGTCTTGGGGTCATACTGGAAAATTCATGTTTCATCACATGTGATGACACGTGTTAGCAAGTCTGGGTCTGCTTTGACTCGTTACATGACGTCACAGCAAATGGTCTTTCGAATATCTTTTTGTTCTTGAGAGAGGTTTTTCGTGACAATTTTTTGCATAAACTTTTATCATTTTCAATTGTCATGCAAAATTTGTCTTACTGTCTCTTTGTTAATGTTCGTCATATCTGCGATCATCCGAATGCTCAGACGTCTGACCTTCCGCACAAGTTCATTAACTTTCTGAACATTTTCGTCCATTCTTGAACTCAAAGGGCGGCCGGGACGTTCATCATCTTCAACCTCCTTCCTACCTTCTGAAAATCGTTTGTACCATTCGAAAACTCGCGCACTTGACATAGCATTATCAGCATACACTTCTTTTAACATTGCACAACATTCCGTCTGTGTTTTGCTTAGTTTCACCAGAAATTTGATGTTAATGCGCTGCTCAACTTTACTGTTCACTATGATTCTGGCACTACTACAGAACACTGTCCTTTTCATGCAAGCCTGCAAAGAAAAGAAAAGCTTTTAGAATCATGAAACAAACAGTGACTGCTCATGAAGGTTCAAGATCAACAACACATCATTAGCTACATCCCCCAAAGATCCTGAATTACAGGAGGTGAGCAGTCTCGTTATTTAATTGCCATACCTCCTACACTATTACTTCGGATTTCAATACTGATTTCTGTATAGCAACAACAGTAAAAGCTATCAAGATGCCGATTTTTTCAATCGATTCAGAGTCTCAAGATAACATATAGTGATTATCCACAACACTCTACCAAAATCGGAAGTGGTTCTAATTTACTATTATTTCCGATTTCAATACTGATTTCTGTAGAACCAAAACTGTCAAGATGCAGTTGTTTGCAATTAATTCAGTGTCCCAAGAATAGGTTCCATCTCCTCCGTAAACCGTCTACTCAGAACAGAAGTGGTTAACTAAATCATTTTCGGTTTCAACATTTATCGGAAGAGAACGAAAATGGAATCCGATTGCAGTAAGTGGTGTTTTGTGACGAATCGATGTTACAAGGAAACATAACATGGCTATCCACAACACTCTACCGAAACCGAAAGTGGTTCAAATTTACTATTACTTCAGGTTTCAATACTGTTAATCCGTAGAGCAAAAACGGTAAATGCTATTAAGATATATTCTTTTTGCAATCGGTTCAGTATCACAAGAGTAAGTTTTATCTCGTCTATTGAAGCACTATAGAAAACAGAAGTGGTTAAAATTAGTCATTTCCGCTTTCAGTGTTTATTGCTACGTAACAAACGCGATAATAGATAGCGAAAAGAACGTTTGCTAACGATTCAGTACCTCAATGCAACATATAATGACTACCGACATCACTCTACCAAAACTGGAAGTGTTTCAAATTAAACTATTATTTCTGGTTTCATTACTGAGTTCCGTAGAGCAAAAAGGTAAAAAAATATATATATATATCAAGAAACGGCTTTTCGCAATCGATTCAGTGTCCCAGAAATAGGTTCTATCTCCTTTCTTAGTTCTTTACTCAAACCTGGAGTGATTCAAATAAACAATTTTTGGTTTCAAACCCTCAATACCATAGAATAGAAGCAGTAAGGAATAGCGCTTAATGGACTTTTGATACGGATTCAACATCTGACAAACAGGTAATATCCTTGACATTAATACTCTATTGCAACTAATATTTATAGATGCACTTCTTCAAGTTTGGATATTAAATTCATATAATTTGGAAGTCTTATAATTTAAATCGTAATTCCAAGTTGACTTTCTGATTATTTAGTTAGACGAAAACTTTGCATAATACAATGAATCCATTAGTGAATAAAATCTCCTAGATGCAATTTCTGTACAGTTTCTTATTTTGGGCAAGGTTTACAAAACTTGAAACAACTATAACAGATTCCACCTGGATTTTTGATTGTAGTGGATGGGAAACGCTATCCGAAAAATAGGTCACATGTACATAATTAACTTGAACTAATATATTTTACCAATACTTTTGTAATAAAATATTTTATTCCTCATATAGCATTAGTCAATGGTTACTTTAGTTTACAGTAAAGAAATGTTGATAATAAACTAGCATTTCTTTGGCAGTCATATTTGAAACACTATTGTTCTTTCAACAACAATAGCAGTGTTTGAAGCATTTGCCTTGCAAATCGAAAGTTACTACTTTTTCGAGAACAACAACACCCTGTCAGGACTGTTGAACGTTTAAGCAACAATATTGTGTTCGCAAAAGTTGTGAATTAGTGCTGCTCGTAATGAATTTAAAATTAATAAAGACCACTTCCAATTGTTCGGATCGCATGCACTAATCGGTAAATTGTGAGGTTTATTTACAGTTTGTTCAAATTCAATTTTTATATCACAAAAATTTATAGTAATAAACATATTCAAACATGAATAATACATAAAATACCTTGAAAGATACAAAAGTTGTGAAAAAACGTATTTATTTAATTGTGAATAAAATGTTTCAGTTTTACGTCTCACTGAATAATCTGTAAACTGAATCACAAAATGTTTAATAAAATATTATTATGAATAAAAATGATTAAATGATAATGTGGGAGGAAAAGGGAGAACCTCTAGAAAAGCCATGAACACAATTCACAGATTCACATCATCGAATCTTGGACCCCTCGCACTAAAGCTTTATCAGTTAGCCACTGTCACTGCGTTCTTCAATTGTAGTTTAATTCGTCATATCACAAGCCAATACTTTTGCGGTATTCATATATGCACATTCATATGTCTTATTTACTGGTTTTATTGGGTTACTTTTTTAAAAAAAGAATTGAACTTCCAAACCTATTAACAATTTGTCAATATATGTAAGTACAAAAACATTGTAGTTAAAACTACCTTATGCGCTGTACTTTTCGTATTAGTTTCTTTGGCAACATAAATTTCATGTGACATCGGAAAAATAACGGATTATCATTATGATTTACAATTCTTCCTTACAACATGATTAAGAAATTACTCAAGATAATAAGATTAACACTTTTAATATTAAGGTTTCATGCCTAAGTGATTGTGTACACTTTAGACTTGTAAATTGTGAACATTGAACTTCAAATTGCTCAAATTCAGGTTATTTTAGGTATTTAAAATGTAACAAACAACCCTATCCTTCACTGAGAAAAAAAAACTTTCTTAAAAACGTAAGTAACATGCGTTAACCTTGTGATTTGTAGACTCAGCGTTTGTCCGTATGTCCTACCCCAAAAATATAATTGAATGTGCGTACTATTCGTATAAATGTAAGACGTGATTTAAATTACTTCATGCGCTACAATGGTGCCTTCTTATGTACATCAAAATCACGTTTCTGGTGTCATGATAGTATGTAGCATACGGATGAAGAATGATGAAACATACATAGTTGATCTTTGGAAAGGACAAATGTTCCGTTCGTTTTAATTAGTGAATACACAAGATGAGAAGATATATAGAAAAAGTTCGTATCACTTAAAAAAATACCGCGACAGTTACAAAAGGAATCGACAGATGGAATAGTGCTAAGAAGTAGAAAATAGTGTTTCTACCTTAATCCCTAGTATATATTTCGTATCCGATAACTTGCATACAACAGAATAATAATTTTAACATGATCTTGAACATGTCTCTTGTCTATAGATTGTAAAACAAAAACAGACGAATTGATAATTATTTCTAATTGTACACAAAGAATATGACATGTAAGAGCTGCAATTCTTGTGCGTAAAGAATAAAGTACGAAAATACGTTTTTTGTTTATTTTTGACCTATCTTGTCATTTCGAGTGTTAAGCGATGAATACTTTTCAAAGGTAAGCATTACACTTCAACGGCTATCGTTTTTCTTATTACAGTTGAAGAAGTTGACTGAAGACAATAAGAACTTGCTTCACCGAGACACGTTGGCTGTGCAGCAATGTTTGGAAAGAGTGGAAACCAACGTAGAATGGATGAAGAAAAATTACGATACAATCATGAATTGGATAGACAAACACATGGACGATCCTAGACTTGAAGTATAAGAGGAGTAGATGTATAGAAATTAATTTGATGATTTCTTTAAATTTTTATTTTATGTCTCTCTTATCAATGAACCAGTGGTGTGGCTGCAGTAAAAGTAATACGAAAGTTTAACTATAATTGACAATTTTAAGTATTTAAGTTATTTCCTATTTTGTGTGAAACTACGTACCGTTAAAGTGCTTTTGTATATGAGCCTTGTATTTTTATCTGGATATTAAATATTTTTTTTGCATAAAATGTGCTTTGTACTTTCAACTGTTGTATAGATTATGTATGTATACTTTCATTTGAAGAACTACTCAATGAGGTGTAACTTCATGAATTATTGAAGTTTTATTTGGAAAGGTCCACATTTTTATACTACAAGAAATGAGTGCCTTATATTATAAGAATAATAATTAACTTGTTTATGTGAATTAATTACAAATTAATCCATAGTTATTTCATTGTTGAATGATGTACATATCTCTAATCCTAACTCTCATTCCAGGTATCTAATTTCCTGTTTACAATATATACTACTAAACTGAAAAATGAAAGCAAGTGTCTACCCTTCCCGACTTTACGGGTTAAATTGTGATAGGTAAATGGGATAGAATGTTCCTTTAACCAGAATACTATGGCAAGAAAAATGAAAACAATCCTTCACAAGGAATATCGAATTAGGAGTTTTCCTTACTGAAATGTTTCAAATTCTTAAGCGTATGAATAATAACATTATGGCTGGGTGTTGACATGTAATTATTATTATTTGTGCAACAGTTGTGCAAAGATTTGATCCATCAGTATCTATTCCATTGTCATATTCGAAATTAAAACCATCAAATCATAAGATGTAAGCATACATAAATAATGATCCAGGAGCTGCATCAAGAACCAAAATGACCTATAATTAAGATCAGACATCAAAGGCATTTGAAAAACACCACCATTTTGCTTCATCGTTATATTTGCGGTTATTCGGACTTATTTATAATTTGCCATGAACAATGGTTTTAACGATTTACATCTCTAGGTAATACCACTGAATTTTGAAGACGGCTATAAATGAAATAAAATATAATAGAAGAAATTGAAGAAGAACTTCAGTCAAAGTAAACGGAAAAGCTCTAGAAAACCTCACATAAACTATAAAAGGCTTTAGATGCTGTTTGGATGCAATTTCTGGTCCGTAGCACAAGACATTAGACACTGACTTTGTCTTGATTAAACCTACGACCTCTACGACGTTACATGTTTTGGGAACTCTCCAGTACTATCTTTAAAATAATAGTAATACACGGAAATAATACCAATTCCACAGTACTAACTTTAAAACTATTTAAGAGAGCAAATTTTACTTTGACATTTACAAATATATTAGCAAAAGTAAGCAAGTATACCTCTAGCATGGAATACCTACGATTAGGATCAATAAAACTGTAATATCATATCAAGTTTCATTCACAGAACTACTCACCTACTCCTGAATTTAATGGTAATACGTAATCAAAACTATTATTGCTTAAAAGAAGTTTTGTTCATTCCATTCTTATATCGCTTGTGCTCTACCAGGATAGGATACAGCTTCTATTCACACCGCTCTACATAGTTGCACAAGGGTCACGACCCTACTTCTTTACACATGAATGCATGCTCTTTGATGCATCACTTGCAGTGTTATTACAATGTATTTTTTTCGTTATTATGTTATTGTTCATCCAGCTAATATTTCTGTTATACGTTGTGTATCCATATTTATGCATTTATCTTAGTTCAGTGAATGAGTTCAACGCACATTATGAATTTAAATTACAGTTGGATTTTCAGAATTGGAAATAATGATTTTACATTTTGAGGTATTCTAAATCTGGATTAAAAGAGAGAAGAAAACTTTGGTTTAAAAAATAGTACACACTAAATAGTTGAAATAAAGAGTACGTAAAACAAATTCTGTAAATAAATATTTACGAATAATCCCCAAACATATTGAAATTACATTAATATTAGGAAAAACATTCACAAATATTGAGTTCAAGGAAGAACTTCAGAAGAAAAATTAAAACAATATCAAGGTAAAGTATTACTTAGAATTTGGATTAGTTGTGCGTAAATGATGGAATCTGAATTTGAAACCAGATGTAAATAGGTTTCGGTTCCAGCCAGATCCCTAAATGGCATCGATACCGACGATATAACAAAACAATTAAATTCACAATCAAAAATTTAGCAAGCGTTCCTATATATTTTGGTTACTATCACCTGTTTCGATACTTACCAATCAGTTGGTTTAACTGTTGCCATCCAAACTCTGTGGTCAAACCTCTAGCCAAGACTTATAGTTTGTTCTTCCTGTAGTCAAAAATGTTGTGAAATCGACTCTCTGAAAGGGAATAGAGAAACATTATCTATCTCTCTATCTAGTATATTCAAACACTCATGTACTTGATTTATAGAAATAGACAACTAATAAGAATAATAAAGGGATGATATTATTTATGAAGGAGTAAATAAAGAAATAATAGATACTAAGTAAGTATAATAAATTAATGAAAATATTTCTTCTCTGAAAGTTAATGAATGTAACGAATAGTCGACATGGAATATATATTATTGTAAAATTAAAGTAATAAAAATAACATTAGAGTAGGACCCCAACTTGTGGGAGTGGCAGGGGGTCAACTACACCCTCAAGGAAGATGTCAGCCGCTCCAGAGGGCCTAGTTTAAGACAAAAGGTTCTTACTCCATGTACGATACGGACATGAAATTATAAATGAAGCATCAAACAGGTTCACTACATTACATAAGCAAAACAGGACACAAAAGATAAAACAAAAATGAGTCCTGGACCCATTTCAGTAAAAAATATGTCTACTATTATGGATCCTAGATATCAACACCTTTTGCCAACATTTCTGCAACTGCACAACACTCTGGTGATGCAACTCGGTGGCTGTGGATACAAAGAAGTCCGTGAGCGCGTTCCGTAGATCTCCCTAATTTGCGAAAAATCTCCTACGTAGGTGGTTGTTGAGGGAATGAAACAGGTGGTAATCTGTTGGCGCAAGGTCCGTTGGCGCAGAACCTTTTTTGGTTACCTTGTGCCTAGAAAGGCCTTTCAAAGGTAGGAGTTTCATTTTACTCGTATATAAGTTATAATACTCCGAAGTTCGAGTTGCTCGACATTTCTATTCTCAACTTAATCTAAGTAAGAGGAGCTTCAGAGATTCTTTGATAGGTTAAAGAATATTATAATGAAATAATGTGTAACATACCATAATTCAAAATATTTATTGGTGATTTGAGCAAGAAGTAAACATAGCAGAAAGTTATATATTACCAAGATAAAATCAATCATCCAAACTTTTTCTTTGCTTGATCTACCCAAGACGTGTTTCAAATTCAATTTCAAAAATTTATTATATCTACTAATAACAAACAATATTGTATTAGTTTACAATGAAACAATATAGTTTAATATATTTATTAATGAATTGAACTGGAAACGAATTTCCATGTAGCCGTAATTTATACAATATTGCTAAGCTGAAATTATGCAAGCAAGCTTTATATCAGTTTAATCTAAGCAAGAGGCATTTTCGAAAATTTAATAAAGTACTTACACAAAATGATATTACAATGAAACAATAAGTAAATGAGAACGTAGTTGAATGTCATACTGTAAATATTAAGTAACTGAATAGAAAATAAATTTCCTAAGATGATGTAATATTACCAATTTCACCATAGAAATTTTTAAGTATCTCAAGTTCATATCGTGTATGGTAGCTTGGGATTAGAAAATTTCGATCTAATATTCATAAAGTAATAATACTGAAAAGGTTTTGTAATGATAAACTATAAGAGAGATGTTTTGAGAAATACAGAAGAATTAAAAATATATATATATATATAATTGAAAAAAGAAAAATAGAGACCATAAGTATTACTTTCAGGCATCCCTTACGTAGACTAGGGTTCATAAGAACAACTAATTGTTCTTCGCAGAACACAGTCCAAGACCAAAAACGTCTGAAAAACCTAAAGTGATTACTATATTTTGTGAACTGTACTATGATGCTGTTGTTGCTAAGTAACTAATCAAGGTACATGAATTGGATTACTTGGAAAGATTTTTAAAACTATTTTGTTAGTGATAAATTTACTTCTTTGAATCAACTTTACTTCTGCAAGCAAGGCCATACAGTAGCTTTTATGAAAGTAAACGAATGTATCAAGAAACTTTTAATCAATTAGAAATGAAGATATATATTTAACAAAATTATAATTGATTTTTGCAATACTGAACCACGTTACTGACAATTTTATATTTGGGCATAAAAAGCATAGTCTGAGGTTGTGTAGAAACTTTTACTAGTTAAAATATTACACGGTATTATTTTCACAGTTGACTAATTATTTGAATAAACCAATTTTTACTGGCTTCTATATAACATATACATTTTTATACAAAACTTCATACCGAAGTAGTTAAATTAACACATGTAAAATATCGCGTAATCGTTGGAGATAGATGAATGTTGCCACAGGTCTCTCACACATGCATAGTAAGCAGGAAGATACATGACGTGAAGTCAACGTGACTGTGGCACTGAAATTGTTAGCACCTGTGACATGAATCTATTGAATGAAAGGGATAAGAGCTGTTGAGACTCATAGTAGTGATGTTACTCTCAATAATATGGCCCGAAGACACACGAAGAAGAATTTTTCGTGGACTGGAAGAAGGACGGAATGTAACGGATGTGGTCCAGAAGTTTGTTATTCCTATAGTATTGTTTCACACACGCGGAGCATTCCAAACCACAGACAAGCTATGTGGAATAAGTTTGGTGACGGTCAACTACAATAAAGGACGATTAATTGCTGCGTTGTGATAAAAGCAATAAGGACCTGATCTCAAAAGGAGTTCGAAATACATTTAATTAGAAATGGCCACATTTTTCGAAAAATACCTTTTCGAAAAATGAAAAACAAAATCGAAATTTTTTTCGGAAAACGAAAAATTTCCGAGAAATGGAAAACAAAATGATTTTTCGAAAAACGAATAATTTTCGTAAAACAAAGAACTGAATTCATTTCAGTTGTTAAGACTTCCAAACTACAATATACGATGCATAAGTATAGGATGTCAAGAATGGCTTTATCTGTTCGTCTGTTGACAAGTACCAGAGCAGAAACGTTAACAAATATGGAGAAATGTTTTTTTTTTCAGTTGATTCAGAGCCCAGATTACCACTTTCGGTTGTAACATCTGTTACCATAAAACAAAAAATGGTAACAGATAGCGACAAGCAATTTTCTGCAATCGATTCAGGATCTCAAGAGAAAATGACGTCACAACCCGCAACACTCTTCCGAAACCAGAAACGCTTGAAATTTACTACTATTTTTGGTTTCAATACGTATATTTATAGAGAAAAAACTGTAACACATATAGAGAAGAGGTTTTCTGCAAGATTGTACTCTCTCTGTATCCAAATGACGCAGGTTGAAGTTAAGCTTGAAGTTCAACTCTTTGAAATAATCAGAATATTGTCGAATTAGCAACATTTATAGAGTGCTTCGAGTGATTATGAAATTTAATACATAGATGTTTTATCTTCAAATACAAAGGCATTTGCACGTTACAACTTAAAGATGCTTCATCTTAAGTAACAGCTTTATATTTTTTCCTTCCTGACGGAGGAATGTATTCTATTCAATATTATGAGAGATACATAGTTTCTATATTAAATTAGATTTAAGTTGATTCCAATTATATGAAAAGGAATAATATTTGGAACAATAATTATTCCAATTGAAATAATATTTGAGGAAAATAGCATTTCCTTTACACATTCATGTTTTATTTTAGCACCTTTTCCCTTCTTTTTTTCTATGAAAATTTTTTCTAATAGTCTTAACCTTACAATTATTTTTCTAGACTAATTCCATTTCTGAAATGAGAATCATAAACCAAAAAAGAAATTATATTTAAGATCTCAAACAGAAGGATGTAATAAAAGAAGTGAAAACAAATTTTAAAATTAAAAAAAGAAATCGAATGTGAACCGATTCGAGCCAGCTAAGTTAAAACTAGTCCATCGGCAAGTTTCGACTCAGATCAACTAAGTCGATGGCTCAAATAGGCTCGGTTGGGTGAGCTGTTGGCTCCGCTCACTTCTCGGTTTGGTTCGATAGTGAATGAGCTGTAAGTCGAGCCGCTCGAGCCGTTGAGAAGCCTAGACCCGGTCCCAGCTGTTTTGAACATGTTTGGCTGAAGCCTATAACTTTTAACAATTCTTGGCTCGAGCCCGAATACTTGCCCCTTCGGAACTCAAATCCAGAACGTGACCGATGTCCTTGCCTCCTGAAGACTTCTCGACGACCGAGATCGACAGTCAATTAGCTTTTACTATTCAGATACAAACCGCATATCTTTTAAAGATTATACACGGTGTTGATATAATAATAATAATAATAATAATAATAATAATAATAATAATAATAATAATAATAATAAAAGTTTTAAACTTGCCCTGAAATTTGGCAAAACTTACTTAAAAGTAGAGATTTCGGGGAAAGGGTTCCGTACCTTCAAGACACACCTCTGCAACTACCAACATTTTAAACTAGAACGTTCCATTAAAGTTTCATGTAGGAAGTATTCTACTGTATGTTTTAAGGAAAATAACTGTAATAAATATAACTGAATATCATGCAACAGTAAGGCATATGATAAACTAATTTTTAGGATATGCAGAGGTAAATATAAAAGCTTTGCTACAAAATATCTACACAGAGCATAATTCAATGAGCTCTGAAATAGAATGTAACGAAATAGCCTATGAGATTCAGTATACAGAGCAATTGTTAGTTAAAGAATGGACACACACTATTTCGAGAATCGAGACAAGACGGGAAATGTTTACGATACTTTTCGTTTCGTCTCGATTCTCATCTCCAAAGAGAGACGAGAATTTTGAGTTAGCCCTGACCTCTCTCGAATACAAAATGTTAATTCTCATGTTATTTTATTTATTTTAGAAAAGAGATGAGAAATTCCTCTTCTCGTGAACAACATTAAACCAAACCGAAATATTCTTTCCAAATATCACGTTTCTGCTTGTAATGGTATGACCTGAGCGATAATTAGCTCCTAGCTTTTAATCTTCTACGAGATAATAATAACTATTATTAATTTATTATTATTACTATTATTATTCCTGAAGATTTGATACTTCAAGTATTGAAACGTCCGAGTATTCAAATATCTGAATATAATAAAACGTATGTTATCGCGGATCAATCGCCATCAAAAATCCTAAAGTAAAAAAGAAATACAACATGCATTCGCACAAGCACCTCGACCACTGAACCACGATCGCTACGCGGTAAACGATTCTTTTTTAGTCTGGTTACGTTAGGTTTCTTTATCTCCGCTTGCAAACTTGTATGTTATATTTCTTCGATTCAAAATGTCTTTCGTATTTTTTTTATGAAGTCGGCAAAGTTTACATGAATAACTTGAGTTTTTCTTGAACCGCTGGTTCACAAGTTTGTTTTTTCTCCACACAAAGCTACAAATATAACAGATTGAATTCTCATACTCTCCATTCCTTTCAAAGCAGTCGCCATTGCCTGGTCAAAGACTTTTTTCCGCCACGATTCATATTAACCAAAATAAATTTATTTTTCGGAAGCGGAACTTTCACTTTCCGGATTTCGGAAAATTATGGAATTCAGTTAAACTCCGGAATTCAGAAGAATTTCGGAACTCGGAAAGAATCCGGAATTTAGAAAATTACGGAATTGAGAAAAACTCCTTATTTCGAAAAAATCCGGATATTTTCGAATTCCGAAATGTTAACCAAATCAGAAATTTCTAAATTCCGGATTTTTCCGAATTCCGGAATGATTCCAAAATCAGAATATTCCGCATTCCGGAATGATTCCAAAATCAGAATTTTCCGAATTCCGGAATTTGTCCGGTTTTACTTTCGGGAGTCCGAAAAGTAATAATTCCGGAATTGGCTATCCTTAGTTTATACACAACCTTTCAGAACACTAAGCCAGTAGCTGTCTACAAACAAGTTATGCAAATCATTTTGTATCCTGCAATACGTCATGTATTAAAATCCGACAGCAGTTTCAGTATCTAACCAGAAATTGCATGTATCTAGCTACTGGAAGCTCAGGTATGAAGAATTGTATTGTGTCTTATACAACCCTGCAAACCACTGAATATCTAAACGGCTTTCGTTAAATCCAAGTTGTAGTACTCACAGTTACATCCATTTGTGTCTTTATGATCGTGTTACTAAAGCTGTGTTAGTGGCGAAATCAAGGCTGAGATCTGCACGGTCGAATTCTTGATCCCAAGCAGAAGAACGACTCGGGTAGTGATATCAACCGGCTCGGCTCGTATCAACTGAGCGAACAGCTCGAGTCGGCTCGGTTCGGATGAGCCGATGACCCGAGCCGGCTTAGTTGGAACAAGCCATCGACTCAGCTCAATTCAATATCGCCACTAACAACACTTATCATTATTATTATTATTATTATTGTTTTACTTACCACTAATGTTACCTACCTTTATTTGCATTGGAAAGTGTTACTTAAAAGCAAATCAAATAACACTCCTCGCCATTCACGCTCCCGAACTCAAAATACATGATTTACATTTCTCTGTGTTAGCGGAAAGCACATTTATTATATTATTCTTTCAAATACCACGTTTCACAAGTTACTTCACTTTCAATGTGTAATTCAACATCATCACTCATAATCATCTTCTTCCAATAGGATATAACTCCCTCCTGCAAGAAAAAAAATCCTGACCGTAGCGAAAGGGCGTGAACCTTCTTTAGGCGATTAATCGGGTCCAATATTTCAATAAAAGAGGATCAGTCCCTGCACACAAATATTTCAGTAAAAGAGGAAAAGTTATTCAAACATTCTGAATACCTATTTATGGGCGAAATTTGGTTCCCTTGGAACTTTTTAAGAGTTTGAAGGGCCGCCATTTTGAACATTTTCATCTGATTATTCTGGTTAAGGAACTCGTCAAGATATTTCAACAATTAATGTTTGTTCCAAGTTTCGTCTCAATCCGCTGAAAATTAGGGTGGTTATGGCATTCGCAAATAGCGTTATATATATATATATATATATATATATATATATATATATATATACAGATAGATAGATAAATAGACACACAGAGGGAGAGAGAAAAAGTGTTTTGCTCCCTTCTCGCACCTGTGGTGCGTCAGAGCTAAACCGGGCCCCTTTGCAAAACGTATTGACCAGCCTAACCTAAACACAAGCCTCTTACTTGCTAACGTAGAAACGTGGTCAGGAGGTGTAAGGCATGTAGAAATTGTATTTTTAGTAATCATGAGTATGGTCCACTTCCATGTTTTTCTTTTTACTTTTTGCAGCTACTTAGGAACGTTTAATTTTTATTCTTCACTAATCGCAAATGGCGTTTACATTCAAAATAAGAGAAATTTTGGTGGTATTTGTTCGGATATTCTTCTCTTTTGAAATGAAGAAGAGAATAAAAGCAATACGCAAAGACAAAAAGTATTATCAGTACTAAACATTACCAATAATAATTGCTACGAAAAACTAAATACGACCTCTTTCACCCTCTCATGAGCTGTATGTATTATCAACAAAAATTTTTAAAAAATTCCTGGGGATCCGAACTGGCGACCCTTGCATTTGTAAGCCAGCACCTTAACCACTACACCAAGATCATGACATGGTGAACGTAGAGTTGTCGGCGTATTTGTTGTATTTGTGTTTTATGTTCCCACTTCGACAATTTTTACTCTTTTTTCTAAGTTTAACAGCTGTTTCTGGCTTTCTCTTTCGGTGTTGTCCTTTATTTACACTATGCACTATTCGTATTCACAGCTTGTGCCCCTCTGCAATGTCTTATTCAGATTAAACTTTTCTTTTTGCCCCTCAGTAAACATTTGACTGATTTAATTCTCATACTCTCCACGGATGGAGCGCAGGAATGCCAGACTCGAAAAATAGGTGTACATTTACTTTCCTGACAGATAATACATTATCATTGAATGTAGTTTCTGGAATAAGAAAGTTCTCATCTGTTCGGTGTACAGACCGCCAAAAGCAAATTTTAAAAATTTCGAAGATGAAATATTGCAACACTTGCCCTTTTATGAAAATTGTTTAGTTCTCGGTGATTTTAACTTTAACATGCTGAAGTCGAACAGTGAGAATGAAACATTTCGTGATGTTTTATTTGGCCTTAACCTGGCAATGTGTGCTCTAAATCCCACTTTCCATACTGCTACATCCATGGGCGGCGATTAGGGGGGGCAAAGTGGGGCAGTTGCCTCCCCACTTTTCTGAAATGGCCTATTAATGTATGTAGTTTCAACCAGGGAAATATGTATATTAACATTGATATACAAATATTCAGATCATGTCTTGCCCCCCACTTTTAACGTCCAATCACCGCCACTGGCTACATCACATTCACTACTCGATCTCACCTTAACGAATAATCCGCAAAAATTGTTCACTATGGGCAATTACCAATTCCAGGTATATCTTACCACGATCTAGTGTTTGCCTGCTACTCTATACATACTCCGAAGAGACAGTCAAAATTTATTTCGTACAGAAACTTAAATAAAATAAATGAAGCTGCCCTTTTTTTCTTTCTTTCTTTTTTTTTTTTTTTTTTTTGATGCGGCAAATATCCCTTGGCAGGTAATCTACAACTCTTCGTCTTTAGACAAACAACTTAATTTCTTTAAAACCGAGATATTAACACTAATTGATAAGCATGCTCCACTCATTAAACGCAAAATATTGCAACCTTATTCCCCGTGGATAACTTAAGAAATTCTAAATTTAATGGCACAACACGATTTCTCTTATAGACAATACACGAAATCTTGTAAAAGTAATCCAGTACAGGCTGACGGGTGTTTTAAAAAATATAAAATCTTACGAAATAGATGTACACACTTAATTAGGAAAGGTAAAATGGAATTTGCTTCGAACCTAGCGAACAGCACTTCTAACTCGAAAATTTTGTGGAAAAAGTTAAATCTATTAGAGATCAAGAGCAGTAGGAAACAAAATATGGCTAACAATAAATTTACTGCAGATAATCTTAATAACAATTTTTGTGACATTAAGTTTTTAAGTTATACAAAATCTAAAATTACATATGATGAGAGTCCAGAATGTTACAGAAAACGTTTTTTTCTTTGAATGTGTCAGTCCTCTAATAGTAATGAAGGCCATCAATAGAATAAAATCAAATGCTACTGGAGCTGACCAAATTAGTATTAAATTTATTTTAAAAAAATGCCTTTTATACTAAATCCCATCACTAATATTTTCAACCGTTCTGTTATGAGCGGCAGTTTTCCATCTGCTTGGAAAACAGCTGTAGTCCTAGCGTTTCCCAAAACAAGTAATATCACAAGTATTAACGATTTTCGGTCAATTAGTATTTTACCTGCTCTTTCAAAGGCATTAGAATACATTGTTAGTAATCAAATACGAACCCATCTAATGAAATACAATTTTCTTGATCCGTTTCAATCAGGTTTCAGAAAGTACCATAGTACTGCTACAGCTGTTACTTAAGTCACTGACGACATTAGACTAGCAATGGATAGAAAGCAAGTAACGGTTCTTGCTTTACTAGATTTCTCTAAAGCTTTTCAATCAATTATACATAAAATTCTCTTCCATAAATTGGCGACGAAATTTAACTTCTCCAATGGGGCTGTGAAATGGGTCAAAAATTATCTACAGAGACGGAAGCAGTTTCTAACCGTAGCCGATACTTCTTCTGCACTGCGGAATCTCACTCACGGCGTCCCTGAAGGAAGTGTCCTTGGCCCTCTCCTTTCCTGTTTGCACATTAACGACCTTCCTTCTGTCTTACAATACTCTAAGTATCACCTATACGCAGATGATTTTCAAATATATATCTCAGGTCAACCCAAAAACTTGGATAATTCAATTCAACAAATGAATGACGATTTGCAGCGCATTTACTTATGGTCAATTGAAAATGGGTTAACTTTTGGACGTCCTTTTTATGTGTGTGTGTAATTTACAACAGATAGGAAGCCTCGGTATAGGAAAATACAAATCAGAATACTTGAAGGGGATTGGCTGCTGCCCGGAGCCAATCAGAAGCAAGATGTCTCAGCTCTTGTTTGTATATAAGACTGCACATTTCTCATGTATCTCATAGTGTCTGATGAAGCCAAAATGTTAGTTGGCGAAACTGTAACACGTATGTAGTCTTTCAATGTGAATATATTGTTTTGCTCAGCAAATAGTTTGTGTGTGTTTACGTTAATCATATTTATTCGATTTTATAAGTAACTCGCTAAAGATCGCTGGGGGCTCTGCGCCAAGACCCCTGGTCGTGGCTTTGCCATGAACTATGATCACTTGTAAAAGAAGTAGTGTAGACGCATTTACTTCCTTTCACTGCAGGGACCTCTCACCAAACACACTTCAATCCAAACGGCATTATTTCCTGTATATCATCTTCAACTGCATGTAAACTATGTATTCATAAACCTTTACAACCTTTAACAATGATTTAGGGCAGATGAGCAACGCAGAAGTACGACATGCTCAAGAAACCATGCTCGTATATAGAGAACACGTAGGTGGAAAACTTTAATTGGTTTATACATTATTGAAGTATTCTCTTTGTTATTTTCATTTTTACTTGTTATAATTTAAACATATTTATAATATTAAATTAGATTTTTTTAAAAAAATAACCGTATATATGAAATCATGTAATAACGAAAATACTTGGTTTGCGCAATAGAAACAAAAACTTTTTTCCTAATACAAAACAATCATGATAGGAAAAAATAAGAGAGGAAAACAAGTTTTTTCCGAGATTGAAACCGGAAGTTCTACTAGTAAGCGGACGTCTTATTTCTTGCCCAAGCTACTACTGTACGTCCAATAATTACCATTCTATTACTTCCACATGGTACCAAATTTCACAGAAGAAAATCCCCACGTTAAGCGTTTTTGCATATCCAGGCTCCTAACTATGAAAACATTTACGATCACTTCAACCCCAATCATTTCACAGATTCAACCTGTTGTATATAAGTTATTAGTGAGTAAAATTGAATGTAGTTTAGACGAAAAAGACTTGCGCATTGCCAGACCTGTAACGCCCAAATATTCACCACAAACGTATAGTTGTATCGACATCAACAAAAAAAGTGTGGAGAAGGAAACCATTTTACACAAAAGTCTAAAGAAAGTCAATGAAGACGTACGAACTGGTCGAGCGGTTTGGGTCAATAGTCTATCAATGATAAGTGTGTGTGTTCGAACCCTGTAGGGAGTACTCGTTTTGTTTTTTCTTAAAAGTGTGTTCCTATTTTCATGAGAGGACTGAGAACATTTCTTTGAATAAACCTTTGGCAACTACTTTGCTTTCAAATTCGATTAGAAAGGAGCATTATATGAATTATATACCTCTATAATCGGAAACACACTTAATTGTTTGCATACTTCCACAAAACATACAAACACCAAATTTTACATACTTGTTCGTCATGGGATGTGAGTAATGGGAAAATTCCGATATCACGAAAAAGGCGACATTTTCCATGTAAATGAAGTGTCGAAATTTTTCGTCGTTTCGAAATGCTGGTTTTTAGAGTAGTTCCGCACACCATAGAAACGTCATAATTGGTCAGGCAGTGAAGCTAGGAACATAGTTTATGATATAAAAAAGAGCATTAACATTCGTTTTCGTTTCGCGGCGCAAATCGAAAAAATGTGAAATTTGTAATGGCTGTATGTAGGACGTTGAAATTTCGAGGTGATGTTTATTCTGATGCGTAGTTTGCGAATCCGCCCTTAAACTTGAAAAAATAGTCATGTTCGGTGTAAGAAAGTGCTAGGAATGTTATAAGGGGGCGTCTAATTCTACACAACTTGTAGATATGGTGGAATCACGAAATTACGTTCAAGTGTGTAGATTACAGGGCATGTGAGGGGAAAAATCCGACATGTTGGAAAAGTCGCCATCTTCGATTCAAAATGGCGGCTCAAAAATTTGTAACCATGAAAATTGTAAGTTGTGCTCTTGGTAGGTAAGCCAGGTTTCGCTATGTTATTAAGGACGTAGTTCAGTTTAAGTGAAGAAACAAATCATTGGAGAAGTCGCCATCTTGAATGCAAAATTGCCATATTTTTGAAATGCCTTCATTTGGACTCTTATGTGGTATATTGAGGAGAATAAAACAAACAGAATTCAACGTAGTAAGTTAGCTCCGCGGTAAAGTGTTTGCTTTCTGAGTAGCAGGTGAGGGTTCGATTCCCCGCCGAACCTTCTTTTTTTTCTTACTTTTTTTCTTATCACGTTGCTTCGTTTTATCAAAATAGTTTCTGTTGGCATTGCGTGAACAAAATATTTTCGTTATTACAGACACAGACGAAAGGAATATATTTATACACTAACTGTTGATATCGTCCCGAAACTAGGCAGTATGTTCGTGTGAAGCTTCGAGACGATACTCAACTATTTAGAAAGAAACATATGTAGCTTTAGAGATGGGGCAACACCAGTGTTTCTTTCAGAAACAATGTTCCTGAGGATCACAGTTAGTATTCCCAGGGGCACTGCTCATAGTATTCTATTTATTATTCTATTATACACGTATTATTTGGTCTCCTGCGGGGGCACTCTAAGAGCCCCAAGGAGGCAGTGTACCCCCCAAAAACATTTTGGAAAAAACATTGAGCATCATTTCCACGATATAGTATACAGACGAGACAAAAATACATTTTGTCTCGCGAGGATAGTGTGTGCTTCGAACCGGAAATAATTGCAAACAATCTCCCTTTTTATACTGGTCGTTTAGATAGATGCGTATACCAAGTTTGAAGTCTATACCACAACTGAATAAGTATAAGATTATAACTTTTAAGGAAATACACACACACACACACACACACACACACACACACACACACACATATATATATATATATATATATATATATATATATATATATATATATATATATATATATATATATATACACATACACCTTTTGGCAATTTTCTCGTTGGCAGCGTATATAGTTATACGGGATACGTGGAAAAGTGGCTCTTTCGGTTCAGTAGTTTGTTTACAGGACCGGTTGGAGTGAAATGCGTTTTATAATAGACTCAACCTTATAGGCAAACAATATATGCTATGAAAATAAACTTTCAAAGAAAGAAAAAGTCTGTTAGGAATCGAACCCAGCTCTCCTGCCCAGTAGGCTCACGTCAATCCCCTACGCTACCGATTTGCTTAGATTTTCGACTTCGTTCTTAGTGCTCACATAATACTGGTACGTTGCGGCCGGCATCTGTATGGAATTATATACCTCTATAATCGGAAACACACTTAATTGTTTGCATACTTCCACAAAACATACAAACACCAAATTTTGCATACTTGTTCGTCATGGGATGTGAGTAATGGGAAAATTCCGATATCACGAAAAAGGCGACATTTTATGTAAATGAAGTGTCGAAATTTTTCGTCGTTTCCAAATGCTGGTTTTTAGAGTAGTTCCGCACACCATAGAAACGTCATATTTTGTCAGGCAGTGAAGCTAGAAACATAGTTTATGATACAAAAAAGAGCATTAAAATTCGTTTTCGTTTCGCGGCGCAAATCGAAAAAATGTGAAATTTGTAATGGCTGTATGTAGGACGTTGAAATTTCGAGGTGATGTTTATTCTGATGCGTAGTTTGCGAATCCGCCCTTAAACTTGAAAAAATAGTCATGTTCAGTGTAAGAAAGTGCTAGGAATGTTATAAGGGGTGTCTAATTCTACACAACTTGTAGATATGGTGGAATCACGAAATTGCGTTCAAGTGTGTAGATTACAGGGCATGTGAGGGAAAAAATCCGACACGTTGGAAAAGTCGCCATCTTCGATTCAAAATGGCGGCTCAAAAATTTGTAAGCATGAAAATTGTAAGTTGTGCTCTTGGTATGTAAGCCAGGTTTCGCTATGTTATTAAGGACGTAGTTTAGTTTAAGTGAAGAAACAAATCATTGGAGAAGTCGCCATCTTGAATACAAAATTGCCATATTTTTGAAATGCCTTCATTTAGACTCTTATGTGGTATATTGAGGAGAATAAACCAAACAGAATTCAACGTAGTAAGTTAGCTCCGCGGTAAAGGGTTTGCTTTCTGAGTAGCAGGTCAGGGTTCGATTTCCCGCCGAACCTTCTTTTTTTCTTACTTTTTTTTCCTATCACGTTGCTTCGTTTTATCAAAATAGTTTCTGTTGGCATTGCGTGAACAAAATATTTTCGTTATTACAGACACAGACGAAAGGAATATATTTATACACTAACTGTTGATATCGTCTCGAAACTAGGCAGTATGTTCGTGTGAAGCTTCGAGACGATACTCAACTATTTAGAAAGAAACATATGTAGCTTTAGAGATGGGGCAACACCAGTGTTTCTTTCAGAAACAATGTTCCTGAGGATCACAGTTAGTATTCCCAGGGGCACTGCTCATAGTATTCTATTTATTATTCTATTATACACGTATTATTTGGTCTCCTGCGGGGGCACTCTAAGAGCCCCAAGGAGGCAGTGTACCCCCCAAAAACATTTTGGAAAAAAACATTGAGCATCATTTCCACGATATAGTATACAGACGAGACAAAAATACATTTTGTCTCGCGAGGATAGTGTGTGCTTCGAACCGGAAATAATTGCAAACAATCTCCCTTTTTATACTGGTCGTTTAGATAGATGCGTATACCAAGTTTGAAGTCTATACCACAACTGAATAAGTATAAGATTATAACTTTTAAGGAAATACACACACACACACACACACACATATATATATATATATATATATATATATATATACACATACACCTTTTGGCAATTTTCTCGTTGGCAGCGTATATAGTTATACGGGATACGTGGAAAAGTGGCTCTTTCGGTTCAGTAGTTTGTTTACAGGACCGGTTGGAGTGAAATGCGTTTTATAATAGACTCAACCTTATAGGCAAACAATATATGCTATGAAAATAAACTTTCAAAGAAGGAAAAAGTCTGTTAGGAATCGAACCCAGCTCTCCTGCCCAGTAGGCTCACGTCAATCACCTACGCTACCGATTTGCTTAGATTTTCGACTTCGTTCTTACTGCTCACATAATACTGGTACGTTGCGGCCGGCATCTGTATGGAATTATATACCTCTATAATCGGAAACACACTTAATTGTTTGCATACTTCCACAAAACATACAAACACCAAATTTTGCATACTTGTTCGTCATGGGATGTGAGTAATGGGAAAATTCCGATATCACGAAAAAGGCGACATTTTATGTAAATGAAGTGTCGAAATTTTTCGTCGTTTCCAAATGCTGGTTTTTAGAGTAGTTCCGCACACCATAGAAACGTCATATTTTGTCAGGCAGTGAAGATAGAAACATAGTTTATGATACAAAAAAGAGCATTAAAATTCGTTTTTGTTTCGCGGCGCAAATCGAAAAAATGTGAAATTTGTAATGGCTGTATGTAGGACGTTGAAATTTCGAGGTGATGTTTATTCTGATGCGTAGTTTGCGAATCCGCCCTTAAACTTGAAAAAATAGTCATGTTCAGTGTAAGAAAGTGCTAGGAATGTTATAAGGGGTGTCTAATTCTACACAACTTGTAGATATGGTGGAATCACGAAATTGCGTTCAAGTGTGTAGATTACAGGGCATGTGAGGGGAAAAATCCGACATGTTGTAAAAGTCGCCATCTTCGATTCAAAATGGCGGCTCAAAAATTTGTAACCATGAAAATTGTTAGTTGTGCTCTTGGTAGGTAAGCCAGGTTTCGCTATGTTATTAAGGACGTAGTTTAGTTTAAGTGAAGAAACAAATCATTGGAGAAGTCGCCATCTTGAATGCAAAATTGCCATATTTTTGAAATGCCTTCATTTGGACTCTTATGTGGTATATTGAGGAGAATAAAACAAATAGAATTCAACGTAGTAAGTTAGCTCCGCGGTAAAGTGTTTGCTTTCTGAGTAGCAGGTCAGGGTTCGATTCCCCGCCGAACCTTCTTTTTTTCTTACTTTTTTTCTTATCACGTTGCTTCGTTTTATCAAAATAGTTTCTGTTGGCATTGCGTGAACAAAATATTTTCGTTATTACAGACACAGACGAAAGGAATATATTTATACACTAACTGTTGATATCGTCCCGAAACTAGGGAGTATGTTCGTGTGAAGCTTCGAGACGATACTCAACTATTTAGAAAGAAACATATGTAGCTTTAGAGATGGGGCAACACCAGTGTTTCTTTCAGAAACAATGTTCCTGAGGATCACAGTTAGTATTCCCAGGGGCACTGCTCATAGTATTCTATTTATTATTCTATTATACACGTATTATTTGGTCTCCTGCGGGGGCACTCTAAGAGCCCCAAGGAGGCAGTGTATCCCCCAAAAACATTTTGGAAAAAACATTGAGCATCATTTCCACGATATAGTATACAGACGAGACAAAAATACATTTTGTCTCGCGAGGATAGTGTGTGCTTCGAACCGGAAATAATTGCAAACAATCTCCCTTTTTATACTGGTCGTTTAGATAGATGCGTATACCAAGTTTGAAGTCTATACCACAACTGAATAAGTATAAGATTATAACTTTTAAGGAAATACACACACACACAGACATACACACACACACACACACAACACATATATATATATATATATATATATATATATATATATATATATATGCACCTTTTGACAATTTTCTCGTTGGCAGCGTATATGGTTATAATATACGGGATACGTGGAAAAGTGGCTCTTTCGGTTCAGTAGTTTGTTTACAGGACCGGTTGGAGTGAAATGCGTTTTATAATAGACTCAACCTTATAGGCAAACAATATATGCTATGAAAATAAACTTTCAAAGAAGGAAAAAGTCTGTTAGGAATCGAACCCAGCTCTCCTGCCCAGTAGGCTCACGTCAATCCCCTACGCTACCGATTTGCTTAGATTTTCGACTTCGTTCTTACTGCTCACATAATACTGGTACGTTGCGGCCGGCATCTGTATGGAATTATATACCTCTATAATCGGAAACACACTTAATTGTTTGCATACTTCCACAAAACATACAAACACCAAATTTTGCATACTTGTTCGTCATGGGATGTGAGTAATGGGAAAATTCCGATATCACGAAAAAGGCGACATTTTATGTAAATGAAGTGTCGAAATTTTTCGTCGTTTCGTAATGCTGGTTTTTAGAGTAGTTCCGCACACCATAGAAACGTCATATTTTGTCAGGCAGTGAAGATAGAAACATAGTTTATGATACAAAAAAGAGCATTAAAATTCGTTTTTGTTTCGCGGCGCAAATCGAAAAAATGTGAAATTTGTAATGGCTGTATGTAGGACGTTGAAATTTCGAGGTGATGTTTATTCTGATGCGTAGTTTGCGAATCCGCCCTTAAACTTGAAAAAATAGTCATGTTCAGTGTAAGAAAGTGCTAGGAATGTTATAAGGGGTGTCTAATTCTACACAACTTGTAGATATGGTGGAATCACGAAATTGCGTTCAAGTGTGTAGATTACAGGGCATGTGAGGGGAAAAATCCGACATGTTGTAAAAGTCGCCATCTTCGATTCAAAATGGCGGCTCAAAAATTTGTAACCATGAAAATTGTTAGTTGTGCTCTTGGTAGGTAAGCCAGGTTTCGCTATGTTATTAAGGACGTAGTTTAGTTTAAGTGAAGAAACAAATCATTGGAGAAGTCGCCATCTTGAATGCAAAATTGCCATATTTTTGAAATGCCTTCATTTGGACTCTTATGTGGTATATTGAGGAGAATAAAACAAATAGAATTCAACGTAGTAAGTTAGCTCCGCGGTAAAGGGTTTGCTTTCTGAGTAGCAGGTCAGGGTTCGATTCCCCGCCGAACCTTCTTCTTTTCTTACTTTTTTTTCTTATCACGTTGCTTCGTTTTATCAAAATAGTTTCTGTTGGCATTGCGTGAACAAAATATTTTCGTTATTACAGACACAGACGAAAGGAATATATTTATACACTAACTGTTGATATCGTCCCGAAACTAGGGAGTATGTTCGTGTGAAGCTTCGAGACGATACTCAACTATTTAGAAAGAAACATATGTAGCTTTAGAGATGGGGCAACACCAGTGTTTCTTTCAGAAACAATGTTCCTGAGGATCACAGTTAGTATTCCCAGGGGCACTGCTCATAGTATTCTATTTATTATTCTATTATACACGTATTATTTGGTCTCCTGCGGGGGCACTCTAAGAGCCCCAAGGAGGCAGTGTACCCCCAAAAAACATTTTGGAAAAAACATTGAGCATCATTTCCACGATATAGTATACAGACGAGACAAAAATACATTTTGTCTCGCGAGGGTAGTGTGTGCTTCGAACCGGAAATAATTGCAAACAATCTCCCTTTTTATACTGGTCGTTTAGATAGATGCGTATACCAAGTTTGAAGTCTATACCACAACTGAAAAAGTATAAGATTATAACTTTTAAGGAAATACACACACACACAGACACACACACACACACACTCACATATATATATATATATATATATATGCACCTTTTGACAATTTTCTCGTTGGCAGCGTATATAGTTATAATATACGGGATACGTGGAAAAGTGGCTCTTTCGGTTCAGTAGTTTGTTTACAGGACCGGTTGGAGTGAAATGCGTTTTATAATAGACTCAACCTTATAGGCAAACAATATATGCTATGAAAATAAATTTTCAAAGAAAGAAAAAGTCTGTTAGGAATCGAACCCAGCTCTCCTGCCCAGTAGGCTCACGTCAATCCCCTACGCTACCGATTTGCTTAGATTTTCGACTTCGTTCTTACTGCTCACATAATACTGGTACGTTGCGGCCGGCATCTGTATGGAATTACACCTCTATAATCGGAATAGTAATCGGGTTATATATGCGTTTTTTAGTATCATTAAGGAAATGATGTCTTGTTATTTAATTGTATTAAGAAATGAGAAAGACACCATTCTAATACAGTTATACTACGATGCAAAAAGTGGTTTGTTTAAAATGCTATAAACAAATTTTCAAAAGCCTCCAATAATATTCATATTCTAAATTACTTAGTTAATAATCATCTTCATTTTAAATATGAGAGTAAAGATACACGAAGACTCTATGTAATTACCCAGTGTATATAAACATTTCAAGAAGTCTTTCTGCCCAGTAAGTATATTTTTTACCAAAGGACACCATTATAATAAGATGTACTACGTTACACTGCAAAAACTAGTGTTGAATCAAATGTTATGAACTAATGTTTAAAAAGCCTTAACAAAATTCATTTTTATAAATTACCTACAAATTGTAGTCTTTATTGAAAATAGAAGACGAGAGATACAGGTTGACTGCAAGAAATTGTCCAGTAAATATGAAATATTTGAAAAAGTCTTGCTGCAGGTAATATGTACAACTACGCCCAAGGTTTCCATTATAATCCACTGTACTACATTACAGTACAAAATTAGTGTTCACTAAAATGCTATGAAAAAATTTTAAATAATTTCCAACAATATTCGTATTTGTAAATTACCTAGTAAATTGTAGTCTTCATTGTAAATACAAGAATAAATATGCAGGGAGCCTGAAATATTTTCGCACTCTATCACAGATGTGAATTACTTTTAGTGCAGGTAATATGTACAATTAACAACAGGGACACTATTATAATACATTGTACGTACTAAATTACACTGCAAAACATAATATTTAAAAGGGTGGAAAAATTCAAATTTGTAAACAGTGAGTGAGTCATTTTCGGAAAATGAAAGGTTTAATTGGTAGGCTATTGCAAGACAGTTTCCGCTGTTTATGTTTCAGAAAATAAATTCTGTTATTGTCTCTAACATGTATAGATGTGCGCAAAGTGTATATAATTAGCCATGTACATGATTGCCAGAATAGAAGTAGTAATAGAGTTCTTCTTATAAATTGTGTGTTTGCTGTCCAAAGTTAAATGGAAGAAATAATACCGGTTCAATTGAAGTATGTGTTGGTAACAGGTGTGTGCTGTAAAGGGAAGTGAATTCCTTAAGGAAGTTTTCTAGAACTTGACACCTTATGGCAAAGCCATGACCGGGGGTCTGGGGGCGGAGCCCCCAGCGAGCTTTAGCGAGTTGCAAATCTAAAATCCAAAGCTGAAAACAAAATATTAAGTATGTTCAATATTCACTATTTTCCTTTGATTCGTAATGAAAAACTAATTATAAGCATTGGTGATTTCAGAAGATTCTCCCCGGGTAATGGTCAATGTATGAATGAGAGAAAACTGATAAAACATTATTAGTCCAGTTTAAGCATGATCGAAAATATGGTCACGAAGGGGGAAATTTATGTCGGCAGGGTTTCAAATTTTCCCACAGGTCATGCCCTGAAATCATCACTGTTTGAAATGTTTCCTTAACAAATACCTAGGTAGAATATTACATTTATTTTTCGTTCTACGTTTTGAAATGACAAAATCATAGTTTTAAAGAGAATTATAATACGATAAGCATAAAGATTTATAGAACTAATGAAGTAAATTGTATTGTGTAAGTTATCGATTTCTAATCGGATTAAAACTAGAATATTCGTTTGCACCGCACTTTAAAGTAAATCCTCTCTCTATATAATTCTTACTGGAAAGCATGTTGAACTCCAATTACTTAATCAATATTTTTAATAATATATTTTTATTGTAATATTTTTACTATTCAATGTCGTATACACTTCATTTCTGAAAGCAAAACTTCGCAAATGTATAGTAGGCTAGTGGATATTATCAAATTATCACTTAGTTTACGTAAATACTGCATCGCCTGATTTGAAACTTCGTATTTTAACTAATAATAATAATAATAATAATAATAATATCGTAGCCATATCTGATAAGAATTTCAGGCTTACTCAATAAATGAGTTCAATGTAGTCTATATTCCAAGTTCTATTTGTTCGAATCCGATAGAAATACAAAGAGAAACTTCGGGAAAAGGTAAAAGAAAAATGTTACTTTGGTGGGACTGGAACTAACCTTTAAGAGTTCTTTACAATTTACAGACAAATGCCTTAGACACTTTGTTTATTTTCTTTAAGTTAACTGATTCACTGAACGTATCTGAGTAAGTTGTCTCTATTTTCTACTTTGTTGTATACGTTTTACCATCATTTCCTTTAAGCATGAACGACAGGAACACCAATACAAAAACACTTAGGACAATTGAAACTCTAAAGTTCCCCCACCGGGAATCGAACCCCTGACCCCGTACACGAAAGATACACGTGCTAGCCACTAGACCAGCGGAAAGAGCGAATGAAATGTATTTAAATACTTCGTTTCAAAACAAATACGAATAGTCAAACGCATCTCACAAAAAGATTTCACCTATCAGACCAAACCGTACTAACAAATCATGTACTATCTCAATTTATATATACAAATGATCTTTCATTTGAAGAAACAAAGAATAATTAAACTGAAGTACTCACATATTTAACCTGAAGAACAAAACGATACCAAAAACTCTCATTGAAACACTGATATCTAACAGACACGCTCGCAAACAGTACGAAAGCTACAAACAAACATATTCACATATTAAAAAAATAAGCATGAATCAAACCGTGCAGCGATTCTCCCCATTATTAAATTATATATAAATAAAAAATAATAACACAGCCAATTTCTCAAAATCCCATTCACTAATATAAGAATTAACAAGATATTTTATTCATTACGAAATTCTTTAAAAGAGCACATATAAAAGGTCATTAGTGTTTCGACTTCAGAGATGTAACTCGCTAAAGCTCTTACCCGCGGTCATGGCTTTGCTATGAACTTTGATGACTTGTAAAAGAAGTAGTGTAGACGAATTTTACTTCTTTTCACTTCAGGGATCTCTCAGCAAACACACACCAATTCAAACGGCATTACTGCCTGCGTATCATCTGCAACTGCATGTAAACTATGTATTCATAAACCTTTACAACCTTTAACAATGATTTAGCACAGATGAGCAACGCTGAAGTACGACATGCTCAAGAAACCTCGTATATAGAGAATAAGTAGGTGGAAAACTTTAATTGGTTTATACATTATTAAAGTATCCTCTTTGTTATTTTCATTTTTAGTTGTTATTGTTTAAACCTTTTTATAATATCTAATTAGATATTTTTAAATAAAGGAATATATAAAATCATGTAATAACGAAAATACTTGGCTCGCGCAATACAAACAAGAACTTCTTTCCTAATACAAAACAATCATGATAGGAAAAAATAAGAGAGAAAAACAAGTTTTCTCCGAGATCGAAACTTTAGTCCTACTAGTAAGTGGACGTCTTATTTCTCGCCCAAGCTACTAAGACCAATAATGACTGTTTATTACTTCCACATGGTACATAACGCACAGCAAGTCCATTGAGAAGCATGCGAACTATCTTCAAAACAAGCGTTAAGAAACTATGAACAATTTCCACACTTCGTTTGCAACGTAAATTGCACCCTTCTCGCGATATCCCAATTGTCTCGTTACTCAAACGACATGCAGAACATGTCGCAAAATGCTCTGTTTTTATGTTTTCGGGAAGTATGTTCAGACATTACAGACATATAAAAATAAAAAAAATCCTTAAATTAGACATTTTACTCATTAACAATAGTAAAAGGAAATCTAGAATTCCACTGTTCCTCGCATTTAAATACTTCGTTTCAAAACAAATACTAACAGTCAATGTACTACCGAAATTATATATATATATATATATATATATATAATCTTTCATTTGAAAAAAGAAAGAATAATTAAACTGAAGTACTCACATATATAACGTAAGGAAACAAAACGACAGAAAAAACACTCATTGAAACACTATGATATCCAACAGCCATAAACTCTTGGAAACAGTAAGAAAGGAACAAACAAACAAACATATTCACACATTAAAAAAAACATGAATTAAACAGCGCAGCGATTCTCTCCACAACTAAACAACATATAAATAAAAAAAGAATAAAATATCCAATTTCTCAAATTACCATTCCTTAATAAAAAGAATTAACAAGACAGAATTTTCCTCATTACAATACTCCTTACAAGAGCACATATATAAGGTCATTAGTATTTCGACTTCAGAGGTGTAATTCCATCTACACTAGGGATGGCCAAAATTTTCCGGAATCCGGATTCCGGAAATTTTGTTTTCCGGAATCGGAAAATTTACTTTCCGGAATTCGGAAAAATTCCGGATTTCGGAAAAATTCCGGAATTCGGAAAAAATCCGGAATTTAGAAAAAATCGGAATTTTTCCGAGATCCGGAATTTTTTCGATTTTACTTTCCGGAAAGTAAAAATTCTGGAATTGGCCATCCTTAGCTAGTAGGTTGGATATGTCTTTATCATTTACGTAGACAATTGCTACTGCAGTTATTTACTACTTTATGGGAAAGGTCTTATTTTCACACACAAAAAAGTCGCCGGTATGTCTCAAACATTATCGCGTTCCCACCTGCAGCTGCTCCAAAGCACTGCAAACTACTTTTTAACCAGGCGAAAGGCAGTGAAGGAAAACAAATCTCAACAAATATTCTAATAACATTCGCTTATTGTCAACATACCTACAGTGAGCGCAGAAAGTGTTCGTACACCGTGCATACTTTATACTGAAAACAGCTAGCATGAGAACGGGAGGTGGAAAATACATATATAACCAGAATTAAGACTACACATTCATACATTTTATTTCTATATACAAGAGAAAGGCCAAACAAACACAATCACTGTTTTGTTCAGAAGAAAAGAGAGAATTCCTTTTTTGTAAACGCAAAAAGTCACCGTACACTTATGCTTGAATTAATGCTTATAAAGTATATTACGTTATTTAATATTTTGTGGGATTACCCTGTGCGTTAATGATTGTCTGTAGTCTTCGTGGCATTGATTTCACCTGTAGTAGTTCGTAGTTCTGTAGCTTCGGGACTGATTATGTCCCATTCTTCTTGAATAGCTTTTCTTAGGCCTTCTTTAGTAGACAAGCTGTGCCTTCTGATTCTTGTCTCCAGAACAGATCGTAGATGTTCTATGGGGTTCATGTCTGGGGATTGGGGAGGTGTGCGAAGCTGTTTCAAGGTATTATAGAGTCAGGGGCGGATCCAGAGGGGGGCGATCGGGGCGATCGCCCCCCTCACAAGAGGAAACTCTTATTTTATATATAAATAAACCCATCCATAACAAGTTTGGAGCTCTTAAAGTAGCAGTATTACCGCCGACCGCTCCCCCCCAGAAGTCCGTCCTGGATCCGCCCCTGGCAAACCTTGCAGACAGGCCTCGTTCAACAGTACAAACAATAATTGCGATGTATAATGTTTCTATCACTGTGCGAAACCATAAAAAAAAATAAAAAAATAATAATAAAAAAGAACTGGAAGACCAAGAGTGTTGAGTGAACAAGTTAAACGTTACATTATTAGGGAAAGAAAAAAGGTTCCGAAAAGTAGTGCTGTGGAATTGGCAACGGATCTGGAAACACGCGGTGTTAAAGTATCAGCCAGTACAGTGCGGAATATTTGCAGCAAGGTTAGTAGAAGGGTATCATGGTCGGATAGCCAGGAAAATGTTCTGGGTGAACAAGACAAATCGTATAAAGAGACTAAAGTTTGAAAAAGAGTATAAAGATAAGGGATCAGGCTTCTTTCTGGAATAGGGTCATATTTTCGGACGAAAGTAAATTTAATTTTATCGAGTCCAATGGGAGGCGTATGGTATGGCACAAGGTGAATACAGAGATGAATCCTCAAAATCTCGTCCCTAAAGTAAGACACGGAGGAGGGTCCGTGCTCGTCTGGGGTTGTATGAGTGCCTCAGGAGTGGGTCGTCTCCACATTATCGATGGAGTGATGATCCACAAAGTGTATATTAACATATTAAAGGAATATCTCCATCCTAGTGCGCAGAAGATGGTTCTTGAAAACAATTTATTGTTCAGCAAGACAACGACTCCAGCGGAAAATACTCGATTGTGGCTACTCTATACAGGGGCGGATCCAGGACGGACTTCTGGGGAAGGGGCGGTCGGCAGTAATACTGCTACTTTTAAGAGCTCCAAACTTGTTATGGATGGGTTTATTTATATATAAAATAAGAAAGTTTCCTCTTGTGGGGGGGGGGGGGCGATGGCCCCGATCGCCCCCCTCTGGATCTGCCCCTGAGGTTTGCTATCTTTCTCAAAGACTTACCCTTCTTATGCACTTTAATAATTACTTTTCTTGTCTCCTCATTTGTTTCTGTTCGGTTGCTTCCCATTTCGACAGCCCACCGTGCAGTTTTTTCACTCCTATTCACAACTAAACTCATTCTGTTACTCGTCATGCTATACAGAGGTGTATACTCAGGTGAATACTAGTGAACCCCAGTTGTGGTATCTTTGTTTCGTATTCGTACGTCAGGTGTACGATCACTTTTTGTGTCTACTCTATACATTTTCTACGGAATTTATTTACTTTCTGACCATTAAACTTGTCTTTGTGGTTCTTTATTGATATATTCATAAAGCTTAGTTTTCATTATTCATATTGTGTGTGTTATTACACTTCTTAAATTTTCTGTTTCTTTTTCGCAGGCATTCTCGTTTCAATAGCATAGGTGTACGAACACTTTCTGCGCTCACTGTATGTACAGTAAATACAAATTTATAATTTTTGACTTTACGAAGTATACAATGTGATTGTTCAATAATTAACATAAGCAGGCATTCATTAATTTATATTAATATAATAGTTAACAAAACTAATAAGAGGGTGATTGATGACTCAGTGGTAGAGTTTTCATCTATGGTATTCTAACCCAGGACATGTGGGTTTTCGATGGCTAATTTTGTGTTCGAAAATTTTCCCGGTGGTACTCTTGGTTCCCTTCCTTATATTTGTTCCATCATCACTCATTAACGAATTTAGTTTATCAAAACTCTATAGCCATATATTCATTCTGTCCGTCAGTGAAACAAACAGTCTCAAGAACTATCTGATGGATTACCAATCAATTTTGGCCATGATGTACAGAGTCAATAGTTAAGAATCGAGTTCCCTGATGAATGTAATATTCAAACCGGAAGCGGTACAAATCAACCATTTCCGGTTTTAACGTTAATCATTATATAGTAAATATGGTAATAGATAGCGAGAAGCGGTTTCCAGTAATCGACATATATAACATTCATGTAGATAGAATGTTACCCAGTTTGTGCATCTGCTGAAAATAATGAGCTTAGGTATTTAGAGAGCATTTTCCGCTTTAGAAAATGTGTGCTTGGTAAAGAATGTAGAGAATTAGCTGAGTCAGGCACGTAGCTAGAATATGGTAATAGGAAGGGGGGGGGGTCTGTCACGAAATACTGTGGTTATTTACCAGGGGCTCAATCATTCTAAACTATTTTATTGGCAACATATATTGGTTCGTTTAGCCAAGATTTCTAATGGGGGCATGATATGAAATACTGTGGTTACACACCAGAGGCTCGATCAATCTAAATATTTTACTGACAACATACCCATATTGATTGGTTAGGACAATAAAATGAGGATATATTAGTAAGTATTTTAATAAGAAGCATTGAAGAAATCTCGAGTAAAAGAATATTTAAAAAGTATTGAAAAAGATATCGTCTTCCGAGGTCATTCGAACGGTGTCGAGAATTTTGCGTCTGGGAAATTTGCGCCCTACCTCAAGAACAGGGAAAATTGCGCCTGCGATGTACCTCCACCGGGAAGTTTGAGCCCTGCGAAATAAAAGAACCTATTGGAGCTTACGCATTTCCTCGGAGGGGCTGACATTACAGCATAAACAATCCTCCCCCCACAACCATGCCATTTGTGATTTATCATTGTGGCTATATAAGGGGAGAATAAACTTCAATATAAGCCAAAAGAACACAACGGATCAACGCAATCACTGCTTCTTCCAGAGATGATTTTGGGGGAACACTGGCCTCCCCAGAGCTCTCAGAGTGCCCCCTCGGAGGAGACCAAAATAATACGTCTATAATATAATAATAAATAGAATAGTACCAGCAGTGACCCCCCTCCGGAATACTAAATGTGCCCCCCGGAACATTTTTCCTGAAAGAACGACTGAACGCAATTGTGTGTTTGAAGTGTAATTCCAGCAAGTAAACACACTGTACATAGTTTTCTTGATAATATTACTGAACTGATTTTACATTCACTTTACATTTTCTTCTCTATATTTTGTGTCCTGAAAAGCCAAACAACTCGCAAGGATTGTGAACAGAGATATCTGGGTAGAGCCAAAAAGCCTTTTGTAGATTAAATTATACTCTTTGATTATATTAATAAATAATTATATATAAGTTATTTATACGTTTATTGTAAATTTTGTAGTATAACGAAAAATTGTATTTGTATGGATTGCCCTTTAGTGAACTAAAATTGTATTTTTTTCATTTGTTCGGAATATTATAACGGATGGAGTAACTCACTGAGACGATGAGAGGCAAGCCTAGTTCAAGTGCGAGTGGAAGTTACTTTACACAATACAATAATAAGTTGAATTGTAGGGCGCTAACATCCCAGTGCAAATATATTGCGAGCGCATTTTTTCCTATTTTTGTGGTAGGGCGCAAATTTCCCGGGCGCAAAATTCTCGCATTCAAGGAAAATATAATGTCCGTGAAGTTGACAAGCCACTTATGTCAGACTCCAATTTCGACTTTAAACGTCGCTAGTGCTACGTTAGTGTTCGATAGTGACGCAAATCGTTAGTACTCCAACTGCATGCCAACACGGCCACTTCTAAGAATCATCTCAAAAATGAGGTTAACCGTTAGAGCAAGTAAGTGCTCATTGGTGCCATTAACATTAACGTTAAAGCCTCCATCGTACGGCCCTTTGAGTAATAATAACACCACGTTTTTTGCTAGTCTCAATGCGTCCCTATATTCTCGCGAACATTCTGACGTGCCCAAGTTAGTTATTTTTTTTGGGGGGGGACTATTGTTTATCTGTTATTGTTTATTGTTTATTGCTAGTCTGCAGAGTAGTCCTTACATTAATATGCCATTGTCCTTGATAATCATTGCGTATTTACAAGCAATTTGTTATTACTGTTAGAAGATATCAAAAAACAACAGATAAAATCTACTACTTAACGGTTCATATTTTTCTTTTACAGTACATAAACGATTAATAATAATAATAATAATAATAATAATAATAATAATAATAATAATAATAATAATAATAATAATAATAATAATAAGACTATTCCAGCATAAAAGTTATCAATTGCATCACACTGGCAACAAGCGACGCATATTTTAACTTCATAAAAAATCGTTTCTCACGATTTTCTGGAAAACTACGTATGATAACATCTTCATTATGTCAAGTTGTTTATCTCAGTGTGATATATGTCTTACCTCTGGACAATATCACAGTAAAACAAAAATTAAATATTAGGAGTACATCGTACTTTTGGACTACATCTCATTAACCATGGGAAGATTGAGTAGTGTATACTTTAGGATGTAAGTTTCAGCTTAACTTGCATCATACATTCTAAGGAAATTTGTTCGTTTGCATTTGAACAAAATTCTTAGGATTACAAAAAGAAAAAATATTTTTTCCGAATTCCGGAATTTTTCTGAATTCCGGATTTTTTCTGAATTCCGGATTTTTTCTGAATTCCGAATTTTTTCCGAAATCCGGAATTTTCCCGAATTCCGGATTTTTTCTGAATTCCGGATTTTTTCCGAAATCCGGAATTTTTCTGAATTCCGGATTTTTTCCAAAATCCGGATTTTTTTCGAATTCCGGAATTTTTCCGAAATCCGGAATTTTTCTGAATTTCGGATTTTTTCGAAATCCGGAATTTTTCTGAATTCCGGATTTTTTCCGAAATCCGGAATTTTTCCGAATTCCGGAATTTTTCCGAAATCCGGAATTTTTCTGAATTCCGGATTTTTTTCGAAATCCGGAATTTTTCCGAATTCCGGAATTTTCCGATTTTACTTTCCGGATTCCGGAAAGTAAAAATTCCGGAATTGGCCATCCCTACGGTGTAGATTCTACACCGGCCCCATATGTACTATATGAGCAGTAAGTAGAAAAAATTAAAAATATAAGAAATTGAGTATTCCAGCGGAAACATATGAGGATACAAACTAGGAGACCCCGGTTCAATTCCTACTAACTTCTTATCTTACTTTTTATCTTTCTTCGAACGTTTACTTTTATATTGATTACTAAAAAGCTTGAGTCTATTATGCATGGAATTTGATTTCCACTTTGCCCAACAGACAAACTATTGAATCGAAAGGGGCACTTTCCCACGTATTTCATATATTATAACTATGTAAGCTGCCGACGAGACAATTGCCAAAAGGCGTTTGTGTGTGTGTCTGAGTTTTCATAAAATTTATAATCATGCTTTTTCGGCATCTATTATGACTATTTTACAAACCGTTTTGTAGATATTGACGTACTTTCGGTTTGAGGCTAGAGATGTGCTATAGACTTCAAAACTGGTATACGCATGTATTTTAACGAGAATACACAAGGGGCATAAAAAGATTTTTTACGATTTCTTGCATCGTTTCCGGTTTGAGGCAGACACTGTTATCGTGAGACAAACTGTATTGTTGTCAGGTCTGGACACTATATCCCGGAAGTAATGCCCAGTGTTTCTTCCAGACCTGTATATTTTGGGGGGACACTGCCCCCAAGCTCTGTGAGTGCCCCCGGAGAGGAGCAAAACAATACGTCTATAATACGATATTAAATAGAATATTATTAGCAGTTTCCACCCGGAATAAAAAATGTGTCCCCCGGAACATTGTTTCTGAAATAAACACTGGTGATGTCCCATTTCCAAAGCTACATATGTTTGTATTTAAAGACTTCTGTGTCGTCTCGAAGCTTCACACGAACATAATACCTCCTCTCCAGACCATCTGAACAGTTGCCGTATAAATATATCCTTTCGCTGTACGTATGTAATAACGAAACTATTTTGTTCGCGCAATACAAACAGAAACTACTTTGCTAATACGAAGCAATGGTGATAAGAAAAAAACGCAAGTGTAAACGAGGTTTCGCTGGGAATCGAACCCAGATCTGCTACTTAGAAAGCAGACGAGATACCTCGGAGCCAATTTACTACGTTCGTTCATGTTCGTTCTATTACCCTTAACATAGCACATAATAAGGCAGATCAAGCCAATTCATCAACATGGCAACTTTGCATTCAAGATGACGAATTCTCCAATGATTTGTTGCTTCACTTAAAGTCCCCTTCATCCTTAGTAATATAGCAAAACCTGACTTACCTACTTTGAACAAAACTTACAATTTTCATGGTTACAAATTTTTGATGGATATTGGATCAAAGATGATGACTTTTCCAACATGTCCGATTTCCCCCCTTACTTTCACTGCAATCTACGCATGCTAACAAATTTCGTGTTTCCATCATATCTACAAGTTGTCTAGAATTAGGCGCCCCCCCTTTCAGACCTGGTGGTCACATTTGTGTACATTAAGTTTTAAGCTTAATATAATTACTCTGGAGGATTCTAAATGGCTGGGTTTTTATGTCAGAATTCATTGAACTTTTCTAAATCATTTTCCACTATTTCTGTGGTGTTTTAATCTGTTGTCAGGAAGCAATGCACATTTCTTGTAGACTACTTGCAGGAGCTATCACAATGGACAAAGCTCACCCACGTAGGCTGTTTTATTCTTGGCGAAACAAGCTATTTGCAATAAATTCTCCTTTTGTTTTAGTGATGTATTTTGAGTTTCTAATCTATATAGATCACAATGATGTGTTCGATTAATCCCATTTTTATTTTATATACGTATTTCAACCCTAATGCACGCAAAATGTTTCGTCCATAATTCTCTAAATATGACATCCGCAAACGAATTGACGGTTGTAATTCATTTGTTAAGTCATAAAGAATAATAATTCAAAATAACAATAACACCGGAGAGTAAACAAAAAATCAGGTCTGAAAGGGTTAAAACATTCCTAGCATTTTCTTACCCCGAAGATGACTATTTTTTTTTTCAAGATTAATCACGCATTCGGAAACACGTTTTTGAAGGTATCAGAATTTTCCTGTTATTCACATCACATAATGAACATGTATGGAAAATTTTGTGATTGTATGTTTGTGGAAGTATGCAAACATTTAAGTGTGCTTGCGACTTTAGAGGTATATAATTCAATACATATTCAGTTAGTAAAATTATTTATCGGACTTTTTTCCTATATCGAAAATCAGATCCAAGATAAACCATTATAGCTCGCTTTATGACGCAAGTATGCCTGTCATGTTTGTTTGTGAATGTAGAGGAAGCAGTGACATTTCATGGGGTGTAATAAACACACATATTAACCTGTAGATTATTTTTTAACTTCTTTATTGAAAAACACCAAATATGGCTGGTTTTCTGAGTATTTTTTAAAACAAATAATCCGGCTTTCAAAGTGTTAATGTAGCAATATTAAAGGAAATGACAACCATATTTGTTTTATTCATTTGCTTTTTGCCTTTATTGATTTTACTTTTCCCTTTACTTTCTTTTTATTTCACAAATACACCCAGCCAAAAATAAGTGCAAATTACTGAACTTTTAACACACACACACAAACTATTGCTATTGTATTGGTTTATTTCTGAAGAACAAAGAATTTCTTCAATTTCGTCTGGTAGATGTAATGGAGGATGTTTATTGCTATCAAACGGCGCCATGGGTAACTTCTACTACCTTAGTCACAATAGTTGAAAGTAGCATGTGGGTAGCTACTGGTAAAGTTATCTGTGTTTTCTGTGAAGATGTTAATGGATTGATTTCGTTATACAAATGGCCGGAATAATCGTTCTAGCTGTCTATTAAAAAAAAATAAATAAATAAATAAATTCGCTTTCGTTCAAGAGTATCGTGTACAAAAACATACGTAGTAATATCACGGTCTTGTAGCTCCCCTGTGAGTGATCCTAACAAAGTAAAGCCTCCCTTAGAAGCAGAGACAACTTGTAAACTTCTTGCTGTAAGCTTGAATAGCAAGATGGCGAAGCTTGCATCCAGCTTGATTAGAAAACGTGCAAGCATGTCGCAAGCTGGATTCCAATAACGAAATTACATGCGGGCAACCTTGCATTCAGTGCTCCATTCAAGCTTGACGCAAGCGTTTTACAAGTCAAGTCAATATTCAATGAATGGCCAGTGATGCTATGACGCTCTAAAGCATCGCTTGCAAGGACAACAAAAGGCAGATTGTATGAAAGCATGCGTTTCAAGTGCAAACGTAGAAAGACAAAAGTCGAGCACGTGCCAACTGGTCGAAAGCTTTCTTGCTAGTAGGGACCCAGTCTTATCTTAGAATTTGAAACTAAGCAAGCAAAGAGTATCTACTGACCTCATGTGTACTTTTCTTGTAAATATTATTATAAAACAAAATAAACTCTGCTAAAAAAACTGAATAGAAAAAGAGGTTCATGTGAAAGTACATTTATTTCTATTTCTAGAATTTTCAGTTTCGTCCGGAAGATGTCAAGCGCTAAAGGATATTTGCTACCATCTATCGGTACGGTGTGAAACTTCTACTATTCTAGAATTAGGCCTATACACCTTTGTTTCAACAGTAGAAAATGGGATGTAGTTAGCCGTCATTAAACGGACCATTACCTCTCAGTGTATTGATGGATGTACTACATTAACGAAATCGGCCGAACTGATCACTTTACCCAACTATTGCAAAATAAATAAATAAGTAAAATAAAAATTAAAAATAACTTTTGTTCAAGTTATTGTGTGGAGTAACGTACGCACGTGTAGTCAGACGGACGTGTTAACATTACAACCTTATAAGTCCTACTTTGTGTGATCACAATAAATACGCAGTTAATCATTAATAAAGTAAAAATTGCAGGTGGTAAGCCATCGACAAAACAAAGTAGCGTATTTTATATACAGAAATTGGCATTAACACGTTAAGTGCCGCGTAAGACCACGTTGATCTCGCATCAAATATTGTGGCGATAAAGATGGCACTTAATCTGTTAAGTTTTATTGAAAATAGCAAATATCACATTAATCCGTAAACGAGTGTTATGTCCATTCACGTATAACCTATTAACTCTTCCTTCTTTCTGTATGATTGACTTCTGTACTTCCTTCAAAAAGAAGTGTTAGTGCTGATAAGGGCCGTTCAATCTCCAATCAATAAATGAAGGAACTCTGCTAAAGACAGTAAAAACAAATCATGAGAAACTTACACGCATTTTATGTGCATAGCAATTGTTAAAGATATCCTTAAAGATATTAACGGATTGATTCAATGAATGACTCGGTTAAGGCATTCGCTCTAGCAATGTATCGGAAAAACAGAATTTAAAAAACTCGTTTTCCTTCAAGATTTATCAGATAGTGTACAGGAAGGCGTTACTTCTTAAGATATTAACGGATTGACTCCATGAAAGACGTCGAATGAGATTTTCGCTCAAGAGTTATAATGTGGAGAAACGAACGACGTTACAAATTAATATGTTAAGCATGCGTCACTTCTTTACGAACTCGGCCGACATAGCACGTCTAGCTATGTAGCTATTGAAAAAAGAATCACTTTCATTCCAGAGTTATTATGCAGCTTAACGAACGGCGTTACCCTTTAAGTTATTAATGGATTAACTCCATTAACGAACTCGACAAAGGCTCTCGCTCTACCTACCTATTACATAAAACAGAACACAAGAGACCACTTTCATTCAAGAGTTACCGTGTGGAGTAGCGTACGGACGGACGGATGTACTAAGAAACCAATCTTGTAAGTCATGTTCGGTGAATCAAAAAAAAAAAAAAAAAAAAAAATGAAAGTGTTAAGATAGAGCTAGAGAAACTTAAAGTTATATTTTCTATATACTTCAAAGGACAAACATATAATGGACAGTATAAAGATATAGCATATTATCTGAAATACTCGTTCTTCGTACGGGAATAATGATGTTGATGTAAAATGTTTGGAAGTAAAATAATAATAAAGGTCAACGCTCTCTGCGTTGCCTTCCGTTGCGATTCCCAGACTGGTTGACATGTGCAAGAAGAAAAAGTAAAGAAACCAAAGGAAGGGAATAAATAAGGAAGATCGATACTTGTGGCATATCCACTATCCATTCCGGGGCCAGTTGACTTGCCCTTTCTTGCCTTAAACTTGGGCTTAAATATAATCGGAACTCCTTCAAATGAGCGGGGCTGCGGTGACTCAGTGGTAGAGCTTTCATCTCTGGTGCTTGGGGTCCCGGGTTCGATCTCAGCCCCCGCCAAGTAAACTTTATGGTGGACAAACACTGTTTGCGTAGTTTTTCTCGGGGTTTTCCCGTTTCCTCGCACTATCTTTATTCCACCATTTCATTCATTACTCATCATCACCGTCTCCTTTAGCCTAATCGGTATAATCGTGGGACCTAAAACTCAAAGATTTCATTTCATTTCCAGTCTAACTACAATATACGAGAATTAGAATTAGAATTTGAAAATAAATCAATCAATGAGTGAAACAGATAACCAAGAGCTATATTTTGGACGTTGCTAGGTCCTACTATCATTTCTCGGGCCAGATGACTTCAATTTAGCTAATTGTTTTTTTATTTTTTTATTTTTTTATTCATAGCTGCTAAGAAAGAACAGAAATGGCCACGTGCGATTTCGAAGATGGACATTTTTTTTAGGAGGAACATCAAAGTAAGTAATTTCTTCCTATTTATTGCTTTATTTGACTTTTACAACGTAACTGCCCTCTCCCCAAAAGTAAGGCTATTTTAGGTTTTATTTTACATTTATAATACAAAGGTGAAAATTCTTAGGATAGGTTTTATTTTTAAAATAAAAAAAAACTCCTATTCTGGGGGGCGATCACTCCCTTCTGGATTCGCCCCTGATGCCAAGTAACATTTTAATTGGGTCAATATTTTGTGTGTGATGCAATCTCACAGAAACTTACAGTTGCTTTCATATAACAGAGGAATTATAATCCCTGTTCTTTTCTTCCCACCCTATTCTCTATTCCCTCTTCTCTATTCTATATATATACAGGGTTTTCATAAAGTATGGACGGATTTAATTCGCTTATAATTTACATAAAAATGCTCATATTGAAATCAAATAAAGTGCAAACGGTAGCGGAAGAATTAAATTTTTACCTGTAATCTGCACCAGCTCAGTTCATTCACCGCCACACCTCTAACTGGGCGCCATTTACGTCCACACATTCGCGTAGGCGGCAGAACGTCGCCATGTTCCAACTGCTTGAGCATGGCGTCACAGAAGTTGAACCGGATGTCCAAATCTTCATCATGCAGATCCTGGACTATCTTGATTTTGTAACCTTTGGCCTTGATCGTCTTCTTGGCTATCTCAAACACGGTTGTCTGTGGAATTCCGAGTTCCATGGACCGTCTAGGAATCGACTTCTGTGGGCTGTTGATGATGCTTTCCCTTACCCTGCTCACTGTTGCAGGTGATGTTGGCGGCCTCCCACTTCGAGGACGGTCCAGGACGCTTCCTGTCTCCAAGAACTTAGCATGCCACTTTCGGATTGCACTCTCAGTCGGTGCCGGCTTTTTGAACTCTTTGGTGAACTTTCGACACACCAGAATTGGTGATTTTAGCTCTGCGTACCACAGAACACATTGCGCTTTTTCTTTCACCGACGCCATCCTTGATACGGTAAAAAAAATAGTCTTCTCAAAGAAGTTTTTCATTTATTTATTTCTTTAAAAGACACACACACCAATACAGCTTACAACTTACTTTTAACAGTCAACATTGAAACAACAATGAAAACAACAATGGATGGAATTTAGTAAGAAACTGACCCTTGCCCTCCCTCTCCCTCTCTCAACGTGTTCAGAGTTGCCGCTTATCTAACAGTGTTGCCAACTAAAAATTTAATCCTTCCGCTACCGTTTGCACTTTATTTGATTTCATTATGAGTATTTTTATGAAAATCATAAGCAAATTAAATCCGTCGAGACTTTATGAAAACCCTGTATGTATATATATATATATATATATATATATATATATATATATATATATATATATATATATATAGATAGATAGATAGATAGATATAAACAATACTGAAATAGATATTTAATTTATTTAAATGAGAAAACCAAATACCAAATTTCATGTCTCTAACATTACGAGATTCCAAGATATAGATACTTTCAGGGCCGGATTTAGGGGAGTGCATATGTGCATGTGCACACCCCCTTCGTTGTAAATTTACACTACCTAAAGTGAGAAGCTAGCAGTAAATTTGGCAAAATCAATAGTTTCAGTCAAATTTCTGAAGGTTTGAAGGAAAATGATTCATCGAGAGCAGACATTTAGCATTTCCAGGGCAATTTCTCATTCATACCACAGATTCCTAAAGTCATTTAAAAAAAAAAAAAAAAAAAAACTAAAATTCAATTCAAATGTACTGGCTGCTATTTGGTGCACCTCCCCCTCAGAAAATCTTGGATTCGTCCCTGGATATTTTAGTATAACAAATCGAGGTGAACTAAACTTAAAAGCTCCCGGAGTGTGAAGCAGTAGATCACAGCCTCTGTTGTTTAACCGATCATGTCTCTGGCTAAGTCTGTTCATCAAATATAGTGATCTTTAGTTTCTAACAGGTAGGATATTTGTCCAGCGGATTTCGTTCCGACCAGTAGTCACCAACAAATAAAGACATAGAGGGAGAGCCGAGCCTATCCCTGGCCGAACCCATCCACAAAATATAGCAATTTTTGTTTCCTACATCAATGGTTCTCAACCTTTTTTGACTACCTACACGCTTTACTGAACGTCTGGGACATCACGGCATACTTCTTTGATATTTGTATTATAAATACTACTACTACTACTACTACTACTACTACTACTACTACTACTACTACTACTACTACTACTAATAATAATAATAATAATAATAATAATAATAATAATAATAATAATATAATTGTTATAATAGTGAAAACAATTAGTTTTTACAAGATACTATGTGGCCAGTCCCGTTTTTATGTATTGTGCACCTCAGTGCTCTAAATAATTTGCCACCACCCTGTACCAGTATCACTGATAACTCATAAGAAAATTAATTGTTTACATCATTCACCGTCAGTAATGATTTAATAGCATCTATATTAATAATACAATAAGCTGTGTGTCTGTAGCGCTTTTCAACTCGAGAACCTTAATAGATAGAAACATGAAATTTTAATATGTTTTCAAGCTCTCAGAGAAATGATCCAAAAGATCTGTTTCAGGGCCCTAGGTCACATCTGAGTTTAGATATGCGGGTGCAAGATCCAAACAAGACTAACATGGGGGCATTTTAAAAATAATATAAAAAAAAGACAATATTGAGTTCAATTCATAGTTTTTGGAGTCGCTGAGATGAATAGTGACAGTTTTAGTCCAATTCAACTTCAAGATCATACTCCACTCCCCAAGGAAGGGCGAGATGTTAAAAGTGTACTCTAATCGAAAATGACAGATATTAGTGTTGACTTCATAGTTTTCGAGGTCGCTGAATTTAACGGTATCAGTTTTCGTGATGTTCAAGTTCATCCTCATCCCTTGGGATTGGGGTGGAAGAGGATGACTTTTTAACAATAATCAGATAAGCTAGCTAATTAGTAACTACTGTAATTAGAGTGAATTAAACAAATTAACATATTTTCTCACGTTTGCACGGGACTCTACGGGTTGCTAGTTTTAAATATTACTTTATTGTGAATCTTAAAAAAAAAATCCAAACTTTGCCGCCTCCTAAATTCTGTCGCCCTGTGCTGGAGCATAGAATATCACTTACCTAAATACGGGCCTGTATGTAGCACTGAGCATTATTGCTGCCGCTGGAGTTGTTGACTCGTACAGTCTGTCTTGATTTTAACTAATTTTTATTAAATTCTTCAGGATATTAAATTCTAAAATTTCGCGACATTCTTGAGGGGACTGCGTGACACACCAAGGTGTCGCGACATATCGGTTGAGAACCACTGCCCTGGACCATGGGCTATTTGCCGATCAAGTTTGGTTCAGTTTGGTTCAGTATTTACAGAGTAGGGCTGTACAAGATTTGTGGCTGTCTCGTCTCGAAAATGTGCTGTAAAAGTGATGTCTCGACTCCAAAAATGTATATTTCTCTATTGGAAGAGCCGTGTCTCGACTCGAATTTTGTCAAGAAAATCCTGTGTTGACTCGTCTCGTGCGCATCCCTATACAGAGAAATATAGAATCACCTCTCCATATATATATATATATATATATATATATATATATAGGGTAAGAACCCCAAATATGAGACCCTAAAAGTTAAGATGCTATGTACTGTTTAATTATAGCATAAACGAACACTGTCGTTACTTTAATATATTCAATATTATAATATATTGAAAAATGTGACCAAAGTTGCTACACTGCAATTTTTATGAGGGATACCTAATAAGAGACCCCGGCTTTTTGTGTATTAATTCACCATTCAAGAGATCCCGGTGTATTAATTCGCCATTCAACACTGTCTTTAATCCAAATCCTGTGATGGCACAAAAATATAAAACGTTACACTTTCAATCTAACTCACTTTCTTCAATTTTAGAATATACTTTTAAATACACTGTAAAATTTTATACTTTTTTGTGCATAAACTGCAACGACTTTTGGTCAATTCTTTTAATGTTCAAATATGTACCAAATGAGAAGAAATGTCCAAAATGACAGTACAATGCCAACGAAAACACTGGCTCTATATACAGGACTAAATGTAAGAGACTACCTTGCGAATACAGAAATGTCGATAGAAATAAGCTCCTAATATAAGACTCAATATTACTGTACGGGTCATATTATGAGACTGGTCTCATATACTGAACCCGTTAAGGGTCTCATAATAAGACATTCGACCGATAAATAAAATGACTAACGCCATCTCAAATATAAGTGGAAGAAAACCGGTAACTCATTACATGTTGCAATTCGCATATCAACTGGTATAAAAGAAATTAAAGATAGAATGAATATCAATTTACCTTCTTCATTTTCAGCGCCTGATGTGTGCTCGTTAAGAAAACTTTGTAGGGGCGCAATTTCTTCCAGCCCCCACTATACTAACAACTCTCCACATAACGAGCTCACGGGACTTCAGGTGCTGTAGTGGGCTATTTCCTTTTGTTTTAGCTCGCTTCCACTAGATTGCAGCTCTTACTTCACAAGATAGGGAGGGGTCTCGATTTAGGTGTCTATCCTCATATTAGGGGTTCTTACCCTATATATATATAGTGTGTGTAACAGAAAGGGCAGTAAGTCAGGAGTATCGGCCACCAGATTTGAATTCTGGAATCCCTTAGTGCGAAGCAAGAACAGTAACCAATACAAATTAAGAAACACAGGAGTGTGACGTAAAAACAGTTAACCAAAATTGTGAAGGAAAGTGGAAAAGTGTTAATCCAGAAGTTGATTGAGTACGGTTGAATAATATGATATTGAAAGACGCTGTATTGTTACTATGTATTTATTTTTACTGTATACCGTCGTGCAAGAGCTTTATTTATTTGCTTTTGTTTGTTTTCAATTATTCTGTGTACAGGTGTATTTTCCTTGTAGTCAAAACAAAAGTTGTAAATTATCCATTTTACATAGTTTGGTGAATTGTATAATGTATATAAATGCTTCACTCTTTAGTTGATGCATTTTTATGTACTCGTATGCAATTTACTTTGTTGACTGGTTGGATTGAATTGATTGATTTATTTTGAGTTTAGGTCCTGTTCAGCACCAAGGCTGTATGAGATGTGTGCCTCGAGTTTAATGTGGGATCCCATATGAGCTTCTACTGGGAATCGGACTCGGGTCTCCGGTGCCTAAGGCGCCTTACGCTAACCATATTGCCACGAGTGAACTTATGAATTATTTTGTGTAGATGGCTTAGTAATGTATTACAGCGTTTAAATTGCTGTTTTGAAACAACGTTGGATATATTGTCCCGAGCAGGTTCTGTCCCGAGTGCTTGTCTAGTATATGCGATAAGTTCATCGCTGTCATCCCCTGCCTTCGTCATTTGTAAATGAAATAAAATGAAATCTATCAGTTTAACGTCCTATAAGGCTAAAGGAGACGGATGATCAAGGCAAGTGAATGATGATGGAAGAATTGGTGGAATGAGAATGCGGGAGGAAATGGAAGTACTCTCAGAAAACCCTCGTACACAATGTTGTCCACCACGAACTTACTTGGTCCACGCGTAGGGATGTGCACGAGACAAGATTTGAGACTGTCTCGTCTCGAAAATGTGCTGTAAAAGTGATGTCTCGACTCGAAAAATATATATTTTTCTATTGGAAGAGCTGTCTCTCGACTCGAATTTTGTATGGAAAATTCTATCTCGACTCAACTCGAGCGCATCCCTACCCACGCATCACATGCAAGCGCTCTACTACTCAGCCATCTTGTTTGTCATTGATATGTTGTCGCTTTATTGCATGTATCAATTTACTTGAAATCGAATAAAATTTCTAATTTTGCGTCGGACAATTATTCTCCTTAGAAAGAAGATGGATGATTAATACAAGTGAATTATTATGAATAGTTGGTGGAATGACGATGTGGGAGAAATTTAATAAAACCGGAGAAAACTCATGAACACGTTTTTGTTTACTACCAACTCGCGCGACCGGGAATCGAATAAAGGACATCTCGCATCAGAGATCAGCTTATAGTGCTCCCTGTATTATGATTGTATTCTATAGTAGCCTCATACTCACATACAATGTGAAATCACTGATTTATGGCTGTAAATGCTTCTTTAATAGTTCACCTGAAAACCTTTATTGCCATTTTATATTCATACGAAAACCACATTTTATGCCAAGGATGCGGTTATAAGGACTGGTGAAGTAGTATATCTTCACATTACGAAATCCGAAATGGAAAGAAATAGTCCATCGATTTATTCAGGGATTACCTTCATAGTCTACGTGAATAAATTAAAAAGTTTTTTTTTTAAATCTATAGTCAAGTTACGATGTATTTTCTAGGGAGGTTAAAGAAAGTGAAGCTAAACGGGAAGAAAATAGAATGAACTAATTCGTGAAACAATAATACAGGGTGTCTCAAAACAACACCGATAATTGGGAGGTGATTCCTAACACCAAGATAATACAAAAAGTATAGACCAACCTGGGTACATAAATGGTTTGTTTTGGAGTTAGAGGCTGTCAAATTCATGAAATAAATGAACTTTAAAGATCCATAGATCCAAAACAATGTAACCTACCGTAGTCAGGTCAAGACTTATTTAAGAACTGGTATGTGCCCTATCAAAATACCCAAGTTTCACAATCCTGCGGTACTTTCGCGATAATTTTTATAGAGATAGTTGGTGAGTACTTGAAATTATATGCCAGTAGCCAAACTCCCTCTATAAAAATTGTTGCGAGAGTACCTTAGGATTCTGAAACATGTATTTTTGGATAGCGCACATATTAATTCCTAAGTGAAATCTTGACCCGACTACGATAGGTTCAATAGTTTTGGAGCTATGGACTTTTAAAGTTTATTATTTTCATGTGTTGTGCAGAATATAACTCTGAAAGGAAGCATTTGTGCACCTAGGTTGGTCTATACTTATGATTTTTTCTTGGTGTCAGGAATCACCTCCCAAACGTTGTCAGTGTTGTATTGAAACACCCTGTACATAAACTGAAAACCATGCTACTGCATGTACAAACAAAACCAGGATCCTGTTTCCAATTTCATCTCTACACAACTAATCAGCCATGCCATTTTATACAGACATACTGAAAATAGAAAAATTTGCTAAAAGCATGCAGACTTGTGATGGGACTTTACGTGAGTTCAAAAGAAAACTCAAATTATTAAGTAAGCGTTTCAAGTTTCTATTATCCAGCTCAACAGATACTAATATGTCTGTCTGTTCCACAATAACTTTCGTAAAATTTAAATTATATTAATGATTCTTAGCATCTGACTTCCTTTATGCTTAAGAAGTAGGCCTATTTATTTGAAGGTTTTAAGAATAAGGGGGGAAGAAGGGTAACATGCTTCGTTCAAGTTCCAGTACCCCTTATCGCAGAATCCCTCCAAGAAGGATAATAGAATACCGTATGCCCATAAACGTGATGCATCGGAATTCTCATCTACCAGTTATACCTACTGGTGGAGGGGACTTCCCTTAGTAAATGGGAGTCTACTGAAATATCCAGTATCAGACTGAAGGGTTAAGACAAGCTCACATCTCCCTTAGGCGTCAGGAGGTGTCCCGAGTGTGCAAGTCACCGCATCCCATGGTTTGACTACAACCCGGCAAAGTTGAAGAGTCCAACCCAGATCCGAGACCGAGAGCTTCCAGGAAACCAGCAAAGGTTTTAAGTTCCAGACCTGCCTACCTAGTGTTGCCTACGCGACAAGACAAGACGAGAAATAGGGTTATTTCGTCTTGTCCCGTAAAAGACTCTCGTCTCTTTTCGATTCTCAAAGAATTGTATCGATTCTTTTCTCGATTCTCGGAAAGGTTTCCTCATATAATCTCGAAACTTTCACATCCCTTCTTAAAATTTTACTTTTCTCCTCTCGAAATTATTCTCTGTTCGTTGTGCAAATTTATGTACAAAAATTATGCCCTGATTTTCTTCTTAATTTTATCTACAAGTTATCAGAAGCCTTTCGTGTCACGTGAGGTCCATGGGGTGTGTGGAATAACAACATTTAAACCATATTTATAATTGTAGTATGTTGTGTAATGAATTGTCTGTCTTTAAATGTTGATAAATCTCTTCATTGTGTTCGTACAAACACTTTTATCAATCGTGTCGCCACGTTTGGCCCAATCCTCGTTTCGGCTACCCAATTATCTGACACTTTTATGATAGATAAATGATAAGATTTGTGTCTGCCATTTTAGGCGAAAAAAGGTCCTCGTGTGGCCTAATCCTAGTTACGCCTAAAATGGCGGACAATAAGAAAAAATCGTGGAAATTCAACCAGAGGGAAATTATAAGAGAAAATTCCCTAGTATATGAAGAATTAAGAAATGCAAGATATATAGATTGATATTATATTAACTATTTTCGAGGAGTTAGAATTACCCCCAAAACTCCTTTATGTATTTACTATGACCATGAATATATATATATATATATATATATATATATATATATATATATATATATATATATATATATATATATATATATATATATATATATATATATATATATAATCGATCCAAACGATTTATGGTATGGATTCAAAATCTTAAGAATAGATTTCATCTCAGCTTCATTCTTCTATTGAAGCCAGAAGTAGTAACAACTAGTACAACTTCCGGTTTCGATATTGATTCCTAAATATTAAAAATCGTAAGAGATAACGAGAAATCGTTTTTGATGAAAATTCAGCTTCCGATAAAAAGGTTGCATGCCTCACATTATCACTCCATTGCTGCCGAAAGTTATAGATATATTTACAGTTTCAATATTGAATCTGCATAATCTGGAAATCTACAGTAAAAGAAACTCATATGTAAGAGAACTAGGTATAAATGTTTTCATAACTTTGCTTACTGCACCGAACAGCAGTAAACCTTAGCCTAGACGGCCACCCAACTGAATAAGGGGTTCAGTCGGATAGGTAGTAGACAACGTTCGCTTCATCGTATGGACTTCAGAAACCGATAACCCACGAGGTTACCACTTGTCATTATACCTCACTGCGGTTAATGTCTTACACTTGCAACAAAATGCCGTGACCGGACCATAAAAACGAGTAGTATGGAGCGATGAGTCTCGATTTCAATCTCATCACGCCGATAGTGATCTATAATTTGGTGCCAGCCCAACGAAATCATGTCAGATTGGAACTGTACAACATAATGGAGACTCCATGTTGATTTAGAGTGTTTTCCTGTAAGCAATATTTTGGACCTTTGGTACCTACTATTCAGCCGTATTGTATCGAAATACGAAGGTCTCCAGCGTCAAGCATATCTTTATTTATTTCTGTCTTATGAGTGGAAATGGAGTGTACCAGCAGGACAACCACCCTCATAACAGATCTCGGTTGGCCACCATCTGTTTGGAGGAGCATTCCACTCCTTCCTTCTGAAACAACCAACGAAAAGCCCGAATTTCAATCTCATTGTACATCTCAAAGACTTATGCTATGGACATTCCCGATGTGAAACGAGTGGAAATTCAACTCAAATGTTGTAATTTCAAAAGTAATAATAAGAATTGAAATATATTTTTCTTCTTTCTTCGTTAGTAACACATTGAGATGTTTGGATTGTGGAATTATTCAAAGAGCAATTTGTCAGCGGAGCGATTTGTCACAAATCACTCATTTCAATCAGTTGTCCATTGTTAAGTTATGAGCAATTTTAGGGATCTTTTGTCAGATCCAGCTCGAAATATTTACAAATTTCATACGAATTATAATTACAATAGAATCACAATACGAGTATCCTTTATAATGCAATATCCCTTATAATGCATTAACAGTTGCAAAGAGCATTGAAACTGGAATGAAATCCTCTTAAAGATCAGTAAAGCCTACAATAAAATAACTTCTGCATCCAGATAAGAAGAAACACACAAACTATATTTCCTTTAACATACTGATTAGCAGTACCATTTGACAATATCAGATATTTGGAAACAAGCTGCAAACTAAAAGTTAATTTAAATAGCACTCACCTTTAAACAAAATTATTAACAGGTGTAACTTGTTGTTTTTCTTTCATCTCAAATATAGCTACTATACACTCTGAGAGAGCATTAATATTCTCAAAATGATTTTTTTTTCGAAAAAATTCCCTCCAGTTTTATCTCTACGATTTTTTTATAGTTCGCCATTTTAGGCAAAACGAGGATTAGCTCAAACGAGTATCCTTATTTCGCCTAAACTGGCGGACATAAATCTTATCTTTTATCTGTCATAAAAGTATCAGATAATTGGTTAGGCGAAACGAGGATTAGGCCAAACTATGCAACATCTTTACCAATTTATAGTTTTTACTGTGACTCATGTAATACTAAAACAGAGTTCGTGAACTAAAACTTGGGAAACGAATATTACCCACGATATATGAGAAATTTCTTGCACTTATTGTCTCGACTCTCGTGAACATAAATAAAGATGAGATAAGCTAGTCTCGTGGGCAGCACTATGTCTACTTCATAGGGATTACAGCTGAAGTTCCATGTGCATTGCCGCAACCTATGGCCCACTCCAGCTAATTATTCGGAAATGAGATGAACCCTTCCTGTTCCGCAGAATGTCTCTTCACATTTGGCACATTTTACTCCATAGCAAAGATGTTTACATAGAGAAATGTACAGGTACTTACTGTATATCCGAAGCTCTAGTATAGTAACCCCTACTAAATTAGCTACCTCTTTGACTTGGTCGTCTACTAAATTTTGCCGTACATCATTCAAACATAGAACATTGTTCCGCGCTAAGTTGGTCACTTTTCGGGACACTAGAGATGACCAAGATAGACAAGTTTCACAAAAATTATTATTATTATAGAAAACATGAAATTTGCTCAGGAAAACCACACACTTCATTCAACTGCATGATGCACGGTCAGGACATAAACTCCAAACGTCATTATTTCTGGTTTTGTAGATCAGGATTCTTTACTTCTTAACTAAAATCAAATGATAAGTTAGCCACCTACAATTTGGATATTACATAATTTCGCTGCATTTCTTGACGGGAATAAATAGCCTCGCTATTGATGTCCCTATTAAACTCAGAGTAATAACAATCACTATCACTGTGGGTACATCATTGAAACTATCGGCTAAAACAGTACGAGTCTATTAGTCGTATATTGGGCACTTATGTGGGTCAGACATTGTTCAGTTAGATTGGAGTATAACATTCGTTTCAGCAGCGAAGCTACATGAGACAAGGACCTAGAGAGCGTATTCATGAGCTCACGCTAAGAATCGAATCCAGCTCTTCCATGTCAAAGGTGGGATGCTAACCACATAACCACGGAAGCAAGTGTAATTCAGTTTTCTGTGGTACTAGAGGTGGTCAAGTTAAACATGCATTATAATAAAATAATAAATAGTATCAACATTACTAAGACAATAAATTAAAATATAATTATTATTATCACACTGCTGTACAACTTACACGTGCGCATGTTAGAAAGGCGTGACAATTTCGAAATGGGAGAACCGAAACCCGTTACAATGCTATAAGGCAAATTGTTATCTGAAATCTGAGATGATGAAGCAATGTCACTGAAGAGGTATTCGCAGACCATTCACATTTTAACTTTGGCATTTGTATACAACACAACACATGTCAACGGGTCCTTCACATAGGTCGTGCAAGCTAAGCTTCTTTGCATTGCTATCGTATGTCCACAGCATACTCAAGTGGATGACACACTTATTGTTCCAATAGATCGTGTATCAAGAAATGAAGGCAGATTATAACAACGCCCAGCTGTGAAGTTAATTGATTTTCTTTTGTTAAAATTCCGTAAGTGAAATCGAAATATTATCTTTTTTTTTCCTGCTATGTTTTAAAAACGCTTTCAATATTAGCCGGTTGGAATTCATGTTCTTAGTGCGTGTTTGTGAAACTTCATATGTTTGATGAAAAGAAGGAAAAGTAAGGAAAAAAGTTAATGAAACAAAAAATATTAAAAACACTTTCATCTCTGAGCATGAAGTAGAAAGTAAACAAGAGTGCCAGGCGGTGATTATTTCCTCTGAGAGCAGCTACGACCGCTGGGGAGAACTTTGCCCTCAAATATTGTATTCTAGTGTAAATAGTAGGTGACAAGAGATTGCAACTACATGCAGCTGATTCCAGACCATCTCTGCTTCTAGGTGAGTATTAGTTGATTCATATTAATTTCGCATCTTAACTATATTTCCAAAGCATATATTTTCACATTGCAACACAATTATTTTAAGAAAAAATATAATATAAAGGTATTTCATTTCATTAACACCCATGAGAAAGGTAAATATAATTTAAGGTATAGGTACAGTATAAGTATACCACATTAATAACTTAGCGTTTCCCAATCGTTTTAGTTTCTGGCACACTAACTGTGTAACTTAAAATCCTACAGATTATTTATATATATTTAGAAACATGGACATTACGCAAAAATGATGAAAAACGTCCGGAAGCTTTCGAAATGTGGGTGTGGAGAAGAATTGTGAGAATTAACTGGATAGAGCGGAAAACGAATGAGATGGTGTTATAAATGGTGGGAGAGAAAATAACAATTTTAGATTTTATTAAGAATAGAAAGATAAACTGGTTGGGACATTGGTTAAGAGGGAACTGTATCATGAGGGACATGCTAGAGGGTATGGTAACAGGAGAGAGAGGGACGGGACGAAGGAGACTACAATTAACAGACGGTATCCAAACAGAGAAACCGTAAGTAAAGACGAAGACGTTAGCGGAAGGCCTGAAGAGTGGAAGCTTCTCAGTTGGACAAGTGATTTGCCAGAAATGGCAGAATACCAATGATGATGTTGATGATGATCACGATAACGTATAGCCAATGCCAAGCTACTTTGTATTTTTCACTATACAAACCTGGAACTGCCTGACTATCAAATAATATAAAATAGTTACTGTTACCGTTCTACAAGATAGAAATAATAACCTTCTCTATAAAGCGTGCATTATGTTCCGTAATATTTTATCTTTTTGCCGCCACACCACTGGTTCCATCGCAGCATACCGTGTAAGAATGGATGGCAACCCCTACTCAACTCATACTCTTTGCCATGGGCGGCGATTAGGGGGGGCAAAGGGGGACAGTTGCCCCCTCACTTTTTAGAAATGACCCATTATTGTATATCATTTGGAAATATAAAGTTATTATATGTATTATTGGTTCATAGAAAAAAATGATGCCATATAATATTTGCCGTTACGTGATTACGTATTGGTTATCTTCCCGTGGAGTTATGAAAGCTGCACAAATTACGTTTTAATTGCCACGGAAAATTGCCCAAAATTAACCTATTTTAGCTCCACAATTCCAGCGTACTTTCATTTCTTCTTACAAGGGCTCGATATGTTAGTCAACCGCTTTGAAACTAATTGAGATAACATTTCGAGAAAAAGAAAAAAAGGAAAAGTTTTTCACAAGTTATTCTTTAATTGCACAAAAATTGACAGTTCCTGAAATGTCTTTTCTTCTTTCTAATAGTAAGGAATATTGATTAAAAAGAGAATAACAAGAAACAACTTCTATCTTTTGTATTGTTTTGCAGTGTAATATACTAGTGAAGTGATGGGTTTATTGGTGTACGTGTGTATATACAAATAAATTTAGTGAATTCAACAGAATTCTAGATTCTAGGATTATTTTGTATAATTGGAGTGTGGAGTAATTCTAGAGATTGTTGAGTTTTGATTTATTCCAAGAAAGTGAAAACTGCACCTAATGGCAATGAACATGTTTCGGGAAGCTGCAAATGTATTTCTTTAAATGTCTTAGCATATGCTTGTAGTATTTACTGTCTTTCTAAGAGTAATAACATACATTTAACAGCATGTGTAGAATTAAAAATATAAGATGTTCATTAATTCCCAGTTTCAATATAACTTTTGCAAAACAAGGCTCATTATTCATTATTATGATTAATATTATCCTTTATATTTACTTGTTTTGCAAATTTCTTATTAAATAATTAAATCATACAATTTTCCAGACAAAATTTTAAGATGTTCATGAGCAATGAATCAAATTTCTTCTTACACCTTCGTTGTATAAGAGTACAAAGGGCTAGTACCTACTTGCGTTTCTCTTGTGAATTTACTTAAGAAAATATGAAATACGATATACAGTATTTTAACTGAAGAAGATAGTATCCTATTAGTTATACAACCTTTTGTCAAACGTAGTGTTAGCATCAACCAGGAAAACCAACATTGATATACAAATATTCAGATCATGTCTTGCCCCCCCCCCCCACTTTTAACGTCCAATCGCAGCCACTGTTCTTTGCATCATTTGTTGGTTGGTTGATTTGGTGTTTAAATTCCCGTTCAGCACCGAGGCTATATGAGACGTCGATCTACAGCTTAAGTAGGATCCGAACCACATGAGCTCCCTGCATTTAGCGCTCCTTTTCGGTACCAAGTCTAGTGTTGCCAACACATGACGAGAAAAAGTGCCTAAAACCAATAGCTAAAAATGGGCAGAATGAGCTAGAAAACTATCCAAACGGATATTGCAATTTTGAAATCCCTAGAAGATTAAAAAAAAAAAATCTGCATAAGTGCGTAAAATCTGCGTGTACATGAGTAGTGATGAATGTGCTGCTATAAAGAATGAAAATTTCGCTTTTGCCTTATTCAGTACTACCCGAGACTGAAGGACTAAGCTCAGAACTAAGTTTCGTTTGTCGTTTACTGATAACCGGCTTTGATACTGAAGTGTGTTTATTTATTTCTTTAAATAGACCCTAAGGTCTTGTTTTTTTAAGTCATACATTTTAGCTCTCGTTTCTGATTCCTAAAATTTGCAAAATACGTTAGTATTGTCTATTGAAACAGGCTTAATCCAATCTTCTAATTCTGGCATATTCTCCCATTCAGTTCTACGACTGTGTATACTGAGATTTGGATTTTTTTTTAATTCTCACACTAATTACTGCTAATCGTACAACCCAACACAGCACTAATAAAGAAAAGAACATGATACACAACCAATAAAAAAATCTTAGGCAGTATTCCAACAGACTCTACTTCACAAACTTTCTGCGCACAAAAACTTATATCTAATTGAACTTTAATCTAATTGTAAATAGCAAAATGATGCACAGAATCTAGCAACAAGTAGCTAAACTCAGGAAGTGGCTAGAAACTAAAAGTATATGGCTAGAAGAGCCACTAGTAGCTTTTCCAAAAATTAGTGGCAAGCTAGGCTCTCAAAATGGCCAAATCTAGCCACAAAGTGATTAAATTGGCAACATTAATCAAGTCTATAGGTTCTATAAGACATGGATTTATAGTTAAATTCAAACCATCGTGTAATACATTTAATGCTCTTCCATTAGTAATCGAACCTCGAATCACGCGAACAAGATTGATTTTTGAGTTTTTACGTGCCGTTCAGCAGCGAGGCTATGTGAGACGTGGACCTACTGATTAACGTGGAATCCGAACCACATGAGCTCCCGCCGAATCGAACCCGGGTCTACGCTAACCGCTTAGCCACGAAGGAGCTCCACGCGAACAAGAGGTGCACATGCTAACACTAATATAGACTAGAAAGGGGGGGGGAGCTCTTATGGACTAACAAAATACAAACAAAACTGACAAATCATTTTCTAGAAAATCGTGTCAACGAAACGTATTTGTCATTGAAACTACTTTGTGAATTTTCCTTGAAAAATAAATACATACATAAAACGACAGAGCGTTATTAAGAAAACAATATCGCCTTTTTTTTTTTTTTTTTTGTTAGGAAGAAACTAATTATGAAACCTTCAAAAGCATTAGTGACATGTTGATTTATAGAAAATTTAAAGAAAATACGAATTTTTGAGCTTTCTAAACTAAAACATCGTTAGTTTTACTTTCTGTGGTTCGATAAGAGACCACATGTATTCATGGCGTCGTGAGTTTTATCGGCATTCTCCTCTTTCGTTCCACCCTCTTATTTCACCATTTCTTTTTCATAATCAACTGCTTTTATTAATCATCTGTCTCCCTTAGCCTAAAGAGCATAACCGTAGGGTATTAATAAATTAAAGATGTAATTTTTTGCCTCATTTTTAGTTTTGTTGATTGATAGTTTTGCAATTTAAACTTTCTTTTCAGCGTCGATACTATATCAGATGTGGATTTACGACTGATCGTGGGAATTGAGCCATATAAGCTTTCACCGGGAGTTGAATCCGTATGTGTTCTTCTGTCCAAAATGATTGTCGCACATCTATAACTGTCTTGTTGTGGGAATATAATTTGATAATGATTTTGCAGGGTACTTTTAATACTGTTACTATGTGTATAATCGGGAAATTTATATTTGTGGTAAATTTCATAGGAAAAGAATTATAAATACGAAAATTAGAGTGAGTAAAACAAAATGTTGCTAAATGGACAAGAAAGATTTATTTCGTTTTATTGTTCTTGTTTACTGCTCCTTTGACATGAAATTTGCCGCATACATGTCTTTGCCGATTATACACATACTAACATTATAAAAAATACCGGACGAAATCGTTATCAAATTATATTCCTACAACAACATATTTATGCGACAATCATTTTGGACATGAGTGTACCACACTAAAGGTGAAGACGCTAAGCATTAATCTCATAATCGTTATAGGGTAGAGTAAGTTAAAAATAGAATCAACTTTCCTAAGGAGCTCCACAGGAGCAGTAGATTTAAAATTTCGTTCCAGTTGATTGATGGATATAGCTTTTAGGCCTTTGCGTATATAGACAGACGCAGGGGATAAAATTGAACAGGAACACCGGGGGACGTAGTTTCCCCACGTCCAAAAATATCTATGTCGTTCCTCCACTTCCTAAAAAATTACAATGGACAAAGATAGGCACGGGGGACGGTGTGATGTCATGCGTCTCCCTATCTTTTTAGATCCCCTTTTACCCTTGTACAGACGGACATAAAAACGGCTGTTTCTTTTGTATATTTGTTAAAAATTGGAAATAAGTTTCAGTCAACTTTAAATTTTTCTCTATAGATAGAGGTATTATATGTTCCGTTTCGACCGGAACAGTTTAGGCTTGAGGGTTGTCATTTTCAAATTCGAGTTAAGAAATTTCCCTGCTTTCGTGGAGAACACTAATTCATTCAAATCTTAGATCTCAAGCGCTGTTTTAGTGGTGCATGATTCAAACCATTGATAAAGTGATTATACGGACATAATGAAGATCGTTCATCAGCGTTTGAAAATATACTAGTCATTACACAATTTGCTTCAATAAAATAATTGGTTTGAATCTTGTTATATCACACACATCGTGGACCTCTTGTGACGCGGAAGGATTGTGATAACTTCTGGAGAAAATTGAGAAAAAAATCAAGACATAAGTGTTCTACATACATTTACAAAACGTGACGAGAACAATTCCAGTCTAGTCGTTTTCTGATAATCGAGACAAGACGAGAAAAAACATTCTTCGAGATTCCAGACGAGACGGGACTTCTACAAAATTCACGAGACGAGACCAAAACAAGAAAGGCTTATTTTTTGTATCGTTTCGTGTCATGAACAACACTACATAAGAGGAATGAAGTAAAAAGTGTTCTTTTGCACAGTAATATCGATCTTTTCGATCATTTTTACATGCGCAAACCTTTCCTCCACCTCACTCTTTACCCATATTAGCAATAAATTTGATCTTCAAAGGCATAGGAAATGTCACTATGAATTGGATACTTATATTCTAATATTTGGCGTTTTCTATTTGGTCTAGGAATTAATTTGTGCGGTTGGTACGCACACATTGAAGCTGTAGTACAAACACAAAATACATAAATACCTTAAGAAAAATATTGTCCATCGCTAGCCACCACTTTCGCCCATCTGTCAGGCAATGTACGGATTCCGTGGCGAAAGAAGTCCTCATCCTTGGAAGCGATCCAGTCAGAGACCCATGTTTCGATATCTTCTGAAGAAGTAAACCGCTGTCCAATCAAATCGTTGTTCATGCAATCGAACAAGTAGTAGTCCGAAGGAGCAACGTCTGGTGAATACGGCGGGTGGGGTAAAACTTCCCATCCGACATTTTCTAAATAGGTTTTGACCGGTTTTGCGACATGTGGGCGAGCGTTATCATGTTGAACAATAAGTTTATCATGTCTGTTCTCCCATTCTGGTCGTGTTCTGGCCAGAGCTTGCTTCAAACGCATTAATTGTCGTCGATAACGTTCTCCATTCATAGTTTCACCGGTTGCAGCAGCTCATAGTACACCACACCTTTCATATCCCACCATATACACAGCATAACCTTTGCACAGTGAATATCTCGTTTTGGTTGTGATGGACCTGGTTCACCTGGTTTCACCCAGGCCTTTTTTCGTTTAGGGTTCTCGTAATGGATCCACTTCTCATCACCCGTAATAATTCGATGCAGAAACCCCTTTCTGCTCTGTCGTTGAAGCAGCAATTCGCAAATGCTTTTTCGTCTTTCAACGTCTCTGTCTTTCAATTCATGTGGAACCCAATGTGACATCTTTTGAATCATTCCCATGGCTTTCAAGCGTTTGGAGACTGTTGTTTGATCAACGCCTAATACTGCTGCAAGTTGTTCCTGCGTTTGACACGAATCCTGCTCGAGCAATGCTTGATTTTTTTTTGGCTGTCCAGCTCGCTCTTGGTCTGCCAAGCCGAAATCGCCACTTCTAAACCGTGCAAACCACTTCTGACACGTTCGCTCAGCTAGAGCATGGTCACCATACACTTCCACCAAAATACGATGACTTTCAGTCGCACATTTCTGCATGTTAAAGTAATGCAGCAGGACACCCCGCAAAAACGCTTTATCAGGCACAAATTGCGCCATGTTCACTTAACTACAAACTGGTGTTGTTGACGCTTTAATCCACTGCCCTATACTACGAACGATACGCGACAGGGGTTTGCAACACATGTGTGGATACACGGAACTGTGGGACGCTCCGTTCGTTGCGCCATCTCTTGTCCACCCGCACGAATTAATTCCTAGACCAAATATTATTTTTGCACAATCCATCTCAATAAACCCGAAAACTATGGATTGACGGAACGCTAAACAAGAATTTTAGGAATGATCCAGAAATGCATCTAACTATTGCGATCTTGACAAACAATTAGTTTTTGGATCAGGGGCCACAAAGTTTTTGAATGGCCACTAAATACAATTTCCATTATTTTCTTAATGGAATAAACACATCATACTGACTTAAGTGATAGATTGGGTTTGGCTACACTATATTCAGTTTTCCAGATATAAGGCATACAAGAACATTTATGATCAAAATATATTTGAGTTTTTGGATCAGGGGCTACAAAATTTTTGAGTGGCCCATAAATCAAGTTTCCTTATCTTTTACGGCATAAGAACATCATACTGAGTTAAGTGATAGTTTGGGTTTGGCTATAGTGTATGTAGTTCTCCAAATATAAGGCGTACAAGAAAATTTTTGCCTAAAATATATTGGATCTTTTGATTCAAAAACATGAAATTAATATCAATAATAAATCGGATGCTGGAGTGATCTACAAGAAGTTGAAAATGACATTTAAAGACAATTAAATCAGACAATGTCCATAAAACTTACTTTAAGTACATTGTGGAAAACGTTTAATGTTCGCTGCTTTGCATTTTTCTCTTGGTTTCTGACAGTTCTATATCCCTTACGAACATTTTCTATATACTACACAAGTCGTTTCCCTTGACATCGCTACTCCTGTAACCTATATAAATCATAACATATATTATTTTGGACTATGAATTGTAAGTGAAGAGAAAACAAAGATAATACAAAAGAGTGTAATATTGAACACATAGAAAACTAAGAAATTTCCTGCAAACACAGTACAAACCGGAAAATAAAGAGAAACAGTAATGAGTAGTGAAGTAAAATACGAATAATAATAATAATAATAATAATAATAATAATAATAATAATAATAATAATAATAATAATAATAATAATAATAATAATAATAGAAATTGCAGTTCTTATCTTTTAGATTTTCGTTCTTACCGCTGATAGTGAGAGAAAGTTTTCATGCAATGTCATCAGTATGTGAGAAAATTTCTCAGCGTATATGGAACGAGATAAAAATCAGAATAACAAACACATTGGTAGACACTAACAAGTCATTCCTTAAAATTATATACTGTATGTAGTATTAAGCATCTTTGAAAGGAGAGCAAAAACCTTGAAAAAGAGAAAAAGCAATTTTCTTTGTTCGTAAAGTGTGTGTAGGGTTAGGGAAACGACCTCTCAATCGTTTTATTATGTATGTAGTGATGTAAAACGAGTAGAAATGTTTTAAATGCAAACATCTAAAAAGAACTAAGAAAATTAATAAGATGTAGGGGTAGACTCACAGCAAATCTAGCGAATTTAATCCCTTTCAAATATTTTGAGTGCCTTCGTTTATTTTAGGGAATTTTGAATTATATATTCGCACACATGAATATTGGATGAGCTTAAAATAATTAAATTTACTTCCTTCTTCGTAATGCAACATTACCCATGCTTTTATTACTATTTACTATCTTGATCTTCTTTTATTTTTATTTTTTAAGACACCTTACCAGGCCCGTAGCCAGCCCAAAAATGTAAAGGGAGGGGGGGCGGCTGAAGTTAGGGGTGCCCGATCGAACCATATTATAGTTCATTTGCAAGCCTACTGTGATAATTTTAGGTGGTCAGCAATAATTTAGGGGGGCCAGACCCCCTAGACCCCCCTGGATACGGGCCTGCACCTTACTCCTAATCAACTTTATAACTACAACAGTAATATAGATCACACACAATGCAGCATTGCATCACAAACTTAATCCGTTCCGTGACGTTCTTCGTGACCCAAAATGTTCTTAAACCAAAATTTACTTTTCCCACTGAAATTTGTGCAAATACAACTAATTCGCTCTAACCATAGAAGCATAGTACTGTATGGATTTTTACACTTTTAAATGCTTTGAAAAAATAGGACGAAAATGTCATTATCATTTTTAAAGACAAATAACTAACACTCAATTAAACAAAACAACTTGAAAGCTAAAAAAAAAAAAAAAAAAAGACTCAAAACAGTTTTTGATCACAACATTCTAACAGATAATGTTCACGGCAAGCGCACAAAAGCACTAGTGGTTGCTGCTTGGAATTGTGGGTACATGTGCTAGTGTCCGCGTTCATAAGCCCACAGAATAAATAGTTCACATAACTGTTCATGAACCGAGGCGTTCATAATCGGAAGATCCCACCCTGGTTCGATTCCTGGCGGGAGCTCTTGAGGTTCAAATTCCTTGTCGAGGTGCTTCTCTTGTGAAAGGAACGCTGAACTTCAAACTAACCACCAATCGAACATGCAAATCTAGTCCTTAGTTGTAAACAACTTGCCATTAAGGTTCTCTAATAATTCAGCAAGGAATTATGATTTAATATATTGTATCTATATAGGGGCCTAACTATAGGGGCCTAAATAAAAATGAAAGTGGCTATATTTGTGACTTAACATTTGAACCAGAAAACCGATCTTGACCAAAATTTTCAACGTAGTCGAGGTTCGGGGCTAGGATGGTTTCTATCATTTCACTTTGACGGTGCAACTTAGGGGAGGGAGACATGTATAAAAATTATCGAAAATGACAGATATTATTGTCGAATCCATAGTTTTTGGGGTCGCTGAGGTGAACAGTGACACTTCCGATGCTGTTTAAATCCAAATTCAGTCCCCCATTAGTACTTCTAAGGGAAGATGGAACATGAAAAATAATTGCAAATGACCGATATTAGTGTCGAATTCGTAGTTTTTGAGGTCTTAAAGTTGATTGGACCCATTTTGATGCCCTTTTATGTCCAAAATGATAATATTCTCCCCGTGCGAAGAACGGCTATTCTGCTAGTGGAAAATACATTTCTCTTTGACGCCATCTTAAATATTATTTTGTTAATTTGTAGTGGGTTTATTAACCTGTGGATTGGGATCTTTCAGGGGGACTCGAGAGGAATACGTGAGGGCCGAGAATGAAAGTAAAAAAGATAAGTATAAGTAGAATCTAATAGCAGTAATATATGTTTCTAAAGAGTATTTTCAACTTCTTATTTTGATGGCCATACTTTTATTTGCTTTTGTCAGCTTCAGCAAAGAGTGTTAAATAAAATTTCAAATAAATAAAGAATTGTCTAAAGAAAAAATGGAATAAAACAGGAATGTGTAAAACTCCATATTGAAATACTATTTAAAATTATGCTTAGTGTGAAACCTGTCTGATTTCCCTAGATTTCATAAGTGACAAGCTTCAATAATAATCAAAAACATACTTCACAAACCGGAAATTACTTTTAGGGCCACATACAAGACGATATTATGAAAAAAAAGAAGAAAAAAAAGAGAGAGAGTGATCTTGATATGAAACTGGTTGGGAAAGCCTGGTTTATAGTGTTGACTATAAGGCCTAACAACGTATTAAATCCGTAGGGAATTTGTAGTTAGTATTTCCACGAGACGAAAAAGAATTTTCTTCATTGGATACGGGACGAGAAACAAGTGTTGCAATAGAAAAACGTTTTTCGAGACGAGACAGCACTTTCATGGCACCTTTACTAGGTGAGACATGCATCGTCTCTCGTGTGCAACACTATTTATGGTAGAGTTGAATGGAAAATATTGCAAATATTAAGTTATCTATCATTGCTAAGTACGATGACATATTGTACAACCGACAATACAGGAAAACATGTAGCTTACTGAAATTCTAGGTACGACTTTGTTATTTCATGATGAGAAGTAAATAATTAATGATTTGAATTATTTGGAAAGTTTTTAAAGTATTACGAAAATTGTAAAAAAAAAAAAAAAAGCCTATATCAAAATGAGAGTTAATTGTGTTATTGAAATTGAAAAAAAAAAAAATCAAGAATTTCTTCCAGAATTTGCTCAAACAGGTAAATCAATACGGGTGTAGAACAGTATGGAATGAAAAAATGGGAATTTTAAAACTTTATTTGTAACAATGGGGAAAATATGCATTTAGATGTGCAGAAGACAAAACTAAAATTTTAGGGTAATTTGAGCATGCTTTGAGGTGTCGCAAATACGATAAAGTTTCATAAATTTGAAATTCTTGTTGTATTTCAGCCTCTTACGCTCTTCTTTTATATGCACTATAAAAGCTTTAATTATACTTGTTATTTATTTTTATTGAATTAACAGACATTTGGGGAAGGGAAGAAGAAGTAAGGAGTAATAGTTCCATCTTAGAGTAACATTTTGTTTTAAACAAGTCGAGAGGTCCTTCGTGGCTAAGCGGTTAGCGTACGCGCCTTTGGCGTGGGAGACCCAGGTTCGTTTTCCGGCGGGAGCTCATACAGTTCGGATTCCACGTTAATCAGTAGGTCCCGTCTCATATAGCCTCGCTGCTTAAAGGAACGTTAAACTCAAAATCAACAGTCATTAAGCAAGTCGATTTTTGCATGATAATTTATTTTTTTTAACTTCGTAATACATTTAAAGCTCTCTTTGCTTTCTACGTTGAAAGTTTGTTTCATCAATAATAATTAAAAAAAAAAAAAAAAAAAAAAAAAACATAAGTACAATAAAGGTTTTTATAGTGCAAATAAAACAAGAGTGAAAGAAACTGAAATAGAACAAAAAATTCAAATTTATGAAACTTTATCGCACTTCCGGCACCTCAAAGCATGCTCTGATTACTCAAAAATTTTACTTCGGTCTTGTTCACATCTAAATGCATCTTTTCCCCGTTATTAGAAATAAAGTTTTAAAATTCGCATTTTTTCTCGTTTCACTCTAATGTAGAATTCTTTCTTTACATGCTCTGAGAAAATATCTAAAGAAGGTTCAGGATATATGATGACATTAAGTGACTCAGACCTCTGCACGTTACAGTAGTCGTTTCCAATAACCTAACAAGGCATCAATTTCTGGATTAAGGAAAAAGCCAGATGAAATATTAGCAATTAGGTTTGACCCAGATATTGCAACCAGTAACAAGAACAAACTCTCTCTCTCTCTGTCTCTGCCGCCATCTATCAAGAACTCTTGCGCATGTCTTGAGGCGACGACTACACAATTCGGATGGTAATTACAGGATAGACTCCTCGCAGTCTTGGTTATTGCCCCCACACGAACAGGTGAAAGTTATATATTCTGCTGTGCTGTAACTTTTTATAATAGATTCAGTAGAATAGTTTTCCTTATAATAGAATACATCATTTTATTCGAGCGACTTGGTGAGTGGAACGATTTTTCAATTTTGTCTTCTTTCTATGTTACTTCACAAAACTTATATAGTCGATTCAACAAATACAGGAATTGGTATGTTAATTTGACATTCAGGAGAACTTGTCATGCAACATCACTTAATCACAGTGCAGTGCACTTCGTGGGTCATGTTCCAACCATTGATTGTGGTTTAACTACTTAGTACGGAGCAGTGGCGCCCGAAGAATTTTTTTAGGGGCCCATCTCCATGGTTACTATATTACGTCTGGTATTTCTGGTATCCAAAATCAGGGGTTTGCTATATTACGTATACATTTTCGTGAGCCAGGGGCCCGGACTCTACCCTGTCCCCCTTCGGACGCCCACGGTACGGAGCTAACCAATTGGCCCATTAAACAGAATCTACTTTTAAAGTGAATATGTCAGCTAACTATAGTTTCAAAACAGACGAAAATCATATGCACGAAGAAATTAAATGTCGACTAAAAGCAGAGAATTCGTATTATTCAGTTCAAAATCTCTTGTCATCGCGAATGCTGTCGAGGAATTTGAAGCTTAAGATAGACTCTATATAAAATGCTAATCATACCTGTTGTTCTGTATGGTTGCGAAACAAGGTCGCTTACTCTGAGGGAAGAACATAGTCTTAAAGTATTTGAGAACAAGATCCTCAGATTTTTACGTCCCGTTCAGCAGCGAGGCTATATGAGACGTGGACTTACTAATTAACGTGGAATCCGAAACACATGAGCTCCCTCCTGGAATCGAACCCGGGTCTCCCGCGCCAAAGGCGCGTTCGCTAACCGCTTAGCAACGGATGAGCTCAGGGAATGGCGGAAACTTCATAACAAGGAACCATATAATTTATACGGTTTACTAAACATTGTTAGGGTCATCAAGTCTAGGAGGCTTAGGTGAGCAGGACATATAGCTAGGATGGAAGAAAATAGAAACACTTTCAAAGTTTTGCCTGGGAATCCAATCGGAAAACGACCATTAGGAAGACCTAGGCGCAGATGGGAGGACAATATTAAGATGAATCTCGCAGAAATAGGACTACAAAGTAGAAACTGGATACAGTTAGCTAAGGATAGAAGTCAGTAAAGAGCTTTTATGAACGCGGCATTGAACCTCCGGGTGCCATAGGCCATATATTATAGTTGGATAGTTAGTTAGCTATAGATTCAAATATTTGTTTGTCATCATATTAGAGGTTCGCATGGACAGAATTTGAAACGTCCAATCTGATGGGATTTGTAATTTAAAACGTACGGTCCACCCCAAGCTAAATCGCAAAATACAGTTCAACCAGTTTCAATCCCGACTGGGTTACTCTACAGGGGCGTTATTTGGACGCCAGGGAAGGGAGGGGGCACTTGCCCTCTGTGTGTGGGAAAGACAATTTAATCAATAGTATCTTCTAAATAATTAAAAATAAATTTAACGATATTTGATATTTAACATCTCGTAGACTCCTGAAACAATTTTGGCGATTTTTGCTACATGAGTGGATAATGGTCTTAGTTTTTTTAATAACATATTTTCAGCAAGGGAGGAGGTATGGGTGACGGAGTGACGAGTGGGAGTGAAAAATAATCGAAAACGATCGGTATTAATGAACAAACCATAGTTTAAGGGGTCGCTGAGATGAATAGCAACACTCCGTTGCCAAATTCATCACCCGTCGGTATGAAAGAGTGAGGAATGGGAATGGGAAAAGGTTACATGTAAAAATAAAAAAAAAAGACCGATATTAGTGCCAAACCCATAGTTTCTAAAGATACTGAGAAGAATAGTGACACTCATTAAGCCCAAAGCCCTATATCATTAAGCCCAAAATCATTTTCTATTGACATGGGGTAAGGGAGTGGACTGGTAATGAGTGACGGATAAAAATAATCGAAAACTACTAAATTTAGTGCCCAATCCATGATCTCAGGGTTGCAGATATGAATAGCCCAAATTCATTCCTTATGGGCATGGGTGGTGTGAAATGAGGAGATATGAAATGAAGTGAATTATTTCAGTTTAACGTCCCAGGATTATGCACTTTAAACTAAGGAAGACGATGATTAAGGCAAGTGAATGATGAAAAAAGAATTGTTGAAATGAGAAAGTGGGAGGAAATGGAAGTACTCCGAGAAAACCCACGGACATGATGTTGTTCACCACAAATTTACTTTGGTGGGAATCGAACCAGGGACCCTATGCACCAGACGTAAGCGCTCTACCGCTGAACAACCGTGCCTCCCTTGAAGTGAGAAGAAGGGTGACGTATAAAAATAATCGAAAACGAGCAATATTTGTGTCTCTTATCCGTAGTTTTCAGGATCACTGAGATAAATAGCGTGATGCTTCCATCGGTATGGGGGTTCGAAGGGCGAGGGTGGGAGTGGGTAACATTACGGAAATCTATCATTACACTTTCTTTGAAATGCGTATCCTAGGGTGAAAAGAACTAAAATACTTTCCACAAATCTACTCTCTCTGTAGGGAGAATCCACAAATCTATTTTCTCTGTAGGAAGAACATACATTCCAACTAATAATACAGTTTGGGAAAGACAATGGGGAAGATGACGTGAAATATTTCCGTGTGTGGGGTATGGATAGACGCCGTTATCCGTTAAGATGTTAATGAATTGATTTGATTAACGACCTCGTCCGAGATAATCGTTCTAGTACACCTATCTATTGCAAATTATTATTATTATTATTATTATTATTATTATTATTATTATTATTATTATTAATAATAATAATAATAATAATAATAATAATAATAATAATAAATAAAATATTCGCATTCGTCTGAGAGTTATCGAACGGAAAAATAAAATGAAATATTTGAGTTTTACATCCCACGGTAATGCCGGTTAGGCTAAAGGAGTCGGTGATGATGAGAGATGAGTGAAATGGTGGAATGAAGAAAGCGGGAGGAAACGGGAGAACCCCGAGAAAACCCACGAGCACGGTGTTTGTCCACCGCAAAGTTCACTTGGCGGGGGTTGGGATCAAACCCGGGACACCAAGCATCAAATGTGAACGCTGTACCATTGAGCCACCGCGCCCCCCAGTTATCGAACGGAGTAACAGACAAACACAATAACAAAACAGACGGAGTACATAACAAAACAACACAATCTTATAGGTCTCTCGGTGTGATCTTACTAATATAGTGTTCAATTCCTGGTGGAGATATTCGGTCGAAAAATTGTAACAGTTTTTTTTTTTCAGCCAACCATCCTGAGTGATAGTTTCCTCATTCACACTAGGGTTGCCAACTCTGGAAAGTAAAAAGCCAGCACCTCCTTAAAATTCCCTGTAATATAGGTCTAAGTGTCAAGTATCTCTGTTCGGACTGATACATGGGAAAGAAATGTACTATCGTGAGCAAAAGTGCATTAGCACCTATATTTTGCATATCCTTAGTACAATACATTCACTAATAGGCTTAATATATATATTGTGCTATAAATGAAAAACTGAAATTGGCATTGATCATTTTATTGTATTTAGCAGTAATTGTCACTTCTTTAAAATTATCGAAACAGATTAATAGAAGTATATTATCCTTTATGTTACCATTTTAGATGTGGAAAGTTAAATTTATTCTTTAAACTTCAACTACAGGAAATTGCTTTAAGAAGTCTTTTTTCACTCTCAATGAATGTATAAAATTCCTTATAAGTAAATTTCAAATTTTCCATGTTACAGTCCCTGTTATCCCTTTAAAATTATATAAACAAATTAACAAAATATATTAGTCGTTGATAGATGGTGAAAGGTAACAGTTTTGAATTTACAAAATGAAAGTTACTTTTTAAATCTATGCTTCGAACTACATACAAATTAAAAAAAAAAACTGTCATAAAGGGGTTGGTATGAAATTTGTGCCGGCCACCGGCTTTAATCAAAATAACAGGAATATTTCCGACCAGACCGGTCAGAAACCGGCCAGTTGGCAACCCTAATTCACACCAAACAAATGCCTGGATAGTACCTAATATAATGATCCTAGGCCGCTTCCTCCCTACCCAATTCTTTTTCTCCTCCCCGATTCCTTGGACAGTATGTTCGGTGAAGGACTTCATCGTTCACACGTGACGGGCTAACACGTCCATACCTGCCAAAAGCAAGACATCTAATTCCTAATCCTAATCCTTAATAATAATATAAGAATGAAAAATGTAAAAATCTATTTATTTTAGAATCACGCAGTGAGACTTATAAAGTTATGTTGTTAGTGCATGCGTTTCTTACTCTGCACGACAACCCCTGAAAGGGAGAGTTTTTAAAATCTGTTCCTGGTAATAGACAGCTGGAATGATTATCTCGACCGAGGCCGTTAATGGAGTAAATTCGTTTACATCTTAATGACTAACGGCGACTTTAACTGGGACTACCGTATCTATTCCCCTATTCCACACATGTAAGCTAATTTTTAATTGTTTTTCGTTAATAGATAGCTAGACCCATTAGCTCGGCCGAATTTCTTAATGGAAAAATGAAATGAAATCTTTGTGTTTTACATCCCATGGTTATGCCGACTAGGCTAAATGAGACTGTGATGATGAGAAATGAATGAAATTGTGCAATGAAGATAGTGGGAAGAAACGGGAGGACCCCGAGAAAACCCACGCACACGGTGTTTGTCCACCACAAAGCTCATTGGGCGCGAGCTACGATCGAAGCAGGGACCCCACGCACCAGAGATGAACGCTCTACCACTGAGCCACCGCGGCCCCCAATTTGTTAATGGAGTCAATTTGTTAACATATTCAGACCTTCACAGATAACGGTGGCTATGCATGTCCTATACGAGGAAATATTTTAAGTAACCCACTCTACTGCTTTTACCGAAGTTTATATCAGATTGTCTTGCGTCCCGCGTTTCCAAACCTAACCTAATTATTTTACTGTTGTCTTGGCTCAAGATAGGACCCTGATGATCTCCGTTCCTGCGACAATAAACTCTTGGATTTCCGTAAGTCAAACAGTCAATTATATCTGTTTGCTTTATATGCTCGAAATTTTGGAAGGTTTCTATAGCAAGAAAGATGGATGATAAAAAAAATTTAATGTTTGTGTTCAATATTATTTTAAAATGAAGAAATTAGAAGCAAGAACCCTTAATTTAGCCGAAATTACGAAAGTTACCAACTCTGTTTGAAAGGTCATTTTTCTATACCAGGATGGAATTCAACGTAGAACTGAGGCTTCCACGTCAGTGATAGAACAATGTGGATTCATATCCAGAAACAAAATATTTAATCAAATATTTCTAACATTTCTTATATCTACAGGCTCCATATAAATGAAGCAAAAAGTGGAAATTATCTATCAAAATGGACGAATTAAAACATAATATTAAATGAAAATCACGTCTTGCAGTAGAACAGACGCATAGCACGTTAGAAATCGGTAGTTCAGTTAAGCACGAGAACGTAGAATCAACAGTAAATGTGGTTGAAGAGAGTTCGAGTCTCGTACACATTTTGTTTACTATTACAATAGCTTATACTTTAGATTTCTGTATGTAAGAAAAACAATTAAGCTACTTCATATGTTTAAAACTCATCATGATATCAAAATGAGAAAAAAATACCATGCTTCTATCTGTATTACTGAACTGTTCTTTATTTTTGTTTGTAGAAGTTTTGTAATTATTTTCTGTATGCTCTTTTATGTATAAACAATGCTTTCCAGTAAATTCTAATTCCTCAAAGCAGTAATTTAGGAAATTTTATGATCAGTTTTCACGTAACGTATCGTCATGAAAATGGTATGAGTCTAAAACATGTAGTAATAGTAATCATTGGAAGTATTACTAATGTATTGATCTCAAGTGAAATATATTAGGCTATATTAATAGACAATACGCGCAAGATAGTCGAAGAAACGGTGTAGTTTGAATCTATCAAAATATTAGGTGGGTAGAGTAGATCTCAAAATGATGGTAAAAACAAGAGTATGTATAACTTAGTGATTATGAAAGAAATTGTGATAGCCGATTAGAAAGTAATGTGAAATTACTTGTTCCTGAGTGCAGGAGATCTGCTTATTTAAGAAACAAGAAATCTCATAACGCAAAGAAAATACAGCAGATGATTATTAATTCAACTAATGTTTGCAATTTTCTTTTTCTCTTTTATTAATTCGACTGATGACTGCAATTTTCTTTTTCTCTTTCTTTCTTTCTTTCTTTCTTTCTTTTTTTCTGTTTTCTTTTACAACTTTTATATAATACCACTGCACAAGCCGCAATTTCCTAGTCATTGACTCATCCTAATGATTTTGTTTATTCGGTTGAAAAAATAGTTAAATTGCATATCCAGAGAAGAGCCTCTTGCGTTTCAAAACAGTTCTATTTCCTCTTAACAGCAAGGTGCTTATTATGCTCCTACATCCTCAATTTGAAATTATTTAATATTCTCTGAGTGAAGACATTATAATGAAGAAGATATTTATATTTTTTAGTTATTCAAAGTAATCTCTCTTACTAATGGTGTTTCAGATTTTTTCCTTTAATTATCGTTATTACAAAGCTTCAAGCCTTTGATTTTTTTTTTGAGTATAGTTTGAATCATTAAGAATCTCAAACAATACAGGAAACTTATTAACTGATTTGTTTTTATACAGTTATATGCTATGTATAATAATAGTTGTTTTAAATTGAAATATGATAATCAACTCTATAACTCAAATGATACGGAGGTTCATCTTTAAAGGAACAGCATTTACAAGTACATGTGATGCTAGTAGTCTACTATTCCACGCTTAATTGCATGCATGGAGAGCATGCCCGCGACCGTTCGATCTCCTTAATGGACGGGTATCGCCTACGATGCACCCCGCCCGTAGTTGCTCGTGTTTGGAGCTTACAAGGGACATCACCCAATTGTCCGGCTCCGATTTCAATGAAATTTTTATTGCTGATAGAGGACATATATTCATTACTTGTGATGACAGAAATTTTTGCCATGGTGCATGTTTTCTATTTTTTAATAATTTTTAAATGTTGTGATGTGGTTAATAGATATTACTGCAGAAGTCCCTTACTACCCTTTGTAAACGGAGTGTTAATGAAAGAACAACCATGTAGATACGTATAAGGCCTAAGGGGAATCGTACGGTACGTATGACCTTGACGGCAGCCGTCTTAAAATCCGCCATTTTGAATTAAGGTCAAGTTTTTTAAATGGGAATAGGGTAATATGATACATAATTTCGAGCTAGAATTTAATCAGGAAGACAATGCTGAAGTTAGTTTTAAGATGCGCCCATTTGGTGAAAAGTTACATGCATATTAATTGTTTATACTTACTATGTGCGTAAGTCCCTTACCTCCGCTTCTAACCCGCGTATTAATGATAATAAGTGGATAAAGGTTTCGGTAATACATATTATGTCTAGAGGGAAGTGATACGATAAGGGTATTATTGACGGCAGCCATCTTGAAATTCGCCATTTTGAATTAAAGTGAAGTTTTGAAAACTGAAAACCATAGCACGTGGCACCAAATTTTAATAGTAAATTTTCCCCAAATGCCAATGGTATGCTTATTTTTGTTCTCTAGTTAACCAGTATGAATTTATGACTCTTCTAATGCGCACGAAACGTCCATTATTCGCTCTTTCAAATTGGCAACACTCTTAATTTTCACGCATGTTTTAAGATTTCAACTGGCACTTTCCAATTGTTTCCATGCTCATGTTTTCTAAATTTATTAATTTTTTTTTTTAAAAAAAGTTGCGATTTGTCAGTTCATGAATAGTGTTGGGTTAAGCATCCAGCAATCTTTCTGAATTTTGAAGACTTGCCATGTAATTATTAATTTCCTAGGCAGTGTAATTATTTATTTTACCCAGAGTACATGAGGAACTTATGGACCTATGTGATGTAAAGATATACAAATGAAATTATAAGAAATTTGTGTAACACGGACTCAAAATTATCATGAAATGTAGCATACATGTTGCGCAAACGACAAACAGTATTTTTTAAAAAAATAAATACAACTTTACAACTTTAAAGGAACAGCAGCAATGATAGAAAATATCAAAGAGACATAATATGACTGTTCCCAACACACTGTTTCTACCATGAACAAAATATGAAAACAGGTAACTTGTCCTTAAAGAGGTGTAACTTAATCGAGTTCCCGACCAATACTGATTATAAATCTTACAAACATGAACCATCGACAACAATCGCTAGAAAACGAATGACTTTTTTTTGTCTGAGTAGCTAAAATATTACCATAGAAAATAAATAATTAAGTAAATAAATATACAATAAACAAATAAATATAAAACAAAACAAAAGATCATTGATTTACACAACAATCATATTTCCTTTTCTTTTTCGAAGTGAATTTTCAACTTATTTCTCGTCTCATCTACTATCCATTACAAGCTACGTCTCCGGTATTACCTGAATGCAAAGTTGGAGTTCTTTCGTTCTGCGATGATTCATGTCAGTAAACGAGTTTTTGAAGGGCAGGTATAGGAAATAAATAATTACATTGCCTATGAAATTAATAATTACATGGCAAGTCTTCAAAATTCAGAAAGATTGCTGGATGCTTATCCCAACACTATTCATGAACTGACAAATCGCAACTCTTAAAAGATGTAATAAATTTAGAAAACATGAGCCATAGAAAAAATTGGAAAGTGCCAGTTGGAATCTTAAAATATGCGGTGAAAATTAGGAGTGTTGCCAATTTGAAAGATCGAATAATGGACGTTTCGTGCGCATTAGAAGAGTCATAAATTCATACTGGTTAACTAGAGAACAAAAATAAGCATACCATTGGCTTTTGGGGAAAATTTACTTTTAAAATTTGTTGTCACATGCTATGGTTTTCAGTTTTCAAAACTTCACTTTAATTCAAAATGGCGAATTTCAAGATGGCTGCCGTCAATAATACCCTTATCGTATCACTTCCCTCTAGACATAATATGTATTACCGAAACCTTTATCCACTTATTATCATTAATACGCGGGTTAGAAGCGGAGGTAAGGGACTTACGCACATAGTAAGTATAAACAATTAATATGCATGTAACTTTTCACCAAATGGGCGCATCTTAAAACTAACTTCAGCATTGTCTTCCTGATTAAATTCTAGCCCGAAATTATGTATCATATTACCCTATTCCCATTTAAAAAACTTGATCTTAATTCAAAATGGCGCATTTCAAGATGGCTGCTGTCAAGGTCATACGTACCATACGACTTCCCCCTAGACCCTATTCGTATCTACGTTGTTGTTCTTTTATTAACACTCCGTTTACAAAGGGTAGTAAGGGACTTCTGCAGTAATCTCTATTAACCACATCACAACTTTTTAAAAAAATATTAAAAAGTAGAAAACATGCACCATGGCAAAAATTTCTGTCATCACAAGTAATGAATACATGTCCTCTATCAGCAATAAAAATTTCATTGAAATCGGAGCCGGACAATTGGGTGATTTTCCTTGTTAGTCCTCTTGCACGTGGTGGACCACCAGGATTTCTCCCATAATCCTGACTCGCCTAAGCGATGTAACACCCATTCTCTGAGGGAGTGGGACACGCTCACTGTGCGGCAGACCGAAGTCCTATGTGCCTAGCAGTTAACCTACTGGTGGAGGCAGACTGCTAGCGAGCCAGTCTTACCATGCTTTGCAGGCATGGCGCTCGAGCGTTTCGAGGCATGCTCACCGTTACCGAGATTCAGGAATTGGCTCCCATGAGCTACCGAATCCCACGGTATGACCACAGCCTGGCAGTGTCCAATCCAAATCCGGGACCCCAGGCAATACCCGGGGGAGCTTGTTCAATCCCGGCCCTGCCTACCTCTATCGTTCAACTGGCCATCACCCTCGCGTGTAGAGGTAGCACACACACGTCGAGATGCTTCCGCATTTCATCCCGGATCCAATGGTACGTGTTAAGTCACCATTTGAGTTTGGTGCCGGACCATATCCTGCAGGGTTTCCTCCCTTCCGCAGGATCAGAACTGTTACCCAGATTCCTGGGATTGGCCCCTCTACCACTTCCGTTCAGTCTCCCCGCAGGCAGGAATCCGACACTCCCCTCCCGGTAGGATCGTCCAAGCAATACATGACTTCCTCTCTTTAGCGTGTTGAGATACCACGAATACGTTCAGATACTTAGTATCTTCTCCCAGACCTAATAGCACGTGTAAGTCGCCATTTGGGAGAAGGGCCGTAGCCACTGCTCTCCCCCGGTAGGGTCATCCGAAGGACTACCTCGCTTTTTCCCGTGTTGAGGTACCACGTACACTACCAGACCCAATTTGACGTGTTAGTCCCCATTTGGGAGTCAGCGGGAGTCTCGCAGTAATCTCTCCTCCCCTGGGAGGGTTCTGAACAACATTTAGAAGTACTGTAGACTTTCGAGTATCCTGCGTCCGTACTATTTGGCCTAGTTTAGAAAAATCCATTATATAATTAGGAGGCTCAGCTTATAACGCTTTCATAGAAACACAACTTTACACAGGAAGAGCAGTTATCTATCAAGGACTGTTTCAAGTGCTAAAAACTATAAGTTTTGACTTTTTTCTTAGGCCTACCTTTTCAAATTTGTGTAGTCATATCTTAATGACCAGTAAAATAAGTTTAAACCATTTTCTAAGAAGAGGGGCATGGTGGCTCAGTTGTAGGGCGCTTACCTCCGGTGCATGGTGTCCCTTGGTTTGATCCCTGGCCAAGTAAGTTTGTGGTGGACAACATTTTGTCCGTGAGTTTTCTAGGGATACTCCCGTTTCCTCCCACTGTCTTATTCCACCAATTCTTTCATCCTCATTCACTTACCTTAAACATCCGTCTTCCTTACCTTAAAGTATATAATCGTTTGATGTTAAATTTAAAAAAAAATCATTTCTAAGAATTAAGCCTAGGTTTTACGTTAATATTTTATTTATTTAAAAGTTGTGTGTAAAGCATGCATGTGCAACTTGCAACAGGGGGTGGGCCAATCACAGAGGACATACTGGCTTCGAGGCCTGTACGCATTCAATGGAGAAACACGTTCATCATACACCAATATCACAGCGACAAACAAATCTGTTATAACGGTGACCAATATTACTTAGTAAAGAAAAACAGAAAAAGTCTATTTATTTACCATTTTAATGGGAAACTTTACCCTTTATGTTCTGGACTAGTCTCTCAATGTTCGGGGTATACTGGATGTTCTAACACGGAGAATATTTTCAAGATAGGCATCAGTTATCCAGGAAAAAATATTCAATTCAATTTAAGAAATTACGTAAGAAATACATTGTCAATAACTGGTCAGGCGAGCCAGATGAAAAAGTTCAGTGGGCTGGAACTGGCCCGGGGGGCGGCAGGTGCACATGGCTGATGTAAAGCATACATGATTTTGTTTCCTGCTTGAAAGTAAGTTAGACATTATAAAATTTGTCTCAAAATGTGAAAAATTTTTATTCTTGGAGTTTTTCTGCACTTTTTTTAACGTGCAGTACAGTACATAATAATCATCTATAAAGTACGGGCTAAGAAATCACAAAATATGAATAAGACCTAGTTTTGGCATAAAAAGTGTGTTTTTAATAGTATGGGTGGGGCATAAAAATGAGTAATATAGAATTTCGATTTTTATTGCTATCCGGCCTGTTCTTCCGCCACATTAGCATGCAATCGGGAGTCTAATGTATACAAGTATGTTCGTAAAGGAGTTTTGTTTTAGCGTTAGGAAAAGATACACAACAGTAGATAAAATCTGTTAGTTAAATCATCATCAAAGGTATTCTGCCTTTATTGGCAGGCCACTTGCTGCAGCTGAGAAGCTTCCATGCTCCACGGTCCTCCTTTAACTTCTTCGTCTTCGCGTATGGTCTTTCTGTTTTTATATCATCCATTAATTGTAGTCTCCTTCGCCCCCTCCCCCTCTTTCCCGACACCATACCCTATAGGACGTCCCTCATGATAAAATCTCTTCTTAGGCAATGTCCCAACCAGTTTCTCTTCCTCTTCCTAATAATATCTAAAAGTTATTTTCTCACCCACCATTTATAACACTCTCTCATTCGTTTTGCGCTCGACCCAACTAATTCTCTCCATTCTTTTCCACACCCACATTTCAAAGGCTTCCAGTCGATTTTCGTCTCCTTTACGTAATGTCCACGTTTCCTCCCCATACAGTACAACACTCCACACGAAGCATTTTATGAGTCTTTTTCTCAACTCTTTCTTCAAGTTCCCACAAAACAGACTTTTCTTCCTCCTAAAGTCTTCTTTCGCCATTCCTATCCTTGCTTTTATTTCACGTTCGCACTTCATGTTATTACTAAGAATACTACCCAGATATCGAAAACTATTCACTTGTTCTATTTTCTCCCCTCCTACTTTTATATTTGACACAGACCCCTTCGTTCCAATCACCATAGCTTTTGTCTTTCCAACATTTATTTTCATCCCATATTCTTCAAAGCCCTTTCTCATTTTTTCTAACATTTTATTGATTTTCTTTTCAGATTCTGCAAGAAGCGCCATATCGTCTGCAAATCTTATGCATCTAATCATTCTACCTGCTACCGAAATACCATCATCATCATGTAAACTCTTTTTCACTATCTCTTCTAGATAGACATTAAATAGTGTTGGCGAGAGGCAGCATCCTTGTCGAACTCCCCTTCCAATTGCACTCTCTTCCGTCAGTTCTTCCCCTATCCTAACACTTACTTGTTGGTTCATGTATAAGTTTCTTATGAGTCTTCTACCTTTCCATTCCAACCCTATCTTCGTTAGAACTCCCAACAACAATTCCCAATTCACGCGGTCAAAAGCCTTTTCAAGATCAATAAATATAACATACACCTCTTTCCCTTTTTCTATAAATCTTTCACCGATCGCCCTTAATAATCCAATTGCATCTCTTGTGCCCTTGCCTCTTCTGAACCCGAACTGCTCCTCCTCAACTTCTTTATTTGTTCTTTCGTATAAGTTTCTGTTCAGTATTCGGAGCAGAATTTTAGCTGCATGAGATGTGAGACTAATAGTTCTATAATCCTCACATCTCTTTGGGTTCGATTTCTAAGTATCGGTATCATGATCGTTTTCAGAAAGTCTTTTGGTCATTCTCCTGTTTCATATATTTCATTGCATAGTCGGAACAATTCTTTCTTTCCCTTGTCTCCTATATTTTTAATGAATTCGATCGGTATGTTATCTATTTCAGTTGCCTTTCCATTCCTAATGTCGGATATAGCCTTTTCAAACTTATCCCTAAGAATACTAAATCCTTTATCATCCTCGCCTACTTCATTTTCTACTTCAACATTTAGGCTACACGGTCTATCCATACTCTCATATAAGTCTTCAATGTATTCTTTCCACCTTCCTATGACCTCATTTCTCTCGCTGACTACTTTCCCATTCTTATTTTCTACTGCCATCATAATACCCCCTTGTTTCCTCCGAAATTCCATAGATTTCACCTCCTTGTACATTTCCTCATATTTCCCAACTCTTTCTAATTCTTCTATGTACTCGCATTTTCTTTTGTAAAACTCTTCCCTCGCTCTATCTGTTTCTCTTCGTAATTCATTATTTAACTTTCTGTACATCTTTCTGCCCTCTTCTGTATTAACCTATTTCCACATCTTCCTCTCCCTCATTTTCTGTAACATCTGCTCTGCAACCCATGGTTTCTTAGCAGTTTTGTGTTCGCGGTAACCTACTGCTTCTTCTGCGACTTGCTGGAAGCAACGTTTAATATGTTCCCACCATGCGTTACTACCTGCACCCATTCTTTCCTCGTTTGAACATTTTCTTCGAATTATTTCCTCGTTTTTCAACTTTTCAGTATTCAACACTTTGTTACCTACTTTTCTTCTGCCTACATTTTTCAGTTGAATTTCTACTTCGGCCAGCACAAGATTATGATCAGAGAAAATATCAGCCCCAGGAAGGGTCTTCGCGTTCTTTAAGCTAGTCCGATACCTGTCCTGAATCATAACATAGTCTATCTGATATCTTCCGCCGTCTATTGGTGATTTCCATGTATATCTTCTTCTGTTGTGCTGATTGAACCAAGTGTTTCCAATTACTAGTGAATTCTGTCTACAGAAATTCACGTCCCTCTCCCCTTTCATTTCTTTCGCCTAAACCATATTTGCCTACAATACTACCTTCCTGTTTTTCTCCCACAACTGCATTGAAATCTCACATTAGAATTATGCATGCACCTTTCTTCTCCCTATCTATAATGTCTTCTATTTTCTCATAATTTTCCTCTACTTCTTCATTTGCATGCGAAGTCGTCGGTGCATATGTTTGTATCACCACTATATCCTTTTTTTCCCTTTAGGTCTTAACATCATAACTCTATCATCAATAAATTCTACTTTCACTACCTTCTCCTTTAAGCGCTTTCCAAGAATTATTCCTACGCCATTATGACCGCCCTTTACATTACCCGAATAAAACATTCTATATTCTTCGCTGTTCAATACCCCATTACCTTCCCATCTAAGTTCACAAACGCATACCTAATCTAAATTATTTTGTTTCATTTCTTCTTTAAGATTTTCTAATTTTCCTTCCTGCAACATAGTACGTATGTTCCATTTCCCTATCCTAAACCTTTTGCTCTTCCTTGTCTTTCTTTCTCTGTCCTCCCCCCATTATTACTTTCTCGTCCAATAGTCCTTCCCAAGCCATCCCCCTCCCGGAGATCCGAATGGGGGATATTTTACCTCCGGAACTACATTTTGACCTGCAAAGACCATTGTTCATATGTTTTCTTTTTGCTGCCAGTAAACTAAGGAAAATAGAGTAGTGGTTTCCCGTTGCCTTCCATCCCGCAGTATCCCAGCCGTTAAAGTCACTCTGACCACGCCTGGGACTAAAGTCCAAGTTGCCGTACCAATCACTATGATTTCCGCCAACTTGGCTACTGGAGAACTGTTGCCTTCTCCCAGAACACTCTTCGTCTAGCTACTCCATTTAGACCAGTTCGGTAGGGGTGGTCCTTTTGGTAGCGAACTACCACCGACACAGCTCTAAATTTCACTGTAGCACACAATCCTCCCCTTTCTTCCAGGAAAATAAAAAGTGTCAAATACTATATTACTAGCAACGAACGAGCGCACAAAGTCTTTTTTTTAATTTTCTTTTAAACTACGCATGAGAATTTCCTTACGAGCATGTTATTTTGTCAACTTTGACGTCATCTATCGACTGATATACAGTGTGTCCCAAGAGGAAGGGCAATATTTCGGAAAGTGGTAGTATGGGTGACTCTAAGAAAAAAAGTTCATATGAACATGGACCTTAATCTCAACGGTTTGAGAGCTACAGGTTGTGAACCATTTTTAACTTTATATTGCATATTGCTCACCCTGTAGTTATTCTACAGAGGTGAGACATAGCGGATTTGAAAGGTGATGGAATGGCTTTCCTAACGGTATGCTACCCATGTGGCAGTAGTTCTTTAGAATAAAAGTTATTGACGGATATTTGGGAATCAGTGTTGCCATCCAACTTCTTTAAATAGCTTTAACTCTCTCAAATTTCCCTCAATTTCTTCCCTTAAAAAGATATCACTGCTACATGTTGCACACCGTTGGAAACTCCATTCCATAGTCTTTCAGATCCGCTATATTTCATCTCTATAGAATAACAACATGGTAAGCAATACACAACATACAATCAAAAATGTTTCACAACCTGTAGCTCTCAAACCGTTGAGAATAGGACCAACGTTCATATGAACTTTTTTGCTTAGAATCATCCATACTACCATCTCCCAAAATATTGCCCCTTCCTCCTGGGACACCCTGTATATCATATCTTTAAACAATATTTTAGTTAAACAGAAATTAAAATATAACCCTAGAACTTCCAATGGGGTCCAATGGACTCCATGATTTTAATTTCTCATTGTTTGTTTCTTTAACGTTCAACAGATGGTAGTTTGGTTTTGGTTACTTGGTTTCGTCTTTTCCACATTCTTTTTACTTTTAATGTCTATAAATTTGGACAAGATTCTTTCAAAATGAAACATAATACACACTCTAGTTGATGATATTCTCAGTTTGTTACTTGAGTCGTAGTGGGCCTTAAAACAGTATAAAGTATTAGACGAAAGTATTGTGGATGTTTCCACAGTTCCCGTAGTGTGGTTGTGGCGTTGATGACGAGTGGAAGAAACCAGCATATCTTATGTGTGAACAGGTTGTTCAATTCCTTCTTAAGAAAAGTTTGGATACAGAGGAAGTCATTAACTACATGTCCTTAGAAGACGACTTCAATCATATGAAGTTTTATTGAAGGGATTGATAGTAATAATTGTTCAGGTGTAAATTATAGCTAAAAGATTCGTTACAGGCCGGTAGCAAGCCCAAAAATGTAGGGGAGGCCCGGCTGAAGTTAGGGGGGCGCGATCCAACCATATTATAGTTCATCACTCTATTATAATTCATTTGCAAGCCTACCTTAAACATTTTATTGGGAGCGCAAAAATTTAGGGGGCCCGGCTCCCCTAGACCACCTGAATACGGGCTTGATACATTATAAGTTATAAAAAGATTTTTTTTTAAAACCGGTCCTTTCACTCACTCTCTCTCTCTCTCTCTCTTCCCCTATATATATGATTTAAATAGCCGATATTAGTATCAAATCCATAGTTTTCGGGGTCACTGAGGTGAACAGTGACACTTTCGATGCTGTTTAAATTAAAACTCATTCCCGCGAATTAGGGAAGGGCGACATATAAAATGATGGAAAATGATCGATATTAGTGTCGAATCCATAGGTTTCGGGGTCGCTGAGATGAACAGTGACACTTCCGGCCGTTTAAATCGAAATTCAGCCCCATTAGTACTCGTAAATGGGGAGGGTGACATGTAAAGGTAGATGTAAATGACCGATACTTGTGTCCAGTTCAATTTTGTGTGGGGCCTAAGTTCATTGGTGACAGTTTTGGTGCCCTTTATGTCCAAAATGAAATGCATTCTCCCCGTATTCCGCTAGTCTTTAATTATAACGAACAGAAGTTTCACATGATAAATTTTTAATAAGTTTCTCGCTGCTCAAATTTACACACTTGTTCGGTGTACGTAGACCTTTATATGTAAGTAAAATCCTCTCTTTTTGAGTTATTCGAAAAAATATACAAATAAAGAACAGTTTTTTTAACCAGAAATAAGAAAACTAAAAAGTAAAATTAAAACTTGTTGCTTTAAGTATTTTTTTCTGCTAGCGAAATACATTATATATACAGTATATATGCTGCAGACACGCTACAAAAAATAAGATTAGCATCAGGCGAAGAAATAGTTTTTAAATTATATTTTCCGGTTTTTGCCAATATTTCAAAATAAAAGATTTTTTCTAATGGGTTCAAAATTTCGGAAATTTTACACAGCACAACATGGGTACGTAGACCTATCTCCATAAAATATATATTGATTTTAACATATCGGTATTAACTAAAATGATTCTGGCCCCATTATTTTTACTCTTCCCTGCCAGGAAGAGCGAACTTCGTAAGCTTGCTTAAGATAGTTTAAATGCGTCTATATTAATTAATGTAACTAGGATTATATTTTAGTATCTCATGTAGTCATCATTCCATTTTATTACGGTGCTAACTTTAAAGGAGTGGTGCAGATATGCGTATTTGTTGCTACAAATTTTCTCTATTCTCATTCAAGGAACATAAGTCCTCAATGACCTTAACTGTAAACTAGTAGATATAAAATAGTTTTCATTTTAAAAGCATAATGTAGTAAAATATTCGAAAATTTCAATTTTTAAAATTTTTCCAGTTTTTTTTTTTTTTCAAGCTCGGGAAAAAGTGGTAGACAAGAATTTTAAGAATGATCTAAAAATGGATCAAAAGATTGCGATCTTGGACAAGAAATTTAGGAATGATCCAAAAAATGCATCAAAAGATTACGATTTTGGCCAATAATTAGTTTTTGGATCAGGGTCTACAAAAGTTTGGAAGGGCCTCTAAATCGAGTTTTCGTATTTTTTACGGAATAAGCACATCATACTAAGTAAATTGTTAGGTTTGGTTTGCCTACGCTATATATAGTTCTCGAAGTATGGGGAGAACAAGAAAATGTTTGATTGAATGAAATATATTGAATTTTGTGGATCAGGTGCGACAAAATTTTAGAGCTGGCCCTAAATCCAGTTTTCATTTTTACGGAATAAGCACATTATACTGAGTAAATTGTTAGTTTTGGTTTGGCTACACTATATGTAGTTCTCGAGAAATAAGGCCTACAAGAAAATTTTTGCCTGAAATATATCGTTTTTTTTATCCCAAAACTCGTTTTTTACTCAAAATTTCCGTTTCCCTCCCCCCCAGGCCTTCACAACACTACATCCCGCCCATTTTTGAAATTCAAGACAATGTGATGATAGTTTTCTAAAATTCTTGGTTTGTCTCTTGATCACAGTCAATTTGAGAGACATTGGCGCTGATTATGTTCAAAACTTCTCCTCCTGGCATGAGCTTGACTATAATAATTCTGTCTATAATATGACATATGAATATTATATTCTGTCTATAATGATTATAATAATTACTCTATTCACGTTCACCAATTTCTCCTTCATATTCTTATCCAAGACAATTTCAATACCATTCTTTATGTTGTTATTCCCCGTATAATGTATAAGGATACTTTTCCCTTTGATTTTGAACCTTTCCATTTAGTCTCCTAGATGTATGCTATGCTTACTCTTCTCCTTACCAGAGTTTCCTTTAGCTCTTAGCTCCTACCTGTCAAGGGTCTAACGTTCCACGTTCCTACTCTGATCTGCTGTTTTTTGGACTCGCTTCCCTAGCTCTTCATGCATTGTTAACGGGTAGCCCTTGCTCATTTATGTATCCCCCTTTTAGTTTCAATACTATAGTGTTAGTGATGGTACAATGGCTGTACATAGTTACCTTGAAATCTTAAGAAAATGAAATGAAATCTTTGAGTTTTACGTCCCACAGTTATGCCGGTTAGGCTAAAGGAGACGGTGATGATGATAGATGAATGAAATGGTGGAATTAAGAAAGTGGGAGGGAACGAGAGAACCCCGAGGAAACCCACGCACACGGTGTTTGTCCACCACAAAGTTCACTTGGCGGTGGTTGGGATCGAACCCGGGACCCCAAACACCAGAGGTGAACGCTCTACCACTGAGCCACCGCGGTCCCTTGAAGTCTTAAGAGTAATAAACATCGGTATGATCACCATCCATGTCGTAACACAGCTGAATTCTGCGCCAAGTTCTCGCAAGTGTTTTGCAGACATACTCCGGAGTTGCGAGAGTGAAGGCGGTCTCACAGCTGCTTGTAATTCCTGCGTTGTGTGATATCGAGTGTTTCTTACTTGTTGTTTTATGAAACTCCAGAGAACATTGTCTGGTGTCGTCAGATCGAGACTTCTTGGATGCCAGGCAAAGGGAGCTGTGAAGATGCGCAATCTCTTCCAATCCAGCGGCCAGGAAACGTCTGATTCAGGTAACTGTGCACGTGAATCGCGAAGTGCGCTGGTACTCCATCCTGCTGTATCACAACAGTCTTTGATACCAGTTTCTTCCATTTCAGGCACCAACCACTCATTAAGCATCTCCAGGTAAGAATGTCCATTAACATTGTCTTCGAAGAAGTAAATACCAAAAATGTGTGTTGCACTCATTCCAGCCCACACCATCACGTGTGGTGGGTTTCCCTCCATCTTTGTAAAACCGGAGTTTTTTGTTACACCCATTACAACGTTCCAAGAATGCATACTCCAGTAGATAGCACACTCGTCTGTGAAGAAGACTGCAGCACCGGAACTTTGGAGGGAACGCCTTTAAGGAGAGTTCTGCATTCCTCTTTCCGCGCATCCATGTCGGCGTCACTGAGTTCATTCACATGCATTGGACGGTAAACCTTCAACTTTAGATCTTCTTTCATGTGCCTTATCATGGTGGTCCGAGAAATACCAAGCTCCGAAGACCTTTTACGTGTTGATTTTGAAGAATACTGCTTTACTGATGCTTCCACTTCACGTTTCCCACAGTTTACACTGCACGTTTCCCAACGTCTTATCGGTCGAGCGCCTCGGGGAAGGTCTTTCACATTGCTCGTAGCAAATGCACGTCTTCCCTACCCCCAACATTGTTGCTTTTCTTGGTGGATTAATACCAAAGCGGTGTGTAAATTTCGCTTTGTAACACTTTCCATGGTGTCACCTGTGTATCGCCCTCGTGAAGCCAAACCGCAATAACTAATGTTTGTTCAATGCTGTATGGACTTTGATCACACATCATTGATTACTCCAAGTTCACTGCAAATAACTGTTACCAAGCAGAAAACAACAGAAAATAAATGAACATGGATAGCAATGTTGCCACACAATGCCAAGCAGTGTTACCAAACAAATGTAAGCATAACCTGAAACTGTCAGAAAACACCAATTAGGAAATTACTCCTAAAATTACTAAGGAATAATAATAATAATAATAATAATAATAATAATAATAATAATAATAATAATAATAATAATAATAATAATAATAATAATAATGAATATTTCGAAAACGTTAGTAACTTGTAGTAAAACTAGCACTCCTGTTATAATTACTTTCTATTACTTTTAATTAAAATATAACTTAGGCACTTACTATCATAACACACTAAAACAGTCTTTCTCCAGCTGACTTACGTGAACAACATTTATGTTTTCATGTCGAAGAAGAACAGTCGGTTTGCAGTATACCTAGTAACTTAATAACTAATAAGCCTTTTGGGTATGAAATGGTACTTGAAGTTCGTAGATGTGTAAGAAGTGTCGGAATCAGATGTAATGAGTGAACTTTCGCAAAACGAGGCTATATTTAACAATTCTAATTCAATAAGGACACAAATTTTGCGCAGGCTTGTGAAGAAATTTGTGCTGTTTATGGGCAAAATAGTTACCGAAAGCAACAGCCAAAAGATGTTTCAGTCGCTTTCATTCCAGAAATTTCAACATAAAAGATGCTCCTCGCAGTGAGCGACCAATCACAGGCAAAATGGACTATATTCTGTCAAAAATCGAGCAAGACCAGAGTGTAAGAAGGCATGACATCGTCAAGCACTTAAACATCTATCACCAAACAGTACTAAACCATTTAAAGGAAGTTAGATACAAAAAGAAGCTCGACGTTTGGGTGTCACATGAGCCGACTCCAAAAACATTTATTCCATCGAAGTTCCATTTCTATTTTTCATAATCAATTAATTTACTTAATTGACCGTCTCCTCTAGCCTGGAGAGCATGAACCTGGAACTTAAGTTAGAAATATATTCACAGTGCAGCAACTTTAAATAAAAAAAACTCTCAGTTTAACGTCCTACGATTTACTTTCTAGGCTAAGGCTGACGATGATAAAGAAAACTGAATGATGATGGATGAATTGGTAGAATGAGAATGCAGGAGTACCCCTTGGAAACCCACGGCAATTTTAAATCAAGACTGGAGCTTCGAGGCTAGAGAAAAAAAGAGTGAACATAGAAAGTTTCTTACCTTGGATCATTCAAAGCACGACCCTCTTGTATCCGTTTATCGTTCCACCTTGGTCACCAGAACATAAAAGAATTGCTGGAAATCCTTCTGTGTAATGCTGCTGGAAACCTTTGTCGTAGCCATCTTGATGGCCACTACATCAAAGTACGAACCTTTCAATGCAGACTTGAGTTTAGCAAATAGATAATAATCGAACGGGGTCAGATCTGATGAACAGGGAGGGTGTGATTACACATAATTCCCCTTCTAGAACAGAAAGTCTTTCACAACCACTGTCTTGTGATTTGGGGCGTTGTCATGGGACAGGCGCCACTGAACATCACACCGATATTAGGGTCTAGGGCCACATATATGTGATACGTTGCAATAATCGCTTCAAAATCTCAAGATAAAATGTAAAATGAGGCATTAACTGTTTGACCTGTACGCACAGATTCCATATGTACAATCCCGTACTATCGTAAAATAAAGAAATAAAAAAAAGAAAGCACAACCTTGATTTTACACACGCGAACTCTGCTGCCCTTTATCATGAGTCCCACAAATCTGTTTTATCTTGCCTGCCGAATTTGGCCCTGCTATCTTGCGTCCTTCTTGGTGTTGAATTCTTAATTGCAATTAAGGAAAAAAAAATCACCCACTTTGGAAGCGTATCGTAATTTCATAATATGAAATGGAAATAGAGAGATGAATCAAAGATAGAGTAACTCCAATAATAGGTGTAGCTATTATATTCTGTTTGACTATTGTTTCAAAAAGTACAAGTGTATTTAATGTTCAACATGGCCTTCTACGTACTCATACTTCAAGTTAGTTCAAAGTACAGTGAAACTTGTCTACCAGGTATATTGAGCACAATCGGTTCCATTCAAAAGTGGCCAGAAAATGAGTGTAATTGGTGTATTTTTTGAATAGTATTTCTAGTATTAGTTGATAGTAAAATTTTCTTAAGCGATGGCACGGCATCTACTTTTAAATAGTATATGTAATCATAACAACGTACAGTACTAGAAAAAATTACAATCGAGATGGTAGCCTTTTAACCTTGAGAATTTTCCGGAATTAATAAAGCTCCTCACTGATGAATGGAGCAGATACAGGTATAGCTAATGGTTTTACCAGAACAGACAGGGTAAACAAATACGTACAACCATTTCCCGAATTTATGTACGCGCTTTTTCTTATTCACATCTTCCTTCACTATTCCTTTATCAGGGTAGTGTTCTGGCTGTTGACCTCCAAGAACAAATCGAGAGAATTCACACTTCTTTATCTTTAGTCACAAATGCAGAACATCTGCCTCTCACTATAAGAATACGAAAGAGTAAGGAAAATAATAAAACGGTATTTTTGCGTGGCCAAGACGAACCAGGCCAAGATGAGCAAATGACCAACTTAGAGATGTGACCAAGTTGACAGGTTTTATTGTAAATAACGTATTTTCAAATCTAAGAAGGTGTGGGTACTTTTTCTTTCTGATGTTACTTAAAAGAGTTTTCAAAGTATATCACATTATTTAATCTATAAGAACGTATATGGAAAAAAAATATGTTTATTTATTTTGTACAAAATTTACGGATAAATGAACAGAATCAGACATAATGTCAGCAGTAGAATAACAATATATATATATATATATAATAAAGGTTATTAGAGTAGGTTGATTAAGGAAGAAAATCGATGTTAAATTATAGACTAGATGAGTTCGCTGACATACGATATGTGGTGAAAAGGGAGTAGAACATAATGTGACAGTGTTTCAAACTTCTATGTTATTAATTAACCCAGTATGCTGATCACAAATATGCTGCTGTATTGGAGGAAAATACATAAACTAATAAGACGAGAGTTGCACCTGAGATAAATGTAGTGAAGTGGTGCAAAATTTTGGGTGGTATCCTATTTCATAGGGGAATAAATTTATAAAGCCCAAGAAAGATTTTTTTGACTTTGCAATAGGATTGTAAAAGGATGCAAAGGATGTAATAAAAAGTACAAAAATGTTACATATTAATTGTATAATAAAGTAGAAGAAGTACGAAATGGACAATGTGCTCTGTACCACATAGTACTCAATAATAAAGACATGATGAAATGAAGTGCTATGTCAAGGCAGTGTGGAAATTAATACCGCAAGTCGTAAAGCTTTGCGACATATGATGCATATCGTCAATGTGTTCCACTATCCTCATTTATAAGTATACCCATTGTTGCTGACGCGCCTGCTCCCTGCAGACACACCCCCTCGCAACCGCTCGGGCCCTGCTGCCCTGATTTGGTTAGATAGCATTCGTGCTTTTTGAGCACTGTAGTTCTTATGTCATACATTCACACACTGTCTTTATGCTCAGCCCTCGTGAAGTCAATCTGCACCTATTAATGGAGCTCTACTTCTAAGAAGCGCTTTCTAAAGCAGTATGAGTACATGTGATGCTGAAAGAGATTCATTTTTCATGAATGTAAGTATTCCCCCATTGAATGCTTAGCACGCAGGAAAGAAGTATTTTCGTATACGTTCTGTAACTTTTAATGTCCTACGAACATGTGTTTGATAGGGGACTGCACCACAAATCCCCTTGAAACACACAAGAATGGAAGAATGATATCATTACCGAATTTTTAATAGCAGTTTTAAAGCTATATCCTCCATTGCAGTGAGAAGAGGATTCATAGTTTTAGTAATTTCTGAGTAGTACGTAGTTTGCAACACTTAACAATTCGAAGGTATTAATTTTGCTCAGTAGTACTGTACAGATGCATACGGATGCAGAAAAGAGCAAAGGTAGCGTGAAAATAATAATAAAAAAATATTTGTGATTAACGAAGTGAATAGTGAAGGCTTGAAATGAAAATGAAATGAAATCTAAGTTTTACGTCCCACGGTAATGCCGGTTAGGCTAAAGGAGACGGTGATGATGAGAGATGAGTGAAATTGTGGAATGAAGAAGTGGGAGGAAACGGGAGAACCCCGAGAAAACCCACGAGCACGGTGTTTGTCCACCACAAAGTCCACACGGCGCGAGCTGGGATCGAACGAGGGATCCCAAGCACCGGAGGTGAACGTTCTACCACTGAGCCAGCGCGTCCTCCAGGCCTGAAATGAAATAGGGGTAATGGTAGGTAAGGTATATTAATAAAAAAACTGATAAATAGTAATACAACGCAAGGGTAAAAGTGGATCTGAAAAGATAGAAGGACGCATGATGCATCACACCGTCCCTCGCACCTATTTTTGGTGGGGTGCTGATTGCCACGGGTGCTGACTGCCACAGCCAATTATTGGTGCTGATTGCCACGACTGGCGCTGATTGCACGGGTGCTGACTGCCACGAGCCTTAGAGAAAGTTGCTAGACGTAATATTACCGGACGCCAAGAAGCACGAAAGAAACGTGATGAACCTTAGGATCGTGTTGTTCAGACCAACGTAAGCAGGTCTCTGTATGTACTTTCAGTTCTGTCAGGAAGCGTGCGTACAAAATTGGTACGATCTATGTGTTCTCACTTGAACTCCGTATGTCAGCATGAACTGTTCACAACTGCGCAAATTGTTTCGAGCAGCTCTTGAAAGTTTCATTAAAAAAAAAAAAAAAAAAAAAAAAAAAGTGCTGGCTGTCACTCACAAGGAAATTTCGGGAGAATCCACTCGCCTGCTGAGAAACTAAGCATGCCATTTGAAATCCCAATTCATGCTGATTACAACAAGCTAATAAAATTCCTGTATGGTTGTGAACTGTTCGAGAGATTCAACCTGGAAGTTTTGTATGAGAAAATGAGGATACGCGCATTTAAACGTGTTAATTACAACATAATTAGCAACGAATATTAACGTACGAATTGAAAGCTATCGGAAGTAATAGAAAAAAAAACTATTTTGCAATAACTAACGGGTTTGTTAGATACAATCTTTTTAATCAATTGTAATCAGCATGGATTGGTCCTTCAGCATGCTTAGTTTCTCTGCAGGTGAGTACTTTATCCCAAACTTCCCTTGTCAGCGCTGGCTTCAGACTATCATATCCAAAACACAAAATCCGTTTATCTTGTTCTTTCAATCTATCGTACTGCATAAAGGAAGTTCCATCTTCGAAGCGAAGATGTTCCTCCGGAAAATCTACTTCTTTAAACGTGGAATTGTTTTGTTTTATGCCAAGAACTATCCTCCTAGCATTGTTTAAATAGCCCTTCCTTTGACTATAAAAAACATTATTAGGGTGAATAAATACACCCTAATTTTACTTTATAATATCGATTCTTTAAATAATATAATAAAAGAATTAATTAAACAATGAAATGTGCAAATTGTACACATAACAGAAAATACAATCCTTTTATAAACATCCAAGCGTATGTCATTCCACTTATGAGCAACTTTGTAACTTACAGAATGCCACATACATTTGCTGTGATGATTACTAAATTAATGCTTCATACTAAATTTATGATGATTAGTAAATTAGTATGAGGGATTAATTCCGCTCTTTCCAAATACAGTTTCTCCCAGGCTCGTGGCAGTTAGCACCAAACCCTATCTTTGCCCATCGTTTTTTTCTTTCTTTTTTTTTTTAAGAATTTGGAGGACGCCACAGATATTTTCTGAAAGTGGGAGGACGGCATCCTTCCCCATTCCCCCTCACTTTTACCCCTGATACAACGTTGAAAACAGGTTCATGTGGGTTTTATCCGAGGCCGCCATCTGCGGCAGTTTGACCGTTGTTTTTTTAAATTAACATAAATAACAAATATCTAAATGAAGTGTTTATCGAAGAATTACTTTTAAAAAAAATTAAACCATTTTTTTCCGAAATATTTGGAAGTTACCCTGATGTTCTACATTTCTCGGCGTCACTGCACTCTTCGGAGTTCATGGGATGCACTCTCTTAACACTTCCTTAACATTTTCTATAAACAATAAAATTATATGAAAAAATAGTCTAAAATAAAAAAAAAATGAATGAGGAGACAATCATGCAACTAATATCACGCTCTAAATTAGGTTTGAAATTAATATTGAAAAACAAGAAGGTGAATTAAAAAAGAAACAACACTCATAAATAACCAGTTGAAGCATGAAATTGACATGTGAACAATTGTTAGGTATAAATAATCTTTGGAGCAAACATCAAACCAATAAAATAATAAGAATATATTTGTCCAAGAATAACAATAGTGTACGTCATGCTGCAATTATGTGGACGATTGAGGATTATTTAATCGTGGAAGCACAAAAATATGAATCTAATACATGGGATTATTTAATGAAAGCCAAAGAATAACGATTTAACTGAAGGTAAATGATATACTATTCTCTATTTTAAGTAAAGGTTACATGCAATGTGTTCGTCACGGAATATTACTTAGCGCATACTGTTTTAGTTATATAATAGACAATCTTTGGAAGTGTTCATATTAATTCTATCGCTTTGTGTACAAGAATTTCTAACTTAGACCAAATGTTTACATGTATGTAAGAACAAATAACAAAAACATAGGAAGTAGATTCTTGTATCTTTCCATAATACAATATGTAGTACTAATAGGCTATAGGGGGTATGTTTAGTACAAGGGGTCCAAAAGCACATAAAAAACACAAAATTTACAGGAGAAATGAGTGATGCAAGTACTTAGACGTAACATAACGTAACCAAATCTAACCTAACCCAACATTAACTAACGTAAGCTAACCTGAACTAACCTAAACTCACGTAATATTAGTAGAAATAAGCGAAATTCTATCATTTTTTGGAAAATTATGCGGGACTCCTACACTAATATAACATAAACTAAACTAACCTGACGTAACCTAAACAAGCCTAACCTAACTTAAACTAACCAACCCTACCCTAAACTGACCGAATGTGAACAGAAATTGCCAAAATTGTAACATTTTTTAGAGAAAAGAGCTGGACCCCTTCTGCTAAACATAGGCCGGCTATAGACCAGTTGATTATGTTGTACGTGGCGGTAATTATGTACGGTAATTATGGCTTAAGTTTAGAGTTACCCCTCCAGTTTCAAACCTACGAAAAGGCAATTGAAACATTAAATATTGTTACGTTAGGTTAGTTTGGGTACTCACTACTCGTTTGTTTACTATGTAGTAGTATTGATAACATTTCATGACTTTTAGTTAAGCTTAGCTGAAGTTATGGTGAACTGTGGATGTCCATATATGTGAGTGATTTTAGATATTGGTGTGAAGAAGAAATTAACAAGAATTATATGAAGAACAAAAATGGCTCTATCACAGTGCAATTCAAAACAGGTTATGGACGTTCATTTATTTCATTCAAACGTTAAAAATTCATAGAATAAGGAAGTAGTACAAGAGGTTTCAGCTGTTCTTCATGCTGAAACTAAGTAACGTGAGCGAAGGCGGTGGTGCCGCCACTCAAAGGAGTTAAGTACCACGAACCAGTGTTGCCAGACCGATTAGAAGTAAAAGCAGAAGACTCGAAGATAAAAAACAGGAGAAAACAGTAGACACATAAAGGGGCTTCATTTGAGTGCAACTCCAGGGAGAGCAAAAAAATTGCCATTATTAAAGGGACAGTGGTCAAAACAAGCAGTGCAAAATGCATTATTGCTATCATTTCAAAATAAAACAATACATACAAAACAATGTTGAATTTTAAATTTCATGTTTTCCGATTATTAGGTAATCTTTTGGAGGTAGAAAGACCCTCATGCACCCTTTATATCAATAATGTTTGATACACATGTGTGTAAAGTAAGACGTAGTGAAGGAGCAAAGTGGAGTTCGAAAATGTCTTATCATGCACTTAGCGATAGTATAGCTATATGATAAAGTCACACATATTCATAAAATAAGACGATTTTTTGCTAACGATCGTAGAGAGGTGACCTAAGTTACTCTTCCAATCCAAGTCCCAATCTAAACAACATGTACTCTTAAATTTTACAGTAAATCATATAAAGATCCCTAAACTATCATGCATACAGAAGATGACGTACAGTTGTATCCTTGTATTCATATTATATACAGCAAAACTCTATAACTATATGCTCTACAGATCTTTGTGTATGCATAAAGAGAAATTTCATATTTTTATGAAAGGAAAAATGAAAATTCAATATTATTAATAATGTATTTCTTTAACTTCCTAAAATAAGAAAAAATCAGGAGATTGTTAACTTTTCATTTTCGTTCGCAGTAGATCAGTAGAACGTGAAAAAAACAGGAGATCTTCTGCAAAATCAGTAGCTCTGGGAACACTGCCACGAACAACTAAAAGCAAGAACGAATCAAATCATTCAGAGCACGTGAGTGTGTTGATACAATTAGCTACTGCCAGTAGCAGACTATGCAGTTAGTTACGACTCTAGCCGACAGTATCGCTGATGTCACTTTCGTTGCATTATGGGACAGATTTGAATTTCAGTTGTGTATATACTGAGTGGTATATCAAGGTGATCAGTGTTAAAAATTAATGCATGATTTTACTTTAGATAATTCAAATTTACTCAATTGTTGGACTCCTTAGAAGTTTGTTTAATTGGTTCCATCCTTGCAACATAACAAAAACCTAAAATGATTGAACAATACGACATCAAATATGCTCTATTATAAAGTAAAATTAGCTCTTGTTATAAAAGAATTGCCAAAATTAAATATTATCAAATTTGCTTTTAGTCGAATGACTTCATCAAATTAAAAAGCATACATACACTATGTGATCAAAAGTATCCGGACACCCCCAAAACATACGTTTTTTATATTATTTGCATTGTGCTGCCACCTACTGCCAGGTACTCATTATCAGCAACCTCAGTAGTCATTAGACATCGTGAGAAAGCAGAATGGGGCGCTCCGCGGAACTCACGGACTTCGAACGTGGTCAGGTGATTGGGTGTCACTTGTGTCAGAAGTCTGTACGCGAGATTTCCACACTCCTAAACATCCCTAGGTCCAATGTGTCTGATGTGATAGTGAAGTGGAAACGTAAAGGGACGCGTAGGCCGACCTCGTCTGTTGACTGACAGAGACCGCCGACAGTTGAAGAAGGTCGTAAAGTGTAATAGGCCGACATCTATCCAGACCATCACACAGGAATTCCAAACTGCATCAGGATCCATTCCAAGTACTATGACAGGCGTGAGGTGAGAAAACTTGGATTTCATGGTCGACCGGTTGCTCATAAGTCACACATCACGCAGGTAAATGCCAAACGACGCCTCGCTTCGTGTAAGGAGCGTAAACATTGGACGATTTGAAGGTGGAAAAACGTTGTATGAAGTGAAGAATCACAATACACAATGTGGCGATCCGATGGCAGGGTGTAGGTATGGCGAATGCCCGGTGAACGTCATCTGTCAGCGTGCTTAGTGCCAACAGTAAAATTCGGAGGTGAGGTGGTATGGTGTGGTCGTGTTTCTCTTGGAGTGGGCTTGCAACCCTTGTTGTTTTGCATGGCACTCTCACAGCACAGGCCTACGTTGATGTTTTAAGCACCTTCTTGCTTCCCGCTGTTTAAAAGCAATTCGTGGATGGCGATTGCATCTTTAACACGATCGAGCACCTGTTCATACTGCACGGCCTGTGGCGGAGTGGTTACACGACCATAACATCCTTGTAATGGACTGGCCTGCACAGTGTCCTGACTTGCATTCTATTGAACAGCTTTGGGATGTTTTGGAACGCCGATGTGCCAGGCCTCACCGACCTACATCGATACCTCTCCTCAGTTCAGTACTCCGTGGAGAATTGGCTACCACATCCCAAGAAACGTTCCAGCACCTGATTGAATGTATGCCTGCGAAGGTGGAAGCTGTGATCAAGGCTAAGGGTGGGCCAACACCATATTGAATTCCAGCAGTACCGATGGAGGGCGCCACGAACTTGTAAGTCATTTTCAGCCAGGTGTCCGGATACTTTTGATCATATAGTGCATATTTACTTGATGTACGAACAACCTAGGGTTAACTGCCACAGATGGCGGCTCCGAAATACAAAATTTACGGAGAAATAAACCAATCAGACGAAGTGTCAGCGTGAGAGTAACAAAAGAGGTAATGAAGGTCATCAGTGTACGATGTCCGTCGGTGTACGGTGTACAAATCTCTAACTCTTTCTGCGATTGCACATCCGTGGCTGTCTGCTACTATTAAATTTTTTCGTTTGTTTCCATTACGCTTTGCACTACTTTTTGGAACATTTTCTTACAAGCAATTTTACTTGCTTGTACTTTCATTTGTTTAGCATTAGCTACATTGTTAATTTCTACACTTGAACTACTAACTACCCTTGCACTGTCAGTTTTATGCATCGATTTACGTGATGTACTTAATTTCATTCGGTCATTTTGTGTTATGTGATTGTCAAAAATTTGAAAACTATTCCACATAGTTATTGGTGAATTACTTTATGATGAATTCTTTGTAATATTAACACTATTCACCACATTTATCCAAGTACGATCATTTGAGCCTTGCACTGTAGCATGGTCATGTAACTCAGTGGTCACCAATTCAGCATTTTGTTTTAGGTTGTTCACATTTTCAACAAGTATTTGGATTATTTCATCTTTGGTAGCAAGTTCGGATTTTAATTGAACACATTGATAGCATACTGAGATGCATGCTTCAGGCCTCATATGTTTATTATTTTTACATTTACCACTGCACGGGTATTTACTGAATCATAGTTTTTCACTTTTATAAGACAATTAGAACACAGAGAACTACATGTATTGCAACTTGCTTTACATTTTTTTTTTTTTTTTTTTGCAGAATATTGCCAAAGTATTAATTTTCGCTCCAACTTGTTAATGTACCTTATCTCTACCATCCGCCATGATTATTATTACAGTATTTCACTTGCTCTCTTGAACGATACCTCGCGATACCCAAGGATGTTATAAAATAGAGGATCTGCTCATATGTATCTTCATCCTATTATGTAACTGAATGACCGCCATATATGTTGCCTCAAAACATTGTGATCTTCATATGTCTGCCGTTTATCTTTATTTAAGTCGTTGCTTCAGATTTTTATTATACAGTACCAGTACAATGGTTACATGCTGCACGTATGGGTGTACAAATAGGAGTGAGAAAAAATTACCCTAAATAATCTTTCACAGGTAAGAAGATCACCAATCATAATATACGTATGGCTGTGATATATGGCTTCACGATGTTGTGGTATGGGCAGATCCTCTATTTTATAACATCCTTGGTGATACTTCCACGTGTTGTTACCAACCGCAAAGTATTCTGGGAAAAATGGCAGAAGGGTGAATCGAGAGTCCCTTGAAAACAGACCACGCGCCGAAGATCAATGCAAAGATTGCCAGCTGTTGCTGATTGATTATTTTTAAATTATGGAAGATTCTACCAAATTCTATATTCATTTTCTTCGTTGTTGTATGTTAAATAATAACCAAAAATATTATTATTACTTGTACAGTGAACGGTACTTTTATTTCTTTTATTTTCAATACTTAATTGAATTGTTTACTGAATTCCTTGTTATTTCTGGAGCTTTCTTTTCTCCTTCCTTCTGCCATCAGTTGAATATGTATGAAATGAAGACACTTTGCTCTCGCATTGCCACAGACTAACGCAACCCAAAATACCACTAAGGTACGGGAGGCAGCCATTTGAATCTAAAGCAAATATAAATATTTGCTAAGTCGCAAATAGATTTGCCATAAATAATATGACAGAAATGGGTCCGTCATGAGGTAAAATCTATTATTGTAATGCTTAACTGAATGCACAAAATCTTTTCTCGCTATCTGTAGTGTTTTTGCTCTATAGTGATTATTATAAAAACCGGAAATTGTTTATTTCTTCCACTTCTGGTTTCAAATCACCGCCGTCAATGAATTATATTCCTACTCTTTTACTCTCCACATTCGGGCCAAAATTGATGGTGACCTATCACGTAGTTCTGAAGATTTTTTATCTTCCCCACGAACTTATAAGCACTGTTAAACCAAACTCCTAGAAAAAATTCTTAACCGTGCAATTTTTTTTTTAATTTTATTTATTTCGTCTTTTTAGTCATACATAGGGGCACGAATTTTTTGCACTAAGAATTTGAAAATTTCGCGTTTCGGTTTTCAAACTAGGTGCTATCCAGAATTTTCGGGACTGGTGCTGCCATCTGGAAAGTAGTAGTAGTAGTAGAGCTTTGCACCGATAGGTGCAAAGACTAGCATATCTGGTGAATGAGTGCACCGTTTCATGCAGCTGGGTTGATGGGTTGAGTTTTCACAGTGCTTTTCATGATACTCTGTGTGTGGCGATTTTACAATGGATCCGAGAATAGAACAGCGCGTGTGTATCAAATTCTGTGCGAATCTCGGGAAAAATGCTACAGAGACCTTTGCAATGATTCAACAAGTGTTTGGGGGAACACAGCATAAGCCGTACGCGTGTGTTTGAGTGACATGCTTTGTTCAGAGCCGGCCGTACAGACATCGAAGACGATGCCCACACTGGAAGGCCGTTAGCCGCACAACGCCAGGCATTGTTGCCAAACTTCAACAACTGGTTCGTGGGGATCGACGTCGAACCATTCACGACTTTGCTGATGAAGTGGGAATTGGTTACGGGACATGCCAACGAATTTTGGCTGTTGAATTTGGCATGCATCGTGTCGCCGCAAAATTCGTGCCAAGGATCTTAAGGCACAGCGTGTGGTAGTTTGCACGGAGCTTCGTCAGACCGCATCTGATGATCCAACCTTCTTGTAATGGGTTATCACTGGCGACGAGAACTGAAAAGCAAGTTGAAAGACCGTCGGTTCGACACACAGGAGAGGATTCAAGAAGCATCGCTGGCAGTACTAAATACCCTCAAAGAACAGGACTTCCAGGATACGTTTGTTGAAGTTTGGCAATAATGTCGGGCGTTATGCGGCTAACGAGCCTTCCAGTGTGGGCATCGTCTTCGATATCTGTACGGCCGGCCCTGAACTGAGGATGCCACTCAAACACAGGCATACGGCTCATGTTGTGTTTTTCAAGAACTTGTTGAATCATTGCAAAGGTCTCTGTAGCACTTTTCCCGAGATTCGCACAGAATTTGATACACACGCGCTGCTCTATTCTTGGATCCATCGTAAAATCGCCACACACCACACACAGGGTATCATGAAAAGCACTGTGAAAACTCAACACATCAACTCAGCTAAATGAAACTGTGCACTCTCACTCATCAGATATGCTAGTCTTGCCACTTATCGGTGCGAAGCTCTACTACCAGTACTTTCCAAATGGCATCACCAGTCCTGAAAATTCTGGATAGCACCTCGTATTTCGCGTTTTGTCGCATTTTGCAAATAAAGTTTGCATTTTGTAGCTCTTGTGGAAAAGATATTCCTGATATTTTTATAGTTGTTCCTCCTATTCATAGATCACTACAAGAATAAACAATTAATTACCTAAAAACAAAATACACTGAATATTCCACTTGACATTGTAAATCTCACGCATAGAAAATTATATATTTTTAAATCAACCTGAAGGAAACCAGTAACTATACTTACTGTGAGTTGGAAAGTTTTGCTGTTTTGTCAAACACATAGGGACAAGGCACATTTAATTAAACATAAGCATGTTAGATATTTTCACATTGTTGTGCGTTCGTCACGTATCACCAGTCCATACTTAAAAAAATGAACTTCTCACAATTGGCATTGCTTGTTGGAAGCCATACATATGTAAGTGCATTTACAACAAAATTCAAACAATCATCACTTCGGAACTTTTGTCCATTCAAAATATTCACTACATTGCACTTTCAAGACAAATCACTTGTCAAGAGTTTATAGGCCACTTTGTAAAACTCCAAATACAGTACTTTATAATCACATGCTTGCATATTTTTTAAATTAAGGCAAAGCTTTAAAAAAAAACACCCCCAATGCAACAACGTCTGGTTCACTACTACATGCCATTACAGAAGGATCAAATAGCTTACCCAAAGCATCATATACTTCTGTAGTTTGGGAGCAGTGATGCCAATTCCTTCAGAGCCGTTTTCCCTTCACAAGCTTCAGAATTTCCCTTTTCAGGACAAAATTTCCCTTCATCCAAACCGTTCAAGTACTTAGTAAACGTATTTTTAATCGTTTTCGCTTCCACCCCGTCACCCCAATCTTATAACCACATACAAGCAGATACCTGACAAATTTCCTTTGAGCTTACGCAGAATTTAAACTTGATTTGTTGTTTAGGTATCTAAGGCGTCGCGATAGAGGAGGGGAAAGGATATGGAAAGGTGTAGGCCAGGACCTATGTTAAAGGTGCAATCTGTGCATTTGCCTGGTGTGACTGAGAAAAAACCCTATAAATACCTCTGTCAGGACGGACAACCTAAAGAAATCATAAAAAATGTAAAATAAATATTATGTAAATTTAATTTTTATCCTAGACATCGTGATAGATTTTAATATTAATGTAACCTAAGGTACAAAGAAAATATTAAGTATATATTTGGTATGTACTTACTTAAGAACAGCACTCCCATATTTACTGAAACGAATACGAACAGTTACAAAGAAAAGTCTAGTTGCTACTGTCTTTGGCTGTACGCGAGGAATGTTCGTAAGCACAATACAAAGTTTAGAGATACGGAATTCTTAAGAATTAATAATTCTGTGCGCACAGTCACCAGAAAATTTGTAAAGTTACACAAACACACATACACTAATGACCCAGTATTCGCCCATTTATACATATTTACATTCACGACACGCAGATTTTCTTCTCTTACATCGATTAATCCTCTTCACAATCAATTTTCTGGTTGGGAAAAACATCTTCTGATTGGGAAAACCAAACTTACAATAGTTGGAGTGGTAATTTAATTGAGAAATATTTCATCTTATTGCATTGCATTTAATTCAACAATGGGAAGATTAATTTTGATAAAAGATTTTAAATAAGCATCGTTGTAATGTTTCGAATTTAACTGAATATATTGATCGATGTGTAATGTTGATAAATATTAACGAATGCAAAGCAAGATAACTTGTGAGAATTTATGTGAAATATGTGCAACGGATTATGTTTGGGAAAAATACGATGTTGAACTTATACTGAATTTTAATGAGATTAATCAGATACATAAATATGTTCAATCTATAAATGATTGAAGAGAGGTTCAAATTTCCCTGCAATATTGAGAGATCACAAGCAATTTCCCTTTTTTTCCTTTTCTCCAAAATTTACTCAAAATTTCCCTGTGCCAAGGGAAATTTCCCTTCAGTTGGCATCACTGTTTGGGAGTCTTATCTTTTGGAAAAGCTTCAAGAAAGATCTTTCTGCACATTTTCTTAAAGTAACATTCAACACTAGCCCTCTTTTCACATCGTAACAAACATAAGTGTGCTTTAGTTTTTTCGCCAAAGAGACTCTGCAACATGTTCTCTATAGCCGTGTCCGAATCTTCCAAAATGCAACGTTCATGCCACGTTCTACTGTTCGGTCAGCGAAAAACTGGGGTTTCCAAATTAATGAAAACGGACTTATAAAATTTCGCGGAAAAACTGTTACTTTCGCGTTTTATCGCGCAATTGAAACCAATAAAAATACGCATAGAATGCCATAAAACGTCAAGAAACTGAAAATTACCTAATTCTGACCCATTTCGTTTCATCGCGCATAGCGAAAAACTCATACCTCTAGTTATACATATTCCACTATTACGTGCATATGAATGACTCGTCAAAGGTATAAAGATATAAAATACATAGTAATGACAAATATATACTGATTGCCAGGCCCGTAGCCAGCCCGAAAATGTAGGGGGCCCGGTGGAAGTTAAGGGGGGCCCGATCCAAAAATATTAGTTCATTCCATATTATAGTTCATTTGCAAACCTACCGTGAAAATTTTAGAGGGGGCCAGTAAAAATTTAGGGGGGGCGACCCTCTAGACCCCCCCTGGATACGGGCCTGCCGATTCATTAAACTACTGATACATCTACGATATAAAAGCAGTACGGAAAAATATACATCTCCAAGACTATCAACAAACAAATTCATTCACATATCTAAAAATTCATTTACAGAATAAAAGCAGTGCTGGAACAGGTTATATTTTATTAACTTCGTGAATTCTCCTTCTTGTTCTGTCCTTCGAATATATTGAGGAAGTTTATTATATAATATGGTACCCATAAATGTTGGATTCCTTTCGTATAACTTTGTGCAGTGTTGTTTGCTGGGGATTTTATCCTTACTCCTGGTTTCATATTTGTGTGTTGATGGCGTGTTAATAAAGTCAATGTTGTTTCTAACAAAGAACCATGCGAGTAAAGAACAATTTTCTTTGTGTAAGTGTACCTCTATATTTTTTTCAAGTACAAAATTCCTGTAGTGGTATCCGTTCGTGACCAAGCAGCTAGCACGAATGCTTTCTGTATGCATTGCTCTGGATTCAATCCTATGTATGGGTGCTTGTTTTGGATAAAATCTCGAGCAATAGTTCAAGATCCCACTGTAAAAAGCAAACATCGTCTCTATATCCTGGATGCTCATCAGCAAACCCCTCTCTAAAATATTTATTTAATATAGCTTCACCATAGCTTTGTGGTTAGTATACTTGACTTAGATCTCCGTTCGATTGCCAAATGAAACTCACGTGCTTTGGATCTCAAATGAAACTGTATGTGCAAGTTTCTGATGCTGGAAGAAGACATTTAGCTCCAAATCAACCAAGCGAATGTATTGTACTGTTACATTTATCATATTACTTTTTTAAAGGAAGAACAATATCAAAACACAAAAGCAGTTGTAAATTCTGCTTTATTTAGAGCAATCACATGAAATATCAATTTTCTATGTAAATAAAAATTAATAAAACGACTTTGCATTTTAACTCTTCGTTGACCGCTGCATCGATTTTGACGATTTTTGGTACATGAGTGGATCCTCGTCTAACTTAAGCTTTTGGCATACTTCATTCAAAGCATGAAGGGGTAAGAAGGAGTGAAATGTATAAATAAACGATATTAGGATCCAATTCATAGTTGTTAAGGTTACTGAATGGATAGTGACATTCATGATGCTATTTAAGTCCAAATTCATCCCCCGTCGGCATGACGGATGAGGAATAGAGGTCGAAAGTAGATGACATGTAAGAATATTGGAAAACAACCAGTACTGGAGTCCAATCCATAGTTTTCGGAGTCGCTGAGTTGAATAGTGACACATCCGATGTAGTTGAAGCCCAAATTAATCCTCTGGAACGGAGATGGATGGGAAGGTTAAGATGTGAAAATTATCAAAAACGATCAATATTAGTGTTCAATCCGTAGTTTTGGGTAATTGAGATGAATAGTGATAATGCTGATGTCGTTTAATTCGAAAATTCATCCATGAAGCGTATTCTAAGGGGAAAGGGAAAGGGGTTCAAGCACTTTTCGTAATTCCATTCTCCCTAGAATGGGTATATTACCTAGTTATTTATGAATTTATTCCGACCTATTATTTGTTTTATTATGATCCAATTTGAGATAGTTTCAAACGATTTTCTTTATTTTAAAATTATGTTCTTTTAATACAATCAAAGTTAAATGTTAGGGGTAAATAAATAAGAAATAAACGTAAATGATATTGTCAATTGTTACTTATTTTACAATTTGACTCACTTGAAGATATCAATGAAAATTGTTATTGTCATTTAGATTAAGTTTTCTGAGCATCTATACGGAAAGGAAGCAGAAAACGACTCAGCACAATCAATATCATAATCAAGGCTCCTCATAAGCCCGTGTAACATTTTTTTTTTAATTTACAAGACATAAACCACACAACTGAAACAAAATTTTCTTACGCTCAAATAAAGAAACATTCAATTTTTTAATCTGTTTATTTATAGGTACACCCTTTTTGACCTTTTAGGCTAAAGGAGATCAAAGAGTAGTGAAAAAATGAATGTAAAGCAATTAGTGGAATGATTATGCTGGAGGAGACGGGAAACATCTGCTATCACGGACAGGTCTTATCCATTACAAAATCATATGACCTGGGATCTAATAACAAATACCTCTCACCTGAGGTGAGTGTTCTACTACTGTATCACCGCCACAAAACATATTACACTTGCTTCCAGTGTTTCAGTAAGTTTAGTGACAAATATTACAGTTTAAAAACGGTTCATGAAGTGATTGAGACACAGCCCATCATGTCATCCTTGAAGGAATTTTCAATATTATTACGTTTCGCTAACTAACAGGCCAGACCCTGTTCGTTCTTCCTTGTCAGTTTAAAGATCTGCTCTCCACAAAAAAAGGTATTCTACCAGTTCTTGCTCCAACTTACCCGAAACAATTAGAGGCCTTCCCAAATTTCTAGAAATTATTTCTTCAAAAGTTTTATTGCCTGTAGATGCAAGCGTATAGAGTGTTCATTTCGGCATTTTTAAATGTTTGGCTGCTTCTGAGGAAACTGGAAAACCTCAAGGAAACCCAACGGATATGATGTTATCCTATACAAACTCACATGACCTAGGATCAAACCGGGAACACCTCGCACCAAAGTGAATATTCTGTCACTGAACCACTTGACTCCACCTCCGAAATTTACCTTAGGGATTATTATCCTGGGCAAAATGATCACGATATGATATGAAGGATGTGAGACAAGAACATGGTAACCCACAATTTTACTATTTGAAGAAATAATGGTTTTCTGCTGCACAATTCATTTTAATAGTTAGAAAGCTGATTTTTCACATACAACTATACATAAAGGACTAAAATAATTGTATCAACTGAAGATAGCGAATTTCTAATTTTGTATGCTGCTGTATGGGTTACCATGTTTCAACATTTAAGCCATAATTGATACAAACATGATCTTCTGAAACTTGTGTTTACTTTGCACCATGGCTTACATTTTGTGTTGTTTTCTCATATCAGGAAACAAGATTGTTGACTCATTAATACAAAACATGGGTATTACAGAAATGTACCTAACGACATAAAGAAAACTCGAACGAGTGGGGTTTTAATTCAGCTAATGCAAATATTACAAACTTTGTGAAAAACCTTATTATCAAAATCGATTCTAAATTAAGAAGAAAATCTAATATAAAAACGAATTGTTTTCACAATATCTAAACAGAAGTTTACACGAAAATGAATCTTGAAAAATCTTTGTTTTACGTCCCACGTTTATGCTGGCGAGGCTAAAGGAGACGGAAATGAATCTTGGAGTATATTCCTGTTACTCCATGACGTGTTGGTCCTCCTCTGTATCATCAAGTTCTCCTATGTTAATTTGATACACATGTTAGAATATTAACATTGGCGCTATTTTCGTTTTTCACCCCAAAGGGCCATTTCTAACCTAACCGAACCCAACCCTAACGGTAGTCCAGTTCCACTCCACCGGCCTTGAATATATGTCACAATTAGGTTTGTTTTCTACATCAAACGAAAGCTATAGTTACTTAAGATTCGAAAAGTGGGATGTAGGCCCTTGTACTTCACCAAAGTAAAGCAGTATTAATGAAAGAAAATCACGTCAGACGACGTAAGAATAATAGTTCTTTCGGTTTTTGAAGTACACGGGTCACATGTTCACTTGTTTGCCCAAATTATTACCTGACCAGCCAACGAGTGTGGATGGCCTGTTTTGGACTAAAATGGAAGCAGCAGTGTTTATAACCGCATTACTTGTAATCAATCTATCACAGTTCTTTTTGTTCTGTTCGTAATAAATCACTTCAGGCATATGCTCAAGTCAGGGGCAGATCCAGGGGCGGGGCGATTGGGGCGATTGCCCCCCATAATACGGTATTTTTTTATTTTAGAAATAAAACCTAAGAATTTTCATCTTTGTATTATAAATGTAAAATAAAACCTAAAACAGGTAGGCCTTAATTTTTTTGTTTTACTTTGCAGAAGTCAAATAAAACAATAATTGCAAGAAATTACTTACATTGACGTTCTTGCTCAAAAAAAGGTCCACCTTCGAAATCGCAGGTGGCCATTTCTGTTCTAGAAATTGCAGACAATAGCTTCTTCTCCTTTTCTAAAGTTGTTTTACTCTTTTTTTTTTTTTTTTTTTTGCAATACACTCATACCTTGATTTGACTTCGAACGACCGCACCCCAAACATTCAGCCTGGATCCGCCCCTGGCTCAAGTTAAGACAAAAAGTTTCAAAAGTTATTGAGGTTATTTACAGAACATCTTAAGTAACAAGCAAAACGCAACTACAACAAAAATACACCATCCATATTAACTTGCGAACAAACTAGCGAGCAGCGTTTTACAGGCTGCTCCTATTTTATAATGACATCGAATAAAACGTAATCAATTTTTATACAATCTGCTTAATACACGGTAGAAGCTCACTGAATTGTCAATTGTTCTATGCTGTTCTTAAATTGGTAATTTCCATTCATATATCACTATCCACAATACATCTGCATTACTGCAGGAATGGTTCACTACAACCACATAACTTACGGCTTTCTTTATTAAGCGGAATGAGATTAGACTATGTATAACGTCCAAACTGCAACTTTTAAAAACCGTTGGATACACTGCAGAATGACACCTCCGTTCCCCTGTCCCACCGCGCTTGCCAAGATACTTTTGTAAACACAAAGTATCCGCCATCCTTCCAAAACCGCACTGCTATTCTGGTCAGGTAATACAAAATCTTGCTGGACCAGCCAGAATCCGGCATGAATTCCCACCAACGCAGTGCGTATTCCGGAAGAATGCGAATACATACTGTGCTAATGGAAGCTTGCTGTTGCAAAAAATTGTTACCCTGGATTTTTATTGGGCCAGAAACGGATCCTCGTAAATTTTTAAAAGACACACAGTGTTGCTGGAAATACTTACTGAATTCTTGGTGGTCCAGCAAAAAAAATCTGGGTGAGGTGTATTGAAATTACTAAAGTGCAATACTTTATACCCCACAGCAACTACTACAATGCAAAATTTGATATCCCACATTGACCGCTTTTATTGAAAATACAGCATGATTCACTCAACCCAATTGCACCAGTTGGTAACCTTTATCCTAAAACAATAGTGGATTATGCAAAAGCGAATGGGAAGTACCCAGATTAAATTCTGCAAAATCATGAAAACAGATCATGGTAAGCCACGTACAGATCATGATAGAAAACACAGTGCAATTTACCTCATCATTTCCCCACGATGATCAAGTTGTGTTATTTTCGCGACAATACTCACTTTCTGAGTCACTCAACAATAAATCATCTTCATTGAATTGGCTGTAAGAAACATCAAATGTGCTAATTCTTTTCTTTCTAGATGGGAAGGTGTTACACGGTTCCTCATTGCCCGCCATCTTAACTGTGGGTTACCATCTTATGCATTCCAAAAAGTTACAGAGAGGCTTACCATAAGTGAATATTACTGTGATCTATAGAGCACAATTTGATCGCGGACAAGATTAAACGAAGCAGTATGCTTTGCTCTCTATCGGGTGCATAAATCAGAAATTGAAAATTTGTACGTTATCATGTTCTTGCCTCACACCTTTCATATAAAACTCACTGAAAGTGCATCTAGAATTAATATTTAGTCGAAATACTGTAATTTATTCTATAACTTTTTCTATCAATTCATCTTTTTGGATCTGAGTTTCTGTATTCCTACAGCTATAGCGTTTCTTAATGAAATATTAAACATTTAATTGTACTTACTCTTAAAAAAACACCATATTTAGCTTTCACTTAAATATATTTAATTTTCCTTTTCAGGTTAACACATGGTCACCCATACGCCCTTATAAAATTGATTATTACAGTGTTGGAACGTTGAAGAGGACTTTACCATGAAACATGCTGAACTGTTGATCGTGTGGTTAGTGTGCCTTGTTCGGATATTGCCTATCCATGCATTTAAAGACACAAGCTATAGACTGCCCACCGATATTATCCCCGTGCACTATGATCTTCGAATTCTTACTTATTTTGAAGAAAGAAACTTCACGTTTGATGGTGATGTGCGTATCTTGGTGAAATGTATAAAGCCCACGACAGCAATTCGACTTCATTCAAAGGATCTCACTATTGATACAGATTCTGTGTTAGTGCTAGATAGTAACGAAAATTTATTGTCAATCTTGAATCATGACTTCGACAAGAAAAACGAATTTTATACAATTACTTTGAAGGAGGCATTGAAGGCTGGTCATGAGTATGTTGTAGATATACCATATAATGGCACACTTACTGATTTATTGTCTGGATATTACAGAAGCAGCTACGTTGACCAGAAAACTAAGGAGAAGAGGTGAGAATTAATTAACTTCTTATGTTATTGATGAATTTCTTTTCCTTTCTGCTATCAGTAATACTATTCATTCTAGCAACTGGACACATTTAATTTTCATTATCTTCATATCTTGATTTATATATTGATTTTAACTTGAGTGAGAATATTTTCAATACTTTAGAAGGTACGTTGCAGTTTGTCAAAGGTACAGTTTGCTACAACACAGTTTTGATGCTGTTTGCCATAGCACTTATATTGTAGATTTTGCGCGTTCAGTGCATAAAAAAAATGCTCATTTTGGTTGTATTTCAGCTTTAAGATCTCTATCTGAAACTCCTTTCAGAGCGTTTTACTTTGCGATAGTCGTTATGGCCGTAATAATTATTTGTTGATTTTTTGGTTGCTTCGCGTTGCGATTCGCAAATTTTGCGGAAACTGCTAAGGGATTTGACCCTAGAAAGCATACCAGATACTTAAAGGCGTTGCTATAAAGTTGTACAGGTCAGTTAAGCATTGTTCTTGATCATATTGCTAAAATTATTTTAATAATAGTAATATAATAATAATTTCTCGGCATTCTACGGCTTCGAAATTTATTACACTTGGGATGTGTACTCATACAACAAAAATTCATATGCCTCTGCTTTTACCTACGTACTATAGGTATTATTCTTCATTTGAAAGAAACACACAGGATCGCCAATGTATAATAGCATAAAATAATGACTGTATATTAAGTCGTCAGAAAATATTGTTAATAAAAATATCAGGAGGTAAAGGAACCCTATAGGGTCAATCCATTCTAAGTTATCGGGAAGAAAGGAAAATTGCCGCTAGATCTTTTCAAAAAATCTAATTTGTTAAGAAATATTGAGTCGATATAAGAGTACTTCAAAACCACAACTAGTTTTTTTCTTTTTTTTTTTTTTTTTTTTTGTTTACAACATTGCATGGCGACGCAGCGGCTGCCGCCATTTTGCGTTTTCTCGATTTTAGACGTTTACGTTGTTTTGAATATCTCAGCATGTATTTGTCCTACCAAAATGAAAATTGCTGGACGTCTTCAACTTGTGCAGAGCTAAAACTTTGTCCTCTTAAAATTTTTGCTTAAAACCACTTGAAGGGGTTGAAATCAGGGCCTACAGTAGCAACATACTTGGACATTGAAGACGTGTTTGGGAAGGGGAAGCAGCTGACGTAGAGGTCTGAATTTGTGTGTGCATGTCCAACGCGGTCGTAAGTTTATACAGAAAACTTTGCAGACCTGTAGCTGCTCCCAAAGGCCTGAAAAAATTCGTAAAGTTGCGGAACTATGTCAATTTGGAATATTTCACTGTCCAATATCTCCAATGGGCGTAGGAAAAATCTGAAATTTTGGGAATAGTTACTCCTTTAGTGTATCATAACACACAACAAAGCGCGTGTTGTATATCTGCATTCTCCGGTGTTTACAGTGAGTGAGTGTTCACTGACTGGGGAATGTAGATCAAACTAAAGGACAACAGTCTCCTACTTGAGTTGACAGTTGAAACAAGAATAAACAAGGATTGAATATTTTGATATAGCAAGCAGCAAGCGTAATGAGTACTTACAGACTTTTTGTCAAGTATGCACTTTGAACTTTCTCACCTTCTGCTAATAGCGGCATTCTTCACCAGTGCTGCTGTGGGTGTGATAAGATAATGAGTCACAACTAGAGGAAAGAAACAAACTTGAGAGCCTTGACTGGACTAACCATTCATCCTACTTTATTTTACTTCATAACAACGAATTTTTAGTTGAATTTGTGAACAAAACACCTCCTAGAGTATGACGTCATTTGTTAATACTTTGATCCCGTTCTGCTCAAAAACACAAAACGCGCTTTGTTATGTGTTATGATACACTAAAGGAGTAAATATTCCCAAAATTTTAGATTTTTTAAATCCAAGTCCATTGGAGATATTGGACAGTGAAATATTCCAAATTGGCATAATTCCCCAACTTTACGAATTTTTTCAGGCCTTTGGGAGCAGCTACATGTCTGCAAATTTTTCTGTATAAACTTATGATCCGGTGGACAAACACACACAAACTCAGACCTCTACATCAGTTGTCTCCTCTTCCCAAACATGTCTTCAATGTCCGAGAATGTTGCTACTGTACACTCTGATTTGAATCCCTTCAAGTGGTTTTAGGCAAAAATGTTAAGAGGACAAAGTTTTAGCTCTGCACAAGTTGAAGACGTCTAGCAATTTTTATTTCGGTAGAACATGCTGAGATATTCAAAACAACGTAAACATCTAAAATCGAGAAAACGCAAAATGGCGGCAACCGCTGCGTAGCTACGAGATGTTGTAAAAATACAATGATCATGGTTTTGAAGTACCCTTATATAGGATAAACATTCCTGAAAAAAAAAATGATTTTTGGAGATGGTCGAGCGGTACATGTTTGATCACTTAAAATGGATTGACTCTATAGCAAGTTTATAGTTGTCTCCTGATATACATCTTAAATGTTTGCTTCTATCGAAACATTTTTCGCAAAGAGTTTTAAACATTGATAATAAAAAATTAAACTAATGTTTCTCCAGTAAGTATCCAAGCAGAATTCCATGACTATTTCGTTTATTATCTGGCACCAGTAAACGCTCGATACTATTTGGCAACGCCGATTTCTGGAGCGTTTAGCATAGCCCCAAGAAGACCTAGTGATCCACCTTCAAAGATTCATGTCTAGATGTAGATAACTCTTAAAATGTAAATAATAATAATAATAATAATAATAATAATAATAATAATAATAATAATAATAATAATAATTATTATTATTATTATTATTATTATTATTATTATTATTATTATTATTATTATTATTATTATTATTCCATGCACTTCGTACAACTTTACAAGAACGTCCGTTCTACTCTATGATGAACTGAACGAGAACATTTCAGAATAATGAAAATAAATCTTCGAAATATTGGTATGAAGAAGAAAGAAAAATTGGGTGGAGCGAAATTTCAATGAAAGAATGAGGAGAGAATTGCAGTACTAGGTGCAGTCGAAAACAGGAATAGAAACTGACTTTGGACATTATCTGATGATGTATTATTATGGAAATTATAGAAGTAGCCTAGGTTAAAATGGAATGATTGATACCTATGGAAGTGCGTAATATATGAAATCTAGATTCACGACGACAAGTGACATACCAGTGATGATAAAATACTTCATGCAGTTCACAAGGCTTCATAGACGCCAGGTTATTTTAGGTTACACATTCTTCGGGCTTCGTTTCTGGTTGCATGTAAATGAAAAAAGTAACAGGTTGCTTTGAAACTTTCTCTGTGACTATTGCTTTTCTCCGTTGTTAATACCTTAGAAGGTTAAATGAGAAATTTAGTTTAGGCAATTCGAATGATGATTTTAGGATATACAGAAGAGAATCCACCCAAAAGAAAGGGATTCACACATAATAATACAAAGCTATTTTAAGAAAATTAAAACAACGAGCGGAATGTTTCTGAATGCACCAATTTGTGGTTATATTTTGAAGTAATGAGCCGAAAATACTAAGTTCATGCACTTACCTAATATTTTATTAGTGCTGAAACATGAAGAAAATGAATTGTTTGATAATTTAGTTAAATCATAGTATTGTATTTCATAGTAATTTTTTTTTTTAGTTTGAATTCTTATTTGTATGTTCTGATTTAGTTTGTGGCGAGAAACGTTGGAGATCATTACAGTTTACATTCTCGAAGACTATGTTCTCGCCGTTTCTTCAAGTTCGATCATTATTTTTTCCACATAAATTTTGCAAGTAGTTGGCTCAAGAAAACTATGATGAAAATCAACAACCATTTCTTCTCGTAAATTACATTCGTTTAAATGTTCAGTAATTTATATTAATTACTTTTTTTTCCTTTCAGATGGCTAGCTGTGTCAGATTTTGAACCCACAGACGCCAGAAGAGCATTTCCTTGTTTCGATGAGCCAGCAATGAAAGCGAGATATAAGATTACCATGGGAAGAAAGGAAGGATACGTCTCCCTCAGCAATATGCCATTGGAAAAAACTGAGCCAATGTAAGTCCTACTACTGCATATTATTCAAATCTAAAATTGTAAGTTCTAAGAATAACAATTCGATATTCTAAGAAGCTATTGATATTTGATTCGATATTTATTCGATATCTATTCGATATTTGTGTATTAACACACTAAATCTATAAGGAATTAGGTTAGGAATTGTTCCTGGGGATTACTGGCATCTATGCCCTATAAGAGCCCATACGTGTGGGGTATGATACCACTTGGCTATCTTACTACCCGGGAAATTGGAGAAGGAAAGCAGCCTGGGACGATATGTTAGGTACCATCCCGGGATTTTTGCCTGCCGTGAATGAGGAAAACACAGGCAACATCTCAGTCTGGATGGCTTGCATGGAAAACTTTTAAACTTTTTCGAGCGAGTGCCCCCATCGGGAATAGAATCCGGGACATTTAAATTTATAAATAGATATGCGTATTGCCCTTAGAAAACAAGAATATAATTATACTTTGAAAATTTGTAGCACACTTCCATTTTATTTACAAATGGCACGATCAGTGCACAAGCGAATCAAATCTACTTTTTTGGCCATTTTGGACGTATTTTATCTTTCAAATCTCCATCTGAAGTTTCATTCAGAACTTAAAAGATTCATATTCTTATAGTGTGAATAATTGTGGGTTTATAATATTACAAAATCAGTGGTAACGTTTCTATATACTTAAGGATGTCTTAACTTTGTCTCTGTTTCTTTTTTAAACTTCTTTGGTAACTGGACTTGTGCTCTGAACGCCTTAAATAGGAATTCAAGTGAATGAAGCAAGTTTCTACCATTGGATATATATGATAATAAGGCTTGTATGTATCTCTTTATTGCTTGATAACTTTCATTTAAAAAAATAAAATGAAATCTTTCAGTTTTAAGTCCCATGGTTATGCCGTGTAGGCTAAAGGAGACAATAATAATGAAAATGAATGAAATAATAGAATGAAGAAAGTGGGAGGACCCTGAAGAAGCCCCTACAAGGTGTTTGTTCCCCACAAAGGCCAGTGAGCTGGGATCAAACCATGGACCCCACGGACTGGTGGTGAACTCTTGAACACCGCGGCTGAACTTTCATAAAAGCCTACAGTGTATGCGTTGTTTAGGTTGTATGGAACAATTGGTCTAACTATTCCAGGCCGTTAGGGATTTCTGATGCAGTTAGTTTATGCAGAAGTTGAATCTTACTTATTGTGTCATAAACATACACGAGTTTCTTTATTATTTATTAGAATGAACTTGATAAAAGAAATAATATTTGATTTCCTACCTGATTTGTTAATTTTTCGTAGTTCATATTTTCGCTAGATAATAGTTGATAGTATATGACCATTACTTATGCTCTAGTGTTTAGCGAATGCGCCTTTTCTATACGTGATCCCAAGTTCGATTCTCGGTGGAGAGATTAGTAGCAATTTTAACTGTCTTTGATACTTCTGTATTCGTGTCCCTATCGTGTTGAGATACGTAGGAAATGATAAACGAGTGAAATCAGGATAGGTAAATCATGTTTTATATATATATAAAAAAAAAACTTATCTAGCGCGTGTCCCTTTGATGTATGAGATTCTGGGTTGGACTCTCGGTTCGACAGCACAAAAACTTAAGTTTCAAAGTTAGTTAATTTTTTTTGTGATCCACAAAACGGTAAGATTTTCTCGTGTTGTTCTCGTAAATTTTGTTGAAGTCTTGTCTCACTTTGTTTCTCGAAGAATTCTTTTTCGTCCTGTCTTGATTCTCGAAGAATTCTATTTTCGTGTCCTCCCGATTCTCGGAAAGCTTTTCTCATGCTGTCTTCAAAATTTTCTTGTATCGTTCTGTTAATTCATGTACATATGCCCAAAATGATTGTCGCATATCTATTACTGTATTCTTGTGATAATATAATTTGATAATGATTTTGCATTGTATTTTTAATACTGATATTATGTGCATAATCGGAATATGTACCCTGTATATTTGTGGTAAATTTCATAGGAAAAGAATTATAAGTACGAAAATTAGAATGAGTAAAACAAAGTGTTGTTAAATGGACAAGAAAATTTTATTGTTCTTATTTACTGCACTTTTGACATGAAATTTGCCATATACATGTCTTTTGCCGATTATACACATACTAACATTATATGAAATACTGGGTGAATTCGGAATCAAATTATATTCTTAAAATAACATGTTTATAGACATGCGACAATAATTTTGGACATGAGTGTACAACAATTATGACCTGATTTCTTGCCTAATTCAATCGGTCAAAAAGTGCAAAAGCTTTTTCAGGCCAAGCATCCTAAGCGAGATTTTCCTGAGCTTTCTTTATTCACACCAGACAAATGTCGAGATTGTACCTAACATACAGGTCCCAAGCCGCTTCGTTCTTTCCCCTATCCTTTTTCCTCGGATAGTGTGATTCCTGAAGGATATCATCCTCCTACATGACGGCCTAACGTGATCATAGATGCCGAAAGCGCAGATATCTAATTCCTAATCCTAATTCTAATCTTGCCTAATTTAATCTAGTCCTAGAAAGATGCCTGACTTACGCATCCGCGCCTGTGCTAAATAAGCTAAACAGTTCATGATTTGTCTACCTTCTGTACTTGAGTAGTGGTCAAAGTAGGAACATTTAGTTATTAGTTCTTCACTTTATTTGTGCTTATTTTGTGTAGCTGGGTCGCATACGACCCCAGGGTGTTCTTTCTGCTACGAAAATAGCATTGTTAGAAACTTTAATTTTTGGTGTTTTCTTTCGCACTCTTTACGGCTGAAGGGCAAAACATCATGGCGTAAATAGGTAAGGAAATTGCAATATTGAGTAAGGAGACATCAGCCCCAAACTGTAAAAGAATCACCAAGTGGAAGACCTATTCGGTGTATTTTTCTTCCCCGGGACGAACAACAAGTGTGTGTATTGCTTACGTAGCTTATGTGCTGAACATCGCTTTGGAATGTGTGGCGAATGTATGTGAAACGCACTTCAATAATGCTGTGAAAAAAATCACATTTTTTAAAACTTCTGCAGCTGTTTCAAATAATTTGAACGGGAAAAAAATATTAACATTTGGATGACTAATAAATAATATAATGAACAGAAATTCTGTATTCTTCTAATTGGTGACCTACCTGCCTATAACAATAACCTAACCTAAATTAATGCAACCTAATCAGTTGGAAAAATACATGTTAGGTTAAGTTATAGATATACGTCGGAAGGTCACCAGTTAGAAGATTACCGAAAATTTAATAATAAACCATTAACGCAATGTTTGTATTCAATAATCAAAGCAGTTCTCAGACTATGAGAAATTTCACTTGCATAGGTGTGAGTACACATGTTGTGGTCTAATCTGCAATAAATTAGCACATGGTAAATGCTCTTACTTGACTGATGGTTTCTAAATGTATACATGTTGTAATGAGTCGTATATGACCCCACGGTGTACTTTGTGTCATGGTAATGCTATGGTGTTCTTCCAGGCCTAGAAGTGATCAGAATCCTTCTGCGAGACGAAACATAGACTACGAAAAGTGTGATAAAGCAACATTTAAACTATATTTATCATTGGAGTATACTGTATTGTGTAATAAATGACTTGCGTATCTTTAAACGTTGATAAGTGCTCATTATATTCGTTCAACCATTTTATCAATTTTCAGTGTTTATGCTATGATTCACACAACACTAAAACAGTGTTTAAGATACTTGGTTGAAATGGTATTATTTCTCTCGTCGTCTCGAAAACAAATATTGAAAAATTTTTCATTTCGTCTCTGATTCATTTCTTCACTTCTCGCCCCCAGTTATTCTCTTTCATTATTAATCCGTCTTCTTTAGCCTAAAGAGCAGAAACGTTGGACATTAAACTAAAAATAATCATTTCATTTTCTCAAATTAATTATGAATATGGAATATAACCGAAATTTTCGATAATATTAAACTCTTTATTTAGTAATTATATAGTCCCCATTTTAGATGCAGATGATGTCTTATGTAATTAATTCTGACACATTATTAAATTTCAGTGAGGACAAACCAGGTTGGTTTTGGGATCATTTCGAAGAGTCTGTTCCAATGTCAACGTATTTGGTGGCGTTTATAGTTTGTGACTTTGCATCTGTTGAATCAGTGAAAAGCTTAAGTAACACAAGGTTCCGAGTCTGGGCTCGGAAAGATGCTATCGACCAAGCCAAATATGCGAGTGAGATTGGACCTAAAATTCTGGAACATTTTGAGGAGTATTTTAATGTTAGTTATCCCCTTCCGAAGCAAGATATGATAGCAATTCCTGATTTCAATGCAGGAGCAATGGAAAACTGGGGTCTTATTACCTACAGGTAAGAATATTCTAAAAATATATTCCTCTTCGTAATAGTATTTCATATAAAATTACTTCATTATATGTAGACGCAAAACAGTATATCTACTTTTATCAAAATAAAAGGGTTAAAGAATAGAGTAAGGATACTGATTGGGTATTTCAGATACTCTTTGATATCCTGCCGTATGTTTATTAGGGTGGGCCGAAAAAATCGAAAGTTGATGAATCGAGTTCCGATAGTGCGGTAAACTTGCCTCATGACCTCAAAACAAGGTCTGTGAGATTTCAACGAAATCGGCTAATATCTTGAGGTTTTTCAGAGCTGCCAAAAATTTGAAAATTATTCGAAAAACGTTTTTTTATTTTATAAAAGTTTTACATTAAACAACTTCCGACAGCAATTAAAATTCACTTTTAATAGTCTTTAGTAACAGTAAAAAATTTCAGCTATATCAAAGAATATCTTTAGGTTCCTCAGAAATGCCAGAAAAATGACAAAATTTCACCAAATACTTATTTGAAAATCTTTATAATATTTTAATCATGCGCGTAAAACAAATTCTGATTTTTCTTAAGATTAGTTGCCAATTGTTCATTTGGCAACACTGTACGTAGTAAAGAGTAAACTAGTTGGAACCTTTAATTGTTAGCGAGCGGTTGAGAAGAGTGTTGTACGTATAAATCAGAAACAATCAATACGTGGCGTTCAATGTGAGGTTAAAAGTTTATTTTAGTTCAATTAGATATTAATTATTAAATCAACATTAAAATAAAACGTGTTGATCAGTTCCATTTTCTTTGAACGCAAGCCAAGGAATTGAGGTAAAAAGTTTTGTTGTTTTAGTACAGTAAGAAATTAAAGTTAACGTCGAAATGGCCTCCTGCAAGGCAGTAGACAAGAACGAGTCCGTGACCTCTACGCCAAAGTCAAACATAGTATTGCGGAGCGAAATGGAGTGTCCGATAATCGGACCGTTGAATCCTTGCCAACTTCTAACTATCCTCGATGTACTGCGATGTTGTTTAGAAGAGAGGTTCAACATTATAAATGCTGCAGGCAATAAGAAGGACACAAGTTTTTCTGCTGTTGCCGAAACAGTTGCAGTAAAAGTTGAGGAATTGTACCAAAAGTGTTCCATCCCATTTGTTAGTCACGACAGAGTTATCAAGATGATTAAAGGCTTCCACGTGAAGTATCAGGCACTAAAGAAGAACTACAAACGTAATAATGAGAAACCGCAATATGCCGCTAAGCTGGATGAATTCATCAGGGAAGCTGGGGAAAACTTTTTGACATAGCTGCTTGCAAGTGCAAGGATTTCAAAACCTGCACTTGTGAAAAGTGAAAAAGATTCCTCCACTTGAGCAACCCTTTATTTTGGACAGAAGACTACGAGGAAAGAGAAAATTAGCTCGGTGGTCAGGAATGAAACTAAAAGGATTCAGCGTAGAGAAGACAGAAGGAACCGTGATTCCATAAGGAAAGAGAGGACTCTCTGAATGGAGTCTACCGATCAGCCGGACTTCGAATTCGAAACTATGCACATGCAGGAAGACTATTCAAATTCAGATTCAGAGGAGATGCAGGCAATTGATCTGTCTAAGGCACTAACAGTAAGCGAGAAAACTGACGACCAGCCCTGCTCTTCTGCCAGCACCGCTACAATCACCCGCACGAACAGTCCCACAATACAAAACATATCGTCATCGACATCACAAACGCGCTTCCATCTGGCGAAAACAGCTTTGGCTAGCGACAGGTTCGGCGTTTCGGACCGTACCACGGCAGCTATTGCCACAAGTGTTCCGCAAGATCTAAAGCTCGTGAAACCAGGTGAAACAGTACTTGTAATCGATAAGAATAAAATTAGAAGAGAAAAGATAAAAGTGAGAGGTTCGCTTCAAAATGGAAACGACACCAAGGTGAAAGGTCTTTACTTTGACGGAAGGAAAGACAAAACTATATACATTGAGAAAGAAGAGTCTAAGTCATATCGGAGGAGCAAGACTGAAGAGCACATTTCTCTTATCGAGGAGCTAGGGTCGAAGTATGTCGGCCACGTTACACCTTCATCTGGCTCAGCTGATAGCATTTTCAGAAGCATAACTGCTTACATGGCGGATATTGGGGACGATCTGGAACCCCTTATCGCTATAGGTTGTGATGGTACGGCTATCAACGCAGGTTTGAAAGGTGGGATCATTCGCCGCCTGGAACAGAAGCTTAACAGACCCCTTCAGTGGCTGATATGCCTTCTGCACCTAAACGAGCTTCCGTTGAGGCATTTGTTTGAGCACTTGGATGGTGCAGCCAGAGGTCGACGATCCTATGGGGGTGAGATTGGTCAGCAACTGGAGGGATGTCAGAGCCTGGGAGTAACGACCTTCGAAGCCATAGATTGCGAGCTACCTAACGTCAATGCGAACGACCTTAGCTCTGACCAAAAGTAAATGCTAGAAATTTCTCAAGCAGTGAAATCCGGAGTTTGCACTGACGATTTGTCCAGCCGATGGCTTACGACAGCCAACCGCATTCTCCGTTTATACATAGGAACAGAGAATCCAATACCTCAGTTGAAGACACTGGCAGAGTTGTCATGAAGTGCTACGTACCCGGATGATTCACAATCAAGTGCAGTCATTCAATCAAAGACGGAGCCCGTAATCTCTGGAACATCATTCAGACCAGTAGATATTTACAATTGAACCTGAAGAACGTAGTGGATAAGGTTATCTTTCGAAACGCGTTCTTTGCTCATCCGGAAAACATTATCCTCTCCATGGTGACCGAGAATAGGGCGCACATTCGAGAGTTGGGTCTCAGAAGAATTCTGAAAGCAAGGGAGCAAGAGGAGAGTGTCATCAGAGTGTTTGAAGTTTCTAAAATCAATTTTGATGGAACAGATTATGTGGATATTATTGACTGGATAAACTGCAAATTTACCTCGCCTCCAGTCATGCAGAATGTGGAGAAAGTCTTTATCAAGTCATTGATCCAAAATAAGGAAACAGTTGTGGACTGGAAATTCTCAGCCTTTCCGTGCCACACCAAAACCGTTGAGCTTTGTGTGAAGGTGATCACAGAAGCGTCCCAAATGGTATGTGGTTCCCAGTGAAGGGGCGGATTCATTCGTGCAAAACTGGCTTGTCAGGCGGCAATTCCGAAGTTTGATCACAAATCTGACTACAGTGCAAATTAAAAACTAATGAACAATGAACGTTAAGAACTGAATTGTCAAGTAACTGAGATTTGGTGATTTTTTTTGGGGGGGGGCAGTTCTGAGAAACCTAAAGATATTCATTGACGTAGCTGAATTTTTTACTCTTGGTAAAAACTATTAAAAGTGAATTCATTATGTTGTCCGAAGTTGTTTAATGTAAAACTTTTAAGAAATAAAATTAGTACCAAAAACAGTATTTTGAAAATTTGTCAAAACAAATTGGGTTTTTGGTAAAATTTTGTCATTTTTTGGCAGTTCTGAGGAACCTAAAGATATTCTTTGATATAGCTGAAATTTTTTACTGTTACTAAAGACTATTAAAAGTCAATTTTAATTGCTATCGGAAGTTGTTTAATGTAAAACTTTTATGAAATAAAAAAAATTAAAAGAGAAACGAGTTTTGATTAATTTTCAAATTTTTGGCAGCTCTGAGGAACCTCAAGATATTAACCGATTTCGTTGAAATCTCGCAGACGTTGTTTTGACGTCATGAGGCAAGTTTATCGCACTATCGGAAGTCGATTCATCAACTTTCGATTTTTTCGGCCCATCCTAATGTTTATATTCGTTAGGTCAACAAGTAACTGTGTCATGTGTACACCATGTGAAAGAGTTTGGTTTGTAGGGGGTGAGAATTTCTCAATTAATACTGAAACCAGAAAAGATAGTAGATTTCTACCACTTCCGTTTTCAGTGGAGAGATTAGAGTGGAGTCGGCGTATACAGTATTCTTGGGACGCTTAATTGATTGCAGAAAACTGCTTCTCGCTGCCTACTACACTTGTTTACTTTGTAGTGATTAACGTTAATGCCGGATGTGGCTAATTCTGCCGAAGAGAGAAGATGGTACCTATATTTAGGGCACTAAATGAATTCAAGAAAAAAATTGAGAATGTTTCAAGAGAATTGCCAGAACGAATTTAAAAACATTTTTTTTTTTTGAAATTTGTATGAAATCGCATACTAAATTTATCTGATTAAATTCAATAAACAATACGCTTACATATTTGCAACCAGTGTAGTAGGGGATTTATTGACTTCACTATATTGAGCTGCCACTTTATATCACCGTATATGTACTGAAAATGCAGATATAACCAGCCACCAGTTACTATTTGGTACTAAAATGTTCACCACCTACTTAGGTATTGATCAACACTAATATGGTCTCCGTATGAGTTACGCTTTCCGAGATATGGCCACTTAAAACTCCCGAAATCGATTTTTTGACCAGTATCTGGGGAAAGGTGGCCAGTTGGCCAGCGTCCACAGGTTACCGTTTAGTACCAAAATGTTCATCATCTTCTTAGATACCAATATCGTCTTTCAATGATTTACGGTTTCCGAGATATGACTGTTCTGGGAACAGTAAGAGTGACGCGAAAAATTCCATCACTATTTCAAATAATTTCTGATGCTCTATCGAAAGGAGGGCTCGGAATTGAAAAAATGCAAACAACAGACACACATACACACAGACATAAAGCCCCCCCCCCACCTTGGAGTTTCGAAACAAAACCTATGCCAATCGTTTGTGCTACGATTGTGCCGAAATGTACCACAAAAATTTTCGTTTTTACCACTTCCGGTGCAACGTTATAAGAGTTTTAAAATGGGGCTGGGGAAATGGCAACCTCCAACCTTGGAATTTCGAAACAAAACCTATGCCAATCGTTTGTGCTACGTTTGTGCCGGAACGTACAGCAAAAATTTTCGTTTGTACCATTTCCGGTACGAAGTTATAAGAGTAGTAAAGTGGAGTGGCTGCGAGAAACGGCAGCCTCCCACCTTACAATTTCTAAGCAAAACCTATTCCAATCGTTTGTGCCGGAATGTACCGCAAAAATTTTCGTTTCCCCAGCAGGTTGGTGGCTGCCGTTTTCTCAGGCGGAAGTGGTACAAACGAAAATTTTTGCGGTACATTCCGGCACAAACGTAGCATAAATGAATGGCATAGATTTTGTTTCGAAATTCCAAGGTTGGAGGCTGTCGTTTCCCCAGCCCCCACTTTAAAACTCCTACAACTTCGTACCGGAGGTAGTACAAACGAAACTTTTTGCGGTACATTCCGGCACAAACAATTTGCATAGTTTTTTTTTCGAAATTACAAGGTTGGAGGCTGCCGTTTCCCCAGCCCCCACTTTTAAACTCTTATAACGTTGCACCGGAAGTGGTAAAAACGAAATTTTTGCGGTATATTTCGGCACAAACGTAGCACAAACGATTGGCTTAGGGTTTGTTTTGAAATTCCAAGTTTGGAGGCTTCCGTTCCCTCTAGTCCCCCACTTTAAAACTCTTATAACTTCGTACCGGAAGTGGCACAAGCGAAAATTTTTGCGATACATTCCGGCACAAACGTAGCAAAAACGATTGGCATAGGTTTTGTTTTGAAATCCCAAGGTTGGAGGTTGCCATTTCCCCAGCCCCCACTTTAAAACTCTTATAACTTCGTGCCGGAAACGAAAATTTTTGTGGTACATTCCGACACAAACGTAGCACAAACGATTGGCATAGGCTTTGTTTTGAAATTCCAAGGTTGGAGGTTGCCATTTCCCCAGCCCCCACTTTAAAACTCTTATAACTTCGTACCGGAAGAGGTACAAACGAAAATTTTTGTGGTACATTCCGGCACAAACGTAGCACAAACGATTGGCATAAGTTTTGTTTTGAAATTCCAAGGTTGGAGGTTGCCATTTCCCCAGCCCCCACTTTAAAACTCTTATAACTTCGTGCCGGAAACGAAAATTTTTGTGGTACATTCCGGCACAAACGTAGCACAAACGATTGGCATAGGTTTTGTTTTGAAATTCCAAGGTTGGAGGTTGCCATTTCCCCAGCCCCCACTTTAAAACTCTTATAACTTCGTGCCGGAAACGAAAATTTTTGTGGTACATTCCGACACAAACGTAGCACAAACGATTGGCATAGGTTTTGTTTCGAAATTGCAAAGTTGGAGGCTGCTTTTCTCCAGCCCCCAACTTTAAAACCGTTATAACTTCGTACCGGAAGAGGTACAAACGAAAATTTTTGCGGTACATTCCAGCACAAACGTAGCACAAGCGATTGGCATAGGTTTTGTTTCAAAATTCCAATGTGGGGGGCTGCCGTTTCTCCAGCCCTCTCACTTTAAAACTTTCATAACTTCGTACTGGAAGCGGTACAAACGAAAATTTTTGCTGTACATTCCGGCACAAACGTAGCACAAACGATTGGCATAGGTTTTGTTTCGAAATTCCAAGGTGGGGGGCTGCCGTTTCCCCAGCCGCCCCACTTTAATACTGTTATATCTTCGTACCGGAAGTGGTACAAACGAAAATTTTTGCGGTACATTCCGGCACAAACATAGCACAAACGATTGGCATAGGTTTCGTTTTGAAAGTCCAAGATGGGGGGAAGGGGGGGCTGGCGAAATGCACCTAAATTTTCTCATAGTGATCTTGTAAAGTTTCATAATATCCTTGTCCGACGTTATGTAATATCAGTATCTGTAATGTAATGTAATAGGTAATTTAGTTCAATAAATGTATTTAGTAACTAAAAGAAGTAGTATAGCGTTGGCTTCGTATTTGGGAGGTCGTGGGTTGGATCCCTACTGTTGACCATTCTAACTGAAGATTTCCTACCAGGCAAATGCCGGAATGGTACGTACTAAACAGGCCTAGCCGATACGTTCCCAAATCCTTTCCATTGTTGTTAGATATCCAATATAAAATGGCCTCTGAGCTGTATCTGGTGATTGTTAAATAGATAGATAAATAAAATAAATTAACGTAAGAACCTAAAATTCTCTCTTTCTCTTAAACTTTAATTTTAAACACCTTTCAATTGCTTCTTTCTTGTAAATGTACAAATATTTAAACTGGCTTAAATTATTCAACAGAGTAAAATATTTGCCGGTCTACTTTTCGTTTTTCCCCACGGTAAATTTTTAAGATTGAAGTGTTTTATTTTCTTAATGCATGTTTTTGAGTTTCAATTATTGCTGGATTTATAATAACTTGTTCTGCAGCAAACGTTATTCAGTAAGATTTACAATCATTTCAAAACGTAGATGTTAATACAATTTAAAATAATGCGTTCTTGTATTTTTCTTAAACACATTTCACATTCGTACCATTTGACTGTCATGTCTCTTTCTCTCCCTCTTTAGTTGGGACTTTTTTTTTTGTTTACTTTGTTCAACACAATACCCAGAAACATTTGATTAATAAATCCAATTTCTGACTAAAGCTTTTAATGCTAAATTAATCGTTTGTGTTTTGTTTTATTTATTGTAGAACTGGAGTTTTAAATCAATTAATCAGTAGCAAGGGTTTCTACTACTCTGGATTTATATTATGGCATTGTGATGTTCTTGAACTATAGTGAAATAGAGCGTTTTATATCGTTTTATAGAGAAACAGCACTTCTATATGACCCTGAGGTTTCATCTTTACCAAACAAGAAAGGGACTGCAAACACCATAGCCCATGAACTAGCTCACCAGTGGTTTGGCAATCTCGTCAGTCCCAAATGGTGGACTGACCTCTGGCTCAACGAAGGTTTTGCAACGTATGTTGCCACTTTAGGAGTTGATCACGTAAGTTATTCTTCATAATATACAGGGAGTTGATTTATTAGTATCACTAATTTTATACTAATTTCTATTTGAAAAAATGAAATGAAATCTTTGAGTTTTACGTCCCACGGTTATGCCGGTGCGGCTACAGGAGACGGTGAAGATGGGAAATGAATGAAATGGTGGAATGAAGAAAATGGGAGGAAACGGGAGAATCCCGAGAAAACCCACGAGCATGGTATTTTTTCATCACAAAGTCCAAACTAATTTTTATTTGATTTTAAGAGTGGTTTATACAATCATAATTAGTAGTAGAAGTTCGATATTCATTTTTAACCAGTATGTTTTCTATTTAAAGAGAAATCCGAAATTCAAAATCATTACCTCTATTACAGTGAAGAGATGTGCTTTAATATGCGTACTTTACTGAAGTTATGTTTAGCGTTACCTCTGACCAAAATCACAATAAAGCCGAGACTACGCTCGAAAGAGTAAATGCACAAATTTTGTTGGATACAGTATGCAATGTGAATCAAAAGTTCCAGAAACACTAAAAAAAGGTCATTTATTATAAAAAATATGGAGATAATACGTGAAACTATTCCCGGTGACAAAATTAATTGTAATAATGTGAAAGTCATTCTCAGCACATGCCTAAAAGATTAATTAATGAAAGTAGAATTATGGGCTTTAGTCATGATATGCAAATGAATTACAGAAGGAAATAAACAGAACAATGTAAGAATTTTACAAAAGAAAATATGAAGACATACGTAGAAGAATTCGGAAGAGCCGATGAAATATATGGGAATTCAGGGGAAACAAAGAGGTACAGGAAGATGGAAAGAATAACGCGTAGCCTAGACTTTCAAGAAAGAAACATAGTAAGCGAGGATGATAAATGGTTTTTAGTACTTTGGGACAATTTTAAAATAGCTGCTACATTGAGGCGGGGAAAGGAGAGGCAACGTAGTAATTTCAGTAATGTCATTCGAATTTATTATGAACATTTCCACTTGTTACAAACAGTTGTTCAACTTCGGAACAAGTAAAAATGAAAAACCCTATCATACTCCGCTCCTCACAGTTGGCAGAATTCTCAATTTTGTCGCACATGCTCAGGGCTCACAAGTCGATAGCTTTCATGTTCGCAACTAGGCTTACGTCGCGAGCTAAGACGAGTCGTAGGCAGAGTACGTCGCGTGCTAAAGTCGAATGTTCCTTCTTTCCAAACACTTTCTTTCTGCTAGTGAACTCAAAGACACTTTGAGTACATTGGCGGCAACTCAGTACAATGACGTAACAGCAAAGAATTTGTATTGCCTTATGATTAAATGCATGAATGTTCTGACGGATATGTTGAAATGTAGAGTACGGTAGGATTCTCTTTTAATAGTGACCTTTGAATATTTTCTAGGTGGAACCTCTTTGGAATGTAAAAGAATATACTGCTTTCAACTTATTGAGTTCTACATTTGGTTTGGATTCTCTCAAGTCTTCTCATCCTGTGTCTGTTCCTATCGGAAATCCTGACGAAATTCCTCAGATATTCGATACAATCTCGTACAAAAAGGGTAAGTACTTTCATAGCAGTGTTGCAAATTGAGGAGAAATTTAGATTTTAAATTTATTGAAAACGGAAATTAACTTTGTATACATGCTGTAATGCAGTAAAAATTTCAAAACAGAACTGAAATTAAAGAAATCCTCAGCAGCTATGCTGTGAAACTAACGAAATTACACACAATAAAACAATATAGAGATAGCTATCAATGGAAACACTCTTGTACTGCAAGATATAGCTACTTTTTGCGGGTTAGTAACATTAAACATTCATGCGCTGCGACTCTGTTAGTGCTGTGTTGTGTAATATCACTGAAAAACACGTCACATATAGGCCCTATATCTGCTATAGTGTTCACTTTCTCTAATACAGTTTTTGATTCTGGTTTCAAATCTGAAAGGCATTTTACTATAGCACGTCAAATTTTGATGATACCGTCAGTTTTGTCATGCAACATCTATTTCAAGTTTCCGAGGAGTCGTGCTCAGATATATGAGCAATTCAGGGGGAGATGATGGTACGTGACATCTTGTAACTTTTGAGTAAGTATGAAAAATTGCAACATTCCTATGCAATGTAATACAATGTTACATATCAAGCAGGCCTCCCGTATGATGTGATGGTACATTTCCGAACTTCAACTACCTACATACTGTTTTGTGCTCCGATCCAAACAATCTTACTGAAAAGCTCAATTTCGATGTAGGTGGCTCCTACTAGTAACCTCTTCAGAGTCGTTCATATAGGCTACATATGCGGATAAATGGATTTTAACTATTGGTACAGCGACTTCACACTTTCGGTACGGACAAAAATACGTGGGCAGTTCTTTGCAATGAGTGACAATACGTATTTACTATTGCACGAATTCAAGGTCTTATGCTAAGCTTCGGGTGGAATACAGTATTGAAGCATCTCGACTGTTCATATTGAAATATCTCATTTATGTAAGACAATTTGAAGGCAGTATTATTACACAATGCAAACATATAGGTATCAGCATCGTTTGGATACTCTCCTCAGCTGAAAGAGACGTACGATACTATGTTGCTAGTTCTTGAAAGAAAACAAAATATGTTATTTTCAGAGTACAATTGTTGTGTATGTAGTGATCTAAAAGTAATCACCATTCGCATGGGAATGTAGAGAGAGTACAACAAGTACTGGTGCTTCATCTGCGAATGGACAGCAGAAATTGGAAGCATCACTACATAAACAAGAATTAGCCGATCGGAGATAGGACGCAGGCAGGAACTAAAGATGTTTTTCATGTGCGGTTGTTTGAGAGTGACACACTTATCATGGCAGTGCTTCATATAAATCTGGGGTTCATGAAGAATTTCGTGAAAACACCATATAAGAATTGCATTAGTTCGTACAGATAACTGGATTGCAAAGTATCCCTTAAAATTAATCACCTGTATTCTCATTGTCGTAATTAATCCAATTGAGTAGAAAATTGGTATTAATCAATCAAACTCATCACCATAAAAACGTCAAACATGTATTTCAAACTTTGACCGTTTCTGATTTTGGAAACGCTCCTGCGTACGCTATAAGTCATAACTCAGCACCTTGTATATAACATCTTCATTAATAAATCATATCTAATATCGTTTTTTTAGTAATACGTAAACGTTTGTTGTAACTCTTATTGAAACGTTTGGGTTGCAAGCGGAGTGAGCAAAATAATTGTTCCAAATGTATTTCTTTGCAAACCAACAACAATCTTGATTTAATTTGGCGCCAATACTTTTGCGACGGGCCACGTCGTTTACTCTTTTCCAACACATTTCCTTTCTGCTTGTTCGTTCGGCGCCCTCTTGCTTTCAGCGCCCGGGGCTACGGTCCCGCTCGGCCCCCCTGTAGTTAAGGCTCTGCCAACTGAAAACATAGGAAAAGTTTTTCCCCCCAGATGTTCATTAAATTGTTCAATCACTTACCACAAAGCAGTAAACTGAAAAAATAAAAGAAAACATGTTAAGAAATTCAAGGCTGTAATAAGAAAATTTTTATTAAATGCTCCATTTTATTGTGTGGATGAATTTCATAATGAAGAACACAAAGATGGATGACTATAGCTATTATTATCTGTTCTGCTTAATGTCATTCATGTAATTAATATTGTCATATATTGAAATTAATATGTAACCATATTATGTACTAGTCAGGTTAATGTTTTTTGGCATTTCTGACATTATATACACTATCGTCTCTGACGTAAAATTTGTTGGGGGCAGGGGTATCAAAGAAAGTGGTTTAAATGGTACTACCTAGCCCAACTTGTTTATTATCTTCCATTCCATTTGTTATCTTTCTGCTTACCTTCACGGACCCTTGTGGTATATCAAGAATTCACTTATAATCGTTTCACAGCATGAATATTATATTACCAATAAATATATTTATTATTATTTATATGTTATTCTGTCGTTAGAAAATAAATTAGAATAAACTATTAGATACTTTGTACTTCAAATATTGTGGGGGGACGTGTCCCCCCTCCCAGGGACGCCCGTAATTATATACCAAAATGCTCCTGTATTTGGTACACTGACACTTGGCTTTCATGCAGGGCAAGACGGAACAATGGAGATAGTAGCAGCCCTAGAAGAACAGACACAGAGTACTTAGTTTACAAGAATGCCACAAGAGGACCCTACTCTCCGGGCGAAGCTGTTTGTGGTACGGAGAAGCGCGTTATTCTTTGTTTCACCACCAGATGGTAGAAGCTTTTCTAACACACATATGAACAACATACAGTTTCAGATACGGCGATTTTATTTTTTACAATTGCAACTCGCACTCTTTTTACACAACCGTCTATTTTCTTCCCTTATAGGGAAGTTATCAGAAATCCCTGAAATATGTCTTTAATTATTTTATAATGAAAAATCGAAATACCAAATATAATATACCATCCAATGATAATGACCATAACGGCAAGGTGACCAGAACTTTTACTTTCAAAAACGGGAAGCATACGAATCGGGGCGGGGGACGGGGGGTGACTTCCACATTGCATTTTGGAACCCAGCAGTGTTTTCAATTTACAAAATACACGAGTAAGAGTGATAACACAGCGTTTCTAAATTAAGTACTACCCAAAAATGCTTTTAACTTCTTCAACACTCAGAATTCCACTTGAACCACAGAGCACTCGATTCTCATTTGAATATTCAGAAGTTCTAGGCACGGCTGAGCCTTCCCAATGAGTGTTGGTACGGAAGAGTGTAGAATAAGCATTGACCATTTATATTTTGATTAATAATTACGGGACACCTGAGTCATGTTTGCTTAAAAACGGGACATTTAGGCGTCCCGTTTGAGAAACAGAAAAAAACGGTACAACGATTGAAAATCAAGGACTGTCCCGGCTAAATCGGGACGTCTGGTCACCTTGCCATAACCCCATCCTTTTTAATCTCTTCTAGGGCAAACACACCAGCGTTGCCAGACTCACAGCTCGGAATTATTCCAAACCCTGATCGAAATTATGCTAGATTTGGTCAAATTATGCTAGATTCTCATAAATACTAATTCAGGAGTTTTAAAAGAAAAAAAAAAAAAACGAAGTTGATATACGATAACGTAACTTAAAATACGCAGAGCGCAAGAATGTGTGGATAGAATTCAATACTTCACGCACCAAAGCTTTAACTCAACTAAACTAGTGCAGTCGTTGTCCGACTCAATGGTGTATATATCATATAAATGAATGCAAAGTGTTCGTTTACATATTTTGAAAGAAAATTGCCTCGCAGCATAAGTGGAGTTGGGAATTGTCTGCTGGGGGGCAGATTTTTGGTCGGTCTGGGACCTTTCATTTCAGGAATAAAGATGGTCATGAAGTCAGAAATAAAGATGGTGAAGTTGTCAAAAAGTTGGGGGGAGAATGGCTCCCATAGCTCCGCCCATGCCTTGCAGTTAAAGGATTAGAAAACCCTGAGTGGAACCACACACACACACACATACACACACACACAAAAGCCCAAAGCCGTTTCTAACTTACTACGGAAAATGAGACTGCCTGTATGGTTTATCGACTGTATGAATCAATGGGAGAGGATACATTTCTGACGTTCTTTTGCTTCCCACGACCAACTTCTTTCTCATTTCCAGGGTTTGCGGCTTTTTGATAAACTTGCTGAAATTATGCTAGATTTGCGCAAGATGCTAAAAGCAAGATGCTAGATGCTAGATGCTAAAGACATGCAAATTATGCTAGATCTAGCGTCATTATGCTAGATCTGGCAACGCTGAAACACACACACATACATGAGAAGTCTAAATAGGCCTACTGAATATCAAAATTCTAACTTTAAAAGATTCCGAGATTTGGACATTTAAATACAATGATTGCCACCTCTCTTCCTCCCTTTCTTGTCGAATTTCCATCTGTCAGTTTATTTATTTATTTATTTTGTTTTAAATAAAGATTGGCGCCATATCGTCTTGGCATATTTTCTGAGTTCTATATGCGTATTAGGTTTACAGCGCCTCACTTTAACTACATTCTATAATTTTAGAGTATTTTTTCATTATTGGAAAACAGAGTTCGAATGCTAAACATTTGTTGATTCGTATTTTGTAAAGACAATTATGAAATCATATTTAAGATACTTTAACAGTGTTCGGGGATGCTCATCATTACAGATAAACCTTTAACTTCCTCACATTTTATTAAATGAATTACATACCTAATTGGCTTCAATTTTATTGAACTTGCATTTGCCTATAAGACGTGCATTAATTATTGACTTATAGTTTAACCATCTATCATGGAATTCGTCAGGTTTGAACCAACGTTACTTTGTTAAAATTTTCTCTTCTCTTTGGGGTTGTCCACATATTACGTAACGCGGCAAAGGAGGAGGGGATTCGGCCTTGCGTTACGAAGTCTGTCAAGGGGGAGGAGGGGGTTTACGACTTGTTACGTAACGCACTTTTTTGCTATAATTTTTATTCTCAGGTTTATATGCAATCTTTTTAACAAATAATTTTATTCAGATCTTTTTTTTTTTATAAATAAATATTTCTTTTGTTTTGGGAAATTGCGAAAATATAGCCCTTATAAATTGAATCATGCAGAAAGGATTCGAAGATGCTTGACTGGTGACGAACCCTACGTGTATTACAATACAATAAAACTTCATTTTGTAGCTATCGCAGCATTGCATTTACGGTATATGCTTTTCTGAGTTAGTTGTTAGTGATCGTAACCACCGCTTGAAAATGCCCTCACGTTCCCATCACTATTTTCGAGAATATTATTTAAAACCTTTGATTTAAATAATTACCCATTCTATTCATCTAAGGGGTTTCGCATGTAAAGCAGAGGAGACTTTTTCGTGAAGCAATATTTTCCTTGACGAGACGATCCACGATTTGCAGAGCAAAATAAGATACTAAAAACCTAATTCTTCGGATATTCATCTTGCTAATTTTTTGACTTTCGATTTGAATATTTTAAAAAGAATTGAGTTTATTCGCATTCTCGCACTGATTTAGGACAGGAAGAATTTGAAAAGGGGTAAACTGATGTGCAAAGTCCAAAGAAGATTCTTAAAAGCTTGTTCACAAACAAGATTCCTGCTTCTTCTTGTGTGCAGGGACTTTGAAGTATCGAACTTCAAATACACGAAGCCTGCTGGATCTCAGAAAACAGCGTCGATGTCAGTTCTGTATATCCTGTTTTATTTACATCTTCCTGCAGTATTTCCTCCTTGCCAATCATCGGCGACCTAAAAAGATGGGTGCGATCTTGGGAAACAATAGTATGCAATTTCGAAAAATTAAAACTAGTTAATTAAATAACCTTTTGGGGTTAAAATATTACGGTACTACCATTTTTTAATAATTTTATTTGTTGGCGAAAAAACACTACAAATATATTCAGAATACAAGCATTTTGTAATAAAAAGTTCTACTATTAAAAATAACTCCCAAAATAAGCACCACTGGCGAAAACAAAAACCAAAAAGTGTTACGTAAGAAAAGGAGGGAGGGGTTCGGCCTTACGCTATGAAGTGTGGCAAGAGGGAGGAAGGGGGGTAAAAATTTGTCCTAAATAGCGTTACGTAATATATGGACTGCCCTTTGGACACCAAACTAAACATTCAACACTATACGTGATCTTAATTTCTTAGAGCTCTTTGCACATCATATTTTACAGTTTCTATAGTTTGGAAGATTAACAAACCCAAGAGGAAAAGGTGCGGGAGGAGTAGAAGGAGGGCTCTGTGAATTGGGCATCTTCTCGAAAAATATAAGAAGCAATGACCTACTGCTTTTACTATTTGTGTTTATTGTCGCGGACGTACTTTTACGAACAAATTAGCAGAATTAAACTTCCCGTTCATATCGCACATTGCGAGAGAATCCGCGTCCTTCTCACATAGATTTATTGAAGTATTGCTGAACTTTGTGGTCGTCGCTAATTCAAGGTATTTTTCTTCCGAGACTTTTGCGGGAAATTTTTAACAAACGACGATCGAGTTCATTTTGCAAAGTGTAAAAGATAAAGAAAATATAACATCAGAAGTCCTTATTTTATTTGGATGATACGGATCAAAATCGAGGATACAATCCCCAACTCAGGCTTGCTTTTGATATTTCTCTGCTTAGAGATGCGAGACAGCTTAGATGTTTCGAGTGTTTCTTGGAACTGACGATCTTTTCTCGATCTATCACCACAGATGGGAAGAAGAAAAGAATAAAGAGGGTGTTGTAGCCTTTTAGCATGTTGAATACAGCATTTAAATCACAGTGTGTGCATGATAAATTAAAATGGATATTTATTACATGCGATATTTATTTCGCATGAACACATTTCACAATTAGATTGAGGAATATCTCATAACGGTTATTTTAAACAAACAAACTATAACAAATTTACCATTGATACTATACTCTCCATTCTTGTTTACGACTTCCTCCCATCGTTCAATAAGTTTTTCGATGCCTCAACGATAGAAATCTCCCAGTTTTGACTTAAAGAATTTGACCAAGCAAGCTTTCAATTCTACAAAGCAAGTGTGGCCTCTCGTAGCGTAGTGGCGCCAAATGTGGAAAGTATGGAGGATGAGGCAACACTTTCGATTTGAGTTTTTGAATTGCGGCTTTGGTCATATGGGCAATGTGAGGACGGGCGTAATCACGTTGGGGAAGAAGACCATTTAGTCTAATTAGTCTTTTTCTTTCTGAATTATTTTGTTGAGTTGGTGCAGTTGTTGAACGTAGAAGTCCATATGGTGTGTTTAGTTGTGCTCAAGCAATTTGTAAAGAATTATACCTTTCCAGATACATTTTACACACAACATGGTCTTTATAGATGAAGGCATTATTTTGGTTGCGAAGTCGGTTGTTCGTCGGGGCTGAACCGTTTTCTTCACTACTTAGTATTGACTTAAAAGGACCATTTCTTATCGCCAGTGACTATGGAGTAGAGAAAACGCTGTTCGTGACCGTATGTTGAGCGAGGATACTGCCGACAGTTGTGGATGATTTATTTTTGTTGCTTTTATTTCAAACGTGTGACACTGAAGCGCTGAATTTACCCATTGAGTAAGTTTAAATGATGGTGGTTTATCATAGCTTTTTTTTTTTTTTTTATCACAGTCCATTTGCTCCGCTAATTCTATGGTCATTTGATTCCATGCATTTTCTCACTATGTAATTTCACACGGTGCTCATTATCGAGCAATTTCGCACAATCTTCCTTATCGGATTAATCATTCTGCAGGTGTGATGTATTTTCCCACGGTCCACTTGTCAATCACATGATTCACCCTGAAACCGCTTTCACTGTAGGGAGAGGGATGTCAGAACAAATGTCAACTAAGTAAGAACAGGAAAATAACACACAGGTTAAAATAAATACGAACAATTGAAGTAATACTAGTTTCAAGTATTTTTCCCAATTGTACACCATACATGCAAATATAGGAACCCCACGAGTTAAGAATCTTAAGACGTTAATTATGCCAGTCTCGTATGCATTGATGCCAGATAAAACAGAGCAAAAATACAAGCAACTGTTTACATTTCTTAAAATGTGGTCTGGCCAGAACGAATCTCGAGTGCTAAAAGTGAATTTCCAGCTTGATGAAATCAATGCATTGCGTGCGGTGTTTCCTAATTCCCAGGTTTCCGGCTGCCATTAGAATTTAACCAGAGCATCTGGTGGAATGTTCAGAGTTTACGCTCGTCGAAGAATCCCTCGTCAATGAAGATATACGTCATCATGTTCGTTTGTGAAGTGGCTAAGCATTAATATCAAACAGGATCGATGAAGGTTGGCTCATCGTCATGGAGGATGTCCATCTGGCCAGAAAACCGAAGAGTTAAACGATTATTTCGTTGAACAACGGATGAACATTCCAAACATTCTGAGAAATATAAAACTATAATGGTCAAAGACACAGAACAATCCAGTGGAGTGTTGGCGCAATAAGTTAAACCGCAGCATATCTAAGAGTATACCACGTGCCTTGAAGCTTACGAGTGCACTAAAAGCAGATGCGACGTCTAGTTTTCATGCTTTGGCGAGACGGGGCTTAAATTGCAATCCGAAGTGTAGAGAATCAACTTACACCCATCTTGACCCCAAATTGCAATTCGTCCTGGAGAAGCTAGGAAATGGCGTGAAATTTAAAAAAATGCCTGAGGAGCTTGAGCTTTAGAATGCACATGAGTCGAGCTAAATCTCGATTCGAATTCAAGTCGAGTTTCGAGTTTCGAGTCGAGTCGAGTTTGATAAATAGATCACTCGTTCAACTCGTTTAAAATTGTTTTGAAATCATGGTCTGATTAGACTGGAAAGCGAAAGCCATGAGATTTGTAAGCAGTAATGCCAAATACTTAAATCTTCCTCACCAGAGGTTATACTGCTCGCATCTCGTCTCGTTTCGATAACGAGATGACAACATATTTTTATAACGAGACAGCCTCAAATCTCATGAGCACCAATATAAGTATATACTGTAGTTCTTACCATCAAATCTGAGACCTGCATGGTCGGATTTTTGAGCCCAAGCAGAAGCCCAATCCGGATAGTGATGTCAACTGGCTCGGCTCGGTTCAACTGAACGAACAACTCGAGCCAGCTCAGTTGGGATGAGCCACCGACTCGATTCGACTCGGCTTAGGTGGGACATTGGCTGAGCCAACTGGGTTGAAACGAATCCATGGATTCGGTTTGAGTCTGCTCAACTGAGCCCATGGCTCGATCCGGCTCGGTTGGGGTGAGCCATCAGCTCGGTTCGATTTGACTCAGGTGAGTCATCGGCTGTGTTCGGCTCAACTCAGCTGAAGGCTTGAGCCAGCTCGGATAGAGCCGCTCACTTCTCGGTTTGGCTCGATAGTGAATGAGCTGTGACCCGAGTAGCTCGAGACGTTGGCAACCCTAAACCCGTACGAAGCAGTTTTGAACATGTTTACCCGGCGCCCTATAACTTTTAACAATTTTTGGCTCGAGCCCGAATACTTATTCTTCCGGAACTCAAACTGAGAACTTCGTGAACGATGTACTTGCTTCCTAGACTTCAACTAGCTTTTGGTATTCATATATAAACCGCCTGTCTTTCATGTTTATACGCTGTTATAATAATAATAATAATAATAATAATAATAATAATAATAATAATAATAATAATAATAATAATAATAATAATAATAATAATAATAATAATGAGTTGTAGCAGAGCAATAGCTTTGTAATAATTATATCGTTTATGTAGGATACTAGAAGAGAGTACTTGGAACTACCACACAGGATTTGGCTCAATTTGGCTCGACCCGACTCTAAACTCGACCTGAATTTGGAAAGAGCTGGAGGAAATTTTTCGAGCCGCGTTCTCGAGTCGGGCTCAAAGATGTCTGTTTCGAGTCGAATCGAGTTTCAGAGAAAACTCGTTCTAACTCGCTCGTGCCTATCTCCAAAAGCTGGAATAATAAACTATGAATTGTACAAAATGGATTGAAGATGTACAGAAGTATGAAAGTTCCACCTTAAAGATGTGTTCTTCTCTCGAAAAATAACGAAATGACATGGTTCATCTTCAAGCCGCCTTGGAGTATGGAGCTAATGTTTTGTGTTTCACAAATCACAAAGTTTTTCAATGCTCTAGGGTGGGCACATTTTGATTAGATTTTTGAACTATCTGTCTGAATTTTCTGATGAGCTGCTTATTTTGTTTTTATTTATTTTAATGCGTAATTGTTCTATCATCTATTCCTAATTATTTTAATTTTTGATTATTCTTTTCTTGTTCTTATTTATTTTCATTTGCTATCTTTTGTACTAATATCAATTTGCGATAGTTTTTATGATTTTTCTAATTTTTTCAATGTCCCATTCGATATGCTATTTTTCTCCTCTTGTTTACTATAATTTTTGTTTGCTCATTTTTTGTTTTGTGTCTTGTAGTTTGTTATTTTAATTTTCGTTTATTTGCTTTATTATTCTTTTTGTGAAAGAGAAACATTTTCTAAGCTCTACTTCTCTACTATTAATTGCAATTGTTAGCAAATATTTTAACTTATGTTTTTTCCTTTTCTATTCTTACTAGTTCACATTCGTTCTGTATCCTTCCTCCCTCTATAGTGAAAGCGTATTTAGAATGAATCACGCGATTGACAGATGGATCGTGTGAAAATGCACGACACTTGCAGAACAATTAATCCGATAAACAGGACCGTGTGAAATTGCTCGATATTGAGCACTATGTGAAATTTCACCGTGAGAAACTGCAGCTCACCGGTCGTTTGATGTAGATTTTTCGTGAGAAAGGTAATTCAATTGCTCTTGAACGAACTCAATTGGTCGACCAGTGTTCGATCCACCATCCTTGACTTAAAAATTTTTATTTTTGAAATTCGAAAACACCGGCGGGCAGTGCTTCTTCTTCATACTAAGCACAAATCTTACGATCAGCTTTGGTGGCCTTAACATCTTTATTGCAAAATGCAAATTAAGACGAAAATGCTCAGTTTTGTTCGCGTGTTATTATTGATTTAGAAGGACACAAAAATCAATATAATTGAAAATTCAAATTATACTATCTTGTAAAGCAAACAGTTCTCTTTTGAGTAACATAAAACATTTTGCCAATGTGTTTTATTTCTTTGTGCATTTTTAAATTTAAAAAAATATTATGAATTATTTTTTTTAACATAATGTATAATAATTATAATATACAAACAAACACGTAGATAAAGACCGGTAATTTTATTTGAAATGTATGTACAGTAAAATTCAATAGTTTTTATTATTTAAAAACAAATATACACTGTGTACGTTGGCAACCTGCCTAAGTTGGCTATTTTTCGATGGAACCGGTCAATAGTATCCAATAAAAACGGATTTCACTGTACATTTTATAAAGGTTCTCTCCCTTATAGGGTATAGAAATATTTCCATTATTGTCAGTTCCATTGGCTACAGAGTCAATCTGAAACATACACGGTATACAATGTAATAGAGTTAACTGCATTGCTTTGGAAGTTATTTTACAATATGTACGTGAAGTACGATATTTTTTCAACAGATGTCAGTACTTTCGTGACTATAACGTGATGTATGATGTGTGATAGTGAAACAAAACGATCACTGCACACCTGCTATTGGGAATGGAAATACGAGAGATCTGAGGTCTTCCAGATGTTTCCTTGTAAACATTGCAAATGGAATGTTTACTATCCTTCTCAAACTTGTCACAAAACCGTGTAACTGGGAAGCATCTAAGAGGTTCTGTTTTGAGTTTACACCTCCATTGACTTGAACTTCACTGACATTTTCAAAGTTGAAGAAAAATCTTTAAAATGAAGTTTCGTTCCTCGAATGTCAAGCAAGCATCTGACATTTTGTTTTGATATAATGTGTTATCGTTACACGATTAGAACCATCATGAGATTATCGATATGTGTTGAGGAAACATCAAGCTAAATACGGTATCAATTTCAAAAGCAATACGGAGATACCATCTATTAAATTTTGTATAAATTTTTTATGCACTCTGTATGCATCTAATATCCTATACAGCATATTTATTAAGTATTAATATGTAACTTTATTAGAACTGAATTCTGGTTTGTTTTGTAGGTTCTTTCCTCCTTCGCATGTTGAATAACTTTCTGACCGAAGAGACATTCCGTCGAGGTGTGTCCAACTATTTGAAGGAGAAAATGTTTTCCAATGCGGAACAAGACGACTTGTGGAAATATTTAACGGAGCAGGCACATCGTGATGGTAATCTACCACCAAATGTCACAGTGAAAACAATTATGGATACGTGGACTAAGCAGACAGGCTACCCGGTTCTTACAATCACTCGCCTTTATGACGATGGGAAGGCAATTATCCATCAGGTAACATACTTTATTTGTGTTTGGTGATTTTTTTTTATTATTATTATCGGTTCCCGAATAACTCAGTTCTGATTTCGGAGGTTTAAAAGTTCATCCTGCAACTATAAAATTTTCTATGCATGTTCTTTTAATCTCATGTATAACATTAGAAGAGTGTGTGAGCGTAATTCTTTCATTGCTGTCCACTTGCTATGACAGTCCTCAGAAGTACGGTCTAACTTACGTGGCTGCAAAATTACCGACTCTTCCTGCTGCGAAGAAAAGGCTCTAAATGCCAGCGAAGTTAATGGTCTACATCAGTCATTCCTACTGGTCAAGATTACATTCCAGCTTTAAAATATCCTAGTTACAACTAATATTAAGTTGTCTTTATTTTGTGTAATTGGCATCTAGGTTACAAAATATACTGTCTTTGAAATTTGGTATAAACAGTTAACTCCTACAAATATCTTGAAAATGATTTACGTATTTAATGTTGACGCAGTTGGAATGAACTTACGCTAAAGATGGCACGTTTTTTCGCAAACAATTTGATTCTGATTTTTGTAACTTAGAGCTGTATCTCCAAATATTTCAATACTTGTGCAAAGCGGCTGAAATTGAAGAACATAGAAGTATTTTCACATTACTTGCTGTTACCGGCACTGAACAACGTGAAGACTTAACAAAATTAACTAAGCTCAAGCAGAGGTCCTTTGACAAATTAAAAGTGTTTACTTGAAAAACATGAAACTAAATACCATAGCTGAACGCTACAAATTTCATACTACTTACCAATCTGATGAACAATCCTTTATGAAGTATTTGAGTGATTTACGGAAGCCAGTATCTCTTTCTGAATGTGTTACTTTGGCATTCAAACGGTAAGAGGTCAGATGAAAATAAACAAGGAATCTTCAAGACGTTGGGTTCTAGCAACAACTGATTTAACGTTGCAATCTGCTATATCCCTTAAGGGATCCGGGGTTTTGGGGGTATTTTTTAGACTTTCAGTCAAGCAGCTACTGCATCGTCACTATTTATCCTAGGATCATGGTTCATACCTCATTCTCTTCAAAATGAAGCTGGCTTTCAAGCGGTACCACTTGCATGCTCATACCACATACCAGGAGAGGGAAAATGATGTCAAAGAGAAAATTTCGGGGGAAATTTTTTTCACACTTTGGGCCCCTCTGGAGCGGCCCTGTGTGAACGTAGAGATCTTAAAAAAATCCGATAAATAGTACTTGGTACACTGAATGTGTGCTAAATTTCAAGTTTGTATCTTGAATACTAAGGGCGGGAAAAATTTTATCAAGAATTCCCACAATGCCCCAAATTACCGCAAAACACCATGATCTCCGGTAAAAAATTTCCTGAGACATCTCTATTTATCCTAGGACTATAATCCGCCAATCATTCTCTTCAGAATAGAACTGTCTTTCGGGCGGTACCATTCACATGTCTCCATCATATATTTAAGGCGGGAAAATCCCGAAAAAATGGGATTTTGGTCTAAATATACCTTTTTTCAACTTTTAGCCCTCTGGACCCCCCTGTTTTAACGCAGAAATCTAAAAGAATCTGTTAAATACTACTCGGTGGGCTGAATGTTTATGCCCAATTTCAATCTTCTAGGTGCAAAAATAAGCTCGCAAAAAGAACAAAAAATACCGAAAATGTCCCATATTCCCCTATACAGAAGTATATTTTAATAAAAATTCCCTGACACATCCCTAATTACCCTAGAGTCATGTTTCGCCCATCATTCTCTTCAGAATAGAACTGCCTTTCAGACGGTATGACTCACGTGTCTCCATCATGTATCTAAAGCGGGAAAATCCCGAAAAAAGGGATTTTTTGGTCTAAATATTCCTTTTTTCAACTTTTAGCCCCTCTGGACCCCCCTGTTTTAACTCAGAGATCTGAAAAAATCTGATAAATACCACTAGGTGGGCTGAATGTTTATGCACAATTTCAATCTTTTAAGTGCAAAAGTAAACCCGCCAAAAATATATATATACCAACAATGTACCATATTCACGTATACAGAAGGATATTTTGTAAAAATTCCCTGAGATATCCCTAATTACCCTAGGATCATGATTTGCACATGATTTTCTTCAGAATATAGCTGGTTTTTTAGGCTGTACCATTGACATGTCTCCATCATGTATCTAAGGCGTAAAAATCCCGAAGAAACGGATTTTTTGGTAAAATATTCCTTTTTCAACTTATTGCCCCTCTGGATTTCTCCTGTTTTAACGCAGAAATCTGAAACAAATCTGGTAAATACTACTCGGTGAACTAAATGTTTGCGCAAAATTTCAAACTTCTACGTGCAAAAATAAGCCCGCCAAAAAATAATGAACATAGGCTTAATAAAAGAAAATATATTTTAGAATTATGACGTCATCACCTCCTATGTCTCGACGCAGGAAGGTGTGAAACCATACGTAAGGTCTTCTACAATGCCTCTGGACTTGAAAAAAAAAAAAAAACTGGACGAAAAAGCTCAAATAGGAGAGTTATAACGCAATGTACCATGAAACACCCGTATGGTACACATTGTACCATCGGATCCCCAAAGGGATATATATTGTGACAGGTGCTGAGAGAGCTCGAAACGAATTAAATGTTCAATGCAACAGATGGCACCTCTGAGAAAAATTGCTCTTCTGGGTAACGTTCGAAGGTCAATGTAATACATAAACCATTTGTACTTAAACAGAGAAATCTACTCAAAGAAGCTGATCTTGCGGCCGTGTTCACAAAATCAGTTTTCATCTTGTTAATGAGAAGCTTGTGATATGATACTTGTCATTTCGCTCCATGTACTTGCAAAAGAATTTTTGCGTGAAACAATGAATATTGAGATGCTCAACGACGTGTAAGATTACAAGAGCTAGCTAATGAACTCAGAGAAGATGATCAAGATGATGAAACCCTCGTACAGGATGAACATCAAGCCCCAGATTCCTTTCATAATCGGAATTTTGATAAGCTAATGTAAATTTGAAGGAAGATGGAGGATTGTCAACCGGTCCTGTTGAAGCAGACGAAGTCTTTTGCGATGAATCTAATGACGAACCAAATACTATACTAGAATGTTACGAAGAATTTAATACAAATTAAGTTGATCAAGTTACGGAACGATGATCCACACGAAGATCTACTTGTGAAAAAATTATGAATTAGAGGAACATTGTTCGAAAACTGATGAAGAACCTATTCTATATAATGATATTGGCTATATTTCAATGATTGATCCACGATTTGGAATAGGACTGATTTCTTTGGAGAATTTGAACATGACGTGGAGTAAATGTGGAATTGGATTGAGGCGAAAATCTACATGAAATTAAGATACCATCCTCTCACTAAAATAATAAAAAAATCTTATATAATTGTTAATGTCTCAGTGGGGATACTCAATTCTTTGTCTGAATGAAGGTAATGTTGTGATTAGTCTTAGTGGAGACAAGGAGTATTATGAAAATTGGAATATGTTGTATAAGTCTCACTGGAGACAATGATGTTACATCTTAGTGGAAACGAATAATCTACATATTTATTTGCTATGGAGAGCGGAGAGTGAATGTTAGTATAAGTTATCAAATGTAGTTGGTGAAAAATTTAAATCTGATTTAAGCTACTCGCTGAGCAAAACAATACGTTGATTATAAAAATTATTAACGTGTAATTGATTCGCCAACTATCTATCCGCTTAGCTTCATCATACATTACCTAGTGGTAGAGTGCTTACTCTTGGTACATGAAGTCCCTGGATCGATCCCCGAACCAAGTAAATTTGTGGTAGACAACATCGTGTCGGTGGGCTTTCTCTGGGTATTCCCATTTTCTCTCACATTCTTATTCCATCATTTTTCCAAGATCATTCACTTGGCTTAGTCATTAATCTCTTAGCTTAAAGACCATAATTATGGACTTAAACTGAAAGATTTCATTTTTTGTTAAATATCAGATGCGCTAGCTGCTCCTTGTACTCTCTATGTGGTTGCCTAAGAATGGAAGCAAAAACCAGCTAAGTCACAGAGCTCCTAGTTGTAAACAACTGATCTAGATCAATATTAATTTAGAGCTCTTGGCTACAGAAGCAGTAAGCAATGAAATAGTTAAGTTGTATTTAAAGATTTCTTTTTGTAAGATCCGCGTACAATCACGGTTTAAATTCATCTCAAAATTCTCTTTTTATGTTCGTTTGTTTATTTCTTGAAATTTTCGAAGTCAAGCGTCACTTTTGAGTACCAATGGTATATGAGACTTTAAAATAGGACCCGAACCACTGAAAATGTGTTCAATTTGTTTTAATGCTGTCCCACTGGGAATCAAACCTATTACCACGTACACCAAACACGCACGTGCTAGCTTCTAGACCAGTGGTTCTCAACCTTTTTTGACTGATGGCACACTTTACTGAACGTTCAGGACTTCGCGACACATTTGTTTGATATTTTTATTATAAATAACTAGCTGAACCTGCGCTCTCTACACAGCGCATCATTCGCATATGAGCTAAGTTGACTTGAGTTGATTTTGAATTTAACGTCCCTTTTCAGCAGTGAGGCTATATGAGACGTGGACCTACTGATTAACGTGGAATCCAAACCACATGAGCTCCCGCCGGGAATCGAACCCGGGCCTCCCACGCCAGTCACGGAGAACCGCTTAGTCACGGAGAAGCTCTCGCATATGAGCATAAATCTCCTCATTTCTCACAACATATGTACATGTCCCTTTACAGACACAAGTGAAAGACTTGAAAGACGTGAAAGACACAAGTGAAAAATCAGCAAGGGGTATCATAAACGGGAGATTTTTTCGATTATTTTTTCTCAATATCTCGCACCGTTTGCAAGATTTGAGTCTACTTCCGGTTGGAGTTTCTAATTCATGTATGACCAGTGTTTTCTTTCTTCTTGCGTGCAGTATGTAATAAGCCAATACATTACATATACAATTAATTATAATGCCAGTTATATATGGTGTTCATTGGGCAAAACACTCAGAAAATAAAGATTTATCTTAGACTCGAGAAAAGATTATCCTTTCTTTTTTATTATTATTTGGCCATGAAACAAACGCTTGAGACATATACAACCCGAATATACAACAATGTGATGTTGGAATGTATAACGCATAGGATATTTGAAGATACTATAAACAATAATAATAGATATCGAAAGCACGTACCATGATTCGATAATTCTGGTAGGATTATGGAATAACTTTAGTAAAAATGAATGGCGAGAGTTGCAAACTCCGGACCAACTCTCGATTATGGTGCTACGTAGTATGTTAACCGTTAATCTAAGACGTTTTGTAATTATCTCTGTATTATATCTCCTTCTCTAGAGATACAATATGCATGAAGATACTTTTATGTGTCGGGCGAAGGGGATTGTGTGCCACAGGAGAATTTAGAAATAAATCATGTGTGGTTTATTTCCACTATAATACATATATCGAACTGATGTAAGAGGAGTATTTCGACAAAAAGTTTCTGCAAAGAAGAAAGCTGTTAATCCGGTAGTCAGAGTGATGGAAATTACAGAAAATTAGAGAAAAAATATGTCCTTATCCCAATAAGAGTTCACCATCTTTTACTTGAACTATCACATCAATTCCAGTGCGATATTGAGTGCTTTCACAATTTGTTCCTACACTATGAATTGATTGAGGAAGCTCGCACACCAAAACTACACACACTAGGGTTAAACCTTTCAAATATCAAATTGATTTTGAAACGACAGGTTGAAGTTGAAATAACAACCAAATACCAGTAAACTCATTCTCTAAATTTCATTAAAGAAAAGCTAACTATAATAAGATAAAATATAAAGGGCTGAAATTCAGAATATATTGGCTCTATTTAGTGAGAATATAGAAATAAAAAAAATTGGTATATTGACAAAACATCATCTCCAAGTTGTCCACTTGAGTTAAAAAAAAAAAAAAAAAACAGAATCCGCAGAATTAAATTAAATCAGAATTAAAATTTCGCCTGGCTAAAACCATGCTGTGCAAAAGTTCGAGGGCCAAAATCTCGCATGCCCAAAACCTTGGGGACCAAATATCGCTGAGCCAAAGCTTACAGGCTGAAATCGCGTCGGGCAGATTCTCCCATAACAATAAAATAATAGCAATAATCATAAAGATGATCCAAAATCATTACTTTAGACACTAGAAGCACAAATAGTTGACAAGTTCAACATACAATAATCTTAAAATAATCCCAACATTAGGGGGAAATTAGAGAACTTATCGATCAAATCTTTTTTCAGTTAAATTGTAAGGTGAGCGTGAACTGCGAATTCTACCGGGGTTGAAAATTTCTACCCACTGTATGTAAATTCCTAATTAAAAATGCATTGACGCATGTTCCAACATTTTTTAAGATTCTACTTTTAAACGGGAAGTGGGGAAATTTCTATAGTTCTTTTCTTTCCAGATTCAAGAAGTGAAAGTGATCTTGTTTCTGATCGCATCATGGGACAACAGGTGAACTGTTTGAAATTAATTTTTGATGTAGTTGGTATTTATATGAATCTGGGTTTTCATTACACCACTTTTATTAAAATGTGTATTGTATCAGGGAGTCAAAATTTCTGCCTAACGAGGCCCTGAAGTTAGAAAGATGAAACCGTTAATCAAACTCATTAAAAATAAGTGAATAGGTACCCCAGCATTTAAGAAAATTCAGGTCTTAAGGAGGAAGGGGCACTTTCTATAGTTTTTCCTCACATTGAAGATCACATCACAGGAAAACGGTTGAACCATTTGAAATGCATTTTGTGTCTACTATACTGTACTCAGATTTATCTTCAAACAGCAGAAATTGTTTTCTGTGCTAAATACGTCCTGTCTGTCATGTAGAGGCTACTAAAATATTAGAGAAAAAATAAGTATGTCCGTGTCCATATCTAAGAGTGTCCATAAAACAGATTTGTGCCGTAATAATACATACATTTTTTCCGGGACAAAAATCTGTCCGTATTACAGAGATACCTGTTATTGGAAGGTGTCCGCTAATGGAGGTTTAATGGAAATGAAATGAAATCTTTAAGTTTTACGTCCCACGGTTATGCCGGTTAGGCTAAAGGAGACGGTGATGATGAGAGATGAGTGAAATGGTGGAATGAAGAAAGTGGGAGGAAACGGGAGAACCCGGAGAAAACCCACGAGCACGGTGTTTGTCCACCACAAAGTTCACTTGGCGGAGGCTGGGATCGAACCCGGGACCCCAAGCACCAGAGGTGAACGCTCTACCACTGAGCCACCGCGCCCCCAGGAGGTTTAATGGAATGTGTTATTTACAAATTATACACACAGAGATATCTAGAACATTCTACACTGAAGAAATCGCTATGGTAAGATTTTGGAAGTCGAGGTTTCGTCCTAGACGAGATTTTGTCCAGCGAGATTCTGGTCAGACAAAATTTCGTCCCGCGAGACTTTGAGCAGACGAAATTTTGGCCCTCGTGGCTCTGGCTGTGAAGTGCTTTTACCCTAACGTACCTTCACCTTCAAAGAGCCAACATATGGCAATTATGTATTTCATACTTTAATATGTAACATGTTTAGTCTATTTATAAAAACGTTTAATGGTTTATAATTAATTTTGATATTTATTCATATATGTATTATATGTATTACAGTTTCTTTCGTAACATATGATTTTATTCTTTTGTAACAGGAAAGATTTCTGCGAAAGCACGATCCTAATGATTTATCGTCCAACGAAACCAGCTGGTGGATTCCAATTACCTACACACACGAAGACGAGCAGGACTTCGAGACAACGAAACCCAAAGTATGGATGGAGAGTTCACAAAAGGAAGCAGCAATCTGTGGACTTCCAGGAAAGAATAAATGGGTTCTCTTCAACATAAAAGCTTCAGGTAAGATTATTTTGGTTATATGCTTTCCATGTCTCGAAATTACTTAATATTAGCGACGTCTTTGGGATATAAAACTAGATTTATAAACTTCTTATTCAAAACAAACGGGCATATGCCACAGCGTTTCCGGATATTCCGCCACAACAATTTCAATGAGACAAGGGCAGTTTCTAATTTTTTCTCAATAGATAAAAATGTCGCTCTGTCTGTTCGTCTGTACATCACAATGTATGTTCACATACTTAGGCCATGCTGCACAACTAATCCGATCCAAAGTTTTAACTAAAGGTTTCTATAAGGTCATCTATGACAAAAGGGGGGGGGGGAGAATGCAAATTTTAGGATTTAGATTTCTGGGCTTTCGGCATTTAAGGCCATTGAGCCTGTCACGTTTGGAGGGATGACGTCCTTCGCCGAGCACATTATTCGGGAAAAGGGAAGGAAAAAAGGATTGGGGAAGGGAGGAAGTAGCCTGGGACCTGTAAGTTAGGTACCACCACAGCATTTACCTGGTGTGAATGAGGAAAACCTCATTCAGGGTAGCTGGCCTGAAAAAGCGTTTTAAACTTTTTCGATCGAGTGGCCCCACCGGGAATCGAACCCAGGATCGCTCGCACAATGCAAATTTTCTCCTTACTTCAAGAAATAAGAGTAATTTACTGCTGGATGGTGATTGTGAATTGCGATTTTCTCAGAATGCCTTTAACGACTTTGTGTTATTTCATAAATCAATGATATTTTTAATAATTTTATCATAATATGGAATACTTCTCTGAACAAATTCGAGAAATGCTAATTTATTCTTTTGGATGATTTTTAAAGACAATTTTCTGAAAAATAGCTCTGGTCATTTTGCAAATAATTCATCCTACCATTTTTTTTTTTTTTTTTTTTTTTTTTTTTTTTTTTTTTTTTACAGATACAGAAAGGGTAGTCTAGTTTTCGAAATATTTCTTTCTTATAATTTTCTCAAAATCAGCCCAGACATGTAACAAGCGTAACAATATTGACATTCAAAAAATGAAAAATGAAATCTTTGAGTTTTACGTCCCACAGTTATGCCGGTTAGGCTAAAGGAGACGGTGATGATGAGTGATGAATGAAATGGTGGAATGAAGAAAGTGGGAGAAAACGGGAGAACCCCGACAAAACCCACGCACACAGTGTTTGTCAATATTGAAATTCAAATACCTCAACGTCACTGGCCGAGGAGGAATGAAATATCTCCCTCCACATTAAATGATCTGTCAGTATTAAAATAAGAATAGTTTAACTTATATGTATAAATAACTAGATCCAAAATTGCAACTATATATTACTCTATTACTGAGAATCTTTTATATGCTGAAATGAGTAAGCAAATGTTCAAATAATGATATTTTAATATAAATCTTTTTTCAAAAAAATTGTAGCGAACAACAACATTATAACTGGTTCAAAGACAAATGATCGAACATACAATTCAATTTAAATTTTCTAATCATGAAACAAATCTCCGGGTATGATTGGCATTCAAACATTTAACTTCTAACTGATCAAATTTAAGCAAGCTCTGTTAGAATACAAGTTCGATCTTGAATTTTGGAATCAATTTACAATCCTTTAAATAACCTATTAAATCCGGGGATGCAAATAAGCAACACAATTGTACTCGCCCAAGAAAAAAACTACTAACCCACATCCCACAATAGAAATGATTTAGTTATCTTCGGTATGATATCAAATATTCGCCCGCACCGATGAACCACTCGCCCCGGGCGAGTGCTTATTTGCATCTCTGTATTAAACCAGTTATTTCAAGAAAAAAATATGTAAGCATTAAAACTCAGCCAATACAATTCGTAACTGGTATCTACCACAATGTGTTATGTAGTTGCCTTTTTACATTCGCGAAACAATTGCTTTAAAGTAACTATTTTATACAATACCTTGAAATTGCACTGGTCACTAACTCAATATTACAGGTTTTACTTACGACCAGTTTCATTTCAACTTCACAATTGAAGCATATAACGCGTGACGACAAATTTGAATAGATGTAGTTCTATATATTGCCACTACAGCGCTATAGTCGGACTATTTCCCTGACATCTGTAGAATTCTATTTCAGTTTTTTTTTTTTTTGTAGAATTTTATTCGCTTACTTTTTTTAAACAACTCATTACAACCATCCCTTAAATTTCATAAATAATTATTTTATTAACAACCCTTCAATATAGCACGTCACTTCCTTGGAGAAAGCCGGAAGGAGTAATTTATGGCTGGGATGAGTTTTCTACTGTTGAGTAGAATAGTGATTGTGAGGAAGAGTCATGTGATTGTTCAATGAAACTCACAAGTTTTGACGGATTTATACGTTTCATGACCTGTATGTAGCTAAAGAGTGTTGAATTTTGTATTTCGGCTATCTGTTCCTCTTGTGTTTAGATGCCTAGGTATAATATCATTCAGTATACGTATAGACAAAGTTTTAAATTATGGTTTTAATTAAATTTCTCAGAATTATGTTTCAAAATATTCCTCCTATTCACGGAAATTTGCTGTAAAATAAATAAAAAATCTGCATTCTTTCAAAAATGGCTTTAACTCAGTGTGAAGAATAAGAAATTGTATATCGAATTTCTTCAGGACGATGGTTTCGGTTACTTGCTGCTCCTGCTCAGATGTTAATTGGAATCTGAAGTGTTAACCTCATTTCTTCTAATATCTTTTTAGTATTTATTGTATTATCGTGAATTTACATCTCGTTTTTATTACCAATATTTACATTACTAACTAACTAACTAACTAACTCTATGGCCTATGGAACCCGGAGGTTCAGTGCCGCGTTCACAAAAGCTCTCCACTGACTTCTATCCTTAGCTAATTGCATCCACTTTCTACTTTGTATTCCTATCTCTGCGAGATCCATCTTAATATTGTCCTCCCATCTGCGCCTAGGTCTTCCTAATGGTCGTTTTCCTATGGGTCTACCAGTCAAGACTTTGAAAGCGTTTCTACTTTCTTCCATTCTAGCTACATGACCTGCCCACCTAAGCCTCCTAGACTTGACGACCCTAACAATGTTGGGTAAACCGTATAAACTATGTAGTTCCTCGTTATGAAGCTTCCGCCATTCCCCATTCTCGTTCCTCTTGGGTCCGAATATTCTTCTCAGGATCCTGTTCTCAAATACTTTCAGTCTATGTTCTTCCCTCAGAGTAAGCGACCATGTTTCACAACCATACAGAACAACAGGCATGATTATCGTTTTATATATTTTAAGCTTCAAATTCCTCGACAGAATTCGCGACGACAAGAGATTTTGAACCGAATAGTAACACGAATTCCCTGCTTTTAGTCGACATTTAATTTCTTCGTGAATATGATTTTCGTCTGTTAATATTGATCCTAAATATTTGAAAGTATCTACTTTATCAAAAGCATTATTTAATATTGCATTTGGTTTCGTGGCACCTTCGAATTGGTTTCAAGAAAACTTGATGAAAAACAGACTCTTCTTCAAATCGAGACGTATTTCGTACATTAATTAATTTCGGTGCAGAATTTGACAGCGCTCTCAAGAGTCATTTAGGAAGCACAACAATTTTCAAGAGTGCGTCAAAAATAATACAAAATGAGCTTCTCCATTGCATGCTTGAAGCATGCCATGAAGAAATCTCTATTATTATTTATACAAATTGCGGAGCCAGGGGGGCGATTGCTCCCACAGAAGAGAAAATTTTTCTTTTCTTTTATATATAAATAAAACCCATCTTAGAGTTTGGAGCTTTTAAAAGTATCTCTAAGTAGCAGTATTACAACCCACCGCCCCCTAGAAGTGCTTCTGGATCCGCCAATGATTGATTTATACAATTAATTATTATTATTATTAAACTATTATTATTTATAATAATAATAAGAATGAAAGAGGAGAGGTCATCCATCCATTGTGTATCAACAAAAATTCAAAGCACGAGCCGCCACTGGTATCTCTGCTATAATATTTTTAACGCTAGATGTAAGTGCCTTTGAATTCAAAGCATTTTGTGCTGAGAAGCGACAAATATGAAACATATTAATTTCGTATGAAATAAAAGTTCATTATCATTATCATATTATTATTATTATTATTATTATTATAATCAAAATTATTATTTCTGTTGGTACGATAATTAAAAGTTTAATCTAGATAGTAAGGAATTTGCCTTGAGGTTCTCTTTTCCAGACATTTTTCACTGTGCAACTTTATCAATACAATCTGGAAGACAGCTCTAGTTTTCGCTGGACAACCAAAATAGTAAAGAAAGCTAGTACAACTGTTGAAGAAACACCTCTTTGATTATACTGTATTTTTTGTAAAATGTGCTCAATTAAATAGTTATAATTAACTCCTGGGAGACAATAAATTGCGTGTGGGTTAGGCCGATTGAAGGAAGATTGTGGCGCGACGTTGTCATGTAGCAAAAACTGCGTCTGGGCAGACACACTACTATACAAGCGGGTAGCAGGTGACTACATACACATTACAGTGCAAGAAGGGGAGCAGGTGACAGGTACATCTCATGAATATGTGCAAAGACGTGGCAACACTATAGTCATCTCATTTGTTAACCATGTTTAAAGGGAAATCTTTGAGTGCCACAAACATTGTTCCATACATACATCGTGAGAAAAATCTTGATATCCAAAATCGTTTTCATCGTTTTAATGACCCGGCATTACAACATGATGAAAATAAGGCCTTGTACGACCTTGAATAGTATTAGTATTCTTTTTCCTGATTCTTCGTACATATAACCTTTTCTCCTAATTATAGGTTTATACAGGGTAAATTACGACAAAGAAAATTGGAATATGTTATCGAAAGTTCTTCTGCCCAACAATTTCACTGCAGTTACACCTTTGAATAGAGCACAACTGATTGAAGATGCTTTGGAACTTGCAAGATCAGGAAGACTGGAGTATGATGTAGCTCTGAACACGTTACTCTATCTGCGACTAGAGAAGGACTATATTCCATGGAATGCAGCTCTCAGCAATCTTGGTTTTCTCAAAATAATGTTTCAGCGGACTGCTGGATATGGGAAATTTAAGGTAATATGCTCTCAAATGCCTAAAATTTTGTTACTTATTTAGATTAATTAAGAATTTCAACCAGTCTTGTTATGCTTTTGCTTTCTAAAAAGTGATAGTCAATATTGTAATTACGCAAGAGATCAAGTTTTATTATTAATAATTTTAATGTTTGTATTTAAGTCTATCCCACTTCGTTATTATATGGAGATATATTTTTCTAAAGTTCTCAATGCTATTTGACGTTAATGAAGACAATAAATACAGGGGGATAACTAAAAATCTAAAAAACACTTCATACAGGACACGTAAGTTTGGCCCTCCACTGTACAACAAGTGTTGCGGTTGCTGATCGTATTTTGTTTTCAATGTGTCATGTGGACCTTCCTCTTCCGTCAGCAGTAACCAGTTCACCTGGTGTGAAAGTGGTGCGGTAAAATAGGTGACATGACAGACTTCCAAAGAGGCATGATCGTTTGTGCCCATCTGGTTGGAGCTTCAGTGGCAACAGTGGCGAACATTGTGGTGGTATCGAAAGGCACTGTGTCCAATGTCACGAGGGCATACACAATTCATGGGCAAACGACGTCTGCAAATCACAACAGTGGTCGAAAGACAATCCTGTCAAGATAGGGACCGGAGAGCGTTAAAACGGATTGTAGCAGCTAAACAGAAGACCACTGCAATGAAAATTATGTCTGAACTCGATTCCGGTCTACAGAATCCGGTTTCATCGAAAATAGTGCGACGGGAACTTCATAAAATGAAAAATCATGGCAGGGCCGCTATCGCCAAAACCCTGGTCACAGCAGTAAATGCGAAGAGGCGTATCCAGTGGTGCAAGGACCACAAGGCGTAGACTCATCAGCAGTGGAAACACGTAATTGGTCCGATGAGTCTACCTTCACCTTGTTTCCAACAACCAGTCGTGTTTACATATGGGTAACAGCCTTACAGGCCTATCATACGGACGGTCTGCTCCCAACTATAAAGTATGGGGATGGTTCTGTTACAGTATGGGCAGTGATATCGTGGTTTTCTGCAAGTCCCATCATAGCTTTGCATGGAATGTTGAATTCTAAGCCGTATGAGGCCATTTTGGGGACCAGGTTCTACCCATGGCCCCAATATTGTTTCCTGATGGTGATGGCATGTACCAAGAATATTTGGCACCCTGTCACGCTGCAAAAACGGTGAAATCATGGTTTGAGGAGCAGTACCAGGAGCTATCATACCTTCCCTAAGTCCCACAATCACCAGATCTGAACATCATTGAGCCATTGTGGTCTGAGTTAGAAAGGCGTATTCGATCTCATTACTCTCCACCAGCATTCCTTAAGGAACTGGAGCATGTTTTGGAAGAACAATGGTACAAAATTCCACAGCACAATTCAGGAGCTGTATACGTCCATTCTACGTCGGATCCAAGCTGTTTTGGACGCAAAAGAAGGCCCCACACCATACTAGGTATGATTTTCACACTTTTGCAAACGTTTTAGATTTTTTATCCACCCCTGTATATTTCAGTTGCACCTTGGAGATGTTCAGTTAACCAGATATTCAGAAACACTTTTCTGAACATCCGTGGAACTGGAAAATTAAAGAAAATCTCAATTAGATGTTGAAACGTTGCTCACGTAAATGCAATTATTAGTTTTGAGCTTCAAATGTAACCAAGTTGAACTATAGAAGCTACTTGAAATGGCACTGTTAAAAAGATATTTTTAATTAGATTAAAATATTACTAGAGTTAATGTGTATTTTCTTAATAATAATGCAGTTACAATAATATAACTAGATAATGTATAATATATTGATGAAGTTTTGGATTAGATTTGATACCTATCATTTTAGATTGCAAAGCTATGATTTAGACTTTAAGCTTAATGAGCACTCAATGAAGCGTAATTTGCTTCTTTTTCTACTAGATACTACAATGAGAACAGTTAAAAATAAAGATTTTTTTAGGGTCTTTGCAATCGTCCATCGTAATCATTTATAGATTTCAGGCAAATTCTACAGAGTACTTAAAATCTGTGGTGTAATAAAACATTGTATTTACTTCTGAAGTATTGTTTTGGATTTTTAATGGCACATTATTTTTCAGATAATTATGACAGAATTTTGGTAGCAATCAGGATTCAGATAAATATTAGAAACAAACAAAATAGTTGGGATTTCACATATCAAATGAGTAACAACTCCCTAAAATACAAGAATAATAGTTAAGTATAGCTCTTAAGTTAATTATGAAGACATATAGTATGTATGTGTCGTACCTACATTTCATGACTAAAATATGTTGCAGAAATTCATGTCCAAATTATTAGTTCCATTGTACGAAGAAATAGGCTATGAACCTCGTATGGCAAATGACCTAATTGAGGCTCTACATCGCTCTCAAATATTGGGCTGGATATGCGAGCTCGAAGTCAGTGACTGCATCGACACAGCAAAACATCTGTTCAACCAATGGATGGCCCAGGAAGATCCTGATACCAAGAATCCGTGAGTACAATAAAATTGTTTATTTTTACACTAACAAACCATTAGTTACTATAAATATAAAACAGAAAGCTATATTTTATTTATATTTTGTGTCTTGCACATTATGTTTCAATCATGACTTTAGTCTGTATTTAGCCATACTATAAATTTTAAATCAAAATCTATTTTTCTACCGACAAGTGAACAAATACATTTATTGGAATAAGAGTTCAAGAACATTGGCGCAAACAATTCCTTCTGTGGAATTCATATATATGTATGCAATCATATGTATATGGCAGTATATGGATATTATTAATGTAAGTTCATTTATTTGTAAATGTGTTATAAGGAATTACTGGTAAGCTCCAAATCAAGATCAGTAATTAAACATCTTTGAGTTTTACGTTCTACTTTTATGCCGGCTAGGATAAAGAAGATGGTTATGATGAAAAATGAATGAAATGGTGAAATGAAGAAAGGGGGAGGAAACGGGACAACCCCGAGGAAACCCACGCACACGATGTTTGTCCACCACGAAATTCACTTGGTGCAAACTGGTATCGAACCAGGGACCCCATGAAACAAAAGTGAACGCTCTACCACTGAGCCACCGCGACTCCCGAGATCAACAATCAGAATTAAATATGAACTATCAGACAGTGTACAACTCCTTGGACACCAATTGTAACAATCTCTAGTACGAACAGAGCTATAACTGCAAATACATCTGACACGCCTTCATTCGTTAGCTACGCCATTATACAGATTGACCGTAAACTTTTTAATCAAACAAAATATACCAAACTAGATCTAAAGCTCTTTCGCCACTAATATTTAAATCGTTTTGATCCTATATTATAATTGATAATCAACAATAATTAGCTTCCAGAGAAAACACAAAACAATCTACAGAAACTACTTAATTTCAGGGTTTTTCAGGGTTGGCGTCTTATCGGAAAACTTCTGAACCCGAGAATTGATTTAAACTATTAACTTTCAACATCCACCACCTGTTCTTAAAAAAAGAAAAGAAAATTATATTCTTTATTTTATAACATTCTTTCATATTTAAATTTAAATTTCTTAATCATACTGCCCTTTGTATTATTATTAAATATTCGGCCTTTCGGCAGGTCTTAGGACCAAAGAACTTTTTAAATTTTTTTTTTCAATTTTAGATTTGGACCTGGAGATGTCTCTTCCACGTTTTTGATCCCCAGCTTCCTCTCTTAACTCCCAATATTTTCTTCTTTCTCAAGTCATCGATCAGTTGTGTTCTCCTTCTTCTTCCTATTTCTCGCTTTCCTTCCCCATTTACTTCTATGGTGGTGTGAAGAAGGCAATTTCTTCGTAAGATGTGTCCAATCCAATTGGCTTTTTTTTTACGAAGGACGCCAGCTGGAAGTGTCCTCTTCTCTCCTATCCGTTTTAACACATCTTCATTTGTTGCTCTGCCTGTCCATTTTATCTTCTCCATCTTCCTCCAACACCATATTTCAAAGCTCGCTAAATGTTTCTTCTCCAACTCCTGTAATGTCCAAGTCACTGAACCACACAGTTTCTCCTTCATTCAAACGCAGCTTCACTAGCTGTCCTATGTACAAGTTTCGAATTAGTCGTCGGTCCCTCCAGTTGACTCCGATCTCTTTAAGTATTGTGAAAAGTTTCGTCTAATTGACCTGGTATAAAGCTTTTTGCCACGCGATGAAGCACAAATACAGCTCTTCCTTCATATCAACAACTAACTCGTTCTGATATAATTCTCATCAACCCAATAGCATCGCAGGTGCCTTTTCCTTTCCGGAATTCAAATTTATCTTCTTCTATCTTACTTTCCAGCCGCCTGTTCAGTATGCGTGCAATAATCTTTGCAGTGTGAGAAATAAGGCTAATGATTCTATGATCGCTGCACTTTGTTTCAGTTTTCTTGGGCAATGCAATCATTGTAACATCAAGAAAATCTTTTGGCCATTCTCCACTCAGATAGATCTTCTTAATAAATGAAGTCAGTACTTTCATTGCATTCCACTGCCCTTTGTATTATCCAAAAATTCACAACCAGTTATTCTAATTTTTCTTCTAAGATTCAACAGTTTCCGAGTGACTGCTTTCTAAATGGCATTAGTATAGAATTGTCAACCTCTTCTTTCATTTCTTCCCTCACCCTTTAACTTCATACCCCTCCTTCGGTGGTGATACATTATTCTCTTGTGATGATTTGTTCTGTGTATACTATATCTATTCAGGAGAATCAATTCTCATCAACTCTCTAAGTATCGCCTCCCTTGTAGAATTAATTTGCTATCACTTATTTTGAATTGGCCCTAGAGTCAGTACGAAAATGTCACAGCCAGCCAATTCCACACTAGAGTTTGAAAACCATGTCTTTTCGGTGTAATAATCACCTGTCAGACATATTCTTAAGAATATAAAAGTTTATTTACCTTTCAGTATGCGTCTTTAGTATCTTGAAATATTTTCTCCATTAGATTGAGGTGGAAGCTAGAGTTACTATTAATAATAACTTTGTTGAACTCCTCCTCTCTCTCCTACGATTCAGATGTAAAAGATCTTTGAAACGTACCACAGTCTCTAGTTGAATAATGCTAATTACGTCTTCTTGAATGAGGATCAAGTTAATTGAGTTATCCTCACAAGGATCTTCATTTTGTATCTCCGTAACGTTGACTCACGTTCTTATCAGTTTTTACCTCTTGCGCTAAGGTACCGTATACACTAAAAGAAATTTGCTTACCTAACTCAACCACATATTGCATGACGAATGAATTCGACTTGTACCACCTTATGTAAATAGAAACATTGAGCAATGTGACTTAATTTTCTTCCACAATGCTAAACGAGTATATCCTTAAGCTCCTTGCATAATTGGATTGTTGTGTTTACGGCCAAGTCATGTTTGTAATTTGCTGATATGCTGTGGTATCATTTATTGTTAACAACACAGATATTTGTTTCTTATTTTCTACCTATGCTGTTACACACGATTCTTCAAATTGGTTAAGGTAGCACTATATCAAAAGTTTGAATGGACATAATGTGTCATCTTTACTTAGTCGATATTGGAGCTTAAATTAAGTTCATAATGACGCACCAAAGATGTATTTGTAGATGGACAATAAGTATGAACTGGTAAACTTCATGATCAGGAATAAATATAAGGAAAGTAAACATTTTTTAACTCATTATATGACATTTCTTGGATACCAATCATAACAACCACCAGTATGAGATGAATTATAATTGCAAGTCCGTTATTCGTTGTTAAGTCACTATACAAATTCATAAATCCCTTAACCAAACTAATTATATTAAATCATTCATAAAACACTTCAATCGATAATATTTAAATCCTTTTAAGTGTATACATTGTTAGTCACAATCCACTGTAATTAACTTCTAAAACAAATCCAGATATTATCAATCTACATAGACTATTCAATTTCATGGTCCAGTTACATTATTCGAATACTTTTGAATCTGTTGACAACGTCCAAGTAATAGTTACATATGTACGATAATTGAATTGAATTTCAGTTTCTAATTATAAAATTCTTTCTTCATTAGTATGAAATCTTGATTACATAACAAAAAGAATAATAAACAAGGAATTCAATTATCAGCAATACACAAAATAACTCATTGTAATTGAGATAATGGAAATTAAATACGGGATCATACGCGTACAGGGAGCGGATTTTAAGGTGTAGCACCCTTTCTAAAGTGTAGTTGTTATAAAAACCAAAGTTCAAAATATGTATTTCCGGGCATAAACGAACTGAAATGAACGCACTTTGTTGCACCTTTTTCGTAAATGTTGCACCTTTTTTGCTAGGTTAATAAAATTTTCCCTTATTTTGTACTTTTTTCAGCCTTCAGCATCTTTATTACTCCTTTTCTTTTTTTTTCAAATTTGGACAGAGCAATATGTTTTATTTTTACCTTGGTTTACATATAATATTCCATAAATTTAGAAGCAATCTTGACAGATTTCTTGGGACAAATTTGAACTGAATTTGCGAAACAATCCGGATGTAGAAATCTTTGCAACGTCAACTGAGCTTTCTTTCCGTGTGCTTACAAGGTATTGATGTCGAGAGAAGTTTCTCTGCATTCAAGGATCTCCTGAGGTCCAAGCGACAGAAACTAACATTCGAAAACATAGAAATTTTGTGCATAATCAAGTATAACCAGTTCCTGAAAACCCAGTAGTATGTAGTAGTTTCTCAAGCCACAATATTGCTAAATTATTATTATTATTTTTAATATCGAGCTAGTTTTAACCATAATTTTCTTACAAGAATGTTGAATGTTGTACACGTTTAAGATTAAATAAAACAATTTTGCAATTTATGTCAGTTGTTTAAAGCCAAGGTTTTAACAATATGCTGGTGTAATGAATGAATGTCCATGTAATTGTATACTATAGCACTTAATAAAGATATCCTATTATCACCTCTTTTTGCACCTTTTTCAATGATTTTTTAGCCCTTTTATTCGCGCTTCCTACCACATTTTTGCACTTTAAAATCGGTTCCCTAATTATCACTATGTTTAACACTTGTCATTGGCATCATTTTGTTTATTTTCCACTCAAAGTGCCATCAGTGAACCTCAATCACAAACGTACTTTTTCTTAAAAGGTATTAATTGGTAGAATTTATCATTTATTTAACTATATATATATATATATATATATATATATATATATATATATATATGCCGTGACATATTTAGGATCTTGTCGCGGGGTGGCTTGAGAACCAGTAAGAAGCATTTGTGTTGGATTTATAATGCGAAAAATAATAATAAAATTATTTCGGGGGCGGGGGTGAGCTTTAGCCCCATAGCCACCCCCATAAATACGCTACTGTCTATGTATGTATGTATGTATGTATGTATGTATGTATGTATGTATGTATCTATCTATCTATCTATCTATCTATCTATCTATCTATCTATCTATCTATCTATCTATCTATAATTCTCTTTCTACCTTTCTTATTCTTTCTTATTCTTCACATTGACTGTAGAGTGACTTAGTCTTCCATCTAGTCTATTAATTATGTTTTACGAACAGGTCGACCAGTTTATAACGAAACCGGAATAAAAGTTCTAATAGGCTACTTAGATGCTTTCGAAATTTGGTTAAGATTGGTGAAATCTAATGGCTAAACTGAGAAACTTTTATCCGTGAAATTTATTTCTCAGTGATAGCTTGACTGATTTGAACCGTGATTGGAACTAAGATCATTGATAACCTACTTAGATAACCTGTTGAATGTAGTTGAGATCGCTGAAGGTAAGCGACCAAATTTGATCAATACAAAAATCAGCAAGTGGCCAACATTAACTGATTTTTTTATGAAACTGCCTAAAAGAAATATCAACATCTACATGAAGAGGTATGTGGTATTCTTAATTTACTTAGGTGGCCTGAAAAGTTTGGAAAGGTCATAGGCCAAACACAACGTTAATCAATTTGGATGAGCTTTGCAAGACGGCGTCTTTAAGATTCATAGCGAAGAATTAATCAAGAGCAGGAGGAAAGAATGATTGTTCCGTCGAAAGTTATAAGTGAACAACAGTCTGCATTAAATGACCATGCTCAAAGGAAATTTAAAATGAAAATAGACGTGTACTATCCGCAACTACCATAAAATTACTGTTATATTGGGTATGAGTGATACTGAAAATAGTTCATAATTTTAACATTGCTGTTGACATTTTTGTGAATCTTTCCCAAGAACATAGCACTAATTACCAGCAGGGTGATATATTAGACGAAATAATATCACCAACAACAGAAACAGAAATATGTCATGTACCACTGGACTGGACTCAGAAGATTAGGTTTTACTTTATAAATTCAGAAATAATTTCTAACAAGGTAAGGGTCATTATTTCTACAAAAAACTGACTAAACATTCCGAATATGTATTAAATAATACACTTGGCTATCAACTTATGTTCAATCATGTAGAAAGAACACAGTAATGGAAACGATGATGCCATCTTAAAGTTCAAAGATTGACTTTAAATGCTATTCAGAGCTGCACCTTACGACTAGAAGTTGGCTGATATACTTACTTACATTGTTTTCTTCAAATAAGAGAATTAATACCATATTGCTTTCACGAATTGTTTCTCCACAGTCCTACCAGTATTCAGTTACATTTTATATCAAGGTCCATTTGACAGAAAGTATTATGCTAAGTAGAATATTCACACTATGGAAATATGCAACTTTTAATCAAGAGGCATAAATATTTCTGGAGCTGCATTTTAGAAGTAAACAATGTTTTTGTTACCTAAAAATGTTTAAATCTAAGATTGCAATTTGTCCCATGAAGAATATTTCTTGTTTCATAATGTATTTATCTGAAGGTATAAAGGTTTTATGAAACTTTCACAGAGATATTCCGGGGAACAGTAACAAAATATCTCAATTTTGGTGGAGAGTGCAACTTTGGCACTTTCTATCTTAAAAGTGGAATTTGGCGGCAATAAGATCTGAGTGCCAAGGTTGCACTCTCCCCCGATATTGAAATATTTTGATATTGTCGTTCGGCTTGTTTTTGTAGAAGTTTCATAAAACCAATATTCTTTCCAGGTAAATGCATTATATATATATGAAAAATGTTATATTATTGTACGAATCTGAAGGTAGTTTTATTTTCAGAATTGCCCCACATTTGAGACGCGTATTCTATTGTAAAGCGATAAAACATGGGACCGAGAAGGAATGGAATTTCTTGTGGGAACGGTACCGAAAATCCAATGTGGCTGATGAGAGAAGTACTATTCTATCCAGCCTTGGGTGCACCAGACAGCTCTGGCTTCTTCAACGGTAAGTTACTACATAACGCATCAATATATAAACATTATATTCTGTTAAAAATAGTTATCTATCCAAGAAGTAAAAAGATTAGTTCCAGGTTAAAAGTAAACTACATAGATTCTCATTTTCATTGAAAATATCGGTGAAATCAATAACAAAATAAAACTTCTTCCTTTGAAGTTTTAGGGCATTATTTTGTCGAAAGTTCTTAAAGAGGTAATATTTTTTATTACACTAGACCAAATTTCTAATTTTGGGTGATTGGTAGTGTTAGCTTAGTGGTAGAGTGCTCATCTTTGTTACTTGCGAGTCTTTGGGTCGATCCTAGCTTTCGTCAAATGGGTTTTGTAGTGGACAAATACCTGAACATGGGTTTTCTAGGGTTTCTCTCGTTTCTCTCTAGTTGGTGTATTCTGCCATTTTATTCATAATCACTTTCCCTTAGCTCCGGAACGTACAGTTCGGACTTTAAACTGAAAAAAAAAAACGGATAATAGTATTTCAGGATGTATTTTAGACAAGTGTATTCTGAGTAAATTAGTTTTTCTTTCACTCCTTCTCATGCTGTATAGTTCCGATTCCTTTTGACTAACGGCATACTTGCTGAACGTCAACATTATCTCGATACACTTGTTTGTTTCTTTTATTTATAATAATATAAGTTATAATAGGATAAAACTATAAAGTTTTCATAAAGTAATTACTACACAGTACTGAGGATCGTTACTGCCGCCGGAGGCGTTCACTCGCACAGTCTGTCAAAAAAATTCCAACTAATTATTAAATGCTTCGTGAATCTTAAATCCTAGAATTTTCCGACACTCCAATTTGTCGCTACATACTGAATAGGAATTGCTGTTGTATTGCATGTACGTTGTCCTGTGTGTTTTCCTCTCACAAGTCAGTGAGCATTGTGTTTTAAGTGTTAGACGTAGGCTTGCTAATGTATGTAGCAGACTGTCGATTATCCTGTATCTACAGAGTAAACATTTATCAGTGGGTCTTCAAAAGCAATCGAAACGCGAGGAATGACAATTCTCCATGAGTTTCTCAACTGCCATAGTTATTAGTCAATTGCCAGGCATCGTGATAAAATACGCTCCCTACAGTTATTCGAAAAGTACTAATAATAAATCAATAAATTAGTAGAGTGTGCACATTTGCTTTTAAAGAAATTTTTAAGTGTAGCACTATATCAATAGTACCTGGCTTATGAATTTCGAGCCGAATTTCTGTACAGCTTACGCCAGGTATTAATAAGCTAATGTTGTCGTAATAGAATTTTTATACTTTTCTCTTTGGTTATCAACTCACTATAGATTCACACTTTTATAGATATACTTTTCAATTTAATGGAAATGCTTACACTTTGAAACACGTCAGATATTGATTTGACAACAGCAGGCAGGTGGCGACCGCAGCGCTGGGTTGTTGGTGGTAGTATGTTAGTTAAATCTTCATACTACGTGAAGAGCAGTAGAATGGCAGTGTTCAGCGATCTGAGTAGACGGTAATGGCGTATAAGAGACGGCTTCCCTCATTTCCCAAGAGGACAAATTGTAGGCACTCGGTTATGTGGTCCGAGCGTGATGGAAGTAACATGTGTGTCGAGTTTGCTTCGAAGGGTAGTGTTCAAGGAGATTACCTACAAATTCACGGAAAAACGACATCGTCGAAGCGGAACAGTGGTCGGAAGATATACATCTGTGACGGGTACCGCTAAGCATTATAGCAAATTGTAACTCACAACCGTCGAGCGACTGCGGTATAAATAACAGAGGAACTCGAGCAGCACCTCCCACAACCTGTGTCTAAGATCATAATCTACTGTGAGCTACATGACATGACATATAGGTTCGGGTTCCACTGACAAACCACTAATAAGGAACCGTAATGCTTTGTCATGACGACAATGTTGACGCGAACATGCAACATGGACCGATGATGACTGAAAACGTATCATAAAGTTGAGTAAGTCATAGAACACCTTCTTTGAAACCATAGGCTGTATTTGTCCGTGAAGGACGCGCAATGAAGCATATGGTTCGATATGTCCTTGAACAATCGTGTAACATGATGGTGACCCTTCCATGCTCTGGACAGCAATATTCTGGTTTTCAGTGTTTTCTATGATGACCGTTACCGACCGATTTACTATCCGTGCTTATATCACTATTTTGTGGGATCATGTGCATCCTATTGTGAAGGAGTTGTTTTAGGGGAATTACATCAAAATGATAATGCCCCCATTCGCACAGCTGAAGGTGTTGATGTATGGTTTGACGAATATTGGGGTCTACACAAAATTGTTCAACCTCAGGACCAGAACATGTAGGTAATTGAACGTTTGTGATCCGTTGTGGAGTCACGAACCCAGCTCAGATTTCCACCTGAATTCTCTCACGGAACTCAGTGATATATTACACATAAAATGAAGAAATATTCCGCTTACTACCATTCACGGTCTCTATGAATCCATGCCACGAAATAACAGAGCTATTCTGAGGGGAAAATGCGGTCCAACGTTAAATTGATCTCGTACGTTGTACATTTCAGGTGTTTTCTTTAAATTAATGAGCATCTGTAACATAACAGTGAAGTTGTATTAAATATCGTTACAATTATACAGTTTGCGTTTTAACTGTTTACATAATATTGTTTTGATCTTGCAATTCAACAACTATTCAGATGAAAATAATTCGTGAAATAGTTACTTCATATGCGAGCATTATTTAGGAAACTTCAGTAGTAAACAGTAATTTTAATTTTATTTCCATTCTACGCAATAATTTGAACAACTTGTATAGACGGTTAGATATTATACTAAGTTCAAAATCTGTACAGAAAACAAACTTTGCCATGCCATCAATCCTCAGTTCCTCTTAATTTTTTAAGGGCTAAAAACAAATATCTAAGATATTTTAATGTCAGTAGTACTATATAAACGTAAAACATTTCTAAAACTGAATTTGTTTCAGGTACTTAGAATGGGGGATTTCCAAGGAATCCGATATTAGGAAGCAAGACAGTTTTTATGTGTTCTCTTCTGTGTGTAGAAACAAAGCGGGATTCTTCTTAGCCAAGGACTTTCTTGTGAAAGATATCAAGAAAATCTACGACTAGTAAGTATAGTAACTTGTAGTTTTGAAACAATGATTTTAAGAATTTCCATAATGGACATTTTATTGTTCTTTGGCACCTTAGAGTGTACGATTTATCATTCTATTCTTCTTTCAGGCTATACACTGAAATCTGTACAACCCCAAATGATTCACTTTTTATATTGGTTTTAGAATCGACTAGTATTTTTGTGTACTTACTTAGATCGACTTTTTTTTGTTTATCTCTCCTTGATCCAACCTTCTACTTTGTTCAGAAGAACTTTTCAATTTAGTATATGCACGTGGACATTTCTTACATAGACAGCTAAGATAGGATTGAGTAATATTGGCGGATGAGGCAACTCTTTAAACGAGGTGGGAACTAAGATTAGAGTATCGGTTCATTAGAATATTGCTGTGCTATCTTTATGAAATGTCGATGGATCGAACAGACACTATCAAAGCAATAATAGATACGTACCTTTACGAAAATGATCATATGAAGAGTAGCATCATCCGCTAATAATTTTGTATCCACTTTGATATAGAATAGGCATGTAGTAAGAAAAAATTAAGGATGTAGTGACGATTAAACTAAAATGAACAGTCAGATATAGAGTAATCAATAGACTAAATATATTCACAAATAGAGTAATTCTGGGGTGGGGGTGAACATAGAAAGCATGAAATTGAAAAAATCTTACACAGAAATGGTAGCACGGCTGATTGATAATTATATATAAATAGGACAGACCTTCTACATTTTGAAAACACAAATATGGTTCGTGGGGGTGAAGTAAATATATACATAGGGGTGAAGTGGTGAGAAGTGTCCTCGATATAATGTAAATAACAAGAAACAAACTGCTATATAACGAGTATGCAGCTAACGAAGAACACCGATATGATGTAAAGGTACATACGCTATTATTGTAGAAATGCTTAAGAAGCATTTCTAGCTATTGTAGAATTATTGTAGAAATAGACATGCCAACCCGAGATCCTGTCCAAAGTATCGACCGTCTCGGAGGCATTGAGTTGTTTGACCTTACAAGAAAGAGCGCAATATTTGAGTTCCCATGAGTTCCCAGTAGGTCTTGAACTCAGGTTTCTCCTATACGAGACTGTGGTTTGGAGGTCAGACAAAAAATAGTTACATATATATATATATATGGAATGATTAACAGGGCTATTCACATCACCCTAAAATATGTTAGACACTTTCCCCACCTCGTCATCTTTTTTTTTCAAAACATGTTTTGTAGCTTTATGTTCGCAATATATTGAGGAAGATCTATATACATGCGCACCTAATAATCGCCTTATGCCGCTGTGGAAGTATTGGGTGCAACACGATTACATCAGGAAAGAATTGCCCTAATTCGTTACTGTCCCGTATTACAATAGCAACACAAAAGGCTACAAATATACTCACCTTCCAAGCTGTTCGTACTCGCTGCATTCAATAGCTCGCTTCTTTCCTCTGTACACTACCTTTTTTGTCAGTCCCAGACTCAATACTGCACACACAGGAGTTGTGCAAAATCAGCGCCGATCATGTTTTGTTGCCACATATCATTAACCTTAACTCTTATTCGCTTCACCCCTATGGACACTTCCCCCTGAATGTAAAGAAAATGCATAGTATTTTTAATTTAGTGTTTATATTATTTAATTTTAAGTTTTAATGATTTTGTTTAAAAAGTATTAAGAGAAGTTGAAATATCGGGAACGATTAGTGAGATAAATGCGTGGTTAATTACCAACGATAGGAAGCTATGGATGCACTAAAGGTACTGTGTTAATTCACTCGATGTTACTAGTACATCTTGAGTAAACATACGAGTAATTACTCCATGTTATACGTACTGAAGTTAAAATAACCGACATGATCACGGACTATGTGATTATAATATAAGTAGACTTCGGATTTTTGCATATTTGCATGTTTTATTCCTGATGTGATATTGATATGCTCTTTAAACAGAAATTCGTTTCAGTTGTTTTACGGTAATATAGCAGAGTTTTATAGTGCATATATTTGCATATTTCGGAGGTTAGTGCATGTTTATATCGTTCCTGCATATAAATGCATATTTAAAGGAACGACCAAATTGATAATTTTTAACGACCAACAACTTTCCTCAAAAATGGAATTTCAAGTTTCTAATATAAATAGACTTAAGTATTTAAGTGGTTAATTGTTATCGGTTTACAATATCTTCCAAAGTCTGTGAAAGAAAAATAAGAAAAGGATGAATGATTCATCCTCCACAGAATTTATTCTTGATGGTGCAAAAATGTTCAAAAATTCGTCACAATTCTGAGCTAATTAAAATTCGAATTTGAAGATGTCGCCGTACAGATGATCGAAGTACCCAAAATTTTGAAATAGTCCTCCCTCATTTATTTGAATGATACAGTTTTTTTCTTGGATGGACAGAAATTGAACAAAATTCTGAACAAGTCAAAATTCGAATTTGAAGATGTCGCACTACAGGTGATCGAAGTGGCCAACATTTTGAAATAGCTCTCCTTTCTTGATTTGAATGGCACAATTTCTTTTGATAGTACAAATGTATGGAAATTAGACATAATTCCAATTCGAATCCAAAATTTTCAGCTAATTAAAATTCGAATTAGAAGATGTTGCATTACAGGTAATCGAAGTGCTTAATTTTTTTAGATGACTCTCCCTAATTTATTTTAATGATACAAAATGCTTTGTTGCTAGTGCTTTAATGCACAGAAATTGAACAAAATTGTAAACTTGTCAAAGTTCGAATTTAGAGACGTCGCACTGCAAGTGATCGATCTGGCCAATTTTTGAAATGGCCCTCCCTCGTTTATTTGAATAGCACAAAAGCTTTTCTTGGTTGGACAAAAATGGACAACATTCTGAGCTAGTTAAAATTAGAATTTGAAGATGTCGCACAACAGGTGTTCGAAGCGGCCGAAATTTTGAAATGACTCTCCCTCGTTTATTTGAATGGTACAAAGTTTTTTGCGTGGACAAAAATTGGACAAAATTCTGACCTACTATAGTTAAAATTCAAATTTGAAGATGCACTACACGTGATCGAAGTGACAAAGCTAACTTGGCGTGAATTGGGATCAAACTAGAGACCCCATGCACCAGAGGTGAACACACTACCACTGAGCCACCGTGGCCCCTTCTGTTACTTTGAATGGTGCATCTTTTTCTTGGGTGGACAAAAATTGGACAAACATGTCACACTACAACTAAATGGGCCCGAAAAATCTAGAAGTTATCTTCTGAAACAATGGATTGAAGTTGAGAGACATTAACAATTCAAGAAGAAAATATATTTTACAAAGTGTATGCTAAACAAGTAATATTTTCAAAGTAAGTAAGCTTGTTTAAAGAAAAGGACATTTCTATTTCTCACAACAGCAAAAGCTCAAACTTCAGAAGCGCTTATTCTTTTGGCCTTCTTATATTCTCATACCGGTTTCAAGTCTGGTAAGGAGTTTATACGTACAACTATGAAACAACCCAAATTTGGATTTTTTTCATACTCGGCAGAGTTCATTCCAAAAAAACCGTTCAAGAATGTATTCGAGAAGAAATGAACAACCCTTTTGAAATATTTGCTTTATAAAATCTAAAACTTGTTACAGCAGTTACTTTCTGAAATAAGTTCTCAAGTTTTCCTTTAAGGAGTTTAGGAGACTATTAAAATAAAAACTTGTGTTGCTTTGATACACCTCTGTCTCTCGAAATGTATCAATAACTTTAGCTTCGTCACATTTATGATCCATGCCTCGCTCAAATCACTTTATTCCATCTAAAGTATCAATATTATACATTGTAAATTATTGCTGTTTGAAACGGACAATGTTACGCTAGAAGAAAATATTGGATGCAATATTGGATTTACACATAATTGGCTACAAAAAGTAATTTCAAGTGATTTATTTTCTTTTAAACAATAACAAGGTTTTCGAATGCAGGCTTTTAATGCAGTAAAAACTGCCTTCAACAGGCCCCGTATTAAACGGAAATTTATTTAAGTGGAAATATTTCACGCTCCCATGAATTTAAAGGAATAATAATAATAATAATAATAATAATAATAATAATAATAATAATAATAATAATAATAATAATGGCTATATTATCTTGATTAGACGGAACCTGTGTTGCGAACAACTGATGTTAATATATGCTTTTTAACGTAAATTTTCAAGTTCTCTAATGCAGCGTTCAGAAAAATTTTAGACATATCTGTGAGAAGTTAGGTATATGAACTACGTTGTGTGTAAAGGTCTTTGTTTATTTGTTACACTAGACATTTAACCTTTAGTCCACCGCCAAGTAAGGCCCTAGATACCGTGCGAGTTTTTGAACGAAGTGCAATTTAAATAGTAAATTCCAAATACCAATAACTCGTTCTCTAGATGGTCTAGATACATGGAACAAGGAGCATAATATATACAATAGATCAAAAGGGAGACTAAAGTAGAGGGAGGAGCGCTGAAAAGGGCATATTGAAGTCGTATGTATTTTTTTTTTTTGTTCACTGTAAGTTTTATGTGTATTAATTCGTAGCATAAATAAATACTTTAATTGAATACGGTAGGCCTATGTACAAGATTTTATTTTCTCACTACGTCCATTACATGTATGTACCTTATTTATTTTTCTCATAGATCTATCTTCCTTAACTTAGAAACCTTTAACGGAAATTTTTGTGAGTCCTGTTCAATTTCGCTAGGCAGGTTTTATTATGTGCTTATACCAGAAGTGTTTATTTGCTTCTCTGAGTATATTTATTCTTTATTCACAGATACTTGGAGTATTCTTTTTTATTTGTAAATTTATATATATATATATATATATATATATGTATGTATATATATGTATATACATTAACTGGATGTATTTTGATTTTCACATACTGACTATCTCAGTATGAGCTGTTTGAACTTAAAGAAACCGAATGTATTCAAGAAGCCTTAGACGCTTGTGGAGCTAAAAACATTAAAACCGACCTTGCATTTATCAATTTCAGTTCAATTTCAAAGATCATAACGAGATTAGAAGAGCGATGATTAGGACTTGGAGTGTATTTGAGCTGTTTGATTCAATAACGAAATAGACGCCACCAAGACTAATCGGACAAGCATTTCTTCGAAACGCACAGTCAATAGACGCGAAAAATCCTGCCATAAAATTCTTATCTAGTCTAAATAAAGTGTTCCTGGGAACAAGGACGCACGAATTTCAGATTTATCGGCAAGTAACATTGCTTCTTTGAAATACTGTCTCTTCACGCCCGTGACACGGAAGGGATATTTTCAATGTACAGTAATGTTTTGACTGATAAATGCAGGTTTTTGCCAGAAAACAGCGAAAATTACACAGTTGTATATTGTAGCATGAATGCATTATAGCTATGTACCAAGTATATGTAGTTCAAGTAATACAACTTTTTTCTCTAAAGTAATAAAATTCCTCATTTAACTTTAGCTTTTGATTGGTGCATATTATAATTTTTAGTGCATATTTGCACATTTTCAGTGCATATTTTCGTGATTTTTAGCGCATATTTGCATGCATATTTTGCCGTTTTTTAGTGCATATCGATCCGAAGTCTAAATATAAGTAAATGTTGTAATGGTGTAGAGTAATAGACTGTCATGTGATGAACCATTTTGCGTTGTATACAGCGAAATGTAATGTTAAGCCAAAAGACTGAGCTTACGTAATTATTGAAATTTGTTATATGTGATGAAAATCAATTAGATATTGTAGAAGGTAATATGACTGAGTATGGATAGATGAACGCAATGATTATTTGAGAATCATTACACGTAACTTTACGGTAATGTGGCCTTCTTGGAAATGGCCATGGTCAATGGGGCCTTTGAAACACCCATGGGTTGTAAGGTACGGGTTGGCATCCGTTACAATATGCTGATTTTTTTCCGATTATGCATTCTTACAGTTTATGCTTGCTGGGTATAGTTCTGACTACTATGATGTTATTGTATCATTTACAGAATATTTAAACGCAACATTAACATTTATGACAAATTGGAGTATTTTGTATCTGTGCCTATGCACTAAGTTGCGATAATGATGAATTTCGATGTCGATTTTGTTCTTTTTCTAATTAGAAAAAGAGACAATGATATATATATATATAGTTAGTTCTACGAGAATTGTGTGAATACGTCGTCCACATTGTTCTTATCTTCTTTTTAAAAAATAATACTACGAATAGGTAATAGCAAATACGTCGTTTTAGTGATCAACGTGCGGAATTCGTTAGAATTTCATAATGGATATAATCATTTCCTAGATTGCTCCGACATATAAACCACGTCAGAAAGTAGTAATGCACTTTCATATATGTAGAAGTCGCCCGTGATGTATGGCAATTAGATTCTTACTTATGCTGAGTATAATTGATTCTATTTATAGGGAACGTATTTCAATATTTGCTTCCTGTTGCTAAGTTAATGTCATAGTCTCTTTATTCTACTACTATGAATAAATTATTATAGAACGATACATGTATATTGTAAAGAGAATGATGAAACACTGTGATTAATAAGAAATATATGTATGTGTTACAAACATTGCTTCGATTATGGATTAATAGTGATTACCTCAATTGAGATATAATTATTACTGCGCACAGAAAAGCGCAGTTTCTGATGAACGATAATTTCAAGCAGACTATGCAGATAATTTCAAGCAGACGCTATGAGATTATTATATATTTGTTTTTTGAACTAGTTTTATGTGGTTGTTTGGGAGGTATTCCTGACTTGGTAGATAATTTGTCATATGTACTCCAACATATCTGCAATTCTTAATTTCGGATAGATATAAGTTGACTTAAGCTAGCGCAAACGATATGTACGTTAAATTTCGATGGTTAACACGGGGCTGAGTTTACCATTTAGAATATAAGTAGGTTATTAGTTGAGAAAGTAAGTCAATCGTTAATTTCTACATAATTTACAGGCTTAGTCACTGGCTGTTTGCTCAAAGTGTTTCGTTAATGAAAATGGAAGAGGGGGACTGGGCTGGAGATCTTGTTTAAACATTTAACAGATCGAAATGGGGTTGAATAATGTCTTAATCATGTTCTCCAAATTTTGTTTTACTTGATCTTGGGTAGTATGGACATGTCTAAGCTATGCGAGGCGTGCGTAATTGTTGTAGCGTTTCTATTATCACACTAGTAGTTAGGAACTCGTATCATTGATTATATTGTCATTAACTATGCCTCAGCATGTATATGCTACAACGAAATTCTCAAGCATAAGTATAACATAGTTTATTTCAAATCTATTTTAAACATAAGTATACTTAATTTTCCTCATCTCGGCTTATAGTATTTGATCGTTCACTGAGATATGTTTTATGCAGTAAGTGTAGCGAAATAATTAGTACTTCATAAATTTTTAATCAGTTTCTATAAAACAAATTGAAATAGGAAAATATATTACCTTATTTATAATATTATTAAAGTACAGTATAAAAATATTTACAAATGTTTTGTTGAAATAAGATTATTGGTACTATAGTAAAAAGGATTTCTAATTATTAAAGATCATTTACATGTGTTTATTAATTTTCACAGTTATGGCGAAAAATCGAACAGACTATCAAGGTTCATCACATCGGTTGCTGCTTACATGAATAGTGAATCGGATATGAAACAGGTAAGTCTCCATCACAGTTGGGTATTATATACAAGATTATCTAAATAATGTAATGTACACCTTATATACAACTAAAATATAATCAAGTACCATAACTGTGATATGCATGTCGGTTATTAGACTTTGAAACTATGTTATGCGTAAGTGTCGGAAGAATTATACAACGGTTTTGTCCTTCGTCTGTCTTCGGAGTAAATAACCGTAAGAGATATCGAGATACAGTTTTATGCAATCGATTAAACGCTTCTTGGATAGTTTTCATATCCTCTGTTAACCCTCTCTTTATGTCGGAAGTGGTTCTAATTACACATTCCGGTTTCAACATTTATCCCCGTAAAATAACAGATAACAAGAACGAGGTCAGTGTCTCAAGATAACATATTAGGATTAACTACAACGCTCTAACAGAATCGTAAGTGTTTCAAATACGAGGTGTGGCAATTAAATAATAGGACTAGTGTCATAAATGTGATGTACTGCAAAGAAAGTTACAATTGATTGTTATCCCCTTCAATATACTCCCCTCCCCTATGTATACACCGCTGCATACGTGCTTTCCATTCTTCAAAGCAATGCTGTAGGTCATCAGATGTCACACTGTTCAACAACTCTTTCGTTTTTCGTTTCACCTCTTCCACAGACTGAAAATCTGTTCCCTTCAATGCACTTTTCACTTTTGGGAATAGATAAGTCACAGATAGCCAGGTCTGGGGAATATGGAGGATGGTCGAGCACAGGCATGCGCATGGATGCTGAAAACTGCTACACAGAAAGGGCATTATGGGTAGGACCATTGTCTTGGTGGAGGATCCATGCATCATTTTTCCACAAATCCGGTCTCTTTTTCCTTATTCTTTCCTTCAGCTTGATTAGGACTTCTTTGTAGTAGGACTGATTCACTATTTGACGCTGAGGCACCCATTCAGTCATGATGATACCCCTGATATCGAAAAAAAAAACCGATGAGCTTTGCTTTCACTTTCGAATTCCTCTTTCGTGCTTTTTCATTCTTGGCGGTGTGGGAGTCTTCCAGTGCATGGATTGACGCTTAGTCTCGGGGTCATACTGGAAAATTCATGTTGCACCACATGTGATGACACAAGTTAGCAAGTCTGGGTCTGCTTTGAGTCGTTCTATGACGTCACAGCAAATGGTCTTTTTAATGTCTTTTGTTCTTGAGAGAGGTTTTTCGAGACAATTTTTAGCACAAACTTTTATCATGTTTAAATTATCATGCAAAATTTGTCTTACTGTCTCTTTGTCAATGTTCGTCGTATCTGCGATCATCCGAATGCTCAGACGTCTGACTTTCCGCACAAGTTCATTAACTTTCTGGACATTTTCGTCCGTTCTTGAACTCAAAGGGCGGCCGGGTCGTTCATCATCTTCAACCTCCTTCTTACCTTCTGAAAATCCTTTGTACCATTTGAAAACTCACGCACTTGACATAGCATTGTCAGCATACACTTCTATTAACATTGCACAACATTCCCTCTGTGTTCTGTTTAATTTCACCTGAAATTTGATGTTAATGCGCTGCTCAGCTTTACTGTTCACTATGATTCCGGCACTACTACAGAACACTGTCCTCTTCATGCAAGCCTGCAAAGAAAAGAAAAGTTTATAGAATCATGAAAAAAAGGTGGCTGCTCATGAAGGTTCAAGATCAACAACACATCATTAGCTATATTCCCCCATGGTCCTGAACTACAGGAGGTGAGCAGTCTCGTTATTTAATTGCCACACCTCGTACACTATTACTTCGATTTCAATACTGATTTCTGTATAGCAAGAACAGTAAAAGCTATCAAGATGCCGATTTTTTCAATCGATTCAGAGTCTCAAGATAATATATAGTGACTATCCACAACACTCTACCAAAATCGGAAGTGGTTCTAATTTACTATTATTTCCGATTTCAATACTGATTTCTGTAGAACCAAAACTGTCAAGATGCAGTTGTTTGCAATTAATTCAGTGTCCCAAGAATAGGTTCTATCTCCTCCGTAAACCTTCTACTCAAAACAGAAGTGGTTAACTAAATCATTTCCGGTTTCAACATTTATCGGAATAGAACGAAAATGGAAACCTATTGCATGAAGTGCTGTTTTGCGAACGATTCGATGTTACAAGGAAACATAACATTGCTATCCACAACACTCTACCGAAACTGAAGGTGGTTCAAATTTAGTATTACTTCAGGTTTCAATACTGTTAATCCGTAGAGCAAAAACGGTAAATACTACTAAGATATATTCTTTTTGCAATCGGTTCAGTATCACAAGAGTAAGTTTTATCTCGTCTATTGAAGCACTATAAAAACCAGAGGTGGTTAAAATTAGTCATTTCCGCTTTCAGCGTTTATTGCTACGTAACAAACACAATAATAGATAGCGAAAAGAACTTTTTGCAAACGATTTAGTATCTCAGTGCAACATATCGTGACTACCGACATCACTGTACCAAAACCGGAAGTGATTCAAGTTTAGCTATTATTTCTGGTTTCATTACTGATTTCCGTAGAGCGAAAAGGTAAAATATATCAAGAGGCGGCTTTTCGCAATCGATTCAGTGTCCCAGAAATAGGTTCTATCTCCTTTCTTAGATCTTTATTCAAATCTGGAGTGATTAAAATAAACAATTTTTGGTTTCAAACCCTCAATGCCATAGAATAGAAACAGTAAGGAATAGCGAGTAATGGACTTTTGATACAGATTCAGCATCTGACAAACAGGTAATATCCTTGACCTTAATACTCTATTGCAACTAATACTTATGTATGCACTTCTTCAAGTTTGGATATTAAATTCATATAATTTGTAAGTCTTATAACGATTTAAATCGTAATTCCAAGTTGACTTTCTGATTATTTAGTTAGACGAAAACTTTGCATAATACAATGAATCCATTAGTGAATAAAATCTCCTAGATGCAATTTGTGTACAGTTTCTTATTTTGGGCAAGGTTTACGAAACTTGAAACAACTATAACAGATTCCACCTGAATTTTTGATTGTAGTGGATGGGAGACTCTATCCGAAAAGTAAGATCACATGTACATAAGAAACTTGGACTAATATATTTTACCAATATTTTTATAATAAAATGTTTTATTCCTCATATAGCATTAGTCAATGGTTATTTTAGTTCACAGTAAAGAAATGTTGATAATAAACTAGCATTTCTTTGGCAGTCATATTTGAAACACTATTGTTCTTTCAACAACAATAGCAGTCTTTGAAGCATTTGCCTTGCAAATCCAAAGTTATTACTTTTTCGAGAACAATAACACCCTGTCAGGACCGTTGAACGTTTAAGCAACAATATTGTGTTCGCAAAAGTTGTGAATTAGTGCTGCTCGTAATGAATTTAAAATTAATAAAGACCACCTCCAATTGTTCGGATCGCATGCACTAATCGGTAAATTGTGAGGTTTATTTACAGTTTGTTCAAATTGAATTTTTATATCACAAAAATTTATAGTAATAAACGTATTCAAACATGAATAATACATAAAATACCTTGAAAAATACAAAAGTTGTGAAAAAAACGTATTTATTTAATTGTAAATGAAATGTTTCAGTTTTACGTCTCACTGAATAATCTGTAAACTGAATCACAAGATGTTTAATAATTTTTTATTATGAAGAAAAATGGTTAAATGATAATGTGGGAGGAAAAGGGAGAACCTCTAGAAAAGCCATGAACACAATATTGTTCACACAGATTCACATCATCGAATCTTGGACCCCTCGCACTAAAGCTTTATCAGTTAACCACTGTTACTGTGTTCTTCAATTGTAGTTTAATTCGTCATGTCACAAGCCAATACTTGTGCGGTATTCATATATGCACATTCATATGTCTTATTTACTGGTTTTATTTGGTTACTTTTTTTAAAGAAAAAAAAAAGAATTGAACTTCCAAATTTATTAACAATTTGTCAATATATGTAAGTAAAAAAACATTGTAGTTAAAACTGCCTTATGCGCTGTACTTTTCGTATTAGTTTCTTTGGCAACATAAATTTCACGTGACATCGGAAAAATAACGGATTATCATTATGATTTACAATTCTTCCTTACAACATGATTAAGAAATTACTCAAGATAATAAGATTAACACTTTTAATATTAAGGTTTCATGCCTAAGTGATTGTGTACATTTTAGACTTGTAAATTGTGAACATTGAACTTCAAATTGCCCCAATTCAGGTTATTTTAGGTATTTAAAATGTAACAAACAATCCGATCGTTCACTGAGAGAGAAAAAAAAATTCTTAAAAACGAAAGTAACATGCGTTAACATTGTGATTTGTAGACTCAGCGTTTGTCCGTATGTCCTACCTCAAAAGTATAATTGAATGTGCGTGCTATCTGTATAAATGTAAGACGTGATTTAGATTACTTCATACGCTACAATGGTACCTTCTTATGTACATCAAAATCTCGTTCTCTGGTGTAATGATAGTATGTAGCATACGGATGAAGAATGATGAAACATACATACTTGATCTTTGGAAAGGACAAATGTTCCGTTCGTTTTAATTAGTGGATACACAAGATGAGAAGATATATAGAAAAAGTTCGTATCACTTAAAAAAATACCGCGACAGTTACAAAAGGAATCGACAGATGGAATAGTGCTAAGAAGTAGAAAATAGTGTTTCTACCTTAATCCCTAGTATATATTTTGCATCCGATAACTTGCAAACAACAGAATAATAATTTTAACATGATCTTGAACATGTCCCTTGTCTATAGATTGTAAAGCAAAAACAGACGAAATGATAACTATTTCTAATTGTACACAAAAAATATGACAGGTAAGAGCTGCAATTCTTGTCCGTAAAGAATAAAGTACGAAAATACGTTTTCTGGTTTATTTTTGACCTATCTTGTCATTTCGAGTGTTAAGCAGTGGATAGTTTTCAAATTTAAGCATTACACTTCAACGGCTATCGTTTTTCCCATTACAGTTGAAGAAGTTAACTGAAGACAATAAGATCTTGCTTCATAGAAACACGTTGGCTGTGCAGCAATGTTTGGAAAGAGTGGAAACCAACGTAGAATGGATGAAGAAAAATTACGATACAATCATGAATTGGATAGACAAACACATGGACGATCCTAGACTTGAAGTATAAGAGGAGAAGATGTATAGAAATTAATTTGATAACTTCTTTAAATTTTTATTTTATGTCTCTCTTATCAATGAACCAGGGGTGTGGCTGCAGTAAAATTAATACGAAATTATAAATATAATTGACATTTTTAAGTATTTAAGTTATTTCCTATTTTGTGTGAAACTACGTACCGTTAAAGTGCTTTTGTATATGAGCCTTGTATTTTTATCTGGATATTAAATATTTTTTTCCATAAAATGTGTTTTGTACTTTCAATTGTTGTAGAGGTTATGTATGTATACTTTCATTTAAAGGAATACTCAATGAGGTGTAACTTCATGAATTATCGAAGTTTTATTTGGAAATGACCACATTTTTATACTATAAGAAATGAGTGCCTTATATTATAGAAATAATAATTAGCTTGTTTATTTGAATTAATTACAAATTAATCCATAGTTATTTCGTTGTTGAATGGTGTATTGTACATATCTCTAATCCTAACTCTCACTCCAGTTCTCTAATTTCCTGTTTACAATACATACTATGAAAGCAAGTGTCTACCCTTCCCGACTTTACGGGTTAAATTGTGATAGGTAAATGGGATAGAATGTTCCTTTAACCAGAATACTATGGCAAGAAAAATGAAAACAATCCTTCACAAGGAATATCGAATTAGGAGTTTTCCTTACTGAAATGTTTCAAATTCTTAAACGTATGAATAATACCATTATGGCTGGGTGTTGACATGCAATTATTATCATTTGTGCAACAGTTGTGCAAAAATTTGATCCATCAGTATCTATTCCATTGTCATATTCGAAATTAAACCATCAAATCATAAGATGTAAGCATACATAAATAATGATCCAGGAGCTGCATCAAGAACCAGAATGATCTATAATTAAGATCAAACATCAAAGGCATTTAAAAAAGACCACCATTTTGCTTCATCGTTATATTAGCGGTTATTCGGACTTATTTATAATTTGCCATGAACAATGGTTTTAACGATTTACATCTCTAGGTAATATCATTAGAATTTAGAGGACGGCTATAAATGAAGGAAAATACAATAGAAGAAATGGAAGAAGAACTTTAGTCAAAGTAAACGGAAAAGCTCACATAAACCATAAAAGGCTTTAGATGCTGTTTAGATGCAATTTCTGGTCCGTAGCACAAGACATTAGACACTGACTTGGTCTTGATTCAACCTAGACCTCTACCACGTTACATGTTTTGGGAACTCCCCAGTACTATCTTTAAAATAATAGTAATACACGGAAATAATATTAATTCCACGGTACTAACTTTAAAATTATTTAAGAGAGCAAATTTTACTTTGACATTTACAAATATATTAGCAAAAAGTAACCAAGGATACCTCTAACATGGAATACCTACGATTAGGATAAACAAAACTGTAATATCATATCAAGTTTCATTCACAGACTACTCACCTACTCCTGAATTTATGGTAATAATCAAAATTATTATTGCTTAAAAGAAGTTTTGTTCATTCAATTCTTGCTCTACCAGTATAGAATACAGCTTCTATTCACACCGCTTTACATAGTTAAACAAGGGTCACGACCTTACCTCTTTACACATGAATGCATGCTCTTTGATGCATCACTTCCAGTGTCATTACCAGTGGCGGCCGGTGGATTGTGGTTTCGGGTGTTGCAGTACAAACGATAAGAGAAGATATAAAGTTGACTCATTGACTAATCAGCATAACTTTAGATGCAAATGCTATGTGACATGTTAAATTAAATAAAATTCTGTTTAAAAAAAAAAAAAACAAAAAATGCAGAACATTTTATCCGATTAATCTCCTTAATTAATTAGTAAGTTCATTCTCCTCTCTTTGATTGGAGCAAATCTGTCTAATACATGCTGGTTGAACTCTGGTATTCTTATTGTCACGTCCTTTTCGATGGAAAGCATAACCAATGGCGATAACCTTTCTTGGGACGTTCAATTCCTTGAAAGTGTCAATTCTTTCTCTTGTGGAAAAAAACTTTTCGTCTTTTGCTGACGCCATAGTACAGTTAATATTAATTTCAGAAGCTTTGTAAATTATTCACTAAATATTTTTTCTAGATTATTGCGAGCAATTCATTCTGACAGTGATCCGAATTCCTCTTCAGCGTTTACTGAAGAGTGTTCGTAGCAGAGATTAGTGTTATAAAAAAATGTACATTGAACGCACTTTATTCACAGTTTATCCAGGAAAATTTAAAATAAATTGAGGAAGTGTATCTGGTGCAAACAACACTACTGCCATAAGATATCCTGTAAATTTAAACTGGATTTTTTTCGAACACTCTCCTGAATTGCCCATTGCTTGTTTTGTCTAAGCCTTAATTGCAAACTTTTCCTCAGTTGAAAGCTGGTCAATGTTTTTGTAAGTTATTTACATAAGTCATGGTATACAATTCATTCAGAATTTGTAGGTTATTTATAGAATTAAAGCACACACAATAAAACAAACCTAATAATTAAAAATCAAAACAGCTGATACAAAAGAGGTACTGGTATATGAATTCCGAATGTCGCATATTCATGTATCAACACACACACATGTGCGTAAAAGAAAAAAACTACATTCCAAATCACCCGTCTTGGTTGTTACGCAATGCACGATGAACACAATTTACTTCCACATGAGGCGAAACAGTGCTTATCAATGTGATATGTTCTGGAAAGGAAACCTTGAAACCCGCCAGATGAAGGATCAGCATGTAACAGAAGCCTAAAATCAAAGAACATCAAAAGAAACAGCACTGCCAGTTCTACACCTAGAAATGTTAACTGGGAGGGGTCCAAAGTATTTGAGGGAGGACCAATACGTCTACATAATATGGAACCTGTCTTATACTGCACCCGAAAAGACGATAAGTAATTCTTTCATACTGTCACCTATATTTTTAGAAAAAATGATACAACGATTATTATTTTATAAGAAAAGAAAGTATACATGATGAGGCGTAAAATAAAATATTTAGCCTACATCAATAATTTCTCTGTTAAACAAGTATAGTTCGTTAGAAAAGTCTACAAATGTTAGTCAAGTTTCGAAATTTTTGGGAGGTCCGGACCCGGTGGACCGCCCTCGTGGCTACGCCCCTGATAATTGCTAATTAGTCCCAAATTGAATGTGGCGTTCTCCATCATACAGTTTTATGTTGAAATTATCAAGAGTATAAAATATACTTATTTTATAAAAGAAGTATGTTTATACTAAAATACTATCCACAGAGGCGGGGGGGGGGGGGGAGCGATTCTACATATTGACTTATTAATATTTGATTCACAAATTACTGTAGAAGAAGTCTTCGTTATTAATATAAGCTAAGAATTAACTTGTAAATGCGGGTCTACTTTCATTTGTTTTCTCTTCTACTAGATATTTCTTTCTTATTTTGTAATTCTGCAATCAATTTTTAAAATTGTCATTATATTGACTTGCTTCAGTATGGTCCCGTAATTTAAAAATATGAATGCATGAAAACAAATTCCATTTGTTAATTGGTAGTGAAATAAAATCCAGAAATCTTATTTAGTGCGAAAAACCTTCTCGTTCACTGGAAACCGTGCTGTGTTGCAGAAGCACTGCAACGACCAGTCCCTTTAGCTTCTGACAAGTAAACCTTACGTTTGGGTGAATCGAGTTGCTGACTGAGACACATATGAGAAAGTAGTACTAAATGTGGTCAGTATTTCAGTGAAGTTGTAGGTGCGAAGCTCCAGGGGTTTAGGAGATACAGCTACCAGAACATCACATGGAAGTACAGAATAGTCTTCATACAGTTGGAGGTAAAAGCTCTGTAAGACCTCTTGTAACGACAAAAGGTAAATAACAAATATATGGGTACATATTAGGACTAGGGGGAAGTCATATAGTAAGGGTATACCTGACGGCGGCCATCTTGAAATCCGCCATTTTGAATTAAGGTTAAGTTTTTAAAATAGGAATAGGGCCATGTGATACATGATTTAAGGCGCAAATTTAATCAGAAAAACAATGGTGACGTTAATTTTGATTTACGCGCAATTGGTAAAAAGTTACAGTGAAATTAAATATTGTTGCAGCATATGTATTAGTCCTTTTCCCACTTTGTAAATTTTGTGTTAATGATAATAATTAAATAAAAAGCAGGTGGATAAATATTAGGTCTATCGTAAGAGTTGCCTTGATGGCGTCCATGTTCAAATCCGCCATTTTGAATCAGACAAGAGTTTTAAACAAAACGCATAACAGTGACACCTTATTAATAGCAAATTTTACCATAACTCCAACGGTATAACCATTTTTGCTTTATCATTAACCAGCACAAAATTAAATGAATCGCTCCTTACGACTACTGCTTTGACGGAATTGTTAACGACAAATATGTCAAGTGTAACTCGATTGCCTTTGTCAGGTGTGCTCACTGTGACCAAAGCATTTGTGCAAGTCATGTACTCTTTTCTGAACTACATATTGATTGTACTAATTGAGGACTTTTCTGGAAGTAAGACTCAAGTTCAATTATGACTCAATCCCACTTTGGTCATTTTTCCTTAAATTAGCAACTTGTTTATGCGATAACAAATGCTGGTTAATGATAAAGCAAAAATGGTTATACCGTTGGATGTAGGGTAAAATTTGCTATTAATAAGGTGTCACTGTTATGCGTTTTGTTTAAAACTTTTGTCTGATTCAAAATGGCGGATTTGAACATGGCCGCCATCAAGGCAACTCTTACCATAGACCTAATATTTATCCACCTGCTTTTTATTTAATTATTATCATTAACACAAAATTTACAAGGTGGGTTAAAGGACTAGTAATACATATGATGCAACAATATTTAATTTCCCTGTAACTTTTTACCAATTACGCGTAAATCAAAATTAACGTCACCATTGTTTTTCTGATTAAATTTGCGCCTTAAATCATGTATCACATGGCCCTATTCCTATTTTAAAAACTTAACCTTAATTCAAAATGGCGGATTTCAAGATGGCCGCCGTCAGGTATACCCTTACTATATGACTTCCCCCTAGTCCTAATATGTACCCATATATTTGTTATTTACCTTTTGTCGTTACAAGAGGTCTTACAGAGCTTTTACCTCCAACTGTATGAAGACTATTCTGTACTTCCATGTGATGTTCTGGTAGCTGTATCTCCTAAACCCCTGGAGCTTCGCACCTACAACTTCACTGAAATACTGACCACATTTAGTACTACTTTCTCATATGTGTCTCAGTCAGCAACTCGATTCACCCAAACGTAAGGTTTACTTGTGAGATAGGGGAAAGGAGACTAAACATTTGCTCCAATTGACGCGCTGAAGGAATCTGGTCGTTGTATGCTCGCTGCAACACAATATAAATGAGACACTCTGTGACGGATTATTTTTCGCTTTTTAAAACGGATTAACGGAACCGACAATTACAGAAGTAAAAAATATGTTATTAAAAGTGTATATATGCGAGTATTAAAAAGTATTTTTTCTGTTCTTTACTACTATTGATAATAATATTTTTTTTTCTTGAAATATTTTGGTCGTTGCGCAATGCTGCAACTCTAACATTAGCCGCCACTGGTCATTACAATGTATTTTTTCGTTATTATGTTATTGTTCATCCACCTAATATTTCTGTTATACGTTGTGTATCCATATTTATGCATTTATCTTAGTTCAGTGAATGAGTTCAACGCACATTATGAATTTAAATTACAGTTGGATTTTCAGAATTGGAAATAATGACTTTACATTTTGAGGTATTCTAAATCTGGATTAAAAGAGAGAAGAAAACTTTGGTTTAAAAAATAGTACACACTAAATAGTTGAAATAAAGAGTACGTAAAACAAATTCTGTAAATAAATATTTACGAATAATTCGCAAACATATTGAAGTTACATTAGTATTAGGAAAAACATTCACAAATATTGAGTTCAAGGAAGAACTTCAGAAGAAAAATTAAAACAATATCAAGGTAAATAATTACTTAGAAGTTGGATTAGTTGTGTGCAAATGATGGAATTTGAAACCTACCAGATGTAAATATGTTTCGGTTCCAGTCAGATCCCTAAATGGCATCGAAACCGATGATATAACAAAACAATTAAATTCACAATCAAAAATTTAGCAAGCGTTCCTATATATTTTGGTTACTATCACCTGTTTCGATACTTACCAATCAGTTGGTTTAACTGTTGTCATCCAAAATCTGTGGTCAAACCTCTAGCCAAGACTTATAGTTTGTTCTTCCTGTAGTCAAAAATGTTGTGAAATCGACTCTCTGAAAGGGAATAGAGGAACATTATCTATCTCTCTATCTAGTATATTCAAACACTCATGTACTTGATTTATAGAAATAAAGACAACTAATAAGAATAATAAAGAGATGATATTATTAATGAAGGAGTAAATAAAGAAATAATAGATACTAAGTAAATATAATAAATTAATGAAAATATTTCTTCTGTGAAAGTTAATGAATGTAACGAATAGTCGACATGGAATATATATTATTGTAAAATTAAAGTAATAAAAATTACAATAGAGTAGGACCCTAACTTGTGGGAGTGGCAGGGCAGGGTGCGAAATCCCGGGGGGGACGGGAGGGATTTCCCCCCACCAAAAATTTTGTACTTGAGTTTCCCCTCCACCAAAATATGTAAGGGGGAACACCTTAATATGAAAATATAAGTAGGTGCCTGTAGAAAATGCCGATGCAAAATCCCTTGAAGAGAAAATTATTCAAGCGTTTTCCGAATATGGCATATTTTTAATCTTAAAGAAAAGCTTGTTGGATTTGGTTCGGGCGGGGATGTAATGTTTACTGGGAGAAAGAAGGTGTTACCGCCCAAATTAGAAGAAATGTCGACCAGTGCCTAATTAGAGTACACTACATGGCACATCGAATGGATCTTGTATCTGAAAGAGTTTTTGGTGTTGTGAATTCTGTTCACAACTTTGAATGTTTGTTAGGCGAATTTCACAATGTGTTCAGTAAGTCATCTACAGCTGCAAAACTAAAAGTATCGCGACAGTCACAGATGCCACAGGACTGCTGAAAATCAAAAGATTGTTTCACATACGTTGGATTTCAAATGAGGAGGATGTATTATTTGCAGTCTTTACACATTTTTCTTGTGTAATGCAATTCCTACTTTTGGAGTATGAAAATACTGACCATTTCAACAGAGATAGTTTTAAACTGAGTGGTATTTACAAAAATAAAAATAAAAATAAAAAAATCTGTTGGAGAAAAAGAACATTCTATTGCTCAGTTTTCTTCTGGATATTGCGTCCATTCTGTCTAATATTAGTAAAACGATGCAAAAGGAACCAGTTTTGTACAATGAAGTAGAGCAAAAATTGAATTTTTAATCCAAGCTCTGAGAGAAATGCGTATAAAAGATGATGTCTACCAAAGTCTTTATATTAGTGCACTGCAGACAAGCGTCTGATACAGGGAGTGATGATAGTGAGTTTGATCAAATAAGGGGGTAGGTAATCCAGGGTTTAGTAGAAGTGGAAAGAAGGTTTCCTTCTAATGATGTCCTAAAGTGCTTTTCAGTGTTTGAAAATAAAGATCGTAATAGCATGAGTGATTTATACGGTAACGTAGACGTGTATAAAGAAGCTCAATTGTTTGGATTAAATCCTGGTACTGCAGTGTTAGAATGGCTTGGTTTGATTTAGCTTAACGTCCCACGGTTATGCCTGCTAGGCTAAAGGAGACGTGGACCTACTGATTATAATGGAATCCGACCACTTTGGTCGTTCAACTGTACGCCACCGGGAATCGAACCAGGGACCACGTTAACCGAAGTCAAGCGTGCTAGCTACTATACCAAACGGGGGTTCTACAGTGTCAGAATGGAGAGAGTACAAGTCAAGTTGTAAGTCGGTAACTTGCATTATCAACTGCTGCCTGTGAACGTGGATTCAGTGTTGTTTATATTAAAAGTTCCGAAAGAAACCGTATGTTGGCGAGTACCTAGCAATCTTTATTGACAATTAAACTCAGTGGATCTCCTTTAAAATTATGGGATGCTGTTACTGCTGCTCATACGTGAGTTTCTTCTGGCAATCACATGTTCAACTCTCGTTACACACGGAAAGAAAGTGAAGTTTAATCTTAAATTTTTTCTCTAAGGTAAGATACGTTATTGCAAACTATACTTTAGGTCTAGAAATACAGTAACACAATCATTCATTACTCGTATTATTGTGGCTTTCTCCGCTGGTCTACTGGCTAGCATTCGCGCACCATTTTCGCTGCACGGGGTCCCGGGTTCGATTCCAGGTGGAAGCTCCTTACAAAAAATTGAATGATTACCGTGGTTCGGATTCCACCTTAAACTGTAGGTCCACATCTCATAGCTTCGCTGCCGAAAAGGGACACTAAATTAAAATAAGCAAATCAATCGTATTGTTGTTTTTGTGCTTTCATTTCTTAAGGTTTAACGTCCTACGAATATTCAGTAAGGCTAAGGAAGACGGCCATGATGAGATAGATAATAATGGTGGATTAAGATAGTGGAAGGAAGCGGGAGGACCCCGGGAAAACACCCACACAATTGTTTGTATACCACAAGCAGAATTTGGAGCGAGCTGGAATCCAGCCATGGATCCTACGCACCTGAGGTGAGCGCTCAACCACTGAGGCTTTTTGTTGTGTATCAAGTATTTGTATTGAAATCATATGTTATTTATATTATAATAATATATTCTTGCTAATAATACAATATAAATACATAGTATTATTTAGACTTACATAAGTGACCGGGTATCTGAGCGACCAAACTGAAATACTAAATACTTAGTGAAGAATCGGGAATTTCATAAATAATAAAAACTATGCTCTGACTCTACTCCTCATGGGGATCTATGGCCAGGTGAAGCGCTTCAAGTTAGTAGTTCTAATGCTTGGTTAGGTCATCGGTTCTCAGGGACTATTATTTCTGACTTATAGATCTCTACCGCTATTTTCGTGAATGCAGTCTTCAATACGATGGTAAACACAAGGGTACTGTGCTCCCACGGGACTCTAACCCTGGACCATACGCATCGAAGTGTATATTAAATGCAGTAAATATGTTACCAATTTTGTTTAAATGGATAAATAGCATTAAAGTATTTTTAAATAATAATGTCGACAAGTTTGAACATTTATTATTATTATTATTATTATTATTATTATTATTATTATTATTATTATTAGTAGTAGTAGTAGTAGTAGTAGTAGTAATAATAATAATAATAATAATAATAATAATAATAATAATAATAATAATAATAATAATAATAATAATAATAATAATAATCCATTAAAATTTCAACTTTTTGGAGGCCCACGAAGCATTAGTGTGGATCGATGAACTTCTTCCCCCCACCATTTTCAAATGATTTCGCACCCTGGCAGGGGGTCAACTACATCCTCAAGGAAGATCTCCGCCGCTCCAGGGGGCCTAGTTTAAGACAAAAATTTCTTACTCCATGTACGGCACGGACATGGAATTATAAATGAAGTATCAAACAGGTTCACTACATTACATAAGCAAGACAGGAATGATCCAAAAATGAATCTAACGATCGCGATCTTGGCAAACAATTTGTTTTTGGATCAGGGACCACAAAATTTTTGAATGGCACCTAAATCCAGTTTCCATTATTTTCTTAATGAAATAAACACATCATACTGGCTTAAGTGATAGATTGGATTTGGCTACACTATATGCAGTTTTCCAGATACAAGGCGTACAAGAACATTTTTGATTAAAATATATTTGTTTTTGGATCAGGGGTTACAAAATTTTTGAGTGGCCCAAAATCAACTTTCCTTATCTTTTACGGAATAAGCACATCATACTGAGTTAAGTGATAGTTTGGGTTTGGCTATAGTGTATGTAGTTCTCCAAATATAAGGCGTACAAGAAAATTTTTGTTTTGAACTAAAATAGATCTTGAATCAGGGACCATAAAATTTTTGAACGGCCCCAAATCAAGTTTTATTTTTTTTTTAACGGAATAAGCACATCATACTGAGGTAAGTGATTGTTTGGGTTTGGCTACATTACATGTATTTCTCCAGATATAAGGCGTACAAGAAAATTTTTGTTTGAAATAAAATAGATCTTGAATCAGGGGAAATCAGGGGAAAAACTCATTCATATGTAAATATGTTTCATAGAATCTTAAATATTTCTAATTTTCTCGTTTTCATCACATTTTCTTGCCTTTATTACTGTTATAATCGATTAAATTTGGGCTTAACTTATAATTTACAAAAAGAATCATCAAAATCGAACCATTGGTTACCGAGATAATGATCTTTTAAGAGAACATTACATAAAATCCAATATGGCGGCATATTTCAAAATGGCGGCCAGAAAATTTTGGCACCTGACCCTGAAACGAATTGAATACCGAAGTACTTTCAGTCTGCCAAGTTTCATACTTGTGTCTGGTCTGTCACGATCTTATCCTTAACAGACCAGACTAGTATGGTTCATTCTGTAGTGATGTAAAAAGTAGTAGAAATGTTCTAAATGTAAACATCTAAAATGAACTAAGAAAATTAATAAGATGTAAGGATAGACTCACAGCAAATCTAGCGTATTTAATCCCTTTCAAATATTTTGAGTGCCTACGTTTATTTTAGGGAATTTTTAATTATATATTCGCACACATGATTATTGGATGAGCTTAAAAGGAATTAAATTTACTTCCTTCTTCGTAATGAAACATTACACATGCTTTTATTACTATTTATTATCTTGATCGTCTTTTATTTTTATTTTTTAAAACACCTTACCATGCTCGTAGCCAGCCCAAAAATGTAGGGGGCGGCTGAAGTTAGGGGGGCCCGATCCAGCCATATTATAGTTCATCACCATATTATAGTTCATTTGCAAGCCTACCGTGACAATTTTAGGGGGGCCCATGGAACATCTGCTTTACGAGGTGAGACATGCATCGTATCTCGTGTGCAACACTATTTATGGTAGAGTTGAATGGAAAATATTACAAATATTAAATTATCTATCATTGTTACGTACGATGACATATTGTACAACCGACAATACAGGAAAACATGTAGCTTACTGAAATTCTAGGCACGAATTTATTATTTCATGATGAGAAGCGAATCATTAATGATTTGACTTATTTGGAATTGTTTTAAAGTATTACGAAAATTGTAAATATAGCCTATAACAAAATGGGAGCTAATTGGGTTATTGAAATTGAAAAAAAAAAAAAAATCAAGAATTTCTTCCAGAATTTGCTCAAACCAGGTAAATCAATACGGATGTAGAACAGTATGGAATGAAAAAATGAGAATTTTAAAACTTTATTTGTAATGGTGGGGAAAACATGCATTTAGATGTGCAGAAGACAAAAATAAAATTTTAGGGTAATTTGAGCATGCTTTGAGGTGTCGCAAATACGATAAACTTTCATATATTTGAAATTCTTGTTGTATTTCAGCCTCTTACGTTCTTCTTTTATATGCACTATAAAAGCTGTAATTATACTTGTTATGTATTTTTACTGAATTAACAAACATTTGGGAAAGGGAAGAAGGAGTAATAGTTCCATCTTACAGTAACTTTTTGTTTTAAACAAGTTGAGAGCTCCTTCGTGGCTAAGCGGTTAGCGTACGCGCCTTTGGCGTGGGAGACCCAGGTTCGTTTTCCGGCGGAAGCTCATACAGTACGGATTCCACGTTAATCAGTAGGTCCCGTCTCATATAGCCTTGCTGCTGAAAGGAACTCAAAATCAACAGTCATTAAGCAAGTCGAGTTTTACCTGATGATTTATTTTTTTTTTTTTAACTTCGTAATACATTTAAAGCTCTCTTTGCTTTCTACCTTGAAAGTCTGTTTCATCAATAACAAGACATAACAAGTACAATCAAGGTTTTTATAGTGTAAATAAGAGAAGAGTGAAAGAAGCTCAAATAGAACAAAAAAAAAAAAATCAAATTTATGAAACTTTATCGCACTTCCGGCACCTCGAAGCATACTCTGATTACCCAAAAATTTTACTTCTGTCTTGTTCACATCTAAATGCATCTTTTCCACGTTATTAGAAAGAAAGTTTTAAAAATTCGCATTTTTTCTCGTTTCACTCTAAGGTAGAATTCTTTCTTTACATGCTCTGAGAAAATATCTAAAGAAGGTTCATGATATGATGACATTATGTGACTCAGATCTCTGCACATTACAGTAGTCGTTTCCAATAACCTAACAAGGCATCAATTTCTGGATTAAGGAAAAAGCCAGATGAAATATTGGCAATTAGGTTTGACCCTGATATTGCAACCAGTAACAAGAACAATTTCTCTCTCTGTCTCTGCCGCCATCTATCAAGAACTTTTGCGCATGTCTTGAGGCGACGACTACACAATTCGGATGGTAATTACAGCATAGACTCCTCGCAGTCTTGGTTATTGCCTCCACACGAACAGGTGAAAGTTATATATTCTGCTGTGCTATAACTTTTTATAATAGATTCAGTAGAATAGTTTTCCTTATAATAGAATACATCATTTTATTCAAGCAACTTGGTGAGTGGAACGTTTTTTTCAATTTTGTCTTCTTTCTATGTTACTTCACAAACCTTATATAGTGAATTCAACAAATACAGAAATTGGTATGCTAATTTGACGTTCAGGAGAACTTGTCATGCAACATCACTTAATCATAGTGCAATGCACTTCGTGGGTCATGTTCCAACCATTGGTTTTGGTTTATCCACTTAGTACGGAGCAGTGGAGCCCGAAGAATTTTTTTTTAGTGGGACCATCTCCATGGTTATTATATTACATCTGGTATTTCTGGTATCCAATAGAAAAATATAAGTGGTTTGCTATATTACGTATACATTTTCGTGAGCCAGGGGCCCGGACTCTACCCTGTCCCCCTCGGACGCCCACGGTACGGAGCCAATATTATTAACCAATCGGCTCATTAATCAGAATCTACTTTTAAAGTGAATATGTAATGTTAACTATAGTTTCAAAATAGACGAAAATCATATGCACGAAGAAATTAAATGTCGACTAAAAGCAGGGAATTCGTATTATTCAGTTCAAAATCTCTTGTCATCGCGAATGCTGTCGAGAGATTTAAAGCTTAAGATACGCTAATCATACCTGTTGTACTGTATGGTTGCGAAACAAGGTCGCTTACTCTGAGGGAAGAACATAGTCTAAAAGTATTTGAGAACAAGATCCTGAGACGTATATTTGGTCCCAAGAGGAACGGAAATAGGGAATGACGGATTGACTGATTGATTGATTTTTACGTCCCGTTCAGAGGCGAGGCTATATGAGACGTGGACCTACTGATTAAAGTGGAATCCGAACCACATGAGCTTCCTCCAGGAATCAAACCCGGGTCTCGAGCGCCAAAGGCGCGTTCGCTAACCGCTTAGCCACGGAGGAGCTCAGGGAATGGCGGAGACTTCATAACAAGGAACTATATAATTTATACGGTTTACTAAACATTGTTAGGATCATCAAGTCTAGGAGGCTTAGGTGAGCAGGACATATAACTAGGATGGAGGAAAATAGAAACACTTTCGAAGTTTTGACTGGGAGTCCAATCGGAAAACGACCATTAGGAAGACCTTGGCGCAGATGGAAGAACAATATTAAGATGAATCTCGCAGAAATAGGAGTACAAATTAGAAACTGGATTCAGTTAGCTAAGGATAAAAGTCAGTGGAGAGCTTTTGTGAACGCGGCATTGAACCTCCGGGTGCCATAGGCCATATAGTTGGATAGTTAGTTAGCTATAGATTCAAAAAAAATGAAATGAAATCTTTGAGTTTTACGTCCCACGTTTATGCCGGGTAGGCTAAAGGAGACGGTGCTATAGATTCAAATATTTATGTTTGTCATCATATTAGAGGATCGCATGGACGGAATTTGAAAAGTCCAATCCGATGGGATTTGTAATTTAAAACGTACGGTCCACCCCAAGCTGAATCGCGAAATACAGTTCAACCAGTTTCAATCCCGACTGGGGTGCCCTACAGGGGCGTTATTTGGACCCCAGGGAAGGGAGGGGGCACTTGCCCTCTATGTGTGGAAAAGACAATTTAATCAATAGTATCTTCTAAATAATTAAAAATAAATTTAACGATATTTGATATTTAACATTTCGTAGACCCCTGAACCGATTTTGGTGATTTTTGGTACATGAGTGGATAATGGTCTTAGTTTTTTTATACCATATTTTCAGCAAGGGAGGAAGTATGGGTGACGGAGTGACAGGTGGGAGTGAAAAGTAATCGAAACAATCAGTTTTAATACGCAAACCATAGTTTAAGGGGTCGTTGTGATGAATAGCAACACTCCGTTGCCAAATTCATCACCCATCGGTATGAAAGAGTGAGGAATGGGAATGGGAAAAGGTTACATGTAAAAATAAAAAAAATGACCGATATTAGTGCCGAATCCATAGTGACACTTCTAAAGATTCTGAGAAGAATAGTGACACACATTAAGCCCAAAATCATTCCCTATCGACATGGAATAAGGGAGTGGAATGGTAAGCGGTGACACATAAAAATAATCGAAAACGTCTAAATTTAGTGCCCAATCCATGATTTCAGGGTTGCCGATATGAATAGTGACGACCCTATGACTTTAAGCCCAAATTCATTCTTCATGGACATGGGTGGTGTGAAATGGGGATATATGAAGTGAAGTGAATTATTTCAGTTTAACGTCCCAGGATTATTCACTTTAAACTAAGGAAGACGATGATTAAGGCAAGTGAATGATGATAAAAGAATTGTTGGAATGAGAAAGTGGGAGGAAATGGAAGTACTCCGAGAAAACCCACGGACACGATGTTGTTCAGCACAAATTTACTTTGGTGGGGATCGAACCAAGGACCCTATGCACCAGACATAAGCGCTCTACCGCTGAACAACCGTGCCTCCCTTGAAATGAGGAGGAGGGTGACGTATAAAAATAATCGAAAACGAGTAATATTTGTGTCTCTTATTCATAGTTTTCAGGATCGCCGAGATAAATAGCGCGAATCCAAGTTCAGCTTCCATCGGTATGGGGGTTGAAGGTCCAGGGTGGGAGGGGGTAACATTACGGAAATTTATCATTACACTTTCTTTGAAATGCGTATCCTAGGGACAAAAAAACTGAAAGACTTTCCAAAAATCTATTCTTCCTGTACGAAGAACATACATTCCAACTAATAATACAGTCTGGTAAAGACAACGGGGAAAATGACGTGCAATAGTTCCGTGTGTAGGGTATGAACAGACGCCGTTATTCGTTAAGATGTTAACGAATTGACTTTATTAACGACCTCGTCCGAGATAATACTTCTAGTAGACCTATTTATTGCAAAAAAAAAAAAAGAATTAAAAAATTCGGATCCGTCAGAGAGTTACCGAACGGAGTAACAGACAAATGTACTAACTTATAGGTCTCTCTGTGTGATCTTAATAATATAGTGTTCAATTCCCGGTGGAGATATTCGGTCGAAAAATTGTAACAGTTTTCTTCAGCCAACCATCCTGAGTGATATATTCCTCCTTTACACTAGGGTTGCCAACTCTGGAAAGTAAAAAGCCGGCACTCCATCAAAATTCCCTGTAATATAGGTCTAAGTATCAAGTATCTCTGTTCGGACCCATCCATGGGGGAAGAAATGTACTATCATGAACAAAAGTGCATCAGCACCTATATTCTGCATATCCTTAGTACAATACATTCACTAATAAGCTTAATAGATACATTGTGCTATAAATGAGAAACTCAAATTGGCATCGATCATTTTATTGTATTTAGCAGTAACTGTCACTTCTTTAAAATTATCGAAACAGATTAACAGAAGTATATTATCCTTTATGTGACCATTTTAGATGTGGAAAATTAAATTTATTTTTTAAACCTCAACTAAAGCAAATTGCTTTAAGAAGTCTTTTTTCACTCTCAATAAATGTATAAAATTCCTTATAAGTAAATTTCAAATTTTCCATGTTACAGTTCCTGTTATCCCTTTAAAATTACCTAAACAGATTAAGAAAATATATTAATCGTTGATAGATGGTGAAAGGTGACAGTTTTGAATTTACAAAATGAAAGTTACTTTTTAAATCTATGCTTCGAACTAGACAAATTTGAAAAAAAAAAAAAAAACTGTCATTTGGTTGGTATCAAATTTGTGCCGGCCACCGGCTTTAATCAAAATAACAGGAATATTTCCGGCCAGGTCGGTCAAAAACCGGAAAGTTGGCAACCCTAATTCACACCAAACAAATGCCTGGATAGTACCTAATATAATGATCCTAGGCCGCTTCCTCCCTACCCAATTCTTTTTCTCCTCCCCGATTCCTCGGATGTTCGCCGAAGGACTTTATCGTTCACACGTGACGGGTTAACACGCCTATACCTGCCAAAAGCAAGACATTTAATTCCTGATCCTAATCCATAATAATAATATAGGAATGAAAAATGTAAAAATGTATTTATTTTTGAATCATGCAGAGTGACATATAAAGTTGTGTTGTTAGTGCATGCGTTTGTTACTCTGCACGACAGCCCCTGAAAGGAAGAGAATTTTTAAAATCTGTTCCTGGTAATAGACAGCTGGAACGATTACCTTGACCGAGGCCGTTAATGTAGTAAATTCGTTTACATCTTAATAACTGACGGCGACTTTAACTGGGACTACCGTATCTATTCTCATATTCCATATATGTAAGCTAATTTTTAATTGTTTTTCGTTACTAGATAGCTACTTCGGACGAATTACTTAATGAAAAAAATGAAATGAAATCTTTGAGTTTTACATCCCATGGTTATGCCGACTAGGCTAAATGAGACTGATAATGAGAAATGAATGAAATACTGGAATGAAGGTAGTGGGAGGAAAAGGAGATCCCGAGAAAACCCACGCACATGGTGTTTGTCCACCAGAAAGCTCATTTGGCGCGAACTGCCATTGAAGCAGGGACCAGTAAGTACGCCAGAAATTTTTACTTGGGGGCTGTTCAAAATAAAAGGGGGGTGTGCTCTCAGAATAATGATATAATTTTTAAACAAACTCAAACAAACAAGAAAACAGTATATTTTGTTACGCAACTATTGTAATACTACCGTTACTACTACTACTACTCTTACTACTAATAATATAATAATAATAGCTCTTCGCAGTGGTAGGTTCAATAAAGTAAGTTCACACATTAGGGCATTTATTATTATTATTATTATTATTATTATTATTATTATTATTATTATTATTATTATTATTATTATTATTATTATTATTAAACTAAGTAATACAGTGAAACTTCTCAAAACGGATATCGGTGGAACCGATTATTTGTCCGTAAATGAGAGGTGTCCCTAAAAGGAAGGGTTCTCTCTCATAACACCACACCACACATATTTATGGCATGGAAAAATAAGAAACTTTGTCCTCTTATGAAGATGTCAACTATTAAGAAATGCCCGTTAAGAGAGGTTTCACTGTAGGAATTATCCTCCACTATTTTACCCAGTAATTACATGTGAATTGATTACATACGAATTATTGTAATTATTTTGCAAAATTCTGCTCTTATTTCAATTTATTCACCCACAGCAAGTTTTAGTGAGTTATTTTTCCAAAATATTAATTGGGAAAAAATTCCCTCGTCCCATGCTGAAATCACATTCGTTTAGTAATTAATACTGTACATAGTTCCAATTTCATTATTTTAATATTCTAACCCTGTTGTTAACGTTAATTGTTGTAATATTATTTGATCTCTTAATCTCCGTTCGTGTCCCTTCCTGGCTACATTATTCGCTCCGAATATCTTTCATAAGAAAATTATTCATTGATTTAGTTGTTTTCCAGAAATACAGTTTTTGAATTTACAAATATTTTGTATCTTTCTGTTTTGTCTTCCTTAATATACCCTAATTTTAATAATCCCAGGGCTCATAGTGGTCTGGTCTCTCGTACCACTACTGTACTGTACTGTCTTCGTGCTGTCATTTCCCAAATGAGATCGCACCAATCTTTTTAGGACAACGATGAGTAGCAAGGAGGGAATACTGCTGGATGGTGCAGGTGAAACAGAATCTAAAGAACTGACATCGACTTTTTTTTTTTTTCGGGATCCAAGATGCTTTCTGTATTTGAAGTTCGTCAGTGTCGACGATGCAAAGAAGTTTTCTTCCTCGTTCGCCCACAGATTCAAAGTGAATGCAAACGTGAAGGAGCAAGGACATCTCGTTCGTGAACAAGGTTTCGAGCCTCTTCTTTGGGCTTTGGAATTCAGTTTGTTTCTTTCCAAATTATTCTTGTACTAAATCAATCCCAGAATGCAAATAAATTCGATTTCTCCAGAAATATTCAAATCGAAAAAATCAGTACTAAATGAATATCAGACGAATTAGGTTTTTAATGGCTTATTTTGCTCTGCAAATCGTGGATCGTTCTGTCGCGGATAATATTATTTCATGAAAAAGAAGTATTCTGCTTAACCTGTGAAACCCCTTGGAAGAATAGAGTGGGTAATGATTCAAATCAAAAGTTTTAAATAATATTCTCAGAAATAGCGATACGAGTGGGAACGTGAGGGTATTTTTAAGCTCTGATTACGATCACTAACAACTAATTCCAGAAAAACATGTGCTGTAAACGCAATGCTGCGATAGCTACGAAACGAAATTTTATTGTATTGTAATACACGCAGGGCTCATCACCAGTCATGGTGATGTCTAGTAGCGTCTTCGAATCCCTTCTGCATGATTCAATTTATATAGACTATATGTTCACAATTTTCCAAAACAATATAAATATTTAATTATCTATTTACAAAAAAAGGAAAGAACTGAATACAATTATTTGTTTGAAAGATTGCATATAAACATAACAATAAGAATAAAAAAATACAAAGAAATCATGCGTTACGAAACGAAGACGTAAACCCCGTCTTTCCCTTTGTCACACTTCGTAATGCAAGGCCGAACCCTCTCCCACTTTACTGCGTTACGTAATATGTGGACAACCCCTAATCACTATGAATATCACTTTTTAGTTTACCCAACCATAATCATCATAGATATAAAGCCATCATTGATAGGTGATTTTTCGCAACTGAGAAGTTTACATGTTTTACAAGCTTTCGTCATCAAACATCTACTTTTTTGTTTTGTTTTCGTATCGTCCATTAACTGTAGTGTTCTTCGCCCTCCCTCTCTTTCCTGCCACCATACCCACTAGTAGGTCCTTCATGATACAGTTCCTTTTCAGCTAATGTCCCAACCGGTTTCTATTCTTCTTTTAAATTACATTTAAAATTGAACCACTGATTGGAAAAAGGGAATAAGTACAATTTTTTGCGATTTTAACCTGAGATAGCAGATGTGTTCCTTTGAGATAGTTACATCGTTGAGTAGAAAATAGGAATGTTTGGGCAACTCTATATGACCAATGTAGAAGACAAAATATCTCGCTGATTAGAAAAAGGGAATAACTACGTTTCTTATTTCCTTCTTCCAATCACTATAGGATACCACCACAACTGTGAGACTGTGTGTATGTAGACAACCATTAGAGCCCTCTGCTGACGTAACGATACTTCGCCTTGTCTTCGCATTGCACAATCTATAGAGAAATATTTGCCCCAATCAGTTACAGATTTACGTATTTTCAGTGATACAAGTGGTGATCATACAATGCTAAAATTCCAATCATACAGTGACATGAATGCTTTTCAGTCTGATCGTGTCATAACGCTTTACCACTGTACAGCAATATTTGCCTGTCAGAGGTCACAGTTTTTACCATGTAACCGAAAATTTGTTATAATCAAACGAGAACTCAAACGACACAATCGCATTTATTTACCAGCACAGTATAACCATATGATTACGAATGCAAGAAATACTGATACTCCATTTCAGGTTTACGAAGTTGTCAATGAAGAAATCTTAGATTTTAAACATTGGTGGCAACCGTTTTACAAGAAATCTTCAGATAGCATTGTGGACAAAACAGTGAAATTCCAAGTAATTAAATAGAGATACTGTTTATAAAGCAGAATCTCTAGGTTATGTGCAAGCTCATAAGAACTGATATTTTTCGATTACTCAAAAGTAATGTCACAAACGTTCCACTGCCAACGTCAAAGGCATACGATTGGCAAGTCCCGATCAATCAGAAAAAGATAAACGATTCTTCACAAATCATCAAATGCATACCTGACCAATACAAAAAGTTTTATAGGATGATTTGTACATGGAAAACCACTGACCAAGAAACAGTAGAAGACGAAGATGCAGACGGATAGGACCCTATGTAAAGTCATTCTGTTTTGACAATGTATTTTGCTACGTATTGTTTCAGCTGTCTATTGTATTACTTTTCTTGCTGTAAGAATAACATGTGCTTTACAAAAAAAAAAAAAAAAAAAAAAAAAAAAAAAACGAACGGTGACAATAACAGTGTTAGAAGCCTAACATGCGTGATAGTTCGGATACATATATCCAAGATTAACATACAACATTGTATTCAGCATGTATATTTTCATAGCTTTCTATCATAAACTGCACATTACATGCCCTACACTCAATTATAATTGCGTCCAACTCTAATTGATTGGAAAAAGGGAATATTTTTTCCATTTTTAAGCTTATCTAACCAATTACAGTGCTGCAATACAAGATTCTTCTTCTTGTCTTAGTGTTTGTTAGTTCTTTTGCTACAAGTAATCAATTATACACTTTTTGCAACAAATACAAACAACGCCTCGGGAAGGTTTTTTAGCGTTTTTGAAAACTTAGGTCTGATGCACTTATTCCCTTTTTCCAGTCAGTGATTCAATTGTTCTTTTGTCCTCCATCATTTCTAACATATCTTTATTAGTTTTCGCACAACCCTGCTAATCCTCTCCATTCTTCTTCTAGCTTGCATTTTAAAAGCTTCCAGTTGTTTTTCATTGCTTTTGCATAATGTCTGTGTTTGACCCACACAGTACAATACTCCACATGATGCATTTTATGAGTTTTTTTCTCAATTCTTTATTCAAGAACCCTCAAAATAGACGTATCTTCCTCCTAAATGTTTCTTTCACTATTCCTATCCATGCTTTTACAAACTTTCACGCCTTCTACAGTATATCATCACTAACAATATCGAAAATTAGTCAGTTGTTCAATTTCCTCCCCTCTCCCTACTTCTATAAATGACACCGATCGATTCGTTCTGATCACCATTATTTTTGGCTTTCTAATATTTATTTTCGTCCTATATTCTTCACAACCTTTCCTAAAGTTTTTAAAACACCTTATTGATTTTCTTTTCAGATCCCGCCAGAAGTGCCATATCCACAAACCGTATACACCTAATAATTTTACCTTCTACCGAAATGTCGTCTTCATTATGTAGACTCTTTTTCATTATCTCTTCCAGATATATATTAAATAATTTTCGCGACAGACAACATCTCTGTTGAACTCCTCTTCCAATTGCACTCTCCTCTGCCATTTCTTCCCCTATTCTAACAAATTACTTGTTGATTCATAAGTTTTTTGTGAGTCTTTGATCTTTCCATTAAAACGCAACCTTCTTTAGAATTCCCATCAACAATTTCCAGTCCACGCGACCAAAAGCCTTTTCTAGATCAATAAATACAACATACATCCCTTTTCCTTTTCTTTAAACCTTTAACAGATCACCCTTAATAAGCCATCTCTTGTGTCCTTATTTCTCCTAAACTTGAACTGTTCCTTTTCAACTTTTTCATTTGTTCTTCATACAATTTTATGTTTAGTATTCGAAGCATAATTTTTGCAGTATGCGATATGAGACTAATACTTCTATAATCTTCACATCTCTTTTGGGTTCGATTTCTTAACCATCGACATCATGATCGTCCTGAGGAAGTCTTTTGGCCACTCTCCTGTTTCATATATTTCATTGCACAACCAAAACAATTCTTTCTTTCCTTTGTCGCTCATATTCATTATGAACTCGATTGCTGTGCTGGTTGCCTTTCCATTTCTAATCTCGGAAATAGCTTTTTAAATTAATCTTGAAGAATATTAAACCCTTTATCATCTTCATGTACTTCTACTTCAACATCTAGGTCACACGGTTTATCCCTACTCTCAATATATTTTCGTAACTCTTCGGTCCCTCCAATTCTTATTTTCTACTGTCATTGTAATACCCCTTTGTTTCCTCCGAAGTTCCATAAGTTTCAACTTCTTGTATATTTCCCCATGTTTCCCAACTCTTTCTAATTCTCCTATTTCCTTACATTTAATTTTGTGAAATTCATCCTTGCTCTTCGTAAATCCTTGCTTAACTTCCTGTACATTTTGCTGCTCTTTTCTGTATCAATCTGTTTCCACTCCCTCCTTTCTTTCACTTTCTGTAACATCTGTTCTGTAATACATGGTTTCTTAGCTCTTTTGTGGCTGGCTACTGTATGCAAAGTATAATATGCTCTCACCGTCTGTTACTACTGCACCTATTTTTGTTTGTTTCTACAAAACCGCTACTTTTGTTTCTGACATGAGGGTGATTATAAATTATTTATCTAATTTTATGCAACAGAAAACATCCTGTGTTTTGTAATATGAGAAATGGTTTCCCATTTTTACTCCACAACAATATGCAACTGCATTGCTTGGTCACCAAAACATTTTGAGATGGTACCGACAGTTTAAGGACCTGACTGCCTGTGTAAAGATAAAAGTGAATGTGTTTATTGCAGTGTCTAAATCAAAGGTATATGAACCATTTTCTTCGCAGAGAACCCTGTGAGGGTAAGTCACTCCTCAATATACTACAGATGTTGTTGTTTTCACAAGTGACAAAGAATTCAAATAACCTCACATTCCAACATGATGGGGCACTGTCCCATTGACACATTGGAGTGTGTAGCCATCTGAACGAAGAACTACACATTCGATTGGTCGATGTTCTAAAGATGACTTAGCACTTTTCTCATGGCCTCCTAGATATCTCGATCTGATATTTTGTGATTTTTCCTTTAGGGGTTGTAAAATACGTAGGGTATACGATCATTAATAAGGGTATGTTAGAGTACGTATAGGGCGAACTAGAATATCTCATGGATGAGTGTCCTGCGAGAAAGAAAACCACATCGAACATTGATAACAGTATGTAAGAAATTTAGACAGTTTTGCATATTTACCACTACTGCATATTTACTACTACTACCACTGCGTCTGTTACTACTGCACCTATTCTTTTCTAGTTTGGGTATTTTCTTTCGAATTTTTCAACGAAAAGGTTTCTTACTTCCTCATTTTTCAACTTTTTAGTATTTATCATTTTGTTGCCTACTTTTCTTCTACCTACATTTTTCAGTTGAATATTCACTTCGACCAGCACAAGCTTATGATCAGAGAAAAAGTAAGACCCGGGGAGGGTCTTCGCTTTCTCCAAGCTATCCCAATACCTGTTCTGAATCATAACATAGTCTATCTGATATCTTCGGAGCCTATTGAAGGTTTCCATGTATATGTCCTTATCTTGTAATGAATCAACCGAGTATTCCGGCAATCCTCTTCTTCTTGTCTATAATTTCTTCATTTTTTTCTCACGATTTTCGTCTACTTCTAGAGTCGTTTGCAAGGTGGTTGGTGCATATGTCTGTATTACCACTAGATCCTTCTTTTCTCTTAAATCTTAACATTATAACTCTATCATCAACAAATTCTATTTTCAGTACTTTGTCTTTTAAATGCTTACCAAGAGTTATAAAAAGTGGATTAAAAAGAATCTTCAATGATGGTTTCAAGAACAAGCGACACTACGAACCAAATTACTTTCGAATTCAATTTTCCTACAATCTCGATATTCTTTATTAAAATTACTTTCATTTCACAGAACATATGAATCAACAAGTAGTTTTCTTGCTTCTTTTCGGAAGTTAGAAGAGCTCTCTCACAACTAAGTGGATAACGTAGGCTCTTTCTGCATGGGAAACCTAGGTTCGATTTCCGCCGAGAGTTCCAATGTGGTTCGAATCCCACGTTAAGCTGTGGGTCCACGTCTTATATAGCCTCGCTGCTGAATGAAATGCTAAACTAATAATGAAATAGTCAGATCAAATTAGAAGTTAAAATCTGAAACGATCGAAACTAGGGTTGGTAACTCAAGTATAATTGCAATTTGTTTTGATAGTGCGAAGCACGGAAACCTTGATTAACATTACCAGTGTGACCGTTAAATACAGTTTATTTTCACACATTATTTCTTTTTCTTTACTTAAAGCGCCTTCGTTTTCTGCCAGCTTATTAAATCTGTTTATGCTTAATAAACATGTATAAATATCTTTACGTTTTAGACATGACCGTACAGTTGACAACACCGAAGTAAACTCTTATGAGATTAGAACGGTCAACTCTTCATCAAATGATAAACTATTCTTGTTTAAAATTGAAAACGTCAGACGTGCTTCCCCGCGGGTACATGGTTAGGCTATAGACCAGCAGACCCAGTGGAAACGCATATGGTGCGGATTCCACGTTAAATTGTAGGTCCATGTCTCATAAAGCCTTGGTGCTGAAAGGGACGCTAAATTCCAATCGAACCAACCAACCAGTGAGATATGTAAGGAATTCAGTATATTTTCCCGTTCACTGTCTACTTATTTTTTCGAGTTGATGAAAGTTTGTAGTTTCTATAATTCTATTACCAGACGGCATAATTCGGTAACTGATTGAGAAATACAAACATACCACACACACACACACACACATATATATATATATATATATACAAAATTTTCTTGTTTCCTGACCAATCTCCATAGATAATGCAAGCTCTGTAATTAATGTAGTGGGTTGATTTAATCTAGATAAACGATATAAATGTCCCTTTTTCTATAAACTATGCGGAACAAAGCGGAAATGTTGCAGTGTTCTCTGTGCCTCAACAAAATGGTGTTGGATGTAGGCCAATGCCTAAGGTCGCACATTTTCCTGAGAAACAAAAGTAAAATTGTTTTGCAATTTTTATTGGAAAAAGAATATATGTGACATTTAGGATTTACACATTACAGACACATATGGTGTTTCGTAGTAGCACAGAATAATTTTATTTTGAAACGGTCAGTTTTACTAAAAATAATTGCAGCACTTATGTGGATCGGATTCCACGTTAAACTGTAGGTCTTAGTTTTATATAACTTCGGTCATGATAAGAACGCTAAACTCAGGTGCAACTAATTAAGGATATTACACAAATCTTTATTACCTTCTAATTGTATTGCAACGAAGATGTCCCATCACTTAACAGTCCCACATCGTTTTTTATACGCTTAAAAATCTTTGCAGGACATACCGAAATTCACAACTTTGGTTCTGTAAGTTTTATTGCTACTTTTGTTTCTGACATGAGGGTGATTATAAATTATTTATCTAATTTTATGCAACAGAAAACATCCTGTGTTTTGTAATATGAGAAATGGTTTCCCATTTTTACTCCACAACAATATGCAACTGCATTGCTTGGTCACCAAAACATTTTGAGATGGTACCGACAGTTTAAGGACCTGACTGCCTGTGTAAAGATAAAAGTGAATGTGTTTATTGCAGTGTCTAAATCAAAGGTATATGAACCATTTTCTTCGCAGAGAACCCTGTGAGGGTAAGTCACTCCTCAATATACTACAGATGTTGTTGTTTTCACAAGTGACAAAGAATTCAAATAACCTCACATTCCAACATGATGGGGCACTGTCCCATTGACACATTGGAGTGTGTAGCCATCTGAACGAAGAACTACACATTCGATTGGTCGATGTTCTAAAGATGACTTAGCACTTTTCTCATGGCCTCCTAGATATCTCGATCTGATATTTTGTGATTTTTCCTTTAGGGGTTGTAAAATACGTAGGGTATACGATCATTAATAAGGGTATGTTAGAGTACGTATAGGGCGAACTAGAATATCTCATGGATGAGTGTCCTGCGAGAAAGAAAACCACATCGAACATTGATAACAGTATGTAAGAAATTTAGACAGTTTTGCATATTTTCGGATACTATTTGTTATACATTTCTTAATACAGCCTTTTGAAACCCGATTGATCATTTATAATCATCTTGTATATCACAATCGATCGAAACTGTGATATGATTAAGACGGTGCTGACGAATGAAGAATAAGAAGCAGAAACTAAATTATTCTTAAACATAAGATTGTTGCGAATTCCGATTAGGTAGAAGACAGAAACGTACCCTGTTGTGTTTTCTATCTGGATACTAAGTCTCATTGTTGGTTACGATGTTAACACTGTGTAAGAAGTCATTTCGTCTAATTAAAAGATATTTACCCCTGCACTAAGAATATATGTATTTAAATTGACCAGACTATCATTTCTATCATTTATTAAATCGGAAGAAATTATTTACGGGAAAAATTAAAACGCGTAACATAAAACGTGCTGGAAGAAAAGTCAAACGTACGGGAAAACTTGAAGAAACCATTTTACGGAGAAAATAAAAACCTTCAACATAAAACGTTCTAGCAAAAATGTAACACTTACGGGCAAAACAGCCATATCTATCCAACCCGACAACTTCAATGAAATCTTTGATGAAGTGAATGCTATGTCACAGTTACGTAGACAAATTCCCAAATCTAAACTTTTTTCGGTTCCAACTGTGTCGTTTGTCTTTTATTTTATTTTACCGTCTTCTTCTGTACAGGTACGAGCTAAATTATTGACCGTCTTTTTAATCTGACGTTTTTTGAAATTATCTTTGTTTGCTTTATATGCTTGAAATTTTGGAAGGTTTCCGTAGCAAGAAAGGTGGATGACAAACAAATTTTTAATGTTTGGGTTCAATATTATTTTAAAATGAAGAAATTAAAAGCAAAAACCCTTAATTTGACCGAAATTACGAAAATTACCAACTCTGTTTGAAAGGGTATTTTTCTATAAAAGGAGAGAATTCTGTAGTTCAACGTAGAACTGAGACTTTCACGTCAGAGATAGAACAATGTGGATTTATATCCAGAAACAAAATATTTAATCAAATATTTCTAACATTTCTTATACTACAGGCTTCATATAAATGAAGCAAATAGTGGAAATTATCTATCAAAATGGACGAATTAAAACATAATCCTAAATGAAAATCACGTCTTGCAGTAGAACAGACGCATAGCCCGTTAGAAGTCAGCCCGGTAGTTCAGTTAAGCACTAGGACGTAAAATCAATCAGTAAATGTGGTTGAAGAGAGTTCGAGTCTCGTACACATTTTGTTTACTATTACAATAGCTTATGCTTTAGATTTCTGTATGTAAGAAAAAAAAAATAAACTACTTCATATGTTTAAAACTCATCATGATATCAAAATGAGAAAAAAATACCATGCTTCTATCTGTATTACTGAACTGTTCTTTATTTTTGTTTGTAGAAGTTTTGTAATTATGTTCTGTATGCTCTTTTATGTATAAACAATGCTTTCCAGTAAATTCTAATTCCTCAAAGCAGTAATTTAGGAAATTTTATGATCAGTTTTCACGTAACGTATCGTCATGAAAATGGTATGAATCTAAAACATGTAGTAATAGTAATAATTGGAAGTATTACTAATATATTGATCTCAAGTGAAATATACTAGGCTATATTAATCGACGATACGCGCAAGATAGTCGAAGAAGCGATGTAGTTTGAATCTATCAAAACATCAGCTGGGTAGAGTAGATCTCAAAATGATGGTAAAAGCAAGAGCAAGTATAACATAGTGATTATGAAAGAAATTGTGATAGACGATTAGAAAGTAATGCGAAATTACCTGTTTCTGAGTGCAGAAGATCTGCTTATCTAAGAAACAAGAAAGCTCATAACGCAAAGAAAATACAGCAAATCATTATTAATTCAACTGATGACTGCAATTTTCTTTTTCTCTTTTATTAATGCGGCTGATGACTGCAATTTTCTTTTTTTTTCTTTTTTTTTACATCTTTTATATAATAGCAATACACAAGCTGCAATTTCCTAGTCATTGACTCATCCTAACGATTTTGTTTATTCGGTTGAAAAAATAGTTAAATTGCATATCTGGAGAAGCGCCTTTTGCGTTTTTAAACAGTTCTATTTCCTCTTAACAGCAAGGTGGTTATTATGTTCCTACATCCTCAATTTAAAATTATTTAACATTCTCTAAGTGAGGACATTATAATGAAGAAGATATTTATATTCTTTAGTCATTCAAAGTAATCTCTCTTACTAATGGCGTTTCAGATTTTTTCCTTTAATTATCGTTATTACAAAGCTTCAAGGCTTTGATTTTTTTGGAGCATAGTTTGAATCATTAAGGATCTCAAATAATACAGGAAACTTATTAACTGAATTGTTTTTTTTTACAGTTATATGCTATCTATAATAATAGTTGTTCTCAACTCTATAACTCAAATGATACGAAGGTTCATATTTAAAGAAACAACATTTACAACTATATGTGATGCTAGTAGTCTACTATTTCACGCTTAATTGCATGCATGGAGAGCATGTCCGCGACCGTTTGGTCTCCTTAATGGACGGGTACAGCCTACGATGCACCCCGCCCGTAGTTGCTCCTGTTTGGACCTTAGTCCTCGTGCACGTGGTGCACCGCCAGGATTTGTCCCTTAATCCTGACTCGCCTAAGTGATGTAACCCTCATTCTCTGAGGAAGTGGGATTAGTGATGGGCAGTGGGAATATTCCCGGTGGGAAGTAAATAAAAATAGGAATATTCCCGGGTTTTTTTCCTGGCATATAAATTCCCGGGAAGGAATTTATTTCCATTTTTTTACTTTATCTTCCAAATTATAAGAGCCATATGATAAATTACTTTATTTTTATTTATTACGATTTACTTCTAGGTTTTAAATAATTTGGAGGTTAAAAAAGTTAAAATTTCTTGACTGTACTTTATATAACTAATAATATGACTTTTTAAGTTCCATTTCAATTTGCACTAAAAGGCAGCAACCAACTAACTTACAAATGGTGAAAAGGAACCAGTTTTTAAAGTAATGTAGAATTTCTGTAGAAATAGAGGTGGAATAGCATCAATATACCCCGAACCACCGTTAATAATAGACGTCGGTCTGTCTCCTATCTCTGACTCGAATTTTTCATGAGGTACTCCGGACTTCTCTTATGTGTGAATTAACGCATGACATTTGGAGAAATAGGTAGGAAGAAAGGTCGTAAGGTCGTGTGGCAATGTTACATGCAAAATTATAAAGATAAGCCAGTATCTTGCAAATATTGTGAACATAAAAATGTATGCGCAAATGTTAATAAAATGATGAGACATGTGTCTTCTGGTAGTTACCCAAACTAATTTGTTTATATCATTTAAAAATTTAACATATTTATAATATCAGTAGTAGAATCAAATTTAGAAAATCCACTTACATATAAATTTAAGCTGTTTAGCGATGTAAAAATATGTGGACTTACTATACCATTTTTCCTCACACATTTACTTGCATATAACATATTGTAAGTAAATATACATTTATGCGTACTCTCTAAATATAATAAAATATTAATAAAATAACATAATATCGCTCAGAATATACATTTTAAAGAATCCTTTGGAGACAACAGTAATAATACACTGTGATAAAGAAACAAATTTAACTTAGAAATCATAATATAGTAATAGAATGCTTTTTTTTTGTGATTGCAAATAAATTTCCGAAATATTCACATTTTTGGCATGATGTAACATCTAAGGGCAGTGCGTATGTAGCTTATGCTCCATACTGATTTTTGTAGTAAGCAAGAGGATTTTGTATATGTGTACAATATACCGCTGTCCGGAGAACGGATTTTTCTTAGTGTGCAGTTCATAAGCAAGGGCGCCCATGTTGTGGTTTCCAAGGGGGGCAAGTAGAAGCGACGTTTCAAATATAGTTTCAAATTTTGCTGTAAGTAATATAACAATTCTATTGGGTTTTCAGTATTTCCAAGTACAATTTTCTCTTAGGGGGCGAGCGCCCCACCTTGCCCCCTTGATGGGCGCCCTTGTTCATAAGTAATGCATTTATGCTGTGGGTGCAGGGGCGTCATTTAGGGAGGGCAGGAGGGGGCAATTGCCCCCCTCCCAAGGGTTTGAAGAATACACATACTTTAATCGATGTCTACTAATATACTAGTACAAAACGTAAAAGTCTAATGTCGGTGGTGCCCTTGCCCCCCTCAGGTGAAGTCTGAAATGACGCCCCTGTGTGGGTGCTGAACCTGTGGGCTCAGTATTTCTTGATAAATCCATTAAATGTTGTGCGTATAATCCACAACGCACACAGATATAAGCGGGAATTCATGTCACTTAAGGACCTCCCCATTTTAAGGCAGTAATAAATGCGAAAATTGTCGATAAGTGATTCGCCTACTTTGATTTTGCGGTGGGTGCGTAAACGTAAACCTCGTGTAGCTTAGGTGTAGGCTGCATAATTACTTTATTACATCAGTGTTAATGTGTATCCTTAAATTGGGATAGAGCAATTTCCGCAGTTCAGATCAATAATACGTGGACAAATTCATATTAGTTTGAAACCCACATTTCTCGATGAAAATAGCGTCATCACACCTTCTAGACTGTACATATATTGGCGCATGCCAGTGATCCACCAGGAACAGGTAAAATTCAGGGGCGCTACAAGAGATAATTGTTCAAAAATTACATTTTTTTAAAAATTTATGGGTGCACACTTAGTAGTAGTAATAGTAGTAATGATAGTATAGTAGTAGTAAGGCAGTAGTAGTAGAGTAGTAGTTTAGTAGTAGCCAGGACCGCAATCAGAGAGGTGCCAGGTCCCTCTAAACTTTTTGTGGCCCCTCCAGACTTAAATCCAAAATTTTATTATTAATACAAAAAACACAATTTAGATATTTATAAGATAATTTTAAAGACTTGGCCCCCCGTAACATATTCACGGTCCTCTCAAACCTTTGTAGCTGGTTTCGGCCCTGTTAGTAGCAATGATAGTATAATAATAGGCTAGTAGCAGTAGTAGTAATAGTATAGTAAGGCAGTAATGGTAGTAGTTGAGTAGTAGTAGTAGTAATAATAGTATATTAGTAGTAGTAGAGTAGCTGTGGTTCGAGTTAGGTTAGGGTAGGTTTAGGTAGTGAAATAGTCATATTTCAAGTCCCTTGTACATTAGTTTGCAGCCCTGGAATAACGCCCTTATGGAGAGTTTCATAGAAATGAAAGCAACATCTTATTGCTGTATCTACGTTCACAGATGACTTACATATTCTGCGCCTTCATAAATAAATTCCCTAAACATTTGTCTTTTGTTCTGAATTAACACCTTTTACCTGTAAATTGTAATTTTAAAAATGTCCACGTATTCTTAATCCCGTTTCTGCCACTCCAAAACACTTACTAAACCTACAAGAGTCCATTTGGTGCTAAAATAAATTGATATATCATGAATGTCAGTACACTTATAAAATAGAACATAACTGAGGAAACCTGAAATTTCAATCTTGATACACGTATCAGTGCGCAGCACGAAATGAGATTTTTTAAAAAATCCCTGTGTTCTTTCCGCCTTTGATGGGACAAGCCGCAATTACTTACGCATTATTCAGTGCATTTTTTGTGTATAATCTTGTTAGTTTGTTGAATGTAAAACGCAACTCACACAACCGCTGTAACAACATAATGTGTTTTTATTGTCCACCAGTACACGAGCAAATTCCAAATTCCAGGTATGTCTTAATTTAATCCACCTTGGCATATTATCTCAGCAGTAATACTGTCAACAGAGCTGCCTTGCTTATGGATACACTGCGCATTAAGTGCTCCAGGGTACTGACGACATTAAGTGACGTCATGTCCTGTTGCTGTGGTTATGTCAACTTAAGAACTCCCAGCAGTTAACCTACTAGTGGAGGCAGACTGCTAGCGAGCCAGTCCTACCATGCTTTGCAGGCATGGCTCCCGAGCGTTTCGAGGCATGCTCACTGTTACCCAGATTCCTGGAATTGGTTTCCATGAGCTACCGAATCCCACGGTATAACCACAGCCCGGCACAGTCCAACCCAAATCCGGGACCCCAGGCAATACCCGAATGGGGCTTGTTCAATCCCGGCCCTGCCTACCTCTATCGTTCAACTGGCCACCACCCTCGAGTGTAGAGATACCACACACACGTCGAGATGCTTAGTCATCTCATCCCGGATCCAATGGTACGTGTTAAGCCATCATTTGATTTTGGCGCCGGCCCATATCCTACAGAGTTTCCTCCCTTCTGCGGGATCAGAACTGTTTTCCAGATTCCTGGGATTGGCCCCTCCCCCACTTCCGTTGAGTCCCTCCCGCAGGCAGGAATCCGACACTCCCCTCCAGGTAGGATCGCCCAAGCAATATAGGACTTCCTCTCTTTAGCGTGTTGAGGTACCACGAACACGTTGAGATACTTAGTATCTCCTCCCAGACCTAATAGCACGTGTAAATCGCCATTTGGGAGAAGGGGCCGTAGCCACTGCTCTTCCCCGGTAGGGCCATCCGAAGGACTACCTCGCTTTTTCCCGTGTTGAGGTACTAGGTACGTACACTACCAGACCCAATGGGACGCGTTAGTTCCCATTTGGGAGTCAGCGGGAGTCTCGCAGGAATCCCTCGTCTCCTGACAGGATTCTGAACAAAATTTACAAGTACAGTAGACTTTCGAGTATCCTGCCTCCGTACTATTTGACCTAGTTTATGGTAGAAAAATCCATTATATAATTAGGAGGCTCGACTTTTAACGCCTCAGTAAAAACACAACTTTATCCAGGAAGATCAGATATCTATTAAGTACTGTTTCAAGTGCTAAAAACTGTAAGATTTGACTCTTTTTTTTCATATTCTTACCTTTTTAAATGTGTGTAATCATATCGTAATGACCAGTAAACTATGTTTAAACCATTTTCTAAGAAGAGGGGCATGGTGGCTCTCAGTTGTAGGGCGCTTACCTCTGGTGCATGGTGTCCCTGGTTTGATCCCTGGCCAAGTAAGTTTGTGGTGGACAACATCGTGTCCGTGGCTTTTCTCGTGATACTCCCGTTTCCTCCCACTGTCTCATTCCAACAATTATTTCATCCACATTCACTTACCTTAAACATATGTCTTCCTTACCTTAAAGTAGATAATCGTTTGACGTTAAATTAAAAAAAAATAATGTCATTTTCTAAGAATTAGTCCTAGGTTTTACGTTAATATTTTATTTATTTAAAAGTCGTGTGTAACGCATGCATGTGCAACTTGCAACAGGGGGTGGGCCAAACACAGAGGACATACTGGCTTCGAAAGCCGTACGCATTCAATGGAGAAACTTGCTCATCCTACACTAACATCACAGGGACAAACAAATTTGTTATAACAGTAACCAACCTTACTTAGTAAAGAAAACGAAAAAAAGTCTATTTATTTACCATTTTAATGGGAAACTTGACCCTTTATGTTCTGGACTAGTCTCTCAGTGTTTGGGAATACACTGGATGTTCTAACGCGGTGAATATTTTCAAGATGAGCATCTGATATTCAGGAAAAAATATCCAATTCAGTTTAAGAAATTAGTATACGTAAGAAATACATTGTCAATAAAGTGAGGCGAGCCGGATGAAAAAGTTCAGTGGTCTGGAATTAGCCCGCGGGCCGGCTGTTGCACATGGCTGATGTAAAGCATACATGATTTTGTTTCCTGCTTGGAAGTAAGTTAGATATTACAAAACTTGTCTCAAAATGTGAAATATTTTTATTCTTGGAATTTCTCTGCACTTTTTAAACGTACAGTACAGTACATAACAATGATCTATACTGGCCTGAGAACTCAGGAAATATGAATAAGAACTGGTTTTGGTATAAAATGTGTGGGGCATAAAATGAGTAATATAGAATTCTGACTTCTATTGCTATCTGGCCTGTTCTTTCGCCACGTTAGTATGGAATCGGTAATCTACTGTATACAAGTATGTGCGTAAAGGAGTATTGTGTCAGCGTTAAGGAAAGAGAAACAACAGTAGATAAAATCTGTTAGTTAAAAGGGTATCATAAGTAGCTAGTTTCTTCTAGCAAAATAAAAACTGTCAAGTACTGTATTATTGGCAACGAGCGAGCGCCACAAAAGGCTTTTTTTCAAATTTCTGGAAAACTACACATGAGAATTTCCTCATGAGCATGTTATTTTGTTAACCTCGATGCCATCTATCGACTAATATACAGTGTGTCCCAGGAGAAATGGGCAATACTTCGGAAGGTAGTAGTATGGGTGATTTTTTTTTATAGTTCATATGAACGTAGGCCTTAATCTCAACGGTTTGCGAGCTACAGGTTGTGAACCATTTTTATATTGCATATTGTTCACCCTGTAGTTGTGAGACATAGCGGACTTGAAAGGTGATGGAACGACCTTTCCAACAGTATGCAACATGCGGCAGTGTTTCTTTGGAAGAGAAATTATTGATGGATATTTGGGAAACAGTGTTGCCATCCAACTTCTTTAAATAGCATTAACTTTCTCAAATTTCCCTCAATAGCTTCCCTTCCAAAAATACCACTGCTACATGTTGCACACCGTTGGAAACTCCATTCCATCGTCTTTCAGATCCGCTATATTTCAACTCTATAGAATAACAACATGGTAAGCAATACACAACATAAAATAAAAAATGTTTCACAACCTGTAGCTCTCAAACCGTTAAGAATAGGGCCAACGTTCATATGAACTTTTTTGCTTAGAATCATCCATACTACCATTTCCCAAAATTTTGCCCCTTCCTCCTGGGACACCCTGTATATCTTATCTTTGAACAATATTTTAGTTAAACAGAAATTAAAATATAACCCTAGAACTTCCAGTGGGTTGCAATGGACTCCATGATTTTAATTTCTCATTGTTTGTTTCTTTGATGTTCAACAGATGGTAGTTTGGTTTTGATTATTTGGTTTTGTCTTTTCCACAATCTTCGTATTTTTAATGGCTATAAATTTGGACAAGATTCTTTCAAAATGAAAACATAATAGATAACTCCAGCTGATGATTTTCTAAGTTTATTACTTGAGTCGTAGTGAGCTTCAAAACAATATAAAGTATTACACGGAAGTATTGTTGTGGAAGTTACTACAGCTTCCCGTAGTGTGGTTGTGGCGTTGATGGCGAGTGGAAGAAGCCAGCATATCTTGTGTGTGAACAAGTTGTTCAATTCCTTCTTAAGGAAAGTTTGGATAGAGAAGAATACCCTTAGAAGATGACTTTAATCATATGAGGTTTTATTGAAGGGATTGATAGTGATAATTGTTCAGGTGTAAATTATAACTTAAAGGTACGTTGAATCCAGTGGTGCTATTCTAATTCTTTTAACAACAGGTTCTCTCTCTCTCTCTCCCTATATATATATAGGGTGTTCCACCAGAAAAGGGCTAAGGTAATAGGCCCAAATTTCGTCCCAGTTGCATTTTGCCGAAGGCCCGACAGTTGCATTTTGCCTTCTGGAAGAGTTTTGTGAAATAGCATGGATGGCCAAAAAAAAAAAAAAAAAAAAAATCTGTCGTTATTCTAGTATATATTGATAATAATTATATCTATGCAGAGCAAAAGATTAGAGAGAGAAAAAAATAAATTCTAACAACAAACAAAATAGCAGTTACATCTAAAGTGGTTCCTAATTTCGTCCCCTGGGTGTTAGTAAATGAAAAGAGAAAAACACACAGTAGTTACACAAACTTATGTTACTGTATTGACATGAAATGATTGGTGTACAATACATAGAATGTAATGTTGATGAACAGAGATAAAAAAGAAAATAAAAGAAAACTCAGCTTTAGCAATGAAATCTCAACTTCACCCAACTTCAGCTGTATTTAGCAAAAAAAAAAAAAAAAAAAAAACTCAGATTTAGCAATGACAGCTGTTCAAACCAACTGAATTTAGCAAAAAAAAAAAGAACAGCTTTAGCACTGAAAGCACAACTTCACCCATCATAGCAAAAATCACAAATGCATTTTTTGCGAGTAGGTGAGGTGCAGCAAAGTTCATGGAACCAGTGGAAACACATTGAAAAGCGAATCCATTTCTCATCACGTTTGTCTTCCGAGTACAACTTGCCACAAATAGGGCACACTGCATCACCATCATCAATTTCTTCGTTGTCTGTGGACAAGTCGACATAATCATCATTGTCATCACTTTCACTTGACGCATCAACATATTTGTCTTTTTGCTTTGTTTTCTGGATGAAGGGTTCTTTGGCGACTTCCTTTTGTGAAGACTTAAGTTTACTATTCTTTCTGACAATGGAGTCTCGAACTTTTGTTTTATATGGAGATCTGGTCACCAAAAAAGCAGAGCCTCTGCGAGCTGACGCAGATGCCTTCACTGTGGAAACTCCTCTGATTTGATGTGGACTGACAGTAATTCCTGACGTGCTAGGTGCGATCTCATCCTGTGGTGCTGAGGGTTGATTTTCTTTGTTACTCTGATTCAGTCTGTGTGCAACGAAGTCTGCCTCTGTAAAAATATCGGGGTTGAGTAGCATGATGCCTGTTTTGCGAAAACCATTCACTGCAGTTTGCAGAGTAGCTGCACGTATGTAGGCTTCGTTAAATAATCTTGCCAGCTGCAGATTTGTAACTACCTGTCCAGGATGGCTGCTTAGCCACTTCTCTAATGCCTGTGCGTAGAACGTCTTGAAGGGGAACATGAATGCTACATCTAGTGTTTGCAATTTGGAAGTAGAATGGGGGGGGGGGGCAGACATACGATAGAGACTCCATTATTTCTTGCTGTGTCAATCACATTCAGATTGCGCATATGGGAATAGTGCCCATCTAAGATAAGCACCACGGGATCTTGTTTAGTAGGTTTTACAATCAATATGAAGTTCTGAAACCATTTTTCGAACAAGGCAGCAGTTATCCAACCTGACTCGTGAACAGCACCTATGGTTCCAGGGGGGGGGGTGTACCGTCGAGTACTGCAGCCTTCATTCATTTCCTTGGAAATATCATCATGGGTGGCACATAGTAGCCACCAGCAGACATGCACATGACGAGAGTAACCGAAGCTCCTCTCTCTGCACCGTTTTTTTAACCTTGTAGGGCAACGATTTTCAGTGACTTATGCTGTACAACCGATATTCCTGTCTCATCGACATTGTACAATCGCATGGGGTTATGATTTATTTTGTCTAGTTCCTCTCTTAAAATTGAGAAAAATGTTCAACATTTTGAAGGGAAAATCCTGCAATTCTATGAAGAGAAATTGGCTGTCGTTTTCTTAAAGATAACTGGGGATGTCGCTTGAAGAACAACTCCATCTATTTGCGGCCTGCATCACCTTCAACTTTCGAAAACGGATTTGCAATGTTGTTTCGTATGCCAAACTAATATGCCATTCGGCGGAGATCCTTCACAGATAGACCGTAAGAACTTTCCTCCATTGTACGACAATATGAGACTAAATCCTCTTCTATTCTTGCACTTAATACTGGTTTACGCCCTATTTTGGTATCCACTAGCTCATCTGTACTTAAATGTCCCCCTTTCCTGCAATAGTCTTTTAACGTAGCACAGGGAACGTTGAAGGCTTTACTGGCAGCTTTATAACCCATGTCCCTCTTGAGCACTGCATTAATTGCCCTCGTCATTGATTCCTTCTCCCATTGTTTTCTTGGCGCATCTGAAACGACAAGAAACAGAAGCACAAAATGAGTGCTCAATTTCGTCCCCGGGACGGAATAGGGAACATGACAGGGGACGAAATTAGGAACATTGCTACATGCAACATGGTGGTACGTTTCCACGAACAGATGGAACCACAACACCACAACGATACGTGGCTTACAACTTCGTTATGCCACAACTATAATGCAACACAGTACACTCACACATTGTTCATAGATTCAGTTTTATAAACTTGACACTGCCACACCTCGACGACAGCCACTCTCACAAACAACTGATTAGATGGTGCTGCATGCGTTTTGCTCACTGGCGTTGCCAGATCTACCATACATGGTTAGAACGCGTGGGGGACGGATTTAGGAACGGGGACGAAATATGGACCTATTACCGTATATTTTGAGGAATGATAGTACAGCTCATGACAAGCAATTGATCGACATATCATTAGTTATTCAAAAACTAATATATAACACATGTAACAGGCATTAGATAAGTATCTCATTCCTTACACTCACAGATCTTAGTATCCCCGAATTCATATTCAAATTCTATCTGTCCATTTAAATTTTTGTCTACCCATTGAGTTGAAACAATTCACAACAACGCAAGCGAGCGGGAAAAGTACAGATGTGTTTTCACAAGTTTGTTTGGCTTCTTTCTTTCACTCTTGGCTAGGTCATATGTATGTATGTGTGGGTGTGTTTATATCTGGGTATAACAAACGGTTCTGCGAACTCGAAATATTTTAACCGACGGTTCGAACCGGCTGATTAGCACCACTGGTTGAATCTACCAAACACACATGATAAAAGATATTATATGATTTAAAATGTGGATAAATTTTTATGTTCAACTACTGTACATACATAGTAGTTTAAGGTAGAATACCAAGTAGATACCTTATAATTAAAAAAAACACCGATTCAGTACTGCGTAGATGTTCGGTCTGTACACTAATTCTCGTGAAAAATGAGGGGAATTTGCAGCAATTTTGGTGAGATTTCCGGTCTCTGGGTGAATTTTGGTACAAAATGGCGGATTTTAGGCTCAGTTTGGTGAGATTTCCGGACAAAGTTGGTGAGAAGTACGGTCTATACTACTCAACATTCGAAAGCAAATCGTTTGTATCGTTTGTACCGAAAAATGTTTTGTTTGTACCCTGATAATTTTCAAAAAAGAATGGATGGCATTTGGGAGGCTATCTTGTACGCAAGATAGGCCCTCTAATATGTACTTTTTTCCATGCCCATTAATAAGTATTATGTGTCTATTCATGTGAATTTATGTGTATTAGAACTCTGGTTGTACATATCCAAATAAAATAAAGAACTTGTTGGGAATAACTCAACGTTAAAATTGAATCGGCGAGTGGGAAGACAGTGTGAGTTCAAAATAAGAAATTTTGAGTTGGAGTCGAAAATAACACTGAAGATGTAGAACTACAAGTTGTAATGAAGAGCAGTACTATTTGGGAGACCTCGCACGTTATAGCAGAATGCTATAATGTCTACTGTACATTTGTGGCATTAACAAACGAAAGTTCTTTCTTCAAATATCTCAAAATGCGTTTTGTGGACTAGTAGTGTTTTTCCAGTCAACGATTTAATTAAATTTTCTCTATTTGTGCCCTTCTCCGTAAGTAAATTCCGTAGAAAGAATAACAAAGTGTGTACATATTCAGAAAGAAACTGGATTTACAGAAATAATCTTAAACAAAGAAAACTTAAAAATGAAATGTTTGCTCACCTAAACTGCGTCCTTCCACGTTTCAGCTTTACACCAACTGAAGAAATTAGCTGTTTATATCTGTCACATTAACTGCTCGAGAAGTTTGCCGCTTTCATAGACAATAGACGAAAGCAAATAGGCCATTGCTGAATAATACTTATTTACTTAAGGAAAAGGGCAGAAATAGAGAAAATTTAATTGAATCGGTGAGTGGAAAACCACTACTAGTCCAGAAAACGCAATTTGAGATATTTGAAAAAAGAACTTTCGTTTGTTAATGCCACAAATGTACAGTTGACATTATATCACTCTGTTATAACGTGCGAGGTCTTGCAAATTGCACTGCTCTTCATTACAACTTGTAGTTCTACATCTTTAATGCTATTTGCCTTTACTTCAAAATGGTTTATTTTGGACTCACACTGTTTTCCCATTCGACGATTCAATTTCAGTAATTGAGTTATTACTGAAAAATTCATTTTTTTTATTTTGATATACACAACCAGAATTCTAACTACATATCAATTCACATGGATAAACATATAATACTTATTTATGGACATGGAAAAAGTACACATAAGTGGGCTATCTTGCGTACAAGATAGCCCCCAAATCTCCTCCCTTGTTTCTGGAAAACTATCAGGGTACAAACACAAATTTTTTCCGTACAAGCGGTACAAACGATTTGCTTTCGAATGGCGCATTTCAATTTTTTGTCCTGTGATACGGGGGGGGCTATGTTGGCGCCAAGATACCCCCCAAATATCATCCCCTGTTATTCGAAAACTATCAGGGTACAAACACATTTTTTTTCGGTACAAACTGTACAAACGATTTGCTTTCGAATAGTGTATTCCAATTTTTGTGCTGTGATACGGGGGGGGGGTATCTTGGCGCCAAGATAGCCCCCCCAGTTGACCTCTCAAGTAACCCTATAAGGAAAATGGTAGAAACGAAAATATTTTCGGTACAAACGGTACAAACGTAGTACAAACGAATGACCTAGTCATTGTTTCAATTTTCTAAAGTGGGGGGGCTATCTTGCCATACGTCACATCTACCATCATAAAGCCTTTCTGTTGCAACAAATAGGGCTTTTGAGTGAAACTGAGTTCTTACTGTGTTCTTTGATCTGGTGAAATTTTCTTAATTTTAACCAAGTTACCTGTTAAAAGAGAGAGAAGTAGGCAAATTTCACTAATACTTATGTGCTTAAACATATAATTACTGTTATCTAATATTCTAATATAGACTTTTTATATAAACTTTATGTACAAAATTTTGTATGTAAACAAGTACCTGTTTTCTAGTGCGGCACATTATCTATAAGATGAAAGTGACTATATTTGTAACTTAACAACTCTTGAATAATCAGATCGATCTGGATAAAATTTTCAACATAGATGAGGTTCGGACCTGGGATGGTTTTTTATCATTTCACTTTGAAGGTGCAAATTCGAGGAAGGAAGGGGGCATATATTGAAAGCGACCGATATGAGTGTCGAATCCATAGTTTTCGGGGTTGCGAGATGAACAGTGATACTTCAGATGCCGTTTAAATAAAATTGCAGGCCTGCACTTAGCGGAGGGGTAAGGATATATATATCTATATCTATCTATCTATCTATCTATCTATCTATCTATCTATCTATCTATCTATCTATCTATCTATCTATCTATCTATCTATCTATCTATCTATCTATCTATCTATCTATCTATCTATCTATCTATCTATCTATCTAAGTGATTGAAAATAGACGATATTGTTATCAAATCCATAGTTTTCGGGGTCGCTGAGATGAACAGTGTCAGTACCGGCCGTTTAAATCCAAATTCAGCCTCATTAGTACTCGTAAATGGGGAGGGTGACATGTAAAAGGAGATGAAAATGACCGATACTTGTTTCGAGTTCATTGTTTTTGAGGTCCCTAAGTTAATTGGCGACACTCTTGGTTCCCTTTATGTCTAAAATGAAACGTATTCTCCCCGTATTCCGCTAGTCTCTAATTATAACGAACAGAAGTTTCATATGTTATTTTTTTTAATATGTTTCTCGCTGCTCAATTTTACACACTTGTTCGGTGTGTGTAGGCCTATATATGTAAATAAGATCCTCTCTTTTTACCAGAAATAAGAAAACTAAAAAGTAAAATTAAAACTTGTTGTTTTAAGTATTTTTTTTTCTGCTAGCGAAATACATTATATATACACAGTATATATGCTGGAGACACGTTACAACAAATAAGATTAGCATCAGGCGAAGAAATAGTTTTTAAATTATATTTTCCGGTTTTTGCCAATATTTCCAAATAAAAGATTTTTTCTAATGGGTTCAATGTTTTTTCGGAAATTTTACACAGCACAAGAAAGATACGTATCTCCATAAAATATATATTGATTTTAACATACGGTACCGGTATTAACTAAAATTATTCTGGCCCCGTTATTTTTACACCTCCCTGCCAGGAAGAGGAAACTTTGTAAGATTGCTTAAGATAGTTTAAAAGCGTCTATATTAATTAATCTAACCAGAGACGGAGTGGGTCAGTGGGTCGGTGGATCAGTGGGTCACGTGGGTCAAGTTTTTGAGTGGGTCAGTGGGTCGTGGGTCAACATCATGTGACCCACTGTGACCCACCACCCACCGTGACCCACTGTGACCCACCACCCACCGTAACCCACTGCGACCCACCACCCACCCTGACCCACTGCGACCCACCGACTCAGTATGATCTACCGACCCTCTCTGCTCACTGCATTGTTGGCAGTATCTTCTGAAGACTAGAAAATTTGTCTCCGTTTTACTTTCAAGACCTTCATTTCCCTTCCTTTTCCACTTGTTTCTGTCTACTTACATGAGGTGAGTATATCTAACCAAGTGAAAATAGAACTTCAGGCACTTTTGGATATTAATATTTTTAATAGTAATAATAGCAATAGGACTTACACTACAACTTGGCTTTCGATAGCTGTGAGTTTTTATAGCTAACTTCTGGAAAATATACATTTTTGAATCACTGTAATAAATACATCGTTATATAAAAATTGAATGTGACTATGTGTGCTTGATCATTACGGTCAAATTGCAAAGTAAAATGAAATTACTTTTTGTATATAGTTAGGCCTTATTCCAAATTGGGATGTTATATTGCTTTTATTATAATGCATAATATCCTAAGGGGGCAGTGAGGATCCACATTTTTGCGAAAAAAAAAAAATGAGTATCTCGCAAGCCGTTAAATTTGCGGAGCTGAAATTCTGTGTATTACCTCTTTATTGAAAATAAACAGAATGTGTCCTAGCATTTTTTAAAATTCTCCTTTATATGGAGGGGGGGGAAGCACTTTCTATATATGGAACATTGGTAGTGAGTTGGTTTGTAAAAATGATCGAAAACGATCGATGTTATTTAAGAGAAAAAATCAGAAACAAAAAATACAGTGCTTGGCTTCATATATCCATTGCTTTCTGCAATAATAATTGCTGAAGCTTATGTTTATTATATGGAGCGCTTACAGCACAGGGTAATCAATCCATAAAGTTGTGAGAAAAATAGGCATAAAATTTGTACTGTTGGTGTGATATGTTAGCGTAAGTATCCTGCATTCCCGGTTACCAGCATGAAAGTTTGCCATTTTGTTACATGTCCAATCAAGGTTGGAAAATTAGCGGGAGACAGTTCGTAGGATCATTATGGTCGACACTGGACGCCATATTGGAAAATGGCTAACTTCTAGCAACTTAATCTAAATATTTACATGAAAGCTTTGGAGAACCTTTTCTTTTTCTCCAGTCTGCTGTCAAACAGAATAAGAAAAAGTTAATAGCAAAATTTTTACAATTTTAGTTATTTAACCTTTTGGGGACCGATGGAACAGATCTGCACCATAGCGTCGACCTTTGGAATTTGCCTTATAAGTCTTTAGTTAAGCTTTTCACACCGGGTTTTTTTGCATTTATTCAAGTGTGGAAGAATAAAAGAACGTGTTTCATGGACATTTTTAGTCACGCGTGCGATGCCTATGGGTAGTGACGTCACGGACATTGAAGAAGAAACAAATTGGGTAAGTTTTAGGTTTTTTTTTGGGATTTTTTTGACACATTCCTATTTATTCTAGGATCATGGATCGTACTTCGTTGTGTTCGTAATGAATCACTGTTTCGAACTGTACTATTACAATTTCCCTATTGTGTATCAGAAGCGAGAAAATTCGTTTCCAAATTGAAAAGATTTTTCAGGAAAAATTTCCCTTTTTCGGGACTTCTCCCCCTCAGGAACACGATAGAAACATGTGACTGGTACCGTTTAAAAGCTACGCTAATTTGATACGAAATCGTTTGCGAATTATGACCCTCGGATAAATAGGGACGTGTCAGGGATTTTTTGTTTTTAACTTAAATAGTACGATTTATGCTTTCCACGTGGAGAATTTTCTTAACTGCCCTTAGTTTATGAGATAGGAGTTTAGTATTTTCCAGGGATATTACATACACCATGTAGTATGTTTTAGGCGATTTTGAGATCCAAGCGTTAACACAAGGGGAAGAGGGATCCAAACGTGTAAAAGAGTGATTTTTTTCTGACAAAATTTCCCTTTGGAGGTAATTTTCCATCCACAGGCACATGGCACCCACATGCGAGTGGTGCCACTCGAAAGGTTGATTCATTACAAAGACAACAAGGTACGATTCATGTTCCTACGAAGAATAATCTTTATGCTGAAGCTCATTGAAAAACAATTGACTGATAATGTATTATTGGGGGAAATTGGTAAATCGGCTAGAACATCTACACTAATTTTGAGGAGACCATTCTTCATACTTCATTCTATTCACTATAAAGCAAAGTTTTTTTTATATCACTTGCATGTTCGTGTCGTGTACAACTTGCATGTTGGAGGGGAGATATTGGTGCCATTTTTTTTTGTAATTTCCGTTTTTCACATTTTGGGTGGGAATTTCCCGTCTTAGGTACAAATTTGACTACTACAGTTGGAAACGCAGCTTCATTACAAAAATCGAGGTATGAACCATGATCCTATGATAAATAGTCTCGTAATAGCTGCTTGACTGAGACTCGAAAATTTACCTAAAAAGGCAAGGTCCCATTAGGGTAAGTGCATGAATGGCCGCCCCGGTCACCCGACCTCACTGTGAGTTTTTATTGTAGAATTGTTGTATATCAAGTACAAACTAATACAGTTCATTATTCTACAACTTTAATACGTTTGCTGCAATGTTACATATCTACATAACTCATATACAGTTTCCCATTTTAAAAAAAAAGTTCAGCTGTTGTGTTCATAGTGATATCACTGTAAGCATTGTCCTTCACATTCGCAAAGCAATGTACAGACGAGGCCGTTCTTAATGCAAGTACATTTCCCAGTACAGCGCAGTTTGCAACGGCATGTCACTAGTTGTCGACTGTTATCAGACACACTCCTCAACGTAGTGCACACAGGTTGGTAACCGAGTCCGTCATCTGTTTCCTTCCAACCCCAGTTCAGGGATTCAACATCATGCACATACTTTTCGAGGCACTGTCGCCAGATCTTCCACTGAAGAGTTGCTCTTCTTGTATGGAGATTCAATGCGTCTTCGGTTGGAGGTATTGTGTCTATTGTGCGATTTTTCTTGCTGAATAGAACACGTCTGGTTTCGTTGACTTCCTCGCAAGTACTTGATCTGTCGTACATGAGCGTCACAAATCGCTAGATTAGCATGCGAGATTGGTAGCTTACAACATCGTGAGGATGAACGACTGACAGTTCGCGGAAAGCTGTATCCACTTTTCTAAACGCCATCCACGTATTCCATGCACTTGTCTTGCCAATGCCAAGGAAGGCTGACACAGTATCACTGCCCGTAAAACTGTGAAAAAACGGCAGCAAATATATCGTTCCAGAAGGTAAGTTGTGCACATGGTGTGTATAGGAATGAAACGTCGCATTTTTGCAGAACCACAATTAATGCATAGTTTCTCCAGAGTGGGTGATAGATGCAGAAACGCAAAGAGAGCGATAACAACAACATCGGAGTGAAATGTACGAACTGTAATATTTTTGTGTCCCTTCTCGGCGGCATGACGGACGTGCAGAAGGATTCTTCCATCAGCTTCTATGTGGGATGAGGTAGAAAGACCAGTAGTATCTTAGTCTGAGGAAGAGGATAAGACTTATTTTTTCTCTTGTGTAGAATATTTCTCTTTCTGAAATATCAGCTACAGTTATTGTTTTGGTGCGGTAATGAAATAGCCTTTCCTTGTTGTCATCGTTTGCAAGGAACTTCTGGAAAAATTTTTGGAAGCGGTCCCGTTGGCTTGACAACAAAGCGGTAGCCCTGCCCACGCTTCTGATGCGTCTGTGTTTTCAAGCTCTTTTCAAGGTAGAGGTCAAAGACCACGTCTAAGCGTTTAGTGTCTCGAAGTGTGAAAGAAACCCAGTTATTCACAACTGTAGCATATTCTGCAAATGTTTTCGCTGCTCCTGGTTGCAGTTGATGTACCAGCATCGCTCCATCGACGACAAGAGAAATGGGGGATGATAGTACTTGTACACCCATCAAATAAACTCTTGTACACTGACACTTGTACACTCATCAAAACATTTCAAAATATCTGATTTAGAGGTAAAAAGTCTGAGATCTCCAAATTCAGATATTGGTAAAGGATAAATTGTGTTCTCATGAGAAAATAATTATCTGATATCGCGCTCCCTTTCCTGACATGCTATGAACATCTTGCAGAACAGGTTAGAATCTTTGTGTGCACTAGAATGTTTCATCTTCGCAACGAACTTTCAACGAGCTATAGTTGAAAAACTGCATATTAACTTTCTTTATAACATCGTGTATGGACTGCTTGCATGTCATTAGACAGTTATAAACAAAGTCCTCATACATTTTGGTTCCTGTGGTAGCTTCGATGCGGACAGACTGGCATGAATCTTCTGGCTATTTCCAATGAAATATTACTAAATGCAGTAGAAACATGTATTAATAGTCGATATATGTTACAAATAATGGCAGCACTCTGACAACGCTAGATGGAAAGAAGGGGGCAAGTGCCCTCCGGTGGCATCGTGAGCCAGGCTCGTAGCTATCGCAAAAATATAAGGGGGTCGGTAGAAGTTAGGGGGCTCGATCCAACCATATTAACTGTAATATCTGCTCTTGCAAGCCTACCATGAAAACTTTAGGGGGCAGTAGAAATTTAGGGGGTAGCCCCCATGACCCCCATGGATACGGGCCTGTCGTGAGCTCCCTTTCCTGAGATGTTGACTTGATATATAGGTTAAGTAACACAGTAGTCTTATTTTTAGTGTACACAAAATAAATGCCCTCCTAGAATACCTGTGCCCTTTCACTACTTTCCCTCAAGAAATTAAAGCTATTGCCGTTATTGTCTAGCAGTTCACAGTCTTCTATAGTCGTTTTGCCTTTGAATTTGAGCCCAAAGACGGTGTAAATCGGACAAAATTTGGGGAACTTGTGAAAAGTAAGCCATTTTTCAAGATGGCGCCCAGAGTCACACGAAACATATTTAGAAGCTGTCTCCCGGCTTTTTTCTCATTTACATGTCGCGTTAAACACTCTGACCAAATTTCGTGCTGGTAACCGGAAATGCACGATCCATACAAATTATTGCACTTACGGACCGCACTATGTAAGCTTAATTACACGGAAATTTTGAAGTTTTGATTATACGCATAATTGTATGGAAATTTTTACACTTTTCTCCCATTACGTTGGTCTACTTGCTTTGATTTGGGACTTTGAAATTTCATCCTTTTTTCCACTGAAAAGTATTGATAATTCAACAAGGAAATAATTATACTATGATAATTTAATTTGTTATTCATCGTAATTTGGCACATGGCAAACAGCAGTGTGGTAATTGAAGTTGAAGAAGGAGGGAAATTCCCGTTCACCTCTGAACACTTTCCAGGAACCTCGTCCCCTTTCGCTTTCTAGACGGGGGAGGGAACTTGGTAATGGTATCAAGTCTTCATGTGTAATTACAAAAATTAAATTTATAAACAAATAAGAAATCATCAGTTTATCAGGCTTTAATTGATAATTTATTCACAAGATTCCCTATCAAAGGCGTGGTAAATGAACTTTCTGTTCTACATGGGTCGACATTGCCAACTGACATGGTCGATATGGAAAAGATGTTGTATGGTGATAGAGAGATGATGCTTCTTGCTGAGTGTTTCAAAACTGACCAAGAAAAATCGTTATCAGACTTAAGTCTAACAAGTAGATTGTCGATGAGAAGTTGCAGAAATCGGGTAGAAGTATTATCAATTTCCACGACAGAGTGCGAACGGGGATTTTCCCTGATGAATTTACGGATGACTGATATTAGAAATAGATTAAGCGCTCAAACATTGTCTAACTTGTTGTTCATCAATGTTAATGGCCCACCGCTAGACAAGCTCAAAGTAGACGAGCTAGTTATTTCTTGGCTGAAGAATGGACATCATTCCACTGCGGATGATTTACCGCCAAAAAGTTACCAACAGGAAATAAATCCGATTTCAGATTTGTTTTAAGGTGGAAAATTAAGAGTTACGGAAAATGTATACTTGTATTACTAATGGCTTATTTGTATTATTCAACTTTGTACCTACTTTTTAGTAAGTTTCTTCTTTGCTTTAGGTAAACTACTTTTGAATAAATATTCATAATAACAATTATGCATATTCGTAACTTAAATTTAACATGGTGTTTTAGTGATTACACAAATTACAATTATGAGCATACTTTATGGAGATGCTTTCACATAGGGTACCCGAGTACCTCTTAGTACAAGTATATTTTAGGCACACACTAATTTCCTCACCCCACCTCGAACTGTTTCGATTTCCTCACTGACAAATACTTTACCATTTTATATCGTAAAGGTCAGATCCACCGTTATTGTAACAGAGTGGTGCTTGAGCGATTGACTAGAAATTCAAACTCTGATTAGTGACAATTTCACAGTCTTGTTTTATTACAAGTGTAAACTCTTTAGTTAGTTCAGAAGAGGCCGTGGATTGTGTTCAGAGTTGTTGACGATGAATTTTGGTGAGTCAGAGTAGGTCAAAGTGGATGAGAGTGGTTCATGGTGGATGGTGGGTGGTGGATCAGAGTGGGTCACGGTGGGTGGTGGGTCATGGTGGTCGTTGGTCAGAGTGGGTCATGGTGGGTGGTGGGTCAGTGGGTCGTGGGTCAAGTTTTCATTGACCCACGCCAACTCTGCTAATCCCAAATAACTCTCACCTGAGGTGAACGTTCTACTACTGTATCACCGCCACGAAAACATCTTACTCTTGCTTCCAGTGTTTTAGTAAGTTTAGTGACAGATATTACAGTTTTAAAACGGTATGAAGTGATTGATTGAGACACAGCCCATCATATCATCCTTGAAGGGATTTTCAATATTATTACGTTTCACTAACTAACAGGCCAGACCTTATACGTTCTTCCTAGCCAGTCCATAAGATCTGCTCTCCACAAGAAAAGTTATTCTACCAGTTCTTGCTCCAACTTACCCGAAAAAATTAGAAGCCTTCCAAAATTTATAGAAATTACTTCTACAAAAGTTTTGTCTGTAGATGCAAGCGTATAGAGTGTTCATTTCGGCATTTTTAAATGTTTGGCTGCTTCTGAGGAAACTGGAAAACCTCAAATAAACCCAACGGAAACGATGTTATCCTATACAAACTCACATGACCTATGATCAAACCGGAAACACCTCGCACCAAAGTGAATATTCTGTCACTGAACCCCTTGACCCCACCTCCGAAATTTACCTTAGGGATTATTATCCTGGGCAAAATGATCACGATATGATATGAAGGATGTGAGACAAGAACATGGTAACCCACAATTTTACTATTTGACGAAATTAGGGATTTTCTGCTGCACAATTCATTTTAAAAGTTAGAAAGCGGATTTTTCACATAAGACCATAGGCGGAGTTAGGAATTGGTTGCTGGGGACAGACCTTTTGTCTGTTGGGGGCACCGTTAATACAAATCAGAATTGAAGGATCTTATAAGTAGCATTTTTGTTTTTTGTCAAAAGTTGGGGGGGGGGCAATGCCCCCTATGCCACTCATAGCTCCGCCCATGCTCAGACTATACATAAAGGACTAAAATAATTGTATCAAATCAAGATAGCGAATTTCTACTTTTGTATGCTTCTGTATGGGTTACCATGTTTTAACATTTAACCCATAATTGATACAAACATGATTTTCTGAAGCGTGTGTGTTTAGTTTACGCCATGGCTTACATTTTGTGTTGTTTTCTCATATCAGGAAACAACATTATTGACTCATCATACAAAACATGGGTATTACAGAAATGTACCTAACGACATAAAGAAAACTGGAACGAGTGGGGTTTTAATTCAACTAATGCAAATATTACAAACTTTGTGAAAAACCTTATTATCAAAATCGATTCTAAATTAAGAAGAAAATCTAATATAAAAACGAATTGTTTTCACAATATCTAAACAGAAGTTTACACGAAAATGAATCTTGAAAAATCTTTGTTTTACGTCCCACGCTTATGCTGGCAAGGCTAAAGGAGACGGAAATGAATCTGGGAGTATATTGCTTTTACGACATGACGTGTTGGTCCTCCTCTGTTAATTTGATACATCATCAAGTTCTCCTATGTTAATTTGATACACACGTAAGAATATTAACATTGGCGCTATTTTCATTTTTCACCCCAAAGAGCTATTTCTAACCTAACCTAACACAACCCTAACGGTAGTCCAGTTCCACTTCGCCAGTCTTAAGTATTTGGCACCATTCAGTTCGTTTTCTACATCAAACGAAAACTATAGATACTTAGGATTCAGAAAGTGGGATGTAGGCCCTTGTACTTCACCAAAGTAGAGCAGTATTAATAAAAGAAAATCACCTCAGGCGACGTAACAATAATCGTTCTTTCGGTTTTTGAAGTACACGGGTCACATGTTCACTTGTTTGCCCAAGTTACAAAATCTTGCTGGACCAGCCACAATTCGGCATGAATTCCGACCAACGCAGTGCGTATTCGGGAAGAATGTTTGTGAATACATACTGTGCTAATGGAAGCTTGCTGTGGCAAAAAATTGTTTCCCTGGAATTTTATTGGACCAGAAACGGATCCTCGTAAATTTTTAAAAGACACAGTGTTGCTGGAAATACATATTGAATTTTTGGTGGTCCAGAAAAAAAATTGGGTGAGGTATATTGAAATTACTAAAGTGCAATACTTTATATCCTACAGCAACTACTACAATGCAAAACTTGATATCCCACATTAACCGTTTTTATTGAAAATACAGCATGATTCATTCAACCCAATTGCACCAGTTGGTAACCTTTATCCTAAAACAATAATGGATTATGCTAAAGCGAATGGAAATACCCAGATTAAATTCTGCAAAATCATGAAAACATATCATGGTAAGCCACGTACAAACCACGACGACCCAGTTGTTATCTTCACGACAATACTCACTTTCTGAGTCACTCAACAATAAATCATCTTCATTGAATTGGTTGTAAGAAACATCAAATGTGCTAATTCTTTTCTTTTCAGATGGGAAGGTGTTACACGGTTCCTCATTGCCCGCCATCTTAACTGAGGGTTACCATCTTATGCGTTCCAAAAAGTTACAAAGAGGTTTACTATAGTGAATATTACTGCGATCTATAGAGCACAATTTGATCTTGGAGAAGATAAAACGAAGCAGTGTGCTTTGCTCTCTATCGGATGCTGCATAACTCAGAATTGAAAATTTGTACGTTATCATGTTCTTGCCTCACACGCTTCATATAAAACTCACTGAAAGTGAATCTAGAATCAATATTAGGCGAAATACTATAATTTATTCTATAACTTTTTCTATCAATTCATCTTTTTGGATCTGAGTTTATCTGTATTCTTACAGCTATAGCGTTTCTTAATCAAATATTAAACATTTAATTGTACTCACTCTTTTTTTTAAACACCATATTTAGCTTTTACTTAAATATATTTAATTTTCCTTTTCAGGTTAACACATGGTCACCCATACGCCCTTATAAAATTGATTATTACAGTATTAGAACGTTGAAGAGGACGTCACCATGAAACATGCTGAACTGTTGATCGTGTGGTTAGTGTGCCTTGTTCGGATATTGCCTATCCATGCATCTAAAGACACAAGCTATAGACTGCCCACCGATATTGTCCCCGTGCACTATGATCTTCGAATTCTTACTTATTTTGAAGAAAGAAATTTCACGTTTGATGGTGATGTGCGTGTCTTGGTGAAATGTATAAAGCCCACGACAGCAATTCGACTTCATTCAAAGGATCTCACTATTGATACAGATTCTGTGTTAGTGCTAGATAGTAATGAAAATTCATTGTCAATCTTGAATCATGACTTCGATAAGAAAAACGAATTTTATACAATTACTTTGAAGGAGGCATTGAAGGCGGGTCATGAGTATGTTGTAGATATACCATATAATGGCAAACTTACTGATTTATTGTCTGGATATTACAGAAGCAGCTACGTTGACCAGAAAACTAAGGAGAAGAGGTGAGAATTAATTAACTTCTTATATTATTGATGAATTTCTTTTCCTTTCTGCTATCAGTAATACTATTCATTCTAGCAACTGGACACATTTAATTTTCATTATATCTTCATATCTTGATTTATATCTTGACTTTAACTTGAGTGAGAGTATTTTCAATACTTTAGAAAGTAGGTGCAGTTTGTCAAAGGTACAATTTGCTACAACTCAATTTTGATGCTGTTTGCCACAGAACTTTCATCGTAGATTTTGACGCGTTCAGTGCTCACACACACACACACACATGCACACACACACACACACACACACATATATATATATATATATATATATATATATATATATATATATATATATATATATATGTATGTATATATATATATATAAAGATTAAAGATTTGCTATTTTTGGCTGTATTTCATCTTTACGATCTCTATATAAAACTCCTTCAGAGCGTTTTACTTTGCGATAGTCGTGATGGCACTAATAATTATTTCTTGAATTTTTGGTTGCGTCGCGTTGCGATTCGCAAATTTTGCGGAACCTACTAAGGGGTTTGACCCAAGAAAGCATACCAGATGCCTAAAGGCGTTGCTATAAGATTGGGCAGGTCAATTAAGCATTGTCTTGATCATATTGCTAAAATTATTTTAATAATAGTAATATAATAATAATTTCTCGGCATTCTAAGGCTTCGAAATTAGTTACACTTGGGTTGTGTACTCACACAACAAAAATTCATACGCCTCTGCTTTACCTACGTACTATAGGTATTATTCTTCGTTTGAGCGAAAAACACACGTTCGCTAATGTATAATAACATATAATAATGACTGTATATTAAATCGTCCGAAAATATTGTTAATAAAAATATCAGGAAGTAAAGGAACTCTATAGGGTCAATCCATTCTAAGTGATCGGGAAAAAAGGAAAATTGCCGCTAGACCTTTTGAAAAAATCTAATTTGTTAAGAAATATTGAGTCGATATAAGAGTACTTCAAAACCACAATTAATTATTTTTACAACATTGCATGGCGACGCAGCGGCTGCCGCCATTTTGCGTTTTCTCGATTTTAGACGTTTACGTTGTTTTGAATATCTCAGCATGTATTTGTCCTACCAAAATGAAAATTGCTGGACGTCTTCAACTTGTGCAGAGCTAAAACTTTGTCCTGTTAACATTTTTGCTTAAAACCACTTGAAGGGTTTGAAATCAGGGCCTACAGTAGCAACATTCTCGGACATTGAAGACATGTTTGGAAAGGGGAAGCAGCTGACGTAGAGGTCTGAATTTGTGTGTGCATGTCTACCGCGGTCATAAATTTATAAAAAAACTTTGCAGACCTGTAGCTGCTCCCAAAGGCAAGAAAAAATTCGTATAGTTGCTGAACTATGCCAATTTGGAATATTTCACTGTCCAATATCTCCAATGGGTCTGGATTTAAAAAAAAAATCTGAAACTCACTCACTGTAAACACTGGGGAATGCAGACCAAACTAAAGGACAACAGTCTCCTGCTTGAGTTGACAGTTGAAACAAGAATAAACAAGGATTGAATACATTGATATAGCAAGCAGCAAGAGTAATGAGTACTTACAGACTTTTAGTCAAGTGTGAATTTAGAATTTTCTCACCTTCTGCTAATAGTGGCATTCTTCACCAGTGCTGCTGAGGGTGTGATAAGATAATGAGTCACAACTAGAGGAAAGAAACAAACTTGAGAGCCTTGACTGGACTAATCATTCATCCTACTTTATTTTACTTCATAACAACGAATTTTCAGTTGAATTTGTGAACAAAACACCTCCTAAAGAATGATGTCATTCGTTAATACTTTGATCCCGTTCTGCTCAAAAACACAAAACGCGCTTTGTTATGTGTTGTGATACACTAAAGGAGTAACTATTCCCAAAATTTTAGATTTTTTAAATCCAGGTCCATTGGAGGTATTGGACAGTGAAATATGCCAAATTGGCATAATTCCCTAACTTTACGAATTTTTTCAGGCCTTTGGGAGCAGCTACAGGTCTGCAAAGTTTTCTGTATAAACTTATGATCCGGTGGACAAGCACACACAAACTCAGACCTCTACGTCAGTTCTTTCCTCTTCCCAAACATGTCTTCAATGTCCGAGAATGTTGCTACTGTACGCTCTGATTTCAATCCCTTCAAGTGGTTTTAGGCCAAAATGTTTAGAGGACAAAGTTTTAGCTCTGCACAAGTTGAAGACGTCTAGCAATTTTTATTTCGGTAGAACATGCTGAGATATTCAAAACAACGTAAACACCTAAAATCGAGAAAACGCAAAATGGCGGCAACCGCTGCGTAGCTACGAGATGTTGTGAAAATACAATGATCATGGTTTTGAAGTACCCTTATATAGGATAAACATTTCTGGGAAAAATTGATTTTTTGGGGATGGTCGAGCGCACATGCTTGATCACTTAAACTGGATTGACTCTATAGAAGTCAATCCAGTTTAAGTGATCAAGCATGTGCGCTCGACCATCCCCAAAAAATCAATTTTTCCCAGAAATGTTTATTACTTGTCTATTATTACTTGTCTCCTGACTTGTCTTTGATCCCGTTCTGCTCAAAAACACAAAACGCGCTTTGTTATGTGTTGTGATACACTAAAGGAGTAACTATTCCCAAAATTTTAGATTTTTTAAATCCAGGTCCATTGAAGATATTGGACAGTGAAATATGCCAAATTGGCATAATTCCCCAACTTTACGAATTTTTTCAGGCCTTTGGGAGCTTTCTCTATTATTACTTGTCTATTATTCTTGAAGGATGTTATTATTACTTGTCTCCTGATATACAACTTACAATGTTTGCTTCTATCGAAACATTTTTCTCAACGAATTTTAAACATTGAGAATGAAAAATTAAACTAATGTTTCTCCAGTAAGTATCCAAGCAGAATTCCATGACTATTTTGTTTATTATCTGGCACCAGTAAACGCTCGATACTATCTGGCAACGCCGATTCATGCAGCGTTTAGCGTAGCACTAAGAAGACCTAGTGGTCCACCTTAAAAGATTTATGTCCAGGTGTAGATAACTCTTAAAATGTAAATACTACTACTACTACTACTACTACTACTACTACTACTACTACTACTACTGCTGCTAATAATAATAATAATAATAATAATAATAATAATAATAATAATAATAATAATAATAATAATTTTTCCATGCACTTAAGCGTATCGTAGAACTTTACAAGAACGTCCGTTCTACTCTATGATGAAGTGAACGAGAACATTTCAGAATAATGACGATAAATCTTCGAAATATTTTTATGAAGAAGAATGAAAAATTGGGTGGAGCGGAACGTCAATAAAAGAATGAGGAGAGAATTGCAGTGTAGTCGAAAACAGGAAAAGAAACTGACTTTGGACATTGTCTGATGATATATCGTATTATTATGGAAATTATAGAATTAGCTTAGGTTAAAATGGAATGATTGATACCTATGGAGGTGCGTAATATATGAAATCTTCTAAATTCACAAGTGACATACCAGCAATAACAATATACTATTATGCAGTTCACAAGGCTTCATACACGCCAGGTTATTTGAGGTTCCTCATTCTCCGAGCTTCATCTCTGGTTGCATCTAAATGAAAAAAGTAACAGGTTGCTTTGAAACTTTCTCTGTGACTATTGCTTTTCTCGGTTGTTAATACCTTAGAAGGTTAAATGAGAAATTTAGTTTAGGCAATTCGAATGATGATTTTAGGATATACAGAACAGAACCCATCCAGAAGAAAGGGATCCTCACATAATAATACGAATAGCTATTTTAAGAAAGTTAAAACAACGAGCGAAATGTTTCTGAATGCACCAATTTGTGGCTATATATATTTTGAAGTAATGAGCCAAAAATAATAAGTTCATGCACTTACCTAATATTTTATTAGTGCTGAAACATGAAGAAAATGAATTGTTTAATAATTTAGTTAAATCATAGTATCGTATATCATAGTATTTTTTTTTTTTAGTTTGAATTCTTATTTGCATGTTCGGATTTAGTTTGTGGCGAGAAACGGAGATCATTACAGTTTACATTCTCGAAGACTATGTTCTCGCCGTTGCTTCAAGTTCGATCATTATTTTTTCCACATAAATTTTGCAAGTAGTTGGCTTAAGAAAACCATGAAAATTAACAACCATTTCTTCTCGTAAATTATATTTGTTTAACTGTTCAGTAATTTATGTTAATTACTTTTGTTTTCCTTTCAGATGGCTAGCTGTGACGCATTTTGAACCCACAGACGCCAGAAGAGCATTCCCTTGTTTCGATGAGCCAGCAATGAAAGCGAGATATAAGATTACCATGGGAAGAAAGGAAGGATACGTCTCCCTCAGCAATATGCCATTGGAAAAAACTGAGCCAATGTAAGTCCTACCACTGCATATTATTCGAATTTAAAATTGTAAGTTCTAAGAATAACAATTCGATATTCTAAGGAGCTATTGATATTTGATTCGATATCTATTCGATATCTATTCGATATTTGTGTATAAACACACTAAATCTATAAGGAATTAGGTTAGAAATTGTTCCTGGGGATTACTGGCATCTATGCCCTATAAGAGCCCATACGTGTGGGGTATGATACCACTTGGCTATCTTACTACCCGGGAAATTGGGGAAGGAAAGCAGGCTGGGACGATATGTTAGGTACCATCCCGGGATTTTCGCCTGCCGTGAATAAGGAAAACACAGGAAACATCTCAGTCTGGATGGCTTGCATGGAAAACTTTTAAACTTTTTCGAGCGAGTGCCACCATCGGGAATAGCACCCAGGACATTTAAATTTATAAATAAATATGAGTTTTGCCCTTAGAAAACAAGAAAATAATTATACTTTGAAAATTTATATCATACTTCCATTTGATTTACAAATTGCACGATCAGTGCAGAAGGAAATCAGATTCACTTTTTGGGTCATTTTGGACGTATCTTATCTTTGAAATCTCCATCTGAAGTTCCCTTCAGAACCTAAAAGAGTCATATTCTTATAGTGTGAATAATTGTGGGTTTATAATATTATAAAATCAGTGGTAAAGTTTCCATGTACTTACGGGTGTCGTAACTTTCTTTTTTTCTTATAGCTTTGGTATCTGGACTTGTTTTCATTGTTCTCTGAACGCCCTAAATAGGAATTGAAGTGAGTGAAGCAAGCTTCTACCATTGGATGTATATGATAATACTGCCGTCCTAAGCGAAAAGACCTTAACTCCACATTGTTTGAAAATCGAGATATTGGTATGGGAATGTTCGTAGTACACTTCTGCATCTCTCTAAAGTGAAATTGACGTGGATTGACCAATCGGTAGGGGTTATGACTTCACGAGTGTTTACCTTATGTTCAAAACTGTAACTGAAAGTAAGCAAAAATACCTTAAGTGGCAATTCATAAGCAAGAATATTTAACTGTATTACCACATAAATTTTAGATCGTGAAAATATATTTAATAAAGTTTTACTGAAATACAACTAATTTGAACGTACAGCCTAAGCCAAAACGTGTTTTGTTTATTTTCTCGAAAGTATGTGAAATGGAGATAAGACCTTTTCGCTTAGCAGGGCAGAATAAGGCTTATAGGTATCTCTTTATTGCTTGATAAATTTTATTTAAAAAATGAAATGAAATCTTTCAGTTTTAAGTCCCATGGTTATGCCGTGTAGGCTAAAGGAGACGATAATAATGAGGATGAATGAAATAGTAGAATGAAGAGAGTGGGATAACCCTGAAGAAGCCCCTACAAGGTGTTCGTTCCTCATAAAGGCCAGTGCGCTGGGATCAACCCACGGACCCCACGGACTGGTGGTAAACTCTTGGACACCGCGGCCCAACTTTCATAAAAGCCTACAGTATATGCATTGTTTAGGTTGGGAACAATTTATCTAAGTAGTAATTTTAACTGTCTTTGAGACTTCTGTATTCGTGTCCCTATCGTGTTGTGATACATAGAAAATGATAAACGAGTGAAATCAGGATATGTAATTTTTTTAAAGTATCTAGCGCGTGTCCCTTCAGTGTATGTGATTCTGGGTTGGACTCTCGGTTCGAGAACACAAAAACTGAAGTTTCATTTAGTTAATTTTTTGTGATCCACAAAAGGTTTTCTCATGTTGTTCTCTTAAATTTTGTTGAAGTCTTGTCTCACTTTGTTTCTCGAAGATTTTTTTTATCTTGTCTTGATTCTCGAAGAATTTTACCGTATTTTCGTCTCCTCCCGATTCTCGGAAAGCTTTTCTCATCCTTTCTTGAAAATTTTCTTGTTTCGTTTTGTTAATTCGTGTACACTCATGTCTAAAATGAGTGTTGCATATTCTTCTTGAGAGAATATGATTTGATAATGATTTTGTATTGTACTTTTAATACTTGTACTATGTGCATAATCGGGATATGTACCCTGTATATTTATGGTAAATTTCATAGAAAAAGAATTATAAATGCGAAAATTAGAATGAGTAAAACAAAGTGTTGTTAAATGGACAAGAAAATTTTATTTTAGTTTTATTGTTCTTATTTAATGCACTTTTGACATGAAATTTGCCATCTACATGTCTTTGCCGATTCTACACACACTAACATAATAAGAAGTATCGGGTGAATTCGTTATCAAATTATATTCCTACAACACCATATTTATAGACATGCGACAATAATTTTGGACATGAGTATACAACAGTTATGACCTGATTTCCTGCCTAATTCACTCGTTCAAAAAGTATAAAAGCTTTATCAGGCCAAGCATCCTAAGCGAGATTTTCCTGAGCTTTCTTCATTCACACCAGACAAATGTCGAGATGGTACCTAACATACAGTTCCCAAGCCGCTTCCTTCTTTCCCCCACATACTTTTTCCTCGGATAGTGTGATCCCTGAAGGATATCATCCTCCTACATGACGGCCTAACGTGATCATAGATGCCGAAAGCCCAGATATCTAATTCCTAATCCTAATTTTAATCTTGCCTAATTTAATATAGTCCTAAAATGATACCTGACTTACGCATCTGCGCCTGCGCTAAATAAGCTAAACAGTTCATGATTTGTCTATCTTCAGTGCTTGAGTAATGGTCAAAGTAGAAACATTTAATTATTGGTTCTTCACTTTATTTGTGCTTATTTTGTGTAGCTGGGTCTCATACGACCCCAGGGTGTTCTTCCTGCTACGAAAATAGCATCGTTAGAAACTTTTATTTTTTGTATTTTCCTTCGCACTCTTTACGGTCGAAGAGCAAAACATCATGGCCTAAATAGGTAAGGAACTCATATTGGGAGAACTATCTGCAATATTGGGTGGGGAGACCAGTGTTGGGTAAGTTACTTGTAATAATGTAACGCGTTACAAGTTACTTTACTTTCTCTTAAAATGTAACGCGTTACTTGCCCCAAGAAAATAACTGTTACTTTACTTCGAAAGTAACGCGTTACTGTTAGGTCCGAAACTTTGAATATGTGAAACAAATCTTCTTACTTCAATTTTCCGTACTATCATTACTACCGCTATTATTATTATTATTATTATTATTATTATTATTAATAATAATAATAATAATAATAATAATAATAATAATAATAATAATAATAATAATAATAACTGTGTATAAACATTAAAGACAGGCGGTTTGTATTTGAATACTAAAAAAGTAGTTGAATGCCAAGCTCGGTAGTCTTGAAGTCTAAGAGTCAAGGACATTGTTCACGAGCTTCTGAATTTGGGTTGAGAATCTAGGTTGAGTATTCGGGCTCGAGCCGAACATTGTTCAAATTAGAAGGCACTGGTGAAATATCTTCAAAACTGATCGGCCCAGGTTTAGAATTGCTAAAGACTCGAGCAGCTCGGCTCACAGCTCATTAGCTATCGACCCGAACCGAGAAGTGAGATTGAGCCCTTGGCTCAGTTGAGCAGAATCAAGCAGACGGCTCATTCCAACCAAGTCAGCTCGAACCGATGGTTCGCCCTAAGCGAGCTGGCTCGAGCCATCGGATCAGTTGAGCCGAGCCGAGCTGAGCTTGTTATTTAAAAAATTTCTTGTGGTCTCGCTACCGAGACGAGACGCGATGCGAGCATTATCCCCTCTCGTGAGCAACATTAAAAGTATTCCACATTACTGCTTAGCTTATATTTCTCATGGATTTCTCTTTCCACTGTAATCAGGCTATGATTTCAAAACGAGTTAAAACGAGCGAGCCATTTATCAAACTCGACTCGACTCAAAACGTGACGCCAAAAACAGTGAATCGGCTCGGAACTCGACTCGAGAACATAACCTTTGACTCGACTTGAAAGTCGACTTGAATTCGAGTCGATTTTTAACTTGAGTTGTGCCCATCCCTATGCGTTAGAAAAAATGGTTGCTTATTATTATTCTGTTAAACTAATTATATAATAATAACAATGTTGTTATGTAAAATTTAAAATACAGAAAATAGATAAACATTACACTACAATTAATAAAATGAGAACATATAAACTGGGGGTGAATCAAAACTTGCCAGTAACTAAAAACGATACATGCTTTTTAAAGCTAGTTGTTCCAAACCCTATAATCAACGGGACTTTAGGATACGCAAACTAACTTAAAATAACTAATATTACATACCATCAACATTACATCTATAAAGTAGGCCTGATCAGAACAATTTATTCATATTAACCACTTACTGTATATTGTTAATTACGGCACCCTAGTTGTTGAAACATATTTCCAACCGGTACACCACTTTACTTTTAAATTTTGTCCACTATCATCTTCAGGTTTTAAGAAAAAGTGTTCTCAAATGTTCGAACGATAAAATAATTTCGTTCTCCATCTTTATAAAAACAACACCAATCAAAGTAAAATAGACTACCGGTACTCGTAGTTCACTCACTGAATGTATTGATTTGGAGCTGTCAAAATCTACAACAAAATCTTCCAGGTGCTTGCTATCAGTACACATGATTTCCCTGAGGCTGTCCTCATCTTCCAAAAACAGCAAGTGGCATTATGATCTTATCTGTTTCTTTTGTGTCAGTGACCGACTGTTGATCACTGACATACGTAGTTCATGCTCCATTGTTACATTCTGAGAAATTCTCTTACAGGAAAGAAAAATTTGTTTCCGAAAAAAATATATACATGTATTGTAGTTATTCATCCGACATGTAACGCGAAGAAAGTAACGCAAACTAGGTACGTTACTTAAAAAGTTGTAACGCGTTACCGTTACAGTTACTTTGGGAAAAATGTAACGAGTTACTAGGAAACGTTATTTGCGTTACGTTACTTCCCAAGACTGGCGGAGACATCTGCCCCAAACTGTGAAAGAATCACCAAGTGGAAGACCTATTCGGTGTGTTTTTTTCTGTCCCCGGGACAAACAAGCGTGTGTATTGCTTACGCAGCTTATATGCTGAAGATCGCTTTGGAATTTGTGGCGAATGTAAATATGTGAAACGCCCGTCAATAATGCCGTGAAAAAAGTCACATTTTTTAAAACTTGTGTAGTTGTTTCAAATAATTTGGACGAGAAAAAATATTAACATTTGGATTACTAATGAACAGAAAATTCTGTATTCTTCTAATTGGTGACCTACCTGGCTATAACAATAATCTAACATAACTTAATCCAACCTAATCAGTTGCAAAAATACATGTTAGGTTAAGTTATAGATATACGTCGGAAGGTCACCAGTTAGAAGATTACCGAAAATTTAATAATAAACCATTAACGCAATGTTTGTATTCAATAATCAAAGCTGTTCTCAGACTATGAGAAATTTCACTTGCATAGGTGTGAGTACACATGTTGTGGTTTAATCTGTAATAAATTAGCACATGGTAAAAGCTCTTACTTGACTGGTGTTTTCTAAATGTATACATGTTGTAATGAGTCGTATATGACCTTACGGTGTACTTTGTGTCATGGTAATGCTATGGTGTTCTTCCAGGCCTAGAAGTGATCAGAATCCTTCTGCGAGACGAAAAATGAACCACGAAAAGTGTGATAAAGTAACATTTAAACTATATTTATTATTGGAGTACATTGTATTGTGTAAATGATTTGCGTATCTTTAAACGTTGATAAGTGCTCATTATATTCGTTCAACCATTTTATCAATTTTCAGTGTTTATGCTATGATCCACAGAACACTAAAACAGTATTTAAGATATTTGGATGAAATTGTATTATTTCTCTCGTTGTCTCGAAAACAAGTATTGATAAATTTTTCATTTCGTCTCTGATTTAAATAGACACTTCTCGCCTCCAATCATTCTCTTTCATTATTAATCCGTCTTCTTTAGCCTAAAGGACAGAAACGTGGGACATTAAACTAAAAATAATCATTTCATTTTCTCAAGTTAATAATGAATATGAAATATAACCAAAATTTTCGATAATATTAAACTCTTTATTTAGTAATTATTTAGTCCCCATGTTATTTGCAAATGATGTCTTATTAATTCTGACACATTATTAATTTCAGTGAGGACAAACCGGGCTGGTTTTGGGATCATTTTGGAGAGTCTGTTCCGATGTCAACGTATTTGGTGGCGTTTGTAGTTTGTGATTTTGCAGCTGTGGAATCAGAGAAAAGCTTAAGTAACACAAGGTTCCGAATGTGGGCTCGAAAGGATGCTATAGACCAAACCAAATATGCAAGTGAGATTGGACCCAAAATTCTGGAACATTTTGAGGAGTATTTTAATGTTAGTTACCCTCTTCCGAAGCAAGATATGATAGCAATTCCTGACTTCAGTGCAGGAGCTATGGAGAACTGGGGTCTTATTACTTATAGGTAAGGATATTTCAAGAATATATTCCTCTTCGTAATAGTATTTCATATAAAATTACTTCATTACATGTAGATACAAAACAGTATATCTACTTTTATCAAAATAAAAGGGTTAAAGATTAGAGTAAAGATACTGATTGGGTATTTCAGATACCGTTTGATAAACTGCCGTATGTTTATATTCGTTAGGTTAACAAGTAACTGTGTCATGTGTACACCATGCGAAAGAGTTTGGTTTGTATGGCGTGAGAATTTCTTAATTGATACTGAAACCAGAAACGACCACTTCGGGTTCCAGTGGAGAGATTAGAGTGGAGTTGGCGTATACAGTATTCTTGTGGCGCTTAATTGATTGCAGAAAACCGTTTCCCGCTTTCTATTACAGTTTTTACTTTGTAGTAATTAACGTTAATACCGGAAGTGGTTTGATTCTGCCGAAGAGAGTACTTATGTTTAGGAAACTAAATGAATTTTAAAAAGCTGAGAATGCTTGAAGAGAATTGCCAGAACGAACTTAAAAACAATTATTGTGTTCGAAATTTATATGAAATCGTATACTAAATTTATTTGATTAAATTCAATAAATAATACACTTACATATTTGAAACCAGTATAGTAGGGGATTTATTGACTTAGCTATATTGAGCTGCCACTTTTTATCACCGTATATATACTGAAAATGTTCACCGTGTGTTTTCATGGTGAGTGGAGGTGATTTGAGAGCTCCGTGCTTACATCGCCTGTATTTTCAATTGTGTTTTTTCTTCAGTTTTTGATGGTCCTGTGAGTAGGACTGTTTAGTGGTTATATACTGTAAATTGTGTTAAGTCGTACGACGTTATGAATACTATTCGACAAAACACGTTAAAATTTGAATTTGACAAGAATTTCCGTCAATTACGACCACCTCTGGCGGAACTACACATTTGGTTAAGTGAACAATTTCCTGATATTATGAATCAAATGATTGCTATCCAATTACACAATGACGATTTCTGTGTCTATATTAAAATGGGTACTGCCCTACATTTTGAGCATGCTTTACGTACTTTGCCCAATTCTGTTCCTTTCCGTCATTCGATTGGTGTTTCCTCTTTTGTGCATTTTTTGGATGCTGCAACCAATTATACTAAAGTTCGCATTTGTGAATTACCATGCGAACTTTGTGACGATATAGTGCGTGATACTTTGCGTGAATAAGGTGAGATTAAACAAATGATACATCAAAAATGGAGAGTTCACTTAAAATATCCTGTGTTGAATGGTGTACGCGCTGTTTATATAGAATTGGTGAAACATATATCCCATCTAAACTTCACTTCATGGGTTATAAGGCGTCTATTGTGTACCCTGGACAGCTTCATACATGTTTCTGCTGCTTAAGTACTGATCATCTAGTTTCCAACTGAAATGCTCCAGCTCGACAGTTACCCCGTCCTCAGCAAAAAACGTAGGAACTTCGTACGACACCTTTATCCAATGGTACTCTCCCGAAAACCCCGCAATACTCGTTAAACCACCGGTCTATTTCCTTACGCCCCGGTGTTCATACAAGTGTACCTGATATGTCTTCAGCTTCCTCTCCTCCGCCCCGGCCCGCAGTGAATGATCACACTGAATTTCCTATTTTAAGTTCAGAAGCCATAAATAATACTGTGTCAACTACTCCGGCTCTACAAGAAAGTGTGGGACCACATCAACGGATCTGGACCAGCTCAGTGTTACATATTTAGTTCCACGATAAATGTGGCAACGTCGCAGAATGATAATGTGTCCTTGCCCACCTCAAATGTTCTTCTAACCAAGAATCCAATAACAACTAGTGATGGGTAAATTCCCGGGAAGATATTTTTCGGGAATATTTCCTGGGAATATTCCCAAAAATGGGATTTTTCCGGGAATTTATATACATTCACAAAGAAAATTGCATTCTATTACTATATTATGATTTCAAAGTTAAATTCGTTTTTTTTATCACAGTATATTATTACAGTTGTCCCCAGAGGATTCTTTAAAATGTATATTCTGAACGGCACTATGTTACTTTATTAATTTTTTATATTATTTCGAGAGTACGCATAAGTGTATATTTACTTAGAATTCTATGAAAGTACACATGTGGAAAAAATGGTATAGTAAATCCACATATTTTTGCACCGCTAAACCGTTTAAATTTATAAGTAAGTGGATTTTCTAAACTTCACTCTACTACTGATATCATAAACATATTACATTTTTAAATGTTATAAACAAATTAGATTGGGTTACTGCCAGAAGATACGTCTCAGCACTTTATCAACATTTGCGCATACATACTAGTTCACAAAATTTGCAAGATACTGACTTATCTTTATAATTTTGCACGTAACATTGCCTCACATGACCTTTCTTCCTAATTTGTTCTCGAAATTTCATGCGTTAATTCACATGTAAGAGAAGTCCGAGTACCTCTTCAGAAGCTGAAGTCAGAGACAGGAGACAGATCGAGGTCTATTACTAAAGATGGTTCGGGGTGTATTAATTGTACTTCATCTCTATTTCTACATAATTTCTATTTTACTTTACAAACTGGTTCCTTTTCAGAATTTGTAAACTAGCATTTTGCTACTTTTTAGTGCAAATGGGATTGGAACAAATAAATCATATTATTAGTTATATAAAGTACAGTCAACGAATTTTATTTTCTAAACCTCCAAATTATTTAAAGCCTAGAAGTAAATCATAATAAATGAAAGTAAAGTAATTAGTCATACGGTTCTTATAATTTGGAAGAGAACATAAAGAAATGGAAATAAATTCCTTCCCGGGAATTTATTTGCCTGAGAAAAAATCCTGGAATACATATTCCCATTTTTTACTTTCCTTCGCACCGGGAATATTCCCACTGCCCATCACTAGTTCAGGATTTGTTAATAGTACTTCGTTTCTATTTCTACATAATTCTATATTACTTTACAAAATGGTATCTTTCCATCATTTGTAAATTTGTACTTTGCTACTTTTGGCGATTGTTCAGCTTTGGCGGGTCAGATTTTGTACTTTTTTTTGCGATATTCTATTCCGATGTTTTTGTTTTATGGTTTCATACATTAAATTACGTTACCAACATTAAATTTTGACAACATTACCGAGTAAGCGTTAGTGAGTGAAGGCGGGTTATAGCCACGCAGGGGAACGTTGTTTTCTGTCTTCGTTACCAACAATTCACTTTCTTTTCTCACATAAATCACTTCGACTTACCTTTACGGTTTGTACAAATCTCCTACTGCCCCCCCAAAATGTGTTCGATACTTTCTTGACTACTTGAACACTACTATCAATTCATGTCTTCCGTAAATCATCCTACTTTTTGCTAGTTTTGGCCCTCCAATACTAAATAATTACTCTTTTTTAGTGCAAATGGAAATTGAACTTGATAAAACATATTATGAGTTATATCAAATACTGTCAAAGAATTTAAAATTTTTTAACCTCCAAATTCTTTAAAACCTAGAAGTAAGTCATAATATATAAAAATACAATAATTAGTCATATAGTTCTTATAATTTGGAAGATAAAGTAAAGAAATGAAAATAAATTCCTTCCCGGGAATTTATAGGCCAGGGAAAAACCCGGGAATATTCCCATTTTTAAATTCCTTCCCACCGGGAATATTCCCACTGCCCATCACTAATAACAACTACTGACACTTCACTTAAATCTTCTTCGCCTCTTTCTAGAGTTCCTGGAAATTAACTCCGGAGGTCATTATGGAGAAAACGAAGAGTCATTTCAAATAAAACAGATAGTGGCAGCCAAGCAACCCAAGACTGCGTGAGTGATTCAGAAATACATATCGGTAGGGGTGACCTTGACTCTGATATGGTTTATAACACTCTCCGCAACAGACGAATTTCGTAATCAGAGTGTTGTTGCAGAACCTTCTGTTTCGTAAGTTCTTGTGTCGTGCTTCTAGTCCTCAACATTCATGTAATTTCTTTCTTTTTTGTTTTGATGCTATATGCATTCTTTTATACGATTCATGCAGTGCAGTGTTCATGTGATGTTTTCAAGACTGTTTATTTTATTTCATTCTTCCATTATTTTTTTAAATAAATGTTGGGACAGTCGGAGGCGTATGCATTCTTGGAGGCAGAAAGATTTTTCTTCATTTCTGTAGTGTGGGGTATTCTTACACAACTTCTCTGTTTTTTGTTGTTATTTTTTCATGTTTTTTTCTTATATTTCATTATTCACTTGATGGTAGACCACCCATATATTAATCGACCTAATGTTTGCCATTTGTGTTCTGTAAACATTGTTGACATTCACCATTCAGCGAAACAAAATAGTCTAAAAATTGTTGTGCTTCAAAATGATTACGACCTGGTTCTACTTCAAGAAGTCAGCATGTCCAAATTTGAATTTATGCCTATGTACACTGCGATTGTGAATTTTGGTACTCAGAACCGAAGTACTGCTATTCTAGTCAAAAAGGGTATTGTTGTAGAACGTGTTAAGCAACTTCCCTCTGGCCGTGGCATCAGTATCTTTTGAGATGGATTCAATATTATCAATGTATATGGTATTTCTGGGACGTTAATAGGCACTCTCGTGAAGATTTTTATAATGAAAAAATTGTCCATCTTTTGCCAGATAATTGTGCTCCTATTATTATGGCTGGGGACTTTAATGTCCTTGAAGGACAAATCGACACAACTGGCATTTTCCACCCTATTGTCACTTTTACCCGCCTTCTTCAACAGTTAAGCCTTCGGGATGTATGATGGCAACATTGGACTGTCCCAAAATTTACCTTTAAGAATAGTTCTATGATGTCAAGACTAGATCGCTCCTACATAACGTCTTCTCAGTGTTCCAATATAGTTTAAACGGGCATCCATGCTCTCATTCAGTGACCAGGCAGCAGTTTATTGTGTTCTTAAAATTCGAACAGGTGTTTCCCATACGCATGTTAGAAGTTACTGAAAATTAAATGCTCAACTTCTCCATTCAGATACTATTAAGAATGATTTTTGACAACGTTGACAATTTTGGATACGTCAACAACGTTATTTTTCGACTATCTCTCAATGGTGGACTTGTTACGTTAAACCAAATATAAAACTTTTCTTTCAATGGCATGGCAAAGAACTTAAGCGCGAGACTCATCACACTTTAGAATATTACTATACGTTTTCAACCTAGTAGCCCTCAAAATATCAGCTATATACATAGGATTAAAGCACAGATTACACGTTTACAACTTCGCACTCTTCAAAGTTTACAACTTCTCATCTCATGAAGCATGTTGTAAATCAGAATGAATCTCCTTTTATCAATTTATTCAATCGAAGCAACGTCGCCAACAGCAATATATTGAAGCTATTATGGTAGATGGTGTTGGTGCAGTTATGGATGTTCATGATATTCAACATCATGTTTATGAACATTTTTTTCGGTACATTGTCCTGGACAAATCAATGTTACTGCACTCGAGACATATTTCTTTGAGTCACTGCCCGAGGTACGCCAACAATTAATGGGGGATATTACTCCAACTGAAATACGAGAAGCATTGCGTACATGTAAGGATCGTAAATGTCCCGGACCTGATGGGTTTATTTATGAACTATATGTCACATACTGAGATCTTGTTGGATCTGAGTTATGTCATATTTTAATGAACTCATAAGGCATCAAAATTTTATAGATAATCAAGTGTCATTGTCCTCATACCTAAAACGAACTGTCCATTGACTATACAGAATTACCGTCCGATCACGTTACTTAATACTGACATGGAACTTTTCTCTAAAGTGTTAACACAACGTTTGGAACATGTTTGTCATGAGCTTATTAGTGATTTCTATTCACCAATTCATCCTACCAAGAATGTGTTTACTGCACTTAGCAAGATCCGTGACATCACTGAATATTTTAAATTTAAACGCATCCCTGCATGCTTATTATCAGAATGCGTTTGATTTTTTATGCTATGAATATACTTATACTGCCTTAAAAGCTTGCAGGTTTCCTGATTATTTTAATGACCTTCTTAATACGTTTTACTCTTCCGCTACTTCCATTGTACAAATCAATGGTCACTTGACGGCGCCTTTCTCAATATGTCGTGGAGTCCGATAAGGTTGTGCTTTATCTATGCATTTATTTAGTCTCGCGCTTGAACCTCTGTTCTACCATTTAGTGTCCCTAACCTCATCAGTAGATCATGATTTTCACAATATCAGCGTTCAACTGTTTGCTGACGATGTGAACATTCTTCTCACTAGGAATAACCAGTTTGAGCACATTGAACAATGTATACAGACTTTTGTGCAGGTGAGTGGTGAAAAAATCAATGTGAGCAAATCAAAATTATTAGTATATAATGTTTCTGTGGATCACTCACCCTTTTCTCTTGAACACCCTTATCTGATAGCCGAACACGTACAAATCCTTGGTATTATATTTACAGAGCGCAATGACATCACGACAGATATAATTTGGTACCCTGTTCTTCAGAACTTACGTCTATTTAGTGCAGCTAACAAATGTCGGAACGCATCTGGTTTGTTAACACTTATATACTTTTAAAAGTGTGGTATGCCGCTCAGATATTTCCGCTGCTTGAATCTTATGCCAAAAAATTGATTCTTTGATAGGTTGGTTTTTATGTACTGGTTTTTATTTTCGACTACCACAACCCATTACCTATTGTTCATATCTTCAAGGAGGACTACAAGTTTTTAATGTGCGCCAGAAATGTAAAGCTCTTTATATGCGTACTGGCTTGAAATTATTCCTTGATTCTGACTCCCACACGTCGTAATGGATAGCGTGCTGGGCTTTTTCATTAACTGACAATAATCCGCCTTACATTCGATTTTTTCTCATTGCCCTAAATATGTAAAGCAACTCGTGTCCGCATGGGCGTATTTCGCACAGTCACCTGCGACTTGCAACATGTCCACTAAAATATTACTTCACAGTGTTGTATGTCATTCTGTGCCTCGTATTTCTATGAAGTTTCCTACATATGACTGGTTTGTGATCTGACATAATGTGCACACCAAAATATTATCTTCACACATTTGTATTGTTTGATTGAGCTTTATTCATGATTTACATCCTACTAATGAACGACTTCACATTATTCGTCGTGCTGATTCTCTTAATTATGTGTACTGTGGTTGCCTGGATACACTTTTGCATCGTGTATCGGAATGGAATGATAGTCTAACATCTGGACCTCCTTATGTGGTTTATTGCGGTGATCTGTCGTAAACCGGCTCACTATTTTGATCGCCGTATGCTTGCTTTTCCGGACTATGTGTGGTATCCATATACTAAACTTAATGCTGTTAATTGGCTTATTGGGTATACTATCTATTATACTCTGTTTTTTCGGCCAAAGTGTACAGTGGAAGAATGTTATTTGTGTTTAAAATATGTTTGTAATCAGACTATTCTTCAGTTCACTAAGACTGACCGGTCTGTATTTGCAAATTTTCTCACAGTGATCTTGAAAAGTTTGATAATATCCTTGTCCGACGTTATGTAATATCAGTATTTGTAATGTAATGTAATAGGTAATTTAGTTCAATAAATGTATTTAGTAATTAAAAAAAAGAAGTAGAGCGTTGGCTTCGCATTCGGGAGGTCGTGGGTTGGATTCCCGCTGTTGACCATTCTAACAGGTTTTCATACAAGGCAAATACCGGAATTGTACATACTAAACCGGCCCTAGCCGATACGTTCCCAAATCTGTTCCATTGTTGTTAGATATCCAGTATAAAATGGCCTCTGAGCTGTATCTGGTGATTGTTAAATAGATAAATAAATAAAATAAATTAATGCTAGAACCTAAAATTCTCTCTTTCTCTTAAACTTTAATTTTAAATACCCTTCAATTACTTTTTTCTTGTTACTTGTACAAATATTTAAACTTACTTAAGTTATTAATCATAGTAAAATATTTTCCAGTCTACTTTTCGTGTTGTCCCCACGGCAAATTTTTAAGATTGAAGATTTCTATTTTCTTAATGCATGTTTTTGAGTTTCAATTATTGCTGTATTTATAATAACTTGTTCTGCAGCAAACGTTATTCAGTACGATTTACAATCATTTCAAAACGTAGATGTTAATACAATTTAAAATAATGCGTTCTCGTATTTTTCCTAAACACATTTCACATTCGTACCATTTGACTGTGATTCTATCTCTCCCTCTTTAGTTGGGACTTTTTTTTGTTTACTTTGTTCAACACAATACCCAGAAACATTTGATTAATAAATCCAATTTCTGACTAAAGCTTCTTTTAATGCTAAATTAATCGTTTGTGTTTTGTTTTATTTATTGTAGAACTGGAGTTTTAAATCAATTAATCAGTAGTAAGGGTTTCTACTACTCTGGATTTATATTATGACATTGTGATGCTCTTGAACTATAGTGAAATAGAGCGTTTTATATCGTTTTATAGAGAAACAGCACTTCTATATGACCCTGAGGTTTCATCTTTACCAAACAAGGAATGGACGGCAAACACCATAGCCCATGAACTAGCTCACCAGTGGTTTGGCAACCTCGTTAGTCCCAAATGGTGGACAGATCTCTGGCTCAACGAAGGTTTTGCAACATATGTTGCCACTTTAGGAGTTGATCACGTAAGTTATTCTTCATAATATACAGGGAGTTGATTTATTAGTATCACTAATTTTATACTAATTTCTATTTGAAAAATGAAATGAAATCTTTGAGTTTTACGTCCCACGATTATGTCGGCGGGGCTAAAGGAGACGGTGAAGATGAGAAATGAATGAAATGGTGGAATGAAGAAAATGGAAGGAAAGGGGAGAATCCCGAGAAAACTCACGAGCATAGTATTTGTCCATCACAAAGTCCACACTAATTTCTATTTGATTTTAAGAGTGGTTTATTCAATCATAATTAGTAGTAGAAGTTCGATGTGCATTTTTAACCAGTACGTTTTCTATTTATAGAGAAATCCCAAAGTCACAATCATTACCTCTATTACAGTAATGAGATGTACTTTAATATACGTACTTTACTGAAGTTACGTTTAGCGTTACCTCTGACCAAAATCACAATAAAGCCAAGACTTTGCTCGAAAGAGTAAATGCATAAATTTTGTTGGATGCAGTATGCAATGTGAATCAAAATTTCCACAAACACTAAACAAAGTCATTTATTATAGAAAATGTGGAGATAATACGTGAGACTATTCCCGGTGACCAAATTAATTGTAATAATTTGAAAGTAATTCTCGACACGGGTCTAAAAGGTTAAATTAATGAAAATATAATTATGGGGTTTATTCATGATACGCAAATGAATTACAGAAGGAAATATACAGAGCAATGTAAGAATTTTATAAAAGAAAATATGAAGACATACGTAGAAGAATTCGGAAGAGCCGATGAAATACTGTATATGGAAATTCAGTGGAAACAAGGAGGTACAGGAAGATGGAAAGAATAACGCGTAGCCTAGACTTTCAAGAAAGAAATATAGTAAGCGAGGATGATAAATGGTTTTTAGTACTTTGGGACAATTTTAAAATAGCTGCTACATTGAGGCGGGGAAAGGAGAGGCAACGTAGTAATTTCAGTAATACGTCATTCGATTTTAATATGAACATTTCCACTTGTTTCAGTTATTCAACCTTGGAACAAGTGAAAATGAAAAACCCTATCATACTCCGGACCTCACAGTTGGCAGAATTCTCAATTTTGTCGCACATGCTCAGGGCTCACAAGTCGATAGCTTTCATGTTCGCAACTAGGCTTACGTCGCGAGCTAAGACGAGTCGTAGGCAGAGTACGTCGCGTGCTAAAGTCGGATGTTTCTTCTTTCCAAACACTTTCCCTCTGCTAGTGAACTCAAAGACAATTTGAGTACATTGGCAGCAACTCAGTACAATGACGTAACAGCAAAGAATTTGTGTTGCCTTATGATTAAATGCATGAATGTTCTGACTGATATGTTGAAATGTAGAGTACGGTAAAATTCTCTTTTAATAGTGACCTTTGAATATTTTCTAGGTGGAACCTCTTTGGAATGTAAAAGAATATACTGCTTTCAACTTATTGAGTTCTACATTTGACTTGGATTCTCTCAAGTCTTCTCATCCTGTATCTGTTCCTACCGGAAATCCTGAGGAACTTCCTCAGATATTTGATACACTCTCTTACAAAAAGGGTAAGTACTTTCGTAGCAGTGTTACAAATTGACGAGAAATTTTGATTTTAAATTTATTGAAAACGGAAATTAACTTTGTATAATGCTGTAATGTAGTAAAAATTTCAAAACAGAACTGAAATTAAAGAAATCCGCAGCTGATATGCTGTGAAACTAACGAAATTACACACAAGAAAACAAATAAAGATAGCTATCAATGAAAACACTCTTGCAGTGCAAGATATACTGTAGCTACTCTTTGGAGCTTAGTAGCATTAAACATTCATGCACTGCGACTCTCTATTAGTGTTGTGTTGTGTGATAACACTGACTTGTGAGAAACACGTCACATATAGGTCCTATATCTCATATAATGTTCATTTTTCTAATGCAGTTTTTGATTCGGATTTCAAATCTGAAGGGCATTTTACTATAGCACGTCAAATTTTGATGATATCGTCAGTTTTGTCATGCAGCATTTATTTCAAGTTTCTGAGCAGTCGTGCTCAGATATATGAGCAACTCAGGGGGAGATAATGATATGTGACATCTTGTAACTTTTGAGTAAGTATGAAAAAGTGCAACATTCCTATGCAATGTAATACAATGTTACATATAAAGCAGGCCTCCCTTATGATGTGATGGTACATTTCTGAACTTCAACTACCTACATACTGTTTTGTGCTCCGATCCAAACAATCTTACTGAATATCTCAATTTCGATGTAGGTGGCTCCTACTAGTAACCTTTTCAGAGTCGTTCATATAGGCTACATATGCGGATAAATGGATTTAACTATTGGTACAGCGACATCACACTTTCGGTACGGACAAAAATACGTGGGCAGTTCTTTGCAATGAGTGACAATACGAATTCAAGGTCTTATGCTAATCTTCGGGTGGAATACAGTATTGAAGCATCTCGACTGTTCATATTGAAGCATCTCATTTATGTAAGACAATTTGAAGGCAGTATTATTACACAATGGAAACATATAAGTATAAGCATCGTTTGGATACTCTCCTCAGCTGAAAGAGACGTACGATACTATGTTGCTAGTTCTTGAAAGAAAAAAAAATGTTATTTTCAGAGTACAATTGGCGTGTATGTCGTGATCTAAAAGTAATCACCATTCGCATGGAAATGCAGAGAGAGTACAAGTACTGCTGCTTAATCTACGAATGGGACTGCAGAAATTGGAAGCATCACTACATAAACAAGAATTAGCCGATCGGAGATAAGATACAGGCAGGAACTAAAGATGTTCTTCATGTGCCGTTGTTTGAGAGTGATACACTTAATCATGGCACTGCTTCATATAAATATGGGGTTCATGAAGAATTTCGTGAAAACACCAGATAAGAACTCAAAAATTTTACAGTACCTATACATCTAGTTTCGGAAGTTGAGTAATACGAAAGTGGAAGGTGTGTTCATAGGTCCACATAAGATAATAGCTGTCAGACATTTCCAAGACTTAATGGGTGGTACTGAAAGAAATGCATGGGTGTCATCAAGTTATTGTACCCTATTTCTTATAAAACTGTTTACTATGTAAATGTTGTGCAAAAATGCATTAGTGCGTACAGATAACTGGATTGCAACATAACCCCTAAAATTAATCACCTTCATTCTCGTTGTCGTAATTAATCCAATTGAGTAGAAAATTGGTATTAATTAACCCAATTAATCACCATGAAAACGCCAAACACGTATTTCAAACTTTGACCGTTTCTGATTTTGGAAACGCTCCTGCGTACGCTATAAGTCATAACTCGGAACCTTGTATATAACATCTTCATTTTTTTAAAGTAATACGTAAACGTTTGTTGTAACTCTAATTGAAACGTTTGGGTTGCAAGCCGAGCGAGCAAGACAATTGTTCCAAATGTATTTCTTTGCAAACCAACAGCAATCTTGATTTAATATGGCGCCAATACTTTTGCCGCGGGCCACGTCGTTTACTCTTTTCGAACACATTTCCTTTCTCCTTGTTCGTTCGGCGCCCTCTTGCTTTCAGCGCCCGGGGCTACGGCCCCGCTCGGCCCCCCATTAGTTAAGGTTCTGCAAACTGAAAACACGGAAAAAGTTTTTTTCCAGACATTCATTAAATTGTTCAATCACTTACCACAAAGCAGTAAACTGAAAAAATAAAAGAAAACATGTTAAGAAATTCAAGGCTGTAATAAGAAAATTTCTATTAAATGCTCCATTTTATTGTGTCGATGAACTTCATAATGAAGAATATAAAGATGGATGACTGTAGCTATTATTATCTGTTCTGCTTAATGCCATTCATGTAATTAATATTTTCATATGTAGAAATTAATATGTAACCAAAGTATGTATTAGTCAGGTTAATGTTTTTTTTTGACATTTGTGATATATTATATATACTATCGTCTCTGGCATGTAAAATTTGTTGGGGGGAGGGGTATCAAAGAAAGTGATTTAAATGGTACTACCTAGCTCAACTTGTTTATTATATTCGATTCCATTTGCTACTTTTCTGCTTACCTTCACGGACCCTCTGAAGTATATCAAGAATTCTCTTATAATCGTTTCACAGCATGAATATTATATTACAAATAAATATATTTATTATTATTTATATGTTATTCTGTCGTTAGGAAATAAATTAAATTAGAATAAAATATTAAATACTTTGTACTTCAAAATATTGTGGGGGGACGTGTTCCCCCTCCCAGAGGCGCCCGTAATTATATACCAAAATGCTCTTGTATTTGGTACACTGACACAATGGCTTTCATGCAGAGCAAGACGGAACAATGGAGATAGTAGGAGCCCTAGAACAGACACAGAGTACTTAGTTTACAAGGATGCCACAAGAGGACCCTACTCTCCGGGCGAAGCTGTTTGTGGTACGGAGAAGCACGTTATTCTTTGTTTCACCACCAGATGGTAGAAGCTTTTCTAACACACACATGAACAACATACATTTTGAGATACGGCGATCTTATTTTTTACAATTGCAACTCGCACTGTTTTTAAACAACCTCCTATTTTCTTCCCTTATAGGGAAGTTATCAAAAATCGCTGAAACATGTCTTTAATTATTTTATAACGAAAAATCGAAATATCAAATACCAAATACCATCCAATGATAACAACCATAACCCCATCCTTTTTCATCCCTTCTAGGGCAAATATACACACATATATGAGAAGTCTAAATAGGCGTATGAATATCAAAATTCTAACTTTAAAAGATTCCGAGATTTGGACATCTAAATATAATGATTGCCACCCTTCTTCCTGCCTTCCTTGTTGAATTTCCATCTATGTCAGTCAGATTTTTTTTCTTTTAATAAAGATTTGCGGCATGTCGACTTGGCATATTTTCTGAGTTCTATATGCGTATTAGGTTTACAGCACCTCATTTTAACTACATTCTATTTAAACATAAGAGTATTTTTTCATTATTGGAAAACAGAATTCGAATGCTAAATATTTGTTGATTCGTATTTTGTAAAGACATTTATGAAATCATATTTAAGATACTTTAACAGTGTTCGGGGATCCCCATCATTACAGATAAACCTTTAACTTCCTCACCTTTTATTAAATGAATTACATACCTAACTTGGCTTCAATTTTATTGAACTTGCATTTGCCTATAAGTCGTGCATTAATTATTGACTTATAGCTTAACCATCTATCATGGAACTCGTCAGGTTTGAACCAACGTTACTTCTATGTTAAAATTTTCTGTTGTCTTTGGGGTCGTCAACATATTATGTAACGCGACAAAGGAAGGTAGAGGATTCGGTCTTGCGTTACGAAGTGTGACAAGGGGGGAGGAGGCTGTTTACGACTTCGTTAGGTAACGCACTTTTTTGCTATAATATTTATTCTCAGATTTATATACAATCTTTTTAACAAATAATTTTATTCATATCTTTTTTTGTAAATAAATATTTCTTTGGTTTTGGGAAATTGCGAACATATAGCCCATATAAATTGAATCATGCAGAAAGGATTCGAAGGTGCTTGAGTGGTGACGAACTCTGCGTATATTACAATACAATAAAACTTCATTTTGTGGCTATCGCAGCATTGCATTTACGGTATATGCTTTTCTGGAGTTAGTTGTTAGTGATCGTAACCACCGCTTGAAAATGTCCTTCCTTCCCACTCGTATCACTATTTTCGAGAATATTATTTAAAACCTTTGATTTAAATAATTACCTACTCTATTCTTCTAAGGGGTTTCGCATGTAAAGCAGAGGAAACTCTGTTTTGTGAAGCAATATTTTCCGCGATGAGACGATCCACAGTTTGCAGAGCAAAATAAGATACTAAAAACCTAATTCTTCGGATATTCATCTTGCTAATTTTTTACTTGCGATTTGAATATTTCTAAAAGAATTGAGTTTATTCGCATTCTCGCACTGATTTAGGACAGGAAGAATTTGAAATGGGGTAAACTGAAGTGCAAAGTCCAAAGAAGATTCTTAAAAGCTTGTTCACAAACAACATCCCTGCTTCTTCTTGTGTGCAGGGACTTTGAAGTGTCGAACTTCAAATACACGAAGCCTCCTGGATCTCGGAAAACAATGTCGATGTCAGTTCTGTATATCCTGTTTTATTTGCATCTTCCTTGCGAATCATCAGTGACCTAAATGATAGGTGGTATCTTGGGAAACGACAGTATGCAATTTCGAAGAATTAAAATTAGTTAATTAAATAACCTTTTTGGGGCTAAAATAATACGGTACTACCATTTTTTTTTAAATAATTTTATTTGTTGGCGAAAAACACTACAAATATATTCAGAATACAATCATTTTGTAATAAAAAGTTCTTCTATTAAAAGTAACTCTCAAAATAAGCACAACTGGCGAAAACAAAAATTAAAAAGTATTACGTAAGAAAGGTGGGGAAGGGTTCGGCCTTGCTTTACGAAATGTGACAAGAAGGAGGGGGGGGGGTAAAATTTGTCAAAAATAGCGTTACGTAATATATGAACGGCCCTTTCGACACCAAACTAAACGTTCAACACTATACGTGATCTTAATTTCTTAGAGCTCTTTACACATAATATTTTACAGTTTCTATAGTTTGGAAGATTAACAAACCCAAGAAGAAAAGGTGCGGGAGGAGTGGAGGGAGGGCTTTGTGAATTGAGCATCTTCTCGAAAAATATAAGAAGCAATGACATACTGGTTTTACTGGTATTTGTGTTTATTGTCACGTATATACGTATGAACTAATTAGCAGCTTTAAACTTCGCGTTCATATCGCACATTGCGAGAGAGAATTCGAGTCCTTCTCAGATAGATTTATTGAAGTATTGTTGATCGTCGCTAATTCAAGGTATTTTTCTTCCGGGACTTTTGCGGGAAATTTATAAGAAACGACGATCGAGTTCATTTTGCAAAGTGTAAAAGACAAAGAAAATATAATATCAGAAGTCCTCGTTTCATTTGGATGATACTGATCAAAATCCAGGATACAATCCACAACTCAGGGTTGCTTTTGATATTTCTCTGCTTAGAGATGCAAGAGAGCTTAGGTGTTTCTAGTGTTTCTTGGAACTGACGATCTTTGCTCGATCTATCGCCACAGATGGGAAGACGAAAAGAATAAAGAGAGTGTTTTAGCCTTTTAACATGTTGGATACAACATTTAAATCATAGTCTGTGCATGATAAATTAAAATGGATATTTATTACATGCGGTATTTATCTCGCATGAACAATTTCACAATTAGATTGAGGAATATCTCATGACTGTTTTCCAAATGTATTTTAAACAAACAAACTATAACAAATTTACCACTAATACTATACTCTCCATTCTTGTTTACAACTTCCTCCCATCGTTCAATAAGTTTTTCGATGCCTTAACGATAGAAATCTACCAGTTTTCACTTAAAGAATTTGACCAAGCAAGCTTTCAATTCCACAAAGCAAGTGTGGCCTATCGTAGAGTGGTCACTAACTCCTTCACCTTCAGTGCTAGCGGTCCCTGATTCTATTCTCTGTGGGGGCACTCGAACGAAAAAGTGTAAAAAGCTTTTACAGGCCAGCCACCTTGATTAAGGTTTTCCTCATTCACACCAGGCAAATGCCGGTATGATTTCTAACAAGTCTCAGGTCGCTTCTTTTCTTCCCCGATCCTTTCTTCCTTCCATTTCCCCGGATAGTGTGCTCGCTGAGGGAAGTCATCCCTCATACGTGACGGGCTAAATGGCCATAGATGCCGAAAGAACAGAAATCTAAATCCTACATCCTATATCCACAAAGTAAGCCCTCAATATCAAAATATTGAACGATACCGCACATCGCGCAAAGCATCCGAAGGCGATCGAAAGCTGTGAATATGTGATGGCGCCAAATGTGGAAAGTATGGTGGATGAGGCAACACTTTCGATTTGAGTTTTTGAATTGCGGCTTTGGTCATATGGACAATGTGAGGACGGGCGTAATTACGTTCGGGAAGAAGGTCATTTCGTCTATTCAGTTTTTTCTTTCTGAATTATTTTGTTGAGTTGTTGCAGCTGTTGAATGTAGAAGTCCGTATGGTGTGTTTCGTTGTGCTCAAGCAATTCGTAAAGAATTATACCTTTCCAGACCCACTTTACACACAACATGGTCTTTATAGATGATGGCCTTGTTTTGGTTGCGAAATCGGTTGTTCGTCGGTGCTGAACCGTTCTCTTCACTGCTTAGCATTGACGCAAAAAGACCATTTCTTATCGCCAGTGACAATGGAGTAGAGAAAACGCTGTTCATGACCGTGTGTTGAGCGAGGATACTGCCGGCAATTGTGGATGATTTATTTTTGTTGCTTTTATTTCAAATGTGTGACACTGAAGCGCTGAATCTACCCATTGAGTAAGTTTAAATGATGGTGGTTTATCATAGCTTTTTTTTGTATCACAGTCCATTTGCTCTGTCAATTCTATGGTCGTTTGATTCCGTGCATTTTCTCACTGTGCAATTTCACACGGTGGTCATTATCAAGCAATTTCGCACAGTCTTCCTTATTGGATTAATCATTCTGCAGGTGTGGTGTATTTTCACGCCTGTCAATCACATGATTCACCCTGAAACCGCTTTCACTGTTGAGAGAGGGATGACAACCAATGGCAAATAAGTAAGAACAGGAAAAGAGCAAACACAAGTTAAAAAAAATACGAACAATTGAATTAATACTAGTTTCAAGTATTTTTCCCAATTGAACACCATACATGCAGATATAGGAACCACACGAGTTAAGAGTCTTAAGACGTTGATTGTGCCAGTCTTGTATGCAGCTAAAACGATTGATGCCAGATAAAACAGAGCAAACATACAAGCAACTGTTTACATTTCTTAAAATGTGGTCTGGCCAGAACGAATCTCGAGTGTTAAAAGTGAGTTTCCAGCTTGATTGAATCAATGCATTCTGTGCGGTGTTTCCTAATACCCAGGTTTCCGGCTGCCATTAGAATTTAACCAGAGCATCTGGTGGAAGGTTCAGAGTTAGGTTCGTCGAAGAATCCCTCTACAATGAAGATATACGTCATCATGTTCGTATGTATAGTGCCTTAGCATTAATATCAAACAGGATCGATGAAGGTTGGCTCATCGTCATGGAGGACTGTCCATCTGGCCAGAAAACCGAAGAGTTAAATGATTATTTCGTTGAACAACGGATGAACATATCAAAGATTCTGAGAAATATAGAACTCTAATAGTCAAAGACACAGAACAATCCAGTGGAGTGTTGGCGCAATATGTTAATCCGCAGCATATCTAAGAGTACACCACATACCTTGAAGCTTACGAGTGCACTAAAAGCAGATGCGACGTCTAGTTTTCATGCTTTGGCGAGACAGGGCTTAAATTGCAATCCGGAGAAGCGTAAAATCAACTTATACCCATCTTGACCTTAGATTGCAATTCGTCCTGGAGAAGATAGGAAATGGCGTGAAATTTAAAAAAAATGCCTGAGGAGCTTGAGCTTAGGAATGCGCATGAGTCGAGCTAAATTTTGATTCGAATTTAAGTCGAGTTTCGAGTTGAGTCGAGTTTGATAAATAGATCGCTCGTTCAACTCGTTTAAACTTGTTTTGAAATCATGATCTGATTAGACTGGAAAACGAAAGCCATGAGATTTGTAAGCAATAATGTCGAATACTTTGGTCTTGCTCACCAGAGAGGATACTTCTCGCATTTCGTCTCATCTTGATAGCGAGATGACAACAGATTTTTATAACGAGGCAGCCTCAAATCTCAGGAGCACCAATATAAGTATATACTGTAGTTCTTACCATCAAAGCTGAGATCTGCATGGTCGAATTTTTGAGCCCAAGGAGAAGCCCAATTCGGATAGTGATGTCAACTGGCTCGGCTCGGTTCAACTGAGCGAACAACTCGAGCCAGCTCAGTTGGAATGAGCCACCGACTCGATTCGACTCGGCTCAGGTGAGACATTTTCTGAGCCGACTGGGTTGAAACGGACTCGGTTTGAGTCTGCTCAACTGAGCCCATGGCTAGATCCGTCTCGGTTGGGGTGAGCCATCAGCTCGGTTCGGTTTGGCTCAGGTGAGTCTTCGGTTGTGTTCTGCTCAACTGAGCCGAAGGCTCGAGCCAGCTCGGTTGGATGACCTGCTAACTCGCTCACTTCTCACTTCAGCTCGATAGCAAATAAGCTGTGACCCGAGTAGCTCGAGCCGTTGACAACCCTAAATCCGGGCGAAGTAGTTTTGAACATGTTTTCCCGGCGCCCTATAACTTTTAACAATTTTTGGCTCGAATCCGAATACTTGTTCCTCCGGAACTCAAACCGAGAACTTCGTGAAAGATGTCCTTGCTTCCTAGACTTCAACTAGCTTTTGGTATTCTTATATAAACTGCCTGTTTTTCATGTTTATACGCTGTGTTATAATAATAATAATAATAATAATAATAATAATAATAATAATAATAATAATGAGTTGTAGCAGAGCAACAGCTTTGTAATAATTATATCGTTTATGTAGGATACTAGAAGAGAGTACTTGAAACTACCACACAGGATTTGGCTCAATTTGGCTCGACTCGACTCTAAACTCGACCTGAATTTGGAAAGAGTTGGAGGAAATTTTTCGAGCCGAGTTCTCGAGTTGGGCTCAAAGATGTCTGTTTCGAGTCGAATCGAGTTTCAGAGAAAACTCGTTCTAACTCGCTCGTGCCCATCTCCAAAAGCTGGAATAATAAACTATGAATTGTACAAAATGAATTGAAGATGTACAGAAGAATGAATGTTCCACCTTAAAGACGTGTTCTTCTCTCGGAAAATAACGAGATGATATGGTTCTTCTTCAAGCCGCCTTGGAGTATGGATCTAATGTTTTGTGTTTCACAAATCACGTTTTTCTATACTCTAGGGTGGGCACATTTTGATTAGATTTTTGAACTTCCTGACTGAATTTTCTGATGAGCTGCTTATTTTGTTTTTATTTATTTTAATATGTGATTGTTCTATCTTCTATTCCTAATTATTTTAATTTTTGATTATTCTTTTCCTGTTCTTATTTATTTTCATTTGCTATCCTTTTTGTATTAATATAAATTAGCGATAGTTTTTGTTATGATTTTTTTTATTTTTTTCAATTTCCCTTTGATATGCTATTTTTCTCCTCTTACTATAACTTTTGTTTGCTCATTGTTTTGTTTTGTCTTGTTGTTTGTTATTTTAATTTCCGTTTATTTTGTTTATTATTCTTTTTGTGAAAGAGAAACATTTTCTAAGCTCTACTTCTCTACTATTAATTCCAATTGTTAGCAAATATTTTAACTTATGTTTGCTCTTTTTCTGTTCTTAGTAGTTTACATTTGTTCTGTATCCTTCCTCCCCCTATAGTGAAAGCGTATTCAGAATGAATCACGCGATTGATAGGTGGATCGTGTGAAAATGCACGACACCTGCAGAAACGATTAATTCGATAAACAGGACCATGTGAAATTGCTCGATATTGAGCACCGTGTGAAATTGCACTGTGAGAAACTGCACGTTACCGGTCGTTTAATGTAGATTTTCGTGAAAAAGGTAATTTAATCGTTCTTTAGCGAACTCAATTGGTTGACCAGTGTTCGATCCACTATCCTTGAGTTCGAAATTTTCATTTTTGAAATTCGAAAACAACGGCGGGCAGTACTTTGAAGCATTGCTTCCAGTGGCGTGCCGTGACTTTTCTCACAGGGGACTAGGTTCGAAGAGAATGTGTGCTGTAGAGTGGAGGTCCTGAGTACTATTGTTGACACCAAATAACACAATTTATATGTTTCTGTAAACGCTTCTTCTACCAAGCCTCTTTCTTTCAGGAAATGGATAATTTCATTCACAGTTTTATTTGAAATATCTAAGTCTGTAAACCTATATTAATTCACTCCGCAAATTGTTAAAATTAAATAAAAAAACTCCCGTAAATTGATTTAAGGGTGAAAAACAAGCAATCAGGAAATCGAGATTTCAAGCACTGAAAATTCTTTAAATTTAACAGCTCAAGAAATTGTAACTCACTGAGATCTTGAAATCACAGTATCAATAATGTCATTGAAGATACGCACGTATTTAATTTCTGAATCTGTTGAGTCATTTACTTTGCGTCTTTTCTTAGAAGGTTCCCGTTGCCATCCAATTCTACTTTTCTACAAGTCTTCAAAATCGTTTCTTGCATTTCTAAGTTGAGATACCATCTCTTGTACTTTTTCGATGCAATATTTCACATCCAAGGTTTTACTTTAAAGAATGTTGAATAGTATATCCGTGCGCGAAAAAGAAAAATGACTGAAAACTTTTAGTAGAAATGCAAAATCCAAATCTTTCAATGATAACTCACACATTTTTTCTTTTTTCTTTTTTGTAGTCATGAAACTTTGGTGTCGCAATCATCTGAATCTTCTACAATGTTCTCAGAACACCGTAAGAGTTTTATTTGATTTTCATTTACTGCATTCACAATTTTGGAGTTGTAATTCCATCTTATAATGGCAACCGTTGGAAATCGCATAGTTACTTCTGATTCAGCAAGCGCGTTACAGCGTTTCGATGAATATGAAAAGAATTTTGGAATGTCACTTATTCTAAAAAATATTTTACATTCCTTGATGTGATTAACAGATTGTGGAACAACGAGATTGAGTCTGTGATGATAGCAGTGTATGATGAGTGCACTCAAACACCTTTTCACAAAAGATTGTACACCGTTCAAATGTCCAGAAAATGTGGCAGCTCCATCCATAGCCTAGTGCTACAAGCTTTTGCTTACAATTAAAATGAGAGAGAATTTGGAAAGCATGCTCATTTAAAGCAGTCGCAGTGCAATCACTAGTAACATCTGCAAAACAAATAAATCTTTCATGAATTGCCGTCTTTCACGTATCGATTGAATGTTGAGAGATCTTTGCAATGTCCGTAATTTTGTCCAACATTATTGCTGTAAGAAGTGTATTGTTTATTTCTGACCTAATTTTATCCAGAATTACTCACCAACACATTTAATAATATAATTTTGAATTCTGTTTGATGTTCCTTTAAACACTCCCATGCTGTGAAGATGACAAGTCAACATGGGCGCCCGAACGAGAGGGCAGGGTGGGGACCGGACCTTCCTCTGGCTCAAGAAAATGTTTACGTATTATAGCAAACCACGTATATTAAATACCAGAAATACCAAACGCAACATGGCAACCATGCAGATGGGCCCCTCCCTAGAAAATTTTCTTCAGGCGCCCCTGCAAGTCCATTTAATGTCCTACTTAGAAAGTAACTGAATTATTCAATATAATTTCCCTAATTGACAGAATCTTCCTGTTCGTTATGACCTCTAAATGATAGCTCTTGTTTAGCCATAAAACAAGAGGAATAAATCAATCGGTTCATTAGTTCTCGGTTTGAATCAACTTCTGCATTGCTTGCTCAATTGAAAGTCAATTTTGGTTTCCCGAAAGTTTTCAATTTAGTTATTGTGGACAGGTGTGAATAACACTTTTCGTGGCGCAACTTGGGTTTGTGAAAATTGTTCATGTCACAAAAGCCATCATTCTTCTACACGTTCTTTTCTATGTGGAACAGAATACAAGGCCAGCAATACAGTTTGTTTCTTGTCTTACATGCAGTTAACTATTTCGAAGAAGCAAAATAATCCGTTTTGATATTATGTATATAATCTTTCATTTTTTGTCTAAATGAAAATGCTTGGAGTTGTTCTACCACTATTTATTATTTATTACATTTCTTGAAAATTGAGGAATCCAATGGTCCAGAATACAAGACTGAAACGGCCGATCCCTACCCCTACTGTCCCCTATACTAATTGAAGTAATATCACTGCTTGCGCCGTCGTTTTGCTGCAAGGGACTCGGTTTCTCAGACGAGTTCCCTTCCATACTTTATTCTTCGAGTCATTTTCAAAATATATGAATAATCTAAAACGTTCACACTTCACTAGATCTCTTAAAGTGTCAAGATTAGTACTGTAAATTTAATTGCGTTAAAACTATTAACTGTAAAAAGCAAACGAGCATTAAATTCGTTTACGACAGAACGCCCGTGTTTAGAGCTTAGACAACATAATATGAGGACTAGCTGGCTGGACCCTGTTCCCTTCTCTGAGAAAAGCCAAGTAAAACCCGAGCGTTTCCGATCTCTACTTTGCTGTCGCACCCAGCACACGGGCGCTGACTATAATTGTGTCAGAACAATTGGAATAGTGTTATTTTACGAAAATAGAGAAATACAAACAATGTTTTCGTTTTCTTTGGTAGATATTTATCACAAAATACTTTATTTAAAATGCCAGGGGACTAGCCTAGTCCCCTAGTCCCCTTGACGGCACGCCGCTGATTGCTTCTTCTCCATACAAAGCACAAATCTTACGATCAGCTTCGGTGGCCTTAACATCTTTATTGCAAAATGAAAATGGTGACGAAAATGCTCAGTTTTGTTCACGTGTTATTATTGATTTAGAAGGACTCAAAAATCAATATAATTAAAAATTCAAATCATACTATCTTGTAAAGCAAACAGTTCTCTTTTGAATAACATAACACATTTTGACAATGTACGAGGGCAAGTCAAGAAAGACTTGGACTGATTTTTTTCCCGGCAGTTCTGTTAACGCTGGAGCTTCATAGTTTGGCATACAAGTAGGGTGGGTCTTGCTGTGCATATATATAAAATGTTGTTAAGGAATCATTGCATGTTTGGTAACCACGACTTTTTATTGCAGGTGATGTTCTGCGCCGCCTCTAGAAATCGCCTGTAGAAGAAATGGAGTCATTACGAGATGAACAATTTGCAGCTATACGGTTCTGCTATCGCCTGGGGAAACGTGCAACAGAAACTCTAGGAATGTTGAGAGCAGCCTACAAAGATGACGCTCTGCCACGAAGTACCGTGTTCTGGTGGTTCAAAGAGTTTAAAGAGGGCCGAATGACAATCACGAAAGCTGGTGGACCAGGTGTATCAGCGTCAGCTGTTACTGAGGTGAACATTAACACGGCGGCAGTCATTGTTAGAGAAGATCTCCGCATCAGTATCGACGATCTGGCAGCCGCACTACGCATATCTCATGGCAGTGCCTTCACAATTTTGCATGACCACCTCCACATGAGCCGAGTGTGTGCGCGATGGATTCCGCGACTCCTGACACCAGAACAGAAGGCCGTTCGAGTGGAGACTTGCAGGGAGCTGTTGCAAAGGTTTGAGGATGGTGGAGACGCCTACCGCACCGTGCGACTTTTTTCTATTCCCTGCCCTAAAATCCAGACTGCGTGGACGCCGCTTCTCCGATAATTCCGAGGTTCTGAAGGCATCGGAGGCGGTTTTGAAGGACCTCTCAAACAATGGCCTGCGACACGTGTTTGAGGACTGGAAGACTCGAATGAAAAAGTGCATTCAAATGGGCGGGGACTACTTTGAAAAGGATCATGTGCCTGTTGCTGAGTAATAATTAATTGCCTAAAAAAAAATCAGTCCAGGTCTTTCTTGACTAGCCCTCGTATTTTATTTCTGTGTTCATTTTTAAATTTTAAAATATCATGAATTATTTCTTAACATAATGTATAATAATTACAATATACAAACAAATACGTAGATAAAGACTGGCAACTTTATTAGAAATGTATGTACAATAAAATCCAATAGTTTTTACTATTTAAAAATAAATATACACTCTGTACGTTGGCCATCTGCCTAAGTTAGCTATTTTTTGATGGCACCAGTCAATAGTATCCAATAAAAACGGGTTTCACTGTACATTTTATAAAGGATCTCTTCTTAATTGGGTATTGAAATATTTCCATCACTGTCAGTTCACCTAGGCTACAGAGTCAAACTGAAACGTACATGGTATACAATGTAATAGAGTTAACTGCATTGGTTTGGAAGTTATTTTACAATATGTATGTGAAGTACGATACTTCTACCAGATGTCAGTATTTTCATGACTATAACGTCATATATGACGTGTGATAGTGAAACAAAATGATCACTGCGCACTTGCTGTTGGGAATGGAAATACGGGAGATCTGAGGTCTTCCAGATTTTTCCTTGTAAACATTGCAAATGCAATGTTTACTATCTTTCTCAAACTTGTCACAAAACTGTGTAATTGGCAAACATCTAAGAGGTTCTGTTTTGAGTTTACACCTCCATTGACTTGAACTTCACTGACATTTTCAAAGTTGAAGAAAAATCTTTAAAATGAACTTTCGTTCCTCGAATGTCAAGCAAGCACCTGACATTTTGTTTTGATATCATGTGTTATCGTTACACTTTTAGAACCATCATGAGAGTATCGACATGTGTTGAGGAACAGCAAGCTAAATACGGTATCAATTTCAAAAGTAATATGGAGATAAAATCTATTAAATGTTGTATAAATTTTTCATGCACTCTGTATATGCATCTATTATAGTATACAGCATATTTATTAAGTATTAATATGTAACTTTATTAGAACTGAATTCTGGTTTGTTTTCTAGGTTCATTCCTGCTTCGCATGTTGAATAACTTTCTGACCGAAAAGACATTCCGTCGAGGTGTGTCCAACTATTTGAAGGAGAAACAGTTTTCCAATGCGGAACAAGACGACTTGTGGAAATATTTAACGGAGCAGGCACATCGTGATGGCAATCTACCACCAAATGTCACAGTGAAAACAATTATGGATACGTGGACCAAGCAGACAGGCTACCCGGTTCTTACAATCACTCGCCTTTATGACGATGGAAAGGCAATTATCCATCAGGTGACATACTTTATTTGTGTTTAGTAACTTTTTTTTTATCGGTTCCCGAATAACTCAGTTCTGATTTCGGAGGTTTAAAAGTTCATCCTGCAACTATACATTTTTCTATGCATGTTCTTTTAATCTCATGTATAACATTAGAAGAGTGTGTGAGCATAATTCTTTCATTGCTGTCCACTTGCTATGACAGTCCTCAGAAGTACGGTCTACGTGGCTGCACAATTACCGACTCTTCCTGCTGCGAAGAAAAGGCTCTAAATTCCCGCGAAGTTAATGATCTAGATCAGTCATTCCTACTGGTCAATGTATAACGTATGGACAGGTTTTTAAAATTGAAGAAAGGTCAGAGATGACGGATAGAGTAAATGAAAGGAAGCGAGGAGGGAGGTGAATGGAATATATTAGTATAAAATAAGTTATTGAATGCGAGCTGGCGGAAAAGCTTTATGAATAATGCACATTCCAGCTTTAAAATATCATAGTTACAACTAATATTAAGTTGTCTTTATTATGTGTAATTGGTATCTAGGTTACAAAATAAACTGTCTTTGAAATTCGGAATAAAGAGTTAACTCCTACAAATATCTTGAATTAAAATGAATTATTTAATGTTGACGCAGTTGGAATGAACTTACGCTAAATAGGGCACGTTTTTTCCAAACAATTTGATCCTGATTTTTGTAACACAGCTGCATCTGCAAATATTTCAGTACTTGTGCGAAGCGACAGAAATCGAAGAACACAGAAGTATTTACACATTACTTGCTGTTACCGGCACTAAACCACGTGAAGAGTTAACAGAATTAACTAACCTCAAGCAGAGGTCCTTTGACAAATTAAAAATGTTTACTTGAGAAACATGAAACTAAATACCATAGCTGAACGCTACAAGTTTCATACTGCTTACCAAACTGATCAGCAATCCTTTATGAAGTATTTGAGTGATTTACGGAAGCCAGTAGCTCTTTCTGAATGTGTTACTTTTGCCATTCAAACGGTAAGAGATCAAATGAAAATAAACAAGGAATCTTCTAGACGTCGGGTTCTAATAACTGATTTAATCCAGTTCCACACTTATGCCATCTGTTGCATATACATTGTGACAGGGGCTGAGAGAGCTCGAAACTAATTAAATGTTCAACGCAACAGACGGCAAGTCTGAGAAAAAATGCTCTTCTGGGCAACGTTCGAAGGCCAATGTAATACATAAACCATTTGTACTTAAACAGAGAAATCTACTCAAAGAAACTGATCTTGCGGTCGTGTTCACAGAATCAATTTTCATCTTGGTAATGAGATGCTTGTGATATGATACTTGTCATTTCGCTCCATGTACTTCCAAAAGAATTTTTGCATGAAATAAGGAATATTGAGATGCCCGACAATGTGCAAGATTACAAGAGCTAGCTAATGAACTTCTCAGAGAAGATGATCAAGACGATGAAACCCTCGTATAGCATGAACATCAAGTCCCGATTCCTTTCATAATCGTAATTTTGATAACCTTGTGTTAATGTGAAGGAAGATGGAGGATCGTCAAGCGATCCTGTTGAAGCAGACCAAATCTTTTGTGATGAATCTACTGACGAACCAAATACTATATTAGAATGTTACGAAGAATTTAATACAAACTAAGTTGATCAAGTTACGGAACGATGATCCACACGAAGATCACTTGTGAAAAAATTATGAATTAGAGGAACATTGTTCGAAAACTGATGAAGAACCTATTCTATATAATGATATTGGCGATATTTCAATGATTGATCCATGATTTGGAATCGGACTGATTTCTTTGGAGAATTTGAACATGACGTGGAGTATATGTGGAATTGGATTGAGGCGAAAATCTACATGAAATTAAGATACCATCCTCTCACTAAAATAAGAAAAAAATCTTATATAATTGTTAATATCTCAGTGGGGATACTCAATGCTTTGTCTGAATGAAGGTAATCTTGTGATTAGTCTCAGTGGAGACAAGGAGTATTATGAAAATTGGAATATGTTGTATAAGTCTCACTGGAGACAATGATGTTACATCTTAGTGTAAACGAATAATCTACATATTTATTTGCTATGGAGAGCGGAGAGTGAATGTTAGTATAAGTTATCAGATGTAGTTGGTAAAAAATTTAAATTTGATTTAAATTACTCGCTGAGCAAAACAATACGTTTATTGAAAGAAAATATTAACGTGTGACAGATTCGCCAACTATCCGCTTAGCTTCATCATACATTACCTAGTGGTAGAGTGCTTACTCTTGGTACATGAAGTCCCTGGATCGATCCCCGAACCAAGTAAATTTGTGGTAGAGAACATCGTTCCCGTTTTCTTTCACATTCTTATTCCATCAACTTTTCCATCATCATTCACTTGCCTTAATCATTAATCTCTTAGCTTAAAGACCATAATTGTGGACTTAAACTGAAAGATTTCATTTTTTAATATCAGATGTGCTAGCTGCTCCTTGCACTCTCTATGTGGTTGCTTAAGAATGGGAGCAAAAAGCGACTAAGTCACAGAGCAGTTAGTTGTAAACAACTGATCTAGATCAATATTAATATAGAGCTGTTGGCTACCGAAGGAGTAAGCAATGAAATAGTTAAGTTGTATTTAAAGATTTCTTTTAGTAAGATCCGCGTACAATCACGGTTTAAATTAATCTCAAAATTCACTTTTTATGTTCGTTTACTTATTTCTTGAAATTTCCGAAGTCAAGCGTCACTTTTGAGTACCAATGGTATATGAGACTTTAAAATAGGACCCGAACCACTGAAAATGTGTTCAATTTGTTTTAATGCTGTCCCACTGGGAATCAAACCTATTGCCACGTACACCAAACGCGCACGTGCTAGCTCCTAGGCCAGTGGTTCTCAACCTTTTTTTGACTGATGACACTTTACTGTACGTTCAGGACATCACGACACAATTGTTTGATATTTTTATTATAAATAATATCTATTTAATAGTGAAACCAATTAGTTTTTTTTTATATAATGACTGTATATAGCACTGAGCATTATTGCTACCGCTGGAGGTGTTGACTGCTACAGTCTGTCTTGATTTTAACTAATTATTATTAAATTCTTCATGATTTTTAAATTCTAAAATTTCTCGGCATACTTCAGGAGATTGCGTGACACACCAGTGTGTCGCAACAAATCGGTTGAGAACTACTGTTCTAGACTAGCTGGGAGGGCTAGATTAGTTTAAGATTGCACAATCCAACGTACAACAAAATCCAGAAACAGCATTAAACAAAGTAAAACATAAAAATGGCTATCTACTGGTTGTGTACATTATACTATTAAGTTGATAAAATAAGAGCTCATTTATTCATGAAAGTATAATACGTAGTTCAGAATAACAGTTTCCCTTTGTTAATTTAGATGAATCACGAAATAACAAGAGTCTCTCATATACAGAGGTATTCCAATATTGAAGACACTGTAAACAATAATAATAGTTATCAAAAGCACGTACCATGGTTCGATAATTCTGGTAGGATTATGGAGTAACTTTAGTAAAAATGAATGGCGAGAGTTGCAAACTCCGGACCAACTCTCTATTATGGGTTTACGTAATATATTAACCGTTAATCTAAGAGCGTTTTGTAATTATCTGTGTTATATCTCTTTCTCTAGAGGCACAGCATGCATGAAGATACTTTTATGTGTCGAACGAAGGAGATTGTGTGCCACTGGAGAATTTAGAAATAAATCATGTGTGGTTTATTACCATAATAATACCTATATCGAACTGGTGTAAGTGGAGTATTCCGACAAAAAGTTTCTGCAAAGAAGAAAGCTGTTAATCCGGTGGTCAGAATGATGGAAATTACAGTCATTCTTACAGCAATGTGTAGTTAATTCTAGGTGGGACAATATGGTGTGGAATGCAAGGGGAAACTATGATATTACTTTTTCTAACTTACTGCAAATGGAAAGTGGAAAAAAATATGTTCAATTGTCGATCGCAACATAAAATATTACAAAGGTGAAATATCCTTACCTCCAGTTGGCTCTCCGAAGATTTATTTTCAGAAAGACTATTGAGTGACAACATAACAGGAAACAAATAAATGTTAGGTGAAATAAGTGTAAAGTATTGAGATTGGAAGCTACACATGTTACAGAGAGAGAAATTAGAAAGTTTAAAACAAGATATAAGAAAAAAAATTGTTTAGATTTAGTTGGAATATATGCAATTAAACGTAAAGTTTTTAGTTGAAACTGTAGAATGTTATACTAAACAGTAAAAGAAAAAGTAAAAGTAAGAAATGAAAAAGAAATGACAATAGTAGGGAATTGGTTTTGGGAAACCAAGGGTAAGAGATTATTATGAAAGTAGAAATTGCAGATAATACAATTATGTTAAATTAAAGGAAAGAAGAAAGATCCCATGATAGTAGAAATGTGCACCGAATATGCCATACAAGACGGAAGGAATAAAGGAAATTATAAAAAAAGGAGAAAAAATATGTCCGTAACCCAATAAGAGTTCACCACCTTTTACTTGAACTATCACATCGATTGCAGTGCGATATTGAGTGCTTTCACAATTTGTTCCTACACTATGAATTGATTGAGGAACCTCGCACACCAAAACTACACATACTAGGGTTAAACCAATCAAATATCAAATTGATTTTGAAACGACAGGTTGAAGTTGAAATAACAACCAAATAGCAATAAACTCATTCTATAAATTTCATTACAGAAAAGCTAACCATAATAAGATAAAATATAAAGGGTCGAAATTCAGAATACATTGGCCCTATTTAGTGAGAATATAGAAATAAAAGAAATTGGTATATTGACAAAACATTATCGCCAAGTTGTCCACTTGAGTTAAAAAAAAAAAAAACGAATCCCGTAGAATTAAATGAGAAGTAAAATTTCACCTGGCCAAAACCACGCTGTGCAAAAGTTCGAGCGCCAAAATCTTAACCTTGGGGACCAAATCTCGCTGGGCCAAAGCTTACAGGCTGAAATCGCTTCGGGCAAAAACTCTCATAACAATAAATTAATAGCAATAACCATAATGATGGCCACAAATGATTTCTTTAGACAGTAGAAGCACAAATAGTTGACGAGTTTAATATAAATTGATATATAATTTAAAGTAATCCCAACATTAGGGGAAAATTAAAGAAGAACTTATGGATCGAATCTTTTTTCAGTTAAATTGTAAGGCGAGCGTGAACTGCAAATTCTACCAGGGTTGAAAATTTCTGTCCACTATATGTAAATTCCTAATTAAAAATGCATTGACGCATATTCCTACATTTTTTTTAAGATTCTACTTTTAAAATGGAAGTGGGGAAATTTCTATAGTTCTTTTCTTTCCAGATTCAAGAAGTGAAAAAGATCTTGTTTCTGATCGCATCATGGGACAACAGGTGAACTGTTTGAAATTAATTTTTGATGTAGTTGGTATTTATATGAATCTGGGTTTTCATTACATCACTTTTATTAAAAAGTGTATTGTATCAGGGAGTCAAAGTTTCTGTCTAACGAGCATTTAAGAAAATTCAGGTCTTAAGGAGGAAGGGGCACTTTCTATAGTTTTTCCTCACATTCAAGAGCACATCACGGGAAAACGGTTGAACCATTTGAAATGCATTTTGTGTCTACTATACTGTACTCACAAGTAAACCTTACGTTTGGGTGAATCGAGTTGCTGACTGAGACACATATGAGAAAGTAGTACTAAATGTGGTTAGTATTTCAGTGAAGTTGTAGGTGCGAAGCTCCAGGGGTTTAGGAGATACAGCTACCAGAACATCACATGGATGTACAGAATAGTCTTCATACAGTTGGAGGTAAAAGCTCTGTAAGACCTCTTGTAACGACAAAAGGTGAATAACAAATATATGGGTATATATTAGGACTAAGGGGAAGTCATATAGTAAGGGTATACCTGACGGCGGCCATCTTGAAATCCGCCATTTTGAATTAAGGTTAAGTTTTTAAAATAGAAATAGGGTCATGTGATACATGATTTAAGGCGCAAATTTAATCAGAAGAACAATGGTCACGTTAATTTTGAGTTACGCACAATTGGTAAAAAGTTACAGGGAAATTAAATATTGTTGCAGCATATGTATTAGTCCTTTACCCCACCTTGTAAATATTGTTTCAATGATAATAATTAAATAAAAAGCAGGTGGATAAATATTAGGTCTATGGTAAGAGTTGCCTTGATGGCGGTTATGTTCAAATCCGCCATTTTGAAGCAGACAAAAGTTTTAAACAAAACTCATAATATTGACACCTTATTATATTGACAACTCATAATATAGCAAATTTTACCATAACTCCAACGGTATAATCATTTTTGCTTTATCATGAACCAGCATTTGTTATCGCATAAACAAGTTGCTAATTTAAGGAAAAATGACCAAAGAGAAATTGATTCATAATTGAACTTGGGTCTTTTTTCCAAAAAAGTCATCAATTAATAGAATCAATATGTAGTTCAGAAAAGAGTGCATGACTTGCACAAATGCTCTGCCCACAGTGAGCACACATAACAAAGGCAATCGAGTTACACTTGACACATCTGTCGTTAACAATTCCGTCAAAGCAGTAGTCGTAAGGAGCGATCCATTTAATTTTGTGCTGGTTAATGATAAAGCAAAAATGGTTATACCGTTGGAGTTATGGTAAAATTTGCTATTAATAAGCTATCACTGTTATGCGTTTTGTTTAAAAATTTTGTCTGCTTCAAAATGGCGGATTTGAACATGGCCGCCATCAAGGCAACTCTTACCATAGACCTAATATTTATCCACCAACTTTTTATTTAATTATTATCATTAAAACAAAATTTACAAGGTGGGGTAAAGGACTAATACATATGCTGCAACAATATTTAATTTCCCTGTAACTTTTTACCAATTGTGCGTAGCTCAAAATTAACGTGACCATTGTTCTTCTGATTAAATTTGCGCCTTAAATCATGTATCACATGACCCTATTCCTATTTTAAAAACTTAACCTTAATTCAAAATGGCTGATTTCAAGATGGCCGCCGTCAGGTATATCCTTACTATATGACTTCCCCTTAGTCCTAATATATACCCATATATTTGTTATTCACCTTTTGTCGTTACAAGAGGTCTTACAGAGATTTTACCTCCAACTGTATGAAGACTATTCTGTACTTCCATGTGATGTTCTGTTAGCTGTATCTCCTAAACCCCTGGAGCTTCGCACCTACAACTTCACTGAAATACTAACCACATTTAGTACTACTTTCTCATATGTGTCTCAGTCAGCAACTCGATTCACCCAAACGTAAGGTTTACTTGTCAGATTTATCTTCAAATAGCAGAAATTTTTATGTCCTGTCCTGTCATGAAGAGGCTACTAAAATATTAGAGAAAAAATAAGTCTATCCGTGTCCATATCTCAGAATGTCCATGAAATAGATCTGTGCCGTAATAATACACACATTTTTTCCGGGACAAAAATCTGTCCTATTACAGAGATACCGTTGTTGGAAGGTGTCCGCTAATGGAGGTTTAATGGAATGTGTTATTTTCAAATTATACACACAGAGATATCTAGAACATTATACACCGAAGAAATCATTATGGTGGGATTTCGGACGTCGAGGTTTTGTCCTAGACGAGATTTTGTCCACCGAGATTCTGGTCAGACAAAATTTCGTCCCGCGAGACTTTGACCTGACGAAATTTTGGCCCTCGTGGCTCTGACTGTGAAGTGCTTTCACCCTAACGGACCTTCACCTTTAAAGAGCGAACATATGGCAATTATGTATTTCATACTTTAATATGTAACATGTTTAGTCTATTTATGAATGGTTTGGAATTAATTTTGATATTTATTTATATATGTATTATATGTATTTCACTTTCTTTCGTGACATATGATTTAATTCTTTTGTCACAGGAAAGATTTCTGCGAAAGCACGATCCTAATGATTTATCGTCCAACGAAACCAGCTGGTGGATTCCAATTACCTACACACATGAAGACGAGCAGGACTTCGAGACAACGAAACCCAAAGTATGGATGGAGAGTTCACAAAAGGAAGCAGCAATCTGTGGACTTCCAGGAAAGAATAAATGGGTTCTCTTCAACATAAAAGCTTCAGGTAAGATTATTTTGGTTATATGCTTGTCATATCTCGAAATTACTTAATATTAGCGACGTTTTTGGGATATAAAACTAGATTTATAAACTTGTTATTCAAAACAAACGGGCATATGCCACAGCGTTTCCGGATATTCCGCCACAACAATTTCAATGAGACAAGGGCAGTTTCTAATTTTTTCTCAATAGATGAAAATGATTTTGAGTTTGTCAGACATATCATTACAGAAAAACCGGTGAACCATTTAAAATGCATTTTTGAACATAGTTATCACTTAGGCCGACATGGGTTTCCATCATTTCACTTTGAAATGCGTATAACAAGGGGAAAAGAAAGTTTTGGCAAATAATAATAGTATAAACGTATTCTTACCATGCAAAGAACGGAAGGAAAAGCTGAAATATGAGGTGAGAATTATACGCTGAGCAAACGCGAAGGTCTGATTGTGAAATCTCCAGCTAGCCAAAGGCTAGTTTATTCACGCATGTTTCAGTAGTAGAGCGCTAATATCTTGTGCATGGTGTCTGGTTCGATCCCAGCTCAGCTTAGTGGTGGACAAACACCGTATGCGTGGGTTCTCTCGTTTTCTCCCACTTCTCATTCCACCATTTCATTCATTTATCATCATCACTGTCTTCTTTAAACTAGCCGGCATAACAGTGGGACGTAAAAATTAAAGATTTCATTTCATTTACATGTTTCATAAGGAAACCCATTTTGTAGGATTTTAGTGTTTACCTTTAATTCAAGTATCTAATTAAACTATTGGAGTAACGAGAAGGTGGAAAGGTTAAACAATAAAAATAACCTACTTCAAAAACGCACTAAGTTGCAGAAAAGAAAAGATTTCTCCAAAAAAAATAATAAAATAAAATAAAAATAAAATAAAATAAAATAAAATAAAATAAAAATAAAAAAAGATGAAACGACTCTTGAAAAAGGATTAAAAGATAATGGTAATAATGGTAATAAAGCGGTTAAAAACAGAAAGTAGCTATTATTATTATCCACAAAAAATTCTTGAAGTCGTGCCAAGCCAAACAAATTAAATTTTCATAAAATTGTCATCAAAATAATTTAATAATTATTTGGCTTGGCGTGACTTCAATAAATTTTTATAGATAATAGTTACGGTTTATTTTCTGCTTTTAATCACATTATTATTATTATTATTATTATTATTATTATTATTATTATTATTATTATTATTATTATTATTATTATTATTATTATTTGTTGTTGTTTAGTGCTTTCTCTAAAGTCAGATGATATATTAAAGTTTTATGAATTGGAATTTTTGGGTTACGTTCAGGGGATAAAAGTGAGGAGGGAACGCGGCTGGACGCCGTCCCTCCGCTTCCAGAAAATATCCGTGGCGTCCCCCACTTTCTAAAAAATTACAATAGGCAGCGATAGGCTCGGAGGACGCGTGACGTCAAGCGTCCCCTACCTTTTCATATTCACTTTTACCCCTGATTATAATGCACAGTAATCAACAACAGAGTCTCCTAGTCCGTTTTCGTATTTTTGGATAGCATCTGTAATGATGGGACTACTAGAATAGTCATAGAAAGAGACGATTCTTTTAATTGTTATTTACGAGAGACAATAGAAAGGAAAATGAACACACAAGGGAAATGAATTCCAGATTTCATCATATGTATATATTTCCTGGAAACTACATACCGAAGAACTTATGTTTTGATGTCGCTCTGTCTATTCGTCTGTGCATCACAATGTATGTACACATACTTAGTCCATGCTGCACAACTAATCCGATCCAAAGTTCTAACTAAAGATTTCTATAAGGCCATCTATGACAAAAGGGGGGGGGGGGTAGATTTCTGGGCTTTTTACATCTAAGACCATTGAGCCTGTCACGTTTGGGGAGATGACGCCGTTGCCGAGCACATTGTCCGGGAAAGGGAAGGAAAAAAGGATTGGGGAATGGAGGAGGCAGCGTGGGACCTGTAAGTTAGGTACCACCACAGCATTTGCCTGGTGTGAATGAGGAAAACTCAGGAAAACCTCATTCAGGGTGGCTGTCCTGAAAAAGTGTACTTTACACTATTTCGACCGAGTGACCTCACCGGGAATCGAACCCAGGACCGCTCGCACGATGCACAATGCTCACTACTATGCAAGCGGGGAGCAAGTGACTACATACACATTACAGTGCAAGAAGGGGAGCAGTTGACTGGTACACCTCATGAATATGTGCAGAGACGTGGCAACACTGTAGTCATCTCATTTGCTAAGCATGTTTAAAGGGAAATATTTGAGTGTCACAAACCTTGTCCCCAGTGGCGGCGATTGGACGTTAAAAGTGGGGGGGCAAGACATGATCTGAATATTTGTATATCAATGTTAATATACGAATTTCCCTGGTTGAAACTATATACATTAATAGGCCATTTCAGAAAAGTGGGGGGGCAACTGCCCCCCTTTGCCCCCTTCCCTAATCGCCGCCCATGCTTGTCCCATACATACATCGTGAGAAAAATCTGGATTTCCAAAATCGTTTTCATCGTTTTAAATTAAATGTTTGAACTACCAAGCAAAAATTTTGACCCGGCATTACAACATGATGATAATAAGGCCTTGTACGACCTTGAATAGTATTAGTATTCTTTTTCCTTATTCTTCGTACGTATAACCTCTTTTCCTAATTACAGGTTTATACAGGGTAAATTACGACAAAGAAAATTGGAATCTGTTATCGAAAGTTCTTCTGCCCAACAATTTTACTGCAGTTACACCTTTGAATAGAGCACTACTGATTGAAGATGCTTTGGAACTTGCAAGATCAGGAAGACTGGAGTATGATGTAGCTCTGAACACGTTACTCTATCTGCGACAAGAGAAGGATTATATTCCATGGAATGCAGCTCTCAGCAATCTTGGCTTTCTCAAAATAATGTTTGAACGGACTGCTGGATATGGGAAATTTAAGGTAATATTCTTGCTGTACTGTACTGTGGGGTTAAAACCACAGTTATTTGCTCAATTATCAGTTCTTTACTGAAAGAATGTGGGGATAGCACTTCGCATGGCAAGAGAGAAAGTACGTGGGGATCTGAGCAGTACAGCGCTGAAGTAATTAATTGGGGATGAATGAAATGAAATACATGTTTTCTAATAGAAGAAATCACAGAGACGCAAAGGTTAGGAAAGGAAAGGGTTTACTGTACCTCAGCCATTTCGATATGATGAGCCTCTTCAATTATCGAGTGAAGCCTTATCCTCCAATCCGTTGAGTGTTTCCGTCTGGTATTGATCTTTGACCTCACGTTCGAGAGTGAAGAACCTCTCGACCTCAGGGCAACAGCTCCCAGATGTCCTGGCCTCTTTGGAATGACACCTCTGTCATGCAATGGATGGTGAGGGCCCAGGCGTGCCGACCGTCTCTCAATTGCTGTTACGACGACTCTTCTGAATAGGGGTCCAAAGTATGTTTCTGGCGGCTTCTGTCACACTTCTCACCTCGAATGTTCCGTGTCCCCTGGTTTTGTTCTACTTCCTAGCTTTCGCTTCTTCCTGGTGCTCCGCACGTGGATGACTAGCTCATCACAATTATCTTGGTCAATAGGGAAGTTTAATTGCTGAAATGGCGTGGCTGAACTTGTTTTGATGAAGTTACGGAAACTAGGAAGAGAATGGTAAGCATGAATTTGTATTGGGATTAGGTGACAACATAGGGAAGTCTCTTCTTTATTATTTAATAATTACAATTTCTTGTTTGAAAAACAAAATAACTACATACAGGGAGAATTCAAAATAGAGGCTAAGCCTGATATCCTCTACAATATGCTCTCAAACGCCTAAAATTTTGTTACTTATTCAGGTTGAGTAAGAATTTCAACCAGCCTTGTTATGCTTTTCTTCTGAAAGTGATAGTCAGTATTGTAATTACGTAAAAGAGATCAAGTTTTATTATTAATAACTTAAATGTTTGTATTTAACTCTATCCCACTACGTTATTATATGGAGTTATATTTTTCTAAAGTTCTCAATGCTATTTGACGTTAATGAAGACAATAAATACATAGACAAAAATGATAGGCAAAAATATCTAAAAACACTTCATACTGAACACGTAAATTTGGCCCTCCACTGTACAACACGTGTTGCGGTTGCCGATCGTTTTTTGTTTTCAGTGTGTCATGTGGACCTTACTCTTCCGTCAGCAGTAACCAGTTCACCTGTGAGTGTCATGGTGTGAAAGTGGTGCGGTAAAATGGGTGACCTGACAGACTTCCAAAGAGGCATGATCGTTGGTGCCCGTCTAGTTGGAGCTTCATTGGCAACAGTGGCGAACATTGTGGTGGTATCGAAAGGCACTGTACCCAATGTCACGAGGGCATATACAATTCATGGGCAAACGACGTCTGCAAGCACAACTGTAGTCGAAAGACAATCCTGTCAGATAGGGACCGGAGGGCGTTAAAACAGATGGTAGCAACTAAACAGAAGACCACTGCAATGAAAATTATATCTGAACTCAATTTCGGCCTACAGAACCCGGTTTCATCGAAAACAGTGCGACGGGACCTTCATAAAATGAAAAATCATGGCTGGGCCGCTATCGCCAAACCCCTGGTCACAGCAGTAAATGCGAAGAGGCGTATCCAGTGGTACAAGGACACAAGGCGTGGACTCATGAGCAGTGAAAACACGTAATGTGGTCCGATGAGTCGACCTTCACCTTATTTCTAACAACCAGTCGTGTTTACGTATGGATAACATCGTTGCAGGCCTATGATGCAGACTTTCTGCTCCCAACTGTAAAGCATGGGGGCGGTTCTGTTACAGTATGGGCAGTGATATCGTAGTTTTCTGCAGGTCCCATCATAACCCTACATGGAATGATGAATGCTAAGGCGTATGAGGCCATTTTGGGGACCAGGTTCTACCCATGGCCCAAATATTGTTTCCTGATGGTGATGGCATGTACCAAGATAATTTGGCACCCTGTCACGCTGAAACAACGGTGAAATCATGGTTTAAGGAGCATGACCAGGAGCTATCATACCTTCCCTGAGTCTTACAATCACCAGATCTGAACACCATTGAGCCATTGTGGTCTGAGTTAGAAAGGCGTATTCGATCTCATTACCCTACACCAGAATTCCTTAAGGAACTGGAGCATGTTTTGGAGGAACATTGGTACAAAATTCCACACACCACAATTCAGGAGCTATATACGTCCATTTCACGTCGAATCCAAGCTGCTTTGGACGCAAAAGGAGGCCCCACACCATACTAGTTATGATTTTAACACGTTTGCAAACGTTTTAGATTTTTTGTCCAACCCCTGAATATTCAGTTGCACCTTGGAAATGTTCAGTTAACCAAATATTCAGAAACGCTTTTCTGAACATCCGTGGAACTGGAAAATTAAAGAAAATCTCAATTAGATGTTGAAACGTTGCTCACGTAAATGCAATAATAATTAGTTTTGAGCTTCAAATGTAACCAAGTTGAACTTTAGAAACTACTTGAAATGGCACTGTTAAAAAGATATTTTTAATTAGATTAAAATGTTACTAGAATTAATGTGTATTTTTTTTATAATAATGCAGTTACAATAATATGACTAGATAATGTATAATATGTTGATGAAATTTTGGATTTGATTTGATACCTATCATTTTAGATTACACAACTATGATTTAGACTTTAAGCTTAATGAGTACTCAATGAAGCGTATTTTGCTGCCTTTTCCAGTAGATACTACAATGAGAACAGTTAAAAATAAAGATTTTTTAGGGTCTTTGCAATCGTCCATCGTAATTGTTTATAAATTTCAGGCAAATTCTACAGAGTACTTAAAATCTGTGGTGTAATAAAACATTGTCTTTATTTCTGAAGTATTGTTTTGGATTTTTAAGGGGCACATTATTTTTCAGATAATTATGACAGAATTTTGGTAGAATTAGGATTCAGATAAATATTAGAAACAAACAAAACAGTTGGGATTTCACATATCAAATGTGTAACAACTCCCTAAAACACAAGAATAATAGTTAAGTATAGCTCTTAAGTTAAGTATAAAACACATATATTATGTATGTGGCTTACGTACATTTCACGACTAAAATATGTTGCAGAAATTCATGTCCAAATTATTAGTTCCATTGTACGAAGAAATAGGCTATGAAACTCGTATGGCAAATGACCTAATTGAGGCTCTACATCGCTCTCAAATATTGAGCTGGGTATGCGAGCTCGAAGTCAGTGACTGCATCGACACAGCAAAACATCTCTTCAACCAATGGATGGCCCAGGAAGATCCTGATACCAAGAATCCGTGAGTACAATAACAATGTTTATTTTTACACTAACAAACCATTAGTTACTATAAATATAAAACAGAAAGCTATATTTTATTTATATTTTGTGTCTTGCACATTATGTTTCAATCATGACTTTAGTCTGTATTTAGCCATACTATAAATTCCAAATCAAAATCTATTTTTCTACCAACAAGTGAAAAAAATACATTTATTGGAATAAGAGTTTAAGAGCATTGGCGCAAACAATTCCTTCTGTGGAATTCATATATATGTATGCAATCATATGTATATGACAGTATATGGATATTATTAATGTAAGTTCATTTATTTGTAAATGTGTTATAAGGAATTACTGGTAAGCTCCAAATCAAGATCAGTAATTAAAAGTCTTTGAGTTTTATGTACCACGCTTATACCGGCTAGGATAAAGGAGACAGTGATGATGAGAAATGAATGAAATGGTGAAATGAAGAAAGGGGGAGGAAACGGGAGAACCCCGAGGAAACCCACGCACATGATGTTTGTCCACCACAAAGTTCACTTGGTGCGAACTGGGATCGAACCATGGACCCCATGTACCAGTAGTGAAAGCTCTACCACTGAGCCACCGCGGCTCCCGAGATCAGCAATTAAATATTAACTATCAGACAGTGTACAACTACTTGGGCACCAATTGTAACAATCTCTAGTACGAACAGCTATAACTGCAAATAAATCTGACACGCCTTCATTCGTTAGCTACGCCATTATACAGATTGACCGTAAACTTCTTAATCAAACAAAATATACCAAACTAGATCTAAAGCTCTTTCGCCACTAATATTTAAATCGTTTTGATCATATATTATAATTGATAATCAACCATAATTAGCTTTCAGAGACAACACAAAACAATCTACAGAAACTACTTAATTTCAGGGTTGGCGTATTATCGGAAAACTTCTGAACCCGAGAATTAATTTAAACTATTAACTTTCAACATCCACCACATGTTCTTAAAAAAAGAAAAGAAAATTATATTCTTTATTTTATAACATTCTTTCATATTTAAATTTAAACTTAATCTTGCTGCTCTTTCTATTATTATTAAGTATTCGGCCTTTCGGTAGGTCTTGGGACCAAACAGCTTTTTTTTTTCTTTTCAATTTTAGATTTGGACCTGGAAATGTGTCTTCCACGTTTTTCGATCCCCAGCTTCCTCTCTTAACTCCCAATATTTTCTTCTGTTTCTCAAATTATCGATCATTTGTGTTCTTTTCTTCCTATTTCTCGCTTTCCTTCCATATTTCCTTCTATGGTAGTATGAAGAAGTAGTATTAGTAGTATGGTAGTATTTCCTTCTATGGATTCTGTGTAATAATCACCTGTAAGACATATTCTTAAGAATATAAAAGTTTATTTACCTTTCAGTATGCGTCTTTAGTATCTTGAAATATTTTCTCCATTAGATTAAGGTGGAAGCTAGAGTTGCTATTAATAATAACTTTGTTGAACTTCCCCTCTCTCTCCCACGATTCAGATGTAAAAGATCTTTGAAACGTACCACAGTCTCTAGTTGAATAATGCTAATTACGTCTTCTTGAATGAGGATCAAGTTAATTGAGTTATCCTCACAAGGATCTTCATTTTGTATCTCCGTAACATTGACTCATGTTCTTATCAGTTTTTATCTCTTGCGCTAAGGTACCGTATTCACTAAAAGAAATTTGCTTACCTAACTCAACTACATATTGCATGACGGATGGACTTGACTCGTACCACCTTATGTAAATCGAAACATTGAGCAATGGAACTTAATTTTCTTCCATAATGCTAAACGATTATATCCTTAAGCTCCCTGCATAATTGGATTGTTGTGTTTACGGCCAAGTCATGTTTGTAGTTTGCTGATATGCTGTGGTATCAATTATTGTTAATAACGCATATATTTGTTTCTTATTTTCTACCTATGCTGCTCATACAATTCTTCAAATTGGTTAAGGTGGAAGCTAGAGTTGCTATTAATAATAACTTTGTTGAACTTCTCTCTCTCCTACGATTCAGATGTAAAAGATCAAAAGTTTGAATGGATATAATGTGCCATCTTTACTTAGTCGATATTAGAGCTTAATTTGAGTTCATAATGATGCGCCAAAGCATGTATTTGTAGATGGACAATAAGTATGAACTGGTTAAACTTCGTGATCAGGAATCAATATAAGGAAAATAAACATTTTGTAATTGATTATATGAAATTTCTTGGATAACAATCATAACAACCACCAGTCTAATTGCAAATCCGTTATTTGTTGTTAAGTCATTATACAAATTCATAAATTCCTTAACCAAACTAATTATATTAAATCACTCATAAGACCCTTCAATCGGTAATATTTAAATCTTTTTAAGAGTATATATTGTATATCTAGGATCAATATTAACAGAGGAAAATCGTACTCACGAAGAAATTAAATGTCGACTAAAAGCAGGAATTCGTGTTACTATTCGGTTCAAAATCTCTTGTCGTCGCGAATTCTGTCGAGAAATTTGAAGCTTAAAATATACAAAACGATAATCATGCCTGTTGTTCTGTATGGTTGCGAAACATGGTCGCTTATCTGAGGGATGAACATAGACTGAAAGTATTTGAGAATAAGATCCTGAGACGAATATTCGGACCCAAGAGGAACGGGAATGGGAAATGGAGGAAACTTCATAACGAGGAAATACATAATTTATACGGTTTACTCAACATTGTTAGAGTCGTCAAGTCTAGGAGGCTTAGGTGGGCAAGTCATGTAGCTAGAATGGAAGAAAGTAGAAACGCTTTCAAAGTCTTGACTGGAAGACCAATCGGTAAGCGACCATTAGGAAGACCTAGGCGCAGATAGGAGGACAATATTAAGATGGATCTCGCTGAGATTGGAATACAAAGTAGAAACTGGATGCCTTTAGCTAAGGATAGAAGTCAGTGGAGAGCTTCTGTGAAAGCGACATTGAACCTCCGGGCTCCATAGGCCAGAGAGTTAGTTAGTTAGTTAAGTATATATATTTTTACTCAAAGTCAACTGTAATCAACTTCTAAAACAAACCCAAATATTATCAATCTACACAGACTATTTAATTTCAGGTTCCAGTTACATTATTCGAATACTTTTGAATCTGTTGAGAAGGTCCAAGTAATAGTTCCATATGTACGATATTGAATTGAATTTCAGTTTCTAATTAGTAAAGAATTTCTTCATTAATATGAAGTCTCGACTACACCACAAAAATAACAATAAACAAAGAATTCTATTTTCAGCAATACACAAAATAACTCACTGTAATTGAGAAATGGAAATTAAATACGGGAAACATATGCGTACATGATAATAAATTATCTAGGGAGCGGATTTTTAGGTGCAAACCTTTTCTAAAAATTTAGTTGTTATAATAACCAAAGTTCGAAATATGTATTTCCGGTCATATACGAACTGAAATGAACGCACTTTGTTGCACCTTTTTGGTGAATGTTTCACCTTCTTTGTTAGGTTAATAAAATTTCACTTTTTTTACTTTTCCAGCCTTCAGCACTTTTATTACCCCTTTTTAAATTTTTAAAAAAGTGGACAGAGCAATATGTTCTATTTTTACCCTAGTTTACACATAATATTAAATAAATTTAGACGCAATCTTGATAGATTTGCTAGGGACAAATTTGAACTGAAATTGCGAGACAATCCAGATGTAGAAACATTTGCGACGTCAGCTAAGCTTTCCGTGTGCTTACAAGGTATGCACCACTGGTTTCCATTGATGTCAAGAGAAGTTTCTCTGCATACAAGGATCTCCTGAGCTTCAAGCGACAGAAACTAACATTCGAAAACATAGAAATGTTGTGCATAATCAAGTATAACCAGTTTCTGAAAATCCAGGTATGTAGTAGTTTCTTAAGCCACAATATTGCTAAATTATTATTATTATTATTATTATTATTATTATTATTATTATTATTATTATTATTAGTAGTAGTAGTAGTAGTAGTAGTAGTAGTATTTTTAATATCGAGCTAGTTTTAACCACAATTTTCTTACAAGAATGTTGAATGTTGTACAAGTTTAAGATTAGATAAAACAATTTTGTGATTTATGTCAATTGTTTAAAGGCAAGGTTTTAACAATATTTGCTGGTGTAATGAATAAAGAATGTCCATGTAACTGTACACTATAGCGCTTAATAAAGATATCCTATTATCAGCTTTTTTTGCACCTTTTTGAATGATATTTCAGCCCCTTTTATTCCCTTTTCCTATCACATTTTTGCAATTTAAAATCCGTTCCCTAATTGTCACTTATCATTGGCATCATTTTGTTTATTTTTCACTCAAAATGCCATCTACATTCGATTATTTCTATTAATGTTCAGTGAACCTCAATGAGCAATGTACTTTTTCTTAAAACATATTGATTGGTAGACTCTATCATTTATTTATATATATAAAATTCTCTTTCTAACTTTCTTATTCTTTAGTAACATTGACTGTAGAGTGACTTAGTTTTCCATCTTGTCTATTAATTATGTTTTACGAACAGGTCGACCAGTTTTTACCGAAACCGGAATAAAGGTTATGATAAGCTACTTAGATGTTTTCAAAATTTCCTAATCTAAGGGCTAAATTGAGCAACTTCTATCCGTGAAGTTTTATTTCTCAGTGATAGCTTGACTTATTCGAACCGTGATGGGAACAAAGATCATTGATAACCTACTTAGATAACCTGTTGAATGTAGTTGAGATCGCTGAAGGTGAGCGACCAAATTTAATCAATACAAAAATCAGGAAGTGACCAACATTAACTGATTTTTCTATGAAACTGCCTAAAAGAAATATCAAAATCTACATGAAGAGGTATGGCCTATTCTTAATTTACTGTCACCCGGTGTGTCTTTGTGAAAGTTTCATAAAACCAATATGCTTTCCAGGTAAGTAGACGTGGATCCTGGATATGATCAATTGAGGTGCTAAACCATAGTTTGCCGCTTTATTCAGTGTAAAGTAGGATTGAAGCCCATTTTATCAAGTGTATACCTGAGCGTTAAGCGGGGTGCTATAGCTATAGTCCCTATAGCCCTCTCTTAGATCCGCGCGTATATATATATATATATATATATATATATATATATATATATATATATATATATATATATAAACCTGGCTGGCTACATGCAAATGAAAAATGTTATATTATTGTACGAATCTGAAGGTAGTTTTGTTTTCAGAATTGCTCCACATTTGAGACGCATATTCTATTGTAAAGCCATAAAACATGGGACCGAGAAGGAATGGAATTTCTTGTGGGAACGGTACCGTAAATCCAATGTGGCTGATGAGAGAATTACTATAATATCCAGCCTTGGGTGCACCAGACAGCTCTGGCTTCTTCAACGGTAAGTTACTACATAATGTATCAATATATAAACATTATATTCTGTTAAAAATAGTTGTCTATCCAAGAAGTAAGAAGATTAATTCCAGGTTAAAAGTAAACTACATAGAATTTCATTTTTATTGAAAATAGCGTTGAAATCAATAACAAAATAAAACTTCTTCCTTTGAAGTTTTAGGGCATTTTTATGTCGAAAGTTAGAACTTTTCTTAAAGAGGTAATATTTTTTTATTACACTAGACCAAATTTCTAATTTTGGGTGATTGGTAGCGTTAGCTTAGTGGTAAAGTGCTCATCTTTGTTACTTGGGAATCTTTGAGTCGATCCTAGCTTTCGTCAAATGGGTTTTGTAGTGGACAAATACCTGCACGTGGGTTTTCTAGGGTTTCTCTCTAGTTCCTGCATTCTGCCATTTCATTCATGATCACTTTCCCTTAGCCTCGGAACGTACAGTTCGGACTGTAAACTAAAGAAACGGATAATAGTATTTCAGGATGTATTTTAGACAAGTGTATTCTGAGTAAATTAGTTTTTCTTTCACTCCTTCTCATGCTCTATAGTTCCGATTCCTTTTTGACTAACGGCATACTTTACGTGATATCTCGATACAATTGTTCGTTTTTTTTATTTATAACAATATAAGTTAAAATAGGATAAAACTATAAAGTTTCTATAAAGTAGTGACTGTACAGTACTGAGGATCGTTACTGCAGCTGGAAGCGTTCACTCAGACAGTCTGTAAAAAAAATTCAACTAATTATTAAATGCTTCATGAATCTTAAATCCTAGAATTTTGCGACACTCCAATATGTCGATACATACTGATTAGGAATTGCTGTTGTATTGCATGTTCGTTGTCCTGTGTTTTCCTCTCACAAGTCAGTGAGCATTGTGTTTTAAGTGTTAGGCGTAGGCTTGCTAATGTATGTAGCAGACTGTCGATTATCCTGGATCTGCAGAGTAAACATTTATCAGTGGGTCTTCAATAGAAATCGAAACGCGAGCAATGACAATTCTCCATGAGTTTCTCAACTGCCATAGTTAGTCAATTGCCAGGCATCATGATAAAATAGGCTCCCTACAGTTATTCGAAAAGTACTAATAATAAATCAATAAATTAGTAGAGTGTGCATATTTGCTTTCAAAGAAATTTTTAAGTGTAGCTCTATATCTATAGTACCTGGCTTATGAATTTCGAGCTGAGTTTCTGTACAGCTTACGACAGATATGAATAAGCTAATGCTGTCTTAATAGAATTTTTATACTTTTATCTTAGGTAATCAACTTACTATAGATTCACACTTTTATAGATATACTTTTCAATTTAATGGAAATGCTTACACTTTGAAACACAGCAGATATTGATTTGACAACAGCAGGCAGGTGGCGACCGCAGCGCTGGGTTGTTGATGGTAGTATGTTAGGTAAATCTTCATACTACGTGAAGAGCGGTAGAATGGCAGTGTTCAGCGATTTGAGTAGATGGTAAAGGTGCATAAGAGACGGCTTCTCTGATTTCCCAAGAGGACAAATTGTAGGCACTCGGTTATGTGGTCCGAGCGTGATGGAAGTGACACGTGTGTCGAGTTTGTTCCGAAGGATAGTGTTCAAGGAGATGATGATTTACAAATTCACGGAAAAACGACATCGTCGAAGTGGAACAGTGGTCGGACGATATACCTCTGTGACTGGTCGCGCTAAGCATTATAGCAAATTGTCAGTCACAACCGTCGGGCGACTGCGGTATAAATAACAGAGGAACTCGAGCAGCACCTCCCACAACCTGTGTCTAAGATCATAATCTACTGTGAGCTACATGACATGACATATAGGTTCGGGTTCCACTGACAAACCACTAATAAGGAACCGTAATGCTTTGTCATGACGACAATGTTGACGCGAACACGCAACATGGACCGATGATGACTGAAAACGTGTCATAAATTTGAGTAAGTCATAGAACAATCTTTTTTGAAACCATTGGCTGTATTTGTCCGTGGAGAACGCGCAATGGAGTATATGGTTCGCTATGTCCTTGAACAATCGTGTAACATGATGGTGACCCTTCCATGCTCTGGACAGCAATATTCTGGTTTTCAGTGTTTATTATGATGACCGTTTCCGACCGATTTACTGCCTGTGCTTATATCACTATTTTGTGGGATCATGTGCATCCTATTGTGAAGGAGTAGTTTCCGGGAAATTACATCAAAATGATAATGCTCCCATTCGCACAGCTGAAGGTGTTGATGTATGGTTTGACGTATATTGGGATATGCACAAAGTTGTTCAACCTCAGGACCAGAACGTGTAGGTAATTGATCGTTTCTGATCCGTTGTGGAGTCACGAACCCAGCTCAGATTTCCACCTGAATTCTCTCACGGAACTCAGTGATGTATTACACGTAAAATGAAGAAATATTCTGCTTACTACCATTCACGACCTCTATAAATCCATGTCACGAAGTAACAAAGCTATTCTGATGGTAAAATGGGGTCCAACGTCAAATTGATCTCGTACGTTGTACTTTTCAGGTGTTTCCTTTAAATTAATGAGCATCTGCAACATAACAGTGAAGTTGTATTAAATATCGATCTTGGAATTCAACAACTATTCAGATGAAAATAATTCGAGAAATAGTTACTTGATAGTTACTTCATATGAGAGCATATTTAAGAAACTTCAGTAGTAAACAGCAATTTTAATTTTATTTCCATTCTACGCAATAATTTGAACAACTTGTATAGACTGTTAGATATTATATTAAGTTCGCAATCTGTACAGAAAACAAACTTTGCCAGCAATCCTCAGTTCCTCTTAATTTTTTAAGGGCTAAAAACAAATATCTAAGATATTTTAATGTCAGTAGTACTATATAAACGTAAAACATTTCTAAAACTGAATTTGTTTCAGGTACTTAGAATGGGGGATTTCCAAGGAATCCGATATTAGGAAGCAAGACAGTTTTTATGTGTTCTCTTCTGTGTGTAGAAACAAAGCGGGATTCTTCTTAGCCAAGGACTTTCTTGTGAAAGATATCAAGAAAATCTACGACTAGTAAGTATAGTAACTTGTAGTTTTGAAACAATGATTTTAAGAATTTCCATAATGGACATTTTATTGTTCTTTGGCACCTTAAAGTGTACGATTTCTCATTCTATTCTTTTTTCAGGCTTACACTGGAATCTGTACGGCCCCAAATGGTTCACTTTTTATATTGGTTTTAGGATCGACTAGTATTTTTGTGTACTTAATTAGATCGACTTTTTTTTGTTTATCTCACATTATGCAACCCCGCCTAGTACGCTACTTTCTTCAGAAGAACTTTTCAATTTAGGAAATGCACGTGGACATTACCTATATAGACAGCTAAAATAGGATTGAGTAATTTTGGTGGATGAGGCAACTCTTTAAACGAGGTGGAAACTAAGATTAGGGTATCGTTTCATTAGAATCTTGCTGTGCTATCTTTATCAAATGTCGATGGATCGATCAGACACTATCAAAGCAATAATAGATATGTATCTTTCCGAAAATGATCATACGAAGAGTAGCATCATCCGCTAATAATTTTGTATCCACTTTGATATAGAATAGGTATGTAGTAAGAAAAAAATAAGGATGTAGTGACGATTTAACTAAAATGAACAGTCAGATATAGAGTAATCAATAGACTAAACATATTCACAAATAGAGTAATTCTGGGGTGGGGGTGAACATAGAGAGCATGAAATTGAAAAACATCTTACACAGAAATGGTAGCACGGTTGATTGATAATTATGATTGACCTTCTGCATTTTGAAAATACAAATATGGTTCGTGGGGGTGAAGTGAATATATACATATGGAGTGAAGCGGTGAAAAGTGCCCTCGACATAATGTAAATAACAAGAAACAAACTGCTATATAATGAGTATGCAGCTAACGAAGAACACCGACATGATGTAAAGGTACATACGCTATTAGTGTAGAAATGCTTAAGAAGCAAATAGACATACCAACCCGAGATCCTGTCCAAAGTACTGTCTCGGAGCCATTGAGTTGTTTGACCTTGCAAGAAAGAGCGCAATATTTCAGTTCCCATGAGTTCCCAATACGTCTTGAACTCAGGTTTTTCCTATACAAGACTGTGGTTTGGAGGTTAGACACGAAATAGTTATATATACATATATATATATATATATATATATATATATATATATATATATATATATATATATATATATATATATATATATATATATATATGGAATGATTAACAGGACTATTCACATCACCCTGAAACATGTTAGTCACTTTACCCCATCTCGTCATCTTGTTTTTAAAACATGTTTTGTAGCTTTATGTTAGCAATATATTGAGGAATATCTATATACATGCGCACCGAATAATCGCGTTATGCCGCTGTTGAAGTATTGGGTGCAACACGATAACATCAGGAAAAAATTGCCCTAATTCGTTACTGTCCCGTATTACAATAGCAACAAAAAAGGCTACAAATATATTCACCTTCCAACTGTTCGTACTCGCTGCATTCAATAACTCCCTTCTTTCCTCTGTACACTACTTTCTTTGTCAGTCCCAGACTCAATACTGCACACACAGGGGTTGTGCAAAATCAGCGCCGATCATGTTTTGTTGCCACATATCATTAACCTTAACTCTTATTCGCTTCATCCCTATGGACACTTCCCCCTGCATGTAAAGAAAATGCATAGTATTTTTAATTTAGTGTTTATATTATTTGATTTTGAATTTTAATGATTTTGTCTGAAAAGTACTAAGCGTAGTTGAAACATCGGGAACGATTAGTGGGATAAATGTGTGATTAATTTCCAACGATACGAAGCTACGATGGACTAAAGGTACTGTGTTAATTCACTTAATGTTACTAGTACATCTTGAGTAAACATATGATAATAATTACTCAATGTTATAGGTACTGAAGTTATCATAATCGACATGATCACGGACTATGTGATTATAAAATAAGTAAATGTTGTAATGGTGTTGAGTAATAGACTGTCATGAGATGAACCATTTTGCGTTGTATACAGCGAAATTTAATGTTGAGCCAAAAGACTGAGCTTACGTAATTATTGAAATTTGTTATATGCGATGAAAATCAATTCGATATTGTAGAAGGTAATATGACTGAGTATGGATAGATGAACGCAATGATCTATTTGAGAATCATTATTCCTAACTTTATGGTAATGTGGCCTTCTTGGTAAATGGGCATGGCCAATAGGGCCTTTGAAACACCCATGGGTTGTAAGGTACGAGTTGGCATCCATTATAATTCTGATTTTTCGATTATGCATTCTTAGTTTATGATATATATATATATATATATATATATATATATATATATATATATATATATATATATATATATACAGTTATATCAGTTCTACGAGGATTGTGTGAATACGTCGTCCACATTGTTCTTATCTTCTTTTTAAAAAATAATACTACGAATAGGATATAACAAATACGTCGTTTTAGTGATCAACGTGCGGAATTCGTTAGAATTTCGTAAAGGATATAATCCTTTTCTAGATTGCTCCGACATATAAACCACGTCATGAAGTAGTAATGCATTTCGATAGATGCAGAAGTCGGCCGTGATATATGGCAATTAGATTCTTACTTATGCTGAGTATAATTGATTCTATATATAGGGAACAGATTTCAATATTTGCTTCCTGTTGCTAAGTTAATGTCATAGTTTATTCTACTACTATGAATAAATTATTATAGAACGATACATGTATATTGTAATGAGAATGATGAAACACTGTGATTAATAAGAAATACATGTATGTGTTACAAACATTGCTTCGATTATGGATTAATAGTGATTACCTCAATTGATTATTACTGCGCACAGGAAAGCGCAGTATCTGATAAACGATAATTTCAAGCAGACTTAAATACGCGATGAAATTATTATATATTTGTTTTTTGAGCTAGTTTTATATGGTTGTTTGAGAGGTATTCCCTACTTGGTACATAATGTGTTATATCTACTCCAACATATCTGCAATTCTTAATTTCGGATAAATATAGGTTGACTTAAGCTAACGCCAACGATATATACGTTAAATTCCGACGGTTAACACGGGTCTGAGTTTACCATTTAGAATATAAGTAGGTTATTAGTTGAGAAAGTAAGTCAATCGTTAATTTCTACATAATTTACAGGCTTAGTCACTGGCTGTTTGCTCAAAGTGTTTCGTTAATGAAAATGGTAGAGGGGGACTGGGCTGGAGATCTTGTTTAGACATTTAACAGATCGAAATGCGGTTGAAGAATGTCTTAATCCTTTTATCCAAATTTTATTTTACTTGATTTTGGGTAGTATGGACATGTCTAAGCTATGCGAGGCGTGCGTAATTGTTGTAGCGTTTCTATTATCACACTAGTAGTTAGGAACTCGTATCATTGATTATATTGTCATTAACTATACTTAAGCATGTATATGCTACAACGAAATTCTCAAGTATAACTATAAAATAGTTGATTTCAAACATAAATATACTTAATTTTCCTCATTTCGGCTTATAGTATTTGATCGTTCACTGAGATATATTTTATGCAGTAAGTGTAGCGAAATAATAAGCACTTAATAAATTTTTAATCAGTTTCTATAGAACATAAATTGGAATACGATAATATATTTACCTTATTTAGAATATTATTAAAGTACAGTATAAAAATATTTACAAATGTTTTGTTAAAAAAGGATTATTGGTTCTATAATAAAAAGGATTTTTAATTATTAAAGATCATTTACATGTGTTTATGAATTTTCACAGTTATGGTGAAAAATCGAACACACTATCAAGGTTCATCACATCGGTTGCTGCTTACATGAATAGTGAATCGGATATGAAACAGGTAAGTCTCCATCACAATTGGGTGTTATATACAAGATTATCTAAATAATGTAATGTACACCTTATATACAACTAAATTATAATCAAGTACCATAACTGTGATATGCATGTCGGTTATTAGACTTTGAAACTATGTTATGCGTAAGTGTCGGAAGAATTATACAACGGCTTTGTCCGTTCGTGTGTCTTCGGAGTAAATAACCGTAAGAGATATCGAGATACAGTTTTATGCAATCGATTAAACGCTCCTTGGATAGTTTTCATATCCTCTGTTAACCCTCTCTTTAAGTCGGAAGTGGTTCTAATTACACATTCCGGTTTCAACATTTATCCCCGTAAAATAACAGATAACAAGAACGAGGTCAGTGTCTCAAGACAACATATTAGGATTAACCACAACGCTCTAACCGAGTCGGCAGTGTTTCAAATACGAGGTGTGTCAATTGAATGATAAGAATGAAGTCATAAATGTGATATATTGCAAAGAAAGTTACAATTGATTGTTATTCCCTTCAATATACTCCCCTCCCCTATGTATACACCGCTGCATACGTGCGTTTCATTGTTCAAAGCAATGCTGTAGGTCATCAGATGTCACACTGTTCAACAACTCTTTCGTTTTTCGTTTCACCTCTTCCACAGACTGAAAATATGTTCCCTTCAATGCACTTTTCACTTTTGGGAATATATAAAAATTACAGGGAGCCAGGTGTGGGGAATACGGAGGATGGTCGAGCACAGGAATGCGCTTGGCTGCTAAAACTGTTTCACAGAAAGGGCATATGGGCAGGGGCATTGTCTTGGTGGAGGATCCATAAATCGTTCTTCCACAAATCCGGTTTCTCTTCCTTATTCTTTTCCTCAGCTTGATTAGAACTTCTTTGTAGTAGGTCTGATTCACTATTTGACGCTGAGGCACCCATTCAGTCATGATGATACCCCTGATATCGAAAAAAAAGAGCTTTGCCTTCACTTTCGAATTGCTCTTTCGTGCTTTTACATTCTTGGCGATATGGGAGTCTTCCAGTGCATGAATTGACGCTTAGTCTTCGGGTCATACTGAAAAATTCATAATTCACCATATGCGATGGCACGTGTTAGCAAGTCTGGGTTTGCTTTGAGTCATTCCGTGACGTCACAGCAAATGATCTTTCGAATGTCTTTTTGTTCTTGAGAGAGGTTTCTCGGGACAATTTTTTGCACAAACTTTTATCATGTGGAAATTGTCATGCAAAATTTCTCTTACTGTCTCTTTGTTAATGTTCGTCATATCTGCGATCATCCGAATGCTCAGACGTCTGACTTTCCGCACAAGTTCATTAAGTTTCTGATCATTTTCGTCCGTTCTTGAACTCAAAAGGCGGCCTGGTCGTTCATCATCTTCAACCTCGTCCCTACCTTCTGAAAATCGTTCGTACCATTCGAAAACTCGCGCACTTGATCTAGCATTATCAGCATACACTTCTTTTAGTGTTGCACAACATTCCGTCTGTGTTTTGTTTAATTGCACCAGAAATTTGATGTTAATGCGCTGCTCAACTTTACTGTTCACTATGATTCCGGCACTACTATAGAACACTGTCCTCTTCATGCAGGCCTGCAAAGAAAAGAAAAGTTTTTAAGATCATGACACAAACAGTGGCTGCTCATGAAGGTTCAAGATCAACAACACATCATCAGCTACATCTCCCCACGACCCTGAAATACAGGAGGTGAGCAGTCTCGTTATTTAATTGCCATACGTCGTCCACTATTACTTCGGATTATAATGCTGATTTCTGTATAGGAAGAACAGTAAGAGCTATCAAGATGCCGATTTTTTAAATCGATTCAGAGTCTCAAGATAACATATAGTGACTATCAACAACACTCTACCAAAATCGGAAGTGGTTCTAATTTACTATTATTTCCGATTTCAATACTGATTTCTGTAGAACAAAAACTGTCAAGACGCAGTTGTTTGCAATTAATTCAGTGTCCCAAGAATAGGTTCCATCTCCTCTGCAAACCTTCTACTCAGAACAGAAGTGGTTAACTAAATCATTTCCGGTTTCAACATTTATCGGAATAGAACGAAAAATGGAAACCTATTGCATGAAGTGGTGTTTTGCGAACAATTCGATGTTACAAGGAAACATAACATGGCTCTCCACAACACTCTACCGAAACCGAAAGTGGTTGAAATTTACTATTACTTCAGGTTTCAATACTGTTAATCCGTAGAGCAAAAGCGGTAAATGCTACTAACATATATTCTTTTTGCAATCGGTTCAGTATCACAAGAGTAAGTTTTATTTCGTGTATTGAAGAACTATAAAAACCAGAAGTGGTTAAAATTAGTAATTTCCGCTTTCAGTGTTTTTTTGCTACGTAACAAACACGATAATAGATAGCGAAAAGAACTTTTTGCTAACGATTCAACACATCAATGCAACATATCTTGACTACCGACATTACTCTACCAAAACCGGAAGTGGTTCAAATTTAACTATTATTTCTGGTTTCATTACTGAGTTCCGTAGAGCGAAAAGGTAAAAGATATCAAGAGGCGGCTTTTCGCAATCGATTCAGTGTCCCAGAAATAGGTTCTATCTCCTTTCTTAGATCTTTATTCAAATCTGGAGTGATTAAAATAAACAATTTTTTGTTTCAAACCCTCAATACCACAGAATAGAAACAGTAAGGAATAGCGAGTAATGGACTTTTGATACAGATTCAGCATCTGACAAACGAGTAATATCCTTGACCTTAATACTCTGTTGTAACTAATACTTATAGATGCACTTCTTCAAGTTTGGATATTAAATTCATATAATTTGGAAGTCTTATAACGATTTAAATCGTAGTTGCAAGTTGACTTTCTGATTATTTAGTTAGACGAAAACTTTGCATAATACAATGAATCCATTAGTGAATAAAATCTCCGAGATGCAATTTCTGTACAGCTTCTTATTTTGGGCAAGGTTTACAAAACTTGAAACAACTATAACAGATTCCACCTGAATTTTTGATTGTAGTGGATGGAAGATGCTATCCGAAAAATAGGATCACATGTACATAAAAAACTTGGACTAATATATTTTACCAATATTTTTATAATAAAATGTTTTATTCCTTATATAGCATTAGTCAGTGGTTACTTTAGTTCACAGTAAAGAAATATTGATAATATACTAGCATTTCTTTGGCAATCATATTTGAAACCCTATTATTCTTTCAACAACAATAGCAGTCTTTGAAGCATTTGCCTTGTAAATCGAAAGTTAGTACTTTTTCGAGAACAATAACACCCTGTCAGGACTTTTGAACGTTTAAGCAACAATATTGTGTTCGCAAAAATTGTGGATTAGTGCTGCTCCTAATGAATTTAAAATTAATAAAGACCACATCCAATTGTTCGGATCGCATGCACTAATCGGTAAATTGTGAGGTTTATTTACAATTTGTTCAAATTGAATTTATATATCTCAAAAACTTATAAACATATTCAAACATGAATAATACATAAAATACCTTGAAAGATACAAAAGTTGTGAAAAAAACGTATTTATTGAATTGTAAATGAAATGTTTCAGTTTTACGTCTCACTGAATAATCTGTAAACTGAATCACAAGATGTTTAATAAAATATTATTATGAATAAAAATGGTTAAATGATAATGTGGGAGGAAAAGGGAGAACCTCTAGAAAGAGCATGAACACAATATTGTTCACACAGATTCACATAATCGAATCTTGGACTCCTCGTACTAAAGCTTTATCAGTTAGCCACTGTCACTGCGTTCTTCAATTGTAGTTTAATTCTTCATATCACAAGGCAATACTTTTGCGGTATTCATATATGCACATTCATATATCTTATTTACTGGTTTTATTTGGTTACTTTTTTTTTAAAGAAAGAATTGAACTTCCAAACCTATTAACAATTTGTCAATATATGTAAGTAAAAAACATTGTTAAAACTGCCTTATGCGCTGTACTTTTCGTATTAGTTTCTTTGGCAACATAAATTTCATGTGACATCGGAAAAACAACTGATTATCATTATGATTTACAATTCTTCCTTACAACATGATTAAGAAATTACTCGAGATAATAAGATTAACACTTTTAATATTAAGGTTTCATGCCTAAGTGATTGTGTGCACTTTAGACTTGTAAATTGTGAACATTAAACTTGAAATTGCTCAAATTCAAGTTATTTTCGGTATTTAAAGTGTAACAATCAATTCGATCTTTCAGTGAGAGAAAAACTTCCTTATAAACGTAGGTAACATGCGTTAACCTTGTGATTTGTAGACTCAGCGTTTGTTCGTATGTCCTACCTCAAAAATATAATTGAATGTGCGTACTATCCGTATAAACGTAAGACGTGATTTAAGTTACTTCATGCGCTACAATGGTGCCTGCTTATGTACATCAAAATCTCGGTTTCTGGTGTCATGATAGTATGTAGCATACGGATGAAGTATGATGAAACATACATAGTTGATGTTTGGAAAGGACACATGGTCCGTTCGTTTTAGTTAGTGGATACACAAGATGAGAAAATACATAGAAAAAGTCCGTATCACTTCATTAAAACCACGACAGTTACAAAAGGAATTCGACAGATGGAATAATGCTAAGAAGTAGGAAATAGTGTTTCTACCTCAATCCCTAGTATATATTTCGTATCCGATAACTTGCATTCAACAGAATAATAATTTTAACATGATCTTGAACATGTCTCTTGTCTATAGATTGTAAAGCAAAAACAGACGAAATGAGAACTATATCTAATTGTACACAAAGAATGACAGGTAAGAGTTTCAATTTTTATGCGTAAAGAATAAAGTACGAAAATACGTTTTCTGGTTTATTTTTGACCTATCTTGTCATTTCGAGTGTTAAGCGGTGAATACTTTTCAACGGTAAGCATTACACTTCAACGGCTATCGTTTTTCTCATTACAGTTGAAGAAGTTAACTGAAGACAATAAGAACTTGCTTCATCGAAACACGTTGGCTGTGCAGCAATGTTTGGAAAGAGTGGAAACCAACGTAGAATGGATGAAGAAAAATTACGATACAATCATGAATTGGATAGACAAACACATGGACGATCCTAGACTTGAAGTATAAGGGGAGTAGATGTATAGAAATTAATTTGATAACTTCTTTAAATTTTTATTTTATGTCTCTCTTATCAATGAACCAGGGGTGTGGCTGCAGTAAAATTAATACGAAATTATAAATATAATTGACATTTTTAAGTATTTAAGTTATTTCCTATTTTGTGTGAAACTACGTACCGTTAAAGTGCTTTTGTATATGAGCCTTGTATTTTTATCTGGATATTAAATATTTTTTTTCATAAAATGTGTTTTGTGCTTTCAACTGTTGTAGAGGTTATGTATGTATATTTTCATTTGAAAGACTACTCAATGAGGTGTAACTTCATGAATTATTGAAGTTTTTTTTGGAAAGGACCACATTTTTATACTATAAGAAATAAGAGTGCCTTATATTATAGGAATAATAATTAGCTTGTTTATGTGAATTAATTACAAATTAATCCATAGTTATTTTGTTGTTGAATGATGTATTGTACATATCTCTAATCCTAACTCTCACTCCAGGTCTTTAATTTCCTGTTTATAATATATACTACTAAACTGAAAAATGAAAGCAAGTGTCTACCCTTCCCGACTTTAAGGGTTAGATTGTGATAGGCAAATAGGATAGAATGTTCCTTTAACCAGAATACTATGGCAAGAAAAATGAAAACAATCCTTCACAAGGAATATCAAATTAACAGTTTTCCTTACTGAAATGTTTCAAATCCTTAAGCGTATGAATAATAACATTATGGCTGGGTATTGACATGCAATTATTATTATTTGTGCAGCAATTGTGCAAAAATTTGATCCATCAGTATCTATTCCATTGTCATATTCGAAATTAAATCATCAAATCATAATATGTTAGCATACATAAATAATGATCCAGGAGCTGCATCAAGAACCAAAATGATCTATAATTAAGATCAAGCATCAAAGGCACTTTAAAAAGACCACCGTTTTGCTTCATCGTTATATTTGCGGTTATTCGGACTTATTTATAATTTGACATGAACAATGGTTTTAACGATTTACATCTCTAGGTAATATCATTAGAATTTTGAAGACGGCTACAAATGAAGGAAAATACAATAGAAGAAATTGAAGAAAAACTTTAGTCAAAGTAAACGGAAAAAATCTAGAAAGCCTCACATAAACCAGAAAAGACTTTAGATGCTGTTTGGATGCAATTTCTGGTCCGTAGCACAATACATTAGACACTGACTTTGTCTTGATTAAACCTACGACCTCTACCACGTTACACGTTTTGGGAACTCCCCAGTACTATCCCTAAATAATAGTAATACACGGAAATAATATTAATTCCACGGTACTCACTTTAAAGTTATTTAGGAGAGCAAATTTTACTTTGACATTTACAAATATATTAGCAATTAATAAGCAAGTATACCTCTAACATGGAATACCTACGATTAGGATCAACAAAACTGTAATATCATTTCAAGATTCATTGATAGACTACTCACCTACTCCTGAATTTAATGGTAATAATCAAAATTATTATTGCTTAAAAAGAAGTTTTGTTCATTCCATTATTTGTCTCAAGATCAAACAAAATCCTATCTGTTGTTAACCACGTAATGACCTTCAGTGATCCCCATACACCAGTTCCAACCAGTTTTGTTCGTTGCTAGCACATCCATGGCGTAAATACGCGAAATTTATTTTTAATATAACCTGTCTCTAGCTGTACGATTTGACAATTGACTTTCATGGAGTTGAACAGTTTCTTCTTCATGTAACCAAGGTTAGTATGAGAATTATTTTATTTTGGGCTGCGTATTTCCAGTGAACGGTTTTCATTCCTGATTTAATAAATGATTGGAAAAAAGAGCAAAATCAAAAGAGAAACTGAATAATAATGCATAGACATTTGACTGAAATCACAAGTTGCAATACTCTAGTTTAGTTTACTCTGTCTTATATACTTCAAAATTACTTTTTCTTACTTTTGAATGAAAATTAGATAACAGTAAAATATATAATGATATAACGTAACTGCATCTGAATCAGTGTATTTCAATATGCATCGTAAAATGAAAAATCCGATTCGAAAACACTGTTACAATATAGTACAGAAGAAAGCTTATGAAACTTCTATTTTCTAATTAGCAATAGATTACTTATCATCTTCTACATCTTTTTTTTAAAGGAATTGCCTCTGATTTTATTATGGGAAAAGTTAGTGTAGTGATTAATCGGGAATATTTATACTGAACTTATGACTACTGAGTGCTATTCTGTAATCTTGCTGGGAACTCTAATGAAAAGAGATCTAACTTTATTCTGAAAACTGACTGAACTGAAAATTTAAGGCGAGTCAATAAGAAAACATTTGGATATAATTATTTCTTAATTTCCAAGAATCACGAGAAAAAGACAGGATTTGTAAATAAATATAACTTGGCAATAATTGTAGTTTTGAAATTAGTAGAAAATGATTATCATAGTGTTTCATCCAGCTGCGTTCTTATTCTACTAATCACTTACTACATATACATGTTGACATTTAGTGGGTTGCTTTTAAAATATTAAGCGCACGGTAAATTAATTAACCCTAGAAAGTCAGTGCTCGCATCTGATATATGAAGGACCAGAAGGGGAGACCAAATTTCCACGTGCTGCTTTTAAGTAGTTTTCAGAGTATATTTATTCAATTTATTCAATTCAATTCAATATTTATTCAGTTCAATTGATATTTCAAAGTGATGAACTAAATTTCAAAATAGAAGTTTTTCAAACATTTGTGCTTTTTATTTGTAAAATTCGGGCAACACACAGTGCGTAAATCTGCTTACATGTTATACGAAATTTCTTATAATACTATAGAGAAAACCAGTATTATAACTAACAATCGACAAGTTCTATGAAAGCCTAAGTGTTTATATGAAAGTAAAAATATAATTTTTGAAAAGTAATCCAATTATTATATACTAGCAGCGTTCACCCCGCTTCGCTGCGGTCACCCCGGAACGCAATAAACTTTGTTACTTAGATAATTTTTACTTTTTCGCTTTCAAGTGATATGATAAAAACCATAGAAGATTGCAGTAAATCTTAACATTATATCGCCTGTCATTTATGTTAACCCGCCCCGCTTCCCTGCGGTCATCCTGGAAGTTTTCGCTTTCAAGTGATATGATAAAAACCATAGAAGATTGCAGTAAATCTTAACATTATATCGCCTGTCATTTATGTTAACCCGCCGAGTGACACGGTCATGCGGGTTGCATATAAATACGTTTATTTTTACCTATGATGAACTAACAAAGGATTTGTACGTTATGGACACTTGAATGGTCAATTATCTCAAGACACTGGTAATTAAAAATTAAAGTGATATGATAAAAACCATCTAGGGTCCAAATCCTAATAACCCCCCAAAAATAAAAGAAATTGGTTCAGCCGTATTAGCGTGATGAGGGAACAAAGGATTTGTGCGTTCTCTTTTATATATATAGATAAAGGTGGGGTAAATCGTCCCTCGAACATGAATTATTTCTTATTTTACAAAAAAAAAAAAAGAGAATATTTTCCAGTTCAGAAAAAGCAGAAATGAAGCATTGAACTAACTTAACAATTAAAAAAGAAAAACAAATGTATAATCCTTAATACATACAAATCCATATAAAGTAAACAAAAATGAAATCGCAGCGAAAATTGATCCGCCATTTTTTCAAGGGTTAGCATTTCACTCTTTCAATTGTTGCAAACTTCTAGTTGTTTAATGCCAATTTAGATATGCTCATAATTATTGCATAATCAAGTATGAATAGTATCAACGTAGCACCATTAGCGTTTATCACATAGTAAATACAATTTCAATTATTCTAGTCCTTGGCGTCCTCAATTTATTCGCCCTTATCTAAATTGATGAAAAACTAGTCATGCTATTTGAGCCTCGAATGTATGTTCGCTGAGGATTTTTTTCACCAACAGGAAAGTCCAGGTTCGAAACTCTGGTTTGTAAATTAAATGTAGTAGAATAGAATGTTTTCACTACTCATTCCAAATTTCTTACTCTCGTTCCAAATCTGCCAATTAGTTTTGCCTACCTCCGTCAAAGAAGTACTTTTATTAAATTTAGATATTAAAAATGGTAGTAGCGCGATTCTCACATCATATCCTATACGTGCAGAAGTACGAGAGCTATCCAGAAAACTCCAGAGGTTTTGACCTATCGCGACAGTGAGAGGGGGGGTAGAGTCGAAGTCTTCGTGTAACAATGTTGCCATACTAAGTACTCTTTCAGCTGTAGTAGCGTGAGGACTGTGGCGCTTTCTATAATGTGTTAGTGTGCGCTGCGTTAGAAAATCCCGCCTCTTGTAAGGTGCGTTATGTGGTTAGGTTTGTGTTGGTAAAAGAATACATACGGTGTGAAATCTATTTTTGTGAAGTGTCGGACATGGAATTTAATGAGTGAAGGCCGAGTGGGGCAAAGGAGCATTAATTTTAAAAATGGGCGTTGCAATGTTCACGATGAGAACCGCAGTGGTAGGCCTAACCTTGTGTCTGATGTATTGTTGAAACAAATCGACGACAAAATTCGTGCAAGTCTTCGTTCCACTCTTATGGAACTTGCAGAATGCCTTCCTCAAATTTCCCGGAGTTTTTAGCAGGTGAAATTGTGGTGGAAATTTTAGTTACTGCAAATTTAGTGCTAGGGGTTGCTGAAAATCCTAATGGAAGACAGTAAAATAAAGAGAATGGCTGCATTGAATTTCTTTGAAGATTACGTAAACAAATGGAAGCAAAGTGATCGATCGTATAGTCACTTAGGTCGAGACTTGGGAGAAGCATGTCAATTGTGAAATAAAACGCCAGTGGATGGAATGAGGAGACACATTCTCCAAGAAAGAAAGAAAGTGTTAGCAAACGCTATCAGATGGAAGATAATAGCTATTGTATTGTGGATGCTCAGGGAGTAGTTTATTTTCTTGAACACAGCATAACAAATACTGCAAAGAGATACTGTGAGACACTGAGAAAGTTAAGGCAGGAGATTTGAAACAAACACCGGGGAAACTTAGCGCGAATGTGTTTTTTCTTCATGGCAACGCACGTCCACACAGAACTAAGCGTACTCAAGAGGTCTTGGTTGGTTTTGGATGGAAGGTGTCCGATAACCCACATACAGCTTGCATTTAGCGCCAAGCTACTACTACCTCTTCCCACAGATGAATGCATTGCTCCCTTCAGACCCCCTTGATACTGGCGTTGAACTGCATGCCAGTGTAACACAATCGTTGAAATCGCAGGCAGAAGATTTCCATAGAAACGGTATTAAAAAAGACAAGTTGTATCACATTATGATAAGTGCCTTTATTTGTATGACGATCATGTGGAAAAATAGCTTAAGGTTTAACTTTTCTAATGTTCGTGGTTTGTTCATTCTGTTACATTTTTAAATTCAAACCGTCTTGGACTTTCTAGAGAACTCTCGTACATTATGGGTGAAAATACCACCATATTTGACAGTGAAAAACCTCAGTTCATTCCAAATATGACACTTTTTACTTTTGGATTGCATAAATTAACAATACAGTCTTCTATACAAGGGTGATAAATCCTGGTTTGAATATGAGAAATTCCCGAATCTGATATTTTTGTAAGGAAATTCCTCTTTTATTAAAAATTTACTCTGGGATGAATAAAATTTTACTTTTTTCAGAACTTGGCAAACTAATTACAGTTACTCCTATATGGGGCTATTTAACATATATTTCAAATGTAAATATAATTAATGGGCGAGCTAGTGTTAGAATATATCCATAATCTTACATTCTTTAATAATTATGGAAGTTCTAATATGTGAACTCTCTATGTGGAAACATACCCGTGCAAAGAGATGCTTTTACGTTTCTTTCTTTCGTAAATTTCGACTGTTATGAATTCGCACCTTGACCAACACTAAAAGTTAGATAACTAGAAAATGAAAACTGGAAAACTAGTATTTAGAGATATTTAGAGAAAAAGATCATTGTAAGAATATATCAGAATACCAGAAAAGAACATATCAGAATAGGCCAAAAAACTTAAGCCGTGGTTGTCACAATAACAAATGTTAATGAGGCATTTTAAAAGACTATTCAAGAAATGTCATTTAAGCTATAATTTTCCACTTACTTGATCTAAGCGGTCTACAGCAACGCTAGCAATTTCCAGTGTATCCAGGCCGGTAGGCAGCCCAAAAATGTAGCGTGGGCGGTGGAAGTTAGGGAGGCCCGATCCGACCATATTATAGTTTATCACCATACTATAGTTCATTTGCAAACCTAACATGAAAATTTATGGGGGCAGCAAAATTTTTGGGGGAACGGCCCCCTAAAGCCCCGGTGAACGTTGAATAAAATAACAATAGGGACAGTGTAAGAAATGCGTCTGCTTCTTACTTGTTATTAACTAGTAAAGACATGCCCAATTACCATTAAAACCTTTACTACCATGCATTTCCCCTGTAAAAGAAAAGCTTTTTATCGATGGTTTTTATCTGGTCTCCTGGTAGAAGAAAATGGTGAAACATGAATTTCCTTTCGAGGATATGATGTCGCGTACCTATTTAAAACAAAAAACTCTAGCCAATTTAAAATCATTATACAATTACTATGAAATGGTTTTCGTGGTTGCGTGAAACATCACGCAACACACTACTTGGGAATAAAGCTACATTATTTCAAGGAAGTCCAGCAAAGGTTCTGCTATGAGATTCAATTGGCATTTGTGTGTGTGCTTATTTGTCCATCTGTTCAACAATAACTCTCGCAAAAGTTATTCCATTTTGATAAAAGTGGGTATATTCTATTTTGTATTTTCATAAACATTTCTAATGGTCTGGGATACAATCCACCAAGTAAGAGAGAGGTAAAATCAATACCTTCTGGAGAGTTTACTTTTTGTTTTCTTTTTTTCGTGTTTAGACACTTTAATATATGAGTGATTTATAGTATTGGAAATATCCCCAGAGCTCAGGGTTAAAATTTCCTAAGAACGAAATTTTGGAAACATCTCCTCTCATTGTAAAAGTTTGTTTCAAGATAAGTTTTGTTTTCAAATGTTTGGTTTTGGTGAAATATGTCTATTTTCTATGAGGCTTCCGAATCATTCCTTATGGAGTATGTTAAAATCAGTATATAAGAAAGTTGATAACCCTCCTAGTCTCCATGTTCTTCATTCGATTTCTTTTATAGTTCCAGTATTTCCTCGTTGCTAAGCTGTTATCGTACGCGACAGACACAAATGCGCTGTCGGTTAGATGAAAGATAAAATACGAAAGGGGAGAAGAAGAATAATTTCAAAACTCGTTTAATCTTTATTGTTAAATTACAGCTGGAATAAATCGTGTAAACTGCTTATGAGGTATGTGATAAAGAACATATGCACCAGTACAGTAATCCTGGGGTAAAATAGTCCGCTAAGGTGGAGGTATATATGTATTCTGTGAGTGATTGTGTGGTTGAGTTTTGAGATATATAGTGTTTGCTATTGAGTTTAATTTTTCTTATCTCCGTTGCAAATGAGTTGTATGATTGTGTGTAGTAATTGGGGTATATTGGTGATTGTTAAGTTTTGTTACTACTCATATTGAGAACATGACATACGCTGATCCTATGTCATAATGATAAATTAAAATAAATAGATTTATCTTTGGCAAGGGGAGCCGACATCTGTTCTGATTTATTTATTTATGTAATTATGTATCAATTTGAAGGATCAGTATTATCTGCCTTGGCCGCTACAGCTATTAGAATATGATGGTACCAATAGTTGCCAACTTGGGAACTATAGGTCTGCTATTCGACTGAACAATTCCAGCTGTTGGTTGCAAACTTGTATTTACGAGGGAACCTATCCAGGTGTAACTCTGACTTCGAGTCGAGACTATGGCCGTTGGATACCTTGTCCCAAAAGAACATAACACGAAAAGGGATAAATCCTTGGTCGCAACCGTTGCCGAGATATAAGCGTGAAAAGTTACAAATTAAGCTCCATACTATACATTACAAAGTCACATTCTGGGTCAAATTTTTCGGAAACGGTCGAGTAAGGAAAGTCAGCGAATACATATCAAATGAGTGTGGGGAGCACAACACTTTTTGAATAAAAAATGTGTGTCCCTCGAGCACTAACTCAAAATTTGCAAACGGAACCGGGGGTCAAGTAGCATATTGTATGAAAGCTACTGTTAAATAAAAGAAGTTAGAACAAATCTCAACTCTCTACGATAATCCTGTGCAAACGGGCAAATGGTCAAAATGTCAATACAACCTACATCAGAAAATCTATGGCCACGCTTCTAAATCCGTTAAGTTGTGACAATAACAAAACAGAAAAACACGTTTAAAAGTGCAAGGTATTGAAGTAAAGGTAATTGCTACAGAGTCTCTCTTTTAAAAGCACCCTTCGATATATTTTATTTCTGAACCATTATTCCAGTTCCTCCAACACCACTCCTCTCCAAGTTGCCTCACAGTTTCAAGGTTACTCTTTTTCGTCTTTATCATCGTCTTTCTCGTTCAGCAAATTGCCCGATAGAAATTTCACAGTGCAATCTGTGAATTTGGGGTCCCGATTCGCGAAGTATACACCGTTGCCATTTGACCTTCTCACCCTCCACGACGATTGCAATTAACAATGTATCCTTTCTCTTCTAGGACACGAAATCCAATGGTCATGGTTATTCTATGATCCATTGGTCATTCCTTTGTGGTGGACAAACACCGTGCTCGTGGGTTTTCTCGGGGTTCTCCCGTTTCCTCCCACTTTCTTCATTCCACCATTTCACTCATCTCTCATGATCACCGTCTCCTTTAGCCTAACCGGCATAACCGTGGGACGTAAAACTCAAAGATTTCATTTCATTTCATTGGTCATTCGAAGTAACACATATACTGGGATAAGGTTCGTTGTGCGACTCTGTGAGAGACTGCAGCAATTTGCTTTACTGCAATACCTTGCACTTTCAAACGTGTTTTTCTGTTTTGTTATTGTCGCAACTAAACGAATTTAGAAGCGTGGCCATAGATTTTCTGATGAAGGTTGTATTGACATTTTGACCATTTGCCCGTTTGCACAGGATTATCGTAGAGAGTTGAGTTTTGTTCTAACTTCTTTTATTTAACAATAGCTTTCATACAATATGCTACTTGACCCCCAGTTCTATTTGCAAATTTTGAGTTGGACACTGCCTGGTACCCTGCAAGTGCGCCGGTGACACGAATTTTTCATTCAAAAGATGCTGTGCTCCCCACATTAATTTGATATGTATTCGCTGAGTTTCCTTACTCGATCGTTTCCGAAAAATCTGCCCCGGAATGTGACTTTTTAAAGTATAGTATGGAGCTCAATTTGTAACTTTTCACGCTTATATCTCCGCAACGGTTGCGATCGAGAATGTATAACTTTTCGTGTTATGTTCTTTTGGGACAAGGTATCCAACGGCCATAGTCTCGACTCGAAGTCAGAGTTACATCAGGATAGGTTCACTCGTTAGACCCATCGAAATCAAATTGAAATTGTTAATAAGTGTAAAATGAAATATTGGATATACGAAGTGTACGTTAAATTATGGATGCCAAGAGGTCATAGTGATACTTGTTGGAAATATTAGGTGGGTTAAAAGAAATTATAATCACTATAAATGATATTAAAACTTATATTTACATAAGAGCAGGTTGAAATGAAATGTAAGGTTAGTAATTTTCGTCATAAGATTAATGGGACGTGTTTAACTGTATATTCATTTTTATCCGTTAATTCTTCATTGTTGCTTCATATGTTTGTTGAATACTTGGAAAGCTATATTTAATCAAATTCAGAATATTGTTAAAATTTTTGTTATTCAACTTTTTTAGTTCATTATAAATGGTAGTTTTCTCTAAAGATGATTTTTTGTTTTACCTTGATTGGAGTCACAGTTCTCTTATAAATAATAATTGTCTTGCCAAAATATAATTTATAGCTATATGAATGTAGGGAATGATTAACTTATATTAGCATTCCTTATTAGGGCAACGTAGGGCAACCTTTTCATGAGTTTCTCTCATGTTATAACATACATTATATATAAGTATTTAGCCATTCCATCCTTCAGTACGAAACACACCTTTATTTCTTAAGAATAGAATGCATTTCTACATTTCAAGTGTGTAAGTTACAGCATACTAAACATTAGGTTAGGAAAAGAGCTCAAATTGCAATTTCGCTTTTCTAAAGTTAGTCGTTACAAATAGCTATTAAATATTTTTACGTGTGTTAGCAGCTGACCTCTGCATGCGTTTATACGTGTGGGCATTCGTTTGTTTTTCAAATAATTTCAATTTTGATTTTACTATTCGATTTTTATTAATTATCCTCTGCAAACAGGCTACAAAATAACCACCACATAACAACTACAGTTTATGTTCTGGCACTCGCAGGCAATTAATGTACTGCTATTAAAGCGCTCTAGTTTTAAGTCATAAACCGCACTATTTTTTTGTGATATCAAATGAATGTGCCATTGTTGTCTTACTTCAGTTATCTCATTTCTCATAGCATACACACACATGTTTCCACAGTCTAATATATGAAAAGAGCACTGTAGAGACACTTTGGAAAATTTTAATACTGAAAAGATATCTACATATACCAAATAATATTATAATGAAACAGTATGCAAGTTAGAACACAATTTGAGAAATTTATTATTGTCTCCAATTGAAAAGAATCTTTTTTTTATTTATTTGGTCCATTACCAAATTAGCTACCAAAAGTTGTAAGAACCTATTTCGCTTTCGTTATGTAAGATAGCTGAGAATATGAAACTTTCAGCTTAATTTTCGTAGTAATATTATAAATATGCGATTTTGTTAAGTTACTGAGTAAGAATTTACTGAGAAGTTCCTAACGGCTTGAAAATATATAACGTTTGTCAAGAACAGAGAACTTTTCTGTTGACTAGGGTTAACAAACGTATCTAGTTATTCTACGCAGAACTTTGTTCCAATAAAACAGTTTAAAAACCTATGGTGCATATTCTATTTCTCAGTGTAGTAATTACTAGCTAACAAACACGCAAGACAAATTGATTACTGTTCCCTTCAACATTTTTTAACAGAAGCGATTGTCTTTTTGTACTAAAATGTTCAAGCAAATAGATAATGATCCTTTTGAAGAAAGTGTAAGAACGTGACAAGAAAATTCTAGTCTATTACAGTATTAACATATACAATTCATACATATATACAACTATATTTATTAATACGCTAAATTTATTTCGATATATAAATGAATACTCATGTTTGATTGATATTATAGCTGTGTACAGCAAAAGAGAACAGCGTTGCTACTATAATTATCTAAAACAAATGTCATCACAAAAAAGGAAAGACAATGTATCAATCGTAATACTGCACAAGATTAGTTTCACAGTTGAGAATTACATGAATGGACATTTTTTCTAACTTCAGTTCAAGAGATAGTATTACTCATCAGGAGTCTGTTTTAATACATCAACATACTGAAATTGGAAATTAATCTTAGTTGAGACGTCTTGTGTTTCTTCAAATATTTACAATTGGAAACTTGTGTAGCATGATTATGAAATTCTTTCTGGGCCTTCTAAATGTTATTTGTGCTTTCACAATTCAATGATATAATCTTGAAAATCATATGATTACTGAATACCCGTGCAATAAAAATATCTACTGAAGATTAATTAAAAGCTTTTTTAACATTTAAAATATATATGAGTGTTTTGACAGTATGTAGAAAATCATAATCAAGCTGCTCGTAACTGAAAACATTAATGTTTGAACGTTAGCATATAAATAATAGAAGCTCTCAATGAACAGAAAAATATTTCCATAAGAGACCACATCTTGGTAAAGCGCACCATTATGTGAAATATCCTATCAACACACTTTGGAATATTCTATGCCTTGCATGACATTTTTTCCGACACTTACTTTTGAAAATGTAGTTATTATAAATTTACTTGTTAATTACAAATCTTTCCTCAACACTACATATGAGATATAAAATAGAATTATGACGTTTACAATTTTTGGTGACTTCATTTCATTTCAGAAATAATTGTCTTTAATATTCAGTAAGTACTAACACTTACTGCCGGTATATTAGGTAATTTTCATATTCATATTATATTTTTTATATTTATATTTAAAGGGTTGATGTTGCACTTTGTGTTTACTTATAATATTGGATATTCAGAGACCAGGAAATCAAGCCGAATTAACAAAGTTGTGAGAAAAAGAGAAATAAAGTTTGCCTGGAGCACTTAAGTACACGGAAAAGTTAACATCTTTTTCATTGGAAGTATTTTTTACGGTATCTGGATATGAATATTTTAAGCTCTAAAAGGAGGTTCAGGTCCATATATTAAGGAAGAAATTTGTTCAAAATGACAACATTGGACTTGATTTCTTTATGCACTTAACTTACCATATGCTAAACACTTTACTAGAAACTACCTCACTAACTTTAAGTCATAAAGTATCACTATTTGAAATTGATTTATAAACATTGCAAATCTTTGTTCTAGTTTTCTATACACTATTGGTTAAAGATCACCTGTTTCAAGAATACATGTAGACAAAATGTAAATATAGAAATATATATTATATCAACAAACAATAAAATGTTAATGTTTATATCCATCTACTTACAATAATTTACAGTAATGTCTACTTTACTTAAAGATGCCAGTTCCTCAAATGACCATAAGACATACGTATTTTTTGGTCTGGTAACGAAATATGCTTTATCATCTTTAAAGAAAGAGGTCTTGAGTTCGTTTTAGGTCTTATAGTGACAAACGAACTACATCTTCAATATATAGTTCCATGCAATGTGTTTCAGCCGTGATATGTTGTGTTAATTTTCTTGTTAAATGAAATATAACAAATATATATTCATTGAAACGTGTAAGACGATCTTCAAAGTAGCACTCAGTTATTTTAATATCAGTTGAAATTTTCACGTACACAAACAAGATGTATTAGAACTACACACTTCTGTTGATTCATATGTACACACTTATAGCTTTTCGGAATTAAATATTAATTTTAGTCACATGCGGAAGCACAAACAATTTTGTCATGGTATAATAACAATACATAGGGTATGTAGAGATTAATATTTATACACTATTTGCAGGTCTGAATCACACAAATTGTTTCACTATTAATGTTAGAGTCCCCGAGTTTTCACAGTGAATATTTTTGATTGGTACGGAAGTTTAAGATGGGAGATGTAATCTGTCATTCCTGTATAAAATAATTAAATCTGATATATCATTATTCAATAATTTGTTGTTTTCATCTACGTCAGACCGTAAATATTTTTTAATATATAACTTGTAGGATTTTTTGTTAATCACTAATTGTAGCATATTTTAATTTATGTAACACAGTGCATTGTTCTTTTATCGAAGTATTGAAGTGGTAAAAGCATTTTCTATATCATGAAATACTTACTTACCCGAAATTGAGAAAAATATTAAATGGCACAAAAATATATTTTTGTGGAATAGTAATGCTATGGTCCTTATGTATATTGCATCACACGACAAGGTGGAATGAACTTCTGAACGTTATTTATCTAAATATAGGAATAAATAATGAAAAAGTGAAAATAAATTCGGTTGTCTTTCTAAGTTTTAACTGCGTATTCAGATGGAAATGCGCCGTATCTCACTGAAGGCCATTTTTACAAAATGTACGAACACAAAAATAAGTTTGTACCAAACTTGTTAGGGTCAATGATATGTAACTATTACGAAACAGAGGAGATGCCTAACTATATCGATGAATTGGTCGATAGTGCTTTGTGTGTTCCTATACCAATTGTTTTATATTTATAAGGCTACGATATTTTGTGAAAATAATATTGAATATTTAGTTTAAATTAACATGTGCTTCATTACTACACAGTTGGAGGAGAGAGTAAAACTGTGGGTATAGGTAGACGATACTATTAACACGTCCAAAATGAGTATGACTTTATTATTGTCAATTAAATAATAAATTACTAGGAAACAAGACTTAGGATACACATTCATTATACGAAATATTTTGAAGTTATTATCAAATTTCTGTGGTTGGGGAATTTATATATTTACGTTGCATATATTTTCGCTCCTCACTATAGAAATTTAGATATTACAACTTCGAGCGGCCTTACATTTTGAGACATTCAATGCCTGTCTAATGTTTTAAGATGGTATTTGTTTATAACACTATAATAGTTGATATATGTTTGCTAATTCTTCCCCCTTCATTGTCCTTATTAAAAAGTCACACTACATTGTAAATTCCTCTGTGAGCTTGTAGACGATCAGGATATGTAACGTATAACCACTATAATCTAATTAATACTTGTGACGGAAATATATGAAGAAAGGTCTTAATATAATAAAGTAGAAAAATTCCAGAACACTCATAAAACTTGCTCCAAGGAACAGACCAAATACTCCTCCAACATTAACTGGAAAGAAGAGAGAAATTTAACTGTGCCATAATTTTGTTTGACTAATAAGAACATATAAATCTTACAAGTATAAGGTTTTGAAATATTGCAGTAAATACTAAAATGTTAGTTGAACTTACGGTGAGCGAACTTCAGTGAATAAAAATATACAATTTTTCTCTTAATGTGTTATTACACATGCTACAACTGCTTTATATATATCTATATCTATATCTATATCTATATCTATATCTATATCTATATCTATATCTATATCTATATCTATATCTATATCAATATCTATATCTATATATACTATGGCGCAAAATTTGTTGTACAAAAGCAGAGGAGTGATTCTTGAGAGTAAAACAAACAAAAAAGTTCCCATAAACATAGGGCGAAAACTCCATCGTTTACGTGTTATAGGCTGCCGAAAACATGAAAAAATGAATTCTAAAAGTCCATAACTCCAAAACTATGGGACCTACTGTAGTCGGGTGAAGACTTCACTTAGGAACTATCATGTGCTCTATTTGAGAGTACTTTATATCATAGGCCCGTAGTCAATCTCCTCTATAAAAATTGTTGTGGAAGCACCTAAGGATTCTGAAACGCGCATATATATATATATATATATATATATATATATATATATATATATATATATATATATATATATATATATATATATATATATATATATAGATAGATAGATAGATAGATAGATAGATAGATAGATAGATAGGTATATAGATAAATGACAGTCAGTATGCTTGTAACTTCACACCTCTTGAACCACATGACCAATCTCGATCTAATTTCAAATATAGATGATTTCCGAGCCTGAGAATATTTTTATCATTTCACTTTGACAACACAACGTATGGTTTGCGGAGGGTGAGATATAAAAAAATTAATAAAACTTAATAAATCTTGAACCATAATATCGATCTCGATTGAATTTACCGCTATGTTCAGTTTCTAGCCTGAACTGGTTTTTATTATTTCACTTTGTTAGTACAACTTTGGGTTGGGGAGGAGGGAGATATAGAAAAATACATAAAAATGAAATTGACTACCTTTATGACTTTGATTATTTTTGAACCACCCGAACGATCTCGACCAAATTTTCATCATAAGTGAGGTTCAGGCTCGGGAATGTTTTTTATCATTTAATTTTGACGGCGCAACTTAGGGGAGGAGGATATTTAAGGAAATTGACGGATATTAGTGTCGAATGCATAGTTTTCTTTGTTGCTGAAATGAACAATGACACTTCTGTTGCCGTTTAAGTTACATTCAGTCTCGCAACTTGGGAGAGGAAAGATATATATATAAATGATCGTAAATGACCGATATTAGTGTCGAGTCCATTGTTTTCGTGGTCACTGAGATGAAGATCGACACTTTCGAAATCGCTTAACTCGAAATTAAGCCCAGAATAGTAATATTTAATTTTTACTGCCATTTTTAGCAAACACAACATAAGAAGTTGTGAATTTTAAGTTTTCACTTTTACTCAGAGAAGCGGGTAATCAACACTACTATAGTACAAAACATAATTGGCCGAAGTCAACTGTGAATATGAAAGTTATGCTTTCTCTGTCTTACTTAATCATCATGATTCAACAGTAAAGACGATTCATTTAAGAAACATATCGTTCGGTCACCTAACATGAATTTCTGATGGAGAGTAGCTGTCTGAGCGCTCTGTTTGTGGCCTCTTTTTAACTATTTTCAAAGCAAATCAACATTACTCTTTTCATTTAGCATAAGTAAATATTATATTGCTTAAGTAGATCGGTATATTAGACATCATTTTTTGAAATAAAACTTACTATTAATTGACATTGACATTAAAAGGATTCTAGTTAAAAACTTTAAAGGAACCAAGAAAGTTCTGGTGCTTTTCACCTACTACTTTCTAACATCGATATGTCACCTAAGACAAACCCGGAAGATCAAAAATAGCCCCTATTAACGTCGACGACTTTCTATCAACGTTCTGAAGGCCATGGATTCCATCGCAGTAGAACTTGGTAGACCGCGAAGCGAAGAAAGTACCAATTACTTTTTCGCACTTCTACTAGGAATTTGAACTGGCGTCTCCTAAGGTGATTGTCCAAGGAATGGAACAGGTGATAGTCGGACGGTCCAATGTATGGTGGATGTGAAGTGTTTCCCATCCAAAGTGTCCCGGGTCATCCCAGACACGTGGAGCTTCGCGTTGTCCTGTAACAGGAGGACCACTTTGCGATTCAGAAGTGATGGCTAAAAGAGTTTAGAGTTTTTCTTGAAAACGGCTCAACTGCTGTTGACAGTACACAGTTGTATTGATGGTCTGACCAGCTCGTAGAAATTGCCGGTGCTGGATGCTGCGAGCAGTCCATCAGACACACAGGAGGACCTTCTTGTTGTGCAGTAAGAGTTTCGGCTGTTTTGGAACTGGTATATGAGATGCTAACTGATGATGACCGCGCCATGGAGGTTCCTACAGGACCCAGTTCTCATCACATGTCAATAATCTATCCAGAAATGGCTCCTTCCCCAGGCAAGGCAGCAGAGGAACACGGGTTTATGCTCGCGTTTTCTTTTGGCCCAAGTCAAATGACGTGGGACTCATCTACCCAACTTGTAGTACTTCTCAAGTCGATGGAGGTTCTGCCGAATGGATTCGGCACTCACACTGAATTGTAGTCTCAGTTCCTCACATGTCTTGCCAGTGTTCGCCTCAATTGCTGCCTGGAGATCTTCATTTTGTACAAGTGTTGGTCTTCCGGCATGTGGTGCATCTTCCAGTGTTTCGTCACCGTCCTCAAACTTGTTAAACTACCGCTACACTGTCCACATAGTTACGACACCCTCACCAATGGCCAGATATATCTTTCACCAAGCTGCAGTGGCCATTGACCCCAGTTTTAACTCGTATAGCATACACGCTCTTATGACGCTCTGTGGAGGTCCCATGTTCACTCTGCCCTTACGCAAGTTCGCGGTGTAATTGAACTGCCACATCCAGGTAGTATATTAGATATACCCAGACAAAGAACGGACTTTTACTTTGTTTCCATTTGCACTCAACTCACAGGGTGTGGGCAATTGAATACAGACATCCACAAAATGCGACAGAACTAGCTTGGTTAGCTTTACACCATTTTAAGATTTGCTCAAGCTATTCTTCTAGGAGTGGTACGATGTGTTACCAAGCAAGCTCGTCATAGTTCACAAACAACCATAGTGGAAGCAATGTATCTTTATCCTTTGTAAATGAAATCCGGCTTAAGGGCATATCACGATCTACTGTAGTTAAATTTATAGCAGATTTAATGCAATAAATTTCGGAGACAAGTTTATACCTGTTACTCCATAGTTAACAACTTTGGTCTTCATTCTAAATTTTATTGCACCTATGTGACCCTATCACACAGCATAGTCTATTCTCGAATCATATCTGTGTGCGCTTCCTCACTTATTATTGTCTCGTATCTATGGGTTAATTCAGGGTTATTCCTTCTCTTGTCACATTTTGATTTAACAATTAGTTTCATAATCACTCGCTTTCATAATCATCCGTCTCCGTCTGCCTAAAGGGCATATAATGGTGAGTGAAACTGAAAACTTCATTTCAATTACTTTATTCTATGTTTGACATACATTTTGAGTCATCCTGTCTCGAAGAATACGTTGGTTATTCAAGGCGACATAATGTAAACTCAGTTTGAGGTGTGAACTGTGTTCTAACGGTCATTTCAAATGAGTCAGCATTTTTATGGACTCCGAAAACAATGTACTCTATACTAATGTGTGTCATTTTGGAAATTTTATTTTTCAACCATTGTGACACCAAGTTGATGTGACTTAAACGAAAGTAATCTGTATGAAAGATTTACGATACAGACAGGCATACACTAATATAGTCGTCCGTCAATTGTTGTTACATATGGTATGCTACTTTCCTTGTTATTTATAGTTATTTATAAATCTCGGGGATACCTTCTCACATGAGTGAAGAAAACATTCTTCCATCCTGCAAACATATATTTGGCCATAACACGTTCAGGAAAGCTCAACAAGGACAGTTCCGCAAGTGGCTATACAGATCATTGTGAGAGGGATATGCTAGAACTCACCTCACAACAATTACCATGACATTAGTGTTTATACAAAAATGACTCACGTTTCAGTTACAACCTTCGGATGTGTACGGTTTGTCATTGTATAAAGATTTTGTAAGTAGACTTTCAATATTGAGATTATGGAGATATCCGATATTAAATTACATGTGCATAATAAAATTATCAAAACGCAGCCACTTGTAATAATTTTCTTCTCTACGAATTTAAAGTGTATTTCAATATGACAGGTACAAATCAGGGCACATTGTACACCACCTCCAACTATCTGAAACGCCTATTAATTTTTTCAACAAAAAAGAAAAAGCAACATTTAATATTGTGGTGAAGCTACAGTCATCAGATGCAATTAGTGAAAGTGCTTGTTGTATTTACATCTTTTTCAACGTGTACTATTTTAGTAACAACTTCATTCAATAAATAATGGATAATTTTCAAGAAGTGGGGGATTTATTTGATCTGGAAGTTTGAGAGACCTTTGCCTTCTTAAGCCCCACGATTACCAGTATTACAAAATACTACTCTTTCATTTTGTCTCTAGTGTCTACGATGTAAATTTCATTAAAATCGCAGATGTATTTGTGTATTTTCGCTGCCACAAAACATGTGCAATCTTGAATTTGATTTGATGTGATTTGAAGTTGACTTTAGTGTCTCTTTCAGCAGGAGGCTATATGAGACGTGAACCTGCACCTTAACGTGGGATGCGATCCATATTAACGCTCACCGTGAATCGAACCCCAAATTTATCATTCCAAAAAAAAAAAAAAAAAAAAAAACATGCTAATCGCTTGTCCAAAAGGGAACCCATGTGCAATGTTTAAGACGAAGGCTCTTTCTGTTTTCTAACACCACCTTTGCGGATATAACAAAATAGTGGCCTGTTAAATTTGTTTGTAATTTCTACTGTATGAGTATCATTTAAATTGTAGTATTTGTGTGGTTTTCGCCGATACAAAATAGATACAATATTGAAGTTGGGCGGAGAATTTCCCCCTTAAACTACACTGATTCCGGTATAACAAAAGATTTGTTTGTTTAATTAGTCTAATCCACAATTTATAAGTTTCATATAAATCGGTGTGTACCACTTGGGTTCCTTCCCTTGCAGGTATAATACAAAGTTGTTTAAAATCTCAAAGGAGGATAACTGTGGAGACATACATTTTTCTACAAACAGAGTCAATTTCAGGCGGAAGCTTGTGTGTTTCGCGTCCCATGTTAATTTGTACGTCCAAGTCTTACATGTTCTCGCTGCTAAAAGGGTCGCTAATCTCATATTAACTGGAACAATAACTAAATTAGATATTTTAGAAGTTCTCTGCAAGCCATTATCTTTATAATGAAACTTTGTCCTTATTAAACTGAAAAACGATTATGTGTAAATAGAATTCTGCAAAACAATAACCAGGGATGGAAAAAGAACCGTAATTTTGTTCCAGAACCGGTTAATTCAGGAACCGAGACCCAAGATATAGCTAGGACCGGTTCCAAAACAGGTTTCATTGTTTTGTTGAATTTATGAACCGTTCTCATTACCGGTTCTGTTGTTTTGTTAATTTTAGAAACCGCTCCCAGAACGGGTTCCATTGGTTAGTGAACTTTATAAACCGCTCCCAGAGTCGGTTCAACATATTTCCTACATTTAAGAACAGCTTTCGAAACCGGTTCTGCGTTTAGACCCTTCTTCAGTAAGCGGTTCAAGAACCCGTTTTATTTATTAGGAAGTGGTTGTGGAACCAGTTTTGTAATCTGAAGGAAAGACCAAAATCGGTTCTTAGATATCAAGAAACTACAGAGAGCAGTTCTTGTGTTAGTGCTTTATATAAGGTAGAAGTGAACGCGGTTTTTAAATGTAAGAAAAATGTATAACCTGTTCAGATCTAGAATCTTAGAACCTGTGTAGATGTTGGTTGGATTTTGAAATAACGATGAATGCGTACGTATCGTTATCAATTTAGTGGAAACACGCCAAATGTCTCGTTACCAACGGATAGTCGGTAATCACAGCAGCGAATAGTGAACGATCAGTTGAACGCGGTACGCTAGACGAAACTCTGTACTACGAGAGAAGCAATAAAACGGCACTGTACAGTGAAATAAGCAGACGATGATACTGTAAAATAAGCAACGTCTGTGATTTCGAAATGTATTGTTGCCGTCGCTTATGTAGTCCGAGCGTAACAAAGGTGGCAAGTATGTTGAGTGTGTAGCGAAGGACAGTGCCAAAGGGATGACGAGCTACAAACACAACACAATCACATCAGTTAAGAGGAACGGAGTTAAAAAAACAAACCTCTCAGTGACAGGTCCCTCAGAACATTAAAGCAAATCATCACCCTGAACCGTCATGCGACTAGGGTGTAGGAGACGGAAGAACTCAAGAAGCACTTCGGAAACCTGTCTTCATAATCACAGTCCGTTACGAGTTACATGGACATGGAAATACGAAGTCGAGTTACATGGGCGAAACTGTTGATAAAGGACCATACTGTTTTACGCGAACACACAACATGGACTGCTGATGACTGGAAACGTGTAATATGGTGTAATAACTCATCCTTCACCTTATTTCAAGGCACGAGCGGTGTTTATTGTGGCGGATACCCAAAGAAAAGTATGATCCGTAGTGTCTTTGCCCAAAGATGAAACGACTCTGTGATAATGTTGGGTTATAATATCGAGGTTATCAGAGAATTCTGTGCTGACACTTTCCGGTGACGTCATTGCCCGTAATATGTCGCCATTCTAAGGAACCATGTGAATCATATGATCTAGATATTGTTGTTGCAATAACGCTATATTTTAAAATAATGGGCCTATTCACACGGCTCAAATGTTGGTGTGTAGTTTGAAGAACATCAGGATGGAGTTGGACACCTGCCGAATCACCGGATCTTAACATAATTGAATGTTTGTATTCCGTTTAAGATACCCGAACCCGGTGCAGATTTTTCCTACATCTTCCCTCATGGAGCGTAGGGATGCACTGCAAGCGAGGCGGTGTGATATTTTACTTGTTACCATTTGCGATCTTTAAGACTAGATTTTTACATTGCATTAGATCTGTTCTAAGGGCAAAGGTGGTCCAACGCCTATTAATCCATCACGTTGCACTTTTTTCAAGGTGTTTCTATTAAATTGAGATCGATTTCAATGTATTATGCATGAGCGTCCATAGGTTGAAATAGTTGGAAAGGATTTGGGCGTCCAACCCCCTGCAACCCACCTCTTGACTACGCCCCTGTCGTTTTGTCTCATCAACCAATTCTTTACTAATACACTACCCATTTTTAAGCTATTAGGAAGAAAATCCTCCTGGATGTATGAACCCGGAAGAACGTCGCTATTGCATCATAGTGAGTAAGCACAAGTCTACTCGCTATATATATATAAACCTCTTTTATGATTACCAATCAATTGTCATAAGGATTTATGCATTAAACTTATTATTATTATTATTATTATTATTATTATTATTATTATTATTATTATTATTATTATTATTATTATTATTATTATTATTTTCACCCAGAGAATCGGGTAACCAACACTAGTGTAGAAATAATAATTTCCAACCATAAAAGTTTATGTTTCTGCTATGGTGATCAATGATGGGGGTAGTTCATAATATATTTCTGCATCGTGTGAAATCGCCACTGCAAACCATTACAATGTTGAACGCTGTGAAATGTTCAAGAATGTCCAGAAACATCCATCAATGACCAACAGACATGGTGTTCTAATGTTCAGTTCAATACACTCCTGCACCATCATTATTACTTAAAAAAACGCTATGTGTAAAATTTAAAATTTTAAAGGAGAAATAAAAAACTGCTGCATTGTTTGTGAGGTGGCAGGAAGACACTCGGATATGTGCAACTTCTAGACGCGCATTATTGCTATCTTCAAACATAAAATCACCTAGGTGTTTTTGACAGAAAATGATAGGAGCAGTTTACTGCAGCATCACATAGCGAGGGTTGTTTTATGATGTAACAATCCCTTAAATGAACGATATCACATAACGGTTATAGATATATACTCAATACCAAACTCCAACTCCATCTGTAAAATCATACTTTGAGCAAAATCTGCACATAGAACTTTCTAAAGGCTCAGCAATGATATGCATTTCAATGCAACTCCTCAAAGGATGATGCATACTACATAAGATTTCAAGTATAAAACCCTTCCCTACTCACAATATTATCGCAATATCTCCCATCGATTACTGACTTTTCTGATATTTCAGTAACTTCTTTGCAGGTAGAGAGAGACTGCTGACTAAACCTATTGTATTTTAGTTTTCTATTGTAGTTTTTTATGTTATTGTAGTTTTAATTTTTTTATCTTTGAAAGTGAGTCATATAACATGGACATTTCAGTCGCTCCAACCTCTTTTAAATAACATATCCTCGATATCTTCATAATATTGTAGGGCTTTGTTCGAGTGATTTATTTATTTGGTTTGGTCTATTTACACAGTCCTTTTTATGCATCGATTTGTTATACCTTAAGTGGAAATCGGTTATCGGATCATGCGCTTAAGCCGCTTGGCCACGACAGGCACATGGGAGTTTTTCTTTCGATTTCCTTAAGATTATTGCTAATGGTATTACTTTTAAAACTATGTTTAAAAAAGAATACACATCGACGCACAAGACGATAATCTGAAACCTAGGAAATATATTGAATTGTTTTTCATTTGTTCTCACACTACCCAACAATAATTATGCTTTTTTATTACAGCCTTTTAATACAAGCATTTCACACTCACACTATTGTTTATTCTAGGAAGATACAATTATAGATCGTGTATATGTTAAAACCTTTTAAATACAGTAGAGTTTCGTTTATCTGACAGAAACAGACAGGCAGATCGCCGGACAGTATGGATGTGTTAAAACAAGACCTATTAGAAGTCAAACTATTCTATAACTTTACATATTACGCATCTAATAATCACGTTTTATGACAAGTAAATGTGCGCACTGAATCAGAGACGTATCCAGCGTGAGGTTCTGGCAAGGGCGCTGATTTCTCTGTATCTTTAGGGAGGGCACATTCAGATGTGTGTTTGGTTGCAGAAGGCATATATGAGGATTTTAAGACAAATTGAATTCAAATTATGCCAAATATTGTATATTCTAAATAGAATGTGGAAGCCCACATGAGCAATGGGCGCCCAGGCACCCCCGGGACCCAGGATGGAAGGCCTTGCGTCTGGGGTTGTCCCACTCCGAAACTCAAGCACTTTTTAATAAACCTACTTTTACTAATTTGAAGTTCTTATTTAACAGATTACTTTGAGTCGGTGTCCAAACTTTGGGCCATGTCTTGTTATCATGTTATACTCAAAGAAATACCTTAATGCAATTGACCTCAAGTGGAATTTAAAACACTTTTAAATATAATTGAAATTTCATTTCCATTCTGTTTATAACTTTAATGTATTAGAACAATATACTTAATGTCTTCTTCCTATTTTTGTTATGTTATATATGTAGCGGACAGTTTTCCTTAGTTAGAATCAGTGGTGTATTTACGATTTTGTTTCGGAAGCTTTCGCTATTTTTAGTAATGAAAATATGAAAATTATTCAATACACTTTATTTACTTTAATATAGTAAATAAAATTTCTGGGGCTTAAGCCCGAAAGTCGCCTCCCTTAAATACAGCACTGATTACAAGTCTCTGAAAAATATTTTTAATTTTGTTTGTGCTACAAATGCAGTTTGTTCAAAGCAAACCGGTTCATAAATGAAAAGTAAGTAAAAGTTTAAGAAAAATACAGAACTGATGCATTATTATTATTATTATTATTACTAATAATAATAGTAGTAATATTAGTAGTAGTAGTAGTAGTAATAGTAGTAGTAGTAGTAGTAGTAGAAGTAGTAGTAGTAGTATTGATGATATAATGTTTTTAAACATTAGAATTACGTGATTAGGATAATTCACGTTGGGCCTCCTTCGAAAAGAAAACGTGGATACGTGCCAGCCCTGAATGGTAGCCATATGAGTCATGGTGTAGACGGGCGCGCTAGGCGATAGTTTAGAGTATCAAAAATAGACTAAGACCACAACTTCCAGATCTTGCCAATTGATTACAATTTTTACCTGCAATGATATGTCAGATAACACGGTATGTGAAATAAGTGAAGATCGGATAAGCAAGACCATGGTGTATTGGTGTTTCACGCACCTAAACCTGTAATACATTTTTGTAAAAAATCATCTTTCACTCCCTAGCTAAATTTGTAGGTACGATCGCACACCTTGAATTGTAAAGACTACTCTTATAAAGAAAATATATTTTTTACATGCTGGAAAGTTAAAGAAAAATCAACATCAATAATTTGGGGTAGCTTTCCTTTTTAATAGCGCAAACTTGTCCATTTCATCAGGATAAATCACGTTTGGTACTAAATGCCTGTTTCTGGGTATATATATATATATATATATATATATATATATATATATATATATATATATATATATATATATATATATTGGTCTAGGAATTAATTCGTGCGGGTGGACAAGAGATGGCGCAACGAACGGAGCGTCCCACAGTTCCGTGTATCCACACATGTGTTGCAAACCCCTGTCATCGCGTATCGTTCGTAGTATAGGGCAGTGGATTAAAGCGTCAACAACACCAATTTGTAGTTAAGTGAACATGGCGCAATTTGTGCCTGATAAAGTGTTTTTGCGGGGTGTCCTGCTGCATTACTTTAACATGCAGAAAAGTGCGACTGAAAGTCATCGTATTTTGGTGGAAGTGTATGGTGACCATGCTCTAGCTGAGCGAACGTGTCAGAAGTGGTTTGCACGGTTTAGAAGTGGTGACTTCGGCTTGGCAGACCAAGAGCGAGCTGGACAGCCAAAAAAATTTCAAGACGAAGAATTGACAGCATTGCTCGAGCAGGATTCGTGTCAAACGCAGGAACAACTTGCAGCAGCATTAGGCGTCGATCAAACAACAGTCAACAAACGCTTGAAAGCCATGGGAATGATTCAAAAGATGTCATTGGGTTCCACATGAATTGAAAGACAGAGACGTTGAAAGACGAAAAACCATTTGCGAATTGCTGCTTCAACGACAGAGCAGAAAGGGGTTTCTGCATCGAATTATTACGGGTGATGAGAAGTGGATCCATTACGAGAACCCTAAACGAAAAAAGGCCTGGGTGAAACCAGGTGAACCAGGTCCATCACAACCAAAACGAGATATTCACTGTGCAAAGGTTATGCTGTGCATATGGTGGGATATGAAAGGTGTGGTGTACTATGAGCTGCTGCAACCGGGTGAAACTATGAATGGAGAACGTTATCGACGACAATTAATGCGTTTGAAGCAAGCTCTGGCCAGAACACGACCAGAATGGGAGAACAGACATGATAAACTTATTGTTCAACATGATAACGCTCGCCACATGTCGCAAAACCGGTCAAAACCTATTTAGAAAATGTCGGATGGGAAGTTTTACCCCACCCGCCGTATTCACCAGACGTTGCTTCTTCGGACTACTACTTGTTCGATTGCATGAACAACGATTTGATTGGACAGCGGTTTACTTCTTCAGAAGATATCGAAACATGGGTCTCTGACTGGATCGCTTCCAAGGATGAGGACTTCTTTCGCCACGGAATCCGTACATTGCCTGACAGATGGGCGAAAGTGGTGGCTAGCGATGGACAATATTTTTCTTAAGGTATTTATGTATTTTGTGTTTGTACTACAGCTTCAATGTGTGCGTACCAACCGCACGAATTAATTCCTAGACCAAATATATATCTTCCATACTTTGTTGGAGACAAAAAAGTTCTTCTTCGAAGAAACGAGGGTAAGGGAAGATGTTATTCATCAGTATGAACTGAAAACAATCGCTATTACCAATAGTACTTCAATCCTGAAAAATGTCATTAAAGCAAAATATCAATAAGTTACTTCCTTATTATATTGTTTTGGTTCGTACCAACATACTAAAAAAATTATACATGTTTGGTAAAAAAGCAGGATGGGTTGGGATGGGATTCGATCTGACTTCAAAACACTATAAAAACTACTGGATCACAACTCTTCCCAACTAACAACGAAAACTACTTTTCGGTTGCTTTCTTTTTCTTAATAAATAAATGCTCATAGCCATGGTGTGTGTCACTTCCAACTTCAAGACTAGAGTTTTGTTTTTGTTTCTATATTTCCGTACGACATCTTGTTTACAGAAGCTAATTTATATCTTGCAGACAATCTAGACTCTAAGTTAAAACCAATAAATGCAATATTTTTCTCCACTTTCTTCTTAGTTCCTTGGTTCAACTTTCCCACTAAATTCCCTTCGCAATCGTGCTCTGCTACTTCAAAAATCCCTTGAAAGCATGATTTTCAGTATACACAAACCCGAGCATATATATATTTTAGCTTATATTTAATTATCTTATTATATTTTTTTAGAAACATATACTTAAGTGGATTGTTTTCTATTATCTCCACTTACTAATAACTAAATTTTATACATAAACGTAAGGAAAATGGAACAAAATGCGAAAAACCGTGAGTAATAGTATATGCGCAATTTGTTTGAGTATGGAGTACTATGCATTCAAAAAGAAACTTGTGTTTCAGCATATAAGAAAATATTTTTGCTAGCTTTGAATATCTTATTGCTCATTGCAGTTTATTTTATTACAAACCATTGCTCAAATTATTACAGAAATATTCATAATGTTTATCACATTATTTTTGTTATTTTCAGATATGTATATACATTCATTTTTTCCATCGATTTGTGCAACGAAACTTAATGGCATGAAGACAGTTTGAACTATCATCTGTGCTTAGTTCCAGCAATAGAAGAGATTGAACCCAACGAAATCTCTCTCGTCAACGATGGCAGCTTTAAACTGTAACGGAAGAGAATTAGAAAAGTCCGGATCGATATTTAAGCTTGTAAAATCCTAAAAAGAAATACTTCATGCTTTTTACTTAAAGAAAAGAAGACTACATAAACAAAATTACATTCACATTCTTATTTCCGCACTGTTCTGACTGATCAATTGAAAATAACAAAAAAAAGGTCCAAGGAAGAGTCAAACACGTGTTCTGGAGATTTGAGTCGAGTATGGATTAAGTGAACTACAGTAAAACATGTAACAAAGCGGTGTACTGTGCAAAAATGTAATAATAACAATAAGTTTAAAGTTGTGCAATATATATATATATATATATATATATATATATATATATATATATATATATACTTTCTTCTTTTTAAGTCTTATGATATCTTTTAGTGACTTGTGAACTGCAAAGAAAAGTTTTTAGGGTTTCGTCATTTAAAACATTTAATTAATTTGTAAAATAGGGAAAAGGCACGCGTCAAGATTTCATTTTCGTAGCAACAGCAAACGGCATCTTTCCTGAAAGATATATATGTATATATTTGCGAAAGATAACACGTAACCAGTGTTACGTTTTGACGAAAATAATGCAATAGAATCTTTAAGTTTTATGTTTCACGGTTATGGCGGCTAGGCTAAAGGAGACGATGATGATGAGAAATGAATGAAATGGTGGAATGAGGAAAGTAGGAGGAAACGGGAGTACCCCTAGAGGACCTACACAAACGATGATTGTCCACCACAAAGCTCACTTAACGCCAGCTGGGATTGAACCAACGGCCCCATGCACGAGAGGTGAAGGCTCTACCACTGAGACATCGGAGCTCCTAGTTACGTTTTGTTGCTTGAGGTTTATATAATAGAACAGGATAAGCACCCGAATGATTGCATGATTGTGAATGCATTATTCTTTCTCTTATTTATCCAGATTACGTATTAAGAACCTTCAAAGACAGGTTCTTACAGCTTATTACACATATTTCAAGAATGTGTTTTCATAAGCACTATACTTTACGGTGGAAAAAGACAAACTGACTATTTTTGAGCATATTCAAATCGACGTTGCCTCTTACATGTTATGGATAAATGGATGAACTGTTTGAAATGAAGTTTTAAACTTCGAATTGTTCTTGCGCTGTGCTCTTGTCGTCTAACTTTCATCGCAATCCGTAACATAACGAAGCTATACGTGGGCTTACAATGGATGCAAATATTACAGTATCTTAGAAGTCATTCATGTTAGAGATATGAAATTTGGTACACAGAATATTCATTAAAAAGAAGTGGAGTTACAGACTCTTTTGAAATTACTACTTTAAAGTGGGAAGTTGAGCAGTTTCTACATTTTTGTCACTATAAAATGACATCAAGTATGGCTATCTCACCTCTCTGGTAAAAGGGTGAAGTGTTTGGATTTACATTCTTAAAGAAAGCATTCGGTAGAACCAGGCTGTTATCGTGTTACTGTGTTCTAAGAGAAAGAACCGTGTAATGTGGGTTTCTGTCACCACGGCATGGGGCGTGCTCAAGTTGCCGATCGAAAAATTAAATGAAATCTTTAAGTTTTACGTCCCACGGTTATGCGGGTTAGGCTAAAGGAGACGGTGATGATGAGAGATGAGTGAAATGGTAGAATGAAGAAAGTGGGAGGAAACGGGAGAACCCGAGAAAACCCACAAGGACGGTGTTTAAGTTGCGGATCAAGGAGGAGGACCCTAGATATAGATGTTAGCTGCTAGTATACTTAAGAAGCAGTCGCAGATAGACGACAAGGAGTGGTCCTCCAGCTTCTGGGTTAGGGTAAGACTAACAACCTCGTCCTGTAAAAAAGACACTTATTCAGAAACATTCACAGAAGCCTAAGACAATTACTGATAACTTGGCACGACCTCAACTAAGGAAAATTGACATCAGATTTGAAACATGGAATATTAGAAGTCTTTATAGGACAACAGCGTTAAAGTCCGTAACGAGTGAGTTAGGGAAATAGGATGGACCTAGTAGGTGTTCAGGAAATTAAGTCGGAAGGAAATGAAACTGTGAATTCCGGAAACTTTACGTTCTTTTACGGGGAAGGAAATAAAAATCACCTATAAGGAATAGGGCTTTTCGTTCGCAAAGGAATAATATCAGTAATTAAGCGGGTTGAATTTGTTACTGATAGACTTCATTTTATTACTCTTAAAGGTTGGTGGTGTGCTATTACATACCCCAACGGAAATGACTTTAAATGTACATACCAAAACAGAAGATCAAGATGACAATATACAGAAAAGTAGGAAAGGTAGAACGGTAGGATATATTCAATCCGATTATAGGGAACGAAAGTCTGCATAGGAAAGTAAGGATAACTGTGTTTCAGTACCTTGAAAGACTGTTTCCATGAATCCATTCGAACCAACTTTATAATAATCTTCAACCATATACTTTACTGTCATAAGAATTGAAAGATCACGCCAGTACTGGTAGACGTAGGAACAGTTGTTTTCACAGCTTTTAGATAGAATGCAATAACTGTGGGCTTATGCTAGCATGGTCTATATTGTAACTTTCCCGAATGTTCCCAATTTCTCAACTGTGAGTTTGTTCTTTTGACGAGGTATCTCTCTTGGTTAGAGCAGGTACGTTGGTAGGTGTAATGCATTTTATTCCTCCCAACCTGTGAAACGGTTTGTATCCACCAACGGTTGTAACGTTGAAATCTGCATTATGAAAAGAAAAAGTATAAAAGCACCCTCTCCGATATCTATATCATTATAAAGAGACAAGACAGATGATTCGTAGTGTAGCATTTCTGTGTACTTAACCTGTTTTATGATTATCAGGAATTTTACGACTTCTATAGACCTTAATTTGTGCAGCTACATGTGAGCCTTTTAATTATTGAAGGACATTATATCATTGAAAAGTATATAAAATATATATTTTAAAGATATGTTCTTTGTACCTCACTAACCAATGCGCCAGACATTTATGTACATCAAACTCAAGAATTGTTGACCTTAATGTACTAAAACAACATGTAAAAGGTGGCAGAATAATTTTAGAATAGAAATGACTTTAACCATATTGAATATGGCGGCCATTTTGAATGACGCATAACTACCAGGTGCGGTGACTTTTGAGATGTGACATTTTTGGATGAAAGGAACTTATGCCTCAAGTTTCAGAAAGTTACTAATTTTGTCCGGGTTCCGACCTCTACCGATTGGACTAACAAGGAAAACCAAGGGTAGTAAAAAGGGTCTAGAGTTGAATGGTGATCACTAGGTTATGGCATATGCTGATACATAAATTTAACGTGGGATGATAGGAGAACAACAGAAAAAGTGTAGAGGTCTTATTAAACGCTTGCAGTGGCATGGGTTTAAAAGTAAAGGAAGAGTAAACTAAATACTTGGAAGTTCGTCGGGATCGTAATACGGCAAATTATGGATGCGTTAAAACAATACTTTTCATAAAGTTGATACTTTCAAATATCTAGGATTAATATTAACAGACGAAAACCATATTCATAAAGAAATTAAATGTCGACTAAAGGCAGGGAATTCGTGTTATTATTCAGTTCAAAATATCTTGTGGCGAATTCGGTCGAAGAATTTGAAGCTTAAAATATATAAGACGGTAACTCTGCTTTTCTGATTGTCTGCTTTTCTGTATAGTTGCGAAACATGGTCGGTTACTCTGAGGGAAGAACATAGACTGAAAGTATTTAAGAACAAGACCCTGAGACGAATATACGGACCCAAGAGAAACGGGAATGATGTATGGTAGAAGCTTCGTAATGCGGAACTACATAATTTATACGGTTTGCCAAACATTATTGAGGTCATCAAGTCTAGGAAGCTGAGGTAGGCAGGTCATATAGAAATAATGGAAGAAAGTAGGAACGCATTCGAAGTCTTTACTGGAAAACTAATCGGAAAACGACCATTAGGAAGACCCAGGTGGAGGTGGGAAGACAATATTAAAATGGATCTCGCAGAAATAGGAATACAAAGTATAAATTGGATGCAGTTGGCTAAAGATAGTAGTCAGTGCAGAGCTTTTTCAAACGTGGCGTTGAACCGCCGAATTCCATAGGCCATAGAGTTAGATATTTAGTTCTAAGAGGAAGAGGGTCTTCAAAGGTTATGCAAAAAAAGCTCCGTTATCATCGACTCAGCTATCTAACTTAGACAGGATAAGTTACCTGTCCTATAAACACATTTTTAGTTCCATAGGTGCCAGAACAATAGTGCGGATATTCGATTATAATCATAATCTCTAAAACACTAAGGAATCAGCGAAGAACAATGGTGTTAAAAGTGGTATAGAGTTCACTCTTATCTAAATCCTTGTCTTGTAACTCTCCAACAACTACTACCCACCATATCTAGTCTTTTGTTTCATTCTGCGTGGGACATTGTCAGCTTCCATCACCATTGCATCCCATGATTCTGAATAATTTTAACGTAACTTTTGAACAATTCCATAGTGATTTCTGAGCTAAACTAGCTGACATCTCCCAACTGCCCATGTAGTTAATCATTACTTTCGAAATGCAGATGTTCACTGTTACAAACAAGATAAATGTTATACTCTACGAGTGCGATGCTGTGTATACTTTCATCATTGTTCTCCTGACTTTTAAGTACTTGAAAGATAAACAATGAAGGAATTACGAGTATCTTCTTATTCCGTAAGACAAAGAAATGTTTCTCTAACTAGTGCCTTTCAGTAAATGCGCGACGATTTTTATTAGCCTTTCTCCTTTTGCTTTCTATATAATAAAATCAATTTATTCTTAACTCCTGTAGAATAGACTACTACAGTCCGACGAGGCTAGATTTTTGATTAAGTTCATAACTTGCTGATGATTTGAAATAATTGAATATATATTGTTCTTTATTCAGTTATTTCAAATCATTGTTCGCTTCCCTGTTAAATAGAAATCAAAATTTCTTGATAAATTATTCACATAAAAACAACAGAAGTAGATACAGCTTGGTACGCACACGCATAATAACCGCAGATTTCTCTGAAAACCATAATGTCAACAATAAAACAAAAAAGTACATGTATATTACAGGGAAAGTTGCAATAATTAAAGTGAGAGTAATTACGCCATTACTTAAATAATATGTTTGTTAATAAATGTCTTATTCGCTTGTTCTACGTGCCTCTTGTTTCGTTTTGCTGGCCCCAAAAAGCTTCCTAACATACATGAATTCTCAAATTGCTACCCGTACAGCATGATCGGAGATATTTTCAAAGAAACCACAGCTGACATACACACCTTCCCATACTGTTCGCATACTGTTCGCCAGGTAACACTTTATCTTCTGCTTTCAATGGCTCCAACCTGTCATGTTATGTCACTGTCTTGACGTACGGTACAGCATTCTGCAGTATTTTTTCATATAAACTTATGGACTGTGAGCTGTCTCTCCATCAGTGTTGCCACATTTGGTACAATTGTACCAAATTCAGCCCTTTTTCTCATTCATCGGCCTGTTGGTACCACGCTGGCATTTTCAGCCCCTTTTGTGACAAAGTTGGTACAATTCTACCCAAGTCAGCACCATTTATCAAATACTTGTCACATTTTCTAAAGTGTCGGTAAGATTTCTCCTGCATCTCACGTTACTTATGTGTGTTGGACTTAAAAAATGCTGTTGAACTTGTAATTTGTGGCGTTGCACCGCTTAACGCTTAGGAACTTTGTGTAGAAATTTGTAATTCGAACTATACTGGGATACAAATGACGCTAGGAGGGCGCATGCACGCCACGCATGGAGACGAGAAGGAAGCAGTATGGTGGAAATATTATCTTCAAACTTAGATAGAATAAATAAATAGAACATAAATAAATAAAACAAAAATAAATAGAACCACACAAACACGTTGAATGAAGTGTTGAATATTCTGAAGAAGACCAGCGTGTGCTCAAGTAAGTCTATAATTTAAGTCATTACCAGGGGCGGATTCAGGACGGACTTCTGGGGGGCTCGGTGGGTTGTAATGCTACTACTTAGAGCTACTTTTAAGAGGTCAAAATTCTGGGATTAGTTTTTTTTATTTATATATGAAATAAGAAAGTCTCTTCTTCTGGTGGGGGGACCATTGCCCCGATCGCCCGCCTGGATCCGCCGCTGGTCATTGCAAAGATTCTACACCAAAAGATAATATCACGAAAAATACATTGACATAATTGCTGGCTTAGAGGGCTAAGTTGTTTATTAGTGACGCCATATTGACGAATATAATGATATCCGAACATTTCTGCGTTTTATACATCTATATCGACACGTTGATTTGTGCTCTTAGAAGAGGGGGGTTGTTTTAGAACATTACCTCTTTCAGTTTCGTGTTATAAAGCCGTGTATTACACTGGTATAAAATTCAGCCCTTTTTGTTTCAATTTGGTACGATTTTTCAGCCCACTTCAGAGCTAGGACTGTGGCAACACTGCTCTCCATACCTCTTGCTCGGTTGCTACATAAATTGTTGCACCAATGATGTATGTCTTTACTCCAAACCTCCCTGCTCTGCAATCACAGAAGAAAGACCTGTTCTAGCTCTTTACCAGTAGGCGACGTTCCAATAATAGCCGACACGTTCCCAGGTTGAATGGCTATCCTATTGCGTTGAATCAGGAAACATTTTGCTCGAGTATCTCCTGATATAATTGATAGACAGTGGCCGATTTCGTTTATAAATTTGAAGCCTTCTTCTTTCCTAGAACCGCTAGACTCGTTTGCTATTGCAACAAAACATTTGTTATCGAGTAGACTACTATATTTATTCCTAAATCAAGAAAAAACAGCTTTCTTAGAAGGCTTTCTAGAGTATTTACTATAAAAAAATAAACTAGAAATGTAACGGTTTCGGAAGTATAGCACTTCCTTCCTAGATGTGTGGTCTGAGGAAGGAAGTGCTATAATTCCGAAATCGTTACATTTCTAGTTTAATTTTTTATAATTAATACTGTAGCCAGACTTGTAAGAAAGCTTTGTTTTTCTTTATTCAAGATGGACACAAGGCCATATTGTCATAATATATTTATTCCTTTTTTCTTTTTCTCTTCCAGCAGCTAAAAGTCTAGCTTGTACAGAGAAATATTGAAGGTTGGAGGGGCAGAAGTATCTGAACATGTGAAGTTCAAAATCAATGCCTTTCCTTTCTTCCATGGTACTAATGCCATACCATCAGGTCTTTGTCCGTCAGAACGGCTACATCCATTCGGTTCCCTCACTGCTGGGAGCCCCGCAGATATTAAACCTCTTAATATTATATCATGCACACTAGAGTGGCGTGGGTGTCTGCCGGCGCTGCTTTTGCACTACAAGCCGTGCAATCCTTTTTTATCTGCAAACGTGTTACAATTGGAGCAGTGGTGTGGTTGAGATATATCTGCTCCCAAGCGTAGAACGGCGGATACTCGGAATCACTCATTGAATAGATGTAGGCTCAGAGAAGGTGATGGTAGAGTTTGAAGCCAAGCACCGCTTTCAGGGGACATGAACGCTAGAAGTCTGGCCTTATCTTAAATGTTATTTTAGTCTGCAATAAAAAAAGCTACATGGCAATTAACGATGGGTTCATCCCAGGCCGACTGATTGTTACAATTTTTGAGAGCCGGAGGGACTAACTGAACTAAATTTGTCCATTTAGGTATGCAGTCCAGCACATCTGGATTGGTGATTTCGTCATTATTCCATTGAAGAAGAGAACTAATTATTTGACTTGCACCATGAAAAGACGCTTAAAAAAGACGGAATAGTTATATGTCTAGCGCGACGGATTCCAAAACCTCCATTTTTGACTGGTAATGAAGCTTGTATCCAAGAGTTGTTATTAAGAGAACAGTTGAGGATGAATTCCAGTCCAGTTTTAAGAGTATCGTCAAACGTTTCCAATAGGGCATCTTCCTTCCAAGATGGAGAGCATCGGAGGAAATAAAATAATCTCGGCATTCCAAATTAAGCCCTTAATAGATAAAAAGCAGATTGGGCTGAAAGCTTGGAAAGTCTGACAAAAAATTCTAGTTTGGAGGTCTTGTCTACTAAAATTTTGCTCCGTGACTCTGTTGGGATAGCTGAACCTAAAAGCTCTGCATTAGTTTAAGTAAAAAGCTGAATACCAGGTGCTGATTTATTAAAGATATCATAGAGGTTCTTAATTTGTTCTTCTGTAGTACTGAGGAATCCTACTTCGCATTTGGAGTCAGTTAGCGATAAGCCAATTGATGATGCATATTGACGAATGTTGTCTAATGTTTGTCGTATTACGTCTGTATTTTCAACTATTGTTCCATCATCCAAATACACTGGCCGATGTCAGTTTAGTTACAGAAAGAAAAACCTCTGATTCTGACTAATTTGATGTTGCTGAATTCGAAATTGATAGCCGTTTTACTACATTAGCTCGTATTTAGGCGTTATGCATTGTTGCCAATTTTGCCATTTTGTAGGGACGTCTTCAGTTGTCATCGAAATAACCGGTCTGACAATGCTATTTGAGTAACAAATAAATTAGATTTCACTCAGTTGGCGACAGATAGGACCCCCCTTGTTGTTGGCATATATATATATATATATATAACAATGAATACCGGGAGGACGGAGATGATTGGACAGTTGTTTTCCTCACCCTCCTTTGTTTGTTTGTTTTTAGATCACTAAAACCGGTTTAAAAAATAGGGTCTATGTGGCAACAATGAGCGGCACGATGTCGCGGGCGAAAAATGCGCCGACTGCGCGAATATTGCCTGGCTCAGTTTTGTTCTTATGCATTGCAGTAAGTAATCTCTCAAGTGTAGAAATATTTTGTCGGGAGAATTGACTTGGAATTTTTACGTCAGTAACTTCAGTTTTATTTTACCGTATTTTTAGAACCGTTTGCCTATGTTTTCAGTATCTTTTAGTGTAATTTTATGGAATAAGTGGTTGTGCTATTGCTCTAAGTTTCGCATTCCTGTGCAAAATGTCAAGTTCTTCTCGCAGAGGATTAAAAACTCACCGTACAGATTTTTTATATCTGTTGTGTATTTATACTTAAGTCGCAGATTAGATCGGTAAATGATGACGTTAGGAAAGCATATTATTTTTATTTTGGCTGCAAGATCGGTGATCAAGATAAAAGCTGGACCCCTCATGTGTGTTGTTTGATGTGTTATGCGACTCTGACTGCCTGGTTTAAAGGAACCAAACGAAGTAAGCCTTTTGCAGTTCCGATGATATGGAGAGATCCCAGGAATCGTTATGATGATTGCTATTTCTGTATGACGAATACAGCAAGAAGTAACAAGAAGAAACAACGTGCCATCGAATAAAGAAACTTGCAGACCAGTGCCCCATGGAGAAAATTTACCTGTACCTACTCTTCCGAAAGATTGGGAAACTATCGATATTACAGTGCCTACAGGATGCGATGAGGACACCAACTCAATATCTGCAGATGAAGATTCTAGAGACAGTTCCTTCCACGTAAAAGATGAGCCCCATTTCATCCTACAACATGAGTGGAATGATTTAGTGAGAGAGTTACAACTTTCGAAAGAGAAAGCTGAATTTTTGGGTTCTTGACTGGAATTTACTGGCTCCTGGAACTACTTAAACTCACTACAGGAAAAGGAACGAGCCCTTTTCAGAATACTACAGAATGGAACGTTCCCATTGCGTATGCACAGACATCAATGGTCTCATGAATGAATTAGAAATTCAAAATGATCCATCCGATTGGCGCATTTTCATAGATTCGTGTAAGTACAGTCGAAAGCAGTTTTAGTTCATAATGAAAATAAGCTGGTGTCTATTCCGGTGGCACATTGTCTCGATGAAAGAGACTTACGAGAATCTCGCACTCATTTTAAATCGTATTAACTACAAAGAATATAGTTGGCAAATTGGCGGAGATTTGAAAATTATTGCAATATTATTTGGTCTGCAAGGTGGTTTTACAAAGTATTGTTGTTTTTTTTGTGTCTTTGGGACTCAAGAGCCACGGGAAAACATTTTTCACGAAAAGAGTGCCCCCACCCCCCAGAGAGGCATTTAAGCTCGGTACCAACAGTGTCAAGTATGAGTCTCTGATCGATCCAGCTAAGGTGCTGCTTCCACCTCTTCATATTAAGTTCGGCCTCATGAAGAATTTCGTAAAAGCTGTGGACAAAGAAGGTGAAGGATTTAAGTATTTTAGACAGTGTTTTCCAAAACTAAGTGATGGTAAATTAAAAGAAGAAGTTCTCACAGGACCTGATATTCGCAAACTTGTCCATGACGAATTGTTTGAACAGAGTTTAAACAACAAAGAGTTAAATGCCTGGCATGCTTTTGTTCAGGTTGTAAAAGGTTATTTGGTCAAAACTAAAGCTCAAAATTACGAGGCTCTGGTGCAACAACTTCTGGTCGCATATGAAGCTCTGGGATGTCGAATGTCTTTGAAAATCCACTTTCTCCACTCTCATATCATCTTCTTTCCAGAAAATCGTTTAGATGTAAGCGACGAATTGGGAGGACGGTTTCATCAGAATATAAGAACGATGTAAAGTCAACGATGTCAAGAACGTTGGGACCCTGCAATAATGGAGGACTATTGCTGGTCGGTGAAGAGAGAAGACCCAACATTTCATAAATGAAAAAAGTAAAGCAGATGGTGTTATTTGCAGCTCTAAACATTATACTTTGTAAATTACTCTGTGTATGTACATGATAATAGGCCTACACTAACAGAATATATATAGTTTTTAGTGCTGATACAGAAACAGAATATATAATTTTTAAACTGGTTTGATTCAATAAATTAATTTTAAGAATTTTTAGAACTGAATGTTGCTCTTGACTAACTGTCGAAATGAAGTTGATTCCCTTTCGGCACGCAAACAGCTCATTGGCCGTTACACTTCATGATGGCATATTTTCCCTATTAAGGAAAATCTGGCAAACTATGCGTTACACATAAATGCGAGCTAATGAATTAAACTTTATATCATATTCATATTCAAGGATCCTAAAATGAGTCAGAATCAGTGAGTTATGTTTCTGTAACTTCTCAAAAGTTTAGAAACGTCGCCCCGTGATACTACACATTCAGCTCTGCATTAATATTATTAACAATTGGTTGGAGAATCAAAGCAAACAGAATGGTTCTAACGGATCAATTTGAACGGTGATAGAATAGTGTTATCTTCTATATATAGGTTGCTCGGTTGAGAATATCATTCAGAGATGTACGAAAAATATGACGGAAATTGTTTTTAACAGAAATTAAAATTGTATATGTTGTAACAAAATTATTAATATTGATTTAACAATATTTATTTGATTGTTAAAAAACTATTATTGAAGGTAATTATTACATGTTCAATTAAAATTGTATATCAATAAAAAATTGTTCCATAATTCTCTTGTTCTTCTTTTGTGTGTAAGTCACAGTAATAATCTTTAAAATTGACATAAATGGGCAAGGTTTCTAAGACAAGTTACTACCAATTATTATCATAACCAAAAGACAAGAACAGCATAAGTCATGTAAAATAACATAATTATGAATGTCGGCAAATAGAATGAATTACTACCAGTATACGGTGGCTCGTTAGAAACTTCAATACATCTTTCCAGTACCTAGACTATATCAACCTAAGTTTTATCACTTACTGCGAGATTAGAGCTACATGAACTGCCGTACGGAATTTAGTCTGTCTTCTCTCGCACAAGCGGTACAGTAACAGTGTAGCTATTAGTAAGCTCTAAACAGCGCAACATCAAAGCTCACTCAAATAAGATTCATGTACTTATTGGAATTTGGAATGATATCCAACAAATCCGTGTTTAAAATTGAGAACGTCCTTTCACACTACGTAAAAGTGCCAGTTCAAGAGATGTAATGAAAGAGGGGATGACTTGTATGAGGATCTCACTTATTAGTTACTCGAGATCAAACTATTAAGTACATACATTACCCCACATTTTTTTGTTGAAACATTGTATTCCTTTGAATGAAACAGATTAATAGGAGGCAGAACGTGAGACTGTTATTGCTATTCTAACTTCAATTATGCTTTTCACTTCCCTTTTTATATTTAGGATGTTCTATGATTTTTCCGGGCATCGTTGTTTAACTTCTCGTTATATACTCAGTTTTCCGTTTATCCAGCTAAAATTACAAAAATAACCACCATGATAATTCATTTAAAAATTTAGGATCAAAATGTTTTCATCACTACAGTTTTAGAAAAGATAAGTCTAGAGCTTAACTTTGAAAATGAAATGAAATCTTTGAGTTTTACGTCCCACGCTTATGCTGGTTAGGCTAGAGGAGACGGTGATGATGAGTAATGAAAGAAATGGTGGAATGAAGAAAGTTTGAGGAAACGGGAGAACCCCGAGAAAACCCACGCACACGGTGTTTGTCCACCACAAAGTTCACTTGCCGGGGGCTGGGATCGAACCCGAGACCCCAAGCACCAGAGGTGAACGAGCTTAACTTTGAATCCGAACTAGACGATCTTCCATTTAGAATTGAACGATGATATACAGTCTCTAAGTGTAACGTTCATATGCCTACCATGCATTTCCTCTAAGAAGACAATATTCTATTACACGTGAGTGTAAAATATGCTGATAATATATGCTTTTTGTAGGTATTTTGGTTTGCTACTTACCAGCAATATCAGCAATTCCTCTCATAACCCTCATTCGTCTACGTTGGAGACCTTGCTTAGCAATGAATGTAATATGTGGATAGCTACCAGGTTTAGCATCCTGTTTTGATCTACAATTAAATTCACGTATTTGGATTACATTTGAACTAAGTCATTATATCGAGATACACATATAATTTGTACGTGAAAATTTCCAAACATATACTCATGTTAAAATTCAATAAATTACGAATAAAAGTAAAATAGGTATTAACTCCTAGTCTTATTTTTATAATGTATAATAATGCTCATTCTGGTGCACCGCCTTCACAAATGTTTACTTGCAAACATTGATCATACAGTTAACAGCAAAAATTAATTCCCTCTTACTACTATAAATCCATTACATCGAGTCCAATTTTCTTTCATGTATCACAAACACTTGGACTGATGGAATCAAAATTACACATAACATTTGAAATTGAAAAGAAGAGTCTGGAAGCCTGTAGAGCACTGAAACAAATTTTTGCTTAAATACAAACTAATTATTTGCTGAGCAAAACTATATATTTTCATTAAAAATCAACACTTGTTACAGTTTCACCAACTACTCTTTGGCTTCTTCAGACACTATGTGATACAGGATAACTGTACAGTCAGCGACAGTAGAAAATGGAGGTTGGATACTTAAGAAATGATAGCTTTTTCCAGTAGCAGAATAGTTTCACTCGATGTCTGATAGTTCTACAACCAACATGACAGCAAATACATGCCCGAAAACATAACATGTCAGGATATTCCTCCATTTGGAGGAAAAAGTATTACTATCTGAGAGCATGACTTAGAGAAACAACCACGAGATAAATCTACAGAAATTCCATTCACTTTAAGATCAAAGAGAGGAATTAATGCAAAGGAAACTAAAACAATAATACGCATCATGCAGAGACCGAAAAAGTATGGAAAGCTAAACAAAATGAGAAAAGAAGGAAAGAGGGAAAGGAAAGAGCATGGGAATAAATTAAATTTTAACACTTAAGGATAAACATTGTCCGTCTTTCGTCCTGCCCCCTTTATCCGTCCTGGTTTTTCTCCCTTCATAGGATAAATCTCATTCAGCATCAAACGCGAACATCATTTACAGTGTTTAACTCTTTGAAAAAAACGTAACTCAGTCCAGGCCGTGACTCGAACCCCGAACCCTTAGCATAACAGTCAGACGCTGTAACCACTTATCTACACACGCTTTAGCAAATGTGTTTATAAACCAGCCATTACCCGCGCTATCAAACGTCTTAAATCAGCCAATGTCGGGAGTTACCCCAGTTACACTTGAAGTTTAAATTTTATAGCCATCTACGGCAACAGGCCCCATGTTTTCATTAAAAGCATTTGTTCTGTAGATTAAAATCAAGAATAACTTAATCTATACTCTTACTTACTGTTGTCAATATATATATATATATATATATATATATATATATATATATATATATATATATATATATATATATATAGAGAGAGAGAGAGAGAGAGATAGGTATATAAAAATCGGATTAATGGGGGTTAAAAGAGTGATTTCGTAACTGCGAAATGGGTGATCGTACCACTACTGACATCTGGTAGCGGTGTTACGTAACACACACACTCATTAGAAATAAAGCTTCGAAACGACAAACTGCAGGTTGTGCCGTGGATAAGTCGGTAAGGTGTCTGCTTATTGAGTAGGCAACTCGAGTTCGAGTCTTGAGTACACCAATTACTTTTCCTTTCAAAATACATTTCTATATTTTTATATATGTTATTAGTAATTGCTTTCCTGCATTTTTTGTAAATTATCTTAAATTAGTGAAGGTTCAGTAAAATCAAGAAGGTTAAAATACATATATATGATTGTTTTATCCGTATGTACAGTCCAGAGATGGAGCGGGTCAGGGGGCCGCGGGTCAACAGAACGTGACCCACTGCAACAACCCACTCTGACTTAACAACGTATTACGACCCACAGATTCATTCTGCTCAGTGCATTGTAGACAGCTTCTGAACACTGGTGAATTTGTCTACTTTCAAGGCATCCTTTTTCTTTTCATTTGTTTCTATTGACAAAAGAACTTCAGGCAATTTTAGATATTGATATTTGCAACTGTAATAATAGCAATAGGACTTATTTGAGACGCAGCCTGTGATTTCTTAGAGGAGCTAACTGCTGGGGAAAATGTTTCAATCATGTGTAATATATGAATTATTATATAAAAAATTGAATGTAACTATGTGTGCATGATCATCATATCCAAATTGCAAAGTCAAATGAAATAATTTTTGGTATATACTTAGGCCTCAATCTCAACTAGGAAGTTATCAAATTCGGTATCGATTTCATTATATTACATATTCTGAGGGTCCGAATTTTTGCGGAAAATTTAGTATCTCACAAGCCGTTCAAGTTAGAGAGCTGATATTCAGTATATTAATTCTTTATCTAATATAAATAAAATAAAGAGTTTGTTTGTGTGTTTGTCTGTCTGTCTGTCCGTGTGCGGCCTGGGAACCAGACGAGTGGACCGAGAGTTACCAAATTTTGGTCAGGGGTACCTAGCCCAGGCCCCAGATCAAGACGAAGTCGTTTTTTTAAATTTCGAACCAGGGGGGTCTCAGGGGGCTTTTACCGGAACCGGCTTGGGAACCAGACAAATAGACCGAGAGTTACCAAATTTTAGTCACAAATATCTTGGTCCACGGTCCAGATCAGAGTTAAACGTTTTTCTCAAATTTCGAACCAGGAGGTCTCAAGGGGGCGTTTATCGGGACTGGTGTCTGGTGATTCACGTATAGGGAATTCATTTATGCCTTTTAATACTAATTTAGATAAAGTAAGTGTAGACATTGCTTCAGACAGCTTTAGTAATTTATATAAACAAATCCCGATTTGTGATGGACAAGATGATTATGTATTATTTCAATTTCTATTGTCAGATTATAAAATAGCTAGATTAAAAACCTTCCCTGAAGAAAGCATTCTCACGGCACCTATAGGAAAAGTCATAGCCCATTCAGCCCTGACCCACACAATTGTGCACGTAGAATGAATGACCAATCTTTCCGTCTTTCGTAATTATTAAAATAAAACAATACTGTTTTTGTGGAAAACTGAATTTGTGACTTGTAACGTAGCCTGAGTGGAAGATAAAATATTTCCACAAAAACTAACGCTATGGGACCAGTACTGGTAAAGTACATAAACAATTGGTTTTAAATAACTAAAGAATATATATATATATATATATATATATATATATATATATGTGTGTGTGTGTGTGTGTGTGTGTAATAAATAAGCTGAAACAGAAGCATTAATACTATCAACTGAGTAAATCGCTCAATAGGCTATTTGAATTATACAATGAAATAATACATAAAGTTCGTCGGATTATAATATGTAAATTTCATTAAGGAAACAGAATATAAAATTTGACTTAAATAATTTTATCAACAATTTGGTCACTCCAAAATAGATCCTGCAACAAATATAAAAAATTAATAACTGTGTATTCATTGATTCACAAATATATTCAATATTTTATTAAAGTTATTTTATTTGATAATCTTCAATAATCTTCAATCAACTTAATATAATAACTTTGAGATAAAAGAGTATTCAGTTAGGAAAGTTAACATTTACCAATATTTTTCGCATATCACTACAACATCTTTCATAGCGAATATTACACTTTATACAATAAATATATGGTTTTGTTCCAAAACAAGCTAATAAGGAACCTTCAAAACAACTTTAAACACAATTCATTTATACTCAATACTCACAAGAATTTGACTAATACATACACTATAGCAGTATTCATAAAATTCATGAAAAGCAGAATAGCATTTGCCACTAATAAACTTCAACATATTTTCGGATCAACCACAGAATATAGAATAAATCTTGAGATATTGGAAAAAATTGCTATATAACTCTACTATCCATATAGCAATAACTTGAACGTTATCACAAAATTTCACACAAAAGTTAACTTCCCGTAATAAACACAAAAAATGTGGAGCAGGAAACTACTTTACACAAAAGTCTAAAGAAGCTCAGTGAAAACGTACGAACTGGTGGAGCGGTTTGGGTGAATAGTCTATCAATCATAAGTGTATGTGTTCAAACCCTGTAGGTATTATTCAATTTGTTTTTTTTTTCTTTCTTAAAAGTGTGTTCATATTTTCATCAGACTACTGAGAACATTTCTTTGAATAAATCTTTGGCAACTACTTTTCTCTCAAATTCGATTAGAACGGAACATTATATGTATTGCAAATCTAAAATCCAAAGCTGAAAACAAAATATTAAGTATGTTCAATATTTCATTATTATCCTTTGATTTCTAATGAAAAACTAATTATAAGCATTGGTAATTTCAGAAGATTCTCCCCGGGTAATGGTCAAGATATGAATGAGAGAAAACTGATAAAACATTATTAGTCCACTTTGAGCATGATCGAAAGTATGGCCACGAAGGGGGAAATTTATGTCGACAAGGTCTCAAATTCTCGAACAGGTAATGCCCTGAAATCATCACTGTTTGAAAGGTTTCCTTAACAAATACCTAGGTAGAATCAGGGGCGGATCCAGGAGGGATCGGGGCGATTGTCCCCCCCATAAGAGGAAACTTTCTTACTTTATATATATAAATAAAATCTATCCCAGAGTTTGGAGCCCTTAGAAGTTTCATTATGACAACCCCCCGCCCCCCGCAAGAAGTCGGTCCTGGATCCGCCCGTAAGTAGAATATTACATTTATTTCTAGTTCTACGTTTTGTAATGACAAAATCATAATTTTAAAGAGAATTATAATACGATAAGCATAAATATTTATAGAACTAATGAAGTACAGTCGAGCGTCGATTATCCGAACGTCGGTCAACCGAACGACCGCTTAACCGATCTGTGTACTCGCTCGCACCTGTTACTCTCCCACCCTACCGTCCATCATCCCCCTCACTCCCAAACCAAGTTTCCATAGTAGTCGCCGTACTGAGCCACCGCTGGCGGAACATTGCTTCTAATTGGGAATTCATAAGGCGCTGCTGACCGGCCAAGCCGCCAGTCGCTGTGTTTCAACAATCAGCACACTTCTGTCGGTTTGGCACTGGCTGTAGAAGTAGCGGCAGTATCAAAGCTGTTCAAAGCAACAGCTGCGCCAGCTTAGAGTTGAGGCGTGCCGCTCCGCGCATGGCAAATAAACATGTACAGTTCGATTATCCGAATAAACCAGTTTTCCGAAGACCCATGTCCCCCAAATACTTCGGATAATCGACGCTCTACTGTAAATAGTATTGTGTAACTTATCGAATTCTAATCGGATTAAAACTAGAATATTCGTCTGCATGCACTTTAAAGTAAATCCTCTCTCTACATAATTCTTACTGGAAAGCATGTTTAACTCCAATTACTTAATCAATATTTTTAATAATGAATTTTTATTGTAATATTTTTACTATTCAATGTCGTATATCCTTCATTTACCAAAGCAAAACCTCGCAAATGTATACTGGGCTAGCGAATATTATCAAATTAATTATCATTTAGTTTACGTAAATACTGCATCGCCTGATTTCAAACTTCGTACTGTAACTAATAATAATAATAATAATAATAATAATAATAATAATAATAATAATAATAATAATAATAATAATAAAATTTTAGCCATGTTTTATAAGAATGTCAGGCCTACTCAATAAATGAATTCAACGTGGTCTCTATTCGAAGTTCTATTTGTTCGAATCCGATAGAAATACAAAGGGAAACTTCGAGAACAGGTAAAAGAAAACGTTACTTTGGTGGGACTGGAACTAACGTTTAAGAGTTCCTTTCAATTTACAGACAAATGCCTCAGATACTTTGTTTATTTTCTTTAAGTTAACTGATTCACTGAACGTATCTGAGTAAGTTGTCCCTATTTTCTACTCAGTTATACAGGTTTTACAATCATTTCCTTTAAGCTTGAACGACAGGAACACCAATTGAAAAACCAAACACAGGAACAATTAAAATTCCAAAGTTCCCCCACCGGGAATCGAACCAGGGACCCCGTACACGAATGGCACATTTGCTAGCCACTAGACCAGCGGTAATAACGAATGATATGTATTTTGAAGTGTCTGAAATATATATCTATTTCACCGTGATGTAATATGTACTGATGTTTTTATGTTTAGCGTATTCGTTACTTTGCGGAATGATATGTTATTCATATCTGTTCTCTTACGTATTCGTTCATAAATATATAAATTATCAGAATTATTCATGATCTTTCATGGAAATTCGCTGGTGCATGCATAGTAGACAGACAGTGTAATTGGAAGGTGAGTTCAACAGAGATTTTCGCCGACATTATTTAATAGCTATATAGAAAAGATAGCGAAAAGGAGTCTACCTAATAAAGATGGAATTCCGGTAGGAGATAAAATGATGAGGTGTATACGGTTTGGGGTTGATATGATTGTTGTTGCAGAATCTAAAAAGAAACTTGATAAGATGTAGAAAACTTGAGAAAAGCTTCTGAAGAATATGGGATGAAAATAAATGTTAGAAAGACAAAATCCATGGTGATTGAAACGAAGCGATCGGTGTCAAATATGGAAGTGGGAGCGGAAGAAAACAACAAATGACTAGTTTTCGATATCTGAGTAGTATTATTAGTGATGATATGACATGCGAACGTGAAATAAAAGCAAGGATAGAAATGGCGAAAGACGCCTTTAGGATGAAGAAAATACTATTTTTTGGAACCTTGAATAGAATTGAAAAAAAAAAACTCATAAAATGTTTGGTGTACTGTATTTTACTGTATTTATAAGGCAGAATCATGGACATTATGCAAAAATGATGAGAAACAATTGAAGGCTTTCGAAATATGTGCGTAGAGACGAGTGGAGAGAAATAGCTGGGTAGAGAGGAAAACGAATTAGAGGGTGTTAGAAATGGAAGGAGAAAAATATTATTAAGAAGAGGAAGAGAAACTGGTTGGGATATTGGTTAAGAAGGAACTGTATCATGAGGGATGTGCTAGAGGGTATGGTGGCAGGAAAGGGAGGGAGGGGATTAATTAGACTATATGTAAGCAGAATTAGGCTATTGGCGATATCAAAACAGAAAAATCGTATGTGAAGATGGAAAGGTTAACAGAAGATCGTAGAGCATGGCAGTTTCTCAGTCGCGGTAAGTGACCCGCTGTTAATGGGGGAATACTTCTTATATAATGATGTTGATGATGCACAGTAGAAACAGAAAATTCCACTTTACTGTCATTACTAATGCGAGTCACAATGCAAATTTCTACAGGCTGTGAAAATGCCTTGCTATAAAGGCTGTAGAAAACTATATGTTAGTCAGCGAGGGGAAATCATAGGTCGTTTAACTATGGAACAAACTGCCATTCAGATAGCTAGAGGTATGGGCTGTGACAAGAAAACAGTGAAGACATAGATTTAGTGGTATGAAGAAAGTGGTGAATATTTCACATCTCAGCCAAGAAGTGGGAGACCAATAATAATAATAATAATAATAATAATAATAATAATAATAATAATTATTATTATTATTATTATTATTATTATTATTATTATTATAATCTCAGGTATTTATATTTATTTCCAGCAAGTCTTTAGCATACCCTCCTAGTTCAGTATTATTTTTTAAACGGTCATTATAAAATTGTCAATCTAAATTGTAGAGTCATTATAAGTGGTGCTTTATTTATATATTTCAAATTCATTTCTGCCAGTAGCTTTCGCCCCCTTCATGCTTAACCAGGAGTAAGCTGCGCGTCCTCAGGTTGGGAACCACTGCTTTAATTAAGGAATTCTGACAGCCTGTTAGAAATTTTCATTCGGACAAATATCAATAAACTGCATTCTTCTGTTTCTACTGCGCATGCACCAGTGAATTTCCATGAAAGATCATGAATAATTCTGATAATTTATATATTATTTATAGACGAATACGAAACAGAATCCATATGAACAACATTTATCATTCCTCAAAATAATAACTACGATAAACATTAAAAAGTCAATAGACAAATTACATCAGGGTGAAATGCGTATAAACGTCAGACACTACAAAATACATTTCATTCGCTCTTACAGCTGGTCTAGTGGCTAGCACGTTTGCCTTTCGTGTTCGTATAACTGAGTAGAAAATAGGGACAACTTACTCAGATACGTTCAGTGAATCAGTTACCTTAAAGAAAATAAACAAAGTATCTGAGGCATTTGTCTGTAAATTGAAAGGAACTCTTAAACGTTAGTTCCAGTCCCACCAAAGTAACGTTTTCTTTTACCTGTTCTCGAAGTTTCTCTTTGTATTTCTATCGGATTCGAACAAATAGAACTTCGAATAGAGACCACGTTGAATTCATTTATTGAGTAGGCCTGACATTCTTATAAAACATGGCTAAAATTTTATTATTATTATTATTATTATTATTATTATTATTATTATTATTATTATTATTATTATTAGTTAAAGTACGAAGTTTGAAATCAGGCAATGCAGTATTTACGTAAACTAATTGATAATTTATTTGATAATATTCACTAGCCCAGTATACATTTGCGAGGTTTTGCTTTGGTAAATGAAGGATATACGATATTGAATAGTAAAAAATTTACAATAAAAATATATTATTAAAAATATTGATTAAGTAATTGGAGTTAAACATGCTTTCCAGTAAGAATTATATAGAGAGAGGATTTACTTTAAAGTGCATGGAAACGAATATTCTAGTTTTAATCCGATTAGAAATCGATAACTTACACAATACTATTTACTTCATTAGTTCTATAAATATTTATGCTTATCGTATTATAATTCTCTTTAAAATTATGATTTTGTCATTACAAAACGTAGAACTAGAAATAAATGTAATATTCTACTTACGGGCGGATCCAGGACCGACTTCTTGGGGGGGGCGCGGTGGGTTGTCATAATGAAACTTCTAAGGGCTCCAAACTCTGGGATAGATTTTATTTATATATATAAAGTAAGAAAGTTTCCTCTTATGGGGGGGGGCAGTCGCTCCGATCCCTCCTGGATCCGCCCCTGATTCTACCTAGATATTTGTTAAGGAAACCTTTCAAACAGTGATGATTTCAGGGCATTACCTGTTCGAGAATTTGAGACCTCGTCGACATAAATTTCCCCCTTCGTGGCCAAATTTTCGATCATGCTCAAAGTGGACTAATAATGTTTTATCAGTTTTCTCTCATTCATATCTTGACCATTACCCGGGGAGAATCTTCTGAAATTATCAATGCTTATAATTAGTTTTTCATTAGAAATCAAAGGATAATAATGAAATATTGAACATACTTAATATTTTGTTTTCAGCTTTGGATTTTAGATTTGCAATTCATATAATGTTCCTTTCTAATCGAATTTGAGAGAAAAGTAGTTGCCAAAGATTTATTCAAAGAAATGTTCTCAGTCCTCTGATAAAAATATTAACACACTTTTAAGAAAGAAAAAAAAAACAAATTGAATAATACCTACAGGGTTTGAACACATACACTTATGATTGATAGACTATTCACCCAAACCGCTCCACCAGTTCGTACGTGTTCACTGAGCTTCTTTAGACTTATGTGTAAAGTAGTTTCCTGCTCCACATTTTTTTTTGTTTATTTCGATACGACTATAAGTTTGTGGTGAATATTTGGGCGTTACAGGTGTTGCAATGCATAAAAGTCATTTTCGTTTAAACTACATTCAATTTTACGTCCTAATAACTTATATACAACAGGTTGAATCTTTGAAATGATTGGGGTTGGAGTGATCGTAAATGTTTTCATAGTTAGGAGCCTGGATATGAAAACCCGCTTAACGTGGAGATTTACTTTTGTGAATTTTGGTACATTTATTTATACACATCTATGGAAAATTTGATTTCTATAGTTATTTCAGGATTCTAGTTATTTATATGTTTGTTTATGAATGTATTTAGTACTTGGACTTTTAAGACTATAGATTACGTTTTGACGTTTAGACTTGGGACTTCTTGTTTGTATTTAGGTAGTTTATTTTGGGAATTTTTAGTTTTGGGGATTTTTATTTTGTAGTTAGAATATTATTATTACTTGGGTATAGGTAATTAAATTATTAATTTTTGTTTTGACAGATGACTATTGTACTTTTACATTCATAATTAGGAAAAAAATATACGTTGCATTTATTTGTAAATATACTGCTGGTTGTGTGTAACGATTTCATTGAAGTTAAAAAGGTGAGGAAATCGGCAGTCAATTTAAAGTATAAAGTGGATAGAATTGGAACTCGTGCGCTAGGCTGTGAGTTGTCCGTAGCCGTCCGTATGTTCATAATTACGACTACGATAGAGAAGTGGACAGTCAAATTCTCAAGGTTCAGTATCTGACCCTGGGTCTTCATTTTAGTTTTCTACAAGTTATACATAGTCAGAAGTGAAAACATGGAAATGTATACAAATTCATGAGTAATGTATTATTTATGAAATATCGACGAAATGTTTTCTGTAACAATTTCATTCCGAAACTGGAAGAGAAACGTGAAAGGCAAGAATCTGTATGTTATTACGGGAAGTTAAGTTTTGAATGAAATTTTGTGATAACAACGTTCAAGTTATTGCTATATGGATAGTAGAGTTATATAGCAATTTTTTCCAATATCTCAAGATTTATTCTATATTCTGTGATTGATCCGAAAACATGTTGAAGTTTATTAGTGGCAAATGCTATTCTGCTTTTCATGAATTTTATGAATACTGCTATAGTGTATGTATTAGTCAAATTCATGTGAGTATTGAGTATAAATGAATTGTGTTTAAAGTTGTTTTGAAGGTTCCTTATTAGCTTGTTTTGGAACAAAACTATATATTTATTGTATAAAGTGTAATATTCGCTATGAAAAATGTTGTAGTGACATGCGAAAAATATTGGTAAATGTTAACTTTCCTAATTGAATACTCTTTTATCTCAAAGTTATCCTATTAAGTTGATTGAAGATTATTAAAGATTATCAAATAAAATAACTTTAATAAAATATTGAATATATTTGTGAATCAATGAATACACAGTTATTAATTTTTTATATTTGTTGTAGGATCTATTTTGGAGTGACCAAATTGTTGATAAAATTATTTAAGTCAAATTTTATATTCTGTTTCCTTAATGAAATTTACATATTATAATCCAACGAACTTTATGTATTATTTCATTGCATAATTCAAATAGCCTATTGAGCGATTTACTCAGTTGATAGTATTAATGCTTCTGTTTCAGCTTATTTATTACACACACACACACACACACTCTCTCTCTCTCTCTCTCTCACACACACACACACACACACACACACATATATATATATATATATATATATATATTTCTTTAGTTATTTAAAACCAATTGTTTATGTACTTTACCAGTACTGGTCCCATAGCGTTAGTTTTTGTGGAAATATTTTATCTTCCACTCAGGTTACGTTACAAGTCACAAATTCAGTTTTCCACAAAAACAGTATTGTTTTATTTTAATAATTACGAAAGATGGAAAGATTGGTCATTCATTCTACGTGCACAATTGTGTGGGTCAGGGCTGAATGGGCTATGACTTTTCCTATAGGTGCCGTGAGAATGCTTTCTTCAGGGAAGGTTTTTAATCTAGCTATTTTATAAACTGACAATAGAAATTGAAATAATACATAATCATTTTGTCCATCACAAATCGGGATTTGTTTATATAAATTACTAAAGCTGTCTGAAGCAATGCCTACATTTACTTTATCTAAATTAGTTTTAAAAGGCATAAATGAACTCCCTATACGTGAATCACCAGACACAATTCTTCTAGGTTTAAAGCCTAAAGAAAAATAACTTTCGTTTTCATTTTCCTTCGACTTCAAAACAGCTGATTCGCACGAGACACTGAATGAATTGTTATCAGCCAAGCCATCTAAACAACTCGCGTGAACGAACTTTGGCTGTGTTCACACACACACTGTCAACCAAAACCCCTCCCTTAACGCTATCGCTACTAAGCAAACTATTGCTATGATCACTCTCTGTTTCTACGAGAGGACTAAAAATATCGCCAAAAGACAATTGTTAGTCGTCTATCTGAGTAGTTGTATTTATATTTTTCTGAGTAAAAATTCCATGCCAGCCATTAGAAAAAACATTTAACACTAACTGACTTGAATGCTACTTCGGGTTGCTCAGGTTCCATTATGAATAATAACTAACAAAAGTCAACTGAACAAGTCGGATCACGACGAAAGTGTCTGTAGCTTTCGTTAATGTACTATCATGGCGTTCGTAGTTACTACCTGTTTCAGATAGGATTGCCGTTGTTTATGGTGGCAAAACACAGAACTAAGAAGTAAACAGAACGCAGCTAAGACGTGACATCCCACTCGTGATTCAGTAATCTGCAGTGTTGAAAACTCAGTACGTTTTTTGCCGAAAACATGGTACCGGTACGTTCTTTGTGGAAACAAGCATGGTTTAAGTTAGCGTAGGAGTATATATGTATGGGCATGTGACTGACAAGGATTGTTTGCTTCAACCGCTCTCCTCCCTCCCTCCCCCCTCTCTCTCTCTCTTTCTCTGTGATAGTCACAAAACTCCCAAGCTGGGGCTTGCTGCCAGTGTTCGAATTAACGGCGGATGCCGGGAAAATCCCTCTCTCGTGAAAGCTTATTCCCGGCTCATACAATGAAAATAACAAAGTATCCCTGACAGGAATAATTAACCCGTCCTAGTGTATATAAGATTTCCTCCTCTCGTTTAAAAATTAATTCGAGCACTACTTACTAGGGCCTACTACATGCCAAAAACCAAACTGAGACGAATACTATTATGTTTGCGTATCAGTTACACAAAATCAGAGCACAGTTTCTAGGGCTGCGTGCGAGAAAATAACGTCATAGTTACAACAATGTAATAACAATACTTTTCATGGCGTCAATATTTAGTTTTATTGTACAATACCAAACTGCAACATAAAACACATGCAATTGTTCATAACAACTAATAATAATTTCATACCTAGCTTTGCTTTTGTCCCAATGTGTCATTGTTTTATTTTTTTAGGGGGGGGTAATAAGTGACAACGAATATTAGTCTCGTAATTCGATAGCAAATCATTTATTTCTATGCTCTTTTTCATGTTTATATGCCTTCAAAATAGTACATTGTCTAGTTCCTGGCATGAAGGATGTCTTGTGTTAAGCAGAAACAACACCCAGAGTTCAAGTAATTTCACTCCATGAACTAAATTTGCCTAGAAGCCTTGAAATTTACAATATTTTAGGTAATATCAGTGCATCATGAAACATCATGTACATACAAGCCACGACACTGTCATAATATCAAACCTGACGCTTTGTTTTAGGTTTTCATTTCTCGCTTGATGCTTTGTACTCAAGGGATCCTGGGTTGGTTCCCGGTGGACTGTAGGGTAAGTCCGGTCCTTTGAAGCTTACCAGCTCATTTAGGACGTTACTAACAACTCAGTCACGCAATATAGGTCGTTCTGCCTCCAAAGAAGACAATTCCGAATAAATAATAAAAAAAAAGAAAGAAAGAAAGTCCAGTAAACAGGAACATGTTTCTTTATGCATAATGTTGTAACGGTCGTTTAATTGCACACATTTGTCAACATGGAATATCAGTTATAGGGCTCTTTAGTTTACTTAATCTATTGCAACATCGGTACAAATACATGCATATCACCCATAATTCAAACAACGTTACAAGTTCCCCCGATTTTCCCTGGCATCTCTGGAAAAAACATATGGTCAACCTTAATCAGAATTTTAAACTCCTTTGCAAAGCTTTTGTTCGCATTGTTGTTGCAAGAAATTGTTGTTTCTTTTGCTAATCTACAAAAAATTATCTACAGATCTGGTCGTTGGGACATACATTTCACATGAGGAAGTATGGAATGCTTCTGTATGCGAGTTATTTTACTATTTCAGCTATGTTCACCTGTTCACTTCTTTGAACACTTTCTTTCTGTCTCTCTCTTGCTTTGTGATGATCAGATACGTAGCTAGCACTAAAGCCGAGAGGGGGCTAGGATCCCGCCGTGGTGTAGTGTATAAAACACCACCTATTAAAGGAGCGACGGAGAATATAGAGAAGATAGGGGCCTACTGGGATATAGACGGGGTCGTGGGTCCCGGCCCGGGTAAGGTACCAACTCGCAAGAGGATTGGAGGAATCTCACCCATTAAAAACTTCATAAAATGTTATTTCTACTTTATTTCCACTTGCGAAGAAATATTCCCCCCACTTCCTCGTCACCTAGGTTGGGACAATTTCGCACCATAATCCCTGGTCCAGCATACTAACAATAACCATAAAACAATAATAAAGACTGAAATATGAAATGTAAGGTTTTACATTTCTGTTTTAGTATAGATGCAAATATTTGTCGAACATTACGCAGTTTGTATTGGGTAAAACTTCAATAATCTTTTGCAATTATTTCCATGAGTTCTTTTTCCATAGAACTTTTGATTTTTCTCCGTGGGATTAAACTTGGATCTATGTGGGGTTTAACCACCTCTAGAACCCCCTTAGCTACGCCACTAGTGAGAATAAATCCTTTACAATTCTACATTTTGTTTTTATATTATTCTTACAACAGGATTAACAAAGGGATGCATTAGGATGCCTAAGTGCTTACACCAGGATTCCTAAAGACCATCAAGACAATTCTTACATCTTTTTTTATTTTCCATGTTTTTAGGAGTATTTTATAAAACTTCAAAATGTAGCACGTACCTTGTGTTGGAACGTGACGCTTTGTTCAGTTTGTTTTCGATATTGTGCATTAGCAACACTCGCCAATACAGAGACAGGCAGCGCATGACTCACTGTTGACTACATCAGCGCCTCCAAATAAACAACGGCACTCCTGGATGAAATAGGTAGTACTTAATCTCATCAATTCTCGCTATCATTTTTGACTATTCTGGTTCAATATGAATGTGATATTAAGATAGAAGTTAACAACCATTAATATAAATTATAACAATGTAAATATACACAAAATTATATATATATATATATATATATCCTCAAATTATTTTAAGCAGATACATAGGGATTTTATAGAACAAGAAGACTCTAGGCAAATACCAAGATTATATAAATACACAGGAAGCTACATAACTGTATAGTTATTTCTTGTTAGTTAGTACGAATAATTACGACTACGATTTTGTTAACATAGTCTGAGTGGGGGGAATAAAATATTCCAACAAAAACTAACGCTATGGGACATGTACTGGCAAAGTACATACATAATTGGTATTAAAGAACTAAAGAAGTATATATATATATATATATATACCAGCTGAATATACCCGTTCTTCGCATGGGGCCAGTACTTGGAAGTCAACGCTTGTGGAAGTATTACTATTCATTTCGGCGAAAGCGAAAACTTTGGATGTGACACTAATATCGATCATTTTGGATTACTTTAAAATGTCTCGGTATCCCCCCTCCCCGCTGACTCCCGGCCGCATACAATTGTAGCTGAATTTGCAAATCATCGCTAATGGAAGTGTCACCATTGATCTCACCGACTGCGAAAATTATGGAATTGACGCTAATATCGGTCATTCTGGATTATTTTTACATGCCTGAGTATTCCCCCGCTGACTCCCGGCCCGCATACAATGGTAGTTGAATTTGCAAATCATCGCTAATAAAAGTGTCAGCATTGTTCTCACCGACTGCGAAAATTATGGAACTGACGCTAAAATCGGTCATTTTGGATTATTTTTACATTTCTCAGTATTCCCCGCTGACTCCCGGCTTGCATACAATTGTAGCTGAATTTGCAAATCTTCGCTAATGGAAGTGTCACCATTGATCACAATGACCGCGAGAACTATGGATTGGACACTAATATCGGTCATTGCAGATTACTTTTAAATTTTTCGGTATCCCACCTCCCCGCTGACTCCCGGCTCGAATAAGGTGAATTTGGAAGTTAATGTGATCAGAGTTTCACCATTGGTTTCAGCGACCGCGAGAACTATTAATTCGACACTAATAACGGAAATTTTCTACTACTTTTACATGTCCCGATAAACGCCCCCCTGAGACTCCCTGGTTCGAATTTTGAGAAAAACGTTTAACTCTGATCTGGAGCGTGAACCAAGATATTTGTGACTAAAATTTGGTAACTCTCGGTCTATTTGTCTGGTTCCCAAGCCGGTTCCGGTAAAAGCCCCCTGAGACCCCCCTGGTTCGAAATTTAAAAAAGCGACTTCGTCTTGATCTGGGGCCTGGGCTAGGTACCCCTGACCAAAATTTGGTAACTCTCGGTCCACTCGTCTGGTTCCCAGGCCGCACACGGACAGACAGACAGACAAACACACAAACAAACTCTTTATTTTATTTATATTAGATAAAGAATTAATATACTGAATATCAGCTCTCTAACTTGAACGGCTTGTGAGATACTAAATTTTCCGCAAAAATTCGGACCCTCTTAGAATATGTAATATAATGAAATCGATACCGAATTTATGATAACTTCCTAGTTGAGATTGAGGCCTAAGTATATACCAAAAATCATTTCATTTGACTTTGCAATTTGGATATGATGATCATGCACACATAGTTACATTCAATTTTTTATATAATAATTCATATATTACACATGATTGAAACATTTTCCCCAGCAGTTAGCTCCTCTAAGAAATCACAGGCTGCGTCTCAAATAAGTCCTATTGCTATTATTACAGTTGCAAATATCAATATCTAAAATTGCCTGAAGTTCTTTTGTCAATAGAAACAAATGAAAAGAAAAGGATGCCTTGAAAGTAGACAAATTCACCAGTGTTCAGAAGCTGTCTACAATGCACTGAGCAGAATGAGTCTGTGGGTCGTAATACGTTGTTAAGTCAGAGTGGGGGGTTGCAGTGGGTCACGTTCTGTTGACCCGCGCCCCCCGACCCGCTCCATCTCTGGACTGTACATACGGATAAAACAATCATATATATGTATTTTAACCTTCTTGATTTTACTGTAACCTCACTAATTTAAGATAATTTACAAAAAATGCAGGAAAGCAATTATTAATAACATATATAAAAATATAGAAATGTATTTTGAAGGGAAAGGTAATTGGTGTACTCAAGACTTGAACTCGAGTTGCCTACTCAACAAGCAGACACCTTACCGACTTATCCGCGGCAAAACCTGCGATTTCTCGTTTCGAAGCTTTATTTCTAATGTGTGTGTGTTACGTAACACCGCTACCAGATGTCAGTAGTGGTACGAATACCCATTTCGCAGTTACGAAATCACTCTTTTAACCCCCATTAATCCGATTTTTATATACCTATCTCTCTCTCTCTCTCTCTCTCTCTCTCTCTCTCTCTATATATATATATATATATATATATATATATATATATATATATATATATTGACAACAGTAAGTAAGAGTATAGATTAAGTTATTCTTGATTTTAATCTACAGAACAAATGCTTTTAATGAAAACATGGGGCCTGTTGCCGTAGATGGCTAAAGGCCATAAATAAAATTCAAACTTCAATTGTAACTAGGGTAACTCCCGACAATGGCTGATTTAAGACGTTTGATAGCGCCGGTAATGGCTGGTTTATAAACACATTTGCTAAAGCGTGTGTAGATAAGTGGTTACAGCGTCTGACTGTTATGCTAAGGGTTCGGGGTTCGAGTCACGGCCTGGACTGAGTTACGTTTTTTTCAAAGAGTTAAACACTGTAAATGATGTTCGCGTTTGATGCTGAATGAGATTTATCCTATGAAGGGAGAAAAACCAGGACGGATAAAGGGGGCAGGACGAAAGACGGACACTGTTTATCCTTAAGTGTTAAAATTTAATTTATTCCCATGCTCTTTCCTTTCCCTCTTTCCTTCTTTTCTCATTTTGTTTAGCTTTCCATACTTTTTCGGTCTCTGCATGATGCGTATTATTGTTTTTGTTTCCTTTGCATTAATTCCTATCTCTTTGATCTTAAAGTGAATGGAATTTCTGTAGATTTATCTCGTGGTTGTTTCTCTAAGTGATGCTCTCAAATAGTAATATTTTTTCCTCCAAATGGAGGAATATCCTGGCATGTTATGTTTTCGGGCATGTATTTGCTGTCATGTTGGTTGTCCAACTATCAGACATTGAGTGAAATTATTCTGCTACTGGAAAAAGCTATCATTTCTTATGTATCCAACCTCCAGTTTCTACTGTCGCTGACTGTACAATCGTATATACATACAACAGCTGAGAGATTCTTCTTCTGATTGGCTCCTGGCACCAGCAAATCTCTTCCAATTATATTTATTTGAAAATTTCTATACAGATGGTTTCTATTGTTGGTAATTACACAAAATAACAATCTTAACTTATTTAAACTAACAATTAACTTAAACAAACAAGTAAATAATTACACACACACACACGTATATATATATATATATATATATATATATATATATAACATGTAAATATGCATACATATACACATATATAACATTACAACAATATATATATATATATATATATATATATATATATATATATATATAATTCTTTAAGCCTTTGTAACAATTTATTCCACTATTGGTCTATGTTAAGTCCTGAGTTCCAGTTCATTGCTTTATTACCCTCCATTTCAATACCTTGTGCCACTTTCCATTTTCTGACTATGTTTCTATCTTCATGGCTAGAATTTTTACTTCTTTCCAATTTACTGCATGCCCCATGTCCCTTATATGTTTCTAGACCGCATTTTACTCCCTCTCTAGCCAAGCGTAATCTTTATGTTGTTTTATACGTTCCCTAAGTTTCTTTCCAGTTTCTCCAATATATCACATATCACACTTGCTGCACTAAATTTTGTAGATCACTTCTTTTTTCTTCATCAATGTCCCTTGCTCTTCTTCTCTCTTTTTCTTCTTTTCTCTCTTATTACTTCCAGTAGTGACTTGCTTCTTTTCCTGTATATTGATATGCACCACATCTTCTTCAATATTCTTTTAGTAGTTTGTGTTACTTCTCCCAAACTTTCTATCCCCCACTTGAGCAGTTTACGCAAGGAAGGGAACTCCATTTTAAAATTAATCTCTATTGTTTGGATCGTGTTATCCTAAAACTCCTATAATAATTATATCAATGATGTTATATACAATTCGTTTCATGTATAATTTTACATTCTCCTACATGCTGCATGTGAGAAGACAGAAAAAATATTTACTATATATGACTTAGAAAAATGTTGAAATTAATTGAATATCTCAGATGTAGAATAATTGAAGAAGGTGATAACTTTTCAAATTGTTATCTCCAGTTTTAGATATTCTCCAATTAGGTACATCTCTTTCTTATAACATTAGGTCTTGCAAGTGGATAATGTGTAGTGATAGGAGGACAAACTTCTCCAGACTGCGTTTTTAAATGAATTTATATATGAACATTTCATAAACACATTTTTTTACAAAATACTTCATAAAAAGTTTCTATGATTAAATTAGAATAAATGATGAAAGATTGTATAATTTTTGGAGTTTTTGTATAAAACATTTGAGCTTTGTTATGTATAATCAATGATTTTAAATATTGTGTATGATGGAAGACTAAACATTGTATCGTATGGAGCATGGAACATTATGATATTAAACCATGAAGAATTAATATATAAATCTATTATGCTACAAATGCAAACATATTACATTTATTTTTATCTACTTCATAATAACCCAATGTAAGTTGTTTACAACTTCTTTAACCCTTTTAAATTATGGCTTTTTTGAGGTATTTTGTAGACTTTCACTCAATCAAATATTACGTCAAGACTATTGATCGTACGATCATGGTTCATACCCCGTTTTGTTTCTAGGAAAGCAGTGTTTCCAACTGTGTTCGGAAAATGTCCCTAAAGTGTACCAAATGCGGAAAATTTCCGTTCAAAGTGGGAAAAAGGGATTTTCTCTTTTAAAAATCCCTTTTTTATAACGAATATCTCCCTTTTGGTATAGGATACGATCATGCGAATGCAACTTATAAAACGTTGCTGTATGTTAAAGGGAATGAGATACAAAGAGTGGCTCTGGGATGAATAGGTTTAATGCTACAGCCGATTTACACATTTTCCCTTAATAATAACTTTTTAGTGAATTTCTATACTATCATCATCATCATCATCAAGACTGTTCATTGTGGGAACATGAATTTTATCTCGTCTTCTTTGCCATGAACCACTCTTTCGAGCTGTATCACTCGCATGTCTCTAGCATGTACAATAGTGGATAAACGTAGCAAAAAAGGGAATTTTTGTCAAAAAATCTCTTTTACCCCGATTTTGGGCCCCTCTGGCGAGCCCCTGTGTCAACTCACAAAGCCTGAAAAAATCGCAAACATAGTATATACTATGCGTAATAACTGTACGAAGTTTCGATGTTATATGTTGAAAAATAAGAGAGGTTAAAATATTGCCCCATGTGCAAACACTAGCAGCTTTCCCGTATGTGAGCAATGGATAACCCATTTTTATATAAAAAATTCTTTACTCATCCCTAATTATCGTAGAGACATGATTTATACACCGTTTTGTTTGGCCGAAATAAGTATTTTAAACGGTTTCACTCGCATGTCTCTAGCATGTACCATAGTGGAGTAAATTTGCGAGAAACGGAAATTAACTATACTTCCCTGTCAAGCTCAACATCTCCACTACCATCCCTTTTTCGCACATTTTTTCCACTATGGTACATGCTAGAGACATGCAAGTGGTACCGTTTAAAAGACTGCTTTTTGCTAAACAAAACAGTGTATTAATCATGTCTCTACGATAATTAGGGATGAGTTAGAAAATTTTTATATAAAAATGAGTTAGTCATTGCTCTCATAGGCGAAAGCTGGTACTGCTTGCACATGGGGCAATATTTTTTCCCTCCCTTATTTTTCAAGATATAACATTGAAACTTCGTACAGTTATTACACATAATATGTAGTATGTTCGAGATTTTTTGAGGCTCTGTGGGTAGACACAGGGGCCGGCCAGAAAGGCCAAAAATAGGGGAAAAATGGATTTTTTGACAAAAAATTCATTTTTTGCAAATTTTCTCCACTATGGTACATGCAACTGAAATGCAAGTGGTTCCGTTTGAAAGATTGATTCATGCCAACGAAAACAAGGTACGTATCATGACTTTAGAATAAATAGTGATAATACTGTAGATACTTTACTAAAGTAATTGCCTAAAAATGTGTAAAAAATGAAAAAAAAATCAAGAAATCGAGATTTTTTTGACACACGTCTGTTAACTCTAGCAACATAAGTCATACCGCATTTTCTTCAGTGTAAAACAGCCTTTCAAATGGTACCACTCAAAGTTCTCTATCGTGTACCTGTGAAGAGAAAAATGGGGAAAAGGGAATTTTTCTTTAAAAATCCCCCTTTTTCCATTTTGGACGAAATTTTCCCGCTTCTGGTACACGATAGGGAAATGTGAGTGATACATTTCAAAAGCTTGTTTCATAGCGAAAGCAATGAGATACAAACTATGATTCTAGGGTAAATAGTAATGTGTTCAGGATTTTTTGAAAAAAAAAAAAAACTTCTCAAATATACCCTTTTCTAAGCCCATCGTCCATGTTTGTGACGTCACGGCCCCCAGATAGAGCACGCGAGGCTGCAAAATGCACATAAAATATGTTCTATGATGCTTCCATATTTGAATGAATGCAAAATACTCGGTCTAAAAAGCTTTACTAGAGACTTATAAAGCAATTTCCGAAGGTCGACGCCATGGCACAGGTGTTGTGCCATCATAATTTAAAAGGGTTAAATACACTTTTTATTGTTGATAAAGGTAATGAGAGTTTGTTTGTTTCTACTCTATATAACTCGCGCTAATAACTTCTAACTAAATTCGTCCTGCTATAATATTCCCTTTGATTGAACAAATAATTTTTATATTCACTGTATGTGAACTCCTTATATACATCGGTACTACTTTTAAAATTCCCTTCTCTGTTCTGCATTTTTTAACGAATGTACTTTTAAATTCTTTATTTGTTAAGTTTATCTGCTAGATAGATCTAACAGTTGTAACAGGAAAATCCATATCCTTTATTTTCTTTTTCAAGTTTTTCAGTTCCTTATCGTTTTTTTAGGTGCTTGTTCAACATGAGAGTTTACAGAGTTTACTCTATGCTTTGTACATTGAATTTAAGAAGCATTTTCATCTTCATTTCTTGTATTACTAGTTGCCTGTTAACATTATTTTTCATTGAAATTTCTTTCCATTTCCTTTCGATCATTAAATATCTTATAAAAGCAACCGGTAATACTTGGAATATTGAAATATTTTTCCAATTCATTTCGTCCTTTAATTTCCTTATAAAATCTTCTAATAATGTTTGTTGCATTAAATTTCGTGAATCCACTTTGTTTTGAACTCATGTTATAAAGTTTTCGGGTAGTTTTTTTTTATAACCAGATAGACTTCCTTAATTTGTTTTCCTATCCTCGAAAATTTTGATTATACAATCTGTTAATTCTTTATCATCAAAATTGCTTATCAACTCAATTGTTGGTGAACATATTAAAAGTTCCTTTTCTTGATTTTTAATATTGTTTATCTTTGTTATTACATGCTCTCTTAGCTAGTTGTCACTATTATAGTTTCTGGAGATCTCATAAAAGTTACCTAAATCCATGCTAATACAATCCTTTTTTAGTTCCGATACTCATATTTCCTGATTTTCTTTTAATGGTGATTATATTTTGTCTTGCTGATTTTTAACTAGGTTAATCTGTTAATATTTTTCATCGGAAATAACATCCTTATGCCATTTTATTAGCATGACGTTTTACATTCAATTACAGTGTAATTGTTTAGAATTATCTTATATTCTTTTTCTAGCTTGATCATTTGATTTCATTGCATTCATTCACATGTTCACATTTTATTATGGATATATATTCGAAGTTGTTACAATTAAGAAACTTATTATTTTCAAAAATATGTATTACGTATATACACATAAAAGGCAAAAAGTTTAAATAACACTACATTACTTTTCGATGCAAATATTACGAGAAAAATTAAATCATAATCATTTAATATATATTTGGCACTTTTACTTAAGATTTTCCCACTAGATAATAAGTAATACTAAGAAAGCCATTTTAAGTGCACATGCACCTTGTAAGTTTTTTTATATACAAAATGCTTAATACATTTTATGGAAATTTGAATGCTAAGTTACGCTAGAGCAATCACCATTTAGAAGAGTAAGATAATTAATAAGAACCTTATAGCTTTCAACTACGGAGAACATATCTATACATGTAATCTAAAACTTAAATCTAAAATCCTATTTCTAAGTATCTGCATCTAAAACTTGAGTCTAATTAAACATTGTTTAAATTTTATAATTTTTGCTTTATCTCACTCCTTATAGTATCTACTTATTTTTTGTTTTGTTATTATTTCTTGTTTCTTTGAATGTTTATTGTAATGGTCCCAAGCCAGGGCATGTATATAAATGCTCTAATTCGTATATTTTACCATCCTAACCACTTAATGCTAATTTATTTTCTTCTTCTAAGAATACGTAATATTGTTAATTCTGATCATATTTTGAATTCTGTACAATTCATTACTTTCCAAAACACAGTCTTGATAGTCTTTGAAAAATATTTCGCATTTAACAATAATTTTTGTATTCATTTTTTTTACATTTTTCTTGATCGAATTTACTTCTAAAGCCTTTATCTATTAGATCAATTTGAACTACTTTAATTGGATACTGTTTTACTTAAGATCTAGATTTTTTTTCAAATTTTTCACCGTTATCTCATTTTTAGACTTTTAAAAATAGTTTTATGATTATACCCTACCTGTTTTCACCCTTTTTGCAGCGATTATAGATAAAGGTAGAAATGTTTGCCTTACGGGAAAAGGTGTTACAGAAGTCTTAGAATATAATGATCCAGATTTCAAGAGCAGGCTAAATGTTGATCAGAAAGATATGTTAACACGTACAATTCTAATTCCCAAAAAAATCCGGTTTTCACATCCAGTCGTTACTTTTATTAACGAGTTGGCTTTCTAGCATCTAATTTTAAACTCTAAGAAGTTAAAATCTAATTTATTATTCGCTTAGTTACGAAGTTCTGTAGGAATTTATACTGCTTCTGTCTGTTGTCTGGTGATTTTATTCATATTCCAGTTAACTTGTTTGTTGGTTTATTCTGCAAATATGTAAAATGCAAAATGTTCTCTCTCCTATTGAAAAGAGAACTACTATTTTATAAAGAATTCAATGATCTAGTGTTCACGTATTTTGAATTCATACATTATAGAAAGCGGCTTTTAAAAACATTCTTTACATTTTCCTAAGAGATGTAAACACACTTTTCCCGGATCGAAAGACTTAGGGCAAGAATATTGTAGATTGTAGATTCTAATCTTAAAATGCCATATTGTGTGGCTAATGTGAAAGAAAACAATTCTCAAAGTCTTCTGCCAGGACACTACACATAATCAATAATATGGTTTCCAATCTTCTTCATAACTCCTGCACTTGTAATTTGGCATATAAATTTGTTGTAGATTTTTATAGATGAGTTTTAGAATTATAGGATAGACAATAAATTCCGACAGTCTTATCGTTGTTAACTCTAACGTTTAATTTCTGCAAACATTTCTCTCTCTCTCTTTCTTCTTCGTCCAGATCTTTTAAATAATCTCTTGTTTCACCTCCATAGAAAAATGAAATGCATTCTTTTGTTTTATGTCTCATGATTGTGAGGGCTAGGCTAAAGGAGATGGTGATGATGAAAAATAAATGAAATGGTAGAATGAAGAAAGTGGTAGGAAACTGGAGAATCTCGAGAAAATCCACGCATATAATGTTTGTCCACCACAAAGGTTAATTGGAACGAGCAAGAATCGAACCCAGGACTCTACACACCAGAAGTGAAGATAGTTCTGTAGTTCTGTTAATATGTGTTTTATATGCTCAGGTAGGGTAAATATAGGATGATAAGCAAGTTCGAACTTCTAACGGACAATTGCCGTTATTTCGTATTTGCTGTACATATCTTACTTATGTCTTTGAAATTATTTGGTTAACGCCTTCTGCTCGTTTGTATTGAAATCTAACGACAAAAGAAATTTTCATTTACACCATGTTTTGTTACAACCTAGTTAAAACAAAATACACTTAAGAAAATATTTTTAAAAACACGCATTTTTCTTTAATAAAATGTTATCATTTATTTTTCACTCGTTATATTGGAAATCGGTCACTTCCCATGAAATAACGTGGAGAAGGAAACGTTCATAATTAGAAACGTAAAATGTAGTAATTGGAAAATAAATTGTAAGGAAAAATAGAAAACGTTAGAGAATAAATAGAAGGTAAAATTATAACTGGTTCTCGGATCTTGGACAAAGTAAATGTAATTTATGCTTGAGGCCCTTGAAAATGTAATTAGTTTATATTATTAAAAATGGATTGGAAAAATATAAGTGAAAGAGTGTTCGAAGTGCTAAAGGTAATTGGACAAATATATTATAACTTTACACTTGGAAAAATGTTGTTAATGAATATAACTGAAGCAAAATTTAAGCAAAATCTAATTCGAAAAAATGATGTAACTGTAATTTGTGCTCTAGAGTACGAAATAAATTTCTCTTGAATTTTGGGAAGGGTTGTAACTATATTTAAGGAAAATGAACTGTTGAAGATAATTGGTAAATATTACAATTGTATCTCTTGAAAATATGTCTTAAATCAATTGTACGAAACATTGTAATTGTTAGAATTAAGTAGAAAATTGCTGGTTGTAAAAATAATTGTAAAAGAATATAGTTCTGTCATTTAATGCTCTAGATATTCGCAAACTTCGTTATGGTCTTAGGTTATAAATATTCATTATAAAAGTAGTTCATGGAAAATGTTGTTACTGCTTTGAAGAATGAATTGCTACTCCGAGAAACTTAAAAATAATTGTTCTGAAACTGCTGTGTAATAGTAAAATTATCTGTGGTGTGTAACGGAAAGAGAGTTGAAGCTAGGGTAGTTGCTACCTCGCAATGTTCATTTTTACCTTTTTGAAAAAAAAAAACTCGTACCTAAACTAATAGTTAAAGCTACTTAGAAGACATAACTATATTTTCTGAAAATATAACTCATATCTATCTATCTATCTATCTATCTATCTATCTATCTATCTATCTATCTATCTATCTATCTATCTATCTATCTATCTATCTATCTATCTATCTATCTATCTATCTATCTATCTATCTATCTATCTATCTTTATAAAATTATTTTTAAGAAGCCTATTTATGTTGGAATGTCTGTTCTGGATATTCAAACATTCAGTTTGTTTGATTTCTATTACAATAATTCTTAAAATATGAAGATGAAATATAGTTACTAATGAGAAATACAGATTCTGTTATAGCTCATATAGAAACGTTAGTTGTATATGGGCACATGAAAAATAAGTATGAGCATTTAGAAAGATCGAATTACTGAGAAAAATACTATGGATTAAAATAGCTTAAGATGACTTAAAAGGAGAAATAATAGAAAAAATGATCGAAGAGATAAAGACGTTCATATAGTAATGTTGATCAAGAAAAATCTTATAAAAAGTAAAGGAGTAAAATTAAATAATGTTAAAACAGAAATATCTTTCAAAGACTGTGAAGACTTTTTAGAAAGCTAGTGAATTGTATAAAATTCAAAATACGGTCAGAAGTAAAAGTCATTATGTATTCTGAATAGAAAAAAATACATTAAGTGCTTACGATGACACATTTTTTGTTACAAGAATACTATTCTAGCTCGTGACCATTATAAGATAGATTTAAAGAAAGCAAAACTAATAACAAAACTATAAGAATTAATGAATGACTTTAATAAGTAAGAACGGAGACGGAAAACAAAGAATTGAATAATCTTAGACAAAATAATTAGATGTAGGAAATTAAATATAAGTTTACAAATAAGTTTTTAAGTGAAAGTTATAACATTCTGGTTAAATATCTTTCTTCTCTAAATGGTAATCTCATAGTTTTCTAGAATAACTGAGCGTAATAATTTCCGTAAACTGTCTTATGTATTTTTATATATAAAAAGCTTAAAAGTGAAAGTTTGCTGAGATTGTTTTCGTAATATTGCTATAATCATCTTTTTGTTTTCTCATATTAATCCTACTGGAATAAGTCTACACTTTACTTCTTCTTTAATTTGAAAGTGACAACTGCACTAATAGCAAACACTTCCGTTGACCTGTTAGGGGGATAAAATTTATTTAACAAACCATTGGATTTGCTTATACGAACACAGTCACCAGTTTGAAATTTTGGTTTAACACGTAATTGTTTTTATACGCTCTTTGCAATAATAATTGCTTATTTTTCTTATTAATTTCTAAGGATTTTATACCAATTGGTCTATAGTTCTATTATTATACTCATTAACCAATTCATGTAATATTTATAATCATTTATAAGTAGATTAAGCAGTAAGTGCATTGCATGTTTTAAGAATTCAATTTCACAGTTAAATAATTTTACTACTATAAGTTTCATAATGATTAATATTATAATTTTATCTACTTTTAAAAACTTTCTTATAGCAGTGTTTTTCTTGATTTGTTTATAAATGTTTTGATTATTTAATTTAAATACAAATTTAAATGTGTTTGCAACAATATCGCCAAAGTTATCTTTAACAGCAATATCAGATACAAAGTAATAAACACTTCAATAATAGCTACCAATTTTTACCTTCATTTGAAAATTCTCTTAATACTCCACTCTTCATTTCCAAAGGATCGGCTTCTTATAACTTATCCATTTTTTTGTAACAACTGTTATTGTTTCGAAATGTTTACTTGGTGGAATGTCTTCTCTAGCACGGTTATTTATTCTAATCAATCCATCTTTACAAACTGAATTTTAATAATATCCCATATACAACATATAGCTTACTTTTACCACTCATTTGAGCAGTTGTCTCTATTTGAGCTGTTTTGTGTTTATTCAGTACTCCCGGCATAAGTGTCATTTTACATCTTCAATGTACTCCGATCACGTGCGAAGTGAGTTGCTAACTGTTACCAGAAATACGCTAAATCTCAAAACAGTGTATGTACAACATACAAAAAGTCGTAAGTTTTAGAAAGCTTATATACGAAAGGATAGATATGTCTAAATATTGTTTACAGAACACACTTGTATTTACTAAATATTTATAAAGTAATTTATAAATAGTCTAGTGTGTAGTAGGTGTTTCTTAACCGCACATGGTCAATTTTTGGTATATAAATAAAAGAAAGTTACTTTTATTAACCACCAGTTCTTATCTCAAAGAACATAAAAGTAGCACATTAAATATGAATCTAACTTGTTCAAAAACACAATTGTTATTATCATCATTATAATCATGAATCTTGCTGTTATTCACACTATAAATTTCATTCGGTAAACCGTTACCATTCTTTAACATACTAAAATTTAATATTATTACTGCAATCTTGAAAGAAAAGCAAGAATCGTCCCAAGAAAGGAACAAAGAACTTGAAATTGTAACATATTTTATGCTTGTCCATGCTTTATTATTTTGCTGTAACGGATTTATTTCGATTAATTGATTGAATGAATGATTAGTAGAAACATCAAACCCAAGATTATTTGTCCGTGTCACTATATAAAATAATGTTCTGTTTTACTTCTAGTTATGTTTGAAGTCTAAATTAACTGCTACTTACTTGTTTAAACAGTCACTGTATTCTAACTACTAGATATGCTGTCACGAGTATCGAAGTTTAAATACTGAGTTGAGAATCTACCTTTACTCGTGATGAGTTATGGCTTATCACCAGGACAAATTCGCTCAGTAAGTTCTAACAGATAGACAAGATTCAGGAGATGGCTGATCTGTATATTACAAAGCCTCAAACTATAAATTAAACTCTGCAAGCTGAATAGCATGTGACTATAAGCAAAGTCTAGTGCAGTGCAGGTAATCACTTTACACAAACGTCATACCAGTGGTGAAATAAGATGGACAGGGAATCAGTCCTTCATGAAGAAAAACTTAACATTCTGTTATATTTTCTGATAACACGAAAAGCTTGAAATATAAATATTCTTAGTAAACAGAAATAATTTAAATAAATTATGATTCTTTGTTAATGGAAATGTAAAATGAATCTGACTGAAATTATATATATATATATATATATATATATATATATATATATATATATATATACTTGTTCCCTATTATTTCTTGCCATTCATTAGTTGTAAAATAAGCCCCTGCTTGTATATTGGCGCAGTTACCGCAAGAAATTATATCAATTGAAAAACGAAAGTAATTTTGGAACAGTGATACTGAAATCGAGTTAAAATTTCATTATAAACAACTATTCGTAATTGTCTACATTTCCGCATTCAAAGTATAGTGAAGACAGCAACTTGTCAGCACGAAGGTGTGGTTCTATAACTGAAATAAGTGCCCAGTCAATTCAAAGTATAACCCATACGTTTTATTTGAGCAACTCGAGAATGCAACACTATTATTATGTAAAACACTAAACCAATAGACTGCTGTCGGTTATTTAGTCTATTAATATCCTTAATAGAACATAACTTATTTGTCATATTGAGAAAATAAAATGTAATTGGGTTATATAATGGTTTCACTAGCGTTGCGGATTATACAAGAAGTTTTATTCAAGCGGGCGAACGAAAGTATAATAGTGAATATAGCATATAAGGCATGACAATTTACGTATAATATTAGTAATAATAACGATAATATAATAATATCAGGATGTGAAAGTGCTAGGGAATTAAGACAATTAAAAAAACACACATGACGGCATGCGACCAGCCTACATGTGGTCACCTGTATCCAGGCTCATCCCAACTATAAATGGTATAGGCAAAAGTAAGAGAAGACTGAGAAAATTTAAATGCGTTTTTTTGCAAACAGACAAGCACTGGTGAGTAATCACAGGGAAGTTTTGTCAATTCCTCAAAGTGACTACTGAATCCACTGAGATTCCAATGAAGAAGCATCATAATTCGAGGGATTAACGTTTAAGGCTTGCTTTTCCACTTGGACCAAGGACCATCCACTCAGTGATCCACCAAGTCAGATTTAAAGAAAACTACAGTTAGCTTAGGAACACGTGTAGATTTTGGCTTTTCGGTGGAAGGAACCGTATCTTTGACTCGGCTTATGTACAGGCAAAGTTTTAGGGCAGCGAAGAAAGGTTGGCAGTGGTGATCTGGTGTTGGCTGTAGATCACCACCAATAGGACTTTTGATGGGGTCAAGATCCGATTGGGTTTAAAAGTTAGACGTCTGTGTTGCCACAGATTTCTAAGAACAAGCTTCAACAAAAGCAAAGAGCACAGAAAGCGAAAACGGTATGCTTTCCTTTAAGTGACGCTTAGCATCAACAGCAGGGATATACTCAACAACAATTATGTGTCGAATACGTTTCTCACGGTGTAGACTGGACAGTCGGACGAGCAAGTAGACCTGCTCTCCCTGTAGTTGACGCAAAAAGCCTTAGTTGCTGTACACGGTTCCATTGTATGACTAATCTGGCCTCAATTATTAGAAAGATACGAACTCGCATTACACGACGTGTTCCTGTGCCTAAAGTGTTGTCACTTAAAACATCGCATAAGATTAAGAATATAAGAGCGGTAGCAGACCAATAGCATGATAATAATCAGCGTTCCCATAGCTTGGAAGTGTACGCAAATTGAAGATAAGAATTAGTGACTGACCAATAGCCAGTTGACCTGACTTTGCACTTTTTATGCGAGCTACCTCTACTACATATTTCTTACGATGCTCCAATTTCAACTCCTCCTCGTAGGCATTTAGAAGACCAACATGATATCACGCCGTGTCCGGACGTTCAGTAGACCATGAGGTTGTACTGACACGTTCATTAGTTCAATGGTAGTAAATTTAAGTAGTTTCGATATTTACTTATCGTCCACGGTTTCCGCTTATAAAGTGTCATTCCATAATTTATTGATATCTTTAACCTGTCCAGCATTATATGTAATAATTTTATTAACGAGGAAGGGAGACATGCTGTTAATAGTACACGGAAAGTTTGCTTCAGTATTGGCTATAGCAGCATTTTTTATCACTAATTACAAGATATCCGACCAGAAGTTTCACGATATTTATCTTTTCCACCTATCTGCAACATGAGCGTTTATCTCGCTCTCGTTTAGTTTGTTTTTCTAGGAGAGGGTGAGCCTGGATAGAAGTTTATAGTTTTAGTACCCATTAAAAGTTGGTATTAAATACACAAACATAAAAAGAAAATGTGTGAACCCCTCAACTTCATACCGGAGGGCTTGCGAGATGGCTACTCTGGGTATCCCATAAGCACGCACGTCAATGTAATATTAGCGTGGATTCAACACGCTCAGGGGATTAGGGATGCAAGAAAACCATTTTCATTGACAGAAATTCACGATCACATAAAAGAAGAATATTAAATAAACGAATATATTGAACCAAAGAGATAAATTCCTACCAGCCCGAAAGGAAACATATCTAAACAAAATTTGTTATTTTTTGTTTATATTTGTATTTTGTTATTTTAAATTTTTAATATTTTATTAGTTATGTTACTATTTTTATTTATTTTTTAAATAATCAAAGACTTGGACACTGGGCTCACACAACAGCAAACAGGCATGTGTGCACGTCCACCTCAGCTATAGAAATATGCTCACGGACCACCCATTGTGGTAGAACCATAAAAAACATTAAGGTTACATATCGTCCTGCTGGTGCGCATTTGCTTCACTCTTACGTCCTATGGTCCCGGTCCATGCATCTTTAAAATCACAAAAATGCAAATATCTAAAACAGGCCATAGCAAGGTTAGCATCCAGAGAAAGCAGTATACTTCCGAGGCTAATCGTCATATGGTGCTCGAATGCAGGTACTAAATGCCAGGTGATCGGCTTTGCATAACTCCCAGTCTGGAGTATTAGCGGCTGACTGCAGTTCCGAAGAACTAGACGATGAGGAGTCAAATCCCAACGCTGGATTAGAAATAAGAAATGTATACCGACTTGGAAACACTGCATTACTTGCAGTACTTCATGGTAATGCTTCTGGATGTCTCTATTGTATGAATAATGTTAGTAAACATTCTCATAGATTGCTAAACTACATTCAAAATTCTTGATATATATATCTAAAACTTTTATTATTTGTTGGTTCGTTTTTTCAATTGTTTATTGTGCCACAATTTGGCCATTGACATTTATGCCAAAGTTTATGGCCATTGACATTTACAACTTTGCATTGTGTTATACGTTTGAAGGGACTATCTAAATCTTTTATCCAAAACCCATTTTAAATTGGGAAGCATTCCTTGTTAGATCGAACATTGAAATCCCTCGTGACTATAATGTCAGCGTAAGTGCCTTTGGTGTGGGAGACACTGGATCGATTGTTTTGACAGCTCATATGGTTAAAATCAGAAGTAGCTCATATTGCCTCGGTGATGGATATGACATAACATCAAATGTACCAACGAAGATTAAAAATTCGCTAATAGAAAAATAAAACGAAATTGAAATGCATTGCGTGTCACTCAGTAGAGTTGAAAATCTCAAAATTTGAAAACAACATACTGCAACGTTTTTTAGTTACTGTCCCAGTCTTCGATTATATATATGAAGAAAGTAACTAATTTCTTTGTTAATTTAATAAAATATAAAAACAATTTTAATTTCTCCTTCTTTCACTCTTTTTATTTTCATTATTTCTTACCTCTATGGTTTCTTTTGGGTCTACGTTGAACTCAGAATTAACTTCTCATCTGAGCTGACAGTTGTGACATTTTCACTGCACGTTGTACGGTAGAATATAGGAAATTACACCTTTGTATTTTTCAATAGACTTTTCCATCGATTTCAGAATTCATTGAACAAAAATTACTTTCATCATTCACCTTGCTATAACTTCTAGCGGTGAAATCACCAGTAAACTAGTTAGCTTATTTTGCAGCACGTAAATTACAAGACTATAATAGAGGACACGTAAAAGATACATAGATTCATTAATTTTTTAAAATTATTTTGTACATTATCTAAGAACCACAACTTATTTAAATTATTCTATGTACTAAAATGATATATTTGAAAAATTTCTATATTCTAAAAAAATACGACGAACGAAAGAGTGATATTTTCTTAAAGTTGATGCATTTACCCGTGTCCATTTGTGTCTCCGCCTCTGTTTTGATCTTTGCACAATGCCCATTTCTTCTTCATGCTATGTTATATTTACAGTTAGACAGGAGTAAGCTTGCGAAGAATAATTGAGTTACATTTCTTGCAACTTAGTTTTGAAATAACTCACATTATACGTTACAATAATTAATCTAAAACAATTTGAATGCCCAAAATGTTGTGAGTTGAGATGATTGGTAAAAATAATTATTATTATAACAAAACAATTCTAAAATTATAATTATTTTTACCGAAACAATACGATTTGGTGAAGACGGTAACTGTGTCCGTCACTTGCCAATTTCGTACAATGTTACTGCGCTATAACAGCTTATAAAACTCCTAATTAGAAAACAAGTACGTTGTCTAATTACATTTTGCTTAAATATCCCGAAATCTAATATTCTTGGATGTCTTAGTAGAATTTGAGGAATTCAAAATGAAAGAAAGAAAGAAAAGAATAGGAACGTCTGCCATATTTTCTTCTACCTAGGCTGCTGAGATCGACATTGAAACGTCATCCTGAACTGGAGAAATAGTACAGTAAATGAAGGTCAAAATTTGGGCGAACCCGGAAAAAATTCATATAAGCAAGAAACTTCGCAGAAAGTTTACTTATGATGTCCTAATCAATATACTAAAAGTCCCCGAAAATTCATGATGTGCTCTAGCCGCCATCTTGGAAAATGGCGGATTTTTTTAATATTTACAAAATACACCGAAACTTCCTCACTAATTGACATATTATCATGAAACTTCCACTAAATTAAAGAGCAATAAATAAGAAATCTGAAAATAGTGGTATTATTGCTATATTTTGTTTTAGTAAGTGAAAAATAATTAAATAATTAAGATTTTGAAACGTAAAAAACATATTTTGAGAAATAGCTCTAAAAGTGTGCAAGATACCCGGCTTCAGTACATAAAATAAACGGTAGATGCTAAATTGTTCTTTAAATTAGAGCAATTTTGGTTGCATTATGACAAACCGTAAGGAAGATATGATTATTTTTCTAAACATAAATGATTATTGCTTTAGGGGTTGCATAACCACATACAAAACTTGATTTTTTTAAACTTTAGTATAATTTATTTCTTTTAATAGGAAAAACTTATCCAATCCCATTAGAGTTACACACAGAAAAAACTAACATTTAAACTTCACTCTTATTTGTCCTTTTTGTCTTATGTAAATAATGTCAATTTCTCAATATTAACCACATCTTGTATAATAGTTCGAAATCCGTAATTAATTTAGTATAGAGGATAAAATATCTCTGGGTAGAGATTATACCATTACGTACCTTTTCTCAATTATAATTTCTGCAAAAATATTGGAGTATAAAAAATAAGTAGTACAAGAAAAGATATTAAGATTTGAGATCTTCACGTCACCTGCACAATCAAAATACCTCGCCTTCATCCTCATACAATTCGTTGACATCATGACAGTTTTCAGACAACATTCCTTGGCCGTTACTACACATTGCTGAACAATGAAGACCTTTTCTGGCACATTCACATTTTTTTCGGCAAGACAACTTGCATGAACATGAAATAAGTTTCAAAAGAGTAACTGGTGCTGGTTCCAAAGTTGTGGTAACGGGATTCAGTGAACCATCAATATAACTCCATCCCCATTCGGTAGGATCTAATGCATTTCCTAGCCACTGTTGTATTTGCAAATAGACTCTGAAAGAATGCTGAGCGGCAGCAGCACCTGTTGGTGGTAATACTCCTAAATCCAACTTAGAATGTAGCTATTGTTTTCCAACGATACGATTATAGTAGAAATACCTATATTCATCTAATGACTTGCAACTGCGAGCTCCATATAATGCAAAAAGGAATTTTTCTCCAGCATTTGATATTTCTTCTTTGCTTGAGTGTTTACTGTTAAACACACTCTTTTCTTTTCAAAGGGTTTCGTTCTGTTCCAATAAACGCAAAACTTTTACCTTCACTTTCCGAAAAAGCGCCGAAGTAGTATCACAACCACTCATTGCATGAGCAAATAATAAAACATCGAAAACGTCTTTGAAAGCAGATTTTTGCTTCGAGATGTTAAAAACTACAGTTTCCTTTTTGTTCGCATGTTTTGTACCAGGTTTTAGGAACCAAATTTTATTTTCAGGTGTAGATAAAGCAGTCAGTAAAACTAACAAATCACTATCCCAACCTACAATAACTTCACTTCCCATAGCAGCTACTCGTAGTGCGAGTGATACAATGAGAACGTCTGCGTCAGCTTCGGCTTCTTCAACTGATACTTTGTTTTCCTCTAACCTGGTTTTGAGAAGATTTATGAAACATCGTTTGTTGTTTTCATTTGCAAGAAACTCCTCTTGAGTAGTAGTAGTAATCATGTGGTCCTGCACTAGAATATCAGCCGATGTCCTTCTACTTGCTCGTCGCTTTTGTTCTTGTGTTTTAGTAGTAGGATTGTATGGGTAACCGTCAAAAACTATGTTGCAGGTTGTACCATAGTGAGAAATGATATATGACACATACATACTTGCAATGGCTCCATAAGTTGAAGGCCTAGGCCATTGACATGAATGCAATATAGGTCCACCATCTATAACAAACTTGCAAATCGATGGTAACGTTTCATGCATTAGTTTGTCTACTTTAAACAGTAGAATGATTGATGATTTCTTCGTTTTTCGCATTGATACGTCGTCGAATAATGACGGAGGTTTCGGTGCTAATTCACATTTGAAGCAATGTTTGAGCTCACTTTCAGTTTTTACGGAGCAAACGATAGATTAAAGATTTGTTGCTGATGGATGACTACAGTAGTATTCTTAATTTTCACTCCTGAGCTAACTGCAGCTAGAGGTATTACTCTGTCTTTTCTCCGTAAGGAAGCAGTAAATACACCCTTGCTTTCAAATGCTTCCATTGATGCTCTTCCCTTCGTGAGTGCCTCATCACAAGTTACATCAGATTCTCCGACAAGTCCGCTTGACAGACAAATAAGGGCCCCTGATTTCTGCTTATAGGTATTGTGTTGTGTTAGCCACTGTATTAAAATACTTGTATCAGACGCATCCTTGCTCTTTCGGCTCTCTCTAAGTTCTACATGATCTGTTTACAAAGGAATAATTCCAGCTAAATTCTCAGCAGCATGAGCAACTTCGATACATGTTGGTGCACACAGTATCCACTTCATTAAAGTATTCTCAGTAATGCCACGTCCACGTGTTAAGCCGTCTGTTGATTTAAGGTTCTTCATTTACGACTGTTCTAAAATCATATCGTTCTACGTTCTTGACCAATAACAGTTATTTCTTCTGATTGTAAAGTATCCTTCCATGGTGAACTTTCGGTAATCTTCAGGAGATAGGCGAGATTCCAATTCAAGCATTTCGTGTGCGTACAAATGTGCTGATTTTGCGTATAAGATGTGTCCTGCCGCATGGAAGTATGGTATCATTTTCATAACTGTTGCCACATGAAGAGGCCAGTTTCCTGTTCCTTCTGCTCGAATGAACTGATATATCAAAGTTACTTGTTCAAACTATTGCAACCAAAGGGATGTCGTTCGACTCTCCGCTCTCATTCGCTCTCATACAAGTTCAAAATTTCGAACAAACTGATTCAAGAAATCTGTGGAAACTGCTTCATCAGGTGATAGTTCCTTTGCAAGCAGTCTTTCGAATAACCTTGCAAGTTCTAAGATATCTTCTTTAAGATCTTCACTCTCATTAATGATAACAGATAGGAGCGCTGTTGCCGTTAAAGTATGAGCACGTACAGCTCGAGAGAAAGCATGGCCAGATAGCATATGGACAACTGTATTTTTCGCATATATGGTCTCCCACAAACTTTCCAATCCACTGGCCTTCATTATATATCCTATAGCTCCCAGAAAAGACATGAGGAGATTAAACCCTCCTAGTCTTAGTAAGACAGACGACAAGTAACTCGTGGACTCTTCTCCTGCTAATATTTGAGATGATTTCATATAAAGAGGTTGGTCAAATGTAACGATACAAGTTTCTTTTCTTTGAATGCATTGTCGTGCAGCAAAATTCAAAGCTGAATACAAGGTGTCCCAATTACTAGGGTCCAAATTAACGAATGGTATTGGAACAATTTTACTTGCGCTGAAAGTGCCTGTAGGACGTGAGGTACTTTGCAAATATCTATTCCAGCTTGGTTGAGGACTATTACAAACAGGAAATCCAGCCAACCATATTACATCAACCTTAAATGATTTTCCGTGTCCGTGGGTTTCCTCGGGGTTCTCCCGTTTCCTCCCACTTTCTTCATTCAACCATTTCATTCGTTACTCATCATCACCGTCTCCTTTAGCCTAACCGGTATAAAAGTGGGACGTAAAACTCAAGGCTTTCATTTCTTAAATGCTTTTCGCATTACTGATACCTGCTCATTATTCACTGCAAAGGTTTTGACCAATTTTGTGCCATTTGAGGAGCTTCGTTTGAATTTAGTAATGTCGATTTTAAAACTTTCACTGTCAAGTTTCTGTTCAGAATCTCATAAGACTTTTCCACATATATTAACAGATGAAGCAGGTTTTACACATTCTGTACCTCTAAGCGCATGAAAAGTGTCAAAACCATCCAAAGTACAAACGTATACATCTGCGTTATCGAAAATAAACTCTATAAATCCATCTTAATGTATCGCAAGTCTATTTGTGTTATTTGCTGCTAAAATCATGTACGTGTTGGTTTCAGAGTATGATGAGCAAATACCAAGTCGATTAATTAAATCTACCAAGCGCCTAGAGCCATATTTATGGTGAAGATAAACAGACAGTCCGAGTTGAATAGGAGATGTAAATGATCTTGGTCTGGAAGCACTAATGATTGCATGATTGATAACTTTTTCTTTTCTGAGTACGTTAGTACGATCTTTAATTTTGCTTTTAGTTCCTCGTGAAACAACACTATGCGTAAAAACCCGAAGTGTTTCAGGTACAAGATCTATACCACCCTCTTCCATTTCATCGATAGTTGGATAATTTTTAGTATCATAAACTTTTCTTCGAAGATCTTCCCTTATTATAAGAGCAGCTGTTTCTACTATTCTCATCCTTTCACTTTCTTCTGCTTTCCGTCTCTGCATACCACTGATCAGAAATTATTTTGTGAAAAGTACCTAAGAATCTAAAAATAGAAGGTTTTCCTGGTATATCAGTACATTCAAGTCCTGATTTATAATGATCTTTCAAATACTTCTTCAAAGATTTCTTGTCACACATTTCTTCGGTAACTCCAGTTATATTCTTTGCAATATCCATTAACTCGGCTAATGTGTAGTGGCATTCATTATTTTCATCAAGATAATTAATCAATTCTTCAAATGTCTGTCCTAAAACATTGGATGGCCTCCCTCGGTCTTCTCTCTCTGGCATATTTCTGAAGTCAATGTAACAATAGTGGTGATAACGCGCTTCCGCAGCTACTAAGTCAATTGCATCTGCTTTACGAATCGCGACTTCCTTAGCCAATGAATCGTTGCGAAGGTAACATATTTGTAATATAGTATCTTTAATATCCATAGTTTGAACTCTATTTATCCTTCTTCGGCGATTCTTTGGTAATTTTGTGTTAGGAAATTTGCACTCTACAAGCAGTTAACAAGCAATTAACTTTGTAATCAAATTTAGGCACACTTGAACGAAGAATTATTTCAGAAGTATCTGATAAGTCTTCTTCTCCTTTACGTTTGACTGAAACAATACGTTTGACTGAAACAATACTCTTTCCTACAATGAACATGAACTACAAGTATGTCTAAATTTTGCATCATTTCACATTTCTTATCTTCTCTTTTCTTACTAGCGTCAACTAACGAATGAATTCCTTTCAATCCTATTTCTATAGTTACATCCTTATCAAGGCACTCACTACATAAAATACAAATATTTTTCTCGTCCATCTTCAGGCTTCTTACTACAATACTAAAGCAAGCACAGAAGGCATTTTCACTGCATCGTACTTTTAAGCGTATAGAATGGTCAATATTTTATTCATTTTCCAGCCTGTAAAGAGAAGAATAAACATAATAAGCAATTTTCTCACAACTGTCTAAGACGATATAGTACATGAAAATGGAACCATATCTTAATATATAGATTCAATACAAATCAAAAATAACAAAAGCAATGCTGCGAAATTTCCAAGGCAATTTAAGGAACGCATTGTACCTCATTTTGATCATTTTATGAAATAAATTTAATACCTATTTCGATCTATTATACAACATGTTTTTAATATGGTGAAACTATAATTTTAGGTAATATAAGAAGTATTGAAGATTATATTTAAATTTCCCTGAGTATTTCTGATGGGATTAGTGAAACTTTCATTGATACATTTTAATTATAAGGGCGTCATTACAAATTTTAAAAATTCAAGTTTATGCACGTAGTTATGCAACCCGTAAAACAATATTCATTTACGTTTAGAAAAATAATCATATCTTCCTTACGGTTTGTCATAATGTAACCAAAATTGCGCTAAATAAAGAACAATTTAGCATCTACCTTTTGTTTTATGTACTGAAGCCGGTTATTTTGCACACTTTTAGAGCTATTTCTCAAAATATGTTTTTGTACGTTTCAAAATCTTAGTTATTTAATTATTTTTCACTTATTGAAACAAAATATAACAATAATACTACTATTTTTAAATTTCGTATTTATTGCTCTTTAATTTAGTGGAAGTTTCATGACAATACATCAATTAGCAAGGACGTTATGGAATATTTTGTAAATATTTAAAAAATCAGCCATTTCCCAAGATGGCGGCCAGAGCACAGCATGAATTTTCGGGGACTTTTAGTACATTGATTAGTACATCATAAGGAAACTTCTTGCAAAGTTTCTTGCTTTTATGAATTTTTTCCGGGTTCAGACCTTTATTTACTGTACTAAGACGTTTCTGTATTGAAAAAGAATAAACTGAGTAATTCAATTAATCATCATCTCTTCATACAGGCAGTAGTGTCTGGACATCTTGGATAAAATATTTTGTAGTAGCTGGAAAGTGGTTATCGCAATGGATTTTTACCCAAGAAATCCAGGTTTGAATCCCCTCATGTCTGAAATTTTTAACATGTTTCAAATTGAAGTTAATGTTATACTTAGTATGATCAGAATTTTTTTATGGTGTGAAGAGGGATAGTGATGTTCCAATGACGACAATGACGGAATTAGAATAGGTCGATGAATGTAGATGGAGATTTACGAATCTATTTTTTTTTATTTGTTATACATTTCATAATTGCAGCTAATTTCAACAATCTTGTAACTTATGTATAATTTTTATAGTAGTTTAGTAGTTTTCCTGTCTTTTCACGTGCAACATGTGAAATAATACATTATACACACATATAATTATAATATCATTAAAATATATTACTGATTGTTCAACACGCTCCAAAAATAATGATTATTCTTAACACGTTGAAATTTTCTGTGCGTTAAATGCACACCAAAATGAATCACTCGATTTTCATTAGGATTACTAACAGTAGTGTTCTGGAAGAAATGTTAGATGTAGGTTGGGTTGAATGTGTTGAGCTGTCGGTGATACCCGGAAATAAATCGAACCTTTAACTCATGGAATTAAAGCTGTCAGTGAGAGAATACCTTTACAGTTGACTTACAACGTTAATACAAATGTTTCACATAAATAGCCAAACAACGACTATATATCTGCGGAATGTTTCATATAAACACTTCACACAAACGAGAATTGTCGCACTAACTACTAATCTATTAACAATATCTAATAACGTGTAACAATCTCTTAAAATATAAGTAAAACATGTACATGAATTATTAATATACTTCCAGAAGGATAATATTATAATGGAATGTCATATGTTATTCATTTGAATGAAAACTGTCAAGATCAGCTAAATCACTTATTATATTTTACTCTAAAGCAGTTATTATATATTTTATCTATAGTTGTACTTAAAATAGCATTATTACAGTAACAGCATCTTATATATAAAAGAGAACGCACAAATCCTTTGTTCCCTCATCACGCTAATACGGCTGAACCAATTTCTTTTATTTTTGGGGGGTTATTAGGATTTGGACCCTAGATGGTTTTTATCATATCACTTTAATTTTTAATTACCAGTGTCTTGAGATAATTGACCATTCAAGTGTCCATAACGTACAAATCCTTTGTTAGTTCATCATAGGTAAAAATAAACGTATTTATATGCAACCCGCATGACCGTGTCACTCGGCGGGTTAACATAAATGACAGGCGATATAATGTTAACATTTACTGCAATCTACTATGGTTTTTATCATATCACTTGAAAGCGAAAACTTCCGGGATGACCGCAGCGAAGCGGGGCGGGTTAACATAAATGACAGGCGATATAATGTTAAGATTTACTGCAATCTTCTATGGTTTTTATCATATCACTTGAAAGCGAAAAAGTAAAAATTATCTAAGTAACAAAGTTTATTGCGTTCCGGGGTGACCGCAGCGAAGCGGGGTGAACGCTGCTAGTATGCTATAAACTCAGTCCAAGAAGGAGCGAAATGTGAAGGTTTTTATAAAATATTGCTCTACAATACTTGATCAAATGTAACTTATATGTATTAAATAATTTATACAAAGATATGGTTATAATGTCAAATTACTTATATCACATTATGAAAGAAGGGATTGTTGTAATTCACTTACCCCTCACTGTATAAAAGTCCAATGTCACTCTGAAGACAAGACAAGTAGCACTTGCAGTTCAATCCATATTTTCTTGGTTCAAAAGTATTGACAGGTTCCAATTTATCTTTAAAAAAATGTATCATATAAGTGAAACTTCGAGTTTTAAAAAAATATAAAATTTATTCTATTTAATTTTTCTGTAACTTGAGACGAAAATAAACTTTGAACCAAAGTTATGAATTACCATGTGTAAAAATTACATTATTTTTTCTTTTTAGTTTTAGTAATGGAAACGACATTTTAATCACAAGATCATCATTATCATCATAGGTATTCTGCCATTATTGGAAAGTCACTTACCTCAACTGAGAGGTTTCCATGCTCCACGTTCTTCGCCTAACATTTTTTCGATTCTGAAATCGCCGAACATTTGTATCCTTATTCGCCCCATCCCCCTCTTTTGTTCCGAAATACCCTCTAGAATATCTTTCATGGCATAGTTCATTCTCAGTCAATGTTTCAACCAGTACCTCTTCCTCTTCTTAATAATTTCTAAACATGTTCTTTCCTCCCTCACCATTTCTAACACCCTCTCATTCTTTTTCCCAACTATTTAACTCCATCCTTTTCCAAATCACATTTCGAGAGGACCAGTCGTGTTTCATCATTTTTTTAACATTGTAAATGTTTCTGCTCCATACAGTTCACATAAATCGTTTTCTGAGCCTTTTCTCAACACTTTACTAAAGATCCCTGAAAACAGACTTTTTCTCCTAAAGACTTCCCCTATGCTTGTTTCTATTTCATGTTCGCACTTCATGTCATTACAATTAATACTAACTAAATATCGGAAACTGTTACCTGCTTTATTTTCTCCTCTCCTATTTCTATATTCGACACCGATCGCTTTGTTCCAAACACCATAGCTTTTTCTTTATAAAACGTATCTTCATCTCAAATGCTTCACACCAATTTCTCAACTTTTCTAATATCTTACTGGTTTTCTAAAAAGATTCTACCTAAAGCGCCATGTTACCTACAAACTATATATGTTTAATCATTCTATCTCCTGCTCGAAATACTGCCTTGATTATGTAGGCTTCTTTTTATCATTTCTTGTAAATGAACATTAAATAATATTGGTTAGAGTCAGCATCCGTGTCAAACTCTCAAACTCCCATTCTAATTGTATTATTTTCTGTTATTTCATTCTCTATTCTAACATTTACTTGTTGGCGCATATAGAAGTTTTATATGAGTATTCGATTCTCCCTTTCCGATCCAACCTTGTGTGAAATTCATAAAATCAATTCCCAGTTCACGCTTTCAAAAAACTTTTCTAAATAGATACAGCATACTCTACTTCTCTTTATAAATATTCCAAATTTCACCCTTAATCAACCAATTGGATCTCTTGTTTCCTTAGCTCTGCTGAACCCGAACTGATTCCCTCAGTTTTTTTATTTGATCTTCCATACAACCTTATGCTAAGTATTCGAAGTCAAATTTTTGCCTCATGCAATATGAAACTAATGATTTTATAATCATCAAATCTCTCTGGGTTCGATGTCTAAGCTACAAATATCATCTTTTAGCCACTCTTCTGCTTCATATATATCATTGCAGAGTCGGAACAATTCTTTCTTGCTCTCATCTCCCATATTATTAATGAATTCGATTGTTGTATTGTCTATTGCAGTTGCATTTTCATTCTTAATCTCGAATACAGCTTTTTCAAATTCATCTTGAGGAATTTCATGCCCTTTATCATCCTGAAATACTTCATTTTCTATTCTGACTCTCATACAAGTCGACAACATACTCTTAACATTTTCCTAAAACTTCACTTATCTCGCTTACTATCTTCCCATTATTATTTTCCACAGTCATTGTAATAACTCCTTGTTCCCTCTCTCTATATGTAAGTTCCATATATATATATATATATATATATATATATATATATATATATATATATATATATATATATATATATCACTTTCTTGTATATTTCCTCATATTTGACAACTCTTTCTAATTATTCTATATCGTCGCATTTTCTTATATAGAACTTTTCTCTAGCTCTGTTTTACTTTGTAACTGGTTTCCTAACTTTCTGTACATCTTTCTGATCTCTAAAATATCAGCATGTTGTCAAGTCTTCCTTTCATTCATTTTCTGCAACACCTGTCTTTAACACGTGGTTTCTTAAACGTATTATTTTTTCCGTAACCTACTACTTCTTCTGCTTCCAGCTGCACCCAAAAATTAACACGCTCTCACATCTGCTACTAACTGCACATATCAATTCCTCGTTTGAGCATTTGTTTCAAATTTTTCAAGCAAAAGTTTGTTTATCACATTCTTGTTTTTTTAACTTTTTATTATTTTACATCTTGTTACCTACCATTCTTCTACTAACATTATTCAGTTGAATATTTAATGTCGGCTCTGAGGAGGATCTCCACGTTCTTTAAGCTATTACAATACTTGTCTCGAATCATTACGTATTCAATCTGATATATTCGGCCGTTTATTGAGTCTCTCTAGGTATATTTTCTCGTTCTGTGGTAACTGAAATAAGTGTTCTCTATTACTAGTAAATGCTGTCTACAAAAACTGATAAGTCCCTCTCCCTTTTAATTTATTTCTAATAAGACATTATTGCCTACAACACTAACTTCTTGTTTTTCTTCCGTAACTGCATTAAAATCAACCATTGCAAGTACACCTGCACCTCTATTTCTCCTGTCTAAAATTTATTCTATTATCTCGTAATTTTCCTCTACTTCTTCCGTTTTATGCGAAGTGGTGTATACGTATTCCGTATAATCACTAGATCATTCGGTTTTTCTTTAATAAGTCTTAATATCATAACTCTACCATAAACAACTTCAACTTTCACTACTTTGTCTTTTAAGAGCTTGCTAAGAACTATTTCTACATCATTATGGATGCCATTTTCATTATCTAAGTTAAACATGCTATATTCTTCGGTGTTCCACACCCCATTAACTTCCCATCTAACCTCACAAACTCATACCAAATCTAAATTATTTTGTTTTATTTCTTTATAATTTTGTAATATCTCCCTGTAAAATAGTATGTACGATCCATGTCTTTTCCTAAATATTTTGATCTTGTTTGTTTTTTCTTTCCTTCGGTCTTATCTACATTGTTACCTTCCCGTGAAATAGTCTTTCCTAAGACATCAACCTTCGAAGATTTAAGTGGGAAATATTTTACCTCCTGAACTTTTTTTTAAGCCTCGACTTTCCCCTGCCTTTGCCATTTCATATGGTCTTATTAAATGGCAGTCGCTGGTAATTCCCTCTCTACTACTTTTTTAAAATTTATTTTCGTATGATTTCTCTCCTCTTTTTATGATTGACCTCAATTAGGGTGAGGCGAGGCTTACCTTTTATTGGCATGATACCTAAAACAAAATTTAATTCATGCCCTATTCTTTATTTTTTCTTTCTTTTTTCTTATTGTTTTTTATTTCCATTTTTGAAAAAAAAATTGAAAAGATTCACAAAGGCGCACACACACACACACATACATACATACATATACATAAGCGGGAAACACCTTGCATAAAATGTAAAGGCATGAGCTGAAAAGAAAAAAAAAATAATTAGTAAATAATTTAAACAAGTATTACCAGGACCTTTTGTTCTTTAAATAGTTATCTCCCTTGTACGAATTTATTTCTTGTTGTTATTTATACCTGCCTTTCCCACTAAAAAAGAAAGTTCTTTGAAAGGAAATCGGACTTCCAGAATTCTAATTTTTCGTTAGTTGTTAGTTCTGGATATCAACATCATAACTGTTTTGGTCTATCTGAATTTCTCTCACCAGCTTTGTGAAGTCTTCTTTTTTTCTCTTTTTTTAAAACACTTGTTATATTTTAAAATTCTGCCATCTCTAGCAAAACACTAAACAAGCACTATACACTAACAGTAACACAAAGAAAGAACGTGAGGTTTTAAGTTCTGGAATTGTCATCAGGACTTAGTTTTCTTCTGTTTGATTAGTTTTATTTTCTTCTAATACTTTATTTCTTTATATTTACAATGTAGGGTGTGGGTCTTGTTAATTTCTTCTTCTTGCATAGTTTCTTTCCTTCCACAAGTTTCTTGATACATGTCTTGCAACAAATTGTAGTTTTTCTAATTTCATTTTATCGTTTATTATAGTTTGTATATTATCCCTTTTTAATTGCTCTCTTATTTCTCTTATTTTGTTATTTGTTATATAAATATTGCAATTTCAGAAGACATGTTCTGGTGTTTGTACTTCATTACATGTACATTTATTGTCATTAATTATATTAAGTCTTCTCAGATGAGATTTATACGGTCCATGTCCAGAGATATTCTATTAATTCACTACTTATTGTCTCCATTTCTTCCCTTATTTTTAAGTTTGGGATAATGGTTCTTGTTCTTTGTCCCTTTATCGAATCCCTCCATTCATCTTCCCACTTCCGTTTAATCAGTATGTTAATATCGTCTTCGGTTCTTGGCAATTCTCCCGTAATTTCCAATAGCTTGGTTCTCTCATTATTCTTTAGCCACGTCTTAATACATCTTCCTAATATCTAAGGTCTATGAGTTCTTGATTGGCCAAAAGATGTATTGTTTCTGCAGAGATAGTTTTTATGATGCCATGGGTTCTAATTAGCATTAATCGCTCCACTCGTATTAATTTTTGCCTTAAGGTTTTGTTTAGAAACAGTCTATGACCCCAGATTCCGGTACAATATTGTGCAATAGCCATTAGAATAGCTTTGTTATACAATTTTAAAAAAAAATCTGTCTATTTTAAAATCTTTTATAGCGACTGTTAAGAGTTTATTTAATAATATAAACTCTTAACCAGTCCCGCATATATACACGGGAAAGGATACAATTTTTATAGTACCGTCACTCTCGAACTTTCTTATAAGCCCAGTACACTTTGTGTAACAGAAATATATAAACAAGTAAATAATTATGTAAAGTGCATCACGTAAACGTTTCGTGCAACAGAACAACTTTTGATATATATTAAGTAACGGAAACACAATATTTGCAAAGTCAAACGCTTCGAAACTCGACTCTGAAAATGTATGAATTTACTATCATCAAATTTCTCTTCAACCACTCGATATACAGACGGCCAGCAACAATTTGTCACCCTTTCCGGAACATCGATCCATTTTTTTGGTTATAGATGACTAGTGTCTCGTTACTAAAAATCATTCATCATTGACGGACTGCAGTTAACTAGACTAAGGATGGCAATCAGTTGAATAGAAGCAGCTCGTCACGATGAGACTGAAAAAGATGTCACAATGACTAAAAGGGCTCAGTCTGGGTGTAATAATATGCACGCAGTAAATAAAGTTGCTCAATTTATTGGCGTTCAACGTGTCTACTGGAATAATGCAACATATACTGACATCCTAATCTAGAGAGTTTCGTGCTCAGTCAAGGAGACATACAGAACAATCATTAATGAGAAACGTTATTTAAGCTAAAATTAAATTGGCTTAAACCCGAACCCGGACACTGTTATAACTGTGATGGTCCATGGGACAACTTCCTTAATCTCTAGAATGTCGGCCTACACACACTCCATGGACATTGACGGTCGACCTCGCGCAGCCAATGAAATTCTCCGTTCAATATTGATATACAATGCAGAAATTCCATAAAAGTACAAAATAGCAAGTGCCTAGAATCTGATTGTCCGTCGATTTTTTTTTAAAACGCAACACATTTATTATTCTTGCTGCAAGAGGATACCGTAAAGTAAATAATCACCTATTGCACTTTAATAACCTCCCTACCTGGCGAATACAGAATATTGGATTGTATAATATATGCTGCAACATAAAAAGATTACTGATTTTTCTTACTGATTTCCGTATGCGCTAATACTATAAACACCCGAACAAACAAGAACAGAATTATAAAATATTTCAGGAGTGTAATTTGTACTGGTGCTGGCAAAGTTTCCCTACAGGCCGTATTCAGCTCATTTATGACAATACAGAGGAGATCATGAAATTTCGATACGGAAAGACACAGAATAAAATTGAAGTTGTTACGAATGGGATACAAGGTGAAAGGGATACAATGTGTTGTAGGTGATTTCCGTCTACTTTTAGAATCTAATCTAGCATCAATAAGGTACCATTACAAACATGGTATAGTTTTTTGGCGGATGTGTTAACACCATTCAAGTGTATAATGTAGCGGATAAAAACAAAGAAAGTCAATATGTGGACACTATTTCAATGTATCAATTTATTAATAAATGCGGACGATATCCCGAAAGGCATCCACGAATCTATATTCATGGAGTACAGAATTAAAAGCATTAATTAATGCACCAATAAGAAGTTCTTATTTCCACTTTGTGATGCATGCTCAAACGAATTGCATAAAGATGGTCCATGCAACAATTCCGACAGAGAACGATGTCTAACTGGTACGTACAGTCCTACGGAATTAAGAGAGCAGCAAGCTTTGGATATTAAGTCATGGAAGTGTACGAAAGTTTGGGGACTTAGAGTATTTGATTCTGAAACATAGACTAATATATTATTCAGTGAATATATAGATTCACGTCTGAAGTATAAGCTGGAAACCTCAAGATGACCAACTGTGTCAAGAGAAAGGTAAATCAATAACATATTCATGAGGCACAATATCGTGCAGGAATTATCTTAGATGTATTAAGTGTGGTGAGCAATTTGTATCCTACCAAATTTTGCTTATATCGATATGTGGACGACATACGTCCTAGATCACTGCCAATTATCATATAAGAGAAGTGTATGAAAAATTAACATTTACAGATATGCACAGATGAATCAAAGTTTTCTGTTAATGGTACATTATTATATCCTTATTGGTAATGTGAAAAAGATGTTCAAGTCAAAGTCGTAATTGTAATCTCTTATTCGGAGCTTTCACTACCTGCCTTGCCAGATGGGAACTATATAAATATTTAGAACAATTCCAAGAAACAATTTTATATTTTGATCTAGCCTTTGTGACATTCCAATAACGACCATCTGTAGATACAATACACCAAGATGCATTTCTTGGTTCGACGTCAAATGATCTAGATTATTTTGGAAGTAGGCATGTATAAGCCCAGCACAAATACAACAAACTATATTTGTAAAATTTGAAGATTTACACTAAATTAGAACGCACGAGAAAAGTGAAAATTTAATAGCTTCGAACACATAAATGTAAATATAGCCCATGAAGATACATATTCATCGAGACGCCACATAAAAATTTCAGGATTCAAGACCATAATCTTATGACGCCAAAGGAGAAAAAATAAAGTTTCAATTATTAAAACAATGCCGGTTAATACCAGACATTATGAAACAGTCTTACAGGGGTAAAAAATTATAAAACAAAATATAATATACAGTACACATATTTCTTTCTACCGCCACCTACTCCTTATTCCATATCATCACATCATTATTAAGACGACGAAGAGGATCTAGTCAGCAAACAAAGTCAATTATGACCTGAATGCAAACTGTAATGAAATAGTTTCCACAGTTTGTAGGATTCCGAGACAAATGCCGAGATACCAGATATCTCTTTCTCCTTCCGATGCAATGTGGAGATAAACTGTGAAAGGAATTCGGGTATGCAAAAAATATTTACATTTAATAAGTTTCTGTGTGATTCAACATAAAACATTAAATTTTGTTCAATATCTACAGTACGTATTTTCTTATTTCAGGACTCAAGAATACATTATCTGAGGTCTGAGTTTCTCACATCGACGAAAACAGATGCAATGACAAAAAGCAAATGAATATATCATCCACCAAAATTTTGTCAGGACTATATAAACCATCAGAAATAGTTAGATTGTACCTAGGTATATATTAAATATTCCTAGAATAACCAAGTTTTCTAAGCATTAATATTTATCAATTTGTTTTCTTCCTTTATCTTTCTCTATATCTCTCTCTCTCGTCTTTTCTTACAATGGCTATGAAACCTTGTTTTATGAAAGTATTCTTATGTACGAGATGATCATTATTAATGAGAAAACATGCAGATAATACATTTTTTAAAGCTTTCTGGGATTTTCTGTCCATGGAAATGGAATGCCGTTTTGAAAATGGACGACTCATTTGTTACATGTATAAATTTATACAACTACTATTTAGATGTCAACAATTGTTCGTTTCTTTGCAGAAATTGTTCCTTTTACCCGCGTAGAGGAATCAGCGGCACACCTTTAACACTCCACACTACAAAGAAGAGCAGTCATCTGAATTGCAAGATGAGTTCTAAAATGAATGTACACGAGCATGAATAAATAAAATTTTGTTAAAAAAACATGCTGTTTGAAAGAAATCTGTATTATATTTTACATCACGAAATTCGAATTCTTTGCAGTAATTTTAGCTAATTGACACGATGTATGGAATTAAATATCCATGACTTAAGGATCTAATACGAGTTAAAAGTACAATATAGAAAAGTAGAAATTTTTTTCCCTCGAAAAAGCAAGTATCATTTGTGTCTTGATCGTTCTACAAAAGAAACTTTATAACAACTACTCTATCCTGCATGATAAAGAAACCAGAAAACGTAATTGGTAGTATATATAATATGAAACTTATACCATTTTCAAATACGGTTACTAAACAGCCACTAGATATGAAATACATATGCTTGTGAATACAAACAATCTAACACGATTTGTTTATACGAATGAAATCTCGGAGGCCAGTGTTTTCTAACTAAAAAATATAAGTAAAATTTAGTATATCTTACATATTGAATTCCCATGTTTCTAACAAATGTCTGTTGCAAGTATACTATGCACGAAGAATAAAGCAAATGAAATGAACGTTACTAATATTTTAAACCAAAGAAGCATGTGATTACAATCTTGTATCTGACACTACCTACTATATACAATATAACGTTAGTAGTTGCGGTATATTATCACAATTAGCAGTTAGTAATAACAGTATCTTGTGTAGCTGTAGGAGTGTAAATAGTATTTTATATTTAAATAAGATACACAAATATATTTTTTATTTATGGACTCAAATTATTAGTAACGTTGCTTAAAAAGTTCTAGTCAGGTATGTATACCTTTACGGTACCGATATTCATTTATTTAACAGTCAGGTTTGTATACATTTACGGTACCTATATTCACTTATTTATTTTTCATTATTATCAGAATAAGTAATACTTACTCATTTATTCTTAATTTTATTCCTTCATTTGTTTATTGTAACCTTACTAAGTTATTTGTTTATTTCATATAATTATTACTATCTATACATTTATTTTAATTTATTAACAATAACAATCATATTTCCCGTACTTTTCTAATAATTCGTAATAGTGGATATCATTAGCAAAAAGAAGATGAGAGCGTCAGCGGAATCGTATAAAATGGGGGTTTATATATGAAGTGCCGTGTGGGATGTGCGATATAGTGTATGTAGGGGAACCAAGAAGAATGCAAGAACGTTTAAAGCAACATAGAGATGATATCAGATTGAAGAGAGACACTAATGCTATTTTCAAGCATGTCAGTGAAACTGGCCATGAAGTGAACTAGGAAGGAGCAACGGTAGTGGAGAATGAGTATAGACAAGTGGCTAGGAAGTGAAAAGAGGCTGAGGATAAAAGAGATAGCTGATAAAGCTATGACTGGGATAGTGGTTATAATATTAATCAAGATAGAGAGAACATTATAAAAAAGGAAGAACGGGGAAAGAAGAGGGGTAAAATATAAGGATACTATAATGTTCAATTTGATTTATGTATTTTTTATATATCTTTATTTATTTATTTTGTTATTTACTTATTTTTATGTTTTCGTTATTTACTTATGGTTTTCTGCATTTTGTTAATGTTTTAAAAAGGTCCCGAGCTTTATATTTTTTTGAATTTGTTTAGCTCTTTATTTCAAGCAGGTATTTCCAATGTCTTATTTTCACGAATTTTATTGTTAGAAAGATGTTTCTGCCTATTATCGATTCGTAGTTGGTTGTTATGTTGTGAATCATCAATTTTTCCAGGTGAAAGGCAGTTACGCTCGCCCCCGGGAGGAGGTAGTGCTATTAAATGAGAAGTGAACTTTTAATGAGTACTGATTCCTGATTGGTGGAAAGAGTTAATGATCTTCTTTCATTATTGTGTATAATTTTATTTCTGATTTCAGTTGTAGTATGTGGTCTGGAGAGTGTAGCCTGAGGAAGGAAGTGTTATACTTCGAAACCGTTACTTTTCCAGTTTAATTTTTTATAATAAATGTTCTAATAAATATTCTAGCCAGCCTTGTAAAGAAAGCTGTGTGTTTCTTTATTCAAGATGGACACAAGGCCATATTGTCATAATATCCAAGAGAGTTCTTTGAAAGCTTAGGTTACCTGCTATGATATTGCCATTGTCGCCAGCTTCTTGGAACGAACTCTTGCAGTAAATTCCTAGAAGCACACTAGCATACAGTTTTAACTTGAATTGCAGGTTTTGATTTCATCTTTTTTCCCGTCCGACCTCCGATAACAATCAAATAGACTTCATTTTAAGAATTTCCTGGCCAGTCGACTGTCAGGGACGTGATCTGTCTTCCTCCAGAGTTGAGAATAACAGTACCCCGGAGGGAGGCGCTGCTAAAGTACCCCGGAGGGAGGATTTTTACTTGTTTCTTCTTATATTTCTTTTGTTATCGGCGAACATTCTGCGAAACATGGTTTGACAAATAAAAAAAGAGAGAAATATTTCTTTTTCGGTAAAAAAACGAAAATACAGACATGACAAAATTGAATCTATGGGCAAGCCTTCCACACTTGGAGAGTTTATTTTTAAATTTTAAATTAAAATTTCAGTAAACGCAAAATTTTAAGACAGTTTTATGTAAAAATATGTAGAATCCATAGAAATATGTAATTTTGGTCAAAATATGTAAAGATATGTAATATGAATCTTGAGTTGAAACACCCTACAGGTTTGAATCACAAATATTTAAGGATTTGACGAGCCTACATATGAAGGAAAAAAATAAGTAATTACATACAAATCCTGTCATTAGTAATGAGTTGTTCTGGTATGCAGTACCATTTCTCCACCAGACATATTCACAACAAGTTGATAAACTTTGATGCATCTTAATGTACTGCAGTATGTCTCTTTATAGCATGACACGTGATCGATAGGATTTATGTACGGGAAAGAGTTAAGCTAATATATTTGCCGAATATTCTATCGTTCTCAGAAATCTGCCACTTGTGCTGTTCATTGAGGTATTATGAGGTAGTATTATCATCCATAACAAGTCGGACCCAGCCGCATCTCTGAAAAGGAGTCAGTCAGGAGTTCTGAAGGAATAAGTTGTCCAACGAGGGGCCAGTTGAATAATATTGTCCAGCGAGTGTTGTGCTAACAAAAAGTTAGAGATCGGTACAGATCCAACGTTATGCCAGTTACACTGTCAGAACAATTATGCTTGACAATGTACCTCGACATATTACGTGTAAAATCTCTCGCCAGAGGCATGCACGATCACAATCACTACTACGACTGAATCTGCTCTTATTCAAGAGTCCGTCCTAGGTCCAGTCCTGATCTTAACCAACGCAGATGGTGCCGGCGATTTACGGGAGTCAACGGAGCTCAACTCAATGGCTGTGGGACAAGCATACCACCCCATGCAGTTGACGTACCACAGTGAGGGTAAAATTTTACTTCTAGTAGTCCTTGTTCATTCTTCCTAGTTGCAGAACGTAGGACGGCCATTTGTTGTAGTTGATTGTGGGCGACCACCACCTCTGCTTCGCACAACATTGACAGGAGTTTAAACATCTTTCCATGTTCGTGAAAAAATGTTGCGGGCAATGCCACTTTATATTCTTAAGTTTTCCTATGATTTTTACCCGTGTGAAGTTATACAAATGTTGTCTAACATATTGTGAATAAAGTCACCATAATGCACTCTAACTGCGCTGCAACTGACACACAGTATCGTCCTTTGTATTCAACTGGTTCTTAATGGGAGCACACACATTCAAACTACGGTACCATTTATGTCATGTCATACTACACCTTTCTCCTTGTGTAAGTAAGAGAAACTTCTATGAATATTCTGCGGGTCTTTCATTCATTTCCACCGAGTATGTAATATTTTATATTACTTTATCTATACGTTCTTACGTATATATTGAACAAGTTCATGTAGTACCCTCAAATATGTTGTTTAATTGTAAGCAAGGAACATAAAGTTTTCATTAGAAATTTGAATGTGCTATTTGTGAGTATGATACAAACGTTGCATAGGAATATATAAATGTGTATGGACATGATAAAAAAATTAGAATCTATGTTAGAATGATTTATAAATATGTAACTGCTACTTAAATTACCTTGAATGCTATTTATGCATTGCTTCCCTGCATCGTTGCATAAAACCTGAGATCCTGTAAAGTAAAACGAGTATATGTAAATTATTAATGTCAGTAGACCGATTAAGTTTTTTTATTATTTCAGTTCTTAACTTACCAAGCTTTAATCTAATCTATTTTATTTTGTAATAACACTACAACTAAATGTATACGGGAATGTTACAAATGATTCACAAAATTAGAACATTCGCTGATAATCCTGAATGACACTCAGGTACATAATGGGAAATGAATAAAATGAAAAACTAAGGACATTTTATTCATCTAAATTGTTTTCTGCTCGGAGGTTTACAAATGTTATCCTCAACAAGAAGGCTTAGAATTTCTGACAGACAGAATATTCCAGTCAAGAAAGAATTGAATTTTTCTTGGCAACGTGCTTTTAGCAAGTCTTCTTGCGTTATCAGCACGGTGAAGTTATTGACAACAAGGTTAGAATATTCTAATGATTTTATAATGCGTAATCGTCAAAAGTAATGCTGAGAATGTATTCGGTTTTGGACTCTATCATATGTTAATACGCCTAAAGGAAGCATTCACACACCATAATGTGTAGGATACGAAAATTTGTAATGAAACCAGTTCTGAATTTCTGTGAAAGTGTGGGTTCACTGCGGGAGTATGATAGATGACAAATCCCGGGATGTTCGATTGCACAATTGTAGGTGACACATGCATTCTTGATTATACTAGTTTCAAAAAAGTGTTGTGGTACTATAGATATGTAGCTCTATCTGTTTCATTCTATTAATGACAAGTTACATACCTCTATAATGATCTTCCTTTCTTCCGTTGCATGGCAACACATTTGAATAAAACTAAGAGTTTAGTGATATTTACGTTATTTGTACCCTATATTTTGGTCATACAGAGGGATAGCTCACGTTCTTTTGTGATTACTCAGAACCTGTACGTACTATTATGGTTCCTCAGAATGGCCATAAATGATAGGGAAATTTTGTTCCCCAAATGTTTTGAGACATTCATTGGTTGTTCCATCGTTAAATATCGGTGCTTTTGAACTTACACACTAGCTACATATCTCTCATGGCTATTAAAGGCCAGTCACTAAACTTTATGGTTGCTCTGAATGGGTGTTTGGTTGGCCAACCTTGTATCCCTCATGTTTCAAGATGGACGTTAGTTGTTTTACGTTTATATATGAGTCCTTATGGCTTATAGAGATTTCCTCACTCTTTCATGGATATTAAGGATGAGTTACGTACTTCTTTGTTTTTGAAGTATCTCCCATGGCTATTAAAGGCCAGTCACTAAACTTTATGGTTGCTCTGAATGGGTGTTTGGTTGGCCAATCTTATATCCCTCATGTTTCAAGATGGACGTTAGTTGTTTTACGTTTATAAATGAGTCGTTATGGCTTATAGAGATTTCCTCACTCTTTCACGGATATTAAGGATGAGTTACGTACTTCTATGTTTTTTGAACGGATGTTTGTGCCCTCATGTTTTAAGATGTGCGCTTGTAGTTCTATATTTATACGTACATGCTTGCTTAGGGTCTTATAAAGAGCACGTGAGCCTCTTTAACGACTATTAAGTATTTACGATTTAGTATCTACCCTTGTGGTTCCTTTTAAGGGATTTAAGCCGGTATATCTTTTTACTCCTTATGTCATAGATGGTTATATCTATCTTGTGTTGCACTCCCCTTATATTTAAACTTTCGATAACATTAACTTTCTTATGTACAGACATATCTTAGAAGGAAAAATAGACTGCAGTTCCTTCTCAGTTCACGCTATAAATAATATGATGAACTTTGAAATGGCAAAGGTGATTTTGTCAAATATTTTGTCTAACCAAGTGCAAGTGTGATGAAGTGCTTTTACTTTTCTTACAGTATATGTGGGGGAAAGTTCTAGAATTATGTAAGATTGATTAATGAGTATATTTATTGGAAAGATTTAATATTTAGCATTTCTACTGCGAACGAGCGTTTATCAGCATCCAATTCAGTATCCGAGGAGTATCGGCTTCATACCCGCATAGAATAAGTCAGCATAGATAAAGTATGGTGTATTATCTACCAATAAATTCTAGGAAGTAGGAAACATTGGCAGTCATCGCTTGATTGAACATAAGCTTCCATCCAAATAAATGACACTTCAAGGTATCCGAGACGATCAGCTTTTGTTGCTACAACGATACCTCAGTATTAGTGATTTTCCATAAAGTCCATACATTACTCTTTCTAATTGGATTGAACCGTACCTCAGATGTGATTGATGTTCACTAAATTCTGAAAGTATTCTGTTTTTATGCTATTACTCCCTGAAATGTGTGTTGTTTTTACGGGGAAAATAAGTTTCTTTAAAGAACTTAAACCACTTTTCCCCTTAGAATGTGCATTGCAATTAAAGGGTAATGATAAAAGTTCGTAATCTCACATATTTCCACCTACCCTTCATCTGTAGTTCTCTCCGTGCTAATGGGGATGAAATTTACTTAAACGGCATCAGAAGTGACACTATTAAATTAAACGATTCCGACGCGCGTAGCGTAGTCGCTAACGCTCTCGCGTTTATTGCGTGCGGTCCCGAGTTCGATTCACGGTGGTCTCACTCAGCCGAAAAAGTTTAAAATTCTTTTTCAGGCCAGCCATTCAGAATGAGGTTTTCCTCATTCACACCAGGCAAATGCGGGGATGGTACCTATCTTACAGGTCCCAAGCCGCTTCCCTCTTTAACCAATAACTTCTTCCTCCCCTTTCCCCGAATAGTGTGCTCGCCGAGGAACGTCATCAGTCAAATGTGACGGGCTAAATGGGTTAGGTGCCCAAACCCAGAAAAATAATAAAAGATTCCGAAAATTATGAATTAGACACTAAAATAGGTTGCTTCCTATTCTTTTTACGTCAAACACCCTTCCCCCCTCCAATCTTCAGCCTTTCCACCAATGAGGTTGAAATTGAAGTTGAACAACTTTAGAAGTGCAACTGTTCATTTTAATTACCCTCAAACTATAAATAGGACACTCACAGGTTATTTTTTACAATTATTTTTACGTATCACCTGATCCAACCCAACCCTCATCGTTCTCACCGCAAGCAAATGGGATCCGAAAATGGTCTTAAACGGCGTCGAAAGAGGTACTATTAACCTCGGATACTTCGAAGACTATATCATAATGTCGATTATTATTATTATTATTATTATTATTATTATTATTATTATTATTATTATTATTATTATTATTATTATTATTATTATTATTATTATTATTATTATTGTTATTACTATTACTATTATCATATCTTACTCTTTCACACCTCCCGCCGTTAATATGATGAAATCCTAAGTTAAACCATTATCCACTAATGTGCCAAAAATAATTTTTACACTTCATTTATACAGAGTGATATACTTCGCACACAAGGAATACTTTTATGGAATATGTTCTATTCTCATCTCGATTTAGATACGCGTTACCATGTAAGTTTAAGTATAAAACATTCTAAAATTCTGTATATTTGAGATAATTTTGGAACTTATGTAGTCCTTTACGTTGCGCGTTTTAATCAAGGAAACACGATAAAAAACAAACTTATGATAGGGACTATGTTGAAAAATGTATTTCAAATAGTTCAGCCATTTACATTGATGTGATCAGAGAAAACAAACAACGTCAACTTCGATGGGGTAAGAAAATATATATACTCCCTTAAAAGGAAAATTTTGAATCGTACTGAGACAAGCGTTCTCTTATTTCTAATAAATATACTACATACCATATCTCGTCTTCCTAATTCGATGAGAACGTATTGTAATGTATTTACGATAAATTTAGAAACCCTCCTACCTACCTTATGTAAAGGAATGTGTGTGTTTGTGTTGAGTCCCATATTGAAGACTGCTGTGATTGATTTATTATCGATTTATTGATTTAATACATATTTGTTTTACCAGCAACAGTGATGTGGGCTACCTATTTTTCGTCTGTGTTGTTCGTGTCTTGTGAGTTTTAGCGCATTTATTTATTTATTTATTTATTTATTTATTTGCCAAAGTTCCAGATACAGCAAGGCAGCCATTTTACACTGAAACTATATAACATAGAATATAAAATTAACAATAACAAGTATAAACAAAAAGCTATATACAGGTCCATAAGTGTGGCAATAACAAATTGAAATAAAACTAAGGTTCCATAAGTGTAGCAATAATTTCCTGTCGGAAAACATTCTCAGGTTTAAAAATATCCACGTCAGAAGCAATGGAGTTAAATGCAGAAGCCAGTCTATAGAACAAAGAACGCTGAATAATTGATAATCGAGGCGTGTTGCAATGAAGTAGTTCACTATTTCTAGTTCTTCTTGCAGGTACCCGAATATTAAATTTAGAGATTAGTTCTTCAGTTCTAAGTTTCCCATTTAGAATTCTATGAAGAAACATCATATCAAATAGCATGCGACGAGATGAAGGTGTACGGATGCCAAGAACAGTCAACAATTCAGGTTTACTTAAACAGCGTACAGAAGGTATTCTTTTCCTGACAATGGCAAGAAAGAAATTTAGAACTGAGTCAATGCGAGAGAGAGTTGATACGCTAGCCATACTCCAAATGGTGGAACAGTACTCTATTTTGGTGGAAATGAACGTTTTATAGAATATACTTAAGGCTGTAATATCCCTAATCTCAGTAAACCTGTACAGGAGACCTAATAATCGCATAGCACTCTTGGTCATGGCAGCAATGTGATCAGCAAACAGAAGTCTTTCGTCGAACACAACCCCGAGATCCTTCTGAGATGAGACCTTAGCAATAGGATCATCTCCAATGAAGTAGGTAGAAGGGATTTTGTTTTTCTTTAATGAAAATGTAATGGTAGAACATTTTAAGGGATTTACTTTTAGATTCCACATGCTACACCAGTCCAGAAGATCGGAGAGGTTTCTTTGCAGTTCAATCACATCTTGAGCTGTCCTAATTCCCCGAAATAATTTGCAGTCGTCAGCAAAGAGAAGAATTTTGGTATCAGATAACTTAAGATAAGACGGGAGATCATCTATGAAGAGAAGGAAAAGAAGTGGGCCTAGAATACTACCCTGCGGAACACCAGAGAGAACAGGAACAAAATTCGAAGCAGATCCAGAGAGAACAACACGTTGTTCACGTTCGGTGAGATAGTCTCGTAACAATGAGAAGAAGTTGCCGTGAATATTAAATCTATGTGCTAGTTTATGAAGAAGAAGCTTAGTGTCAATGCGATCAAAAGCTTTAGTTAGGTCTAGATAAATTACATCAAGTTGTGTATTATTGGACAGAGATTTAACTGCTTCCGAAAGTAATAAAGATAAATTTGTGATAGTAGAACTGCCAGGAAGAAAGCCATGTTGAGCAGGATCTAAGTAGGGTGAAACAAACTTATGCAATCTATCTTTGATTATTTTCTCGCACACCACAGAAAGGATGGGCAAGAGAGAAATGGGTCTGTATGATGAAACATTGTTCGCGCTGCCAGATTTCAAAATAGGTACAATATTAGCCTGTTTCCACGATCTAGGAAAAACACCTTCACTAAAGCATCTATTTAAAAATCGTGATAAAGGGTTGGCCAGAGATTCTGTAGTATTACGTAAGAAGATTGAACTGATATTGTCAGGACCAGGAGAACGATTCAAAGGTAAAGAAGAAAGATGATGCCTTACCTCATCAGGAGAAGTACTGAGTGAAGACAACGAGTGTCAACAAACTTGCTGAACAGGGGGAAGCGGCGTAGGAGTAGTCTGAACACAAAAATTCTTGTAGAAATAATCACTAAAAATATGAACTCTATTTTCACCAGTTGCTACAATCGAGTCGTGAAAAATTTCTTCAGGAATGCGGGAAGCACTTCTTCTTGAATTTATGAGGGACCAAAATCTGTTTGGATTTGTAGAAATATCAGATGTTATACTGGCAATATAGTTTTCATATTTTATTTTAAGCAACTGTTTTGAGTAACGTCTTATCTCAGAAAATTTCTTATATGTATTCTCATTTGGATGTTGCTTCCACAGTGACCATGACAGTTTTTTGTTTTTTAAAACGGATCGCGCCTCCGAGTCAAACCATGGAGGGTACCTACTAGACTTACATTTCTTTTTAGGAACCAAGTCTTCACATGCTGCATGTACAATATCATTGAGGAAGTCCAGGGCTTCATTGACAGAACCCACTTCAAGAATGTCCCATGGAATTAGAGACAGGGCACGATTAATGTCAACCCAAGGGGCTTTCCTCCACAAAGGAGCTCGATGCTTACTAGATGAGTAATATTTATTTATTCTGTGAACTTTTTTTATGTGGAATAAGGCCTCCAAGCTTTCATGATCAGAAGAGAACAGATTAAGTGATGGAGTGATAACACATTTATCGAGCGAAGACAACACATAGTCTAGTATCCTATTACCTCTTGTATTGCACATATTGTGTTGGGCGAGTCTCAGTCCATGAATAAAATTTTCCAGGAACCAAGTCTCTTGTAGGTCGGTGGGAATAGCCGTTCGTTCATCGGACCACGTGATGTGCATGTTAAAGTCACCAAAAAGTAAAACATCTCCTTCCGAAAGTGCAGCTAGTGTAGAATCCCGGCAGGCTTCTAGAAGGGCCATAGGACTAGTTTTGTGCGGACGATAAAAACAGCCAATTAGCAGTTTTTTACGTGGATTAATACGCACTTCAGCCCAAACTATTTCACACGCCGTTTTCAAGTCTTCCCTGAGTCTACTCGGCCACTTAGAATGAACGCACACAGATACTCCACCTGCATGAGTTCCCCGATCGCTCCTATAGATATTAAAGTGTTGAAATAGAGGAATTTCAGCACTCGATACATTTTCATTTAACCACGTTTCACTGAGAATAACACAATCGTAGGTCAGAAATTCTGGTATATTAAGTGCACAGTCAAACAGTTTATTCTTAACAGATTGCACATTTTGGTAGTAGCATTTAAAAGTAATATCGTTTGGATGCTCATTAGAAGTTGGGCCAGGATTTAACTGAATATCACCGCACAGTAAAATTTTTAGTATTAAGAAATGTATATTTTTGTTAGCACTTTTTCGAACACAGGTCTCTTGTGAGATGTAGGTTACAAATCTGAAGACTGAAGTATAGGCGCCTGACGAAACAGAAAATGGACAAAAAACAATCTCAGAATCACCATAGGTTTGTCTCTCATTGAAGCGATTTTCATATGCGATAATCATTTCAGAAAGGAACAGAGACCTTTTATTATGTGATTATATGACGCTATGAGAAACAAACATGTCATGAACTAGTGCTCTGAAGAGCCGGTGACTGACGGATTTATCTTTCGCTGAATCAGCATCTTGCAATTATGATGTGATTTATGTAATTGTTATTATTGTTTTGTAACAAAATTATGAGGTACACCATTCTGACTCCTCCCACTACCTTTACCACACTTCTTGTGACGTCTGGTACTCGCCTCTAGGCTCACTTGTAATTGTCGCCGAGCCTTACGCCCGAGCTTAAATAGGACCGAAAACTTCCGCTTTGGGAGATGGCGGTCGAAGAAGTAGAGATTACAGTCGAAAGTTCTGTCGGAGTTGGACTGTGAACTGGCAGATAGCTGTTGCATCTGGCCAGTGGAGGAGACCCTAATACTGAGGAAGTAGTGGTTGGGATTCGGAGAGTAGAGGATTCGGAGTTGCTGTTGGACTAGTGCTCTCAACGGGTCGGGTCGGGTCGGGTTGAAGACCGACCCGACCCGACCCGTGACCCGAATTGACTGAACCGACCCGATGACCCGACCCGACCCGACTGATCCGAACCGTGATCCGACCTGATTGACCCGACCCGATCTGACCCGACTGACCCGACTGACCCGACCCGATAACCCGACCCGATATACCCGACCCGATAACCCAACCCGAGTTGACCCGATTGACCCGACCCGACAACCCGACCCAAGCTAACCCGATTGACCCGACCCGACAACCCGACCCGAGCTGACCCGACTGGCCCGACCCGATAACCCGACCCGAGTGACCCGACCCGATAACCCGACCCGAGCTGACCCGACTGACCCAACCCGACAACCCGACCCGAGTTGACCTGACCCGACCCGACCCGAGCTGACCCGATCCGAGTCGGGTCGGGTCGGGTCAACCCGATCCGTTTGAGAGCACTATGGTCACAACACTGGGTGAACACCAAAATGCACTCCCATTGGGAATTGAACCCGGACCATGTGTACCGAAGTCTTACACGTTAATCACTAGCTAGATCAAGCGGGGATTTGTATATGCATCTTAATGAATATTTGGTACTTTTGAGGTTTGGTTGTTTCTTTTTATAACTGATACCAATGTCCGACGTGGGAGAAATTTATTTTTATTTTTATTTTATTTATTTATTTTTATTTTATTTTTTTCTTTAGTTCTATGTGACGAAATTTTTCCTCAAGGTCAGTGTTCTCACCTGCAGGGACGGCAGGGCGTCTTCTCGGAAGGCAGTAGCAAGAGTCTCTTGGCGGAGACAAAAGGAAATCGTTTAACTACAATGATAAGGGTTGAGGAAACAGGAGAACACCTGTGATTTTTTCCAACCCTTCAACTTTCATTCCAAAATAGGTTCTTATGATTCCGGGACCCGAACCACTTTGATTTTTCTTTCTCGGTAATTAAAACGTATTTTACAGTATATATAGTTGCACGTAAGAACATACATAATATGAATTTAAAAATACAGGTTGATATTTAATTATAAAGTACTAATTTTATTTCATCACTTTCAGCCCAACAAATGAAATTCAAACAATTCGCTCCCTAGGTCTTGGTCATCAATACTGCGTCTTATTCTTTGTCTTGCAGTCAAGTCTTGGTCCTGCATTTCGTAGTCTTGGTGATCTTTCATGCTATACAAGAGCCAAGAATGCTCACCTCATCGGTACATATGAAGACCAAGTGTGATTTTGATTATGGTATTTCATACTATACGGAAAGCTAGAAAATACGCTCATCGCTACTTGGTGATCACCAAAACAAGGCCAAGAGTAAGATTACTATGCAATTGGTCTTGCATATCCAATCTTTATCTTGTTCTTGTATCGAAGTCCTTCGGCTTGGTGAAATAAAATGAAATTTTCACTTTAAGCAGGGGTGTAGCCAGCAGGTTCGTGTAGGAAGGGCCCGTCGTTTTTGAGGGGGGGCGGCTACAATATATAAAGCAAAAAATGTGTTGCTGCTAGTGTTTTTCAGGCCTAAAAGAAAGTAAAATTTTGGTTTCCTTCTGGAAAACTAAAAACACCATTTTATCTTATTTATTATTACTATTACTATTATTATTATTATTATTATTATTATTATTATTATTATTATTATTATTATTATTATTATTATCCATAAATTATATTCAAGATAGTTTTTATTATGCTTAATCAAGAACTACTGCCCGGGACCAAACGCTATACTTTTGTGCATAACTATAAAAATAACCACAAAATTCTGTCCCTTTTCGTGGAGGTCTGTGTTCAATTGGACCTCACACCGTGAGTTGAATGCGAGTGGAGATAAGGCGAACGTCAGTTGTTGGTGTGGGTATATCAAACATACTACCTGGTTGTGGCAATTCAGATACACAGTGAACTTGCGTAAAGACAGAGGGAACATGGGACATCCACAGAGCGTCATAAGAGCATGTATGCTGAAAGAGTTCAAATGGAGGTCAAACGCGGCTGTAGCGGGACAGAAAATATGCCAGGCCTTTGTTGAGTGTGTTGTGACGACGCGGACAGTGCAGCGATGATTTAACAAGTTTAAGGACGATGACCAAACACCCGAAAACACCACATGCCAGAAGACCAACACATGTACGTACAAAGAGGAACTGGGACTACAATTCAGTGTGTGGAGAAACCATTCGGCAGCACATCCATCAAGTTGGGAAGCACTACAAGTTGGGTCTCACATGTTTTGACTCCGGGCCAGAAGGCAACGCGGCAGTCGCATGGGTTTATTTACTGTTTCGGAGCCATTTCTGGACAGGGCGTTGACATGTGATAAAAAGTGGGTCCTATACGAAGCTCCACGGCGCCGTCATCATTGGGTAGCATCCCATGAACCGATTTCAAAACAGCCAAAACCAGCACTGTACCAGAAGGTCCTTCTGTGTGGGGGGCGCGGTGGCTCAGTGGTAGAGCGTTCACCTCTGGTGCTTGGGGTCCCGGGTTCGATCCCAGCCCCCGCCAAGTGAACTTTGTGGTGGACAAACATCGTGCTCGTGGGTTTTCTCGGGGTTCTCCCGTTTCCTCCCACTTTCTTCATTCCACCATTTCACTCATCTCTCATCATCACCGTCTCCTTTAGCCTACCCGGCATAACCGTGGGACGTAAAACCCAAAGATTTCATTTCATTTTTTCCTTCTGTGTGTTTGGTGCATCGTGCATCGGGAACTGCTACCAGCTGGTCAGATTATCAATGCAACTGTGTACTGTCAGCAGTTGAGCTGCGCTCAACAAAAACTCAAAACTCTGGAGCCATCACTTCTGAATTGCAAATGGGTCCTCGTTTACGGGACAACGCTAAGTCCCACGTGGCTAGGATGACTCAGGACACCATTCTCCGCCTTGGATGGGAAACAATATTGCAACCACTATATTCCCCGGGTATTGCACCGTCCGATTATTACCTGTTCCATTCTTTGGACAATCACCTTAGAGGCCGCCAATTCAAATCCCTAGTAAAAGTCCAAAATGCACCTGATACCTTCTTCGTTTCACGGCCCACCAACTTCTACCGCGATGAATTCCATGGCCTTCAGGAACGTTTTCAGAAGGTCGTCGATGTTGATGGGGACTATTTTTGATCTTCCAGGTAAGGTGACGTATCGATGTTCGAAGGTGGTGGGTGAAAAAGCAACAAAACTTTTCTTGGTTACATTTTTATTTAAATTTAAGACCTTGTATACAGAACCTATGTACACAAGATTGATTTTCTTTAAATTTCACTTAATTTCTTTATAGTTTCCTGACAAAAATATTTATTTATTATTCGTGACTAAAAAAAACAATTATTTTATTACACTGAGAGCGAATGAAATCCAAACTGAATAAAAACATTGTTTCTCACGAAATTTTCCATTCTCTGTCTTTTAAAATACTTGTTAAAGCATATAAAAATATAATGTACTTACAAATCAGTTTAGTACCTTTGTTTCATGGCTGTATTTATATCTTGTTAAAATGTTTGTCTTTAAACTGTCAAATATAAATCGCAGTAAATTGTGTAATCTGCTGTCACAAAAATGTATCATATTTTTCGATTGGTATGGAAGAACAATATTTCTCCATACTATTTTACCGTATATTATTAATTGTCAATAACTTTGTTACTTTTAAATGAAGGAAGCGAGATAATTTTACTATGATGTTTTTAAAGCTGGTCATTTGGGGGGCAGGAAACCATTTGGGGGGCCTGGACCCGATGCCCCCCCTTAGCTACACCCCTGAGTGTAAGGTCCCTCGATTCTGCTTCGAGGCTAAGGGATATGGTGTCCATGAGAAATGAATGAAATGGTGGAATGAAGAAAGTGGGAGGAAACAGGAGAATCCCGAGAAAACCCACTACACGGCGTTTCTCCACCACAAAGCCTACTTAACACAAGCTGGGATCGAACCATGAACACCATGCACCAGAGATCAATTCTCTACCACTGAGCTACCGCGGCCCTGCTTGGGCTTGGTCGTCCATATCCAATCTTTCTTTTGGAATTGCTTAAACAACTTCTAGTTTAGTTCTAAATCCAGACTCCATATTGGCGTAGATATTAATATTACAGCCGATTGGTAAAATCAATCTTCCCCATTTAAAAATTAAAGTACACACAAGTACAAAAATAAGCATTTACCATAAAAACACTAGCTGCAAGTGTTCAAAATACATTTATGGCTTCTATAAAATCAATTGAAAATTGCTATTTTTAATTACGCAGGTAGTGTAAAACAGCAGTTTTCGACTCCAGCCGAGTTTAAGCTCAACCTAAACTTAGTTGACCAAAGTGAACTGACCCGACTGACCCGACCCGACAACCCGACCCGACTGACCCGACCCGATACCCCGACCCGAGTGACCCGACCCGAATAACCCGACCCGTCAACCCGACCCGAGCTGACCCGACTGACCCGACCCGACAACCCGACCGAAGCTGATCTGACCCGACCCGACCCGTAACCCGACCCGTTTGAGAGCACTATGTTGGACACCTACCAGTAAACTAGCTTTATCAGAGAGAGGACCTTGCCGACGGTCTGAGACCAGAGCCATCGAGGGAGCCAGAGGAGCCGAGCCTGTCGGTACCAGCATTTGAGCCCAGACGTCGATATGGAGGTAACCCTTTCAATTTCCTAACCTCCTACCCACAACCAGTTTTTCTTTCTTTTTTTAGAAATCCTACTTCTAAATTCATTTCTCATGATTGTGCATTCTCTTCAAAGGACAGGCGTCCGAACCTAGTATCTGTCTTGAGCTAGAATTCCCATTCCTTTCTTCTGACGGCTTGTGTGAAGGTGGAATTTTGGTTGTCATTTTCCTCCCCCTTTCACACCCTTTTCATGGTGGGATGCTGGTTTTTCAACCCCGCCGCGCTTTTCTTTATGGTGAAGTGGTTTTTTTTTTTTTTTATCTCCGTTGGCCTTTTCATAGTGGAGATGTGGCCTTTTCATGGTAGAGATATGTCTTGCTAGTTGTTTTATTGCATGTTTCTAGGTTTTTTTTTTTAGTGTGGATGATATTTGGTTTCTTTGTTGGCCAATAACTGTTGTTGGAGCAGGCATCTCGGTGCCAAGTCTAGGCTGGATCTCTTGCTGGAGTGTAGTATACTCACCCTATCGAGACCAGTTATTGGGTGTATCTCTGCAACAGACGGATTGTTTTACCAGAGTGGAGGCCAATAAGCTCTTTTTTCTGTTGGGTCTATCAGCATTTTACTACTTATGCAGTGAGGCATCTTTTTGCCGAGTGTATGCGAGGTTTATTGCGGAGGTATGGACATACCCCGAGCAGAACTTTGGTAAGGGCGTAGTACTGTATGAGAAGGGTTTCACCCTACCGTGAGTGCTCCTTTGGTGTGTGTCTCCCTTTCGAGTGAAAAGTGCTACTCTAGCGGTGAGGCCTGTTGGTCGAGTCCGCACACGGAGTTCGTTACGGTCAGATGGAATTTTTGACCTATCCGAGTCCCTCGCTAAGGGGCGAAGTATCGCTAGAGTCTAAGAGGTTCTCCTCAAGTGGAAAGTAGCTCAGCTATGTTTTCCTCTTATCTTTTATGCCTAATGGTTAGTTTTGGCGAGATGTTTTTTTTTAACTCTCTTTGAAGGGTAGCATGTTCTTCTATGTATCCCTGTTTTTGTTAGCATTCTATTTTTCGGTATTATTTTTACATTTATATTTTATTATTAGCATTTTAGTATTAATGTGATGTGTAATTGTGTGCCCAAGTTTTTAGAGGTTTTGTGTCTATGTTGCGATATTTGTATGAAGAATTAGGTGTGCATACAGAGGAAATTTTAAATCTTACTAATGACGTTTATTTTGAACCTGCCGCGTGTTCATCCCCGAAGTCTGGCAGGGTTACACGTCAGTATTTGCATAATTTACGTCACCATTTACGCTTATCTGATAACTTTTCTGAGATTTCTGGCTTGTCCTCGGTTTCCTTTAGCCCAAACTTTAGATATGGCATCCGCTGGAAATAACGCTGGAGATGAGAGTCCCGTTCATTACATGAATTTAATTATTAGACCCGAGCTATTTCATGCACGGTTTGGCGAAGATGTAGATAGATTTTTGAGGAAATATGAAACTGTTGCCGAGGTGAATGGATGGACTGGCGCACGGAAACTGTTAATCTTGGGCTCTCTACTTAAGGGAGGGGCCGAAAATTGTTATCGATCCATTGAAACGAAACCTGAGTTTGCGCAGTGGTCTTACGACCAATTTAAGGAGCAGGTTCGCCAAACTTTTAAAGACCATGCTCTTCCTCATTTTACCGTTAAACTAGCTGCTAGAGTAGCAAGTAGGACCTTTTCCTTTTCGTAGTCCCCGAATTACGGCCCCCTCTTTACCCAAAATTAGTTACGCCATATTATTGTAATTGTGGGTGGTGTTCAAACGAAGATTATGCTTGATAGTGGCAGAAAGATAAGTTGCATTGGTTCCAATTTAGTGCCGGAAAATGCTAGAAGATATCGTATTAATACTCGGTTACGAGGTGTTACAGGGAAATTTATACAGGTTTGCGAGTTGGCGATGCTTCAGTTTGACATTTATGGCAGACTTTTTCCCTCATCTTAAGGGTTATTCCACACTTTGATTATGGCCCTTTGCTTGGAGCTGATTTTTTGAATAGCCACAGAGCTTTGATTATGAAAATAATACCTTTACACTTTCTCAAATTGGTCCTTTACCATCTCGTTAATTGCCAAGGCGGAATTTAGAGGTGCATTTTTCCAAAGTTCTTACGAGTAAAATTGCAAGCTGTTCCACGCCTGCTTTTAGAGTTCTTGAGAATACAGTGTTACCATCACGGTCTCATATCTTGGTGCGTCTTCAGAATTCGCTTGATATTACTGGGAAAAAGTTGTTGTTGTCCCCTTTCCAGCGAATTGAAGAGTTATTGGGAATCTTTATCCCACGAGTCTTGGTGAATAGTGAGACGCCGTTTGTGTATGTGACAAATGCAGGACCAGCTCAGTGAAGTTGCGTATGGGAACACTTCTTGCATTGGCAGAAGAGTTTAAGGAGGTGCCCGATGATTCGGATGCAGTCGTTGCTAATACCGTGGACGAGTACAGCCCATCACCTGAGCGGGTTCAACCCGTGTGGACGTCAACCAGGATCTCGCTCCGATGGAAAGAGAAATACTTTACGATCTCACATGCTCTTTCGCAGATATCTTTTCTTGCTCTGACACAGAGGTGGGTGTAGTGAGAGGTTATGAACACGAGCTACAATTATCTGATGAGTCCCCTGTGAACAGGGCTCTGTATTCCGTTACTTATCATCTTCGAGTTGTCGTCAAGAAACAGCTGGATCTCCTTCGTTAGAATATTATTTCCCCACAGACATCGCCTTGGAACCATCCGGTCACTTTGGTGAGAAAACGCTCAAGAGATTTTGGGTTCGTTTCGGACCTAAGATTTTTGAAATTCCAATCAATGCCGTCTAATTTCTCGACGCCACCAATGGAGGACATTTTAGGGCGCATGGCGGGAAGGCTTTCTTACAGCAGTAGTGACCTTAGAACTGTGTTTTTTAAATTAAGCTCACTAAGAAGAGCAGGGAGTACACTGGATTGTCCATTTCAGGCTTTGGATCCTATGTTTATAATTGTCTACCGATTGGACATATATCCAGTGGCGCACCTTTGAATAGATTGATAAAATTGATGCTCGCAGATGTGCCTTCTTCCAATATTGCCTATTATGTTGCTGACTTCTATCTTATCGCCAGTAGTGTGGATGAAATGGTGGACTGGGTAAGATTTTGTTCGAGAGACTTCGCTGGTGAGGTTTAAAATTGTCACCGGAGAAGATCAAGTTTGCCCATCATTCGTTGGTTGTACTTGGTCATAAGTTGGGGAGTTTCGGAATGTCCGTCTCCGATAGGATGTTGGATAACATCCGAGACTACAAGCGACCACGGACAAAGAAGCAAGTTAAGATATTGATATTAGACACTATTGATATTAGAAAAGCCCAGCGAGAAGACCAGTATTTTAGCAAGATCATTGCCTGGCTAGAGGATGCTCCGTACAAGGATTCTGCCTTCGAACGAAGAGCATTGCATTTTACCATTAGGAATTCCCTTCTGTACAAGGTTAACTCAATGTCTTTTGGGAAAGTTTATTTGATTGCGGTGACTTTATCGTTGAGAGACCGAGTTTTTGAGAAGTGTCACGACGAAAAACTTACAGCATACCACGCTGGATTTTCGATAACTTATAATTTGTTATTGAAGTCTGTTTATTTTTTGGATATGAAAAGTTTGTGTATTAGAAGTGCAATGGATGTATAGTCTCTCAGGTGTTAAAGAAGAGAATTGGCAATCCTCTTGGTAATCTCCAGAAGCATGGCAGCGTCCCGCCCTTCTACCGCCTAAATTTTTGACTTTTCAGGAAAATACCCGAGTAATAACATTCTCAAATATAGTTATTTGGCAGTTTGCATTGATGAGAAGACTCGGTTTCGAATTGCTGTTTCATTGCCTGATACACTTGCTGCTTCAGTGTCCCAATTTTTGTATGAACAAGTCATTTGAAATAGGTCTCTTTTCACAGTTGGCATGTGACCGTAGTTCAGACATTACAAGTCAAGTCTTTAAGGAATTATGTAACAGTTTTGACATCCAGTTCTGGGGACAGGATTATAAACAGTGTTAATACCTCACTACAGCCAGGTGTAGGTGTTGACCTTGCGATTCATCAGGTTGCCGGATCGGATATGCTTCAAGACTGGAAGAAAATAGGTCATTTAAAAGTTGGAGATGTTTGCATCACGGATGCTTACAACCTCACTGCATCATATGACATACACGCCAGTGCTCCGTCTGACAAGAATCCAAAGAAGTTACAAGCATGTTATGAAAAAGCCCTAGATTTAGCGTTGAAGAATGGTTGTAGATCGATAGCATTCCCGAACACTGCAACTGATGCTTTATTTTTCCCTAAGGAAGAAGCGTGCTGTAACGCTTTATATTGCATACGGACATTTTTGGACGAAAATTTGGAATTGGTGGATGTAATTGTATTTTGTCAATTTGACAGAGAGAAAAAAACGAATTTATGAAAAACTGATGGATGTTTATTTTCTGAAGTAGATCTGAAAAAGGAGACATACGGTGTATTTTTAGCAATTATTGTTTTGGTTAAGTTGGTTAGTAGCCTGTCAGAGGATTATGACCTATGTTAGTACGTGTATGTTATGGATGCCCTGTGTACACGCGTTCTGCTGTAATATGTCATAAGCGAAGAGAGAAAAGCAACATGCAAGTTACCCCCACCGTTGAAGCCACCAAAGAATTAGTTCTGAAAATTTCTTTTTCTTGTCCTTTGGTTACTGTTTACAATTTGAAATAACATACCTGTAAGTAGAGAAGTTTAGTCCTATAGCAAAGATGACAATTGATTACCCCTAAATAATAATAAGTAGTATAATTTCCGCAGAGAGTGGGTGCTGAAACGAAGTTAAATTTTCTTTTTTTCTCCTTTCAGATGTTTTGGGTATTAATTTCCTTTAAACTAAAAGTGGTTTGTATTACGTCCGAGTGGGATATAGATCATTGCAAGCAAACCACTTCGGAAAAATTAGGCATCGCCATTTCGCATGGGAGGAAACTGTGCTTACCACCGACACTGTCTGTACTACATTACGAATACATTTGGATTTACACATGACGAATTTAAATACCACTTCAAGTCCGAATAAAACAAACACTTTTAATGATATACCTACGATGGAACGTGAATTTTATGCTAAATTACAGTCTGTTATACCTTGTGCATTTCAGTATTCTAATAATTCACTACAGTATGCACCAGTATCGTTCTGCACGTTCAATAGTATCATGGTTCTTAGGAATTACCTGTTTTGGATTTTCCTACCATAATTTTTTGAAACTCAACGCATAAAGCAATTTCTCAATACTCTACAGGAACATGATGACTACCTGAAATCTGAACTACGTAATATTAAGAAAGCTTTTAATCAAGAAGTGAAAATGGTACGTGGTGTGGTTTTGGCAGTTAAGCACGCCATACTTCAGATTCAGAATGAGACTTCCGAACTTTTTTGTGATGTGATTACAAATGAAAGACCATTATGAATTATTCCAAAAAAATATATATATATATATATATATGAATCTCGACGTAAGGTTGCTGAGATCCTAACAGATACTTTGCAAAATCAATTAACTTATCGAATTTTGAATTCAGTTCAGGTACTTTCGTTAGCTGAGAGCCATGTTGTACTCAAAGATACTCTTTTCCTTTACGATATTGGTTTATTTTAAACAGTTTCTTCAGTTTTTCTCATAAATTTAAATTTGGTTCTTGGAATATCGATTTAATGTTAAAGACATCTGTAGTTACACCAGTCAAAATTTCTCAACGTTTTGAAAGTGATAACCTAGGTATTTTGATGACAAATACATTTTCAGGTATTCGTTACCTAAAGAGGCGTACTTATCTGATGATCATTTTGTGGAAATAGACAATCAGCAGTGCATTAAAAAAAACAACCGATCAAAATGTCATACAGATATATACTTCACTCGTAATATAACGCTTTGCAACTTAGACATTATACCTTCTGATTCTAAATTTGTTTATTTGTGGACGCCTGCAGGTTTGCTTTTCTCATCGTTAGTACCAGGACCCATAACTTCAAAAACAACTCATAACATTTTACGAACTACACCTATTAAGTTTGATATTAATGTGACTCAATTTATAGCTTATTCTGGTTTTGAAACTGTGCTCATTCAAAATATGGTTTTATCTACTCGGAAGACAATACATATAGAAAATGAAGATATGATCATTAATTTAAAATTTTCTTTACCCAATTTAAACTTCTCTACTTCGCTTCAAACTCTTACTTAGTAAAACTCGAAATTGCAGACTTTGAAACTAGTCCATACAGAATTTCTTCCTAAACCTTTTAATACTTTGCATATCTCTTATGTGATAGTGATCCCAATAATATTGATAGTTTTTTTTTGGCAAATTGCATTCAGTGTATCCACATATGTAACTTGAGACGTCAAATTCGATCCACACAACCCAGGGAACCCTAAGTTTATTTTTGATGTGTTAGTAGAATTGTTACGTGCATCATTTTGTATTTATTTTGGTTTGAATTTATGGCTTATAGTAGTCTGTGTATGAATTTACTTCAGTTGTTTGGTTCCTGTTTGTTTACTGAAATACCCAAGAAATGTTTCCAGGATGGTTTCACAGTTTTATTTGCAGGACCTTAGAGTTTTGTTTGTATTAAGACAGAACGATTTATCAGATTATTGACGTTTTGGTTTTCTGTCATTTGTGTATGAAGTTGAATTCCAGTTTGTGCCTGAATGAGTCAAGTTTGAAGAAAGAAGTTTTACGAATTTTATTTTGCTGATATGGGTCCACTATTTCGGACAGAAAATTATCAGTGGCTTGTTGAATGATTTAGTTGTTTTCTTTTCGCGAGATACTCTATATGAGTGGGCATGATTCCCCCAGACACTTTTCAAGTAGTAGCAGATTTTTGTGTCACCTGTTGTTTGAGTTCTGAATCTTGCATATTATTACACCCTAGCACCTTTAACTTATGATTTAGAAATGTTGGATTTAGTTATTGAGACAGGTGCAATTATCTACTATGCTTATTTGAATATATCTTATTTTTATCTTTAGTTTTCTGCAATTTCTTTAGATATTTCTGGATTTTTGCACCTGTTTGCAAACAGAGCGGACGAATCCCTTTCGCTTCGAAATACCGCTTGGGTTGTTGTTCACGTTCTGGAAATATCTCTGTTGGTTACTGGTGTTTTCTTACTTTAAAAATTATACAAGCGTCATTCTAATGCCCGATTTCGTCGTATTCGTTCTGAACAACAATGCTCACCTTTATCTAATGTGACTTCTGTCCCGGAGTCCCGCTCTATGGAGAATGATACACAAAAATCTACGAAAGTTTATTTCTTATGAAACTACCTAACTTATCTATAACATTGGTGTTTTTTTGCCTATTAAGTATCGGAGACGAATGTTTGATTAATTTCTGTTGAACATTTATTGGGATCATAATTAGATCACTTTCATTTTGATACCTCGAAATTTAGCAATCGTTGATTTCAGATATGAAATTGGTTTATTATCTTGATTTTCTTTCTTCGGTTCCTGTTTGCCCCTGGTGCCCGCCATTGTTGCTGCAATAATCATAATAATTACCTTTTTGTAGCTTAGTGCTAGGCGGAATAACCTGGCCTCGTTCCTGATTTTAAGAAAATTAGCTGAAACAAGAAATGGTTTCAGCCTTACGATTATTCTGGATCCCCCGCCCACATTTCCCCCTAAAAGTTGTGTTGACTTTTGGTTATGTTTTGTTTTATTTTTATTTTGTTGTTGGGCAGAAATTACAAATCATATTAATGCATATTTTTAATTTTGTCTTGTTCTCCCCTTACTTCTCTTGTTCTGCCCCCTTTTACTCTTGATTTTTGGTGTATCAAGATTAGCCTTCTACTTACATTCTATCTCCACTTTTCCTTTTTATTTCTTATCGCAGGTATATTTCTGAAACTTTTTCCTCCTTTTTCTCCTACATTGTTATGCTACCGATTACCAGTTCTTCAAAGTTTATTTTACCCTATTTTCAAGTAAAATCAAAAACATTTTTTTTCCTGCACCCATGCCTTCATTTTCTGCAAATTACACCAATGATGCCTATACCCAACTCAGACTTTCAGAACACCTCCCGCAGGAAGGCCAATTCAGGAACCAGAGATTTGTCTTCCGACTATAGATTTCATCTTCTACCCAGTCTAACCCACCAGGATGCAGTATGTTACGTGTTGGTCTGAGCCCTGTTTTGATCTTTACGTGGATGGCGCACCCTGACGCTATATTGGATTTTCATTAGAGACTGATCTCCGTGCTAAATATCATTTACAAACTGCAATTTCCCACTTCAGTTTTTCCCTTCACCCCTAAGAAGTGAAATCCTTCCTTTTGCATTACGTAACTTTCCCTTAAAACCTACACGATTTCATCAGTCACATGTACCTTCACCCCACCTAAACAGGCATCTCTCATTTTCCTCCCTTGTTCCAAGTAGCACTTATTTTACATTTCTTTTAGTTATTTTATACCCTTCCTTCTAATTAATTATACATTTTATTGACCTTTTGATATCTGTTAGCAGCTGCAGTCGTCTCCGACCACCATTCTAACGACGATTAATGAAATAAATCATCGTCTTTTCGACGCACCAAAATTGTCTCGTAGTTTTCACGGCAGACCATTAGCACTTGTTCAGACAACATCTTCGCCCTAGTGGAAGCTTTTTGAAATCTCAACCAGCAAAGTCACGTGCAATGTTGGAAGTGACCGTGACCGACATATATTCCAGGATCCCAGCATCAGCAGTTTCTTCTGAAGTTTAACAGTTGGCAGTTTAACAGTCAACAAATACACGTGCTTCTGTTTGTATACATTTGTGACTCTAAAGAACGTCTTTCTTCAGCAATGAATGAACGCTAATTCCGCTTGAAATATATATATATTGACAGAGAGAGAGAGAGATTGTTTTGGTTGCCATTTTCCTTCCCATTTCACACCCTTTTTAAAAGGATCCGCTTTTTAATCAGTGTAAAATGAGAACTACTTTGGTCAAAAAAGGTACTCTGCTCCAAATTCCTTTATACCTGCTCGTCTGGTTTCACATGATGCTGTCACAAACAACAAACAATGTCGACTGCAGTGTGAAGAAATATATAGAAAATATCATTTTCCTCTACCGTCAAATGAAATTTTCAAAATCATTGAGAAACATTCCCCTTATTTTTAACGAGTAGTTCTTTTCCGAGTTTCAACTACTTAACTAGACGTGCTAATGTGGTAATATATTTTGGCATAAATTTTAAGTCCTCGCTTCTTTCCTAGAATGTTTATTTGCTCCACAATTGCTCTGAGTACTCGACTACTCCGATTGATGTTAAGAAAGAGGAGTGTTGAAGCCGTTGGTGTGGAAATGTGATCCCAGTCCTCAAGCCCCTAAAAATCGGGGAACAGTAGGGAAGAAAGTGAAACAATTCCAGAGCAATTCGGGGCAAATCACGCAAAAATGATTTTTTACTACATTTTTTAGGAGTTTGAGGATTTGGATCCCATTTCCACACCAACCGCTTCAAAATTCTCTTTCTTAACAACAATCGGAGTAGACGAGTACTCAGAGCAATTGTGGAGCAAATATGAATAAACGAGATATAGCCAACATTCACTCCCATCTGTGATTATATAAGTCGGGACAGTGGATGAGATCACGTGTTTAAGTTCTGCTTACTCGAGAACGCTAGGGAAACAACCCAAGCAACTGTGAAGCAAATCGAAGCTAAAGAAGTACAAAATAATGCCACGATCCGCTCCCCTATGTTATTATGTTTATTTGAGTGGGATGCTGGGACAATTTTGTTCTAGTCTCCACTTTAAAGTTCCATTTCCTCGGGAATGGTAAGTGAGTAAACGTAGCTACCACGAAGCAAGCCAAGTACAAACGAATGTCGCCATCCGTTCCTCAATGAAATTATTTTGAAGTAGAAGTGCTGGAACTACGCTTTCCTGGACCACCACTTTAATGTTCCATTTTCTCAGGAAGGGCAGGGGAGCAAATTGAGAAACTGCGGAGAAAATTGAAGCAAATGAAGTAGAAGCGAATGCCATCATCCATTCCTCTCTACAGTTCCCTGGGGGGCTAGAACCATGTTGTTGTGACTCTCCCAGTCTAAAATTCTATTTTCTCGCGAACGCCAGGGGAGCAACCGGACAAATTGCGGAGCAAATGGGAGCAAATGAAGTACAAGCGAATGCCACAATCCGTTCCTATCTGCTATTGATTTGGGGGGCTGTGACCATGTTGTTCTGGCCCCCACATTAAATTTCTGTTTTCTCGGGAACGGTAGGGGAGCAAACGTAGAAACCGCGGAGCAAATGGGAGCAAACGAAGTACAATCGAATGTCACCATCCGTTCCTCTCTGCTATTGGGTGGGGGGCTGGGACCATGTTGTTCTGACCCCCCACTTTAAATTTCTATTTTTTCCGGAACGGTAAAGGAGCAAACGCAGAAACTGCGGAGCAAATGGGAGCAAACGAAATACAAACGAATGCAATTGTTTTCGAAGAATTCTTTGATGGGGGGGGGGGGGGGCAGGACTACGCACGCGTAATTATGTGGTAGTAAACCGATAAAGATTTCTAGCGAATGTTATGTGGAATTCTGTTATTCTGTTTGTCTATTTTTCTCTCAATAATTTCCGTTAATTATTTCACGGATTTTCCCTGTCCTAAAGAGCATAAACGTAAAACATAAAAATAGAAATTTCATTCCTTTTAATTTTAATGTGACAAATTGAATGTCTTGTATAGATTAATCGTGGTTACTTAACGCTTCTTTATAGTACCAAGGGTACGTGAGATGGGAGCTATTGATTAGCATGTTATCCATGCCAATACTCGAGTTTGTATTTGATTGAAAATCCCCGACTACGAATCGAACTCTTACATATTCATAGAAACCATGTGCTAGAAACTCAGAATTGTGTGTAAGTTTATTAAAAAAATTATAATATACTTCGTGATTTTTACCACAAGTATTTGGGTGGACAAATATCATATTCGTTAGTCTTTTCATGATTCTTTTGTTTCCTTTTACCTTCTATTCCACCATTTCATTCATTATTATTACCATAGTCCCTATAGCATTTGCGTATAATCGCGAAATATTAAACTAAAAGGCACATTTCTTAGAAGATATTAGGCTAATATTTCCAGTCAAGAATCATAATTAAATAAGTTTCGAGGCTCGAAAAAGCTATTTGGAGATCGCTTTTCGAAATACATGAAGAAAAACGTTTAAATGTCAATTTCGTTTATAAGATAAGAGTAGTTGGATTTCAAGTTCACGAAAGCTTATTTACTTGGCCTGAATTTTCAACCAACATATTAATGTGTTCCTTTTAAATAGCTCATTTCGGGGTAATGAAATCCAGGAACAATTTACATGAACTGAGGAGACCTGCTGCTCTGGGGTACAGAAAACGATTTTACTCAGTCTTGATATTGTAGAAGGTTATCTACGAGCGACCATTGGTTAAATGGAAGTTTAGTGAGGATCTAATTTTGTTTCTAAAGGGAAAATACATTTGGATAAACTTTCAAAATTATATGCGAAGCTTGCGGCGAGAACGTATGAGCGACTCTTGCAGTTATCATACTTCGAAACAAGGAAAAATAATTATCAATGTTACAGAAAGACCTGAATTGTCATTAACATCAAAGCGATAACGTTAACAATCAATGTGCTCTACATTTTTGGATAAAATGGTTGCATGCCCGTCCACAAAGATGCTGAGGAAAGATAATTCAGTAAATCTCCTGTCTTAAGATCTTACTTCATCCTGTCATGGGATTCTTGAAAAAATAATAAAAACTTCTTACCAGAGTATATACATTTGTTTATTAAAAACAAAATTACAGTGTAACGGTTTTGAGAACTTAATGTTGTCTTCATCAGACACTAGCTGAAAGAGATATCTTAGTGCATAGATATTTATACTAAAAGTGAAAGTACTCAAATTCCTTGTGTGCATGGAAAGCCACCTAAGTGTACTTCCCCGGGCGTCATCTGTCGGCCACCTGCCCTCACCTAATTAACCTCCCACCCTTGTTTATCTTTTCCAGACATCTGTAACACACCTGTTGTTTATACTTGAAGAATTGCTTTAAAACTTTCGTTTAATTTTCCTTTGATTCCTATTAGATATAAATAAGAGACATCTGTAACACACTTGTTGTTTATACTTGAAGAATTGCTTTAAAACTTTCGTTTAATTTTCTTATGATTCCGATTATATATAAATAAGAGACTATACTACATACAACTGATTATAAATACAGCAATATATATAGACATGAAAAATAAATTATAAAATATAAGAATATATAAAACTATATATATATATATATATATATATATATATATACACAATATTAAATTATATATAATACTAAATATATGAATATAAATTACATATAAATATGTTATATCTTGTTCTTTTACTTCAATTTGTTCCAATAATTTATCCCATAGATCATGTATTAACAGTCTACTTATCCAGTTCATTAATTTGTCATTTTTCTCTTTGTTTATCCTTCGCGCTTTCTTCCATTTCCTTATCATTGGTCTACTTCCCTTTCTAGCCCCTTTACACCTTCCCAATCTGTATCGCGCCCCGTTTCTTTAACATGTTTATATATGGCATTATTTTCTCTCTTAAGTCTCACATCATCTGTACACGTCACTTTATACTCTACACCTTCATCTTTCTCACATATTTCCTTCGTCTACTTTTCGCTTTCTTAATCATTTCCAAAATTCTTCTTTCTCCTTTTCTATACGTCTTCACATCTTTTCTCTATACATCTTTTCTCTCTATAGTCATGTCCAGGACGACTATAGTGTTGTTCTTCACCAATTTCATTTCCAGTCTTATCCCTTTTTCTTCATCTTCAACCTTCTTTGCGAATTTTCCAGTTGTCTTTTTATTTCTCTCCATACTCCCGAAACTGCCATCCACGTATCTGCAAAACAATATAAGGTTGTTTCCACCTTCCTGTATCACTTTCTCCGCCCATCTGTTCATCACCAGTTCTGACAAACTAGACGTAATCTTGAACCTATACTCAGTCCTCCCTTAATCTTGAACTAGTTTGTTCCTCAATGTACAAACACTATCGTCTCATATTACTCTCAAGGCTTTCACAATTGTCTCTTTCTTCCAGTTTCTTATTTCTTTCCCTTTCACCTGTTCTTCCATGACTTTCATTACGTAATCCCTCTTTATACTCGGAAACATTGTTTTAACGACAGTAATAAACATAATTGTTTTCTCCTTCTTATTTCCTATACGCTCTAACATTCTTTCACTTCCTCCGTATTCTTTACTCGATGACTCCCTTGACCTATTCGTATCTCTTCTGGTATTTTTGTTAACTCTTCTGCTAATGGTTCTAGACACTTTTCTCTACAGTGCAATACTGACCTTAGCTTAATCTCTTCCTTGTAAATCTTCGGGAATCCTTTCATCTTTGGAAACCTTCCTTCTTCTTTCACCCACTTTTTAAACCATTTTCTTCTTCCCTTCTCAACCACTAACTTGAGTACATCTTTGATCTTCTTCTGTCCTATGACTTCATAGTTTCATCATAAAGATCATCAAATTTTCTTTCATACCATTCTTTCTGCATCGTTACCACTGCACCTCCTTTATCCGCTTGTTCGGTAACCACGTCTTTCCTCTTCCTCAGTGTTTTTGAGTCCTCGTTTTCTTCTTTCCTAAGGTTCCCCTTTCTAACGTAACCATTCTGTCTCACAATTGCCACCGATCTCCTCCTTATTCTCTCTCTCTCTTTTCTTTGTCTTTCACATCGATGATAGCTTCTTCTACTGAAAACAACATTTTGATATCCACTTTTTCGTCTTTTATTTTAAATTTGTATCCAAGTTTTAGGAACTTTCTTAGCCTTGTAGAAACGGAGGGCTTAAAAAGACTGAGGAAGAGGAAAGACGTGGTTATTGAACAAGGGGACAAAGGAGGTACATTGGTAGTGATGCAGAAAGAATAGTATGAAAGAAAATTGGATGATATTTGTGATTAAACGTATGAAGTCATTGCGGAGAAGAAGATCAAAGATAAGGTACACAAGGAAGTGGTTGAGAAGGGAAGAATGTTTAAAGAGAAGGGGTTTAAAAAGTGTGTGAAAGAAGAAGGAAGGATTCCAATGATGAAAGGACTCCCGAAGATTCACAAGGAAGAGATTAAGCTAAGGCAAGTACTGGACTGTAGAGGAAACTGTCTATAACCATTAGCAGAAGAGTTAAGAAAAATACCAAAAGTGATACGAATAGGTCAAGGGAGTCATCGAGTAAAGAATACGGAGGAAGTGAAAGAATGTTAGAGCGTATAGGAAATAAGAAGGAGAAAACAATTATGTTTAGCATTGACGTTTCCGAGTATAGAGAGTGATTACGTAGTGAAAGTCGTGGAATTAGAGGTGAAAGGGAAAGAAATAAGAAACTGGAAGAAAGTGAAAATTGTGAAACCCTTGAGAGTAATATGGGACAATATTTTTGTGCAATAGGGAACAAACTAGTCAAGATTAAGGGAGGACTGAGTATAGGTTCAAGATTAAGTCCAGTGTTGTCAGAACTGGCGATGAACATGATTGGAGCAGAAAGTGATAGAAGGTAGAAACAACCTAATATTGTTTTGCAGATACGTAGATGATTGTTTGGGAGTATGGAGAGGAACAAAGAGACAATTGGAAAAATTCGTAAAGAAGGTTGAAGATGAAGAAAAAGGGATAAGACTGGAAATGGAATTGGAGAAGAACCACATTATAAACTTCCTGGACATGACTATAGAGATAAAAGATGGATGATTTACAACAGGATGGTGTAGGAAAGAATGTGAGGCAGGAATTTACTGTCACGAAAAGAGTGATGTGGATTACAGCACTAAAAGAAAGTTTATAAAGATTATGGAGAGAAGAATAGAAGAAATAAATGCTGAAGACAAGAAAAAGAAGGACATAGAGACGCTCCACAACCTACTAGAGCAGAACGGATACAACAAAGAGCAGTTAACCAAGAACAGAATGGAAAAGGAAAGAAGAAAAGGAAGGAAAGAGGAGAGAGAGGAAGAAGAGGACAACAAATGACTCGGGATAGAGAGCATCGGGGAGAAGACAGAAGTAATAAAAACTTACTTACAAGGGAACCTTCCGAAAATGATAGTTGCAGTGAAAGATGTGCCCTATTCCAATTGAAAGAGCTGTAACAGAGATGGTCATTCCCAAAAAATTACCTGCCCATAGCAATAGGTTCAAGAAATATAAGGGGTGGAAGTTCGGGAAACAGCAAAGTTGGACAAGAGGGGGAAAGTGCAAATTCCGCAAAAAAGGGGGACACGGCAAAATACAATGCTGACAAGTGATGTATAGAAAGAGACTTGCCACAATAGGGAACAAATGAAGGCCACCAGTGGGGTTAACAGTGTTGCCAGTTGCGATGAAAAGTACATGTTTTGCAAAGAGCACTATATGAAGTGAGTGCAATATTCAGTGTCAATCTGTCATGTAGAACATAAGATATGAGTGTATAATCAGTGGTACAATCTAACAAAAGAGAATAGAAAAAACAGAAGTATGAAAAATACGTGAAATGCGGAGTTGGCCATAATGCGCCACATTTGATCACGAGCTGTGCATATTAGAATGAACAAAACAAGAAGCACCAACTATGCAGGAAACCGACGTCGAAAAAAGTCGAAAAAAAAAACGAGTTCCAAAGTTGGCAGCACTGGCCATGAAAATCCACACAATTCTAATATAGTTAGGCCACTCGCTTCACACAAAGAAAATTTCGGCAATAGGCATTAGCCTCCGCATCATTTGTACATGCTCGTCCACATTGTACGTGCAATTGTTCGATGAGACAATGGTCCAAACCGAAGATACATTTGCAGTGAGCACAGCGGAATGCTGCCAATCCGTCACACATGGTACAATGATCGCCTGTGAATGTCTCGAAACAGTACTCTAGAGGTGTCGGAACCTTCGGTCTTTCTATCACATATCCACACCTGTAGAAAGCAAACATAATCGAAGGCTTGATCTACTGTGTGTTGCTGTCTGCAGTACTATCACCGCCTATAAGATATATCCAGAGTGTCCCACCTAACTCTGCGACTGAAATACTTTTAAAGCGAAAAAAAATGTGACACATCCAGTTGTGCAGGAATGTACCCATTTCAGCGGGCGACAAATTCTTTGAGACGCAAGTGCCCCCAAGTCCCCATCATAGGGTCCCAGGGGCAACTTCAAAATTTCAAATAGCACCATCGGTCGAGTTATATTTCTTTCGATAAATCTTGGAATATGCCACAACGCATATCAGAAATATTGACTATATGGGATTTCAAAATGACCGCCAAAAATATCTGCTCGGTGACAAGAACAACGCGCATTTTTGGCGGCCATTTTGAAACCCGTGCTTCATAAAACAAATGTTTCTTATAGGCGGTGTTGTATCTATCCAGAGAAATATCATCCGCCCCCTGTTCCCATTTGAAATGTTGCGGTTGACCCCTCGAGCCTTATAATGGGGGCCCTGGGGGACTTGCTTCTTACAAAGTTTTCTTGGCCCTCGACATGAGTACATTCCTGTGCAACTGGATTTGCAACATTTCTTTTCGCTTCCGAGCAATTTGAGATCACATTGTTCGATGCCATGTTAAGACACAACATATATTTGTATCGGCTATTTTGAAAAACATGTTTCATATAACAAATGTTTCCTATAGGTGTTGTTGCACATTCCATGATATATCAAGAGAGTTACCACTCGGTCCCTGTTGCCATTTGAAAGTTTGAAGTTGGCTCCTGGGGCCCTATTATGGGGATCCTGGGGGCACTTGCCTCTCACAGACTTTTATCACCCCCTGACATTGATACATTCCTGCACAACTGGATCCGTCACATTTTTGTTCGTTTCGCAAATCTTCCAGGTCACAAAGTTTGGTGGGACACCCTGTATATTCCCACATACGACCCAACCATGACATTATGCTCACTACTTCTATTATCGGTTTTTGGCTCAACCCAACCATTTCATGTTCCCCAACTTGACATTGCCTCAATCACTCTAGCATTGATGCATTCCGAGTGATGCCTGTTGCCGGAATTTTCTTTTTGTGAAGCGAGTGGCCTAACTATATTAGACTTGTCTGGATGTTCATGGCCAATGTTACCAACTTTGGAACTCGTTTTTCTTTTCGACTCTAGGGACGTCGGTTTCTTGCATAGTCGGTGCTTCTTGTTTTGTTCATTCTAATATGCACAGCCCGGCCATATCTTATGTTCTACATGACAGGTTGACACTGAATATTGCACTCACTTCATATAGTGTTCTTTGCAAAACATATACTTTTCATTGCAGTTGGCAACACGGTTAACCCCACTGGTGGCCTTCATTTGTTCCATATTGTGGCAAGTCTCTTTCTATACATCACTTGTCAGCATTGTATTTTGCCGTGCCCCCCTTTTTGGCGGAATTTGTACTTTTCTCCCTTGTCCAAACTTGCTCTTTCCCAAACTTCCACCCCTTATATTTCTTGAACCTATTGCTATGGGCAGCTAATTTTTTGGGAATGCTCATCTCTGTTACAGCTCTTTCAATTGGCATAGGCCACATCTTTTACTGCAACTATCATTTTTGGAAGGTTCCCTTGTTAGAAGAGGTGGTGTGAAGACGTACAGAAAAGGAGGAAGAAGAATTTTGGAAATGATTAAGAAAGCGAAAAGTAGACGAAGGAAATATGTGAGAAAGATGAAGGTGTAGTGTATAAAGTGACGTGTAAGGATTGTGATATGATATACATAGGGGAAACATGGAAAAAACTTAAGGAGAGAATTAAACAACATAGGGATGATGTGAGACTTAAGAGAGAAAATAATGTCATATATAAACATGTTAAAGAAACGATATAGATTGGGAAGGTATAAAGGGGCTAGAAAGGGGAGTAGACCAATGATAAGGAAATGGAAGAAAGCACGAAGGATAAACAAAGAGAAAAGTGACAAATTAATGAACTGGATAAGTGGACTGTTAATATATGATCTATGGGATAAATTATTGGAACAAATTGAAGTAAAAGAACAAGATTTAACATATTTATATGTAATTTATATTCATGTATTTAATATTATATATAATTTAATATTATATATATATATATATATACTTGTATAGAGTTTTATATATTCTTATATTTTATACTTTATTATTTTTCTTGTCTGTATATATATTGCTGTATTTATAATCAGTTGTATGTAGTATAGTCTCTTATTTATATCTAATAGGAATCAAAGGAAAATTAAGAGAAAGTTTTAAAGCAATTCTTCAAGTATAAAATAGCAGGTGTGTTACAGATGTTCGGAGAAGATAAACAAGGGTAGGAGGTTAATTAGGTCAGGGCAGGTGGCCGACAGATGACGCCCGGGGAAGTACACTCAGGTGGCTTCCCATGCACACAAGGAATTTGAGTACTTTCACTTTTAGTATAAATATCTATGCACTAAGATATCTCTTTCAGCTAGTGTCTGATGAAGACAACGTTAAGTTCTCGAAACCGTTACACTGTAATTTAGTTTTTATTAAACAAGTGTATATAGTCTGGTCAGAAGTGTTTATTATTTCTTTAGTGAGTTCCAGAGTCGTGATGAATAGAGTTGCTTGGGATTCTTATTGTTGATGGTAATACGTTTCACATGTGTTAAAAAATGAACAAAAAGAAACATGCCTGGAAATATATGAGGATCTTTTGAATCGCTCAATTAAAAGCGATACCATCATAAACACTAAAAGTATCGAGATTTCGTCCTATTGTTATGACGATAGATGAAAGGAGCATTCAATACAATGACCGTAAAGATCTTCCATAAATCCAAAAACATCACGTTAAAGTAGATTAAACGTTGAAATAATATTTAAAAAAAAAAAAAAAAACTTGCCATGCTGCTCATTATGAGTAGGTCATAGACGGTGAAACTTTAAGCATATAATTTTATTAAAAAAGTGACTGGACACTAGTGGAAGACTACGGGAAAGAAGAAACTAGTGCTTCAATAAATAGATCACAGACGATGCATTGCGGCAATTCTCTTGACCTTAATAGGCACTCCTTATTAGGGAGATTTAGGTGGTTAACAATACTAATGTTTGTTACGTGCGGAAATTTTATCCACACTTTAAATAAAAAAAATCTTGGAGTGTATTGCCTGAGGAGTATGCAACCCGAAATAAAGGTTTAGTTTTTTTGCGCCTCTGGCGGAAAGTTATGAATTACGTACCTACGACGGTGCTTGAAGAGGATGGCTTAGCCATTCGATTGCTACTGTGCAAGTGGACACAATCTGTTCTGCTATAGTCAACTGCGTATAATGTTATTATATATCACGCGTTTCAGAATTTGTGAATTTTACAGTTTATTCCTGAAAAAGAAATCTATATTCAGATATTTTCTAAAGTATTGGTATCTAATTTCCGAAAAGTGTTATTTCGGTTTGTCGATATTGTGTGGATGAAAATGTCGGTACTGTGACACCAACTTAATTAAATCGGAGTTAATGGAATTATATACCACTTTTGTAAATGGGTGAGTTTTGATACTAATTTGTTATATTCTCTGATTTAAGAGGTTACATTAGTTAGGAGTAAATATATTTTATATCTATTTAAATTATTTAACAGCGTGTTATTACAACAATTTTAAATATAATTTTTTAAAAAGAAAATTAATGCTATGGAATTGTGGTAGGGTAGATGTTGTCAATCTTTAGACTCCTTAAATATACTTACAGTAAAAACAGTTTTTTCTAGTATATATTGCTTCATTGAATTATTGTTATAAAGTTTTCAATTCACATATATAAGCTTTTATTTCAATATCCTAATAGCATCTTTTTGATTATCTATATCATAGTTTTTTTGTTTTGCTAAGCTGAAACACGCAGAAATCCTATAAATGAGATGCAATATAGAAAATATAGTTAAGATTTGCACTAGGAGGATCTCGCCTAATTTATCTAATTTAACAATTATCACTTAGGGCATGTTTCCCTTTATAGATATTTGTCCTGGTCATTAACGGCCGGTGGCCCACGACCGAGTCATACCTAAGGCACGTTACATGTTATACCCCAGACATCTTAATTGACCGATCTACATTTCCAATCTATAGAAAACTAGCCTTTGGATAGCTGGGGGCATCTCCCCTAGACCACGCGTCTCTTATGTATGAACTTTTTCGTCAACAGTGAATTTCATGCATTTGTTCTTGATATTTCCTAAGTTGGCGAGCTCGGATCTTTGCCACCACACTCCGCCTTAGCTCAACCTAAGACCTCGCACCTCTTAAACCCAAAATTCTACCGAATGTTAAGTTTCTTTTCCTATTTTAACTCTAAAAGATAAGATTTTGTATCCCAAGAAAATGCCCATTTAAATAACATGGGAATTTCTTCATCCTCCCTTTAGATCCCTTAAAAGCTAAAATATTCACTTTTGGCAATTCTGCTGTGGGTTTATCTCGGAAAGCTACAATCATGCAAAAGTTCATCATTCTAATTCTGCCTTAAGTGCCTAAACATTTTGGGGTGTAGAAGACGTCCACATAAATAGCATGGGAAAGATTTTACAGTTCCAACAACCTACTGTTGGAATTATTTACTTTTACTGATTTACTTAGATAATACTAACAGAAACATACAAGAATACCGAATTGTATTCCCATTACAAGTACCTAAAATATGAGATTATAGTTCCAAAAAATAGGCTCTTCAAATAACATGAGGAAATTGTTCATCACCACTTTAGACCACCTAAAATAATAAAGAAGTGTTTACTTTTGGCAATTTTCCTGTCGGTTGGTCTCGGAAAGCCACAATCATGTCAAACTTTAACGTTTTACGTCAAAGTACCCCTTTAGTTTATGTCAGTTAATGTAGTTTAGGATATAACAAGCATTTGCTACCAAATCTTCTGCTTATTCCAAAACTTGTCTTCCAGAAGTGCAAGACTCGATGGGAGAGATATATTAATATTGCAGGGAGTCATATTGAAAGAGACAAGTCTGAGTAAATTGAACAATTGGTAAATACCATTATATTCAGAAGATTGTCTTTTTTTCTGGACAGATATCGTACATGTAGATTGGAAAAAAGAAACAATGTAACAAAACCTTACCTTGATTTACTCCGATAAATCTATCTGTGCAGTTACATAATTTCATCTTCTGCTCTGCCTTACATTGTGCAATACACGCTGAGAAACTGTAGTATGGAAACGCCCACATCCCTTCATTCTCATAAGGGAACTTGCATCTCCTGAATTCTAATGGAAGAGCTCTTACATCTTCGTCTGCATCTTCATGAAAAATTAACCTCATTCCAAAATTATTTTCGAGAAACATGTTCGTGAAAGTTGAAACACTTAAGGCATACGGGCGTTCTAATGGAACACTATATTTGTCCATAAGGATGGTCTAGAAAGAGAGATTTCTTTAATAAGTGTAAAAAAATAATCTGAGAAAGTTTCAGTATGCCTTATGAATAACTAAACCCTTTCCTTCTAGAAGACACGTACTACCATTACGACAACTAGAAATACATATTAAGTTTACTATTACTAATTTTATTGTTATATAAGGTTATAATAATAACAAAGGTATACAGAGGTTTATTCCCTTTCATAAGATATGGGTATATTAAGGCACCCCTTGAAATATTTGGGAGGGGTACCTTGGCCCACCCCTTAAATTTTAAAAATTGACCAATTTAAACATTGGGTATTATAGTACAGGACCCTATTATATATTACTATAAATTTGAGTGGTCCACCTCATCCCTTTTAGGGGAACAAAATTGTCAAAAATATAAACGTAAGCAATACGTTGTACCACGTGTTTGGTTTTTGGTCCATTTTATCTCCCGTTGATGAGGTCCTAATTCCTTATATAGTTATATGGTCATGTATAGAGGTCCATTACCTATCATAAGACATAGGTACATTGGTGCAACCCTTTAAAATTTTAAGAGGGGTACCTTGGGCCACCCCTTAAATTTTCGAAATTGCCCAATTTAAACATTTAGTATTATAGTATAGAGCCCTAGTATGTATCACTATAAATATAGGTGGTCCACATCGTTCCCTTTCATGGGCACAAAATTGCCAAACTTTAGTACAGTCCACGGCATAAAATTTGTTACAAAAATTTTAAGTCCAAATGAATAACAAACTCTTGCCCAGTTTCCTTATGCATTCCCGCAATACATGTATCAATCGATTAGTTGCTTCTAGTATTTATTCCAACTCTTCCCCGTCCTCCACCTCTCCTTGTCTAAAGCAGTGTGTGTGACGTAATACACTCTTTCCATTCAGCTGAAAAAGAAACAGGAATCAAGTTTACAACGTTATAGCTTTAAAACAGTCTTTTCCATTCGTTTGTTCTGAAATATTTTTAAGAGCCTAAATTAAAGGAAAGTAACACAATCTTCCCAGAGCTTCATAAATATCTTTAGTTTCATTCTTTTCTTTCTTTAAAGAGTGCAAGTTAGTAAGATGCTCCCTAAGAAATCTATGGAAATTGCCAAGAGCTCTAAAATATCTACGGACAGAAACGAGTTTTATTCAATGATTCATTGAATTTCTTTTCCGTAAGTGCAAGCAAATGTTTTACGGGCGTCATTTGGGCAGGACAGGAGGGTGTAATTCCCCCTCTCTTGAGCTTCATAAATACGTATTTTTTGATCAAATGTATAGTAATACACTAATAAAAAGTGAAAATCTTATGTCGCCGTAGAATTTCTTCCCCCCCCCCCCGAATAAATTCTAAAAGACACTGGTTTTAACAACAAACCTATAGAGCTACGATAGCACATTGCTAAAGAGCTTACATTTGGTTTCAAGAGTCGAAGGTTTGATCTCAAGCCAGATGACTTCCTGCGTGACATTGAGAGAGAGAGAGAGAGAGAGGGATTCCAGTATGGAGACAGAGAGGGATGATTTGTATACACAGATTTAGAATTGGGGAAAAATTATCGGTCAGCATTCGTATTATGACGAAAATTCTGATTTTGTGAAAGATAAGAAGGGAAGTTTTCGAACTGCGATTATCACATTAGGCAGTTGTCGAATTAATGTGGAGAACTCTTTTTAGAGCATCAGATGATTACGAAAGGAGAGAAAGATCTTCAGAACTGAGGAATTAAGATTTTAAAATATCTGGTTTCGGCAATTGGTTTCGAAACACGTACCTTGTGGTTATCGAACCATGACTTTATCCATTCTGCTACGGAGGATTGTATTACTCGCTCACATACGTTTCCCTCAGCTGCGTTGAAAGCTACCTTAAGGGGATATTCCAAAAGTTGACTCGGTAGATGCGCCGTTCAGTTAGGACGTAAACCTCTTGTAACTTAGTTACAATGTGCAAAATGAACTTCCTTTTCTTCAGGACACTTTTTAAAGCTTTAAAATTTGTTACTATTGTTTTAATTAAGTTACATTTGATAGAACCATCTGATAAAGGAGGGCCAAGCCCTGTGCATCATTGTCTGTTAGGTGAATGGTTAATGTAAGTTATTTTTACGTGGATGGTCCGAGCTTCCAATCAAGACCATTCTTATTGATTATTTTATTTGAGCTACGCTCATACTGTATATTCCACAAGTTCAATTTTGAAGTAATGTAGTCACAGCTAGTTTAATTCGAAATAATTTTCCAATATTATATTTGTTACTAAATTTACATGGCACTCCTCATTTGTTTGTAGCTCTGCATAAATGCAAAATTGTTTTAAAAGTATATTTTACTTTCAAGTTTTATGTTTTTTTTAAATTGTCCTTCAACTTTATTTTATAATTATTTTCCATTTCTTAATTATAACATATTTTCTATTTATATTGTATTCTATGTTACAGGTTTATTATTTATATTTTATGTCTTACCTTTGAAGAGGAGCTTTTGACAATTCAGAGAAGCAGGGACATACACAGGATGCAGGCCTTTGCAATCAAGAGCTTTTGCCCCCACGAAATCACTACTTTTTGTTTGTATATATATCTAATTTTAGAGATAATGATAGCAAGGGCTGATTCAGGGGAGTGAGTTCGGGCGATCACATCCCCCAGAATAGGGAACTTTTTATACTATTTATTTTAAAAATAAAACATATCCTAAGTATTTTTCATCTTTGTATTATAAACTTAAATTAAAACCTAAAGTAGATAGACCTTACTTTCTTAAGAAAGTTAATTCTACAGAAGTCTTTCTCATGTTCTATTTTTTCTTTTCTTTCTTTTTTCTTTCTTTCTTTTTTCTTTTCTTTTTTTGCAATCCGCTCTTACCTTGATTTGACTTCGAACGACCGCCCCTCCCAAACTATCATCTTGGATCCGCCCCTGGATGATAGACAGTTTAGTAAAATATGCCCTCAATCGCTGAAATAAATTCCTGTCGAGCTTTCGATCGCTGAAATACATTTCTGTCTACGGCCCTGCAAAACAGTGACGATTTTAGGGAGTGATCAGTTAGTAATGCCTCACTGGAGCAACGACACTTTCCCAGAAGTCATATCTAAGATAATTCAGAATGTGATTTGTGCATTATCACTTTTCACTCTCAGTGTCTTCAAACGCACCAAAAAGGAACTGTTCTGAAGTATTTACTGGTTCTCCCTATGACCCCATTTCAATATGGTCAACCTTGGACATATACACATCTGAAATATCACCTTTTATGTCAGTGATCCCGAAAACTATCCATTCGACACAAATATAGGATATTTTCGATTCTTTATTCCTGCCACCCTCCCATTGTCAACTCGAAGCCAACCAAGGCTTCTTTCGGACTTACGCAGCATCCACAGTGTCACTTTCCATCTTTGCATATGAATTCGACATTAATTTCGTTCGTATTTGACTACTTTTACATGTCACCTTCACCTCTTGGTAGGGATTTTTTCAGTATCTCGCCCCCACAAATATGGAGAAATTTCAACCAACTAAGTATAATTATAAATTGTCATCTGAAACACAACAGTATGGGTGATATTTTTCGCAGAGGAATTCGTTAACTACTGTTTCAATATCAATGTATTGGTTTTTTTTTTGCTCTGCATCCTGGAGATTGCCTAAGAGCTAAACTTCATTCTGTACTACTGTGATATGAATATAGTGGTTTAATTCACTGAATACTCGCTTAGATGATGCTCTCGTCACAGGAAAAGTGAGATACAGTTATAAAAGAAAAACGAAACGAAATATTTAAGTTTTACGTCCCACGTTATGCCGACTACGCTAATGGAGACAGTGATGGTGAGAAACGAATGAAATACTTTAATGAAGAAATTGGGAGGAAACTGGAGAAACCCGAGAAAACTCATGCACATAATAAAGTTCATTCAGCGCGAGCTGGATGTAACCAACAACTCCATGCACCATAGGTAAAGTTATAAAAGAATAGGCGTCTAAACAAATACGGAAGACTACTATCAATGAGAGTTGTATAAGATTAGATTTTTAGTTATTTCATTCTAAGTTGAAATTTCAATCAATCTTGATCTTCGTTACTATTCGAAATTCGGACCAACCAGTATTCCCTACTAGGGTAAAGATGAATTGATCGCCAACAGAAATCCAAAATCCTGTTCCATTATTTCATATTCCATATACACGAGTCCAGCGTAACCTACCAGTTAATAAGTTTTCTTATTATTATTATTATTTTAACACCTCAAAAATATAGGCTCATAATTGAACCACTGATTGGAAAAAGGGAATAAGTACACCTTGTCTCAAAAAGGTTGAGCGCATTGTTTATTGGTGTTTTGAGGCAAAAATCCAGCTTCGGGTATCTTCGGGAAAAAGTAAGCCAGGTTCGAACCTCCAAGCCAGCCTTTGCAATCGGGAAAAAGTTTGCAGATGTGTTTTTCTTCTTTTAAATATAATAAGACTTGTTATCAAGTGTTTAGAAAAGCAACATTGATTGAAATACTTAATGATACAATATTTCGAAACCTTTTATTAATGTGAGCACATGCTTGTTTGTCATTTAGCTTTCTATACGTAATGGAACATTTAAATACGTTAAAGAATCTTTCCATATGTAAAACAATGCTCAAAGTTAAGAAATAGAACATAATTATCGCCTGAGTACTAAAATAAAAGTCAAAGTAGAACAGAAACAGCGTTTGTAATGGATATGAATGTCATAATTATCTTGAGATCCGTTATACATCGCTAGAAGCTTAGTTCTAGAAGTCCTTGTGTTAGCTCATTGGTAAGCTGTCGAATTTCAAATCATAAGGTTGTGAGTTCGAATCCCATCTGGGTCAATACTTTTTTTTAAAATTATATTTTCCGCAATGCATGAAAAATTATATAAAATAATTACATTAAAATACATAAGTTGTTTATATATAACATAATAATTGCAGAACATAGTAATTATTATGTTTAAAATATAACATCTGAGATAATTTTCACAGTAGGTCGTTATTATATATGAGAATGTTAAATACAAGTTAGGAAAATCGTTTACTAGCAATAAATAAGTTATGTAGTGTATTTATTTGCAGCTATTTGTCATACAGATTTAACTTCTCAATATTCTCATTACAGTATGTTATTTATATTCGTGAAATACAGTATATTCCTACGGATATAGAAAGTATATAAACAGAGTATCCAAAGTCGTATCCTGCTTCAAGACACATAACTTTTCCCGATCCCCTTAACGTCACGGGAAGAAACACAAATTCTCTTTAGAACGGAATGTCGTTACTTAGAGTCTCATTCGAATACGTTGAATATGCTTTTGTGTATTCATCTCTCTCTCTCTCTCTCTTTCGCTTTGTTTATGTGTGTGTGTGTGTGTTGCGGAATATCCCAAGTTGAATACAACATTTGCAAAGTATATGAGCATCATTGTCATCGAATACCAGAAATTGAAAGTCGTGTTTCTTCAGGTTAGGTTTGCGTGTTTATGTTAGCTCACTGGTAGAGTACGGACTTGCCACTGAAGAGGTCTTGAGTTCAAAGCCTACAGCTAATTATCATTCTTTTGTTAGTAGGATTGCACAGAAATCGGATACAAGGAGTGGTTTACTTCTAGAAATATTTTCAGAAGCGTTTAGGTAGCCCTGAAAAGGGCTGTTTTCGGGAGTTAAGGCGGGAACATTAATATTGTGTCCAAGACCCTTCTGAATTTATTACACGCTCCATTCTTCTGGGCATGGAATCTTTTACATGGGTGACAAATCTATCTCCTTCCCCTACCTCCAGCCATGCTTCGGAAACAAGATGCCACAGGTCATCCTGAGTTCTTGGTGGATGTGCCTCAGGCCAACTCTCCCTTAGAGTACGCTTCACTTCTGCCCACATATTTTCCATGAGATTGAGGTCTGCTCCACGAGGCGGCCAGTCGATTAAATCAATCTCAGGGTGCCCTGCGAACCATTCCTGAACCACACGGGAATTATGTATTTTCGACTGGTATTGCTGGAACTGAATTACACCATCAGGCTGAAATACTCGTACAGATGGCACCATGATATTACTGATAATGTCTAAGTACTGAGCATTGTCCAGATGTCCTTCAATTCTATGAAGCTGTCCTGCTCCGTGACTGGAAATCCAACCCCAACATAAAATAGATACATGGCCACTGCGATTGCAAGCAGCCACATATCTATGGTCATATCGGGTGCCTCTCGGACGATACACAAAACAGCGTCCCTCCTTTGATGTTGTGAATATGGATTCATCTGAGAAAACTACGTTTTTCCAATTGAGACCCACATTCGCTTGTGCAAACGCGAGACGGTAAATTTTGTGGTCGTCTGAGAGTTTTTCCTTCACGGCAGCAACACGGCCACGTAACCCAGCATGACGAAGCCTTCGCAGAGCTGTATGCTTACTACCAGGAAAGAGAGAAGCTTCCCTTATCTGTCTAGACGTCCTTAGTGGGTCTAACCGGGCTTCGTTCACTAATCTCGCTTCTTGGGCTTCGGTTGACACATGCGGACGACCAGGAGATCGTAAATTACCAGTCTGACCTGTAGCACCATATTTCCGAATCCATTGCCTTCCTGTGGAGGCCGGGACACCTACTCGCCTGCTAGCGGCAGTTGCAGAATAAAATTCCAACTCCCATAAAGTAATTACTGCTGTACGTCTATCCATAGTTACCTGAGCTGTGAGAAGAAAGCAATAGGTAAAAGCTAGTACCTGGCGTGTGATTGGTTACTTGCACGACACGCCTATTGTGGGGAACAGCGTTGCCAGATCTAGCATAATTTGCATGTCTCTAGCACCTAGCATCTTGCTTTTAGCATCCTGCCCAAATCTAGCACAATTTCAGCAAGTTATCAAAAAGCCGTAAAACCTGGAGAAGTTGGTCGTGGGAAGAAAAAGAACGGCAGAAATGTATCCTCTTCCATTGATTCATACACTCGGTAAACCATACAGGCAGTCTTATTTTCCTAAGTAAGTTGGGAACGGCTTTGGGCTTTTTTTTTGTGGCTCCACCCAGGGTTTTCTAATCTTTTAACTCCGAGGCATGGGCGGAGCTATGGGGGCCATTCTCCCCCCAACTTTTTGACAACTTCACCATCTTTACTTCTGACTTCATGATCATATTTATTCATGAAATGACAGCTCCGAGACCGACCAAAAATCTGCCCCCTCCCCCAGCAGACGATTCCCAACTCCGCTTATGCTGCGAAGTAATTTTCTTTCAAAATATGTAAACAAAAACTTTGCATTCATTTATACGATATATACGCCATTGAGTTTGGCAACGACTGCAGTAATTTAGTTGAGTTAAAATTTTGGTGCGTGAAGTATTGAGTTCTAGCCATGCATTCTTGCTCTCTGTGTATTTTAAGTTACGTTATCGTATCTCAACTTTGTTTTTTTAACTCCTGAATTAGTAATTATGAGGATCTAGCATAATTTGACCGAATCTAGCATAAGTTCGATCAGGTTTTGGAATAATTCCGAGCTGTGAGTCTGGCAACGCTGGTGGCGAACGACTTGGTCAACGACTCGCGAAAGAAATCTGAAAATGGTGCGCCGTAAAAATAATAATAAAAACAGATTTTATAAAGGAATATTAATACATACGAAAAGCTGTTTAAAGAATGAATTGTTATACTGACTTTACACGTATAAAAACCTATACCATATACCAAACAGATTGAGCGATATGATTATAGCTGTATTGAGACGAACACTTTCGAAGTCCACATTCGGATGTCTTCGGAAAACAGTAAACTGAAGCTGCTGGTTCGAACCTCCAAAGCCAACCTTAGTAATCGGGAAAAGATGTACAGATATGTTTTTCCTTCTGTTAAATATAATAAGACATGTTGAAATGGTATTAAGTGTAGAAAAAAGTAACATTGATTGAAATACTTAATGGTACAATATTTCGAGACTATGTATTCACACACTCTACTTTTATTTTTTATACACACTGTAAAGAACAATAAAAAATAAGTCTACTGAACATTTTCAAAGGGTGTAGAATTCGTGTTACTATTCGGTTCAAAGTCTCTTGTCGTCGCGAATTCTGTCGAGAAATTTGAAGCTTAAAATATACAAAACGATAATCATGCCTGTTGTTCTGTATGGTTGCGAAACATGGTCGCTTACTCTGAGGAAAGAACATAGACTGAAAGTATTTGAGAACAAGATCCTTAGACGAATATTCGGACCCAAGAGGAACGGGAATGAGGAATGGCGGAAACTTCATAACGAGGAACTACATAATTTATACGGTTACCCAACATTGTTATGGTCATCAAGTCTAGGAGGCTTAGGTGGGCAGGTCAGGTAGCTAGAATGGAAGAAAGTAGAAAAACTTTGAAAGTCTTGACTGGAAGACCAAACGGAAAACGACCATTAGGAAGACCTAGGGGCAGATGGGAGGACAATATTAAGATGGATCTCGCTGAGATAAGAATACAAAGTAGAAACTGGATCCAATTGGCTAAGGACAGAAGTCAGTGTAGAGCTTTTGTGAACGCGGCATTGAACCTCCGGGTTCCATAGTCCATAGAGTTAGTTAGTTAGTAGAGTTGTTTAAAAATGAATTTAAATCAAAGAGGTATGATATAAAACTAATGAGAACTGTATATAGAAATACTAGAAAAATACACATGAAACAAAACCTGCACATTGAAATACAATTAAAATTAAAACCTAATGAGATACTTAAGCATGGTGTAATTTCACTAGTGCAGCAATGCCCGGTTCAATCTTCATGACGAATATTATCAAGCCATTTTCAACTGATAAGCGATTTCTTATCTTTGTTTTAATGTTTACCATAAAAAAAAACACTTTCGCACAAGTACGATATAGCAAATGGAATTATTACTTTTAAAGCAGCAATCACCAGACCAGGATATTCTTCTCTCCTCATCAGGCAGAACTTGTCCAAGTCTTCGTTACAGAAAACCAGTTGCAAAGACTTGTCGCATGATCATTCTATTATTTGGTCAAGAAGTTGTGGGCTTAGATCGGATACGTTAATGGCCTCTTCAATGAAGGAGTTTAACATCCATCTTCAACCAGCACCTTCGTCGTTGGGAATATAGATATTACAGTTACTGTATCCACTGTCAGTGCCGGGCGCCGAAAAGAGGGGCCACACATTTCGGAGGAAGTGTGTTACTCAAGTTAGGAAAGTGCATGTGCACATGTGTAAAATAGAAGGAAAAACGTAATAAAATGTGCTCAAAATTAAGGAAAGGTAGGGTTTATTTTGAAAATGTTATTGAGCTTCGTGCCAACCTTGGTGGCGCTTCGTAGCTAGTCTATCGACGTCACTCATATATACGGTGACATCGTAATATACTCTCGCCCGGGCAATGATTTTCCATGGCACTGTTCATTATAAACAAGAAAATGGATTCTACTATTATAGAAATAGGTATGTTAAAAATCCCACACAAGCTTATTATAAAACAAACCATAAAAGGGTCGCTGGCAAGAGCGTGTGATAAAAGGGGATCGTGATAGGAATTAGATTGAGAACCACTGGCCTAGAGTAATTTTAACCACATTTCTTATAGTTTCAAAAAGAGTGCTGTCGGGTTACCTATGGTGAATGGGAGGGGGATACATATAAAAGATTGCTAGAAAATGATCGATATTAGATTCATAGTTTTCGGGGTCGCTTAGATAAATAGTGAGACTTTCAATTTCGTTTAACTCCGATTAAGCTCTCATTAGTAGGGATGGGCACGAACGACTTTTCTTTGAAACTCGATTCGACTTGAAACAGACATCTTTGAGGTCTACTCTTGGACTCGGCGCGAAAAATATCTTCCAAGTCGACTCGGATTAGAGTCAAGTCGAACCAAAACGAGAAAAATCCTGTGTGTAGTCCTACCTAGACAATACATAGACAATAATTATTCTATCATCAATTATACTACTGTTACTACAAATAATAATAATAATAATAATAATAATAATAATAATAATAATAATAATAATAATAATAATAATTATTATTATTATTATTATTATTATTATTATTATTATTATTATTATGACAACACCGTGTACAAACATGAACGATAGATGGTTAGTAAAGGAATACTAAAAGCTAGTTGACTGCCGACGTCGGTAGTCATGAAGTCTACAAGGCAAGGACATCGTTCATTACCCTAAGCTGTAAGCGTCGGTGGACTACAGATGGTCAACTATTAACCTCTCGCCAGAAATTGGTGGCCCCGCAGCGACGATCCGTGATGGCCCAAGTTCCATTTTGAAAACTTTACTACCAGCGGCAGAGACGCGATGAAACGCCAACAAACCACAAAATTACTCTCCCAAAATATGTTAAAATGCCTATATGTGTGATTTGTTTATATTTAGGTGAAACAAAAAAAAAAAAAACACAAAACAAATACCCCGGAGTGGACGCGAACTATCAATATTACGATTACTAGGCACGTGTTCTTCTGACTTCCCCACGGAAACGATCATAAAAAGCTTGGTTGTTGAAGGATAAATCATTGACGTCTTAATTTAGCCAATCAGACAAACCCCTACATCTCGAGTTCTAGGAGGTCATACCGTGAACCGTTTCAGATTTATTGCTTTCTGGTGGAGTACTATCCATGCGCAAAATTTGAGCATAATAGCCGACATGCATCTTCGGTGCCTCTTATCTTTAGTACAATTTTAACCAGAGATGGTGTGGGTCAATGAAAATTTGATCCACGACCCACCATGACCCACTATGACCCACCACCCAAATGACCCATTGGCCTACTCTGACCCATCAACCATCGTGATCCATTCTCAGCCACCACCAACTATGAACCACTCTGAACCATTGCGACCAACTCCGACCCACCAAAACCCATCGACATCAACTCTGACCGATGACCCACGTCCTCCTCTCCATTGAGTAAAGAGATTACACTTGTAATAAAACAAGACTGTGGAATTATCACTTATCGGAGTTTGAATTTCTACCGTCATTGGCTCAAGCACCTCTTTGTTACAATACTGGTGGGTCTGACCTTTACGATATATAATGGCAAAGTGTTTCTCATCTTCCGAATTAAAATGAATTTAAATTTATCATATGTAATTATTTCTTTGTTGCCTTACAGACACATTTCAGTAGAAAATAGGGTGAAATTTAAAAGTTTCGAATCAAAAAAAAGTAGACCAACATAAAAAAAAGAGAGAGAGAAACTAATTTTCTATATAATTAAGCATGCCGTACTAATTGAAAATGCCCATGTAATTAAGTTTAGAATACAAATTTTATGCCCATTTTTCTCAAACTTTATGGCTTGATTGCCATATGCTCGGAACGGTCCATATATTAAACACCAGCTTCAGCAATTATAAATAGAAAGCAGTGGGTATAAAATTCAAAAAGAACTTTAGTTTGCATTACTCAATTTTTTTCTCAACTAATATCAATCGTTTTCGATTATTTTTACAAATCAACCCACTATCAATTTCCAATATATAGAAAATGCACCCCCGTCCCCCGCTCATAAAAGACAATTTTAAAAAATGCCAGGGCATATTCTCTTTATTTTTAATAAAGAGTTATATGCTGAATTTCAGCTCTCAGTTGAACGGCTTGTGAGATACTAAATTTTTCGCAAAAATTCGGACTTCTACTCCCCCTAAGGATATGTATTATAATGAAAGTGACACGCGTATGATAACTTCCCAGTTGGGATTGGAGCATGATTATATACCAAACGTCAATTCATTTCACTTTGCAATTTGACCGTGATGATTACGCAGACATAGTTACTTTCAATTTTTTATGATACATATCCTTATTTCATATGTTACAGATGATTCAAAAATATTTTTTCAAGCAGTTAGCTCCTCTAGAATCTCACAGGCTGCATCCCAAAATCCAACTCCTACTATCCTCTGACAATCCAAAAGTGACTGAACTTTTTTTATTAGGAACAAATGACAAAAGAAAAATGGAGATCTTGAAAGTAAAATGTAGAAAAGCTCAGTGCCCCCAATAACTCCATATTTCTCCGCCCCTCCATTCCGAACCTAAAAATAAAACTTAATTCGAATATGGTTAATTAGTGAATTTATTACAGTTAAATTCCACTCACTACATGCTACAGCTACAACTATGTAAGAAAAAATAACAACTGTGAAACATGTTCTGAATTACTATTACATTTCTTACGCTATTATTAAACATAATAGAATAGTAAAAGAGGATTGTTCGTGAAATAGTATATTTGCTCATGATTTTTAACCTTTTCATACGGAAAAAATTAAAATATTATTCAAGTTTTAAAATTTGCACTCTGCAAATATGTTGCCCTCTAGGCAATGGAACTAATGTGGACTAATGGGAAATGCTGGACTGTTAGCGGCGCTGAAAACTTACGATTCGATTCTAATATCGGTTGATTTCGATATCTTTATGTCGCTACGTAACCACCCTGGCTGCTAATGGGAGCTCAATTGGACTTGAATTGAAAGTAGAGCTATTCATCTAAGCGACCACGAAACTATGGATTCAATAATAATATCGACCCGTTTCTAGCATTTTTGATATGTATCCCGACAGTACTCTTTTTCCAGACTGTAAGAAAAATAGTTAAAATTGCTCTAGATATATCAGAATTATGTTGAAACACACACAAAAATCCACTTTTATATTCTGTATAAATAGAGAGAGAGTGAGCGAGCGAGCGAGCGAGGGAGGGCGACTCAAGGCATCACCACTTCCACATTGCAAAAGCATATATCAGGAATTGAATTGAAAATCTATGTAAAGACTTTCTGCTGTGGCATGCTTCATAAGAACAATTCCAGTCTGCTCACGTGACCTTTGGGGTTCATGAATTTTTTTGCGAGCGTTCCGACTTTGAATTCTCTGTTTATACCCTCTGTTTATGCATCGAATAACTTTTCAAGAACATAAATGACATTCTATATAACGAATGTTGAGAATTACTCTCTATATGACAAATAGCTGCAAATAATAGCGCTCAACCTTTTTGAGACAAGGTGTACATAAAAATATTTTTTCCACTTTTAAGCTTCTCTTACCAATTGCAGTGCTACAATACAAGATTCTTCTTCTTGTCTTAGAGTTTGTCAGTTCTTTTGTTACAATTAATCAGTTATACACGTGTTGAAACATATACAAATACGCCTCGGGAAGGATTTTTAGCGTTTCTGAAAACTTAGGTCTGATGTACTTATTCCCTTTTGCTGGAAATAGTTGCTGCAAATAGTTGCTGCAAGGACGTAATAAATCTTTTCGGTAGAATTCACAGTCTATAGCTCCTTCACAACTTCCTTTTCATCTAAGCCTAAGTAGTTACATTTTAGACATTGAGGAAAAAGTGTGAAATTAATAAAAACCCTTCAAAGTATAGTTACGAATCTTCAATGGACCCCATTTTGCTGTTGGCCTCGCTCAACGCACTCCCGTCACTGTTGAGGGTGCACGATGGAGTTTCTCCCTTTTAGGAATACTTTCTAAGACAGTACTAGTTTTTTATAGCTGTTTCAATTGAGTTGTATTTGCTAGAACTGTCGGTTAAAGGAAACAAAATATCCTATACTCAAAGACAAATCATCTCTCTAGAAGCTCTAATGGAAAAGGAAACGAATCGTCGTAAACATGTTACGTTCTTGAAGAGGAAAACAGCAAAACATTGATTGCACAAACGAATAATGGTATCGTTTGCTTGCAAATTTAAAACTTATAGAAGTTGATGGCTTGTTAGGTGAGGGTTTAGTGAACAGGATTTTTGTACTGGGGGCCCAGGGTTCGATCCGTTCTTCTTACGTTTTGTTTCTTTAAGCTACACTGAGCTTGTTCATTCCAATTCTTTAAGCTTGAATTAAATCTAATACCAGTTAGTGAAATAAAAGTAGCTAACATTATTTTCAAATACGAGACGTTATTACATGCTTGTCACTAGCTCACAATATTCAACTTTGATATAAACTCTTGCAGCCTTCATTTAACTCATTTCTTGACGTGTTTTTTTTTAAAAACTCATGAATCGTGGCGAACAAAATTGCTTTACCAGATAATGGTGACTGCTTTGAAACCAAATGACAAGTATGAGAATTAAACGTATCATATCTGTAGTTTGGTGTGGAGAAGAAACCAAATAGCGAACGAAAGGCTTAAGAACAACCACGTTATTAATATAAACTATGTCAAAGGTTATTGACTTATATCATTAAAAAAATCGAAAGAAATTTTGAAATAACGAAAAATACTAACTTAGAATTGTGTAACTGGAGGAAAGGAAATCTAATTTAAACATACTAAAACATACCATTTAGCGCATATAGAGCGTGGATCTGTGCTCAGGGCGCTAGCTTATAATCTGGAGGTTCCCAAGTCGGAACCATGTGTGAATATTTTGTTTAAATTTAGAATTTTCGGTGATCATTAGTCGGCGATGACACACGCTTAATTGTCTTAAGGTATTTGAATATTTTGGTCTTTCAATATTTCAATGAACAAATTTTCAATAATAATAATAATAATAATAATAATAATAATAATAATAATAATAATAATAATAATAATAATAATAATAATAATAATAGTTATTATTATTATTATTATTATTATTATTATTATTATTATCAAAGTAATTCAATAACACGTTAATATCTTTAATTATTTCTCGATAAATACTCGAACTTAAGACGTCCTCGAATCTAAGTCGCACCCCGATATCGCTGGGCTAAATTAAAGAAAAATAGTAATATGTTATGGTTTTACTATTACTAAAGCACTCTTTGATATTGGTCATTTTCGACGATTTTATATATCCCTCTCCCCTCTGCATGTTGGGGGCACGGTATGACAAAAATTATCCCAGGCCCGAATGTCTTGTACGTTGAAAATTTGATCGAAATCAGTTGGATGGTTCAAGAGTTGTTCTATTTATTTATATATATTAATCTCCCCTTCTCTTATCCTCTCCTATGGACCACCGTCAAAGTGAAAATATTAAAACAAAAGTTTCTAGGCCCGAACGTCGTCTATGTTGAAAATTAGATCGAGATCGATCAGGTGGTTCAGGAGTTGTTAAGTTTTATTCATTTTTATAGATATCTCCCCTCCCCTCCTCGTACCCTATGTTCTACTATCAAAGGGAAATGATAAAAACCACCCCAGGTCCGAACCTCATATATGTTGATAATTTGATTAAGATCAGTTCGGTGGTTTAAGCGTGATGAAGTCACCAAGACAGCATTTTTATTTTTATTTTTTTACATAGTCCCCCTTTCCCTCCCCTACATTGTGCCGTCAAGGCAAAAAATGAAAACATCCCAGGTCCGAACCTTATCTATGTTGAATGTTTGATTGATTGGGATCAGTCGGATTGTTCAAGAGTTATTAAGTTTTATTCATTTTCATATATTACCCTCCCCTCCTCTTCCGCAAGTTCTAATATCAAAACAAAATAACAAAAAGCTTCCCAGGTTCGAATTTCATCTATTATCAAAATGTGATTGAGAACGATCGGGTAGTTCAAGAGTTATTCACCACCGAACATTGTCACTTTTATTTTTATATTTATAGCTGTTATGTTTCTTCCCCCTCCTCTCCATCCTCTACGTTATTCCGTCAAAGTGAAATGGTAAAATCCGTCTCTCGCGTTAATCGAGACGGGGACATATAGCCTCATTGCTGACGTCCCCATTAATCCCCCTACTCATACCCTTTAGTGTGTTTAAGTTAGTTTTTTTTTGCTTGTCTTCAGTTGCAAATTTCTAAGTTATTTTGTTTCAAAATTCTCGCATTTCTTGTATGATAATACAAGTTAATAATCTTTGACTTGTTTTATATTAATAATCTGAGTTGTTCTTAAACCTTTAGTTTCCAATTTTGTTTTGTCTGTACCCCAAACTACAGATATGACAAATTTAATTCTCATACTTTACATTTGCTTTCAAAGCGGTCGCCATCAACTGCTTAAAAGCACTTTTTCCGTCACGAAACACCCAGCAGAGGGCGTTCGATATCGTATACAGCAATGAGAGGAAACTCCGCCTTGTTACGTGACGTAACATGAAGCACGTTCCGTTCAAACACCTAAGCAAAGCTATCATTTTGCTTCTGGTGTGAAAATGGCTCACTACGAAGCTTCTGTTAAAAGCAGCGTGATTGCTTTAATTGAGCATGCGGGCATGAACTATAGCAAGGCAGACGCGAGATATGGCGTTAACCGTGCTACAGCACGGAGGTGGTGGAGGAGATATCAGGAAACAGGAGATGTAAGACGTAAAAGAAGAAGTGGGCGACAAAGAGTTTCCTCTGCCGAAGAAGACCAGAGTGTAATTGCCCAATGCCGTGAGCACCCTTTCATGTCTGCCCGACAGTTACGAGAGGAAACCAATTTCCCAGGCGATGTTACGACTGTGCGTCGTAGACTCAAATCCTTTGGTTTGAGACCATACAGAGCAGCTGTTAAGGAGCGACTAACAGAAGACCATATGGTTGACCTTCTGGCGTTTGCACAGTTAGATATTGCACGTGTGTGGGACGAGGTCGTTTTCACAGACGAAAAAATATTTTCCAGTGGAAACTTCGGGCCGAAGCGTGTTTACCGCCCCCCTGGAAAAAAGGTATGCCTCTGAATACGTTTCCCGTTCTGGTCGAATGAGACATGTAACTGTCCACTGTTGGGGATGGATATGCAAGGCTGCAAATTTCGTAGGAATCTACAGGATTCCTGGTCGCCTAAACGCCCACAAGTATGTGGAACATCTGGATGGAACGCTTCCGGAAATAAAAACTCATGTAGGTGACGGCATATTATATTTGCAACAGGACAATAGCTAGATACACAATTCAAATGTGGTTCAGACATGGTTGCAGAGGCAACATGATGTCGAAATAGTTGACTTGGTTCCTCATGGAGCAGATCTGAACCCTATTGAAAATATGTGGGCCTCTGTTGCAAGAACATTGCGGGAAACCTGTTCGAACAATCCTCCACGAACATCTAATGATCTATGGGAGCGTGTTGAAGATGCGTGGTCGATCTGTTGCACCCAACGCTATATCTCTCGCCTGGTGGATTCAATGCCACAGCGTATGGCAGCTGTAATCGAGTCCCAAGGGGACTATACACACTATTAACACTGCGTTGGTCGCGCCCTCCACCGTTACGTAAGTGTTCGCGCGTTCTACTATTGTAGATCAACATTATTTTTCTATAGTGTTATGATTTTTAGCAATATTCGGTCTTGGTTATGGTACTTATAGTATTATACACGTTTTAAAATATTTTGAAATTATTTTCTTTAATTAATACAAGAATATTGACAAAAGTAAACATTTGATACATCTTATTTTAACATATGACAATGTTGAACAGAAAATCAAATAAGTGTTTAGGTATAAGTGTTGAAATAACACCATAAATCTTCTATGATAGATCATACAGGTAGAATGATTTGATGTACTCTTTTTGAATGATCGTTTACACCGAGAAATCATCACACACGCTTTTGTGGTAGTCTGTGCACACTCATCTACCTGGTATTTTCTGCAATTTTTTTCTTGTTGACTTGTTGCGAGAACGGCTACAAAAGAAATATTTTCCTACCCCGGAAGTAATGTTTTGTGGTAATGAAACACTTTTGCTGAAGCCTAGCACAAGTCTTTCTTTGCGTCGAAGCTGTTTTGGCAAGAATTCCATGGCTAAACGTTAGTTTATTGCTGGTTTTGTCAACTCAAAAGCTAGGTCATGTAGGAAATTCTTGCGTCTGATATTCTCATCGTTCTAATTTGCTCTAACTATATCAAGAGCATTAAGACCAGCTACGTTCACCATGAATTCATCATCAATTAGGCGTAAAAATGATGCCTTGTGAGACAAGTCTATGAAAAGCTAGTATTCAAATTGGGAGTGCGAGAGTTTCTTCCCTTTATGGGATCTACATACCAGCGAGAAGGTTCTACACTTTTCTCTCTATAATAGAAAACTCACGTGTATCGAGGGAGAAGGTGGTCTAGCATTACCCGTGACTTCAACACTGGTTGTACTGGAATCTTTACTTCATCTTCAGGTATATTGTCCCGTAGATCTTCGGTATCACAGCACCCAACTGTTTCTTCAACAAAATCTTCCTCAAGCTCTTCCATGTCTTCAATCCCAAATACACTTTCACAGTCACTTTCTGCCTCTTCTAACCAAAGACGCACCTATTCCCTGTGACGCTATGACATTTCAAATATATACAAGCAGGTATTCCACAAAAGTAACGTGAAAATGTAAAACGAAATAAATCACTAATATGAAATGAACTAGTACGCCAATAGTCGCGCGATCTACAATAGTAGAACACTATTGAAATCATGTAACAAATCGGAGCAGGTACAAGAACAAGCTCTGAAAATAGACTGGAATGTACAGAAGATTGTCGGAGAAAGGTACATAACCGCTTAAGGTAGAGTGTGTTGCCAGTTGCTCAGGGTTCTAAAAATAAAAGACCTGTTCTACAATAGTAGAACGCGCGACCACTGCAGTGTTAATAAATGCTCGCCCACAACACCATCAGCCCTCTCGAGGGCTACCTAATTCGACCCACTTATTAACAAAATTTTATGAAATACATTACGCGACACCAGTGAATGTAATTGTCTCAGTATGTTCTGCATTAATAAAGAGGCTAACGTGCGAGACTTGGTAGCCGAGTGGTATTATGCTTGCTATGTAAACCAAAACCTCCTGTAACAGTGGTTCGAATCTAGTGAAGAAGACCCCTACTTTTTATCACCAGGGATATTTGCAATACGCCTTCTGCTATGTCCGCCTTCATACGGTCTATTATATGACACATAATATGGACCGCCATAAGTTTTTACTTAGTAAACAATTTATAAATATATGAACAAATACCTAGGTATATAGTACAATGGAATATAGTACAATGGAATATATGGAGTAACAATGGAATATAGTACTTTCGTCCGACTGACGTCGCTCTGCAAATGTTCATTGTATTACACCGGAAGATGAATTAAATAAAGACTGGAAAATTTGATATTAAAATTGATACGTAATAAGTTAAAGACAAAATATGTAATTATAATCTCATATTTGAAACTAATTTCGACTACAATTAATTCTCTACCTGCTTTCATAAATAATCCAAACCAAACTTCGAGGTTTGGAATGCACAAACTAAGTGTAGCCAATAGAAAAAATAACAAGAAGAGCAGAGATTCGAACCCACGACCACCAGCGTAAGAATTCCTTTTACTAACCCTTCATCTATCAAACCATGACGTGAACATGACTTTTGTAAGTTATAAATTTGTATCCAAGAAACACCATTAAGCGTATGTGCAACTACTCCTTTGCTCTTTTTCTCTTCAAAAGCGTAACATGTTTAGGACGATTCGTTTCGTTTTCCATTAGAGTTTCGAAAGAGATTATTTGTGTTTGAGTGTACGATCTTTAGTTTCCTTTAACCGACACTTCTAGCAAATACAACTTAATTCACACAGCAGTAAAAAAAAAGAAAAAAACTCGTACTCCCTTAGAAAGTATTTCTGAAAGCAGAAGCTTCATCATGCATCCTGAACAGTGACGTAACTAACGGCAGTGCGTTGAGGGAGCCCAGAGTAAAACGGGGCCCATTGAAAATTCGTAATTTCGCTATTTTTCCTCGATGTCTAAAATGAGACTACTTTAGCCTTACATGAAAAAGAAGCTGTGGAGGCGACTGCGAAGTCTACTGAAAAGATTTATCACGTCCTTGCAGCAACAACTTTAAGTTTTCGAACAGTAATGAAGAACAAGATTGATCGAAATTTTAACTTAGAATGAAATAACTAAAAATCAAATCTTATATAACTCTCATTGATAGTAGTGTTCCGTATTTGTTTAGACGCCTATTCTTTTATAACTTTACCTATGGTGCATGGAGTTGTTGGTTACATCCAGCTCGCGCTGAATGAACTTTATTATGTGCATGAGTGTCCTCGGGTTTCTCTCGTTTCCACCCACTTTTTTCATTAAACAATTTCATTTATTTCTCACCATTACTCTCTCCATTAGCATAGTCGGCATAATCGTGGGACGCAAAAATTAGATATTTCATTTCATTTTTCTTTTATAACTGTATATCACTTTTTCTGTGATGAGAGCAACATCTAAGCGAGTATTCAGTAAATTAAACCACTAAAACATATATTCATTGCACAATAATGCACATGAAGTTTAGCCCTTTGGCAATCTTCAGCATGGACAGCAAAAAAAGCCAATACATTGATATTGAAACAGTAGTTAACGAATTCCTCTGCGAAAAAGATCATCCGTACTGTTGTGTTTCAGACGATAATTTATAATTATACTTAGTTGGTTGAAATTTCTCCATATTTGTGGGGGCGAGACACTGAAAAAATCCCTACCAAGAGGTGAAGGTGACATGTAAAAGTAGTGAAATACGAACGAAATTAGTGTCGAATTCATATGCAAAGATGAAAAGTGACACTGTGGATGCTGCGTAAGTCCGAAAGAAGCCTTGGTTGGCTTCGAGTTGACAATGGGAGGGTGGCAGGAATAAAGAATCGAAAATATCCTATATTTGTGTCGAATGGATAGTTTTCGGGATCACTGACATAAAAGGTGATATTTCAGATGTGTATATGTCCAAGGTTGACCATATTGAAATGGGGTCATAGGAAGAACCAGTAAATACTTCAGAACAGTTCCTTTTTGGTGCGTTTCAAGACACTGAGAGTGAAAAGTGATAATGCACAAATCACATTCTGAATTATCTTAGATATGACTTCTGGGAAAGTGTCGTTGCTCCAGTGAAGCATTACTAACTGATCACTCCCTAAAATCGTCACTGTTTTGCAGGGCCGTAGACAGAAATGTATTTCAGCGATCGAAAGCTCGACAGGAATTTATTTCAGCGATTGAGGGCATAATTTACTAAAATGTCTATCATCCAGGGGCGGATCCAGGATGATAGTTTGGGAGGGGCGGTCGTTCGAAGTCAAATCAAGGTAAGAGCGGATTGCAAAAAAAAGAAAAGAAAGAAAAGAAAAGAAAGAAAAGAGCTCTTTTGTAGAATTATCTTTCTTAAGAAAGTAAGGCCTATCTACTTTAGGTTTTAATTTGCGTTTATAATACTAAGATGAAAAATACTTAGGGTATGTTTTATTTTTAAAATAAACCCTTAAAAAGTTCCCTATTCTGGGAGATGCGCTCACCCCAAGCAGACTTCCCTGGATCCGCCCATGCTATCAGCATCTACAAAATTAGATATATATACAAACAAAAAAGTAGTGATTTCGTTGGGGCAAGAGCTCTGGATTGCCAAGGCCTGCATCCTGTGTATGTCCCTGCTGCTCTGAATTGTCAAAGCTCCTCTTCAAAGGTAAGACATAAAATGTAAATAATAAACGTGTAACATAGAATACAATATAAATAGAAAATATGTTATAATTAAGAAATAGAAAATAATTATAAAATATATTTGAAGGACAATTTAAAAAGATCAATAATACTTGAAAGTAAAATATACTTTTAAAACAATTTTGCATTTATGCAGGGCTACAAACAAATGAGGAGTACCATGTAAATTTAGTAAAAATATAATATTGGAAAATTATTTTGAATTAAACTGGCTGTGACTACATTACTTCAAACTTGAACTTGTGGAATATACAGTATGAGCGTAGCTCAAATAAAATAATCAATAAGAATGGTCTTGATTGGAAGCTCGGACCATCCACGTAAAAATAACTTACATTAACCATTCACCTAACAGACAATGACGCACAGGGCTTGGCCCTCCTTTATCAGGTGGTTCTATCAAATGTAACTTAATTAAAACAATAGTAACAAATTTTAAAGCTTTAAAAAGTGTCCTGAAGAAGAGGAAGTTCATTTTGCACATTGTAACTAAGTTGCAAGAGGTTTACGTCCTAACTGAACGGCGCATCTACCGAGTCAACTTTTGGAATATCCCCTTAAGGTTGCTTTCAACGCAGCTAAGGGAAACGTATGTGAGCGAGTAATACAATCCTCCGTAGCAGAATGGATAAAGTCATGATTCGATAACCACAAGGTTCGTGTTTCGAAACCCGTTGCCGAAACCAGATATTTTAAAATCTTAATTCCTCAGTTCTGAAGATCTTTCTCTCCTTTCGTAATCATCTGATGCTCTAAAAAGAGTTCTCCACATTAATTCGACAACTGCCTAATGTGATAATCGCAGTTCGAAAACTTCCCTTCTTATCTTTCACAAAATTAGAATTTTCGTCATAATACGAATGCTGACCGATCATTTTTCCCCAATTCTAAATCTGTGTATACAAATCATCCCTCTCTGTCTCCATACTGGAATCCCTCTCTCTCTCTCTCTCTCTCTCTCAATGTCACGCAGGAAGTCATCTGACTTGAGATCAAAGCTTCGACTCTTGAAACCAAATGTAAGCTCTTTAGCAATGTGCTATCGTAGCTCTATAGGTTTGTTGTTAAAACCAGTGTCTTTTAGACTTTTTTCGGGGGGGGGGGGAGGAAGAGATTCTACGGCGACATAAGATTTTCACTTTTTATTAGTGTATTACTATACATTTGATCAAAAAATACGTATTTATGAAGCTCAGGAGAGGGGGAATTACACCCTCCTGTCCTGCCCAAATGACGCCCGTAAAACATTTGCTTGCACTTACGGAAAAGAAATTCAATGAATCATTGAATAAAACTCGTTTCTGTCCGTAGATATTTTAGAGCTCTTGGCAATTTCCATAGATTTCTTAGGGAGCATCTTACTAACTTGCACTCTTTAAAGAAAGAAAAGAATGAAACTAAAGATATTTATGAAGCTCTGGGAAGATTGTGTTACTTTCCTTTAATTTAGGCTCTTAAAAATATTTCAGAACAAACGAATGGAAAAGACTGTTTTAAAGCTATAACGTTGTAAACTTGATTCCTGTTTCTTTTTCAGCTGAATGGAAAGAGTGTATTACGTCACACACACTGCTTTAGACAAGGAGAGGTGGAGGACGGGGAGGAATTGGAATAAATACTAGAACCAACAAATCGATTGATACATGTATTGCGGGAATGCATAAGAAAACTGGGCAAGACTTTGTTATTTATTGGGACTTAGAATTTTTGTAACAAATTTTGTGCCGCGGACTGTGCAACCACATGTTTGGTTTTTGGTCCATTTTATCCGCATTTGATGAGGTCCTATTACCTTGTATAGTTATATGGTTATGTATAGGGGTGCATTATCTATCATAAGACATGGGTACATTGGTACACCCCTTTAAAATTTTGCGAGGTATACCATGGCCCACCCCTTAAATTTTGGAAAATATTAAAATTTAAACATTTGGTATTATAGTATAGGAGCTCAATACGTATCATGATAAATTTGGATGGTCCACCTCGTTCCCTTTTAGGGGTACAAAATTGCCAAAAATATAAACCTAAGCAATACGTTGTACCACGTGTTTGGTTGTTGGTCCATTTTAACCCCTTGGATGAGATCCTATTATCTTATATGATACAGGGGTCCATTTCCTATCATAAGACATGGGTATATTGTTGCACCCTTTTTAAAATTTGGCAAGGGTACACCCCGTCAATTTTGGAAATTCTCCAATTTAAGCATAGTACAGGACCTCAATATGTTTCGGTGGTCCTATTGCCAAATTTATTAGTACAACCACGTGTTCTTTTATTGACTCAATTTATCCTCTTTGATAAGGTTATAAGGTATGGACGGGTATCCCCTTTCAATTTGGTAGAACCCTTCGGGTGTAGTACGGTCACGTGATCAATGATTTGGTTTTGGTGCGCGAAGAGATCCCTGGTCAATGTTCTCTAGGAATTAGGTAGAAACCTTGCCCAGGGTTCTCGTCTTATATCGCACAGTTCTTTAGGAGAATCTGATAACGTAGTATATATCATATTGATGGAATGAACAATAAAAACATAGATAAGCATGAATTGTATTTTATTCATTTTTCTGGTTTCTTCTTTTTCTTTCTTGTTACACTAAGGTATTGACAATGTTTGTATATTGAGCTGGGTTTCTTCATTATACCTCCTTTTCTTCTTGATTGCGATGATTTGTTTCCATGTTTTGCAGCATAGCACCCATTTGCAAAGCTTTGTATTGTGAATTCTGTAAAAAGAATGAGGAAAAAGATGATTAGTATAGAAATAGATGATGATAAAACAAATACACTTACAATGATAAATATGATAAAATTACCTGGAAGGTTTATTGCAGTAGTCTAGATCATTAACCGTGGGTACTGTTGTGAACAAGTATTGAATTTCACGCAGAGATTTTCCTTGGGCTTTACAACACAAATAAAAATAAGCATAATAGCCACATACGGATAAACCAAGACTTTGCATTTGGCTATTATTATATTTATAGTACATACAATGAAGTTTTAAGAATGCAACATGTTGTGGTACATAAGGAGGAAGACCATAGTTGTCAAAACATTCTCTAACACAGCGGTTATCAATATAAATTGCAATCCAATGGCTTCCTAGTTTTGCTGATGGATCTGTATTTACAATGATTGCCAGATTAAGAGAAATCCGTGAGGGCAACTCGTCGCTTGCAAATACCCCGGTAAAATGATTTCTAAATAATGGACTACCGTTTAAAGCACTAGCTAATTTTAATGTATTCAACATCGTAAATGGAAATGATACATAACGTATACGTACCTTGTAATTTAAAAGTCCAGGATAATGTTGCGCTGGTGGTCGATCTCTAGGAGTGAGGAAAACTCCCCATACACAATACAGTTTGCAGGTGCTGCTAATTTCTCTTATAAATGAACTTCCAATTGGATGGCTCCATGTCGTTGTAAATTCCAATAGTGATAATCTCCAGCAGAAAAATCCAGAGTTAGATCAAAAACAAACAGTGTATATCCATTCTTGTAGTCGGCTCTTGAAATTGTATTTCTAGTATTGGTAAAATGTATGCCAGAGCCTGAGAAGAAAGTGTGGTACGATGAAATGTAGAGATTTTCTTCAAAGTTGGCTTGCAATGGTTTTGAAGGTACAGCTTTTCCATCCACGTACAATGTAAAGAAATTAACACTTAAAAACCGATGGACGATCCTGAGCGTCCATTCCTTTACTAACGTTGAATCCGCTGGACGCTCACGAGCGTCCAGGCATTTAAACCCTTAAAAAGAAAGGATATATATACTTAATTTCAGACTTTTTAAAATATAGTCAATTTCCTACTCCTTTCTGTGTTGCAGGGTGACAACAGTCAGATTCTGCTCCTGATATGCAGTCATAGGCAAATTTGTCCTTTGCGTCCAGACATACGTGCTCCATTCATATTTCTGTTTCTTGCCCTTCATGTGCGCGTTGCAGAGGTAACATGTTTCTGCTTCATTCCGATAAGAAACCACGGCAAAGAAAACACAGCTCATAACAGCGTGTATATTGTGTGACCTTAGCATTTGGTGCGTGTGTTTTGCTTTTGTCTTTATTTTCTCTGTTGCTCCGTTTCTATAGGCAGTAATGGATCGTCCGATTACAAGTGCAGGAATTACCGCGGTACATGGTTCGACTCGTAAAGGATATCTAAGTGATGAGGTAATCGCGGAAATAATGAATGATTCAGATTTTCACGGTTCTTACACAGATACAGAAAATGAATGGAAAGAATCTGAAGAAGATTTGTTTTCCAGCAGTTGTGATGAACTTACAACTGAAATACCAGTTGGGAGAAAAAGAAAGAGATGCATTGTTGTTACGAGGGTTGATGCAGCGTTGGGTTGGGTTGATCAAATTCAAAGAAAAACAAAACCTTTCTGTGGTGCACCTAGCGTAAATCCAAACATAAATCTTGCTCCTGAAAGTCTTCATTTTGATATATTTTCATACTTTTTGGGGCAAAACTTTTTGGCAAATGAAAGGGTACTTTGAAAATTGAGGCAAATAGGTACGGACAGCAACAAAATAACAAGGAAAAAAGAAGGGACCCTTCAATAATTGTATCTTGATGTACCAGTATATTAGCATACATTTCACAAAATTTCTCTGACCAACTACAAAAAAGAAACAAGATATGATATTTTAAAATAACCCTTGGTTTCTGCCGGACAGGGCGGTTTCGAAATTTAAATCCCCATCGGCCTTTAAGTGTTAATGTTTAGATGTTGAAAGTCAAATGGTTTGCTGGTAATAGTTCCACTGGATGCTTCATTCGATGTACATCCTACAATAATACGATTTGGCAATGTTCCCATAAACAGGTTATTAATAGTTTTGGATTGTATATCCTTCGGGATGGTAAATGATTTCATTTGAACCCTTGTCAGAGGATACTTTGTCGGTGTAGATTGTAAAATTTTATTGTGTGCCAATTTGACACTAGGGCTAAAACGGACTTTTTTCACCTGCAACGATGCATCTAGAATATTGATTTTTGCATTGACACCACTTTCACTGGCCATGAGACAAAAGTTTGGACGTAATTCCACTCCATGAATTAAAAATTTATCTTGATTAAAAATGTCACAATGAAGATGTCCAATCATATCGAATTTCATACTTAGTTTTGTCAGTTCATAGCGTTGTTGAAATCATTTGTTCTCACTTGTGATTGCGTTCATATGACCAGCCGTATCTTGAAACCACATTGCTGTTTGTAAATGTGTATTTTTAGCTCCATGACTATAATTGAGCAGTTTTTCCATGTACGAACGATATGGATGATTATGTGACGGAAATGAAATCAGTTTATTGTTCAAGTAGATTTGTACTTCACTAAACATAGCATTTAAAAAATGATTGACAGGTGCAATTGCTTTATCCGTATTGGTGAAGGAGGAACCATCTGGTTTCACAATTTGTGCTTCGATGTATAATAAGGTTTGTGGCAAATCAATGTATTCATCACTGCTACCACTCACTACAAATTCTATTGGTGAGTTTTCAGCTATTGAACTAATTGGTTTGTACCCTATAATACCATTGTCCAGAACACTGGTTTGCATGGGTAACGTTGAAAAAATGTTCAATTCACTTTTTACACATTCACAGGATTGATGATGTAAGAAAGCCATCATTGAATTAATCAAAAATATTTGGTGACGATGCCAATGATTTCTTCTTCTTATGTGATAATTTACGTCTCTTCGTAGGATTGATGGTGTTGTTGATAGTTGGAAGGTCAACCTCAAACTGAGAGCAGTCATCCCATTTTCGTTTATGATATCCACTTCCCAGCATAGTTTTCAACTTTTTTTTAGCTTTTTCTTGTAAATTTGATTTTGCCTCTTGTATACGTTGATGAAACGATTCTTCCAGCGGTTGATTCGAGATCACAACATCATTAATCATATTGGCACCTGATTTTAATAATTTTTTCCCACAGTTTTAGCTCCTTGCTTCACAAGTGGTAACACTGAACGAAATAAGCCACCAAGGAAACTTCCAATGCCATGTCCTGCTTGATAGGAACTTCCCACATAGACGTTGCCGATACCGGATAACGCTTGTTTTTGGTAGTATTGCAAATACGGATCAGTCATGACGACGACGACGACGGAAATGTAGTTTTGTACACACCGTTCCAAAGGTGAATGGCATACGATGACCTGTGCTATCCTTTATATCGATTTGTATTTGCTCAAAATTCATTTTTTCCACCGGAACATAATGTGCAGGATTAAAGATTTGTACTGCATTACTTCCAAAAGTATGATTCGCAAGGTCCATGTTGACTATTCGTAGCAAGGGTACCATTGTATCTCCAACAATGACAGATTCAATAATGTCACAGTAGACGTACATTTGTGATGGTAAACCTAATCGTACATCCGGTGTATATTGTCCCTTTTCCATATCTTTTAAATCACTTTTCGGTTCAAATCCAAGCATTAAACTAACACTTGGTGAGAATTGTACAGAAGTATGGATTCCTTATTAGGATGTCTTATGAGGCATATATTATTAGTTGCATCATGGGATATAAATAAATTGGTTTCTTTATGATGTATATTAATTGCATGAATAAGATCCCGTATATTGTTATAATAGCGTACAGGGATCGTTACAACCTTCCACGGTTCTTGATCATTACTACTTGATGATTTGTAATATATTTTATTGTTTTCACTGTTAATGTTGAGTAAAGAATGTGGATAATGAATCTCTACAATTGCCACATCCCATTTCTGGCGAAACTCTACACGTCGTTGTAATTTCGTAATATATGAAGTCAATGTATTTTCTGGAAAATAATCCATGGAACTATTACTGGGAAGTGTAACGTAAAAATCTTGATCAGGTTCCATTCTTCTTCTTCTTCTTCCTCAATGAAGTTGCAGGGATCCACGAATTGAATGAGGTAGGATATTCTTTCCACTCCTCTCTGCGACGAGATACTCCTTTCTGCGACCTTTGTTCTTGTACGTAATATTTTATCGATGAGGAACGTCGAAGGGAGCCGTACTGGTTGTAATTCTTCTCTGTAGAAAACACCATCGATGAGCTGATGATTTAAATCCTCTAGTCGATACACTGGTGGGTTTCTTGGTACAATGGCTTTTACTCTAAATATTTCCCAAGTCCAGTTCTCGAGGTAACCCTTGTCAAAGATACGTTTTGTTTTACTTATACGAACAGTATCACCAACAGATAAATCCGTATCTTGTTTTGAACGTTGTAGCTTTTTGTCGTATAAGTTATGCCACACCTCCAGTAAATTATCTTGAGAAACGTTTGCAGGTGCCATTTGAATACGGGAATGCCGACTTTCATTGTATGCTTTTACAAGTAAAGGCAATACTTTGATGTAATTGTATGTTTGATATTTGGTAAAGTATTTCCACATACGATGTTTCAATGTCTGATTAAATCTTTCTGCGATGCTGACTTTAATATCTGGATCATTTGTTTAACATGTTGCACGTTGTGTTTCCTGAGAAACTTTTGTACTGTCTTGTTGGTAAATTCAGTTCCTTGATCACTACGTAGCACAATTGGTTTCCTGTCCTGGAAAATCATTTCAAATGCATTCACTATATCCTCGGCACTTTTCGATTTTAGTGGTACAGCCCACCCGTACCGACTAAACACATCAATCACTGTAAGAATATAACGGTAATTGTCATTATAGTTATGAAGTGATTGTAAATCATTTAAATCACATTCCCATTGATCATCAATATTGTTGACAAGATAAAAATCTCTACGGAAACGACGACGTACAGGACGATGTAACGTGTAGGTAGGGTGTTTGTTTAACCAAAGTTTTATTTTGGCTAGAGGTATAGATTTTCCTGTGGCTTGCCATAATTTCTTTGCAGTAGAAAACGATGCAGGGTGTGTTGGATTGTAATAAATGGATTTCAACTTTTTGTTCATGGTTTGTACGTTGACCATTGTGAAATGATACGTTTTCCTTTTGGTCGGACTTCTAAAATATCATCATCATCTTCTTCTTCTTCTTCTCCGGAAGAAAATAATTCAGGTGCTGGTTTTGGTGGTGCCGATCCTTCAGATGATTTTGTACTATTATGCTTGACAATATAGTTTAATCTTCGTGGATTACCAATCAATTCTTGAGGTGTGTTTGACGATGCAAGTTAGTTGCAAAACAATTCCCAGCCTTGAGGATTAGAATGTTTCCTCGGTCGAGTCACATCGCACATTAAATCTACAATATTGGATCCATGTATTTTATTATCGTTGATGTACACTGTTCCTTTATGATCCCACGTAATTGCGTCATCTTGTTTTAAACGACGGAATAGTAGTTCGGCTTTCTTACGATACATTTGTGGTATTGCGGCTAAAATTTCTTGTTTCGTGCTATCGTCAACATTCGGGACGTCACCATCAGGTTTCATTCATGTAATTGTAAGTGGTATTGGTTCTTCTTGTTTACGTATCACATAAAGATATTTCTGTAATATTCTATTGTACTGATTCCATTTTTCCTCATCACTTGGATACGATGTATTCAATATAGATTGCATTTTACGATCGAGATTAGATTCTCGATTTTCACTCGCACGGGATGATGATGCATGCATTCGTTGAAGCATTTCTGGTGGCACTAAAACCATCTTCTTGCTATGTTCCATGATGTTTATTGTTTAAACAAAATACTGGATAACACACTTCCTACAATAGGTGCAAGTAATGCAGGTAAGAATCCTCCTTGTTGTACGGCTAAATGTTTCTTCTTTTTATCCAATGATTTTATATGTCTACGAGATAGCGGAGCGTGTTCTTGTCTTCTGCGCACTTGTCAGTGGAACATTGCCTTTTAACACATTATAACAACATTCGCAAATACAATGGATTAATGAAGCGTCTTCATTGTCAATAATAGCTTTAAGCAATCTTGGTCTAGCTTTGTGCAGTGCACGTAGCAGATCAGCGTGTTTCACTGTAGGAGACATCGTGACAGACTAAGTCATTCTTTTCACATGCACAATAATTTAAACATGTTTTGTTGCTACGTAAACGTAATGATGCAAATCGTCGGAAAAAATATTTGTACAAAATCGCATTTCATGGGGTGTATCTTGTTTAAGAAACATCAGTAAATAGCCATGTGGATTTCTTGTTGCGTCTACATAACGTTCTTGTAGAAACAGTGGATACTCAGGCAGGATTTGATAACTCATTGCTTGATTTGTGACTTGTCACGTGGATTTTTAAACAACACCAAATACGAACAATTTAAACTTATATTTCTATTTGCTTTACTTTGATGAAATACATTTTGTGTTATAAAAATCACACTAATATTTCGATGATGCGATCCTTTCGTGAACATATCAACAATATCACTATTCACTTCTCGCATATGGTCATCAATAATAATCAAATGTGGTCCATCTTGAGGCTGAAAATCTTTCATTCGTGAAATTCTACTGCAACCGGCATTGTTGCATACACGTCTTGTCATTCTGTATAATACCAGTATATCTTACGAAATTTTGCATTGATCATGGTTGGGAGATATGACAGTAATCGCTTCACAAAATACGTTTTTCCACACCCACTAGGTCCTGCGAGAATACAGGTAAATGGATGTTTCCGCTGTGTATTCATTATGAACACTAACACCTTGTTTCAAAAATGTTGCGTATTTAAAGCGAGTACAAAATTTTTTGTTTTAGTTTGTAAATTCTTGCACTCACTAGTAAATGATTGCGAGAAACGGAAAAACTGTTTATCTGTTTATCGAATAGTTGAAAACCGTTTATTTGTTAATCGAATAGTTGAAAACCGTTTATTTGTTAATCTAATATTTAATAATATTTTAAAAAAGTTTAACGGTTAACCGTGAAAGCTAATCACTATTTGATTTAAATTGTATTTGAAAAATTTTTCGTTTGAAATTTGATTTGAAATTTTTGTTTCAAAAATTTTGTTTGAAATTTTTTTGTTTCAAAATTTTGGTTACAATTATGTTTTGTTTGAAATTTGTTTTTCGTTTAAAAAATATTGCTTCAAACTTTTTGTTTTGAAAATTCTTTAGTTTGATTTTTTTTCATTTCAAAATTTTTGTTTCAATTTTTGTTTTGAAAATTATGGTTTGATTTTTAGTTTGAAAGTTGAAAAAAAGTTTTAAATGCCACGAATCTTCTTCAAAGTTTCCACCTAATTCCTAGAGAACATTGACCAGGGACCTCGTCGCGCATCAAAACCAAATCATTGATCACGTGACCGTACTACACAAGAAGGGTCCTACCAAATTGAAAGGTGATACCCGTCCATACCTTATAACCTTATCAAAGAGGATAAATTGAGTCAATAACCGAACACGTGGTTGTACTAAAAAATTTGGCAATAGGACCACCGAAACATATTGAGGTCCTGTACTATGCTTAAATTGGAGAATTTCCAAAATTGAAAGGGTGTACCCTTGCCAAATTTTAAGAAGGGTGCAACAATATACCCATGTCTTATGATAGGAAATGGACCCCTGTAATCATATAAGATAATAGGATCTCATCCAAGGAGATAAAATGGACCAAAAACCAAACACGTGGTACAACGTATTGCTTAGGTTTATATTTTTGGCAATTTTGTACCCCTAAAAGGGAACGAGGTGGACCATCCAGATTTATCAGGATACATATTGTGGTCCTATACTATAATACCAAATGTTTAAATTTTAATATTTTCCAAAATTTAAGGGGTGGACCATGATATACCTCCCAAAGTTTTAAAGGGGTGTACCAATGTACCCTGTCTTATGATAGATAATAGACACCTATACATGACCATATAACTATATAAGGTAATAGGACCTCATCAAATGGGGATTAAGTAAACCAGAAACCAAACATGTGGTTGTACTAAAATTTGGCAATTTTGTACCCATGAAAGGGAACGAGGTGGACCACCTAAATTTATAGTGATACATACTAGGGTTCTATACTATAATACTAAATGTTTAAATTGGGCAATTTCCAAAATTTAAGGGGTGTGCCAAGGTACCCCTCCCAAAATTTTAAAGGGGTGCACCAATGTACCTATGTCTTATGATAGATAATGGACCTCTATACATGACCATATAACTATATAAGGTAATAGGACCTCATCAAAGGGAGATGAAATGGACCAAAAACCAAACACATGGTATCCTCTTCGTCAAAAGTTCCTTTACATCGCCGTGACGGGTATGTGAGCGCGCAGTACTCTAAGGAAGGGATGGTTGCATAATAAATTGTGTTTAATTTTGAACAGTTTTTTTTGACTAGGGAAATATCGTAGGTATAGAGAGTAAAGACACAGATTTCAAGCATCAGTGCACTGTCATCTCTGAAAAGATTCGTATTATTGCCTTATATGTTAAGTTAAACACCACAACATCTGTCACTGATAGCGTAGACCATTTTACTTTTGAAAATTGCCACTTTAGCTTATTTGTCCAAACATTAATCTCCAGACATGATGTAGAGAGAAAAGAAAGAAAGAGATACAACATCTGTAAGATTTATGTAATTCACTAAGGAACTATAGGGACCGACTGAGCTAATTACTGCTATTAGCGCTTTTCACTCTTCAGGAATTTACTACGACATGTTTCGTAAGTCCTAAATATGTGAATGAATTATATCATTCACTCACTATAATTATTTGGAAATGGAAAGTGATTACGCTGAACGTGAATATGTTTCGCTGTCGTAAAGCAAGGACCGTAATAAATGTAAATAAGGTTCTCATTATTATATAAAAAACAGAAATATTTAGTCCGTGTATAGAACAATATAATACAGTAACTAAGCAACATCATAATCACTAACGCCCGCATATTTTTTCCAACGAAGGGGGGTGGGCAAGGTCCGATATAGAAAAATCTTTGAGTTTTACGTCCCACGTTTATTCCGGTTAGGCTAAGTGAGACGGTGATGATGAGTAATGAATGAAATGGTGGAATGAAGAAAGTGGGAGGAAACGGGAGAACGCCGAGAAAACCCACGCACACGGTATTTGTCTAACACAAAGTTCAATTGGCGTGGGCTGGGAACGAACCCGGTACCCCAAGCAGCAGAGGTGAACACTGTACCACTGAGCCACCACGGCCCCTGAGTCAAACGGCCCCGCGTCAAAAGAGCCCGGGTCAAAAGGTCTCCGCAACAAAAGGATGCGAGTCAAAAGTCCCGAATCGAAACGCAACTCCTCAAAAGAGTCCGGGTCAAATGGGGCCGAATCAAAACGCACCTCATAAATAGAGCCCGGGTCAAATGCGTCCCACGACAAACTGACCTAAATCAAAAGGCCCTGCGTCAAACGGGCCCGGGTGGGAAAGATGTCCGTTACGAAAGGCCCCGAATCAAACGGCCGTGTGTCAAAAGTTTACGGGTTAAAAGGGCCCGAGTCGATAGGGGACGAATCAAAACGCCCCTCATTAAAAGAGCCCGGGTCAAACGGGTCCCACGACAAAATGATGTAAGTCAAAAGGGCCTGCGTCAAACGGGCCCGGGTGACAAAGGGTCCCGCTACAAAAGGTCCTGCTACAAAAGGTCCCGCGTCAAACGGCCCTGTGTCAAAAGGCCCGTCATAAAAGGAGGTCGGGTCAAAATGGTTCCACGACAAAATGACCCAAGTCAAAAAGCCCTGCGTCAAACGAGCCCGGGTGAAAACCAACGCACACGGTGTTTGTCCACCACAAAGTTCAATTGACGTGGGCTGGGATCGAACCCAGGATCCCAAGCCGCAGAGATGAAAGCTCTACCACTGACCCACCGCGGCCCCTAAGATAAACGGCCCCTCGTGAAAGGACCCGGGTGAAATGGTCTCCGCAACAAAAGAGCGCGAGTGAAGTCCCAAATGAAAACGCCCCTCATCAAACGGGCCCTGGTCAAAAGGGGCCGAATCAAAATGCCCCTCATTAAAAGAGCCAAGGTTAAAGGGTCCCTCGACAAAATGACCCAAGTCAAAAGGCCCTGCGTCAAACAGGCCCAGGTGAAAAAGGGTCCGATGCAAAAAGGCCCGAGTCAAACGGCCCCGGGTTAAAAGGGCCCGAATCGAAAGGACCCTCATAAATAGAACCCGGTCAAACGGGTCCCACGACAAAATGACCTAAGTCAAAAGGAAATGCGTCAAATGGGCCTTTGTCAAAAATGGGCCCGCTATAAAAGGGCCTAAATCAAACGGCCCCGCGTCAAGGGGTTTCCTTGTCTAAATGTCTCCACAACCAAAGTTCCCGAGTCAAAAGGACCGAATCAAAACGCCCCTCATCAAAAGGGCCCCGGTCAAAAGATCTTCGCAACAAAATGGCCCGAGAATAGTTTGTTAACGCAAAAATTTGGGATTTACGTAGCGATATTAAACATAACAATTATAATGACTGTCTGCATTTTTGCATTACGTTACTATACTCAGAATTTTTGCGAAGACTGTTCAAGAATGACAACCAACGTCAGTAAAAGAAATGAAATGAAATCTTTAAGTTTTATGTCCCACGGTTATGCCGGTTAGGATAAAGGAGAAGCTGAGGATGAGAGATGAGTGAAATAGTGGAATGAAGAAAGTGGGAGTAAACGGGAGAACCCCGAGAAAACAGACGAGCACGGTGTTTGTCCACCACAAAGTCCACACGGCGTGAGCTGGGATCGAACCAGGAACCCCAAGCACCGGAGGTGAACGCTATACCACTGAGTCACCGCGCCCGCACCAATGTCAGTAACAGAGGCGACTTTTGATGGCAGATACAATTTTAAAAATTAACATTTTACGAATGTAATCCACGAGAACTGGGCAAATGTACGACGGAATTTAATTTACGGTGGAAAACATTAATGGTCTCAAAAGTTCAAAAAAGAAAAAAACACAACCACTTTTTGTCCATTGTTATTCAAATGTTATTATTATTATTATTATTATTATTATTATTATTATTATTATTATTATTATTACGTTTTCTATTATTATCATTAATATTATTAATAATATAAAGGTCAGTGGTAGCCCATGCTTTCAAACCAGTACACGCCACTGCTCGAAACAGTTAACTCTACATTAACATCGGTCGTCTTTCGATCATTTTATGTTACTTCGTCCCACTCTCCAAAGCTGTGCAAAGGTGCCTTCTTAATCCTTGCCCCAAGGCAAGAAAAGCAAACAATATTTTCGCAGGGAGTGACTCAGAACGCACACAGCTCGCTGTATAGCTGCAAAAGAGCTATGGGTAATTAGTTGCCCTCTTGTTACAAGGCGTTTAGTCAGTACATATCAAGGATAGTTCCGCTAGTTGAACATTGATTGACTGTTAGAATACAACAGCAGCATACAACCGTCCCTTCTGTTTACTTTTCACGAATATTTTTCACCTTAATGCGTACAGGTGACGTTTTGCGTATTTAAATGACATGCTGTGTCAAGTATATATTCCCAAAAAGATATGAGTACTCAAAAGGCAAAAACATGTAGCTATTTTTGTTTTCCCCTTTTCTACTAGCCAGTGGAAGTGTGTATGGTTGTTTCACATCCTTCTTGTAGTTTGCTTACTATTCCTTCTTTTCAGTTGAGCTTTTGGCTACGAATATCACCGCGACAAGTTGTGATTCTTATGATAGTGGCGTATTTTCGCCACGAGAAATTACGGAAATAATAAAATAATGTAGACTACGATGCTTTTGAAACGGACGATGAACGTAGTTTGTAGGAAGATTCTAGCATCAGTTTGTTACACACATGCCTTTTTTTGATATAGCCTCGCTGCTGAACGGGACGTTAAACCAGTGGCGGAGTAGACACACACATTATATATACAGGGTGGCCCATTTTAATCTTTACACGGAAATATCTCGAAAACGGTTGAGCATAAAAGAACTGAACAAAAACTCAAATAGGAAATACCATGGGGGAAATCGAACGGTGATGTCGCGATGCCCTCAGGGCCGCTCTTCAAGGGGGCCCGGGGCTAAATTAAAAATATTAAATGGAAACATGGGACGAGTGACACTTCATTTGATAGATCTTTAAAAACGAAAAGGCGATGTGGCAAAAGATTTTTCATATCGGTCACCGTGTTCAAAATGGCTGCCAAATATGTTACCTGTATCACATAAACGTCCTGTAGCACTAATATGAAAACGGTTGAACATAAATGAACCAAACAAAAACTCAAATAGGAAAGTCAAGGGGCAAATCGAATAATGTTGTCGCGGTGCCCCCAGGGCCGCCTTTCATCTTAGCCCAGGCCCAACTTAGAAATTTTATATGAAAATATGGGTCACGTGACACATCGTTCGATAGATCTTCATACACTAAACAGCGTTGTGACAAAAGATTGTTCATATGGGACACCGTTTTCAAATTGGTCGCCAAGACATCTTGTCTGTGTCGGATAAAACGTCCAGTACCACTAATATGAAAACGGTTGAAGATAATAACGGATGAACAGAATAAAACTCCTATAGAAAATCACAGAGGGTATTTTTCATTACACGGCTGGAAAATGTTGCAACGGAGGAAAAGATGATTAGAGTAAAGGTGCCATAATCCAATGGAGGAAATCTAATTCCTAAAAAACGGTCCAACGATAAGTGGGTGAAGGGGATGGGAAGGAACGGTGAAATTCCAAACGAGAACCTTAGATTTTGCAAATTGTATTTACACAGCAAAAGTATCTGATACATGTTTTTTTTATGAGATATATGTCTGTAATGGAAAAAAGTAGGTAAAATTCTTGTTAAACGGTACCTTCCATTTTGATTGCAGGAAATAATTTGTGCCAAATGAATTTAACTGAAATACGAAACCAATTTGTCGAACAATGCAATTTTAGAACAATGTGTAGAAACATTTGTTTTCTCAATAGTCGTCTGCAGAATATTGGTTCATTACAGTACCAGTCACTTGTACACCCCAAGTGTTTCAGGAGCTCCTCCATGGCTAAGCGGTTATCGTACGCTCCTTTGGCGTGGGAGATCCGGGTTCGATTCCCGGTGGGAGCACGTGTAGTTCGGATTGCACGTTAATCAGTAGGTCCACGCCTCATATAGCCTCGCTGCTGAACGAGACGTTAAACCCAAAAGCAACTTAATTCAACCAAGTGTTTCAGACAAACCATACCTATTGCAAGTAAATGTGGGGGTTCTCATTTGAAATTTTACAATTCATTCCCGCTTCGCCCCTTCCGGAAGGAGATCGGAAAGATAATTTTCTAAGAATTAGATTTCCTCTTTAGCATTATCACTTATACTTTAATAATATTTTACTCCATTGGATTATTCTCGAGGCGTGGAAAGAATAATAGCCTCTGTGATTTCCTATAGGAGTTCTATTCTGTTTATCAGCTATTATTTTCAACCGTTTTCACATTAGTGATACTGGACGTTTTATCTGATACAGGCAAGACGTCTTGACGCCCATTTTGAAAACGGTGACCCATATGAACAATCTTTTGCCACAACGCTGTTTAGTGTATGAAGATCTATCGAACGATGTATCACGTGACCCATATTTTCATATAAAATTTCTAAGTTTGGCCTGGGCCCCCATGGAAGGCAGCCCTGGGCGCACCGCGACAACATTATTCGATTTGCCCCATGACTTTCCTATTTGAGTTTTTGTTTGGTTCATTTATGTTCAACCGTTTTCATATTAGTGCTACTGGACGTTTATCTGATATAGATAACATATTCTGGCGGCCATTTTGAATACGGTGACCTATATGAAAAACCGTTTGCCACATCGCTTTTTAGTTTTTAAAGATCTATCGAATGAAGTGTCACTCGCCCCATGTTTCCATTTAAAATGTTTAAGTTGGCCTCGGGCCCACTTGAAGAGCGGCCCTGGGGACACCCCGATATCATCATTCGATTTCCCCCATGGTATTTCCTATTCGAGTTTTTATTCAGTTCTTTTATGTTCAACCGTTCTTGAGATATTTCCGTGAAAAAGATTAAAATGGGCCACAATGTATGTTTATATATATATATATATATATATATATATATATATATATATATATATATATATATATATATATATATATATATATATATATATAGTAAAACCTGTCAACTTGGCCATCTGTCTATCTTGGAAGTTGGCCGCATTGAAACAATGTTTACCCTATGATGATAATGATAAATTTACCTGCATATCTTGGCCATGCAAAGTATCATTTTGTTGTTTTTCTTAACTCTTTTGCATTCCCATACGCGAGGCAGATGTTCTGTATTTGTAAGTGGAGACAAAGAGGCATAGATTCCCACGATTTGTTCTTGGAGGTTAAAGGCCAGAACACTAACCTGATAAAGGGTTGGGGAAGGAAGACATGTATAAGAAAAAGCACGTACAGGAATTCCGGAAATGATTGCACGTATTTGTTTACCCTATATGTTTTGGAAAAATCATTAGCTATAGCCTATCAGCTCCGTTCATCAGTGGGGAGCTCTAGTAATTCCGGAAAATTCTCAAGGCTAAAGCTAATCATCTCAATTCTCAACTATTGGCACATGACTTCTTGTCAAAAGGTAGTGGAGTTTTAAAATATGAATTTCCTTAACATTTCTCAAAAGATTTTTGCTCCGAGGGAAACACTTGTAGCTCATTAACAAAAAGTAGTTAAATTATTAATGTATATACATTATTGTAAAGTAGCTGTCGTGCCATTGCTTATTAACAACCAAGTAATACTAGAAATCCTATTCTAAAAATACACGAATCACACTTTTCTGGTAAGTTGGCCGCTTTTCAATGGAACCAATGTTGGCCAGCATAAACAGGTTTCACTGTTCATATATATATATATATATATATATATATATATATATATAGTATTTGTAAGGCATATGTTTACTCTCTTCCTTTAAGTATAAAATTTTATAATTAGTGAAATTTGGTGAGTAGTATTATTTTTTCGAAGCATAGATTTCTGAATGGTACCTCATTTGCAAGAAATGGGGGCATTACTTCCCCATACCCTCCTTAGGGATAGTCATTTCTAAATCCCTTAGAAATGAACTGTAAAGTAAACAAAAAACAATAGAAGTAAAAAAAACCGAACACCTTACAACACCTAACTTAATACCAAATACCTTACCTAATTAATACCTTACAGTCTTGTAAATTAGCTCCATACCTTATTCTTTATTTCGGCGAAAATATTACTAGCTCTTTCTTTGAATTCAAATATCCTACAAAGCTTCCATACCAAGTTCTTTATTGTAAGTGTCCGTATTTCAGAAAGTTTGTCAAGCTATTCGTTAAGTAAGTTACACTCTTTCCAGGGCATTCATTGAATGTTTACAAACAACTGAAGTTAATGGAATACTCAATACCATACTTAGCAGCTTCGTTGTCTCCTGATATATGCTTTGAGGTTCATTATTGAGAATATATTTCAAGTATCCGGGAAGAGAAATGTGTTTGTTCTATCGGAACATATGTTGATAAGTTCATTCTTAAGCTGATTTGAGCAAAAAGTATTAGGAAAGGTGGATATCAAGTCATTCAGTTTGCCGTATGGAATAATTTGTTGATGCATACTAAATATTCTATAATTTATTAGTTCTACAATGACCAGATTTTTGTATTTTTCAAATCCTTCATCTGCACAATTATTGAGCGAAGAATCTAATATAAATAAAGTAGAGATTGTTTGTGTGTCTATCTATCTATCTATCTTTGTGTCTGTGTGCACCAGCGGACCAGACGAGTGGACCGAGTTACCAACATTTGGTCATGGCTACCTTGATCCAGGCCCCAGACCAAGACAAAAGGTTTCTCTTTCTCAAAATTCGAACCAGGGGGAGGGGTATTTACCGGGACATGTAAAAGTACTTGCCACTCTCGCGAAAAACATAGAAGTGATAGAATTGCCAATACATCTGAACTTTTCGTTAGGGAATCTTCTTTTTTTTTTATTCTGATGTTGGAGACATATAGGGACAATATATGTATACTAATGTTCTTCAAGGGTACGTTACAAAAATTTAACATTTTATAGAGGGAGCTCGAAAGATGGTTTAAAATAAAAACAAATAAGAAGAAATAGCGGTCTGTTTCTGTCGCTTACAAATCCAGCTTAAAATGAAGATAGCCAGCCCTGTAAACGTAGACAGAACAGCAACTGTCTTTTCGCAAGTACTAGTACACAGCACGAGTCTTTGGACTTTAACTTCTCACGTGGCTGTTTGTTTATCCTACGTTTCTATAGGAATAATGTTCAAGGTTTCGTAAGACCCATTGCTTTCTGTCTTTCATACGGAAGAATTAAAAAAAGCTTAGAATAAATCATAGGAAATTTTAAGTTCAGAATCTAAATTGCAAAATTTTAAGTTAGTAATTTAGGCTTAATGGCTTAATACATATAACATTCTAAAGGGTAGACGCTTCTACCTTGTCTCCCCTCAGGCCTTGCCACTGCGTTAAACTCAAAATCAAAACTCAACACATACCTCTTTTTATTTAAAAATATTGTGTGGTATAGAATATGTGGAATTCAAGATGGCTGCTATGATGTATACTAAAGCATTTAACGCAGTTTCTAAACCAATGTAAAATTGTAACATTTGCTTTTCCTCCCTCTATGCATCTCTTTGTTACTGCCCTATCATTTTTTCTATGAGATACATATGTCAAACATAGCACACTCTGTCTGAAACAAATGATGTGTAATAAATGAGTTCACATTCTCATTTGTGGGAATATTCAAGCCTAAGTGAAGTATAAAATCATAACCTTTTACATTTAAAAGAATATTGTATGATATGCAATATATCGGAATTCAAGATGCCTTCCATGGTGACCACACTCCAAATCAATACAGGTTTTGCAATAATACCATTTGTAACATTTATTTTTCCTCCGTTCGCGCATGTCGTTATTATTGTTCTGTTCCAATACTTTTCACTAACTCTGTATACAGATCCACATATGTATTCTCACAGTAAAATTAAACTAATCTTTTCCACAGAATATTTTTCATACTATACTTTCATAAAGGGGTAGAAATGGAATTTTCCAAGTAAGGGGAAAATCAACAATAGACAAAGTTTGATTGTGCTATGTCACTAGAATACAAACTCAGAAAGACGGAAGTCAGGGGCAGACTGGCCAGAGCCGTTAGGCCGCAATTGCGGCCTAGGCCCTCTCAGAAAAAAATGAAACAATAAAGAAAGAAAGAGAAAGAGAGAAAAGCTAAACCATAAGAAAACTAAATAATTCGGTAGATCACTGTTATTATGCTGCCAACACACACTCCTCTTCCACCCTTTCATCAATCAGTAAGTTATCTTTTTCAATAAGGTCCTTTTGTTACTGGATTTGTGCCTAGGTCCATCTTTCACTATGGTCTTTTATGATCAGAAACTGTGATTTAGTTTGTACCTGGGGCCTTGGACCCTTCTTTCAATATATTGGACAGTTGGGGCCTTCTTTCATTACATTGAGCAGTTGTGGCCCTGAATCCTTTATTCATTATATTGGGCAGTTGGGGACTTCCTTTCATTTCATTGAGCAGTTGTGCTCCTAGGTACTTTCTTCATGTTGAGCTCTTGGGACCTGGAACTTTTTCCATTATGTTGGACAGTTGGGGCCCTTTCATCGTTGAAGACTGGGGTCTAGTTTGTAGCTGGGTCCATATTTAACCACAGGCTGATTGGTCCTTTATGGATGTTAATACATCTTGTAGGTCTATATTTGATAACTCAAAAATGGAAAAAACAGCGTATTTAAAAAAATATTTTCTATGAAAAACGTTTACAAAAATGCAGGAGAAAACAGTGGAAGACGGCAAGAAAGCGGGCATTTTCAGCATAATGGTTGATTTTATTTAAGATGTTTCAGTACTGAATCAGCTTACTATAGTAATTCTCTGCGTTATAAGCGGTCAAGTATTTGGGCGGCTGTTAGCAGTTGTCGTAAAGAGTGACACTGTAAGGCAAGTAACTTAAAATGAAAACAAAAGAGTACTTTGTGCCAACAATTTTTTGATGTCTGATATTGTAAGTTGCTCTTTCGATGGAGCTGCTAACTTGAGTGGATGCTATAAAGGAGTTAAAGCATTACTGGAGAAGGATAATCCTGAAATCATTTATCCCCAATGCATGGCTCATGCTCTTAATTTGGTTATGGCAAATTCGACTGAGTAGATCCCTGAAGCTGCAAATTTATTTGGTGTGGTTGAAACCAGTGCCGTGTTTTGTCTGAATACTGCAAAAGAAAGAATGTTTGGAAGAAAATGATTGATGCAAGCCACGAGGGACATGACAAACTACGAAAAGTTTAACAAGTTGGTGCAACACGATTGTGGAGCAAAAACAAGGCACTGAATGCGGTAGTCAACACTAACGAGTTTCGCTATGAAACATGAAGCCAAGACGAGACGACCGTCTATCACCATCAAGATTTCTTTAATTTTTATTGTTCCTCAATGATGATGTGCAGGACAGGAGTTTTAATGCGAAATCAACATTTCAAGCTAAACTTTGCTCAATAAATTGACAGAATTTAACACTGTAATGATGTGCTCTGTGTTTCAGGACTTGTTTACAGAAACGAAGGATGTTTCAAAATACCAACAGTCTCACGGATTAGACTATCGTACAACCTGGAAACTTGTAGAGAATTTGCAGCAGCAGCTTCAGAAGAAAATATAGGCAAAAGATGTCTGTTTAAGCTTTACGAAAACACAAAAATATTTTGTGTAAAAAAACAAGAGCTTGTGCAATCTTGTGTAGAGATAGCAATGGAAAAAGACTTTCCGCCTAGAAGAATCTTAAAGAAGAAGAAAATGCCAGTAATAGATTTCAGCAGCCAAATGAACTCAAATGCTGGATCCCAAGCACTTTTAGGAAATCGGGAAGAATGGTGTGTCTGCAGGAGCTTTCAGAGTTCTTGCGAAAAAACTAAATATAAAATAGGAGGAAATATACAAAGAGCTCCAGCAGTTCTTTGTCGTGTATTCTGTCACAAAACGTTCTGCTTTTTGATGATCCTGAAGAGAATGATGCCCCTGAATCCGTAGAAGATGACGATGATTATACATCTGAGCATGCTATGGGAGATGGAACATTTTGGATGGGATTCACGGCAAGAGTGATAATGATGCTGCAAACACCTTGTGTAAAAATTGTTTGTTATGTGCAGGGAAAATTTTGTACCAATTTCTGTCAGTCTAGTTGTTTTAATAATTTATACATTGCTTACAAACATGCCTTGTCTCTACCATGCACACAAGTGACATGTGGAAGGTGCTTCTCAAAGTTAAAATTAGAGAGTATACAAATCTCAGAGCTAATTTGTGTGAAGACATTTTGGACACATTTATACTAATGAAAACGGAAAGAGATATGTTAAATTTAGTGTCTGTGAACAAAGTTATTCAGGAACTCTCCCATTCATAATCTGAACTGAAAAGATCTTAACGTTTTAAAATTATTAGTTGTTTAGTGGTTCAGCATTGTTTTTCATTTTCAGTAAAACTTCATGTCCATTCCAGAGTCAAAAGTTATTATTAGTTGTTTGTTACGATTTCAGTAAGCTGTTCTGTTCTTTCCATAGTACAAAGCTATTGGCTATTATTTGTTTAGTGTTTCAGCTACTATACAGAGTCTCAAAAGTCCCATGACATTCGGTAACTCTTATTATCAGAATTACAACAAAATGTAGGAGGGGAAACCGTCTCCAAATATAATGTTTTCAATCTAAAGTGAAAGAATATATCAAATCGGACAAGCCCTTTGGGCTGTATGCGCATAATGTTACATGAAAATGCAACGTTACCATTTACCTGGACCAACAACATAAATGAATGAACTTACTGTCTATTAAAAACTTATTTAGAAGACTGTTTCTTCTCTTACATTTTGTTGTAACTCTGATAATAACAGAGTTATCCTAAGTCAGGGGACATTTTAGACACCCCTTGTGGCAATACAATAATAATTATAAAATATTGTCTTGAAAGTTTGTTTCTGGAAATCTTGTGCTTGCTATGACATCAAATTTCCAATGACCAACGAATTTAAAACTACTTAACGCGATGGCTCTTCGTATATGTTCATTGTACCCACTGGCGCAACCAGGAATTTATTTCGGGAGGGGACAAGAATATCCAATACACTAGTCCACAAACGACATGCTGCGCCATTTGATATGGACAAAATTGAAAGTTTGAATTCTCCTCATTACAAGCAATTTAGTTATCCTTATTATTAACTTGCTAAAGAAAACCTTAAAATGAAAATTCCAATTCACTAATTCCCTATTATTAGTGGTTACAAGTTTTAAAATTTGCACTATAATTACTATTTTGTAGATCTATATTTTTGCATAAAATGACGCACTCTTTACTAACATTTATTACTCTAAGAAATTAATGTAGGGGTTTTCTCTGTGCATTTCTCTTTCGACAATGCTTTGACTTAATTCAATGTTCATTTATGCATTGATCTATTTTGAAATTTCACCGAAATTTGTGTGCAGCGCGGCTGTATAAGATTGACCAGGTTTGTTTCGGGGAGGCATGAACCCCCGAGCTCATAGCTGGTCGCGCCACTGATTGTACATTATTTTAAAAATTGGTGTTATAGTCTGAGGGCCCTCCATGGTAACCGTGGCCTAGGCCCTAATACACCCAGTCCGCCTATGACGGGAGTGCAAGCAGACTTTCATGGAGAACGACTTAAGCGAAAGCGATTGTTGCAAACCAGTCAACAAGTAAACAAGACTAATATCACCATTCAAATTTCCTATTTGTTACTAATAACCACAGATATATTTCCTTCTTTTGCACAAATACTTCAATTTACTAAGAGGACACAAACCCCTTCTGCATGCGTGATCTCCAATCTTGCTTTGATCTAAAGCTTTTTACCCGTGATACCGTATTACCCTTTTGACGCGGGATCTTTCTGACTTGTGCCATTTTGAAGCGAGGACCTTTCGAATCAGGCCCAGCTGACGCCTGGCCATTTTAACCCGTGCCCTTTTGTAGTGGTGCCCCTTTCACCAGGGTCCGTTTGACGTATTTCCCTATTGACTCGGGTCCTTTTTTGCAGAACTCTTTTGACCCAGGCTCTTTTGATGCAGCCTAGGCCCTTATGTTTCGGGCCCTTTTTTCGCGGATACCTGTTACATGGGCCCTTTCGTTGTTTTAACTCGGACATTTTGTAGCGGCACCACTTTTGACCCGGGTCCGTTTGACGCAGGCCTTTTGACTCGGACCCTTTTGTCGTGGGACTCTTTTGACCCAGGCCCTTTGATGAGGGACATTTAGATTCGGCCCCTTTTGACTCGGGCAATTTTGTTTCGTAGACTTTGACCCAGGTCCTTTTCACACGGGTCCGTTTAACTTAGGCTTTTTGTAGTGGAGCCACATTTCACCCGGGCCCGTTTTACGCAGAGCCCTTGCGATTCAAGACCTTTTGTCGTGGGACTCTTTTGACCCGGGCTCTTTTGATGAGGGGCGTTTTGATTCGGGCCTTTTGACTCTTGCCCTTTTGTTGCTGAGATCTTTGACCCGAGCCCTTTGACTCCTGCTCTTTTGTTGCTGAGACGTTTGACCCGAGCCCTTTTGTCCCTGGTCCGTTTTGACTCGTGCCCTTTTTAGCGGGGCCACTTCTGACTTGTGCCCTTTTCTTTCAGAGACCTTTTGACCCGGATCATTTTGACGTCGGTCCGTTTTGACTCGGGTCTTTTGTAGCGCGGCAATTTTGACCAGGGCCCGTTTGTCGCGGGATTATTTTGACCCAGGCTATTTTGATGAGGAGCGTTTTGATTCGGACTCTTTTTGTCTTGGGTCCTTTTTTGCGGAGACTTTTGACCTGGGCCCTTTTGACACGGAACCGTTTGACTCAGGCCCTTTTGTAGCGGGACCACTTTTGACCCGGGCCTGTTTGACGTAGGTCCCTTGCAACTCGAGCCCTTTTGTCGTGGGACACTTTTGACCCAGGTCCTTTTGATGAAAGGTGATATAACTCTGGCCGTTTTTTTCGGAGACCTTTTGAACAGGGCTCTTTTGATGCGGGGCCGTTTGACTGGCTCCTTTTGTAGCGACGCCCATTTTTTACCCGGGCCCGTTTGACACAGACTTTTTGGATCGGGTCCTTTTGTTGTGAGACCCTTTTGGCCAGAGGCCTTTTTATGAGGGGCGTTTTGATTCGGGCCCGTTTGACTCAGGCCCTTTCGTTGCCGAGACCTTTTCACCTGGGCACGTTTGACGCGGGGCCGTTTTGACTCAGGCCCTTTTGTAACGTGGCCCCCTTTAACTCGGGCTTGTTTGAGGCAGTTCCCTTTTTGCTAGAACTATTTTGTCTTGGGACCCTTTTCACCCGGACCTTTTGATATGGGTCGTTTTGATTCGACCCCTTTTGACTCGAGCCCTTTTGTTGCGGAGACCTTTTAACTCGGTCCCTTTTGATGCAGGGCTGACTAGGGCCCATTCATAGCGGGACCCCTTTTTGACACGGGCCCTTTTGTTGCGGAGACCTTTTCATCCGGGTACATTTGACGCAGGACCTTTTTGGTCTGGCCCTTTTGTAGCGGGTCCCTTTTGTCGCGGGCCGCTTTGACTCGGGCCTCTCTGTGTTTGCTCTTTTGTCTGCCCTTCTGACATGGAACCATATATATCAGGCAGCAGCTGAAATACCTGGAACAGGGGGCCTGGTGGAGTATGAGTAAATCAATGATCGACCGAACCATGGCGCAGTAAAATTAATTACGCCACTGTTCATATCTCTTTCTTTCAATTCTCTCGACATCATGTCTGGAGATGAATGTTCTGAATAATGGGCTACAGTGGCGAAAGACGAGATACGCTATCAATATTAATGTTATGGATTTTAACTTAACATAGGGCAATAAAATGAAAAACTCTATATCGATATTTTGCCCCCCCTTCCATTGGAAAAAAATCTGCGGGCGTTAGTGATTGTGATGTTTCTCAGTTATTGTATTATATTGTTCTATATACGGAATAAATACTTATGTGTTTTGTATAATAATATCTATATTTATTACGGTCCTTGCTTTACGACAGCGAAACATATTCACGTTCAGCGTAATCAGTTTCCAATCTCAAATAGTTCCAGTGAGAGGAACGAAATAATTCACGCACACATTTAGGACTTAGAAAAGTGCCCTGCGAACATGTCGTGGTAAAGTCCTGAAGAGTGAAAAGCGCTAGTAGCAGCTGTTAGAAGTTATTAACTTAACATATAAGACAGTAAATTGAAAAACTGAGAATACGAATCTTTTCAGAGATGACAGTGCGCTGATGCTTCTAATCTATGCCTTTACTCCCTATACCTACGTTATTTCCCTAGTCAAAATAAAAACTGTTCAAAATTAATCACAATTTCTTATGCAATTATCCCTTCTTTAGAGTACTGCGCGGTCACATACCCGTCACGGCGATGTAAAGGCACTTTTGGCGACGAGGATACAACGTATTGCTTACGTTTATATTTTTGGCAATTTTGTACCTCTAAAAGGGAATGAGGTGGACCACCCAAATTTATAGTAATATATATTAGGGTCCTGTACTAGAATACCCAAAATTTTAATTCGTCAATTTAAGGGGTGGGCCAAGGTACCCCTCCCAAATTTTTCGAGGGATGCATTAATATAAACGTATCTTATGAAAGGGAATAAACCCCTGTATACACCCATATAACTATATGAGGTATTAACACCTCAAAAAATTCAACCTCCGAAATTTGAATTTTTGGCAATTTTTTACCCATAAAAGGGAAGGACATAGACCCCCAATACTGATAGAGGTACAACTATGGTCCTAGGCTACCATACCAAATTTTTAAATTTGGCAATTTCCAAAACTTTAGCGGGGTGGTCCTATGTACCCCTGCCAAAATTTAGGGGTGGGCCAAGGCACCCCTGCCAAATTTAGAGGGTTTGGTCCTATGTACCCCTAGGTCATTGACCCCGGGCCAAGGTCATTGAACTTTGACCTATGACGTCACAAACGTCGGGGTCAAAGTCTAAAGTTAGGCCAAGTGGGGCCAGTACTACTCACACATTACGGATCCTGTCCATCATATCGTCCCGTGTAGTAGGATGCCCTTGGCAAACCAGTTCCTTGACACGTCCTCAAAAGAAAAAGTCGAGCGGAGTGAAATCTTGAGAACGAGCTGCACCAGGAAACCAATCTCCTCTTCCGATTCATTTGTTTGGGAATAAACGAACAACAGTTCGTCTAACAACCTTGCGAAATGAGCAGAGCAATCGCCCTGTAGTAGCCACATTTTTTCACGAGTTTTTGTGGGATGCCTTCGAAGAGCTCACAAAGAAGATGCCACAAAAAAGTTCCGTAGACTGCCAATGTTAATGTACTTTCGAAGAAATGGGGACCGATACTGTTTGGCTTCTCACCATACCATATCAGACATTTAGAATCCAGATATGTTGATTGTTAACTTCACCTACCAAGTGAGGTTTCTCGCTGGACCAGTAGTGAGCCTTCTGCATGTTAACATCTCCATTACTCTTGAAGTTCGCCTCATCCGTAAATAGAATATTCTGGTGGAAACATGGGTTACTGGCGCTCATCTACTGGCAAAACCCTACACGGTTATGGAAATCTTGTTCCCGAAGTTTCTGATGCAGATGAACATGGTAAAAATGGAACGAATTATTGTGCAGAAACCTCCAAAACATCATGTGGCTAATAGCAGCATCCCTGCCTAATCGTCTTGTCGAGATTTGCTTATCCATATGGACTGCGATAAGGATGTCGGGAGACAGTTTATCCTGAACACCTACCTGATCTGCTGACACTTGTTTTGGTGAATAGGGACGTGCCTAACCCTCTGCACACGAAGTGTCAAGAGCCGAAATACATTTCTTGACTGCAGAGCACGATCGGGAAAGTGTTCACTATACAGCCACGAGCCTTGCTATGATTCGGCTGACATTCACCCTACACCATTAATATATCAAAAGCTTCGATATTCGAAAATATCGTATTGATTTCTTCAAGCACACGCAATAGTAGGCAATAGGAGTGAAACCAACAAACATTCAACACAGCACCAATTAATATGTCTTTTTCGCCACTAGTAACCATGATAGGAAAATTTCTCCTTTCTCTCTTTTTTAACAACTGCTTCTTTTTTCTTGATCTGCTCCTTTAGGTGTGTCTTATTCTTTTTCGTCTTGACCAGAGGCAGACTGGGACGCCCGGATACTCTTAAGGTATTGCTACATTAGTTACAACTATTTCAAAACTCCGTTCTCATTCACAGTAACCAGTGGTGTAACTAACGGGGCGGCAGTGATAGCAAATGAGGGAACTAGTGAAGGGAGCCCCTGTCCAACCCCTGGCCTATAAAATGTCTCAAAAATACATGTAAGTTATTAAATCACAAATGTAATCTAGTCCATAATTCATGTATCCAATAATGTGATGTGCAATCGATAACATATAAAGAGCATGGAGCTGATTCCCCTACCGTAAGGAAACCATGTTGGATATGGATTTTTTTCACGCAAGTGGTAAACAATGGTCCTCTACGGATACCGGTGATGTCAGAAAATGAGTCCGGAGCCCCAGAAATTGGGCCTTGAAGTTTCGATCTTAGGTTCCTTCTATTCATCAATTAAATATGTAGTTCTTGGATGTGAGAGGTGGCAATGGAAATGTCGTGGTCCCCTGAACACAGCGTTGATGTCATAAATCGAGCCCGGGGCCTGATGTTCCCAGATATCAGACCCCGAAAGTAGAAGATTGGTTCCCTTCTATTCATCAACGAAGTATGAAGGTTTTGGATGTAGGTGGTTGCATTGCAAAGAATCAGTTTCTTCTTAGCACAGCGGTGACGTCGTAAATCTGGCCCGGGACCCGAAGCCCAAGGAATTGGGTCATATTCTCCATGCTTTTTGCTTGAAAAAGTAAGTTTCCTTGTTATACTGCCTGAATGTTATTCAACTGAACATTACAAGAAATACTGATGCATCATGTCACTGAGCTACAGCGCAATATATTTGATATTGAAGAGAAGCGACCTGAGAACAAACATGTGGGGTCCAAATTATTTGATTTCAGGGCACAGAACAGATTTCGAACTTCACCGCCATGCTCAGGGAACCCGGTTCTTTCCAATGCCACAACTTGCGTTTCCAACTCCATGTCTAAAACTGTTTTTTACTGCAGGAGGATTTTTATGGATATTATCCGTGTTCTTATCCAAGGGTATCAAATACATTAAAAACTGTGGGAATTAAAAGGGCATTAGATTGGAACAATTTATATTAATCGTATATATAAAGTACACCGGAAATAGTCGACCCCAATGGAACGCACCGCTCCTTTATTGCAAATCTAGTTTTTAACTTATGATTTTTTATTATTTTAATTTTTTTACTTGTTTCCAAAACTCGGGTAGAAGGAAGTCTCCATTGCTGATGCAATCATAGTTTCTTTAAAGTTCGAGTCAATAAAGCGTAAGGGGGATACCAAGATGGAATTTCTAATTCTGTATATCTAACAATAGCGCACGAATAGTGACAGGGACCCATTTGCGAATATTGCGGGGTGTTGCCATTGGAATGCAAATCCAGAGTAGATTAAATGGTAGATTTACAAACAACAAAAATTAATCTTTGTTTGATGCTTCTTGTCTTGATTCTCTCCGTAAAACTCTGCCAGACTACTGTGATAAAGCATATAAGGAAGACTGTACTGACATACAACCCGATGTTAATGTTGTAAAATGCGACAGTTCTACTAAGTGTAGTGCCTCGGAGGGCGAATGTAAACCTGAGGAATATATTGGCTCTTTTTCAGAAGGCCAGTTTTATAAATGTGCAACAAAAATCATCCGTGTAAGCAGTGTTACTTGTGTTGCTACAGGTTGCTACTAAGGTATAACATGCATGTTTCCACCTTCCAAACACTGTTTACTGTATACAAATATTTGATAACTCTTTCAATTACTAAAGTATTGTGTGAGCGAGCATTCAGTTATCTTAAACTAATTAAACGTCTTCGTCCTTGTCAAATCATATTCTGGAACCATTTATGCTTATGGTCATTGAAGGGGAAGTTCTGCAAAAAATCTCTAATGATGAAATTATGGATGAAATTGGGAAATCTTCGTCTGTCTTGAGAAAAGTAGTGCTGCAAACGTTGGTTTGATAAATGAGCTTCATTATTCACGTATTTTATAAGAATTTCAAAATGCATCAAAGATATGACTGACAAATACGTCATCACCTCTATGTAGTCAATAAGTGTGCGAATTCTTAAATCAAAAGTTCCCTTTTTCTTTCTTGATTTTGAGAGGGTGATTCCTAACTGCCGTTAGTAGAAAAATATTTTCGCCTGTAATGTAATTTATGGTAGTAATGTCCCAATTTCATTAGTGTTTAAGAAGTCAATAAAAATATTTGCGTAGATCCTCTGCAGACGACGAACAGGAAGTAGATCCCTCTTCCTCAACCCTTGCCGAAGTTGAAGGTTGTGGGTCTCCACAGTTAGGCCTAGTGTAACATCTTGCAACATGAATCACATTAGCGGACAGATAGTTGGTATGTCAGTTGAGAGCAATGTCCATGCGACACATTTTCGGTATGGCTCTGAAACAAGTTGCGCTACATCATATTCTGTTATATTTACTCCAGCATTCTTGCGCATCCACAATGAACAAGCTTAATTGCATGCGCCTTTAAATGGTTTCATAAAACACCTGTCAATGGGTTGAGTCTTATGAGTGGTATGTGGAAGAGTACTGGCCAGTGAATATTGTGATCCCTCGCATATTGAATCAGTTTCAGTTCTTTATGTCACCCATGCTCATCAACAATTAGTAGAACTGAGTTCTGAGGGAAAGGATGGCAGAATTTCACAAGCATCTCAACCAAGTTAAAAAGGTATCACACGTTATACAAGCAGTGCTTTCAGCTACAGCAATGCTCTTGGGTGCAGCATCAACCATCTGTCTCTCACTCATTCTCTGAGTCGGCAATATGAAGAAGGGTGGTACAAACTGACCAGTAGCACTCATGTAGAACATCAACGTGACGTTTCGATCTCTTTCACCAGACGTCAACTTGCCCTCAACTCGTTTCCCACACTTTGGGATGATATGACGATACAACAGTCTCATCTGCGTTCAATGTCAAAAAGAATATTTATCCATCAGTGTGCACTAATTCGAAAAGAACTTTGCAACTTCTTCCTTATTGAAAGATGTTTTTCACAATATACTTGTAGACACAGGAGTTCTTAGAAACAAATCGGGATGTCACTTCATAAATTCGTAGTAAACATTTTCACAGAACTCTGGTTATCTTTGTTGAATCTCTGATTCATTTTCAGTTCTTCGGCTAAGTCAAACTAGCTTCAGCTATTCTTTTCGTGATAATGGCACTAAGCGATCAGCTACCTGTTTCGAATAGCATTTCACATCTGTTTCATACATATTGGAGAAAGTATTTTCGAATCTCCTAACTTACGTATTGCACGTAATTTCATTCCTTACCTTCATTACGACAGTCCGTCTTACACCAAATCTGATTGTTCGAAGTGTCTACGTTAACTATTAGTCGAGAAAAATGCCTGGTACGAGAGGTCTGATAGTAACAATTCTACAACAAATAACAGACGTAGATGCCAAACGTTAGAATTTAAAGAAAATGCTTCCTGTAAAAGTTGTTTCTTTTTCAATAGTGATTTCAAATGAATAGAAATTGATATAACTTTACGCTTCAAATTTTGGAGATGACCCTCGTAGTATTATTCCCCCTACGCCAGTGGAAATGGAAGCATGACCATTTGATTCTTCACGTACTATTTGGTAATTAAATTTTTTGTTTGAAATGTCGATGTGCATTACGAGCTGAGAAAAATGAGTGGGACGGGTGGTCTGATAACAGCAATTCTACAAATAACAGACGTAGATGCCAACCCTTAGAATTTAAGGAAAAGTGTGTCCTGTAAAAGTGGTTTCTTTTCCAATAGTGCTTCCAAAGAAATCGAAATTGATACCATTTTCCATTTGAAATTTTGGAGTTGACCCGCCGTAGTAGTATTCCAGCTATGCCACTGGATATGGAAGCATCACCATTTGTTTGCTCACATACGATTTGGTAATTAATTTTTTTTTATTTGAAACATCTACGTGCACTACGATCCAAGAAAAGCCTTAGACGGTGGTGTGATACACCCTGTATATAAATACTATTGTAGAATATTTGTTCTTGTGATATTTGATGTTGTGTATGATACGTAACACCTCAGATATTTTCGCTAAACAGATTATTATGCAACCTGTTAAATCGTCTCACACAGATACTATATCATGCTTTATAAGATAATATAAGTGACAAAAGTGAGTATGAAAATGAAGAAATATTCAGTAAGACTCTGTACTTTGCGATGAAAAGATGTACTAATCGCAGGGAGATTTGAGAAACGTAAAACAAATATTCCATTATGAGCGCTATTTCCATTCATTTATAATTTACAAAATTTGATTACAAATGATAATATTTTATGTAACACTCGTATTTTACTCAGGCTTAAAAAGGAAGCATTAATGGAACATATTAATTAGAGAATGTCAGCAATAGGTTATATATGAACTTTCTATTGGGAACGAATTTTGAAATGCGAAGTATGATGTAAGACACTGTTATATCCACCGTTATAACAATAATTCATATTTGAAAGATGCACAGATGCAATAATACACAGATTTGTTAAAACATTGTTTCAAAATTACAAGCATTTTTATATTTCGATGTTTATGTGTAGCTATGTTCAAATTTCTGACCTTAGAAATGGCCTAGAATAAACCACACGTAAGCGGCTGCGCTTCGAACTCCACCCAGACCCTTCTCAACCATTCAAAGCATTTTAAATTTGTTTATTTTCATTTTCTGGTATAACTTTGAAATCAGGCTACATACCGAAATCTGACACCACAGAGCAAGACAAAAATATAGGCTTAATTTAACCATCTCTGTTTTTATAAGCTACACACTTTTGTAATAGCCTCCGTTAGAAATCTCACGCATCATTCTACGGATTGCATGTCACATGGGCGTTTTTCGAAGCTAGTTTCTTTCTTTTTAGATATGATAAAATAATGTTTGTTGAAACATAAGTAATCATCGGTGATGAGTAAAGTTTACATGTTGACCAATCTGTCAATTCCGTATACTTAGTTCCTTGAAAATTAAGATCAGGTGGCATATAATTTCATACATACATAATGATGGTTGATTCCTAAATATTAAAATCTTCTAAAAGCTTACTCTTTCATGTGTTTACGTTCATCTTTCACCTTTAATCAACACGGGTTTTCGAGGTGTGCAAAAGAAAAGAAAAACGTTCCATTGTATTACTGGATCAATAATTTCTGGTAAGATTTCCGGCAGGTATTTTGATGGTTGAATCACTTTGGACAGATTGTTTGCACCATTGTTTACACAAGTGTTTTTTTTTTACAGCAAACTAATGTTGTGCCTAAGTGTTGTAAAGCACGTTGATAATGTTTCCAACTTAAGTGAATAATTTTTCGTCGAAAAGTAGAATCCCAAAATTTGATTGGCTGCAGTCAGCCACCTTCAATTACTTACAGGACTTAGATTCTATAATGTGAGATCTTTTGGTCATTCGTCTATGTTTATAGTTTTCATAATAGGAAGTAGATATCTTTCGATTTTGCTTAGGTCATTTTTGTTACATAAATATCTTCGAATTGAAGTTTCCAATTTTTCCTCACTATTAAGTCTATCAATCTATCCCTTTATCTATCTGTCTTAACCCTCATCTCGAAGATATTATTCTTCATTTTACCGAACAGGAAACCAAGGAGGTAAATTAAAATACATACATAATACAGAAATAAATCCTGGTCAGACTGAAGTATTCAAAGAAACTCTTTTGCATCGACCTGTTTGGTATTAATCTAGAACTACATCCATCAGAGAAAACTGCCGCTCACAGTTTACTCTATAAATACAGGGACGTATTTGCCTACTCACTCAAAGATACCGGCTAGTTCAGGGGATTTGTACATAAGATTATTATAGATAAGGCCAACGTTTTTCAGGATACATTACCAGTAATTCCATTAGGAATTAGAGCATATCTGGAAGCAAAAATTCGGAAATTACAGCGAGCGAATGTAGTGGAACCCACTGATGATAACGGATTCCCATCTCTTATTTCCGCCAAAACGCTAATTTAAACATAATTTGGAATCGTATTGAACTTGCAAAAAAATGTAACGCTTGTACAAATTAAGGAACCTTCCTTTTAAATCAGCGAGGGATATCGTACTTTAAAATTTTATTTCATCAATATACAAGAATTACTACACATTTGAAGTGAACCATAACAGGAAGTCATATACTTTTTACGTTGTAAAATGCGCCACACAACTATTTCTGAGGTGTTTTTGCTGCTAACCCTTTAGCTGCTAGATTAATTGTGGACAATTTATCCAAAATAATAACAAGTTTCGCAGACGATATTGTTATAGGATCACCTATTTTAAACAACTTTCAAATCTTGAAATTCCAGCGAATCCACGAACACGATTTTCGAGCAACACCAAAGAAGACATGCCTACTTTACAAGAAATCGGATATTCTAGAATTTTGTGTTTCTGGCGAACAAAGTATTTTGCCAAAAGTAGCTAACAAAACCAGATATTTTAGCACTAAAACTGGCCTTTTAACCAAATTCTCCTTTCATTGGAATACAGAATTGTGATACTATACTGAAAGTTCACGCTTATAGTGATGCAAGCAATATACAGAAATATGGAATTTTGGCACATTATGTCTCAGGAACAAAGATAGCAAAATTTTTTTCCTGGTGTAGTAGAAGACTAACTAAATACGAAAGTGGAAAACGAAATTAAGTTTTAACCGAAAGACGAGTTGGTAAAAGAATAATATGCTCTTAATTGTGTACTAAGTAAATCTCATAGTTTTAAGACGAAAGTTTAAATTATAAATAGATGCAAGATGCTTGTCATCTTTATATTCTCCACCAGACAAAGTACGGAAAAATACTCATCACAAAGTAATCTTCAATCACTCATTACAAGATATGAATCTATCAATTAGGAGTCTATTATTAGGAAGAACTCCAACACCCGGGCAACCCGTTATTAGCATTTGGAAGAAATGGAAGACATCCAAAAGAGAGAAGAAAGATAAGTCAACTGTAATGAAGGAAAAGTGCCTTGGTATTTAATATCAGAAAAATAGTCGTTCTGTTTTCATTGTAATTGCCATTACTTGAACAGAACACATGAAGATAATAGTGATTTTCATTTTTTGTAAGATGCTTCTACTCCTGATTCCATCTATTCTCACGGCTATTATCATTAGTATCCTTCTTCTTTATATATGTCTGATTTACAGACGGACTAGCCTTCAAAGTACTATAACTGTTCCCAAACCGTAAATATCACTGCCCTTTGAAAGAACTATATCTCAGTAACCGCCACCGATTTTTATAGAAACTATAATATTACCAGACTGGTGTATTTATTAAGCTAATCACGGTGACAGCACATCCTCATCTTTGATGGAGAAAATACCGAAGTGTTGGCCAGCCATAAAACTGAGGACAAACTCTGTTACAACTTACTTTTCTCGTCACGACGCAAAAAACATTTTATACGGTGTCGTCTCATAATCTATTGCATTACCCGCAATGTTACCAGTGCCTGACAATCAATGACAAAAGTACCTTGTAACCAACTTTTCCTTCCCTTGCAACCAGTATTATAACTGTCTTACAATCGTTTTTTCCAGTGCCTTTCAACCTGTGTTTTCAGTATCTTTTGTGTGGAAGTTCTTCATCTAAAAATAATATTCAGGATATTTTTTCACACCTGGGGGTGCAATAGCCTCATATTTATAAATAAGATAATGCGTTTTTCCATGGGCATCGTCAAGCAACTAACAGTCGCCATTAACGAAGAAGTACAAACATTACACCGACAGTAACGAAGAGACCCTACAACCCCTCCATAGGAACCAGAGTATTGTACCTACAATACATCACAAAAAGCACCAGAGTTACACGCGCTGATCACTGGCGCAATAGGGTGACCTGGATCTCCTAAAAATTAACAATGAGTGTTGGTACAAAAATAGCTACAGACATAGTAATCTTAAGAAAAGACAATATAATTTGCTCTTTTTGTTTATATTGCAAATAACACTTATGGACAATTGCTGATTTTTGCTAAGAAACGGGACATTTCTTTGTCTCATTTGGAAATCAGAAATCGGAACGTCTGTAAACATTAGACTCTTAGATTTGACTAGCTTTTATAAGGCACGATTATCGATCGAGCTTTCTAATAGTAGTTTGACAGACGTTTGTTGTGATACAGAGTAATACAATGCAGGCAGAGCAGACAATGTGCTAGGCAAATACTCAGACGTTGAAGAACGGAGGCAACATTAGCTGTTAGCGTTGCATTTGAAGAAGAACGGAATCATATTTTGGGTCACGTTATGAGACGTTATTGTTTATTCGATCTCACGTTCAATTCAGATATAATATGAAAAACAAATTATTTTTACAAAAACTATCAAAATATATATTTTCTAAAGTGGAGGGAGGAAGTTAATTCATTTCCTCATCTTTTACTAATTATATTCCAAGCGTTAGAGGTGATTGGAAACCTTCGGATATAAGTATCCTATATTCGACATAAGTCAATATTTGCTAACAAAAGCTTTTGTGGGATATGATTTTGATCGGTAAAATAAAGCTACCTATTATTCTCTATGGACTTTAAGTAGATCCAACGTAATCATTGTAAACCTCAAAGAGTATATGCAGTATGTTGCTAAGAATGAAATATATATTTGACGAAAATTTTGTGAACACATTATAGTCTGTTTTCTACTGGTTACATTTTTCATCCCGTGTGCAATTTAATGGTAGAGTATTGTGGATGTTATCATTTTGTTGCTTATAAGGTAGGGAATAAGAAAAGTGAAGGTGGACATGTCAGATCTGCGACTGGGATTGAGGGGGTGGAGAAGATGATGAGTCATCGTTCGCCTAACCCCTTATAACTTCGCACCTAATCATTCGATATTAAAATTCTTTTTTTAAAAAAGAAAGGTCTAAGTACGTTCTACGCGTTATGTTATTAGCATCTTTTAAGTAAAAACAACCGTGTTTGCTAAAATTTAAAAAAAATCCTAAGAAAAATTATGTGATTTGACAAAACAATCATTTTTGTATTATTTATTTATACCAAATAGCTAAATTTATAAAACGATCGTGAAATACGAATAAATTTTTATTTTCAAAATCCTTGTTATATAAAACGTAAGGAAAAGAACATTACACAAAATCTAATATTTCATTCAAGAGAAGCAATTAATATACTTTATCATAACACCTATTACTACAATTTATTATATATTATGTGATCCATATTAATATTAATTCTGTACATGTTCATAAGTATTTTAGAAATATGTTTTAACTATCACGAAATAAGTACTAGAGTCATGTGTTTTCTTATTATATTAATTTACTGAAAAATAAAGGATATTTCTTCTGGTGTGAATCCACACGTTAGTTACCCGGAAACTTCCAAAATCGGAAGTTGTCCTTCTTACTTCAATCTTCATAACATTATTCTTCTTATTATTATTTTCATATGCACCACAGTACACTATGACACCACATTCAAAACGCACTAAGAAAAAAAACAAGAAATTGTTAAAAGGAGGACAAAGAAAACACAAACACTTCCTGATGTCCGTTCCTTAACGTCACAAGGATTTTACGCAGTTCAACCGATCGGCAGCAGGTCGAAAGACGAACGGACTGGTTCATGAAAGAAAAGAATAGGAAGTCACGTAACAAAGGGATTCCCTTAATCAAGTTTTAACAGTACTCAGTCCCTTCTTGTTTCCCGAGAAATTATTTTCTACGCATTATCCTAGTAACAATTTCTCTATCTGCGTAGTCCGCTTCGAGGTACCCATCTCATGATTCAAGATCATCGTTGATAGTAGCTCTTTAGATCCACATGGAATATCACACATTATTGACTCGTATTGCTCTTTCACATTAACAGTCCAACTTCAATCAGTCATTGTAGGTAGTTCTGAATTCGCCATATGTGCTTTACGCCATATTAGGGCTCTGAAATGTGCTCTTTCTACGACCGGACACAGAATATCTTGAGAAGTGAAATTTATTTCTCAAATTTTGTAAAATCGAAGTCGGTGGGCATTATGGGAACAGTCTACAATAACAATATAAGCAAATAAATATTAATATACTTCACGGTTTCCAGTGGGCGCAAGAAAGCTTCGAATAGTGTTTGGTTTCATAATCATTAGCGGATGTAAATATATATATCAGAATATTTAAATCAGAAATATTTTTCTATTATAACAACGATAATGTTCCTCATTGTAGCATCTTCGTATATACATGATGAAAGGGTGAATAAATGTGACTGAAAGTGACACTTTAATACGTGACACTTCAACTGATTTTGTTTCTTCAAGCACTTCAAAACATAACACTATAATTAAAGAAATATTTCCATATATTGAAGAAATAGAACCTTTCTGGTGGCAGATTCGAACTGCTCCCCTTCGACGCTAGAATTTCAAGAGCACTACTAAAGACGCTTGGCCACCGAGACAACTTATGAAAGAATTCGTTGTAATATTGCTAATATATAACTCCAAGCGCCGGTTCATACTTCAAGTTTTAAATAGTCATTTTATCCCTATTTCAGTAGTTTCAACTGAAGACACTGATTGATTTTGCATATTGGAACTGTGCATGAAGTGTGAATTGCAAAATTCAACGCATAAATACGTGGTTGTCTGTTCAGTTCATGTTTCTGGTCAATAACTTGTCGTGTTAGTAAGTGTTTCTAATGCCTGTTCACTGTGTCGAGTCTTTTACCCTGTAATTACTCTCGGAATATTATTTTCGTAATTATTTCACAGACTAAAGTTTCATAAGAAAAAAGGTTTTATGCTTATAATTTTCTTAATTTTTTCCCAAAATTATACATAATTATTCATTACTACACTGCTTTGTTAAGGAACGCACAAAGAAGCGATAATATAATAAAAAGGTGAGTTAATAATGAAAATGTGGGAGTTGCAGCATATACGAACTTTTTTTTTATTACAGAGCACAGTATAAGATAAAGGCGTGCGTTTCGCTGTTAGAAAGAAGTATTCAACAGAGTTAGCAATAAAAGAAACCTGTCTAGGTATAGCACCAGATAAAAGGCAGGAACGGGAGCATAAAACTATGGCCCCCTAGAAGAAAAATATCAGCACCGTGCCGACCTGGTGATACAAAATTCAGGTGTCATCCAGTCGAGTGCCACAGTGGCATCAGATGCTAATGACTCAATTATGATGATGCAGATAGACGCAAGATTTTCTGGATTCTCCATGCGAAACATTGTTGCCTCTCATACCTATGCTGTACTGTTTCTGCAACGGTTCAAGCGCGAAGTTGCATCAGTCAAGTAGGCGACTTTGGGCCTTTCCTACGTACTGTCTCTGCTGTGCAACAACCTTCAATTCTCCGTTAGTGTGCAAGGTGTGACTGTTAGATCCTCAGAGCCATGTACACAACATATCCGTGTTCATAGCTCGTGGTATCATTGCGTCGTTAAGTTCCGGCGTGCCGACCAGAGATCCATTGAGTATACATGCGTTGTTGTGTTGTCGGATACCTTTGTAAAGCATGAAAACTCATGTTATATCATCTTAGACTAACACTGAACTGTGACTCTTTGTCTGTCCTGGACTTGATATCACCAGATGTCATACCCGGCACCTCATCTGATTCACTGGTTTGCCGTACTAGTCTACCCTTTATTACTGCATGCTTAACCTATTCTGCAAACTAGGAGTTTTTACATTTTCCTTGTTCCACTTTTAATGGAAAGATATTGCACATGTTGTCACTGATATACACAGTCACTCATATGTTTTAAGTGGTTCAGAAATTTTCCGGTCTTCTACTCGCAAGTGAGTTTTGTCCTAGCCGATTTTTTATATTATAGGTAGGGTAGTAGCCATAGCCTGTTTTATCCTCTGGCCTTAATACAGGAAAAAATAATCTGTGGCTCGTTTACTTAGGAAATTATTCAAGTTATTCTGTTGTCAGCAAAGGGGAAACTGTGCTCTTTTAACAAAGAACGTAATCGCCAAAAGATTTAAAGTTTTCGTGTATTGCGGAGAGATTAAAACTATTAAGATATTAGTCGTATCAATAAGATAGGACCCCAACTGAACGACAATGAAAAAGTTCGCCTCCAAGAAGCATACTACGTCATCTCCACGTACAACAATGTCCTTTTCTGTTATCTTCTTCATAGAAGAAGTGGAAACGGCGTGTCAGTTCAAAAGCGCTCACCTCGGCTGTGTGATGTCTTGATTTGATCATCAGACACGTAAAGTTTTGATAGAGAATATCATGTCCGTGGGTTTCCCCGAGTTGCTCTCATTTCCACTCACACTGTCATTCCATCAATTTTTCCATCATCATTTACTTACTTCAATTATCCGCCTCTCCTAATCTAAACGGTATAATCGAGGACATTAAACTGAAATATTTATTTTTATTTAAGGCTGCATTGTAGGAGAGTAAGGTCTCTTACGTATGGAGATGATGCAGTATCAAAAACAGTAGTATTCTGTGTATAGAACAGTATTCTGAAGAACGTGTGTAGAATGTGTCATGTGCAGACCGTGTTGTAAAATATAATCGAAGTCTAGTCACGATGCCATTTACATTTTCTACTAGTCAAATTGTGTTGGTCTATTTTATTATAATATATTTTCTTTCAGTAAATTAAAAAAGTAAATTGCATTTAAACGGGTAAACACTAAAATTTAATTATAATTGAAACAATAAAATTATCGATATCTTACATGAATTTCGAGAGAAATAAAACTGCCTACTAACTGTATTTTATTACTGACTATAACTTACCAATATTACTTGGCCATCCCATTTGAACGAAAATGATATTTCCAAAAGATCATTCTTGTCGTACAACATCATACTGTCCAGTTTGGAATTTCTTTTCCTAAATAATAATAATTAAAAACAAACAGTACTTGGTGTTTCCACATGTACAGAGTGGATCATTTATCTTAAACTCCCCATATATATTTTAAACTAGCAAATAGAAAAGTCGCAGTTTGCACGATGCAAATATAAACAGGTGAAAATACTTTGGCATAAGCTGCAAATGACATGATAACGCAGTTAAGAAACACAATAAAAGTTTATGATTTTTTTTAAAAAAAATTATTACGTCGGATTATTACATTTTTGAAATCTACATACATGTTGATCTAAAATTTAAAGTATCACATTCCTTTTTTTAATGTTATTAACTAAGGATTTTGCAATACCATAAACGGCTACATTCTGTTTTTTCTACAACAGGCTTATGGAATATATATTGTTTTTTAATCATGTTATTACAAACATAGATTAAGTAATTTAAGTTAATCAGTAAAGAAAATAACATCTAGTTAGTGATAGCAATCTACGAGAAACAGACAAACATATAATATTAGATATCGTTAGATCACATTGAATTTAAGAAAAGTAGTACCTTCTAGTATGACAGTCGTACTTTCGTATTAGGTTATCCAGGATGATGGCAAACAATAGATCAGGGTTGAGATCATAGGCTTGACGTACAACAGATTCAACGTAAGCCAGGAAAACTGTTTCCTATCAGTCCGGTACTCTTACTTTCAGTTTGCGTACTTTTTGCGAGGTCGTAGAGGCTATATGTTATGTGCCTAATATGCACCAATATATATAGTTTTTTCAGCTTTAAATGTAGGCGTTTTGAGCAAATAAAGACGCAATGCGACTCCTGATATTAATGAAAATGACCCTGTGGAGCAGTATACAAGAACCATATTGTATTATTTAACTGAAACAGTAATTTTTTCCTAGAGAGCTCAGCCTTTCAGAGATAAAGGAGGATTTCAGAGGTTAAGATCCTTGAGAAAGATATCCGATACTTATGCGAAACTTTAAATGAAGTCAGTGTTGGAAAGTCCCTTCATTTTCTTCTGCATCTATAGGATATATTTCTTGAAGTATGTTTTAACACAAACTGCAGACGTTTCGCCTTAAAACGATTTTTTCAGAAACTATCGATAAGGAACAAATATATCCAATCGCTAGTTCATTCTGTAAACAAACAAGACGCAACCTTTTGTTCATGTGCTATTTAAGACCTAACGCCGTCCAATAATAATTCCTCATGCATTGGTGGCATAAATCTAAGTAACCATAAAGGTTGCCGTCATCACGACTCTGTAGTAGACTTAAAATAAACATAGCTGTACTAGAATCCACCATCAACTTCAATTACCACAAAATACTTGCTTTCTCTGTGACTGGGACAACAGGGACAGAAAATATCACTATTGTAGAAAAAATATTTGTTCGAAATGAACTGCTGCCTGAGCATAAAAATGTGGAGAACACTCTTCTTCTTGCCCTAAAAATGTGTATTTAGCTCCAATGCACATTAATGTGGTACATACCAAAAACTTTGTGAAAGGTATGGACCAAATATCAGGTGCATTCGTGTACTTGCGACAGAAGTTCCTAAGATCAGTGATGCTAAAATAAAAGAAGGAATGTTTCTAGGACCGCAAGTTATGGAATTAATGAGTGATGAGTATTTAGTTAACTTGTTAAGTGATCTTGAAAAAATTGCATGGCTGTCCTTTGTAATTAAGTGCAAGATCTTTTTAGACGACCATAACGCAGGTAATTATGTCGGCATTGTATGCAGGACTCCAAAAGTCCATTACCTCCTGCAATTCTACATATCCTGATATAGCAGACAAACCAAAAAGCTCGGCGGTCGCCTTTGTTGCGAATTCGAAAAGCGTTAGGCCAAACCTCAGTTTTGTAACAAATATATCAGTGTGGCAAACTGTAAATAAGACAATAAAACAAATTGTTAAGAATAACAATTTTAGTATCGTAACGGAGTTGGATGATATCAAAATTTACAAAATGATCTTACTTAAGCAGTTCAAACAAGGTGAATGGCAAGGATCAGATATAAGAGGAAACCAATTCTCTCCTTTACCCCCAAAAGAATCTCATAAAAACAGAACTACATAATGTAAAAGTTTAATATAAAAGCCCCACCCAAAATTTTGAAAGTTGACACCGGAAAGGCAAAAGCAACTGAACCGAAGTGAGTGAAATTGTGCAGAGATATAGCGACATAAAATAATGTAATAGGGGTTTCTTATTTTCCTGATAAAAACGGTAGGATGGGACACGGGCTCCTCCAAACATTTGATCACGAAATATCAAAAGTGCTGGTAACAGTATGTCAGATGTGTGAACATGAAGAATTGCAGCGAAGCCTTACGCATGGACAATACGCCAAAAAAAAAAAAAAAAAAAAACGAACATTTTTTTATTTTCTGTGGAAAAACGATTTTTAGAGGGAAAAGCCCCCAACCAAAATTTTGAAAGTTCACTCCCAAAAGGCAGAAAGAAGTGAACTGAAGTAACTGATATTGTGCACAGTTATTGTAGACGTAAAATGAGAAAATAAGGGTTTCGTATTTTCCTGGAGAAAACGATTGGGTAGGGCACGAACCCCTCCAAACCTTTGATCACAAAATATCAATAGTGCTAGTTACAGTATGTCCTATGTGTGTAAAGCAGATATTGCAGACATAAAATGAGAGAATATGTGTTTCGTATATTCTAGAAAAAGGGTTAGGTGGGGCAGCGACCCCTCCAAACGTTCGATTACGAAATACCGAAAGTGCTACTAACAATATGTCAGATGTGTGTAAAAGAACATGAAGAATTGCAACATAACTTTGTGTATTTACAATACGCCAAAAATAAACGAACATGCGTTTTTATGCTCTGCGGAACAACGATTTTAGTGGGGAAAGTCCCCATCCAAAATTTTCAAAAATGACGCCCGAAAGGCAAGAAAAAGTCAATCGAAGTGAATGAAATTATTGCAGCTCAAGTGGCAGAGCGTTGGTTCTCATTCGTTAGGTAGTGGGTTGGAATCCCGCTGCCAACCATCCGGAGTGAGGTTTTTTAGATTTTCCTCAGTCCTACAAGGCAAATGCCGGGATGGTACCTACTAAATATGCCCTGGCCGATACCAATATGCCCTGGCCGAGGACAATACGCTAAAAACAAACGAATGCGGTCTTTTTATGTTCTGCGGAAAAACGGTTTAGGAGGATAAAGCCCCTATCCAATATTTTGAAAGTTGACGAACGAAATCAAGAAGAATTGAACCGAAGTCAATGCAATTGTGCACAGATATCTCAGACGTAAACTGTGGATTCGGGTATCGCATTTCCCTGGAGGAAACGGTTGAGTGGGTCAAGCCCCCCCCAGACATTTGATCACGAAATATCAAAAGTGAAAGTAACAGTATCTCAGATGTGTGTAAAGGAGATGGAAAATTGCAGCATAACTTTTTGTATTGACAACACGCAAAAAATAAACGATTGCTGTTTTTTTATTTTCCGCGGAAAAAAGGTTTTAGGGTGCAAAATCCCTCGCCCAAAAATTTTGAAAGCTGACACCCGAAAGGCAAGATGAAGTGAACCAAAATGAACGAAATTGTGCACAGATATTGAAGACGTGTAATGATTATACGGGTTTCCTATTTTCGTCGAGAAAAGTGGTGGGTGAGGCACGAACCCCACCAAAGCTTTGATCACAAAATATCTAAAGTGCTAGTAACAGTATGTCAGATGTGTGGAAAGGACATGAAGAATTGCAACCTAACTTAGTGTATGGACAATACGCAAAAATAAACGAACACCTGTTTTTATGATCTGCAAAAAAAAAGAAAAAAAAGAAAGAAAGAAAAAAAAGATTTTGGAGGCAAAATCCCACACCAAAAATTTTGGAAGTTGACACACGAATGGCAAATGAAGTGAAACAAAGAGAATGGAATTGTGCAAAGATGTTGTAGACATAACATTAGGGAATACGTGTTTGGTATATTCCTGGAATAAAAGGTTGGGTGGGGAACCAACCCCTCCAATCCTTTCATCACAAAATTTCGAGAAGTGGAAGTAACAGTATGTCAGATGTCTGTATAGAACAAGAAGAATTGCAGCAAAACTTCCTGTATGGACAATAAGCTAAAAACTAACGAATACGTGTTTTTTGTGTTCTGCGGAAAAACGGTTTTAGGAGGAAAAAACCCCTTCCCAATATTTTGAAGGTTGACAAACGAAAGGCAAGAAGTAGTAAACCGAAGTGAATGAAATCGTGCACAGATATTGAAGACGTGTGATGATTATACCGGTTTCGTATTTTCCTGTAGAAAATCGGTGGGTTGGTTCCGACCCCCACCAAACCTTTGATCACGAAATATCAAAAGTGTCATCTAACAGCATGTCAGATGTGCGGAAAGGACATGGAGAATTGCAACATAACTATGTGTATGGACAATAACATAACTTTGTGTATGATTTTAGAGGCAAAATCCCGCACCAAAAATTTTCAAAATTGACACCCGAAAGGCGAGAAGAACTTAACCAAAGCGAATGAAATTGTGCACAGATAATTCAGACGTAAACTGCGAATTCAGGTTTCGGATTTTCGTGGAGGAAATAGTTGAGTGGGGCACGGACCCTCCCCAGACATTTGTTTACGAAATATCAAATGTAATAGTAACAGTATCTCAGATGTGTGTAAAGGACACGGAGAATTGCAGCATAACTTTTTGTATTGATAACACGCAAAAAATAAAGAAATGTTGTTTTTTTATTTTCTGCGGAGAAAAGGTTTTAGGGTGCAAAATCCCTCGCTAAAAAAATTTGAAAGCTGACACCCGAAAGGCAAGATGAAGTGAACCAAAATGAACGAAATTGTGCACAGATACTGAAGACCTGTAATGATTATACGGTTTAACTATTTTCCTTGCGAAAAGTGGTGGGTGAGGTACGAACCCCACCGAACCTTTGATCCCAAAATATCAATATTGCTAGTAACAGTATGTCAGATGTGTGAAAAGGACATGGAAATTACAATATAACTTTGTGTATGGACCATACGCAAAAATTAACGAACACCTGCTTTTTATGATCTGCGGAAAAACGATTTTAGGGGAAAAAATCCCTTCACCTTAAATTTTGGGGATTTGAAAGAAGATACCCGATAGGCAAAAACAAGTGAATCAAGGAGAACGAAATTGTGCACAGATATTGCAGGTATAAAATCTGGGAATACGGGTTTCGTATATTCGTGGAAAAAAGGGCTGGGTGGAGCACCGACCCCCTCCAAACCTTTGATCACGAAATATCGAAAGTGTTAGTAACAGTATATTAGATGTGTGTAAAGGACATGACGAAATGCAACATAATTTTTTGTATTGATAATACGCAAAAAAATAAACGAATACAATTTTTTTTGTTCTGCGGAGAAACGGTTTTAATGGGCAAAATCCAACACTCAAAATTTTGAAAGTTGACACCCGAAAGGCAAAAAGAAGTGAACCGAAGTGAATGAAATTGTACACAAAGATTGAATACGTGTAATAATTATACGGGTTTCGTATTTTCCTGGAGAAAAGGGGCGGGTGGGCACCAACTCCTCCAAACCTTTGATCAGGAAGTATCGAAAGTGCTAGTAGCAGTATGTCAGATGTGTGTAAAGGACACGAAGAATTGCAACGAAACTTTGTGTATGGACAATACGCAAAAGGGAAAAAGAATACGGGTTTTTATGTTCTCCGGAAAGAAGGTTTTAGGGTTCAAGAGCCCTCATCCAAAAATTTGAAAATTGACTCCCGGAAGGCGAGAAGAATTTAATCGAAGTGTATGAAATTGTGCACAGATATTTCAGACATAAACTGCGGATTCGGGTTTCGTATTTTCGTGGAGGAAACGATTGAATGGGGCACAGACCCCCCAAACATTTGATCACGAAATATCAAAAGTATCATCTAACAGTATGTCAGATGTCCGGAAAGGACATGGAGAATTGCAACATAACTTTGTGTATGGACAATACGCAAAAATAAACGAACACGGGTATTTTATGTTCTGCGGAGAAATGATTTTAGGGGCAAAATCCCCAACCAAAAATTTTGAAAATTGACACCCGAAAGCAAATGAAATCAACCAAAGAGAACGAAATTGTGCGATGATGTAGACATAAAATGAGGAAATACGGATTTCGAATATTCCTGGAAAAAAAGGATGGGTGGGGCACCGACCCCTTCAAACCTTTAACCACGAAATATCAAAAGTGCTAGTAACAGTATGTCAGATGTGTGTAAAGGACATGAAGAATTGAATCATATCTTTGTGTATTGATAATACGCAAAAAACAAACGAATACTGGTTCTTTTTATTCTCTTTGGAAAAACAGTTTTAAGGGACAAAATCCACTACAAAAATTGTGAAATTTGACACACTAAAGGCCAGAAGAATAGAACCGAAGTGAATGAATTTGTGCACAGATATTGTAAAGGTAAAATGAGATAACTGGGTTTCGTATTTTCCTCGAGGAAAGGGTTTGATGTGGCACGGACCCCTCCAAACATTTGATGACGGAATATTAATACTGCTAATAACAGTATGTCAGAAGTGCGTGAAGAATATGAAGAATTGAAACGACACATTGCGTAGGGACAATACGGAAAAATTAAAGATTATGTTTATTTTATTCTGCGTAAAAACGGTTTTATTAGGCAAAACCCCAGACTCAAAATTTTTAAAGTTGACGCCCGAAAGGCAAGAAGAAATGCACCTAACTGAATTACACGGTGCACGGATATTTTAAACGTAAAATGAGATAATTTTGTTTCGTATTTTCCTGGAAAAAGCAGTTCAGTGAGGCACGGACCTTATAAACCGTTAATTACGAAACTCAAAAGTATCCTCGTCGCCAAAGTGCCTTTACATCGCCGTGACGTATATGTGAACGCGCGGTACTCCAAGGAAGTGATGGTTTTATAAAAATGGTTATTTTTGTGATTAATTTTGAAGAGTTTTCATTTTGACTAGGGAATTAACATAGGTATAGGGAGTAAAGAGACAGATTTGAAGCATCAGTTCACTCTCATCTCTGATAAGATTCGTATTCTCAGCTTTTCAATTTATTGTTTTATATGTTAAGGTAAACACCACAACATGTATCACTGATATCATAGATCGTATTATTTTGTGAAATCGTGTCTGCAACATGTTTTCAAACCATTTATCTCCAGACATGATGTAGAGAGAAGACAAATATATACATCTGTAATATATGTATATGTGGTTTATGAAGTAAATGTATGAATTACGTAGTTAAGGGAAACGTAAGAAAGCATAAAGGAAATATAGAAATCTGAACTTTCAGAAACTTCTTAAAAATTGCAAAAGGTATCACGTTATTTCTCATTCTTTTCTTATATTCTAGTATACTTTTTTCACATCCAAACATCTCTATGCAGAATTACGAGATAAAAGTGACTGGAGAAACATTTCCATCTGAATGATTAAATCAGAAAAAAATATTTTGACTCGCACTAGTTTCGAACTCACAACCCTTGAATCCATGAGTCAGCTCTCTACCAACTTTTCTAAACTTTCTGAGGGGGGCGCGGTGGGTCAGTGGTAGAGCGTTCACCTCTGGTGCTTGGGGTCCCGGGTTCGATCCCAGCCCCCGCCAAGTGAACTTTGTGGTGGACAAACACCGTGCTCGTGGGTTTTCTCGGTGTTCTCCCACTTTCTTCATTCCACCATTTCACTCATCTCTCATAATCACCGTCTCCTTTAGCCTAACCGGCATAACCGTGGGACGTAAAACTCAAAAATTTCATTTCATTTTTTTTCTAAACTTTCTGACTTACTTTCTACTGCAACCACTTTTCAGGAGTACTAGCCACGACAGGGAGAAGAACACAGAAACATCGAGGACAGTTAAAATTTCACCCTTGCTACTACAGACGGACTCGAACTCCCAATGAGCTTCACCTCGCAATCATCAACCTAACGCCTCAGACCGCTCGGCTACACCCACCGGCACCGATTGAGCTAACAAATGCTGTTGCAAAAGACTGATTTCTACAACTACCGGTTGACGAATGGTGTGTATTAACGCAGTTGGCCGAGATAATTGCTTCATATAGCTATTACTTGAATAATAACAATAAGAAGAAGAAGAAAAAAAGAAGAAGAAGAAGAACAGAATTATAAAAGTCGCATTCGCTAAAAGCTTGTCTTGCGGAGTAAGCCATAAATATAAATGATATTAGTGAGATTTTAATAAATATAAATGTAAGCGTGGGTTATCCGTGCGTGCTGCTGAAACTCAGCAACTCATTACCATAGTCCCATAGATGTTGTACGCGTATGGTACAGTAGCCTTGCATCCTCCAAACATGAAAATGTTTCGGTTTGAACCGATGCGTGTTTTAAGGGGGAGGAGGGGATTCAAAGAGAGAAAAGTGGCTTAGAAATTATAGAAAAGTAGAATATCTCACGAGGTGAGGTGATATAGTTGAGCGTCCTTTTCAGCTGCAAGTCTATATAAGACATGGTTCTACAACTTAACATGGAACCCGAACTACACGACTCCCGCCGAAAATCGAAACCCGGCTGTCATGGGGAACTCAAGGATATGTAAAACTAATCGAAAATGAACGATATCAAGGTCAAATCCATAGCTTTTGAGGTCAGTGACATGAATTATGATACTACCGATATCGTTCACATCAGTTTAGTGTTATGGCACGGAGGTTTAATAGGAGGAGTGAAAATTGAAAATTCCTAGTTGAAAGATATGAGTGTCTATTCAATAGTTTTCGGGGTTGCTGAAGTGAATAATGCCACGCTCGATACCATTAAAGACCAAGGATTTATTCTTCATTAGCGGCCAATTTATTCATTTTCTTATCTCAGGAGATCTTATAGATAAGAATATTAAACTCGATGCATATATTTGTAATTTTAAATTATTAGATGCATATTGTAGCTTAGACTTGTAAGGACGGGAAAGGACAATTTATACAATGATTTCCTTCGGATTCGAATAAAATACTGCTCCATTATTTTGCGAAAACTCATTTTTAGTAGTGTCAATGCTAATAGTCTCCCGTATTTGTTTAGATCCCTACTCATTTATAACTGTATCTAACTTTTCCTGTGACGAGAGCAACTCTAAAGCCAGCATTGTAAACTGAATGCCATTAAAATCTATAGTCATAGCACAACGGTACAGATGAAGTTGAGTTTTGGCAATACCAATCTTTAGCATGGAAAGCGAAAAAATCCACCACAGTGATATTGAAAAAGTATAATTAACGTATTCCTCTCCGAAAAAGATCTCCCAAACATTTGTTTTACAGATGGTGATTTATAGTTTATAGCTACATTTAAGTTTGTTGAAATTCCTCCATGTTGTGGGGGCGATAAACTGAAACCATCCCTAATAACAGGGAAAATGCCATACAAAAATCGAAATCATACTTATTTGTGGTCTCAAAGATTAATAGTGATGGTGTTGATATTGCTTAAGTTAAAGTTAAGACTTTGTTGGTATGGAGGTCCGAATGGGAGGGTCATAGACAAAAACGAGAAAGAAAAAATACAAAATAAAACATCCTATATTGGTGTCGAATACATACATAGTTTTGGGGATCATTGACATAAATAGTAATATTTCAGATGTGGTATATGAAAGATGTGGATAAAGATTTTCGAAGTTTCTTTGACTTAAGTTTCAATACACTAAGTGGTAATGCACAAATACTGGTGTCATATGGGGACCTATCAGAGATATGATTTCCAGAAAACTGTTGTTGTTCAGGGGGGAATTACCCACTGATCAGTCCCTAAAATTCTCACTGCTTTAAAGGGTGTAGGCATGAATTTATTTCAGGGATTGAAAACTTTTTAGAGATAAATTGTTCAGAGTATAATTTATACGTATAGTAAATTCGTTTGAAATTCCTCCAGGATTTCACGTTACATCGTACGTTCAACTTTACATTTTTCTCACTCAAAACTTTCTAAATATATATACATATATTACTTAAGAATAGAATTTTGTATTACCGTCCAACTATTCTGAAAACATTCATCATGATATGAGTTTCATTAATGTTGTAAGATCTAATTTGAAAGTTGAAACATCGCAAGTAAAACAAAAGAATGTAATAGCAAATATATTTGAAAATAATTTCGGTTTAATCTAGCTGCGACTACGTTTAATTCAAAATTAAACTTCTGGAATGCAACATATGGGCGTAGGTAAGGAACAAAATCAATAAGAACGGTCGGGATTTGAACCTACGCCATACAAGTAGGAGTCCCTTATACTAACCATTCACCTACTCTATTTTATTTACTAAAAATAGTTTCCATGCAACAAAATGTCATTTCACACCGAAACCTTAACAATATAATAACAAAGTTGTCAAGAAAATTTTCAAATCTTATGTATGGAATGTATTGCGGCATTCGCCCAGTGGTTCTGCAAAATCACAATCGAGGATACACAAACAAACTACTGTACGCAGATAAGTCAAGTTTCGTTAACTTGGTAGACGTATTGAAGAAACTACTAATAGAAAATGCCTGATCGCATTACGCCTAACCATCTCAGCGACCTCGAAACTATGAACTCTGCATTAACATCGGTTGTCTTTTTCGATCATTTTATATATTACTACTCCCTTCTATTCTCCCAAGATGTGCAAGGTGTCTTACCCCTTATCAAAATGCATAGAAAGCAAATAATGTTATCGCAAGCACAGCTAGGGGCAGGGAGGGAGTGAGACAGAAAGCACACAGTTCGCTGTACAGCTTTAGGGCAAATACCTAAAGGCACAAGCAATAGGCCACATGACCAAAAGCAATGTTGTCAAACGTATTTTGCGAGGGAAAACATCAACTATTAACACCCATAGTACAAATAAGACAAAGTACAACAACGCGCCGCCTGTCTTTTCTCCTGATGTTACCTTCGACATAACATTGCTTATCCTTCGAAGAAGAATAACATTGTCGCGGCCTCTCAGTGATAGATTGTTAGTTGCATTTCTGTTGAAGATATACGTTATTTTTGTTTTTTAAACATTTGATGAATTTGCTATATACTGTCATGTACGACATTTTTTATGTGAAATATTAATGTGTATTTTATACTGTATATATATATTGTGTAAATAGAACTCGTCTGTAATTGTTACATTGACTTTGAAAACTTTAACAATGCCCTCATGTAGTGTGTACGGCTTTAAAATGAACACACGAAATAGAAAACTTGGTGAAGAGAATGTCAAGTTCCGTTCATTTCCAAAGCAGGAAGATTTACGGCAATTGTAAGACAATAGGGACGTAATGTTGTCATCTATGGTTGGGCCCAAAAAGCCGTAGGTCCCCCTGCTTATGCCCTGAGCTGAGCTGATTTTGAGTTTAACGTCCGTTCAGCAGCGAGGCTATCTGAGAAGTAGACCTTCTGATTAACGTGCAATCTGAACCACATTAATTCCTACCTGGAATCAAATATGGGTCTCCCACTCCAAAGGCGTGTACACTAAGCTTACGCCGTTAGATTTATGAATTTTACCAAATGAATGAATATCTACATTTTTAAACACAGTATCTGAGTTCTTAGCCATACTGCTTTTGTAGGCATACTTTTCTCATTAATTTGCTTATTATGTCTCTTTCTATATAAAAAAACAAGTTCTCAGTGGTGATTGATCAACGCCTAGGCCAAACCGTTTAAGCTAGAAACTTGAAATTTAGAAAGAGCATATGATTTGTAATGTAAGTTCCCACTAAAAGAAGAATTTTTCGAAATTCGAAGGAAAGGGGAGAAAGAGGATTGTCAATTTTTATCTTAAAATATCCAAACTTTTGAATCTTTAAGTGTTAGAGACATGAAATTTGGTATATGGACTTCTCATTTAAAACAATTAGATATGTATGTAATTTTTTTATGATATTTGCCCTAGAAAGAGAGAAAATTGGGTGAAGCTACCATTTTTATAACTGGATGGTCGTATCTCGAAAATCGTTAAGGTTATTGACATGAACATTGGTTGAGTTGAGTTGATTTTGAGTTTAACGTCCCGTTCAGCAACGAAGCTTATGAAACGTTAACACACTGATTAACGTGGAATCCGAACCACGTGAGCTCGCTCCGGTAATTAAAATTGGTGTTTAGGTTTTTCATGTAAAACATTAAAGTTATATTTCTGCTTTTTTAAATTTTTCATTAGAAAAAAGGTTTAAATTGTAATTGGTGAAATACAATGGCCATATTCCAAAATCCCTTAAAAGTACAAACATTTTGATTAAAGGTGTATCAGTTAGAGTATCAGGTGTATCAGTTAAATATTACAGTTAGAAGAAAAACGCTGGGAAGATTAAGTAGGGGGTTGAAATTGTTATAATAAGATATAAATATCTCGAAACCATTGGTGATTAGAGATCTTAGGAATATGAGAAGAGAGAGGCCGGAGAAGCGTCTGGAGGCGGTCTCCCCGCCTAGCCGAAAGCTAGTTATGCAAATAAAAAATCTGCATCAGTTAGATTTTACACGGCCTTTCCTGGGTTTTGGTTTTGGAAGCTCCAAGTTAATCACATACCTCCAATTTACCTCTGTTTATTTTCTAAACTTCAGTAGTGGTTTATAAGAGGGTATTTTTGAATCAAATTTTTCGTTTGAATTTATATACTTTTCTCGTAATTTATATCAACTTTATTTTATTTATCTGGAAGATAGAAGATAATTTATTAGAATATTTTCATAGCTGAGGCTTTTGTTATGCAATAGTTTCAATCTTAAACACCCTCCTTATATACGTATGTCACATGTTTATTTTTTTAAATAATCCTACTATTTCTGAAATTATTTATGCAAATCAAGAAAGGAAAAAAGTAAAGTTCGCCCGTTTCCGTTTGTGTTTCAGCTATTATTTGTTACTTTCGTTCTACCCAAAGAACAAATAATAGAATTGTGCAGGAAAAATTGCTTTTTACAAGGGAAGTAAATGAAAATTGTTTAGAAAATTGAAAGGGCAACACTTGCGGTATCGACATTTGGTATTTATGGTACTGGAACATTTGTGGTACTATTCGAAATAACTTCTTATTCTCTTTGCTGAGAGAGAATATTTTCGAGTGTTTAGTTAGAGGATAAGCACGTGATATCAACTGCTACGCAAAGACCAAATTTTTTAACATTTGTGTAGCCAGCATTTTGTACTAGAGAACATAAAATGACTTTTATAGGGGACTCGGGGGTATTTTGCATACTAAAAGCAGACTAAAAATTTTCTTTCAGAATATGAAACCATTATTAACTCACCATGCATACATACAAACTTTTCTCAGAACACTAAGAATATGTGAACCCAAATATAAGGATCAATTACACAGAAAATTGAAAAAACAATATTTACTAGGATACATGGTAGATATGTCCGAAAGATGCAAACATATGCATGTTTGTGATACTGGAAAATGTAAACAAATCCTTATCTCTCTTTGGTCAAACGCCTGTTTATAACATTTAAAGAGTACTTCTAGAAATACTTATATATTTGTTTTCTTTGATTGCCTACAGTAAAACTGGTTTTCTAGTATTACCGCAAAATTGTCACAACTTGTAAGGTGAGATCGAATCACTTGAGGGGAGCCTGAACTAGTTTAGTCGTACATATTTTGTATCGTACACATTGCAAAATTATACATTAAAACTGTCACAACAACTTCAAAATCGTTATGGGAAGTGTTTTAATTATCTTTAATTAACTTACAACACATTTATATCTCATATAAGATTGCGAAATCATTGAAAGCAGTATCACTTAATTTGCAACTTTTTATATAATGTATAACAAGACAATCTTTTTATATCTTTCTTTTTCTTCTTAACGTGATTTAGATTTCCGATTTACAATCTGTCGAAATTAATATATATTTAACATATTGTTCATATGAAATCATTCTAATTCACGATATAATTTTAATAAGACGTGTTTTGTAAACATTCAGTGGATTACATACGTTACATTATAATAATTAATAAATTGTATTGATACAATATAATATGGAACGAATATCTAAAATTTTACATTAAACAAAAAGTCATATTATGGTATTTCTTAACATAAATAATCTCTGACATGAAATACTAAATTCAAAATTTTTCTTACTTCTCTGGGACGAAGCTACTTAAAGAGATGTCAGAGTTTATTTTTCTGTAATGAAACAAATCTAAAATTTGGTTCGTTACAGATTGCCGGCTCGGTTAGAAAAAAATTAAGGCATTTAATTTTTTAAATTTTAGCAGTAGCTCTTGAAAATCAAAATATTAACTTAATAAAATAAGCAAGAAGTACAAGAGTTAGAGGGCACGTACCACAAAAATAAATAGAAATATGATCAATAAGACATCGAATCAATAACACATTAAATTACACATATGAGCAAACTATGCTGTTAACTACTTCAACAGTATCACATCCTACTTGAACAAAACAATTAACTTTTTCCATTTACATTATTAAATTGATAACGAAGCATTAATTTGGTTTTGTATTCATCAGAGCAATTAATTTTTTTCAGGTTTGGAAAGTTTTGCGAACCTGCCGGTTTTCCCTTAAAATTTTGCAAAATCGCACAATTCCGAAGCAATTTTACAATTAGATGGTAGATATTTATGAGTTTGTAACTTAATCAAAGAGGACATAGGATATAACTTCACTATAACTTAATCTCCATCAGATAGCTGATCCTCTCGCTTTCTTATTCCTCTGTCCTTATGATTCCGTTTCCTACATAATTCCAGATGTTTATCCATTGGCTGTATTCCATTTAACTCAGCCGCCAAGGAAATTTCTTTTTAAATGCCTCCACTGCCGAATATGACAGAAACCTTTCCGCTGGGCAAATATTTGTAGACTCACAAATGGAGTAATTCAAAATCTCTTTAATCTCCTTAAGGTGATAGCTTCATTTGGTATGGTCTTGCGCACTTCTCACTCTTAACAATCTGTTCAGTTCTCGGTGGGGTCTTTCTATTATTCCATTAGATTGCGGTGAATATGATGACGTGGTATGGTGTTTTATATGATGTTTGTTACAATACTCTTTCCATATTTTAGAATTAAATTGTGAGCCATTATCTGTGAGTACAGATGTGGGATAAGGGAAATTATGAAAATAGTGTTTTTCCAACACGTTAATAATTTCGGTTGAGCTGGCTTTTCGTAACGGATAGAATGTTACAAAACGGGAAAATATATCTGTAATAGATAAGATATAATAATATCCTCTACTTTGAAGCAATTTTCCTACTATTTCTATACAAAGTTTCTCATGAGAAGAAGACGCGCTTATAGGATATTTTGCCGATACAATAGCTCGGTTCCGAGGCTTTGTACTCGCGCATTGTAAGCATTCTCTAGTAACATTGGCAAAATCTCGCTTCATATTCTTCCAATAGAACAACGATGTACTAAATGCCAGACATTTCTTTACACCAAAATGAGCATGACAATGAATTTTGAACACTAAATCAGGCACAAGAACCTTAGGTATTACCATTCTCCAATCTTGGTTTACTATTTTCCGGACAAACAACAGGTAATTCATTTTGATAACATGCTCATGATTATTATCCCTTTCCAAGAACTTTTCTAAGGTCTGACAATAATCATCCTCTTGTTGTAATATTTACAACGTATCAGGATCAATTAAATCAGGTTCTGGGCGAACAAAATAGACATTTAAATTCACAAAGGGTTTTTCGAGGTCTTCCGGTGGATTCCGAGTGAGAATGTCTGCTATCTTATTATGCTTTCCTGATATATGCTCAAAACGCAAATCAAACCTTTGAAGCTTCAAAATAAAGCGCGTCGTACGAGGATCAAGATGTTTAAGAGTTAGAACATGTGTAGCGGCACCGTTATCACAATGTACAATAGTCGGCCGTCGTAGAACGTAACAAGCAAAGTGTTCACATAAGAAAAGGATTGCTAACAACTCTAATTGATAAATGTTTAGCGAGAGTTCGTGTAATTTTACTTTTCTACTGGCATACGCTATTACTTCTGGATCATCTGAATTCTCGTGAAATTGCGCCAAATACCCAGCTAAATTATTGGTGCTAGCATCACTGAAAACATGAAAAGTCAAACCAAAATTGGGTTGACTTAGAGCTGGCGGTTCACTAGCCAGTGTTCTTAACCTCTTAAATGATTGCAGTACATCAGGAGTTAATCGAAAGGTAACTTCTTTCTTCAATAAGTTATACAGTGGAGCAGTTAATTGCGCATATCCCGGTATAAAGTTTTGTCTCCAACCCACAACTCCTAAAAAGGATTTCATTTGTTTCTTACTACGCGGCTCAGGAAAACAACGTATGGCTTCATTGGCCTTTGGGTTTACTTTCACGGTTTTACCGTTCACTATATGTCCTAAGAATTTGATTTCTTGTAGAAAGAACTTACATTTCTTAAAGTTTAGCGAAAAATTTGCTTCGCTAAAAATACGAAAAATCGTTTCTAAATGTTCAAAATTTTGTTCTATGGAGGAAAAAAACAAAGAACATCATCTAAGTACACCGTAGCAAAAGATCGAGTATCCATCGAAAAAGGTATTCATCGTTTCCTGAAATATTGCTGGAGCAGATTTTAAGCCCATCGGGAGCGCACACATACAAAATTGACGTCCTAAATATATAAAGCCTGTATATTTATATGATGAAGGATGTAAACGTATTCCATAGTATCCTGAGGTGCAATCAAAGGCCGAAAAGAACGTCGCTCCTGTTAGAATAGACAAAATCTCAGCTATAGGTTCCACTTGTACTTTGGGTGCCACTACTTTAATATTAAGTTTCCTTAAATCGAGTACAGGACGAACTCCAATTGAAGATATCCTCACACAGTGTAAAGGATTTCTATAAGGCGAGGACATTTCTACGACTATTCCAAATTCTATCCATTTTCTTAACTCCTCTTCAAATTCTTTCCTCATGGCTTGAGGAATGCAATAAAGTTTTCCACCTACCGGAATTTCATCTGTAAGTTGGATTTTATACAGTTTAGTTTTTATCTTCTTGGGGTATTCAGTAAATTCGTGACGATATCTACATAACAAATTATATAATCGTTTCTTTACTTCTACATTCAAGTCCGACCTTTCCGATACCCATGTTTTCAGTTCTTCCTCAGAGACGTTTGGTTCAGGAATTCGGTAATACTCTTGAACAAAATCATTTTTATTATTTAGGTCTGAATATAAGGAAAATTGGTATATATCGCTATTTGGAAATATTTGTATTTTCATTGATTTAGTGAGCTCTATAGAAACTGTGTTCCCGTATGTATCCGTTAATGTCAAACTTTGCTTACCACTGTCTATAACACCACCAAATTTTCGTAAGAACGGACTGCCTAGTAGTAAGTCGGGACGCATATTCCTTACAAAGAAAATAGGAATTTCAAATAAGTGACTTTTTATTTTCAAATTCTGCAACTGCGTACCTTTAATTTGATACCGATCTTTCCCAGCAAAAGCACTAAGTTGGACATGAGGACATGGCGTTAATTTCGCAGATGGGAATCTTTGTAATAACTGCAACCATATTCTCTCACTTAACAGGCTCACCTCGGCTCCAGAATCTATAATTCCTACAAATTCAAGGTTTCCAATCTGACAGAATACGCTTGGAGAAGGACAATAATATTCTTCAATTTGTTTTATCTCAGAATCTTCAGTTTCTTCAATAACAAACGAGATAGTGTAAGTAATATCCGATAGCTGCTTGTTACATGTTAAGACCTTTACCACAGTTTCTCTTTCAACGTCAGAATCACTCCCGACTTGAATGTTCACCGGGGAATTTTGATAGGCGCAATCATCGTTCCCCGTTACAAATGATCGCGCCTCAAGTTTCCCGTCGTTATTGGAGTCTCTCCCACAGGTATGGAACTTTCCACCGTGGTAACAACTGCGTTCGTCATTCCCGAGTTATTAACCGCATCTGTAATGTGTTGAGGACATTGATGTCGACACGAACACTCTATTCTTTCTCTGTTTACTTCTCTACAAGGAAAACGACTTCGTCGGTAATTATTATTATTACGTTCGTTTCGTTGATTTCTCGGTCATGTGTAAGTATTTGTTTGCACCGACGAATCTCTAACTTGTTTAATAGGCTCCGAACGTCGGACATTATTTATGTTGGGGGCTTTGCTAGTGGTCGGTGTATTTCTGATTATCGTGTTACCACATACTCTCTGAAGATCGGTTAGACGAAATAACAATTCGTGTACCGTTCGACAAGGAGAAGCCCGAAACAGCCTAACCTCGTCTGGAGGGAGACAGTTCAACACTATATCCACCGCTTCATCTTCATCATACTTCTCCACAATTCTTTGATACCGATCAACTAGGTTCCATGGGAATTCCACCAAGGAACCATATTTCGCTTTATCATATCTTTCCTGAAGCAGTTGTCCCTTCTGCATTCTTTCCATTTGGGGCGACAGATATTGTTGTCGGAAGTAGTAGACGAAATCCTCGTAGGCGTAAATAGAACTGGAAATGTTTCTTAACCATGCTCCAGCAGATTTGACCAGAGATTGAGTAAGGAGTAATAACTTATCTCGACCAGACAGTTTGAGTAACGCAGTATATTGTTCAAAAGCTTCCAGAAATGCTCGCGCTGCGCCAGGCGTAATTTGCCCACCGTACTTCGGGATATCCCGGATATCACGAGGTTTCAGATGATATGACTCCTCATAACAGTCATCCGCATCCAGCATTCCTTTGCTTAAATATGCTAACGAAATCTCATGCATACTATTAGGGAATACTAAACAGTTTCTCCCATCTTCGTGAGACTTATGTTCTCTACATGTTGATATTGGTCTCCTTACATGAGTCATAGTCGTATAGGCGTTTTGTAAATTTCTTCCAGCGTTACAGTGGCAGTTATCTACTAATCTATTCACAACAGTTGCTATCGGGTTATGACATAACATGCACGACGTAGCGACAACGGGAGTACTATTAATTCCTCCTGCCGCTGAAAGAAAAGAACTAGAATTTCCACTTGCCGCTGTAAAAGAAGGCAAATTAGCAACAGTGTTATTGGTACAAACATGAGAGACATCATACTTAGAACTAAGGGTTTTATCAAACTTTTCCTGGGATAATTATCCATTCTCGCCATATAGCTTCTCGCCAGGTTTCTCTATCTGTTTATAAAGATGATTTAACCTTTCACACTGATTATTCAAGACGGTCTTCAAAGTTCTAATTTCCTCTTCATCTTGCTTCTGTAGCTCTTTCAACTGATGCATTTCGTCCTTTTGTTTGGTTCCACTAATTTGAAGATCACTTATTGTTGTCTTCAGCTTGATAACTTCTTCCTCAGTTTCCTTCTTGAGATCACTATTCATCATCACCATAGTATTTTCCAATTGTACTATTCTATTTGTTTGCGATTCCTTTCATTCACTAATTTCTCTCCGACTTTCTTCCTGGTCTCTCTTTATCTTCTCCATTAAGGTCTTCATGCCAGCGAATTCGGAAAACTTCTCATCCAGCCATTTCATTAGCACTCTCAATTCACCCGTCACTTGCGGACTTCCAGCTAATGCTGTTTCAGTTCCAGAACCTTCACCATCATTGACCTGTACTGGCAACATTGATTCATCAGACTGTACTACCAGGTGACAATTCTCACATAACCATGGGCATTCATGCTTAGCTAACTCTTCATATTCTTGTGGTTCCAAATCTAAACAGTCTAGGTAATAAATATTACTACACTTATCACATTTCACTGAGAGTTCATTTGCAGATCTCTGAGGATCACAATTACATCCGAATTGGATCTGGGTTTCAATATTCCCAGAAACAGTCTGTTTAGCTTTTGAACGCGTCATTTTTTTATAAGTCAGGTCCCCCAACGACTTTTCACCCAGCCATTTTGCTAAAGAACTTCAAAATTCCATTTAGTTAAAATTACCAATCAACAACGGATAGCCAACATCAAAGAATGTCACTGAAGTGTCTCAGCGCCCTCTAGCGACGATCCTGACTGGGTCGCCATTTTCTGTCACAACTTCACGCATTATGTCTTCGAAAGATGAAGTGTACACTCATAATTTTTAATGTTCAGGATATCGCTTTTCCAGATTCCCTTAATGTGTTTTCCAGAGTGTCAACGGTAATCACTGGCTTCATAATTTCTTTCCTTCTTTTGATACTTACATAGATATATACATACAACTAATTGTCACTGACGTAATTTCGAACTTCAAGGAACAAATAATCACCTTAAATCGAGGACGACAGCTATACAGACAATGGAGACTAGAGTATGAGAAATACCATAAATCGTTAGGGCATCTAGGATTCCACATTAGCAACACAGGTAACATTCATCACTGGCGCCACAAGCGTGATTACTCATGAAGGATTCAACGAACTTACAATTACTTGTAAAAGGGTTCGGCATTTACTTCGCTCGAACTACCCATTCACAAGGCGGTTTCCCTCCATAGCATCACTATGACTATATTAACTATACATTTACCTGGTTGTGTACAGATGCGAATTTATCAGGCACATTTACTCATACTTTGTTAGTAAACAGATTATAGTAGAATAACTATCAAGCATATCGTCATCATCAGTAATTTTCAGGCAGATTAAATATCATTGGCTCAATAAATTACTTAGTATCGCAATAATAAAGAAGGATTATAGCATCTTGTAAGGTGAGATAGAATCATTTGAGGGTACCCTGAACTAGTTTAGTCGTACATATTTTGTATCGTACACATTGCAAAATTATACATTAAAACTGTCACAACAACTTCAAAATCGTTATGGGAAGTGTTTTAATTATCTTTAATTAACTTACAACACATCTATATCTCATATAAGATTGCGAAATCACTGAAAGCAGTATCATTTAATTTGCAACTTTTTATATAATGCATAACAAGACAATGTTTATATATCTTTCTTTTTCTTCTTAACGTGAATTAGATTTCCGATTTACAATCTGTCGAAATTAATATATATTTAACATATTGTTCATATGAAATCATTCTAATTCACGATATAATTTTAATAAGACGTGTTTTGTAAACATTCAGTGGATTACATACGTTACATTATAATAATTAATAAATTGTATAGATACAATATAATATGGAACGAATATTTAAAATTTTACATTAAACAAAAGGTCATATTATGGTATTTCTTAACATAAATAATCTCTGACATGAAATACTAAATTCAACATTTTTCTTGCTTCTCCGGGACGGAGCTACTTAAAGAGATGTCAGAGTTTATTTTTCTGTAATGAAACAAATCTAAAATTTGGTTCGTTACAATTGCTGATAACTAGAAAATTAATCATGCAATGATCATCCGGGTTCTCTAGGATTTAAGTTCGGATAAGAACAGATTTAATGGAAAAACATTCTACGGTGAAAATGTTGAAGTCATTGAACAGCGCTTTACACAGCAGGAAAACAGTAATGTATGCATTAAATGAAATAAATACTTGACAAACTCCGCACTGAATGATGAATTATTTACAACAGTACTAGTGTAGTCAACGGCTCGAGCGGCTCGGATCACAGCTCAGTCACACCGAGCCGAGCCAACAGCTCACGCAGCGGAGGCGGATCGAGCACATTTCTCAACTGAGTTGAGCCGAACCAATAGATGGCTTATGTGAACCGAGCCGAAGCGAGCCGGCTGGAACCGAACATCGTCCTGTTTAACAACAAATAAAAAATACAAGTTCGCTTAGAAATATTTTTCAATTATAAATAAATAGATGAAAGTAATAAAACAAACCAAGTCTCTAGATAAACACAAAGGATGCCTTTAGAAAACTACATAGCTGATGTTACACGACCTCAACAATGATAGTTTTAGGTATACTCGAACTTTTACATATTTCTACTTCTATTTCATTAGTTTAATAAATGATATTTACAATAGATATCAAACTAGTGCCCACTGATTTAAGAGATTGATTAACAAATCAGTTACTACAAACTCAAATACAAAGCATTTTGTTTTTCACGTAATCCAACTTCAAAAATTGGGCTTTTGTTATAACATTTCGTAGCAAGTAGTAAGCAACTTTAATCACAAATTTATTTCATTGCAAAACAAATAATTATCTCAATAAACTGCATGAAGTATTAACTTTGTAATTGCAAAGGTTATGAGAAAATAACCAGATTAATTTGAAGACTTACGACCAAAATACGTATATTTTATATCAATTTTTTACTTGTTACGTGAGCCCTCTATGGTTGACTGTGTAACATACCTATGTCTGACGCAGAAATTCTCAGATTTGATCCCCAGTTGAGGCGAAATGAACGCACAGTCTTGGTGCTGGTTTCCATAATAAAAATATAAAATAATAATAATAATAATAATAATAATAATAATAATAATAATAATAATAATAATAATAATAATAATAATAATAATAATAATAATGGTTTATTTGTTATGTTTTCTACAAGGAAGAAAACTCAAGTATCTTTAACAGCTACACGTTACTGTTGATTTGCAACGCAAGTGTACCACTCTTTTAGACTTTTGATAAAAGTCTTTGATCTTCACATGTGTTTCCAATGGACCAACAGCCAGTTTATACTATGTTTCATTCTTAGTAATTTTTGGGCCGATTAACTCTAACATTATACATAGGGAATGCAATACGAAACCCATCATTCTTTCCTCAGTTGGGTTAATTCAAAAAATTAGAACTATTACTTTTTCTTGTTTAAGAAAACTTACATCCACGTAACGCCCCATCTAGCCCCATAGATTAAACAGACACCATAATTTAAAAAATGATAACATAAGATATAAAACCTCTGTATTCATCGTCTATTTATAAGGATATTTAAGTTGAAAGACTGCAAGACTCTCCCAAGTGGGTCTCATTCTTGCCCGAGTCTTGAGTACTTGTTCTTGGACTTGTTTTTGGACAATTGATCTTGGTCTCGATCTTGCATATAAATAATTGGTGTTGGCCTTCGATCCAGCGAGTTTTGACCCAAGTTAGCACTCTATCAGTTCAACATAGTCATACATAGGACTCACACTCATAGGACCTCAACCTCCAGACTGGAGGTAGAGGTCGATTGATAGTTGGAGTTGGAGGTTGAGGTTGATGGAGATTCATTGATTGTTGGAGATTGGAGGTTGAATGGTAGTTGCAGTTCAGAGGTAGAAATCGAACCGAGTGAAGGCCAAGGAGCAATCAGAGTTTGAAGGTTCAGATCGTAGTTTCCAGGAACTAGTGTTGTTAACGGCTCGAGTGGCTCGGCTCACGGCTGTCACCTGCGAGCCGTGAAGTGAACCGAGCCAACAGTTTACCCAACCGAGCCGGCTCGAGCCCTCGGCTCAGTTGGGCCAAACAGAGTCGAGCCGATGGCTCACCTGAGCTGAACCGAACTGAGGCTGAGCCGATGGCTAATCGCAACCGAGCTGGGTCGGCCCGATGGCTCACCTGAGTCGAGCCGACCCGAGACGATAGCTCACCTGAGCCGTGCCGAACCAAATCCATGGCTCATCGCAACATAGCCGGCTCGATCCGATGGCTCAGTTGAACCGAGTGGAGCCAAGCCGGCTGACAGCACTAAACAGTACAGCTGTTGGCGCGTAGTTTACCAGAAGATGAAAAATGAAAATGAAGATCTAATGTATTCATTTAATACACATGATCTCTTATATTGTTTGCATTTAAAATAAAATAAAATATATTTCCATGACGAAATAAAATTCCACTAATATAAGAGAGAGTAAATTAGAAGTAGCAAAGACAGCTGAAAGTAAAAAGAAAACAGTAAATTCACATCAGGTTCCAAGGAGAATACACAACAGCAAGCGAGCAAGCAAACAACAGCGTTACTTCTGTGGTCCTGTCCCAAGCGTGCGTTGAAGGTGACGTCATTTCACGAGTAGGACGGAAACGCGTTCGCTGATGAATTTATCAAGGCCGTAACTATTTATGCAACGGAGTCGGACACTCTAGTGCCTTTTATCTGTACTGGATTATGTGCGATAAACATTATAACTTACATTCTCATTCTCTGTTGCAAGAAAATAATTGGCATAAGCAAAGGACCTGTGGTTAAACGCAAAATTACATAGACTGTCTGGTAATTTTTGTTAGAAGAATCCGTTATGTAGAGGTGGGGTAAGTTCTCAAACATTTAAATATACAACGACTTATGTAGGTGCACCACGCAACCAGTTACTAGAGAACAAACCTCGAAGTATGACAGGTATCAAACGAGACAATACGTGACTACTTACAGTATTAGTCTCCTTCCGATCGAGAAATAGCGGTCTCAGTCTCGTCTCGATAGTCCAGAAATACGTTGTGTGAAATTATTCCACATTAATTTGGTAGTAGTTAAATTTAATATCCCTCCCACAGTTCTCCCTATTACTTCAGAATATGTCCTGGTGCACCATTTTCTACTAGATAAAGCATGAATTAGCAATTTATATACAACATTCAAAAATACATATGTTTATTTCCATTAAATATACTCATTATTTCTTGAATTATTTGTTTACTTATTGAAATACGCGGTATTTCACTGGGAAAATGGGCTTATATTTCAAAGATATATTTGAGATTAGCTTTTGGAAGTAGAATACGTATTTGAATCGGAATGAAATAGTACGGATCCATTTCCAGCAGAAGCAAACTTGCCGGTAACGAAGAATGAAGCGTTGGGCTTTAATGGTATCGGGCGTGTCATTATTCATTTCAGTGACCCCGAAAACTATTGAATAGACACTCATATCTTTCAACTAGGATGTTTTTTATTTTCACCCCTCCCATTAAACCTCCATGCAGATAATGCTAAAACTTTGATGAGAACGATTACCGCAGTATCATAATTCATGTCACTGACCTCAAAAGCTATGGATTTGACATTGATATCGTTCATTTTCGATTATTTTTACATGTCCTTGGGTTACCCATGACACCTGGGTTTCGATTCTCGGCGGGAGTCGTGTAGTTCGGGTTCTTAAGTTGTAGAACCATGTCTTATATAGACTCGCAGCTGAAAGGGACGCTAAACTCTATATCACCTCACCTCGTGAGATACTCTATTTTTCTATAGTTTCTAAACCACTTTTCTCTCTTTGAATCCCCTCCTTTCACTTAGGACACGCATAGGTTCAAACCAAAATTTTCTTTATGGTTGGAGGATGCAAGGCTACTGTACCATACACGTACAACATCTATGAGACTATGGTAGTGAGCTGCGGAGTTTGAGCAGCAGGCACGGATAAACCACGCATACGTGAGATGTCCCTAAACAATGTGGAGAATTGCAACCAAACTTCGTATTGCCAAAATTTGGAAAACAGTAAATGAAACGTATTTTACTTTTTGCGGAAAAACAGTGTTGGGGCGTAGGGCTCATCCGAAAATCAGTAAATAATACGGTAATAGCTAAGAAGGGAGTGGACCGAAACAATCGAAATTGTGTCTAGATATTATATAGACCGTATGTAAAATATGACCTTTCGCGTTTCTCAAGTGTCCCTATACGTTTTGCTTCAAATTTTGCAGATGAAGAGCTAACAGGAAATAAATCTGCAAGTGTATTTGTTTATGCGCAGAAACATTCTAAGAATTAAAGTAGCCTCATGAAATACTACAAAATACGCTATACTGTTTGTGCGTGTATTTGATCTGCCAAATTTGAAGAAATCGGATGGAGACCCGATGCTTGTGAAACACGAAAGGCCTTATTTTACATATCCAATTTCTGCATACAATTTAATTCGCTTCGGTTTGCTCCTCACGCCACTCAACGTCTCGGTCAACTCAGCAGTTTTTCTCTTTCAGGGAAATACGTAATACGTACTCCCTCACATTACCTCTAAAATATTTGTGCACATTTCATTCACTTCGGCCCACTTCGTTTTGCCTTTCGGGGTCAAATTGCAAAATTTTGGACGCGGGCTTTTGCCCCTAAAAAGCGTTTTTCCCCCGAAATAAACATTCCTTTAATTTTTGACTATTGTTCATACACAAAGTTATTTTGCAATTCTACATGTCGAACTCCGTGGCTAAGCGGTTAGCGTACTTGTCTTTAGCGCGGGAGACCCGGGTTCGATTCCTGGCGGAAGCTCATGTGGTTCGGATTCAACGTTAATCAGTAGGTCCACGTCTCATATAGCCGCACGGCTGAACGGGACCTTAAACTCAGAATCAACCCAACTCAATTCTACATGTACTTTACACACATCTGACATACCGTTACTGGCACTTTGATTTCTCGTGATCAAAGGTTTGAAGGGGTCCATGCACTACCCAATCTTTTTTCCAGGAAAATACGAAATCCGTATTAACTCATTTTATAACTACAAAATCTGTGCAAAATTTCATTCTCGTTGGTTCACTTTCGTCAACTTTCAAAATTTTGAGTGGGAGCTTATGCTCCCTAAAACCGTTTTTCCGCAGGATATAAAAACTAATATTCGTTTACTTTTGCATATTGTCCATTCTGTTGTCCAACATCAGCATTCTACTTTTTTTAATTTGCTGAAGACTCATCTTTACGCTGCAGGATTGTTTGCGCAGCAACTGGATTCATCGTGGGACGATCCGGACAATTTTTCCCCAGTGCTAACCCCCCAAGTGTGTCAATGGTGTGAGAGAAGCATTTACAGTGAAATCCGAATTATAATCTTATATATTTAAAGGGCTATCGCACACTGAAAAGGCAAGGTGTGATTTCAGTGACGAAAATTATTATACATATTCAGTGTTCAGTGTTGTGTTCATTCTTCTTCGTTATTTTTTTATATATATGATAGTGTTCTAATAAATAAGTATTGTGTCATTTAATCCAGTGTATTTTCGTTGTTTGTATGAGTGATATTTGTATGCGTTATGGTCTGGATGACCGTCTGATCGTCCATGAGGTTTTCGAGACGAAACACCCGATCCTTTCGGCGATTAATGTTCATCTCATTATTGAGACCGACGAGCGATTTGGGAACAGTTTTTAACTCTTTTTGGAGAGGTCCTTCATCGTCCTGTCCAGGTAAGTTCCAGTCTCAGGAGAATACTTACTGGTAGGACCACGAACCACGAACAGCGACCAAATTACACGAGACGGTTACAAATAAATGTTCACCCAAATAGAGACCTCGAACTCCAGGCGGTTACAAATAAATGACGCCCGAACTACCGACCCGAATCGAGACCGTTGGTGCTCGAACATACATATAAGATCAATATTTTAATATATCATTTCTTTTTCAGCTCGGTACCAGTAATTTAAAAAAAATCTTTTTCAGGTAATTTTAGTCATATATTTTTGTGATAGTCCATTTTATTCTAATCGTACATTTTAAGTTTATTTTTGTCCAAGATGGCACAGGAAGTAGATTTGTTTACCAAGATGAATGCATTTCTTGCAAAGAATTTTCCTCAATTTAAAGAGAATTTTGCTAGATTAGAACAGGGAAATAAAGAGAATATTGAAGATTTAAAAAAGGAAAATAAAGGAAACCTAGCTAAATTAGAACAGGGAAACAAAGAAAATTTTGAGAGATTAGAACAAAAAGCAGATAAAAACGAAGAGAATTTTGCTCATCTTACAGACAATTTTGCCAGATTAGAACGAAAAGTAGATGAGAATAAAGACAATTTTGTAGAATTAGGTCAGAAGTTAGACGCCGTGCAAAAATAATGTGACAAAAATGACGAAAGATTAGAGGAGAGTATTAGGACTGTAGAAGCCGAAAGTAAACGTAGGCACGAAATCCTCGAACAAAAATACGATGGCATAACACTTAAGATTGATGACTAACTTCACGAAGTCAGTCATAGTACTAAATAGGCAATCGAACTCGCCACACAGACCAGCGTCGAAGTGAGGCAACAGACTGAAGAAACATGTCATCGTGTGGAACAAATAGAAACAAAAGTCTGTAAAATTCAGAATCATTTAGGAGGCTTACACGAACACACACAATCCCTCCAAGGCCAGTTGAAATCAACCCCAGATGTGTGTCAGGCTAATAAGAATCGCTGCGTTAGTTTACATATAGATACAATCAATAAATTAGATCAGATGCATGAACGTATTGAGGAAATTTCTGAACGCGTAGAAAGGCAAGGTAAAGACATTAAAATGGTATATGAAGAAGCGAAACTAATAGATTACAATATGAAGGTAAAAAATGAATCTAACGCAGAATGTCGCGAAGAAATACGGACAATAGATAAGAACATAAAAGAAATTAGGCGTGATATGGTAGAGCTCGCCCAGAGAGTAGAAAGTACCGAAAATAGAGCGTCAGAATTCGAACCCGTAGTAGAAGCAGATACTCCTAGACAAGTTACAAATAGGCACTATAGTGATTCGGCTTATTCGGAGTGTAAGAACACCAGTAGTAGTGATAGTGCAAGTGATGATTCAGAAATCAAGGTTGTATACGACCGAAGGCGCAAGCTCGACAAAAATGTTACTTTCACTAATCGCCAGAGAAAAAATATGAAATTAAAAGACGATGTCATGCTTAAGGAAATTCAGTGTTTTCCTAAATTTCAGGGTGATCCTTCCAGTGAATCAATTCACAATTATTCGCAAAAGCTAGAGCTTACAGCTCGATTAGCCAACCTTTCTAATAAAGCTCTGTTTAAACTCATTCCACATTTGTTGCAAGGAGTTTTGTTAAGTTGGTACAATATCAGGAAAGACGACTTTACTAACTATGATCAAATCAAACAAGCACTTATTGAAGCTTTCGCGGGAAAAGCTACAGTACAACACAGGCTATCGACCTGTAAGAGTACTAGGTTCGATCCCAAGATAAATAGTTCCGTACATGATTTCGCGCTAGATCAATAAACTTCGTGAATTGACACAGCAAATTGCCTGAATTTCTCATACTTACAGATGTAATACAGACTTTGCTTAATAGATTTAAAACTGAACTCTTTCTTCATTCATGTAACAATATCAGGGAGTTTTTGGCCGCAATTCAAAAATGAGAAACTTTACATGCTCAGCAAAGTCGTAGAGAAGAAATATACAATCAGAGCAATAATTATAATGGTAATCAAAATTTCAGTTTCCAAGGTAACCAAGGAAATTTTTCGTATAATCAAAGGTACCAGGATCAGCATGTCAATAATATGAGAATTGATAGGAATCAGAACCGAGGTCGCACGCGACATGACAATAGTAGAAATAATAGGAACCGACCCTCGAGATCACGTGATCAGAGAAATAGTGAGGAACGAAACAGGAATCGCAACTCGCGCGATAATTCTAACACTAAACCTGAACGAAAGAATAATAATTCTAGGAATCGGCGAAACAATAGTACCAATAATGAAGGGAGGAATAATAATAGTAGAAATAAGAACAATAGGCAAAACCATAACAATAGGAACAACTCAAACCGGCCAAACCGATGTAATGAATGGAATTCTGGCCACTCGGAAAACAATATTGTTATCTCTTTATTTAGGAGATCCTTGGTTACATTAATACTTCATTTCAACATATTGTGAGCCTACTTGTTTTCCATTAATCGCACCTAACCTTACTGGTGGACTACAATTACGTAGAAGTTATATAGAGAGCAGAAATTAAAACAGATGTTAAGTGAGGTTCACTTCACTATTTAAAAAAAAAACTACACTGATCCGAATTTTCTTTCAGGAAAGCAACGCATTTCTTTTAATCTTTCCTTTACATGTTCGGCAATAAACATTCATTCATTTTTCTTCCTTTTTGCTTTTAGTTTTTGATCAGAACGCCTGGATACGAAAAGAAGAACTACGCATTTCTGTTATAACTCCTTTTTGCTTCTAGCTTTTAACTGTTCAGCAAAGAGCAGATAACATGTTTCTCTTTCTTTATTTTGATAAGATAATCGCTGCATTTTCGATCACCTTTTTATGTCAACGAATAACGGACGATATACAACTGACTGATTTTTTTTCTTTTTTCTGTCTTTGCTCACTCCCGTATATCATACATCCAACTATTTATCAGTGTTGCAAACCTCATTAATAATTTACTTTTAGCTTAATGTCATTATTTTTTTTAGATGTTTGATTTTAAGATTTTAGTAAATAATTACGTTGCATACGTATTTACCCAAAAACGGTTTGAAATCTTGGCGCGATTTCCGTACCTCAGCTAGTGGGAAGATATTTTGGCGTTATACTACATTTTACAGTATTTTAAAATTATAAATTCCTTTTAGGATCCCTTCTCACTTTCGAAATTCTTAAATATGTTATTTACAATTAATCTTTGATTTTCTTTTTTTTAAAAAAAGTATCGAGATGCCCAGGATAAGAAAATTTTTAGTTGTTAATTATATATACATTTGTATACTTGTAAGTGAAAGTCAGTATGTAATCTTATGCGTACAATAAGGAATTTTACAATTATCAATGTTATTTTTTCAGTGTTAATCTTAGATTTTCGTTTTCCTTTATGCTACCCGTAACTAAGCATGTGTATTCTTAGATTAGATTTTTTGAGTATATTTTGATGTCTAGTAACATTTCGGTGAATATTTAATGTTTATGAACCGTAATTCTATTATGTGGATTTGTATGCTAATGTGTTGTAATGTTTTTATTAATTTTCAGAAAGTTATAATTTAGTCACAGTATGTCCCACAATTATTTGGAATTTATTAGTAAAATTGTTATTGTTATGGATGATTTTTTTAATCAACATGGCCAAAGGTTTGGAAATATAAATCTTTAGGTTTCAGCCATAACAAACAGTATGGAGGATTTTTTAAATCAACATGGCCAAAGGTTTTGAAATATAAATGTTTAGGTTACAGCCATACTGCCAATGACGGATGATTTTCTTCAAAAATCGACATGGCCTATTATTTATGAGGTTTCAGCCGTCTTAGAGATATTGATATAGATCCCGAATAATAAACTTATTTTTTTCAACAGCATGAAGCTATAACGTTTTATGAAAATTATTTTCTATCAATTATTTCATATGCTCGATGACTGAATTTTAATGCATTAATTATACCAGTTTGAATATTTTGTAGCGAAGATGCCTAAGAAATTTTAATTGTCGTGGAGTGACATAAATGTCTTGTAGGGAATTTTATTGGATGTTTCAGACCAACCAGAAAGTTGTAATGCCGTTGACTATATTTTTCTGTTTGTATCTCATGTTTTTCTTTTAATAGGTCTCACGTGTTTTGTCTTAAGAGACATATCTTTACGGTGCTACAGGAGCTTTTGTATTTTGTGTGTTTACACATCTTTTCTGAGTGGAAGACGTACGTTATGTTCCAGGGAACATACGCGTAGTTTACTGAATATTAATGTTGATATTTCAGTTATGTATAGAAACATTTTGTAAGTGCCTTTGGTTCCAGGCCTATTCACGTTTCTAGTTTTGCGTCAAGGGTAGCGATGACATATTAACTTTACATGCTCAGCAAAGTCGTAGAGAAGAAAGATACAATCAGAGCAATAATTATAATGGTAATCAAAATTTCAGTTTCCAAGGTAACCAAGGAAATTTTTCGTATAATCAAAGGTACCAGGATCAGCATGTCAATAATATGAGAATTGATAGGAATCAGAACCGAGGTCGCACGCGACATGACAATAGTAGAAATAATAGGAACCGACCCTCGATATCACGTGATCAGAGAAATAGTGAGGAACAAAACAGGAATCGCAACTCGCGCGATAATTCTAACACTAAACCTGAACGAAAGAATAATAATTCTAGGAATCGGCGAAACAATAGTACCAATAATGAAGGGAGGAATAATAATAGTAGAAATAAGAACAATAGGCAAAACCATAACAATAGGAACAACTCAAACCGGCCAAACCGATGTAATGAATGGAATTCTGGCCACTCGGAAAACAATTAGAAGGCGATACTGAGGACCGGGTACCGGCCAACACATACTATCCCACTGTAGGTCCAACTAAGCATTTTCTGGTATCGCATACTCACATTTCTAGTGTAAATAATCCTGATTTAGCTAGAAGTGACTGTGAATCGGACACAGACTGTCTAGACCATTATATTAATGCGCAACCCAACCCTATCTCTGCTAAACTTAAAGTTTTAGTTTGTAATACTGAAGTTGAATGTCTGGCGGACACAGGTTCCGACACCTGCCTCCTGTCTTTAGGGCTTTGGAAACGCATTAGCGCAGATGTGACGTCACCCAAACTCACTCCAGGTGATGATGTACTTTTAGTGGATTTCAGTGGGTCAACCAGAAGAAAAGTAAGAGGTTACACATTAGTCACTATTCAAATTGATAACATTTCTGTTTATGTAAAAGTTTATGTTACAGAATGTCTTAATCAAGATCTAATTTTAGGACTTGATGCTGAGAAGTGAAATTAGTCTTTTGGATGGTACGATTTCCATGGAATAGAACAATTTTGAAAACCATTGTTAATCGTTTACCAGAAAATTTTGACTTTCAGGAAATCTCCGAAGATGAAGAGAGAGATACGATAGATAACAATTTTTCTATTTCAGCTGCCACTTTTGTAAAACAAATGTGCAACAGACGAACAGATTAGAGATGCTGTTGACTGCACTTTTAATTTGAAAAACCAACAGAAAAGACAATTATACTCTCTTTTGGCACAATATAGGGATATTTTTACAAATTACCCAGGTCTTTGTAAAGACTTTGTTTACGAAATGGAGATGAAAACAGACAAGCCATTGATACGTAAACTATAGGCCATACCTCATAAGTATCTCCAAGATGTACGAGATGAGATTCATAAGTTATTAGAATTAGGATTAATTTGTCATTCGAATTCTGTTCACAGCAATCCTATCCTTGTAGTTCCCAAGAAAAACGGGAAACCAAGGGTATGTGTTGATCTTTGTTTGCCGAACCAGTTTGTGCAACTTCGCCAAACAAAATCTGAGGGCATACAGGACTTACTATTAAAAGTAAAATGTAAACCTTTCCTTAGCTCTATGGATCTTGTAAGTAGTTATAATCAAGCCTTGGTTACTCCTAAGTCCCAGGAATATACAGCATTCAATTTCGAAGGCCAGCATTACGAATATCGAGTCACATATTTTGGTTACAAAAATGGTAGCAGTGTTTAAAACAGTATGCTCCAAAAAGTATCGGGACCAGTGTTACATGCTAAAATCTTACGATATATCGACGATTTGGCCTGCTTTACAGATAGCTTCGAAGAACATCTTGCATTGCTGAGACAAATCTTTGAAAAGTTTAGAGAACACAACCTTACCATTAACATTGAAAAATGTTCGTTTTGCACTAATTCAAGATCTTTTCTAGGTTTCTTGATTACTCCCGAAGGCATCAACAAAGACCCAAAGACCATAGAAGCGGTTCGTAACTTACCCAGACCCACCAATATTAAATCTTTACAATCTGTAATTGGTCTCTTTAATTGGTCACGAAATTTTATTCCTAATTTCTCAGAAAAAATGCAACCTCTTTTTTAGCTTCTCACAAAGGGAAAACGGTGGTAATGGTTTGAAGAACACGAACAATCTTTTCAACAAATTAAAGACGATGTTTGTAAAGATGTTCTCTTGTCACACCCTGACTTGAATTTACCTTATTATTTAGAATCGGATGCATTCCGCTTGGTAGTCAGTGCAGTCCTATATCAGTACAGTGATGGACAGAAAAGGTAATCCAGTTCGCTAGTCGGACTTTAACACCTGCTGAGTCTTGCTATAGTGTGAGTGAGATTGAATGTCTTGCAATCGTATTTGCGGTCCGAAAATGGCGCCAATTGCTAATTGGTCACCATGTTATTTTTATTACAGATCACAAAAATCTTACTTGGTTAGATAAGGCCAAGCCTTGGAACACTCGTCTTCTTAGATGGTCCCTGGAATTACAGCAGCTGGACTACGAAATACGTTTCCAGAAAGGTTCCGAAAACCTTTGTGCAGATGCGCTTTCACGTCTCTTCCCTTGCAAAGAATTAACAACTAAACTTGTTCATCTTTTACAGGCTATTCAAGACAAAATCAAAAATATTTCAGTTGAAGAGTTACAGAACACACAAAAGGAAGATTCTGATTATTTCCCCATTATTTCTTTTTTAGCAGGCGAGGAAATAAAAGAACTTCCAAGGAATTCACGTAATTGGGAAAAAATTTTCAAACTCGATAATGGTATTCTTTTGTACAGAGATTTTCATTTCCCAGATCATTAGTGAATAACGTTCTCACAGCTTACCATGACGATTTAGATCACCCGGGAGTAGACAAAACGCTTCGGATCATCTCAAAATCATTTTATTGGAGCAAAATGAGATCAGATGTCAAGAAACATTTAAAGGATTGTGTGAAATGTATGCAATTTAAATCCGATCACCACCAAACCGGTTCGTTTCTTGTCCACTAATCCTTATTCAGAACCTAGAGATTTATTAGCCCTTGATTTTTAGGCCCATACCCATCAGGCAAAAATGGTGCGCGCTTCGCACTGGTTACTGTTGATGTGTTTACTCAATATTGTACAGCTTACCTCTTGAAAAACGCCACTGCCATTTCAGTTATCAAATGTTTATTTGATATATACATGCTACATTTAGGTCTCGTGGAGGCAGTACTGACAGATAACGCTGCAGTGTTTCATAGCAAAAAGTTTCAATCTAAAATGCAAGAGTCCAATATTAAAGTCCATTATACAACACCGTATCACCCTATGAGTAACATCACAGAACACTCTAATAAGATCCTTGTATCTACCCTTAGGTTATTATGTTGTCAGTCACCGAGAACCTGATGCAAGCAGTTCTGTTACATAACTACTCCATCGTTGAAAGTCTTTGTGTTTCACCAGCAAGTTTGTATCTCAATATTCATTTTTCTCATCCCATTTTTAAGCATTTTGGTTTACAGGTATCTGAAGATGTTGATAAGGAAGACGGGATTAGTTAGTCGAATAAATTCCTTATGGCAGACCACCGACGAAAAGCCATCATTGAAAAAAGGAACGCACGATGGAACGACAGTCAGCAACAGCGACGACGTTTAAAACAAGGAAGTTTAATTTTTCTCAAACAGCGTAACATCAGTAGTCTATTGAAAGGTGAAATATCAATTTTTTTTGATTTGTACCGAGGACCCCTTTTATGTGTTAAGGTCATTAATGACCGTGTTGTTGAACTTGTTGACCCTTCCACAGGTGAATATTTAGGACTTCATTCGATAGACAGGACCAAGTTATGGGAACCTACCCCTGAAACCCGTGAAGTTTAGGTGGCCTCGGCGCGTCGCCAACTGCCAGATCTTTTGCATGACCTTAATTTGTCACCTGTTAATGAAAGTCAAGAACCAATCTCTTTTTCCCCTAGTGGAGAAGTCAACTTTCCAAAATCCGAAAACGACAAGTCCGATGAGAATAATTCAACTCCTTTACAGGTTAATAACTTATCAACCACCCGTTTGTTATCTCTTTATTTAGGAGATCCTTGGTTACATTAATACTTCATTTCAACATATTGTGAGCCTACTTGTTTTCCATTAATCGCACCTAACCTTACTGGTGGACTACAATTACGTAGAAGTTATATAGAGAGCAGAAATTAAAACAGATGTTAAGTGAGGTTCACTTCACTATTTAAAAAAAACTACAGATCCGAATTTTCTTTCAGGAAAGCAACGCATTTCTTTTAATCTTTCCTTTACATGTTCGGCAATAAACATTCATTCATTTTTCTTCCTTTTTGCTTTTAGTTTTTGATCAGAACGCCTGGATACGAAAAGAAGAACTACGCATTTCTTTTATAACTCCTTTTTGCTTCTAGCTTTTAACTGTTCAGCAAAGAGCAGATAACATGTTTCTCTTTCTTTATTTTGATAAGATAATCGCTGCATTTTCGATCACCTTTTATGTCAACGAATAACGGACGATATACAACTGACTGATTTTTTTCTTTTTTCTGTCTTTGCTCACTCCCGTATATCATACATCCAACTATTTATCAGTTTTGCAAACCTCATTAATGATTTACTTTTAGCTTAATGTCATTATTTTTTTTAGATGTTTGATTTTAAGATTTTAGTAAATAATTACGTTACATACGTATTTACCCAAAAACGGTTTGAAATCTTGGCGCGATTTCCGTACCTCAGCTAGTGGGGAGATATTTTGGCGTTATACTACATTTTACAGTATTTTAAAATTATATATTCCTTTTTAGGATCCCTTCTCACTTTCGAAATTCTTAAATATGTTATTTACAATTAATCTTTGATTTTCTTTTTTCTTAAAAAAAAGTATCGAGATGCCCAGGATAAGAAAATTTTTAGTTGTTAATTATATATACATTTGTATACTTGTAAGTGAAAGTCAGTATGTAATCTTATGCGTAGAATAAGGAATTTTACAATTATCAATGTTATTTTTTCAGTGTTAATCTTAGATTTTCGTTTCCCTTTATGCTACCCGTAACTAAGCATGTGTATTCTTAGATTAGATTTTTTGAGTATATTTTGATGTCTAGTAACATTTCGGTGAATATTTAATGTTTATGAACCGTAATTCTATTATGTGGATTTGTATGCTAATGTGTTGTAATGTTTTTATTAATTTTCAGAAAGTTATAATTTAGTCACAGTATGTCCCACAATTATTTGGAATTTATTAGTAAAATTGTTATTGTTATGGATGATTTTTTTAATCAACATGGCCAAAGGTTTGGAAATATAAATCTTTAGGTTTCAGCCATAACAAACAGTATGGAGGATTTTTTAAATCAACATGGCGAAAGGTTTTGAAATATAAATGTTTAGGTTACAGCCATACTGCCAATGACGGATGATTTTCTTCAAAAATCGACATGGCCTATTATTTATGAGGTTTCAGCCGTCTTAGAGATATTGATATAGATCCCGAATAATAAACTTATTTTTTTCAACAGCATGAAGCTATAACGTTTTATGAAAATTATTTTCTATCAATTATTTCATATGCTCGATGACTGAATTTTAATGCGTTAATTATACCAGTTTGAATATTTTGTAGCGAAGATGCCTAAGAAATTTTAATTGTCGTGGAGTGACATAAATGTCTTGTAGGGAATTTTATTGGATGTTTCAGACCAACCAGAAAGTTGTAATGCCGTTGACTATATTTTTCTGTTTGTATCTCATGTTTTTCTTTTAATAGGTCTCACGTGTTTTGTCTTAAGAGACATATCTTTACGGTGCTACAGGAGCTTTTGTATTTTGTGTGTTTACACATCTTTTCTGAGTGGAAGACGTACGTTATGTTCCAGGGAACATACGCGTAGTTTACTGAATATTAATGTTGATATTTCAGTTATGTATAGAAACATTTTGTAAGTGCCTATGGTTCCAGGCCTATTCACGTTTCTAGTTTTGCGTCAAGGGTAGCGATGACATATTAACTTTACATGCTCAGCAAAGTCGTAGAGAAGAAATATACAATCAGAGCAATAATTATAATGGTAATCAAAATTTCAGTTTCCAAGGTAACCAAGGAAATTTTTCGTATAATCAAAGGTACCAGGATCAGCATGTCAATAATATGAGAATTGATAGGAATCAGAACCGAGGTCGCACGCGACATGACAATAGTAGAAATAATAGGAACCGACCCTCGAGATCACGTGATCAGAGAAATAGTGAGGAACAAAACAGGAATCGCAACTCGCGCGATAATTCTAACACTAAACCTGAACGAAAGAATAATAATTCTAGGAATCGGCGAAACAATAGTACCAATAATGAAGGGAGGAATAATAATAGTAGAAATAAGAACAATAGGCAAAACCATAACAATAGGAACAACTCAAACCGGCCAAACCGATGTAATGAATGGAATTCTGGCCACTCGGAAAACAATTAGAAGGCGGTACTGAGGACCGGGTACCGGCCAACACATACTATCCCACTGTAGGTCCAACTAAGCATTTTCTGGTATCGCATACTCACATTTCTAGTGTAAATAATCCTGATTTAGCTAGAAGTGACTGTGAATCGGACACAGACTGTCTAGACCATTATATTAATGCGCAACCCAACCCTATCTCTGCTAAACTTAAAGTTTTAGTTTGTAATACTGAAGTTGAATGTCTGGCGTACACAGGTTCCGACACCTGCCTCCTGTCTTTAGGGCTTTGGAAACGCATTAGCGCAGATGTGACGTCACCCAAACTCACTCCAGGTGATGATGTACTTTTAGTGGATTTCAGTGGGTCAACCAGAAGAAAAGTAAGAGGTTACACATTAGTCACTATTCAAATTGATAACATTTCTGTTTATGTAAAAGTTTATGTTACAGAATGTCTTAATCAAGATCTAATTTTAGGACTTGATGCTGAGAAGTGAAATTAGTCTTTTGGATGGTACGATTTCCATGGAATAGAACAATTTTGAAAACCATTGTTAATCATTTACCAGAAAATTTTGACTTTCAGGAAATCTCCGAAGATGAAGAGAGAGATACGATAGATAACAATTTTTCTATTTCAGCTGCCACTTTTGTAAAACAAATGTGCAACAGACGAACAGATTAGAGATGCTGTTGACCGCACTTTTAATTTGAAAAACCAACAGAAAAGACAATTATACTCTCTTTTGGCACAATATAGGGATATTTTTACAAATTACCCAGGTCTTTGTAAAGACTTTGTTTACGAAATGGAGATGAAAACAGACAAGCCATTGATACGTAAACTATAGGCCATACCTCATAAGTATCTCCAAGATGTACGAGATGAGATTCATAAGTTATTAGAATTAGGATTAATTTGTCATTCGAATTCTGTTCACAGCAATCCTATCCTTGTAGTTCCCAAGAAAAACGGGAAACCAAGGGTATGTGTTGATCTTTGTTTGCCGAACCAGTTTGTGCAACTTCGCCAAACAAAATCTGAGGGCATACAGGACTTACTATTAAAAGTAAAATGTAAACCTTTCCTTAGCTCTATGGATCTTGTAAGTAGTTATAATCAAGCCTTGGTTACTCCTAAGTCCCAGGAATATACAGCATTCAATTTCGAAGGCCAGCATTACGAATATCGAGTCACATATTTTGGTTACAAAAATGGTAGCAGTGTTTAAAACAGTATGCTCCAAAAAGTATCGGGACCAGTGTTACATGCTAAAATCTTACGATATATCGACGATTTGGCCTGCTTTACAGATAGCTTCGAAGAACATCTTGCATTGCTGAGACAAATCTTTGAAAAGTTTAGAGAACACAACCTTACCATTAACATTGAAAAATGTTCGTTTTGCACTAATTCAAGATCTTTTCTAGGTTTCTTGATTACTCCCGAAGGCATCAACAAAGACCCAAAGACCATAGAAGCGGTTCGTAACTTACCCAGACCCACCAATATTAAATCTTTACAATCTGTAATTGGTCTCTTTAATTGGTCACGAAATTTTATTCCTAATTTCTCAGAAAAAATGCAACCTCTTTTTTAGCTTCTCACAAAGGGAAAACGGTGGTAATGGTTTGAAGAACACGAACAATCTTTTCAACAAATTAAAGACGATGTTTGTAAAGATGTTCTCTTGTCACACCCTGACTTGAATTTACCTTATTATTTAGAATCGGATGCATTCCGCTTGGTAGTCAGTGCAGTCCTATATCAGTACAGTGATGGACAGAAAAGGTAATCCAGTTCGCTAGTCGGACTTTAACACCTGCTGAGTCTTGCTATAGTGTGAGTGAGATTGAATGTCTTGCAATCGTATTTGCGGTCCGAAAATGGCGCCAATTGCTAATTGGTCACCATGTTATTTTTATTACAGATCACAAAAATCTTACTTGGTTAGATAAGGCCAAGCCTTGGAACACTCGTCTTCTTAGATGGTCCCTGGAATTACAGCAGCTGGACTACGAAATACGTTTCCAGAAAGGTTCCGAAAACCTTTGTGCAGATGCGCTTTCACGTCTCTTCCCTTGCAAAGAATTAACAACTAAACTTGTTCATCTTTTACAGGCTATTCAAGACAAAATCAAAAATATTTCAGTTGAAGAGTTACAGAACACACAAAAGGAAGATTCTGATTATTTCCCCATTATTTCTTTTTTAGCAGGCGAGGAAATAAAAGAACTTCCAAGGAATTCACGTAATTGGGAAAAAATTTTCAAACTCGATAATGGTATTCTTTTGTACAGAGATTTTCATTTCCCAGATCATTAGTGAATAACGTTCTCACAGCTTACCATGACGATTTAGATCACCCGGGAGTAGACAAAACGCTTCGGATCATCTCAAAATCATTTTATTGGAGCAAAATGAGATCAGATGTGAAGAAACATTTAAAGGATTGTGTGAAATGTATGCAATTTAAATCCGATCACCACCAAACCGGTTCGTTTCTTGTCCACTAATCCTTATTCAGAACCTAGAGATTTATTAGCCCTTGATTTTTAGGCCCATACCCATCAGGCAAAAATGGTGCGCGCTTCGCACTGGTTACTGTTGATGTGTTTACTCAATATTGTACAGCTTACCTCTTGAAAAACGCCACTGCCATTTCAGTTATCAAATGTTTATTTGATATATACATGCTACATTTAGGTCTCGTGGAGGCAGTACTGACAGATAACGCTGCAGTGTTTCATAGCAAAAAGTTTCAATCTAAAATGCAAGAGTCCAATATTAAAGTCCATTATACAACACCGTATCACCCTATGAGTAACATCACAGAACACTCTAATAAGATCCTTGTATCTACCCTTAGGTTATTATGTTGTCAGTCACCGAGAACCTGATGCAAGCAGTTCTGTTACATAACTACTCCATCGTTGAAAGTCTTTGTGTTTCACCAGCAAGTTTGTATCTCAATATTCATTTTTCTCATCCCATTTTTAAGCATTTTGGTTTACAGGTATCTGAAGATGTTGATAAGGAAGACGGGATTAGTTAGTCGAATAAATTCCTTATGGCAGACCACCGACGAAAAGCCATCATTGAAAAAAGGAACGCACGATGGAACGACAGTCAGCAACAGCGACGACGTTTAAAACAAGGAAGTTTAATTTTTCTCAAACAGCGTAACATCAGTAGTCTATTGAAAGGTGAAATATCAATTTTTTTTTATTTGTACCGAGGACCCCTTTTATGTGTTAAGGTCATTAATGACCGTGTTGTTGAACTTGTTGACCCTTCCACAGGTGAATATTTAGGACTTCATTCGATAGACAGGACCAAGGTATGGGAACCTACCCCTGAAACCCGTGAAGTTTGGATGGCCTCGGCGCGTCGCCAACTACCAGATCTTTTGCATGACCTTAATTTGTCACCTGTTAATGAAAGTCAAGAACCAATCTCTTTTTCCCCTAGTGGAGAAGTCAACTTGTCAAAATCCGAAAACGACAAGTCCGATGAGAATAATTCAACTCCTTTACAGGTTAATAACTTATCAACCACCCGTTTGTTATCTCTTTATTTAGGAGATCCTTGGTTACATTAATACTTCATTTCAACATATTGTGAGCCTACTTGTTTTCCATTAATCGCACCTAACCTTACTGGTGGACTACAATTACGTAGAAGTTATATAGAGAGCAGAAATTAAAACAGATGTTAAGTGAGGTTCACTTCACTATTTAAAAAAAACTACACTGATCCGAATTTTCTTTCAGGAAAGCAACGCATTTCTTTTAATCTTTCCATTACATGTTCGGCAATAAACATTCATTCATTTTTCTTCCTTTTTGCTTTTAGTTTTTAATCAGAACGCCTGGATACGAAAAGAAGAACTACGCATTTCTTTTATAACTCCTTTTTGCTTCTAGCTTTTAACTGTTCAGCAAAGAGCAGATAACATGTTTCTCTTAATTTATTTTGATAAGATAATCGCTGCATTTTCGATCACCTTTTTATGTCAACGAATAACGGACGATATATAACTGACTGATTTTTTTCTTTTTTCTGTCTTTGCTCACTCCCGTATATCATACATCCAACTATTTATCAGTGTTGCAAACCTCATTAATGATTTACTTTTAGCTTAATGTCATTATTTTTTTTAGATGTTTGATTTTAAGATTTTAGTAAATAATTACGTTACATACGTATTTACCCAAAAACGGTTTGAAATCTTGGCGCGATTTCCGTACCTCAGCTAGTGGGGAGATATTTTGGCGTTATACTACATTTTACAGTATTTTAAAATTATATATTCCTTTTTAGGATCCCTTCTCACTTTCGAAATTCTTAAATATGTTATTTACAATTAATCTTTGATTTTCTTTTTTTTTTAAAAAAAAGTATCGAGATGCCCAGGATAAGAAAATTTTTAGTTGTTAATTATATATACATTTGCATACTTGTAAGTGAAAGTCAGTATGTAATCTTATGCGTAGAATAAGGAATTTTACAATTATCAATGTTATTTTTTCAGTGTTAATCTTAGATTTTCGTTTCCCTTTATGCTACCCGTAACTAAGCATGTGTATTCTTAGATTAGATTTTTTGAGTATATTTTGATGTCTAGTAACATTTCGGTGAATATTTAATGTTTATGAACCGTAATTCTATTATGTGGATTTGTATGCTAATGTGTTGTAATGTTTTTATTAATTTTCAGAAAGTTATAATTTAGTCACAGTATGTCCCACAATTATTTGGAATTTATTAGTAAAATTGTTATTGTTATGGATGATTTTTTAATCAACATGGCCAAAGGTTTGGAAATATAAATCTTTAGGTTTCAGCCATAACAAACAGTATGGAGGATTTTTTAAATCAACATGGCCAAAGGTTTTGAAATATAAATGTTTAGGTTACAGCCATACTGCCAATGACGGATGATTTTCTTCAAAAATCGACATGGCCTATTATTTATGAGGTTTCAGCCGTCTTAGAGATATTGATATAGATCCCGAATAATAAACTTATTTTTTTCAACAGCATGAAGCTATAACGTTTTATGAAAATTATTTTCTATCAATTATTTCATATGCTCGATGACTGAATTTTAATGCGTTAATTATACCAGTTTGAATATTTTGTAGCGAAGATGCCTAAGAAATTTTAATTGTCGTGGAGTGACATAAATGTCTTGTAGGGAATTTTATTGGATGTTTCAGACCAACCAGAAAGTTGTAATGCCGTTGACTATATTTTTCTGCTTGTATCTCATGTTTTTCTTTTAATAGGTCTCACGTGTTTTGTCTTAAGAGACATATCTTTACGGTGCTACAGGAGCTTTTGTATTTTGTGTGTTTACACATCTTTTCTGAGTGGAAGACGTACGTTATGTTCCAGGGAACATACGCGTAGTTTACTGAATATTAATGTTGATATTTCAGTTATGTATAGAAACATTTTGTAAGTGCCTTTGGTTCCAGGCCTATTCACGTTTCTAGTTTTGCGTCAAGGGTAGCGATGACATATTAACTTTACATGCTCAGCAAAGTCGTAGAGAAGAAATATACAATCAGAGCAATAATTATAATGGTAATCAAAATTTCAGTTTCCAAGGTAACCAAGGAAATTTTTCGTATAATCAATGGTACCAGGATCAGCATGTCAATAATATGAGAATTGATAGGAATCAGAACCGAGGTCGCACGCGACATGACAATAGTAGAAATAATAGGAACCGACCCTCGAGATCACGTGATCAGAGAAATAGTGAGGAACAAAACAGGAATCGCAACTCGCGCGATAATTCTAACACTAAACCTGAACGAAAGAATAATAATTCTAGGAATCGGCGAAACAATAGTACCAATAATGAAGGGAGGAATAATAATAGTAGAAATAAGAACAATAGGCAAAACCATAACAATAGGAACAACTCAAACCGGCCAAACCGATGTAATGAATGGAATTCTGGCCACTCGGAAAACAATTAGAAGGCGGTACTGAGGACCGGGTACCGGCCAACACATACTATCCCACTGTAGGTCCAACTAAGCATTTTCTGGTATCGCATACTCACATTTCTAGTGTAAATAATCCTGATTTAGCTAGAAGTGACTGTGAATCGGACACAGACTGTCTAGACCATTATATTAATGCGCAACCCAACCCTATCTCTGCTAAACTTAAAGTTTTAGTTTGTAATACTGAAGTTGAATGTCTGGCGGACACAGGTTCCGACACCTGCCTCCTGTCTTTAGGGCTTTGGAAACGCATTAGCGCAGATGTGACGTCACCCAAACTCACTCCAGGTGATGATGTACTTTTAGTGGATTTCAGTGGGTCAACCAGAAGAAAAGTAAGAGGTTACACATTAGTCACTATTCAAATTGATAACATTTCTGTTTATGTAAAAGTTTATGTTACAGAATGTCTTAATCAAGATCTAATTTTAGGACTTGATGCTGAGAAGTGAAATTAGTCTTTTGGATGGTACGATTTCCATGGAATAGAACAATTTTGAAAACCATTGTTAATCATTTACCAGAAAATTTTGACTTTCAGGAAATCTCCGAAGATGAAGAGAGAGATACGATAGATAACAATTTTTCTATTTCAGCTGCCACTTTTGTAAAACAAATGTGCAACAGACGAACAGATTAGAGATGCTGTTGACCGCACTTTTAATTTGAAAAACCAACAGAAAAGACAATTATACTCTCTTTTGGCACAATATAGGGATATTTTTACAAATTACCCAGGTCTTTGTAAAGACTTTGTTTACGAAATGGAGATGAAAACAGACAAGCCATTGATACGTAAACTATAGGCCATACCTCATAAGTATCTCCAAGATGTACGAGATGAGATTCATAAGTTATTAGAATTAGGATTAATTTGTCATTCGAATTCTGTTCACAGCAATCCTATCCTTGTAGTTCCCAAGAAAAACGGGAAACCAAGGGTATGTGTTGATCTTTGTTTGCCGAACCAGTTTGTGCAACTTCGCCAAACAAAATCTGAGGGCATACAGGACTTACTATTAAAAGTAAAATGTAAACCTTTCCTTAGCTCTATGGATCTTGTAAGTAGTTATAATCAAGCCTTGGTTACTCCTAAGTCCCAGGAATATACAGCATTCAATTTCGAAGGCCAGCATTACGAATATCGAGTCACATATTTTGGTTACAAAAATGGTAGCAGTGTTTAAAACAGTATGCTCCAAAAAGTATCGGGACCAGTGTTACATGCTAAAATCTTACGATATATCGACGATTTGGCCTGCTTTACAGATAGCTTCGAAGAACATCTTGCATTGCTGAGACAAATCTTTGAAAAGTTTAGAGAACACAACCTTACCATTAACATTGAAAAATGTTCGTTTTGCACTAATTCAAGATCTTTTCTAGGTTTCTTGATTACTCCCGAAGGCATCAACAAAGACCCAAAGACCATAGAAGCGGTTCGTAACTTACCCAGACCCACCAATATTAAATCTTTACAATCTGTAATTGGTCTCTTTAATTGGTCACGAAATTTTATTCCTAATTTCTCAGAAAAAATGCAACCTCTTTTTTAGCTTCTCACAAAGGGAAAACGGTGGTAATGGTTTGAAGAACACGAACAATCTTTTCAACAAATTAAAGACGATGTTTGTAAAGATGTTCTCTTGTCACACCCTGACTTGAATTTACCTTATTATTTAGAATCGGATGCATTCCGCTTGGTAGTCAGTGCAGTCCTATATCAGTACAGTGATGGACAGAAAAGGTAATCCAGTTCGCTAGTCGGACTTTAACACCTGCTGAGTCTTGCTATAGTGTGAGTGAGATTGAATGTCTTGCAATCGTATTTGCGGTCCGAAAATGGCGCCAATTGCTAATTGGTCACCATGTTATTTTTATTACAGATCACAAAAATCTTACTTGGTTAGATAAGGCCAAACCTTGGAACACTCGTCTTCTTAGATGGTCCCTGGAATTACAGCAGCTGGACTACGAAATACGTTTCCAGAAAGGTTCCGAAAACCTTTGTGCAGATGCGCTTTCACGTCTCTTCCCTTGCAAAGAATTAACAACTAAACTTGTTCATCTTTTACAGGCTATTCAAGACAAAATCAAAAATATTTCAGTTGAAGAGTTACAGAACACACAAAAGGAAGATTCTGATTATTTCCCCATTATTTCTTTTTTAGCAGGCGAGGAAATAAAAGAACTTCCAAGGAATTCACGTAATTGGGAAAAATTTTTCAAACTCGATAATGGAATTCTTTTGTACAGAGATTTTCATTTCCCAGATCATTAGTGAATAACGTTCTCACAGCTTACCATGACGATTTAGATCACCCGGGAGTAGACAAAACGCTTCGGATCATCTCAAAATCATTTTATTGGAGCAAAATGAGATCAGATGTGAAGAAACATTTAAAGGATTGTGTGAAATGTATGCAATTTAAATCCGATCACCACCCACCAGCTCGTTTCTTGTCCACTAATCCTTATTCAGAACCTAGAGATTTATTAGCCCTTGATTTTTAGGCCCATACCCATCAGGCAAAAATGGTGCGCGCTTCGCACTGGTTACTGTTGATGTGTTTACTCAATATTGTACAGCTTACCTCTTGAAAAACGCCACTGCCATTTCAGTTATCAAATGTTTATTTGATATATACATGCTACATTTAGGTCTCGTGGAGGCAGTACTGACAGATAACGCTGCAGTGTTTCATAGCAAAAAGTTTCAATCTAAAATGCAAGAGTCCAATATTAAAGTCCATTATACAACACCGTATCACCCTATGAGTAACATCACAGAACACTCTAATAAGATCCTTGTATCTACCCTTAGGTTATTATGTTGTCAGTCACATAATAAATGGGCCGAGAATCTGATGCAAGCAGTTCTGTTACATAACTACTCCATCGTTGAAAGTCTTTGTGTTTCACCAGCAAGTTTGTATCTCAATATTCATTTTTCTCATCCCATTTTTAAGCATTTTGGTTTACAGGTATCTGAAGATGTTGATAAGGAAGACGGGATTAGCTAGTCGAATAAATTCCTTATGGCAGACCACCGACGAAAAGCCATCATTGAAAAAAGGAACGCACGATGGAACGACAGTCAGCAACAGCGACGACGTTTAAAACAAGGAAGTTTAATTTTTCTCAAACAGCGTAACATCAGTAGTCTATTGAAAGGTGAAATATCAATTTTTTTGATTTGTACCGAGGACCCCTTTTATGTGTTAAGGTCATTATGACCGTGTTGTTGAACTTGTTGACCCTTCCACAGGTGAATATTTAGGACTTCATTCGATAGACAGGACCAAGTTATGGGAACCTACCCCTGAAACCCGTGAAGTTTGGATGGCCTCGGCGCGTCGCCAACTACCAGATCTTTTGCATGACCTTAATTTGTCACCTGTTAATGAAAGTCAAGAACCAATCTCTTTTTCCCCTAGTGGAGAAGTCAACTTGTCAAAATCCGAAAACGACAAGTCCGATGAGAATAATTCAACTCCTTTACAGGTTAATAACTTATCAACCACACGTTTGTTATCTCTTTATTTAGGAGATCCTTGGTTACATTAATACTTCATTTCAACATATTGTGAGCCTACTTGTTTTCCATTAATCGCACCTAACCTTACTGGTGGACTACAATTACGTAGAAGTTATATAGAGAGCAGAAATTAAAACAGATATTAAGTGAGGTTCACTTCACTATTTAAAAAAAACTACACTGATCCGAATTTTATTTCAGGAAAGCAACGCATTTCTTTTAATCTTTCCTTTACATGTTCGGCAATAAACATTCATTCATTTTTCTTCCTTTTTGTTTTAGTTTTTGATCAGAACGCCTGGATACGAAAAGAAGAACTACGCATTTCTTTTATAACTCCTTTTTGCTTCTAGCTTTTAACTGTTCAGCAAAGAGCAGATAACATGTTTCTCTTTCTTTATTTTGATAAGATAATCGCTGCATTTTCGATCACCTTTTTATGTCAACGAATAACGGACGATATACAACTGACTGATTTTTTTCTTTTTTCTGTCTTTGCTCACTCCCGTATATCATACATCCAACTACTTATCAGTGTTGCAAACCTCATTAATGATTTACTTTTAGCTTAATGTCATTATTTTTTTTAGATGTTTGATTTTAAGATTTTAGTAAATAATTACGTTACATACGTATTTACCCAAAAACGGTTTGAAATCTTGGCGCGATTTCCGTACCTCAGCTAGTGGGAAGAAATTTTGGCGTTATACTACATTTTACAGTATTTTAAAATTATATATTCCTTTTTCGGATCCCTTCTCACTTTCGAAATTCTTAAATATGTTATTTACAATTAATCTTTGATTTTCTTTTTTTTTAAAAAAAAAGTATCGAGATGCCCAGGATAAGAAAATTTTTAGTTGTTAATTATATATACATTTGTATACTTGTAAGTGAAAGTCAGTATGTAATCTTATGCGTAGAATAAGAAATTTTACAATTATCAATGTTATTTTTTCAGTGTTAATCTTAGATTTTCGTTTCCCTTTATGCTACCCGTAACTAAGCATGTGTATTCTTAGATTAGATTTTTTGAGTATATTTTGATGTCTAGTAACATTTCGGTGAATATTTAATGTTTATGAACCGTAATTCTATTATGTGGATTTGTATGCTAATGTGTTGTAATGTTTTTATTAATTTTCAGAAAGTTATAATTTAGTCACAGTATGTCCCACAATTATTTGGAATTTATTAGTAAAATTGTTATTGTTATGGATGATTTTTTTAATCAACATGGCCAAAGGTTTGGAAATATAAATCTTTAGGTTTCAGCCATAACAAACAGTATGGAGGATTTTTTAAATCAACATGGCGAAAGGTTTTGAAATATAAATGTTTAGGTTACAGCCATACTGCCAATGACGGATGATTTTCTTCAAAAATCGACATGGCCTATTATTTATGAGGTTTCAGCCGTCTTAGAGATATTGATATAGATCCCGAATAATAAACTTATTTTTTCAACAGCATGAAGCTATAACGTTTTATGAAAATTATTTTCTATCAATTATTTCATATGCTCGATGACTGAATTTTAATGCGTTAATTATACCAGTTTGAATATTTTGTAGCGAAGATGCCTAAGAAATTTTAATTGTCGTGGAGTGACATAAATGTCTTGTAGGGAATTTTATTGGATGTTTCAGACCAACCAGAAAGTTGTAATGCCGTTGACTATAATTTTCTGTTTGTATCTCATGTTTTTTTTTTAATAGGTCTCACGTGTTTTGTCTTAAGAGACATATCTTTACGGTGCTACAGGAGCATTTGTATTTTGTGTGTTTACACATCTTTTCTGAGTGGAAGACGTACGTTATGTTCCAGGGAACATACGCGTAGTTTACTGAATATTAATGTTGATATTTCAGTTATGTATAGAAACATTTTGTAAGTGCCTATGGTTCCAGGCCTATTCACGTTTCTAGTTTTGCGTCAAGGGTAGCGATGACATATTAACTTTACATGCTCAGCAAAGTCGTAGAGAAGAAAGATACAATCAGAGCAATAATTATAATGGTAATCAAAATTTCAGTTTCCAAGGTAACCAAGGAAATTTTTCGTATAATCAAAGGTACCAGGATCAGCATGTCAATAATATGAGAATTGATAGGAATCAGAACCGAGGTCGCACGCGACATGACAATAGTAGAAATAATAGGAACCGACCCTCGAGATCACGTGATCAGAGAAATAGTGAGGAACAAAACAGGAATCGCAACTCGCGCGATAATTCTAACACTAAACCTGAACGAAAGAATAATAATTCTAGGAATCGGCGAAACAATAGTACCAATAATGAAGGGAGGAATAATAATAGTAGAAATAAGAACAATAGGCAAAACCATAACAATAGGAACAACTCAAACCGGCCAAACCGATGTAATGAATGGAATTCTGGCCACTCGGAAAACAATTAGAAGGCGGTACTGAGGACCGGGTACCGGCCAACACATACTATCCCACTGTAGGTCCAACTAAGCATTTTCTGGTATCGCATACTCACATTTCTAGTGTAAATAATCCTGATTTAGCTAGAAGTGACTGTGAATCGGACACAGACTGTCTAGACCATTATATTAATGCGCAACCCAACCCTATCTCTGCTAAACTTAAAGTTTTAGTTTGTAATACTGAAGTTGAATGTCTGGCGGACACAGGTTCCGACACCTGCCTCCTGTCTTTAGGGCTTTGGAAACGCATTAGCGCAGATGTGACGTCATCCAAACTCACTCCAGGTGATGATGTACTTTTAGTGGATTTCAGTGGGTCAACCAGAAGAAAAGTAAGATGTTACACATTAGTCACTATTCAAATTGATAACATTTCTGTTTATGTAAAAGTTTATGTTACAGAATGTCTTAATCAAGATCTAATTTTAGGACTTGATGCTGAGAAGTGAAATTAGTCTTTTGGATGGTACGATTTCCATGGAATAGAACAATTTTGAAAACCATTGTTAATCGTTTACCAGAAAATTTTGACTTTCAGGAAATCTCCGAAGATGAAGAGAGAGATACGATAGATAACAATTTTTCTATTTCAACTGCCACTTTTGTAAAACAAATGTGCAACAGACGAACAGATTAGAGATGCTGTTGACCGCACTTTTAATTTGAAAAACCAACAGAAAAGACAATTATACTCTCTTTTGGCACAATATAGGGATATTTTTACAAATTACCCAGGTCTTTGTAAAGACTTTGTTTACGAAATGGAGATGAAAACAGACAAGCCATTGATACGTAAACTATAGGCCATACCTCATAAGTATCTCCAAGATGTACGAGATGAGATTCATAAGTTATTAGAATTAGGATTAATTTGTCATTCGAATTCTGTTCACAGCAATCCTATCCTTGTAGTTCCCAAGAAAAACGGGAAACCAAGGGTATGTGTTGATCTTTGTTTGCCGAACCAGTTTGTGCAACTTCGCCAAACAAAATCTGAGGGCATACAGGACTTACTATTAAAAGTAAAATGTAAACCTTTCCTTAGCTCTATGGATCTTGTAAGTAGTTATAATCAAGCCTTGGTTACTCCTAAGTCCCAGGAATATACAGCATTCAATTTCGAAGGCCAGCATTACGAATATCGAGTCACATATTTTGGTTACAAAAATGGTAGCAGTGTTTAAAACAGTATGCTCCAAAAAGTATCGGGACCAGTGTTACATGCTAAAATCTTACGATATATCGACGATTTGGCCTGCTTTACAGATAGCTTCGAAGAACATCTTGCATTGCTGAGACAAATCTTTGAAAAGTTTAGAGAACACAACCTTACCATTAACATTGAAAAATGTTCGTTTTGCACTAATTCAAGATCTTTTCTAGGTTTCTTGATTACTCCCGAAGGCATCAACAAAGACCCAAAGACCATAGAAGCGGTTCGTAACTTACCCAGACCCACCAATATTAAATCTTTACAATCTGTAATTGGTCTCTTTAATTGGTCACGAAATTTTATTCCTAATTTCTCAGAAAAAATGCAACCTCTTTTTTAGCTTCTCACAAAGGGAAAACGGTGGTAATGGTTTGAAGAACACGAACAATCTTTTCAACAAATTAAAGACGATGTTTGTAAAGATGTTCTCTTGTCACACCCTGACTTGAATTTACCTTATTATTTAGAATCGGATGCATTCCGCTTGGTAGTCAGTGCAGTCCTATATCAGTACAGTGATGGACAGAAAAGGTAATCCAGTTCGCTAGTCGGACTTTAACACCTGCTGAGTCTTGCTATAGTGTGAGTGAGATTGAATGTCTTGCAATCGTATTTGCGGTCCGAAAATGGCGCCAATTGCTAATTGGTCACCATGTTATTTTTATTACAGATCACAAAAATCTTACTTGGTTAGATAAGGCCAAGCCTTGGAACACTCGTCTTCTTAGATGGTCCCTGGAATTACAGCAGCTGGACTACGAAATACGTTTCCAGAAAGGTTCCGAAAACCTTTGTGCAGATGCGCTTTCACGTCTCTTCCCTTGCAAAGAATTAACAACTAAACTTGTTCATCTTTTACAGGCTATTCAAGACAAAATCAAAAATATTTCAGTTGAAGAGTTACAGAACACACAAAAGGAAGATTCTGATTATTTCCCCATTATTTCTTTTTTAGCAGGCGAGGAAATAAAAGAACTTCCAAGGAATTCACGTAATTGGGAAAAATTTTTCAAACTCGATAATGGTATTCTTTTGTACAGAGATTTTCATTTCCCAGATCATTAGTGAATAACGTTCTCACAGCTTACCATGACGATTTAGATCACCCGGGAGTAGACAAAACGCTTCGGATCATCTCAAAATCATTTTATTGGAGCAAAATGAGATCAGATGTGAAGAAACATTTAAAGGATTGTGTGAAATGTATGCAATTTAAATCCGATCACCACCCACCAGCTCGTTTCTTGTCCACTAATCCTTATTCAGAACCTAGAGATTTATTAGCCCTTGATTTTTAGGTTAAAATTGGTGCACCCATCAGGCAAAAATGGTGCACGCTTCGCACTGGTTACTGTTGATGTGTTTACTCAATATTGTACAGCTTACCCCTTGAAAAACGCCACTGCCATTTCAGTTATCAAATATTTATTTGATATATACATGCTACATTTAGGTCTCGTGGAGGCAGTACTGACAGATAACGCTGCAGTGTTTCATAGCAAAAAGTTTCAATCTAAAATGCAAGAGTCCAATATTAAAGTCCATTATACAACACCGTATCACCCAATGAGTAACATCACAGAACACTCTAATAAAATCCTTGTATCTACCCTTAGGTTATTATGTTGTCAGTCACATAATAAATGGGCCGAGAACCTGATGCAAGCAGTTCTGTTACATAACTACTCCATCGTTGAAAGTCTTTGTGTTTCACCAGCAAGTTTGTATCTCAATATTCATTTTTCTCATCCCATTTTTAAGCATTTTGGTTTACAGGTATCTGAAGATGTTGATAAGGAAGACGGGATTAGTTAGTCGAATAACTTCCTTATGGCCGACCACCGACGAAAAGCCATCATTGAAAAAAGGAACGCACGATGGAACGACAGGCAGCAACAGCGACGACGTTTAAAACAAGGAAGTTTAATTTTTCTCAAACAGCGTAACATCAGTAGTCTATTGAAAGGTGAAATATCAATTTTTTTTTATTTGTACCGAGGACCCCTTTTATGTGTTAAGGTCATTAATGACCGTGTTGTTGAACTTGTTGATCCTTCCACAGGTGAATATTTAGGACTTCATTCGATAGACAGGACCAAGTTATGGGAACCTACCCCTGAAACCCGTGAAGTTTGGATGGCCTCGGCGCGTCGCCAACTACCAGATCTTTTGCATGACCTTAATTTGTCACCTGTTAATGAAAGTCAAGAACCAATCTCTTTTTCCCCTAGTGGAGAAGTCAACTTGTCAAAATCCGAAAACGACAAGTCCGATGAGAATAATTCAACTCCTTTACAGGTTAATAACTTATCAACCACCCGTTTGTTATCTCTTTATTTAGGAGATCCTTGGTTACATTAATACTTCATTTCAACATATTGTGAGCCTACTTGTTTTCCATTAATCGCACCTAACCTTACTGGTGGACTACAATTACGTAGAAGTTATATAGAGAGCAGAAATTAAAACAGATGTTAAGTGAGGTTCACTTCACTATTTAAAAAAAACTACACTGATCCGAATTTTCTTTCAGGAAAGCAACGCATTTCTTTTAATCTTTCCTTTACATGTTCGGCAATAAACATTCATTCATTTTTCTTCCTTTTTGCTTTTAGTTTTTGATCAGAACGCCTGGATGCGAAAAGAAGAACTACGCATTTCTTTTATAACTCCTTTTTGCTTCTAGCTTTTAACTGTTCAGCAAAGAGCAGAAAACATGTTTGTCTTTCTTTATTTTGATAAGATAATCGCTGCATTTTCGATCACCTTTTTATGTCAACGAATAACGGACGATATACAACTGACTGATTTTTTTTCTTTTTTCTGTCTTTGCTCACTCCCGTATATCATACATCCAACTATTTATCAGTGTTGCAAACCTCATTAATGATTTACTTTTAGCTTAATGTCAGTAGTAGTCCCCCCGTTATATCTAGTCGAGTCAGCAAAAATTTTTGTGACGTCATAGGTCAAAGGTCAATGACCTTGGCCCGGAGTCAATGACCTAGGGGTACCTAGGACCACCCCCTCTAAATTTTGGCAGGGGTACCTTGACCCACCCCTTAAATTTTGGCAGGGGTACATAGGACCACCCTGCTTAAATTTTGGAAATTGCCAAATCTAAAAATTTGGTATGGTAGCCTAGGACCATAGTATGTACCTCTATCAGTATTGGGTGTCTTTGTCGTTCCCTTTCATGGGTAAAAAATTGCCAAAAATTGAAATTTCGGGGGTTTTTGACCTAATTTATCCCCTTGGATGAGGTGTTATTACCTTATATAGTTATATGGTCGTATACAAGGGTTCATTACCTTTCATAAGACATGGGTATATTAATGCACCCCTTGAGAAATTTGGAAGGGGTACCTTGGCCCACCCCTTCAATTTTGGAAATTGCCCAATTTCAACATTTGGTATTATAGTACAGGACCCTAATATGTATTATGATAAATTTGGATGGTCCACCTCGTTTCCTTTTAGGGGTACCAAATTGCCAAAATATAAACGTAAGCAATACGTTGTACCACGTGTTTGGTTTTTGGCTCAATTTATCCCCTTTGATGAGATGTTATTACCTTATATGGTTATATGGTCATGTATAGGGGTCCATTACCTTTCATAAGACATGGGTATATTAATGCACCCCTTGAAAAATTTGGGAAGGGTACCATGGCCCACCCCTTAAATTTTGGAAATTGCCCAATTTCAACATTGGGTATTATAGTATTGGACCCTAACATGTATTATGATAAATTTGGGTGGTCCACCTCGTTCCCTTTTAGGGGTACAAAATTGCCAAATTTTAGTACAACCACATGTTTGGTTTTTTTGGCTCATTTTATTCCCTTGGATGAGGTCCTATTACCTTATATGGTTATATGGTCATGTATAGGGGTCCATTATCTATTATAAGACATGGGTACATTGGTGCACCCCGGGAGGGGTACCTTGGCCCACCCCTTAAATTTTGGAAATTGCCCAATTTCAACATTTGGTATTATAGTATAGGACCTCAATATGTATCATGATAAATTTGGATGGTCCACATCGTTCCCTTTTAGGGGTACAAAAATTGCCAAAATATAAACGTTGTACCACGTGTTTGTTTTTTGGTCCATTTTATCCCCTTTGATGAGATTCTATGATTACAGGGGTTCATTTCTTATCATAAGACATGGGCACCCTTCTTAAATTTTGGCAATGGGGGTCCACTGAAATTGTCCAATTGAAGCATAGTACAGGACCTCAATATGTTTCGGTGGTCATATTACCAAATTTGTTTAGTACAACCACGTGTTCGGTTACTGACTCAATTAAGGTTATAAAGTATGGATGGGTATCCCCTTTCAATTTGGTAGGACCCTTCGGGTGTAGTACAGTCACGTGATCGATGATTTGGTTTTAATGCGCGACGAGGTCCCTGGTCAATGTTCTCTAGGAATTAGGTGGAAACTTTGCACAGGGTTCTCGTCTTATATCGCACAGTTCTTTAGGAGAATCTGATAACGTTGTATATGGAATGGACAATAAAAACACATAAATAAGCATAAATTGTATTTTATTCATTTTTCTGGTTTCTTCTTTTTCTTTCTTATTGACAATGTTTGTATATTGAACTGGGTTTCTTCATTAGACTGCCTCCTCTTCTTGATTGTAATTATTTGTTTCCATGTTTTGCAGCATAGCACCCGTTTGCAAAGCTTCGTATTGTGAATTCTGTAAAAAAGAACGAGGAAAAAGATGATTAGTATAGAAATAGATGATGATAAAACAAATACACTTACAATGATAAATATGATAAAATTACCTGGAAGGTATATTGCAACAGTCTACGATCATTAACCGTGGGTACTGTTGTGAACAAATATTGAATTTCACGCAGAGATTTTCCTTGGGCTTTACAGCACAAATAAAAATAAGCATAATAGCCACATACGGATGAACCAAGACTTTGCATTTGGCTATTATTATATTTATAGTATATACAATGAAGTTTTAAGAATGCAACATGTTGTGGTACATAAGGAGGAAGGCCATAGCTGTCAAAATATTCTCCAACACCGCGATGATCAATATAAATTGCAATCCAATGACTTCCTAGTTTTGTGGATGGATCTGTATTTACAATGATTGCCAGAGGAAGAGAAATCCGTGAGGGCAACTCATCGCTTGCAAATACCCCGGTAAAATGATTTCTGAATAATGGACTACCGTTTAAAGCACTAGCTAATTGTAATGTATTCAACATCGTGAATGGAAATGATACATAACGTATACGTACCTTGTAATTTAAAAGTCCAGGATAATGTTGCGCTGGTGGTCTATCTCTAGGAGTGAGGAAAACTCTCCATACACAATACAGTTTGCAGGTGCTGCTAATTTCTCTTGGAAATGAACTTCCAATCGGATGGCTCCATGTCGTTGTAAATTCCAATAGTGACAATCTCCAGCAGAAGAATCGGGAGTTAGGTCAAATACAAACAGTGTATATCCATTCTTGTAGTCGGCTCTTGAAACTGTATTTCCAGTATTGGTAAAATGTATGCCAGAGCCTGAGAACAATGTGTGGTACGATGAAATGTAGAGATTTTCTTCAAAGTTGGGTTGCAACGGTTTTGAAGGTACAGCTTTTCCATCCACGTACAATGTAAAGAAATTAATGTTTAGATGTTGAAATTCAAATGGATTGGTGGTAATAGTTCCACTGGATGCTTCATTCGATGTAAATCCTACAATAATACGATTTGGCAATGTTCCCATAAACAGGTTATCAATAGTTTTGGATTGTATATCCTTCGGGATGGTAAATGATTTCATTTGAACCCTTGTCAGAGGATACTTTGCCGGTGTAAAATTTTATTGTGTGCCAATTTGACACTAGGGCTGATGCTGACTTTTTTCACCTGCAACGATGCATCTAGAATATTGATTTTTGCATTGACACCACTTTCACCGGCCATGAGACAAAAGTTTGGCTTTGCAGGAATAAGTTTCACACGTAATTCCACTCCATGAATTAAAAATTTATCTTGATTAAAAATGTCACAATGAAGATGTCCAATCATATCGAATTTCATACTTTGTTTTGTCAGTTCATAGCGTTGTTGAAATCCTTTGTTCTCACTTGTGGTTGCGTTCATATGACCAGCCGTATCTTGAAACCACATTGCTGTTTGTAAATGTGTATTTTTAGCTCCATCACTATAATTGAGTAGTTTTTCCATGTACGAACGATATGGATGATTATGTGACGGAAATGAAATCAGTTTATTGTTCAAGTAGATTTGTACTTCACTAAACATAGCATTTAGAAAATCATTGACAGGTGCAATTGCTTTATCCGTATTGATGAAGGAGGAACCATCTGGTTTCACAATTTGTGCTTGGATGTATAATAAGGTTTGTGGCAAATCAATATATTCATCACTGCTACCACTCACTACAAATTCTATTGGTGAATTTTCAGCTATTGAACTAATTGGTTTGTAGCCTATAATACGATTGTCCAGAACACTGGTTTGCGTGGGCAACGTTGAAAAAATGTCCAATTCACTTTTTACACATTCACAGGATTGATGATGTAAGAAAGCCATCGTTGAATTAATCAAAAATATCTGGTGACGATGCCAATGATTTCTTCTTCTTCTTATGTGATAATTTACGTCTCTTTGTAGGATTGATGGTGTTGTTGATCATTGGAAGGTCAACCTCAAACTGAGAGCAGTCATCCCATTTTCGTTTATGATATCCACTTCCCAGCATAGTTTTCAACTTGTTTTTAGCTTTTTCTTGTAAATTTGATTTTGCCTCTTGCATACGTTGATGAAACGATTCTTCCAGCGGTTGATTCGAGATCACAACATCATTAATCATATTGGCACCTGATTTTAATAATTCTTTTCCCACAGTTTTAGCGCCTTGCTTCACAAGTGGTAACACTGAACGAAATAAGCCACCAAGGAAACTTCCAATGCCATGTCCTGCTTGATAGGGACTTCCCACATAGACGTTGCCGATACCAGACAACGCTTGTTTTTGGTAGTATTGCAAATACGGATCAGTCATGACGACGACGACGGAAATGTAGTTTTGTACACACCGTTCCAAAAATGAATGGCATCCGATGACCTGCGCTATCCCTTATATCGATTTGTATTTGCTCAAAATTCATTTTTTCCACCGGAACATAATGTGCAGGATTAAAGATTTGTACTGCATGACTTCCAAAAGTATGATTCACAGGATCCATGTTGACAATTCGTAGCAAGGGTACCATTGTATCTCCAACAATGACAGATTCAATAATGTCACAATAGACGTACATTTGTGATGGTAAGCCTAATCGTACATCTGGTGTATATTGTCCCTTTTCCATATCTTTTAAATCACTTTTCGGGTCAAATCCAAGCATTAAACTAACACTTGGTGACAATTGTACAGAAGTATGGATTTCCTTTTTGGGATGTCTTATGAGGCATATATTATTAGTTGCGTCATGAGATATAAATAAATTGGTTTCTTTATGATGTATATTAATTGCATGAATAAGATCCCGTATATTGTTATAATAGCGTACAGGGATCGTTACAACCTTCCACAGTTCCTGATCATTACTACTTGATGATTTGTAATATATTTTATTGTTTTTACTGTTAATGTTCAGCAAAGAATGTGGATAATGAATCTCTACAATTGCCACATCCCCTTTCTGGCGAAACTCTACACGTCGTTGTAATTTCGTAATATATGAAGTCAATGTATTTTCTGGAAAATAATCCATGGAACTATTACTGGGAAGTGTAACGTAAAAATCTTGATCAGGTTCCATTCTTCTTCTTCTTCTTCAATGAAGTTGCAGGGATCCACGAATTGAATGAGGAAGGATATCCTTTCCACTGGACGAGATACTCCTTTCTGCGACCTTTTGTTCTTGTACGTAATATTTTATCGATGAGCAACGTCGAAGGGAGCGGTACTGGTTGTAATTCTTCTCTGTAGAAAACACCATCGATGAGTTGATGATTTAAATCCTCTAGTCGATACACTGGTGGGTTTCTTGGTACAATGGCTTTTACTCTGAATATTTCCCAAGTCCAGTTCTCGAGGTAACCCTTGTCAAAGATACGTTTTGTTTTACTTATACGAACAGTATCACCAACAGATAAATCCGTATCTTGTTTTGAACGTTGTAGCTTTTTGTCGTACAAGTTATGCCACACCTCCAGTAAATTGTCCTGCGAAACGTTTGCAGGTGCCATTTTAATACTGGAATGCCGACTTTCATTGTATGCTTTTACAAGTAAAGGCAATACTTTGATGTAATTGTATGTTTGATATTTGGTAAAGTATTTCCACATACGATGTTTCAATGTCTGATTAAATCTTTCTGCGATGCTGGCTTTAATATCTGGATCCTTTGTTGTAACATGTTGCCCGTTGTGTTTCCTGAGAAACTTTTGTACTGTCTTGTTGGTAAATTCAGTTCCTTGATCACTACGTAGTACAATTGGTTTCCTGTCCTGGAAAATCATTTCAAATGCATTCACTATATCCTCGGAACTTTTTGATTTTAGTGGTACAGCCCACCCGTACCGACTAAACACATCAATCACTGTAAGAATATAGCTGTAATTGTCATTATAGTTTTGAAGGGATTGTAAATCATTTAAGTCACATTCCCATTGATCATCAATATTGTTGACAAGATAAAAATCTCTACGGAAACGACGACGTACAGGACGATGTAACGTGTAGGTAGGTTGTTTGTTTAACCAAAGTTTTATTTTGGCTAGAGGTATAGATTTTCCTGTGGCTTGCCATAATTTCTTTGCAGTAGAAAATGATGCAGGGTGTGCTGGATTGTAATAAATGGGTTTCAACTTTTTGTTCATGGTTTGTACGTTGACCATTGTGGAATGATACGTTTTCTTTTTGGTCGGACTTCTAAAACATCATCATCATCTTCTTCCTCTTCTTCTTCTTCTCCGGAAGAAAATAATTCAGGTGCCGGTTTTGGTGGTGCAGATCCTTCAGATGCTGTTGTACTATTATGCTTGACAATATAGTTTAATCTCCGTGGATTACCAATCAATTCTTGAGGTGTGTTTGACGATGCAAGGTAGTTGCAAAACAATTCCCAGCCTTGAGGATTAGAATGTTTCCTCGGTCGAGTCACATCGCACATTAAATCTACAATATTGGATCCATGTAGTTTATTATCGTTGATGTACACTGTTCCTTTATGATCCCACGTAATTGCGTCATCTTGTTTTAAACGACGGAATAGTAGTTCGGCTTTCTTACGATACATTTGTGGTATTGCGGCTAAAATTTCTTGTTTCGTGCTATCGTCAACATTCGGGACGTCACCATCAGGTTTCATTGATGTAATTGTAAGTGGTATTGGTTCTTCTTGTTTACGTATAACATAAAGATATTTCTGTAATATTTTATTGTACTGATTCCATTTTTCTTCATCACTTGAATACGATGTATTCAATATAGATTGCATTTCACGATCGAGATTAGATTCTCGATTTTCACTCACACTGGATGATGATGCATGCATTCGTTGAAGCATTTCTGGTGGCACTAAAACCATCTTCTTGCTATGTTCCATGATGTTTATTGTTTAAACAAAATACTGGATAACACACTTCCTACAATAGGTGCAAGTAATGCAGGTAAGAATCCTCCTTGTTGTACGGCTAAATGTTTCTTCTTTTTATCCAATGATTTTGTATTGTCTACGAGATAGCGGAGCGTGTTCTTGTAACGCTTTAATCTTGACTTCTGCGCATTTGTCAGTGGAACATTGCCTTTTAAGACATTATAACAACATTCACAAATACTATGAATTAATGAAGCGTCTGCATTGGCAATAATAGCTTTACGTAATCTTGGTTTAGCTTTGTGCAGAGCACGTAGCAGATCAGCGTGTTTCACTGTAGGAGACATCGTGACAGACTAAGTCATTCTTTTCACATGCACAATAATTTAAACATGTTTTGTTGGTACGTAAACATAATGATGCAAATCGTCGGGAAAAATATTTGTACGAAATCGCATTTCATCGGGTGTATCTTGTTTAAGATCCATCAGTAAATAACCATGTGGATTTCTTGTTGCGTCTGCATAACTTTCTTGTAGAAACAGTGGATGCTCAGGCATGATTTGATAACTCATATGCTTGATTTGTGACTTGTCACGTGGATTTTTAAACAACACCAAATACGAACAATTTAAACTCATATTTCTATTTGCTTTACTTTGATGAAATACATTTTGTGTTATAAAAATCACACTAATATTTCGATGATGTGATCCTTTCGTGAACATATCAACAATATCACTATTCACTTCTCGCATATGGTCATCAATAATAATCAAATGTGGTCCATCGTGAGGCTGAAAATCTTTCATTCGTGGAAGTCCTTCGTGAAATTCTACTGGAACTGGCATTGTTGCATACACGTCTTGCCATTCTGCATAATACCAATATATCTTACGAAATTTTGCATTGATCATGGTTGGGAGATGTGACAGTAATCGCTTCACAAAATACGTTTTTCCACACCCTCTAGGCCCTGCGAGAATACAGGTAAATGGATGTTTCCACTGTGTACCATGATGAACACTAACACCTTGTTTCAAAAATGATGCGTATTTAAAGCGAGTACAAATCTTCTTTTTGTTTTAGATTGTAAACTCTTGCACTCACTGGTGTGAAAAGGTTAAAACCGTTCATCTGTTTATCGAGTAGTTGAAAAGCGTTTATTTGTTAATCGAATAGTTAAAAACCGTTTATTTGTTAATCGAATAGTTAAAAACCGGATAAAGTTTAACGGTTAACCGTGAAAGCTGATCACTGTTTGATTTAAATTCTATTTGAAAATTTTTCGTTTGAAATTTGTTTTGTAATTTTTGTTTCAAAAATTTTGTTTAAATTTTTTTTGTTTCAAAATTTTTGTTTCAAATTTTGTTTAAAAATTTTTCGTTTGAAATTTTTTTTGTTGAAAATTTTTGTTTTGAAATTTTTGTTTTCAAAATTTTGTTTGAAATTTTTTTTCGTTTGAAAATTTTTAATTTTTTTTGTTGCAAAATTTTTTGTTTAATTTTTTTTTGTTCGAAATTTTTGTTTTGAAATTTTTCGTTTCCAATTTTTTTTGTTTAAAATTTTTTTGTTTCAAACTAAAAACTTTTTGTTTGAAATTTAAGTTTAAAAAATGTTCGAATTTTTTGTTTAAAATTTTTTGTTTGAACATTTTTGTTTCGAAATTTTTTCGTTTCAATTTTTGTTTTCATTTTTTTTTAGTTTGAAAAGTTGAAAAAAAAAGTTTTAAATGCCAAGAATCTTTCCTAGAGAACATTGACCAGGGACCTCGTCGCGCATTAAAACCAAATCATCGATCACGTGACTGTACTACACCCGAAGGGTCCTACCAAATTGAAAGGGGATACCCATCCATACCTTATAACCTTAATTGAGTCAGTAACCGAACACGTGGTTGTACTAAACAAATTTGGTAATAGGACCACCGAAACATATTGAGGTCCTGTACTATGCTTCAATTGGACAATTTCAGTAGACCCCCATTGCCAAAATTTAAGAAGGGTGCCCATGTCTTATGATAAGAAATGAACCCCTGTAATCATAGAATCTCATCAAAGGGGATAAAATGGACCAAAAAAACAAACACGTGGTACAACGTTTATATTTTGGCAATTTTTGTACCCCTAAAAGGGAACGATGTGGACCATCCAAATTTATCATGATACATATTGAGGTCCTGTACTATAATACCAAATGCTTAAATTGGGCAATTTCCAAAATTTAAGGGGTGGGCCAAGGTACCCCTCCCGGGGTGCACCAATGTACCCATGTCTTATAATAGATAATGGACCCCTATACATGACCATATAACCATATAAGTTAATAGGACCTCATCCAAGGGAATAAAATGAACCAAAAAACCAAACATGTGGTTGTACTAAAATTTGGCAATTTTGTACCCCTAAAAGGGAACGAGGTGGACCACCCAAATTTATCATAATACATGTTAGGGTCCAATACTATAATACCCAATGTTGAAATTGGGCAATTTCCAAAATTTAAGGGGTGGGCCATGGTACCCTTCCCAAATTTTTCAAGGGGTGCATTAATATACCCATGTCTTATGAAAGGTAATGGACCCCTATACATGACCATATAACCATATAAGGTAATAACATCTCATCAAAGGGGATAAATTGAGCCAAAAACCAAACACGTGGTACAACGTATTGCTTACGTTTATATTTTGGCAATTTGGTACCCCTAAAAGGAAACGAGGTGGACCATCCAAATTTATCATGATACATATTAGGGTCCTGTACTATAATACCAAATGTTGAAATTGGGCAATTTCCAAAATTGAAGGGGTGGGCCGAGGTACCCCTCCCAAATTTCTCAAGGGGTGCATTAATATACCCATGTCTTATGAAAGGTAATGAACCCTTGTATACGACCATATAACTATATAAGGTAATAACACCTCATCCAAGGGGATAAATTAGGTCAAAAACCCCCGAAATTTCAATTTTTGGCAATTTTTTACCCATGAAAGGGAACGACATAGACACCCAATACTGATAGAGGTACATACTATGGTCCTAGGCTACCATACCAAATTTTTAGATTTGGCAATTTCCAAAATTTAAGCAGGGTGGTCCTATGTACCCCTGCCAAAATTTTAGGGGTGGGTCAAGGTACCCCTGCCAAAATTTAGAGGGGGTGGTCCTAGGTACCCCTAGGTCATTGACCCCGGGCCAAGGTCATTGACCTTTGACCTATGACGTCACAAAAATTTTTGCTGACTCGACTAGATATAACGGGGGGACTACTACTATCTCATTATTTTTTTTAGATGTTTGATTTTAAGATTTTAGTAAATAATTACGTTACATACGTATTTACCCAAAAACGGTTTGAAATCTTGGTGCGATTTCCGTACCTCAGCTAGTGGGAAGATATTTTGGCGTTATACTACATTTTACAGTATTTTAAAATTATAAATTCCTTTTTAGGATCCCTTCTCACTTTCGAAATTCTTAAATATGTTATTTACAATTAATCTTTGATTTTCTTTTTTTTAAAAAAAAGTATCGAGATGCCCAGGATAAGAAAATTTTTAGTTGTTAATTATATATACATTTGTACACTTGTAAGTGAAAGTCAGTATGTAATCTTATGCGTAGAATAAGGAATTTTACAATTATCAATGTTATTTTTTCAGTGTTAATCTTAGATTTTCGTTTTCCTTTATGCTACCCGTAACTAAGCATGTGTATTCTTAGATTAGATTTTTTGAGTATATTTTGATGTGTAGTAACATTTCGGTGAATATTTAATGTTTATGAACCGTAATTCTATTATGTGGGTTTGTATGCTAATGTGTTGTAATGTTTTTATTAGTTTTCAGAAAGTTATAATTTAGTCACAGTATGTCCCACAATTATTTGGAATTTATTAGTAAAATTGTTATTGTTATGGATGATTTTTTTAATCAACATGGCCAAAGGTTTGGAAATATAAATCTTTAGGTTTCAGCCATAACAAACAGTATGGAGGATTTTTTAAATCAACATGGCGAAAGGTTTTGAAATATAAATGTTTAGGTTACAGCCATACTGCCAATGACGGATGATTTTCTTCAAAAATCGACATGGCCTATTATTTATGAGGTTTCAGCCGTCTTAGAGATATTGATATAGATCCCGAATAATAAACTTATTTTTTCAACAGCATGAAGCTATAACGTTTTATGAAAATTATTTTCTATCAATTATTTCATATGCTCGATGACTGAATTTTAATGCGTTAATTATACCGGTTTGAATATTTTGTAGCGAAGATGCCTAAGAAATTTTAATTGTCGTGGAGTGACATAAATGTCTTGTAGGGAATTTTATTGGATGTTTCAGACCAACCAGAAAGTTGTAATGCCGTTGACTATATTTTTCTGTTTGTATCTCATGTTTTTCTTTTAATAGGTCTCACGTGTTTTGTCTTAAGAGACATATCTTTACGGTGCTACAGGAGCATTTGTATTTTGTGTGTTTACACATCTTCTCTGAGTGGAAGACGTACGTTATGTTCCAGGGAACATACGCGTAGTTTACTGAATATTAATGTTGATATTTCAGTTATGTATAGAAACATTTTGTAAGTGCCTATGGTTCCAGGCCTATTCACGTTTCTAGTTTTTATTTTTGAAAAACGATTTTCCGTTTTTTTTTCTGCCAAACAACACGAGGAACAGTTAAAAAAAGGACGTACAGGTGAAAACCTTCTTTTGTTTGCATATTGTCAGTTTATCGTGTGTTTACATTTCCATTCATTTTACTTTTTCAATGACTTTTATATTTTTCAAATATATTATAGTGGTATCGAAACTTTGACAATAATTTTAATATTTTAGTACCTTTAACATGTTTGTTATTTGCATATTCATTCATATTTTGATATTTTAAATACAGATATCACTATATTTACTAATTTTTATTGAGATATTTGATAATTCTTTAAGTCGATGTTTTCTTGAATAGTTATTGAGTGTGCATATTCACTTCATATTACACAAAATAAAGTGATCGAAACGGAACACTTAAAACATTTTACGAAAATTATATACAAGTGTTTAAAAAATTAGTAAGAATTTTAAATGCCCTACAAACTCTTTTTGCGCATTTTTAGTGAAGTTTTCATGCAGGTATTATAAGCATACCTCGTATCTCACACCAGCGTTAAAAAAAGCCTCCCCTTCTCCCCTCATCAACTAATCGTTGGAGAACCATGGAGGGTACTCGCACAGGAAGACAGCATGGTTTCAGCATGTGGAGAAACGGAGGATAAGGAAACCCAACTCCACCAATTGTCAAGAGGATCTTATTACTTCAGGGAACACTTTGATTGGACATTGCTTATGCAGGAACCTCATCATGTTGTAGTGAGTGAACAAGTTATTTCACTATTTTAAATAACCCTTTTTCAGGTGAAAAACCATTCATCGTTTATGCACGTAAGTCTCACACCATATGACAGTGTTGCCAACTAACTAATTTCAAATTTTTGGTGTAAAACCTAATTTTATTCATACTTCATCATACGGCCAAGGGTTCTCAACCTGTCTACGTGTGCACTTGACAGGTCGTTCTACGTCTCAGACGCTATATATAACCGCTACCAGGTTATAGAAGGATTTTTTGTGGACGCTCTGTGTATTTCGTAAAGACAGTGATCATTATTTTCGATTTACACTTTATTCTGCAACTCATATAAGTTCTTTCTTCGGTGGGAATTGCTTCTTTCCCACACAATTGGACGAACAAGTCTTTCATCGTTTTCTCATATATATATTTAAAATATTGCTTTTAGTGAGAACATTTCAGCCAGCGACGTACCATTTCAGTGTTTCTCCCTGAGTCATTATATGCACAGTATATATTCTTTAGTTATTGGGAACTGAATTAAGTGCTTTCTTTAATCGCTTATGGAAACATTACAATAGATTAGAGAAATACGGGCTGACCAGATGTTCCAGTGACCAAAGTGGCACCAACTGCGTTGTTTCGTAGCTCGTTATCTGTACTTTCTCATGCCTGAGTTATCGCTGTGTCTAGTGCATTATAGGCAGTTGACTAAAATTAACATACATTGTTTTTCATATTCTGTTTGTATGTGCATACAGGCGAGTTAACTGAGTGATTTTTGAAATGAACTGCCAACATTTTTCAGTTGGCCATTGCAACCCGTACCTTGAGCTTCGGTGCTCAGCGAGTTTGACTCCAGGTCTGGAAGCCGTAACTACGCATCTCACGTCGAGCTTCAAGTCTGACTTTTTGTTAAGGGGCACAAGCTATTTAGCCGGTGAAGGACGTTTTCTTACGGCTAGCCCTAACTGGTGAAGTCCCAGGTCCGCAGACCTTGTGCGTACATGTAAGTTATACATGCGCCCTCCAACATCAGCATTCTACTTTTTTAATTTGCTGAAGACTCATCTTTCCGCTGCAGGATTGTTAGCGCAGCAACTGGATTCATCGTGGGACGATCCAGACAACTTTTCCCCAGTGCCAACCCCCCAAGTGTGTCAATGGTGTGAGAGAAGCATTTATAGTGAAATCCGAATTATAATCTTATATATTTAAAGGGCTATCGCAAACTGAAAAGGCAAGGTGTGATTTCAGTGACGAAAATTATTATACATATTCAGTGTTCAGTGTTGTGTTCATTCTTCTTCGTTATTTTTTTATATATATGATAGTGTTCTAATAAATAAGTATTGTTTCATTTAATCCAGTGTGTTTCCGTTGTTTGTATGAGTGATATTTGTATGCGTTATGGTCTGGATGACCATCTGATCGTCCGTGAGGTTTTCGAGACGAGACACCCGAACCTCTCGGCGCCTAATGTTCATCTCATTATTGAGACCGACGAGCGATTTGGGAACAGTTTTTAACTCTTTTTGGAGAGGTCCTTCATCGTCCTGTCCAGGTAAGTTCCAGTCTCAGGAGAATACTTATTGGTAGGACCAGGAACCACGAACAGCGACCAAATTACACGAGACGGTTACAAATAAATGTTCACCCAAATAGAGACCTCGAACTCCAGGCGGTTACAGTATGAGTAAAAGTGCGAGCAGGAAAACCAGTCGCAGAATGGCATGAATTACTGCAATATATATATATATATATATATATATATATATATATATATATATATATATATATATATATCTCGAAGAATCATACATACCACGCGTCAATGAAGTACCTATGGGAGTTCATTGATACGCTATATTGCAGTACTAAGGGAAAGATGAAAACATCGACCAACTATAACTACCTGATGTATCCGATCCAAGTTAATACATACCCATACCCACAAACACCCCCACCCTCATATATATATAGCCAATCTTACACTCACGAGCACTTAAGTGACGAAGGTATGTACTCTCTGTACATACATCATGACGATGCTTCTGTTCTCCGAGTTCTTCTGTTCTGCTCTACGATCACGACACATAAGATTTAAAACCTATAATATTTGGATCAAAACAGAGCAAAGCCACATCGCACACATACAGTGGTACTGTCAATGTAAAGTAGGCGCACGGGTCGTCAGATGTTGTGCGCATGTTGCTTCCGTACTATGGTTTCTGGCTTACTTGCGCCACAATTTCTACGCAGTTAAGAAACCAAGTCTAGAATATACTCATACACTACAAGATGGCGCCTGCAGGATGGTCTATTGGCGATTCGGGTGACGATAGCAAGCACGATGCCTAATCTGCAAACTAACTACATGTGTCTCCCGGTGTCTGATTATTATTTATGCTTGATTATTTCCGATGTAATATATTGATCTCATGGTCGTAGTAGACTTCATTCTTATTCTTGCCGTTAGTGTTCTATTTACTATTGCCTTCTCGGATTACAACTCATGACATTAGTGTTTACGTTCCTTCATTAACACACAACTTACGTCTTTGCTTATTTTTTTACCTATCACTTATAACGCTTTCCGTTAAAATATATTTGTTTTCTTATTTTTATGAAGTATACTATTGAAAACCATGCATTTCACATCTCGGGCCAGATGGGCGAAAAATGGCCCTTATCAGCCCACCTTCTTTCTAACTTAAGCATATTTCTTTTCCTGAATAATAAATTTCGTAGAATTCTCGTGTAATCTTTCTTCATGCAGAAGGTTTCGTCCCACTTAAATTATTGTGTAAAGTAAACTAAGTTGAAGAAACCATAAAATCGCCCTATCTCGTTAATTAAATTTTGTGCAAGTTTTATTACTCTTCATCACATGAACCACATAAGTTAAATAACACGAAATTGAAAACAGGTTTAAGAGGAAAAGATGTTTTGTAAGAATTGAAATAACATCAGACTTACAACATTTGAAATGGCCAAAATATAAAACTGTTCTTCTGATGTTGCCTCATCTTTTGATCAGCTATGTATAGCATTTGCAAATCAATACAAGATAAGAATAATATGTTACAAAATGCCAATAAGAGTATACTTACAAAAAATAAGCTAAAATCTTATTTCTTATCTCGTTTCGTTATTCTTCATAATTGTGGAGATTAATTAAAAACTCATTTTATCTCACGGGTATAGAAGCAATGAAGCATTAACTAAGCATTAACGTTTTCGTCTCGTTTGACAACTGTTCAAGTTTAATCTTTTTTTGAGTGAGAAAGAAATCTTTTTTACGTTTGTCTTAATTATGTAAATTCTTATCTTGTTTTCATTCTTAAAAATATGTAGAATATAATTCTGGCTTTCACGTTTTTATTTTATTTGTTTCGATTTAATTCGTAAATTTTAAACTTAAACAAATTTCTGGTCATCTAAAAACTTTCGTTTCGATCTGATTCGTGAAACATTTCAAGTCCTACTTAGATTCTTGAGTAAAGTGAAACCAAATGAGATGGGCATTAATTATTTCTCATCTTGATTCATAACTTTTGCAGATGTCTCGTTTCATTTTATTTTCTCATGATTAATTACACTTATTAGCATAAACTCAGAAAGATAGTTGATTCATACACAGTGTGTCGGAAACATAAAGGATCATTTTAAATTAAATAAAACGAATAGGTATTTTACCAACAGTAGTTATTTTTATTCAAAATACAAACCTTAGGCATCAATACATCGCTATTCAACCAATGCTAGCATACACTTTTTAATGTCCTTCTCTGAATCGCCTCAAAGGCCCTCGTCACGGCAGACTGAACATGCTTAAAATTAAATTTTCCTTTCCTGACCAATTTTAGTAGCGAGAATAAGAAATAGTCACACAGATTTGTTGTTTAGCCAAACGTAACGAAATATGACGGTTCTGTGACATGGTGCATTGTCATGCAATAAAGACCAACTTCGTGGCGTTTCGATACTTGAACTTCACGCGAACGATTCGCTCCCACAACATTCAATAACACCGATTTCCAGTTTGACTCTACGAAACGGATTCCTGAACGAATTACGAACCTTTGCAATTGTAAAGCAAATTAACATTATTTTCTGACCTGGTTTTCGAAAACGCATTTTTTTCGCTTTTTGGGAAACTGGAGATTTCCATGTACCACTTTCGCGTTTTATTTGCTGCTCGTACTTGGAACATCAAGTCTCATCACAAGTTACAATTGATTCCAGGAATGTTCTGTTTCGTCTGGCTTTTTCATACGGCTCTTTAAATGTTCAACGTCAGCAAGTTTTAGATCGTCAGTTAAGCTGTGCGGAACAAATCGAACACAAACTTTCCGTTTCATTAAATACTTTATCAAAATTTTGTGAATCACATGTTTCGTCCTACTTAATTTGTCCACCATCTAACTCACAGTCGAATTCACATCATGGGGAACATTTTACGGACTTGCTCCACAAACTCTGCGTGATTTTTGTTTTTCTGTCTGCCTGATTTTGGGTCGTCTTTCAAAAACTCACGACCAGCCCGGAATCGCGTATCTCAATAAAGTGATTAAATTGTGAAAGTTTTTATACTTGTACCATGGTTGCGCAATTTTCTCAGTAGAACACTCGAAATGAAAATGTGAGAACTGCTAAATAAATATGCTGAGTGGTAGGAGAAGGATTTTATTCAAAATATAGACAATCATAAGAGGGCACCAACACGCGAGATTATTATGTACATGAAGGAGAAGTTGATAGTGACTAATACTAAAGAAGGAGGCAAGGATTTTAATACTAAAGGAGGAAGTGAGAAAACCAAATGTAGATAATTGTGTAATTCACCTCTTTTCTCATGTTGCAATATTGGTGTTAGTAAGAGAAGAAATCATACAATAAAGTAATGAATTAAAAAGAGATGGAATGATGATAATTAGATAATTATACGTTTTATCATCTCACTCCTTATGCTTATTTGCTTTTTATATTTTAAACACCTGCACTGTTCATTTCAAACTAAATCTCTATTTCCATACTATAATCTGCTGAATCACACTTTCATTCTTGTAGTTATTAGCAAATTTAAGTTTTCCTAACATAAGGTAACTTGTTCCACAGAAACAGCTCTCTCATACAAATTTTAGTAATTTTATAAACAAATATGAAAATGTATGTGTAAAGGTATATGAGAAGTGACGTACCTTTCATCTTGTATAATTTCAATCATATAATATCCTTAAGGAAATTGAGGCAAGTCTTCATAGTGTACTCAAACACCAATATGGTTGTATTAGTGACTTCTTGATAATTGTTACAACAAAACATATTTAGAAAAAGAATAACGTAAGGTAAGACGTACCTAATAACGTAAGACTTAAACATAATCAGTTTTATTATAATTACCATCCTTTAAGCACCGAGTTATAAGAAACATGTGTACTCCGAAGAACACATGATAAATGTGTAAGAAGAATATGTGAGCGTCGACCTCCTTATGGGAATACATCTAAGTCTTTACAAAGTATTTTCTACATATATGAATGATGTACTAACGCTTAGCATCCCTTTGGTTACCATTGAACTCGAAACGACATACATTTCAGGGAAGAAAGTATTTTCCAAGAATTCAAATTAGACGAAACTTATACAAAATTTAAAATATTAAATATAGCATCTCTATTTCTGGTCTCATCTGATCACCTCATTAGTATAATTTACTGTATAAATCGATATACAACGAAAGAAACTTTTTAGACAGTTCAGATAGGTGAGACGAAAAGAAGGTTACAATTTTGTTTCTCATTTCTTCTTGCTACTGGGAATATTTGTGAGATGGCAAAGTACAAATATATTGCATCTCACTATAAACTTCTGATTACCAACATAGGATGTGAAGACACAACAAGCTAAAGGAGATGATTACGAAGAGTGAGCCCTCACAGCGACATTTTCTGAAGTCACTCTTGAAATGTAATGAGTCTGGTTTAGAACAGGATATTTCCATGAGAAACAAATAAATACATTGCTACACATCACAAACCCACTTGCCCTGTAATTGAATCATGAATCGCGGAATATAAAAACTTGATTGACCCTTATCCATCATTATGAGGGTTTTTAAAGTTACTTATGAGATTAAATGAATATTATAGTTTTACATTCTGACGATTATGTACACTGTAGGATATGATTACCAAAAGTCAACGGTAATAAAATAATTATGACATAAGAATGTGCCAGAAAATGGGAGAACCCCTTCACATAATTTTGGACACGACGTTCTTCACCATGAACTCACTTACCCTAGGATAGAAGCAAAAACAATAATTTCAAAGTTTCTTTGACCACCTAGTCACAGTTGTGAGAGATTAATAGTTTACTCATCATATAAAACGAGTTGCTAATTTAAAACCTTATGATTTGTCCTCTAAGCTAAAGGCGATGTTTAATAAAAGTGAACATGAAAAATATTTGGTGTAAAAATACAAGGAGACAACGAGAAAGAACATAATAAAAACTTTATATACACAACGTTATTCACCACATCTTTACTTGATCTAAAATGTAACCAGAGATCATTCTCATCAAAGCTTCGATAATCACTTACCTCCGATGTGCTAGTTCTGTTCATAAGATGTTCATAATGTGTTCTCCGATGTTCATAAGATGAAACTAATTTATAATTTAACATCCAAACATTTTGTTCATTTGGTTGAAAATGATAATTACTAAAAGTGAATGTGAATAATATAATTTGAGAAACAGAGATAGTAGGGGAAACAACCGAGATCATAATAAAAAAAATGTGTGATTCCCCTTAGAACCCACCATTGCAAGAACCCACAAACTTACATCTTACAGATCTTACATGATTAGCATCTTATTATGACTGGACGATTTATTAACTTTAAAATTGCCATACGTTCTAGCCTGATATAAAACATTGTGTGACTTATCTTTTCCTTTAAACTAGGTCAAATTACAACGACAAATTAATAATAATAATATAGGTAAATATGGAAAATTATATCTTCACATTCTTCTAGCATGACTCATATGACTATTACATGAGGTATTTGTGCTATTCGTACCTTATTATAAACAACTGCTGGAGGAAAACTTTGAGATACAGATTAATTTCCATATTTTCTTCTAAATATTAAAAGATCTTGGAAGGGAATAAGGGAGTTAGAAACAATACAAATTTTGAAGCATTATTATTTTTATGAGATGTGTAAGCAAAAAACTTTACAAGAAAGTAAACGACGTAAATAAATTATTTTATACATTGATAGAGAATGGATAGAAGAGGAAATGCAAAGATACAATTATTATAAATCGTCCAAGTGAGGTATTGTAACTTAATTAAATATATGATGTTTGGAGAAATATTTTTAAGACGCACGATTATGCTGACTAGCCTAAAGGAGACGGAGATAATGGGAAATGAATGAAATAGTGGAATAAATAAAGTGGAGAAAACGGATCAATCCCGAAAAACCCACGCCCACGGTGTTAGTCTATTACAAAACTCGCATGGCGCCAGCTGGGACCGAACCAAGGACCCACCAGAAGTGAACGCTCTACCACTGAGCTACTGCACTCAACATGGTGTTGGAGACTGATACTGTAGTCATAGAACATTCTCAGTTGAGGTGAAATATATCGTGTCAATACTTATGTCTGATTATTCGTTTTGACCACAGTCATTCTTAGAAGCAATAATTCCAAATATAAAGTGGAAATTTGGTGGAGTTTACTACACAGCAAGAGGTGGTCAAAACCAATGAAATTGATCTTGCATCTTACTCATCCACATAGTGATAGTGATGAATTGATAACCCTAAATACCGATTAAATATATTTTATGATCTCCGTTTAACCTCTGCTTTCACCCTCATTGAATAATGTATATCTTTAAAAATCACTCTATCTATTCGTTTAGTAAAGAAAATACAATTCGATTCCCTGAAAGAGAATAAGTTCCAACTCCTGAGTGCACGTTCCCTCTTCTAGTAATTAAGAAATTTAGGTATTTATTCTATCAGATTAGCTTTGTGTGTAGTGACAGTTCGTTTCGTACAACGTTAACTAACTTGATTAGCAAATGTATAACCCAAAGGACGTGACCTACATTCCCATGGTCTTCATCCATACTAAAATGTTTGCCCATAGTCATCTTTTCTTCCTTACTTTTGATTTTAATAGCCCCTATTATGGAACAGAAAACAGAGATAATAATGATTTAATACATGCTGATGATTGAGTGACGAACTAGATAGATAAATCACACAACAAAGAATGTTTATTTCAAAATAATAACTGGGTGACAGTTTCACCAGCTAAATGAACATGTTGGCTTCATCAAATACTGTAAAACCTTGTTATGAATTGTTGTTGTAGTTCAAGTTATTTAAGACGTCAAAGCTAATATAGGGCAGTTACAAATGAAAACTGAAAAAAAAGGAAGAACTAAGGCAGAACACCACGAAAAGGTTGTTTGTTTATCACAATATATCCTCTCGCGGAAGATGAGATCAATTCCGAAACCTTTTGCGCAGACTTGAACACCGAGACAAAGGGAGACTGCAATAATTTGATTCATAAAGATGGTTAAATGTAGAAGTGAAAGGAAACGAGGGAACCACGAAAGAAAACCCACTCTTATAATATTTTATATGGATAAACCCAAAACTCCATTACCATCTGCAATTCTCATATTCCTGCAATAGTAGGCAACCCAAAAAGTTTGGACGTTGAATTGGTTGAGAATTCGAAAGGCGCTGGACCAAACCTCAATTTTGTTACAAATATATCAGTCTAGCAAAGTGCAAATAAGAGAATAAAATAAATTGTTAAGAATGACGATTTTTATTATAGTGAAGGCAATGGACACCGTGTGAGTGGGTTTTCTCGGGGTTCTCCCGTTTCCTCTCACTTTCTTCATTCCACCATTTCATTCATTTCTAATCTTCGCCGTCTCCTTTAGCCTAACCGGCACAAGCGTGGGACGTAAAATTCATTTCATTTTGAACTCAATGAATGACAAGTTACAAAATGATCTTATTTAAGCAGTGTAAACAAGATGAATGATAAAAAAAAACAAATATAAGAGGAAAGCATTCCTCTCCTTTTTTAAAAATAATCTCGTACAAAAAGAAAAAAGTTACATAATGTGAAGGTTTAATATGAAAGCCTAAAAGCACAAAAAAAAAACATCCATACGAAACGGAAAGAGAGACAAACACAGAATAAGGGACCACTGGCGTACAAGACTTCCGGGCTTCTCATGCAGATAAAGCGAAAGGACCATAATTGTAAAGTCAGTTTTTATAATAATAATAATAGTTTATTATTATTATTATTATTATTATTATTATTATTATTATTATTATTATTATTATTATTATTATTATTATTAAAAACTCGTTCCCTTTACTAAATCTCTGACTTTGCTTAGGATCATGTCTGCATATAGCGGTCATGTGCACTGTTTGTGAATGAGCGGTACCAAAGGCCAAAAGGGATGGAAATCACGTAGAAAGAGAAATAAGAAAAAAAAAACTTTCTTATGATAAATTCTAGTTCAAATTTCCGAGCAGTTGCCCTTTTGTCTTTTTACCGGGAACAGAAAAGTTCTGGCGTCTAAGGAATTACACTACATAATATTGCAAATTGGCAAGTGAATGTATTTACATTGCAATTTGTGATGATAGAAAAATTATCATTAGAAGACATTACTGTAAAAGGTAAGTTGTATTTCTTCATCCATCGCAAGATTTAGGGACCCTCTGTACCTCGAACTCGGCCAATATCGATATGAAGAATTCAGGATGATATATCGATGTCGATATAAGTGCGATATCGAGTGTTGATATATGACAATATCGGTATCGACGAAATCGATATGTCGACATATCGCACAGGAATAGACCGAGAAATGATGTTTGAAATTTACTGGAATCAACAATCAAAATCTAAATATGTTCTTCCATTTCTGTATTCAAGGTTTCGCGGGAAGGGTGTTAACTTGAATAAAGATTTTAAGCCAAAAGGTTGTTAAAATAAAATTAGTAATACCTCCGACTTAATAAAAAAACAATTACCTTTTACTTCTGTTTTCGATTGTTAGCACAAATCACCAGTAGTACATATAGTTTACATATTATAGCAATATACTCTACAATTTTTCACATCCAGGCGAGCCGGAAGATGAATTTCCTATGATATTAAAGTGGAATGTTCTACAAAATAATCATAATTCGTTATCCATACTGCAATCAGTGCTTTTGCCACGGACTGAGAGCTGCAAGACTAACAAAACTAGAAAATAGAAATTTCGTTCATTTTTGTCTCAGATTAAATTCTTCTGCATTTTGCTAAGATTGTCATATCTTTTAAATATATGTCTCCTATCCGGGGCTAATTCTGGCTGAGATCCTGCTTTTTAGGGATAAGTATAGGCAAGGTGGAGCGAGTTTCATTTGAAACTTTACTTGAATTGAAAAATTTTCTCCAACTGTAGTTGAGCCCATTAAAAACAAAGCAAATTCTGGATGTAGTTTTAAGTATTCTGGCAAGAAGATATGAGAGCTTGAGGCACAAGAATAAAAGGATCATACGGGTCTTTAATGCCTATTGCACTGAAATTATACCAATAATAATAATAATAATAATAATAATAATAATAATAATAATAATAATAATAATAAGAAGAAGAAGAAGAAGAAGAAGAAGAAGAAGAAGAAATTGTTTTTTCCGGTTTTTCATTTTTTTATATCTTCGTTACTGTCTCTTTCATATATGCTTCTATCTTTCTTCTTTTGTAGTAGAGCACCGTATATAAATATGAAAGATGGGCTGTTTTTTCTGTAAATAGAAAAAGTACAGTATTATTTTTACTGGTTGAATGCTGACCTCGGTAGTCGACAAGCCTAGGAGGCAAAGATGTCTTTCACGAGGTTTCCGGTTTGAGTTTCGAAGAAGCATGTATTCCGGCTTGTGCCAAAATTGGTTAAAAATTGAAGACTTTGGGGCAAAACCCTTAAGTCAAAAAAGTGAAAGTGTAAAGAAGATAGCTCAACAAGGGCTTCTCGTCTACAACATATCACAGTTTCAGTTATTTTAATTGAAATCCAGAATATCACTATCTTCAGCTATTATTAAAAAGAAGTGACCTTGTAGTAGCCAAACAGTCAGTGATTTGTGATTGTGGCCATTCACACTTTTTCTTAGGAACAAAATATCTACAACGTATCACAGTTTCAGTCAGTTTCATCAAAATCCAGAATACATCACTATCTGCGACTGCTTTCAAAAACGTGGCCCTGTAGTGGCCATACGACCAGCGATTGGTGGTTTTGTCCAATAAGATTTTTCTCAGGATCGCATTATCTACAACATATCACGGTTTAAGTCATTTTACGGAGATATAGAATGTCGTTATCTTCGGCTGTTTTCAAAATGAGACCCTGTAGTGGCCAAACGGTCAGTGATTTATGGTTGTGCCAATTGAGATTATTTCCTCGGAACACCATATTTACAATATATTACGGTTTCAACTAATTCCACCGATATCCAATTTCCGTAAGGATTGTCCGGGGTTCTTTGTCATTTCGAAGGAGGCATTGCCCCTGCAACACTTTTCTAGCAAAAAAGAAAAACCTGTATTTTCCACTTTGAAGTCATCTTTGCATCGGCAGAGTTTCGTTTCTATAAAGTTGCTCTTTTAATCAAGGGACCTATTTGCCCTTATTAACCTATTTTCCAAAAGAAGCAAAAAATATGTGTCGATTTATTTTTGATCTAGTATATAGGAGCCAAGTTTGAGAAAAAAGAAGCAAATGAAGGGAAACCCTTGTGAAACTATCTTCTTTACACTTTCACCTTTTGGACTTAAACGGTTTTTGCCCCAAGGTCTTCAATAATCGTGCGCCGGCCATACACATTGAATCCTGTTCGGCCCGGGTTGGACTTCGGCTTGGGGTAAAACATTTGAGCGTGTACGTCTCTGCCTGGATAGTAGGTAAATACTGATATTCACGCACAGAAGACAAGTTTTAACGAGGCTGTATTGCCATAAAAAATATTCTCCTCTCGAGACAAGATGAGATGCTATAATTAACCCCTCTCTTGAATAACATTAAAACTTTTCCAAATTACTCCTTAACGTTTCTCACAGCGTTCGTTTGCCAAATAATTAGGTGATGATTTCAAAATCAGTGAAAAAGAGTGCACGACGAGCTAATTTCTCTACTTGATTCGACTCCAAACTTAACCTAAAAAACGATGAATTGGCTCGAAACTCGAATTGGGTAAATTACCTCTAACTCGGCTCGTGCTCATCCTTACTGTTTTCAGATGTTCTAAGTTTGCAATCTGCAACTGTGGCAAGCTTAATTATTCGTGGAATAAAGTATCACTGCTTAGAAATCTGCAGAGTATTTATATTTTGTATATGGCCATGGCAGCTTGGACACATACAATGGAAAAACAGCTATCCACTATTGGTGGCTCGATCCGAAACGAGCTTAGGAGAGTAGCATTGCTGTAAAATATAATACAATTTCACATTTTCTTAAACACGTTGGTGTGATGTGTTTAGCAATGCTATACAATACAATACACTTTCATATTTTCTTAAACACGTTGGTGTGGTGTGTGTGTGATGACGGTATATATATATATCTTCTTGCTTGCTGTACATAAACAAACATTAACCATACGTTTCGTACAAAACATGTCTCGTCTCGAAAAAATGTGCTCTTCCCGTCTCGTGTCTCGTCTCGGGGGTTGTGTCCCGTATCGTCTCGTTTGTCTTGTTTTGGCTCGTCTCTTACAGTATTGCAGCATATCATGGGAACGAAAGCAAAATGTAGCAGACTGTACCATGCTGATCAAGATGCACAAAGTTATTACCCAGAACACACAATACAGCATTTCTCACGGTGGCTTTGAGTGGAAGCATTTACCTCGGGTGTATGTGTTAGTCGGCTCGATTTCGGTTAGTGCCATGTGAGCTTTGTGGTGGACAAACATCGAGTGTGTGAGTGTTTTCTCGAAGCCGTCTTGTATCCTACCACTTTCTTCATTCTACTATTCTTTCATCACAATCAATTCCGCGTGAGGCAAAGTTGCCTAAACGTCTTAAAATAAATTCAAATAAGTTCACAAGGTAAGGACAAATAGTTTACAAGATAATATTTCTCAACTGTTAATTTTGTGAGGAACTGGCGGAAATTCGGAGCGATAAAGGGGACATGTCTCCCCCAATCTTGGAACTGGAGGGATAGTCTGCACAATATTCCGATTTTTTTTTTTTGAGAGAGAGAGAGAGAGAGAAATGTCATGATTTGTGTCCGACTGCCACTTCATCTCATCGCTGATATATAATATATAACAGGTTCAACTCAGAAATCAGGTACATCTACCATAGTATGAGTCTCATCTCTCCCCTTCAGAACAAACCTCAAATTTGCCTGCCTCCCAATATTCAAAACAACTCTGCTCCCCTGACCCTCAATAGTATTGTTTTTCAACTTCATCAATGATTTTAATATCGTTAAAGAAAAAAATATGAGATTGGTCTAACCCGTCTGTCCTCCCACTGCTGAAGACAGATTTGCGTCGCAGGTCTGAGGCTCCTCGACCCTGTTCTTTTTTACTTTTAGAAACATTAAAATTTGGTTTTAGCAGCTTGAATACACGAATATAAATTGCTCATAGGTACGTCGAAGACAAAGACACTAATATCAAGTAATGATTTCACGAGGAAAAATCGCAAATTGAATTGAAATAGGCTTTCCTAAACGTGTTCAATATTTCAATACCGACTAAGTAAGACTTTTTAAAATGTTAGTCCGTACAACCTACTTTGCTGTCTAAAGCGCGAGTCAAGTCAGATAGGCAGGTCTACTGCGATACTGGAGTTAGTAATAGCACACGCCAATTATAATAGTAAAGACGGTCGTAAGACAGGTTTAAAAGGCGCTGTGACCTTCGTAACCTTCACTAAACGTTCCTAAGTCCAAACACACATATTATATTAGATATGATAATATAAGAACGTTGTTCACAAGGAAAGTGTAGAAGAAAATGAAACATGCATATTGCAGTTACGATCGGATTTCCTATTATGATTCGACACTAGTAATAGTGATGTCCATGATATACACCAGAAACAATAAGAACAAGCTGGATGAAAAAAGGTTTTGGCCATCGCGTCGGCGGCTCGTGTAGTTATTCTAAAAACGATGGAAAGAAATTTGAAAGGGACGGGGAATTATGCTTCTTACTTGGCCAATGAAAAAGTAATTAAATCGTGGTATAAGTCGTGAAAGTAACTTTGTGTTTAGTGTTCAGAACCATTTTTTAAACTCTATACTGTTTAAATCAAGTGTTCTTTCTGTCTCCTGAATTAACGTAGTGGGTAAGGCTCTCGACTTCTAAGTGAGTAATCCACGTTCAAATCTCAATGCAGGTAACTTTCTTCTCCAACTACCGAACTCATCATCGTGTGTTGTGTTCGTTTAACGCAAGAAATGGTAGTCGCGCTGGGTCACCGCATTGTGTTGAATCAACACAGTTATTTTTTACTGTGCAGGAGGTAAAAGGTAATTGTAAGGACACATGCAAAAGCCATCAAGGTCACGGGTTCGAGTTCACAAATATCTGAAGACATTTATTTCTTCTGTCCCAGTTAAATGAGGTTTAAGGTATCTTAACTATTGACAATAAAATGTAATGGAACACTCGTCTTGTGGCAACATTATACGCGTCACACCAACAACTTCAAAATCACTCTCTGACAGTCGTGTTCTTCTTAGCGTATGCGTAAGGAAGGTACTTGTTACTTTCTGAGTGTTTACTTCGAATGTTTATCAGTTCGAGTCTTAGCCAGTCCACAATGTTTATAGTACCTTTTCGTAATAAAATAATTCTCTTCACTGATGTAGGTTAACAAATGCCGAGAAATATTGTTGAAAGTACCTAGGTATGTGCAATGGAGTCAAACAGGAGGGAACGAGTAATTATGTTCTTTTCAATTGCAGACCTTATTATATCCACACACACGTGTAAAATCTTTGTGGTTCGTATTTCCTGTTAGCTTCGTGGCAAAGTACGTAGTTTTCTTTTTAGGAGTAAGAGGGCCACGGGTTCGAATCGCTTATATTCCATTTCTATTCTTAAAAGTACTATAATTTAATATTTTTAAAATATCGCCAGTAGATGTTCGTCTGTAATTATCCCTTATTTCAAACACACAGACAATTGAGAATAGGGATAAAGGAGACAGAAAATAATACTTGCTTTCTTATTTCATACTGTTTTTAGACTCACCTTAATGTAAACAAATCACGCATATAGGGAATTTAACATATTTGGGAATCATTTTTTGGTTGATTGGCGATTCGACATGTCTCTGTCGCTATTTGGCCACTGGTTGTATAATTATCAAAACAGAATTGGGGCTACTGTGGATCGTCCCTGCGTAGCCGCCAATATTTGGCGGGATGTCGCTAGTTCCCCATGGCTGGTCCACCGATGTTTACAGCGTGGGGTTGCTTCTGAAATTTAATTACGTACCATAATGCCACATATATCATATTAATGTGTCACAAACTTTAAAGATATATTTCTACTGGACATTAAGTGTTCGAAAGTGTGTAATATTGGGTGCAGAATATGATGGATAACTTGTATATTTCCAATGCATCTTATTACAAACAAAAGTATTGTAATTGTAAAAACAGTAGCTTTTACACACACAAGAATACGTTCTTTATTGTAACAGTGAAAATTGCTACACTATAATTTTGCACTGTTCTAACAATAAGCTTCGATTTTGTTTTATTTCCATTAATTACATTGGAAATATGTTTTATCGTTGACAAGTACCCCACGCCGTAAGCGTAGGTGGACCAAGGATGGTAAACTAGAGACATCGCGCCAAAAATTGTAAGCCCCGCAGCTATGATCCAGGGTGGCCTCACATATGTTTTAAAAATTATACCACCAGCACAGAAGCTAAGAAACGCTAACGAATCAAAAAATTACTCCCTCACAATATGTTATTGGAGCTCGAACTTTATTAAAAATTGAATATATGTTGAAAGAGACCATTGATATTGAAGTACCCTGTGAAGTATTATTATTTCTTTGTGTTACATTCAAACCAATAGGAAGGGGTCAGAGAGAGTTCATTTTATCTTTTGGTTTGCTTCTAGCTACCGCAGAGATAGCTCTTTTCTTATAAAATGGTTTCAACCAACACGTATAATCACTAATATCAGATCCTGTTTCTTCCTTTACCATAAACTTTAGAACTATCTGTAAAGTTTTAGCAGATATTATTATAGGCTCTGTAATTTCACGAATCTTGAATACCTGTAATGTCTCCTTAAATTTCTACTTATAACTCCAAAGGTTTGATCACATTATAAAAGGCTGTCTTCTCTCTCTTTTTTCTATCTCTCTTTCACACATATACACATAAAACCCCTAAGAATTTGTGTGTTACTCAAAACCAACAGATGTCTATGCACAATGTTTGTCCTGTTATGTCCGAGATAATTGTCTGCTGATGGACAAGCGTCCCAAAACAGGAAAATATGTTCAGCATTTGTGCTATGATTTGTGGCACATTTGTGCAAAATTAATAATAAAATGTGCCTTATGCAGAGTCGTTCTGACGCGTGATTATTGCCATACTAAAGAGTTTGACTAACATATGTTTTAGTCAGGCCTTTAGTATAACGTTAACAATAAGTATAGCATAACAAAATTCTGTTCATTTGTATAACAAAATTCTGCTCATTTTGCTGAAGCGGCTTTTCGTATGTTTTATATATCCTACAATTTATTTCTAACCGTTTATTTCATTTGCACAAATTTATATTTCTCCTCTTACCACACAATTGTTCAATACTTGCGCTATCACATTCACAATTAGCATATCATAATGCAATTTGGACGTCTTCTTCCTTACGCTGAATAAACGAAAATAAAATCACTTTCAATTTATTCGTAATAAATATTATTGGACCAAAGTATTACAAGCTATGCCCGCTGGTCTAATGACTAGCACGCGAATCTTTGGTCCACGGGTTCCTAGGGATCGATTCCTAGTGGGAGAGCATTGAACGACAGTGGTTTGAATTCCACGTTAAAACTATAGGTCCACGTCTCATATAGCCTCGCCGATAAAAGAGGACGCTAAACGAAAATCATTCAACAGTATGGAAAATTTCATCAGCATAAACAACCTATGTCTTGTGGAACTGGTTAAATTTATTTTGCTAAAGGAACTGTTTTAACAAAATTTCAGTATTAACGTGTCCGGTATTTCTATTTAGGAGCTAGAAAATAACATTTTTTACAAATAGCTCTATCCACGTAGATTCTAAAGGCAGATAGAAGGAGAATCGACACAATAGTGACTGAGATTATTTTAACAAATATTCATTCAGTTCATAGTTCGGGCTGTCACAAAAATAGGAAAATTATAAGTTCTAATTAATCGTAACAACTCGAACAAGAGTGGAAATTGGAGGTGAGAGTGCGCCATAAATCAGCCCATTTCATAGGTTTCCAAACTCACGAACCCAAAGCTCGCAAGTTTGGCACTCGTGCTCATCCGGGCTCGGGCTCAATAATTAAGTGGGAGCCCGAGTCCCAATGAAATAAGTCATCGTGAGCCCAAATGAGTGAGAGCCTAACTGTGGGCAGTGAGCCCGAGCGCTAGCGAGCGAGTAAAACTGAAGGAACTGAGCCAGAGCGCGAGCCCAGCTGAGGGAATAACCCGAGCGCGACTGAGCGCGAACCCAGTTGAAAGAATAAGGGCGAGCCCGAGCGACCCAGTGCAAAAATGGCCATCTATGAACCAAAATAATTGCAGCAAGTCTTTTTCTACCTGATCTACTGCATCCTCTAGGTTCTCAAACTGATTGTTTGTGCACATATCAGCGCTCTTAAGATTATGTGATTTACTGTTGAACCTCGAGAGTGACTGTTTGTCTACCAACACTCTTTAAACATGAGAGTGTTGACAGTTTTTATCTAAAAGGCTTCAGCACAGGCAGGATAACAATCAGGCATACTCACTTCTAAACGTAGCGCCATTTTTATCCGGAAACTTTCCTAGGAAACATAAATATTATTTTCATTTGCATTGTTATTTTTAATAAGTATGTAGAAGTATAAGAGAAGTTTCCTTCTGCAATTAAATGAAAGGAAGAATATGACTTATCTATAATCTTGCAATGACACCAACTTTTTCATCATTCTAAGGGACATACCAGATATTATTTTAAATTTTTGTTCCATCCAACAGTGGTCGAGCAGCAACTTCCAAAATACTTTTTGTTGAGAAAGCTTTGTCCTTCACCCTCGCGTTCCGCTTTCTCGCGAATTAAATTGTTCCACGCAGTGACAGTTAGCTCTCGTCTTCGTTCACACTCGCCGTCACGAAGGGAGTTGTCCATCGCCCTCGTGCTGGAAACTTGTCCTCGCCATGACGTCATTGTGGGCGAGGGAACTTGAGGATGAGGATACAATCGAGAGAGCCACCCTCACGATGGTGAAAATCTCTGTTTGAATATATTGTGATAATGGTCAATCTTATTTGATAATATCACTTTTTAAAAATAAGACCCTGTTTCGTGTAACTCACTACAGTACAAAAGTTAAGTTTCACGCAGTCTGAATAAAAGAGGGGAAGGGATTACAATCCACGACATACTTTGTTTTCTAGCCAATGAACAAAACCTTTTTGTGAAATTCAACCCGGACAAATATTTCCACCTTTGGCCGACTCTCTCAACAAGAATGTGGTTTTATTAACCTGTTATAACCAAACCACTGGATAGAGTCTGTGTGATTCACTGACAGCTTCACAATATGTTGACAGAATGAAAGTTTTCATTTAAGTACTGAAGCTGCCTTCAGGCAAAACAGCAAGCTGCCAGCAGACGTGCCTTCTACTGCGTGTCTGTATCTTGTAACGTTGTGTTTAAAAAAGAGACACAGGATCAACTGCTTAGTTCTTTGTAAAACAACTGATAAGGCGTTTTTCGTCTTTTAAACAAATCATATTTGCCAAATTGTTGTTTGCAGCCTCTTCATTCAGTCTAAAAACAATATTCTCAGCTTCTGGAAAGCCCGAAGGAATTGTAATAGAAGGCAGAAAAATATCCTTATCATTTAGATCCTTTATTATTATTATTATTATTATTATTATTATTATTATTATTATTATTATTATTATTATTATTACATACTATTATCTGTTAGTCTTCAACTGTGTTCAACTAACTGTGTTCAACCCTGACTACATATAAATCAAGGAAATTTTAAATACAGAACGAAATGGTTACACCTTTTCAACAGTAAAATAATATAATTTCTAAAGTATGCATTTATTGAAATCTCAGGGGTAGAAAGTGTACCCTCTTAAACCCACGTGATAGGGTTTGAGTCCAAATTCAAGTAAAGTTAATTCGTGGGAGACCCAGGTTCGATTCCCGGTGGGATCTCATGTGGTTAAGATTCCACGTTAAACAGTAAGTCTACGTGTTATATAGCCTCGCTGCTGGAAGGGACGTTAAACTCAAAATCAACTCAAGTAAAATTAATACAATGAGAAAGTTTTCGACTGTTTTGGTGTATGCTATTCTACGTCAAATGAAACTACATATTTGCTAATGGAAGCAGCGTCAGAAATACAGTATCCAAAAAAGCAAACATCTCGAGGAGAGTTCGTTTCAAGATACATAAACATATTTACAGTAGTTGAAAAGATGCGTAATGCAGAATTGCTACTTTATCGCGTGTGAATTTGAGGCTTCTAGAAACGCAAGTTCTGACTACATACATTAACATCCTTGATTATCATAATATTGAAACCCAGTCACAAATCCAGAATATGATCAAGGGAGGGACTAAACAATAGTTTGCAACTTTATAATGTGTAAAGAAAAAAGGATTGAAAAACATTTAAGACAGTGTATACCTGAGCGTCAAGGGGAACTATAGCCCCCAAAGCTCTCCCCTTGGATACCCGCGTGTTGAAATCAATTGATATTTCAAAATATTCACAGACGGCACGATCAGCACTGAATCTATTGAAAACGTACTACGTAAAAACTATCGAGAGTCTGCATTTACCTATTAAAACTCATAGTATAGGCTATTGTAATAAAAATTGTTACCAATATAGTATTTTCTAATGCACTTTATGATAAAAATATTTTGTTTTAAAGCAATATGAAATGATTAAGATCGACTCAAACTGCCTAGTAGAATACATGCAATTTACTAAATCGCCTCGCAACCCACTTGGCTACACACTTAGGTTATACTCTTCACCTTTATTCCATGCTAAATGAAGTATCGCCTAATCTTAAATTCGCATTGCCGATTCGGATTTTCTAAACAAGAATTATTATGTTGCAACTTAATTTGGAAAAAATCCTAACTTCATTAGTATTTAAGAAGTTTGCAGTGTGCATTAAAATGATGACAAGAATATAGTGAAATCTCAGTTTCAAATTTCATGTCTACCTTGTGGGACACGGCCCACTCCAAACCTTCGTTAACGAACTATCAAAAGTGCGAGTAACAGCATGTCAGATGTGTCTAAAGAATTTTAACGAAACTTTGTGCATGGACAATACGCAAAAAAAGGTTTTTTAATTTTCTGGGGAAGAACGCTTTTAGGGGTCAAAAGACCCAACCCAGAATTTTGAAAGTTTTCGTCCGAAAGGATAGAAGAAATGAACCGAAGTGAATGAAGTTGTGCACAAATATTGTAGACATAAAATGAGAGAATGCAGGTTTCTCATTTTCTTGAAAAAAAGAAAACCATTTACGTGGTATACAGACCCCTCCAAAACTTTGAACGTGAGATACCAAAAGTGCTAATAACAGCATGTTAGAAGCTTTTTAAGAATATGAAAAATTCGAACGACACATAGTGTAGGAAAAATATGCAAAAAATAAAGGAATAAGCTTTTTATTCTGTGCGGAAAAACGGTTTTTGAGGGAAAAGACCCCACCTAAAATTTTGAAATTTGAAATCCAAAATGCAAGAAGAAGTGCGACGAATTGAATGACAGTGTGCACAGATATTGTAGACGTAAAATTAGATAATTGGGTTTGACATTTTCCTGGGAAAGAGCAGATGAATCGTTGTTTACGAAATAACGAAATATCAAAAGTGGAAATAAGCATGCGTCAGAAGTTCCCAAAGAAAATGGGAATTGCAACGAAACTTCGCATAGGGACAATTCGCAAAACAATAAATGAAACATGTTTTAATTTGTGCGAAAAAACAGTGTTGGGTCCTATTCCCCATTCGAAAAAAGTAAATATTACCGTAATTACACAGGAATGAGTGGACCAAGGAAAATAAATTTGTGTTTTGCTAGTATATAGACCCTACGTAAAATAAGGCCTTTTGTGTTTCTCAAGTGTCCCTATCTGTTTTGCTTGAAATTTGGCACATCAACAGCAAACTGGAAACAAATCGACACGTGTTTTTGTTTATGCGTGATAACGTTGTAAGATGCCTCCTGAAATACTAAAAAATACGCTATACTATTTGTGCTTGTAGTTTATTTTCCAAATTTGAAGAAATCTTATGGAGAAACTTGTGAAACACGCAAGACCATATTTTACATATCCAATATCTACCTACAACTTCATTCGCTTCGGTCCACTACTTCCGCCACTTAGCGTCTCGGCCCACGCAAGTTTTTCTCCTTTTCAGGAAAATACGAAACGCGTATTCCCTCATCTTACCTCTACAATATTTCTGCACATTCCATTCACTGTGGTCCACTTCTTCTTGCCTTTCAGAATCGAACTCTAAAATGTTTAACATTTGCTTTTGCCCCAAAAAACATTTTATAGTAGGAAATACAAACACCCGTATTCGTTTATATTTTGCGTATTGTCCATACAAAAAGTTTCGTTGCAGTTCTTCATGTCCTTTACGCACATCTGACATACTGTTACTATCACTTTTGATATTTTGTGATCAAAGGTTTGGAGGGGTCTTGACCCACTCAACCGATTTTTCCAGGAAAATACGAAACCATATTTCTTCATTTTACGTCTGCAATATCTGTGCACAATTGCATTTACTTCGGTTCACTTGTTCTTGCTTTATAGGCGTCAACTTTGAAAATTTTGGGTGGAGGTTTTCCCCCCTAAAACAGTTTTCTGTAGAGAATAAAAAAATTTATTCGTTTATTTTTTTGCGTATTGTCCATACACAAAGTTTCGTTGCAATTCTTCATGTCCTATGCACGCATCTGACATACTGATACTAATACTATTGATATTTCGTGATCAAAGGTTTGGAAGAGTTGGTGACCCACTGAACTACTTTCTCCAGGAAAATACGAAATCTCTATTCCCTCATTTTACGTCTGAAATATCTGTGCACAATTTCATTCATTTCGGTTCTCTTGTTCTTGCCTTTCGAGTGTAAACTTTAAAATGTTGGGTGGAGCTTTTCTCCCTAAAAGCTTTTCTCAGCAGAAAATAAAAAAGTACGTATTCGATTATTTTATGTGTACTATCTATCTGCCAAATTTTATCAAAATGGGAGTTTACAGTTCGGAAGTGTTACTTGTAAGTTCTTTCTCACATGAACAATCAAAAAATTATTACAAAAACAAAATTATTGCAAAAACGTATTTTAAAGTAATTTAATGTACTTCAGTTGTAGAATACTTTTCGAGTCAAGTTTCTAATAACACTAGCTCCACTTTTTTCCTCCCCATGTCTAGAAAGCAGGATCAGCACCGTCAACGGATGACACTAGTTAAATGTCTTCAAACTCTGCTACATGAGCAGGGGCGGATCTAGCTAGCGTAATCAGAGCGATCGCCAATAGAAGAGGAAACTTTTTTATTTTGTATATAAATAAAATCCATCCAAGAGTTCGTAGCTCTTAAAAGTAGGTCTAGGTAGCAGTATTACAACACACCGCGCTCACAGAAGTTAATCGTACATCCACCCGTGGACAAGACTATGGGTGAATAAACACTTATTATTAACATTCAGTTTGCACATCACACAAATAAGCAATATTTTCATTTACATCCGTCTACTACTAAATTTTACTGAATGCTAATGACTTTTTATGTTTAAAAATAATTATTCATTTTTCAATATTTGTAAATGTGTAAGTTAAGTAATTCGTAATGAATAGAGTAACATGAAGTGTTTTTTGCAAAGAAATAACAACAAGAACTGTGAAATATCTTATTACAAACTGTCGACGTTTGAGAGTAGACAAACTTTACTCTTTCGAGTACCGACTACCTTGAAACCCAGGTAGTCAAAATTAACTCAGGATATGGGGCTTCTATTGAAAAATGAGGATCTCAGCAAAATGCAAAAGTCTTGTCGTCTGACAGGAAAAAGGAATGAAATGTCTATTTTCTAGTTCTGTTAGTCTTGTAGCTCTCAGTCCGTACCAAAGTACTGATAGAAATATGGCCAAAGAATTATGATTATTTTCTAGAACATTCCACTTTAACATCACAGGAAATTCATCTTCCAGCTTGGTTGGTTGTAAAAGATTATAGAGTATATTACTGTACTATGTATAGTTTTCTACTGTCGCTGATTTGTGATGACAATCCGAAACAAAAGTAAAAGGTAAACTACAGTTATAGTTTTCTGTTAATAGTCTTATATTAAAGGGAAAACGGAAAACCTACTTTTATTTTAACATTTTTTTCTTAAAATTTCTATATAGTTTCACACCCTTCCCCCTCAACATTGGATATGGAAATGGAGAACACATTTAGAATTTTGTTGATATTTCAAGCATCACTTCTCGGACCTGGGCCTCTGTGATATGTCGATATATCGCTATCGTCGATATCTATACTATCATATATCAAATTTCGATATCGCAAATATCTGGACAAGAATATATTATGGACAGATCTTCTCGGGCTAGCAGCCAGGTAAATACTGTTATATCTTCGCCTGAAGATGAGGACGATGTCAGCCGTCGAAACGTCGCAAGATATAACAGTATTTACCTGGCTGCTAGCCCTAGAAGACCTGTTCACAATACGTCGCCAGGAAAGCTTCAATATATACTTTATGAATATATTAATCTAAATTTTCGATATCCATATTCGGGGGCGAGGTATTTTGGGCCCCTAAGATTTGCAATGGATGAAGAAATAAAACTTACTTTTGACAATAATGTTTTCTAATCATAATTTCACTATTAACACAAATTACAATGTAAATATATCCACTTGCAAATTTGTAATATTGTATGGTTGTAATTTCTTAGGCATCAGAACTTTTCTGTGTTCGGAAAATAGAAACAAAAAATCATGTACCAAAGCAAGTGCTTGGAACTTTGAACTAGAATTTATAAAAAAAATTTTCTTGTTTCTCTTTCTTGGAGATTTCCACCCCTTTTGGCCTTGGGACCACTCATTGACAAAATGTGCACACATGACCACTATACGCAGGTATGCTCTTAGGCAGAATCAGCGATTTTGAAAAGGAAACGACTGTTAATATTAATGCTAACAATAATAATAATTATTATTATCATTATTATTATAACAATGAAGTTCAGAACTAGGGTCACATCTCTTTATCTTACATGGGAGGGCCGCAAACCAACTACACCACTGGCTTCCCTTATTCTGTGTTTGTTTGTTCTTTCGTTTCGTGTAGATGTTTGTTTTTGTGCTGTTAGGCTTTTATATTAAACCTTTACATTGTCTTACTTTTTTCTTTTTATTAGATTCTTTTGGGGAGGGAAGAGAGAAATGCTTTCCTCTGATATCTGTTTCTTGCCATTCATCTTGTTTGAACTGCTTAAATAAGATCATTTTGTATCTTTTGATGTCATCCAACTCCGTAACGATAAGAAAATTGTCATTCTTAACAATTTGTTTTATACTCTTATTTGCAATTGGTACACACATATATTTGTGACAAAATCTAGGTTCGGTCCAAAGCCTTTCGAATTCGCAACCATTCCAAAAGCCCAGCAATTTGGTTTGCCTGCTATTGCAGGAAAAGGAGGATTGCAGGTGGTAATGCACTTTTGTAGTAGGGTATACATCACAAAGCTTACTTGGCAGAACTTGAGAGAACTAAATGCGCCCAAAAATAAAGTATATCAAACATGTTGTAATATGAATCTCATTCTTTTATCTCGCTATATTAATTTATTTTCCTCTCGGTATCAACAATATTGCATCAATTCTGATTATCTGATATATAGCGTAACAGCACGATTGCAATCTATTTATCTATTTCTCTTTCTCTGTAATTGACACAATTCTCCACGGCCTACAGCATGAACATCACAATACAGAAACTGAAAATCTTTTTATATAACTACTTAAGATACAGAAATTTATTATTTTTGTATCAATAGTGCAAAATCTATTAAGTATGTAAATAAAATGTTTATAATAGTAACACAGTATATTTTCAACTGTTACGTATAATCCGTGATACTTGATCAGGATACTTACTTTGTTTGTACTGTGTTGAGAACATAACAATTAGGGAAGTCTGAAGCCATATATTCCCAATATTCACAGCATTCAATAGAAGTATTATTGATTGAACAATTCTTTGAAACAGTATCACAAGTGCTGAAATATAAAGAATGTCTATTTAATGAAGTCGTAAGTTTACAATGAGAATATTTTAACATACGTTATATGTAAAAGAATCACAACCTTATGTCATATCGAATGAAAATATCAAATACACTAACAGAAGTTTTAGTTACTTTACTCTGAAGTGAATTATTAGATAAAGTTCTTTATAAAGAAACATGACATTTATAACTCTGATTCAAGCAATTAATGGGGAGTTTGCTTTTCTTCCTTTCTTTTTCGCCAAATAAAGCGATATTTCGTATAAAGCAAATGCGCATCATAAAGTAGAGTTTTATAAATATGTCACTATTTCAATATTTTAACATATTTTGTGCTTTTAAAGCTGTAGATATGAAAGGTCTTCATTTACCGTATGAATGATTGTTCTATTGGGAATATTAGAAAATTAATATATTCAAACAATAATTTATATTTTCTGGCCCCAAACGCATTGCCAAATCATGAACAACAGACTTTCATGATTTGGCATGACATGACAAATCATCATAACCCCTTTTTAAATATATATACTATCAGAATTTTAACTTAATCAAGAATAACAATTTATCTTCTGAAGTGCATAGAAAAAAAAGCACGGTCAAACGTATGGAAGCAAAACCTTACAAATAACTGAAGTCTGGGTTATATTGTTATTTTTGAGCTTTGGGTGTCTATTTATACTTACGAAAATACTGACACGGATTTTTTCTAAAATATTTTTTGGAATTCCCATATATACACGAATTTACTTATTCAAGAGAATGTAGCGTTCCGTGAGGGATGTATAAGAATATTTTCTATCTTTTTAGTCTACATATAAACAACAGTTTTTAGAAAGCTCAAGAACCAACAGGAGACGTTCAGAAATATAACAGGTCAGTCCCCTGCGTGTCTCCCGAAGTCCCTTTGATATTTTTTATTACTTAGAAGAAAATTTAGTTCATTTTGTTATTATACTACCAATAGTGTTTCTTCCGCAATTGTACTTAAAATGGGAAATTTACTATGGTTTCTCCCTAAATGCCAAATAAAATGTACAATGTATTGTATGGATTTCATTGAAATTAAAGAAAAATGTGAGGAAGTCCGCAGTCAATTTGTAGTGTAAATAGCGCCATTCATTTTATGGCGGAAACAATTTGTATTAGTACCATAGGATATTGGTTGTTCCTAGCTGTATGCTTATAGTTACGAGTACGATAGAGAAGTGGACAGTAAAATTCTCAGGGTTCAATATTTAATAATGGGGCTTTCTTTAAGTTTTCCACAAGTTATATATACGGACAAAAGTGAAATCGTGGAAAAGTATATAGAATTATGAATCAGGTCCTATTTATCGAATATCGCCAAACATTTTTCTGTGATCATTTCATTCTGATTCTGGATATAAAAATACCGTTGGAAAGGCAAGAATGTACATGCTATCTTGGAAAGTTGAATTCTATATAAATGTTCGTGATACTACGTTCGAATTGTTACTGTATGGATGGTATGGTTAAATGGACTTCTCAAGAATTTACTACATTCTGTGTGTGGTTTGAAAATATTTCTGATTTTGAATATTTGGGTGGCAAATTCAATTCAGCTTTTCATAATTATTGTGATTACGGCTACAGGGTGTGTATTAGTGAGTCTGTGTATCATTTAGTGGTCCTTAAAGTGGGTTTGGAGATTACTATTTACCTAGTTTGCAATGAAACTACAAATTCATTGTACATGTGTAAAACTCGCTATGGACGAGGTTATAGATATATGAGGAAAACATTGGTAATTATTTACTTTCGTAATTAAATATTCTTTAGTCAAAACGTTATCCCATTAAATTGTTTTCTTCTGGTAGAATTATTATGGCGTTTTCAAATTGTTTATAAAGTCATTGAAGTTAAATTCCTGCACTTTCCTCTCTTAATCAAAATTTACATATTATTTCAACGCATATTTCAATAGCTTATTTACCGATTTACTTACCTATTTGGATATTATTTGCGAATGTACTTTAATAGTACATTTCCGGTGGGTCACTCGGTCGACAAAGTGCAAAACGGTTTTTCAGGCCAGACACCATGAATGAGGTTTCCTGGGTTTCCCTCATTCACACCGAGCAAATGCCGAGGTGGTATCTGAGATATAGGTCCCAGGCCGTAACCTTCCTTCCCTTTACCCTTATACTGTGCTCATCCCGCAAAATGTGGCGGGCTAAATGGCCATAGATTCCGAAAGCCCAGAAATCTGAACCCTAAATCCTATTTAGTACATGTACAATAGCGTTACTTTTTGTGGGATATTTTAAACCCCACTTAGACTACGTTATAGTATATAACTTTATTTCTCAAAAAAAGTAATATTTTTTTCAAATGCTGAAATTTGTTAAATGTAGCAACGTAACATACAGGTTAGGATTTGCTGTCGTTAATTGCATGTTTGCATATTTTCTAATCGGGATACCCATCTCATTTATTGTAATAAATGGCAAGTATATCAAGGAAGGAAGGGCCACAGAGATTACCTTTATCTGTGACGCATTAAGCACCTTATAATTTGCATATCTGGTTTGCCCCACTATTGTGAACAACACCGACGGATTGGCCGACGATTATTAAACGCTCATCAGCCTGACCGAAGTGTATCCCTCTTGATCTACTGGTGTTTCAGTGTTTTCTTTATTTATTATATATAAGAAATTCATAAGCAACGAATTATTATGCAGGGCGGCAAGGAGAAACGTCGTTCAGAGCGGTTGAACAAAATGTCCCACCGCGAATCTAATTAGTGATCAATCTCACAAAAAGCGAGAATATTAGCATCAAGAATACGATAAAAGTTTTAACTTTACCATTCAGAGGATCAGAGTATAGTATACACTTTATGTCTCCTTTTCTGACAACTTTGATAAACTTGACAGCATTTTGCTCTGAATGACTCAAACAAAACGCAAGAAAAAACGCTAGAAAAATTACGGATTTCCTGCTTCTTGAGAAGGGATAGTTGAAAGTTTGGGGACATTGGGTTAATCGTCTAGCGAATGTTAGTCATGCAATATTTTCATTTTGTAATGTCTTGAACGGCACAGAGGATAGAATTAATTGATATAATGTCATATTTTACTTTTACAGATACTTATCAGTTTAAGGGAAATACTGAAAAATTCATTCCTTACCTGTCCCCATATCAGTTCGTTTTGCCTGAGTAACCCGACCTTATTTGGTGATGAACTGTGATTTTCACACAGACTATGGAAGATTCTGTTTGATTTCTTCTGTCACTTGCACCACAGTCGGACAGAGATTCTGCATAACAGTACGCTTTGATTTACCGAGAGACCTGTCTGAGAGGATCTCTGTTCGGCCACAATTACGTATATTTACAAATACATATATTACTGGTTATCTGATTTTTCAGAATAATTGTTCATTTATCCAACTTTATTTTTTTCTAAGTTTTCATTCAATAGTTTGAGCAAGCATTATGTCGTTCTTCCTATCTTTATTTTTTACAATGTACTTAAAAATACTTTTATATTTTTAAATGATGCAAATTCCAAATTTCTGTGTAAAAACTAAGTTAGTACATATCTGTCGCCAATGCTATTCCCTTCTCGGAAGTGTTGAATTTTTTTATTTGGCATTGTCCAATCTCTGGGCTACTAATTGGTCAATATGAGTGTGAATACTTCAGTTTAGTGAACTTATAGTACGTAGAGTAATAATCTGTACCTAGGTAGTAAAAATGACTTCTTTGGTTTTAAAGTTCCACGTACATGCCCTTAGTAGCTTTGGCTAAGAGAGGCGGACAATTAAGGCAAGTAAATGATGATGAATGAATTGGGAGAATAAGATGTGGGGGAACGCGAATACATCTGAGAATACCTATTCAATTGATGTTTCCCATCATAAACTTATTTATCCGAGATCAAAACAGGTACCTCACGCACAATAGGGAAGCACTCTACCATAGATTCACCATACTCCTCACCTTGAACGGATGTAAGTATCTACGTACAATAGTGCTATTTACACGTGAATTGAAACGAAAATATGTACTTATGATGATCACACTGTTATGTGATATTTGGAAAGTGAAAATATTAGTTGTGATGACTGGCTAACACATCAAAAAATCTGAAAATCTTAAGCGTTGAAGCTTCAAATGGGCAACGTGGTAGGAGGTATTTTAATGAGTTTTCATAAATATGCTTTTTAGTTGCATGTGTCCAATTATTTAGCTAGAAAAATACTTATCAGGGTTTAGTTCTAGATGTAGTAATTAATCGTAAAATCCTTTGCGTACGAAAACTATATCTGAATGAAAACGTATTTTGACCTCATCAGAAATCTAGCACAGATAACAGCTTAACATTTTAAACCTTCACACTCAGTTTTGTTTTGTTCTAAAGATGAAGATATTTATGCATAGATAAATCTGCTAACAGTCCATTACAGCTTTAGAACGAGCTCTCCTCTTCGTTCACTTTAGATCGAGTTGATCGCTGTCGATCGAGTTTCTTTCTTTACTTCTCTTACTACATTGTCTGCAGATCTGGTCAATTATTTTATCATCCCACCGTAGAATCAGTATTTGAGCTTACTCTTCAATGTTTGCTATGTCGTGTGCTTACCTGCATAGACTCTTAAGCCGGAAGTATGCAGAACGCCTTGACTAAGCAATTACTACTAAAAGGTAGTATATCATTCAAACCATGAAATGTCGCCATTATTTTCTGGGTACGGTGAGATATAGGCGTGTTGACACAGAAGCCGAAAATGCTGCATTTACATATATTGTACTGGACTCTGAAAAGTTGCCAAATCTCTGAAGATATTTCGTCGAACGTTTGAGTTTGCACTTGTAGGAGAACTGAATCAAGATCTATGAAATTACTATTCATTCCGTGTAAAGAATTCTGGTCAATTGGTGTTAATGCTGTATTCAGTTTAAAAGCATCCTTCATTTCATTGTCTATGAGCATCATAACAGATCTAGGAAGGATTTTTTATATGTTCTTCACCAATTGGCTGTAAGCCAAACTGTTTCAGTATATATTATATATCGAATATCTTGTCAATTTTCAATATTATACTCAAATTCCTTTGAGTTAAAAAATATGTATGTTTGTGATCTTCTCTAGTATTCTGGATTATTAGATAGTTGAAGCACACGACGTTCGTCTGAAAGCGCATACCTTTGAGACTGAATATTCCTATGTGAATAAGGAGAGTGGTACACGAATTATCCTTCAAAACAATTCCAAATCAATTTTAGTTATTGTTTGATTTTTCATTTTTAAAATATATATGTGAAATAGTGTATTTGTAAGTGTCTCATAATGTGAATAAACAGTAGGATTAATTCTTCTTTAGATCATATCATCCACAAATTTAATACAATTAGTAATTTCGAACCGAAGTACGTGCTACAAGATGCAGACTAGCGGTGCCAACCCAAGTTTCTGTTTGTGTTATCATATATCTATAAATTCTTTTTATACATATAGTTCTTGTAACTATAATACCAGATTCAGTACTACCTGAAAAATCAAACCTGGGTTCGGCTCTGTAAAAGTTCGTAGGGTTGACTTCAGTTGTATACGCATTTAAACCAGCAGTATACGGTGGCAAGCGTTTGCATATTAATCAATAAATGGAATTGTGCCTTGTGATAACAAATACTCCTATCTCACATATTTTTGGTTAGTGTGTGATGTTATCATGCGTATCGTTAAGAATACACGCATTTCACACTGAATATTGAAAGTGAAATCTAACAGTACTTACCTTGTATTCCATTCTATGCCTTTCGAGCACCATCCCATACTTAAGTATTTCGCGTCTGAATGGTTGAAACCAAATTCAACTTCGTACGTCACAGAACTATCCATGTGTTTGACCCATATATTTTTTGCCGCAAACATAGCACACATTGCCATTATAATCCAGAAACAAAACCAGAGGCATCTTGAAGAAAATATGTAAGTTAATGAAAATAAACTAAAATAAACTAATTTTTAATAACATGTATAGTGGAATGCTATACTTATTACTATAATATAATAATGTTATACTTAAAGCTATACTTATCACTACATTACTTATTGCGAAGCATGTATAGTGGAATGACCAAATGCATTCCTTCTATTGCAACAGTATATTTATACATTTATATTGGTATTTAGGTGTATCGCTGAACCAGTTTTAGAAATCAAAGAATATGTCAAACAGGAAAGAAGACGTGGAATTAATAAAGAACCCAATAATTTAAAATAAAGTTACACACGTTTACTGTGAGGTAATTTTATTTATTACTGTTTTTGTGTCTGTAGCATCACTCTGTAATGATTTGAGAGGTATTAAATGATGAATCTACTTAAATTCTTTTTATGATACTTTACTTGCATATGTTATTTTAAATTATTTTGAAGATTTTGGCACGTTACTTGAATGCCAAAATACTTTTATAATTTCTGTTAACAACTTAAGTATATCTTTCTTCTAAAATAATGTATTCGTAGTATATAAGTAGCATAATTTTCAGTGACATTATTGACTAACGCTATTAATACGTAAACATATTATATAGTGCAAAGATAATATGTTTTATTAACTTTTGGTTCACACATTAACATTTCTAATGAGTAGTCAGGAAATATGTTATAAAATCACACAAAAATAAATCATTTTCAGATATTTATCTTTTTCTTATACAACGTGCTAACAGCTGCTTAGCTCCAGTATGAAATTATTATAACTTCAGATTTGTAAAGTCTTTAAATACATCGTCCTATTATCTTTGCAAATAGAGTCAATTTCGTAATAAAAATTAAAAGTATATGCAATCGACTGTATTTCAGTAGTGATGACATAAGTAAGTAAATAATTCAAATAAAGACATAAGTAAAATCATTTGCAAATTTATAATCGGGATAACTTTGCATCTCTTTCTTTATGCACTCCTGGCAAGAGTCCATGTTATTTAGATTTTGTCTAGCTATACTTTCACGTCTGATATAGTCTCTTGCTGATAAAGGGGCTAAACTAAAATCAAACCAAGACAAATTTTAATTTAAATAAAACATCTAGTAATTTGATTAGGTACAATAAAAATTATTAAGCATCAACGCCTTTCAGAAATTGGATCCAATTGCGGTCAGTTTTCAAAGAACTTCAACTGTTTCATTAAGAAGAACTAAAGAAAAAATATGTACAAAACGTAATTCTATAAAGACACTACATATACCAAATTTATAATGAGAAAAATAATATATTTTACAAACATTCTCCAAGTCTACGTACATTTTTACAATCTTGTTCAGCACTTTCCAACATTTGCATATAAAATATTAAGTTTGCATTTCACTAAATGAAAATTTGATTGTTACATATTCCTAATCTTTTATTGCAGAAATTTAAAATTAACTTTACATCTTATTTTTCCCTCTGGCGTACATCTAACTTTTTACATAATGTTAATATTATTACTCTTCAATCTTAAGCAAACATACCATGCAATGATACTCACCGCAGTATGAAACTAGGAGCCTGATGAATATGAACGAAACCATGTACAGATGATAACATAAAATATTCCTTGGCGGCATTACTAACTGACGCAAATAATTTACTCATTTTACACATCTTTCTATAATAATATCTGCAACGCTATCCACAATTTTCATTATGAACCTACTTATAACGGCAAACATCAATAAGATTAAAATTAACCACAATCATAATTGAATCAAAATCAGGTGGTTCAAACATAAATAGAGAGTACTCTCAGAGTTATTACCTAGTGTTCCATCCAAATTAGGGATGGCCAAAATTTTCCGGAATCCGGATTCCGGAAATTTTGTTTTCCGAAATCGGAAAATTTACTTTCCGGAATTCGGAAAAAATCCGGAATCCAGAAAAATTCCGGATTTCGGAAAAATTCCGGAATTCGGAAAAATTCCGGAATTCAGAAAAATTCCGGATTTCGGAAAAAATCCGGAATTCGGAAAAATTCCGGAATCCAGAAAAATTCCGGAATTCGGAAAAATTCCGACATTCGGAAAAATTCCGGATTTCGGAAAAATTCCGGAATTCAGAAAAAATCCGGAATTCGGAAAAAATCCGGATTTCGGAAAAATTCCGACATTCGGAAAAAATCCGGAATTTTTCCGAAATCAGGAATTTTTCCGATTTTACTTTCCGGATTCCGGAAAGTAAAAATTCTGGAATTGGCCATCCCTAGCTAGTAGCTGTTAAAAGAGAAACACAATAATGAATATATATACTGTATTAGTTTCTTGTAGTTGGATATGTCTTTATCACTTACGTAGACAATTGCTACTGCAGTTATTTACTGTTTTATAAGGGTCTTATTTTCACACACAAAAAAGTCGCCGGTATGTCTCAAACATTATCGCGTTCCCACCTACAGCTACTCCAAAGCACTGCAAACTACTTTGTAACCAGGCGAAAGGCAGTGGAGGAAAAGAAATCTCAACAAATATTCTAATAACATTCGCTTATTGTCAACATACCTACAGTGAGCGCAGAAAGTGTTCGTACACCGTGCATACTTTATATTGAAAACAGCTAGCATGAGAACGGGAGGTGGAAAATATATATATAACCAGAATTAAGACTACACATTCATACATTTTATTTCTATATATAAGAGAAAGGCCAAACAAACACAATCACTGTTTTGTTCAGAAGAAAAGAGAGAATTCCTTTTTTGTAAACGCAAAATGTCACCGTACACTTATGCTTGAATTAGTGCTTATAAAGTATATTACGTTATTTAATATTTTGTGGGATTACCCTGTGCGTTAATGATTGTCTGTAGTCTTCGTGGCATTGATTTCACCTGTAGTAGTTCGTAGTTCTGTAGCTTCGGGACTGATTATGTCCCATTCTTCTTGAATAGCTTTTCTTAGGCCTTCTTTAGTAGAGACAGGGCCGGCGCGAGAGAGGGTCGAGCCGTGCCACCGCCCAGAGCGGCAAGTCTAATGGGCGGCAAAATTTGAAAAAGAAAAGAATACTATCAAAATATAATGCTTCGTAATAGGCTCACATGGAAAAATAAGATTGTGTTAACCTGAGAATGTAATTGAACTTACTTCACTCACATTCAAGAAATACTCTCTCAGGAAATTCAGAGCATTCCTCCTCGTTTTCAATTATCAAACTACTAGCCACAGGTATCTCGTTCAATATTTCCCTTGCAGCAGTGTAGATAGGATTTTGAGCTAGAGTGCATAAGATTATCACGGTGTCTTTTTATATTTTTTTCTATTCAATAATGTTCTAACGCTCCGCTCCAAGTATGCAAAAGGTACACTCCCACTTGAGACAGGCCGTTCTAGCCTGTAGCATTCAGGGGCGGATCCAGGACGGACTTCTGGGGGGCGGTGGGCTGTAATACTGCTACTTAGAGCTACTTTTAAGAGCGTCAAAAAATAAACTATATATTTTATTTATATATAAAATAAAAAAGTTTCCTCTTCTGGGGGGGGGGAGATCGCCCGATCGTCCCCCCCTGGATTCGCCCCTGGTAGCATCTAGAGACATTTAGGTTCTAATAGCGTGTTTTTGACCAATTTACAAATTGTTCATTCCGAATATAGTAAATCGTACAGCGTATTATTTCTTGAGAAATGTTTCATTTTTTGTATAGCTAAAAAAAAGTTTATGACTTTTTTTTTCTGCGTCAGTTCAACGTTAGGCCATACTAAAGGAACATATTAGTAGTCTCACTTTAAAATCATAATCCACCACAAGGTGGGAGAGCCGAATTGATGCTCTGACTCAGTTATCAAATATAGAAAGTTTATGATGCCTTACTTCAAATAAGTAATGACAATAGAACCGATAGAATGGTCGTCCACGATGCTCTGTGTATAGCAAACCAGCTGAGTTACTTTTCTTTCCTTTACTCACTCGTTGTCTGATATGACTTTAAAGCATTGATTCTCATGTGTTGGATGCAGTAGGATTTCTTGAAAATATATCTGGGTACTTTGAGAGGAGCAGAAATTATGCAAAGTTTAAATCTTACTTAGTTGATACGATGGACTTGGCATCAGCATTAGATACGGGTGATCCACTGATACGTAATACAGTGCAAGCTCGAAGTCGAAAGAAGAGACAGTTTCAGTACGAGGCAGAGGATGAAGCTACTGAAAACATCCACAAACAAGATACAAGATCGATTTTTATTACAAAGTTCTAGAAGTGATTGTGTTAGCTTTTAAGAGAAAGATTTGATCAACTTAAACATCACAGCGAATATTTCAATTTTCTTTGCGATATAAGTAATCGTAAAGATATAGCCTACCACCTGAACTTTTTGTCTGAAAAGTGTACTAAACTTACCACCATTTTAACACACGAAGAATTGAAAGATATTAACCCCAGTGATTTGAAAGACAAACTGAAAGTGTTATCCACTATAGGTATTTCAAGGTATTATAGAGTAGCCACAATCGAGTATTTTCCGCTGTATGTTTGGAGTCGTTGTCTTGCTGAACAATAAATTGTTTTCAAGAACCATCTTCTGCGCACTAGTATGGATATTTTCCTTTAATATGTTAATATACACTTTGTGGATCATCACTCCATCGATAAGGTGGAGACGACCCACCCCTGAGGCACTCATACAACCCCAGACGAGCACGGACCCTCCTCCGTGTCTTACTTTAGGGACGAGATTTTGAGGATTCATCTCTGTATTCACCTTGCGCCATACAATACGCCTCCCATTGGACTCGATAAAGTTAAATTTACTTTCGTCCGAAAATATGACCCTATTCCAGAAAGAAGCCTGATCCCTTATCTTTATACTCTTTTTCAAACTTTAGTCTCTTTATACGATTTGTCTTGTTCACCCAGAACATTTTCCTGGCTATCCAACCATGATACCTTGCAAATATTCCGCACTGTACTGGCTGATACTTTAACACCGCGTGTTTCCAGATCCGTTGCCAATTGCACAGCACTATTTTTTGGAACCTTTTTTCTTTCCCTAATAATGTAACGTTTATCTTGTTCGCTCAACAGTCTTGGTCTTCCAGGTCTTTTTTTTTCGCACAGTGATAGAAACATTATACATCGCAATTATTGTTTGTACTGTTGTACGAGGCCTGTCTGCAAGGTTTGCTATCTTTCTCAAAGACTTACCCTTCTTATGCAATTTAATAATTACTTTTCTTGTCTCCTCATTTGTTTCTGTTCGGTTGTTTCCCACTTTGACAGCAAAACGTGCAGTTTTTTCACTTCTATTCACAACTAAACTCATTCTGTTACTCGTCATGCTATACAGAGGTGTATACTCAGGTGAATACTAGTGAACCCCAGTTGTGGTATCTTTGTTTCGTATTCGTACGTCAGGTGTACGACCACTTTTTGCGTTTACTCTATACACTTTCTACGGAATTTATTTACTTTCTGACCATTAAACTTGTCTTTGTGGTTCTTTATTGATACATTCATAAAGCTTAGTTTTCATTATTCACATTGTGTGTGTTATTACACTTCTTAAATTTTCTGTTTCTTTTTCGCAGGCATTCTCGTTTCAATAGCATAGGTGTACGAACACTTTCTGAGCTCACTGTATGTACAGTAAATACAAATTTATAATTTTTGACTTTACGAAGTGTACAATGTAATTGTTCAATAATTAACATAAGCAGGGCATTCATTAATTTATATTAATATAATAATTAATAAAACTAATAAGCGGGTGATTGATGACTCAGTGGTAGAGTTTTTATCTATGGTATTCTAACCCAGGACATGTGGGTTTTCGATGGCTAATTTTGTGTTCGAAAATTTTCCCGGTGGAAGGCCTACCTTTCTTATATTTGTTCCATCATCACTCATTAACGAATTTAGTTTATCAAAACTCTATAGCCATATATTCATTCTGTCCGTCAGTGAAGCAAACAGTCTCAAGAACTATCTGATGGATTACCAATCAATTTTGGCCATGATGTACAGAGTCAATAGTTAAGAATCGAGTTCCCTGATGAATGTAATATTCAAACCGGAAGCGGTACAAATCAACCATTTCCGGTTTTAACGTTAATCATTATATAGTAAATATGGTAATAGATAGCGAGAAGCGGTTTCCAGTAATCGACATATATATAACATTCATGTAGATAGAATGTTACCCAATTTGTGCATCTGCTGAAAATAATGAGCTTAGGTATTTAGAGAGCATTTTCCGCTTTAGAAAATGTGTGCTTGGTAAAGAATGTAGAGAATTAGCTGAGTCAGGCATGTAGCTAGAATATGGTAATAGGAAGGGGGGGTTGTCTGTCACGAAATACTGTGGTTATTTACCAGGGGCTCAATCATTCTAAACTATTTTATTGGCAACATATATTGGTTCGTTTAGCCAAGATTTCTAAATGGGGGGATGATATGAAATACTGTGGTTACACACCAGAGGCTCGATCAATCTAAATATTTTACTGACAACATACCCATATTGATTGGTTAGGACAATAAAATGAGGATATATTAGTAAGTATTTTAATTAGAAGCTATGAAGAAATCTCGAGTAAAAGAATATAAAAAAGTATTGAAAAAGATATAGTTTTCCGAGGTCATTCGAACGGTGTCGAGAATTTTGCGTCTGGGAAATTTGCGCCCTACCTCAAGAACAGGGAAAATTGCGCCTGCGATGTACCTCCACCGGGAAGTTGAGCCCTGCGAAATAAAAGAACCTATTGGACGCATTTGCTCGGAGGGGCTGACATTACAGCATAAACAATCCTCCCCCACAACCATGCCATTTGTGATTTATTTTCATTGTGGCTATATAAGGGGAGAATAAACTTCAATATAAGCCAAAAGAACACAACGGATCAAAGCAATCACTGCTTCTTCCAGAGATGATTTTGGGGGAACACTGGCCTCCCCAGAGCTCTCAGAGTGCCCCCTCGGAGGAGATCAAAATAATACGTCTATAATATAATAATAAATAGAATAGTACCAGCAGTGACCACCCTCCGGAATACTAAGTGTGCCCCGCGGAACATCTTTTTTCTGAAAGAACAACTGAACGCAATTGTGTGTTTGAATTCCAGCAAGTAAACACACTGTACATAGTTTACTTGATAATATTACTGAACTGATTTTACATTCACTTTACATTTTCTTTTCTATATTTTGTGTCCTGAAAAGCCAAACAACTCGCAAGGATTGTGAACAGAGATATCTGGGTAGAGCCAAACAACCTTTTGTAGATTAAATTATACTCTTTGATTATATTAATAATTATATATCAGTCATTTATACTTTTTTGTAAATTTTGTAGTATAATGAAAAATTGTATTTGTATGGATTGCCCTTTAGTGAACTAAAATTGTATTTTTTTCATTTGTTCGGAATATTATAACGGATGGAGTAACTCACTGAGACGATGATAGGCAAGCCTAGTTCAAGTGTGAGTGGAAGTTACTTTACACAATACAAAAATAAGTTGAATTGTAGGGCGCTAACATCCCAGTGCAAATATATAGCCGGCGCATTTTCCCCTCTTTTTGGGGTAGGGCGCAAACATCGCAGTGCAAATATATTGCGAGCGCATTTTTTCCTATTTTTGTGGTAGGGCGCAAAATTCTCTCATTCAAGGAAAATATAATGTCCGTGAAGTTGACAAGCCACTTATGTCAGACTCCAATTTCGACTTTAAACGTCGCTAGTGCTACGTTAGTGTTCGATAGTGACGCAAATCGTTAGTACTCCACAGATAACGTGTGCTTTTTAAATAATGGATATAGGTCTTCTAACTGCATGCCAACACGCCCCTTCTAAGAATCATCTCAAAAATGAGGTTAACCGTTAGAGCAAGTAAGTGCTCATTAGAGCCATTAACATTAATGCCTCCATCGTACGGCCCTGTGAGTAATGATAATAGCACGCTCTTTGCTAGTCTCAATGCGTCCCTATATTCTCGCGAACATTCTGACGTGCCCAAGTTAGTTACTTTTTTTTTTTTGCAACTATTGTTTATCTGTTATTGTTTATTGCTAGTCTGCAGAGTAGTCCTTACATTAATATGCCATTGTCCTTGATAATCATTGCGTATTTACAAGCAGTTTGTTATTACTGTTAGAAGATATCAAAAAACAACAGATAAAATCTACTACTTAACGGTTCACATTTTTCTTTTACAGTACATAAACGATTAATAATAATAATAATAATAATAATAATAATAATAATAATAATAATAATAATAATAATAATAATAATAATAATAAGACTATTCCAGCATAAAAGTTATCAATTGCATCCCACTGGCAACAAGAGACGCATATTTTAACTTCACAAAAATTAGTTTCTCACGATTTTCTGGAAAACTACGTATGATAACATCTTCATTATGTCAAGTTGTTTATCTCAGTGTGATATATGTCTTACCTCTGGACAATATCACAGTAAAACAAAAATTAAATATTAGAAGTACATCGTACTTTTGGACTACATCTCATTAACCATGGGAAGATTGAGTAGTGTATACTTTAGGATGTAAGTTTCAGCTTAATTTGCATCATACATTCTTAGGACTACAAAAAGGAAATTTGTTCGTTTGCGTTTGAACAAAATTCTTAGGATTACAAAAAGAAAAAATAATTTTTCCGAATTCCGGAATTTTTCCGAAATCCGGATTTTTTCCGAAATCCGGATTTTTTCCGAATTCCGGAATTTTTCCGAATTCCTGATTTTTTCTAAATTCCGGAATTTTCCGAAATCCGGATTTTTTCCGAATTCCGGATTTTTTCCGAAATCCGGATTTTTTCCGAATTCCGGATTTTTTCCGAAATCCGGATTTTTTCCGAATTCCGGAATTTTTTAAATTCCGGATTTTTTCCGAATTCCGGATTTTTTCCGAAATCCGGAATTTTTCTAAATTCCGGAATTTTTCCAAATTCCGGAATTTTTCCGAAATCCGGATTTTTTCTAAATTCCGGAATTTTTCCGAATTCCGGATTTTTTCCGAATTCCGGAATTTTTCCGAATTCCGGATTTTTTCCGATATCCGGAATTTTTCCGAATTCCGGAATTTTCCGATTTTACTTTCCGGATTCCGGAAAGTAAAAATTCCGGAATTGGCCATCCCTAATCCAAATATATCAGAAGTACATATTATTCAATTGTTGATCATGTAACAGCAGTTTTAAAATACACTGATGGCCAGCCATATCAATGAAATAAAATATTTTCTTGATTTTGTTTTAAACAGTAACAAACAAATATCAGAATTCCTGATGCTATAAGAGGTTTGCTTATGCTAGCTACAAGAAAAATGAATTCTGATGAGTTATGATGCTTTCAGTATTACACGAAAAATACTATTTCTTAAAGAATTAAAAATATATCTGTTCGTGAGTTTAGTATCCTTGAGATGACTGGGTTAATAACATGAAAATGAAATGAGTCAAAAACTAGTTTAGTGGGGGAGAGACAATGCCAGTCCGAAATACACGCTAAGGAGGGACAGAATTATAAATGCTAATTATGCTTGTTATTGATAAGTGACAACAACACTAAAAATAATGGAAACAAAAGAAAGGGATTGAAGGTTAGAAGTAGTGAAACTGATTGAAATTGCCTGTAAAGACGTAATTGACAGCAATAAAGCGTTGTTGGAAAAGTGGTCGTAAATTAATTGTTATAAGATTTTGGGTTTAACTTATAACGGTAGAATAATTCATACAAACTTATTTTCTACTTACTATGTAGAAGACTATTTAAGGATTGCACACTGTTTCGGTGACATAAACACACTATATTGCGCAATGGTCGCAATATATAACGACCATTAGGAAGACCTAGGCGCAGATGAGAGGACAATATTAAGATGGATCTCGCAGAGATTGGAATACAAAGTAGAAACTGGATGCAATTAGCTAAGGATAGAAGTCAGTGGAGAGCTTTTGTGAACGCAGCATTGAACCTCCGGGTTCCATAGGCCATAGAGTTAGTTAATTATCAGTTGCTCTACAGCAATGCGATACATGTCTACATTATTCGATGTCTTGTTCAGTTATATTTCGATATCCATCGCTAAATATTTACATAATAACGAGACATATACATACTAATCGGAGCATTGTCATAACATTGTAAGTAAATTTTTGTACCTAGCGGCCGAAAAATAAACATTGGCAAATCAACATTATTCATAACATTAATTGCAACATTTCTCTTCTTCTTCTAATATATAGACAGTGCCAGATAAAATAACACTTTTGACGGAAATACTAGTTAAAATAAAGAGAGTAAATACAAGTTAATGTTGTAAACGTATCTTCCAACAGCGAGGCTGTGTGAGACGAGGAATTACAGCTTAAGGAAAAATTAAAGTACAGATTAATGACAGACTCGAACGACATGAGCTCACTCCAGGAGTCGTACACGGGCTTTAATGTCATTTAATGTTCAAAGCAAATAACTATAAATCAAAGGTCATCAGTTTGAATTCATAGAAGGATCACGTTTTAATTTACAATGTTTGTTTGCGGTGCCAGATAGATGCCAAACGCTTTAATGTTCTACGCTAAAGTAAAGGTTGATATGGCATTGTAGTGGACGATAGAATTCTGGCCATAACATTTAGTTTATATAATCACGGATACGGTAAATTTTAATTTCTTTTCGCTTTGTGTGAAACTCTCAAAATATGTAAGATTGATTGCACCTAAACACTTACATTACATATTCGTTTATTTTACGGGTTTTCGCATTAATGCTATATAAATACATATTAATAGTTTAACATAGGTTTCAAACCATTCGTTTGAAAACCAAAATATCTACAATTGAGGTTCTAAACAAAGAAATTACTTAGTTCGTAACAGCCGTCTACTATAAATACTTGTGAATGTGTCCACATAACTTCAACGTCTAACTGAATAGAGAGTCATGGCCTACTGTAAAGGATATTTAGAGACACTCTTGGCGACATCTATTAGTAGATGAAGTGAGGCATAAAAGTAAGCCTTTGTTAAATTAGAAGCAACGTCAAGAAATAAGATCTCGGAGGACAACGTTTCAAGTGGTGATATAGAATGCGTGCTGACAAATTATAATTGTTCTTTTTTCTTTATGTTTACTAGAAGGTAATATTAAAAGGAGAGCATTCAGTTTGAGAATTTTACTTTCGAGCGAGCAGTAACTTTTTAATTATTCAAGAACAAGATAAATACACTTCATTCTAAAACAACCGTCTTGAATTAGATTTTTATCTTTTCTTACCAAGGCAGTGTTTAATTGCTATATAGATGGTATATTTGCTACGTCATTAATCTAGTAATTGGATTATGCTTAATTAAACAATCTAAAGCCGGCAAAATGAAATTTTTACACGCAAATTCAACATATCAACTATCATATCAAGTTCAAATCCAATCATATACGTTTTCTGTAAGGGTTTTTGCTTTCGAAACTATGACGCAAAATTTGATCATCTTAAATCCGGTGTGCATTAACTTTCACAACATAATATTTCAGATGGTTATAAAGCAGGTCAAGCGATCCACCATATCAAATATAACGACAATCGGATATTTCACTTGCATAGGTATTTTTCTTTTTCGAAACTATGTAGCAAAATTTGATCATTCACAAGTCCGGAATCATAAATCTATCTAATACAATATTTTGTTCATTTTGAAAATAGATAAACTTCTATAAGTATATAGAGTTCAAGTACGATCAGGTAAGTTCAATACATGGGCTTAATATTTTCTAACTTTAAGTTTCTCACTCACAAGTAATCGTTCTCAACCATCATTTTGGGTATTTAAAGATGGTATTCGTAAACTACTATTCGGTATTAGTAAAAATACAAAATCTGAGCGACAGATATTAAAGGATATGAGTAACAGTGGTGTAAAGTTAAGATTGTTATTTATGGAAATCATATTTGAATGTTGATTTCGAACTTCTGCATGCCCTCTTTGCTGGTGGAATGACTAGCGTGTGTGACTTTGGTGTTCATAGTCCTGGTATCTGTTCTGTGTATAAAAGAAAAATAAGAGTCATTCATTTTCGTTAATCATTAACCTGAAGAGCATATAGTAGGACGTTGAATTAAAGGTACATATTATATAATTTTTAATATACGAAAGGTTAATACGCAAACATATTAAGGTGGACCGTAATTTGACAGCAGGGCAGTCTTTCCAAATCAATACACACAGGAAACTGTAAATCAGAGACGCCTTCTATCTCATATTTAAACAAGAGTATCCTAAAGTACTGAAGTTCTCTCCCCGATGTATTACAATTTTGTGTGTCTCCGTCAAAGTAGACTAGAGAGGGATGCGAGAAAAACTAGTGGATTAACTGTTTAAGCTTCATAATATATCTTGTTGCTTAAAGTAAAACAGTCGGCGACTTGGATAATGTTAACGTAAAAGTTCAGAGTACAAAATAGGCGAATAAAGGGTATTCTGTATTTAAAAATTAGTGATAACTGTTTATCAATGTCTCTCTGTTTGAATACAATATATTGAAGGACGGAGAAACAAATAAATAAACTACAAAATATTTATTTATCATGTTTCATTGTATCTTACACGAATTATTATACATATACTTAAACATTAACATCTTTTAAGACTTACCCTTATGACTATGTGACTAACGTATATGCAATCCTTGCGATAGACACAGATGTGATTTACTTTGGATTTGTTTTCTTCAGATGCAAAGTCTCATGTAGAGATGCTCTTTGTGGTGATGCACAGATAAACCAATCAAGCAATTTAATCCATTTTATAGCTAACAAATGTGTCAACAAAGTGTCGAAAATGAAGATGACATATGGAGTGCTGAAATTTACTCTTGTAACAGTAAGTTCTCATTCTGTGTTATGGATGTCAAACAAGTGACTTTTGTCCTTTAATATATTTTACATAAAGCATTGAATACGAGTTAGCAGAAAACTTCAAGTGTGACAAACTAATATTAAACGTTGAAAAGGTTTATTGTATGAAATCAGATCCTTCGGAATACAATACCCCTGATTTTCATATCTTTTGTCAATTGAAGAAATCAGAAGCATAGTTGAAAATGTAAATTTGTTGTTTCCGGCCATTGCTTATGCTCTTTAACCAGAGAAACATGAATAAGAGAAGTGGATGATTGTGAAGAAATTGATACATTCATAATTTAGGATAAAATGGAATAACTTCAGGATAACCAACAAATATTATGTGTACACAAAGGACGTACACTTACTGGGATTGAACCATGGATCGTCACGCTAAAGGTAAACGTTTAACTAATGTTTTAAAGTGTTTTTAAGTATTCAACTGATTATTACTTTACATTTATAAATTTCTACCGGATTCGACAGTGATACAAACAGAAACATCGAGGACAATAGGGGGTAGAGTGGCACAATGTTAATTCGCTTTACTCTGTTCGAGCGCTATGAGTATTTAGACTGGTGATCCTCCAGAATATTTGTTGGAGATCTAAGTCTCTATGCTATGGTCTGAGGACTATGGGAATGATTAATTGTATTCAATCCTTCTGGATTTGTGTCCCTGTCTAGTCTACTAATGATGAGAAATATACAAGAAAGAAAATAAGAATTGGAAGAGATTTCGTTTAAAAGAAAAGCTCTAGAATGTTTACCAGTTGCAAGGCATCTGGTCTATACAGTTTTTTTTAGTCCGGAAGAGCTTATTAGAGATAGACCAATATATGCCATTAACTATAAGAAAGGAAAACAACAACATCCTAATGTTAAATCCACTCTGAAAGCTTTGGTTGACTTCAGAAGTGGTGTAGCAGATAAAACTATTCGTCACGCCATATTAATTGGAAGGGAAAATTACATATTTGATGCGGAGAATATTAACATTACGAAAGGTTTCAGATCCTAAATGAATTACAATACACGGAAATATTTCCAAAAAGCAAAACAAACTTGTTGGAATTACTGGAGACACTAATCGAACAACATAATTTAAATTTGAAAAAGAAAAACAAGAAGTATAAGTCTCTAAAATAGTTGTTATTACTGTTTAATCACATTACCCATCTCTTTGTCAACTGCAACAGGATTTGTTAATATTTTAGTCCCTCCGAGCATATAAACAATAGTTAGTGCTAGTTTTTCAGCACTTTACGATGATATTACTGGTTAAAGTACTAATTTCAATTAAAAAATGCGATTATTCAATTTAATTAATTAATTGATAATTTTAAGACTATGATAGAAGCGTTGCTAGCGGTAAATTGTAACTTAGATGTTAGCAGAATTATTAAATCAAATTTTATTGAAAAGAGAAACAAACTCGGTAGCATATTTTATTCTTTATGAATGAATCCTGAAGCAAAATTTGCCTTAGCAAAAAGTTTTAATATAACTATCCGAGGATTTCAAGAAAACGTGAAGCTTATTATAGAAGTATATCAATGTTCTGTAACTTTAATTATGAGAACTGGACTAAGTTTTGTATAAATTTCTTTTGCATTGAACCTGAAATATTCAAATGGCTTCATTATGTATATTCCCACATCTAAACTAAACTACAAGACAAAGCTTCACAATTTTGTGAACAACAGTATTTTGCTCGAGCAACAAGAATTTCGTCTGAATCATTTAAGTTTTTTTTTATAGCTTCCAATAGAAGAGGAATGATCTAACTATGACGCGTGTGTGCGCCGTTTGGAATCATTACACCGTCTACAATTTTCTGCTCCGCAATTAGATGTGAACAACGTTAATAGACGACGCTTGTGTTACTGGATCATCCAAGCTTCTGTTAATATTTAATTTTATGGCCCAGCGTGGCGTTGTCGCTAATATTCTCGATTTGGTTGAGAGCGGTCCCGGTTTCGATTCCCAGTGGGGGCGCTCGGTCAAAAATGTTTTTCAAGCACGCCATCTTGAATGATATATCCTGGGATTTCCTCATTCACACCAGGCAAATGCCGGGATTGTGTCTACCATATAGGTCCTAAGCCTGATTTCCGGCAGGAGCTCATTTGGTTGGGATTCTATGTTAATCAGTAGGTTCCGTCTCATATTGCCTAGTTGTTGAAATGGAAGTTAAAATCAAAATCAGCTCAATTCAGGTCCCAGGCCAATTCCTTCTCCTATTCCTATCTTCCTTACCTTTCCTTGGATAGCGTGATCACCGAGGGACGTCATCCCTTAGATGTGAGGAGCCATAGTTGCTGAAAGCCCAGAAATCTAATTACTAATCTTAATATCTAATCTTGCTGGACGGAGAAATCGTTGTGTACATTTTATTAAAAATGAATTAAAAATACAATTGGATACCGAGCTACTGTAGTGTGTAATCTCAAACGGATGTGTTTTCTTGCCCAAGAATCATTGCACGACCTATATTGTAACACTATTGTTACCAGTGCCCAACCCTTTCTGAAAATAATAATAATAATAATATGTTTAAGTTTGTTTTTTGTTGTTTGCTTAAATGTTTTACAGTTGGGGTAGAATTGATGTTTTACACGTAAGAACTCTTGCGGTTGAGTTCTCGGATGCAAGGAAAATATTGACGATTAATTTGGGCTCGCGGAAGGACCCTTGAGTCTGAGTGAGTATTAGTTAAATGAAAGAATTAGTAGTTGTTCAAAATGGCGTGATGAGTTCTAAGGTATGGTGTTCGATCCCAAACAAGCATCGTACTTGCGCCGCTGTGGTCGACTACAATAATATTTTCCACTGTGAAAAGAAAAATTTGTTTCTCTTCAAAGTATCTGAGATTTCATTGTTAAGATAGTCAAATGTTGAGAATGTTCTAGAATTCCTACAGCTAAGCTTGGATTACTACATTCTCCCGGAGTGTCTAGCTCTGAACGGTAAATTACAGCATTCTAACTACCTAAACATGAGTAGTTCCTCTTATAACAAGCGGGCGTAGTGTAACTTCACTGTAATGAGAGTTCTAAATTTTATTTTACACATGCCTCTCTCTCATCTCTCAGCCTATATAATTCTTTTCAAAATCGTTACAATCCCTACTAATAATTAATATCCGGCACTTCTGACATCATTTGAAAAGTAAATTCACAAATACGTTTTTGGAAACATACTCCTCTTGAATCAGATCTTGATTACAAATAAATAAGTAAAAACGATGAGAGAATATTTTACGTTCAAGAAATATAATAAACAAATTGAAAGTAAACGAATGTTTTCACAATAGTGGTGCATTAGTGTAATCACCTCCAAGTTCAATTACTTTTTGGAGTCTAGAGAAATACTAGATACATGTCTCGAGCAAGAAGATGGTGTTCCAAGGAAAGTGTTGCCACAATCCCATACATGCCTTTAAAGAAACGTCTCATCTCGGTTCTCACATGTCTCTTCCGATCCTTGCACCATTTATCCTTCTTTGTATATGCAATTTGTTTTAAATATACGGATATAGAAGGCAGTTTCTACAAATGAGGTCTACATATTCAATCATCTACCGTCATGTTTGCAGATAAATAAGAACAGCATTATTGTATTGCCGTTCATAATTACACACTCTACCTGTTCAGGATTTTTCGCTAAGAAATACAACAATATGGTCTCTAAGATGTTAACGTAAAATCTCCAGTTCAGTCTTCCAGGCACTAGAAGAAAATCTACAGGACCAGGAGACGTAATATAATACCATATATTTGCTGATATTTGTCCTCAATCAGCAATTATAATTATAATAATGCTGATTATAATGCTGACAATTATAATTATAATAATGCTTCGTCCGCCGCACCTGGTCCCGCATGGTTAATACAGTGCAACTCTGCACTGTTAATAAAATATGTAAATCTTCTCGTAGTTCTGATTACATTCACAATATATTTTATTTGATTATGTTATATCGGCCCATTCCATTCAATTAGCTGTGTGACTTTGAATGAGAAAAGCCTTACTAGCCAGTGAAGAACAATTTTCACCTGCCACAAACAATCTTTATTTGTTTTGTCCCGTATGAATAATAATATTACGTGGCTAATTCCAATTGAATAAATACGTGGTATAAAATCAAATTTTTCACTTCCATTAGTACATGATGTTGGGCAGTATTTGTTTATTTCCTCCTCCAACATCGTAGAACATACGCAAAGAAATTCAAATATAATATTTCAGTTTTACATCCTCCGGTAATGAGGTACGCTAAAGGAGTTGGAAAGGAGAAAGGATGAAACTATGGAATGAAGAAATTAGAAAGAAACAACACAGGTACAGTGTTGCTTGCTCTATGATTTCATCTCCATAGCAACAAACAGTCCTGAGGAACCATCTATACAGCAATGAGTCCGAACTCTCTTAACCTGGCGTCTCCTTTCGTGAACCTTGTGTAATTCACGCGTGTCAAGTTAGACCAACCACCAACACCAAAACGACCGGAACATATCTCAAAATTATGGGCTCATTATGGGCTAATTAGTTGCTCTAATCCCAATTTTGGGCTCCTAATGTTTAGCGGGAAATCGGATACAAAATGGGCGAGTCTAGCTTGTCGTCAAGCTACAAAAGCACGGTACAATGGTTCGATCCTAAAAATTGAAACGCTATAATTATGGGCTACTTGTGGGCTAATTAGTTGCTCTAATCCCAATTTTGGGGTTCCTACCTTTTAGCGGGAAATCGGAATCAAAGTCTGCGAGTCTAGCTTGACATCAAGTAAAAGCCCTCCATAAGGTTAGACATCTCGAATCGAAGAAAATCAAACGTCAGAAATATGGGCTATTTATGCTCTAATTAATGCTGTAATTCCGAGTTTGGGACTGCTACCTTTTAGGAGGAATTCTTTATCAAATTGTGAGATTTGGCTTAACTTCTTGCTATAAACCTAGGGCTATAATACTCCAAATTAAAACGTCGGAATTATGGGTTATTTGTATTGCTAAATTGTTGCTCTAATGTCGAGTGTTTTCTTCTATCGTTAGCAAGAAATCACATGCATTGATTTTTAGATAAGTTGGGATGATACTTTCAAAGTTGCAGTGAGAAAACATCGATGTTTATTAACTGAAATTTGATTTATTTGCACTCTCCGCAAATGTAAATCTATATCTCTACTAGTAAATCCATGAATTCTTTTTTCACGTGTTTACGTTCATTATGTTTAGAAGTAAATTGTGTATATATAGAATTTATATAGTGAAATATCATTATTTTTAAATCTATTTTTTGTCAAAGGAAATGCCTCTTTGCCGTTGCTGGGGGCCGCAGTGGCACCGTGGTAGAGCTTTTACCTCTTGTGCGTGTGATTCCTGGTTCAGTCCCAGATCGCGCCAATTGGTCTTTGTGGTTGAATAATACCATGTACTTGGGTTTTATCGGCGTTCTCCCATTTCCTCCCACTTTATTCATTTTAACATTTTAACATTTGTTATTATCACCGTCTGCCTTAGCTTATAGATCACTCAACATATACACACACAAAAAGGAGCCATTACATTCGGAATGAGCCTCGTAATATAACTTAATCTTTGCATAACAATGCACAAATAATAATCAGAAATAATATCTTCAAATGGTCTTGTGTTTTTTCTGTACCATGCCTACAGAAAAAGGCGTTTCTGACTTTACTTTTCCACTTTTAATTAGCTTAATAAAGAAATTTCCAACATGCTTGTGGATCACAATGTTTACCCTACTCTTTGAGAACTACTACAAATAGAGTTACTTTTTATGCAATATATTTATCATAGGCGAGATTACCTGTATATTTCTTGGAAAGGTAAAGCCGCAACAAATGTAAAAAATGGAAGTACAGGGAGGAAATGAAATATCTACTTTAACGGCCAATATTAACAAAAGCTAAAGGAGACGATGATAATGAGAAATGAATGAAATGTTGGAATGAATAAAGTGTGAGGAAACGGGAAAATATCGGTAAAACCCAAGAACACGGTGTTTGTCAACCACAAAGACCACTTGGCACAATCTGGGACCGAACTAGGGATCACGCGCGCAAGAGATAAACATTCTACCGCTGTGCCATTGCGGCCCCAAGCAACTACGAAGAGGCATTTCTTATAAACAAAAAAATATTTAAAAAACATTATGATTTTTCACTATATAAATTGTATATATACACTACTTACTTGCAAATATACTGAACATGTAAACGTGAAAAGACTATTAGTAGAAAAATTTACTAGTAGAGATATATATTTGTATTCGCGGAGAATGCAAATAACACAATTTTCAGTTAATACACATCGTCGTTTTTTCACTACAACTTTGTAATTTACATCCCACGTTATCTAGAAATCAATACCAATCTTGCATGAGATTTCTTCCGAACGATAGAACAACCAAAATCGAGATTAGAGTAGCTAATTAGTACGCAAATAACCGATAATTTCGGCATTTTAATTATTTGATTATTTATAGCACTAATTTTATAGCTAGAAGTTAAGCCAAATCCCACAATTTGATGAAGTACTCCTGCTAAATAGTAGCAGCCCCAAACTCGGAATTAGAGCACCAATTAACCCAAAAATAGCCCATAATTCCGGCGTTTGAGTTTTTTGGATCGGAGCATTGTAACCGCATCGGAGATTCTAGCTTGATGTCAAGCTAGACTCGCCCGTTTTGTTTCCGATTTCCCGCTAAACATTAGGAGCCAAGAAATAGAATAACAGCAACTAATTAACCCATAAATAGCCCATAATTCTGGCGTTTGAAATTTCCAATCGAACCATTCTACCCGAACCCGTATGGGAGGTTCTAGCTTGATATGAAGCTAGACTCGCCCATTTTGAATCCGATTTCCCGCCAAGCAGTAGGAGCCCAAAAATTGGGATTAGAGCAACTAATTAACCCATAATTCTGGCGTTCGAATTTTTCCGATCGGACCATTGTAACCGTATGGGGGGTTCTAGTTTGATTTCAAGCTACACTCGCCCATTTTGAATCCGATTTCCCGCTAAACAGTAGGAGCCAACCACCCACCACCCTATATCACATTTAGTTCATGTACTGCTTGTAGTACCCATGTTATATTTACGTATCCTTTATCTAGCCCTTCACCCCCCTCAAGATGAGCACAACTCAGCTAGTAAACTGCTGTTAAAGAGAGAGTAATATTCAAAGTTCGATACAATTTTCCTTTCTGAATTGATAAAAAACGTCAATAAGTGAATTTGTCTGTTTCTACTGCGCATAACCAATGAATCACACTGACTGCGGATGATTTCCTACCGGGACCAAGGAACTGGGGAAAACATATATATCATCTGAAAGCTCTTGCCATAAGAGGTATGAAACCATTTCCAAATCACGAGCAAACCTGCAACCTGACCGTATATGACCCTATGTATGGCATATTCGACAAAAGTAAAAAATGAAAATTACGATGCATCACGCAAAATCGCCTGAGCCTATTATTTTCCGTTTTGGCTCATTGCTAGAACGTGATTTGGGCAAGAGTTTGATCATATCACTTTGCACCGAGAAGTACCCAATGGGTCAGTGTTGCCAACGAATTGTAAATACAACGTGGCCTATGTTTTCTATACCACCGGATATATATCTGTGAAACGTCATAAGCACCATTCATCTCTAGAGAATATACATTGTGGACGCATTCCTCTCCCAGGGACCCAGTTTGTTAGCTTTGCCAACCAAGTGTAAAAATGAGAAGATGTAAAACAAGTTCTATACGACGAAACGTTTGTAGATCATACTTGGCAGAAACAACACACGACATTATAGCAAAAAGAAAGGCTGAGTGTGACCGTCTCCAAAGCATTCTAGGTTTCCAGTGTTGCCAATTAGTGTTAATATCACAATGTTGAAAATGGCGTGCATGAACTAATGAATATATTACAAATGTGGCAGAGCAGCATTGGACAATGGCAAGCATAGTGCGAGTGTCCCATTCTCCGAAACATTCCAGTGTGGTAGTATTGCCAACCAACGCGAACATTGAAGATTTTCACATGGATCTACCGCATTGGTGGACATAACTGAAAACATGTGTGCCTTTTGGTTCACCCTAACATACTACAAACCTAGTATGGGTGACAGTCTAATTATGTCTAACAACGCTGTAGACTTCATGCGAAAATCATGAATGTGAGCATTGGTAGGCAATACTGCCACACTGGGGTCATTGGAACACAAGGATACTCACACTATGTTTCAATTGTTCAATGCTGCTTCTGCCACATTTGCTATATATTCGTTCAATAGCACGCACGACATTTTCAACTTGTTGGCAACACTAACAGTGTAGAATGATTGAGAGACGGTCACACTCTACGTCATTTTCCTAATAGAGTCATTCAAATTCAAATCAACCAATAATGAAAATTCATGGTCTCAGATTTTGATAGTTTCCTGTACATTGAAAGACATGTTCAAGAATAGTTATTTCTCAAAATAAAACTTTTCCAGCCCTTACAGTTAATTTGTAATTAATCACACACAATTAGCTTCGAGGTAATGACTCAAGCACGGATGCTTTTGCATTTTATTGTTTATTTCAATAACCATAAGAGCTTTGCAGCTAAAAATTTGCATCTGTTTGTAATTGTACCTGTAGATTTCAAATCTGGAATCAAAGCTAATGAATATTGTATAAGTGTACAGTTGTAGCAGCCTTTATAGTCCCAAGTTCAGGTCCTGGAATGAGAATATGGTGGAAGTTCTACGCATGTGAAATTTTCGCACAAGATTAAGAAATACCAATGTTATGTGAGAACGAAATTTCGTTTTGGGTGTTTGAACCAAAGGGACAAAATAAAACTTCTAATATGTAGTAAAAGATTCAGTAGAAACAAATTTACAACGGATTAATACATTCTTCAAATGGCTGTTTCAGGTTAATAAACTAGCGAAATCACCCAGATCAGCCTTGGAAGGCGATTGCGTAATCAGAGACCATTTCAAACATGACAGTGTGGCTGTACATGAATTTTTAGCAGTGTTATTGGAAAACATATAAATGAGCTACCATTCCTTAAACAGGACATATATTTCAGTGATCGTTCTGGGCTCAATATTATAGAAATTGTAAAAATTTCAAGAACATTTGTATCCACAAATCAGCTTTTGCTCTTACATGTGAGTGGCATTTGTTTGCTATTGTACATTGTAAAAATGTTTGCGATTGCGTAGATTGAACGAGGAAGTGGTTAGTTACTAGTTCGGGTTTACAGAAGACAACTGCGAACCAAATATTAAATGTACATTAGTTTTATAAATGTGTTCTTGACAGTGCCGTCCTGTAGCAAAATAGCGCCTAGGGCGACAGTATACGACGGCAACCCCCCGTACACATGAATGAGGTCCGCAGACTAGTCACGAAGCGCAATGTTTGGCACGAAGTATTAAAAAAATTCAAAAATAAACTCTGTTCTTCCTTGATTTTGAGCACTTTTTATTACTTTTCCTTCAATTTTATATATATATATATATATATATATATATATATATATATATATATATATATATATATATATATTCACCCGAAATATATATATTCGGGTCTCACGACACGGTACCCGCTGTGGACAATATCACATTTATTAGGTTTTTTTGTATCAACTGAAAATGTTCAGCAGCATCGCACGACTAAGGAATAGGTTTATCTCTGTGAAAACAATACCTGGAACGAGAAATAACCAAACTTTCATTCCTGATATTCTGATTCTTGATAAGTTTAAAATTGGACTAATTTCTACATCAATGGAACACGTACATAGAGTTTGGGTAGATAAAAAACACAAACAGAAAACATCAGAATTAAAGGTCTTGGACACAGGAAAATTTGTAGTGTGTTTCTATGACTGCAAATGATAGATTGGGATGGTGCTGGGATATTCTGGAGAATATCAGGCCTATAATACAAAATTCTTACACCCTGCAGGGCCCACTTCCACTTTTCACTGGCATTTAACCGACGATATCGTATGAGTGTCAGGCAATCACATTCTTATTGATGCCACAGATCGCATTTCTATAAGATAGTGGAAGATCACACAGTGTGTCGCATTAGACTGTTAATAAAATTAACGAGTTATTCAGTAATTTCAGTAAATATTGATACACTGTACAATACTGATGGTTAGTAGATAAGGCAAGTGTTATTTTTTGCTATAATTGTAAGAAGGAGCGAAGAAAGAAAATTTTCAAGAGGGAATCATTCCATGGTTCCTGTATTAGTCTGGTATTTAATACACGTGGTTTAATACACGTCATACATTTCTATGAGTCAGAGGGGCCTGCTCCTTTCGGGTGCCCACGATTGTAGGTTACTGTGTGGAATACTTGTAAAAGCTATACAGTATCAAATAGCCTATATAATATTTTCAGAAGCTCGTTAAGAGTCAAAAGATACATTCAGATTTTTGAGAGGCCTTAAGTCAAATACCCAAAACCAAATTTGGTTCACACGAAATACCGGTATTTCTTAACCTTGTACTTAAATTTTACACATGTACAATTTAACACCACATGCTCATTCCGGGGCCTGAACTTGGGACTATAAATAATGCCAGAACTCTATACCTATACAATATTCATTAATACTGATTGCAGATATGAAATAAACAACAAAATGCAAAATCAACCGTGTTTGAGTCGTGACTTTGAAGCTGATTGCTTAATTAATTACTAATTATTTATAAGGGTAGGAAAAGTTTTATTTAGGGAAATAAGTATTCACAAACGTTTCTTTGAATGAAAAAAAAATATCAAAATCTGAGATCATGAATTTTTAAAATGCTTCTACTTTGGTTAATTTCAGATAGAATGGCCCTATAGTGTCGTGTGATATTTCTTCCGAGATTGTTGTTCTAACGTTTCGTCGTACGGAACCTGTCTTACAACTGCTCACTTTTACACATGGTTGGCAACACTAACAAATCGGGGTCCATGAAAGAGGAATATGTCCATAATATATTTTCTCTAGTGACGAATAATGTTTATTGCACGTTTCATGGATATACGTACAGTGGTACAGAAACCATCTCCACATTGTATTTACAATTCGTTGGCAACACTGACCAAATGACTGCATCAAGGTTTGCATATTATTACACACTTGCCCGAATAAAATTCTAGCAATAAGTCAAAAAAGAGTATGACTGGCTCAGGTGTTTACGCATGATAGATTGTAACATTCATTTTTACTTTTGTCGAATACGCCATACATAGAGTCACAAACAACAACAAACTGACCACTTATAGGGTCAGGTTGCAGGCTTGCCAATGATTTAAAAACTGCTTTGTACTTGTCTTGGCAAGAGCTTTCGGGAAATATATAGGCTTTCCCGTGTACTTGGTCCCGAAATGGAATCATCCCTAGTGAGTAGTTGTAAATAACCACAGTAATATAAGTCTTATATAAGTGTTAAATAAAAAGTAAATCCAACTAAAATCAGTAAAATGTAATTCTTCAAATAACAAATACAATAAACCATAAATATTGTAATGGATCTATTATTTCATGGTGAATTACGTTTGAACCTAACACAATAAAAAATACTCTCACAGGAGTGGAAATTCATCGCGCAGTTTCTGGCAAGAAATCTTTCTGTAATAGGGTGAGACGTTCGAATGTTGATCTAGAGATTTCATTTTCTATTGATTCGAGGTCCACCAAAAAATTAGTATTATCTACGTTTTTTAAAGTTACTTGTTTCAATTCTTAAATTAAATAGAATTTGAAGTAGAGGCGAATTAATAAACAATTAGAGACGAGTCCCGTTTGGGTGAAACCTATCAAATACAAAATTTGAAATTTATTCATAATTTAAATTTATTTTGGTAAACTATTCACAATTTCTAGTCGAATTATTGCTGCTGTTCAACGATACTGAAAACAGATAAAATTATATTTTTACCTATATGTAATATGAAGGAAATAATGGTTTAATTTGAAAAAATAATTTAAAATATAAATTGGACGTTTATTTTCCAAAGCTTTATTCCCAAAAGTAGTAGCAAATGTTATCTTGCGCATTCTCGAAAAGACTGCTCTTTTAGCGAAAGACTATCACGTTTGTTACCATGTTAGATTCATCTATCGATTAAATTATAAGGCGGTTAAGGTCCCGTATGTAAGACGTAATTATCTTAGTATTCGTCTACAAATAATTAAATTCGTCTACAATTAAAAACCATTACTGTCTGATAGAGTCTGAACACAAAATTAGCGTGGACAAACTAGTCGACAACATGACTATTTCTTACGGTACCTGGAACCCAGCGTCGTAACTTAGAGCTTTTTCTTGGGGAGGGCAAACATTAATATGCTTATTTAGCCCCCTACAAAAAGTTGTTTTTCTAATTCTTTGGGCTCAACTTTCCTCTACTCTTTACTTCCCTTCGGCGAATGTGGGCCCTCCCGCAGGGCCGTTAGTTACGCTCGTTGCATATATGACAAATTAATTAAAGGGACAATATTGAAAAATCTCAAAGCCATACAAATAAGTATTATTTCTAGGGCCTTCATTAGTAGACAATTTTTACTGAAATGGCCCCACGACTCATTTTTGTTTTATTTACCTTTTGTATGCTGGTTTGTTTATGGGGGTGTAATGAACCTGTTTGATTCTTCATTTATAATTTCATGTTCGTATCGTATATGGAGTAAGAAAATTTTGACTTGAAATGCCCCCCCCCCTTGCAAAACACAAAGGTATTTTTGGCGGAAGTTAGATTTAATTTTACGTCATAATAACTTACTTAATATTTGCTATATCTGTGAAACGATTGTTGTTGATATGATCATATACTTTTCGTAGTTGGAAGACTACATACACAAACCCGCTGAACGTGGTCATTTACTTGTTTAAAATTCTGTACCAGATTAATAATAAAAATTGTATTCTATTTTTGCTCTGCTGATATACAGAGAAAACTAAGCAATATTGGCTTTTGTAGAGTCGTTCTGACGAGTGATTAGTGCCGTACTAAAGCATTCGAATAACATATGTTTCCTGCGCTAGTCCGGCCTTTAGTATGACTATAATCATACGTCAAGACGACTCTACACAAGGCCCTATATCTTTAGAGGGAGTTTATGTGTGGTTTGGTTAAATGATCACATTTCTTATATCACGTTAAAACACAGAATTATCCGGCCACAATGACTAAAATTAGCATTTCCAAACATATTTCATCACAACAAGTTTCATGCTTAGGAAACTAAAATTTACCTTAGTTTCTCGGTCCGCCGCATGCCTCTAGATACATGTCGCATCCGATTCCTCCTCAACTCAAGGGGGTACATGTGCAGAGGAACAATCCTTCCACTATGTCTTGTATTTCTCCTTACGCGGTTTTCTTTCGAATTTAACTGTGGATAAAATAGTTTGAAACTGTTCCCAATGAACAGGTAAATAATTTCAGCAATCGATATTAGGCTCCCTCCAAAGAATAGACAGCCAATTCCACCGAACGATACTGAAAACAAATAAAATTATATTTTTACCTATATGCAATATGAAGGAAATAATGGTTTAATTTGAAAGAACAATTTAAAATATAAATTGGACGTTTATTTTCCAAAGCTTTCAAGTGAGTAGTTGAGCATTACAATACACACTGATTGAAATAATATATGTAAAATGTGCATTAACATACACGGAATATGCTTTCGAAAGTAATAGAGAACTAATGTTCCAAAAAAATATTCCTTAAATTGTAATTCACGATAATAACAAAACAAGTAATAAGATGCTTAAACCATAAATTAATTTTCTGCAAAAAAGTAAAAGCAATTATATTTTATCCTTATGAAACTCTTTTGCAAGTTTAATTGTATTACCTGTATATACACAGTATGAAAATAAAATTCTCAGAATTTATTTTTGGAAACAAGAGGAAGCAGTTAATTGCCATCACGATAATAGTGGTGTAAGAACACTCGACTATTAGAGATTGGAGTAAGCCACAACAAACTTGAATAAGTAGGCAAGCACTAAAGTTAAACCCTCGTTCAATATCATTATGTCAAATATAACTCAATATCTCATGCGTTCTAAATTACTAAATATGTTGATTTGCTTTTTCTTGGTTCTTACATCGTTATTTCACTGTAATTTAGTTTTATAATAGGTATGTAAGGAAACAAATACCGTAAAGGGAAAATTTTGACATTTCTTTTCTGAAAAATATTCCAGAAAGAAAATATTGTACTGTATACTTTGATTTTCCTTTGAACTCATAACCTCAAAATTCATACATTTCGTGGCGGATGTGGGGTCTAAGTTGTAGAGTGTTCATCATTGGTGCATGAGGTTCTTGACTCTATCCCAGCTCGAGCTAAGTGAACTTTGTGGTGGACAAACAACCTGTGCGCGGGTTTAATCGGAGTTTTCCCGCTTTCTCTCACTTAATTATTTCCACCATTTCATTCATTTCTCATCATCACCGTCTCCTTTAGCCTAGCCGGCATAACCGTGAGTCGTAAAACTCAAAGATTACAGATGTTTCGCCTTTTCCATACACGTAATACAAGTTGTGTTATAGCTTTTTAACGTTTCTTCATTTACATACTTTCATAACACTTAAATATGTGGGGATAATTTATGATGATCCGTTTGGTCAAATTAAACCCGTTCCGAGTTCATACTTTCAATATCAATAGGTGGACTGTTATAAGTACAGAAAGTAACGTGCTATAGTATTCCCAGATAGAAGAAGTCACCATTGACGTTTACGCATTTGTTCCATTGTATCGCTAGCCGACCAATCCCATTCCAGATAGAAATTAATAGCTTGTTCGCGAAACACTCATTACCAGCATTCTGAATGAGGATCGTAGTGTCACTGTGAATCCAATGACACTTTAATACTTTTTTGAGGAATCGAACACATAAAAGTCTACAACGTCAGCTCCAAATAGACGGAATATAACGAAGCATGTCCGATTCAAAATCTCGAAGCATTTCTTGGAGCTCAAACCCGGGTCTCCCACGCCAAAGACGCGTACGCTAACCGCTTAGCCACGAAGGAGCTCTAGTAAGAAAGAAGATTAATCATATCTTTCAATAAGTTGTTAGGATAAATTCTCAAAATGGAGACATATAACCAAACGGAAAAGGCCATGCTATTTTCAAGGTGATAGTATTAAAAGTGGGATCATAAATGAAGCTATCGATTGAGCCACATCTCACACTAAACGAAAACAGAAGAGATCGGCTGTATTGTTAATTAATATTCAATTTCCAAAGAGTGTTGAGTTCGATATAAATACGAACACAAACTTTTTTTTATATAAACTGATGACATCAAAATTAGAACATCTAAACTCCCTAATTCGTGTGCTAAGCACTCCGCAATTTTTTGTTTAATTCAAATCTGCAAGCGTTCACATTGAACAATCGGCTACATTCCCTTACAAGCTAGAATGCTTGGATTTCAGTAATACTCAACCCGAGCTCGGCGTCACATTAGTGAGTCTGGATGACTCATTACAGTAACAAAATTTAATGAATTAATTTTTTTGTAGTCTTTTTATCCAACTTAGGCACGCTGTTGAGATTTGACTCTTGTTATTAGCTTTTCTGCAACAGGAAAACATTTGAAGAGTATTGATACAAACTATTAGAAATCTTTTTATGATTGTACTCATTGGAAAATAATTATTTTTTTTCTTCTCTCTGAGGAATTGCGATGATTCCTCAGGATTGTTTTTGAACCTGGAAAGAAAGGTAAACGCGTTAGAGATGCGGCACAACGAACAACGTTTATAACTACTGATAGTTTTTACTCCAAATCTGAACGTGCTTCTGGAATATTCTGTTCTACGTGTATAATCCTGGAAAGTCTCACAGGAGATGACGGGCAGAGGGTAAAACCAATTTCTACACATTAGGCAATAGATCACAGTGTTAAAATATTACGGTTTTACATTTGAATGTACTGTATATACAATTTATTCGCTTTTCACATGTTGGTAATTCGAGGGTTTTCTAGTGAACACATCAAATGAAAAGCGTGGTGGCAGGGGGTTGGTACTAATAAATTGATGATCGATCAATGCAGGGTGTAGTAGAACTAGTTACGCCAGTAGTTGCAAGGCATCCTCTTAATTCCATTTGAGAGCGTTCGAGTCCAAAATCAAGTAAAGACGTGGAAGCCCATGTGGTTCGGAGGAGAGTGTTAATCAGCAGGTGCACGTCTCACATAGCCGCGCCTCTGAATGGGGCGTTAAACTAAAAATCAACTCAAGTCAACTCAAGTAAACTTAAAAGAATGAGCAAGTTAAATAAAACTATATATTTCATAATTGAAGCATCGTCAGAGATACAGTTTCCAATAGAGCAAACCATCGACGAAGGTTTGTCTCAATATAAATATACCTGTAGAGAGTAGTTGAAAAAGTTGTATAATGCAGAAATGATATTTTATCGCGTGTGACCTTGAGGCTTCTGGCATGTGAATTTTCATCCATGTAGTGTGTGCTAATGTAATTCGTGATTTAAGAAGTCTTAAAAAATTAATTAGGGAGGCGGACTAGAACTGCCAAAGACGTGTAATTTACAAACTCTCCTCGCAACCAACTCCGTCAAACACTTAGGTTAGACTGTTCACATTTTTTTCATTCTATCTAAAATAGGCTAATATCAAATTCGCATTACCGATTCGGGTTTTGTAACGATAATTTCTATGTTGCAACTTAATTTGGATGTAAAATCCTGACTTAATTAGTACTTAAGGACTTTGCGGTACTATGTGCATTAAAATTAAAACATAAATATTGTGAAATTTCGGTTTGAAACTTCACGTAACCTTGATTCCAAATACCTGTGCTATAATTTCATTGTTCAGTCAATATTTGTAGGAGCCGAAAGTTGCTATTGATTTATATTTTTCGTATATATCATCTTTATTTCCTACGATTTTTGCATAAACTTTTAAAGAACTATTAGTTACTAACTTCTTTCTCCTATGAACATACAAAGAACAAGAAATACATTACGAAAAAGAAAGTTATTGCGTAGAAAATAACACAATATACGCGCCATTTTTTTGAACATGATGATACCATCACAGAAATCATCTGTTGAGTGAGAATGGCATACCGTCCATGTTCCTTTGACAAATGATGACATCAACAGAATGGAAGTAATGCAAGGGGTACCAGTGCTCGTCATCTACTTGTTAAATAAATGAAAGAAAATAAAGAGGGTACTGGTTGAACCTTTTGAGGACTTTTGGTACAGATCTGTAACCTGGTGTCGACCTTCGGAATTTTCTTTATAAATCTCTAGTAAAGCTTTTTACACCGGGTCTTTTGCATTTATTTAAGCAGAAAAGCATCAAGGAGTATTTGTTGGGTATTTAGCAGCCGCGCGTGAGGTGCCCGGGACAGTGGCGTCAGAAACAATAATGAAGGAAAAAGAAAAGGTAATTTTAGAGCTTTTTTAATATCCTGACACATCGCTATTATTCCTATGATCATGGTTTGTATATCGTTGTTTTTGTAAGGAAGCAATTTTCCCAAGTATACCACTTAAATGTTTTATTATGTAAGTGGGATATCCCATCCAAAGTGGAAAAAGGGGATTTTTTATTTTTTCCTGTTTCGGGAATTCCTATCCTCAGGTACATGATGGGGACATAACTGATACCGTTTATAATCTAGCACTATTCCAAACAAAACGAGGTAAGAGCAACTATCAGAGGGTAAATAGAGATTTTTCAAACCCTTTCTGAATTTTTCACTATTGCACATTTTTAGTCAATGTGTTTAGTAAAGTATCTACTGTTGTCGATCCTTATTTGTCGTAGGATCATCGTTTGTACCTCATTTTGTTCCTAATGATGTACCGTTTCTAATGGTACCTACAGTTGCAGTGTCAGGTACCTCAGGAATATATTTCCGGAAAACGTAATTTTTGAAAATTTGAATTTCCACATACTTCTTTATGCATTTTGGTCGGAAATTACTACCCTCAGGTACACGATAGGGACATGCAAGTCGTACGATTGAAAGCGCTGCTTCATTTCGAACAAAATTAGGTAAAACCATAATTATAGAATAAATAGTTTAGTTGATTTTAGTTTAGCGTCCCTTTCAGCAGCGATGCTATATGAGACGTGTACCTACTGATTAACGTGGAAACCGAACCACATTAGCTCCCGCCGGGAATCGAACCCGGGTCTGCCACGCTAAAGACGCGTATGCTAACCCCTTATCCACTAGGAAGCTCGTAGAATGAACAGTCTTTGTACTAGAGCTAATTTACTTAATTTCTGCTCCCCATTTTTGTACAATAATTACTTGTTATTTATTGTTATTTAATAAGTTCTTTCGTCAAGAGTCTACACTGGAGAATCATGGTTCGTACCTCGTTTTGTTTGTAATTAAGCGACCTTGAAGCTATACTACTATCGTGTCGTTTGCATGTACCTGGGGGAACAAATTCCCGAAAAAAATTCTTCCCAACAAAAAAAACGTTTTCCCAATTTGAGCCGCACTTTTCCACTTCTGATACACAATAGAAAATTTAATAGTAAAGTTGGCAACATTGCTTCATTTCGAACACAAGTACGAACTATGATCCTACGATAAGGAGTCTTCACACTAGAGCTTATTGAATAACAATAGATTAGTAGTTAATTAGGAATAAATGGGTCGGGAAAAATAATTAATGAATTTTAGCACCAAGACTATTTCCCCCAGGATCATAGTTCATACCTTGCTTTCTTGGGAATAAATCAAAGCTTCTTGGGAAAATCGCATGTGTGTGTCATGTACCAGAGAGAAAATGGGGACTTATAAAAAATCCTTTTTCCTACTTTGGGCGGGAAATTTATTGCCTTAGTTACATATTAGGGAAATTTAACTGCTACAGGTCAAAATACTGCTCCATTCCGAACAAAACGAGGTATGACCCATGATCCTACGATAAATAGTCTCGACGCAATAGCCCCTTGACTGAAAGTCTAAAATTTACTTTAAAAAGTGGAAGTCTCAGAACAGTTATACAAACACTTAATTCACCTCAATATCGCCATATCCACGAGTGCTTAAAAATCAACTAATGTCCTGACTAAGGTTGGAACCATGACCGCATGAATAGCCACTACCGTAATCAGACGCGTTACTGACTGAGCTACGGAGAAGCGTGTAGATACTGGGAAATAGTCGAAATGAAATACATAGAGAAAGGAAAAGGTAATGCCTGAATTGGAACACACTAACTGTCCGAACGGGCGTTATTTGATGGTAAATTCCGTTGAAGATAGACAGAAACATGACGGGAGGAATCCGTCAAATGTTGCAGAAAGAGCTGCTAAGCGATTTTCTTAAATCAGTTGATTTTGGGTTTAACGTCCCGTTCAGCAGCGAGGCTATATGAGACGTGGCTCTACCGATTAACGTGGAATCCGAACCACATGAGCTCCTGCAGGGAATCAAACTCGGGTCTCCCACACCAAAGGCGCGTACGCTAATGGCTTAGCATGGAGGAGCTCTTTTCCTAATGAGCATAGTGGCATGATACGCCTATTCTTTCCGAGTGGCAGTGTCTCACGTAATCAAACACGAGTAACACGCCATTCACGTTTCACTTCCCGTTTAGTTCTGTTTGTGCCGTTGTGTGTTGAGTTGGTGTTGAATTGTGTGTTGCATTCAAGTGATGAGTTGAATTGTCGTCCGTACTTCTCCGTGTGTATGAAGAATAGTGACTATAAGGCGGAAAAGGTAATTTACACAACCGGTTTGGTACACGTGCAGCTGTGGAACAGTTTCATCACTACAATTCATCTCCTATTGTCATCACATACAACGATTGACAGGTTATTTTCACATTTCAAGGATACTGGCAATTTCTAGGACCGATCTCGCTCTGGCAGACATTCTAGCAGACATGACACAGTCATTGACATTCTAGATAAACTTACGTGCAGTCCAAGGCGATCGATACGAAACGTGGCCCTAAAGAGTAATACTAGTCTAATGCCCCTCCAAAAGAATTCTGCGCAAGTATGATTTTCATCCTTTCAATGTAACCTACAGTTCGTGCAGGAGTTGCGTGGAGATAATGCAGAGAGACGACATGAATTCTGAGAATGGTTTACACAAACACACACAACATAAGTAACCCAAACTTTCGGCTAACATCGTGTTTCCAACGAGGCCACATTTCATCTTAATAGAACAGAAATAGACATAACTAACAAGGGATGTACTTGAACCTGAACCCACAAAGTGGGGGTGATGTATATACTTCCTGAAATCTTTGCTCAAGGTAAGATCAAAACCGGTTATCAATATTGGGGAGTTCCCAAGCATTCCACTTGAGGGCAGCACGTTACTCATTATCATTAAGACCTTTAAGCGTGTCTTAAAGTCCGTTGTAACCCAAAAAGATCTGAAACGGTGATACAAGTATGAAAACAGAAAAACATATCTTCCATTATTTCAAAAGTATAACTTGTCCCAGGATCCCCCGCAGGGTCTCAGACGGGGTCCAACTCAAAATTTTTAAATGGAAAGGAGAGTCAACCTGTATATCGTATGTAGGTTGGTGTTAAATAAAAGAAGATAAATCAAGTCGCGACTCTCTACGATACGCGATTTCTGTGAAAAATAGTGGTGGGTCAAAATATCAACACAATCTGCATTGCAAAGTCTATGGCCACTCGTATGAAGCTGAAACGGAAGAATAGCTGTAGAAACAAAAACAAGGATATGCCATTATTTCAAAAGTATAATAATTCAAAGTAAAACAAATGTTCCAGGCTCCAAGACTGGGTCCAACTCAAAATGTTGAAGTGGAAAGGGGTTCAAGTTGAGTATCGTATGAAAGCTTATGTTAAGTGAAAGAAGAGAAAACAAGTCTCGACTCTTTATGAAAAAGTCTGTTGCCACTCCTATTATTCTGAAGCGGTGAGACAGGTGCAAAAACATTCAGATTAATAGGAGTAGCAAAAGACTTTTTCATCAAGGTTGCGGTGAGACAGGTGCATTCAGATTAATAGGAGTGGCATTAAACTTTTTCATCAAGAGTCGAGACTTGTTTCCTCTTTTTCCCATTAACATAAGCTTTCATACGATACTCAATTTGAACCCCTTTCAGTTTCAACATTTTTCGTTGGACCCCGTTTGGGACCCTCCCAGGGATCCTGGAACACTTTTTTTTACTTTGAATCATTATACTTTTGAAATAATGACATATCCGTGTTTTTGTTACTACACCTATTCCACCCTATCAGATACATACGAGTGACCATAGACTTTTCAATGAAGATGTTTTGATATTTTGACCCACCGCTATTTCGCACAGGCTTATCGTAGAGAGTCGCGACTTGATTTATTTTTTTTTATTTAACACCAACCTTCATACGATGTGCAAGTTGATCCTCCTTTCCATTTAAGCATTTTGAGTTGGTCCTCGTCTGGGACCCTGGAAGAATTTATTTTAGTTTGATACGTTGTATTTTTGAAATTATGAACGACATGTTTTTCTCTTTTCATATCTGTCTTACCGTTTCAGATTTTTTGGGGTTGCAACGGACTTTAAGACACGCTTAAAGGTCTTAATAAAATGAGTAACGTGCTGCTCTCAAGCAAAATGCTTGAGATATCCCCAATTTTGATAACCGGTTTTGATCTTACCTTGAAAACAAGCTTTCAGGAAATATATACATCACCCCCACTTTGTGGGTTCAGGTTCAAGTACATTCCTTGTAAGTGTAATTGACAGACAGCAACCCTCATGTTGCCGAAATTCCCCATTATGAAGACAACCCTCTAATAAATGTGTGGTGTACAATTCACAGTGATGTTCTGATGGGTCCTGTGTTCCTAGAGAAGAGATTAACACGTGAAACCTATCAAATCTTGTTAGAAGCAATACTGGAACCTTATTTGGACAACTTAACTCTCGGAAACCGCCACCACTTTTACTGCCAACACCATGCTGCGCCATCAGACTTCAGTGTCAATATTCGATAATGGTTGCACGTAGCAGCTTGTGGACATCGGATCGGGCGTCGAAGTATAGGAAATGGCCACCGAAATCTCCAAATTTACCAATGATTGATTTTTATCTGTGGGCCAATTACAATCAGTTGTTTACAGAGATCGCCCGCGTACAATTGCTATCTTAAACGTAATATTCGCGAGGACTGCGCTGCTATTCTCACTGAGACTCTGCAAAGGGTTAGAGCTGGTGTGCAACACTGTATGGAAATTTGTGCACAGCAAGACGGACATCACTTCGAACATCTATGCTGAACACAGTAACATCATTGTTTTACCTGTTCCACGATCTTCCAACCCGTATGTGACTTGAAGTGAATAAATCAGGTTAGGTGCTCTATCGCTTGTGTGAGTGTCGCAGTCCTTTCTCCTCACATCATTCATTTGTCAAATTAACGAGCACGGTATGCCATTGTCGCCCATCTGACAAATTCTGGGATGGTACATCTCAAATAGATTTGTAATCCCTTTGCAATGACATAAGTAGTATTGCTCACGAGACCAGAAATTCTCGTGTCTCGTCTCCTTTCGAAAACTCATACAGGGCACTAGAAAATCATTCAACAAAATGAGATGAGGGAACAGGTTTTCGAGTCGATACAAGATCTGCAAATAAATAACGACGCTCACCAGTCAAGAAATTTTATTTATTTATTAGGCCAAGGAAATGACCCAAGTAGAGATAGGGCCTCTACTTCAAGATCACATTGGCCCTTTATTTGAGTCTAGAACTTGGAAAAGTTAGCGACCATGGGACACCCTCACTCATTTTTACCCTCAAGAGGGCCGCCCTCACCCTCATTTTGGTAGATGAGGGTGCGGGTGTCTGAGGGTGAGGGTGCGGGTGTCTGAGGGTGAGGGTGTCTGATGCTGAGGGTGAGGGGGTCAATTGAGGGTGAGGGTGAAGGAGTCGACTGAGGGTGAGGGTGGCTGAGTGCGAATATGAGGGAATCAACTGAGGGTGAGGGTGGATGAGGGTGAGGATGAAGAAGTCGATTGAGGGTGAGGGTGGATGAGGATAAAGGTGAGGGAACTGAGTGAGGTTGAGGGTGAGTGAGGGTTAGCAAAAACGACCATCACCAATCCAATCTCTTGGACCTTTCTCCACGTTGAGTGAGTCAGGTGAAAAAAATAATGCTGTACACGAGTTGTTTCCGAAAGTTACTTTTACAGTCTGCATTTCCGCTATCTCGAAATCCATAACCACAGTTACAGGGTCCGGGTATTCACTAAATTCACTGCATTGATGCACCACCGCACGAAACAAGTGAATTTTGTGTCTTGCTCTGCATTAGAGCATACAGCTAGTAAAGGAAGTCTCACCTCAAATAACATATAGGCCTGCGTGATTTTTTTAAGGAACCATTGAAAAGTTTCCGTATACCATCCATGTTTCACTTGTCAATAGTTCCATAAGGCTATATTTAAAGGAAACTGTTAGAAATATTTATATGTTTTTCTTCCTTTATATAAATTTCTTTTCTTCACATATATATTCAATAACAATTCGCCAATGTTTAATCAGAGTTGAAATATAACATTCTTCTTTCAATATCTTCTAAAATAGATCACTCTTCTCAGATGACTCAGTTAACGTGGAGGATGGTCCAAGAGTTTGGGCTTGGAGAACAGAACAAGAGCGATGATAATTTTCGTCTAGTTTGCGGGAAAATGAACGGATTGGCATATCTTCTCATATTTGTTTGCAATTTTCTGTTCTGAAATTTTGTTATTGACAAAATCTAATATTTGTAAATAGTGATATATAAACCCAATGGTTCCCCACGTTGTCTTTGCTTTTAACATTTGCTGAAGCTGCCACTATTTTCTTGGACTGGTGCTTGCTCCTGCGTCGAGCACCCGAAACTTAAATTTTGCAGATTTCAACACCAACCGAATTGTTTTCCAAGTTTGATTAAAATAACGTAAGCTGTTTAGGTCATTTACTTTGACTCTACTTAGTTCAAGAAAGGTGAAAAAATAACCGTGACAAAATTTCCCATGATATGTATTTCTGTGATAGAATTACTAAAAACTTTTATCTCTTATCTCAAATACGATATCTAAAATATGTAACCCTTTATTTAATAATAATAATAATCATAATAATAATAATACTAATACTACTACTACTACTAATAATAATAATAATACTATTATTATTATATATTTCGACTTGCTTCAGTTGAAGATTAAAGAAAGCAATTTCAAAAGCTTTTTCGATTTATTCATTGTACTTGTATTATGTTCTGAAAGACAATGTGATGAAATTATCGTGACAAAATTTTTGGTAACGAAATTACCTGTATGGTAATATTTTGGTGACAAAATTACCGGTGACGAAATTACCGTGACGAACTTTCCAGTGACAAAATTACCGCCGCCCGTCGGACATAAGCTCACCGTCAGAAAGCTCACAGGACATAAGCTCATCGGTAGTCTTATATTACAGAGGCGGACAAAAGCTCACCGATAGCAAACATAAGCTCATTTCAGGGACTTTTAATAAAATTCACCGAATATTGAAATTTAGGCGTTGGCTACTTCCTAAGCAGAAAATGGAGGTACTATCTTATATCACTTATCAGGTGTAAAAAAATAAAAGAAAAGAAAAATAAGGACGTTGGAAAGTTGCGTTGTATTAAACGTGGACAGACCTGGAGGAACGTGTAACAAAATGCCCTGAATATTAAAATCTAGGCATTGACTACAATTACAAATAGGCCTAACAATTCAGTAGAAAGCAGAGGTACTAATGTTGTATAGGAGTTATCAGATATCAGAATAAAATAGGGATGTTGCAAGTTTAATGTGTTAAGCTTGGGCGTCAGTAGGCGTAAGTTTTGCCCAGGAAATTTTGGAACCAAATTTTTCTTATAGGTCGGAGAATTCATCACTGTATTAAAATATTTTCATGATTAGGCATGCATACTTACATAATAGAATTTAGTTGCTTAACGGGATTCGTGATTCGGGACTTTTTTTTTTTTTTTTTTTTTTTTTTTTACGAATTCATCATACTCGGATGTATTTAGGCCTTGCTCCTTAGTGCTGTCATCGTGTTTGCAGCCTAATACTCAAAGAAATCTCATTCTTATTTACTAACACAAAGGTTTTTCTTTTGGTTCACAAGTTGTTGTTTTGTTCTTAATATATAAAATAAGAAAAAGGTTCATTTGATGAGTATTGTCTGCAAGTATAATAATAGCCTTAAGACTTGAACTGTACAGCATTCTTAATATTTTATTCTTATGTCTTATAACTCCTATATGACGTTAGTCATATAACCTATTTTGTATTGAGAAGGTAGGACTACTAGTAGCCAAAGCCCAGATTTAAATATGTGGAGCATTTTATTACAAGTTCCTCAAAGTCAACCCACGTTTAGCACATTAAACCCTGCAACATCCTTATTATTTTATTCTGATATCTCACAACGGACATATAGCATTAGTAGTCTATTTTCTACTGAATTAGATCAACTACTAGTCAAAGTCTAGATTCTAATACCTCTTCATACCCATCATACGTTTTTATAAAGGGGGAGAGCGGTAGCTCAGTGGTAGAGCTTTCACCTCTGGTGCTTCGGTCCCGGGTTCCATCCCAGTCCCCTCCCAGTAAACCTTGTAGTGGACAACTACCTTGTGCGTGGTTATCCTCGGGGTTCTCCCATTTTCTTCATTCCACCATTTCATTCGTTATTCATCCGTCTTCTTTAGCCTAACCGGCATAATCGTGGGACGTAAAACTTAAAACATTTCATTTCATTTTTTTCTAAAGGAAAATGACATATTTCTGTGTTGATTTCAGCGATAGTAATAAAAAAAAGATAACAAGGAGACACATTTCCACCCAAATTTTGTTTACCACTATTTCTGTGCTGCAAAATTTCCTCCACCGAATGTTTCAGCATAGGGGAGGGGTTGGATTACTTTCTTCAGTAAAAGGAAGTAGTACTCTTTTGTTTGTCTAAATCCGTTTTCAATTTATATTTTAATATTCAAAATCTACTTCATATTAACATTCAAAAGTCTGGTTTTCATTTTTTCGTATTTTCTGTTTGCCATTTTTCAGTTGCTTCTTTTATATTATTCAGGTTTATTTTCCTTTTCAATGAAATTAGTTAACCTATAAATGTATTTAGTTATCATTATTGTATTCTTTATTGCATTAATTATCTTATAATATAATTATATTATTAGTGGTGAGCTTATCTCCGGGAAGCTTTTGTCCGCTTTTGCATTAAGACAGGTGAGCTTATGCCCGGTGAGCTTATGTCCGCGACCCTTTGATATTCTTTCTTGCTTTGGTGAACCCGAGCGCGAGCGATCCTAGTGCAAAAGGCCATCTATTATATATATATATATATATATATATATATATATATATATATATATATATATATACAAGTATATGAAATATAAATAATATTATACCGTAGATATAATGTATATCTACGTATATTACAATATATAAATTCCAATCACTTGAATTAGAATCATATTAACCCTTATTTATTGTTTATTTAGTACATGAAAAACTGTGAGTGTGAGGGAGTTGATAGAGGGTGGCTGAGGGTGAGAAAGTCGACTGAGGATGAGGCTGTGGGAGGGTGAGGTGAAGGAGTCGACTGAGGGTGAGGGTGAAGGTGTCGATTGAGGGTGAGGGTGGCTGAGGATGAGGGTAAGGGAGTCGACTGAGGGTGAGGGTGGCTGAGGATGAGGGTAAGGGAGTCGACTGAGGGTGAGGGTGGCTGAGGGTGAAGGTGTGAGGGAGTCAATTGAGGGTGAGGGTGAGTGAGGGTTAGCAAAAATTCCCATCTCTGCCATGGGGCCATCACGGCATGCACCCGGACAGAATGAGGATAACCCGGTTATCAGTATGGCCCGTCGGAGCAGGTTTTCTCCCATGTTCAACCTACCGAAATGCCGTGTTGCAGGAAGGAAAGCTACCTCTTCACCAGCGGCTGGGTACGAGATAATTAATATCTCTCGTTCGAACTCATCTGAAAACGTGGCGATACTAGCGTTTCTGTTTCTAGACGCGTCAACAATTTGATAATGAGACAGGATAGAAGTGCATGAATAAGTAGAATTGAATTGTACCGTTCAAAGCTGTCTTAGTATCAAGCAGAATAAATGTGTAAACCTTTTATTGCTGACAAGTTATTGCTTCTGTTTCAAAGCACTTACATGGTCCCAGAACTCGTTTAATTTTTATTGCGAAAAGTCATTTGTATCGATTTATCTCTGGTTTCGGAGTTTTGGCACTTAGGTCCTTTATGATTTCAGCCAAATGTCCACTTGTCTCGTCTCATTGGCACGACTAAACAAATTATACCAGATAGCCGTGAATAAATTCAACTCAACTTCTTTTTCGGACCTTGTCCCTCCCATTCTAATCTTGACGCCACTGTCTTGGATTGACGTTGCGTCTGATACTTCTTCACAACTTCAAGTCCATTGTGGCCGCTCCTTTTATTCTCCTTGGCCCAGGATACTTCAAACCACACACACGTTCTTCAGTGTTGTCCAACAAAGACGTGGCAACGTTAAATTTTTCTTTACCATTGTGCGCTCTACCTTGGTAGAGCCCAAACTATTGGTCCAATTCCAAAAAATCCAACATTTCAGATTGTAAACACATACTTTCCAACAATATTGCTGCTTTATAAATTTTTTTTGGTATCTGTAATAGTTACCGAGATGTCCTATAAACGGACTTATGGGACACCCTATACATACATACACACACACACACACACACATATATATATATATATATATATATATATATATATATATATATGACAGGCAAATACAGACCATTGTCCAAACAGATAACCAGTTCCTTTTCTTGTTTCATTACAACGTTTTGTATATGAACATTAAAAAGCCCGATGACCTGAGTCCTTCATTGCGTACATTTTGTAATAAAGTATCTTGTATTTCGTATTGACTTACATAGTATTGCGATTTGTTACTGTAGGTCACGCATTTAATTTTCAAACAATTGATACTCATACCGTTCTCTTTGCACAACATAATGATTCTGTTTCTATCTTCTTCTAGAATAATATTGTCCTCGATGTTGTGTATTACTCAATTAGGTTAATGTCATCAGTACAAAATAAAGTATTGGAATGACTTAAATCTGTTGGTAAGCCTTTACTAAAAATTGAGGAAAAATGTAGACATAAAATGAGAGAATAAGGGTTTGGTATTTTCCTGGAAAAAAGGGATGGCTGGGGCATGGACCCCTCCAAACCGTTGATCACGAAACATCAAAATTGCTACTAACAGTATGTGATATGTGTGTAGACGACATGAGGAATTCCAACATAACTTTGTGTATTCACACTACGCAAAAAATAAATGAATATGGGTTTTTATATTCTGTGCAAAAACGATTTTAGGGGGCAAAAGCACCCACCCAAAATTTTGAAATTTGACGCACGAAAGGCAAGAAGTGAAACCAAGTGAATGAAATTGTGCACAGATATTGCAGACATGAAATTAAGGAACATGTGTTTCGTATTTTCCTGGAAGAAACGGTTTGTGGTGCACGGACCTCTCGAAATATTTGATCAAGAAATATCAATGTAGTATAACAGTATGTCAGATGTATTTAAAGGACATGAAGAATTAAAAAGAAACTTTTTGCATGGACAATACGCAAAAAATTAAACCAATGCGTTTTTTTATTTTGTGCGGAAAAACGGTTTTAGGGCGCAAAAGCTCTCACCGAAAATTTTGAAAGTTGACCCCCGAAAGGCAAAAAGAAGTGAACCGAAGTAAATGAGATTGTTCACAGATATTGTAGACATGAAATGAGAGAATAGGGGTTTCGTATTTTCCTGGAAGAAATGGTTGAGTGGGGCACAAACCCCTCCAAACATTTGACCCAAAATATCAAAAGTGCTAGTAAGAGTGTGTCAGATATGTGTAAATGACATGAAGAATTGCAACATAATTTTGTGTATGTACAATAAGCAAAAAATAAACGAATATGGATTTTTAAGTTCTGCGGAAAAACGATTTTACGGGGAAAAGCTCCCACGCAAAAATTTGAAAGTTGGCACCCGAAAGGCAAGAAGAAGTAAACCAAAGTGAATGAAGTTGTGACCAGATATTGCAGATGTAAAATGAGGATACGGGTTTCGTATTTTCCTGGAAAAAAACGGTTGGGTGGGGTACGGACCCCTCCAAACCTTTGATCAGGAAATATGAAAAATGCTAGTAACGCTATGTCAAATGTGTGTAAAGGACATGAAAAAGTGGCACGAAGCTTTACGTATGGACAATATGCAAAAAGTAAATGAATACGGGTTTTTATTTTCCTCGGGAAAACGGTTTTAGGGGGCAAAAGTTCCCACCCAAAAGTTTGAAAGTTTACGTCCGAAAGGCAAGAAGAAGTGAACCTAAGTGAATGAAATTGTGCACAGATATTTTATTCACAAAATAAAGGAATACGGGTTTCGGATTTTCCTGGAAAAAACGGTTGGGTAGGGCACGGACCCCTCCAAACATTTGATCTCGAAAACACTGTAACCGTTAAAGGTGCCTCCTGAAATACTATAAAATACTATATATAATGTTTGTGCAGCCAAATTAGAAGAAATCGGATGGATACGCTTGTGAAACACGAAAGGTCTTATTCCACATATCCAATATCTACACACAATTTCATTTGTTTCTGTCCACTCCTTCCGCCACCAGACGCCTCGGTCCACCCGAAATTTTTTTTCAGGAAAATACGAAACACGTATTCCTTCATCTTACCTCTACCATATTTGTGCGCAATTTCATTCACTTCGGTCCACTTGTTATTGTCTTTCGGGCGTTAAATTTCAAAATTTTGCTCCTAAAACTGTTTTTCCCGCAGAAAATAAGAAACCCTTATTCGTTTATTTTGTGCTTATTGTCCCTGCAGAATGTTTTGTTCCAATTTTCACGTCGTTTAGGCAGTTCTGACATACTGTTATTAGCAATTTTGATAATTCGTGATCAAAGATTTGGAGAGGTCCGTGCCATACCTAACCGTTTTTTTTCAGGAAAATACGGCACCCATATTTCTTCATTTTACGTTTTCAATATGTATGCACAATTTCGTTTACTTTGGTCCACTTGCTTTTGCCTTTCGGGCGTCAACTTTCTAAATATTAGGTGTTTTTTTGTCCCCTAAAACAACTTTACCGCAGAAAATAAAAATACAATTATTCCTTTATTTTATGTGTAGTATTTACTTACCAAATTTTATCAAAATCGGAGTGTTACACTTGGAAAGTGTTACTTGTGAGTCATTGTAGAGCCATTATTTTCCCTGTTTCTCCAGCAATAAGAAATTGACAAGTAAAGGGTCCAAATGGATGAATCGAGTTGCGGGATGAGACGTAGTATGACTGATAGAGGATGTAGAATATGTATGTGTGCAAAGGTATAAGAGCTGAACGTCATTAGAAACGGCGGGAGGTCAAAATTGATGGAAGAAGGGCTATGCTATGTTATTGAAATGCATCAAATAAACTCTTGAATCGTGTGAATAGTGAAAGATAGACAATGCAAACCGTGGTAGTTTCACATATTGACAAAAGGAGAATGGGCAGAGTAGATCACGAACCGCCGGCACCATCTTCAAATTCGTCATTTTGAAATCTGTGTTAATTTTGAAAAGGGTAAGGTAGTGATGTGATATATCAGTTAGGGCCAGCATGTTTTCAAAAGTCAATTATGAACTTTAGTGTTCGTATTTATTTGTTAGATTTAGGATAATCTTCATAGTTATTTACGAAAATCTGGAGACTGATACTCGTATGTTGAAAGTTTGGATTATCACTAAAACACATGTAAGTTGAACATATCCAAAGCCAAGAAAACTAACCACGAAATTTGATATCCAAGTTGTATATTAATATATTTCATTGTCGAAAATCAAATTTCACTGTCAGTGTTCTTTGTAGATATGTGAGTTTGTCCATAATAACGACTAATAATGCTAAAAGACACACAAATCGAATTTAGTTCGTACCTTTAGCATTTCTTACAATCAACGTACAATTGTAGTTCCTAGCCTTTCGAAAATTATGAGTCTCATAGACTCCTTCTTTCTTACAAATGTTAGTATGAATAATACAACCTATTTAAAACAGTAACCCACCAACAAACTGTAAGCAACCCATTTAAAATGAAACTAAGTATTTCATTTTTTCAAACGCAATTATTTTCTTTAGGCTAAGGGAGACAATGATTAAGGCAAGTGAATGTTGATAGAAGATACTATTGAATGAGAATGTGGAAGGAAAGTGGAGTATCCCGAGAAAACAAACACACACGATACCATGGTGTCCACCACAAAGTTTCTTGGCTGAAGACCGAACCAGATGCCCCACGTACCAGAGGCAAGCTGTTTATCACTGAGTCACCGTGTCCTCCCCCGATCCCTAAGAGACGCGGGCATCCAGTTAAGAATAACTGACATAGAAAAACGTACTGACCATTTGCGCACGAAGGAAACTCCACAAATCCCACATTCTGACCCGTTGTACTTCCTGTATGCTGGTTTATCACACACAATATTTAATATATCGATACATCTGTCAGAATCATAGTGTTTCCTCCAAAGTAGGGGCAGGATGACTTAGTCAAAGAGCGCTTATTTCTGGTGCGGGAAGGATCTCTTTCGATCCCAGACTATAAAAGTTTGTTGTGGATACCATCGTACACGTGAGACTTCTCGGGATTATCCTGTTTCTCCTACATTTTCGTTTTACGAATTATTTTCCAAAAATTAGCTTCCATCTATTACATCTCTCTATTATTTTATCGGATTTCCGCTTAGCATCCCTCCGGTAGCGAAATTACATGAGATATGGAGCTACGGATTGCTTTTTTTCCTGAGGGCATGTTCAGTACTAAATTAAGACTTTCATTCTGTCAATTTATGTGTAGCTATCAGTCAATCACACAGGTTCTTTGTAACGCTGAATTTTACAAGAAAGGTTTTGTTCATCGAATAGGAAGCGAAGTGCATCGTATGTTGTAACCCCTTCCCCTCTTTTGCACACTGTGTGAAATTTAACTTGTATACTGTAGTGAGTTACAGATAAAAAGAACGCTATTTTTTAAAAATATGACATTATCAAATAAGATTGACCATTATCACAATATATTCAAGATGAAAAATACTCATTTAACAGTCGTCATACTTAGCTGTCTGCACTGAAATTCCCATAATGAGCTTTCTTCTTTACTAATATGAGCTCCGAGCTTCTTCGTGGCTATGTGGTTAGCGTATGCGCCTTTGACGTGAGAGACCCAGGTTCGATTCCGGCGAGATCTCATGTAGTTCTGATTTCACAATTAATCAGTAGGTCCCGTCTCATATTGTCTCGCTGCTGAAAGGGACGACAAAATTAACTCAACTCATATTGAGCACCATAGGAGATATAATTCCGAGGGGACTTTTGTCCCTGGGAAACCTCCCAAAATCATCAACGGTACGAAATATGTCTGAAATGCAACATGTCGATCATTTCCAACTTTATTGTTGGGAAATAAGTGTTGCAATAAGTACACACATTTCAGATTGAAAATGTTTTAAAGAAGATAAAAATGTGACTGTGTTATGTGGATTGTTTAGATTCAAATAACATAGTTTTTGCAATGATGTATTGAGTGTTTGTTCATGGTTATATATTTTATAAATATGTTTTTGTTTAGATCAGCTTTTCAGTCGAATTATAGATTATATTAAACATTCATATTTACATTTTGGCAATGATTGGTTTAGTGGAATGTTATATATGTGAAAAAATTTATATGTTATTAGGCCTAACTTGTTAGCCTAACATTATAAGAAAACTTTCCTCCTAAAGTATATAATGCAGCACCCAACACAAATAATTATTATAGGTAAAACAATGGCACAGTCTTGGAAAAGTTCGACGTCTCCAATATAAGATAAGGCGAAGACACGTGCATAAATAAAGTTTAGTTCGACTGAATATAGCCAAAGGTGTATGTGAAGAATGGTATATCCTATGCAGATGTCGGAACTGTGTGCTCATCTGGAGCTTTGTGCTCATATTAAAATGAGGTATGTGCTCAGTGGAAGCTCAGCAGGAGCTTTTAGAGGAGATGTGTGCTCAGTTGGTGCTCAGGAGGAGCTTTTAGATGAGCTGTGTGCTCATTTGGGGCTTTGTGCTCTGATTAAAGTAAGCTTCGTGCTCAGGAGAAGCTGTATGACCAGTTGTGGCTCAAAAGAAGCTTTAGAGGAGCTAAGTGCTCAGTAGAAGCTGTCTGCTCTGTTGTTTCTCGGGTGAGTTTTAGAGGAGCTGTGTGCTCAATTGAGGCTCAGAAGGAGCTTTTAGAGGCGCTAACTGCTCAGTAGGAGTTGTGTGCTCATTTGGAGCTTTGTGCTCTGATTAAAGTGAGCTTTGTGCTCAGGAGGAGCTGTGCGCTCAAAAGGAGGTTAGTGCTCACGCATTAGGATATTGAGGTGCTTCAGAATAGGAAACGTACGTCAATGAAGAGTTTGCGGGTCACAAAGATTGGATGAAAAGTACTGAAAGATTATTTGCGACGACCCGAGAAAGTTTTGGAATTAACCTCATTTGCGGAGACCCGGGGAAGATGTTGGGAAATAAATGTTGCAATAAGTACACACATGTCAAAGTGAAAATGTTTTAAAGAAGATAAAAATGAGACTGTATTATGTAGATTGTTTAGATTCAAATTATATAGTTTTTGCAATGATTTATTGAGTGTTTGTTCATGGTTATATATTTTATAAATATGCTTTTGTTTAGACCAGCTTTTCATTCGAATTATAGATTATATTAAAGTAAACATTCATATTTACATTTTGACAATGATTGGTTTAGTGCAATGTTATGTATGTGGAAAAATTTATATATTATTTGGCCTAACTTGTAAGCCTAACATTATAAGAGAACTTTCTGGCTAATGTATATAATGCAGCACCCAACACAAATAATTATCATAGGTATAACATTTATGGGCTGTGACCTAGTTTGCTTTTCATGTTTTCAGTAAACTAGACAGACAAAAGGAAGAATAGAGGCTTTCTTCCAGAAAATTGTGTTCGAGGTGGAGAGTCACACAGGCCCGTATACACGAGGAGTATAGGGGGCCGGGCTCACTGTAAAATTTTTAGATGAAAATGAAATATGAGCATTAAGGTAATCAACAATTACGATTTTTTTGTTTTAGGATGATACCAGATTCGACTCCTGGTTTAAGCTCAACTTTCAGTCCTGTGTCATTTGCAGGTCTCCTCTCATACAGATTCCTTTAAAACCCTCTAAACATGCGCTATGACTAGTTTGCGAACTAAAGATATTTTAGCAAAGGACATATAAATTTCTTGCTTTAGACACTGCCCTATAATACAGTTTTCTGGAGGCGAGATAGTATGGTTGGGAACGGTCTATCAGATTCAAGCTCCGAAACCACATTAAATAGACCTTCCTTTATAGTCTTGGTGTTGTATAAGGCCGAAAAACAAAAATATACTGATAACTCCAGTAATATATATTATAGGAAAGAGATCTAAAAAATAGGTGGTTTTGAAATAGAGAAAGGACAGTACCTGAGCTATATCAGTATTACAAGCATATATTACCCGCTTTGCTGGGTTGAAATGAAAATGTAAATTCACAACTCCGTATTTCGTGTGTGTAATACCCGTGAAATGTGTTGTTTTCATTTTTAATGGCACAGATTTAAACAGCATCGGAAAGATCATTGATCATCTCGGCGACACCAAAAATAATGGATTAGACACCAATATTGGTCATTTTCGGTCATTTATATGAATATTTCCCTCTCCACCATGTTGCGGGCCATGGCATCAAAAGTGTCACTGTTCATCTCAGCGACCACCCAAAAATGTGGATTCAGCACTAGTTATCGGTCATTTTCGATCATTTTTGAATATCTCTTCCTCTCTCTCTCCCAAGTTGTGAAGTAGAATTTGAATTTAAACTGGATCGAAAGTTCCACTGTTCATCTAAGCGAACCAGAAAACTATAAATTTGACACTGATAGTGCCATTATCGATCACTTTATATATCACTTTCTCCCCTTCCCGCAAATGGCGGAGCTGATTTTGGAATTAAACCGGATTGCAAATATCACAGTTTAGCAGAATAATCCCGAAAGGTATGGATTAGACACTAATATTGGTCATTTTCGATTATTATTTTATATAGCTACCCCTCCCCCGTGCTGCGGCAGACGGCATCAGAATTCTCACTGTTAATCTCAGCTACTGCTAAAACTATTGATTCAATACTAATATTATTCATATTCGATCATTTTAAAAAGTTTATCCCCCTCTCCTTCATTGTCCCCTCCTCCTCCCCAACTATTAGGGCTGAACTTGGATTGAAACAGCATTACAAATGTTACTGTTTGTATAATCGGGTCCGAAAATACACAAACACACAAACAAAATACACAAACTCATTATCCTTATCTGGAACAAGGAAGAATAGAAACAAGAGGAAAGAATCAAACATTGTTCCAGTTCACAAGAAAGGCGACAAAACTGACTGTAATATTTATCGAGGCTCTTCTGTCAACATCCTATAAAATTCTTTCAAATATTCTACTAGCAAGATTGACCCCATACGCAGATGAAATTATTGGACATTATTAGTGAGGATTTAGACGAAATCGATCAGCTGTCGACCAGATATTTACCATTCGCCAAATACTCGGAAAAAAGTTGGAATACAATACCCCGGTACATCAACTCTTTATTGATTTTAGAAAGGCGTACGACTCGGTTAGGAGAGAAACATTATAAACGTTCTTACAGAACGTGGAATACCAAGAAAGCTAATTAGATTAATTAAGATATCATTAAATGAATCTCAAAGCATAGTCCGGGTCGGAAAATTCGTGTCCACGTGCTTTCACGTCGAAAATGGCCTAAAACAAGGAGATGCCTTCTCCCCATTATTATTTAACTTTGTGCTGGAATACGCTATAAGGAAAATCAAAGATACCAACCAGGGCCTAGAGTTGAATGGTATTCACCAGGTTTTGCCATATGCTGATGATGTAAATTTAATAGGTGATGATAGGAGAACAATAGAAAGAAACGCAGTGAGCTTATTAGACGCTTGCAGGAACATGGATTTAGAAATAAATGTAGAGAAAATTAAATATATGGAAGAATGTAATTTAATACGGGACCGTAATATGGCAAATTACGGATGCGTTAAAATATTAAATAAAACTTTTAATAAAGTGGATACTTTCAAATATTTAGAATCAATATTAACAGAAGAAAATAATATTCACTAAGAAATTAATAGGTCGGCTAAAAGCAGGAAATTCGTGTTACTACTCTGTTTAAAATCTCTTGTCGTCGCGAATTCTATCGAGGAATTTGAAGCTCAAAATATATAAAATGATAAATATGCCTGTTGTTCTATATGATTGCGAAACATGGTCGCTTACTGTGAGGGAAGAACATAGACTGAAAGTATTTGAGAACAAGATACTGAGACGAATATTCGGGCCCAAGAGGAACGGGAATGGCCGAAACTTCATAACGAGGAACTACATAATTTATACGGTTTACCTAACATTGTTAGGGTCATCAAGTGTAGGAGGCTTAGGTGGGCTGGTCATGTAGATAGAATGGAAGAAAGTAGAAACGCTTTCAAAGTGTTAGCGGTAAGACCAATCGGAAGTCGACAATTAGGAAGATCTACGCGCAGGTGGGAGGACAATATTAAAATTGATCTCGCGGAGATAGCAATACAAAGTAGAAACTGGATCCAATTGCCTGAGGATAGAAGTAAGTGGAGAGCTTTTGTGAACGCGGCACTGAACCTCCGGGTTCCATGGGTCATAGAGTTAGTTAGTTAGTTAGCAATTGATTTCCACAGCAATTACTTTCTTGATTGATCAATTGCAATTGATTTTCAGTGATTAATTTTCAACACTGTAGTTCAGAGCGGGCGTGGGGCAATGAAAACTTTAGCCACGATCAACTGGCTCACCACCCATAGTGACTCACGAGCCACCGTGACCCACTCTGACTCACCACCCATCATGAGCCACTGTCACCCACTGTGATCCACAGATCTTCCAAAACCCATTGTCATCAACTCTGACCAATGATTCATACCCTCTTCTCTACTGACTAAAGAGTTTAAACTTGTAATAAAACAAGCCTATGAAATTATCACTCATCGGAGTTTGAATTTCTATGATCAATCGCCCAAGCACCGCTCTATTACAATAACGATGGTCGGACCTTTCTCATATAAATAAAATAGAGTTAGTTTGAGTGTAATTCTGTGTATCTCTGTGCGGCCTGTAGACGAGAAGAGTGGACTGAAACTTTTCAAAATTTGGTCAGGGGTAGCTTGGTCTAAGCCCCAGATCAAGATGAAGAGTTTTTATTTAATTTCGAACTACAGGGGTCTCAGGGGGACGTTTACCGGGACCGGCCTAGGGACCAGACAAGTTGGCCGAGAGTTACCAAATTTTGGTCGCGGACACCGAAATTTAAAAGATCCAAAATGACATTTTAGTATCAAATCCATGGTTTTCGCGGTCGCTGAGATAAATGATTATACTTTCATTAGCGATGATTTTCTAATTCAGCCACCATTGTATGCGGGCCGGGAGTAACTGGGGGTAGAGAATTGCGAGACATGCAAAAATAATGGAAAATGACCTATATTAGTGTCAAATCCATAGTTTTCACTGTCGCTGAGATGAATAGTGCTACTTCCACAAGCGTTGACTTCCAAATACAGCCCCATCGACTGAGGATTAGAGGCGTTTTTTTTTTTTTAAATTGGAACCAGAGGATCATCGGGGCTTTTACCATGATATGTAAAAGTTGTAGAAAATGGCACATGTTAGTGTCAAATTCATAGTTTTCGCGGTATAGTCTGGAGGCCAGAGGCGATTTATTCACAATTCGAACCAAAGGGGTCTCACGGGGCGTTTACCGAGACATGTAAAAGTAGTAGATTATGACCAATATTTCTGTCGAATCCATATTTATCGGGGTTGCTCAGATGTATAGTGACACACCCGATAGTGTTTACGTTCAAATTCAGCCCCCATCGGAATTCCCAATGAAAACACATGTACGTTGTTGGATATATATTCACTCAAAATATATCCAATTTTAGAAATGTTTCTTAAATTGTTCTTAAGTTATTCACTTTGTTTACATTGCTATTTTATCTGATCCGTGCGAAGAACGGGCATAACAGCAAGTACGAAATGGTAACGTGTTTCTCATGGATCAAATTACAATAAATTCAATTATATAGATAATTATTATAATTATCATTGATAATTATTTTATCTTGAATTATAGATACTTTTCAGAGGAAAAAGGAATAAACTTTAAAGTCCCAAATCAAGATAAAGTAGATCAACGTAAATGAAAAAAGTATAAAATTTTCCATAGAATTAAACGTACCGTACAACTTAACATTTCCATGTAATTAAGCTTACTGTACAAATTTTATGTCTCTCCTTTTTCCACAACTGAATTTCCTTGTGCTCTGAACGCTAAACACAAGCTTCAGCAGCTATCATAATAGAAACCAGTCGATATATAATGCGAAGCACTGTATTTTGTTTCTCAATTTGTTTTTCAACTAATACTGATCGTTTTCGATTATTTTTTACAAATCAACCCACTACCAACTTCCCATAAGTAGAAAGTCCTCCCTTCCATAAAAGAGATGTTTTAAAAAATGAAGGACACGTTCTGTTTAGTTTTAGTTCCATAAATTGATGTCGAGTTTCGTGTCGAGTCGAGTTTGACAAATAGCTCCCTCGTGCAGCTCGTTTTAACTCACTTTGAAATCATGATCTGATTATACTTGAAAGAGAAACCATGAGAAATGTAAGCAGTAATGTGGAATCCTTTTAATGGTGCTCACGACAGAGTTGCATTTTGTCTCGTACTTTTAGTGCATCTCGAGGGGTACTTTTAGTGCATCTCGTCTCGTCTCCATACCGAAACGACTATAGATTTTTATAACGAGACAGCGTCAAATTCCGTAAGCACCGGCATCATAAACTTGTTCCGCCACGAGCGAATTTTGGGTTGGTTTCTTTTGCATAGTTTTTGCCATTTTGTACGGCTACTCTCACTTTTTGTGCTTCATCGCAAGTGGGTCGACATGTGTCTACAAATATGGCGGAACAAGTTAATGCTGTTCCGCCACCAACGAATTTCTAGGTCGTTTCCTTAACATCGTTTTGTACGCCTGCTTCCACGCTTTGTGCGTCATGGGAAGTGGGTTAAAATGGGTCTCGAATGTGAGACAAAAATGACCCATTGTTCCGCCACAAACGAATTTCGTTGCCGCTTCTTTCGCATCGTCTAGTGCGAGTTTCTTGTCGTTTTGAGCGTATATTTTCATGTTTCGTGACTGATTGGAAGTGCATCAGAATGGGCCTCGAAAGTAGAACGAAAATGACCCACGGCCCCGTCACTACCGAATTTCGAGGTCCTTCTTTTCGCATTGACTAGTGTCTGTTTTGTGCCGTTTCGTGCCAATGTTTCCACGTTTTGTATGTCATCGGAAGTGGATCAAAATGGACCACAATAATGACCCACAGTTCCACCACAACAAATTTCGAGCTGCATTTTTTCGCATCATTTTGTGCGTGCTTTTGCGCCGTTTTGTACGCCTATTCCCATGTTTTGTGCGTCACCGGAAATGAGTCAAAATGGGCCTACAAAATGGGCCTTTCATTCTTGTTTTGTGCCGATTTGTGCGCCTATTTCGAAGTTTTGTGAGTCACTTTAAGAGGGTCAAAATGGACATCCAATGTGGGAGAAAATGACCCACTGTCCCATGAGTATCGAATTTCGAGGTCCCTTCTTTCGCATTGTTTAGTGCATGTTTCACATTTTGTGCGCCAACGAAAGTGGATCAAAGAGACCTACAAATATGTAAAAAAAAAAAAACATATTTATCACTCTTTCAAGGCCCATTTTGACCCACTTCCACTGACGCACAATGCGACACAAATCAAGCATAAAAAATGTGAAGGAAACGACCTCGACATTCGATGGTGAAGGAACAGCATTAACTTATTCCGCTATACTTGTAGGCCATTTTGACCCATTTTCGTTGTCGTACTAAAGTGGAAATAGCCGCACATAACGGTACAAAGCAGGTCCTAAACGATGCGAAAGAAACGAACTCCAAATTCGATAGTGGCGGAACAATGGCTGTTTTCCTCACACCTTGATGGTCAATTTTGACGCATTTCTGGTGATGCTAAAAACAAGTAGGCGAACAGAACGGTACAGAATACACACTAAACGATGTAAAGTAAACATCCTCCAATTTCGTTGGTGGCGGAATAGCATTAACTTGTTTTGTTATATTTGTAGGTCCATTTTGACCCACTTCCGGTGACGCAGGAAACATACAAACCAGGCACTAAACAATCCGAGAGAAACTACCTCGAAATTTGATAGTGGCGGAACTTTGAGCAATTTAGCTCCCATTTTAAAGGCCCGTTCCACTCACCTTGGTTGATGCACAAGACGAGAACTAGCCGCAGAAAACTTTAAAAAGGCACTAAACGATGCGAATGAAACGACCTAGAAATTTGATAGTGGCGGAATAGTGTGTCCTTTTCGTCCCACAATCGAGGGTCACTTCCAGTAACGCACAAAACGTTGAAATAGGCGAACAAAAGGGTACGCGATGTGAAATTGACGACCTTAAAATTCGATAGTGCCGGAAATCTTGGTCATTTTCGTCCCATCTTGGAAGCCCATTTTGACCCACTTCCGGTGACGCACAAAACGTGAATATACGCTCTCAAAACGACAAGGATATGGCACTAAACGATGCGAAAGAAGCGATAACTTGTTCCACCATGTTTGTAGGCCCAACTGACCCACTTCCGGTGACGCACAAAATGTAGGAATAGGCGCACAAAGCGACAAAAAGCACACACAAAAGATGGAAAACCAAGAACCTCTAAATTCGTTGGTGGCGGAACAAGTTAATCACGCCATGAACACCAATATAAGTATATAATCTAGTTCTTACAATCAAGGGTGAGAACTGCACGGTCTAATACTTTAGCCAAAGCAGAAGCCCAACCGGGATAGTGATGTCAACCGGCTCGGCTCGATTCAGCTGAGCGAACAGCTTGTGCTGGTCAGGTTGGGATGACAGATCGGATGGGCTCAATTGAGCCTATGGCTTGCGCCGGATCGATTGGAGCCAATGACCTGAACCAGCTCTGTTGAGACGAGTCGATCGGCTGGGTTCCAGTCAGTTCAGCTGAGCTGATGGTTGGGGTAAGCAATCAGCTCGGTTCGGTTCGGCTCGGGTGGGCCATCGGGTCGAATTGACTCGGTTGGGTGAACTGTTGACTCGGCTCACTTCTCGGTTTGTCTCGATAAGTGAATGGGCTGTGAGGGAATCGCTTGAGTAGTTGACAACCGTAAACCCAGATCGAGTGGTTTTGAACATGTTTGGCTGGAGTCAACTTTTAACAATTATTAGTTCGAGTCCGAATACTTGCTCCTCCTGAACTCAAATCTAGAACCTCGTCCCCGATGGCGTTGCCTCCTGAAGATTTCTTGACATCCGAGATCGACAGTCAACTCATTTGTAGTATTCAGATGCAAATTCCCTATATTCCATGTTTATACAGTGGTATAATAATAATAATTAGTTATAGTAGTAGTAGCAGTATCATTGATAGTTATATTGTTTATGTAGGATATTTCAAGAGAGTAGTATATGGAACTACACTAAGGATTTAGCTTGAATTGGCTCGTTTTGGCTCGACTCGACTCAAAAGTCGTTCCAAATTCGAGTCGAGTTGGAGAAATTTTTCGAGCCGAGTTCTCAAATCGAGCTCAAAGATGTCTGCTTCACGTCGAGCCGAGTTTTAAAGAAAATTCGCTAGAACTCGCTTGTGCCCATCCCTATTGTATGCATGACCGGCAAATAGAGTTCTTTGGAGGGTGATAAACCATAAACATAATGTATTTAAAAATACTGAGTTTCAGGGCTCTCTTCCCAGGGGGCGTAGGGATTTTAGTCATCCAGTATTTCTTATAAGTGCCTTATTTGAAATACGTAAAATAGTAACAAGTGGAAAACACAATACATAAGCATCTTCTTATCTTCAGTTTTAATTGCTGATTTCAATGCAATTAACAATTACAAGTTTCAATTGTCAATTGGAATTAACACCTAAATGTTTTAATTGCACCCTTTGCGATTGATATTAACAAGTAAGAGCTTCAATTGCCTGGTGACCAATAAACAATTAAGAATTGACGAAAATTGAAAATTTTTTGATGGAATTCAATTGCAATTGAAATTAATTGTTAGTTACAAATTGAAAGCAATTGCAATTGAAATCAATTGCAATTAATTTTCAGAGCAATTACTTTCAACTGATTGATCAGTTGCAATTGATTTCAATTTATTTTGCCCAGCACTGAGCTACACAACACTACCCGACGTGACGGGCACCATGTTGTCGCATCACGTAGTCCATTTTTTTTAGATTTCAAGGGAGACCTGCGTACGTATCTTGAATTGCAGAGGAAGGTAGGTTGTATGCATTAACATTAAAAATGTATGTGCATACCGGTATTGAAATTTGAAACACGTTTAGGCCAAATTGAATTCAGCCAGTGATTGTATTTTCTTTTTAGGAGCTTTTACTTATTAGTTTTGGCAGCTTGCCGTCATCTAAGCTGCCGCTCGGAGCTTTTGTCCCTTTCCTTTAGGTCTGGCACTGATTTTTGGAGATGACTGTGATCATGGCTTAGTTATAAAGAATAATACAGCAAAAAACTAAAACGTAAATATAGTGAGAAAAATAATAACGCGTTGAATGTGCGAGCAGTTTGGCTTTTTCCCTCAGCTGATCTAATAATGACTGTGCCGCACTCAGAACACGTACAAAATAAGTGGCAACTCCGCACACAAGCCCACCTGAAACAAATACGAGATGAAACTTTTGAGTAATTCTTCCAACCTACATTCAAGGTTTCTTTATAATGACAAACAATATATTGTACATTTTACGTTGAACTTCGCTTACAATATTTTGTTCTTTTCTCCAAGATTTTAAGTTCAATCCTCTTCTTTTCCTCATCTAAGATAAAAACAAACGACCTTTTTTACTTATTTGTGGCGTGATTTTTTTCGCACAGGTACTGGACTTCGAGTTTAGCGCTGGAGAGTAGCAGAAACATACGACCTTGATATTCCTCTGCGAGACCAACATCTACTTGTCACGGAGTTCTGTTGCTCGCCACTAGATGACAATATAACGTTCAGTTACGAAAAATGAGCAATTAACGATTTGAAGTGCACTAATTTCACTTGCTGATGTTAACCTATTGCGTTGGTAATGCATCATATGTTTTCCTAAGATAATGTAATTTGTCCTTAGCTTTTTCGTTTCTCTCAATTTCTAAGCAGAAATAGACAAAATGCTTTTGATCTTCACTTGTTCATTTTTCTTTCTATTTGAAATTATATCAAATTTGGGTAACAAATAAATTAATTTTCACTAAGATACAGACAACCTACTAATTACACAAGCATTAATAAGTATAATAATAATCTTGAAATTCCGTCTCGTTTCGGCACAGAAAGTAGAATAGTTTCCTATATAAATCAATGGGGAACATTTTAAAAATGACAGTGATATTCAGTCCTTTTAAGTGGAAAATGTCACCGATCATTAGAAAGTTAATATGGGAACTATTAAATAAAATAAACAGACACGCGTCATTTTCTAATAAAATTACATGGCGAGTGCAAAGCTGTTATCGTTTAATATACATGATTAAAGGAGCTCTGATTTTTCAAATTAAAAGGACCTCAGCCATTTATACCTCTAGAAGCGAATGTTTCTTCATCGCCACCGTGTGGAATACGGGTTTCTTATTTTCCTGAAAACTAGAAAACCGTTTAGGTGGGACACAGACCCCTCCAAAACTTTGATCGTGAAATATCAAAAGTGCTAATTATAGTAAGTCAGAAGTGCTTGAAGAACATGAAAAATTGAAACGACACATTGTGTAGGGACAATATGCAAAACATAAACCAATACGTTTTTTATTTTCTGCGGAAAAACTGTTTTAAGGGGTAAAAGCCCGTCACCCAAAATTTACGAAGTTGAGGCCCGTAAGGCCAGAAGAATTGAACCAAATTGAATGAAATTGTCACAGATATTGTAGACCTAAAATAAGGGAATACGAGTTTCTTATTTTCCTGAAGAAAAAAAAAACCTTTAGGTGGGAACCAGACCCCTCGAAAACTTAGATCGTGAAATATCAAAAGTGCTAATAACAGTATGTCAGAAGTGCTTGAAGGACATGAAGAATTGGGACGACTCATTGTGTAGGTACAATATTGCAAAAAATAAACGAATATGATTTTTTCTGTGGGAAAACGGTTTTATAAGGCAGAATCCCCCCAAAATTTTGAAATTTGAAGCAAAAAAGGCAAGAAGAAGTGCACCGAATTGAATGACATTGTATACAGATATTGTAGACGTAAAATGAGATAATTATGTTTCGTATTTTCCTGAAAAAAAAAAACGGTTTAGTGAGTCACAAACCTATTAAGCCGTTGATTACGAAAGTCTAAATATTTGCGGAAAAATAATGTTGGGGCCCAGGCCCCTTCAGAATAAAGTAAATATTACCGTAATAGCGCAAGAAGGAGTGGACCTAAGCAAATTAAAATGAGTGTAGATATTATATAGTTCCTATGTAAAATAAGGCATTTCGAGTTTCTCAAGTGTCCCTATGACTTTTGCTTCAAATTTGGGAGATCAGCAGCAAACTGGACATAAATCGACACGTGTTCTTGTTTATGCGCAAAAACTTTGTAAGACTTTTTCCACTCCTCCCGCTACTCAAAGCATCGGTCCACTCAACAGCTTTTTTTTTCTTTCAGGAAAATCCGAATCACGTATTCTCTCATCTTACCTCTACTTTATTTGTGCACATTTCATTCACTTTGGTCCACTTCTTCTTGTCTTTTGGGTCAAATTCCAAAATTTTGGACGGGGGCACTTGCCTACAAAAACCGTTTTCCCTAAAAATTAAAAAAACGTGTTCATTTATTTTTTGAATATTGTTTATGCACAAACTTTCGTTCCAATTCTTCAAGTGCTTTACACACATCTGACATACTGTTACTATCACTTTTGATTTTTCGTGATCAATTGTCTGGATGGGTCAGTGCCCCACCCAGCCGTTTTATCCAGGAAATTACGAAGCTCGTATCCTCATTCTACGTCTGCAATATCTGTACACTATTTCAGTCACTTCGGTTAACCTCTTCTTGCCGCTCGGGCGTTAATTTCAAAATTTTGGGTGGGAGGTTTTCCCGCATAAAACCGTTCTCCGCAGAAAATAAAAAAAACATATCCGTTTATTTTTTGCGTATTGTCCATACGTAAATTTACGTTTCAATTCTTCATGTCTTTTACAAACATCTGACACACTGTTACTAGCACTTTTGATATTTCGTGATCAAATATTTGGAGGGGTCCGTGCCCCCAACCGTTTTTTAAGGAAAGTACGAAACTGTATTCTTTCATTTTACGTCTGCATTATCTGTGCACAATTTCATTTACTTCGGTTCAATTGCTCTTGCCTTTAGGGTGTCAACTTTCAAAATTTTTGGTGGAGCTTTTATATTAAACGTTTATGTAACACTTTTCTTTTGTATGAGATTCTATTTTGGGAGGAGGAGAGAAATGCTTTCCCCTGGTATCTGTTTCTTGCTATTCATCTTGCTTGAACTGCTCAAGTAAGATCATTTTGTAACTTTTGATGTCATTTAACTTCGTCACGATAATAAAATTGTCAATCTTGACAATTTGTTTTATTCTCTTAATTACAATTTTCTACACTGATATATTTGTTACAAATTTGAGGTTTGGTCTAACGCCTTTCGAATTCGCAACCAACTTAACCGCCGTGATTTCTGGGTTGCCTGCTATTGCAGGAAATGAGAATTGCAGGTGTTAATGCACTTTTGGAATCGTGTATACAAAAAGGCAAAATGCAAAACCGCTAAGAATTCTCGCTAAAACATGCCGATTAAATGTGACAAGAGCATATGGACTAACCAATATGACCACATAACTTATATATTACAATTAACAACAGGAAGATAAAATGAGTCAAAATGTCTCATTTCAGTTTTCGAATTAAATTCACTTACACTGTTTTTTCCATTCAATTCGTTACACTTCTTATGAATTTGTCATATTTCTTTTCCAGCATTTTACATCTCTAGAGAAAGGTCCAAAACTGTATTCATTATTTGTAAATAAATAAATTTCTAAACAAGAGGGTTTATACTTACCACCCTAGTGCGTAATGCAGTGTAAGATAATAAATTTGACCTTTAATCGTAGCTAGTTATTTATGCCGTCCATGCAAGAGTTGTTGTTGGCGAATTGAGCCTGTCATATCAGTTAGTACAGCAGAAGAAAGTCGAGTAGCAGTAATGGCTATGGTACCCTTATTGTTTTATAAACACAAAATTATACTGAAAATGTACTAGAAGTATGAGAACTTTAATGAGCTACAATGACAATTGGGAGAGAGAATTTAAAACAGTCACATCATCTCCGCATTTACCGGAGCAACTACCGCATTTACGATAAACTCGCAGCCGATAGAAGAATTAAAATATATGCACAAGGAAAGATCAGGTCGGGGAAAAACAGCTACAAGTTCGGCGCCCAGTGCGGTGTACAATGTTTCACAAGATCACGGCAAACATCAGTGAATCAGGGAGCGGGCGAAAGTGGGGTGCGCCGGTAAGGGTAAAGCATATTCTGAAATGGGCATAGAGGCAAGTTTATATTCCAAATATGATATACGCGATGAATGAAGAGGACACAGTTGTGTGAATGTTTTCATCACATGGTTGGGAACTAGATGGAATTTGAAGAAAGTTTCTCTGGATTAACAAAGTGCAAATCAAACTTAACAGTACTGTGAATCACCACAATTGTGTCTACTGGGCTCCTGAAAATTGTCACGCTCTTGTGAACAGGGCGTTGAATGTACTGGAGTTTGTTGTGTGACCTTATTGGTTACTTCTTGATTATCGTAACTGATGAGACGCACTTTGATATCTTGCAGACAATGATTTTGCTTATCACCAGATACATGTATGGTAATGTAGTTTTTCATAATAGTAATCATGTAACATAATGATGCCCGCCTCACTACCATCAAGGTGTCAGACTGTACCTCGATAAAATTGAACCGAAGATAGGTTGGTCCAAGAGGTTGTTCAGTACAGATCTCGGTATCTTGATTCGTACCTCCTAGATTCTACTTCTAGGGGAACTTCGAAAATGACGTGTATCGACAATAAATAAACAGTCAATGAGCTACGTGGAAAGTCGTAGAGCCATGTGGTGCCATTACGCGAATACACTAACAGCACTAACTCGATGCTATGGATCTTGCATACAAGCTGTTGGTGATCATTTCGTAAACATATCACAACCTCGCATGGCCAATCGTTGTCACGCCAAGTCAAATTTGAATGAACCCTGGACTAGCTAACAGCGATTATTTTTTGGTCCCTGGTATACTTAGAGATCATTTGGATAATTTTCGAATTTTTTGCTAAATATGAGGGTGTAACAAAAAGGTACGGCAAAATTTCAAGAGTGGATTCATTATGGATAGACAAGTAAAACGTTCATGTGACCATACGTGACAAATGTATCGTTATGTCCAGTGAGACGTCTGATGTGGTGAAATAGACACATTCTCGTCGCCTTTAAATGGGACTCAATCGAAACCTCGTCAACTCACGTCCTAATTAAAGTAGGAAGACAATGTTGAAATCAATGGGGTTCTGAAGGAAAAAGCTTTCCGACAATATGCATTTCATACATGTGGGGGTACCAGGGCGAACAGTGGAAGAAAACTTCCTTTTTGTTTTTGCATGACGTGGTTACTCTCCCCCGTCCCCCGTGATACCCTCCACATACATGAAATACGTACATATCAATTGAAAGCTTCATACATCAGAAACACATTGATACCAAAATTACCTATTTGTCTCAATTAAAGGGATGAGCTATTGATGTCTAAATTTCGTCAAATTAAGAGGCGTCCAGAATGTGACTATTTCACAGCATCAGACAACTCAATGGCCGTAACTCTGTAACGATGCATTACGTGACATATGGTCGTATAGACTATTTTGCTCGTCTACCCATAAGGACTCAAACCCTTAAATTTTGCTGTACCTTTGGTACACCCTGTATATATGTAAAGACGAAAATAGTTCTTTGACTCATTATTAAAGTATTAAGTTTTGATTTATTTGATTTTTTGAACTATTAGATTTAGTACTCTAACAGCAGTTGGAGCAACAATATTAATTTATCGTTATGTTATTACTATTAATGATAATAAGCTTTGGGTCATTTTTAGTTCAGTGCATGAAAAATATATAAAATAATATAATAAAATAAATTAGTTGTATACAGGATGGTAAGAAATCATTTGAACAAACCTCGGAAGCTAATCCCCGACAGCGAAACCAGTAAAAACGTCCTCTGGAACTTTGTTTAGTGAGGAACAGTTTTGGCGATATAAGACGTCGAAAACGTGGGAAAATGAACTTCAGATCACTGTAATTGAAAACGACACAACGTAGAGAGTGCGGTTTAAAACATAAAACTCGAAATCATACCTGTTCGATTGAAAAATGTGTGTTTCAAAGCTCCGTAAGATGAGAGCGACGTATTCCCCAAAGTAACGTAGGTACTTTCTATAACCTGGCGAGTAAAGACGGATCGAAATCGTTGTGGATGGTGAGATGTTCCACCTGATAACCATAATTCGTCATGATTTTGAAGTAACAAGTCGATATCGCAAAGAGATACAAAAAGGTTAGTTCATAAATGTGGAAGGAAGTAATGTCTCGAGCAAACATGAGTTCAAAGCGACGGACATGTAAGAAGTAGCATCAGAAACTCACAATTCATACTCGGTTCTGCAATAAAACCTTAACTCATTCAGAATGACGTATGCTGTGCAAGTTCAAGAGGCAAAACATCATCCCTTGTTATTTTCACCATAGTTTTGCTACATATGTCTGGCCAAGAAATCACGAGACTAGAGAAGGCACATGGAAATAGGCTAAATTTATGGTGAAGCAACTAAAGGACGAGTAGAAACTCTAGTGTACAATGCAGAATTGCCTTAGTACAAATGCTCGAAGTAACCACCACGAGTTTTGATGGACGGATTCGAACATCGGCACATGGGCCCAAAGTCGACCCATGGGTGAACGTTACGGCAGTCGTCCCAGATACGTTGATCCAACACGTTGATGTCAGGAACTGGGATTGAGTATAGCACAGTCTTCAGGTGATACCAAAGATAGAAGTCAAGAGGATTCAGATCGGGGACTGGGGAGGCAATGCGACAGGTACCCCTTACTATCCATTGTCCTCCTAATTCACGATCTAGATACTGGCTTATATACGTTCTCAAGTGAATAAGAGAGCCATCATGTATGAGCCATATGCGTTTCGCACTGCTAAGTTGATATTTTCCAGTAACACAGGAAGTGTTTCGCGCAAGAACCCCTCATATAGAGCATCAGTCAGTCTTTGCGAAATAAGTTATTGTTCCACCAGATGATATCCCAGAATACTCGCCAATACATTAATGCTAAAGAGTTGTTGGTGATTGGTGGCGATGGTACCATGCGGATTTCCTTTGACACTCTGATGTGTGTTGTGTAAGTCTGTAATAGGACTCCTCCCAAATAGTGTTTAATCCGTAAACAGTAACGTCTAACACTTACTTTTCTGACGAATGAACCACTGACAAATGACTTCCAGCGTGCGAAAATCCGTATCTGTTACTAATGTACACTTTGCCCGTGATACGGGTACAGCGCATTAGCGTCAAATCACGAGCCACAAGTCTTGAACTCATACAATGATGGTTTTCCACCATTTGCAACAACGTTCCGCAAGCTGCGGTGAGCGCACTCAACGCGGTTTTTCCCCGATGTTTTGCCGAGGAAATATTGTACCGGGTTCGGATAGACGCTGATATATAAAGCTGTAAGTATCTTATGAACTGGTTGTTGTAGGTCTGAAAATTGTTCCTGATACAATCATACTGCTACTGGCCCATTTCCATTCTCCTATACATAATTAAAAGCCTCTACGCCTGTTCTCGATACGAATTATAAACCATTTTGCTAACATTCCAAACATTGCACTACCAGGCGCATCATCACATACATACGCTGCTGTAATTGATATGCCTGCCATCACTGCGGTTCCACGAAACGAACTGTCATTCATGCATAACAGGGGAGCTCTCTATCACCCAAATATAGCCTACAAGAATGCAAGTTGTCGTGTGATAAGTTACTTGTGCTCAACAGCGAAAAGTTGACAATGAGCTATTTGGAACACGAAATTTCTTTCGATACACGTTTCCGTCTTCCCCCGACACTTTCGTTTAGTTACGTTGTGTTATAGGCCATAGCACAAACATAAAGCATAATGTAAATAAAACATAGCTTTTTTGGTAATTGCAGTACACATAAGAAAAATTCACTATAACACTACCCTAGGAGCAAATTATCATTCTTCTGGTTAGCACTCGAAGGTATTCTACACTAAACTGTGTTTATTGCATGCCGGGTAGATTCTTTTACACGTATTTATTAACATACCAACCACTGGCCACTGTACGTTAGAACTATTCGTAAACACACGTCACATACGGATTCATATGTCACGAATCGCTAATCAGCCGGCAGTGAAGCCGCGGGAAAAGGAGTATCTCTTAACATGGTACGATCTTCCCACCATCATTATAATTATCATATTATTAGTATTAGTGGTAGTAGTAGTATTACTCGATGTCTAGTGTTATTTTTTGTATTACTAATATGTTTCGCTACCTGAGTATGTTACGCTTTTACTGCTTTGTTTGCGGGGACATATTTTCTATGGTTACCACAACTACATTGTGTCAGCCGTATGAACATGAAGTGTTGGTCCCAGTGATAACATCCAATAAAATCATAATTCCGTGCTTGCTCGTGATTCAGCGATCGTCCGTGCACCAGTGGTTTCTGGTTTTATGACGTCAGTTGCAATCACAGTTGCAGTTGCATTTCAGCTTTTTGCGCATTTAGCATCCTTTGCTTTTCTGTGTCGTGCCTCTCGTTTATATTTGCCCTCATCGACCACCTCAACTCAATGGCATTCCACGATAATTTCGGAACCATGCACTTCCACTGCAACATTTCTATGGAACCTTGATCACACTATCTCTCGTATTCCCTGATATTTTCCTAATGATCTTACACGCGGCATACTATTTCCATGCGCTACTGTTTTCATGCTACGGAACCTTGTTCGTTTGCTTTGATGTCCAAACTCCTTTCGCGAAGTTACAGGGCCCACGTCATCATATAGTGTTGGTATCCAACTTGCATAATATATGTTGAGTCACTCGCCATTTTCAATGGCCTTAAGGGTTTTATTGAAGAACTGAGAATGATTTGTGTTTCTAATGCTTGAGTTTGTGTTTCTAGTAAAGTAACATTGAACGATTTTTACCCCGAGACATACGTATTCTGAGCATTGTTCCTTACATCGCACACTATCTATCTATCTATCTATCTATCTATCTATCTATCTATCTATCTATATATATATATATATATATATATATATATATGTGTGTGTGTGTGTGTGTGTGTGTTTGTGTTGGGGTGTGTCTCTGTGTGTGTGTGTGTGTATTTCAGTAATTTTGGTTACCTAGATTACTTTTAACCATATTTATTACATTCTGGAAAAGAGTGGTGTCGAGTTAGGTATTCCGAGTGGGAGGGGGTAAATATAAAAATGCTAGAAAACCATCTGTATTAGTTTCGAATCCATAGTTGTCGGGGTCGTTTAGGGAAATATTGTAATTTTCGATTCCACTTAACTACAATTAAGCTCGTATTTGCTCCCATGGGGATTACGTAGTAACCTAGAAATATCAAAATCAAACAATAAGAGCGTCGCTACGTTAAAAGTTGTAGATGTAATGCCACGTAGGACCAAATTCAGCCCCAGCGGTGGCAAAACCAGCCTAGATCCCCTTAAAAAATGGGTGGGACAGACACAAAAATAATTACAAACATTATGGATATTAGTGTAGAATCCATAATTTTGGGGGTCGTTTAGATAAAGAGTAATACTCTACATGTCATTTAAGTTGAGACCCGTTACCATCCTGAAGGGATGTGTGAAATTGTGACATGTAAAAAGAGTGGAAAATGATCAATGTTAGTTTCGAATCTATAGATTTGGAGTCCAGAAGTTCATTGGGAGAAAGTCTGATAACCTTTAAGTTCAGTTTCCAGTAGGAGTTAAACCCTGAGCATAATAATGGAAAACAACTAAAATTTATATCGAATCCATGCTTTTCTGATTTTCTAAGTTGATTGTTGACACTTCTTCTCTCAACGTTCGTCTCATTGTAGTCTCAATGTTTAGCTCCCATTAGTACCCTGGGTATGTTGGAAAGGGTTAATATGCAAAAGAATCGAAAACGACGATATTAGTTTGGGGTGAAAGGGGATGAAAAATAAAATGCGTGAAATGACATATTAGAGTCGAATTTATAATTTGGTTTCGTGGAGGTATTAGATTATAATCGCAGTGATATTTATTGCCTCGTTTCAATTTACACGAGCAGCATCGATCAGCACAGCTATTAATATTTTCATGTATGTGTATAAATGCATATTCCTGCGTAACAACTGAAGGTCTGGAGCAACTTTACCAAATTTGATAGACATATTCCGTTGAATCTTTAAAAAAATATATTGTGGTCGTAAACCACCCCAAGGGATTGAAGTTGGATCCACGTATAAAAATAATATAAAACCACTGATCTTATTCTGTTATCGATACTTTTCGAGGTCGTTGAAATGAATACTCACACCCCCAATGGCGTTTAAGTCCACATTTATCCTCATATGCAGAGGATGAGTTGATGGGAGAGCTGAAAAGTAATGTGTCAAAATTACTCAAATATTTGTTGAACTCATAGTTTTCGGTGTAAGGAAACCGTGTTTAAAAACTTTGGAGGATAGTTTTACCCACACCAAGGTGGGTTTTCTAGTGTTATCAATTTCTCATCGTGAGAAGAAACTACCATCGCAACTAATGTAGGTATGAAGCCACTCTTCGCAATCGGGAAAAAATCGGGTAGGTGTTTATTTTTCCTCTTGTAAATGAAATAAGACATGTGAAAATTGTCTTAAATGTAGAAAAAAGTAACACTTATAGTGTAGAAGAAAGTATATTTCTTTGAGATATAACAACATAGTACTTCTAAAATACAGTATGTATACAGGCGAGCTAATGTTTTCTTTGTCTCCTGCATTTCTATACGTAAAAAAAGAAAACAATTCTAATAAAAGAAAATACAGCGAACAAATTAAATGATTCATCCATAGTTGAATGAAAAAGACACAGGAGAAATGAAAGTAATCGATTTGGCAAGATTATGAATTACAGTGTCTAAGACATTCATTAAAGTAGCTCAATCATAGTGGTTAGCTCTGTGGTAAACCGCTTGAGTTCAAATCCTAAGGTCACGGGCGCGGTGGCTCAGTGGTACAGCGTTCACCTCCTGTGCTTGGGGACCCAGTTCATTCCGAGCTCGCGCCGTGTGGACTTTGTGGTGGACAAACACCGTGATCGTAGGTTTTCTTGAGGTTCTGTCGTTTCCTCCGACTTTCTTCATTCCACTATTTCACTAATCTCCCATCATCACCGTCTCCTTTAGCTTAACCGGCATAAGCGTGGGACCTAAAACAAAGATTTGATTTTCAAATCCTAAGGCCGTTACTTCTATTCCCTTTTGGGCCAAATTTGTTTGGTATGTATTTTCTGTTTTCCCCAATGTATGAGTAATTATACAAAGTAAATACATTAAAGTAAGTACATTAAAGTATTTTCATAGAACCAATTCACGACGTAAATAATTATTATGTTTGAAATGTAACATTTGAGATGTGGCAGGTGTGGACAGAACGTAGGTATATTATATTTAGGTTAAATACAAATTAAGTAAAACGTGTAATGTCAATACATAAGTGTGAGTTGTATACTTCTCAGCAGCTATTTGTCATAAAAATACTTTTCAATACTATCTTTATCTCATGGGATATACAGTACGTTCTTCAAAATAGAACTATAATAGTTAAAAGTGATATTTTCGTCTGGTGTTTAATTCACTGCTACATTTGTATATTATAAATTCCGTTTCTTCCCCTAATGTAGTGTTTTCCATCCTTCTTTACTTGGCATACACTTCGAAAAACTTCCATACTTCTGGCCCCCATAATTTTACCTTTTTTATTCTAAGTCATGAGTGACCTTTTCTTGACTTTTTTACTACCTGAGATAGAAATTTGAGTCGAATTGAATTAATTTGTGTTTAACGTCCCGTTCAGCAGTAACCCAATATTAAACGTGGATCTACCGATTAACGTGTAATTCGAACCACATGAACTAGCATCGCGAATCGAACCATAGTCTCCCACACCAGAGATACAGCTTTGAATACACAAATATCCGTTAATACTACTACTACTGCTATACTTCTATTACACTGATACTACTACTACTACTACTACTACTGCTTCTACTACTACTAATACTACTATTACTACTACTGCTACTACTACTGCTACTAATACTACTAATACTACTATTACTACTACTGCTACTACTACTACTACTACTACTACTACTAAAAATAATAATAATAATATCATATTCTCACAAGGTTATACTTGTTTGCAGAAATATTTCCACATACGATGCTAGTGTATTACAGTTTCTTTCCTGTATTAGAAAACATTACAATGAAAATGAAAGACAGTATGTAGAACCTTCAATATTCATCAGTTTGCACGTTTATTACTTAAGTGACAAGAACGACAACACACAATTTGCTTAAAATCTCTCTCGTATCGAGCATGAGAAACGTAACACGTCCGCAGCGACATATGAACAACATCAAACTTTTCCATTCTAGTGTGCATATTCAAAATAATTACATATCACAATAATTTAGATCAGAATATCCTACTGTATGTGGAAAAAAATCAATATAACACCTCTGTATCTTCCTACTGATATGTCTAGACCATACCTCTAATTTAACAGTGTGGGTATTTTCTTTCAGGTAACGGAGACTGATCCTGTTATCCTATTTCAACATTTCAAGAGTTCAGTTGATATTGCGTAAACGTCCCCTTGAGCAGTGAATGTAGTGATTAACCTGGAACCCAAACCACATGAGCTGCCGTCGGGAATGGAACCGGATTCCTACGCCAAAGTCGCGAATTCTAACCGCTTAGCCATGAATGGAGCGCGTTGTTAATCATATCAGCCGAGTATAAAACTGTTTGAAATAACTGATAGGAACGTGCAAAGAATTTTTACATCACTGAGAATTCCGCTGAGTCCTGAGATCTGACTTTAGAAAAGAGTCTGTATACCTCTTCTACTTCTAATCATAATGTATTCTTTGCCGAACAGCACAATTACATATTAGGAATATGCCTATCATGTTCCCTCAGATACATGGGAATGTGCGCAGTATGTGTCTTATGTACCTATGAGGGAGAAATCACATAGATGGCAAGTGATAGTCACTGTCTATATCGGCCCCTAGGTACATATCTGACATGTACGTGGGGAACGTGTCTAGTATGATCGAGATATGTTCTTGGCAGAAGCGAATATCTTCCACAGCACTTTAGGTACATTCAAGTTGCGTACAGAACATGTATTTGTTCTGTTTAGTATACACTATACATGTGCCTTGCAGTACCTTATATACCTCAAGTACCTCAAAGCAGTATACCTGACTCTTATGTACCCTATATATCGTCCCCCTTAAACAAGGAGTACCCATAGTGATATTGATCAATTTTGAGTACATTCTTATTCTTTATTTCTAACTATTAGTAATACCTAAATAATTAACTGATGACATATGTATGAGAGATTCATCTTAATTTTTATTCATCTGTTATGTCATCTCTTTCTTATAAATTCATCTCCCAAATTTCGTGCATTTGTTGATTCTTTTTTCTAAGCCATTGTGTTGTTTCTAGAAGGAACAAATGCATGAAATTTGGGAGATCAATTTAGAAGAGTTTACGTAAGTGATGAATTAAAATTAAGATGAATTTCATATAAATGTGATCAGATATTTATTTGCGTATCTTAGAGATAAAGAATAAAAGCGTACTCGAAATTATCCATTTTAAAAAGAGTATTTCTGTGTAGGACAAGGGGTTCCGGTGTTTGAGATGGACGTAGAAATTGCATATCTGAGTGCAAGAGAGTTTAAGAGGTTGATACTGCAAAAGTAAAACAGAGAAACAACTTTACCAAGTCTATTCACAGTGTTTTCAACGCCGCAAATAAACTTTCGCCATCACATCTCATCAGCAAATTATACTACTTAATAATATTCAAAAACTAAATAGAACAGTTAACATACCGTATACATACATAACTACTGCATCCAGGAAGTGGAGCAGAAAGCACGAGAAATCCTTGCATGTTACTGAGCATGAGCAAATGCAAACAGCTGACTGTCATTCATGCGTCGTGTTGAATCAATTCTGCGTCATAAGTATCTCAAAAGTGTGCACATAAAGGACGTACCACAATCATGAACGATATAGTCCCAAGTGATGACATAAAAAACAAATAACTGTCACAGTGTGAAACTGATCCAGGTATATAAATACAATATTTGTTATACATAGTCGCAAATATCAATTAGGTGTAACAAGTATCTAAAACTTTAGGAAGCTAAAGTACATAATTAGCACATAAATACCATATGTGTCAAGTGTCCGGTACCTAGAAAGTAGCTCGGGTACTTTTATGGTACATGCCTTGCACATCTTTTGCTGTTATGGCTCTGATATGCGTTCGATTTATTTACTTCCTCGTCAAAGCTATCGTCAGAATTAGAACGATCACAAAAAGTATTAAGTAAAAAAAGAAGCTATTCGGCATAGCCATTCAACTTGAGGAAGCAACTTGTAGTCCACTTGTTGACTATACTTCGTCCAACTAGACCATAAACTTAGGGGTCGCGGTGGCTCAGTGGTAGAGCGTTCAGCTCCAGTGCTTAGAAAATGAAATTAAATTTTTTACGTCCCACGGTTATGGCGGTTAGGCTAAAGGAGACGGTGGTGATGAGAGATGCCTGAAATGGTGGAATGAAGAAAGTAGGAGGAAACCGGAGAAAACCGAGGAAACAAACGCACACGGTGTTTATCCACCATAAAGTTCATTTGTCGGGAGCAGGGTTTGAACTTAGAGTCTGGGTTCGATTCCACCCCATGCGAAGTAATCTTTGTGGTGGACAAACACCGTGTCCGTGAGTTTTCTCGGGGTTCTCACGTTTCCTCCCACTTTCTTCGTTTCAGCATTTCATTCACTTCCCATTACCACTTCTATTTTAGAATTGCCGGCATGATCGTGGGACGTAACACTCAAAGATTTCATTCCATTTTTAGACCATAAACGAAATCAACAACAACCTGAATTTTTGTAACAAAGTCGAAAATTGAGAATGAGCCCTAGCAAATTGAGTGCCCTTAAATTTCTGTGTAGACGTTAAAACTACAAAACGGTTTTCTTCTAAATAGTTAATTGTATCCATGAAGCCACGATTCACACAATAAATATCACCTTGTTGCAATGAGAGTCAGTAGACCGTTTGGATCTGGAAACACACATTTTACTTTTGGCGTGTCATTTGTGAATGCAGTATGGCTCAAGTATACTTACAATATAACTGATCGTAGCATAAATAGTAAATGGCTTACATTGACATGACCGGCCTAAAGCCGATTCTACCGGTTGCTCCAAATCGGGCCCCGCGCCTAAGGGGGCCCCGTGCTAGTGCCGTCTAATCTACCCTCCAGTGCCGTTTTAACAGGATATTAGGCCCCATAGCAAACAAATGTGTTGCGGTCCCCATAGCAAAATTTTGCTTCTAATACATGTAATTAATACATGCCATTCTGCTCGCGGGGCCTTCAATGCTTGTGGAGTCTCTGAGCAATTGGCACCGTTAAGATGGCTCTGTTACTCTCGATTGCCAAGTACACAGAACAACATATTGCAATACAGATACATCGATGGACTCTACAAGGAAGGATATAGCCTCTTCCTAACAAGCAAATGAATAATTTGTATTAAGTTTCCGGGCATATATATCCATTTATCCCTTTTGCACCGTAGGGTACACAAGCATTCAATAGGAAAAAGGAACTGCTAACATCAAGAAATGTGTCCTTGGACATTCGAAAACAATTGATTAGGATTCTGGTATGGAACGTGGCACCTTACAGATCAAAGACATAGACACTCAGAAGAGCTGAAATATTCGAGCTCGAAGCATTTGAAATGTGGTGTTAGCGCAGAATGCTGCTCATTTCATGGAACGAAAGGGAATAGAATGAAGACTTACTAAAGGAAGCTAATAAAGGACGATAGATCATGAAGATAATAGGAAAAAGAAACAGCACGCTTGGCTATCTTATTCGACACTCTCATTGGATTACCATATCGATAGAGGGAGAGGCATGACAACCAGGAAGAGGAAGAGAAGGATACAATATTTAGATGCAGTCACGAACAATAGACCTTATCAACGTATAACACAGCTCTCTCAAGAAAGAGAAAAGTTTAAAATTTCCATCTTGGCCACCAACCTATGGTTGAGGTGAGAAAGAACAAGATCAAATAAAATGAAATTTTCAAACTAGAAACACATTGTTGCTGATCAATTATGTTTTTGGCCACTGTGCTCGTCTTAATGGACAGAAACACCTCCAGTGCAGTTGTTTTATTATGCTTGTTTCTTCATATTCCAGAATTGTCTGCCATGTTTGGTCAAGAAATTTAATTTCGACATCGATACGTTTACTTCTAAGAAAAGAAAAATAACTATAAAATAATGGTACAGAACCCTCTTGAAAAAATGCGAGGCACAAGGGTGAAATATGTATTTTAAAATTAATTCACTGTTTGAATTTCTATTTGAGTTATTGCTCTGAAAAATTAGCTGTATAATAATAAAATTAGCTGAGAGTTTTCCCCAGAATACTTTGCAGATGAAAAACGTTATAAAGGGAAATAGGTATAACCACTAAAAAAGCAGAGAGAGCGCATTATATACAAAATGAAATGAAATCTTTAAGTTTCACGTTCCACGTTTATGTCGGTTAGGCTAAAGGAGATGGTGATGATGAGAAATTAATGAAACGGTGGAATGAAAAATGTGTGAGGAAACGGGAGAACCCCGAGAAACCCACAAGCACGTTGTTTGACCACAATATTGCTTATAAACACTATGGTGCAGGTTAGTTGTAAACCTGGATCCCCGCAAAATGTTCCCAATCGGGCCCCGCATCACCTAAGGCCGGCCATGTACGTAGAGGCTTCTTTTCTCCAGGGTCCAGGATGTGGTTTCCGTTCATAGTCATTATTCGACCTCGTGCCATATCGAACATATCTCTTAAACTCAAGGTTGGTTCCAAATAGTCAACAGTATTGTAAGGTTATGTTACAACAACAACTTATTCAAATGTTATGAGCTCTTCCTAGGAACAGGCCGCGACTCCTTATTTATAGGGTGAAATGGCGGTTTCGAAGCACGTCATGACAGATGCACACATATCCGAAACTTTCTGATCTCTTCCAAGTCCATTTATTCGAGCACTAACACTATACGAATTGCCAGCGGGGAGTTTAAACCAAACTAATTACCATAGTTAAATGACAATTCGATTATCAGCTTCACTGTGACTACCACATGCTTTTTGAAGGAGGTATGTTTATGAAAGTTATATTGATATGCAGAGCCATTAGTGACGAGTAAAAAACATAAATTCGATCATCCATGACTTCTGACAATATTCGTGGAAGCCAAAATGATTATGGCGTAAAGCGGGTTGAATATCTTTTAGACGTGTCCAACTTTGGTTCTCCTCATTTTACAGAAAGTTACAGCGAGGTTATCAAATCATGGTCAAAATAAACTATAGTTGAAATGCTCCTGCTTCCATGTTGGAAAATAGAAGATATGCAGTGAAAAATAAAACAAAAATATTTAAATTAGAATATTTTCGAAGCGCTTTTCGTTAGAAATTTGAAGGGCGAAATTCACTGTTTCCTATTCACGGTAACGTCCCTCAAGCAACGTATGTTCATTACCTCGTAACTTAAGTCGTTATCAAAATATGGACGATTTTTGATTTTCGAATTTTTACAATAACTTCGAAGTTCGAAGGAATTTGAAGTTGATTTTCTAGCTAAATTTTCATGGGATAAGGGTATAAGATATTTTGGGTATAAGGTACCTGTGGTATACTTATCACAGGTATCATCGTAAAAGCACTTTTCAGCCCCTTATCCGGCCATTTCCTTTGAGAATGTTCACCCAATATATAAAAACGCTGAAAATTAGGAACAAATTATAGTTGTAGGTTATTGGTGCAAAAGTTGTAGAACTTGGAAGTTGATAGGTAATTAGCATTATTGGTTGATATAAAACAATACCAATTTTATAGTTTGAACTTAGTCACTACCGATAGTATTAGGTCATTAATGGAAAGTTATCTTTATCTGAAATTTAATTCATTGATTTCTTTCCCTGGCTTTAAAGTTTGGACTTGGAATCTGATAGGTAATTATTATAGCTTGTTGATATACATCAAGAATTTCGCATTTTGAATCCTAGAATTGGCTCATAGGCTATGGTTGTTGGTAGAAAAATGCTATTCTAGGTGCATCCAGATAGCTTGAGCAATGGAAAGTAATTCTTGATCGAATCTGTTCTGCTGTTTTTTTTTAAGTAGCAAAAGTTTTCATTTTTTAAAAAATATGCTTATTTTTTTCGATTACTATTTCAATATTTTCAAACATTAGGATTAGATTTGTAACTAACATTCTCAAGTCATTATTTCAGATCCCAATCTGATTGTGTGATAAGTTGAAAAATTATTCTTGATATAATGTAACTGGTTGATCACTTTCAAATCATTTCTTCATATTTTTTCAAAGCTTGAAAAATTATGCTTCAAATTAGTTTTGACTACAATTTCAGAAGTACTGGTTTTTAATAATTTTTGAAACTTTTGATTTAAAAATTTCATTTTGAAAATTTTGGTTTGAATCTCTTTCGTATTTTGTGTAATATTTTTATTATTTGGTTTGAAGATATTTGTTTATTTTTTTAAATTTATCCAAATCTTGCCCTCATTTGAAACTTTAATTCACAATCATTATTAATAGTACATGTCAAGGCAAGTTTTTGCAACGTCAACTGGATTATATGATACACTTATAATTTTGTAATTGTTTATAATTGATATATTTTGGTTGTACATGGAATATAAATACGTATCTTTTAAATTATAATTTTATCTATTGACTCGTACGTACTGCACTGGTTTACCACATATTTCCACGTCAGATGTAGGATACAGATAGTGTTGGTACACCTAATTTGGCATTTATTGTAAAAACTTGTTTTGGGGCTGGAATTTTAATTTAAATCTTCTCAGGTCTATGGCGATATCGAGAGGTGGAAAATGAATACCTATATTATGAGAAATATTTTTATCAATATATGTATGTATCCAGAAACGGTGTCCACAAGCTTGAGGCAGTCTACGTAAATATTGCACAATATAAGTTATACATTTTTTTTGAAATAGTACTCTTACAGAAATACATTCTCTTGGAACACGTTTCAACAGAACGTTTCACACACAATCACACACAACTTTGTGAATTTGATCCATTTAGTTTATGAGAAAAACATGATATTGCTTTCACATGCAAGATTATTTTCTTCCGAAGATATTTACCATTTTCTGACAAAGGTTTGTACGTAGCTGTACTTCATAGTTTGCGCGTAATGATTTCATAATAGTTACACTAAGTTTACAGAAAATAATCGCTAATTCTGTCGAATGGTGTATTTAATATTTTTCACTCTTCAGTGTCTACATTCACACCAAATTATTCTTGCTTACCAATTTTATTAGGGCCTCAAACGAATTATCATGTTTTATCTAAATGTATTTACTAGACAATAGTTTCCAAACAAAAAATTCTTCGCAAACTTTTAGGTGAATTGTGTACATCTTTCCCTCTAGAATGCTCTTGCTAGAACCAGGTGATTGTTGCTTTAACGTTCATGATCTTATGATGGCGTAGCAAAATACATTACAAGAATTTTAGGAATAATAAAAAATGGACCAAAAGATTACGATCTTCGCCAAGTATTTTAGTAAGATCCAAAAAACGCATCAAATGATTTCGATCTTGACCAAAAATTAGTTTTTAGATCAGGGAACACAACATTTATGAATGGCACCTAAATCGAGTTTACATATGTTTTGCAGACTAAGCACATAATACTGAGTCAAGTGATAGCCTGGGTCTGGTTACACTATATGTAGTTCTCCAGATATAAGGCGTAATTTTTTTTGTTTTAATGAATTATATTTAATCCTCGATCAGGAGCACAACATTTTTGGACGGTCCCAAAATGGAGTTTTCGTATTTTCAACTGAATAAACACTTCACACTGACATGAGATAGGTAAAAGTTTGGGTTTGGCTACAATGTATGTACTTCTCCAGATATAAGACATGCAATAAATTATTTTATTGAATTGTATTATATCATTTGATCAAGAAATAGAATATTACTGACCCTGCAAAATCCAGTGAACGAAAAAGCAGATCCGTTAAATATTAAGATTGAATTATGTACTAAATCACGATGAAGACTACAACTAATACTTTGTAGCATAAGCATAAAAATCTGGTGTTAGAAAGCTTAATAGTTCTTCGTGTTTCGTGGCATCTATGGGTAAATATCTTGCATAACATATTTTATTTTTAATATTTTTTAAAATCAACTGCAATTTTAATCTAAAATTTTCTGAAATATCTTGGATTAAAAGATTCCTTCTTCTAGATTAATAATCTTGCTAAATCATTTCACCATGTAAGGTGTATTTGTAAACTGTAAATAAGTAGATATGAATATGCTATATTGAACACTATCATGAAGGAGATTTGTATGTGAGAACAACAATCAACACGTTTTAAATGAATTTGATGTAATTTTGATGACGTTTTACAAACTTATTCTTAAATGTAATAATGCCTCGTTATAGATAAGTATCTTCAAAATGAAAGATTTAAAACGGTGATTAAGAAACGTTTGAAAAAATTAAATCAAAATTTTAAATATAAAATATTACAAAACAAGATTACCAACTAAAACATTTCAAAACAACATTTGCAAACGAAAAAATTTTGAAACAAATTTTCAAACATAATTAAAAAAATTGAAACTAAAATTTTTCAAACCAAAATTTTCAAATTAAAAATGTAAGTATTCAACGAGAGATCAATCTTTTTAGAGCAGAAATTAAATATTTTAAATAAATTTAAATTTAGATATGAAAGTCATCAGGTAATCTTATTGCAGAAATCATAACTTTGCACTAATGCCCGTAGATCATGAGTCATACTTACAACACTAGGATTCATGTATTTGCAAACTAAAATTTAGAAAAATAAACAAAATCTGTTAAATTGGTTAATAAATCAGATTGCATTAAGAAAACCTTTCCATCAATGATTTTAGACTATAAGTTGAAGATAAAACTGAAGGAATGAAATTATTACATATCAATAGGTTTCAATAATTACCTACCAGGTACAGGTATTGCATATATTTCAGTCTAAAAAGCAACTACATTTCTTTAGCAAAACACACATTTTCAAGCAAAAACAATGTGATAAGAAAAACGTTACATGGTTAACCGTCAAACTTCAACGTTAACTTTAACGTACATTCTTTTAAATTTCAACATACTTTGTAAATGCAATATTAAAGTTAGAAAAATTTGAAATTAAAATAAAGTGTTTTGGAAAAGGTGATAAAAAAACTATTTTTTCTCAAAGTATTAAATATTAAAAACGAATTTGAACATTATCACACAACCAAACTGACCATGTATAACTTTATTGTAGATTCCTCCTTAGGCTAAGAGTCATTACTACATTTCTAAGATCCAAAGTGTAAAATTATTGACTAGTATAAAAATAAGTTACAATTATTACATATCGGGTTTCAAGTCAAAAGTTGAAAGCTACAGCTTGAAGTCAACCAAAGAGACTTCAATAAAGATACCTTTCCACTAATGACATCACACTATGAGTTGTGACTTAAGTTCAAATTACGAAACTGATATTTTTTCATATTAATTGATGTTGATAAATACGTATCAAATTGCCAAGCTGTGAAATTTTCACGCCAATAATGTAAAACTATAAGTTGTCCATATGTTCTAACAAGTTAAGGTGATACATTAGGTAAACATCCTCAAATACAAATATTGCAATTTTTTACCTATGCAAGAATACAAATTAGATAATTCAAATTTATTAGAGCCTTGCGAATGGTTACGAAATTTTTATTTAATAATGCCAAAATGTAAGAGTGTGTCAAATGTACTTCTCCCCATTTCAAAGTATTCGATTCAATGTAAGACGAATCCTCTGATTCTATGTTATAATCAATCTTATGAAACGTTAAACACCAAATTCGAAACTTGCGTCTCGTGCTATTTCAATTCTTTTGCAAAAATATAAATTTTCCCGCCAAATATGAAGTGGAACTTTTGACAATTAGGTACACATTAAAGAGAAATAACAAGAACCACTCAAATTTAGATAATTTCTGGAGAACATTTATCAATATATATTTTTACCTAAATATATTCCTTAATTTAAGAGGTGATGCAAGGTACCCCACTAAATGTTAAAACGAGATCATCCATGTACTAATACTATACGATAGTAAATTGTACATATAATCATGTGTTGTAGGAAAGCCTAATAAAAGAAGATAAATCAAATTAATAAACAGGAACTACTGATGTGATTATTTTGCTATTTTAACTTGCATTGGCAAGAATAATTTGAAAAATGGAGAATAATAATAAGAACCGGGCACATTTATAGAGTTGTATATTAGGGTTCTAGAAACAATTTGCCAAATTGTATTTCTAAAAATTCGCAAAGGGGTGGTATTATGTACAATAACAAAATTCGAAAGAAAGTATGATTATACCTCTGCCTAATGAAAGACAATTTACTATATACTCATCTATTGATCCATATTGCACTAAAAGTTTATCAGAAAGGATATAATTGGTAAAATAAAAAAACTATAACATTTTGAATATTGAACAGTTTATTACTCATAGAATGGGGTTACTGGACTAATAAAATCTGCATAAATATATTTACGGATCCTAGGGAAAATTTATGTTTTAAATCGTGTGCCAATGTGTCCCACCGAGTTGTGCGTCATTGTATATATCTGTTAAGAAAAAGAAAACTGATCATGCAATACATGCTTAACCATATTATCATGGAATGTATCGAACCTTAAACAACAAGAGAAACGAGGGCAATAACCTCAAAATTTTCAATTTTTAGAAATTGCTTAGACATAGAAGCGTTTACCTACACAACCAAATTACAAAATTATATATTCCTCTTCTAGAGAATATTAACCACATTTTATTTCTTGACGATTACTATGTACGCGCCATAACTTTGAGATGGGTGTATTAATTAGTATAAGTAGTACAAAAGAGATCAACGACATTATATCAAACCATAGAATAACACAACGTGGTGAAACTTCATGTAAGAAGAAAAATTAGCTCCATAAGCTACCACAAAGTAGGCCAAAATGCGTACGTTGATATTTTAACAATTGTGGACACATAGAAGGGGATAAGTAGCATGAATCAAATTTACAGAAATGTATATTTGTGTCCTAGAAAACATTCACCAAATTTTATTTTCCGATAATTTCCAAAACAAATCAGTGGTCTTATGTACCCCTCTCAAAATTAAGGAGAGAATCAACAACGTACATACGTCTCATGAAAGAAAGGGGAACCCCATACTCTAGCAATAGATCACGTAAGGTAATAAAGCTTCAACAAAGAAGGTAAAGACTGTCAATTACCGACTGAGTAGCGAACAATTGGCCGGGTTAATAATTTGCAATTTTTTTCTTGAGAAAGCGGTATGCTCGACCACCCATATTTACAGTAATATAGATTTAGGTGCTAGAGAATATTAAGCTAATTTTGTTTTCTGATGGTTATGTAATGTTACACAGTTAAGCTTCGAAGTCCTAAGCCGGACTCAAATTATGGGGCGAGACGCCCGTGCTTTTCTAATTGTGTGTGTTGCAGAAAAAGAAAGAAAGGGAGAACGGAGTCAGGTGACGCTTTGATTGTATTAGCAATCTGATGTCTTATTGACAGCAACCCACACGCATGTAATAGTGGCATGACCCTGGCTTTGATTTACCTAAATCACAGCGCCGGGTTGCGGCTGTAAATTTAGTTAACACCACGCAAGCGATAAGTTCATAAAAATATTATGTATTTGGAGCTATGCGTGAAATAAAAATGTATTACTAATTGTAAAATAAATACTTCAGCCCCGGCGTGATGGGGGAAAATCATAGAAAAACTAAAAGTCTTGGCCACTATTAAGCACGCGCGTGAAAAAGTTTCTCCAAGCTCGTCAAGGCTCGTGACGTAGCTTTCGAGCTACGTCATAACTAGCAGAAAATGAGTGCGCTATAAAAGCGAGGCCCTTCGCCGAGCTCAAGTTGATCGTTTCCAGCATTCGTCTAGTGTTCTTGGATCTTCGTTCCGGACGCTCGCTATAAAAACAGGTATGTGATTATTTTTCTAAGTTCACCCCGAGACGGGACGAGCACCTTAAGACTTGTTAGGGATCAATATAAAGTTTTACTAAAAAAACAATGAGACCAAGTTTCCACTTCGAAAATTATCTTTTCCCCTTTGGGCCAATGCAAGTTGCAAGTGCGAATTATCAAATTTACTATTGTTAATCAATCGCGGCTTAACATAGTAACCTTCTAGCACCCGGTAATGTAGGGGTTGTGCCCATACATGTTATGTAGTAATAATCTAAAGTTGTAATTGCAAGTAACCAAGTTGTAAAATTCTTTATATTTTCATTTTTATTTTTTTCTCTATTCTTATAAATAAAATGTAAGATGGAAATGGTCTCATTAATTTAGTCATGCTATCTCTCCCTATCTGGACTCAGTTCACAGTCTTCATATATTACCTGGGTTTCAATTTCCAGTACAAGCTCTACTTCTAAAATACGAGTCTCCCCCCATTGTTGAAACTTTTAGTGCACTTTCTCGTCATCTTCGAACCAGTAAAGCCGAAGACGTCCCGATACTGAGGCTTAAAGGGAGTTAAACTCAGTACCAACTTTGACATACTGAGTGGAGAGTAGAGGAGTAATCTCAAATACGATTTCACGAAAGAAAGTGTATACAAATACAACGACAATCTCAGAAAACACATAACAGTTTTATGATGTTCGGTGTTCGCCGGGTAACGAACTGCGTTTCTTGAATCCTTAAACAAGTCTCTGGTGTCGCTCACTTCATAGGTGAACCAAAAATGTCAGTTGCGTTTCAGGGCAAATCGCGAGTGAATTTTTATCGAAGAGTTTTTAATACATAAAAGTGTAACGTGTACGCGAAGTTTTTTTTGACTAGTCCAGTGGTGTATCTGTACTATGTAAAGTTAGTAAAGTTCAGTGGCGTACTTGGACTAGGTGGTGTTCAGCTTATGACTCTGATATACAAGTATAATCTTTCTGCTCTAAATAGTGCGTATTACAAGGAGTGAAGTAGCGACGAAAATTTTCTATTCTCAACTTCTCTCGCTTTAAGTTGTTATAAGTCAAAGGAATAGTTCCTAGGTTCCGCAGAGCAAGACTCAGTTTACCTCACGACGTTTTCTTGTGTAGTGATGGAAATGTAAAATCGGGACGCGAGTGTTAAGACAGAATTCAGCTTTTGTCTCATGTACTTGCAAAACCCTAAATCTGCTTATGCTTCTGCTATTTTTGGTGGGATTACAGTCAGTTTATCTCTGGGCAACAGAACCGCCCGTTTTACGGAATGAAAGTTCGATACGTTTTTCCGGCGATGAGTCGCTAAAATCCCTACCACTTATTTGGGGAGGATCACAGGCAGTTTATCCCTAGAAAACAGAACCGCCAGTTTCACGGGATGAAAGTTCGACGGTCTGTCTGGCGATAAGTGTCTAAAATCCTTTCCCATGCAAGCTTGGGAGTCACAGGTATCTTATTCTCTTGGTTCAGCAGGGCCCCCCTGCACTAGGGGTGCATGTCCGACGGCTGCCTGGGAATAACTGCCTAAAACTCTCATTTATGCAAATGCAACAAACCAAAAACCAAAATACAGGTACATGATCCAATGGTTGAATGTTCGTAATCCCCTCTGTGAAAAAAATATATTTTTTTAAAAAAAAGTGAAGTTTAAAAAAATGAAGTTTAAAAAGAAAACAAGTTAAAGAATAGAAGTAAAAAGTAAAATAATAATAAGTGAACAAATAAACATTTTCTTTTATAAACAGCTGTCTAGTCACTTTCCGTTTTCCTTTCTAAAAAGTAAAGCCAATATTATAAAGAATGGGAAGTTGAGCATTCAAGTTCAAAGGAAGCTAAATAAAGATATTGAAATAATAATAAGTATCATAATACGTAAAAATTTGACGTAGCATTTCCGAGGGAAGTAGCTATCAGTGATTAAATTCCTATTATATCAGAGGAAATAGGTTGATTACACACTGCCCTGGTTTAAGAGGCCACTGACTAGAAAAACTGATGTATTCATCAAAAATGAGTTTTGCGCAGAAAATAAAAGAAAAGCTATTAGATTTAGGGCAATCCCATTGTCCTAAGACACCCACGGGCAAGCACCGTTATATTTTGGATAGGTGGAATAATTATCATTGTATTGAATGCAATAAAGTAAAAGTACATGGGCATTCTCCTCCTCAATTTGGTCGTTGGAAAAAGAACCCATTACCGAGATACTTGGATACGTGGAGTCAGCCCAGACATCTCGAACCAACGACCACTAGCCCGCAAACTCCTGACGCTCCGGCGAGTGGCTACGACCTAACACCGCTTGCCGCGTCTTGTCTTATCCCGACTAGAAATGATACAGAAATACTAAGTGCGGGTTCGAGTGATAAACCAACACCAGCCCCTAGGACGATATATGTAAATTCAGATACTGACGAAACCCCACCGGGGGTAGATCCAAAAACTTTATTGAATGGAGTAAATTTAAAAGACGAACTAGAAAATGCAGAACTAATAACTGCAGATCAGGAATGCCCTCAAGCAACAATTGAGATAGAATAAATAGCAGGTGTGATACCTGATGTCCAATCGAACCAAAGACCCTTAGACAATAATAAGTTAGCTGATAAGGAAAATAGAAAAAGTAACTTAGTCTTAAGTTCAGGCAATAAAGATAGTGGTGTCTCAAAAGAACCAGATAGCCCACTAGCGTTATATTTTCCTATTAAATACGAACTATCAGATCCTACAACGCCGTTAGAAATGCTAAGACCGACCTTCCAATCCTTTTATGCTGGTAGTAGTGATGAAACAGTTTATGCTGAGATCGGTCCTAGAACTATGTATGCTAACTTAAATACTGAATCACGAATTTCAACGAGTAAAGAGCCAATTTATGAAAATATTGGCCTCGAACCCCAGACTTTAACGAATAAGAGCCAATTTACGAAAATATTGGCTTCGAACCCCAGACTTAAACGAATAAAGAGCCAATTTATGCAAATATAGGAACCGAACGAAGGGAAACGAAAATTGAGAGCCCTGACGAGAATAATGAAAATGAATTGCGCTCTCTGACACAACCTAACCATGAAGCATTAAAAGACCAAATTAAGCATTCATTACAAACAGAACTGTCCCCTGCAGTAGGAAACTTAGTTCGACCTTTAACTAAACAACTACGGAACAAGAAAGCACAGGTCACAGTTGTTCGTCGCCAAGGTGACGATGAAGAGAAATTAGGTATTCTTTTTCAAGCTGACCCCTCAGCCCCCTTTGAAGATTTATTACCTGAGGAAAATGTAGTTGGAAATTTTGATATGGAAATACAGACCGACGTTTTCCAAAAGAAAGATGTTAGCGTTCAGACCGAATATAAGTTTCCTAAAATGATCCGGATTGACACAGATCGTGAACTTAAAGTTATTCGGACAACAGCTACACAGACCAACCCTGTCATGTTTGAAAATAGCCTTCCCTCCAAGAGAAACTGCAATATTTGGACAGTATAGATAACATATTAAGTGTAGTTACTAAAGTTAGGTGGTCAAACGGAGATATTAGTAGTGCAGATTCAGATGAGGGTGAATCTTTGAAAGACGATTGGTTGGGATACGAACTGCAGAAATTACAAAACGAAGAAATAGCCCAATTTCAAGACGACAACCCGCAGTCTCCTCCTGCGTCATCCCTGGAGGATGAGTCAAAAAATTCTTGAAACTCCGAAGAAGAACTCCGATATGACCATTGGGATCCTCCTACGGTTTCTACTCCCCGAGCAGCGAACCAAGACCCTCCCACAGAGGACGCCGATGAGAGAAATGATCTCGTCGCCCCTGCTCTAGTTGAGAGGATATTATATAATGAGAAGAAAAGTGATGATGTTCTTCCCTCAGTTTATTCCGACCACCAGAAGCAAATTGAGGAAGAAGAAGAAGAAAACGATTCCTGGTCCGAGAGTAGAATAAACGAAAACATTGGTAAAATCTTTGATTATGCGGAAATTGGTGCGTCAATAATTTGTTTAGATGCGGTAGAAAATAGAGACGATCACTCAACCTCTCCAACCCAAAGTGAATCTAACAAACAAACTGATAGTGTTAAAATATTGGTTTACAAATTTCAGCTAATGCTAGATGTAAACTTAGTTCCTATAATGAAATTGGTGAATCACCTGCGACCAAGGAAAAGAACAAGTATTATCTGTCAGGAAAGTAAATGTACACCTATTTTTCGAGTCTGGCATTCCTGCTCTCCATCCGTGGAGAGTATGAGAATTAAATCAACCAAATATTTACTGAGGGGCAAAAAGAAAAGTTTAATCTGAATAAGACATTGCAGAGGGACACAGGCTGTGAATACGAATAGTGCATAGTGTAAATAAAGGACGACACCGAAAGAGAAAGCCAGAAACAGCTGTTAAACTTAGAAAAAAGAGTAAAAATTGTTGAAGTGGGAACATAAGACACAAATACAACAAATACGCCGACAACTAAACATTCACCATGCCATGATCTTGGTGTAGTGGTTAAGGTGCTGGCTTACAAATGCAAAGGTCGCCAGTTCGAATCTTCGGTGAGGACATTTTTAAAAGTTTTTGTTAATAATACATGCAGCTCATGAGAGATGGTAAAAGAGGTCGTATTTAGTCTTTCGTAGCAATTATTATTGGTAATGTATAGTACTGATAATACTTTCTGTCTTTGCGTATTGCTTTTATTCTTTTCTTCATTTCAATAGAGAAGAATATCCGAACAAATGCCACCAAAATTCCTCATATTTTGAATGTAAACGCCATTTGCAATTAGTAAAGAATAAAAATTGATCGTTCCGATGTAGCTGCAAAAAGTCAAAAGAAAAACATGGAAGTAGACCATACTCATGGTTATTAAAAATACAATTTCTACATGCCTTACACCTCCCGACCACGTTTCTACGTTAGCAAGTAAGAGGTTTGTGTTTAGGTCAGGCTGGTCAATACGTTTTGCAAAGGGGGCGGTTTAGCTCTGACGCACACTTTTTCTCTCACCCTCTGTGTGTTTATTTATCTATCTATCTGTATATATATAACGCTATTTGTGAATGCTATAATCACCCTAATTTTCAGCGGATTGAGACGAAACTTGGCACAAACATTAATTGTTGAAATATCTTGATGAGTTCGTTAACCAGAATAATCAGATGAAAATTTTCAAAATGGCGGCACTTCAAACTCTCAAAAATTTCCAAGGGAACCAAATTTCGCCCATAAATGGGTATTCAGAAAGTTTGAATAACTTTTCCTCTTTTACTGAAATATTTGTGTGCAGAGACTTATTGAAATATTGGACCCGATTAATCGCATAAAGAATGTTCACGCCCTTTCGCTACGGTCAGGCTTTTTTTTTAGGAGAGGGTTATTTTCATATCGGAACAAGATGATTGTTAGTGCTGATATGAAATTACACATTGAAAGCTAAGTAACTTGTGAAACGTGTTATTTGAAAGAATAATATAATAAATGTGCTTTCCCCTAACACAGAGAACTGTAAATCATGTATTTCGAGTTCGGGGGCGCGAAGGGCGAGGAGTGTTCCTTGATTTGCTTTTTAGTAACACATTGCATTGCAAATAAAGGTAGGCAACATTAGTGGTAAGTAAAATAATAATAATAATAATAATAATAATAATAATAATAATAATAATAACATTAATAATAATAATAGGTGTTGTTTGTGGCAAGGCAATATCTTCCTCAATTCTTCTTCAAACGTAATAATTGTAACGCCATATCTCCCTTACAAACAAAATATTAACAATTTATATCGAGAGAACGGGAAATTGTAGTGATGGGAGCAACGTTGGACAGTATGCACTCATAGTAATCAGAAAAATAAGCGATTTCAATGCAAAATGAAAGAAGAGTCATTGTCATGGGTAGTCACGGAGCCACGGCAGAGCCCTCTTTAGGCAAAATGTCGATAACTTATATCGAGAGAACAGGAGGTGATAGCGAGATGGGACCAACGTTGGACACCGTGGACCCATAAGGCGCATCGAAAAAATAAGGGGGGCGGGCGCCAGCCAGCCTTACTTATTTCCACATAATAATATAAAATTATATTCTTGAAATACACACACGAGTTAGCTAGTAATATTTCATATTTTTATTATTACTACTACTACTATTATTATTAATATTATTATTATTATTATTATTATTATTATTATTATATCGACAGCGTCTTTTCATTACGTGTGCATGTTTGACATGGAGCCAAAGAGAAGATCCATCATTCGTAGAAGGAATAAGAGTAGTCAGTTACTTTAACTGTGAACGACAGCGAAAAATACGAAAAGTGTGATTACCTTTAGCCAGGGGCGGATCCCGGGGGGGGGAGATCGAGGCGATAGCCCTCCCAGAAGAGGGAACTTTTTTCATTTTATATATATATATATATATATATATATATATATATATATATATATATAAAACCCATCTCAAAGTTTCGAGCCCTCAAAAGTAACAGTATGACAACCCACCGCCACCCTCCCCCAGAAGTCGGTCTTGGATCCGCCCCTGCCTGTAGCGAAAAGAAACAATACTTTCTCTCAAATGGATAAAAAATCAAGCCGAGATAGATTCGAACTCGCATGGACGGCGCGAACAGCCAGTACATTGTGCACTTTCTTTTTAACTGACTCACCGAACGTGTATTAGTAAATTACTTATTGCTAATTTTACTTGCTTCACTCGTTTAACTTGCTTTTTCTAATAACTTATACTGACAGGGACACGAACACAGAAACATCGAGGACAGTTAAAAATCATAGATGTTCTCCCGCCGGGAATCGAACCCGGGACACCATACACCAAAGGCGCACGTCTTAGCCACTAGACCAGCGGGGAGGGCACTGCTCACTCTCTGTGTCGTTAGGGATTACGACCACTGTATTGCCAGCTATCACTTCTGTGGGTTTTATACTATGATCACATGTTTCTTCTTTGCTGGAAGAGTTAAACCTACATTCTATGTAATACATTTGGTATTTAGACCTACATGCTCTTCATATAATGTAATAAAAGGGTCATGCTGGGAAGAAGAAAAAGAACATTCCTTGGACAAAACGGAAACTATTGGCATCAGAAATATTTATCTACGAGGCATGCGCAGTAGTATATTTCAGAACAGTTACTGTTTAGTTCAGAAACGAAGAAAGGGGTATACAAAGCAAATATGTCGTGTCAACGAGATCGACCAGAGTTGACAGAGGCGGAGCGGATTGATAATTTGTTCTTTATTCTGTAGTAGATTGTATCACAACTTTACGGGAGAGCAGAGAAAGACTTACTAATGCTGTCATATAGTAAGCTTTAGTAACACGATCATACAGACACAAATGGATGTAACTGTGAGTACTACAACTTGGATTTAACGAAAGCCGTTTAGATATTCAGTGGTTTGCAGGGTTGTATAAGACACAAAAAGTTAAGACACAATACAATTCTTCATACCTCAGCTTGCAGTAACTAGATACATGCAATTTCTGGATAGATACTGAAACTGCTGTCGGATTTTAATACATGACGTATTGCAGGATACAAAATGCTTTGCATTACTTGTTTGTTTGTAGACAGCTACTAGACTAGTGTTCTGAAAGGTTGTGTATAAACAAGGGATAGTCAATTCCGGAATTATTACTTTTCGGACTCCCGAAAGTAAAATCGGACAAATTCCGTAATTCGGAAAATTCCGATTTTGGAATAATTCCGGAATTCGGAGAAATCCGAAATTTAGAAATTTCTGATTTCGTTTACATTCCGGAATTCGGAACAATTCGGATATTTTTTGAAACCCCGGAGTTTTTCTCGATTCCGGAATTTTCTAAATTCCGGATTGTTTCCGAGTTCCGGAATTCTTCTGAATTATGGAGTTTAACTGAATTCCATAATTTTCCGAAATCCGGAAAGTGAAAATTCCGCTTCCAAAAAATGAATTTATTTTGGTTAATATGAATCGTAGTGGAAATAAGTCTTTGACCAGGTAATGGCGACTGCTTTGAAAGAAATAGAGAGTATGAGAATTCAATCAGTCTTATTTGTAGTTTCGTGTTGAGAAAAAGCAAACTTGTGAACCAACGGTTTAAGAAAATCTCAAGTTATTAATGTAAACTTTTCCGACATCGTAAAAGAAATACGAATGACATTTTGAATCGAAGAAATATAACATACAAGTTTGCAAGCGGAGACAAAGAAACCTAAGTAACCAGACTAAAGACGAATCGTTTACCGCGTAGCGGTCAAGGTCAAGCTGTTTTCTATGGCGAGTTTCGAGTTGAGTCGAGTTTGATAATGGCTTGCTCGCTCGTTCAGCTCGTTTTAACTCTTTTTTAAATAATGGCCTGATTAGACTGGTAAGCGAAAGCCATGAGAAATGTAAGCACTAATGTGGAATACTTTTTAGTGTTGCTCACGACAGGTGTGCGTCTCGTCTCATAATTTGAGTGCATCTCGTGGGGCAATTTTTGTGTATCTCGTCTCGTCTAGATAACGAGAAGACAAGGTTTTTTTTTATTATTACGAGACAGCCTCAAATGTCGTAATCACCAATATAAGTATATACTGTTGTTCTTAAAATCAAGGCTGAGACCCTCACTGTCGAATTTTTGAGCCCAAGCAGAAGACCAACTCGGGTAGCGATATCAACCGGCTCGGCTCGTATCAACTGAGCGAACAGCTCGAGTCGGCTCGGTTGGGATGAGCCGATGACCCGAGCCGGCTGTGTTGGAACGAGCCATCGACTCAGCTCAATTGAGCCGATGGTTCGAGCTTTCTCGGTTGGGATGGGTCCCCTACTCGGCTCATGTGAACCGGTTCAAGCCAGCTAAGTTGAAATTAGTTCATCGGCACGTAAGGATTCAGCTCAACTAAGCCGATGGCTCAAATCGGCTCGGTTGGGTGAGTTGTTGGCTCGGCTCACTTCTTGGTTCGGTTCGATAGTGAATGAGCTGTAAGCCGAGCCGCTCGAGCCGTTGAGAGGCCTAAACCCGGTCCCAGCTGTTTTGAATATGTTTGGCTGAAGCCTATAACTTTTAACAATTTTTGGCTCGAGCCCGAAAACTTGCCCCTTCGGAACTCAAACCCAGAACGTGACCGATGTCCTTCCCTCCTAAAGACTTCTCGACGACCGAGATCGACAGTCAATTAGCTTTTACTATTCAGATACAAACCGTATATCTTTTAAAGATTATACACGGTGTTGGTATAATAATAATAATAATAATAATAATAATAATAATAATAATAATAATAATAATAATAATAATAATAATAATAATAATAATAATAAAAGTTTAAAACTTGCCGTTGAAATTTGGCAAAACTTACTTAAAAGTAGAGATTTCGGGGAAAGGGTTCCGTACCTTCAAGACAGTGGCGTAGGGAAGGGGGGGCCCGGAGGGGCAGGCCCCCCAAAGAGGTCCGACAATGTACTTTGGTACTTTGATGTTTGTAATTTTTTATATATTTTTATGTTTATATATTTTCTGTTTGTAATTTTTCTATATGTGCCAATAACAGCACTTGGCCTCCCCCCAAACACACATCCTGGCTACGCTACTGCTTCAAGAGACACCTCTGCAACTACCAACATTTAAAACTACAACGTTCCATTGAACCTTCATGTAGAAAGTATTCTACTGTATGTTTTAAGGAAAATAACTGTAATAAATATAACTGAATATCACGCAGCAGTAAGGCATATAATAAACTAATTTTTAGGATATGCAGAGGTAAATATAAAAGATTTGATACAAAATACCTACACAGAGCATAATTCAATGAGCTCTGAAATATAATGTAACGAAATAGCCTATAAGATTCAGTCTACAGAGCAATTGTTACTTAAAGAATGGACATACACTATTTCGAGAATCGAGACAAGACGGGAAATGTTTACGATACTTTTCGTCTCGTCTCGATTCTCATCTCCAGACAGAGACGAAAATTTTGAGTTAGTCTTGACCCGTCTCGAATATAAAATGTTAATTCTCATGTTATTTTATTGTTTTAGAAACGAGATGAGAAACTCCTCTTCTCGTGAGCAACATTAAACCAAACCGAAATATTCTTTCCAAATGTCACGTTTCTGCTTGTAATGGTATGACCTGAGCGATAATTAGCTCCTAGCATTTAATCTTCTACGAGATAATAATAATTATTATTAGTTTATTATTATTATTCCTCAAGATTTGATAGTTCAAATATTGAAACATCCAAGTATTCAAATATCTGAATATAATAAAACATATGTTATCGCTGATCAATCGCCATCAAAAATCCTAAAGTAACAAAAAAAAATACAAGGTGCATTAGCACAAGCACCTTGACCACTGAACCGCGATCGCTACGCGGTAAAAGATTCGTTTTTAGTCTGGTTACGTTAGGTTTCTTTGTCTCCGCTTGCAAACTTGTATGTTATATTTCTTCGATTCAAAATGACTTTCGTATTTCTTTTATGAAGTCGGAAAAGTTTACATTAATAACTTGAGTTGTTCTTAAACCGTTGGTTCACAAGTTTGTTTTTTCTCCACACGAAACTACAAATAAGACTGATTGAATTCTCATACACCCCATTTCTTCCAAAGAAGTCGCCATTATTTTGTCAAAGACTTATTTCCGCCACGAAATATATTAACCAAAATAAATTCATTTTTCGGAAGCGGAACTTTCACTTTCCGGATTTCGGAAAATTATGAAATTCAGTTACACGCCGGAATTCCGAATAATTTCGGAACTCGGAAACAATCCGGAATTTAGAAAATTCCGGAATCGAGAAAAACTCCGGATTTCGAAAAAATCGGATTTTTCCGAATTCCGGAATGTAAACGAAATCAAAAATTTCTAAATTCCGGATTTTTCCGAATTCCGGAATTATTCCAAAATCGAAGTTTTCCGAATTACGGAATTTGTCCGGTTTTACTTTCGGGAGTCCGAAAAGTAATAATTCCGGAATTGACTATCCCTAGTTTATACACAACCTTTCAGAACACTAGTCTAGTAGCTGTCTACAAACAAACAAGTAATGCAAAGCATTTTGTATCCTGCAATACGTCATGTATTAAAATCCGACAGCAGTTTCAGTATCTATCCAGAAATTGCATGTATCTAGTTACTGCAAGCTGAGGTATGAAGAATTGTATTGTGTCTTAACTTTTTGTGTCTTATACAACCCTGCAAACCACTGAATATCTAAACGGCTTTCGTTAAATCCAAGTTGTAGTACTCACAGTTACGTCCATTTGTGTCTGTATGATCGTGTTACTAAAGCTTACTATATGACAGCGTTAGTAAGTCTTTCTCTGCTCTCCCGTAACGTTGTGATATGATCTACTACAGAATAAAGAACCAATTATCAATCCGCTCCGCCTCTGTCAACTCTGGTCGATCTCGTTGACACGACATATTTGCTTTGTATACCCCTTTCTTCGTTTCTGAACTAAACAGTAACTGTTCTGAAATATACTACTGCGCATGCCTCGTAGATAAATATTTCTGATGCCAATAGTTTCCGTTTTGTCCAAGGAATGTTCTTTTTCTTCTTCCCAGCATGACCCTTTTATTACATTATATGAAGAGCATGTAGGTCTAAATACCAAATGTATTACATAGAATGTAGGTTTAACTCTTCCAGCAAAGAAGACACATGTGATCATAGTATACAACCCACAGAAGTGATAGCTGGCAATACAGTGGTCATAATCCCTAACGACACAGAGAGTGAGCAGTGCCCTCCCCGCTGGTCTAGTGGCTAAGACGTGCGCCTTTGGTGTATGGTGTCCCGGGTTCGATTCCCGGCGGGAGAACATCTATGATTTTTAACTGTCCTCGATGTTTCTGTGTTCGTGTCCCTGTCAGTATAAGTTATTAGAAAAGGCAAGTTAAACGAGTGAAGCAAGTAAAATTAGCAATAAATAAGTTACTGAAACACGTTCGGTGAGTCAGTTAAAGAAAAAAAAATGGACAAAGCACTGACTTTTCGCGCCGTCCATGCCAGTTCGAATCTATCTCGGCTTCATTTTTTATCCATTTAAGAGAAAGTATTGTTTCTTTTCGCTACAGGCAGGGGCGGATCCAGGACCGACTTCTGGGGGGGGGGTGGCGGTGGTTGTCATACTCGAAACTTTGAGATGGGTTATATATATATATATATATATATATATATATATATATATATATATATATATATGTAATGAAAATGTTCCCTCATCTGGGAGGGGCAATCGACCCGATCTCCCCCCCCCCCCAGGGATCCGCCCCTGGCTACAGGTAATCACTCTTTTCGTATTTTTCGCTGTCGTTCACAGTTAAAGTAACTGACAACTCTTATTCTTTGTACGAATGATAGATCTTCTCTTTGGGTTCATGTCAAACATGCACACGTAATGAAAAGACGCTGTCGATAATAATAATAATAATAATAATAATAATAATAATAATAATAATAATAATAATAATAATAAAAATAATATGAAATATTACTGGCTAACTCGTGTGTGTATTTCGACAATATAATTTTATATTATTATGTGGAAATAAGTAAGGCTGGCTGGCGCCCGCCCCCCTTATTTTTTCGATGCGCCTTATGGGTCCACGGTGTCCAACGTTGGTCCCATCTCGCTATCACCTCCTGTTCTCTCGATATAAGTTATCGACATTTTGCCTAAAGAGGGCTCTGCCGTGGCTCCATGACTACCCATGACAATGACGCTTCGTTCATTTTGCATTGAAATCGCTTATTTTTCTGATTACTATGAGTGCATACTGTCCAACGTTGCTCCCATCACTACAATTTCCCGTTCTCTCGATATAAATTGTTAATATTTTGTTTGTAAGGGAGATATGGCGTTACAATTATTACGTTTGAAGAAGAATAGAGGAAGATATTGCCTTGCCACAAACAACACCTATTATTATTATTAATGTTATTATTATTATTATTATTATTATTATTATTTTACTTACCACTAATGTTGCCTACCTTTATTTGCAATGCAATGTGTTACTAAAAAGCAAATCAAGGAACACTCCTCGCCCTTCGCGCCCCCGAACTCGAAATACATGATTTACAGTTCTCTGTGTTAGGGGAAAGCACATTTATTATATTATTCTTTCAAATAACACGTTTCACAAGTTACTTCGCTTTCAACGTGTAATTTCATATCATCACTAACAATCATCTTGTTCCGATACGAAAATAACTCTCTCCTAAAAAAAAAGCCTGACCGTACCGAAAGGGCGTGAACATTCTTTATGCGATTAATCGGGTCCAATATTTCAATAAGTCTCTGCACACAAATATTTCAGTAAAAGAGGAAAAGTTATTCAAAATTGGGCGAAATTTGGTTCCCTTGGAAATTTTTGAGAGTTTGAAGGGCCACCATTTTGAACATTTTCATCTGATTATTCTGGTTAACGAACTCATCAAAATATTTCAACAATATTAATGTTTCTGCCAAGTTTCGTCTCAATCCGCTGAAAATTAGGGTGGTTATGGCATTCACAAATAGCGTTATACAGATAGATAGATAAATAGACACACAGAGGGAGAGAGAAAAAGTGTTTTGCTCCCTTCTCGCACCTGTGGTGCGTCAGAGCTAAACCGCCGCCTTTGCAAAACGTATTGACCAGCCTGACCTAAACACAAACCTCTTACTTGCTAACGTAGAAACGTGGTCGGGAGGTGTAAGGCATGTAGAAATTGTACTTTTAATAACCATGAGTGTGGTCTACTTCCATGTTTTTCTTTTGACTTTTTGCAGCTACATCGGAACGTTCAATTTTTATTCTTTACTAATTGCAAATGGCGTTTACATTCAAAATATGAGGAATTTTGGTGGCATTTGTTCGGATATTCTTCTCTTTTGAAATGAAGAAAAGAATAAAAGCAATACGCAAAGACAGAAAGTATTATCAGTACTATACATTACCAATAATAATTGCTACGAAAGACTAAATACGACCTCTTTTACCATCTCTCATGAGCTGCATGTATTATTAACAAAAATTTTTAAAAATGTCCTCACCGAAGATTCGAAGTGGCGACCTTTGCATTTGTAAGCCAGCACCTTAACCACTACACCAAGATCATGGCATGGTGAATGTCTAGTTGTCGGCGTATTTGTTGTATTTGTGTTTTATGTTCCCACTTCAACAATTTTTACTCTTTTTTCTTAGTTTAACTGCTGTTTCTGGCTTTCTCTTTCGGTGCCGTCCTTTATTTACACTATGCACTATTTGTATTCACAGCTTGTGTCCCTCTGCAATGTCTTATTCAGATTAAACTTCTCTTTTTGCCCCTCAGTAAACATTTAATTGATTTAATTCTCATACTCTCCACGGATGGAGAGCAGGAATGCCAGACTCGAAAAATAGGTGTACATTTACTTTCCTGACAGATAATACCTACAAGAGGAAAAGTTAGATCCCTTACAGATAGTTTGTTTCGCCACCCAGCATCGTAGTTACACCCACGACCCCAGTGGAGAAATTAGAATTTAGCGAAGGAAAAAAGTCAGAAAAATCAGTACTTAGCAAACAAAATAGATCTTATACATCAGAATTTAGTCCAGAACGAACCTCCGAGTTAGAAAATAGAAGCGTAACTGGTACCGACTATAGGTCCGTTTCTGAAAATTAGAACACCTGGGCTTCATTAGACAGGTCCTTAGATCTGAAAAATGAGCCTTTTTCACATACATCAAGTGAAGATAAGAACTTTGGCAAGCAATAATCAAATCTTTCGCCCTTTTTAAAATTAGATCCTGAGGATAAGCCTCGTATAAATTTAAAATCTGAGCAAGAGATTAAAAGTAGTCCGGCTACCGAGCCATCTCTACCATATAGTTTTGAGAAACCCAAATTTACAAATACATTTAGAACAGGCCAAGTTAGCAACCCTCCTCCCGAGGGTGACAATCAAATTTCTACCATTAGTGCTAAACCACAAGTATTCAAGATCTATCCAAATGTTGAAATTTCCTCCTTCTCTGGTAATAGAGATGAGCGCGTGGAAACTTTCCTACAAAAATATGAATTAGTGGCTAGCATATACGAATGGTCGACCCCAGAGATAGTAAATTACCTCCCTTACAGTTTGAAAGGGGAAGCTCTCTCCTTCTATTTGGTAAACTTAGCAAACCTTTCACCCTTAAGTTATAACGAGTTGAAGGAAAAACTTAAAAAAGCATTTCCTAGTATTAAGTACACTGCATGATTATAATATTACGTTGATACAAGAAAAAAACAACCCAATGAAAGTACTTTAGCGTTCATTTATAAGTTAATAAGGGATTTGAAATTTTGACGAGGTTGGGTTAATGAAAATGAATTGATAAGTAAGCTTAGAATGAGTTTGTTACCAGACGTCCTAAATAAGCTGATGCATGAATTTCATGATTGTGATAATCTCGAACAGTGCATGCAATATCTTAGAAAACTTCACGCAGCACAAAGATTAGTTAGTAAGAGGATTCGTTATGACGTAATATGGGAAAATGACCGCTTGGACTGGTCAACCATTAAAGAACAACACCAATCTGGATTTGTACAGATTAATTCTTGTTACTCAGACGAAGTAGTAGCAGAACCGGGTTATAAAATATATAGGAACACTCACCAAAATACCTATGGCTTTGGCCATGGGCGGGTGCAACTCTGTACAGCCAAAATAAAAATAGGAGACCGCTGGGCGCAAGCCGGTATTGACACAGGATCGAAAATTTCGCTGGCTTGTAAAACCCTCTTACCCCCAAGATTTCCACTAACTGAGAGACTGAATGGTTATGTAAAGCTTCGCGGCGTAGGTGCCCCCCTTCCCCCACTGATTGCATTCCTGTGGTAACGATAGCGTGTTGTTTCAAGGATCACTTGGAAACAACCAAACGAAGGATTCTAGACGTAGCTATAGTTGACCCACAGTTTTGCGGCTATGATGTTATTTTGGGGATAGATATTTTGCACAAGTATGCCGCAACAATTCATTCCAAATACTTGGAGCTAGCAGATAAAGACGGGAATCATGTTGAAGACCTATGGTTCACAATCCCAAAAGGTACAAATGATCATCGTCAAGGTATAATTCATACCTTAGGCTTAACACATGTTAAACGATACGCACCATCTGTAGTAAAAGATCGTTTAACGATTCCCAATCGGCACAGGACGATAATGCTAGACAAACGGCCTTTTCTAACCCTCCTCATAAAAACAACCAAACTTATAGAAAACGGAACCTCCCACACAGGAGTAAGAATCCGTCTCTAAAGTTGGTCACCGGAAATCTCATAAATGCCGTTGCTACTGAAGCTGATAAGAGACAAAAACTCTCTGCGAAAGAAATTACATCTCAAGTATTCGCGTGTTCCAGGGAAACTATAAATTTCCCTCGAAGCCCACGAATAGAACGAATGGAAACGTTAATAGGCGAGGAAGGGCAAGACGTAAACAAACTAAGAAAAGCAAGGTATCTTCCAGTGCTCCTAAGCTGAAACCTACCAATTCGCCTGACTTAGAGAAAGGGGAAAGGAATCTATTCAACCTTGCCTCTCAACCAGGCCCTAGTGGAACTTTGGTAGCTAGTTCTACAGAAAGTTCGAGTACAGAGACTATTCACAGAAAGAAAAAGAAAGCGTTTTATGCGACGAAATATAGCAAAAAGAACCAACTCTCTGAAAAGCCACCTCCGGCCTCACAGGCGCCTAATGAGCCTGTAGAGGACAAATCAAATAGAGGACAGTTAGAAACGTTAAAAAAACCTTTGACAACGCAAGGAAGTGTAAATGATCCAGCAACTCTCTCTGACCTAGAGAGCTTTGCTGAGGATGATATTAAGAAAGAGGTCGTGCCAAACCCCTTGGGGTTGGGCGACGAAATTTTTAATAGCTATTCGGACACTACCTATAAAGTGCACCTTCCAGCAAATGTCCGCGTGCCGTTCAAGGCTTCGTATGACCTAGAAATTACCGCGCCAACTGGGAACGTGCATATTTGGGAATTTATACCGTCCAAAGGAATTCGGTATTGGCACTCCTGTGTGATCCCCAGGGGACCAATGTTTACTAAAAATGGAAATATTACTCTGGCTATTTTTAATAGTTCGGATCGAACTAGATCTTTGTCAAAAAACCTCTATTTAGAAAATCTTGTTCCCCAGGTTGAGTCTTTAAATAACGAGACAGATAATGACGTGCAGGCCGTTAATCAAATCGTACACCTTACTAACAAAGATAAAACAAACGACGTGGAAGTCTCTCAACAACCCCAAAAAGTCCCCCAAACAAAGGAAGAATTTGCTCAAGTTCTAAATATTGGTCCTAATTTAAACCCAAAACAACGAAACCAGTTACTGGACTTATTGATGGAATTTAGGAATGTTGTAGCCTGGGACAAATCTCGTCTTACTGCGGCTACCGATAAGTTTATGTGCCCCTTAGAGGTCATCACAGATATTCCTGTTTCTCACCCCCCATATAGAGAAACACCAAAACAGAGAGAGATAGTCGCAAAACAAATCCAAAAATTGTTGACAGAACATTATTCGGGAAAGCAAGGGCCCATATTCAGCACCGATTGTGACAGTGCCCAAAAAAGATGGCTCCCCAAGGCTATGTATCGACTATGGGGCTATTAATCGGATTTTAAGGCCAAATTTTGCGCCAGTGCCGCGCATAGATGAGGTACTAGCTTTCTTAAACGGTACCAAATTCATAAATACTTTAAACTTTCCAAATGGATACCATCAGTTACTCATCCGTCCGTGCGATATAGAGAAGACTGCATTCATCTGGAGTCGGGAAAATTCAATTTTTTGAGATTACCATTCGGCCTAACCACGGCCCCGGCCCTTTTTCAAACCATGATGAATGTTATCTTTGGTGACATCATGTGGAAGTATTTAATGTGTTATTTAGACGATTTGGTTTGCCCTGGTCCTTCCTTCCAGCTCTAATAGAAAGGACGAGAATTATTCTATCTCAACTCCGGGAGGCGAACCTAAAACTCAACCCTAAGAAATGTTACTTTGGTTACGAAAAAGCTTCGGTGATTGGTCACATCGTCGGTAGACAAGGAATTTGTGTAGATCCCGCCAAAACTGAGGCTATATCAAAGGTACCATACCCCACTACAGTCAAAGAAATACGTAGTTTTATTGGACTTTGTTAATTTTACCGAGCTTTTGTCCAAGGGTTTTCTACGATTGTAAAACCACTTATTTCATTGACTAAAAAACGCCAAATTCGACTTTGGAGAAACCAAGAAAAAGGCATGGGATACTTTAAAATCTTGTCTCATATCTGCTCCAGTTCTCGCACACTTTGACCCAAATCAGGACGCCATAGTCTATTCGGATGCCTGTCAAAACGGAATAGGTGGATACGTCGCACAAATTAAAGAAAATAACAAAAAACATCCAATAGCCTATTTTTCGAAATCTTTATCTCCAGCGGAGCTCAACTTTTCCACGGTTGAGCTAGAAGCTTTAGGTGTTACTAAGACAATTTTGCATTTCCACTTTTTTATTGACAGATCGCCCCTTTATTGTTCGGACTGATGCCTGCGGCATCTGTTATCTAAGAAATAATAAAATGCTAAATTCTCGGCTTATGCGCTGGGCCATCCGTTTACAACCCTACCAATTTTCAATTGAACATGTAAAAAGCCGCAATAACGTGACCGCAGATTTTTTTGTCAAGGTGTCCTTTGAAGGATGAGTTACCCTCCAAATTTGGTCAAGAAGAAGATTGTGCAGACGTGTGCAACCTAGTGTTATGTCCCAAAATAGATATAAGAACAATGCAAAAAGAGGACGATAAAAATAAAGAACTAATACAAAAGAAGAAAAATAACCCTACTGATCGTGCTCTGAAACCCTATGTGGTAGTTGACGGTGTTCTATATCGAGTCATGAACAAGGATAAGAAACTAGTGATACCGAAAAAGGCTATCCCCGACATCTTACAACAGGCCCACTCGTCTCCGCTGTGTGGAGGCCACACGGGATTTTCTCGCACGTACTCTAAAGCAAACAAACATTACTACTTTCCTAACATGAAAAAATAGTTCAGGAGTATGTTCGCTCTTGTGACAAATGTCAAAGGGTGAACATCCCTCGAGAAAAGAAACAAGGTTTTCTTCACCCCTTACCTGTAAAAGAGGAACTATTCTCCAGTTGAAGTTTGGATATTTTTGGCCCGCTACATGGTAGTGCAGGCTACAGTTACATCCTAGTTATGATAAAATATCTTAGCCATTTCGCAATATTAGTACCGCTAAAAGACATGAAAGCTCCTACAGTGGCTAGAGCCATCCTGGACGAGTTAATCACGCGTTTTAGCCTCCCAAAAGAAGTATTGACGGATAGGGGAACTAATTTCTTATCAGCAATAATGGCCGAACTAAACGATTTATTTAACATTAAACATGTTCAAACTGCAGCATTCAAACCATCAACAAACGGGCTATATGAGCAATTCTACTATGTTATTGCAAATTTTCTAACTAAGTACACGGCAAAGCAGCCTACTAAGTGGGCGGAATATGTCCAATTGTGTGCATATGCTTATAATGTATCAACCTCCCCTATTAGAAAATACTCCCCATACGAGATTGTCTTTGGTCAAAAAGCAAAATTTCCCACTTAGACACCTAGTATCAATTTACAAAAATACAAAAACACCAGAAACAACTAAAGTTAATCCGTAAGCTAGCTCAGCAAGCTATGTCGCATATACAGCAGCAGACTAAATTACGAGTTAATCGCACTAGACAACCTATTAAGCTAAAAGTTGGTGACTTAGTATTGTGTAAAAACTAACTGCCAAAAAGAATATTTCTCCTAAATTAACACCAAAGTTTATGGGACCGTATTACCTAAGAAGTATTTCTCCCACAAATGCCTGTAAAATCAAATTAATAGCAAACCCTAAAGGTTAAAGAAGTATTTCCCCCGAAACAACTCACGCATGCTGGAAATTTCTAGAGATAGTGAGGACAAAAAATGTTAAGTGTATCGTATAGGTTGACCATGAGGTCTAGCCGCCTCAATTTAAACGGACTTATTCCATATAAAAAAAGAAAAAAACTTGGAGTATATTATTTATTGAATGTGTTGAATCTCATGTATCTCATATATCGCATAGACCTCTAAAAGGTGGAGTACTCGTATTTAAACATGACCTCTAACATACCGGGACACGTGCATACAGAGCTGTAAATAAATCCTAAAGGTATACATACATATTACCATGACTCGAGATCCACTCCCTCAGGATAATTTGAACTTCAACCCAGCAACGAAAAAATCTGTAAAATTATAAAATGAAAAAAAAACGATATAGTATACTCTTCAAGAATCAGAAACAATATGTTGATTCTTCTCTTACATCCTAAAATCCATTCCCTTCTCCCCTGAATGCCGTAAGAGGCATTAGTAGGCCATGTGTGATAAGCACTCATCTTAGTCGGCGGCGCTAAAACTAACTTAAAAATCAAACAAGTCATTTTTAAAATTATGGCCCTACCATACCTACCATACCTACTGTACCAAGACGCGTCACGGAAAAAGTTATGTCGAGTTAATACCTAAATAAATGTTTTGCCAACATATTGGGATGAATATTTTTTTGTTCTTTGTATGAATATGGCTGGCAACGACTGAGTTACACTTCTTCTTCTTCTATAAGACTCCCAATATGCTGACAAACACAAAAAAACACATAAGAAACAAGTTCTGGTATACCTAAAAATTACTATTAGTAATCCCGAACATTTATACATACATGCGTAGATCCCTGTATGAAGTATACTCAACTCCGACTTTAAGTATATGTCGTTACAGCTGCAAACTCCTCATTCACATTACAGGGATCCATCCGTTGCCAACGCCTGCTTACTTTATTTCTTTCTCTCTCAATAAACTCGCCGCTCTCCCTCTTCGTGCCTAGGAATGCATTAACCTAAAAATAACACAGAGTAAATATTTCTTGTTTTTGTTGCTCACCTCCAAACTTACTCCTACTTATGATACACATGTAATGTTTACGTTTCGCTTTACGTTTGTCCTGGGTTCCCTAACCGTATTTTTTTTAAAAAAAAAGGGAGCTTGATTCTCCCCACCAGACATTTACATAGGCTACTTCACACATGCCTTGCCCCGTTTGTTTTTCTTTGAGCTTATTTAGCAATTATTATTATTTTTATTTTATTTTTTTCCCTGTAGTTAGAGCGGGAAGCGCATTGATTAAATTTTAAAAAAATAAGATAAAATAAAAACAAAATAAGGAGAAATACGCCTTCGTCTCTTTTATGATTTTTGCTGCTGCTGTGACAACCATATATATATATATATATATATATATATATATATATATATATATATATATATATATATATGTGTGTGTGTGTGTGTGTGTGTGTGTGCAATTTTCCTGCGACCCTCCTGGGCGAACACAAATAAACTTATGCTGCTGTAAAATCGCTAAGAGATTGGAAAAACACGGCGATGTACTCGCATCCTACGCATATTGTACATAATGCATTTACAATTATATATGTATCGGCCATTCAGTTTTTTTAAAGAATGTAAATAGCTAACTGTGTACTATACTTCGCTACCTTTAGTTAGTAAGATTGCACTACCTTTGGTTATGTTCATGTTAAATTATGATCAAGTATTAACAGTTATGCTCATTAAAGCTGATGCTCATTCTAGAATAATGTTTTCAGTTATAAGGCCATTGATAATATTTACCGAAATAATTGGTATTATCATATTGTATCACTACCTCTTGTTTATTGTGGCAAGCTAAACTTATGTATGACGACATGTGAAACACTACATATGTTAACACTTTATCAAGGATGGTAAATAGTTAAACATGTTAGCTGATCTATTGCTAGTAAACCCATTAATGTTAGTAATCTTAGTGTTAAGGTTACTATATGTATGTCGTAAGGACATTGGGTGTAGATCGACCCCCCATTTTTTATGTCCTCCCTGCATTGGGTAATGGGCTCGAACCCGCTACTGGTTCAATTATTGTGACTAACTTGATTATATTACTATCGATATGTTATGTATATTAACGGTTACATAAATAACATCATTCTGGGCTATAGTGACTTCCCAGATGTTGTCTTACCACTACACCACTATACTCGTGTTTTTCAATCATCCCTGTGTAACTGCCTTGATACAAGTTAAAATCTTAGCTTGGTTTCATTAAAAGGCACACAACGCTGATAATACAACGCAGAGTGGTATTAACTCACGCTATCACTTGCACATTAAAGTAATAATAATAATAATAATAATAATAATAATAAGTAAACGAATAAAACACTGGAAGAGAATCATTACGTGTACATCATGTCGTAATTAGGTTCAATAATCGAATAATAGAATCCTTCAAAATTTACATGATACACATTAAGGACACTCGAGCTCTGTCAACTTGTTTTTAGTAAATCTGGTATAAACGAACTTAATTCTACTCAGAATAAAACTTATGATTAAACCAAACAAAGGACTAGAAGTCATGAGACTTTCAAATTTGGTGGCCCCCTCCATAAGCGGCCCTGTTTGATAGATGGAAAACATCACATAACAACAGCGCACAGCACCGTTGACACACGGTAAGCCAAAATCAGATAACTCGTGAGAGGGATATACGAACTTTAGGATACAAATTTAAGAATTTAACGTTAATTATAAATTTAAGTAAAATAAACTGTCAAAATAAACAAACAAAAGTAGTACTCTTTCAAACTTAAAAGTTAATCGAATATCATTTGTTTAATGAAATTTCGTAAAATGTTCGCGGATAGTTTCTCAAAACCCGCCTCTCATTCAACGTTAAAACTAAAGCAAATCACCTCTTATCAGGTTACGAGAGTGAACCCAGCTGCTATCAAGGACTCATGATGGTTGCGCGTAGCGTCAACATTGAAGAACACACCAACATTTACAACGGGAAAATATATAAATAATTAAGGATAGGAGAATGAAATAACAACGAAACGAGTATTAATAATAATGTTACCCAACAAATCATCACGATTGGGATACACCAGAGTCTCTGTTGAGCAATTGGTTCTTAACGACCTCTTTATCCTATATCTGGATTATCTGGACTTCTTTATTTCCCTCACTGCGAACATTCGTAAGCTGAGCTGATAATTTACATACCGCATATCATTACACCAAGCTGTATAATTAGCTAACTTCCGCCAGGCTGACTCAATTCAAACTTCCTTTTAACACTCTACTCCTCAACCTAACCACTTGTAAAAACAAAATATACGGCAAATGTATGCCAATAAGGCAATTACGTCCTGACATTTTAATAACAAACAAGGTATTGCCCATCTTGTATATTACCTTGGATTTACTCACCATATAACTCATCACCCATTAATCACTACAATAAATAAAAATTATATTTCATAATCCATTTTCCTCCATCATTATTGTTCCACTCACAAAGAAACAGACCAAATTAGGTAAATCAATCATCTTGTAAAGAACTTGTTCGACCATAGTATTATCTTTATCTTCACACATAGTCACAGCTTGAACACAAGAAATATCCTAATAGTAATGTGTGGTCAGCGCACATACATTTATTTTCAAGCTTCCGGTTTAATTTGTTCATGGTACAAAATTGAGTTTTAACATCATTCTGATATTAATATAATTGCATACATTATTTAAACAAATATCTATACCTAGACTCTGACGATGTGTGGGCAGCACACTTAGGACATCTGGATAAAAACATTTCCTTACTCGATTCTCACTTTCAGATAGCTTCAATATTGGTAACCTTCGCCGGTTCCATTGATTATTATACCTTTCCTAAACTGATGTGTGGTCAGCCCCATTTAAAAAAACATAATGAACAATTACGAGAAGGATACAGTGTGCCATTCTCTATAAACAAGTACTCCGCACAATCCAAGGTTATTATGTAAAGCATTAATGATAATGTAGTCTAATAGTCTCTTTGATTGCAGATCTCTGTCCATTGCCTTCCCAGTTTGATGCCTAGAGTAAGGCCCCCACAGTCCTAGTATCTAGAGATACCCAAGGATCCAGATCACAGCTTGTCGGCCCCATCCAGGGCTGATTCAGAGGGACGATATGGAAATCAATTTTTTATCGATCCATCATTTTTTGTTAGTGGACAACAGTTATCTAAAATCTGAACCTCCATCCGGATACATAACTTTCTCTGTGCCACAAACTTTATAAACTTCTGCAGTGACAAGGAAATCTCTTTTATCCACAGACAAACTCCCATTTACCTATATCAGTTCATTACTTACAGGTAAAAAAACTCTTCTCGTACCAGTATAAACACCAAATTTGACCAAGTGATAATACTCAAAGCAAAAGAAATAAAAACTCTTTCCAATCGGCGTTGTGACAAATCATAAGAAGATTGTAATAATAATCAAACAGCAAACATCAAGAGACTTTGAAACGTTACGCGGAATAACTCAATTTCAATGTAATAACCACAATAATAATGTACCAAAACCATTGCAATTTGTTGCATGATATGTAATTCACATTCCTATTATTTGGTCAAATGTAAGCACAAGTTCGTTGCAGATAATTGAAGAAGCCTATATGTGAGCATGGTAATCGTATCTCCACATTCTCATTCTACTACGTTAAAGACCGTAATTCTTATAACCCCTGTATATTTATCTTTTGTCAAAAACAAAGAAAAAAAGCACAAGGAAGTATTTTATTGAATATCCACTGCACATTGAAATTAATCATATCTGCATTCAACCGATGCTCAACAACAGGATATATATATATATATATATATATATATATATATATATATATATATATATATATATATATATATATATATATCCATGTATTTAGTATCTCTGTAAAATTGTTCTCTGTATAGCTAAGTCGGTTACAATATATGTTTAAAGTTTAAAACAGAAACGTTCACCAAGACGAAAACATATGGTTGTTATCAGTCAAGGTTATTTGAATTAGAAGAAAGAACGGAACATACTTCCGTTGTTTTCAATATATATATATATATAATAAAATTAAATTAAAATCCTCTAGCTCAACCATAGCTTTTGTTGTGGTTAACTTTTGTGTTTGAAATCTATCCTATAAAACAACAAAAACCACCAACATAATGGAACATGATGTAACCTTACTTCGTAGATTTCCTTTTTTTATCTACAAAACATCCCTCCCGATTTCATTTTGTGGTTAGAAAAAATAAAATAATAATACAAATGCTAATACCAATACTACTTCTAATACTAATAATAATAAGACTACTAACAATACTAACCTATAGACCTCCCAAACATCCCCCCTACTTACGATGAAACTTTATAGCGTTTCCTTATACAGTCCCTTTTAAAACATGTACTCTAGTATGGTTAATGTAACTGCACCCCTGACCATTAGAATTGGTATCCGTTATTACCATAGGCCATTAGGGCAAAAGCTAACACACTAACCATAGGGTCAATTCTTCAACTATTAAGTCTCCCTCTTGCTGACAAAACTTCTCATGAAAAAAATCCATATTTGTTTGTATTTAATCCTTAGGTGCGCTAAAGTGCGCTAATCAGTTTGTAATGTATGTATATTGCCAATATACGTAAATGTCAATGTGTCTAGCGTAATGCATACCACACAGGATGAGAAAAAACAAATCAAAAACCAAACTGAGTAGAATTTAAAAAAATATATATACTTTGGTCACTAGTATAGAACAGAGTTATGCAGTAAGATTGTAATATATTACACTTATTGCAATTGATAGTAAGATGCTTATTAATAAAATAGCCAATAATGGTAGATTTAATTTTAATATCAAATGTTTATAGACGAACTTGAAAAAAATTAGTAAGCATTGTTTCTTAATCGTTAGTTGCTCATTATTCAACACACAATACCACATTCAAGTTATCGCCACGCTGTGACCACTTAGCATTCAATCGATTCTTGTATTACAATAAATGTATTACAGGATGTGTAGCATTGTACTCAAATACTTTTCAAGTTATATTTTTTCTTATATGCCATAAATATTCAACATTCACTTGATTCTTGTTTATTGGAAAGTAGAGTATCGCCTATGCTTTATTAATTATAAATGGTATATTGAAAACAACATAATGAATTTTGTTCACTAATTGTAAGGCACAACCCCACAAGGTTTTAAGAAATAAGGCAAAAACGGTCGAGTGTACTATTCCATATCATATTATGTGTTTCATATTTGGTTTATACTATAAACAAGGAAAACTGCTCTTGTAATTTTGTTGTTCATCTCAGTCAAACTTTAAAGCGCTTCACGCTATTTTTTGAATGTACTTAATTTTGACCTTCTTTATTTCTTCGCTGAATCATGTTGTTAGCCTGAGACAATCACATTTAACACGTGTGATCTACACAAACATCTATCTACACAAAAAAACATCGGTGCCATGTATCTAAAATACAATTATGTACTATTCCTCACTCATTAATTGCCAGTAGATGTGATTGTACTTACCAAATCAGTTTATTCACAAAATCTTAATTTTCTTTATGACACTCTTTACGAAAAGTTACACTCGTAATTGGTTCAAAGTCATGCTTAATACTATGGTTAAGAATTGGTCTAAATAATAAAAAAATTATTATGATTTCACACAAACCCTCTTAGCAATTATAAGCTAAAAGGATTCCATGATTGTAAGGTTTCATTTTTATAAATTTCAAATCATATAGCTTCGTATATACTATGTACCTATTCTACTAAAAGTGATATTAAACATGGTTCTCTAATCTACTACTTTGTTAATGCAACTATTGTAGCATTCAAACGTAGTATAGTCAAAAAACATAAAATCTTACAATTCCGCTCTCTCGTAATTCATTCGTTCATATCTCCAGATACTTGGTAATTCTTTTCTTTTGGTTCCTTAGCGCATTAAATAAGAACCATTCTATATTAACCCTTTAAATCCCAGCAACTTTCCTTGGACAACCGTTTCCGTATTTGGATATAGTTATTAGGAAGACAACTTTCGACATTTTTATTTTTTATTTTTTTTCTCTGAGGTCGGCGGATAACTGTTACACAGTTAAGCTTCGAAGTCCTAAGCCGGACTCAAATTATGGGGCGAGACGCCCGCGCTTTTCTAATTGTGTGTGTTGCAGAAAAAGAAAGAAAGGGAGAACGGAGTCAGGTGAGGCTTTGATTGTATTATCAATCTGATGCCTTATTGACACCAACCCACACGCATGTAATAGTGGTATGACCCTGGCTTTGATTTACCTAAATCACAGCGCCGGGTCGCGGCTGTAAATTTAGTTAACACCACGCAAGCGATAAGTACATAGTAATAGTCTTGGCCACTATTAAGCATGCGCGTGAAGAAGCTTCTCCAAGCTCGTCAAGGCTCGTGACGTAGCTTTCGAGCTACGTCATAACTAGCAGAAAATGCGTGCGCTATAAAAGCGAGGCCCTTCGCCGAGCTCAAGTTGATCGTTTCCAGCATTCGTCTAGTGTTCTTGGGTCTTCGTTCCGGACGCTCGCTATAAAAACAGGTATGTGATTATTTTTCTAAGTTCACCCCGAGACGGGACGAGCACCTTAAGACTGGTGAGGGATCAACATAAAGTTTTACTTAAAAAAAACAATGAGACCAAGTTTCCACTTCGAAAATTGTCTTTTCCCCTTTGGGCCAATGAAAGTTGCAAGTGCGAATTATCAAATTTACTATTGTCAATCAATCGCGGCTTAACATAATAACCTTCTAGCACCCGTTTGGTAATGTAAGGGTTGTGCCCATACATGTTATGTAGTATTAATCTAAAGTTGTAATTGCAAGTAACCAAGTTGTAAAATTCTTTATATTTTCATTTTTATTTTTTTTCTCTATTCTTATAAATAAAACGTAAGATGGAAATGGTCTCTTTAATTTAGTCATGCTATCTCTCCCTATCTGAATTCAGTTCACAGTCTTCATATATTACCTGGGTTTCAATTTCCAGTACAAGCTCTACCTCTAAAATACGAGTCTCCCCCCCCCCCATTGTTGAAACTTTTAGTGCACTTTCTCATCATCTTCGAACCAGTAAAGCAAAAGACGTCCCGATACTGAGGCTTAAAGGGAGTTAAACTCAGTACCAACTTTGACATACTGAGTGGAGAGTAGAGGAGTAATCTCAAATACGATTTCACGAAAGAAAGTGTATACAAATATAACGACAATCTCAGAAAACACATAACACTAATTTAAAGTGTGGGCGAATGTACCTTCCAAAATTAGAAAGAGACTCATCAATGTATCTATATCTTACGAAAGAAAATATATTTATATACTAAAGTACATAATCATACAACGTGATAAACCCATATTAAAAGGGATACACAGGGACAAATCTCCAATTTTTGGACTTTCTGGCAAATTTACACATAATCATATAAGGTAATAAAGCCTCATGAAAGAGATTAATGTGAATAAGTAACCTCCGTAATTTACATTTTGGTAATTTTTCAATGAAAGGGAACATGATGGAAGATTGAAGCTTACTGAATTGTATGCACTGGTCCTATACTACCATACCCAATTTCTATTTTGGTAATTTTCAGAATTGGTTAGAGTCCTATTTACCCCTCCTGAAATTTATGGTTTTGGATCAATATACTAGAGTCAAAGTTTAGATAGTGTGGTCCTAAGTACCCCAGGCGATGTCCCTTGTACAGTGAACATTGTCCGAGGCCCAGAAACTCTGGGACTCATAATTTTCCTCAACCGGCGCAAATAATTCTACGGCGTTTACCCACCACAAAATGTATTTGCCGGAAGCTGGCATTGGAGCAGAGATCTCATGCGCCAGAGGTAAGTCCTCTACTAGTGAATCACCGCGACCTATCATTTTGTTTCTTTTTCTTTCTTTTTTTCTTTTTGGTTTCTAGTTTAGTGAAAGGATAGCATCAAGCAAACATTATACCATTGACTTTATTTTCAAATAATCTAATCGCGTTTGTATGCGTGCATTTTGAAGTGTATTCTCGTTAACTATAATACTGATTACTCAAAAGTTCAGTAAGCTAATGAAAATACAACTGTACAATATAACTGCTTCATAAGTATTGTATTTCATTTGTGTGGCACATACAGCAAATAATTTAGGGTTATTCAAAAAATGATCCGGTTTTGAATCGTAAATGTATGGTAGCGCAGCAGTAGAGGACGTCATATTCCCAACGACATTCACCATGCCTGAGATCGAAATATGTAACGAACATGTTTATGAATTTTGTTAGTGTGTTTTAAGAAAAACATAGTCTATAATTTGATGACACAAAACTGCGAACTTTTTTGAATAACCATATATAAAATGCTCATACTTCTCCCCGTGTAACTTTGGAAAATGCAAAAACAAAAACGCATTTTGGTTGAAAGCTAACGTAGGCATATAGTAATCTTGATATGTGTTAAAAGCAAATATTAAAACAATATGAATAGTGTTTCAAATACAACATTTTAATTTAAGTTTAGTTTCAGCAACGTTCAAAGACCTTTTGCGACCTCTCGGTTTCCAAACATGTACGCGGCATTTGAAGATTTAAATTGCCTTATTTGCCAGGAAAATGAGAGACGTTTACGATTTTCCCTCGAAGAATAATATTTCGACAGTTTTCTAGTAAAGTAACTTGGCTTGCAGATCGGGAATTGTATTTCGCAGACACTCGCTTTTAGTATTTTTACACCTAACAATTTGGGAATTTGATATATGGTTATCACTTGATGTGGACAATGTCAATTCTCAATTGTAAAGTACCTTGTCTTCAAATGTTGAATTTGCTTCGTGTACAATCCCACCATAATTTGAATGCTCACTCTGTTGCTATTTTGTTATTATACTATAGCATAAAGTCCAAAAATCACTATATTTGTATTTCTTATTCCGTTGATGTTTCATTTTGAGACTACACAAAAAATACATAAAATGTAACTTCGCGTAGTTATTGGTGTCTTTCTACAATTGCCCTGTTAATATCGTTTATGCAGAACCAAAGAAACCCTCGTATCCCAATCTTCTTGAAAAATACTCATAAACAATGTGGACCTTGGGTGATGCATATCTAATCATCCTCGTCTCTGCACATGATAAGTTTGTGTAAGGTGAGTATTTAACATGTCTGATATACGTAAATACTTATGAATCATTCGTTCCTTCAAGAGGCTGTATTCAGACAAATTTGCATGGTCAACTTTATAGTAACTACTGTTGATGACTGTTGATTCAATATGGACTCGAGCTTCTGCTGTTTCCTACAACAAATAGCACATAACTACGAATGCAATTGAGCCCCAGATTGAATGATTGATAAAAGAATACCCTGGTTTAGATGTGTTGTACAAGAGAGTATGAGAATACTGTTTGTTGCAAATTTGTTATAGAGGAGGTCAACTCTGAAGTTGTGACTCTTTTAAGTAGTCACTACTAATTTAGCAGCGGCTAACATTGCATCGACCATGCCCTTAATCTTTCGGTTAGTCACGTGTTTATGTCTATAGCATAGGAAAGCGTTATTATAATCAGCAGAACACCGGTAGTGAATACACCCTTAGTAATATTGTCTGGCTAAATGCAATCAGTATACTAACATGAAGTGGAGCGATGTGAGCATTTAAGTAAAAAAGTGTGTTGTGCAGCGGAGAAACACACATTTCACTGGCAGCTTTTGCTAGTGTTCTAAACTCAATAGCTGTGCCCCACGGATACGCTCTGTGTACCAGTAAGATTAAAACTTAGCCAACAAAAGTAAGCTCCACTTAATTATTATTTCGTACAATTTAAATACTTCATCGCATATGAATAACCGAGATACTGGCCTCCTGCTTACGTATCAGACATATTGACTATATACTCCCATATTTATTTCGAGACGGTACCCTTTCTGCATTTTGAGAAATGAATGTTTAAAACCTGTTAATAATATTAGTCATGATTTGGGAAATAACAATTTTTTTGTTTAGATTCTGTGTAATTTGATTAATTGCCAGTACTATTATTTTAATTACTTCTTTCAATCCTTGGTAGTTTATTTATTCTTTTAGTTACGCCAATTTTTAAAAGGTCTATTTATTACAGCTTTTAGTTAGACCCATCCGTGAAAAGGAGGATGTGGCCACTATTTAAAATTTTGTGGCGTGAACAAATACCCTCTAATGTTCGAATTGAATAACTAAATTTAATATAAACAGATTCTCGGACTAATAAGTCTTAAGTGTTAGAACAACGTTGCCTTAAAAGTTGTCGCTTTTTGTTGTAATTTTAATTTCAAAATGATCTTTTTGTTTTCTTTATATGTTTATATATTTCAACAAGAATATTTTGTCACCTGTTAGCAATCAGTATGACTTCAGATTAGACAATTTAGTAAGCTTATTTTGGATTGATAAATGATTCATAGGCATCCCACTTATCATTGGGTGGGGTCCTTCAGCTGTAAAATACTGAAGGTTATTAGGGAATGTCTTGAATTTTTCGCCTCTAAATCTACAGAGAATACTGGGAACCCTCTGACAAATAAAATAGTAAAAAGTATTGTTTTCATCTTTTGTACTTACTAATCATCATTATAACACATACGCTACCACGTTTGCTTCCTCTATCATTATCTGGTACACTAATAGCATTACCGTATTGTAGAATACAATACATTTTTAAGATAGACGATTTGTTGTGCTACTCGTTTATTTTCAAGTCTATGGAATACAACATTCAGTATTATTTGCATATATATAACTGGTAAAAAGATATACATTTAAAGTGTTACTTTAGTACAGAAAGAAAGAAACATCTTAAGAGTAAAATACATCTAATTACATTTCCTACAAAAACACATACCTAGCATTTCAAGTTTCCCGAAAATGATATCTCGCTTAAATCTCATCTTTGGAAACACAGGCATGGCATGTATAATCAAAGAAATCCCATATCTAAAAGAATGGAAAAGAGTTTAGAAAATCACCAATCTACATTTGTTCTCACTGCTATTCTACATTGGCAATTACAATTTGTACATAATTTATTACAAAAATCTAACAAATACAATTAAATTAATGGTGATCAATTGCAAAAAAAATCACCGTCTTCGGAATAAAGTATTTTTATTTTGGTTGATATTTCAGTTGACTGTTCGGAGCTTGTCGGTATAAATACTTTCCAAACATTTCTATCAACAAACGTTGTTTTAGAGAGTGAAGTTAAGTATCCAGCAGAATAAAAGTGAAGTATTACTGTAAGTGAACGAGATGCTTACTTCACAGCAATTAACCTATACAATATATGGACTCTATTTATGTTTGTTAATAAATCTACACGAATTTAAAAAAAAGCTAGAAAGTATCACAAATTAGTTGATATGGGGAAAGAAGTCTAAAACCTGAATAACTTTTATAGTATTCAGAGAATATACAGAGTAAATGCCTCCAAATTCTACACATTAGAAAGCTTTAACAATTTCTGATTTTAATATTGATCTCTATAGCTTAAACATATATGCAGTGATACTACTAGTTTCTATTTGCGAGGTTGGAATTTGCTTGTAGCGTTTCGGGAAGTACGATGTTCATATACTCATTTAGAAGGCCGTACAGTGACAAAATAAACTAATGTAAGTGTGAATCAGATTGTTACATTCATACACTAATGAAAATATTACAAATCAAACATAACTAGTATTGCAGCTTCTTAAAATCCTTTTAGTCACACAACCACTACGTAATCACGTAATGGTTAATAAATTATTTAAAGTTAATTTACTGAATATTTTTTTAATCGTTGCATTCACTAAGTTTAAGTTTGGAATACGAGTACCGAATAATTTACATTTTTGCAAAACTAATCCATTGTCCCTAATTAAAACTCATAGTAGTACGTATAAAAAAGAATATAAAATTTTAGAACAATTCCAAATAAAGTTTTAATACATTTGATATTGACATAATTTTCGAGTCCTGAAACCACAAGTGCTGAATGTTGTCAATTAGTTTGTTAGATACATTGGATTTTACCTTCTCTTTCAGCATTAAGATTATACGAAGCTTGACTTATAGCTTAATGTGATATTCAAAGCACATGAGCTCCAAAGAGAATTAAACACGGATTTAAACATCCATAGGTGAGTACGCAACTATTTAGCCGGAAGAGTTGCTGAACATCATGAAAAACTATCATCACATCTATTTATAAAAGTGCAAAGAAAAGGCTGACATGTGCATTTTTGACAAACCTCTCTTCCATGAAGTTTATGTAAACAAAGAAAGTAATTTATCAACTTTAAATGTATCGTTTAAGATAGAAATGAATTTCGGTATTAGTTAATATTTAGATCTTCTTCTGTGGTGTTTTAGAATTACTAACATAAAGATACGTGCATTTTTAATGATTTACCGGAATACTTACTGAAATAAACTAAGGAAATCTGACTGAAAGTTGTCTTCATCGCACCCAGGTAAACAAATGCACTTTTCTTTAATAGACATTTCTGAAAGTAAGTTAAAGTGAAAATAAGGATAATAGAAAAGCACGGAATCTCCTCTTCAAAAAGTTGAATTTTTTCCTTTCGACTACTGACAAGTAACTCTCTGGTATAGTTGAGTTTTAAGTTACATAAACTTAATAAATTAAACTTAAACTTAATAAATGAAATAAACGACTTTTTATCTCTTTAATATACACGGCAGATTATAGAAAAATATTTCTTCTTTTCCGCGTATTTTTTACTATCGAGCAACGAAAGAGAGAAAAAATTAAATTCGAGTTCAAAATTGATTAACACGTTTCATGCACCATAATACTGAAAATATTATATTTATCTTCTATCGTTGTGTTTGCCCCTTGTCTTGACATACATTCGCATAGAGCAAAAGATTTAAGATATGACAGACATAAAAGGTAAAATTTTGAATAAAACAGAACTCTTAATAAGAATTACACTTTAGCTCAAAACGTTACATATTTGAAAGATTGTATTTCAGCGCATCTTAAGAATCTCTTATTAAGAAGTTAGTATGTTTGTGCACTAACTTGGATCTTGAGATGGAGTTTATTTAATATTTCAAAAAGAAGAAAGGTATGGAACAAAAACTACACCTATGTTATCAAAAAAAGAAGAATAATACAAGCCTGCAAAGATTTTTTCGGCAAAAGTAATTTTATGTGATATATGTTAGATTTAGTGTCCATATGTAAAATATAATTCCAGTTGTCACGAAGTGATTTTTCACAAGCCCTTTACATGTTTATCCTTATGAAGCTTCATTTTTACCTGAACCTGAATAATAAATATAACAGTTGTAAAATGTGCATGTGCAGTGCCAGACAAGGTCAATACGCCAAGTTCTTTTGTCTGAGAGGGGATTCTGGGAACGTGTATCACGATTATGTCTACAAGTTACACCGTGCACATGAAGTCGATCCGTGAGAGAGTTTGTGTTAAAAATGGCAAGTGGCAGTAGAGGAGGATATGTATGAACAATCCAAACTCTTTCTGTTATATGTGTGTCCATTATACAATTAAGGGCCAGAAATGATATAACTCCATTTATAAAAAGTTTGTATTGTCTTATTTTACCTGAAATTAAATGATGAAAACAAGAGTTTTGCACCTCATATTGTGTGTAAAAAGTGTGTAGAAAACCCGCGTCCTTGGTTCAAAGGGTTGTTGCCAATATTGCAATTCGGAATCCCAATGGTTTGGCGGGAACATAGAAATTATTTTGAGGACTGTTAATGTTGTGTGTACAAAGTATTCCGTTTCAATACGAAAATCAAAAAGCACATTGCGTGTCCGAGGCTTCCATCAGCCATAACCACCTACCACATTGACCCAATATTCCTGTCCCGAAACCACCAATACAGTTATCAGAGAGTGTGTCTTCGTCGTCTTAAAGTGCGGGGGATGGTGATGATGATATTTTTATACCGAATGTTGAAGATAAAGCTCTACGTCTTTATAATCAGTATGATATTAATGATTTGGTGCGTGACCTAGGCCTCACTATAGAAAAGAGAGAACTTTTATGATCAAGATTAAAAGAGATAAACATTTTACTTCTTGGGACAAATTCATATTGTTCCAAAAATCGAGAGGAAGAATTCAGTAAGTTTTTTGTTCAAGAAGAATAACTTGTGTTTTGCTGTTTTATCCTTGGCTTGATTCGTCGTCTTGTACAAGTTTACCAAGGAAAGGACTGTCAAAGGTGTTCTTATGCACAATGTGAATACACTTGTTTCAGTGTCAGTCGACGATTCAACATGTCTTTGGGAAAACTATCACAATACATAAATGGTTTTGCAGAAACTGAAATACAATGAGCACAGATGGTTATTGTGCTCTAATTTAAAAGTGTGCGGTATCATATTTTGACAGCAAGCAGGTTATACAAAGTTCAAGTGTTTTCTGTATATGTGGGATTATTGGGACAAGAATATACACTGTTTAGTTTCTGAGTGGCCCAAGAGGAAACAGTTCGTGATACAAACACCGGGTGCGTGGGTTTTCTCGGGGTTCTCCCGTTTCCTCCCACTTTCTTCATTCCACCATTTCATTCATTACTCATTATCACCGTCTCCTTTAGCCTAACCGGCATAACCGTGGGACGTAAAACTCAAAATTTCATTTCATTTCACAGTTCGTGATAGGAGCAAAAAAAACATTGTAAATCGTCCATTAATTGATCCTCAAAGTATATTATTGCACCCACTACATATAAAATTGGAAATTATGAAGTAGGTCGTTTAGATTTTGGGTAGAAGTAGTCCCTACTTTCGGTAACTCTGTCAGAAATGTCCATGACTGTCGGATGCCAAAATTAAGGAAGGACTTTTTAACGCCCCCCAAATTTGGAAGCTTATGAAGGATCCTGCACTCACTGCGACGATAAACGAAACACAGCTTCAGGCATGGAGATCATTCAAGGATATTCCCAGCAAATTCTTGGGTAAGGTTAAAGATGACAATTACCAGCAAATTGTAGAAACCATGCTGTACAACTTGCAGAAATTAGGTTACCGCAGGAGCTTAAAATTCATTTCTTGCACAGTCATCTGACTAGTTTCCTGAAAATTAAGGAGCATTCAGTGAGGAACATGGCAAGCGGTTCCATGAGCACATTAAAGAAATGGAACGAAGATATCAGGGAGATGGGACGTCTTCATGATGTCAAATTAAAGTTGGTGTTTAGTGCGATGTAACCCTACTCAGGAACACAAACGCAAATCAACACAGCTTTTATTCACATCAAAGTACAGCAAAAATAATGTTCTTGTAGCAACTCCCATACATTCTAACAATGAACATATTACATTAAATAGTGTTCTTTTGTATAGTCGTTACAATTTGATCATGTTCTAATCACATTGCAGATATAGTCTATTATGCTGAATTTTATATTGAAATTAAACCAGTATGAAAACAATTGATTTCATATAGTAGCAAACTGTATGTCATAGGATAACATATAGTGTTCTTGGGCTTAGATGTTTACCTTTTACAAAAATGTACCTGTTAAATAAAGTAGTGTGTTCTCTATTCGTTGCAATTTGATCATGTCCTATTCAAATTACACATTTGTGTTTTCTATCAAAATTACTTATAAAAATTCTATTGCAAATAGAAAAATGCTGTACATGATAGGCAAAAACGGTTTCGATATTTGAAAGCAGCATACCTAAATTAGGTTAAATCACCTCCTCAAGTTTTTGGAGAAAAAGGTATCATTTCGCAGGCCGATGAATTAGTAAAAGAAGTATAAAATTAATGATTTCTTGTCCTTTGGAGAAAAATCCACACCTGATTTAAGATCACACAGCCTTCTTAACATATTACCTTTCGACAAAAAACGAACTATGTTAGGGAAAAGTAAACGTTTATGTTCAACATTAAGGCCGTCACATAAAGCCTCAAAGGGGTGAATATTGAGAGCACTTGGCTTACTCAGTCAACAAATTAAATAGCCAATGAAAATGCGTGTTGATGTTTTCTGGTAATGTTTTTGTAGCTAAGGCTTGGCTTGGATTAGCAGTGCTGTTTCTGCTATTTTCAACCTTGAAAAATATAAACCACGGAGATAACATTCATGCAGCTCCATCAGTGTATATTTCTATAAATCTGTCTCAAAGCATATCATTTTCAACAAAAAGTATTAATAGCAGAAACAATATACTTTTGTATCATATCTCTAAACATTTTAAGACAATATTTCTTCCATTAATCTTTAGAGATACATTTAACTTGACAATAACAAAAATAAAAATGAAGTGAAGAAAAAATAAAATTGTAATTAATTTAAAGAATAGAATAATGATAAGAATAATAATGGAGATTAAACACTCTTAATCTCCATTAATCTCCATTAAATAACAATGGAGATTAAACACACTGCATTCAGGTTACCAGCAATATATGGGCGCAAAATATTTTAACATAATAGACAATATATACAAGAGAAAAGACATAGAGTATAGCAAATTATGTACATTTCTATCCTTAGCCGCACACTCGATTAAGTCCGCTATCCACTGGATGCTGTGGTTTAGTCAAGAGTGTAGTTTTATTCCTTCTGTAATCGTGTTGTTGTTATAAACCTGTTCATTTCATTGGGCAGAAACCATAATTTCCCAAGTTCAGAAACCTCATATCTTCCTTAATTGGCAACACTAATAACCGAGATGTTGCTTATTTTATTTCACATTTAAGCAAACGGTTTTAATGCCAGAAAATGGTATACGTTTTATTAAAAAAAAACTATAAGTTTGTGTTGGGATGGCAGCACTGCTTGTTTGATATTATTGCCGTGTTCTTGGCCACGTGTCCTACCTCGCATATGTATTAGGGTATCTGCATATTTTTTTCATTTTCTGCATTTATCCGTCGGTTTTGGGGTATAACTCGGCACAGTCTCAGTTACTGTTTGGAATATGTATTATACCTAGCGGGTATAAAAGGCATTTCCGCACCGAGTGAATATCACCACGACGGCTAAAAATCCACAATTAGTCAGGGTACCAATTCTCTTAAATATCTGCGTGTCATGCTCGACACACGTCCCTTGTAAAATAAATAGTACGGTACCACAAAGATATTAATCAAGGAACTGAGAATGCGCAGATGTTTTCCTATGATATAATATTTAGTGTAGAAAGTAGTATACATAGGAATATCAATATAACACTAAGCTGTATTGAAATGTAATAATTGCTTCATCTATTATGCGATATCGGGCAGTTAGAATTAAATGGTATATACTTATATATAGGTGTAACATTATAATATAGCTGATCTGAATTAATCAGAGTATGCCCTATAATTTGCATTAAATTTCCCTTTGTTTACGAAAATTAGCTTTCAGAGCGACATACGGTTTAGCTACATACGATAACCTAGTGAGAATCTTCCCTTATGGAAGGAAAGGAGGAAGTAGGTTATGTATCTATCATATTACTTTCTCCGCCGTACCTATTACATAAATATTTTATGTTCAAATAATAACAATGAAATCATGATAATATTATAGAAGAAACAAGATATCAATAGATCCAAAAGTTAAACGTCTACAATAAATATTAAAAAAATATTAAAATCAAAATAAAACGGAAAGTTAAGGAGAAAATGGTTGGATTATTAGTGGGACTAGTCAAGATTAATTTTCTGAAGGTAATAATCAATGGTTAAAGTGAAACTATTTGTAAGACACCTTAAAATTTTCTCTGTCTCCCCGATGAAATTAACAGTAGTTTTAAAATATATATTTTCCCTTCAGCTTAATAGGAATTACATTTTAGTGAGAATTGTAACTTTTCTAATCGGAAAGTTAATCAGTTTCAGTTCTTAAAATTATTAATTCCGTAGTTTTATTCTGTGAGTTTCTTCCTATTGCCATATTCTGAGTTATATTTGTAATCATCTGTAATGTTGAACATTAATGTATAACAGGCAAGCGTTAAATAATTAAAGAACAAAATCATATGTAAATAACAACGAACATGCATGTGTTATCATTACCTGAATTCTTTCAATTTTTCTTCTTCCTTTGTATCCTTCGTTCTATCCTTGTTCTCCTTCTCACAGATTTGCATTAAGTTTTGCATTTCCGAATGCTTCGTTTACAGCTCCTCGTCTTCCAGAATTCATTTCAGTTATCCCTTACTTAACTTCCTTTCAAATTTATATCTATTTATATTCTTCTTTTCAATATTGTTATCGTTCATTTTTTTACAGCGGCTTTTTCTTTGGTCATTATAGTTTCAGTCTATCTTTTTGATTTTATTTTACTTTCTTTACAAATTCTCATAGAGTATTTTTCTTTGATCTAGCACCACGATGATAGGCACAATCTCCTTCACTCTCTATTCAAACACGAAGACTCTTAAATGAATCATTTCCAGTTTCATCGCTAATCGCCATTGAACAAAAAGGTGATAATTAGTAGGAATTGATTTTCTGCAAACGATTCAATGTTTAAAGTGATCATATCGTCAATATCTCCAATAACTGCATCAAAACCGATAGTGTTTGACATTTACTATAACTTCCGATTACAATACCGATTCTCGTGGAGTAAAAACGGTAAGAGTTATAGAGATACAGCTTACCTAAGGATACAATTGATTCAGCTTACCTAAGGATTTCCTCCTTAAGCATCTATTAAATCAAGAAATAGTTCAGATTAACGATTTTTAGTTCTAACTTTATCGCCATGGCCCTTTGATTGGATTCAATGACCGACGAACAGTTTCTATCTTTGGTCTTATTAGTCTCTGCAGCTAGTACTTATACATATACTACTTCAAGTTCGAGTATTGAATTGCCGCAGTTTGAAGACCTAATGTAGTTTCACACTGTTATACGAAACTCACTTCTTCTCTTGCCTTTTGTGATCAATCAAATGGAAACGACAGCTTCGGTCTATTAAAGTACAGAAATAGAAAGAGAAGTCCAATTGTGTATTTATGCATGCTACTTTCTTCACACAAGAAAGTGAATAATATAGTTATCTATCACCAATTAAATTCAACTCTTTCTCAGCATTATGTAACTCTCAATATGTTTTGTATGTCTCTAAGAAAGTAATCACTTTCAGTACCACAAATTAGTGAGTATCACAAGAGGCGAAAATGACAAGTCATCTTTGTAGGGTATCCAGGATGCCTCCCTACGCCATAGAATCTATATAACAAACTTTGGAATGAAACTTGATGTTTCTGTTTGCCTGGTGATGAAAGAACAAACACCTGTGTTTCTTTCAGCGCGATAAAAGAGAAATCAACAAAACATCATGTGCTTCGGAGCTCAGAGACGACCTTTCGACATTTATAGATGTTTTCTCCAGATCTTACGACCACACCTAATCCGTACAAGTTTCCAGACGGAAGAGTTTCCAAGTGTAAGATGTAAACGTGTGCAAAGACTAAGAAATTATTGGCAAATTTCCACAAGTTGATCTTGTGACTGTTATATGTAATTCTGCTGTCACCCCCACACTCGCACATGACTGCCAACGTATTTAATCAGTTAGTGTTATGGAAAGAACAATATACAAAGGAATACTAAGTGTAAATTTGACAGGACAATTTCTCTCCGTATTTAAGTACAGCTTCAAGAAGTTATTCTGATTTTCTCCAAATTATCATTAGTGTGTTCGACTCACGGCTGAAGAGGCAAATTTAATAGTAAACTAGTTATCTCAGATTTTGCAGAAAATTCTGCACATGTCGTGTTTCACATTTCAGTTATATGTGTTACCTTTATATATCAGGACTTAGCCTTACGAACCTTACTGTTTGGATGAATATGGGACCCGACAATAGCTAATCTAACATTTTCATATTTTGGAAAGCATGTAGGTGAGTGAACGAAAGTACGTTGTTTCCCACACTGTTTGCAGGTTATTTAATTATCTATCAAGTAAATCAAATATCTGAAGATAACCCAAATTATTGCCTATCTTTATTCAATTTTCATTTAAACAGTTAGATTTTTTTTTTAATTATATCAATGCCTTCAAGACCTTACTTGTAAATAAAAGTTTTTTCTCTTTTTTTGTGAATGAACGTAGTTCAGTCAATAATTTCTTTATACACTTACTTCGAAATTTCAATAAAGTATTAATATCAAAAATATTGTTTCAATTTTTAACATGGTTTAGACATGCTTTAATATTTAAATCAAATTAGAAATGTGGATGAATCAAGCACTTAAAATTTCAATTAAATATAATTGTCTTTCCTCATAGAAGAATTTCAATTTCATAGTATTTATAATGTAAGTATAATAAGATATGTCGGAAAGTACTCACCAGTTAAACGTTGAATGCAAGATAAACTTTTAACTTTGCATGATTTGAAGGTGCCTGTAAGATAACATGCATAAATTGTGGTATATTTAATATAAATAAAGCATCGACCATATGATACAATATTTATTACCATGAAGAAAATTGCATTTATACTTTCAATTTTTCACATCGTTCAATGTTAGACTACCAACAATTTTTTGAGGATTGCTTTGTTCAGAAGAAAATAAGGCATTCTATATATGCTCAGGTTAGTTCAAAATTTATCAGCTTAGCAAACAGAAAAAAAAACAGAATAAAATCCATGACTCTGCAATGAATTAAAAAATCGGGAAGAAGACATGGTTTAATACATTCAGAGCGATTGATATCATGAGAAAGTAAGAAAGTAATCTTATTTAACTTTAGGGACACCATGAAGAATCAATATTGTTCAAACTTTCATTTTGCCCCATACGATAGAGTACTTTGTAAAATCTCCGGATGTTTTAGATTGTTCATTTCAACGATACTTTCACTTCAGAAGTTTTTAGTTTTAAAAGCTCTACTGAAACGTTGTGAGAAAAATATATATCACGGTTTGCGGCATGATTTGACTCATATCATTTTCGGCGAAAATTTCTTTCATTCTTAAAACTATGATACTTATCATTTTTAAAACAGTATTATTATTATTATTATGTCCCATTTAAAGCTAATAAGAATATTTTTGGGGTTATATTATCGTTTTTAATTATGTTTCAAAAATAGAATCCCGAAGGCGAAATGAAAATATAAGGAAGTATAAACGACATGTACAATCTGTGGCATCTTAAATTTCGAAAACCGTTGATCAATAGAGGATATATTTACACATTTTACAAATAGGAAAATGTATGACTTTGAGCATTTTTGAGCACATAACGAAAAATACAAATAACCACAAAGCACAGTTAAACGTGAATAAGGATGAATGTTCCTGATAATATTTCAATAACGTCCATATTCACTCTCTTTCTCAGTTAACATGCGCATGATTCTTGCATCTCATCTCAAGATGGAGAACTATGAGCAAAGAGAATTTATCATTTACCGTGAACAAACCAAATTTAAAAGTATTATTTTGAAGTACAGTGGTTTCGAAGTCAGCACCTTAGGACTATTAGAGCAGTGCTTATAACTTATTGATTATTATTTCACTACTAGAAAAACCCTTAACTTGATAGTTCCCTGGTTCGATCCCAGCTCGCGCCGTATGGACTTTGTGATGGACGAACACCGTTCTCGTGAGTTTTCTCGGGATTCTCCCGTTTCCTCCCACTTTCTTCATTCCACCATTTCACTCATCTGTCATCATCACCGTCTCCTTTAGTCTAACCGGCATAACCGTGGGACGTAAAGCTTAAAGATTTGATTTCATTTTAACTTGATAGTTGAGAGTATATGGCCTGTTCATAATGTTCTTTCCTAATAATCATGTGATCCATTTTTGAATAATTTTCAATTATACATCTGCTTCTGTTCGTCGGAACAACAGGTACGTAATATAATATTAGACATTTACATATGGTTTCATTCTGTTAGATTTAAAAAATTGTTTCTAAGGTAATAATATAAGCCTATAAATATGGTTCTTTATTAAAGTAAGAGTGTTCTTTAATTCGTTCCATTAATAAAATGTAGATATAAGCTTACATCCTAAACTAAATATATATGTAATTGGAATGAAGGAATCATCGCATGTGTCCACCAACTGACTCCACTAGCATTTGTGTTTATGCTTCAATCTGCCTGTTTCGCATATTCTCGTAAATCTCAATCGATCTTAATGAAATTTTTATTGGTACAAGCCTTCTTACGGTGTTTGAAAATGACCTTATTGCTTGAGTTTGGAAGAATTTATCAAAAATAAGGCAGAAAACTGGAATAAAACACCTTCCATGCTGCAAATTTTCAAACAAAAGAATCATATTTGGTAGGACCTATACGAACGTTATTTTAATTCTATAAAACGTTTGGAACACTTTCTTTGGGGACTCTAATCATCCCCAATGATTGTAGTTCAATCTGATAAAGAATAAGTTGGTAAAAGACGTAATTATGTAACGAACTTTTTATCTTTGTTGAAAAAACAAAGGAGAAAAACAACAACATATTTGTCATTCTCATTGCCTTAGAAAAGAGTAGTTAAGGTACCTAACTACAGGGCTACTTGCGAGACATAGCACCCCCTCACTAGCCAACCTTATTTACCGCAGTACTTAATAATTACATCCATAAAGTATACTTATATCTAAAAGTACAACTAACATATCTCAAAATACATCTCCAACTATTCTATCTTACAATGCCCCTTGGCACGTAATATATCCCTTCCTTTAAAACACATCTCTTATCATCTACAGAAATTAATGCTAACTTACCTAGTACTCTGCTAAATATATCATGCCTATAAATTCCAATCAAATTCATCATGTTATTGTAGTACCTTTGATTGAAGAATCTGTCTTTGTATTCGTTAAATGTAAGTTCTTCATATTGTAATATCCTATGTGATGTTGTAAACAAACAATTCCACCCATCAGTGTTTACAAACACCACCACGTGGTTTAGCAAGAGGATCTCCCACCAGGTGGATCTACAGTTACATGCAGACGACGGCTTCTGGCTCCTCCCACGGAGCAGAAGACGACATCGGAGCAGTAGCGCCACCGCCACCCAAAGGACTCTATTAATAGGATGTATCCTCGTCGCCAAAAGTGCCTTTACATCGCCGTGAAAGGTATGTGACAGCGCAGTACTCTAAGGAAGGGAGGGTGCATAAGAATTTGTGATTAATTTTGAAGAGTTTTTATTTTGACTAGGGAAATAACGTACGTATAGGGAGTAAAGGCACAGATTTGAAACATCAGTGCACTGTCATCTCTGAAAAGATTCGTATTATTGCCTTATATGTTAAGTTAAACACCACAACATCTGTCACTGATAGCGTAGATCATCTTACTTTTTAAAATTGCCTCTGTAGATTATTTGTCCATACATTAATCTCCAGACATGATGTATAGAGAGAAGAAAGAAAGAGATACAACATCTGGAAGATTTATGTAATTCACTAAGGGACTATAAGAAACGACTGAGCTAATTACTGCTACTAGCGCTTTTTACTCTTCAGGGATTTACTACGACATGTTCGCAAGACACTTTCCTAAGTCCTAAATCTGTGCGTGAATTATTTCATTCCCCTCACTATAATTATTTGAGAAAGGAAACTGATTACGCTGAACGTGAATATGTTTCTCGTAAAGCAAGGGCCGTAATAAATGTAAATAAGGTTCTTATTATTATATAAAACACATAAGTATTTATTCCGTGTATAGAACAATATAATACAGTAACTAAGCAACATCATAATCACTAACGCCCGCAGGATTTTTTCCAACGGGGGGGGGGGGGGTCCGATATAGAGTTTTTCGTTTTATTCCCTATATATATTAACAGTCATAACATTTATCATTGATAGCGTATATCGTCTTTCGCCACTGTAGCCTATTAGTCAGAACATTCATCTCCAGACATGATGTCGAGAGAAAGAAAGAAATAGATATGAACAGTGATGTAACTAATTTTATTGCTCCCTGGATCGATCGACCATCGATTTACTCATACTCCCCCAGGCCCCTTGCCCCAGGTATTTCAGCTGCTGCGTTATATATATGGTCCCATGTCAGAAGGGCCAGACAAAAGGGCAAAGACAGAAAGACCCGAGTCAAAAGGGCCCTGCGTCAAACGGGCCCAGGTCGAAAGGGGCCCGCTACAAAAGGACACGAGTCAATCCGGCCTACGTCAAAAGGGCCCGAGTCAAAAGGCCCTGCGTCAAACGATCTCGGGTTAAAAGGGCCCGAATCAAAACGACCCTCCTAAAAGGTCCCGGGTCGAAAGGTCTCCGCAACAAAAGAGCCCGAGTCAAAAGGCCCCGAATCAAAACGACCCTCATAAAAGGGACCGAGTCAAAAGGGACTCCGCTACAAAAGAGCCAGAGTCAAACTACCCTGCGTCAAAAGGGACCGAGCAAAATTGGCCGAATCAAAATGCCACTCATAAAAAGAGCCATAGCAAAAGGACCCCACGAGAAAAGGATCCGAGTCAAAGGGCAATGCGTCAAATGAGCAGGAGTCAAAAGGGGCTCCGCTATAAAAGGGTCCGAGTGAAAACGGCCCCACATCAAAAGGGCCCGGGTCAAAAGGTGTTCACAACATAAGGGCCCGAGTCAAAAGACCCCGAATCAAAACGCCCTTTATGGAAAGGAGCAGATACAAAAGGGGCCCGCCAAAGGGCCCGAGTCAAACGGCCGTACGTCAAAGGGTCGCGGGTTTAAAGGGCTGGAGTCAAAAGGAGATGAATCCAAACGCCCCTCATAAAAGGAGCCCGGGTCAAAAGGGTTCTACGACAAAGGGGCCCGAGTCAAAAGGCCCTGCGTCAAACGGACCCGGGTCAAATAAAGACGGAGTCAAACGGCCCCGCGTCAAAAGGGCCCGGGTCGAAAGGTGTCCTCAACAAAAGTGCCCGAGCCAGAAGGACTGAATCAAAACGCCCCTCATCAAAAGGGCCATAGTCAAAAGAGTCCCACGACAAATGGAGCCGAGTCAAAATGCCCTGCATTAAACGGGCCTGGGTCGAAAAGGGCTCGAGTGCAATCGGCCCCACATCAAAAGGGACCGGTTCAAAAGGTCTCCACAACAAAAGGGCTCGAATCATAACGCCCCTCATAAAAAGGGGCCGAGTCGAAAGGGGTCCCTCTACAAAAGGGCTGGAGTCAAAAGGGGCCGAATCAAAACGCCCCTTAAAAAAGGAACCCGGGTCAAAAGAGTTCTACGACAAAGGCCCTGCGTCAAACGGACCCAAGTCAAAAGCGCCCGAATCAAAACGCCCTTCATAGAAAGGACCAGAGTCAAAAGGGGCCCCGCTACAAAATAGCCCGAGTCAAACGGCCGTACGTCAAAAGGTCACGGGTTAAAAAGGCCCTAGTCAAAAGGGGCCAAATCAAAACGCACCTCATAAAAGGAGCCCGGGTCAAAAGGGTTCCACGACAAACTTACCTCAGTGGAAAGGCCCTGCGTCAAACGGATCCGGGTCAAATAAAGCCGGAGACAAACGGCCCCGCGTCTAAAGGGCCCGGGTCGAAAGGTCTCCTCAACAAAAGGGCCCGAGCCAGAAGGCCCGAATCAAAACGCCCCTCATCAAAAGGGCCATAGTCAAAGGAGTCCCACGAAAAATGGACCCGAGTCAAAATGCCCTGCATTAAACGGGCCTGGGTCGAAATGGGTCCCGCTACAAAAGGGCTCGAGTGCAATCGGCACCAGATCAAAAGGGACCGGTTCAAGAGGTCTCCACAACAAAAGGGCCAGAATCATGACGCCCCTCATAAAAAGAGACCGAGCCCAAAGGGGTCCCTCTACAAAAGTGCCCGAGTCAAACGGCCGTGCGTTAAAAGGCCAGCGCGGGTTTAAAGGGCTGGAGTCAAAAGGGGACGAATTAAAACGCCCCTCATAAAAAGAACCCGGGTCAAAAGGTTCCACGACAAAGGGACCCGAGTCAAAAGGCCCTGAGTCAAACGGACCCGGGTCAAATAAAGCCGGAGTCAAACGGCACCGCGTCAAAAGTGCCCGGGTCGAAAGGTATTCTCAACAAAAGGGTCCGAGCCAAAAGGCCCGAATCAAAACGCCCCTCATCAAAAGGGTCCAGGTCGAAAGGTCTCCGCAACAAAAGAGCCCGAAAATCGTTTGTTAACACTTGGAAAAAAATTGAGATTTAGATAGCGATAATAAACATAACAATTATAATGATGTCTGCAGAATTTTTGTGTAGATTGGTACGGAATGACAACCAACGTCAGTAACAGAGGCGACTCTAGAGGGAAGTGACATTGGTAAAAATTAACATTTTACGAACGCAATCCACAAGAAGTTAACTGCGCAAATGTATGATGGAATTTCATTTACGGTGGAAAACATTAACGGTCTCAAAACAAAAGATAAAACAAAACACATCAACCACTTTTTGTTCATTGTTATGCATATTGTGATTATTATTATTATTATTATTATTATTATTATTATTATTATTATATTACTTTTGTTATTATTACCATTTTTGTTGTTAATAATAATAATATGCAAGGTCAGTGGTAGCCCATGCCTTCAAACCAGTATACGCTACTGTATGAAACTATGAACTCTACATTAATATCGGTCGTCTTTCGATCATTTTATGTTCTAACGTGTGCAAGGGTGTCTTACCCCTTCCCCCAAAGCATGAAAAGCAAACAATATTTTCGCGAACACAGCCAGGGGCAGAGAAGAAGTGACTCAGAACTGGCTCAGAACACACACTGCTCGCCGTGTAGCTGCAAGAGGCCTATGGGTAATTATAGTTGCCCTCTTGTTACAAGGCGTTCAGTCAAGTAGTATGTATCAAGGCCATTTTATGCAGTTGAACACGAAGTTGATTGTTAGAAAACCGAAGCATACAACTAGTCTTTTCTGTTTACTTTTCACGAATATTTTTCACCTTCATGCGTACAGGTCACGTCTGGCGTAGATTTAAAAGGCATGCTGTGTCAAGTATACTTTCCCAAAAAGATATGAGTACTCAAAAGGCAAAAACCTGTAGCTACACAAACGATTGGCATAGTTTTTGTTCCGAAATTCCAAGGTTGGAGGCTGCCGTTTCTATAGCCCCCACTTTAAAGCCCTTATAATTTCGTGCCGGATGTTGTACAAACGAAAATTTTTGCCTTACATTCCTTCACCAACGTAGCACAAACGATTGGCATAGTTTTTGTTTCTAAATTCCAAGGTTGGAGGCTGTCGTTTCTCCAGCCAACACTTTAAACCCTTATAACTTCGTGCCGGAAGTGGTACAAACGAAAATTTTTGCGGTACATTCAGGCACAAACGTAGCACAAACGAATGGCATACGTTTCGTTTCGAAATTTCACTTTAGGAGGTTTCCGTTTCTAAAGCCCACCACTTTAAAACCCTTATAACTTCGTACCGGAAGTGGTATAAACGAAAATTTTGCGGCACATTCCACAACAAACGTAGCACAAACGATTGACATAAGTTTTATTTTGATATTCCTATGTGGGGGGCTGCCGTTTCCTTAGCCCCCACTTTAAAACCCTTATAACTTCGTACCGGAAGTGGTACAAACGAAAATTAGTGCCATACATTCCGGCACAAACGTGGCACAAACGAATGGCATAGTTTTTTTTCTAAGTTCCAAGGTTGGAGGCAGCCGTTCCTCCACCTCCCCCCCACTTTAATACCTTTACAACTTCGTACCGGAAGTGGTACAAACGAAAGTTTTTGCGTACATTCCGGCACAAACGAAGCACAAACGATTGCCACAGGTCTTGTTTTGAAATTCATAGGTGGGGGGGCCGTTGCCCCAGCAATCACTTTAAATCCCTTATAGCTTCGTACCGGAAGTGGTACAAACAAAATTTTTGCCTTACATTCCGGCCCAAGTGTAGCACAAACGATTGGCATAGTTTTGGTTTTGGCATAGTTTTTGCGTACATTCCGGCACAAACGTAGCAAAAACGATTGTCATAAGTTTTGTTTCGAAATTCCAAGGTAGTTGTTTGCCGTTTCCCCAGCCCCCACATTAAAACTCTTACAACTTCGTACCGGAAGTGGTACAAACGAAAATATTTGCCTTACATTCCTTCACAAACGTAGCACAAACGATTGGCATAGATTTTGTTTCTAAATTCCAAGGTTGGAGGCTGCCGTTTCTCCAGCCCCCACTTTAAAACCCTTAAAACTTCGTGCCGGAAGTGGTACAAACGAAAATTTTTCCGGTACATTCAGGCACAAACGATTAGCATAGGTTTCGTTTCGAAATTTAACAATAGGAGGTTTCCGTTTCTCCAGCCCACCACTTTAAATCCCTTATAACTTCGTACCGGAAGTGGTACAAACAAAATTTTTTGCGGTACATTCCGGCACAAACGTAGCAAAACGATTTTCATAGGTTTTCTTTTGAAATTCCTATGTGGGGGCTGCCGTTTGACCAGCCCCAACTTTAAAACCCTTAAAACTTCGTACAGGACATGGTACAAACGAAAATTTTTGCGGTACGTTCCGGAATAAACGTAGCACAAACAATTGCCATAGGTTTCGTTTCGAAATTCCAAGGTAGGGGATTGCACTTTCCCCAGCCCCACCATCTTAAAACTCTTACAACTGCGTACCGGAAGTGGCTCAAACGAAAACTTTTGCGGTATATTCCGGCACAAACGTAGCCCAAACGATTGGCATCAGTTTTGTTTTCAAATTCCTATGTGGGGGGCTGCCGTTTCCTTAGCCCCAACTTTAAAACCCTTATAACTTGGTACTGGAAGTGGTACAAACAAAATTTTTTGCGGTACATTCCGGTACAAACGTAGCACAAACGATTGACATAAGTTTTATTTTGAAATACCTATGTGGGGGGGCTGCCGTTTCCCCAGCCTCCCACTTTAAAACTCTTATAACTTCGTAAGGGAAGTGGTACAAACGAAACTTTTTGTGGTACATTCCGGCACAAACGTAGCACAAAAGATTGGCATAGGTTTTGTTTCGAAATTCCAAGGTAGGCGGTTGCCGTTTCCCCAGATCCCACATTGAAACTCTTAAAACTTCGTACCGGAAGTGGTAGAAACGAAAACTTTTGCGGTACATTCCGGCACAAACGTAGCACAAACGATTACCATAGGTTTTGTTTTGAAATTCGTAGGTGGGGGGCTGCCGTTTCCCCACCAATCACTTTAAATCCCTTATAACTTCGTGCCGGAAGTGGTACAAATGAAACTCTTTGAGGTACATTCAGGCACAAACCTAGCACAAACGATTGGCATATGTTTCGTTTAAAAAAATCACTTTAAGAGGTTTCCGTTTCACCAGCCCCCACTTTAAAACTATTATAACTTCGTACCGGAAGTGTCACAAACGAAAATTATTGCGGTACATTCCGGCACAATCGTTCACAAAAGATTGGCATAAGTTTTGTTTTTAAGTTCCTATGTGGGGGGCTGCCCTTTCACCAGTCCCAACTTTAAAACCATAAACGTAGCACAAACGATTGATATAGGTTTCGTTTCTAAACTCCAAGTTAGGGGATTGCCCTTTCCCCAGCCCCTCCACCTTAAAACTCTTACAACTTCGTACCGAAAGTGGTAAAAACGAAAGTTGTTGCTCTACATTCCGGCGCAAACGTAGCACAAACGATTGGCATAGGTTTTGTTTCTAAATTCCAAGGTTAGAGGCTGCCGTTTCTCCAGCCCTAACATTAAAACCCTTATAACTTCGTGCCGGAAGTGGTACAAATGAAACTTTTTGCGGTACATTCAGGCACAAACCTAGAACAAACGATTGGTATATGTTTCGTTTCGAAATTTCACTTTAGAAGGTTTCCCTTTCACCAGCCCCTCACTTTAAAACCCTGATAACTTCGTACCGGAAGTGGTACAAACGGGAATTTTTGCGGTATATTCCGGCACAAACGTAGCACAAACGATTGGCATAAGTTTTGTTTTTAAATTACTATGTGGGGGGCTGCCCTTTCACCAGTCCCAACTTTAAAACCCTTATAACTTCGTACAGCAAGTGGTACAAACGAAAATTTTTGCGGAACAATCCGGCACAAACGTAGCAAAAACGATTGCCATAGGTTTCGTTTCGAAATTCCAAGGTAGCTGATTGCCCTTTCCCTAGCCCCTTCAATTTAAAACTCTTACAACTTCGTACCTGAAGTGGTAGAAACGAAAATTTTTGTGGTTCATTCCGGAGCAAACGTAGCACAAACGATTGGCATAGGTTTTGTTTGGAAATTCGAAGTTTGGAGGCTGCCGTTTCTCCAGCTCCCCCACTTTAAAACACTTATAACTTCGTACAGGAAGTGGTAAAAACGAAAGTTTTTTCGGTACTATCCGGCACAAACGTAGCACAAACGATTGACATAAGATTTATTTTGCAATTTTTATGTTTTGTACTGATATTTACTTAGCACCCAACATTAAAACTCTTATAACTTCGTATCGGAATTGGTGCAAACGAAAATTAGTTCCTTATATTCCGGCACAAACGTAGCACAAACGATTGGCATAGTTTTTGTTTGTAAATTCCAAGGTTGGAGGCCGCCGTTTCTCCAGTCCCCACTTTAAAACCCTTATAACGTCTTGCCGGATGTGGTACAAACGAAAAGTTTTGCGGTACATTCAGTCACAAACCTAGCACAAACGATTGGCATAGGTTTCGTTTCGAAATTTCACTTCAGGAGGTTTCCGTTTCTCCAGCCGCCCACTTTAAAACCCTTATAACTTCGTACCGGAAGTGGTACAATCGAAAATTTTTGTGTTACATTCAGTCACAAACGTAGCACAAACGATTGTTATAGGTTTTGTTTTGAAATTCGTAGGTGGGGGGCTGCCGTTTCCCCAGCAATCACTTTAAATCCCTTATAACTTGGTACCGGAAGTGGTAGAAAGGAAAATTTTTGCGGTACAATCCGGCACGAACGTATCACAAACGATTTGCATAGGTTTTGTTTTGATATTCCTAGGTGGAGCTGCCGTTTCCTTAGGCCCCCACTTTGAATCTCTTGTAACTTAGTACCTGAAGTGGTACAACCGAAAATTTTTTGCCTTACATTCCCGCCCAAGCGTAGCATAATCGATTGGCATAGTTTTTGTTTCTAAATTCCAAGGTCCGAGGCTGCCGTTTCTAAAGCTCCCCACATTAAAACCCTTATAACTTCGAGCCGGAAATGGTACAAACGAAAATTTTTGTGGTACATTCAGGCTCAAACCTAGTACAAACGATTGACATATGTTTCGTTTCGAAATTTCACTTTAGGACGTTTCCGTTTCACAAGCCCCCCACTTTAAGACCCTTATAACTTCGTACCGAAAGCGGTACAAACGAAAATTTTTGCGGCACATTCCGGCACAAACGTAGCACAAATGATTGGCATAAGTTTTCCTTTCAAATACCTATGTGGGGGCTGCCGTTTCCCCAGCCTTCACTTTAAAACACTTATAACTTCGTACCGGAAGTGGTACAACCGAAAATTTTTGCCTTACATTCCCGCCCAAGCGTAGCATAATCGATTGGTTTAGGTTTTGTTTCTAAATTCCAAGGTTAGAGGCTGCCGTTTCTCCAGCCCTAACATTAAAACCCTTATAACTTCGTGCCGGAAGTGGTACAAATGAAACTTTTTGCAGTACATTCAGGCACAACCTAGAACAAACAATTGGTATATGTTTCGTTTCGAAATTTCACTTTAGGAGGTTTCCCTTTCACCAGCCCCTCACTTTAAAACCCTGATAACTTCGTACCGGAAGTGGTACAAACGGGAATTTTTGCGGTACATTCTGGCACAAACGTAGCACAAACGATTGGCATAAGTTTTGTTTTTAAATTGCTATGTGGGGGGCTGCCATTTCACCAGACCCAACTTTAAAACCCTTATAACTTCGTACAGCAAGTGGTACAAACGAAAATTTTTGCGGAAAAATCCGGCACAAACGTAGCAAAAACGATTGCCATAGGTTTCGTTTCGAAATTCCAAGGTAGCTGATTGACCTTTCCCTAGCCCCTTCAATTTAAAACTCGTACAACTTCGTACCTGAAGTGGTAGAAACGAAAATTTTTGTGGTTCGTTCCGGAGCAAACGTAGCACAAACGATTGGCATAGGTTTTGTTTTGATATTTTTAGGTGGAGCTGCCGTTTCCTTAGGCCCCCACTTTGAATCTCTTGTAACTTAGTACCTGAAGTGGTACAACCGAAAATTTTTTGCCTTACATTCCCGCCCAAGCGTAGCATAATCGATTGGCATAGTTTTTGTTTCTAAATTCCAAGGTCCAAGGCTGCCGTTTCTAAAGCTCCCCACATTAAAACCCTTATAACTTCGTGCCGGAAATGGTACAAACGAAAATTTTTGTGGTACATTCAGGCTCAAACCTAGTACAAACGATTGACATATGTTTCGTTTCGAAATTTCACTTTAGGACGTTTCCGTTTCACAAGCCCCCCACTTTAAGACCCTTATAACTTCGTACCGAAAGCGGTACAAACGAAAATTTTTGCGGCACATTCCGGCACAAACGTAGCACAAATGATTGACATAAGTTTTCCTTTCAAATTCATATGTGGGGGCTGCCGTTTCCCCAGCCTTCACTTTAAAACACTTATAACTTCGTACCGGAAGTGGTACAACCGAAAATTTTTGCCTTACATTCCCGCCCAAGCGTAGCATAATCGATTGGTTTAGGTTTTGTTTCTAAATTCCAAGGTTAGAGGCTGCCGTTTCTCCAGCGCTAACATTAAAACCCTTATAACTTCGTGCCGGAAGTGGTACAAATGAAACTTTTTGCAGTACATTCAGGCACAACCTAGAACAAACAATTGGTATATGTTTCGTTTCGAAATTTCACTTTACGAGGTTTCCATTTCACCAGCCCCTCACTTTAAAACCCTGATAACTTCGTACCGGAAGTGGTACAAACGGGAATTTTTGCGGTACATTCTGGCACAAACGTAGCACAAACGATTGGCATAAGTTTTGTTTTTAAATTACTATGTGGGGGGCTGCCATTTCACCAGTCCCAACTTTAAAACCCTTATAACTTCGTACAGCAAGTGGTACAAACGAAAATTTTTGCGGAAAAATCCGGCACAAACGTAGCAAAGACGATTGCCATAGGTTTCGTTTCGAAATTCCAAGGTAGCTGATTGCCCTTTCCCTAGCCCCTTCAATTTAAAACTCTTACAACTTCGTACCTGAAGTGGTAGAAACGAAAATTTTTGTGGTTCGTTCCGGAGCAAACGTAGCACAAGCGATTGGCATAGGTTTTGTTTGGAAATTCGAAGTTTGGAGGCTGCCGTTTCTCCAGCTCCCCCACTTTAAAACACTTATAACTTCGTACAGGAAGTGGTAAAAACGAAAGCTTTTGCGGTACTATCCGGCACAAACGTAGCACAAACGATTGACATAAGATTTATTTTGCAATTTTTATGTTTTGTACGGCCATTTACTTAGCACCCAACATTAAAACTCTTATAACTTCGTACCGGAATTGGTGCAAACGAAAATTAGTTCCTTATATTCCGGCACAAACGTAGCACAAACGATTGGCATAGTTTTTGTTTGTAAATTCCAAGGTTGGAGGCCGCCGTTTCTCCAGTCCCCACTTTAAAACCCTTATAACGTCTTGCCGGATGTGGTACAAACGAAAAGTTTTGCGGTACATTCAGTCACAAACCTAGCACAAACGATTGGCATAGGTTTCGTTTCGAAATTTCACTTCAGGAGGTTTCCGTTTCTCCAGCCGCCCACTTTAAAACCCTTATAACTTCGTACCGGAAGTGGTACAATCGAAAATTTTTGTGTTACATTCAGTCACAAACGTAGCACAAACGATTGTTATAGGTTTTGTTTTGAAATTCGTAGGTGGGGGCTGCCGTTTCCAAAGCAATCACTTTAAATCCCTTATAACTTGGTACCGGAAGTGGTAGAAAGGAAAATTTTTGCGGTACAATCCGGCACGAACGTATCACAAACGATTTGCATAGGTTTTGTTTTGATATTCCTAGGTGGAGCTGCCGTTTCCTTAGGCCCCCACTTTGAATCTCTTGTAACTTAGTACCTGAAGTGGTACAACCGAAAATTTTTTGCCTTACATTCCCGCCCAAGCGTAGCATAATCGATTGGCATAGTTTTTGTTCTAAATTCCAAGGTCCGAGGCTGCCGTTTCTAAAGCTCCCCACATTAAAACCCTTATAACTTCGTGCCGGAAATGGTATAAACGAAAATTTTTGTGGTACATTCAGGCTCAAACCTAGTACAAACGATTGACATATGTTTCGTTTCGAAATTTCACTTTAGGACGTTTCCGTTTCACAAGCCCCCCACTTTAAGACCCTTATAACTTCGTACCGAAAGCGGTACAAACGAAAATTTTTGCGGCACATTCCGGCACAAACGTAGCACAAATGATTGGCATAAGTTTTCCTTTCAAATTCCTATGTGGGGGCTGCCGTTTCCCCAGCCTTCACTTTAAAACACTTATAACTTCGTTCCGGAAGTGGTACAACCGAAAATTTTTGCCTTACATTCCCGCCCAAGCGTAGCATAATCGATTGGTTTAGGTTTTGTTTCTAAATTCCAAGGTTAGAGGCTGCCGTTTCTCCAGCCCTAACATTAAAACCCTTATAACTTCGTGCCGGAAGTGGTACAAATGAAACTTTTTGCAGTACATTCAGGCACAACCTAGAACAAACAATTGGTATATGTTTCGTTTCGAAATTTCACTTTAGGAGGTTTCCCTTTCACCAGCCCCTCACTTTAAAACCCTGATAACTTCGTACCGGAAGTGGTACAAACGGGAATTTTTGCGGTACATTCTGGCACAAACGTAGCACAAACGATTGGCATAAGTTTTGTTTTTAAATTACTATGTGGGGGGCTGCCATTTCACCAGTCCCAACTTTAAAACCCTTATAACTTCGTACAGCAAGTGGTACAAACGAAAATTTTTGCGGAAAAATCCGGCACAAACGTAGCAAAAACGATTGCCATAGGTTTCGTTTCGAAATTCCAAGGTAGCTGATTGCCCTGATTGCCCCTTCAATTTAAAACTCTTACAACTTCGTACCTGAAGTGGTAGAAACGAAAATTTTTGTGGTTCATTCCGGAGCAAACGTAGCACAAACGATTGGCATAGGTTTCGTTTGGAAATTCGAAGTTTGGAGGCTGCCGTTTCTCCAGCTCCCCCACTTTAAAACACTTATAACTTCGTACAGGAAGTGGTAAAAACGAAAGCTTTTGCGGTACTATCCGGCACAAACGTAGCACAAAAGATTGACATAAGATTTATTTTGCAATTTTTATGTTTTGTACGGCCATTTACTTAGCACCCAACATTAAAACCCTTATAACTTCGTATTGGAATTGGTACAAACGAAAATTAGTTCCTTATATTCCGGCACAAACGTAGCACAAACGATTGGCATAGTTTTTGTTTGTAAATTCCAAGGTTGGAGGCTGCCGTTAATCCAGCTCCCCACTCTAAAACTCTTATAACTTCGTGCTGGATGTGGTACAAACGAAAATTTTTGCGGTACATTCAGGCACAAACCTACCAGAAACGATTTGCGTAAGTTTCGTTTCGAAATTTCTCTTTAGGAGGTTTCCGTTTCTCCAGCCCCCCACTTTGAAACCCTTGTAACTTCGAACCGGAAGTGGTACAACCGAAAATTTTTGCCTTACATTCCGGACCAAGCGTAGCATAAACGATTGTCATAGTTTTTGTTTCTAAATTCCAAGGTTAGAGGCTGCCGTTTCTAAACCTCCCCACATTAAAACCCTTATAACGTCTCTCCGGAAATGGTACAAACGAAAATTTTTGTGGTACATTCAGGCACAAACCTACCACAAACGATTGACATATGTTTCGTTTCGAAATTTCACTTTAGGAGGTTTCAGTTTCACAAGCCCCCCACTTTAAAACCCTTATAACTTCGTACCGAAAGCGGTACAAACGAAAAATTTTGCGGCACATTCCGGCACAAACGTAGCACAAATGATTGGCATAAGTTTTCCTTTCAAATTCCTATGTGGGGGCTGCCGTTTCCCCAGCCTTCACTTTAAAACACATTCCGGCACAAACGTAGAACAAACGATTGGCATAGTTTTTGTTTCTAAATTCGAAGGTTGGAGGCTGCCGTTTCTCCAGCTCCACACTTTAGAACCCTTACAACTTTGTGCCGGAAGTGGTACAAACAAAAATTTTTGCGGTACATTCAGGCATAAACCTACCAGAAACGATTGGCATAATTTTCGATTAGAAAATTTCACTTTAGGAGGTTTCCGTTTCTCCAGTCCCCCACTTTAAAACCCTTATAACTTCGTACCGGAAGTGGTACAAACAAAATTTTTTGCGGTACATTCCGGCACAAACGTAGCACAAACGACCGGCCTAAGTTTTGTTTTGAAATTCCTATGTGGAGGGCTGCCGTTTCCCCAGACCCCCACTTTAAAACCCTTATAACTTCGTACCGGCAGTGTTACAAACGAAACTTTTTGTGGTACATTTCGGCACAAACGATTGTTATAATTGCTGTTTTGAAATTCTTAGGTGGGGCTGCCGTTTCACTCAGCAATCACTTTAAAACCCTTATAACTTCGTGCCGGAAGTGGTACAAACGAAAACTTTTGCGGTACATTCCGGCAGAAACGTAGCAAAAAGATTGGCATAGGTTTTTTTTCTAAATTCCAAGGTCCGAGGCTGCCGTTTCTAAAGCTCCCCACATTAAAACCCTTATAACTTCGTGCCGGAAATGGTATAAACGAAAATTTTTGTGGTACATTCAGGCTCAAACCTAGTACAAACGATTGACATATGTTTCGTTTCGAAATTTCACTTTAGGACGTTTCCGTTTCACAAGCCCCCCACTTTAAGACCCTTATAACTTCGTACCGAAAGCGGTACAAACGAAAATTTTTGCGGCACATTCCGGCACAAACGTAGCACAAATGATTGGCATAACTTTTCCTTTCAAATTCCTATGTGGGGGCTGCCGTTTCCCCAGCCTTCACTTTAAAACACTTATAACTTCGTACCGGAAGTGGTACAACCTAAAATTTTTGCCTTACATTCCCGCCCAAGCGTAGCATAATCGATTGGTTTAGGTTTTGTTTCTAAATTCCAAGGTTAGAGGCTGCCGTTTCTCCAGCCCTAACATTAAAACCCTTATAACTTCGTGCCGGAAGTGGTACAAATGAAACTTTTTGCAGTACATTCAGGCACAACCTAGAACAAACAATTGGTATATGTTTCGTTTCGAAATTTCACTTTAGGAGGTTTCCCTTTCACCAGCCCCTCACTTTAAAACCCTGATAACTTCGTACCGGAAGTGGTACAAACGGGAATTTTTGCGGTACATTCTGGCACAAACGTAGCACAAACGATTGGCATAAGTTTTGTTTTTAAATTACTATGTGGGGGGCTGCCATTTCACCAGTCCCAACTTTAAAACCCTTATAACTTCGTACAGCAAGTGGTACAAACGAAAATTTTTGCGGAAAAATCCGGCACAAACGTAGCAAAAACGATTGCCATAGGTTTCGTTTCGAAATTCCAAGGTAGCTGATTGCCCTGATTGCCCCTTCAATTTAAAACTCTTACAACTTCGTACCTGAAGTGGTAGAAACGAAAATTTTTGTGGTTCATTCCGGAGCAAACGTAGCACAAACGATTGGCATAGGTTTTGTTTGGAAATTCGAAGTTTGGAGGCTGCCGTTTCTCCAGCTCCCCCACTTAAAAACACTTATAACTTCGTACAGGAAGTGGTAAAAACGAAAGCTTTTGCGGTACTATCCGGCACAAACGTAGCACAAAAGATTGACATAAGATTTATTTTGCAATTTTTATGTTTTGTACGGCCATTTACTTAGCACCCAACATTAAAACCCTTATAACTTCGTATCGGAATTGGTGCAAACGAAAATTAGTTCCTTATATTCCGGCACAAACGTAGCACAAACGATTGGCATAGTTTTTGTTTGTAAATTCCAAGGTTGGAGGCTGCCGTTAATCCAGCTCCCCACTCTAAAACTCTTATAACTTCGTGCTGGATGTGGTACAAACGAAAATTTTTGCGGTACATTCAGGCACAAACCTACCAGAAACGATTTGCGTAAGTTTCGTTTCGAAATTTCTCTTTAGGAGGTTTCCGTTTCTCCAGCCCCCCACTTTGAAACCCTTGTAACTTCGAACCGGAAGTGGTACAACCGAAAATTTTTGCCTTACATTCCGGACCAAGCGTAGCATAAACGATTGTCATAGTTTTTGTTTCTAAATTCCAAGGTTAGAGGCTGCCGTTTCTAAACCTCCCCACATTAAAACCCTTATAACGTCTCTCCGGAAATGGTACAAACGAAAATTTTTGTGGTACATTCAGGCACAAACCTACCACAAACGATTGACATATGTTTCGTTTCGAAATTTCACTTTAGGAGGTTTCAGTTTCACAAGCCCCCCACTTTAAAACCCTTATAACTTCGTACCGAAAGCGGTACAAACGAAAAATTTTGCGGCACATTCCGGCACAAACGTAGCACAAATGATTGGCATAAGTTTTCCTTTCAAATTCCTATGTGGGGGCTGCCGTTTCCCCAGCCTTCACTTTAAAACACATTCCGGCACAAACGTAGAACAAACGATTGGCATAGTTTTTGTTTCTAAATTCGAAGGTTGGAGGCTGCCGTTTCTCCAGCTCCACACTTTAGAACCCTTACAACTTTGTGCCGGAAGTGGTACAAACAAAAATTTTTGCGGTACATTCAGGCATAAACCTACCAGAAACGATTGGCATAATTTTCGATTAGAAAATTTCACTTTAGGAGGTTTCCGTTTCTCCAGTCCCCCACTTTAAAACCCTTATAACTTCGTACCGGAAGTGGTACAAACAAAATTTTTTGCGGTACATTCCGGCACAAACGTAGCACAAACGACCGGCCTAAGTTTTGTTTTGAAATTCCTATGTGGAGGGCTGCCGTTTCCCCAGACCCCCACTTTAAAACCCTTATAACTTCGTACCGGCAGTGTTACAAACGAAACTTTTTGTGGTACATTTCGGCACAAACGATTGTTATAATTGCTGTTTTGAAATTCTTAGGTGGGGCTGCCGTTTCACTCAGCAATCACTTTAAAACCCTTATAACTTCGTGCCGGAAGTGGTACAAACGAAAACTTTTGCGGTACATTCCGGCACAAACGTAGCAAAAAGATTGGCATAGGTTTTGTTTCGAAATTCCAAGGTTAGAGGCTGCCGTTTCTAAAGCTCCCCACATTAGAAGCCTTATAACTTCGTGCCGGAAATGGTACAAACGAAAATTTTTGGTACATTCATGCACAAACCTAGTACAAACGATTGACATATGTTTCGTTTCGATATTTCACTTTAGGAGGTTTCCGTTTCACAAGCCCCAAACTTTAAAACCCTTATAACTTTGTACCGGAAGTGGTACAAACGAAAATTTTGCGGTACATTGCAGAACAAACGTAACACAAACGATTGGTATAGGTTTCGTTGCGAAATTTCAAGGTAGAGGGTTGCCGTTTCCCCAGCTCCACATTAAAACTCTTAAAACTTTGTACCGGAAGAGGTACAAACGAAAAATTTTGCGGTACATTCAGGCACAAACGATTTTTATAATTGTTGTTTGAAATTCGTAGGTGGGGGGCTGCCGTTTCCCCAGCAATCATTTTAAATCCCATATAACTTCCTACTGGAAGTGGTAGAAACAAAAATTTGTTCGGTACAATCCGGCACAAACGTAGCACAAACGATCGGCATAGGTTTTGTTTTGAAATTCCTAGGTGGGGTTTCCGTTTCTTAGCCCCCAACTTTGAAACCATTATAACTTCGTACCGGAAGTGGTACAAACGAAAATTTGTGCCTTACATTCCGGCACAAACGTAGCACAAACGATTGGCATAGTTTTTGTTTCTAAATTCCAAGGTTGGAGGCTGCCGTTTCTCCAGCTCCACACTTTAAAACCCTTATAACTTTGTGCCGGAAGTGGTACAAACAAAAATTTTTGCGGTACATTCAGGCACAAATGATTTTTATAATTGTTGTTTGAAATTCGTAGGTGGGGGGCTGCCGTTTTCCCAGCAATCACTTTAAATCAATTATAACTTCGTACCGAAAGTTGTAGCAACGAAAAATTTTTGCCGTACAATCCGGCAGGAACGTATCACAAACGATTGGCATAGGTTTTGTTTTGATATTCCTAGGTGGAGCTGCCGTTTCCTTAGCCTCTCACTTTGAAACCCTTGTAACTTCGTACCGGAGGTGGTACAACCGAAAATTTTTCCCTTACTTTCCGGCCCAAGCGTAGCATAAACGATTGGCTTAGTTTTTGTTTCTAAATTCCAATGTTCGAGGCTACCGTTTCTCCAGCTCCCCACATTAAAACCCTTATAACTTAGTGCCGGAAATGGTACAAACGAAAATTTTTGTGGTACATTCAGGCACAAACCTAGCACAAACGATTGACATATGTTTCGTTTCGATATTTCATTTTAGGAGGTTTCCGTTTCACCAGCCACCCACTTTTAAACCCTTATAACTTCGTACCCAAAGTGGTACAAACGGAAATTTTTTCGGTACATTCCGGCACAAACGTAGCACAAACGATTGGCATAAGTTTTCTTTTGAAATTCCTATGTGGGGGCTGAAGTTTGCCCAGCCCCCACTTTAAAACCTTTAAAACTTCGTACCGGAAGTGGTACAAACGAAACTTTTTGCCGTATATTCCGGAATAAACGAAGCACAAACGATTGCCATAGGTTTCGTTTCGAAATTCCAAGGTAGGGGATTACCCTTTCCCCAGCACCACACCCTTAAAACTCTTACAACTTCGTAACGAAAGTGGTACAAACGAAAGTTTTTTTCGGTACATTCGGGCACAGACGTAGCACTAACGGTTTGCATAGGTTCTGTTTCGAAATTCCAAGGTAGGGTGTTGTTGTTTCCCCAGCCCCCACATTAAAACTCTTACAACTTCGTACTGGAAGTGGTACAAACGAAAATTTTAGCCTTATATTCCTTCACAAACGTAGCACAAACGATTGGCATATATGTAGTTTCTAAATTCCAAGGTTGGAGGCTGCCGTTTCTCCAGCCCCCCACTTTAAAACCCTTATAACTTCGTGCCGGAAGTATTACAAATGAAAATATTTGCGGTACATTCAGGCATAAACCTAGCACAAACGATTGGCATAGGTTTCGTTTCGAAATTTCACTTTAGGGGGTTTCCGTTTTTCCAGCCCCCAACGTTAAAACCCTTATAACTTCGTACCGGAAGTTTCACAAACAAAAACTTTTGCGGTATATTCCGACACAAACGTAGCACAAACGATTAGCATAGGTTTCGTTTCGAAATTTCACTTTAGGAGGTTTCCCTTTCTCCAGCCCCCACTTTGAAACCCTTATAACTTCGTACCGGAAGTGGTACAAAGAAAATTTTTTGCGTACATTCCGGCACAAATCTAGCACAAGCGATTGACATAAGTTTCGTTTCGAAATTTCACTTTAGGAGGTTTCCGTTTCACAAGCCCCCCACTTTAAAACCCTTATAACTTCGGACCGAAAGCGGCACAAACGAAAATTTTTGCGGCACATTCCGGCACAAGCATAGTACAAACGATTGGCATAAGTTTTCCTTTCAAATTCCTATGTGGGGGCTGCCGTTTGCCCAGCCCCCACTTTAAAAACCTTAAAACTTCATACCGGACGTGGTACAAACGAAAATTTTTGCGGTACATTCCGGAATAGACGTAGCAAAAACGATTTCCATAGGTTTCGTTTCGAAATTCCGAGGTAGGGATTGCCCTTTCCCCAGCCCCACCACTTTAAAACTTACAACTTCGTACTGGAAGTGGCTCAAATGAAAACTTTTGCGGTATATTCCGGCACAAATGTAGCACAAACGATTGGCATAAGTTTGGTTTTGAAATTCCTACGTTAGGGGCTGCCGTTTCCTTAGCCCCAACTTTAAAACCCTTATAACTTCGTACTGGAAGTGGTACAAACGAAAATTTGTGCCTTACATTCCGGCACAAACGTAGCACAAACGATTGGCATATTTTAGTATCTAAATTCCAAGGTTGGAGACTGCCGTTTCTCCAGCTCCCACTTTAAAACCCTTATAACTTCGTGCCGGAAGTGGTACAAACGAAAATGTTTACGGTACATTAAGGCACAAACCTAGCACAAATGATTGGCATATGTTTCGTTTCGATATTTCATTTTGGGAGGTTTCCGTTTCACCAGCCCCCCACTTTTAAACCCTTATAACTTCGTACCGAAAGTGGTACAAACGAAAATTTTTGCGGTACATTCCGGAACAAACGTAGCACAAACGATTGGCATAAGTTTTCTTTTGAAATTCCTGTGTGGGGCCTGAAGTTTGCCCAGCCCCCACTTTAAAACCCTTAAAACTTCGTACCGGAAGTGGTACAAACGAAAATTTTTGCCGTACATTCCGGAATAAACGAAGCGCAAACGATTGCCATAGGTTTCGTTTCGAAATTCCAAGGTAGGGGATTGCCCTTTCCCCAGCCCCCACATTAAAACTCTTATAACTTTGTACCGGAAGTGGTACAAACGAAAATTTTAGCCTTATATTCCTTCACAAACGTAGCACAAACGATTGGCATATATGTTGTTTCTAAATTCCAAGGTTGGAGGCTGCCGTATTTCCAGCTCCCCACTTTAAAACCCTTATAACTTCGTGTCGGAAGTATAACAAACGAAAATGTTTACGGTACATTCAGGCATAAACCTAGCACAAACGATTGGCATAGGTTTCGTTTCGAAATTCTTAGGTAAAGGATTGCCCTTTACCCAACCCCTCCACTTTAAAACTCTTAAAACTTCGTACCGGAAGTGGTACAAACGAAAATGTTTGCTGTACATTCCGGCACAAACGTAGCACAAACGATTGGTAGAGGTTTTGTTGCGAAATTCCAAGGTAGAGGGTTGCCGTTTCCCCAGCCTCCACATTCAAACTCTTAAAACTTTTACCGGAAGTGGTACAAACGAAACATTTTGCGGTCCATTCCGGCACAAACGTAGCACAAACGATTGCCATAGGTTTTGTTTTGAAATTCCTAGGTGGGGGGCTGCCGTTTCCCCAGCAATCATTTTAAATCCCATATAACTTCCTACTGGAAGTGGTAGAAACGAAAATTTGTTCGGTATAATCCGGCACAAACGTTTCACAAACGATTGGCATAGTTTGTGTTTCTAAATTCGAAGGTTGGAGGCTGCCGTTTGTAAAGCTCCACACTTTAAAACCCTTATAACTTTGTGCCGGAAGTGGTACAAACAAAAATTTTTGCGGTATATTCAGGCACAAACCTACCAGAAACGATTGGCATAGGTTTCGTTTCGAAATTTCACTTTAGGAGGTTTCCGTTTCTCCAGCCCCCCGCTTTAAAACCCTTATAACGTCGCACCGGAAGTGGTACAAACAAAATTTTTTGCGGTACATTCCGGCACAAACGTAGCACAAACGACCGGTCTAAGTTTTGTTTTGAAATTCCTGTGCGGAGGGCTGCCGTTTCCCCAGCCCCCCCAATTTAAAACCCTTATTACTTCGTACCGGCAGTGTTACAAACGAAACTTTTTGTGGTACATTCCGGCACAAACGATTGTTATAATTGTTGTTTTGAAATTCTTAGGTGGGGGCTGCCGTTCCCCCAGCAATCACTATAAATCCCTTTTAACTTCGTACCGAAACTGGTAAAAACGAAATTTTTTGAGGTACATTCCGGCACAAACGTAGCACAAATGATTACCATAGGATTTGTTTTGAATTTCGTAGGTGGGGGGCTGCCGTTTCCGCAGCAATCACTTTAAAACCCTTATAACTTCGTGCCGGAAATGGTACAAACGAAAATTTTTGCGGTACAATCCGGCACAAACGTATCACAAACGATTGGCATAGGTTTTGTTTTGATATTCCTATGTGGAGCTGCCGTTTCCTTAGCCTCCCACTTTGAAACCCTTGTAACTTCGTACCGGAAGTGGTACAACCGAAAATTTTTGCTTACTTTCGGGCCCAAGCGTAGCATAAATGATTGGCGTAGTTTTTGTTTCTAAATTCCAAGGTTCGAGGCTGCCGTTTCTCCAGCTCCCCACATTAAAACCCTGATAACTTCGTGCCGGAAATAGTACAAACGAAAATTTTTGTAGTACATTCAGGCACAAACCTAGCACAAACGATTGACATATGTTTCGTTTCGATATTTCATTTTAGGAGGTTTCCGTTTCACCAGCCCCCACTTTTAAACCCTTATAACTTCGTACCGAAAGTGGTACAAACGAAAATTTTTGCGGTACATTCCGGCACAAACGTAGCACAAATGATTGGCATAAGTTTTCTTTTGAAATTCCTATGTGGGGGCTGAAGTTTGCCCAGCCCTCACTTGAAAACCCTTAAAACTTCGTACCGGAAGTGGTACAAATGAAACGTTTTGCATTACATTCCTTCACAAACGTTGCACAATCGATTGGCATAGTTTTGTTTGTAAATTCCAAGGTTGGAGGCTGCCGTTTCTCCAGCCCCCCACTTAAAAACCCTTATAACTTCGTACCGAAAGTTGTACAAACGAAAGTTTTTGCGTACATTCCGGCACAGACGATTGGCATAGGTTTTGTTCCGAAATTCCAAGGTAGGAGGTTGCTGTTTCCCCAGCCCCCACATTAAAACTCTTAAAACTTCGTACCGGAAGTGGTACAAACGAAACTTTCTACGGTACATTCCGGCACAAACGTAGCACAAACGATTGCCAAAGGTGTTGCTTTGAAATTCTTAGGTGGTGGAATGCCGTTTCCCCAGCAATAACTTTAAATCCCTTATAACTTCGTACCGGAAGTGGTACAAACGAAATTTTTTGCCTTACATTCCGGGCCAAGTGTAGCACAAACGATTGGCATAGTTTTGGTTTCTAACTTCCAAGGTTAGAGGCTGCCGTTTCCCCAGCCCACACATTAAAACTCTTAAAGATTCGTACCGGAAGTAGTACAAAGGAAAATTATTCCGGTACATTCCGTCACAAACGTAGCACAAACGATTGTCATAAGTTTTGTTTTGAAATTCCTATCTGGCTGCTCCCGTTTTCCCAGCCTTTACTTTAAAACCCTTATAACTTCGTACCGGAAGTGGTACAAACAAAAATGTTTGCGGTACATTCTGGCATAATCGTAGCACAAACGATTGCCACAGGTTTCGTTACGAAATTCCAAGGTATGGGATTGCCCTTTCCCCAGCCCGTCCACTTTATAACTCTTACAACTTCGTACCGAAAGTGGTACAAACGAAAGTTTTTGCGGTACATTCCGGCGCAAACGTAACACAAACGAATGGCATAGGTTTTGTTTCTAAATTCCAAGGTTAGAGGCTGCCTTTTCTCCAGCCCTAACTTTAAAACCTTTATAACTTCGTGCCGGAAGTGGTACAAATGAAACTTTTTGCGGTACATTCAGGCACAAACCTAGCACAAACGATTGCCATATGTTTCGATTCGAAATTCCAAGGTAGCTGATTGCCCTTTCCCCAGCCCCTCCAATTTAAAACTCTTACAACTTCGTACCGGAAGTAATACAAACGAAAATTTTTGTGGTTCATTCCGGAGCAAACGTAGCACAAACGATTGGCATAGGTTTTGTTTGGAAATTCCAAGATTAGAGGCTGCCGTTTCTTAAGCTCCCCACCTTAAAACCCTTATAACTTCGTGCCGGAAATGGCACAAACGAAAATTTTTGTGGAACATTCAGGCACAAACATAGCACAAACGATTGACATATGTTTCGTTTCGAAATTCTTAGGAGGGGCTGCCGTTTCACCAGCTTCCCACTTTAAAACCCTTATAACTTCGTACCGAAAGTGGTACAAACGAAAATTTTTACGGTACATTCCGGCACAAACGTAGCACAAACGATTGGCATAAGTTTTCTTTCGAAATTCCTATGTGGGGGCTGCCGTTTGCCCAGCCCCCACTTGAAAACCATTAAAACTTCGTACCGGAAGTGGTACAAATGAAAAGTTTTGCATTACATTCCTTCACAAACGTAGCACAAACGATTGGCATAGTTTTTGTTTGTAAATTCCAAGGTTGGAGGCTGCCGTTTCTCCAGCTCCCCACTTAAAAACCCTTATAACTTCGTACCGAAAGTTGTACAAACGAAAGGTTTTGCGTACATTCTGGCACAGACGATTGGCATAGGTTTTGTTTCGAAATTCCAAGGTAGGCGGCTGCTGTTTCCCCAGCCCCCACATTAAAACTCTTAAAACTTCGTACCGGAACTGGTACAAACGAAACTTTTTACGGCACACTCCAGCACAAACGTAGCACAAACGATTGCCAAAGGTGTTGCTTTGAAATTCTTAGGTGGTGGGCTGCCGTTTCCCCAGCAATAACTTTAAATCCCTTATAACTTCGTACCGGAAGTGGTACAAACGAAACTTTTTGCCTTACATTCCGGGCCAAGTGTAGCACAAACGATTGGCATAGTTTTGGTTTCTAACTTCCAAGGTTAGAGGCTGCCGTTTCCCCAGCCCACACATTAAAACTCTTAAAGCTTCGTACCGGAAGTAGTACAAAAGAAAATTATTGCGGTACATTCCGGCACAAACGTAGCACAAACGATTGGCATAAGTTTTGTTTTGAAATTCCTATGTGGCTGCTGCCGTTTTCCCAGCCTTCACTTTAAAACCCTTATAACTTCGTACCGGAAGTGGTACAAACGAAAACGTTTGCGGTACATTCCGGCATAATCGTAGCACAAACGATTGCCATAGGTTTCGTTTCGAAATTCCAAGGTAGGAGATTGCCCTTTCCCCAGCCCCACCACCTTACAACTCGTACAACTTCGTACCGAAAGTGGTACAAACGAAAATTTTTGCGGTACATTCAGTCATAAACCTAGCACAGGTTACGTTTCGAAATTTCACTTTATAGGGTTTCCGTTTCTCCAGCCCCCCATCTTTAAAACCCTTATAACTTCGTACTGGAAGTGGTACAAACGAAATTTTTTGCGGTATATTCCGGCACAAACGTAGCACAAACGAATGCCATAGGTTTCGTTTCGAAATTCCAAGGTAGGAGATTGCCCTTTCTTCAGCCCCACCACCTTACAACTCTTACAACTTCGTACCGAAAGTGGTACAAACGAAAGTTTTTGCTTTATATTCCGGCACAAACGTAGCACAAACGATTTGCATAGGTTTTGTTTCGAAATTCCAAGGTAGGGGGTTGCCGTTTCCCCAGCCGCCACATTAAAACTCTTACAACTTCGTACCGGAAGTGGTACAAACGAAGATTTTAGCCTTATATTCCTTCACAAACGTAGCACAAACGATTGGCATAGGTGTTGTTTCTAAATTCCAAGGTTGGATTCTGCCGTTTCTCCAGCCTCCCACTTTAAAACGCTTCTGACTTCGTGCCGGAAGTATCACAAACGAAAATTTTTACGGTACATTCAGGCATAAACCTAGCACAAACGATTGACATAGGTTTCGTTTCGAAATTTCACTTTAGGGGGTTTCCGTTTCTCCAGCCCCCAACTTTAAAACCCTTATAACTTCGTACCGGAAGTGGCACAAACGAAACCTTTTGCGGTATATTCCGACACAAACGTAGGACAAACGATTAGCATAGGTTTCGTTTGGAAATTTCACTTTAGGAGGTTTCCCATTCTCCAGCCCCCACTTTAAAACCCTTATAACTTCGTACCGGAAGTGGTACAAACAACATTTTTTGCGTACATTCCGGAACAAACCTAGCACAAACGATTGACATAAGTTTCGTTTTGAAATTCCTAGGCGGGGCTGCCGTTTCACCAGCTTCCCACTTTAAAACCCTTATAACTTCGTACCGGAAGTGGTACAAACGAAACTTTTTACGGTACATTCCGGCACAAACGTAGCACAAACGATTGGCATAGTTTTTGTTTGTAAATTCCAAGGTTGGAGGCTGCCTTTTCTCAAGCCCCCAACTTAAAAACACTTATGACTTCGTACCGAAAGTTGTACAAACGAAAGTTTTTGCGTACATTCCGGCACAGACGATTGGCATAGGTTTTGTTTCGAAATTCCAAGGTAGGAGGTTGCTGTTTCCCCAGCCCCCACATTAAAACTCTTAAAACTTCGTACCGGAAGTGGTACAAACGAAACTTTTTACGGTACATTCCGGCACAAACGTAGCACAAACGATTGGCATAAGTTTTGTTTTGAAATTCCTATGTGGCTGCTGCCGTTTTCCCAGCCTTCACTTTAAAACCCTTATAACTTCGTACCAGAAGTGGTACAAACGAAAATGTTTGCGGTACATTCCGGCATAATCGTAGCACAAAAGTTTGCCATAGATTTCGTTACGAAATTCCAAGGTATGGGATTGCCCTTTCCCCAGCCCCTCCACTTTAAAACTCTTACAACTTCGTACCGGAAGTGGTACAAACGAAATTTTTAGCCTTATATTCCTTCACAAACGCAGCACAAACGATTGGCATAGGTGTTGTTTCTAAATTCCAAGGTTGGAGGCTGCCGTTTCTCCAGCCCCCCACTTTAAAACCCTTCTAACTTCGTGCCGGAAGTATTACAAACGAAAATTTTTGCGGTACATTCAGGCATAAACCTAGCACAAACGATTGGCATAGGTTACGTTTCGAAATTTCACTTTAGGGGGTTTCCGTTTCTCCAGCCCCCCACTTTAAAACCTTTAGAACTTCGTACGGGAAGTGGCTCAAACGAAAACTTTTGCGGTATATTCCGGCACAAACGTAGCACAAACGATTGGCATAAGTTTTGTTTTGAAATTCCTATATGGTTTGCTGCCGTTTCCTTAGCCCCAACTTTAAAACCCTTATAGCTTCGTCCTGGAAGTGGTACAAACGAAAATTTGTGACTTACGTTCCGCCACAAACGTAGCACAAATGATTGGCAAATTTTTAGTATCTAAATTCCAAGGTTGGAGGCTGCCGTTTCTCAAGCTCCCCACTTTAAAACTCTTATAACTTCGTACCGTAAGTGGTACAAACGAAAATGTTTGCGGTACATCCCGGCATAATCGTAGCACAAACGAATGCCATAGGTTTCGTTACGAAAATCCAAGGTAGGGGATTGCCCTTTCCCCAGCCCCTCCACCTTAAAACTCTTACAACTTCGTACCGAAAGTGGTACAAACGAAAGTTTTTGCGTTACATTCCGGCGCAAACGCAGCACAAACGATTGGCATAGGTTTTGTTTCTAAATTCCAAGGTTAGAGGCTGCCCTTTCTAAAGCTCCCCACATTAAAACTCTTATAACTTCGTGCCGGAAATGGTACAAACAAAAATTTTTGCGGTTCATTCAGGCACAATCCTAGCACAAACGATTGGTATATGTTTCGTTTCGAAATTTCACTTTATGAAGTTTCCGTTTCACAAGCCCCCCAATTTAGAAGAATTATAACTTCGTACCGAAAGTGGTACAAACGAAAATTTTTGCGGCACATTCCGCAAAACGTAGCACAAACGATTGGCATAACTTTTCTTTTGAAATTCCTATGTGGGGGGTGCCGTTTGCCCAGCCCGCACTTTAAAACCATTAAAACTTCGTACCGGAAGTGGTACAAACGAACATTTATGTTGTATATTCCGGAATAAACGTAGCACAAACGATTGCCATAGGTTTCGTTTCGAAATTCCAAGCTAGGAGATTGCCCTTTCCCCAGAACCACCACCTTAAAACTCTTACAACTTCGTACCGAAAGTGGTACAAACGAAAGTTTTTGCGGTACATTCCGGCACAAACGTAGCACAAACGATTTGCATAGGTTTTGTTTCGAAATTCCAAGGTAGGGGGTTGCCGTTTCCCCAGCCGCCAAATTAAAACTCTTACAACTTCGTACCGGAAGTGGTACAAACGAAATTTTTAGCCTTATATTCCTTCACAAACGCAGCACAAACGATTGGCATAGATTTTGTTTCTAAATTCGAAGGTTGGAGGCTGCCGTTTCTCCAGCTCCACACTTTAAATCCCTTATAACTTCGTGCCGGAAGTGGTACAAACAACATTTTTTGCGTTACATTCAGGCACAAACCGAGCACAAACGATTGGCATAGGTTTCGTTTCGAAATTTCACTTTAGGAGGTTTCCGTTTCCCCAGGCCCCACTTTAAAACCCTTATTACTTCGTACCCGAAGTGCTACAAACGAAAATTAGTGCCTTAGATTCCGGCACAAACGTAGCACAAACGATTGGCATAGGTTTTGTTTCGAAATTCCAAGGTAGTGGGTTGCCGTTTTCCCAGATCCTACATTAAAACTCTTAAAACTTCGTACCGGAAGTGGTACAAACGAATACTTTTGCGGTACAATCCGGAACAAACTTAGCTCAAACGATTACCATAAGTTTTCTTTTGAAATTCCTATGTGGGGGCTGCCGTTTTCCCAGCCCCCACTTTAAAACCATTAAAACTTCGTACCGAAAGTGGTACAAACGAAAATTTTTGTTGTACATTCCGGAATAAAAGTAGCACAAACGATTGCCATAGGTTTCGTTTCGAAATTCTAAGGTAGGTGATTGCCCTTTCCCCAGCCCCACCACCTTAAAACTCTTACAACTTCGTACTGAAAGTGGTACAAACGAAAGTTTTTGCGGTACATTCCGCACAAACGTAGCACAAACGATTTGCATAGGTTTTGTTTCGAAATTCCAATGTAGGGGGTTGCCGTTTCCCCAGCCGTCACATTAAAACTCTTACAACGTCGTACCGGAAGTGGTACAAACGAAAGTTTTTGCGCTACATTCCGGCACAAACGTAGCACAAACGATTTGCATAGGTTTTGTTTCGAAATTTCAAGGTAGAGGGTTGCCGTTTCCCCAACCGCCACATTAAAACTCTTACAACTTCGTACGTGAAGTGGAACAAACGAAAATTTTTGCCTTATATTCCTTCACAAACATAGCACAAACGATTGGCATAGGTTTGGTTTGGAAATTCCAAGTTTGCAGCCTGCCGTTTCTCCAGCCTAACACTTTAAAACCCTTCTAACTTCGTGCCCGAAGTGGTACAAACAAAATTTTTTGCGTACATTCCGGAACAAACCTAGCACAAACGATTGACATAAGTTTCGTTTTGAAATTCCTAGGTGGGGCTGCCGTTTCACCAGCTTCCCACTTTAAAACCCTTATAACTTCGTACCGAAAGTGGTACAAACGAAAATTTTTACGGTACATTCCGGCACAAATGTAGCACAAACGATTGGCATAAGTTTTCTTTTGAAATTCCTATGTGGGGGCTGCCGTTTGCCCAGCCCCCACTTGAAAACCCTTAAAACTTCGTACCGGAAGTGGTACAAATGAGAAGTTTTGCATTACATTCCTTCACAAACGTAGCACAAACGATTTGCATAGTTTTTGTTTGTAAATTCCAAGGTTGGAGGCTGCCGTTTCTCAAGCCCCAAACTTAAAAACCCTTATAACTTCGTACCGAAATTTGTACAAACGAAAGTTTTTGCGTACATTCCGGCACAGACGATTGGCATAGGTTTTGTTTCGAAATTCCAAGGTAGGAGGTTGCTGTTTCCCCAGCCCCCACATTAAAACTCTTAAAACTTCGTACCGGAAGTGTTACAAATGAAACATTTTACGGTACATTCCGGCACAAACGTAGCACAAACGATTGCCAAAGATGTTGCTTTGAAATTCTTAGGTGGTGGGCTGCCGTTTCCCCAGCAATAACTTTAAATCCCTTATAACTTCGTACCGGAAATGGTACTGACGAAACCTTTTGCCTTACATTCCGGCCCAAGTGTAGCACAAACGATTGTCATAGTTTTGGTTTCTAACTTCCAAGTTTAGAAGCTGCCGTTTCCCCAGCCCACAGATTAAAACTCTTAAAGCTTTGTACCGAAAGCTTACAAAAGAAAATTATTGCGGTACATAAAGGCACAAACGTAGCACAAACCATTGGCATAAGTTTTCTTTCGAAACTCCTATGTGGGGGCTGCCGTTTGCCCAGCCCCCACTTGAAAACCCTTAAAACTTCGTGCCGGAAATGGTACAAACAAAAATTTTTGCGGTTCATTCAGGCACAATCCTAGCACAAACGATTGGTATATGTTTCGTTTCGAAATTTCACTTTAGGAAGTTTCCGTTTAACAAGCCCCCCAATTTAAAAGCCTTATAACTTCGTACCGAAAGTGGTACAAACGAAAATTTTTGCGGCACATTCCGGAAAACGTAGCACAAACGATTGGCATAACTTTTCTTTTGAAATTCCTATGTGGGGTTTGCCGTTTGCCCAGCCCGCACTTTAAAACCATTAAAACTTCGTACCGGAAGTGGTACAAACGAACATTTTTGTTGTACATTCCGGAATAAACGTTGCACAAACGATTGCCATAGGTTTTGTTTCGAAATTCTAAGGTAGGAGATTGCCCTTTTTCCAGCCCCACCACCTTAAAACTCTTACAACTTCGTACCGAAAGTGGTACAAACGAAAGTTTTTGCGGTACATTCCGGCACAAACTTAGCACAAACGATTTGCATAGGTTTTGTTTCGAAATTCCAAGGTAGGGTGTTGCCGTTTCCCCAGCCGCCACCTTAAAACTCTTACAACTTCGTACCGGAAGTGGTACAAACGAAATTTTTTGCCTTATATTCCTTCACAAACGCAGCACAAACGATTGGCATAGGTGTTGTTTCTAAATTCCAAGGTTGGAGGCTGCCGTTTCTCCAGCCCCCCACTTTAAAACCCTTCTAACTTCGTGCCGGAAGTATTACAAACGAAAATTTTTGCGGTACATTCAGAAATAAAACTAGCACAAACGATTGGCATAGGTAAGGTTTCGAAATTTCACTTTAGGGGGTTTCCGTTTCTCCAGCCCCCCACTTTAAAACCCTTAGAACTTCGTACGGGAAGTGGCTCAAACGAAAACTTTTGCGGTATATTCCGGCACAAACGTAGCACAAACGATTGTCATAAGTTTTGTTTTGAAATTCCTATGTGCGAGGCTGCCGTTTCCTTAGCCCCATGTTTAAAACCCTTATAACTTCGTACTGGAAGTGGTACAAACGAAAATTTGTGACTTACAATCCGCCACAAACGTAGCACAAACGATTGGCATATTTTTAGTATCTAAATTCCAAGGTTGGAGGCTGCCGTTTCCCCAGCTCCCCACATTAAAACCCTTATAACTTCGTACTGGAAGTGGTAAAAAAGAAAATATTGCAGTTCATTACAGCACAAACGTAGCACAAACGTATGGCATAGGTTTCGTTTCGAAATTCGAAGTTAAAGGATTGCCCTTTACCCAGCCCCTCCAATTTAGAACTCTTAAACCTTCGTACCGGAAGTGGTACAAACGAAAATGTTTGCGGTACATTCCGGCACAAACGTAGCACAAACGGTTGGTATAGGTTTTGTTGCGAAATTCCAAGGTAGAGGGTTGCCGTTTCCCGAGCCCCCACATTAAAAATCATAAAACGTAGTACCGGAAGTGGTACAAACGAAAATTTTTGCGGTCCATTCCGGCACAAACGTAGCACAAACGATTGCCATAGGTTTTGTTTTGAAATTCCTAGGTGGGGGTTGCCGTTTCCCCAGCAATCATTTTAAATCCCATATAACTTCCTACTGGAAGTGGTAGAAACGAAAATTTGTTCGGTACAATCCGGCACAAACGTAGCACAAACGATTGGCATAGGTTTTGTTTTAAGATTCCTAGGTGGGGCTGCCGTTTCTTAGCCCCCAACATTGAGACCATTATAACTTCGTACCGGAAGTAGTACAAACGAAAATTTGTGCCTTACATTCCGTCACAAACGTAGCACAAACGATTGGCATAGTTTTTGTTTCTAAATTCGAAGGTTGGAGGCTGCCGTTTCTCCAGCTCCACACTTTAAATCCCTTATAACTTCGTGCCGGAAGTGGTACAAACAACATTTTTTGCGTTACATTCAGGCACAAACCGAGCACAAACGATTGGCATAGGTTTCGTTTCGAAATTTCACTTTAGGAGGTTTCCGTTTCCCCAGGCCCCCACTTTAAAACCCTTATTACTTCGTACCGGAAGTGCTACAAACGAAAATTAGTGCCTTAGATTCCGGCACAAACGTAGCACAAACGATTGGCATAGGTTTTGTTTCGAAATTCGAAGGTAGTGGGTTGCCGTTTTCCCAGATCCCGCATTAAAACTCTTAAAACTTCGTACCGGAAGTGGTACAAACGAATACTTTTGCGGTACAATCCGGAACAAACTTAGCTCAAACGATTACCATAAGTTTTCTTTTGAAATTCCTATGTGGGGGCTCCCGTTTGCCCAGCCCCCACTTTAAAACCATTAACACTAGAAGCACGAAGCAGTCATTTTGACTGCTTCAGGAAATATAGTTTCGTATCACTTCTGTAATATTTTCGCTAAGGCCCTGAAACTCGTTGACTTTTAGTACTTTTGTGTCCAGTTGTTGATAATATTTACAATAAGTTTATGTTCCTTTTCACAGGTGCGCTAGTGTCAGTTATACCTAGAAGCACGAAGCAGTCATTTTGACTGCCTTATAAAGAGTATGGAAAATTTGTTTTTCTTTTTGTAATTTGCAAATGGCAGCATTACACACTTCTTATTTCTATACTAAAGAAAAATCAAAACTTTTATTGATTGTAATTTGAGGCATAAAAAGCTTATTGTTTTCTCTAGCAACTTAATAGTAGATTTTTCACTGTCTTACAAGATATCACGTAGTGTGTTATTGTAGACAAGCAAAATTAGTTCAGGTACATGCGGTCAATTGTGAGTACATATAGTTAGTTGAGGTGAACCGCGTACATGTAACATTTTGCTATGAGACCTCAAGAAATACATGACCTCTTAGAAATTGAGTCTGAAGAAAATATTGAAAATTTGCAGGATTCTAGTGAAGGGGATGAAAACTATTGTTTTCCAACCTGAAGAGAACATTTTATATTCAAGTAATGAAGAAAAGAAACGGCGATGGAGAAGACAACGACAATAGTGGTGACAGTTTTATTGCTTCATATGGAAGAATAGGGACAAAATTGTATTTGGGACAAGGTGACGTTTGCCGTATATGTATGCAGAATATTGTTCGCGAAGCTCCATTACAGATAAATTTTGGCAAGAAGCGAGTGTCTGAGAAAGAATGCAGTAGTGCTTTTCGTGTACAATTTGATGAGCCAATGAGGAGGCATATACTGAAGTGCACTAAAGCTGAAGTGTATACGTAGGCAACTGAACTCGAAAACATGGACTTCAACTCTTTGATGACTACAATATTATTTGGGCCTTATTTATTGAGGTGCTAATAGTGCTTTGCAATATCCATTAGGGGCTTATGGAAAAGAACAAACGGGTCACTATAGGTAAACAATGAATAGGGATAGGTTCTATGAAACAAAACGGTACTTCTAATTTGAAGAAAAGAGAACATCTGCAAGAATTCAAACGGACAATTTCGCACTCGTGTCAGAACGTTAGGATGCATTTACTGAGAAGTGCACAAAATGTTAGAAACCACATGGCGTGATCGTTGCCGAGCAACTCTATCTCACGAAAGTCAGATGTTGATTTCAGCAATAAATGTCAATTAAGTCCGATAAACTTGGCATCAAGTTCTGATTACTTGCCGACGTGCAATCAAAGTATGTCCTAAAAGACTTTTCATATCTAGGCAAGGATTTGGAATACTCTGCTGGGACACAATTAAGTGAATTTGTAGTGTCTAGTTTGATAAATTCATTCACTAAAAGGGAAAAAGTGTTGCATGTGATAACTTCTTCACGACAACAAAACTAGCAGAATCCTTTAGGGCTAAAAGTAATATTTTAGTTGGGACAATAAAACAAAACAGAATAGAGCTTCCTAAAGGTTTTGCAATCTCAAAAGACAAAGACCTGTATCACTGTGATGTTTACCATGATCAGAGTGGTAATATATTAACTGTCTACATATATAAGCGGATCAAAAGTGTTTGTGTCTTGAGTTCCATGCATAATTAAGTATCAATTTCCGCGACATCAAAGAAAATGACCTAAAACTATAACATGTTACAGTCAGATGAAGTTTTGTGTAGACATTGTGGATCAAATGGTACAGAAATACACAGTGCGATGTGATTATAGACGGTGGCCAATGTACGTTCTTTTCAACTTGGTTGATTTTACATGCTTTACTTCGTGGATAGTATACGAAGAAGCATTTGGAAAGAAAATCAGTTGGCTACAATATCCCCTACCTTTGGCCAAAAAGATAATAGTCAATGTCCTAATGGCAGTGACAGTGTATCTGAAGATAGGGAAGTTCCTTCCATACGCAAGGGAATACAATGTCAAGTACGATTATAAAAAGGTACAAAACAGCAGACATATGTTTCAAATGTCGTAAGTACGTTCCTGGATAGTGTACTGCAGAGATCCAAAAGCGAATTATGTGCGCCAAGTGAAAGTGACCTCCTCCTAAGAAGATATTTTCGAAAGATACCGTAGAAAATGTTATTTTACAATAAACATTTACTATCTAAGAGTTGGCAGTAGTCTTTGGCCATTTTTATTATTTTAAAATCTATGGTATTAAACTTATTTTATTCATAAACATTTTGATATTATATATTTGATGTGCTTAATGTTTATAAATACACATTATAAAATAAATAATTTGAGAGATAGGGTTACTTGTGGGTGTGTCCCAATAAGAAACTCAAAAAATACAGTAATCATATGACACCATTATTTTCTTTCTCACTCAAAAACGGAAAGCAGTCAATTTGACTGCTTCGTGCTTCTAGGGGGTACAAAAGTCCCGTGCTTCTAGTGTTAAAACTTCGTACCGAAAGTGGTACAAACGAAAAATTTTGTTGTACATTCCGGAATAAAAGTAGCACAAACGATTGCCATAGGTTTCGTTTCGAAATTCTAAGGTAGGTGATTGCCCTTTCCCCAGCCCCACCACCTTAAAACTCTTACAACTTCGTACTGAAAGTGGTACAAACGAAAGTTTTTGCGGTACATTCCGGCACAAACGCAGCACAAACGATTTGCATAGGTTTTGTTTCGAAATTCCAAGGTAGGGGGTTGCCGTTTCCCCAGCCGTCAGATTAAAACTCTTACAACGTCGTACCGGAAGTGGTACAAACGAAGTTTTTAGCCTTATATTCCTTCACAAACGTAGCACAAACGATTGGCATAGGTGTTGTTTCTAAATTCCAAGCTTGCAGGCTGCCGTTTCTCCAGCCTCCCACTTTAAAACCCTTCTGACTTCGTGCCCGAAGTGGTACAAACAAAATTTTTTGCGTACATTCCGGAACAAACCTAGCACAAACGATTGACATAAGTTTCGTTTTGAAATTCCTAGGTGGGGCTGCCGTTTCACCAGCTTCCCACTTTAAAACCCTTATAACTTCGTACCGAAAGTGGTACAAACGAAAATTTTTACGGTACATTCCGGCACAAATGTAGCACAAACAATTGGCATAAGTTTTCTTTTGAAATTCCTATGTGGGGGCTGCCGTTTGCCCAGCCCCCACTTGAAAACCCTTAAAACTTCGTACCGGAAGTGGTACAAATGAGAAGTTTTGCATTACATTCCTTCACAAACGTAGCACAAACGATTGGCATAGTTTTGTTTGTAAATTCCAAGGTTTGAGGCTGCCGTTTCTCAAGCCCCAAACTTAAAAACCCTTATAACTTCGTACCGAAAGTTGTACAAACGAAAGTTTTTGCGTACATTCCGGCACAGACGATTGGCATAGGTTTTGTTTCGAAATTCCAAGGTAGGAGGTTGCTGTTTCCCCAGCCCCCACATTAAAACTCTTAAAACTTCGTACCGGAAGTGTTACAAATGAAACTTTTTACGGTACATTCCGGCACAAACGTAGCACAAACGATTGCCAAAGATGTTGCTTTGAAATTCTTAGGTGGTGGGCTGCCGTTTCCCCAGCAATAACTTTAAATCCCTTATAACTTCGTACCGGAAATGGTACTAACGAAACCTTTTGCCTTACATTCCGGCCCAAGTGTAGCACAAACGATTGTCATAGTTTTGGTTTCTAACTTCCAAGGTTAGAAGCTGATGTTTACCCAGACAACAGATTAAAACTCTTAAATCTTTGTACCGAAAGCTCTCAAAAGAAAATTATTGCGGTACATAAAGGCACAAACGTAGCACAAAACATTGGCATAAGTTTTCTTTTGAAACTCCTATGTGGGGGCTGCCGTTTGCCCAGCCCCCACTTGAAAACCCTTAAAACTTCGTGTCGGAAATGGTACAAACAAAAATTTTTGCGGTTCATTCAGGCACAATCCTAGCACAAACGATTGGTATATGTTTCATTTCGAAATTTCACTTTAGGAAGTTTCCGTTTCACAAGCCCCCCAATTTAAAAGCCTTATAACTTCGTACCGAAAGTGGTACAAACGAAAATTTTTGCGGCACATTCCGGAAAACGTAGCACAAACGATTGGCATAACTTTTCTTTTGAAATTCCTATGTGGGGGCTGCCGTTTGCCCAGCCCGCACTTTAAAACCATTAAAACTTCGTACCGGAAGTGGTACAAACGAACATTTTTGTTGTACATTCCGGAATAAATGTTGCACAAACGATTGCCATAGGTTTTGTTTCGAAATTCCAAGGTAGGAGATTGCCCTTTTTCCAGCCCCACCACCTTAAAACTCTTACAACTTCGTACCGAAAGTGGTACAAACGAAAGTTTTTGCGGTACATTCCGGCACAAACTTAGCACAAACGATTTGCATAGGTTTTGTTTCGAAATTCCAAGGTAGGGGGTTGCAGTTTCCCCAGCCGCCACATTAAAACTCTTACAACTTCGTACCGGAAGTGGTACAAACGAAATTTTTAGCCTTATATTCCTTCACAAACGCAGCACAAACGATTGGCATAGGTGTTGTTTCTAAATTCCAAGGTTGGAGGCTGCCGTTTCTCCAGCCCCCCACTTTAAAACCCTTCTAACTTCGTAACGGAAGTATTTCAAACGAAAATTTTTGCGGTACATTCAGAAATAAAACTAGCACAAACGATTGGCATAGGTAAGGTTTCGAAATTTCACTTTAGGGGGTTTCCGTTTCTCCAGCCCCCCACTTTAAAACCCTTAGAACTTCGTACGGGAAGTGGCTCAAACGAAAACTTTTGCGGTATATTCCGGCACAAACGTAGCACAAACGATTGTCATAAGTTTTGTTTTGAAATTCCTATGTGCGAGGCTGCCGTTTCCTTAGCCCCATGTTTAAAACCCTTATAACTTCGTACTGGAAGTGGTACAAACGAAAATTTGTGACTTACAATCCGCCACAAACGTAGCACAAACGATTGGCATATTTTTAGTATCTAAATTCCAAGGTTGGAGGCTGCCGTTTCCCCAGCTCCCCACATTAAAACCCTTATAACTTCGTACTGGAAGTGGTAAAAAAGAAAATATTGCAGTTCATTACAGCACAAACGTAGCACAAACGTATGGCATAGGTTTCGTTTCGAAATTCGAAGTTAAAGGATTGCCCTTTACCCAGCCCCTCCAATTTAGAACTCTTAAACCTTCGTACCGGAAGTGGTACAAACGAAAATGTTTGCGGTACATTCCGGCACAAACGTAGCACAAACGGTTGGTATAGGTTTTGTTGCGAAATTCCAAGGTAGAGGGTTGCCGTTTCCCGAGCCCCCACATTAAAAATCATAAAACGTAGTACCGGAAGTGGTACAAACGAAAATTTTTGCGGTCCATTCCGGCACAAACGTAGCACAAACGATTGCCATAGGTTTTGTTTTGAAATTCCTAGGTGGGGGTTGCCGTTTCCCCAGCAATCATTTTAAATCCCATATAACTTCCTACTGGAAGTGGTAGAAACGAAAATTTGTTCGGTACAATCCGGCACAAACGTAGCACAAACGATTGGCATAGGTTTTGTTTTAAGATTCCTAAATGGGGCTGCCGTTTCTTAGCCCCCAACATTGAGACCATTATAACTTCGTACCGGAAGTAGTACAAACGAAAATTTGTGCCTTACATTCCGTCACAAACGTAGCACAAACGATTGGCATAGTTTTAGTTTCTAAATTCGAAGGTTGGAGGCTGCCGTTTCTCCAGCTCCACACTTTAAATCCCTTATAACTTCGTGCCGGAAGTGGTACAAACAACATTTTTTGCGTTACATTCAGGCACAAACCGAGCACAAACGATTGGCATAGGTTTCGTTTCGAAATTTCACTTTAGGAGGTTTCCGTTTCCCCAGGCCCCCACTTTAAAACCCTTATTACTTCGTACCGGAAGTGCTACAAACGAAAATTAGTGCCTTAGATTCCGGCACAAACGTAGCACAAACGATTGGCATAGGTTTTGTTTCGAAATTCCAAGGTAGTGGGTTGCCGTTTTCCCAGATCCCACATTAAAACTCTTAAAACTTCGTACCGGAAGTGGTACAAACGAATACTTTTGCGGTACAATCCGGAACAAACTTAGCTCAAACGATTACCATAAGTTTTCTTTTGAAATTCCTATGTGGGGGCTCCCGTTTGCCCAGCCCCCACTTTAAAACCATTAAAACTTCGTACCGAAAGTGGTACAAACGAAAATTTTTGTTGTACATTCCGGAATAAAAGTAGCACAAACGATTGCAATAGGTTTCGTTTCGAAATTCTAAGGTAGGTGATTGCCCTTTCCCCAGCCCCACCACCTTAAAACTCTTACAACTTCGTACTGAAAGTGGTACAAACGAAAGTTTTTGCGGTACATTCCGGCACAAACGTAGCACAAACGATTTGCATAGGTTTTGTTTCGAAATTCCAAGGTAGGGGGTTGCCGTTTCCCCAGCCGTCAGATTAAAACTCTTACAACGTCGTACCGGAAGTGGTACAAACGAAGTTTTTAGCCTTATATTCCTTCACAAACGTAGCACAAACGATTGGCATAGGTGTTGTTTCTAAATTCCAAGCTTGCAGGCTGCCGTTTCTCCAGCCTCCCACTTTAAAACCCTTCTAACTTCGTGCCCGAAGTGGTACAAACAAAATTTTTTGCGTACATTCCGGAACAAACCTAGCACAAACGATTGACATAAGTTTCGTTTTGAAATTCCTAGGTGGGGCTGCCGTTTCACCAGCTTCCCACTTTAAAACCCTTATAACTTCGTACCGAAAGTGGTACAAACGAAAATTTTTACGGTACATTCCGGCACAAATGTAGCACAAACAATTGGCATAAGTTTTCTTTTGAAATTCCTATGTGGGGGCTGCCGTTTGCCCAGCCCCCACTTGAAAACCCTTAAAACTTCGTACCGGAAGTGGTACAAATGAGAAGTTTTGCATTACATTCCTTCACAAACGTAGCACAAACGATTGGCATAGTTTTTGTTTGTAAATTCCAAGGTTGGAGGCTGCCGTTTCTCAAGCCCCAAACTTAAAAACCCTTATAACTTCGTACCGAAAGTTGTACAAACGAAAGTTTTTGCGTACATTCCGGCACAGACGATTGGCATAGGTTTTGTTTCGAAATTCCAAGGTAGGAGGTTGCTGTTTCCCCAGCCCCCACATTAAAACTCTTAAAACTTCGTACCGGAAGTGTTACAAATGAAACTTTTTACGGTACATTCCGGCACAAACGTAGCACAAACGATTGCCAAAGATGTTGCTTTGAAATTCTTAGGTGGTGGGCTGCCGTTTCCCCAGCAATAACTTTAAATCCCTTATAACTTCGTACCGGAAATGGTACTAACGAAACCTTTTGCCTTACATTCCGGCCCAAGTGTAGCACAAACGATTGTCATAGTTTTGGTTTCTAACTTCCAAGGTTAGAAGCTGCCGTTTACCCAGACAACAGATTAAAACTCTTAAAGCTTTGTACCGAAAGCTCTCAAAAGAAAATTATTGCGGTACATAAAGGCACAAACGTAGCACAAAACATTGGCATAAGTTTTCTTTTGAAACTCCTATGTGGGGGCTGCCGTTTGCCCAGCCCCCACTTGAAAACCCTTAAAACTTCGTGCCGGAAATGGTACAAACAAAAATTTTTGCGGTTCATTCAGGCACAATCCTAGCACAAACGATTGGTATATGTTTCATTTCGAAATTTCACTTTAGGAAGTTTCCGTTTCACAAGCCCCCCAATTTAAAAGCCTTATAACTTCGTACCGAAAGTGGTACAAACGAAAATTTTTGCGGCACATTCCGGAAAACGTAGCACAAACGATTGGCATAACTTTTCTTTTGAAATTCCTATGTGGGGGCTGCCGTTTGCCCAGCCCGCACTTTAAAACCATTAAAACTTCGTACCGGAAGTGGTACAAACGAACATTTTTGTTGTACATTCCGGAATAAATGTTGCACAAACGATTGCCATAGGTTTTGTTTCGAAATTCCAAGGTAGGAGATTGCCCTTTTTCCAGCCCCACCACCTTAAAACTCTTACAACTTCGTACCGAAAGTGGTACAAACGAAAGTTTTTGCGGTACATTCCGGCACAAACTTAGCACAAACGATTTGCATAGGTTTTGTTTCGAAATTCCAAGGTAGGGGGTTGCAGTTTCCCCAGCCGCCACATTAAAACTCTTACAACTTCGTACCGGAAGTGGTACAAACGAATTTTTTAGCCTTATATTCCTTCACAAACGCAGCACAAACGATTGGCATAGGTGTTGTTTCTAAATTCCAAGGTTGGAGGCTGCCGTTTCTCCACCCCCCACTTTAAAACCCTTCTAACTCCGTGCCGGAAGTATTACAAACGAAAATTTTTGCGGTACATTCAGAAATAAAACTAGCACAAACGATTGGCATAGGTAAGGTTTCGAAATTTCACTTTAGGGGGTTTCCGTTTCTCCAGCCCCCCACTTTAAAACCCTTATAACTTCGTACTGGAAGTGGTACAAACGAAAATTTGTGACTTACATTCCGCCACAAACGTAGCACAAACGATTGGCATATTTTTAGTATCTAAATTCCAAGGTTGGAGGCTGCCGTTTCTCCAGCTCCCCACTTTAAAACCCTTATAACTTCGTGCCAGAAGTGGTACAAACGAAAATGTTTGCGGTACATTAAGGCACAAGCCTAGCACAAAACGATTGGCATAATCTTCGTTTCGAAATTTCACTTTAGGAGGTTTCCGTTTCTAAAGCCCACCACTTTAAAACCCTTATAACTTCGTACCGGAAGTGGTAAAAAAGAAAATATTGCGGTACATTCCAGCACAAACGTAGCACAAACGTATGGCATAGGTTTCGTTTCGAAATTCCAAGTTAAGGGATTACCCTTTACCCAGCCCCTCCAATTTAAAACTCTTAAACCTTCGTACCGGAAGTGGTACAAACGAAAATGTTTGCGGTACATTCCGGCACAAACGTAGCACAAACGGTTGGTATAGGTTTTGTTGCGAAATTCCAAGGTAGAGGGTTGCCGTTTCCCGAGCCCCCACATAAAACTCATAAAACGTAGTACCGGAAGTGGTAAAAACGAAAATTTTTGCGGTCCATTCCGGCACAAACCTAGCACAAACGATTGACATAAGTTTTCTTTTGAAATTCCTATGTGGGGGCTGCCGTTTGCCCAGCCCCCACTTGAAAACCCTTAAAACTTCGTACCGGAAGTGGTACAAATGAGAAGTTTTGCATTAAATTCCTTCACAAACGTAGCACAAACGATTGGCATAGTTTTTGTTTCTAAATTCGAAGGTTGGAGGCTGCCGTTTCTCAAGCCCCCAACTTAAAAACCCTTATAACTTCGTACCGAAAGTTGTACAAACGAAAGTTTTTGCGTACATTCCGGCACAGACGATTGGCATAGGATTTGTTTCGAAATTCCAAGGTAGGAGGTTGCTGTTTCCCCGGCCCCAACATTAAAACTCTTAAAACTTCGTACCGGAAGTGGTACAAACGAAAATTTTTACGGTACATTCCGGCACAAATGTAGCACAAACGATTGGCATAAGTTTTCTTTTGAAATTCCTATGTGGGGGCTGCCGTTTGCCCAGCCCCCACTTGAAAACCCTTAAAATTTCGTACCGGAAGTGGTACAAATGAGAAGTTTTGCATTACATTCCTTCACAAACGTAGCACAAACGATTGGCATAGTTTTTGTTTCTAAATTCGAAGGTTGGAGGCTGCCGTTTCTCAAGCCCCCAACTTAAAAACCGTTATAACTTCGTACCGAAAGTTGTACAAACGAAAGTTTTTGCGTACATTCCGGCACACACGATTGGCATAGGATTTGTTTCGAAATTCCAAGGTAGGAGGTTGCTGTTTCCCCAGCCCCCACATTAAAACTCTTAAAACTTCGTACCGGAAGTGTTACAAATGAAACTTTTTACGGTACATTCCGGCACAAACGTAGCACAAACGATTGCCAAAGATGTTGCTTTGAAATTCTTAGGTGGTGGGCTGCCGTTTCCCCAGCAATAACTTTAAATCCCTTATAACTTCGTACCGGAAATGGTACTAACGAAACCTTTTGCCTTACATTCCGGCCCAAGTGTAGCACAAACGATTGTCATAGTTTTGGTTTCTAACTTCCAAGGTTAGAAGCTGCCGTTTACCCAGACAACAGATTAAAACTCTTAAAGCTTTGTACCGAAAGCTCTCAAAAGAAAATTATTGCGGTACATAAAGGCACAAACGTAGCACAAAACATTGGCATAAGTTTTCTTTTGAAACTCCTATGTGGGGGCTGCCGTTTGCCCAGCCCCCACTTGAAAACCCTTAAAACTTCGTGCCGGAAATGGTACAAACAAAAATTTTTGCGGTTCATTCAGGCACAATCCTAGCACAAACGATTGGTATATGTTTCATTTCGAAATTTCACTTTAGGAAGTTTCCGTTTCACAAGCCCCCCAATTTAAAAGCCTTATAACTTCGTACCGAAAGTGGTACAAACGAAAATTTTTGCGGCACATTCCGGAAAACGTAGCACAAACGATTGGCATAACTTTTCTTTTGAAATTCCTATGTGGGGGCTGCCGTTTGCCCAGCCCGCACTTTAAAACCATTAAAACTTCGTACCGGAAGTGGTACAAACGAACATTTTTGTTGTACATTCCGGAATAAATGTTGCACAAACGATTGCCATAGGTTTTGTTTCGAAATTCCAAGGTAGGAGATTGCCCTTTTTCCAGCCCCACCACCTTAAAACTCTTACAACTTCGTACCGAAAGTGGTACAAACGAAAGTTTTTGCGGTACATTCCGGCACAAACTTAGCACAAACGATTTGCATAGGTTTTGTTTCGAAATTCCAAGGTAGGGGGTTGCAGTTTCCCCAGCCGCCACATTAAAACTCTTACAACTTCGTACCGGAAGTGGTACAAACGAATTTTTTAGCCTTATATTCCTTCACAAACGCAGCACAAACGATTGGCATAGGTGTTGTTTCTAAATTCCAAGGTTGGAGGCTGCCGTTTCTCCACCCCCCACTTTAAAACCCTTCTAACTCCGTGCCGGAAGTATTACAAACGAAAATTTTTGCGGTACATTCAGAAATAAAACTAGCACAAACGATTGGCATAGGTAAGGTTTCGAAATTTCACTTTAGGGGGTTTCCGTTTCTCCAGCCCCCCACTTTAAAACCCTTATAACTTCGTACTGGAAGTGGTACAAACGAAAATTTGTGACTTACATTCCGCCACAAACGTAGCACAAACGATTGGCATATTTTTAGTATCTAAATTCCAAGGTTGGAGGCTGCCGTTTCTCCAGCTCCCCACTTTAAAACCCTTATAACTTCGTGCCAGAAGTGGTACAAACGAAAATGTTTGCGGTACATTAAGGCACAAGCCTAGCACAAAACGATTGGCATAATCTTCGTTTCGAAATTTCACTTTAGGAGGTTTCCGTTTCTAAAGCCCACCACTTTAAAACCCTTATAACTTCGTACCGGAAGTGGTAAAAAAGAAAATATTGCGGTACATTCCAGCACAAACGTAGCACAAACGTATGGCATAGGTTTCGTTTCGAAATTCCAAGTTAAGGGATTACCCTTTACCCAGCCCCTCCAATTTAAAACTCTTAAACCTTCGTACCGGAAGTGGTACAAACGAAAATGTTTGCGGTACATTCCGGCACAAACGTAGCACAAACGGTTGGTATAGGTTTTGTTGCGAAATTCCAAGGTAGAGGGTTGCCGTTTCCCGAGCCCCCACATAAAACTCATAAAACGTAGTACCGGAAGTGGTAAAAACGAAAATTTTTGCGGTCCATTCCGGCACAAACCTAGCACAAACGATTGACATAAGTTTTCTTTTGAAATTCCTATGTGGGGGCTGCCGTTTGCCCAGCCCCCACTTGAAAACCCTTAAAACTTCGTACCGGAAGTGGTACAAATGAGAAGTTTTGCATTAAATTCCTTCACAAACGTAGCACAAACGATTGGCATAGTTTTTGTTTCTAAATTCGAAGGTTGGAGGCTGCCGTTTCTCAAGCCCCCAACTTAAAAACCCTTATAACTTCGTACCGAAAGTTGTACAAACGAAAGTTTTTGCGTACATTCCGGCACAGACGATTGGCATAGGATTTGTTTCGAAATTCCAAGGTAGGAGGTTGCTGTTTCCCCGGCCCCAACATTAAAACTCTTAAAACTTCGTACCGGAAGTGGTACAAACGAAAATTTTTACGGTACATTCCGGCACAAATGTAGCACAAACGATTGGCATAAGTTTTCTTTTGAAATTCCTATGTGGGGGCTGCCGTTTGCCCAGCCCCCACTTGAAAACCCTTAAAATTTCGTACCGGAAGTGGTACAAATGAGAAGTTTTGCATTACATTCCTTCACAAACGTAGCACAAACGATTGGCATAGTTTTTGTTTCTAAATTCGAAGGTTGGAGGCTGCCGTTTCTCAAGCCCCCAACTTAAAAACCGTTATAACTTCGTACCGAAAGTTGTACAAACGAAAGTTTTTGCGTACATTCCGGCACACACGATTGGCATAGGATTTGTTTCGAAATTCCAAGGTAGGAGGTTGCTGTTTCCCCGGCCCCAATATTAAAACTCTTAAATCGCCGTACCGGAAGTGGTACAAACGAAAATTTTTACGGTACATTCCGGCACAAACGTAGCACAAACGATTGCCAAAGATGTTGCTTTGAAATTCTTAGGTGGTGGGCTGCCGTTTCCCCAGCAATAACTTTAAATCATTTATAACTTCGTACCGGAAGTGGTACTAACGAAACCTTTTGCCTTACATTCCGGCCCAAGTGTAGCACAAACGATTGGCATAGTTTTGGTTTCTAACTTCCAAGGTTAGAGGCTGCCGTTTCCCCAGCCCACAGATTAAAACTCTTAAAGCTTTGTACCGGAAGTAGTACAAAAGAAAATTATTACGGTATATTCCGGCACAAAATTAGCACAAACGATTGGCATAAGTTTTCATTTGAAATTCCTATGTGGGGGCTGCCGTTTGCCCAGCCCCCACTTGGAAACCCTTAAAACTTCGTGGCGGAAATGGTACAAACAAAAATTTTTGCTGTTCATTCAGGCACAATCCTAGCACAAACGATTGGTATATGTTTCGTTTCGAAATTTCACTTTAGGAAGTTTCCGTTTCACAAGCCCCCGAATTTAAAAGCCTTATAACTTCGTACCGAAAGTGGTACAAACGAAAATTTTTGCGGCACATTCCGCAAAACGTAGCACAAACCATTGGCATAACTTTTCTTTTGAAATTCCTATGTGGGGGGTGCCGTTTACCCAGCCCGCACTTTAAAACCATTAAAACTTCGTACCGGAAGTGGTACAAACGAGAATTTTTGTTGTACATTCCGGAATAAACGAAGCACAAACGATTGCCATAGGTTTCGTTTCGAAATTCCAAGGTAGGAGATTGCCCTTTCCCCAGCCCCACCACCTTAAAACTCTTACAACTTCGTACCGAAAGTGGTACAAAGGAAAGTTTTTGCGGTACATTCCGGCACAAACGTAGCACAAACGATTTGCATAGGTTTTGTTTCGAAATTCCAAGGTAGGGGGTTGCCGTTTCCCCAGCCGCCACATTAAAACTCTTACAACTTCGTATCGGAAGTGGTACAAACGAAATTTTTAGCCTTATATTCCTTCACAAACGCAGCACAAACGATTGGCATAGGTATTGTTTCTAAATTCCAAGCTTGGAGGCGGCCGTTTGTCCAGCCCCCCACTTTAAAACCCTTCTAACTTCGTGCCGGAAGTATTACAAACGAAAATTTTTGCGGTACATTCAGGCATAAAACAAGCACAAACGACTGGCATAGGTTACGTTTCGAAATTTCACTTTAGGGGGTTTCCGTTTCTCCAGCCCCCCACTTTAAAACCCTTAGAACTTCGTACGGGAAGTGGCTCAAACGAAAACTTTTGCGGTATATTCCGGCACAAACGTAGCACAAACGATTGGCATAAGTTTTGTTTTGAAATTCCTATGTGCGGGGCTGCCGTTTCCTTAGCCCCATCTTTAAAACTCTTATAACTTCGTACTGGAAGTGGTACAAACGAAAATTTGTGACTTACATTCCGCCACAAACGTAGCACAGACGATTGGCATATTTTTAGTATCTAAATTCCAAGGTTGGAGGCTGCCGTTTCTCCAGCTCCCCACTTTAAAACCCATATAACTTCGTGCCGGAAGTGGTACAAACGAAAATGTTGCGGTACATTAAGGCACAAGCCTAGCACAAAACGATTGGCATAATCTTCGTTTCGAAATTTCACTTTAGGAGGTTTCCGTTTCTAAAGCCCTCCACTTTAAAACCCTTATAACTTCGTACCGGAAGTGGTAAAAAAGAAAATATTGCGGTACATTCCAGCACAAACGTAGCACAAACGTATGGCATAGGTTTCGTTTCGAAATTCCAAGTTAAGGGATTGCCCTTTACCCAGCCCCTCCAATTTAAAACTCTTAAACCTTCGTACCGGAAGTGGTAAAAACGAAAATATTTGCGGTAGATTCCGGCACAAACGTAGCACAAACTGTTGGTATAGGTTTTGTTGCGAAATTCCAAGGTAGAGGGTTGCCGTTTCCCGAGCCCCCACATTAAAACTCATAAAACGTAGTACCGGAAGTGGTACAAACGAAAATTTTTGCGGTCCATTCCGGCACAAACGTAGCACAAACGATTGCCATAGGTTTTGTTTTGAAATTCCTAGGTGGGGGCTGCCGTTTCCCCAGCAATCATTTTAAATCCCATATAACTTCCTACTGGAAGCGGTAGAAACGAAAATTTCTTCGGTACAATCCGGCACAAACGTAGCACAAACGATTGGCATAGGTTTTGTTTTGAAATTCCTAGGTGGGGCTGCCGTTTCTTAGCCCCCAACATTGAGACCATTATAACTTCGTACCGGAAGTAGTACAAACGAAAATTTGTGCCTTACATTCCGTCACAAACGTAGCACAAACGATTGGCATAGTTTTTGTTTCTAAATTCGAATGTTGGAGGCTGCCGTTTCTCCAGCTCCACACTTTAAATCCCTTATAACTTCGTGCCGGAAGTGGTACAAACAAAATTTTTTGCGTTACATTCAGGCACAAACCGAGCACAAACGATTGGCATATTTTTCGTTTCGAAATTTCACTTTAGGAGGTTTCCGTTTCCCCAGGCTCCCACTTTAAAACCCTTATTACTTCGTACCGGAAGTGGTACAAATGAAAATTAGTGCCTTAGATTCCGGCACAAACGTAGCACAAACGATTGGCATAGGTTTTGTTTCGAAATTCCAAAGTAGTGGGTCGCCGTTTTCCCAGATCCCACATTAAAACTCTTACAACTTCGTACCTTAAGTAGTACAAACGAAGCTTTAAGCCTTATATTCCTTCACAAACGTAGCACAAACGATTATCATAGGTGTTGTTTCTAAATTCCAAGGTTGGAGGCTGCCGTTTCTCCAGCCTCCCATTTTAACACCCTTCTAACCGTGCCGGAAGTATTACAAACGAAAATTTTTGCGGTACATTCAGGCATAAACCTAGCACAAACGATTGGCATAAGTTTCGTTTCGAAATTTCACTTTAGGGGGTTTCCGTTTCTCCAGCCCCCAACTTTAAAACCCTTACAACTTCGTACCGGAAATGGCACAAACGAAAACTTTTGCGGAATATTCCGACACCAACGTAGGACAAACGATTAGCATAGGTTTCGTTTGGAAATTTCACTTTAGGAGGTTTCCCTTTCTCCAGCCCCCACTTTAAAACCCTTATAACTTCGTACCGGAAGTGGTACAAACAAAATTTTTTGCGTACATTCCGGAACAAACCCAGCACAAACGATTGACATAAGTTTCGTTTTGAAATTCCTAGGTGGGGCTACCGTTTCACCAGCTTACCACTTTAAAACCCTTATAACTTAGTACCGAAAGTGGTACAAACGAAAATTTTTACGGTACATTCCGGCACAAACCTAGCACAAACGATTGGCATAAGTTTTCATTTGAAATTCCTATGTGGGGGCTGCCGTTTGCCCAGCCCCCACTTGAAAACCCTTAAAACTTCGTGCCGGAAATGGTACAAACAAAAATTTTTGCGGTTCATTCAGGCACAATCCTAGCACAAACGATTGGTATATGTTTCGTTTCGAAATTTCACTTTAGGAAGTTTCCGTTTCACAAGCCCCCCAATTCAAAAGCCTTATAACTTCGTACCGAAAGTGGTACAAACGAAAATTTTTGCGGCACATTCCGCAAAACGTAGCACAAACGATTGGCATAACTTTTCTTTTGAAATTCCTATGTGGGGGCTGCCGTTTGCCCAGCCTGCACTTTAAAACCATTAAAACTTCGTACCGGAAGAGGTACAAACGAAAATTTTTGTTGTACATTTCGGAATAAACGTAGCACAAACGATTGCCATAGGTTTCGTTTCGAAATTCCAAGGTAGGAGATTGCCCTTTCCCCAGCCCCACCACCTTAAAACTCTTACAACTTCGTACCGAAAGTGGTAAAACGAAAGTTTTTGCGGTACATTCCGGCACAAACGTAGCACAAACGATTTGCATAGGTTTTGTTTCGAAATTCCAAGGTAGGGGGTTGCCGTTTCCCCAGCCGGCACATTAAAACTCTTACAACTTCGTACCGGAAGTGGTACAAACGAAATTTTTAGCCTTATATTAATTCACAAACGCAGCACAAACGATTGGCATAGGTGTTGTTTCTAAATTCCAAGGTTGGAGGCTGCCGTTTCTCCAGCCCCCCACTTTAAAACCCTTCTAACTTCGTGCCGGAAGTATTACAAACGAAAATTTTTGCGGTACATTCAAGCATAAACCTAGCACAAACGATTGGCATAGGTTACGTTTCGAAATTTCACTTTAGGGGGTTTCCGTTTCTCCAGCCCCCCACTTTAAAACCCTTAGAACTTCGTACGGGAAGTGGCTCAAACGAAAACTTTTGCGGTATATTCCGGCACAAACGTAGCACAAACGATTGGCATAAGTTTTGTTTTGAAATTCCTATGTGCGGGGCTGCCGTTTCCTTAGCCCCATCTTTAAAACTCATAACTTCGTACTGGAAGTGGTACAAACGAAAATTTGTGACTTACATTCCGCAACAAACGTAGCACATACGATTGGCATATTTTTAGTATCTAAATTCCAAGGTTGGTGGCTGCCGTTTCTCCAGCTCCCCACTTTAAAACCCTTATAACTTCGTGCCGGAAGTTGTACAAACGAAAATGTTTGCGGTACATTAAGGCACAAGCCTAGCACAAAACGATTGGCATAATCTTCGTTTCGAAATTTCACTTTAGGAGGTTTCCGTTTATAAAGCCCACCACTTTAAAACCCTTATAACTTCGTACCGGAAGTGGTAAAAAAGAAAATGTTTGCGGTACATTCCAGCACAAACGTAGCACAAACGTATGGCATAGGTTTCGTTTCGAAATTCCAAGTTAAGGGATTACCCTTTACCCAGCCCCTCCAATTTAAAACTCTTAAACCTTCGTACCGGAAGTGGTACAAACGAAAATGTTTGCGGTACATTCCGGCACAAACGTAGCACAAACGGTTGGTATAGGTTTTGTTGCGAAATTCCAAGGTAGAGGGTTGCCGTTTCCCCAGCCCCTCCACTTTAAAACTCTTAAAACTTCGTACCGGAAGTGGTACAAACGAAAATTTTTGCGGTCCATTCCGGCACAAACGTAGCACAAACGATTGCCATAGGTTTTGTTTTGAAATTCCTAGGTGGGGGCTACCGTTTCCCCAGCAATCATTTTAAATCCCATATAACTTCCTACTGGAAGCGGTAGAAACGAAAATTTCTTCGGTACAATCCGGCACAAACGTAGCACAAACGATTGGCATAGGTTTTGTTTTGAAATTCCTAGGTGGGGCTGCCGTTTCTTAGCCCCCAACATTGAGACCATTATAACTTCGTACCGGAAGTAGTACAAACGAAAATTTGTGCCTTACAATCCGTCACAAACGTAGCACAAACGATTGGCGTAGTTTTTGTTTCTAAATTCGAAGGTTGGAGGCTGCCGTTTCTCCAGCTCCACACTTTAAATCCCTTATAACTTCGTGCCGGAAGTGGTACAAACAACATTTTTGCGTTACATTCAGGCACAAACCGAGCACAAACGATTGGCATAGGTTTCGTTTCGAAATTTCACTTTAGGAGGTTTCCGTTTCCCCAGGCCCCCACTTTAAAACCCTTATTACTTCGTACCGGAAGTGGTACAAACGAAAATTAGTGCCTTAGATTCCGGCACAAACGTAGCACAAACGATTGGCATAGGTTTTGTTTCGAAATTCCAAGGTAGTGGGTCGCCGTTTTCCCAGATCCCACATTAAAACTCTTACAACTTCGTACCTTAAGTAGTACAAACGAAGCTTTAAGCCTTATATTCCTTCACAAACGTAGCACAAACGATTGGCATAGGTGTTGTTTCTAAATTCCAAGGTTGGAGGCTGCCGTTTCTCCAGCCTCCCACTTAAAAACCCTTCTAACCGTGCCGGAAGTATTACAAACGAAAATTTTTGCGGTACATTCAGGCATAAACCTAGCACAAACGATTAGCATAGATTTCGTTTGGAAATTTCACTTTCGGAGGTTTCCCTTTCTCCAGCCCCCACTTTAAAACCCTTATAACTTCGTACCGGAAGTGGTACAAACAAAATTTTTTGCGTACATTCCGGAACAAACCTAGCACAAACGATTGACATAAGTTTCGTTTTAAAATTCCTAGGTGGGGCTGCCGTTTCACCAGCTTCCCACTTTAAAACCCTTATAACTTAGTACCGAAAGTGGTACAAACGAAAATTTTTACAGTACATTCCGGCACAAATGTAGCACAAACGATTGGCATAAGTTTTCTTTTGAAATTCCTATGTGGGGGCTGCCGTTTGCCCAGCCCCCACTTGAAAACCCTTTAAACTTCGTACCGGAAGTGGTACAAATGAGAAGTTCTGCATTACATTCCTTCACAAACGTAGCACAAGCGATTGGCATAGTTTTTGTTTGTAAATTCCAAGGTTGGAGGCTGCCGTTTCTCAAGCCCCCAACTTAAAAACCCTTATAACTTCGTACCGAAAGTTGTACAAACGAAAGTTTTTGCGTACATTCCGGCACACACGATTGGCATAGGATTTGCTTCGAAATTCCAAGGTAGGAGGTTGCTGTTTCCCCAGCCCCCACATTAAAACTCTTAAAACTTCGTACCGGAAGTGGTACAAACGAAACTTTTTACGGTACATTCCGGCACAAACGTAGCACAAACGATTGCCAAAGATGTTGCTTTGAAATTCTTAGGTGGTGGGCTGCCGTTTCCCCAGCAATAACTTTAAATCCCTTATAACTTCGTACCGGAAGTGGTACTAACGAAACCTTTTGCCTTACATTCCGGGCCAAGTGTAGCATAAACGATTGGCATAGTTTTGGTTTCTAACTTCCAAGGTTAGAGGCTGCCGTTTCCCCAGCCCACAAATTAAAACTCTTAAAGCTTTGTACCGGAAGTAGTACAAAAGAAAATTATTGCGGTACATTCCGGCACAAACTTAGCACAAACGATTGGCATAAGTTTTCATTTGAAATTCCTATGTGGGGGCTGCCGTTTGCCCAGCCCCCACTTGAAAACCCTTAAAACTTCGTGCCGGAAATGGTACAAACGAAAATTTTTGCGGTTCATTCAGGCACAATCCAAGCACAAACGATTGGTATATGTTTCGTTTCGAAATTTCACTTTAGGAAGTTTCCGTTTCACAAGCCCCCCAATTTAAAAGCCTTATAACTTCGTACCGAAAGTGGTACAAACGAAAATTTTTGCGGCACATTCCGCAAAACGTAGCACAAACGATTGGCATAACTTTTCTTTTGAAATTCCTATGTGGGGGCTGTCGTTTGCCCAGCCTGCACTTTAAAACCATTAAAACTTCGTACCGGAAGTGGTACAAACGAAAATTTTTGTTGTACATTCCTGAATAAACGTAGCACAAACGATTGCCATAGGTTTCGTTTCGAAATTCCAAGGTAGGAGATTGCCCTTTCCCCAGCCCCACCACCTTAAAACCCTTCTAACTTCGTGCCGGAAGTATTACAAACGAAAATATTTGCGGTACATTCAGGCATAAACCTAGCACAAACGACTGGCATAGGTTGCGTTTCGAAATTTCACTTTAGGGGGTTTCCGTTTCTCCAGCCCCCCACTTTAAAACCCTTAGAACTTCGTACGGGAAGTGGCTCAAACGAAAACTTTTGCGGTATATTCCGGCACAAACGTAGCACAAACGATTGGCATAAGTTTTGTTTTGAAATTCCTATGTGCGGGGCTGCCGTTTCCTTAGCCCCACCTTTAAAACTCTTATAACTTCGTACTGGAAGTGGTACAAACGAAAATTTGTGACTTACATTCCGCCACAAACGTAGCACAAACGATTGGCATATTTTTAGTATCTAAATTCCAAGGTTGGAGGCTGCCGTTTCTCCAGCTCCCCACTTTAAAACCCTTATAACTTCGTGCCGGAAGTGGTACAAACGAAAATGTTTGCGGTACATTAAGGCACAAGCCTAGCACAAAACGATTGGCATAATCTTCGTTTCGAAATTTCACTTTAGGAGGTTTCCGTTTCTAAAGCCCACCACTTTAAAACCCTTATAACTTCGTACCGGAAGTGGTAAAAAAGAAAATATTGCGGTACATTCCAGCACAAACGTAGCACAAACGTATGGCATAGGTTTCGTTTCGTAATTCCAAGTTAAGGGATTGCCCTTTACCCAGCCCCTCCAATTTAAAACTCTTAAACCTTCGTACCGGAAATGGTACAAACGAAAATGTTTGCGGTACATTCCGGCACAAACGTAGCACAAACGGTTGGTATAGGTTTTGTTGCGAAATTCCAAGGTAGATGGTTGCCGTTTCCCGAGCCCTCACATTAAAACTCATAAAACGTAGTACCGGAAGTGGTACAAACGAAACTTTTTGCGGTCCATTCCGGCACAAACGTAGCACAAACGATTGCCATAGGTTTTGTTTTGAAATTCCTAGGTGGGGGCTGCCGTTTCCCCAGCAATCATATTAAATCCCATATAACTTCCTACTGGAAGTGGTAGAAACGAAAATTTCTTCGGTACAATCCGGCACAAACATAGCACAAACGATTGGCATAGGTTTTGTTTTGAAATTCCTAGGTGGGGCTGCCGTTTCTTAGCCCCCAACATTGAGACCATTATAACTTCGTACCGGAAGTAGTACAAACGAAAATTTGTGCCTTACATTCCGTCACAAACGTAGCAAAAACGATTGGCATAGGTTTTGTTTCTAAATTCGAAGATTGGAGGCTGCCGTTTCTCCAGCTCCCCACTTTAAATCCCTTATAACTTCGTGCCGGAAGTGGTACAAACAAATTTTTTTGCGTTACATTCAGGCACAAACCGAGCACAAACGATTTGCATAGGTTTCGTTTCGAAATTTCACTTTAGGAGGTTTCCGTTTCCCCAGGCCCCCACTTTAAAACCCTTATTACTTCGTACCGGAAGTGGTACAAACGAAAATTAGTGCCTTAGATTCCGGCACAAACGTAGCACAAACGATTGGCATAGGTTTTGTTTCTAAATTTCAAGGTTGGAGGCTTCCGTTTCTCCAGCCTCCCACTTTAAAACCCTTCTAACTTCGTGCCGGAAGTATTACAAACGAAAATTTTTGCGGTACATTCAGGCATAAACCTAGCACAAACGATTGGCATAGGTTTCGTTTCGAAATTTCACTTTAGGGGGTTTCCGTTTCTCAAGCCCCCAACTTTAAAACCCTTATAACTTCGTACCGGAAGTGGCACAAACGAAAACTTTTGCGGTATATTCCGACACAAACATAGGAAAAACGATTAGCATAGGTTTCGTTTGGAAATTTCACTTTAGGAGGTTCCCCTTTCTCCAGCCCCCACTTTAAAACCCTTATAACTTCGTACTGGAAGTGGTACAAACAAAATTTTTTGCGTACATTCCGGAACAAACCTAGCACAAACGATTGACATAAGTTTCGTTTTGAAATTCCTAGGTGGGGCTGCCGTTTCACCAGCTTCCCACTTTAAAACCCTTATAACTTCGTACCGAAAGTGGTACAAACGAAAATTTTTACGGTACATTCCGGCACAAATGTAGCACAAACGATTGGCATAAGTTTTCTTTTGAAATTCCTATGTGGGGGCTGCCGTTTGCCCAGCTCCACTTGAAAACCCTTAAAACTTCGTACTGGAAGTGGTACAAATGAGAAGTTTTGCATTACATTCCTTCACAAACGTAGCACAAACGATTGGCATAGTTTTTGTTTGTAAATTCCAAGGTTGGAGGCTGCCGTTTCTCAAGCCCCCGACTTAAAAACCCTTATAACTTCGTACCGAAAGTTGTACAAACGAAAGTTTTTGCGTACATTCCGGCACAGACGATTGTCATAGGTTTTGTTTCGAAATTCCAAGGTAGGAGGTTGCTGTTTCCCCAGCCCCCACATTAAAACTCTTAAAACTTCGTACCGGAAGTGTTACAAACAAAACTTTTTACGGTACATTCCGGCACAAACGTAGCACAAACGATTGCCAAAGATGTTGGTTTGAATTCTTAGGTGGTGGGCTGCCGTTTCCCCAGCAATAACTTTAAATCCCTTATAACCTCGTACCGGAAGTGGTACTAACGAAACCTTTTGCCTTACATTCCGGCCCAAGTGTAGCACAAACGATTGGCATAGTTTTGGTTTCTAACTTCCAAGGTTAGAGGCTGCCGTTTCCCCAGCCCACAGATTAAAACTCTTAAAGCTTTGTACCGAAAGCTTACAAAAGTAAATTATTGAGGTACATACCGGCACGAACGTAGCACAAACGATTGGCATAAGTTTTCTTTTGAAATTCCTATGTGGGGGCTGCCGTTTGCCCAGCCCCCACTTGAAAACCCTTAAAACTTCGTGCCGGAAATGGTACAAACAAAAATTTTTGCGGTTCATTCAGGCACAATCCTAGCACAAACGATTGGTATATGTTTCGTTTCGAAATTTCAATTTAGGAAGTTTCCGTTTCACAAGCCCCCCAATTTAAAAGCCTTATAACTTCGTACCGAAAGTGGTACAAACGAAATTTTTAGCCTTATATTCGAAATTTCACTTTAGGAGGTTTCCGTTTCTAAAGCCCGCCACTTTAAAACCCTTATAACTTCGTACCGGAAGTGGTAAAAAAGAAAATATTGCGGTAAATTCCAGAACAAACGTAGCACAAACGATTGCCATAGGTTTTGTTTTGAAATTCCTAGGTGGGGGCTGCCGTTTCCCCAGCAATCATTTTAAATCCCATATAACTTCCTACTGGAAGTGGTAGAAACGAAAATTTCTTCGGTACAATCCGGCACAAACGTAGCACAAACGATTGGCATAGGTTTTGTTTTGAAATTCCTAGGTGGGGCTGCCGTTTCTTAGCCCCCAACATTGAGACCATTATTACTTCGTACCGGAAGTGGTACAAACGAAAATTAGTGCCTTAGATTCCGGCACAAACGTAGCACAAACGATTGGCATAGGTTTTGTTTCTAAATTCCAAGGTTGGAGGCTTCCGTTTCTCCAGCCTCCCACTTTAAAACCCTTCTAACTTCGTGCCGGAAGTATTACAAACGAAAATTTTTGCGGTACATTCAGGCATAAACCTAGCACAAACGATTGGCATAGGTTTCGTTTCGAAATTTCACTTTAGGGGGTTTCCGTTTCTCAAGCCCCCAACTTTAAAACCCTTATAACTTCGTACCGGAAGTGGCACAAACGAAAACTTTTGCGGTACATTCCGACACAAACATAAGAAAAACGATTAGCATAGGTTTCGTTTGGAAATTTCACTTTAGGAGGTTCCCCTTTCTCCAGCCCCCACTTTAAAACCCTTATAACTTCGTACCGGAAGTGGTACAAACAACATTTTTTGCGTACATTCCGGAACAAACCTAGCACAAACGATTGACATAAGTTTCGTTTTGAAATTCCTAGGTGGGGCTGCCGTTTCACCAGCTTCCCACTTTAAAACCCTTATAACTTCGTACCGAAAGTGGTACAAACGAAAATTTTTACGGTACATTCCGGCACAAATGTAGCACAAACGATTGGCATAAGTTTTCTTTTGAAATTCCTATGTGGGGGCTGCCGTTTGCCCAGCCCCACTTGAAAACCCTTAAAACTTCGTACCGGAAGTGGTACAAATGAGAAGTTTTGCATTACATTCCTTCACAAACGTAGCACAAACGATTGGCATAGTTTTTCTTTGTAAATTCCAAGGTTGGAGGCTGCCGTTTCTCAAGCCCCCGACTTAAAAACCCTTATAACTTCGTACCGAAAGTTGTACAAACGAAAGTTTTTGCGTACATTCCGGCACAGACGATTGGCATAGGTTTTGTTTCGAAATTCCAAGGTAGGAGGTTGCTGTTTCCCCAGCCCCCACATTAAAACTCTTAAAACTTCGTACCGGAAGTGTTACAAACGAAACTTTTTACGGTACATTCCGGCACAAACGTAGCACAAACGATTGCCAAAGATGTTGGTTTGAATTCTTAGGTGGTGGGCTGCCGTTTCCCCAGCAATAACTTTAAATCCCTTATAACTTCGTACCGGAAGTGGTACTAACGAAAACTTTTGCCTTACATTCCGGCCCAAGTGTAGCACAAACGATTGGCATAGTTTTGGTTTCTAACTTCCAAGGTTAGAGGCTGCCGTTTCCCCAGCCCACAGATTAAAACTCTTAAAGCTTTGTACCGAAAGCTTACAAAAGAAAATTATTGAGGTACATACCGGCACAAACGTAGCACAAACGATTGGCATAAGTTTTCTTTTGAAATTCCTATGTGGGGGCTGCCGTTTGCCCAGCCCCCACTTGAAAACCCTTAAAACTTCGTGCCGGAAATGGTACAAACAAAAATTTTTGCGGTTCATTCAGGCACAATCCTAGCACAAACGATTGGTATATGTTTCGTTTCGAAATTTCAATTTAGGAAGTTTCCGTTTCACAAGCCCCCCAATTTAAAAGCCTTATAACTTCGTACCGAAAGTGGTACAAACGAAATTTTTAGCCTTATATTCGAAATTTCACTTTAGGAGGTTTCCGTTTCTAAAGCCCACCACTTTAAAACCCTTATAACTTCGTACCGGAAGTGGTAAAAAAGAAAATATTGCGGTAAATTCCAGAACAAACGTAGCACAAACGTATGGCATAGGTTTTGTTTCGAAATTCCAAGTTAAGGGATTGCCCTTTACCCAGCCCCTCCAATTTAAAACTCTTAAACTTTCGTACCGGAAGTGGTACAAACGAAAATGTTTGCGGTACATTCCGGCACAAACGTAGCACAAACGGTTGGTATAGGTTTTGTTGCGAAATTCCAAGGTAGAGGGTTGCCGTTTCCCAAGCCCCCACATTCAAACTCATAAAACGTAGTACCGGAAGTGGTACAAACGAAAATTTTTGCGGTCCATTCCGGCACAAACGTAGCACAAACGATTGCCATAGGTTTTGTTTTGAAATTCCTAGGTGGGGGCTGCCGTTTCCCCAGCAATCATTTTAAATCCCATATAACTTCCTACTGGAAGTGGTAGAAACGAAAATTTCTTCGGTACAATCCAGCACAAACGTAGCACAAACGATTGGCAAAGGTTTTGTTTTGAAATTCCTAGGTGGGGCTGCCGTTTCTTAGCCCCCAACATTGAGACCATTATTACTTCGTACCGGAAGTGGTACAAACGAAAATTAGTGCCTTAGATTCCGGCACAAACGTAGCACAAACGATTGGCATAGGTTTTGTTTCTAAATTCCAAGGTTGGAGGCTTCCGTTTCTCCAGCCTCCCACTTTAAAACCCATCTAACTTCGTGCCGGAAGTATTACAAACGAAAATTTTTGCGGTACATTCAGGCATAAACCTAGCACAAACGATTGGCATAGGTTTCGTTTCGAAATTTCACTTTAGGGGGTTTCCGTTTCTCAAGCCCCCAACTTTAAAACCCTTATAACTTCGTACCGGAAGTGGCACAAACGAAAACTTTTGCGGTATATTCCGACACAAACATAGGAAAAACGATTAGCATAGGTTTCGTTTGGAAATTTCACTTTAGGAGGTTTCCCTTTCTCCAGCCCCCACTTTAAAACCCTTATAACTTCGTACCGGAATTGGTACAAACAAAATTTTTTGCGTACATTCCGGAACAAACCTAGCACAAACGATTGACATAAGTTTCGTTTTGAAATTCCTAGGTGGGGCTGCCGTTTCACCAGCTTCCCACTTTAAAACCCTTATAACTTCGTACCGAAAGTGGTACAAACGAAAATTTTTACGGTACATTCCGGCACAAATGTAGCACAAACGATTGCCATAGGTTTTGTTTTGAAATTCCTAGGTGGGGGCTGCCGTTTCCCCAGCAATCATTTTAAATCCCATATAACTTCCTACTGGAAGTGGTAGAAACGAAAATTTCTTCTGTACAATCCGGCACAAACGTAGCACAAACGATTGGCATAGGTTTTGTTTTGAAATTCCTAGGTGGGGCTGCCGTTTCTTAGCCCCCAACATTGAGACCATTATTACTTCGTACCGGAAGTGGTACAAACGAAAATTAGTGCCTTAGATTCCGGCACAAACGTAGCACAAACGATTGGCATAGGTTTTGTTTCTAAATTCCAAGGTTGGAGGCTTCCGTTTCTCCAGCCTCCCACTTTAAAACCCTTCTAACTTCGTGCCGGAAGTATTACAAACGAAAATGTTTGCGGTACATTCAGGCATAAACCTAGCACAAACGATTGGCATAGGTTTCGTTTCGAAATTTCACTTTAGGGGGTTTCCGTTTCTCAAGCCCCCAACTTTAAAACCCTTATAACTTCGTACCGGAAGTGGCACAAACGAAAACTTTTGCGGTATATTCCGACACAAACATAGGAAAAACGATTAGCATAGGTTTCGTTTGGAAATTTCACTTTAGGAGGTTCCCCTTTCTCCAGCCCCCACTTTAAAACCCTTATAACTTCGTACCGGAAGTGGTACAAACAACATTTTTTGCGTACATTCCGGAACAAACCTAGCACAAACGATTGACATAAGTTTCGTTTTGAAATTCCTAGGTGGGGCTGCCGTTTCACCAGCTTCCCACTTTAAAACCCTTATAACTTCGTACCGAAAGTGGTACAAACGAAAATTTTTACGGTACATTCCGGCACAAATGTAGCACAAACGATTGGCATAAGTTTTCTTTTGAAATTCCTATGTGGGGGCTGCCGTTTGCCCAGCCCCACTTGAAAACCCTTAAAACTTCGTACCGGAAGTGGTACAAATGAGAAGTTTTGCATTACATTCCTTCACAAACGTAGCACAAACGATTGGCATAGTTTTTGTTTGTAAATTCCAAGGTTGGAGGCTGCCGTTTCTCAAGCCCCCGACTTAAAAACCCTTATAACTTCGTACCGAAAGTTGTACAAACGAAAGTTTTTGCGTACATTCCGGCACAGACGATTGGCATAGGTTTTGTTTCGAAATTCCAAGGTAGGAGGTTGCTGTTTCCCCAGCCCCCACATTAAAACTCTTAAAACTTCGTACCGGAAGTGTTACAAACGAAACTTTTTACGGTACATTCCGGCACGAACGTAGCACAAACGATTGCCAAAGATGTTGGTTTGAATTCTTAGGTGGTGGGCTGCCGTTTCCCCAGCAATAACTTTAAATCCCTTATAACCTCGTACCGGAAGTGGTACTAACGAAACCTTTTGCCTTACATTCCGGCCCAAGTGTAGCACAAACGATTGGCATAGTTTTGGTTTCTAACTTCCAAGGTTAGAGGTTGCCGTTTCCCCAGCCCACAGATTAAAACTCTTAAAGCTTTGTACCGAAAGCTTACAAAAGAAAATTATTGAGGTACATACCGGCACAAACGTAGCACAAACGATTGGCATAAGTTTCCTTTTGAAATTCCTATGTGGGGGCTGCCGTTTGCCCAGCCAGCACTTGAAAACCCTTAAAACTTCGTGCCGGAAATGGTACAAACAAAAATTTTTGCGGTTCATTCAGGCACAATCCTAGCACAAACGATTGGTATATGTTTCGTTTCGAAATTTCAATTTAGGAAGTTTCCGTTTCACAAGCCCCCCAATTTAAAAGCCTTATAACTTCGTACCGAAAGTGGTACAAACGAAATTTTTAGCCTTATATTCGAAATTTCACTTTAGGAGGTTTCCGTTTCTAAAGCCCACCACTTTAAAACCCTTATAACTTCGTACCGGAAGTGGTAAAAAAGAAAATATTGCGGTAAATTCCAGAACAAACGTAGCACAAACGTATGGCATAGGTTTTGTTTCGAAATTCCAAGTTAAGGGATTGCCCTTTACCCAGCCCCTCCAATTTAAAACTCTTAAACTTTCGTACCGGAAGTGGTACAAACGAAAATGTTTGCGGTACATTCCGGCACAAACGTAGCACAAACGGTTGCTATAGGTTTTGTTGCGAAATTCCAAGGTAGAGGGTTGCCGTTTCCCGAGCCCCCACATTAAAACTCATAAAACGTAGTACCGGAAGTGGTACAAACGAAAATTTTTGCGGTCCATTCCGGCACAAACGTAGCACAAACGATTGCCATAGGTTTTGTTTTGAAATTCCTAGGTGGGGGCTGCCGTTTCCCCAGCAATCATTTTAAATCCCATATAACTTCCTACTGGAAGTGGTAGAAACGAAAATTTCTTCGGTACAATCCGGCACAAACGTAGCACAAACGATTGGCATAGGTTTTGTTTTGAAATTCCTAGGTGGGGCTCCCGTTTCTTAGCCCCCAACATTGAGACCATTATTACTTCATACCGGAAGTGGTACAAACGAAAATTAGTGCCTTAGATTCCGGCACAAACGTAGCACAAACGATTGGCATAGGTTTTGTTTCTAAATTCCAAGGTTGGAGGTTTCCGTTTCTAAAGCCCACCACTTTAAAACCCTTATAACTTCGTACCGGAAGTGGTAAAAAAGAAAATATTGCGGTACATTCCAGCACAAACGTAGCACAAACGTATGGCATAGGTTTCGTTTCGTAATTCCAAGTTAAGGGATTGCCCTTTACCCAGCCCCTCCAATTTAAAACTCTTAAACCTTCGTACCGGAAATGGTACAAACGAAAATGTTTGCGGTACATTCCGGCACAAACGTAGCACAAACGGTTGGTATAGGTTTTGTTGCGAAATTCCAAGGTAGATGGTTGCCGTTTCCCGAGCCCTCACATTAAAACTCATAAAACGTAGTACCGGAAGTGGTACAAACGAAACTTTTTGCGGTCCATTCCGGCACAAACGTAGCACAAACGATTGCCATAGGTTTTGTTTTGAAATTCCTAGGTGGGGGCTGCCGTTTCCCCAGCAATCATATTAAATCCCATATAACTTCCTACTGGAAGTGGTAGAAACGAAAATTTCTTCGGTACAATCCGGCACAAACATAGCACAAACGATTGGCATAGGTTTTGTTTTGAAATTCCTAGGTGGGGCTGCCGTTTCTTAGCCCCCAACATTGAGACCATTATAACTTCGTACCGGAAGTAGTACAAACGAAAATTTGTGCCTTACATTCCGTCACAAACGTAGCAAAAACGATTGGCATAGGTTTTGTTTCTAAATTCGAAGATTGGAGGCTGCCGTTTCTCCAGCTCCCCACTTTAAATCCCTTATAACTTCGTGCCGGAAGTGGTACAAACAAATTTTTTTGCGTTACATTCAGGCACAAACCGAGCACAAACGATTTGCATAGGTTTCGTTTCGAAATTTCACTTTAGGAGGTTTCCGTTTCCCCAGGCCCCCACTTTAAAACCCTTATTACTTCGTACCGGAAGTGGTACAAACGAAAATTAGTGCCTTAGATTCCGGCACAAACGTAGCACAAACGATTGGCATAGGTTTTGTTTCTAAATTTCAAGGTTGGAGGCTTCCGTTTCTCCAGCCTCCCACTTTAAAACCCTTCTAACTTCGTGCCGGAAGTATTACAAACGAAAATTTTTGCGGTACATTCAGGCATAAACCTAGCACAAACGATTGGCATAGGTTTCGTTTCGAAATTTCACTTTAGGGGGTTTCCGTTTCTCAAGCCCCCAACTTTAAAACCCTTATAACTTCGTACCGGAAGTGGCACAAACGAAAACTTTTGCGGTATATTCCGACACAAACATAGGAAAAACGATTAGCATAGGTTTCGTTTGGAAATTTCACTTTAGGAGGTTCCCCTTTCTCCAGCCCCCACTTTAAAACCCTTATAACTTCGTACTGGAAGTGGTACAAACAAAATTTTTTGCGTACATTCCGGAACAAACCTAGCACAAACGATTGACATAAGTTTCGTTTTGAAATTCCTAGGTGGGGCTGCCGTTTCACCAGCTTCCCACTTTAAAACCCTTATAACTTCGTACCGAAAGTGGTACAAACGAAACTTTTTACGGTACATTCCGGCACAAATGTAGCACAAACGATTGGCATAAGTTTTCTTTTGAAATTCCTATGTGGGGGCTGCCGTTTGCCCAGCTCCACTTGAAAACCCTTAAAACTTCGTACTGGAAGTGGTACAAATGAGAAGTTTTGCATTACATTCCTTCACAAACGTAGCACAAACGATTGGCATAGTTTTTGTTTGTAAATTCCAAGGTTGGAGGCTGCCGTTTCTCAAGCCCCCGACTTAAAAACCCTTATAACTTCGTACCGAAAGTTGTACAAACGAAAGTTTTTGCGTACATTCCGGCACAGACGATTGTCATAGGTTTTGTTTCGAAATTCCAAGGTAGGAGGTTGCTGTTTCCCCAGCCCCCACATTAAAACTCTTAAAACTTCGTACCGGAAGTGTTACAAACAAAACTTTTTACGGTACATTCCGGCACAAACGTAGCACAAACGATTGCCAAAGATGTTGGTTTGAATTCTTAGGTGGTGGGCTGCCGTTTCCCCAGCAATAACTTTAAATCCCTTATAACCTCGTACCGGAAGTGGTACTAACGAAACCTTTTGCCTTACATTCCGGCCCAAGTGTAGCACAAACGATTGGCATAGTTTTGGTTTCTAACTTCCAAGGTTAGAGGCTGCCGTTTCCCCAGCCCACAGATTAAAACTCTTAAAGCTTTGTACCGAAAGCTTACAAAAGTAAATTATTGAGGTACATACCGGCACGAACGTAGCACAAACGATTGGCATAAGTTTTCTTTTGAAATTCCTATGTGGGGGCTGCCGTTTGCCCAGCCCCCACTTGAAAACCCTTAAAACTTCGTGCCGGAAATGGTACAAACAAAAATTTTTGCGGTTCATTCAGGCACAATCCTAGCACAAACGATTGGTATATGTTTCGTTTCGAAATTTCAATTTAGGAAGTTTCCGTTTCACAAGCCCCCCAATTTAAAAGCCTTATAACTTCGTACCGAAAGTGGTACAAACGAAATTTTTAGCCTTATATTCGAAATTTCACTTTAGGAGGTTTCCGTTTCTAAAGCCCACCACTTTAAAACCCTTATAACTTCGTACCGGAAGTGGTAAAAAAGAAAATATTGCGGTAAATTCCAGAACAAACGTAGCACAAACGATTGCCATAGGTTTTGTTTTGAAATTCCTAGGTGGGGGCTGCCGTTTCCCCAGCAATCATTTTAAATCCCATATAACTTCCTACTGGAAGTGGTAGAAACGAAAATTTCTTCGGTACAATCCGGCACAAACGTAGCACAAACGATTGGCATAGGTTTTGTTTTGAAATTCCTAGGTGGGGCTGCCGTTTCTTAGCCCCCAACATTGAGACCATTATTACTTCGTACCGGAAGTGGTACAAACGAAAATTAGTGCCTTAGATTCCGGCACAAACGTAGCACAAACGATTGGCATAGGTTTTGTTTCTAAATTCCAAGGTTGGAGGCTTCCGTTTCTCCAGCCTCCCACTTTAAAACCCTTCTAACTTCGTGCCGGAAGCATTACAAACGAAAATGTTTGCGGTACATTCAGGCATAAACCTAGCACAAACGATTGGCATAGGTTTCGTTTCGAAATTTCACTTTAGGGGGTTTCCGTTTCTCAAGCCCCCAAACTTTAAAACCCTTATAACTTCGTACCGGAAGTGGCACAAACGAAAACTTTTGCGGTATATTCCGACACAAACATAGGAAAAACGATTAGCATAGGTTTCGTTTGGAAATTTCACTTTAGGAGGTTCCCCTTTCTCCAGCCCCCACTTTAAAACCCTTATAACTTCGTACCGGAAGTGGTACAAACAACATTTTTTGCGTACATTCCGGAACAAACCTAGCACAAACGATTGACATAAGTTTCGTTTTGAAATTCCTAGGTGGGGCTGCCGTTTCACCAGCTTCCCACTTTAAAACCCTTATAACTTCGTACCGAAAGTGGTACAAACGAAAGTTTTTACGGTACATTCCGGCACAAATGTAGCACAAACGATTGGCATAAGTTTTCTTTTGAAATTCCTATGTGGGGGCTGCCGTTTGCCCAGCCCCACTTGAAAACCCTTAAAACTTCGTACCGGAAGTGGTACAAATGAGAAGTTTTGCATTACATTCCTTCACAAACGTAGCACAAACGATTGGCATAGTTTTTGTTTGTAAATTCCAAGGTTGGAGGCTGCCGTTTCTCAAGCCCCCGACTTAAAAACCCTTATAACTTCGTACCGAAAGTTGTACAAACGAAAGTTTTTGCGTACATTCCGGCACAGACGATTGGCATAGGTTTTGTTTCGAAATTCCAAGGTAGGAGGTTGCTGTTTCCCCAGCCCCCACATTAAAACTCTTAAAACTTCGTACCGGAAGTGTTACAAACGAAACTTTTTACGGTACATTCCGGCACAAACGTAGCACAAACGATTGCCAAAGATGTTGGTTTGAATTCTTAGGTGGTGGGCTGCCGTTTCCCCAGCAATAACTTTAAATCCCTTATAACTTCGTACCGGAAGTGGTACTAACGAAACCTTTTGCCTTACATTCCGGCCCAAGTGTAGCACAAACGATTGGCATAGTTTTGGTTTCTAACTTCCAAGGTTAGAGGCTGCCGTTTCCCCAGCCCACAGATTAAAACTCTTAAAGCTTTGTACCGAAAGCTTACAAAAGAAAATTATTGAGGTACATACCGGCACAAACGTAGCACAAACGATTGGCATAAGTTTTCTTTTGAAATTCCTATGTGGGGGCTGCCGTTTGCCCAGCCCCCACTTGAAAACCCTTAAAACTTCGTGCCGGAAATGGTACAAACAAAAATTTTTGCGGTTCATTCAGGCACAATCCTAGCACAAACGATTGGTATATGTTTCGTTTCGAAATTTCAATTTAGGAAGCTTCCGTTTCACAAGCCCCCCAATTTAAAAGCCTTATAACTTCGTACCGAAAGTGGTACAAACGAAATTTTTAGCCTTATATTCGAAATTTCACTTTAGGAGGTTTCCGTTTCTAAAGCCCACCACTTTAAAACCCTTATAACTTCGTACCGGAAGTGGTAAAAAAGAAAATATTGCGGTAAATTCCAGAACAAACGTAGCACAAACGTATGGCATAGGTTTTGTTTCGAAATTCCAAGTTAAGGGATTGCCCTTTACCCAGCCCCTCCAATTTAAAACTCTTAAACTTTCGTACCGGAAGTGGTACAAACGAAAATGTTTGCGGTACATTCCGGCACAAACGTAGCACAAACGGTTGGTATAGGTTTTGTTGCGAAATTCCAAGGTAGAGGGTTGCCGTTTCCCAAGCCCCCACATTCAAACTCATAAAACGTAGTACCGGAAGTGGTACAAACGAAAATTTTTGCGGTCCATTCCGGCACAAACGTAGCACAAACGATTGCCATAGGTTTTGTTTTGAAATTCCTAGGTGGGGGCTGCCGTTTCCCCAGCAATCATTTTAAATCCCATATAACTTCCTACTGGAAGTGGTAGAAACGAAAATTTCTTCGGTACAATCCAGCACAAACGTAGCACAAACGATTGGCATAGGTTTTGTTTTGAAATTCCTAGGTGGGGCTGCCGTTTCTTAGCCCCCAACATTGAGACCATTATTACTTCGTACCGGAAGTGGTACAAACGAAAATTAGTGCCTTAGATTCCGGCACAAACGTAGCACAAACGATTGGCATAGGTTTTGTTTCTAAATTCCAAGGTTGGAGGCTTCCGTTTCTCCAGCCTCCCACTTTAAAACCCATCTAACTTCGTGCCGGAAGTATTACAAACGAAAATTTTTGCGGTACATTCAGGCATAAACCTAGCACAAACGATTGGAATAGGTTTCGTTTCGAAATTTCACTTTAGGGGGTTTCCGTTTCTCAAGCCCCCAACTTTAAAACCCTTATAACTTCGTACCGGAAGTGGCACAAACGAAAACTTTTGCGGTATATTCCGACACAAACATAGGAAAAACGATTAGCATAGGTTTCGTTTGGAAATTTCACTTTAGGAGGTTTCCCTTTCTCCAGCCCCCACTTTAAAACCCTTATAACTTCGTACCGGAAGTGGTACAAACAAATTTTTTTGCGTACATTCCGGAACAAACCTAGCACAAACGATTGACATAAGTTTCGTTTTGAAATTCCTAGGTGGGGCTGCCGTTTCACCAGCTTCCCACTTTAAAACCCTTATAACTTCGTACCGAAAGTGGTACAAACGAAAATTTTTACGGTACATTCCGGCACAAATGTAGCACAAACGATTGCCATAGGTTTTGTTTTGAAATTCCTAGGTGGGGGCTGCCGTTTCCCCAGCAATCATTTTAAATCCCATATAACTTCCTACTGGAAGTGGTAGAAACGAAAATTTCTTCTGTACAATCCGGCACAAACGTAGCACAAACGATTGGCATAGGTTTTGTTTTGAAATTCCTAGGTGGGGCTGCCGTTTCTTAGCCCCCAACATTGAGACCATTATTACTTCGTACCGGAAGTGGTACAAACGAAAATTAGTGCCTTAGATTCCGGCACAAACGTAGCACAAACGATTGGCATAGGTTTTGTTTCTAAATTCCAAGGTTGGAGGCTTCCGTTTCTCCAGCCTCCCACTTTAAAACCCTTCTAACTTCGTGCCGGAAGTATTACAAACGAAAATGTTTGCGGTACATTCAGGCATAAACCTAGCACAAACGATTGGCATAGGTTTCGTTTCGAAATTTCACTTTAGGGGGTTTCCGTTTCTCAAGCCCCCAACTTTAAAACCCTTATAACTTCGTACCGGAAGTGGCACAAACGAAAACTTTTGCGGTATATTCCGACACAAACATAGGAAAAACGATTAGCATAGGTTTCGTTTGGAAATTTCACTTTAGGAGGTTCCCCTTTCTCCAGCCCCCACTTTAAAACCCTTATAACTTCGTACCGGAAGTGGTACAAACAACATTTTTTGCGTACATTCCGGAACAAACCTAGCACAAACGATTGACATAAGTTTCGTTTTGAAATTCCTAGGTGGGGCTGCCGTTTCACCAGCTTCCCACTTTAAAACCCTTATAACTTCGTACCGAAAGTGGTACAAACGAAAATTTTTACGGTACATTCCGGCACAAATGTAGCACAAACGATTGGCATAAGTTTTCTTTTGAAATTCCTATGTGGGGGCTGCCGTTTGCCCAGCCCCACTTGAAAACCCTTAAAACTTCGTACCGGAAGTGGTACAAATGAGAAGTTTTGCATTACATTCCTTCACAAACGTAGCACAAACGATTGGCATAGTTTTTGTTTGTAAATTCCAAGGTTGGAGGCTGCCGTTTCTCAAGCCCCCGACTTAAAAACCCTTATAACTTCGTACCGAAAGTTGTACAAACGAAAGTTTTTGCGTACATTCCGGCACAGACGATTGGCATAGGTTTTGTTTCGAAATTCCAAGGTAGGAGGTTGCTGTTTCCCCAGCCCCCACATTAAAACTCTTAAAACTTCGTACCGGAAGTGTTACAAACGAAACTTTTTACGGTACATTCCGGCACAAACGTAGCACAAACGATTGCCAAAGATGTTGGTTTGAATTCTTAGGTGGTGGGCTGCCGTTTCCCCAGCAATAACTTTAAATCCCTTATAACCTCGTACCGGAAGTGGTACTAACGAAACCTTTTGCCTTACATTCCGGCCCAAGTGTAGCACAAACGATTGGCATAGTTTTGGTTTCTAACTTCCAAGGTTAGAGGTTGCCGTTTCCCCAGCCCACAGATTAAAACTCTTAAAGCTTTGTACCGAAAGCTTACAAAAGAAAATTATTGAGGTACATACCGGCACAAACGTAGCACAAACGATTGGCATAAGTTTCCTTTTGAAATTCCTATGTGGGGGCTGCCGTTTGCCCAGCCCCCACTTGAAAACCCTTAAAACTTCGTGCCGGAAATGGTACAAACAAAAATTTTTGCGGTTCATTCAGGCACAATCCTAGCACAAACGATTGGTATATGTTTCGTTTCGAAATTTCAATTTAGGAAGTTTCCGTTTCACAAGCCCCCCAATTTAAAAGCCTTATAACTTCGTACCGAAAGTGGTACAAACGAAATTTTTAGCCTTATATTCGAAATTTCACTTTAGGAGGTTTCCGTTTCTAAAGCCCACCACTTTAAAACCCTTATAACTTCGTACCGGAAGTGGTAAAAAAGAAAATATTGCGGTAAATTCCAGAACAAACGTAGCACAAACGTATGGCATAGGTTTTGTTTCGAAATTCCAAGTTAAGGGATTGCCCTTTACCCAGCCCCTCCAATTTAAAACTCTTAAACTTTCGTACCGGAAGTGGTACAAACGAAAATGTTTGCGGTACATTCCGGCACAAACGTAGCACAAACGGTTGCTATAGGTTTTGTTGCGAAATTCCAAGGTAGAGGGTTGCCGTTTCCCGAGCCCCCACATTAAAACTCATAAAACGTAGTACCGGAAGTGGTACAAACGAAAATTTTTGCGGTCCATTCCGGCACAAACGTAGCACAAACGATTGCCATAGGTTTTGTTTTGAAATTCCTAGGTGGGGGCTGCCGTTTCCCCAGCAATCATTTTAAATCCCATATAACTTCCTACTGGAAGTGGTAGAAACGAAAATTTCTTCGGTACAATCCGGCACAAACGTAGCACAAACGATTGGCATAGGTTTTGTTTTGAAATTCCTAGGTGGGGCTCCCGTTTCTTAGCCCCCAACATTGAGACCATTATTACTTCATACCGGAAGTGGTACAAACGAAAATTAGTGCCTTAGATTCCGGCACAAACGTAGCACAAACGATTGGCATAGGTTTTGTTTCTAAATTCCAAGGTTGGAGGCTTCCGTTTCTCCAGCCTCCCACTTTAAAACCCTTCTAACTTCGTGCCGGAAGTATTACAAACGAAAATTTTTGCGGTACATTCAGGCATAAACCTAGCACAAACGATTGGCATAGGTTTCGTTTCGAAATTTCACTTTAGGGGGTTTCCGTTTCTCAAGCCCCCAACTTTAAAACCCTTATAACTTCGTACCGGAAGTGGCACAAACGAAAACTTTTCGGGTATATTCCGACACAAACATAGGAAAAACGATTAGGTTTTGTTGCGAAATTCGAAGGTAGAGGGTTGCCGTTTCCCGAGCCCCCACATTAAAACTCATAAAACGTAGTACCGGAAGTGGTACAAACGAAAATTTTTGCGGTCCATTCCGGCACAAACGTAGCATAAACGATTGCCATAGGTTTTGTTTTGAAATTCTTAGGTGGGGGCTGCCGTTTCCCCAGCAATCATTTTAAATCCCATATAACTTCCTACTGGAAGTGGTAGAAACGAAAATTTCTTCGGTACAATCCGGCACAAACGTAGCACAAACGATTGGCATAGGTTTTGTTTTGAAATTCCTAGGTGGGGCTGCCGTTTCTTAGCCCCCAACATTGAGACCATTATAACTTCGTACCGGAAGTAGTACAAACGAAAATTTGTGCCTTACATTCCGTCACAAACGTAGCACAAACGATTGGCATAGTTTTTGTTTGTAAATTCGAAGGTTGGAGGCTGCCGTTTCTCCAGCTCCACACTTTAAATCCCTTATAACTTCGTGCCGGAAGTGGTACAAACAAAATTTTTTGCGTTACATTCAGGCACAAACCGAGCACAAACGATTGGCATAGGTTTCGTTTCGAAATTTCACTTTAGGAGGTTTCCGTTTCCCCAGGGCCCCACTTTAAAACCCTTATTACTTCGTACCGGAAGTGGTACAAACGAAAATTAGTGCCTCAGATTCCGGCACAAACGTAGCACAAACGATTGGCATAGGTTTTGTTTCGAAATTCCAAGGTAGTGGGTCGCCGTTTTCCCAGATCCCACATTAAAACTCTTAAAACTTCGTGCCGGAAGTGGTACAAATGATACTTTTTGCGGTACATTCAGGCACAAACCTAGCACAAACGATTGCCATATGTTTCGATTCGAAATTCCAAGGTAGCTGATTGCCCTTTCCCCAGCCCCTCCAATTGAAAACTCTTACAACTTCGTACCGAAAGTGGTACAAACGAAAATTTTTGTGGTTCATTCCGGAGCAAACGTAGCATAAACGAATGGCATAGGTTTTGTTTCTAAATTCCAAGGTTAGAGGCTGCCGTTTCTCCAGCCCTAACTTTAAAACCCTTATATCTTCGTGCCGGAAATGGCACAAACGAAAATTTTTGTGGTACATTCAGGCACAAACCTAGCACAAACGATTGACATATGTTTCGTTTCGAAATTTTTCTTTAGGAGGTTTCCGTTTCACAAGCCCCCCACTTTTAAACCCTTATAACTTCGTGCCGGAAATGGTACAAACGAAAATTATTGCGGTACGTTCCTGCACAAACGATTGGCATAAGTTTTGTTTTGAAATTCCTATGTGGCTGCTGCCGTTTCCCCAACCTTCACTTTTAAACCCTTATAACTTCGTACCATAAGTGGTACAAACGAAAATGTTTGCGGTACATTCCGGCATAATCGTAGCACAAACGACAGCCATAGGTTTCGTTACGAAATTCCAAGGTAGGGGATTGCCCTTTCCCCAGCCCCTAGACCTTAAAACTCTTACAACTTCGTACCGAAAGTGGTACAAACGAAAGTTTTTGCGGTACATTCCGGCGCAAACGTAGCACAAACGATTGGCATAGGTTTTGTTTCTAAATTCCAAGGTTAGAGGCTGGCGTTTATAAAGCTCCCCACATTAAAACACTTATAACTTCGTGCCGGAAACGGTACAAACGAAAATTTTTGCGCTACATTCAGGCACAAACCTAGAACAAACGATTGGTATATGTTTCGTTTCGAAATTTCACTTTAGGAGGTTTCCGTTTCACAAGCACCCCAATTTAAAAGCCTTATAACTTCGTACCGAAAGTGGTACAAACGAAAATTTTTGCAGCACATTCCGGCACAAACGTAGCACAAACGATTGGCATAAGTATTGTTTTGAAATTCCTATGTGGGGGCTGCCGTTTTCTCAGCCCCAACTTTAAAACCCTTATAACTTCGAACTGGAAGTGGTACAAACGAAAATTTGTGACTTACATTCCGCCACAAACGTAGCACAAACGATTGGCATATTTTTAGTATCTAAATTCCAAGGTTGGTGGCTGCCGTTTCTCCAGCTCCCCACTTTAAATCCCTTATAACTTCGTGCCGGAAGTGGTACAAACGAAAATGTTTGCGGTACATTAAGGCACAAGCCTAGCACAAAACGATTGGCATAATCTAAGTTTCGAAATTTCACTTTAGGAGGTTTCCGTTTCTAAAGCCCACCACTTTAAAACCCTTATAACTTCGTACCGGAAGTGGTAAAAAAGAAAATTTTGCGGTACATTCTAGCACAAACGTAGCACAAACGATTGCCATAGATTTCCTTTCGAAATTCCAAGGTAGGGGATTGCCCTTTCCCCAGCACCACCACCCTAAAACTCTTACAACTTCGTACCTTAAGTGGTACAAACGAAAATGTTTGCGGTACATTCCGGCACAAACGTAGCACAAACGGTTGGTATAGGTTTTGTTGCGTAATCCCACATTAAAACTCTTAAAACTTAGTACCGGAAGTGGTACAAACGAAAATTTTTGCGGTCCGTTCCGGCAAAAACGTAGCACAAACGATTGCCATAGGTTTTGTTTTGAAATTCCTACGTGGGGGCTGCCGTTTTCCCAGCAATCATTTTAAATCCCATATAACTTCCTACTGGAAGTTTTAGAAACGAAAGTTTGTTCGGTACAATCCGGCACAAACGTAGCACAAAGGATTGGCATAGGTTTTGTTTTGAAATTCTAGGTGTTGCTGCCGTTTCTTAGCCCCCAACTTTGAAACCATTATAACTTCGTACTAGAAGTAGTACAAACGAAAATTTGTGCATTACATTTCGGCACAAACGTAGCATAAGCGATTGGCATAGTTTTTGTTTCTAAATTCGAAGGTTGGAGGCTGCCGTTTCTCCACCTCCACACTTTAAAACCCTTATAACTTCGTGCCGGAAGTGGTGCAAACAAAATTTTTTGCGGTACATTCATTCACAAACCGAGCACAAACGATTGGCATAGGTTTCGTTTCGAAATTTCACTTTAGGAGGTTTCCGTTTCCCCAGGCCCCCACTTTAAAACCCTTATTACTTCGTACCGGAAGTGGTACAAACGAAAATTAGTGCCTTAGATTCCGGCACAAACGTAGCACAAACGATTGGCATAGATTTTGTTTCGAAATTCCAAGGTAGTGGGTTGCCGTTTTCCCAGATCCTACATTAAAACTCTTAAAACTTCGTACCGGAAGTGGTACAAACGAATACTTTTGCGGTGCAATCCGGCACAAACTTAGCTCAAACGATTACCATATGTTTTGTTTTGAAATTCGTAGGTGGGGGGCTGCTGTTTACCCAGCGCCCTCTTTAAATCCCTTATAACTTCGTGCCGGATGTGGTACAAACGAAACTTTTTGCGGTACATTCAGGAACAAGCCTAGCACAAATGATTGGCATATGTTTCGTTTCGAAATTTTACTTTAGGAGGTTTCCGTTTCAACTGCCCCTCACTTTAAAACCCTGATAACTTCGTACCGGAAGTGGTACAAACGAAAATTTTTGCGGTACATTCCGGCTCAAACGTAGCACAAACGATTGGCATAAGTTTTGTTTTTAAATTACTATTAGGGGGCTGCCCTTTCCCCAGCCCCAACTTTAAAACCCTTATAACTTCGTACAGGAAGTGGTAAACACGAAAGTTTTTGCGGTACATTCCGGCACAAACGTAGCACAAACGATTGGCATAGGTTTTGTTTCGAAATTCCAAGATAGGAGTTTGCTCTTTCCCCAGCACCCACATTAAAACTCTTACAACTTCGTACGGGAAGTGGAACAAACGAAAATTTTTGACTTACATTCCTTCACAAATGTAGCACAAACGATTGGCATAGATTTGGTTTGGAAATTCCAAGATTGGGGCCTGCCGTTTCTCCAACCCCCCCACTTTAAAACCCTTATAACTTCGTACCGAAAGTGGTAAAAACGAAAGTTTTTGCGGTTCGTTCCGGAATAAACGTAGCACAAACGATTGGCATATGTTTTGTTTCGAAATTCCAAGGTAGGAGGTTTTCGTTTCACCAGCTCCCACATTAAAACTCTTACAACTTCGTACCCGAAGCTGTACAAACGAAACTTTTTGCGGTACATTCAGGCACAAACCTAACACAAATGATTGGTATAGGTTTCGTTTCGAAATTTCACTTTAGGAGGATTCCGTTTCTCAAGCCCCCATTTTTAAACCCTTATAATTTCGTACAGAAAGTGGTAAAAATGAAAATTATTGCGGTACATTCCGGCACAAACGATTACCGTAGGTTTTGTTTTGAAATTCGTAGGTGGGGGGCTGCCGTTTCCCCAGCAATCACTTTAAATCCCTTATAATTTCGTACCGGAAATGCTAGAAACGAAAATTTTTGCGGTACAATCCGGCACGAACGTAGCACAAATGATTGGCATAGGTTTTGTTTTGAAATTCCTAGGTGGAGCTGCCGTTTCCTTAGCCCCACACTTTGAAAAACTTGTAACTTCGTACCGGAAGTGATACAACCGAAAAATTTTGCCTTACATTCCGGCACAAGCGTAGCATAAACGATTGGCATAGTTCTTGTTTCTAAATTCCAAGGTTAGAGGCTGCCGTTTCTCCAGACCCCCACTTTAAAACCCTTATAACTTCGTACCGAAAGTAGTACAAACGAAAATTTTTGCAATACAATTCGGCACAAACGTAGCACAAATGATTGGCATAAGTTTCCTTTGAGATTCCTATGTGGGGACTGCCGTTTCCCCAGGTCCCACTTTAAAGCCCTTATAACTTCGTACTGGAAGTGTTACAAACGAAAATTTTTGCGGTACATTCCGGAATAAACGTAGGACAAACGATTTCCTTAGGTTTCGTTTCGAAATTCCAAGGTAGCGGATTGCCCTTTCCCCAGCCCCACCACCTTAAAACTCTTACAACTTCGTATCGAAAGTGGTACAAACGAAAGTTTTTGCGGTACATTCCGGCACAAACGTAGCACAAACGATTTCCATATTTTTTGTTTCGAAATTCCAAGGTAGAGGGTTGCCGTTTCCCCAGCCGCCACATTAAAACTCTTACAACTTCGTATCGAAAGTGGTACAAACGAAAGTTTTTGTCCTCCATTCCGGCACAAACGATTGCCATAGGTTTAGTTTTGAAATTCCTAGGTAGGGGGCTGCCGTTTCCCCAGCAATCATTTTAAATCCCTCATAACTTTCTACTGGAAGTGATACAAACGAAAATTTTTTCGGTACATTCAGGCACAAACCTAGCACAAACGATTGCCATAGGTCTCGATTCGAAATTCCAAGGTAGTGGATTGCCCTTTCCCCAGGCCCACCACCTTAAACCTCTTACAACTTCGTACCGAAAGTGGTACAAACGGAAGTTTTTGCGGTACATTCCGGCACAAACGTAGCACAAACGATTTGCATAGGTTTTGTTTTGAAATTCCAAGGTAGCGGGTTGCCGTTTCCCCAGCCGCCACATTAAAACTCTTAGAACTTCGTATCGAAAGTGGTACAAACGAAAGTTTTTTTTCGCTCCATTCCGGCACAAACGATTGCCATAGGTTTCTTTTCGAAATTCCAAGGTAGGAGATTGCCGTTTCCCCAGCCCCACCACCTTAAAACTCTTTCAACTTCGTACCGAAAGTGGTACAAACGAAAGTTTTTGCGGTACATTCCGGCACAAACGTATCACAAACGATTTGCATATGTTTTGTTTCGAAATTCCAAGGTAGGGGGTTGCCGTTTCCCCAGCCGCCACATTAAAACTCTTACAACTTCGTACCGGAAGTGGTACAAACGAAATTTTTAACCTTATATTCCTTCACAAACGCAGCACAAACGATTGGAATAGGTGTTGTTTCTAAATTCCAAGGTTGGAGGCTGCCGTTTCTCCAGCCCCCCACTTTAAATCCCTTCTAACTTCGTGCCGGAAGTATTACAAACGAAAATTTTTGCGGTACATTCAGGCATAAACCTAGCACAAACGATTGGCATAGGTTACGTTTCGAAATTTCACTTTAGGGGGTTTCCGTTTCTCCAGCCCCCCACTTTAAAACCCTTAGAACTTCGTACCGGAAGTGGCTCAAACGAAAACTTTTGCTGTATATTCCGGCACAAACGTAGCACAAACGATTGGCATAAGTTTTGTTTTTAAATTACTATTAGGGGGCTGCCCTTTCCCCAGCCCCAACTTTAAAACCCTTATAACTTCGTACAGAAAGTGGTAAACACGAAAGTTTTTGCGGTACATTCCGGCACAAACGTAGCACAAACGATTGGCATAGGTTTTGTTTCGAAATTCCAAGATAGGAGTTTGCCCTTTCCCCAGCACCCACATTAAAACTCTTACAACTTCCTACGGGAAGTGGAACAAACGAAAATTTTTGACTTACATTCCTTCACAAATGTAGCACAAACGATTGGCATAGATTTGGTTTGGAAATTCCAAGATTGGAGCCTGCCGTTTCTCCAACCCCCCCACTTTAAAACCCTTATAGCTTCGTACCGAAAGTAGTAAAAACGAAAGTTTTTGCAGTTCGTTCCGGAATAAACGTAGCACAAACGATTGGCATATGTTTTGTTTCGAAATTCCAAGGTAGGAGGTTTTCGTTTCACCAGCTCCCACATTAAAACTCTTACAACTTCGTACCCGAAGCTGTACAAACGAAACTTTTTGCGCTACATTCAGGCACAAACCTAGCACAAATGATTGGTATAGGTTTCGTTTCGAAATTTCACTTTAGGAGGATTCCGTTTCTCAAGCCCCCATTTTTAAACCCTTATAATTTCGTACAGAAAGTGGTAAGAATGAAAATTATTGCGGTACATTCCGGCACAAAAGATTACCGTAGGTTTTGTTTTGAAATTCGTAGGTGGGGGGCTGCCGTTTCCCCAGCAATCACTTTAAATCCCTTATAATTTCGTACCGGAAATGCTAGAAACGAAAATTTTTGCGGTACAATCCGGCACGAACGTAGCACAAATGATTGGCATAGGTTTTGTTTTGAAATTCCTAGGTGGAGCTGCCGTTTCCTTAGCCCCACACTTTGAAAAACTTGTAACTTCGTACCGGAAGTGATACAACCGAAAAATTTTGCCTTACATTCCGGCGCAAGCGTAGCATAAACGATTGGCATAGTTCTTGTTTCTAAATTCCAAGGTTAGAGGCTGCCGTTTCTCCAGACCCCCACTTTAAAACCCTTATAACTTCGTATCGAAAGTAGTACAAACGAAAATTTTTGCAATACAATTCGGCACAAACATAGCACAAATGATTGGCATAAGTTTCCTTTGAAATTCCTATGTGGGGACTGCCGTTTCCCTAGGCCCCACTTTAAAGCCCTTATAACTTCGTACTGGAAGTGTTACAAACGAAAATTTTTGCGGTACATTCCGGAATAAACGTAGGACAAACGATTTCCTTAGGTTTTGTTTCGAAATTCCAAGGTAGCGGATTGCCCTTTCCCCAGCCCCACCACCTTAAAACTCTTACAACTTCGTATCGAAAGTGGTACAAACGAAAGTTTTTGCGGTACATTCCGGCACAAACGTAGCACAAACGATTTCCATATTTTTTGTTTCGAAATTTTAAGGTAGAGGGTTGCCGTTTCCCCAGCCGCCACATTAAAACTCTTACAACTTCGTATCGAAAGTGGTACAAACGAAAGTTTTTGCGCTCAATTCCGGCACAAACGATTGCCATAGGTTTAGTTTTGAAATTCCTAGGTAGGGGGCTGCCGTTTCCCCAGCAATCATTTTAAATCCCTTATATTTTTCTACTGGAAGTGGTACAAACGAAAATTTTTTCGGTACATTCAGGCACAAACCTAGCACAAACGATTGCCATAGGTCTCGATTCGAAATTCCAAGGTAGTGTATTGCCCTTTCCCCAGGCCCACCACCTTAAACCTCTTACAACTTCGTACCGAAAGTGGTACAAACGGAAGTTTTTGCGGTACATTCCGGCACAAACGTAGCACAAACGATTTCCATATTTTTTGTTTCGAAATTTTAAGGTAGAGGGTTGCCGTTTCCCCAGCCGCCACATTAAAACTCTTAGAACGTCGTATCGAAAGTGGTAAAAACGAACGTTTTTGCGCTCCATTCCGGCACAAACGATTGCCATAGGTTTAGTTTTGAAATTCCTATGTGGAGGCTGCAGTTTGCCCAGCCCGCACTTTAAAACCATTAAAACGTCGTACCGGAAGTGGTACAAACGAAAATTTTTGTTGTACATTCCGGAATAAACGTAGCACAAACGATTGCCATAGGTTTCTTTTCGAAATTCCAAGGTAGGAGATTGCCGTTTCCCCAGCCCCACCACCTTAAAACTCTTACAACTTCGTACCGAAAGTGGTACAAACGAAAGTTTTTGCGGTACATTCCGGCACAAACGTATCACAAACGATTTGCATAGGTTTTGTTTCGAAATTCCAAGGTAGGGGGTTGCCGTTTCCCCAGCCGCCACATTAAAACTCTTACAACTTCGTACCGGAAGTGGTACAAACGAAATTTTTAGCCTTATATTCCTTCACAAACGCATCACAAACGATTGGCATAGGTGTTGTTTCTAAATTCCAAGGTTGGAGGCTGCCGTTTCTCCAGCCCCCCACTTTAAAACCCTTCTAACTTCGTGCCGGAAGTATTACAAACGAAAATTTTTGCGGTACATTCAGGCATAAACCTAGCACAAACGATTGGCATAGGTTACGTTTCGAAATTTCACTTTAGGGGGTTTCCGTTTCTCCAGCCCCCCACTTTAAAACCCTTAGAACTTCGTAATGGAAGTGGCTCAAACGAAAACTTTTGCTGTATATTCCGGCACAAACGTAGCACAAACGATTGGCATAAGTTTTGTTTTGAAATTCCTATGTGTGAGGCTGCCGTTTCCTTAGCCCCAACTTTAAAACCCTTATAACTTCGTACTGGAAGTGGTACAAACGAAAATTTGTGACTTACATTTCGCCACAAACGTAGCACAAACTATTTGCATATGTTTTGTTTCGAAATTCCAAGGTAGGGGGTTGCCGTTTCCCCAGCCGCCACATTAAAACTCTTACAACTTCGTACCGGAAGTGGTACAAACGAAATTTTTAGCCTTATATTCCTTCACAAACGCAGCACAAACGATTGGCATAGGTGTTGTTTCTAAATTCCAAGGTTGGAGGCTGCCGTTTCTGCAGCTCCCAACATAAAATCCCTTATAACTTCGTGCCGGAAGTGGTACAAACGAAAATGTTTGCGGTACATTATGGCACAAGCCTAGCACAAAACGTTTGGCATAATCTAAGTTTCGAAATTTCACTTTAGGACGTTTCCGTTTCTAAAGCCCACCATTTTAAAACCCTTATAACTTCGTACCGGAAGTGGTAAAAAAGAAAATTTTGCGGTACATTCCAGCACAAACGTAGCACAAACGTATGGCATAGGTTTCGTTTCGTAATTCCAAGTTAAAGGATTGCTCTTTACCCAGCCCCTCCAATTTAAAACTCTTAAAACTTCGTACCAGAAGTGGTACAAACGAAAATGTTTGCGGTACATTCCGGCACAAACGTAGCACAAACGGTTGCTATAGGTTTTGTTGCGAAATTCCAAGGTAGAGGGTTGCCGTTTCCCGAGCACCCACATAAAAACTCCTAAAACTTAGTACAGGAAGTGGTACAAACGAAAATTTTTGCGGTCCATTCCGGCACAAACGTAGCACAAACGATCGCCATAGGTTTTGTTTTGAAATTCCTAGGTGGGGGCTGCCGTTTCCCCAGCAATCATTTTAAATCCCATATAACTTCTTACTGAAAGTAGTACAAACGAAAATTTGTGCCTTACATTTCGGCACAAACGCAGCACAAACGATTGGCATAGGTGTTGTTTCTAAATTCCAAGGTTGGAGGCTGCCGTTTCTGCAGCTCCCAACATAAAATCCCTTATAACTTCGTGCCGGAAGTGGTACAAACGAAAATGTTTGCGGTACATTATGGCACAAGCCTAGCACAAAACGTTTGGCATAATCTAAGTTTCGAAATTTCACTTTAGGACGTTTCCGTTTCTAAAGCCCACCATTTTAAAACCCTTATAACTTCGTGCCCGAAGTGGTACAAACAAAATTTTTTGCGGTACATTTAGGCACAAACCGAGCACAAACGATTGGCATAGGTTTCGTTTCCAAATTTCACTTTAGGAGGTTTGCGTTTCCCCAGGCCCCCACTTTAAAACCCTTATTACTTCGTACCGGAAGTGGTACAAACAAAACTTTTTACGGTACATTCAGGCACAAACTTAGCACAAAAGATTGGCATAGGTTTTGTTTCGAAATTCCAAGATAGGAGTTGGCCGTTTCCCCAGCCCCCACATTAAAACTCTTACAACTTCGTACGGGAAGTGGAACAAAGGAAAATTTTTGCCTTACATTCCTTCACAAATGTAGCACAAACGATTGGCATAGGTTTGGTTTGGAAATTCCAAGATTATAGCCTGCCGTTTCTCCAACCCCCCCCACTTTAAAACCCTTATAACTTCGTACCGAAAGTAGTAAAAACGAAAGTTTTTGCGGTTCATTCCGGAACAAACGTATCACAAACGATTGGCATATGTTTTGTTTTGAAATTCGTAGGTGGGGGGGCTGCCGTTTCCCCAGCAATCACTTTAAATCCCTTATAATTTCGTACCGGAAATGGTAGAAACGAAAATTTTTGCGGTACAATCCGGCACGAACGTAGCACAAACTTTTGGCATAGGTTTTGTTTTGAAATTCCTAGGTGGAGCTGCCGTTTCCTTAGCCCCACACTTTGAAAAACTTGTAACTTCGTACCGGAAGTGGTACAACCGAAAAATTTTGCCTTACGTTCCGGCGCAAGCGTAGCATAAACGATTGGCATAGTTTTTGTTTCTAAATTCCAAGGTTAGAGGCTGCCGTTTCTCCAGCCCCCCACTTTAAAACCCTTATAACTTCGTACCGAAAGTAGTACAAACGAAAATTTTTGCAATACAATTCGGCACAAAGGTAGAACAAATGATTGGCATAAGTTTCCTTTGAAATTCCTATGTGGGGACTGCCGTTTCCCCAGCCTCCACTTTAAAGCCCTTATAACTTCGTACCGGAAGTGTTACAAACGAAAATTTTTGCGGTACATTCCGGAATAAACGTAGGACAAACGATTTCCTTAGGTTTCGTTTTGAAATTCCAAGGTAGGGGATTGCCCTTTTCCCAGCCCCACCACCTTAAAACTCTTACAACTTCGTATCGAAAGTGGTACAAACGAAAGTTTTTGCGGTACATTCCGGCACAAACGTAGCACAAACGATTTGCATATTTTTTTTTCGAAATTCCAGGGTAGAGGGTTGCCGTTTCCCCAGCCGCCACATTAAAACTCTTACAACTTCGTATCGAAAGTGGTACAAACGAAAGTTTTTGCGCAACATTCCGGCAGAAACGATTGCCATACGTTTAGTTTTGAAATTCCTAGGTAGGGGGCTGCCATTTCCCCAGCAATCATTTTAAATCCCTTATAACTTTCTACTGGAAGTAGTAGAAACGAAAATTTGTTCGGTACATTCAGCCACAAACCTAGCACAAACGATTGCCATAGGTCTCGATTCGAAATTCCAAGGTAGCTGATTGCCCTTTCCCCAGCCCCTCCAATTTAAAACTCTTACAACTTCGTACCGGAAGTGGTACAAACGAAAGTTTTTGCGGTACATTCGGGCACAAACGTAGCACAAATGATTGCCATAGGTTTTGTTTTGAAATTCCTAGGTGGGGGCTGCCGTTTCCCCAGCAATCATTTTAAATCCCATATAACTTCCTACTGGAAGTGGTAGAAACGAAAATTTGTTCGGTACCATCCGGCACAAACAAAGCACAAACGATTGGCATAGGTTTTGTTTTGAAATTCTTAGGTGGGGCTGCCGTTTCTTAGCCCCCAACTTTGAAACCATTATAACTTCGTACCGGAAGTAGTACAAACGAAAATTTGTGCCTTACATTCCGGCACAAACGTAGCACAAACGATTGGCATAGTTTTTGTTTCTAAATTCGAAGGTTTGAGGCTCCCGTTTCGCCAGCTCCACACTTAAAACCCTTATAACTTAGTGCCGGAAGTGGTACAAACAAAATTTTTTGCGGTACATTCAGGCACAAACCGAGCACAAACGATTGGCATAGGTTTCGTTTCGAAATTTCACTTTAGGAGGTTTCCGTTTCCCCAGGCCCCCACTTTAAAACCCTCATTACTTCGTACCGGAAGTGGTACAAACGAAAATTAGTGCCTTAGATTCCGGCACAAACGTAGCACAAACGATTGGCATAGGTTTTGTTTCGAAATTCCAAGGTAGTGGGTTGCCGTTTTCCCAGATCCTACATTAAAACTCTTAAAACTTCGTACCGGAAGTGGTACAAACGAATACTTTTGCGGTGCAATCCGGCACAAACTTAGCTCAAACGATTACCATAAGTTTTGTTTTGAAATTCGTAGGTGGGGGGCTGCTGTTTCCCCAGCCCCCTCTTTAAATCCCTTATAATTTCGTACCGGAAGTGGTTGAAACGAAACTTTTTGCTGTACAATACGATACAATAGTAGCACAAACGATTTGCATTGGTTTTGTTATGAAATTCCTAGGTGGGGGCTGCCGTTTCTCCAGAACCCCCACATTGAAACCCTTATAACTTCGTACCGGAAGTGGTGCAAACGAAAATTATTGCGGTACATTCAGGCACAAACGTAGCACAAATGATTGCCATAGGTTTTGTTTCGAAATTCCAAGTTTGGAGGCTGCCGTTTCTCCACCCCCCAATTTAATACCCTTACAACTTCGTACCGGAAGTGGTACAAACGAAAGTTTTTGCGTACATTCCTGCCTAAGTGTAGCACAAACGATTGGCATAGTTCTTTGTTTCTAAATTCCAAGGTTAGAGGCTGCCGTTTCTCTAGCCCCCTACTTTAATACCCTTATAACTTCGTGCCGGAAGTGGTATAAACGAAACTTTTTGCGGTACATTCAGGCACAAACCTAGCACAAATGATTGGCATATGTTTCGTTTCGAAATTTCACTTTAGGAGGTATTCGTTTCACCTGCCCCTCACTTTAAAACCCTGATAACTTCGTACCGGAAGTGGTACAAACGAAAATTTTTGCGGTGCATTCCGGCACAAACGTAGCACAAACGTTTGGCATAAGTTTTTGTTTTAAATTACTATTAGGGGGGCTGCCCTTTCCCCAGCCCCAACTTTAGAACCCTTATAACTTCGTACAGCAAGTAGTGAACACGAAAGTTTTTGCGGTACATTCCGGCACAAACGTAGCACAAACGATTGGCATAGGTTTTGTTTCGAAATTCCAAGATAGGAGTTTGCCGTTTCCCCAGCCCCCACATTAAAACTCTTACAACTTCGTACGGGAAGTGGAACAAACGAAAATTTTTGCCTTACATTCTTTCACAAATGTAGCACAAACGATTGGCATAGGTTTGGTTTGGAAATACCAAGATTGGAGCCTGCCGTTACTCCAACCCCCCACTTTAAAACCCTTATAACTTCGTACCGAAAGTGGCAAAACGAACGTTTTTGCGGTACATTCCGGAACAAACGTAACACAAACGATTGGCATAGGTTTTGTTTCGAAATTCCTAGGAAGGAGGTTTTCTTTTCACCAGCTCCCACATTAACACTCTTACAACTTCGTACCGGAAGTGGTACAAACGAAACTTTTTGCGGTACATTCAGGCACAAACCTAGCACAAATGATTGGTATAGGTTTCGTTTCGAAATTTCACTTTAGGAGGTTTCCGTTTCTCAAGCCCTATTTTTAAACCCTTATAATTTCGTACCGAAAGTGGTATAATCGAAAATTATTGCGGTACATTCCGGCACAAACGTAGCACAAACGATTGGCATAGGTTTTGTTTTGAAATTCCTAGGTGGAGCTGTCGTTTCCTTAGCCCCACACTTTGAAAAACTTGTAACTTCGTACCGGAAGTGGTACAGCCGAAAAATTTTGCCTTACATCCGGCGCAAGCGTAGCATAAACGATTAGCATAGTTTTTGTTTCTAAATTCCAAGGCTAGAGGCAGCCGTTTGTCCAGCCCCCCTCTTTAGAACCCTTATAACTTCGTACCGAAAGTAGTACAAACGAAAATTTTTGCAATACAATTGGGCACAAACGTGGCACAAATGATTGGCATAAGTTTCCTTTGAAATTCCTATGTGGGGACTGCCGTTTCCCCAGCCCCCACTTTAAAGCCCTTATAACTTCGTACCGAAAGTGGTAAATACGAAAGTTTTTGCGGTACATTCCGGAACAAACGTAGCACAAACGATTGGCATAGGTTTTTGTTTCGAAATTCCAAGGTAGGACGTTTTCGTTTCACCAGCTCCCACATTAAAACTCTTACAACTTCGTACCGGAAGTGGTACAAACGAAACTTTTTGCGGTACATTCAGGCACACACCTAGCACAAATGCTTGGTATAGGTTTCGTTTCGAAATTTCACTTTAGGAGGTTTCGGTTTTACAAGCTCCCCACTTTTAAACCCTTATAACTTCGTGCCGGAAATGGTACAAACGAAAATTATTGCAGTACGTTCCGGCACAAACGTAGCACAAACGATTGCATAAGTTTTGTTTTGAAATTCCTATGTGGCTGCTGCCGTTTCTCCAGCCTTCACTTTAAAACTCTTATAAATTCGTTCCGGTAGTGGTACAAAGGAAAATGTTTGCGGTACATTCCGGCATAATCGTAGCACAAACGACTGCCATAGGTTTCGTTGCGAAATTCCAAGGTAAAGGATTGCCCATTCCCCAGCCCCTCCACCTTAAAACTCTTACAACTTCTTACCGAAAGTGGTACAAACGAGAGTTTTTGCGGTACATTCCGGCGCAAACGTAGCACAAACGATTGGCATAGGTTTTTTTCTAAATTCCAAGGTTAGAGGCTGCCGTTTCTAAAGGTCCCCACATTAAAACCCTTATAACTTCGTGCCGGAAATGGTACAAACGAAAATTTTTGTGGTACATTCAGGCACAAACCTAGCACAAACGATTGACATATATTTCGTTTCGAAATTTCACTTTAAGAGGTTTCCGTTTCACAAGCCCCCCACTTTAAAAGCCTTATAACTTCGTACCGGAAGTGGTACAAACGAAAATTTTTGCGGCACATTCCGGCACAAACGTAGCACAATAGATCGGCATAAGTTTTCTTTTGAAATTCCTATGTGGGGGCTGCCGTTTGCCCAGCCCCCACTTTAAAACCATTAAAACTTCGTACCGAAAGTGGTACAAACGACAATTTTTTTTGTACATTCCGGAATAAACGTAGCACGAACGATTGCCATAGGTTTCGTTTCGAAATTCCAAGGTAGGTTATTGCCTTTCCCCAGTTCCACCACCTTAAAACTCTTACAACTTCGTACCGAAAGTGGTACAAACGAAAGTTTTTGCGGTACATTCCGGCACAAACATAGCACAAACGATTTGCATAGGTTTCGTTTCGAAATTCCAAGGTAGGGTGTTGCCGTTTCCCCAGCCGCCACATTAAAACTCTTACAACTTCGTACCGGAAGTGGTACAAACTAAATTTTTAGCCTTATATTTCTTCACAAACGTAGCACAAACGATTGGCATCGGTGTTGTTTCTACATTCCAAGGTTAGAGGCTGCCGTTTCTCCTGCCTCCCACTTTAAAACCCTTATAACTTCGTCCGGGAAGTGTTACAAACGAAAATTTTTGCTTTACATTCAGGCATAAACCTAGCACAAACGATTGGCAAAGGTTTCGTTTCGAAATTTCACTTTAAAGGGTTTCCGTTTCTCCAGCCCCCCACTTTAAAACCCTTAAAACTTCGTACCGGAAGCGGCTCAAACGAAAACTTTTGCGGTATATTCCGGCACAAACGTAGCACAAACGATTGGCATAAGTTTTGTTTTGAAATTCCTATGTGGGGGCAGCCCTTTCCTTGGCCACAACTTTAAAACACTTATAACTTCGTACTGGAAGTGGTGCAAACGAAAATTTGTGCCTTACATTCCGCCACAAACGTAGCACAAACTATTGGCATATTTTTAGTATCTAAATTCCTAGGTTGGAGGCTGCCGTTTCTAAAGCTTCCCACTTTAAAACCCTTATAACTTCGTGCCGGAAGTGGTACAAACGAAAATTTGTGCCTTACATTTCGGCACAAACATAGCACAAACGATTGGCATAGTTTTTGGTTCTAAATTCGAAGTTTGGAGGCTGCCGTTTCTCAAGCTCCACACTTTAAAACCCTTATAACTTCGTGCCGGAAGTGGTACAAACAAAATTTTTTGCGGTACATTTAGGCACATACCAAGCACAAACGATTGAGATAGGTTTCGTTTCCAAATTTCACTTTAGGAGGTTTCCGTTTCCCCAGGCCCCCACTTTAAAACCCTTATTTCTTCGTACCGGAAGTGGTACAAACGAAAATTAGTGCCTTAGATTCCGGCACAAACGTAGCACAAACGATTGGCATATGTTTTGTTTCGAAATTCCAATGTAGTGGGTTGCCGTTTTCCCAGATCCTACATTAAAACGTTTAAAACTTCGTACCGGAAGTGGTACAAACGAATACTTTTGCGGTGCAATCCGGCACAAACTTAGCTCAAACGATTACCATATGTTTTGTTTTGAAATTCGTAGGTGGGGGGCTGCTGTTTCCCCAGCAATCATTTTAAATCCCATATAACTTCCTACTGGAAGTGGTAGAAACGAAAGTTTGTTCGGTACAATCCGGCACAAACGTAGCACAAACGATTGGCATAGGTTTTGTTTTGAAATTCCTAGGTGGGGCTGCCGTTTCTTAGCCCCATCTTTGAAACCATTATAACTTTTTACTGGAAGTAGTACAAACGAAAATTTGTGCCTTACATTTCGGCACAAACGTAGCACAAACGATTGGCATAGTTTTTGTTTCTAAATTCGAAGGTTGGAGGCTGCCGTTTCTCAAGCTCCACACTTTAAAACCCTTATAACTTCGTGCCGGAAGTGGTACAAACAAAATTTTTTTGCGGTACATTTAGGCACAAACCGAGCACAAACGATTGGCATAGGTTTCGTTTCCAAATTTCACTTTAGGAGGTTTCCGTTTCCCCAAGCCCCCACTTTAAATCCCTTATAACTTCGTACCGGAAGTGGTGCAAACGAAAATTGTTGCGGTACATTCAGGCACAAATGTAGCACAAATGATTGCCATAGGTTTTGTTTCGACATTCCAAGTTTGGAGGCTGCCGTTTCTCCACACCCCAATTTAATACCCTGACAACTTCGTACCGGAAGTGGTACAAACGAAAGTTTTTGCGTACATTCCGGCCTAAGTGTTGCACAAACGATTGGCATAGTTTTTTGTTTCTAAATTCCAAGGTTAGAGGCTGCCGTTTCTCTAGCCCCCCACTTTAGTACCCTTATAACTTCGTGCCGGAAGTGGTAAACACGAAAGTTTTTGCGGTACATTCCGGCAAAAACGTAGCACAAACGATTCACATAGGTTTTGTTTCGAAATTCCAAGATAGGAGTTTGCCGTTTCCCCAGCCCCCACATTAAAACTCTTACAACTTAGTACGGGAAGTGGAACAAACGAAAATTTTGGCCTTACATTCCTTCACAAATGTAGCACAAACGATTGGCATAGGTTTGGTTTGGAAAATTCCAAGATGTTAGCCTGCCGTTCTTCCAACACCCCCACTTTAAAACCCTTATAACTTCGTAGCGAAAGTGGCAAAAACGAAAGATTTTGCGGTTCATTCCGGAACAAACGTAGCACAAACGATTGGCATATGTTTTGTTTCGAAATTCCAAGGTAGGAGGTTTTCGTTTCACCAGCTCCCACATTAAAACTGTTACAACTTCGTACCGGAAGTTGTACAAACGAAACTTTTTGCGGTACATTCAGGCACAAACCTAGCACAAATGATTGGTATAGGTTTCGTTTCGAAATTTCACTTTAGGAGGTTTCCGTTTCTCAAGCTCCCATTTTTAAACCCTTATAATTTCGTACCGAAAGTGTTAAAAACGAAAATTATTGCGGTACATTCCGGCACAAACTTAGCACAAACGATTACCGTAGGTTTTGTTTTGAAATTCGTAGGTGGGGAGGCTGCCGTTTCCCCAGCAATCACTTTAAATCCCTTATAATTTCGTACCGGAAATGGTAGAAACGAAAATTTTTGCGGTACAATCCGGCACGAACGTAGCACAAATGATTGGCATAGGTTTTGTTTAGGAATTCCTAGGTGGAGCTGCCGTTTCCTTAGCCCCAGACTTTGAAAAACTTGTAACTTCGTACCGGAAGTGGTACAGCCGAAAAATTTTGCCTTACATTCCGGCGCAAGCGGAGCATAAACGATTAGCATAGTTTTTGTTTCTAAATTCCAAGGCTAGAGGCAGCCGTTTGTCCAGCCGCCCACTTTAGAACCCTTATAACTTCGTACCGAAAGTAGTACAAACGAAAAATTTTGCAATACAATTGGGCACAAACGTAGCACAAATGATTGGCATAAGTTTCCTTTGAAATTCCTATGTGGGGACTGCCGTTTCCCCAGACCCCACTTTAAAGCCCTTATAACTTCGTACCGAAAGTGGTAAAAACGAAAGTTTTTGCGGTACATTCCGGAACAAACGTAGCACAAACGATTGGCATAGGTTTTTGTTTCGAAATTCCAAGGTAGGATGTTTTCGTTTCACCAGCTCCCACATTAAAACTCTTACAACTTCGTACCGGAAGTGGTACAAACGAAACTTTTTGCGGTACATTCAGGCACACACCTAGCGCAAATGATTGGTATAGGTTTCGTTTCGAAATTTCACTTTAGGAGGTTTCCGTTTTACAAGCTCCCCACTTTTAAACCCTTATAACTTCGTGCCGGAAATGGTACAAACGAAAATTATTGCAGTACGTTCCGGCACAAACGTAGCACAAACGATTGGCATAAGTTTTGTTTTGAAATTCCTATGTGGCTGCTGCCGTTTCTCCAGCCTTCACTTTAAAACTCTTATAACTTCGTTCCGGTAGTGGTACAAAGGAAAATGTTTGCGGTACATTCCGGCATAATCGTAGCACAAACGACTGCCATAGGTTTCGTTTCGAAATTTCACTTTAAGAGGTTTCCGTTTCACAAGCCCCCCACTTTAAAAGCCTTATAACTTCGTACCGGAAGTGGTACCAACGAAAATTTTTGCGGCACATTCCGGCACAAACGTAGCACAAAAGATTGGCATAAGTTTTCTTTTGAAATTCCTATGTGGAGGCTGCCGTTTGCCCTGCCCCCACTTTAAAACCATTAAAACTTCGTACCGAAAGTGGTACAAACGACAATTTTTTTTGTACATTCCGGAATAAACGTAGCACGAACGATTGCCATAGGTTTCGTTTCGAAATTCCAAGGTAGGTTATTGCCTTTCCCCAGTTCCACCACCTTAAAACTCTTACAACTTCGTACCGAAAGTGGTACAAACGAAAGTTTTTGCGGTACATTCCGGCACAAACGTAGCACAAACGATTTGCATAGGTTTCGTTTCGAAATTCCAAGGTAGGGGGTTGCCGTTTCCCCAGCCGCCACATTAAAACTCTTACAACTTCGTACCGGAAGTGGTACAAACTAAATTTTTAGCCTTATATTTCTTCACAAACGTAGCACAAACGATTGGCATCGGTGTTGTTTCTACATTCCAAGGTTAGAGGCTGCCGTTTCTCCTGCCCCCCACTTTAAAACCCTTATAACTTCGTCCGGGAAGTATTACAAACGAAAATTTTTGCTTTACATTCAGGCATAAACCTAGCACAAACGATTGGCAAAGGTTTCGTTTCGAAATTTCACGTTAGGGGGTTTCCGTTTCTCCAGCCCCCCACTTTAAAACCCTTAGAACTTCGTACCGGAAGCGGCTCAAACGAAAACTTTTGCGGTATATTCCGGCACAAACGTAGCACAAACGATTGGCATAAGTTTTGTTTTGAAATTCCTATGTGGGGGGCAGCCCTTTCCTTGGCCACAACTTTAAAACACTTATAACTTCGTACTGGAAGTGGTGCAAACGAAAATTTGTGCCTTACATTCCGCCACAAACGTAGCACAAACTATTGGCATATTTTTAGTATCTAAATTCCTAGGTTGGAGGCTGCCGTTTCTAAAGCTTCCCACTTTAAAACCCTTATAACTTCGTGCCGGAAGTGGTACAAACAAATTTTTCGCGGTCCATTCCGGCACAAACGTAGCACAAACGATTGACATAGGTTTTGTTTTGAAATTCCTAGGTGGGGGCTGCCGTTTCCCCAGCAATCATTTTAAATCCTATATAACTTCCTACTGGAAGTGGTAGAAACGAAAGTTGGTTCGGTACTTTCCGGCACAAACGTAGCACAAACGGTTGGTATAGGTTTTGTTGCGAAATTAAAAGGTAGAGGGTTGCCGTCTCCCGAGCCCCCGCATTAAATCCCTTATAACTTCGTACCGGAAGTGGTGCAAACGAAAATTATTGCGGTACATTCAGGCACAAACGTAGCACAAATGATTGCCATAGGTTTTGTTTCGACATTCCAAGTTTGGTGGCTGCCGTTTCTCCACACCCCAATTTAATACCCTTACAACTTCGTACCGGAAGTGGTACAAACGAAAGTTTTTGCGTACATTCCGGCCTAAGTGTTCCACTAACAATTGGCATAGTTTTTTGTTTCTAAATTCCAAGGTTAGAGGCTGCCGTTTCTCTAGCCCCCCCACTTTAATACCCTTATAACTTCGTGCCGGAAGTGGTAAACACGAAAGTTTTTGCGGTACATTCCGGCAAAAACGTAGCACAAACGATTCACATAGGTTTTGTTTCGAAATTCCAAGATAGGAGTTTGCCGTTTCCCCAGCCCCCACATTAAAACTCTTACAACTTAGTACGGGAAGTGGAACAAACGAAAATTTTGGCCTTACATTCCTTCACAAATGTAGCACAAACGATTGGCATAGGTTTGGTTTGGAAATTCCAAGATTGGAGCCTGCCGTTTCTCCAACCCCCCCACTTTAAAACCCTTATAACTTCGTGCCGAAAGTGGCAAAAACGAAAGATTTTGCGGTTCATTCCGGAACAAACGTAGCACAAACGATTGGCATATGTTTTGTTTCGAAATTCCAAGGTAGGAGGTTTTCGTTTCACCAGCTCCCACATTAAAACTCTTACAACTTCGTACCGGAAGTTGTACAAACGAAACTTTTTGCGGTACATTCAGGCACAAACCTAGCACAAATGATTGGTATAGGTTTCGTTTCGAAATTTCACTTTAGGAGGTTTCCGTTTCTCAAGCCCCCATTTTTAAACCCTTATAATTTCGTACTGAAAGTGGTAAAAACGAAAATTATTGCGGTACATTCCGGCACAAACTTAGCACAAACGATTACCGTAGGTTTTGTTTTGAAATTCGTAGGTGGGGGGGCTGCCGTTTCCCCAGCAATCACTTTAAATCCCTTATAATTTCGTACCGGAAATGGTAGAAACGAAAATTTTTGCTGTACAATCCGGCACGAACGTAGCACAAATGATTGGCATAGGTTTTGTTTTGAAATTCCTAGGTGGAGCTGCCGTTTCCTTAGCCCCACACTTTGAAAAACTTGTAACTTTGTACCGGAAGTGGTACAACCGAAAAATTTTCCCTTACATTCCGGCGCAAGAGTAGCATAAACGATTGGCATAGTTTTTGTTTCTAAATTCCAAGGTTAGAGGCTGCCGTTTCTCCAGCCCCCCACTTTAAAACCCTTATAACTTCGTAACGAAAGTAGAACAAACGAAAATTTTTGCAATACAATTCGGCACAAACGTAGCACAAATGATTGGCATAAGTTTCCTTTGAAATTTCTATGTGGGGACTGCCGTTTCCCCAGCCTCCACTTTAAAGCCCTTATAACTTCGTACCGGAAGTGTTACAAACGAAAATATTTGCGGTACATTCCGGAATAAACGTAGGACAAACGATTTCCTTAGGTTTCGTTTCGAAATTCCAAGGTAGGGGATTGCCCTCTCCCCAGCCCCACCACCTCAAAACTCTTACAACTTCGTATCGAAAGTGGTACAAACGAAAGCTTTTGCGGTACATTCCGGCACAAACTTAGCACAAACGATTTGCACATTTTTTGTTTCGAAATTCCAAGGTAGAGGGTTGACGTTTCCCCAGCCGCCACATTAAAACTCTTACAACTTCGTATCGAAAGTGGTACAAACGAATGTTTTTGCGCTCCATTCCGGCACAAACGATTGCCATAGGTTTTGTTTTGAAATTCCTAGGTGGGGGCTGCCGTTTCCCCAGCAATCATTTTAAATCCCATATAACTTCCTACTGGAAGTGGTAGAAACGAAAATTTTTTCGGTACAATACGGCACAAACGTAGCACAAACGATTGGCATAGGTTTTGTTTTGAAATTGATAGGTGGGGCTGCCGTTTCTTAGCCACCAACTTTGAAACCATTATAACTTCGTACTGGAAGTAGTACAAACGAAAATTTGTGCCTTACATTCCGGCAGAAACGTAGCACAAACGACTGGCATAGTTTTTGTTTCTAAATTCGAAGGTTGGAGGCTGCCGTTTCTCCAGCTCCACACTTTAAAACCCTTATAATTTAGTGCCGGAAGTGGTACAAACAAATTTTTTTGCGGTACATTCAGGCACAAACCGAGCACAAACGATTAGCATAGGTTTCGTTTCGAAATTTCACTTTAGGAGGTTTCCGTTTCCCCAGGACCCCACTTTAAAACCCTTATTACTTCGTACCGGAAGTGGTACAAACGAAAATTAGTGTCTTACATTCCGGCACAAACGTAGCACAAACAATTGGCACAGGTTTTGTTTCGAAATTCCAAGGTAGTGGGTTGCCGTTTTCCCAGATCCTACATTAAAACTCTTAAAACTTCGTACCGGAAGTGGTACAAACGAATACTTTTGCGGTGCAATAAGGCACAAACTTAGCTCAAACGATTACCATAAGTTTTGTTTTGAAATTCGTAGGTGAGGGCCTGCTGTTTCCCCAGCCCCCTCTTTAAATCCCTTATAACTTCGTACCGGAAGTGGTTGAAACGAAACTTTTTGCGGTACATTACGATACAATAGTAGCACAAACGATTTGCATAGGCTTTGTTATGAAATTCCTAGGTGGGGGCTTCCGTTTCTCCAGCCTCCCCACATTAAAACCCTTATAACTTCGTACCGGAAGTGGTACAAACGAAAATTTTTGCGGTACATTCATTCACAAACGTAGCACAAACAATTACCATAGGTTTCGTTTCAAAATTTCAGTTTAAGAGGTTTCCGTTTCACCAGCCCCCCGCTTTAAAACCTTTATAACTTCGTACCGGAAGTGGTGCAAACGAAAATTATTGCGGTACATTCAGGCACAAACGTAGCACAAATGATTGCCATAGGTTTTGTTTCGAAATTCCAAGTTTGGAGGCTGCCGTTTCTCCACCCCCCAATTTAATACCCTTACAACTTCGTACCGGAAGTGGTACAAACGAAAGTTTTTGGTACATTCCGGCCTAAGTGTAGCACAAACGATTGGCATAGTTCTTTGTTTCTAAATTCCAAGGTTAGAGGCTGCCGTTTCTCTATCCCCCCACTTTAATACCCTTATAACTTCGTGCCGGAAGTGGTACAAACTAAATTTTTAGCCTTATATTTCTTCACAAACGTAGCACAAACGATTGGCATCGGTGTTATTTCTACATTCCAAGGTTAGAGGCTGCCGTTTCTCCTGCCCCCCAATTTAAAACCCTTATAACGTCGTGCCTGAAGTATTACAAACGAAAATTTTTGCTTTACATTCAGGCATAAACCTAGCACAAACGATTGGCAAAGGTTTCGTTTCGAAATTTCACTTTAGGGGGTTTCCGTTTCTCCAGCCCCCCACTTTAAAACCCTTATAACTTCGTACTGGAAGTGGTACAAACGAAAATTTGTGCCTTACATTCCGCCACAAACGTAGCACAAACTATTGGCATATTTCTGGTATCTAAATTCCTAGGTTAGAGGCTGCCGTTTCTAAAGCTCCCCACTTTAAAACCCTTATAACTTCGTGCCGGAAGTGGTACAAACAAATTTTTTGCCTTCCATTCCGGCACAAACGTAGCACAAACGATTGCCATAGGTTTTGTTCTGAAATTCCTAGGTGGGGGCTGCCGTTTCACCAGCAATCATTTTAAATCCTATATAACTTTCTACTGGAAGTGGTAGAAACGAAAGTTTGTTCGGTAATATCCGGCACAAACGTAACACAAACGATTGGCATAGGTTTTGTTTTGAAATCCTAGGTAGGGCTGCCGTTTCTTAGCCCTCAACTTTGAAACCATTATAACTTCGTACCGGAAGTAGTACAAACGTAAATTTGTGCCTTACATTTCGGCACAAACGTTTGGCATAGTTTTTGTTTCTAAATTCGAAGGTTGGAGGCTGCCGTTTCACCAGCTCCACACTTTAAAACTCTTATAACTTCGTGCCGGAAGTGGTACAATCAAAATTTTTTGCGGTACATTCAGGCACAAACCGAGCACGAACGAATGGCATAGGTTTCGTTTCGAAATTTCACTTTAAGAGGTTTCCGTTTCCCCAGGCCCCCACTTTAAAACCCTTATTACTTCGTACCGGAAGTGGTACAAACGAAAATTAGTGCCTTAGATTCCGGCACAAACGTAGCACAAACGATTGGCATAGGTTTTGTTTCGAAATTCCAAGGTAGTGGGTTGCCGTTTTCCCAGATCCTACATTAAAACTCTTAAAACTTCGTACCGGAAGTGGTACAAACGAATACTTTTGCGGTGCAATCCGGCACAAACTTAGCTCAAACGATTACCATATGTTTTGTGTTGAAATTCGTAGGTGGGGGCTGCTGTTTCCCCAGCGCCCTCTTTAAATCCCTTATAGCTTCGTACCGGAAGTGGTGCAAACGAAAATTATTGCGGTAGATTGAGGCACAAACGTAGCACAAATGATTGCCATAGGTTTTGTTTCGACATTCCAAGTTTGGAGGCTGCCGTTTCTCCCCCCCCCCAATTTAATACCCTTACAACTTCGTACCGGAAGTGCTACAAACGAAAGTTTTTGCGTACATTCCGGCCTAAGTGTAGCACAAACGACTGGCATAGTTTTTTGTTTCTAAATTCCAAGGTTAGAGGCTGCCGTTTCTCTAGCCCCCCACTTTAATACCCTTATAACTTCGTGCCGGAAGTGGTACAAACGAAACTTTTTGCGGTACATTCAGGAACAAACCTAGCACAAATGATTGGCATATGTTTCGTTTCGAAATTTCACTTTAGGAGGTTTCCGTTTCACCTGCCCCTCACTTTAAAACCCTGATAACTTCGTACAGGAAGTGGTACAACGAACATTTTTGCGGTACATTCGGGCTCAAACGTAGCACAAACGATTGGCATAAGTTTTGTTTTTAAATTACTATTAGGGGCGCTGCCCTTTCCCCAGCCCAAACTTTAAAACCCTTATAACTTCGTACAGCTAGTGGTAAAAACGAAAGTTTTTGCGGTACATTCCGGCACAAACGTAGCACAAACGATTGCCATAGGTTTTGTTTCGAAATTCCAAGATAGGAGTTTGCCGTTTCCCCAGCACCCACATTTAAACTCTTACAACTTAGTACGGGAAGTGGAACAAACGGAAATTTTTGCCTTACATTCCTTCACAAATGTAGCACAAACGATTGGCATAGGTTTGGTTTGGAAATTCCAAGATTGAAGCCTGCCCTTTCTCCAACCCCCCCCCACTTTAAAACCCTTGTAACTTCGTACCGAAAGTGGTAAAAATGAAAGTTTTTGGGGTACATTCCGGAACAAACGTAGCACAAACGATTGGCATATGTTTTGTTTCGAAATTCCAAGGTAGGAGGTTTTCGTTTCACCAGCTCCCACATTAAAACTCTTACAACTTCGTACCGGAAGTTGTACAAACGAAACTTTTTGCGGTACATTCAGGCACAAACCCAGCACAAATGATTGGTATAGGTTTGGTTTCGAAATTTCACTTTAGGAGGTTTCCGTTTCTCAAGCCCCCATTTTTAAACCCTTATATTTTCGTACCCAAAGTGGTAAAAACGAAAATTATTGCGGTACAATCTGGCACGAACGTAGCACAAACGATTACCGTAGGTTTTGTTTTGAAATTCATAGGTGGGGGGGCTGCCGTTTCCCCAGCAATCACTTTAAATCCCTTATAATTTCGTACCGGAAATGGTAGAAACGAAAATTTTTGCGGTACAATCCGGCACGAACGTAGCACAAACGATTGGCATAGGTTTTGTTTTGAAATTCCTAGGTGGAGCTGCCGTTTCCTTAGCCCCACACTTTGAAAAACTTGTAACTTCATACCGGAAATGTTACAAACGAAACTTTTTGCGTTACATTCTGGAATAAACGTAGGACAAACGATTTCCTTAGGTTTCGTTTCCAAATTCCAAGGTAGGGTATTGCCCTTTCCCCAGCCCCACCACCTTAAAACTCTTACAACTTCGTATCGAAAGTGGTACAAACGAAAGTTTTTACGGTACATTCCGGCACAAACGTAGCACAAACGATTTGCATATTTTTTGTTTCGAAATTCCAAGGTAGAGCGTTGCCGTTTCCCCAGCCGCCACATTAAAACTCTTACAACTTTGTATCGAAAGTGGTACAAACGAAAGTTTTTGCGCTCCATTCCGGCACAAACGATTGCCATAGGTTTAGTTTTGAAATTCGTAGGTAGGGAGCTGCCGTTTCCCCAGCAATCATTTTAAATCCCTTATAACTTTCTACTGGAAGTGGTAGAAACGAAAATTTGTTCGGTACATTCAGGCACAAACCTAGCACAAACGATTGCCATAGGTCTCGATTCGAAATTCCAGGGTAGCTGATTTCCCTTTCCCCAGCCCCTCCAATTTAAAACACTTACAACTTCGTACCGGAAGTGGTACAAACGAAAGTTTTTGCGGTACATTCGGGCACAAACGTAGCACAAACGATTGCCATAGGTTTTGTTTTGAAATTCCTATGTGGTTCTGCCATTTCTTAGCCCCCAACTTTGAAACCATTATAACTTCGTACCGGAAGTAGTACAAACGAAAATTTGTGCCTTACATTCCGGCACAAAGGTAGCACAAACGATTGGCATAGTTTTTGTTTCTAAATTCGAAGGTTGGAGGCTGCCGTTTCTCCAGCTCCACACTTTAAAACCCTTATAACTTAGTGCCGGAAGTGGTACAAACAAATTTTTTTGCGGTACATTCAGGCACAAACCGAGCACAAACGATTGGCATAGGTTTCGTTTCGAAATTTCACTTTAGGAGGTTTCCGTTTCCCCAGGCCCCCACTTTAAAACCCTTATTACTTCGTACCTTAAGTGGTACAAACGAAAATTAGTGCCTTAGATTCCGGCACAAACGTAGCACAAACGATTGGCATAGGTTTTGTTTCGAAATTCCAAGGTAGTGGGTTGCCGTTTTCCCAGATCCTACATTAAAACTCTTAAAACTTCGTACCGGAAGTGGTACAAACGAATACTTTTGCGGTGCAATCCGGCACAAACTTAGCTCAAACGATTACCATAAGTTTTGTTTTGAAATTCGTAGGTGGGGGGCTGCTGTTTCCCCAGCCCCCTCTTTAAATCCCTTATAACTTCGTACCGGAAGTGGTTGAAACGAAACTTTTTGCGGTACAATACGATACAATAGTAGCACAAACGATTTGCATAGGTTTTTTTTATGAAATTCCTAGGTGGGGGCTGCCGTTTCTCCAGCCCCCCACATTGAAACCCTTATAACTTCGTACCGGAAGTGGTACAAACGAAAATTTTTGCGGTACATTCATTCACAAACTTAGCACAAACAATTACCATAGGTTTCGTTTCAAAATTTCAGTTTAAGAGGTTTCCGTTTCACCAGCCCCCCACTTTAAAACCTTTATAACTTCGTACCGGAAGTGGTGCAAACGAAAATTATTGCGGTACATTCAGGCACAAACGTAGCACAAATGATTGCCATAGGTTTTGTTTCGAAATTCCAAGTTTGGAGGCTGCCGTTTCTCCACCCCCCAATTTAATACCTTTACAACTTCGTACCGAAAGTGGTACAAACGAAAGTTTTTGCGTACATTCCGGCCTCAGTGTAGCACAAATGATTGGCATATGTTTCGTTTCGAAATTTCACTTTAGGAGGTTTCCGTTTCACCTGCCCCTCACTTTAAAACCCTGATAACTTCTTACCGGAAGTGGTACAAACGAAAATTTTTGCGGTACAATTCGGCACAAACGTAGCACAAACGATTGGCATAGGTTTTGTTTCGAAATTCCAAGATAGGAGTTTGCCGTTCCCCAGCCACCACATTAAAACTCTTACAACTTCGTAAGGGAAGTGGAACAAACAAAAATTTTTGCCTTACATTCCTTCACAAATGTAGCACAAACGATTGGCATAGGTTTGGTTTGGAAATTCCAAGATTGGAGCCTGCCGTTACTCCAACCCCCCACTTTAAAACCCTTATAACTTCGTACCGAAAGTGGCAAAAACGAAAGTTTTTGCGGTACATTCCGGAACAAACGTAGCACAAACGATTGGCATAGGTTTTGTTTCGAAATTCCAAGGTAGGAGGTTTTCGTTTCACCAGCTCCCACATTAAAACTCTTACAACTTCGTACCGGAAGTGGTACAAACGAAAATTTTTGCGGTACATTCCGGCTCAAACGTAGCACAAACGATTGGCATAAGTTTTGTTTTTAAGTTACTATTAGGGGCGCTGCCCTTTCCCCAGCCCAAACTTTAAAACCCTTATAACTTCGTACAGCTAGTGGTAAACACGAAAGTTTTTGCGGTACATTCCGGCACAAACGTAGCACAAACGATTGCCATAGGTTTTGTTTCGAAATTCCAAGATAGGAGTTTGCCGTTTCCCCAGCACCCACATTTAAACTCTTACAACTTCGTACGGGAAGTGGAACAAACGGAAATTTTTGCCTTACATTCCTTCACAAATGTAGCACAAACGATTGGCATAGGTTTGGTTTGGAAATTCCAAGATTGAAGCCTGCCGTTTCTCCAACCCCCCCCCACTTTAAAACCCTTGTAACTTCGTACCGAAAGTAGTAAAAATGAAAGTTTTGGGGTACATTCCGGAACAAACGTAGCACAAACGATTGCCATATGTTTTGTTTCGAAATTCCAAGGTAGGAGGTTTTCGTTTCACCAGCTCCCACATTAAAACTCTTACAACTTCGTACCGGAAGTTGTACAAACGAAACTTTTTGCGGTACATTCAGGCACAAACCCAGCACAAATGATTGGTATAGGTTTGGTTTCGAAATTTCACTTTAGGAGGTTTCCGTTTCTCAAGCCCCCATTTTTAAACCCTTATATTTTCGTACCCAAAGTGGTAAAAACGAATATTATTGCGGTACAATCTGGCACGAACGTAGCACAAACGATTACCGTAGGTTTTGTTTTGAAATTCATAGGTGGGGGGGCTGCCGTTTCCCCAGCAATCACTTTAAATCCCTTATAATTTCGTACCGGAAATGGTAGAAACGAAAATTTTTGCGGTACAATCCGGCACGAATGTAGCACAAACGATTGGCATAGGTTTTGTTTTGAAATTCCTAGGTGGAGCTGCCGTTTCCTTAGCCCCACACTTTGAAAAACTTGTAACTTCATACCGGAAATGTTACAAACGAAACTTTTTGCGTTACATTCTGGAATAAACGTAGGACAAACGATTTCCTTAGGTTTCGTTTCCAAATTCCAAGGTAGGGTATTGCCCTTTCCCCAGCCCCACCACCTTAAAACTCTTACAACTTCGTATCGAAAGTGGTACAAACGAAAGTTTTTGCGGTACATTCCGGCACAAACGTAGCACAAACGATTTGCATATTTTTTGTTTCGAAATTCCAAGGTAGAGGGTTCCCGTTTCCCCAGCCGCCACATTAAAACTCTTACAACTTTGTATCGAAAGTGGTACAAACGAAAGTTTTTGCGCTCCATTCCGGCACAAACGATTGCCATAGGTTTAGTTTTGAAATTCGTAGGTAGGGAGCTGCCGTTTCCCCAGCAATCATTTTAAATCCCTTATAACTTTCTACTGGAAGTGGTAGAAACGAAAATTTGTTCGGTACATTCAGGCACAAACCTAGCACAAACGATTGCCATAGGTCTCGATTCGAAATTCCAAGGTAGCTGATTGCCCTTTCCCCAGCCCCTCCAATTTAAAACTCTTACAACTTCGTACCGGAAGTGGTACAAACGAAAGTTTTTGCGGTACATTCGGGCACAAACGTAGCACAAACGATTGCCATAGGTTTTGTTTTGAAATTCCTATGTGGTTCTGCCATTTCTTAGCCCCCAACTTTGAAACCATTATAACTTCGTACCGGAAGTAGTACAAACGAAAATTTGTGCCTTACATTCCGGCACAAAGGTAGCACAAACGATTGGCATAGTTTTTGTTTCTAAATTCGAAGGTTGGAGGCTGCCGTTTCTCCAGCTCCACACTTTAAAACCCTTATAACTTAGTGCCGGAAGTGGTACAAACAAATTTTTTTGCGGTACATTCAGGCACAAACCGAGCACAAACGATTGGCATAGGTTTCGTTTCGAAATTTCACTTTAGGAGGTTTCCGTTTCCCCAGGCCCCCACTTTAAAACCCTTATTACTTCGTACCGGAAGTGGTACAAACGAAAATTAGTGCCTTAGATTCCGGCACAAACGTAGCACAAACGATTGGCATAGGTTTTGTTTCGAAATTCCAAGGTAGTGGGTTGCCGTTTTCCCAGATCCTACATTAAAACTCTTAAAACTTCGTACCGGAAGTGGTACAAACGAATACTTTTGCGGTGCAATCCGGCACAAACTTAGCTCAAACGATTACCATAAGTTTTGTTTTGAAATTCGTAGGTGGGGGGCTGCTGTTTCCCCAGCCCCCTCTTTAAATCCCTTATAACTTCGTACCGGAAGTGGTTGAAACGAAACTTTTTGCGGTACAATACGATACAATAGTAGCACAAACGATTTGCATAGGTTTTTTTTATGAAATTCCTAGGTGGGGGCTGCCGTTTCTCCAGCCCCCCACATTGAAACCCTTATAACTTCGTACCGGAAGTGGTACAAACGAAAATTTTTGCGGTACATTCATTCACAAACGTAGCACAAACAATTACCATAGTTTTCGTTTCAAAATTTCAGTTTAAGAGGTTTCCGTTTCACCAGCCCCCCACTTTAAAACCTTTATAACTTCGTACCGGAAGTGGTGCAAACAAAAATTATTGCGGTACATTCAGGCACAAACGTAGCACAAATGATTGCCATAGGTTTTGTTTCGAAATTCCAAGTTTGGAGGCTGCCGTTTCTCCACCCCCCAATTTAATACCTTTACAACTTCGTACCGAAAGTGGTACAAACGAAAGTTTTTGCGTACATTCCGGCCTCAGTGTAGCACAAACGATTGGCATAGTTCTTTGTTTCTAAATTCCAAGGTTAGAGGCTGCCGTTTCTCTAGCCCCCCACTTTAATACCCTTATAACTTCGTGCCGGAAGTGGTACAAACGAAACTTTTTGCGGTACATTCAGGAACAAACCTAGCACAAATGATTGTCATATGTTTCGTTTCGAAATTTCACTTTAGGAGGTTTCCGTTTCACCTGCCCCTCACTTTAAAACCCTGATAACTTCGTACCGGAAGTGGTACAAACGAAAATTTTTGCGGTACAATTCGGCACAAACGTAGCACAAATGATTGGCATAGGTTTTGTTTCGAAATTCCAAGATAGGAGTTTGCCGTTCCCCAGCCCCCACATTAAAACTCTTACAACTTCGTAAGGGAAGTGGAACAAACAAAAATTTTTGCCTTACATTCCTTCACAAATGTAGCACAAACGATTAGCATAGGTTTGGTTTGGAAATTCCAAGATTGGAGCCTGCCGTTACTCCAACCCCCCACTTTAAAACCCTTATAACTTCGTACCGAAAGTGGCAAAAACGAAAGTTTTTGCGGTACATTCCGGAACAAACGTAGCACAAACGATTGGCATAGGTTTTGTTTCGAAATTCCAAGGTAGGAGGTTTTCGTTTCACCAGCTCCCACATTAAAACTCTTACAACTTCGTACCGGAAGTGGTACAAACGAAACTTTTTGCGGTACATTCAGGCACAAACCTAGCACAAATGATTGGTATAGGTTTCGTTTCGAAATTTCACTTTAGGAGGTTTCCGTTTCTCAAGCCCCCATTTTTAAACCCTTATAATTTCGTACCGAAAATGGTAAAAACGAAAATTATTGCGGTACATTCCGGCACAAACGTAGCACAAACGATTGGCATAGGTTTTGTTGGAAATTTTTAGGTGGAGCTGCCGTTTCCTTAGCCCCACACTTTGAAAAACTTGTAGCTTCGTACCGGAAGTGTTACAACCGAAAAATTTTGCCTTACATTCCGGCGCAAGCGTAGCATAAACGATTGGCATAGTTTTTGTTTCTAAATTCCAAGGCTAGAGGCTGCCGTTTGTCCAGCCCCCCACTTTAAAACCCTTATAACTTCGTACCGAAAGTAGTACAAACGAAAATTTTTGCAAAACAATTCGGCACAAACGTAGCACAAATGATTGGCATAAGTTTCCTTTGAAATTCCTATGTGGGGACTGCCGTTTCCCCCCCACTTTAAAGCCCTTATAACTTCGTACCGAAAGTGGTAAAAACGAAAGTTTTTGCGGTACATTCCGGAACAAACGTAGCACAAACGATTGGCATAGGTTTTGTTTCGAAATTCCAAGGTAGGGGGTTTTCGTTTCACCAGCTCCCACATTAAAACTCTTACAACTTCGTACCGGAAGTGGTACAAATGAAAATTTTGCGGTACATTCAGGCACAAACCTAGCACAAATGATTGGTATAGGTTTCGTTTCGAAATTTCACTTTAGGAGGTTTCCGTTTCACAAGCCCCCCACTTTTAAACCCTTATAACTTCGTGCCGGAAGTGGTACAAACGAAAATTATTGCGGTACGTTCCGGCACAAACGTAGCACAAATGATTTGCATAGGTTTCGTTTCGAAATTCCAAGGTAGGGGGTTGCCGTTTCCCCAGCCGGCACATTAAAACTCTTACAACTTCGTACCGGAAGTGTTACAAACTAAATTTTTAGCCTTATATTTCTTCACAAACGTAGCACAAACGATTGGCATAGGTGTTCTTTCTACATTCCAAGGTTAGAGGCTGCCGTTTCTCCTGCCCCCACTTTAAAACCATTATAACTTCGTGCCGGAAGTATTACAAACGAAAATTTTTGCTTTACATTCAGGCATAAACCTAGCACAAACGATTGGCAAAGGTTTCGTTTCGAAATTTCACTTTAAAGGGTTTCCGTTTTTCCAGCCCCCCACTTTAAAACCCATAGAACTTCGTACCGGAAGTGGCTCAAACCAAAACTTTTGCGGTATATTCCGGCACAAACGTAGCACAAACGATTGGCGTAAGTTTTGTTTTGAAATTCCTATGTGGGGGGCTGCCGTTTCCTTAGCCACAACTTTAAAACCTTTATAACTTCGTACTGGAAGTGGTACAAACGAAATTTTGTGCCTTACATTCCGCCACAAACGTAGCACAAACTATTGGCATATTTTTAGTATCTAAATTCCTAGGTTGGAGGCTGCCGTTTCTAAAGCTCCCCACTTTAAAACCCTTATAACTTCGTGCCGGAAGTGGTACAAACGAAAATGTTTGCGGCACATTAAGGCACAAGCCTAGCAGAAACGATTGGCATAGGCTTCGTTTCGAAATTTCACTTTAGAAGGTTTCCGTTTCTAAAGCCCACCACTTTAAAACCTTTATAACTTCGTACCGGAAGTGGTACAAAAGAAAATTTTGCGGTATATTCCAGGACAAACGTAGCAAAAACGACTGACATAGGTTTCGTTTCGAAATTCCAAGTTAAGGGATTGCCCTTTACCCAGCCCCTCCACTTTAAAACTCCTAAAACTTCGTACCGGAATTGGTACAAACGAAACCTTTTGCGGTACAATCCGGCACAAACTTAGCTCAAACGATTACCATAAGTTTTGTTTTGAAATTCGTAGGTGGGGGGCTGCTGTTTCCCCAGCCCCCTCTTTAAATCCCTTATAACTTCGTACCGGAATTGGTTGAAACGAAACTTTTTGCGGTACAATACGATACAATAGTAGCACAAATGATTGCCATAGGTTTTGTTTCAAAATTCCAAGTTTCGAGGCTGCCGTTTCTCCACAACCCCACTTTAATACCCTTACAACTTCGTGCCGGAAGTGGTACAAACGAAACTTTTTGCGGTACATACAGGCACAAACCTAGCACAAACGATTGGCAAAGGTTTCGTTACGAAATTTCACTTTAGAGCGTTTCTGTTTCTTCAGCCCCCCACTTTAAAGCGCTTAGAACTTCGTACCGGAAGTGGCTCAAACGAAAACTTTTGCGGTATATTCCGGCACAAACCTTGCACAAACGATCGCCATAGGTTTTGTTTTGAAATTCCTAGGTGGGGGCGGCCGTTTCCTCAGCAATCATTTTAATTCCCATATAACTTCCTACTGGAAGTGGTAGAAACGAAAATTTGTTCGGTACAATCCGGCACAAACGTAGCACAAATGATTGGCATAGATTTTGTTTTGAAATTCCTAGGTGGGGCTGCCGTTTCTTAGCCCCCAACTTTGAAACCATTATAAATTCGTACCGGAAGTGGAACAAACGAAAATTTGAGCGTTACATTCCGGCACAAACGCAGCACAAACGATTGGCATAGTTTTCGTTTCTAAATTCGAAGGTTGGAGGCTGTCGTTTCTAAAGCTCTACACTTTAAAACCCTTATAACTTCGTGCCGGAGGTGGCACAAACAAAAATTTCTGCGGTACATTCAGCCACACACCGAGCACAAACGATTGGCATAGGTTTCCTTTCGAAATTTCACTTTAGGAGGTTCCCGTTTCTTAGCCCCCCACTTTAAAACCCTTATTACTTCGTACCGGAAGTGGTACAAACGAAAATTTCTGCAGTACATTAAGGCACAAACGTAGCACAAACGATTGGCATAGGTTTTGTTTCGAAATTCCAAGGTAGTAGGTTACCGTTTTCCCAGATCCCACATTAAAACTCTTAAAACTTCGTACCGGAATTGGTACAAACGAAAACTTTTGCGGTACAATCCGACACAAACTTAGCTCAAACGATTACCATAAGTTTTGTTTTGAAATTCGTAGGTGGGGGGCTGCTGTTTCCCCAGCCCGCTCTTTAAATCCCTTATAACTTCGTACCGGAAGTGGTTGAAACGAAACTTTTTGCGGTACAATACGATACAATAGTAGCACAAATAATTGCCATAGGTTTTGTTTCGAAATTCCAAGTTTGGAGGCTGCCGGTTCTCCACCCCCCAATTTAATACCCTTACAACTTCGTACCGGAAGTGGTACAAACGAAAGTTTTTGCGTACATTCCGGCCCAAGTGTAGCACAAACGATTGGCACAGTTTTTTGCTTCTAAATTCCAAGGTTAGAGGCTGCCGTTTCTCTAGCCCCCCACTTTAATACCCTTATAACTTCGTGCCGGTTGTGGTACAAACGAAACTTTTTGCGGTACATTCAGGCACAAACCTAGCACAAATGATTGGAATATGTTTCGTTTCGAAATTTCACTTTAGGAGGTTTCCGTTTCACCTGCCCCTCACTTTAAAACCCTGATAACTTCGTACCGGAAGTGGTACAAACGAAAATTTTTGCGGTACATTCCGGCTCAAACGTAGCACAAACGATTGGCATAAGTTTTGTTTTTAAATTACTATTAGGGGGGCTGCCCTTTCCCCAGCCCCAACTTTAAAACCCTTATAACTTCGTAAAACAAGTGGTAATCACGAAAGATTTTGCGGTACATTCCGGAATAAACGTAGCACAAACGATTGCCATAGGTTTCGTTTCGAAATTCCAAGGTAGGGGATTGCACTTTCCCCAGCCCCACCATCTTAAAACTCTTACAACTTCGTAACGAAAGTGGCTACACGAAAACTTTTGCGGTATATTCCGGCACAAACATAGCACAAACCATTGGCATAAGTTTTGTTTTGAAATTCCTATGTGGGGGGCTGCCCTTTCCTTAGCCACAACTTTAAAACCCTTATAAATCGGTACTGCAAGTGGTACAAACGAAAATTTGTGCCTTACATTCCGCCACAAACGTAGCACAAACTATTGGCATATTTTTAGTATCTAAATTCCAAGGTTCGAGGCTGCCGTTTCTCCAGCTCTCCACCTTAAAACCCTTATAACTTCTTGCCGGAAGTGGTACAAACGAAAATGTTTCCGGTACATTAAGGCACAAGCCTAGCACAAACGATTGGCATAGGCTTCGTTTCGAAATTTCACTTTAGGAAGTTTCCGTTTATAAAGCCCACCACTTTAAAACCCTTATAACTTCGTACCGGAAGTGGTACAAAAGAAAATTTTGGGGTACATTCCATCACAAACATAGCACAAACGATTGGCAAAAGTTTTGTTTTTAAATTACTATTATGGCGGCTGCCCTTTCCCCAGCCCCAACTTTAGAACCCTTATAACTTCGTACAGCAAGTGGTAAACACGAAAGTTTTTGCGGTACATTCCGGAACAAACGTAGCACAAACGATTGGCATAGGTTTTGTTTCGAAATTCCAAGGTAGGAGGTTTTCGCTTCACCAGCTCCCACATTAAAACTCTTACAACTTCGTACCGGAAATGGTACAAACGAAACTTTTTGCGGTACATTCAGGCACAAATCTAGCACAAACGATTGGCATAGGTTTTGTTTTGAAATTCGTAGGTGGGGACTGCCGTTTCACCAGCAATCACTTTAAATCCCTTATAACTTCGTACCGGAAATGGTAGAAACGAAAATTTTTGCGGTACAATCCGGCACGAACGTAGCACAAACGATTGGCATAGGTTTTGTTTTGAAATTCCTAGGTGGAGCTGCCGTTTCCTTAGCCCCACACTTTGTAAAACTTGTAACTTCGTACCGGAAGTGGTACAACAGAAAATTTTTGCCTTACATTCCGGCGCAAGCGTAGAACAAACGATTAGCATAGTTTTTGTTTCTAAATTCCAAGGTTAGAGGCCGCCGTTTCTCCAGCACACCACTTTAATACCCTTATAACTTCGTGCCGGAATGGTACAAACGAAAATTTTTGTGGTACATTCAGGCACAAACGTAGCACAAACGATTAGCATAGTTTTTGTTTCTAAATTCCAAGGTTAGAGGCCGCCGTTTCTCCAGCACACCACTTTAATACCCTTATAACTTCGTGCCGGAATGGTACAAACGAAAATTTTTGTCGTACATTCACGCACAAACCTAGCACAAACGATGGCATATGTTTCGTTTCGAAATTTCGCTTTAGGAGGTTTCCGTTTCACCAGCACCCCACTTTAAAACCCTTATAACTTCGTGCCGAAAGTGTTACAAACGAAAATTTTTGCAATACATTTCGGCACAAACGTAGCACAAATTATTGGCATTAGTTTCCTTTTAAATTCCTATGTGGGGACTGCCGTTTCCCCAGCCCACACTTTAAAACCCTTATAACTTCGTACCGGAAGTGTTACAAACGAAAATTTTTGCGGTACATTCCAGAATAAACGTAGGACAAGCGATTTCCTTAGGTTTCGTTTCGAAATTCCAAGGTAGGGGATTGCCCTTACCCAGCCCCACCACCTTAAAACTCTTACAACTTCGTATCGAAAGTGGTACAAACGAAAGTTTTTGCGCTACATTCCGGCACAAACGTAGCACAAACGATTTGCATAGGTTTTGTTTCGAAATTTCAAGGTAGAGGGTTGCCGTTTCCCCAGCCGCCACATTAAAACTCTTACAACTTCGTACGTGAAGTGGAACAAACGAAAATTTTTGCCTTATATTCCTTCACAAACATAGCACAAACGATTGGCATAGTTTTGGTTTCGAAATTCCAAGTTTGCAGCCTGCCGTTTCTCCAGCCCCCCACTTTAAGACCCTTATACCTTCGTACCGGAAGTGGAGCAAACGAAAATTTTTGTGGTACATTCCGGCACAAACGTAGCACAAACGATTGGCATAGGTTTTGTTTCGAAATTCCAGGGTAGAGGGTTGCCGTTTCCCTAGATCCCACATTAAAATTCTTAAAACTTCGTACCGGGAATGGTAGAAACGAAAAATTTGCGGTACATTCGGGCACAAACGTAGCACAAACGATTACCATAGGTTTTGTTTTGTAATTCGTAGGTGGGGGGTTTCCGTTTCCCCAGCAATCACTTTAAATCCCTTATAACTTCGTACCGGAAATGGTAGAAACGAGAATTTTTGCGGTACAATCCGGCACGAACGTAGCACGAACGAGTGGCATAGGTTTTGTTTTGAAATTCCTAGGTGGAGCTGCCGTTTCCTTAGGCCCACACTTTGAAACCCTTGTAACTTCGTACCGGAAGTGGTACAACCGAAACTTTTTGCCTTACATTCCGGCATAAACCTAGCATAAATGTTTGGCATAGTTTTTGTTTCTAAATTCCAAGGTTAGAGGCTGCCGTTTCTCCAGCCCCCCACTTTAAAACCCTTATAACTTCGTGCCGGAAATGGTACAAATGAAAATTTTTGTGGTACATTCAGGCACAAACCTAGCACAAACGATTGGCATATTTTTCGTTTCGAAATTTCACTTTAGGAGGTTTCCGTTTCACCAGCCCCCCACTTTAAAACCCTTATAACTTCGTACCGAAAGTGGTACAAACGAAAATTTTTGCGGTACATTTCGGCACAAACGTAGCACAAATGATTGGCATAAGTTTTCTTTTGAAATTCTTATGTGGGGACTGCCGTTTCCCCAGCCCCCACTTTAAAACGCTTATAACTTCGCACCGGAAGTGTCACAAACGAAAATTATCGTGGTACATTCCGGAATAAACGTAGGACAAACGATTTCATTAGGTTTCGTTTCGAAATTCCGAGGTAGGGGATTGCCCTTTCCACAGCCCCACCACCTTAAAACTCTTACAACTTCGTATCGAAAGCGGTACAAACGAAAATTTTTGCGGTACATTCCGGCTCAAATGTAGCACAAACGATTTGCATAGGTTTTGTTTCGAAATTCCAAGGTAGGGGGTAGCCGTTTCCCCAGCCGCCACATTAAAACTCTTACAACTTCGTATCGAAAGTGGTGCAAACGAAAGTTTTTGCGTTCCATTCCGACACAAACGATTGCCATAGGTTTAGTTTTGAAATTCCTAGGTGGGGGCTGCCGCTTCCCCAGCAATCATTTTAAATAGCTTATAACTTCCTACTGGAAGTGGTAGAAACGAAAATTTGTGCATTACAATCCGGCACAAACGTAGCACAAACGATTGGCGTAGGTTTTGTTTTGAAATTCCTAGGTGGGGCTGCTGTTTCTTAGCCCCCACTTTGAAACCCCTATAACTTCGTACCGGATGTGGTACAAACGAAAATTTTTGCCTTACATTCCGGCACAAGTGTAGCGCAAACGATTGGCATAGTTTTTGTTTCTAAATTCCAAGGTTGCAGGTTGCCGTTTCTCCAGCCCCCACTTTAAAACCCTTATAACTTCGTGCCGGAAGTGATACAAAAGAACATTATTGCGGTACATTCAGGCACAAACCTAGCATAAACGATGGGCATATGTTTCGTTTCGAAATTTCATTTTAGGGGGTTTCCGTTTCACCAGCCCCCCACTTTAAAATCTTTATATCTTCGTTCCAGAGATAGTACAAACGAAATTTTTTTCTTTACAATCCGGCACAAACGTAGCACAAACGATTGCCATAGGTTTCGTTTCGAAATGCCAAGGTAGGGGATTGCCCTTTCCCAGCCCCTCCACTTTAAAACTCTTACAACTTCGTACCGGAAATGGTACAAACGAAAATTTTTTTGGTACATTCCGCCGCAAACGTAGCAGAAACGATTAGCATAGGTTTCGTTTCGAAATTTCACTTTAAGAGGTTTCCATTTCACCAGCCCCCCACTTTAAAACCCTTATAAGTTCGTACCGGAAGTGGTGCTAACGAAAATTATTGCAGTACATTCAGGCACAAACGTAGCACAAATGATTGCCATAGGTTTTGTTTCGAAATTCCAAGTATGGAGGCTGTCGTTTTTCCACCCCCCCACTTTAATACCCTTACAACTTCGTACCGGAAGTGGTACAAACGAAAGTATTTGCGCACATTCCGGCACAAACGTAGCACAAACGATTGGAATAAGTTTTGTTTTTAAATTACTATGTGGGGGTGAACTTTCCCCAGCCCCAACTTTAAAACCCTTTAACTTCGTACAGCAAGTGGTAAAAACGAAAGTTTTTGCGGTACATTCCGGCACAAATATAGCACAAACGATTGGCATAGGTTTTGTTTCGAAATTCCAAGATAGGAGTTTGTCGTTTCCCCAGTCCCCACATTAAAAATCTTACAACTTCGTACGGGAAGTGGAACAAACGAAAATTTTTTCCTTACATTCCTTCATAAATGTAGCACAAACGATTGGCATAGGTTTGGTTTGCTAATTCCATGTTTGGAGCCTGCCGTTTCTCCAGCCCCCCCACTTTAAAACCCATATACCTTCGTGCCGGAAGTGGTACAATCGAAATTTTTTGCGGTTTCTTCCGGCACAAACCTAGCACAAAAGATTGGCATAGGTTTCGCTTCGAAATTTCACTTTAAGAGGTTTCCGTTTCCCCAGCCCCCCACTTTAAAACCCTTATAACTTCGTACCGGAAGTGGTACAAACGAAAATTCTTGCGGTACTATCCGGCACAAAGGTTGCACAAACGATTGAGATATGTTTTATTTTGAAATTCCTATGTGGGGATCTGCCGTTTCCTTAGCCCCCCACTTTAAAACCCTTATAACATTGTACCGGAAGTGGTACAAACGAAACTTTTTGCGGTACATTCAGGCACAAACCTAGCACAAACGATTGGTATAGGTTTCGTTTCGAAAATTCACTTTAGGAGGCTTACGTTTCTCCAGCCCCCCACTTTAAAACCCCCCAAACGAAAATTTTAGCGGCAAACAAATGATTGCCATAGGTTTTGTTTCGAAATTCCAAGTTTGGAGGCTGCCGTTTCTCCCCCCCCCCACTTTAATACCCTTACAACTTCGTACCGGAAGTGGTACAAACGAAAGCTTTTGCGTTACATTCAGGCACAAACCTAGCACAAATGATTGGCATATGTTTCGTTTCAAAATTTCACTTTAGGAGGTTTCCGTTTCACCTGCCCTTCACTTTAAAGCCCTGATAACTTCGTACCGAAAGTGGTACAAACGAAAATTTTTGCGGTACATTCCGGCTCAAACGTAGCACAAACGATTGGCATAAGTTTTGTTTTTAAATTACTATTAGGGGGCTGAACTTTCCCCAGCCCCTACTTTAAAACCCTTATAACTTCGTACAAAAAGTGGTAAACACGAAAGTTTTTGCGGTACATTCCGGCATAAACTAGCACAAACGATTGGCAAAGGTTTCGTTTCGAAATTTCACTTTAGAGGGTTTCCGTTTGTAAAGCCCACCACTTTAAAACCCTTATAACTTCGTACCGGAAGTGGTACAAAAGAAAATTTTGCGGTACATTACAGCACAAACGTAGCACAAACGACTGGCATAGGTTTCGTTTCGAAATTCCAAGTTAAGAGATTGCCCTTTACCCAGCCCCTCCACTTTAAAACTCTTAAAACTTCGTACCGGAAGTGGTAAAAACGAAAATGTTTGCGGTATATTCCGGCACAAACGTAGCACAAACGGTTGGTATAGGTTTTATTGCGAAATTCCAAGTTAGAGGGTTGCCGTTTCCCCAGCCCCCACATTAAAACTCTTAAAACTTTGTACCATAAGTGGTACAAACGAAAATTTTAGCGGTCCATTCCGGCACAAACCTAGCACAAACGATTGCCATATTTTTTGTTTTGAAATTCCTAGGTGGGGGCGGCCGTTTCCCCAGCAATCATTTTAATTCCCATATAACTTCCTACTGGAAGTGGTAGAAACGAAAATTTGTTCGGTACAATCCGGCACAAACGTAGCACAAACGATTGCCATATTTTTTGTTTTGAAATTCCTAGGTGGGGGCGGCCGTTTCTCCAGCCCCCACTTTAAAATCCTTATAACTTCGTACCGGAAGTGGATCAAACGAAAATTTCTGCGGTACATTCCGGCACAAACATAGCACAAACGATTGGACTTAGTTTTGTTTTGAAATTCCTATGTGGGTGGCTGCCGTTTCCCCAGCCCCCCACTTTAAAACCCTTATTACTTCGTACCGGAAGTCGTACAAACGAAAATTAGTGCCTTACATTCCGGCACAAACGTAGCACAAACGATTGGCATAGGTTTTGTTTCGAAATTCCAAGGTAGTGGGTTAAAGTTTTCCCAGATCCCACATTAAAACTCTTAAAACATCGTACCGGAATTGGTACAAACGAAAACTTTTGCGGTACAATCCGGCACAAACTTAGCTCAAACGATTACCATAAGTTTTGTTTTGAAATTCGTAGGTGGGGGGCTGCTGTTTCCCCAGCCCCCTCTTTAAATCCCTTATAACTTCGTACCGGAAGTGGTTGAAACGAAACTTTTTGCGGTACAATACGATACAATAGTAGCACAAATGATTGCCATAGGTTTTGTTTCGAAATTCCAAGTTTGGAGGCTGCCGTTTCTCCACCCCCCACTTTAATACCCTTAAAACTTCGTAAAGGAAGTGGTACAAACGAAAGTTTTTGCGTACATTCCGGCCCAAGTGTAGCACAAACGATTGGCATAGATTTTTGCTTCTAAATTCCAAGGTTAGAGGCTGCCGTCTCTCTAGCCCCCCACTTTAATACCCTTATAACTTCGTGCCGGAAGTGGTACAAACGAAACTTTTTGCGGTACATTCAGGCACAAACCTAGCACAAATGATTGGCAAATGTTTCGTTTCGAAATTTCACTTTAGGAGGTTTCCGTTTCACCTGCCCCTCACTTTAAAACCCTGATAACTTCGTACCGGAAGTGGTACAAACGAAAGTTTTTGCGGTACATTCCGGCATAAACGTAGCACAAACGATTGGAAAAGGTTTCGTTTCGAAATTTCACTTTAGAGGGTTTCCGCTTCTTCAGCCCCCCACTTTAAAACGCTTAGAACTTCGTACCGGAAGTGGCTCAAACGAAAACTTTTGCGGTATATTCCGGCACAAACGTAGCACAAACGATTGGCATAAGTTTTGTTTTGAAATTCCTATGTGGGGGGCTGCCGTTTCCTTAGCCACAACTTTAAAACCCTTATAACTTCGTACTGGAAATGGTACAAACGAAAATTTGTGCCTTACATTCCGCCACAAACGTAGCACAAACTATTGGCATATTTTTAGTATCTAAATTCCAAGGTCGGAGGCTGCCGTTTCTCCAGCTCTCCACTTTAAAACCCTTATAACTTCGTGCCGGAAGTGGTACAAACGAAAACGTTTGCGGTACATTAAGGCACAAGCCTAGCACAAACGGTTGGTATAGGTTTTGTTGCGAAATTCCAAGGTAGAGGGTTGCCGTTTCCCCAGCCCCTCCACTTTAAAACTCTTAAAACTTCGTACCGGAAGTGGTACAAACGAAAATGTTTGCGGTACATTCCGGCACAAACGTAGCACAGACGATTGCCATATTTTTTGTTTTGAAATTCCTAGGTGGGGGGCTGCCTTTTCAATAGCAATCATTTTAAATCCCATATAACATCCTACTGGAAGTGGTAGAAACGAAAATTTGTTCGGTACAATCCGGCACAAACGTAGCACAAACGATTGGCATAGGTTTTGTTTTGAAATTGTTAGGTGGGGCTGTCGTTTCTTAGCCCCCAACTTTGAAACCATTATAAATTCGTACCGGAAGTGGTACAAACGAAAATTTGTGGCTTACATTCCGGCACAAACGTAGCACAAACGATTGGCATATTTTTAGTTTCTAAATTCGAAGGTTGGAGCCTGCCGTTTCTCCAGCTCCACACTTTAAAACCCTTATAACTTCGTGTTGGAAGTGGTACAAACGAAAATGTTTGCGGTACATTAAGGCACAAGTCTAGCACAAATCATTGGCATAGGTTTCGTTTCGAAATTTCACTTTAGGAGGTTCCCGTTTCTCCACCCCCCAGTTTAAAATCCTTATAACTTTGTACCGGAAGTGGTACAAACGAAAACTTTTGCGGTACAATCCGGCACAAACTTAGCTCAAACGATTACCATAAGTTTTGTTTTGAAATTCGTAGGTGGGGGGCTGCTGTTTCCCCAGCCCACTCTTTAAATCCCTTATAACTTCGTACGGGAAGTGGTTGAAACGAAACTTTTTGCGGTACAATACGATACAATAGTAGAACAAATGATTGCCATAGGTTTTGTTTCGAAATTCCAAGTTTGGAGGCTGATGTTTCTCCACCCCCCACTTTAATACCATTACAACTTCGTACCGGAAGTGGTACAAACGAAAGTTTTTGCGTACATTCCGGCCCAAGTGTAGCACAAACGATTGGCATAGTTTTTTGCTTCTAAATTCCAAGGTTAGAGGCGGCCGTTTCTCTAGCCCCCCACTTTAATACCCCTATAACTTCGTGCCGGAAGTGGTACAAACGAAACTTTTTGCGGTACATTCAGGCACAAACCTAGCACAAATGATTGGCATATGTTTCGTTTCGAAATTTCACTTTAGGAGGTTTCCGTTTCACCAGCCCCCCACTTTAAAACCCTTATAACCTCGTACCGAAAGTGGTACAAACGAAAATTTTTGCAATACATTTCGGCACAAACGTAGCACAAATGATTGGCATTTGTTTCCTTTTAAATTCCTATGTGGGGACTGCCGTTTCCCCAGCCCCAACTTTAAAACCCTTATAACTTCGTACCGGAAGTGTTACAAACGAAAATTTTTGCGGTACATTCCGGAATAAACGTAGGACAAACGATTTCCCTAGGTTTCGTTTCGAAATTCCAAGGTAGGGGATTGCCCTTTCCCCAGCCCCACCACCTTAAAACTCTTACAACTTCGTATCGAAAGTGGTACAAACGAACGTTTTTGCGGTACATTCCGGCACAAACGTAGCACAAACGATTTGCATAGGTTTTGTATCGAAATTCCAAGGTAGAGGGTTGCCGTTTCCCCAGCCGCCACATTAAAACTCTTACAACTTCGTATGGGAAGTGGAACAAACGAAAATTTTTGCCTTACATTCCTTCACAAACATAGCACAAACGATTGGCATAGGTTTGGTTTGGAAATTCCAAGATAGGAGCCTACCGTTTCTCCAGCCCCCACTTTAAAACCCTTATAACTTCGTACCGGAAATGGAGCAAACGAAAATTTTTGCGCTACATTCCGGCACAAACGTAGCACAAACGATTGGCATAGGTTTCGTTTCGAAATTCCAGGGTAGGGGATTGCCCTTTCCCCAGCCCCAACACCTTAAAACTCTTACAACTTCGTATCGAAAATGGTAAAAACGAAAGTTTTTGCGGTACATTCCGGAACAAACGTAGCACAAACGATTGGCGTAGGTTTTGTTTCGAAATTCCAAGGGAGGAGGTTGCCGTTTCACCAGCTCCCACATTAAAACTCTTACAACTTCGTAGCGGAAGTGGTACAATCGAAAATTTCTGCCTTACATTCCTTCACAAACGTAGCACAAACGATTGGCATAGTTTTTGTTTGTAAATTCAAAGGTTGGAGGCTGCCATTTTTCCAGCTCCCACTTTAAAACCCTTATAAATTCGTGTTGGAAGTGGTACAAACGAAAATTTTTGCGGTTTATTCAGGCACAAACCTAGCACAAACGATTGGCATAGGTTTCGTTTCGAAATTTCACTTTAAGAGGTTTCCGTTTCCCCAGCCCCCCACTTTAAAACCCTTATAACTTCGTACCGGAAGTGGTACAAACGAAAATTGTTGCTGTACTATCCGGCACAAAGGTAGCACAAACGATTGAGATAAGTTTTATTTTGAAATTCCTATGTGGGGCTCTGCCGTTTCGTTAGCCCCCCACTTTAAAACCCTTATAACTTCGTACCGGAAGTGGTACAAACGAAATTTTTTGCGGTACATTCAGGCACAAACCTAGCTCAAACGATTGGTATAGGTTTCGTTTCGAAATTTCACTTTAGGAGGTTTCCGTTTCTCCAGCCCCCCACTTTAAAACCCTTATAACTTCGTACTGGAAGTGGTACAAACGAAAATTTTTGCGGTACATTCCGGAACAAACGTAGCACAAACGATTGGCATAGGTATTGTTTCGAAATTGCAGGGTAGGGGGTTGCCGTTTTCCTAGTTCCCACATTAAAACTCTTAAAACTTCGTACCGGAAGTGGTAGAAACGAAAACTTTTGCTGTACATTCCGGCACAAACGTAGCACAAACGATTACCATAGGTTTTGTTTTGAAATTCGTAGGTGGGGGGCTGCCGTTTTCCCAGCAATCACTTGAAATCCCTTATAACTTCGTACCGGAAATGGTACAAACGAACATTTTTGCGGTACAATCCGGCACGAACGTAGCACAAACGATTGGCAGAGGTTTTGTTTTGAAATCTTTAGGTGGAGCTGCCGTTTTCTTAGCCCCACACTTTGAAACCCTTGTAACTTCGTACCGGAAGTGCTACAACCGAAAATATTTGCCTTACCTTCCGGCGCAAGCGTAGCATAAACGAAATTCATAGTTTTTGTTTCTAAATTCCAAGGTTAGAGGCTGCCGTTTCTCCAGCCCCCCACTTTAAAACTCTTATAACTTCGTGCCGGAAATGGTACAAACGAAAATTTTTGTGGTACATTCAGGCACATACCTAGCACAAACGATTGGCATATGTTTCGTTTCGAAATTTCACTTTAGGAAGTTTCCGTTTCACCAGCCTCCCACTTTAAAACCCTTATAACTTTGTACCGAAAGTAGTACAAACGAAAATTTTTGCGGTACATTTCGGCACAAACGTAGCACAAATGATTGGCATAAGTTTTCTTTTGAAATTCCAAGGTAGGGAGTAGCCGTTTCCACAGCGGCCACATTAAAACTCTTACAACTTCGTATCGAAAGTGGTACAAACGAAAGTTTTTGCGGTCCATTCCGGCACAAACGATTGCCATAGGTTCAGTTTTGAAATTCCTAGCTGGGGGGCTGCTGTTTCCCCAGCAATCATTTTAAATCCCTTATAACTTCCTACTGGAAGTGGTAGAAACGAAAATTTGTTCGGTACAATCCGGCACAAACGTAGCACAAACGATTAGAGTAGGTTTTGTTTTGAAATTCCTAGGTGGGGCTGCCGTTTCTTAGCCCCCCACTTTGAAACCCTTATAACTTCGTACCGGAAGTTGTACAAACGAAAATTTTTGCCTTACATTCCGGCACAAGTGTAGCGCAAACGATTGGCATAGTTTTTGTTTCTAAATTCCAAGGTTGGAGGTTGCCGTTTCTCCACCCCCCACTTTAAAACCCTTATAACTTCGTGCCGGAAGTGCTACCAAAGAACATTTTTGCGGTACATTCAGGCACAAACCTAGAAGAAACGATTGGCATATGTTTCATTTCGAAATTTCATTTTATTGGGTTTCCGTTTCACTAGCCCCCACTTTAAAATCTTTATAACTTCGTACCAGAGGTGGTACAAACGAAAATTTTTGCCATATATTCCTTCACAAACGTAGCACAAACGATTGGCATAGTTTTTGTTTGTAAATTCAAAGGTTGGAGGCTGCCATTTTTCCAGCTCCCACTTTAAAACCCTTATAAATTCGTGTTGGAAGTGGTATAAACGAAAATTTTTGCGGTTTACTCAGGCACAAACCTAGCAGAAACGATTGGGATAGGCTTGGTTTGGAAATTCCAAGTTTGGAGCATGCCGTTTCTATAGCCCCCCCACTTTAAAACCCTTATAACTTCGTACCGAAAATGGTAAAAACGAAAGTTTTTGCGGTACATTCCGGAACTAACGTAGCACAAACGATTGGCATAGGTTTTGTTTCGAAATTCCAAGGGAGGAGGTTGCCGTTTCACCAGCTCCCACATTAAAACTCTTACAACTTCGTACCGGAAGTGGTACAATCGAAAATTTCTGCCTTACATTCCTTCACAAACGTAGCACAAACGATTGGCATAGTTTTTGTTTGTAAATTCAAAGGTTGGAGGCTGCCATTTTTCCAGCTCCCACTTTAAAACCCTTATAAATTCGTGTTGGAAGTGGTACAAACGAAAATTTTTGCGGTTTACTCAGGCACAGACCTAGCACAAACGATTGGCATAGGTTTCGTTTCGAAATTTCACTTTAAGAGGTTTCCGTTTCTCCAGCCCCCCACTTTAAAACCCTTATAACTTCGTACCGGGAGTGGTAGAAACGAAAACTCTTGCGGTACTATCCGGCACAAATGTAGCACAAACGATTGAGATAAGTTTTATTTTGAAATTCCTATGTGGGGGGCTGAAGTTTTTTTAGCCCCCCACTTTAAAACCCTTATAACTTCGTACCGGAAGTGGTACAAACGAAAATTTTTGCGGTACATTCAGGCACAAACCTAGCCCAAACGATTGGCATAGGTTTCGTTTCGAAATTTCACTTTAGGAGGTTTCCGTTTCTCCAGCCCCGTACTTTAAAACCCTTATAACATCGTACCGGAAGTGGTACAAACGAAAACTTTTGCGGTACATTCAGGCACAAACATAGCACAAACGATTGGTATAGGGTTCGTTTCGAAATTTCTTTTTAGGAGGTTTCCGTTTCTCGAGCCCCCATTTTAAAACCCTTATAACTTCGTACCGGAAGTGGTACAAACGAAAATTTTTTAGGTACATTCCGGCACAAACGTAGCACAAACGATTACCATAGGTTTTGTTTCGAAATTCCAAGGTACGGGGTTGCCGTTTCCCCAGCCGCCACATTAAAACTCTTACAACTTCGTATGGAAAGTGGTAAAAAGGAAAGTTTTTGAGTTCCATTCCGGCACAAACGATTGGCATAGGATTAGTTTTGAAATTCCTAGGTGGGGCGCTGCCGCTTCCCCAGCAATCATTTTAAATCCCTTATAACTTCCTACTGGAAGTGGTAGCAACGAAAATTTCTTCGGTACAATCCGGCAGAAACGTAGCACAAACGATTGACGTAGGTTTTGTTTTGAAATTCCTAGGTGGGGCTGCCGTTTCTTCGTTCCCACTTTGAAACCCCTATAACTTCGTACCGGAAGTGGTACAAACGAAAGTTTTTGCGTACATTCCGGCACAAACGTAGCACAAACGATTGGAATAAGTTTTGTTTTTAAATTACTATGTGGGGGCTGCCCTTTCCCCAGCCCCAACTTTAAAACCCTTATAACTTCGTACAGCAAGTGGTAAAAACTAAAGTTTTTGCGGTACATTCCGGCACAAATGTAGCACAAACGATTGGCATAGGTTTTGTTTCGAAATTCCAAGATAGGAGTTTGCTGTTTCCCCAGTCCCCACATTAAAACTCTTAGAACTTCGTACGGGAAGTGGAACAAACGAAAATTTTTCCTTACATTCCTTCACAAATGTAGCACAAACGATTGGCATAGGTTTGGTTTGGAAATTCCAAGTTTGCAGCCTGCCGTTTCTCCAGCCCCCCCACTTTAAAACCCATATAACTTCGTGCCGGAAGTGGTACAATCAAAAATTGTTGCGGTACTATCCGGCACAAAGGTAGCACAAACGATTGAGATAAGTTTTATTTTGAAATTCCTATGTGGGGCTCTGCCGTTTCCTTAGCTCCCCACTTTAAAACCCTTATAACTTCGTACCGGAAGTGGTAAAAACGAAAATTTTTGCGGTACATTCAGGCACAAAGCTAGAACAAACGATTGGTATAGGTTTCGTTTCGAAATTTCACATTAGGAGGTTTCCGTTTCTCCAGCCCCCCACTTTAAAACCCTTATAACTTCGTACCGGAAGTGGTAAAAACGAAAATTTTTGCGGTACTATCCGGCACAAAGGTAGCACAAACGATTGAGATAAGTTTTATTTTGAAATTCCTATGTGGGGCTCTGCCGTTTCCTTAGCTCCCCACTTTAAAACCCTTATAACTTCGTACCGGAAGTGGTAAAAACGAAAATTTTTGCGGTACATTCAGGCACAAAGCTAGAACAAACGATTGGTATAGGTTTCGTTTCGAAATTTCACATTAGGAGGTTTCCGTTTCTCCAGCCCCCCACTTTAAAACCCTTATAACTTCGTACCGAAAGTGGTACAAACGAAAATTTTTGCGGTACATTCCGGAACAAACGTAGCACAAACGATTGGCATAGGTATTGTTTCGAAATTCCAGGGTAGGGGGTTGCCGTTTCCCTAGATCCCACATTAAAACTCTTAAAACTTCGTACCGGAAGTGGTAGAAATGAAAACTTTTGCGGTACATTCCAGCACAAACGATTACCATAGGTTTTGTTTTGAAATTCGTAGGTGGGGCAGTGTCTCCAGCCTTCCACATTAATACCCTTATAACTTCGTGCCGGAAATGGTACAAACGAAAATTTTTGTGGTACATTCAGGCACAAACCCAGCACAAACGATTGACATATGTTTCGTTTCGAAATTTCACTTTAGGAGGTTTTCGTTTCACCAGCCTCCCACTTTAAAACCCTTATAACTCTGTACCGAAAGTAGTACAAACGAAAGTTTTTGCGGTCCATTCCGGAACAAATGATTGCCATAGGTTTAGTTTTGAAATTCCTAGGTGGGGGGCTGCTGTTTCCCCAGCAATCATTTTGAATCCCTTATAACTTCCTACTGGAAGTGGTAGAAACGAAAATTTGTTCGGTACAATCCGGCACAAACGTAGCACAAACGATTGGCGTAGGTTTTGTTTTGAAATTCCTAGGTGGGGCTGCCGTTTCTTAGCCCCCCACTTTGAAACCCTTATAACTTCGTACCGGAAGTTGTACAAACGAAAATTTTTGCCTTACATTCCGGCACAAGTGTAGCGCAAACGATTGGCATAGTTTTGGTTTCTAAATTCCAAGGTTGGAGGTTGCCGTTTCTCCAGCCCCGCACTTTAAAACAATTATAACTTCCTGCCGGAAGTGATACCAAAGAACATTTTTGCGGTGCATTCAGGCACAAACCTAGCACAAACGATTGGCATATGTTTCATTTCGAAATTTCATTTTAGGGGGTTTCCGTTTCACTAGCCCCCACTTTAAAATCTTTATAACTTCGTACCAGAGGTGGTACAAACGAAAATTTTTACCTTACATTCCTTCACAAACGTAGCACAAACGATTGGGATAGGTTTGGTTTTAAAATTCCAAGTTTGGAGCATGCCGTTTCTCTAGCCCCCCACTTTAAAACCCTTATAACTTCGTACCGAAAATGGTAAAAACGAAAGTTTTTGCGGTACATTCCGGAACAAACGTAGCACAAACGATTGGCATAGGTATTGTTTCGAAATTCCAAGGGAGGAGGTTGCCGTTTCACCAGCTCCCACATTAAAACTCTTACAACTTCGTACCGGAAGTGGTACAATCGAAAATTTCTGTCTTACATTCCTTCATAAACGTAGCACAAACGATTTGCATAGTTTTTGTTTGTAAATTCAAAGGTTGGAGGCTGCCATTTCTCCAGCTCCCACTTTAAAACCCTTATAAATTCGTGTTGGAAGTGATACAAACGAAAATTTTTGCGGTTTATTCAGGCACAAACATAGCCCAAACGATTGGCATATGTTTCGTTTCGAAATTTCACTTTAAGAGGTTTCCGTTTCTCCAGCCCCCACTTTAAAACCCTTATAACTTCGTACCGGAAGTGGTAGAAACGAAAACTCTTGCGGTACTATCCGGCACAAATGTAGCACAAACGATTGAGATAAGTTTTATTTTGAAATTCCTATGTGGGGGGCTGCCGTTTCCTTAGCCCCCCACTTTAAAACCCTTATAACTTCGTACCGGAAGTGGTACAAACGAAAACTTTTGCGGTACGTTCAGGCACAAACATAGCACAAACGATTGGTATAGGTTTCGTTTCGAAATTTCACTTTAGGAGGTTTCCGTTTCTCGAGCCCCCATTTTAAAACCCTTATAACATCGTACCGAAAGTGGTACAAACGAAAATTTTTCCGGTATATTCTGGCACAAACGTAGCACAAACGATTGGCATAGGTTTTGTTTCGAAATTCCAAGGTAGGGGGTAGCCGTTTCCCCAGACGCCACATTAAAACTCTTACAACTTCGTATCGAAAGTGGTACAAACGAAAGTTTTTGCGGTCCATTCCGGCACAAATGATTGCCATAGGTTTAGTTTTGAAATTCCTAGGTGGGGGGCTGCTGTTTCCCCAGCAATCATTTTAAATCCCTTATAACTTCCTACTGGAAGTGGTAGAAACGAAAATTCGTTCGGTACAATCCGGCACAAACGTAGCACAAACGATTGGCGTAGGTTTTGTTTTGAAATTCCTAGGTGGGGCTGCCGTTTCTTAGCCCCCCACTTTGAAACCCTTATAACTTCGTACCGGAAGTTGTACAAACGAAAATTTTTGCCTTACATTCCGGCACAAGTGTAGCGCAAACGATTGGCATAGTTTTGGTTTCTAAATTCCAAGGTTGGAGGTTGCCGTTTCTCCAGCCCCGCACTTTAAAACAATTATAACTTCCTGCCGGAAGTGATACCAAAGAACATTTTTGCGGTACATTCAGGCACAAACCTAGCACAAACGATTGGCATATGTTTCATTTCGAAATTTCATTTTAGGGGGTTTCCGTTTCACTAGCCCCCACTTTAAAATCTTTATAACTTCGTACCAGAGGTGGTACAAACGAAAATTTTTACCTTACATTCCTTCACAAACGTAGCACAAACGATTGGGATAGGTTTGGTTTTAAAATTCCAAGTTTGGAGCATGCCGTTTCTCTAGCCCCCCACTTTAAAACCCTTATAACTTCGTACCGAAAATGGTAAAAACGAAAGTTTTTGCGGTACATTCCGGAACAAACGTAGCACAAACGATTGGCATAGGTATTGTTTCGAAATTCCAAGGGAGGAGGTTGCCGTTTCACCAGCTCCCACATTAAAACTCTTACAACTTCGTACCGGAAGTGGTACAATCGAAAATTTCTGTCTTACATTCCTTCATAAACGTAGCACAAACGATTTGCATAGTTTTTGTTTGTAAATTCAAAGGTTGGAGGCTGCCATTTCTCCAGCTCCCACTTTAAAACCCTTATAAATTCGTGTTGGAAGTGATACAAACGAAAATTTTTGCGGTTTATTCAGGCACAAACATAGCCCAAACGATTGGCATATGTTTCGTTTCGAAATTTCACTTTAAGAGGTTTCCGTTTCTCCAGCCCCCACTTTAAAACCCTTATAACTTCGTACCGGAAGTGGTAGAAACGAAAACTCTTGCGGTACTATCCGGCACAAATGTAGCACAAACGATTGAGATAAGTTTTATTTTGAAATTCCTATGTGGGGGGCTGCCGTTTCCTTAGCCCCCCACTTTAAAACCCTTATAACTTCGTACCGGAAGTGGTACAAACGAAAACTTTTGCGGTACGTTCAGGCACAAACATAGCACAAACGATTGGTATAGGTTTCGTTTCGAAATTTCACTTTAGGAGGTTTCCGTTTCTCGAGCCCCCATTTTAAAACCCTTATAACATCGTACCGAAAGTGGTACAAACGAAAATTTTTCCGGTATATTCTGGCACAAACGTAGCACAAACGATTGGCATAGGTTTTGTTTCGAAATTCCAAGGTAGGGGGTAGCCGTTTCCCCAGACGCCACATTAAAACTCTTACAACTTCGTATCGAAAGTGGTACAAACGAAAGTTTTTGCGGTCCATTCCGGCACAAATGATTGCCATAGGTTTAGTTTTGAAATTCCTAGGTGGGGGGCTGCTGTTTCCCCAGCAATCATTTTAAATCCCTTATAACTTCCTACTGGAAGTGGTAGAAACGAAAATTCGTTCGGTACAATCCGGCACAAACGTAGCACAAACGATTGGAGTAGGTTTTGTTTTGAAATTCCTAGGCGGGGCTGCCGTTTCTTAGCCCCCTACTTTGAAACCCTTATAACTTCGTACCGGAAGTTGTACAAACGAAATTTTTTTCCTTACATTCCGGCACAAGTGTAGCGCAAACGATTGGCAAAGTTTTTGTTTCTAATTCCAAGGTTGGAGGTTGCCGTTTCTCCAGCCCCGCACTTTAAAACCCTTATAACTTCGTGCCGGAAGTGATACAAACGAACATGTTTGCGGTACAATCCGGCACGAACGTAGCACAAACGATTGGCATAGGTTTTGTTTTGAAATTTTTAGTTGGAGCTTCCGTTTCCTTAGCCCCACACTTTGAAACCCTTGTAACTTCGTACCGGAAGTGGTACAACCGAAACTTTTTGCCTTACATTCCGGCGCAAGCGTAGCATAAACGATTGGCATAGTTTCTGTTTCTAAATTCCAAGGTTAGAGGCTGCCGTTTCTCCAGCCCCCACTTTAAAAATCTTATAACTTTGTGCCGGAAATGGTACAAACGAAAATTTTTGTCGTACATTCAGGCACAAACCTAGCACAGCGATTGGCATATGTTTCGTTTCGAAATTTCACTTTAGGAGGTTTCCGTTTCTCCAGCCCCCCACTTTAAAACCCTTATAACATCGTACCGAAAGTGGTTCAAACGAAAATTTTTGCGGTACATTTCGGCACAAACGTAGCACAAACGATTTGCATAGGTTTTGTTACGAAATTCCAAGGTGGGGGGTAGCCGTTTCCCCAGCCGCCACATTAAAACTCTTACAACTTCGTATCGAAAGTGGTACAAACGAAAGTTTTTGCGGTCCATTCCTGCACAAATGATTGCCATAGGTTTAGTTTTGAAATTCCTAGGTGGGGGGCTGCCGTTTCCCCAGCAATCATTTTAAATCCCTTATAACTTCCTACTGGAAGTGGTAGAAACGAAAATTTGTCGGTACAATTAGGCACAAACGTAGCACAAACGATTGGAGTAGGTTTTGTTTTGAAATTCCTAGGCGGGGCTGCCGTTTCTTAGCCCCCCACTTTGAAACCCTTATAACTTCGTACCGGAAGTTGTACAAACGAAATTTTTTGCCTTACATTCCGGCACAAGTGTAGCGCAAAGGATTGGCATCGTTTTTGTTTCTAAATTCCTATGTTGGAGGTTGCCGTTTCTCCAGCCCCCCACTTTAAAACCTTTATAACTTCGTGCCGGAAGTGATACAGACGAACATTTTTGCGGTACATTCAGGCACAAATCTAGCACAAACGACTGGTATATGTTTCGTTTCGAAATTTCATTTTAGGGGGTTTCCGTTTCACCAGCCCCCCACTTTAAAATCTTTATAACTTCGTACCAGAGGTGGTAGAAACGAAAATTTTTGCGGTACATTCCGGCACAAACGAAGCACAAATGATTTACCTAAGTTTTGTTTTGAAATTCCTACGGGGGGGCTGCCGTTCCCTAGCCCCCCACTTTAAAACCCTTATAACTTCTTGCCGGAAGTGATACAAACGAAAATTTTTGCTTTACATTCATGCACAAACCTAGCACAGACGATTGGCCTAAGTTTTATTTTAAAATTCCTATGGGGGGCTGCCGTTCCCTATCCCCCACTTTAAAACACTTATAACTTCGTACCCGAAGTGGTACAAACGAAAATTTTTGCTTTACATTCCGGCACAAACGTAGCACAAACGATTGCCATAGGTTTCGTTTCGAAATTCCAAGGTAGGGGATTGCCCTTTCCCCAGCCCCTCCACTTTAAAACTCTTACAACTTCGTACCGGAAATGGTACAAACGAAACTTTTTGTGGTACATTCCGGCGCAAACGTAGCACAAACGATTGGCATAGGTTTTGTTTGGAAATTCCAAGTTTGGAGGCTGCCGTTTCTCAAACCCCCACATTAAAACCATTATAACTTCGTACCGGAAGTGGTACAAACCAAAGATTTTGCGGTACGTTCCGGCACAAACGTAGCACAAACGATTGGCAGAGGTTTTGTTTCGAAATTCCAAGGTAGGGGGTTGCCGTTTTCCCAGCCCCCACATTAAAACTCTTACAACTTCGTACCGGAAGTGGTGCAAACGAAAACTTTTGCGATACATTCCGGAACAAACCTAGCACAAACGATTGGCATAGGTATTGTTTCGAAATTGCATGGTAGGGGGTTGCCGTTTTCCTAGTTCCCACATTAAAACTCTTAAAACTTCGTACCGGAAGTGGTAGAAACGAAAACTTTTGCTGTACATTCCGGCACAAACGTAGCACAAACGATTACCATAGGTTTTGTTTTGAAATTCGTAGGTGGGGGGCTGCCGTTTTCCCAGCAATCACTTGAAATCCCTTATAACTTCGTACCGGAAATGGTACAAACGAACATTTTTGCGGTACAATCCGGCACGAACGTAGCACAAACGATTGGCAGAGGTTTTGTTTTGAAATCTTTAGGTGGAGCTGCCGTTTTCTTAGCCCCACACTTTGAAACCCTTGTAACTTCGTACCGGAAGTGCTACAACCGAAAATATTTGCCTTACCTTCCGGCGCAAGCGTAGCATAAACGAAATTCATAGTTTTTGTTTCTAAATTCCAAGGTTAGAGGCTGCCGTTTCTCCAGCCCCCCACTTTAAAACCCTTATAACTTCGTGCCGGAAATGGTACAAACGAAAATTTTTGTGGTACATTCAGGCACATACCTAGCACAAACGATTGGCATATGTTTCGTTTCGAAATTTCACTTTAGGAAGTTTCCGTTTCACCAGCCTCCCACTTTAAAACCCTTATAACTTTGTACCGAAAGTAGTACAAACGAAAATTTTTGCGGTACATTTCGGCACAAACGTAGCACAAATGATTGGCATAAGTTATCTTTTGAAATTCCAAGGTAGGGAGTAGCCGTTTCCCCAGCCGCCACATTAAAACTCTTACAACTTCGTATCGAAAGTGGTACAAACGAAAGTTTTTGCGGTCCATTCCGGCACAAACGATTGCCATAGGTTCAGTTTTGAAATTCCTAGCTGGGGGGCTGCTGTTTCCCCAGCAATCATTTTAAATCCCTTATAACTTCCTACTGGAAGTGGTAGAAACGAAAATTTGTTCGGTACAATCCGGCACAAACGTAGCACAAACGATTAGAGTAGGTTTTGTTTTGAAATTCCTAGGTGGGGCTGCCGTTTCTTAGCCCCCCACTTTGAAACCCTTATAACTTCGTACCGGAAGTTGTACAAACGAAAATTTTTGCCTTACATTCCGGCACAAGTGTAGCGCAAACGATTGGCATAGTTTTTGTTTCTAAATTCCAAGGTTGGAGGTTGCCGTTTCTCCAGCCCCCCACTTTAAAACCCTTATAACTTCGTGTTGGAAGTGGTATAAACGAAAATTTTTGCGGTTTACTCAGGCACAAACCTAGCACAAACGATTGGGATAGGCTTGGTTTGGAAATTCCAAGTTTGGAGCATGCCGTTCCTATAGCCCCCCCACTTTAAAACCCTTATAACTTCGTACCGAAAATGGTAAAAACGAAAGTTTTTGCGGTACATTCCGGAACTAACGTAGCACAAACGATTGGCATAGGTTTTGTTTCGAAATTCCATGGGAGGAGGTTGCCGTTTCACCAGCTCCCACATTAAAACTCTTACAACTTCGTACCGGAAGTGGTACAATCGAAAATTTCTGCCTTACATTCCTTCACAAACGTAGCACAAACGATTGGCATAGTCTTTGTTTGTAAATTCAAAGGTTGGAGGCTGCCATTTTTCCAGCTCCCACTTTAAAACCCTTATAAATTCGTGTTGGAAGTGGTACAAACGAAAATTTTTGCGGTTTACTCAGGCACAAACCTAGCACAAACGATTGGCATAGGTTTCGTTTCGAAATTTCACTTTAAGAGGTTTCCGTTTCTCCAGCCCCCCACTTTAAAACCCTTATAACTTCGTACCGGAAGTGGTAGAAACGAAAACTCTTGCGGTACTATCCGGCACAAATGTAGCACAAACGATTGAGATAAGTTTTATTTTGAAATTCCTATGTGGGGGGCTGCCGTTTTTTTAGCCCCCCACTTTAAAACCCTTATAACTTCGTACCGGAAGTGGTACAAACGAAAATTTTTGCGGTACATTCAGGCACAAACCTAGCCCAAACGATTGGCATAGGTTTCGTTTCGAAATTTCACTTTAGGAGGTTTCCGCTTCTCCAGCCCCGTACTTTAAAACCCTTATAACATCGTACCGGAAGTGGTACAGCGAAAACTTTTGCGGTACATTCAGGCACAAACATAGCACAAACGATTGGTATAGGTTTCGTTTCGAAATTTCATTTTAGGAGGTTTCCGTTTCTCGAGCCCCCATTTTAAAACCCTTATAACTTCGTACCGGAAGTGGTACAAACGAAAATTTTTTAGGTACATTCTGGCACAAACGTAGCACAAACGATTACCATAGGTTTTGTTTCGAAATTCCAAGGTACGGGGTTGCCGTTTCCCCAGCCGCCACATTAAAACTCTTACAACTTCGTATGGAAAGTGGTAAAAACGAAAGTTTTTGAGTTCCATTCCGGCACAAACGATTGGCATAGGTTTAGTTTTGAAATTCCTAGGTGGGGCGCTGCCGCTTCCCCAACAATCATTTTAAATCCCTTATAACTTCCTACTGGAAGTGGTAGCAACGAAAATTTCTTCGGTACAATCCGGCAGAAACGTAGCACAAACGATTGACGTAGGTTTTGTTTTGAAATTCCTAGGTGGGGCTGCCGTTTCTTCGTTCCCACTTTGAAACCCCTATAACTTCGTACCGGAAGTGGTACAAACGAAAGTTTTTGCGTACATTCCGGCACAAACGTAGCACAAACGATTGGAATAAGTTTTGTTTTTAAATTACTATGTGGGGGCTGCCCTTTCCCCAGCCCCAACTTTAAAACCCTTATAACTTCGTACAGCAAGTGGCAAAAACTAAAGTTTTTGCGGTACATTCCGGCACAAATGTAGCACAAACGATTGGCATAGGTTTTGTTTCGAAATTCCAAGATAGGAGTTTGCTGTTTCCCCAGTCCCCACATTAAAACTCTTAGAACTTCGTACGGGAAGTGGAACAAACGAAAATTTTTCCTTACATTCCTTCACAAATGTAGCACAAACGATTGGCATAGGTTTGGTTTGGAAATTCCAAGTTTGCAGCCAGCCGTTTCTCCAGCCCCCCCACTTTAAAACCCATATAACTTCGTGCCGGAAGTGGTACAATCGAAAATTTTTGCGGTTTATTCCGGCACAAACCTAGCACAAACGATTGGCATAGGTTTCGTTTCGAAATTTCACTTTAAGAGGTTTCCTTTTCCCCAGCCCCCCACTTTAAAACCCTTATAACTTCGTACCGGAAGTGGTACAAACGAAAATTGTTGCGGTACTATCCGGCACAAAGGTAGCACAAACGATTGAGATAAGTTTTATTTTGAAATTCCTATGTGGGGCTCTGCCGTTTCCTTAGCTCCCCACTTTAAAACCCTTATAACTTCGTACCGGAAGTGGTAAAAACGAAAATTTTTGCGGTACATTCAGGCACAAAGCTAGAACAAACGATTGGTATAGGTTTCGTTTCGAAATTTCACATTAGGAGGTTTCCGTTTCTCCAGCCCCCCACTTTAAAACCCTTATAACTTCGTACCGAAAGTGGTACAAACGAAAATTTTTGCGGTACATTCCGGAACAAACGTAGCACAAACGATTGGCATAGGTATTGTTTCGAAATTCCAGGGTAGGGGGTTGCCGTTTCCCTAGATCCCACATTAAAACTCTTAAAACTTCGTACCGGAAGTGGTAGAAATGAAAACTTTTGCGGTACATTCCGGCACAAACGTAGCACAAACGATTACCATAGGTTTTGTTTTGAAATTCGTAGGTGGGGCCTGCCGTTTCCCCAGCAATCACTTGAAATCCCTTATAACTTCCTACCGGAAATGGTAGAAACGAACATTTTTGCGGTAATATCCGGCACGAACGTAGCACAAACGATTGGCATAGGTTTTGTTTTGAAATTCCTAGGTGGAGCTGCCGTTTCCTTAGCCCCACACTTTGAAACCCTTGTAACTTCGTACCGGAAGTGCTACAACCGAAAATTTTTGCCTTACATTCCGGCTCAAGCGTAGCATAAACGATTGGCATAGTTTTTGTTTCTAAATTCCAAGGTTTCGGGCTGCAGTGTCTCCAGCCTTCCACATTAATACCCTTATAACTTCGTGCCGGAAATGGTACAAACGAAAATTTTTGTGGTACATTCAGGCACAAACCTAGCACAAACGATTGACATATGTTTCGTTTCGAAATTTCACTTTAGGAGGTTTCCGTTTCACCAGCCTCCCACTTTAAAACCCTTATAACTCTGTACCGAAAGTAGTACAATCGAAAATTTTTGCGGTACATTTCGGCACAACGTAGCACAAATGATTGACATAAGTTTTCTTTTGAAATTCCCATGTAGGGACTGCCGTTTCCCCAGCCCCCACTTTAAACCCCTTATAACTTCGTACCGAAAGTGGTAAAAACGAAAGTTTTTTGCGGAACATTCCGGAATAAACGTAGGACAAACGATTTCCTTAGGTTTCGTTTCGAAATTCCAAGTTAGGGGATTGCCCTTTCCCCAGCCCCACCACCTTAAAACTCTTACAACTTCGTATCGAAAGTGGTACAAACGAAAGTTTTTGCGGTACATTCCGACACAAACGTAGCACAAACGATTTGCATAGGTTTTGTTTCGAAATTCCAAGGTAGGGGGTAGCCGTTTCCCCAGCCGCCACATTGAAACTCTTACAACGTCGTATCGAAAGTGGTACAAACGAAAGTTTTTGCGGTCCATTCCGGAACAAATGATTGCCATAGGTTTAGTTTTGAAATTCCTAGGTGGGGGGCTGCTGTTTCCCCAGCAATCATTTTGAATCCCTTATAACTTCCTACTGGAAGTGGTAGAAACGAAAATTTGTTCGGTACAATCCGGCACAAACGTAGCACAAACGATTGGCGTAGGTTTTGTTTTGAAATTCCTAGGTGGGGCTGCCGTTTCTTAGCCCCCCACTTTGAAACCCTTATAACTTCGTACCGGAAGTTGTACAAACGAAAATTTTTGCCTTACATTCCGGCACAAGTGTAGCGCAAACGATTGGCATAGTTTTGGTTTCTAAATTCCAAGGTTGGAGGTTGCCGTTTCTCCAGCCCCGCACTTTAAAACAATTATAACTTCCTGCCGGAAGTGATACCAAAGAACATTTTTGCGGTACATTCAGGCACAAACCTAGCACAAACGATTGGCATATGTTTCATTTCGAAATTTCATTTTAGGGGGTTTCCGTTTCACTAGCCCCCACTTTAAAATCTTTATAACTTCGTACCAGAGGTGGTACAAACGAAAATTTTTACCTTACATTCCTTCACAAACGTAGCACAAACGATTGGGATAGGTTTGGTTTTAAAATTCCAAGTTTGGAGCATGCCGTTTCTCTAGCCCCCCACTTTAAAACCCTTATAACTTCGTACCGAAAATGGTAAAAACGAAAGTTTTTGCGGTACATTCCGGAACAAACGTAGCACAAACGATTGGCATAGGTATTGTTTCGAAATTCCAAGGGAGGAGGTTGCCGTTTCACCAGCTCCCACATTAAAACTCTTACAACTTCGTACCGGAAGTGGTACAATCGAAAATTTCTGTCTTACATTCCTTCATAAACGTAGCACAAACGATTTGCATAGTTTTTGTTTGTAAATTCAAAGGTTGGAGGCTGCCATTTCTCCAGCTCCCACTTTAAAACCCTTATAAATTCGTGTTGGAAGTGATACAAACGAAAATTTTTGCGGTTTATTCAGGCACAAACATAGCCCAAACGATTGGCATATGTTTCGTTTCGAAATTTCACTTTAAGAGGTTTCCGTTTCTCCAGCCCCCACTTTAAAACCCTTATAACTTCGTACCGGAAGTGGTAGAAACGAAAACTCTTGCGGTACTATCCGGCACAAATGTAGCGCAAACGATTGAGATAAGTTTTATTTTGAAATTCCTATGTGGGGGGCTGCCGTTTCTCGAGCCCCCATTTTAAAACCCTTATAACATCGTACCGAAAGTGGTACAAACGAAAATTTTTCCGGTATATTCTGGCACAAACGTAGCACAAACGATTGGCATAGGTTTTGTTTCGAAATTCCAAGGTAGGGGGTAGCCGTTTCCTTAGACGCCACATTAAAACTCTTACAACTTCGTATCGAAAGTGGTACAAACGAAAGTTTTTGCGGTCCATTCCGGCACAAATGATTGCCATAGGTTTAGTTTTGAAATTCCTAGGTGGGGGCTGCTGTTTCCCCAGCAATCATTTTAAATCCCTTATAACTTCCTACTGGAAGTGGTAGAAACGAAAATTTGTTCGGTACAATCCGGCACAAACGTAGCACAAACGATTGGAGTAGGTTTTGTTTTGAAATTCCTAGGCGGGGCTGCCGTTTCTTAGCCCCCTACTTTGAAACCCTTATAACTTCGTACCGGAAGTTGTACAAACGAAATTTTTTGCCTTACATTCCGGCACAAGTGTAGCGCAAACGATTGGCAAAGTTTTTGTTTCTAATTCCAAGGTTGGAGGTTGCCGTTTCTCCAGCCCCGCACTTTAAAACCCTTATAACTTCGTGCCGGAAGTGATACAAACGAACATGTTTGCGGTACAATCCGGCACGAACGTAGCACAAACGATTGGCATAGGTTTTGTTTTGAAATTTTTAGTTGGAGCTTCCGTTTCCTTAGCCCCACACTTTGAAACCCTTGTAACTTCGTACCGGAAGTGGTACAACCGAAAATTTTTGCCTTACATTCCGGCGCAAGCGTAGCATAAACGATTGGCATAGTTTCTGTTTCTAAATTCCAAGGTTAGAGGCTGCCGTTTCTCCAGCCCCCACTTTAAAACCCTTATAACTTTGTGCCGGAAATGGTACAAACGAAAATTTTTGTCGTACATTCAGGCACAAACCTAGCACAGCGATTGGCATATGTTTCGTTTCGAAATTTCACTTTAGGAGGTTTCCGTTTCTCCAGCCCCCCACTTTAAAACCCTTATAACATCGTACCGAAAGTGGTTCAAACGAAAATTTTTGCGGTACATTTCGGCACAAACGTAGCACAAACGATTTGCATAGGTTTTGTTTCGAAATTCCAAGGTGGGGGGTAGCCGTTTCCCCAGCCGCCACATTAAAACTCTTACAACTTCGTATCGAAAGTGGTACAAACGAAAGTTTTTGCGGTCCATTCCTGCACAAATGATTGCCATAGGTTTAGTTTTGAAATTCCTAGGTGGGGGGCTGCCGTTTCCCCAGCAATCATTTTAAATCCCTTATAACTTCCTACTGGAAGTGGTAGAAACGAAAATTTGTCGGTACAATCCGGCACAAACGTAGCACAAACGATTGGAGTAGGTTTTGTTTTGAAATTCCTAGGCGGGGCTGCCGTTTCTTAGCCCCCCACTTTGAAACCCTTATAACTTCGTACCGGAAGTTGTACAAACGAAATTTTTTGCCTTACATTCCGGATCAAGTGTAGCGCAAAGGATTGGCATCGTTTTTGTTTCTAAATTCCTATGTTGGAGGTTGCCGTTTCTCCAGCCCCCCACTTTAAAACCTTTATAACTTCGTGCCGGAAGTGATACAAACGAACATTTTTGCGGTACATTCAGGCACAAATCTAGCACAAACGACTGGTATATGTTTCGTTTCGAAATTTCATTTTAGGGGGTTTTCGTTTCACCAGCCCCCCACTTTAAAATCTTTATAACTTCGTACCAGAGGTGGTAGAAACGAAAATTTTTGCGGTACATTCCGGCACAAACGAAGCACAAATGATTTACCTAAGTTTTGTTTTGAAATTCCTACGGGGGGGCTGCCGTTCCCTAGCCCCCCACTTTAAAACCCTTATAACTTCGTGCCGGAAGTGATACAAACGAAAATTTTTGCTTTACATTCATGCACAAACCTAGCACAGACGATTGGCCTAAGTTTTATTTTAAAATTCCTATGGGGGGCTGCCGTTCCCTATCCCCCACTTTAAAACACTTATAACTTCGTACCCGAAGTGGTACAAACGAAAATTTTTGCTTTACATTCCGGCACAAACGTAGCACAAACGATTGCCATAGGTTTCGTTTCGAAATTCCAAGGTAGGGGATTGCCCTTTCCCCAGCCCCTCCACTTTAAAACTCTTACAACTTCGTACCGGAAATGGTACAAACGAAACTTTTTGTGGTACATTCCGGCGCAAACGTAGCACAAACGATTGGCATAGGTTTTGTTTGGAAATTCCAAGTTTGGAGGCTGCCGTTTCTCAAACCCCCACATTAAAACCATTATAACTTCGTACCGGAAGTGGTACAAACCAAAGTTTTTGCGGTACGTTCCGGCACAAACGTAGCACAAACGATTGGCAGAGGTTTTGTTTCGAAATTCCAAGGTAGGGGGTTGCCGTTTTCCCAGCCCCCACATTAAAACTCTTACAACTTCGTACCGGAAGTGGTACAAACGAAAACTTTTGCGGTACATTCCGGCACAAACGTAGCACAGACCTAGCATTTCCATAGGTTTTGTTTTGAAATTGTTAGGTTGCGGGGCTTCCGTTTCCCCAGCCCCCACTTTAAATCTTTTATAACTTCGTTCCGGAAGTGGTAGAAACGAAACTTTTTGCCGTACAATCCGGAACAAACGTAGCACATCGATTGGCATAGGTTTTGTTTTAAAATTCCTTGGTGGGGGCTGCCGTATCTCCAGCCCCCCACTGTAAAACCCTTATAACTTTGTATCGGAAGTGGTACAAACGAAAATTTTGTGCCTTACATTCCATCACAAACGTAGCACAAACGATTGGCATAGTTTTTGTTTCTAAATTCCAAGGTTGGAGCCTGCCGTTTCTCCAGCCGTCCCCTTCAAAACTCTTATAACTTCGTACCGGAAGTCGTACAAACGAAAATTTTTGCGGTACATTCAGGCACAAGCATAGCACAAACGAATGGTATAGGTTTCGTTTCGAAATTTCACTTTAGGAGGTTTCCGTTTCTCCAGGCTTCAACTCTAAAAACCTTATAACTTCGTACCGGAAGTGATGAACAAAGGAAGGACCCTTAATTTCCGGACATCATTACTGTATTGGAAAATAAAGAACCTAACAAATTATCTACACTCCGTACGGCGAAATACTTTTCTCTTAAAAATGGATTGTTATATAGGACTCAGCAACACCCTCAATTAGGATGCTGTATTTACTTTGCGTACCGAAATCTTTACTAGGCAAATGGTTCGAAGCTATCCATAACAACCCAATGGCACCGCACTTCGGTAATACCAAGAAATATCAGTCTGCACTTAGGAAATACTATTTTCCTAATATGAAAGCTTACATAGCCAATCGAATAAAGACATGCAATCTTTGCCAAAGTCTCAAGAAGTTACCAGCTAAACCATCGGGCCAATTGCAGCATCACCCATCTAAACCCATTGCCACTGCCTTTCAGTACTATTCAATTGGCCGGGTGCCGGTCGGATACGGAAAATTCAAACACATACTAGTTGGTGTTGAAATGTCCACGCAATATTGTGTCACCAGAGTCGTTGAAACATCACAGCAGAAGAAATTGAACAATTTCTTATATATGACATTATTCTTAAATGCGGAGCTTTTTCATACCTGTATTTGGACAGACACCCTGTACATAACGCTAAGAGGCTGCAGAACCTAGCAAAATTCTACAATTTTGAATTTAAATTTTGTCCAGTGTATGACCACAAAAATCTTGGTGTAGTGGAAACGTTCCACAGAATCATACAGAACGCTCTTAATTTTTTTTGTACAGGAAAATCAAAATCATTGGCCGAAACTAATTCCATACATAATTTTCGCAATTAATACTTCGTACAAGCCGGAACTAAATATTCAAGTTTTTTTCTTATGCATGGATATGAACCTAAGACCATCTCTGATATAGCATTACCATCAACTCCGACGTTATGGGTCAACAGAGAACATTTCAATAACATACGAGGGATCGTAAAGAATAATTTAATCGCAAGTTATAACATATTTTGAAACAGAAAAGATATTTTGACTGCAGACATCAACAAACTAATTTTGATAAGGGCCAGAAAGGGCTTGTATTTTTTCCCAATCGTCAAATTGGGATACCAGAATCATTTTCATCCAAATATGTAGGACCTCTAGAAATTATCAAGAGTTAACCCTAATCTTTATAAGATCAAATTTCCAGACTCATATCGTCAAACAATACAGGAGATTTCAGTAGACCGAATTAAGCCATTTTATGAAAATAGAGAAGACATAAAACAAGAATAAATAAGTTCTTTTTATTTTCTACACCAGCGACGATTTTTTTAAAATAAAAATGTATATAATAGCCACGGTAGAGAGCAAGATATACTATATTATCTGGAATATCTAATCGTTTAGATATTTCTCTTCATCAATTGGCAGCACGAAAAGAAAAGAGCATGATAACTAATTAAACGCATCTAAATTATTTAACTCAATTGGCAAAGAACATTGAATAACATAAAAGCATTTTAATCATTCTCACTTCTTAAAAGATAAATAAAATACTCACCACTAGGATGAAGAAAATACGAAGACAACATTTCAAACGGATAAAAACACTTTTCATAACGATACAAACATTCATTTCCTCTTTACTTTATAAAAAGCTGATTCATTATTCTCCAACTGAATGAAAGATTATAAAAAGCTGATTCATTATCCTTCAACTGAATGAAAGAATGCTGAGATCTGCATTTCCGCATTTAAAAGCCAACTGATCTTTACAAGGACAGCTAACTTTTAATTCTACATTTTCATCGATATTTTTTTCTTTTCCTCTGTGAACTACATATTGTCACCGACATTATGCAACTTGAAAATTATACAGGATGACCAGGAATCCTGAACCATCATTATCATCATCATTAGCATTTAAAATTATATTATTTTATAGAAATATACCTATCTTTAGTGCATATATTTTAGAAACTTTTACACCCTATACAGAATAACCAAGAAATCATGCCGTTCGAATCACGAACTTTCCAATATAAATTATCTTTCTATCTCTGTGTCCATAGCACATTTTTAGTACTTATAACTCTTATCATTTTATATATACTATATATCCGTCTTAGCTCGATACCAAAAATATCCAAAACGCCTCGCTTAGAAATATCTCCTCCAATTCCGATGGACACATTTAATACCAATAACATGACTAAGGAGCAACCGACATTACAGGCTCCAACACCACTCACTGTAAGTGAACCCATATATGTGTATTAAGCCAACGCTTAAAACAGCCCTACCTCGAGGGAAATGAAGTGACATTAAAATGCACCAATCCTGCCTGTGATTATGGACTAACTGTTTAGTGCTTTCTTCCGCCATGTTATTACTGCTCCTATAAGTGTTTTTTTCAGTGTTACAAGTGTTATTAATATTTTAGTGATTTTTTGTGTGATATCTCAGTGTTGCCAACCCGCATAAAAAGAAAAATAGCACTTCGGCTTATTTTTTTAAACAAACACCATATCCTATGTGATGTAAACAAACAATTCCACGCATCAGTGTTTACAAACACCACCACGTGGTTTAGCAAGAGGATCTGCCACCAGATGGATCTACAGTCACATACAGACGACAGCTTCTGGCTCCTCCCACGGAGCAGAAGACCACATCGGAGCAGTAGCGCCATAGCCACACAAAGGACCCTATAAATTGGATGTACCAGGGCAATTCAGTGCCAGTTTTCTGGTGACCCTCCTCTAGTCTGTTACGGGACTTTTGGAGTATTCTAACCCCAGGCCTCTCGTCTACTACGCCTATCCTATCTCCTGGCTTAGCCTGCTACGGGGCTCTGTCTGGGAATCCTAACCGCAGCCCCTTAGCCTACTACGGGGCTATGTTTGCCACTTAACCTAGCTCTGCCTGCTACGGAGCATTGGTTCCTTATTTCCACTCCTCTTAGCCTGCTACGGGGCTCTGTTGGAGATCTTGTCTGCAACCTTACGGACAAAGACCACCTATAAATAACCTTTGATTCTAGAGCGATTAATTTGTATAGTATTTTGTGAAAATACTTTCATAGTGGAAGCTTTTATAATAAAACTGGTAGTGGGAGTCGATTCCGGACGCTTTTTATTAAATGCTCTAACCGCAAAACCTATATGAGACAATGTTTTACAAATACAACACCTTCCTTTACACCTTTGGCTTTCTTACAACATTTTCATTATCAAACTTACCTTTAAAGTCTTTGACTGTTAGATCAATTTGAGATGCTTTTATAGAGTGCATCTTAGATTTTAGACCTATAAGTTCCTTTACAATGGTACCTTTAACCTCCTCTTCATCAACCAAATATTTTCTTTATTGGTCTGGGGTATTTTGTTCTCTCATCCTGATAGTAATCACTTGTGCCAAAGATATCAATATGGTTTTTCATGTCTTCGTACACATCTTCTGCTTGAATATGGTAAATATAGCTTTTGGTATCGGTGTAACATACTCCTATTTTGTTTTGATATTTTGGTTTCATCACATTACAATGGAAGTCATTCATTGAATACCCTGATAGGTCTAAGATACCCATTCCAACGTATATCTTTTATTGAAAGTCAATTTCGTTTTACTCATTAATATTGCATATAGATTCTCTACATAAATCATTTTATTTTTAAAATTCGGTTTAGCAATTACATTTTCTATACTTGCTGGGTCATATCTTATTTTTATTGGCTTAAATCTCTTTAGTATTCTCCATTTTCTTCTCGAATACTAAATTATGCTTGAGGTTATAAAAGTCTTTCTCAAAATCATTTGTTGTTTTAGCTCTCATCTGTGTGTTTAAAACTATGTACTTCTTTAGCCAATCTTCTTGTTCAATCTCTTTTTACCCTATGTATTTCCTTAAGTTTCAATCCAAGTGAAAGACATTGTTCTACGTTTCAATAGTAAATCACATATTTTTCTTTATCATGTAGGGTTGTTAATAGCTTTGATTGTTATGAATCAAGTGGATACATATTGTGAGAAGGTAATGGATAGTCTTCGTGATAGTAATGTTTTTCCTTGGGATACTCAAGATCTACTTCTAATATGTAACCAGTATCGGAATTATCAGGTATACTTGTGAAATCTATTTCTCTTATCTCGTCTTAGGTTAAAAATATAAATTCAATATACGATAGATATTGATTCATAGCCCAGCCGTAAATGTTATTGGCATCTAAGTGCATAATGTAAAACTCTTATTTATTCTCATCGTAATCTTCCATATACATATTGTTTGCTTTCACATATATTTTGGAATATTGGCTAATTCCACCGCTTATTCCTTTCTCTACTATCAATACCGTATCATAATATGTTAGTTGCTCTAGTTTTATATTTGTCATCTTTAACATGCATCCCGAGCTAAAACTGGGGCAGACATATACCAAGCTGAATCAAGACCATCAAGTTTAAGGCATGTTTCTCTAAAGATCCCAAATACATCTGCTGATAACAACACATCCGTTTTTCGATGTAAGTCATGGTATTGTTCGAGTTTATTAAGTTTAAATGTTTCCCATACTTGTTTTTCATGCTCATAATCCTCATCGTTTATATCTGTGTTGGTACGCTTGTTGAGGAATGCTGTCTTTGGTGGTAATTCTCTCTGCCTAAACCTATCCCAGTCACTAGCATAATCATACGGGTAAACACAATTTCTTATTACAAGTTTGAATTGCTATCCAACAGAATACAAGTGTTTTGTATGACCCATTCGTTCTGTTGTTATGTTTGATAATATTTTTCGAAACTACATGTCATAAGTCTAAATGAGTCTATTAATATTAATTTGATAGTTCCAGCATTTTTACTGAATAGTATGTATCGTTGTTCGTTATTAGGTATTAAACCTTTTTTCTTTTTTATTACATCCTAGCTCTTTTAAAACAAGTGAGAGTCATATATAGATAAGTTATGTATAATCAATGGTACAACCATAGGTACTCAAACTTTTAGATTACAATTGAGAAGCTTAGTTCCAAACATGCTAAAAGACATTTGTTTCAAAAATGAGTAAAGCACGCCAATATGTACTTCATTGGCTCTAGATATAATGTTCAATATTTTTCTGCTTCCAAAACATATTTTTCCCGAAAAAATAGCATGTAAAATCCATCTTTATTTCCAAAAGACTCTATTTCCATTTACTATTTATTTCCAAAAAAATACTAATACGAGCTTCATTCCAAAACAGGCTGAAAGGAATGCCTTTTCTTGATAACTCTATTGTCTATTTCCAAAATATGCTTAAATCCAAACTGCAGCAGGATCCACTATAAGTACTACGACAGTTAGGCACGAGGTCAGAAAACTTGGATTTCATGGTCGAGCGGCTTCTGGTAAGCCACACATCACACATTTAAATGCCTTAACGACGTCTTGCTTGGTGTAAGGAGCGTAAACATTGGACGGTTCAGCAGTGGAAAAACGTTGTGTGGAGTCACGAATAACGGTGCACAATGTGTCTATCCGATGGCAGGGTGCGGGTATGACGAATGCCCGGAGATCGTCATCTATCAGCGAGTGTAGTGCCAATGGTACACTTCGGAGGTGGTGGTATTATGGTGTGGTCGTGCTTTTCTTGGAGGGGGTTTGCACCCCTTGTTGTTTTCACTCACACAGCGCAGGCCTACATTGATGTTTTAAGCACCTTCTTGCTTCACAGTGTTGAAGAGCAATTCGGGGATTCCGATTCAAACTTTCAAAACGATCGAGCACTTGTTCTTATTGCACGGCCTGTGGCTGAGTGGTTACACGACCATAATATCCCTGTAATGGACTGGCATGCACAGAGTTCTGACTGGAATCCTATGGAACACCTTTGGGATGTTTTGGAACGCTGTCTTCGTGCCAGGCCTCGCCGACCTACATCGATACCTCTCCTCAGCAATCCTTGAAGAATGGGCTGCCATTCCCCAAGAAACCTTCCAGCACCTGATTGAAAGCATGCCTGCGAGAGTGGAAGCTGTCATCAAGAGTAAGAGTGGGACAGCACCATGTTGAATTCCAACAGTCCCGATGGAGCGTGCCACGAACTTGTAAGTCATTTTCAGCCAGGTGTCCTTACACTTTTGATCACATAGTGTATATATATATTGGGGTCTTGCAACCATTGGGGTCTGAACTTGGACCTACAAGGAATCATTAATGCAACCAATTACCTTAGCAAGATTGAAAACTAATCGACTTCGATTTCATACGTCCTCCACACGCCGGTTTGCAAATGGGATTTTAATTCGGAGTTATAGTATTGCGAGCAACACTATTTATCTAAGGAAATCGAACAACTATGCATTCGACAATAATATAGATCGTTTTCGATCATTTTTGTAGGTATCACTTTGCCACTCCCCATAAGTATATAAAAGTATATTATTCCGACAGTCCTGTTTTACAAAGTGCAACTGATATGAGTAGAATGATTAGTTAAAATTGCTCCAGGAGTTCTAGATGTATATTGGAACACACACACCCACACAACATACAGCACATTGATAGATAGTTAAGAGAAAGAGAGAAAATGAAAATAACCAAAGCTTCAACACTTTCAAATAAAAATATAATTTCAGAGCACTGAACTGAAATCTATGGAAAGAATTTTATTCTGCCTTCCTACTAAAACTATATTTAGGCTCTTAGATGTAACAGGTAGTGACCTTTACTTTTTCGTTTGCATGGTTTTGGTATACGTATGTTTTCTATCTGGAATCAGGATTCGATTATGAATATTTTATGTTTGTACCCGCATTCTCTCTTCTCACCTCAGTCTACATTTCAAGAAAGTAAATGACATGCTCTAACTAGGATATTGAGCAGAAACCCCCTGTGACAAATAGCTGCAAACAAATACACTACACAACTGATTCATTTCCATCACACGATTTTCTTGATGTGTGTTTAACATTCACATGAAATATATCGACGTTCTGTCAACACCTACCACATTTCATATGTTATATGATAAACGTAATAACAACTTTAATAAGGTTGGCTTGAACACTCGTACTTGACATAATTACTTTACTGCAAAGTTGGACTTCAAAAATGTTCTGCTCAATACAAAATATTCAATGGGCATATTGTTTTTTGAATAGGATGAACATAGTATCTTTTCGTATCAATGGTATCAAACTATTTCCACGCATCAATGAATGCAACTTCTAGATCTAAAATGAACTAATTCAAAAAAATGAAAGACAGTTGGCAATCCATGTATAATGAAAAAAGATCATAGTATGATGAATGTAACACGTTCAGCAAACCTGTCAGTATACTGGAATTTATTCATGTTCTCATTATCAGGAACAAGTATGATATAATTACAACGAATTAATAGAATAGGTCATAGTCGTCCATGATACTACCCTTAAAGAAGCTTCATGTTCTTGATGCGAGCACAGCAGGGATAGCAAAATGTATTTGAGGCTTTAAAATGTATTTGTCTGAAGTTCAGTTGACAAGAAAACTAAAATCATATAGTTGAAAATTATGCGTTACCTCATCAGACTATTTTAGAAGCCCAATGAGATCATCACTTTCTATTAAAACCATTTAAATTGAATTTGTTTCTTAGCAGAAAATAATAGTAGTACGAAGAGGTAGATCTATGAATTAGATTATTAATTGACTCATTAATATTGTGCTCACATTTTTGTGTAAGTTCTCATGTTTTATTTCAGCTCGCTCCAACTAAGTTTTTGGAAGATAACATTGTGTTTGTGGGTTATTTGGGGCACTTCTCTTTCCTCCCTAAACCTCATTCAACCAATTCTCCTATTAATATTTACGTGCCTTAATCATTAGTCTTCCTTAGCCTAAAAGATATAAACGTCGGACGTTAAACTGAAAGACTTAATTCTTATCATTACCGTCTCCTATAAATTATACAGCATAAATATAAAATGCAAAACTGAGAGATTGCATTTGAGACAAGATGGTTTTGGTAAGATATTCAGAAAACAGTAATACAATTTTAAATAACTTATTTTACTTATCTTCAGATATTATAACTTAGAATTTATCACAAAAAGGCAAAATATATTAAGAGAAAATGAGTAATTTAATCATGACATCAAAATACACTGATTCATAAATCAAGAAAAATAACGAGATTTGTAGAGCAAATGGAATCCAGGAAGGAAACCACTTCCCTCTCTTTATACTAGTTGCAAATCAAGAATGTTTCTTTCAGTACTTTTCAATAAATTTAAATTTCCGAAAGGACTATTAGCGACTTGAAAAGATAAACTTTTAATGTAGGTTAGAAGCATTGAAAAGTATAATTGCTGTGAACGAGGTGGCGGAGAGAGAAGTGAAGCTTCTTTGAGAGTGTCTGAACACTTTTGTATATAATAGAGGAACGCAATACGTTTTACATATATCGTAGAAGGAAATACTCATTTGTTACAGAAAATTGACTAATAAGGGATAAAATGTACTTTTGTTGATTTTCTTATTTTTGTTGTTCGATTTAAGTAATCCAATTAGGCAAATTCTATATTTTATTTTGGTTTCCGTAGGTGCTAATATAATTGTCTTCAAACACAATCAGATACTAATTTACACTCTAAAATAGAAAGAATAGTATGAACATGCGGAAATATTTAAATAGGAAATATACATTGAGATTTCATTTGAGATTTTAAATCTGGGTTTCCGTTTTTAGGTTTAGGATGTGGATTCAGCTGAATTATGTAAAAAGGTCTTTACTCTCCATTAAAACAGTTTCCCAAGCTGGGGGTCGCGACCCCTATTGAGACCACGAGGTGCTTTCATAGCGGTACCGAAGATAAGCGGAAGAGATAAGTATAATTAGAATGTAGTACCGGAAATGTTTTTAAATATATTTTTGTTAAATTTCGTTCTGATAGCCATATTTTTCTTACACTACTGTTAAGAACAACAACAAATAGGTTTACTAAATATTTTCATCAAGTGCAGAGTTAGCTAAACATCAATTTAAATGAAACAGGTACGATACGAAACTAATGAGAACTGCATACTGATACGTATATGTGTGAACGAATAGCCCTTTTTCAGCAAACTGGACACAATGGAGGTATATTTTTGGTGTGAGGTTTTATTTGCTTCCTAAATTTTAAATGTAAACAACTTGCTTTAAAAGTTTTTGGTGGTTCTGAACACATACACAACAATATACTAAATTCACTACAATATGAGGTACGAAAAAGCGGCACCATCTAGAAAATTAAAATTTGTAATGACTTCCTTTTAACATCTACCGATTTTTTAAACAAAAATTAGAACTCACTTCTTTTTTATCATATGACCCAAAATTAAAGGAGTTATGAACTTTGATAATTGCAAAACTTCCTCCATTTCGAAACAATATGACCAATCGGATTTGCTATTTGTAATATGAATGAACTGACCAAATTTGGATTTAATCGATACGCTTTCAGCAAGTTACTGTATCCACCGTATACAAGAAATAAATTCTACTATTATAGAAATAGATGGATATCGTGAGATCTCCAAAATAGGTATATTAAAATTCCCACACAATCTTATTACAGGCCAGAAATTATAACGGGGTCGCAAAGTAATATATATAACTAGTTATATGTATGTGTGCTGATAGCTAGAACTTGGATATTTTAAATATGAACGCGAAACATAAAGCTTCTTTCAAATTAATTAGAGTTTATATTTTGCAGAATATGAAAGTAAGGGGAATGTGGTTTAATATTGAAATTAGGAAATATGAAACTTGGTTATACTTACCTGAATTATAAAACAGCGGAGGCGAGCATCTGCATTTCTCAATTGCTCCTGTAAATATACAGCTCCACTGGCAAGACACGCGAGTGTAGATAAGACTTGTGCACAATTCCTTCTCATGTGGGAATAAGCAGTTCCTTTGTTTAGGAGTCAATGTTCTTAAACCTGGAGAGCTTACTATTTGAGAGGAACGTACTGAATATGCTACACCATTAGGATTCTTTCGTGCTATGTATCTGAAATGGTTAGCTAGCTGTTGAGGATATTCATATGGCGAGCTCACAAATACCTACGAATTAAATACATTTGAAAAATTAGTAAATAAGGGTATTAATCATTAAATGAGCAAAGTGCATAATAAAAATCAGTGTTGGGCAAATTTCAATTGAATTAACAATTAACAATTAATCTGTAAATTTAATTGTTAATTGCAATTAACAATTGAAGTAAGTAATGGTTAATTGTTAATTACATTTGGCCATTAATAATGAAGACTCAATTGCAATTAATCAATTGATTGAAAGTAATTGCAGTGGAAATTATCTGCAATTGAATTTAGTCATTTAATTGCAATTGAAATTAATTGGCAATTAATTCAATTGCAATTGATTTCCACAGCAATTATTTTCAATTGATTGATCAATTGCTATTGATTTTCACTGATTAATTTTCAACACTGTAGTTCAGAGAGGGCGTGGGGCAATGAAAACTTTAGCAACAACCAATTGACTCACCAGCCGTCGTGACACACGACCCACCATAACCCACTCTGACCCGCCACACACCATGAACTACTTTCACCCACTGTGACACACAGACCCACCAAAACCCATTGTCATCAACTCTGACCCATGATTCACGCCCTCTTCTCTACTAACTAAAGAGTTTAAACTTGTAATAAAACAAGCCTATGAAATTATCACTCATCGGCGTTTGAATTTCTACGACCAATCGCTCAACCACCGCTCTATTATTTCTACAATAACGGCGAATCTGACCTTTGTAATATAAATAAAATAAAGAGTTTGTTCGTGTGTCTGTCTATCTTTGTGCGGCTTGTGGACCAGACAAGTTGACCGAGAGTTACCAAATGTTGGTCAAAGATACCTTGGTTCAAGTCCCACACCAAGGCTAAGCGTTTTTGACAAAATTCGAACCAGGGAGTCTCAGGGAGGCGTCTACCGAGACATGTAAAAGTAGTAGAAAATGGCCGATATCAGGGTCGATTTCATAGTTTTTCTGGTCGCTGAGATCAATGGTGAAACTCCGATCGCATTAACTTCCAAATTCACCGTATTCGGCTGCAGGGCGTGGGTCAACGGGGGGGAGGGGCATACCGAAACGTAAAAGTAATCCAAAGTGACCGATATTAGTGTCAAATCCATAGTTTTCGCGGTTGCTGATATCAATGGTGACACTACCATTAGCGATGACTTTCAAATTCATCCACCGTTGTATGCGGACCTTGGGTCATCAGAGGGAGTAATTCCGAGACATGTAAAAATAATCGAAAATGACCGATATTAATGTCAAATCCATAGTTTTCGGGGTCGCTGAGCTCAATGGTGAAACTCAAGACCGCGTTTACTTTCACATTTAGCCCCCATCAGCTAAGGAACGGGGGCATTATAAAGGGAATCACGAGACATGTAAAAATAATCCACAATGACCGATGTCAAATCCGTAGTTTTAGAGATGGCTGAGATCAATGGTGATACTTTCATTAGCGATTATTTTCAAATTTAACCACCATTGTATGCTGGCCGGGAGTCACCGGGACGGGGAATTGTGAGACATGTAAAAATAATGGAAAATGACCGATATTAGTGTCAAATCCATAGTTTTCGCTGTCGCTGAGATGAATGGTGATACTTCCACAGGCGTTGATTTCCAAACACAGACCCCATCTGCTGCTTGCCAGAGGCGTTGTTTTCTTCAAAATTGGAACCAGAAGAAAATAGGGGCTTTTACCGGGATATGTAAATAGTAGCAGAAAATGGCAGATGTTAGTGTCACATTCATAATTTTCGCGGTATTGGTTGGGGGCCAGAGGAGATTTTTTTCACAATTCGAACCAAGGGAATCTGAGGGGGCATTCACCGGGACATGTAAAAGTAGCAGAAAATGACCAATATTTGTGTCGAATCCATATTTATCGGTGTTGCTCAGATGTATAGTGACACCCCCGATAGTGTTTACGTTCAAATTCAGCCCCCATCTGCCTTCTCAATGAAAACACATGTACGTTGTTGGATATATATTCACACAAAATATATCCAATTTTAGAAATGTTTCTTAATTGTTCTCCCGTTGTTCAGTTTGTTTACATTGCTATTTTATCTGATCCGTGCGAAGAACGGGCATAACAGCTAGTACGAAATGGTAAAGTGTTTGTTATGGACCAAATTACAATGAATTCTATTACATAGATAATTATTATAATTATCATTGATAATTATTTCCTTGTTGAATTACACACATTTTCAGTGGAAAAAAGAATAACATTTGAAAGTCCCAAATCAACGTAAAGTAGACCAACGTAAAGGAAAAATGTATAAACTTTTCCATATAATTAAGCTTACAAACTAAAAAATGTTCATGTAATTAAGCTAAATTTCCATTTTTGTGTCGTTTTGTGCACTATTTCCTCGTTTTCTGCGTCACCGGAAATGGGTCAATGTTATCCTACAAATATGGCGGAAGAACAAGTTAATGCTGTTCCGTCAGAAACGATTTCGATGTCGTTTCCTTCACATCGTCTTGTGCGTGTTTTCTATCGTTTTGTAAGCTTATTTCCACGTTTTGTGAATCAATGGTAGTGGGTCAAAATGGGCATTTAATGTGGGAAGAAAAATGATCAACTCTCGCACCAGTATCGAATTTCGAGGTCGAGGTCGAGGAGGAAGTTCGAGGTCGCTTTTTTTGCATTGTTTAGTGCATGCTTTTACCGTTTCTGTGCATATTTTCACGTTTTGTGCGCCAACGAAAGTTTGTCAAAGACGACCTACAAATATGGCAGAAAAAGACATATTCATTCCACTTTGAAAGTCCATTTTAATCCACTTCCACTAATGCACAAAGCGACACAAATCATGCATTAAAAATGTGGAGGAAACGACCTTGACATTCGATGATGACTGAACAGCATTAAGATTTTCCGCTATACTTGTAAAGTTCATTCATCGAACCTTCTGGTCTTGATGTAAAGATTGCAGAATGGTATTACTCCGCTACTCATCGGATGATTGGCTATCGGTCAGTACTTCCTTCGAGAAGCACATGTTTGTACCCTGTTGGTGTTTTACATATTCCTCGCACACGGCAATATTTTTAACTGTGATTCGCGAGTAAGGGTGATCAAAACCACTTTCTACGCATTTGCATTCCCTTTTATTGCATTAATTCAATTTAGTTCTTATATACAGTCTTATTTTCATTATTTAAGTGTAAGGAAATTGCATTTCCTGGTAATGATCCTTATAAGCAACAAAAATGTTGAAGAACATCTTGCTTAACAATGGATTATTTTCTTCTGTCGCATGCATGTTCCAAGGCTGTTCAACCAATCACGTGTATTTGTTTACATGAGGTACTGAACGTTCCTTGAATAAATAATAGGCCATTTTGACCCCTTTTCCTTGTCGCACTAAACTGGAAATAGGAGCATAAAATGGTAAAAGCAGGCACTATACGATGCAAAAGAAACGACCTCCAAATTCGATAGTGGCGGAACAATGGGTCATTTTCGTCACACTTTGGAGGCCCATTTTGACACACTTCTGGTGAAGTGCAAAACCTGGAAATAAGGGCACAAAACGGCAGGAAACATTCACTAGTCGATGCGAAAGGAAGGACCACAAAATTCGGTTGTGGCGGAGCAGTAGGTCATTTTCGTCCCACCTTCGAGGCCCATTTTGACCGTCTTCCAGTGACGCACAAAACGTCGAAATAGGCGCACAAAAGGGTACGCGATGTGAAATTAACGACCTCGAAATTCAATAGTGGCGGAACTCTTGGTCATTTTCGTCCCATCTTCAAAGCCCATTTTGACCCACTTCCGGTAACGCATAAAACGTGGAAATGAGGACACGAAACGGTATGAAAATTCACTAGTCGATGCAAAAGGAAGGACCTCGAAATTCGGTAGTGGCGGAGCAATGGGTCATTTTCATCCCACCTTCGAGGCCCATTTTGACCGTCTTCCAGTGACGCACAAAACGTCGAAATAGGCGCACAAAAGGGTACGCGATGTGAAATTAACGACATTGAAATACGATAGTGGCGGACTCTTGGTCATTTTCGTCCCATCTGAGTGGGACGAAAACGTGAAAATACGCGCTCAAAACAGCAAGAAACTGGCTCTAAAGAATCGACCTCGAAATTCGTTGGTGACGGAACAGCGATTGATTTTCGTCCCACCCTGGGGATTCGTTTTAACACACTTCCCATGACGCACAAAACGTGGAAGTAGACGCACAAAACGGCACAAAACGATGTACAGGAAACGACCTCGAAATTCATTGGTGGAGGAACAGCAGTAACTTGTTCCACCATATTTGTAGGCCCATTTTGACCCACTTCCGGTGATGCACACAATGTGGGAATACGCGCATAAAGCGACACAAAACACGCACAAAAGATGCAAAACAAAGTATCTCGAAATTCGTTGGTGGCGGAACGAGTTAATGATGCCGTAAGTATATGCCGTAAGTATAATGTAAGTATATACCGTAGTTGGAATTAGAGTATAAACTATAAATTCGGTATGCTTGTACGTTTTTGTTATCGTTACCTAAGTAAATCAGTAAAAATAAACATTGCCAACTTTAGAGTGTTTTATGGGGGAACTAAAAAATCTTTCCCATGTTATATATATGGGACGTCTTCTACACCTCAAAATATTTAGGAACATCCGGCAGGATTAGAACGATGAAATTTGTTTTTAACCTTCCAGGACTAATCGACAGGAAAATTGAAACTTTGGAGCAAAAACAGGTTAACTCCAAAAATGAAAATGTAAATGTAGTAGCTTCCCAACGGTTTCCACTCTTCCGATTTTCTTCAAACTCGGTACATATATAGTAAACTGAAAATAAATCGACACGTATTTTTCGTTTCATTCAGAAAATAGGTTAAGGGGCAAAGGCCACCTTTTAAAAAATGAGCACTCTTGATTGAAAGGGACACATTAAAGAAACGAAACTTTGCGGATGCAAGGATGACTTCAAAGTAGGAAATACGGGTTTTGTCGGTTTTTCGAGTAAAGAGTTTCAGCGGGCAATGGCTACTTTCGAAATGACAAAGGACTCGCACAATCAATTAGATTTCGGTGGAATTGCTTGAAATCGTGATATGTTGTAGATATTGTGTATCTGAGAAAAAACATCTCAATGGGCACAACCAAAAATCACTGACCGTTTGGTCACTTCAGGCCACTTTTTTGAAATAAGTCTAAGATTACAATATTCTGGATTTCAGTAAAAGTGACCGAAACCGTGATATGTTGTAGATATATTGATCCTGAGAAATATTCTTAATGGACATAATCACCAATCACTGACCGTTTGGACACTACAGCGCCACTTTTGTGAAAGCAACCGAAGATAGTGATATTCTGGATTTCGATGAAAATGACTGAAATTGTGACACGTTGTGTATATTGTGATAGTGAAAAAAGTCTCAATAGACACAGCCATCAATCACTGACTGTTTGGCCACTACAGGGTCACTTTTTTGAAAGCAGCCGAAGATAGTGATATTCTGAATTTCGATGAAAATGACTAAAACTGTGATATGTTGTAGATATTGTGATAGTGAAAAAAATCTCAATAGGCACAGCGACAAATCACTGACCGTTTGGACACATTTTTGAAAACAGAAAAGGTAACGGTATTCTGGATTTTGGTAAAAATGAATGAAACCGTTATGTGTTGTAGAAATTATGATCCTGAGAAACGTCTCAATCTGTACAATCATCCATCACTGACCGTTTGGCCACTGCAGAGCTTTTAATTAAACAAAGTGAGCAGAAGGTAACGGTATTCTTAATTTCGGTGGAATTGCATGAAACTGCGATATGTTGTAGATATTGTAATCCTGGAAATACGTCATAATGTACAAAAACACCAATTACTGACAGTTTGGCCAGTACGAGGCCACTTTTTTGAAAGCAGCCCAGCCAAATATAGGGATATGCTGGATTTCAGTCAGAATGACAGAAACAGTGATATGTTGTAGATATTGATATCCTGAGAAAAAGTCTTAATTGACACAACCAGAAGTCACTAATCGTTAGGTCACCACATGGTTACTTTCTTGAAAACAGACAAGTATAACGATGTTCTTTATCTCTGTAAAAATGAGTAATTTTGTGATATGTTGTAGATCTTCTCTTTGTGAGGGAAAATCGTATTGGACACAACCATCAATTGTTGACCGTATGGCCACTACAGATCCAGATTTTTGAAAACAGTCGGGTATAACGATATTTTTTATTATGGTGAAAATGAATGAAACTGTGATACGTTGTAGATGTCATGATCCTGAGAAAAAATGATCTAGTGCTTTCCAGTGTTTTCCTTTGTCCCTCAAGATGAACATGGGAATATTGTCTATGCCTAAATGATGTTACACGCTACTCTTCCCATTCCTTTTCCCGGTTGTTGGATAGGGCTTTTCGTGGCTTCATACAATTTCAACAGAATATCCTTACCTTCTGCTGTTTTTTTTAAGAAATGTGGTCCTCTAGTTGTCAAATGGTCAGTGATTTGAGGTTATGTCCATTGAGACGTTTTCTCTGGATCACAATTTCCACAATATATCACAGTTTCAACCAATTCTACCGAAATCCAGACCTTCCTTTTGCTGTTGTCAAAAAACGTGCTCCTTAACTGGTCAAATGGTCAGTGATGGGTGGTTGTGCCCATTGAAACTTTTCTCAGGATCCAATATTAACAACGTATTGTGGCCTGAAGCTATCCCACCGAAATTCAGAATACAGCTACTTCTACTGTTTCCAAAAACAGTGGTCTCGTAGTGGCCAAACGGTCTGCAATATATAACAGTTTCAAGCATTTGCATCGAAATCCAGAATACCGTTACTTTCTGCTCATTTAACCTTCAAAGGACGAACTACTCAAGAGTTGAGCCAGTAGTTTAAACCTCCATCACTTCGTCCTACTTAACCTAAAGAGATGACTTAGGAGTCGATATCTTTAGGAAGGATCAAGCTTTACAATGGTGTGCATTTTGTCTACATCGGGAGTCCATAAGCGGTAGGATAGGGGGACAAATTGGATGTACAAGTTTCCCCTTCCCTTAACTGATGATATCCTGTGTATGGCAATTCTTGAGAACTATGAAACAGTGTTGACAACTTCGAGAATATGTATTTTAATTTCAATTTTTTAAAATTTCTTTTTATACTTCTTTTACGGGTTGAGCACGAAGGGGCATGGAAGTTACCTTGTTGAAATATGTGTTTTAAAGCTTTGAAATGAAGTATGGCTGATATCTGTGTGCCAGTTAGGGACGTCAGGGTAGACCAAAATATTTCGAAAAATATGTACAGGGTGATTCTCGTAGAAAACATATTCGGAAATTTTTCTCACTTGGTATTGAACTTTTGCCCTTCACTTTTTGCACGATCGTATCCAATGACTGGCGTACATTTGAAAATATTTTTCTGCGTCCGACAAGTAACAGTGTTGCCAGCTTTTGACAAATCTCGCGAAACAAAATATCTCATTTTCTTCAAAATGTTCGTCTTCCTCTGCTTCTACAAGTTTGACATGAGGGGCACAAACTTTAGCACATTGGAATCTTCGTTCCATATCCTTTAACACGAGGTATAATTCATGTCCTTGTGATAATTAGAAGAGGTACTAGGGCCGTCAAGGTAAAGGTCTACGATTTTCTTGAAACATCTATCCATCCTGTAAAAAAGTCACCCTATAGTGGCCAAATGTCAGTGATGGATGGTTGTACAAATTGAGACGTTTTCCCACGATCACAATATCTACAACATATCACACTTTCAGTCATTTTCATCGAAACCCAGAATATCACTATCTTCGGTTGCTTTCAAACAAGTGGCCATGCAGTGTCCAAATGATCAGTGATTGGTGGTTATGTCCGTTAAGAATTTGTCTCAGGATTAAAATATCTACAACATATCACGGTTTCGGTCATTTTTACTGAAATCCAGAATATCGTAATCTTCAACTGTTTTCAAAAAAGTGACCATGTAGTGGCCAAACGATCACGATTCTTTTTCTGCCCATTGAGACTTTTGCTCAGGTACACAATATGTACAACATATCACGATTTCAAACAACTCCACCGAAATCTAATTTCCGTAAAGATCGTGCGGGTCCTTTACATTTCGAAGGGAGCCATTGCCCGCTGAAACACTTTTCTCGCAAAACCGACAAAACCCGTATTGCCGACTTTGAAGTCATCCTTGCATCGGCATACTTTCGTTTCTTCAATGTGGCCCTTTCAATCAAGAGGGCCCATTTTGAAAAGGAGGCCTTTGCCCCCGTTAACCTATTTTCCCAAAGAAACAAAAAATACGTGTCGATTTATTTTCGGTTTACTATATATTTGCCAAGTTTGAAGAAAATCGGAAGAGTAGAAACCGTTGTGCAGCGACCTCCTTTACATTTTCATTTTTTCTACTTAACCTGTTTTTGCCACAAAGTCTTTAATGGCCAAAAGTGTTTTTTTTTTTTTAATTTTTAACCTTTCTATATGAAATGAAGAAATCCGTGTTATTTAAATATGTGTTTTCTTGGGATACAAAATCTTATCTTTAAATAGTGTTACCATCTCAAGTCGCCGATAACCCTGATAGCCGGGTTTCGATTCTGTTGTGTGGAGTGGGAGCTAGGGGCGGTGACATAGTGACAGGAGACAGGGGAGAAAAATATCCTTTCGGGAACGATTTATTTAAAACTCTGCCTGGCTAAGCTGTGTTCCTGGCCCCTGTTGGCTGTAAGACCGCAGAGCAGCGAACAGAATTATAAAAGACAAAACAAAGAGGGTCTTGTGCCATTCATGATGGCAGAACGGAATCCAGTTGTAAAGAAAGAACAAGAAAACCCTAAATATATAGATAATAAAATAATAAATCTCAATAGACATATAGTTTCGCCGCGTGGTGTATAGCCTAGCATGGGTTAGTACCATAGTTGGCCGCTAGGGCAACGGCAATGTTAGTTGTACTCTGCTTCCTGCCACGTGTCGACTCCTGCCCACGCGCTCCTTGAAAGGTGCTGGATTGACCTTGGCTATCTGCCCACACACTCCTTCAAGGTGAAATAGAGGTCGTAAAGACAATAGAAAGAAGCTAGATTGGCCTTGACTATCCGCCCACGCGTGGTGCAATGTGGTGCAATATGGTGCAATAAGGTGAAATACGGGAAGTGGTGCAATCGGATGAAACACGGTGAAATCTGATGCAATAGCCACCGCCCCGAGAGTATAAAAGAGGTGAGTTCGACCTTGCCGAGATCCTGTTTTGGGCCGGCACTCAACCTGCGCTGGTCTCGTCTCCAATTTGCAGCAGTTGCGATACTACTTCAGACTCAGGTATGCTGCCGAACCTAGAAATTATTTCTAAGTTCGCCATCAATATGATTTAACTTGAAATTTCTTAAGAAGCGATAACATGCCAAGAAAAGCTAAAGGGTTACGCAAGAATTAACACCTTACTTGCTGCTCGAGTCCAGGTATTTCTTAAATCTCTTTTCTTTTTTTCTTCTCTTCACATTTTTACAATATGTGGAAATTTCGCGAACCGAGGAGCAGTCTATAGGCTAGTAACGTATATGTAAGATGGAGTAATGTCAGTTAAACTATAAATAGTTTGGTCACGCTGTATGTAACTCGATTGTACTTCTTTTCTCTTTTTGATTTCTTTCGTAATAAATACTTTATTATGGAATTCTTATATATTTATTTATTGGACTCATTTAATGATTTAGGTACAAGCCAAGAATCCTCACATTTGTACTGGGAGATTCAGGTACAGTCGTAAAATTAAGCCTCTGAGCTACGAACTTCGATGCTACTTCTCTTCCATTAAGGTACCAGTTACTTAATTCCAGACTAGCGGCCGAAGAGAACGCTCAGTTCGAGGTTAATCGCGGATTAATACAGAATCCGTCAGCTAGGAGGAAAAATACAAAAAAGAGAAGTATAGGTTCATTCCATCGAACCTGTCCTGTGCGTATGTTGCACAGGTGGTGGAGCCCCCAAACCATACTCACACACCAACTTACTAGCAATAAATGTAACAGATTTTGGTGGAGGTGCCTTGGGTACAATATTTTTGGTTTGTATAGTTCTTACATTTACCTTGGCTTGCTTGGTTATGTTATCGCAGGAAATGTAGTTTATCTTTCTTTTCGTAAATTACTTAGTGCTAATATTATAAGTTGTGCTTCGGAAACTATAGAAATAAACAGTGTTGTTGCGCTAGTTAAAAAAAAATATAACGGAGAAATTTTTTTTTTTCGAATAGTACGTACTTAGTAGTACTTAGTAGCATGTAATTCCGTGTTTAGTGGAGTGCGTTCCGTAACAGTGTTCAGCCTACTAGCCTTTTAGCGAATTAATATCGGCGTAATTTGAGATACTTATCAGACATTAAAATTTGATAAGAAGTAAAAGAAGATAAAATAAAACAGAGCATTAAATTTGGTTTTAAAAAATAAGAGGAATATCAATATACTACGTAAATCTTACATTTTTTTTAAGGAATAAAAATATACAGGAAGAAGGAAGTGTGTCTATTATGATAAATTCAATCTAGAATTATATTTTTTTATTTCCGTACGATTGAAGGAAATAACGCAATGAACCACAACATTTTTGTCTTCTTCCTGTCATTGCTAAAATAAGAAGTAGGTTAACAAGGGCATTGTCACGGACGAGTACTCGCTGAACTGAAAATTGTAAACAAACATGAGTTTTTCGCAGACACTAAAAGCAAAATTGCGAGACATAGGCAAATCACATTGTCCTAATTCACCAGCTCATGATGGAAAGCATAATTATATTATAGATAGATGGCTAAATGTCTTTTGTACAAATTGCCACAAAATGAAATCGCCAGGATATGGTCCTCCTGAAGATCCTCCCCCTCCATTTAATCCGGGGCAAATAAATACTTCAGGAGATCTGAATGTTAGTGCCGATAGAACTCTATATCTTGACCCTCCTAGTATTAAGATAGAGGAACCGCCTTCTTCTGGCTGCGTAATGACGCCACTGGCAACATCCAGTCCGGTAGGGACTGAACCAATCCCTGCGACGGTCAACACAGGAACATGTGAGAAACCGCAACCTTTTCCTAGAACTTTGTTTTCTGAGGCGGAAATGAATGAGACCCCACCGGGAGTCAATCCGAAGACTTTAGCAAACGAATTAAACTTAGCAGAAGAGTTAAAAAGAGCAGAATTAATCGTTGCAGGTCAAACAGAACCTCGCGGGACTATTGAATTAGAATCTATTTCAGGTGTCGTTCCCAATACCGAATCGAACTTAGTTCAGGGAAGTGAAACAGAAATAGAAGTTCTAGAAAATAAGTCAATCGCAGTTGAGTCGAGCACTAATAGCGACAAGGAACATATTTCTTCACAGGGGCCTGAGGGTATAGAAATAATTTATTTCCCAATTAAGTATGAACCGTCAGAGATTCCTGACCAGTCTGTTCCCGAACAGTCTGGACTGGAACCCGTATATACTAATACTAGTCGTGAACCTTTAGACGCGGATATGAATGAAGAACCTATTTATGCGAGTATTGACGTAGAAAATGAAAAAGAGAGTAAGATAAGTGACTCGATTTCCTTGAGTCAGAGTAGGGATGATGAAATTGTAGACCAAGTTAGAAAATCATTAGAGACAGGATTTTCACCAGTGGTAGGGACCTTAGTTCGACCCTGGGTTAAGCAAATGAGAAATAAGAAAATACAAGTTACAGTATTGCGTCGTCCAGACGTGGGTGATGAGAAAATAGGTCTTGTTTTTCAAACCGATCCTTCAACTGTTATAGAGGGCTTACGCCCTACAGACTTAGTGTTAGGAAAATTTGACGTAGATATACAAACTGAAGCCTTGCCAAAAAGAGATGTTAGTATACAGACAGACTATAGGTTCCCTAAGATGATCCGCATTGAAACGGATCCGGATCTTAAGGTTCTACGGTCCGTTGCTTCGCAAACGCATCCTATTATGTTTGACAAAAACATCCCGTTGGAACAAAAATTAGAGCAGCTAGGTGAAATTGATAATTTACTTAGTTCCGTTAAGAGCGTTAGATGGTCGGATGGAAACGTTAGTACTTCGGAATCCGGAGATGACGATATCCTACGGGAATCTTGGTTAAAATACGAACTGAATAGGCTACGACCTGAGGAAGAATCCCTCTCCGAGGAAGAAAAGGAGCATTCCCATAGAAGAAGCCCAGAGTTAACTACTACCTCGTTCAGTAATGAAGGCACCTCCTTACCTCCGTGGAACCCAGGAGACGACCTCACATATTCAAATTGGGACCCCCTGATAGCATCAACGCCCCAGAGAACGGCCAGGGATCTGATGCTCATTAAGAGTAGTGAAGGAGAGGATGACAACACCTTTGACAGTAAAACAAAATCTTCAGTCGCCGAAGATAAGGAAAATGAGGATCTTTCTACCGCTCAGTCGCCCAAGCAGGAAGAGGAAGAAAAGGATTCAAACGATAACGAATCATGGTCGGAATCAAGAGTCTTAGAGAACGTTGGAAAAATATTTGAGTACGCCGAATACGCGCCATCAATTGTATGTTTAAAGGAGATTGAAAAACCAAAATCTTATTCACCCCCTTCTTTTTCGCCAAGTACACATCAGTCCAAAAATAGTGTCAGACCCAGTAGTAGTTTATTCTGTGCACCTTTTGTCAGTTCGGAACACAGTATTAGCGATTCACCTGCTACTAAGGAAATGAGGAAGTATCAGGAAACAGGGTGGTATGATCCCCCGAAAATAACGCTTGTCTCTCCACCCAGTAGTGTAGGCTCGCCCGCAGATAGTGGCACCAACAAGTTGGAAAATACAGCGGTTAGACCAGAACAAAGTTCGAAATCACCATCACCAAGTAGGGTTGAAAGTAGGTTAAATTCTGCGACGCTTTCGGCAGAAATTGAACCCCCCACAAACAAATCAGAGGATAGAACAACTGAATTCTCCCCGTATGAGAGTGATTCAAAGCAAACATTTAACAGTCAAAGGTTAGGTTCAACTCAAGATACCAGTTCAGAACACAAAGATAACATTAACATAAAATCTGAAAGAGAATTTAAAACTAGTCCGGTTTCAGAACCTTCGTCGCAGCCTAGTTTATAAAAGCCTAAGATCTCAGATTTATACTTAAAGAAAAATACGCAAACTCCACCACCTGAAGGCGGTCCACATACCGCTGAGGCGGATACTGGATCTCAAGCATATCGTATTTACCCAGATGTGAAAATCCCGTTGTTTTCAGGAGGCAGATACGAGGCTGTAGAAAATTTTCTATCATCCTACGAACTCACGGCACGTATATATGATTGGACATCACAGGAGATGGCAGATTTCTTTCCTCTTACTTTAACAGGCTCAGCCAGTGCGTGGTATTTTCTGCAAATTGCAACCCAGCCTACGCTTACCTATCCAGAATTAAAAAGTAAAATAATCTCAGCTTTCCCATCCATCCATTATCGTGTCAATCTTGAGTATAATTTAGAAAATAGAAAGCAGAGCGCAGGCGAGTATAGTTTGGCCTTCATTTTTAAACTAATGAAAGATCTGAAATTTCTTCGTGGACAACTAGATAAGACTGAATTGATGCATAAGATCAGAGCCGGTTTGCGGCCCGAGCTTTTAGAGAAACTAATACTTGGTGTTGACGACATGAACGATTTAGATGAATGTATGGATTATCTTAGGAAACTGGAAACTGCAAGCCGCATGACATATACGAGAAAACACCCAGAAATACTGTGGTGCAACGAAAGAATAGATTGGCCAGCATTGAAGCGCGCCAACGAACCCTATTACATTCCTGTGTCCCATTGCCCGGAAGATTACGTCGGTGCCGAACCGGCAAAGCCCTCTCTTGTACCCTATAGGAATCGGATTTTTAACAACTATGGGATAGGACGGGGTGGCGGAAGTTTGTGTACCGTATCGGTCAGGATAGGGCCCAATTGGGGCTCTGCGCTAATAGATAGCGGGGCCGCTATCTCACTGGCGAAGGCTGATTTTGTACCTAAGCAGTATTTAACCCCCCAGTTTACAAAGGGCTATACCCGGATAAAAGGGGTCGGTGCTAAGACTAGCGAGTTACTAAGAGTAATACGTGTTCCGTGCTATTTCACGGATCATCTCAATAACACTATGCGACGATATCTAGATTTTGCAATAATTCCCCCGGAGTATTGTTCATATTCAGTAATACTTGGGGCTGACTTCCTACACAGACATGTTTCAGTTATTCTGCGGGACCATCTAGTCATTGCCAATGCATTTGGAAATGCTGCTCAAGATCTTTTCTTTGAGCTATCCCCGGAACAGAAGTCCAGGAGAAGACGAAAACAGAATGTTAATTACACTCACTTTAAACAGGTTCCGCATATTCGGAAAAGAGATGAACATTTACACAGAAGGAAGTCGGACAAGCAATATCTGCGCCACAGGTGGAACGAATACTCCGACGTGCATGCAGAACCGGTCCCGAACGCCGTCACTCGCACTACGCCAAGAAACCGTAAACGCTCTTATAAACAGTATACTGCTCACTTTCCACGTTCTGAGTGGACGCAACAGAATATAAATTCTCAAGTTAGTGATACCACTAGTTTGGCTAATTCAAATGCAGCTAGCGACGCGACGCAAGCCTCGTCACCGTCGCGGCGGTCTCGACGGCGTAAGCGACGCAGAGGAAGGAAGAAGAAATCCTCTTCTTCCCTCATACCGAATGATGACAGTAATCACTCCTCCTGCTCATCTCAACAGGTGGATGCGCAAGGAACGTTACAACCAGACCGTACGGAAAATCAGGCCCAACCCTTTGAACCGACTGTAAATAGGATCACGGCATCTCCTGAGAAGGACGCACCAATATGGAGAAATCCCAGAATGTGGAAGGACAAAGTCCCGAAATTCTCCTCCCTCGTGACTTCTTCCACTTTGCAGCCAGCTCCCAGTGAACTGTCGGTGCCACCAAAAAGGCAGGGTGCCACAGACAGTCAAGAGCAGGTTGAGAGTGTGAGTTCTACTGGGACCATCCCAGCTGAGGTCACCGTGAGTCCTGAAGAGGACGCTAAAACAATACTTACCTCCCACCAATTTGAACTTCACGCACCTAATCACCCTTGTACAACTTTACCACTTGGTAAAACCAACGCACATGAGTTGAATAGCCAAGGGACCATTACTATAACTCGTAAGAATAACACACACCCGGGAGTGACACAAGCTACTCCTCAAAATTTGCCAGCAAAGGAAGGGTGTTCACGACCATCTTCCCCCAAGGAAATTACTAATAATCTTTATACATCGCGAACTAAAGAACAACCTGAATCAGTTAAGGTAACTAACTCTTTAGGGCAACTGCAAATAACTAAGAAATCTTCGTGTTCTGCATTGGACGATCCCAAACAGAAACACTTGACCGTGGTAGCCAATCAGGCGGTAGACGGTCTGCCGATCTATGATATTGCATTACCATATAGTGTTCAACTAAGTTATCATACCGAATGTATAATGAAAATTGACATCCCTCGGCAGGATATATATTACTGGGACTTTCAACCTTCAAGTGGCATACAAACGTGGTACCATTGCGAGTTCCAAAAATTAACAGTTACAAATCCTACCAGACAAATTAGCATACCGCTAGTAAGCATAGGTTCAAAGAATACCGGTCGATTTTTACCAGCAGGCCTAGTGATTGGCCGACTGACTCCGTCCCCTGGAGAGGATCCCGCTACGGACGATTACAGGAACGAGCAAGGCGTCCCCATTCCTTCGGGATCCTCAACGTCAGACTCCGTTCGTGGATACCCACACCAAACGGGAAAGAAACGCCCTAATTTACTATTGCCAGGGGTGAATAATACAGTCGTAAAAGATCCATCAATCGAACCAGAACCGTTCGACTCGCCTGATATACCGAGTCCCGTTACTCCTCCTCCCCTTTCAGAATTTGTAAATAGTTCTGATGAATGGGATACCCTATCAGATTACTCTGAATCCGAAATAGATTGCCTGATGGATGATTCGGATGTAAAGCAAGAATTTACGGGTTGTGTAAATGTACGACCCGTGGAAACTGCGCCGATGGCCCAGTTATCATCTAACAAATTGTTTGACAAATATTTTGAGTCATTATTAGCTCAACACTTTCCAGAGATGAGGGACGAACAGCAGCGGGCACGGACAGGAAAGGAAACGAACTCTTTTTATATTAATGCAGTTAAGAACAGTGTTAAGTCAAGCACTAAACCGTGTGGGTTATACCATCAATAATAATACTTCAGTACAGTGCTTCAATTGTAATATAAATATGTTACACTTTCCTTAGAAACAATAATAGATATAAAACAAAATAAAGAAAGAAAAAGAGGAAAATTATTCAGTTACTTTGTACGCCAGTACCACTGAAATTTTGTTTCTTCTTTCCTCCTATTTATACCTATATAGGAACAGGAAGCCACAGGCTATCCTCTTTGTAAAAATATGCAGGGCATAGAACCATACACTGATGTTGGTGAAAACTGACAGAAAATGTTGTCATGAACGTTCTAATGAATTTCTGCTTATCTTGCTTATTGATACAAAACTATTTAACCCAATTATATTAGAACACACGAGATTATACTTTAGAGACATAACAAACCCACTGCGATGAGTAGCACTGCGATATGCATGAGTAATAACCTACATAACATATAAACAAAAAAAAATAAAATAAAACGAAGCAAACGTGATAAAGGAGAACCTACATGCGGTATATTTACCACACACATCTATAACATGTCACAATCGATATCGTTAGTGTTAGAACGGAGAACTTCGAAAAGGGTCCGAACCACAGCGGGGTGGCCAACCTGCTGGGGTTAAGTGACTAACGGATTTTAAGACGAGCCCAGACACCACGAGAAGTTGTAAGCGCGCGAAATCGTTCATGGTGTGAAGGGAATTTCTTTCGAATGAATGTGGGCGCCCATGAATGTGTTCTTTCTCCTTTCTCTTTTCCCTTCCCATTGCACTATAAGTACGATAATCCCGCATAATAAAGTAAAAGTTAGTCCGGACTGTTAATAAGGAACTGCTCGTTTGATACATACAAGTTCTCTCCTTCTTTTTCCAACTGAATTGTGGTCACATTCATTCATCTGGTGACCCGGTGGATTAGACGATTAAGCTTTAAACCCATTGCATGGGACATGCGCAAAATTACTCGAAGGTTCTCTCACACATAATAAGTACAATATTTATTATTCACTTACCTTTAGTAATTGAGGTACCAAACACCCCCATCCATGGTTAATTGCACTGTGGAAGAGGGGCAACCAGAACGTTCCACCGTGATGAATTCGCTTAGATCCTCGAGCTGAATACACATCTCCCGTGTTACCGCTAGGAATCCGTCACTAATGCGGAACGTTCCGCGGCACCACGCCAGAAAACGGTCCCTAGTTCCGGGAGCAAGGGAACACACGTAATTTTCCGGTGAAAACACTAGACGGCAGATCTGCCTCCAGAAATGGCTAAATATTCTCAGTTGCATACGACGGATCTCTACTACCGTAGGCATCCTGTCGCTCTACTAAGTATAATACCACTGGATTGTACTAACTTAAAAAGCATATACACTTGATAGATTGTAACTTCCGGTTGCACAGGAAGCAGAGCCCTCAAATAGTTATTTTTCTTTTCTCGTCCGCCGTCTTGCTCCCTCTCTGATTTGCGACCGGATGAAATTTCTCTTCGCGGCTGACGATTCCAAAGATAACGCTGAAACTACTTGTCTCATTAAGTTTTGTATCATAATGGTAAAATTCCAATATAATAGTGAGTTTATAGTCTAAATAAAGTACTCACGTCTATGTCGAAGATATACTGGACTCTTAAACTCACATTCTGCATAGTGATACAGTAATTACTTGTAGTTATTTTTGTGTATCAAATAACCAATTTACATAAACGAAGTTGTTAATGTGGTTACTTTGCACCCTTCATATTTATGGTGTAAAGCACATGACGTACGGTTTCTTTTCAGACTTAACGTACACCCTATTATTTGGATGTTGAAGCCGTCACTGTTTTAATGATGGAACACAGCACCGGTATTTCGAAAAGTGCAGGGACGCATATGCCAGTGAGTCCATATGAATCACTTTCTGATGCATATTTTGTAGCGGTCACAGGGATCACTCTGGATCCTGTCCTTTTTATTGCGAAAGAAATTAGCTTTCTTTGCATTAATGAAACGCCGCTTGGAGAGCCTGTTATACATGACGAAGATCATTTTCTTCTTCGACCTGCATTTCCTTCAGCGGGACTTTTTATCACCCACCGTATTAAAATTGTACAATATGAGGCGGAATCACGCAAAATAGGGCAACTCACTCATCATCATACTCTCCAGTCGGCACATATCCACCCAAAAATGTTAAAACATACCATACGAAGCAGGAATCCTATTAATATTCGGTATATAATAAGAAATTTCCTAGTTGGTAAGTGTCTTTATAGGGAAATAGCATATGGTTGCTGAGAAGAACCACCCGCAACTTAAGAAGAAGAGCGATCTACGCTGAGAAGCCAAAGCCGTACAGTAAAGCGAAAGAATCCAGGAAAGCACGCTTAAGTATAATGTATCACACTCTTTTCTTTATTTGTTTTTTTTTTTTGGGGGGGGGTTAAAGTAAGTGGTAAAAAGTTCTTTAACATACTTCATATAGAGTAAAAATGGCGGAATCATTCAATTGCAAAGAAGTAAGTGTATTGGGAAGATTACATTTGGATAGTTAATCAACACCCTCTTATTGTGTTTAATCTTAATCATAGAGCGTTGAGCAAGAAGATTGATTGGAAACTGATAGTACGATTATTTGGAATTGGTATTATAAAATAAATTACTATGAAAATTTCTGGTAGATGCTAGCATATATTTTTCTAAGTTGGCAATTTGAGATGCAAATTACTTGAATAAACAAAACAAGCAAAGTCTTAATTAGCAACATAAATCGTAAAAAGAAGGAAAGTACACTCGCGTAGTGACAAATGCTAAACCTGAAGCAGTTATCGCTTCTTACCGGAAGTGTTGTGTCGCGCTCCTATCTCCTCGCCAGGGATTGCAGTTATGTATCTCAGTTGAAATTCTCCCGGCAACTATAAATCACTAGTCGGAGTGTTTCTCAAACTGAAGCCCGTGACCCATATAGCCAAATCCTTCAATAAGAAATTAGTCTATCTACAACTCCTCACCTACCGTAATTTTTACTTCAATATGTGCCTGCTTAGTGGATTACGAATGCCCTGTGTTCAATAAAAGCTCCATTGCCCCTTTTGTCCCTCCAATGAGTTCAGAAGAACGCGTGTATTTGTCTAGTAGAATAACCAAGGGCCGAGTCGTTTTACATCACTAATCTCCCATTATTTTCTGATTCGGGAGCTAAAGCAAAGACTCTCCTCCTACGTGATCATTCCACTAAAACCCATATCGCTTCAAAATCCCTTCAGTTTGTACTCATATTTCCGTACAACAAACCTTCTTGTTGCCTTCTAGCGTTGTTCAATTAAGCGTTGTTCAATTAAGCAGAACCAAAACAACACCCGGTTCTGATTCTCTTGATGTGTGGTCAGCGCACCGTTCAACACCGTCGGCGAACATTCCGTTAGTCAACATGCACAGTGGAAAATAGCCCGAATGTGTACTAAACGTTAAAATTTTTATGCTTCTTCTTACCAATGGTTCGAATACAGTTCAGACGAGAATGTGTGGTCAGCCACACTAGTCGTCCCCCGTAAATAAAAAAAAAAAATACCTAATTGCTCTCATATTGACCAACTATAGTGTTACAAAATTGGTAATTATATAACACTGAGTAAATTTTGAACTCGTACAATATTGAAGTCTCGGAAGCAGTCCTTGATTATATTTCCATTGACCAAACATACTACACCTTCGATTACACATAATACTTCGATACTCGAAAAGCACAGGCCTGCGGTGATACTATTCACACCGATGATGGTTAACTAAACCAAAACTTTTACACTGGGTATACTTCTACCCTAATAACCCTATAAGTTTTCACACAAAGAAAACCAAGAATCATCCGATATAATATTGGTGGTAATAACCACAGTCATTAAAAAAAAAAAATTAACCTAGTGAAAAAAAACACAATTGTGACCATCCCACGGGTCTTTTCATCTCTTCCCTACTGTACTCATTGTTGGTGTCATATTAAAACCCAATGACAGTACGCATGTTACAAGTTGCCTCGTTTCAGGAGACCATTTCATTGAGCTGTCCTGATTACTGCCGTGTGACCCAGAAGGTACCAGGACTCGAGATGACCCGTCGAGCCTAGAGTCAAAGTCTAAGAAGCCGAGTGAGTTTCTACAACTGTTCCAGTATAGCAGAGAAGAAAGGTTTGTCACCGTCCAGCCTAGTCACATACCTGATTGGTGCACGCCAAATGCTTAACCATGGATGCAGATCCTTATTCATAAGAGACTATGACCATTCAACATGACGCTCCCACACTCAAACGTTAAGCGGCATGAAATGTTAAGAAGTTTACCAGATGTTAGCTGAATCAGCGGCGATGAACTTTCATAAAGTTTACTACATTCTTATACTTCAAACGTTAAAAAGCCCAAAGCTGACGAGTGCATGGTCAAAGGTACAAACCTTAATGCTGTTGTGATCACCAAAACAACATATTCTAAACTTAAACGCCCTTATGCCACAACTTATAGTTCCTACCCAAAACAAAAGGATTCGAAAACCCTAAATTTCTGATAAAAGGGACAACAAAACTATGCTTCACAACTAATGTCCCGTGACTCTATTCACTGTGTATCTTCGGTTCATAACTAAGGAACTCATAATACAGACAACAAGTAGCAGTGTCAACTCATTCCTGGGAAAAGTGAATAACATAATAAGACCCATAGTAACCAATCTCTGGAAGTGAACATTTTCATTATCTTCAATCATATCATCTCTTTAAAAGAACTAGACAAGGACTATTTCTCTTCATCAGTGTTCTGTCATACGTAGAGGACTGATCTTTAGGAACTTTCAATAAAAACGTCCAATGCCCAAGTTGTTTGACAAAATATCACAGTTATCTTTACTCCTACGGACTGTCAACCCCAGGAGAGGAACCCATCAGTGGAATTCGAAATGGTTGGAATGCAACTTATAACTACCTTTCCGCATCTTGTATAGCCTCGATGCTGAAGCAGAAGGACAATGAACTAAACCAAATATACATCAATGTATTGTGCGCGCTCAGTCTAAGTTCAGTGACTTTCAGTATATTAATCATGTAACTAAGTGAATTGTATATGTGTCACCACTATATCACTATGACTCATTATCTACTGGTATTATCTTATTTCTTTATAACCGTAAAACCATGTTACACTATGAGGCTAACGTTTTAGAAATATTATAATGTATTTGTCTTTTTGTTTCCATCACTGAGGGCCTCATGCTATGTTCGTCGGGATTGAACCCGAAACTTCCTATATATGCATCACTAACCACTATATCACTATGCATAGACATCAGGGATGATAACCGATGATTGTAGGTATCCGGTTTTTCAAGCTAGTATTCTAAGAGATAAAAGAAGTAAATTTTAAATTATGATGTATATTGTAATTTTTAATATTACAATGTTAAAAAATAAGTATCTTAAAAAGGGCTATTTTGTCCACTTGTTGTGTGGCAGTCAGACAATGAAGCGGAAATCCTGTTTGTAACTTGTGTGCTAAAAACTGTTTCCGCACAAAAAGATATGTATTCCTTTAATAAAGCAACTTTCCTGCTAGCTTGATTAAGCCACAAGAACAGAAATCTAATCTTGTTTTAGATTCCTTTCTTTTTTTTCTTTTAATATACGAGAAAATCACCTTAGAACCGAACCCCGGACTTACAGGCGAACCCCTTCCCACAGTGCTGACTGATGAAAAACATAATATATCAGTAATAATAGACACTAATCATAGACTGTGGCCGCCTAGTTATCAACAGTCTCGGGCACGGGTTCGAAGCTGATTCCCTCGTATGCACCATTTAATATTACTTAGCCTTCATAAAAATAACAATACAGTGAGAACCTAACCATGCAGGTTGCTAAATAAATCCTAATCATCCTCATCTTATTGGGTTCATTATTACAATTGCATGTAAACCTAAACTTAAAAAAAAAAAAATATTATGTTGAGACTAGGACTTCCATTGTTAGAGGAGGAATCCATTAACTCGTTAATCGATTCCATCTCACTACACCTGTAAAGTGTTGATATAGAAATTATTTCCACATGAAAATAACTAGTAGATCAATGTAACTTTTAACCATTCCTCTCAAACATCGAACTCTTGTACAGTAACTTGAACTCAGTGTCGTTCAGGGTACTAACGGGGTTCGAAGTCGAACAATAAGATAAGTAAGGTTATATGATTATCTATGCGACTAGTGATTCAAAGCATGGAAATTTCCTGTGCGGCCACTGATCGCATGACTCACATAGCCTTGCTTGCGAAGGGCGTATCACAATATGGTACTTAGTAATACTTCAACCTATTCAACCTATGTAATACTTCAAAGTTAACTGTAAAGAAGATCACTCGCCTAATAGTATCATTCCTACCAGGCCATGATTCATATATAACTCAGTTCCATAAGGTAGTATTGTGAAGTAAGATTACACCGCCCTTCACCAGTATGATGTATTGTAATTAGCTTAGAATGCTTAACTAACTGTAAGCAGATATTCCATAATCAAGCCGTGGCATTTCGATCCTTAAGGTTTGGTTCTTATGTATTACAACCTAATTATTAGCCTGTAAGATTTTGTAAGTACAAAACCAAAAGAAGGTACATAGATGCAAGGTCTATTATAACGATACTGATCATCAGGTATCCTTGATGTGGAATTTGATCATACCTTCAATTGAGTACTTAAGTTTTATTTAAAAAAAAAAAATGGACATAAGGATATTGAAATGTTAACTGCTTGACTGGTTCTAATGGGTGATGAAAGGTCAACTAAAGGTAATTATAAGATAAAAGCATGAGCAAGGAAATACATATCGATGTAGTTAGTTTCAAGCTATCCTCTCATGTTCAATTCTTATCACAAGGGTCATAATATCACTTATTGTCTGAGCCTAAATTATTGTATCACAAAGGTAATTAACCTTTTCTAATTGTCATTCTAAAGCCTTTGCTGGTAACTAACGATGATGCACTTGGTTATGTTTCCAAGGTTTTATATAGGCTGGTCAAATAATAGTGGCCACAATTTGTGTCAAAGAAAATTATAATGTAATAATGTAAAAGTTTCAATACATGACCTACAGATACTACGTTTGTGTGTCTCGTTTCAAAGTACACATTGTGTTTGATCTTTCATCGCCACGACTGCTCCGAGGTAGGAAACAAACGTGTACAAACCTCATAAGACAAACTGAAGTTGATATGTTCTAGTCTGGTGTCAAGTATAATTGCTTACCAAGTATTGATGTACTACATCAAAGAATTATGTAATTTTCTGAAGTGACACCAATTGTTCATTATTAACAACAATCATTCTTTTTATTAACAACAATCATTCTTTTTGTAAAAGGTTTGGCACGTCGCTAATTAGGAATCTCGTTCATTTTCATTCATTCATTACTTTTCACTCAGTTGTTTTAGGAATTTTTATTTTGTTTGAAGCTTGCCAACTAATTTAACCCTTTTGACGCCGGATGGGCATGTTAAAAAAAAAAAAACACAAAAATCTTTTAAACATACAACGTTAGACTTTTTTTTCTTTCTTTTTCTTTTTTTTATGGAAGGTTGGGGCAGATGTTACCATCTCAAGTCGCCGATAACCCTGATAGCCGGGTTTCGATTCTGTTGTGTGCAGTGGGAGCTAGGGGCGGTGACATAGTGACAGGAGACAGGGGAGAAAAATATCCTTTCGGGAACGATTTATTTAAAACTCTGCCTGGCTAAGCTGTGTTCCTGGCCCCTGTTGGCTGTAAGACCGCAGAGCAGCGAACAGAATTATAAAAGACAAAACAAAGAGGGTCTTGTGCCATTCATGATGGCAGAACGGAATCCAGTTGTAAAGAAAGAACAAGAAAACCCTAAATATATAGATAATAAAATAATAAATCTCAATAGACATATAGTTTCGCCGCGTGGTGTATAGCCTAGCATGGGTTAGTACCATAGTTGGCCGCTAGGGCAACGGCAATGTTAGTTGTACTCTGCTTCCTGCCACGTGTCGACTCCTGCCCACGCGCTCCTTGAAAGGTGCTGGATTGACCTTGGCTATCTGCCCACACACTCCTTCAAGGTGAAATAGAGGTCGTAAAGACAATAGAAAGAAGCTAGATTGGCCTTGACTATCCGCCCACGCGTGGTGCAATGTGGTGCAATATGGTGCAATAAGGTGAAATACGGGAAGTGGTGCAATCGGATGAAACACGGTGAAATCTGATGCAATAGCCACCGCCCCGAGAGTATAAAAGAGGTGAGTTCGACCTTGCCGAGATCCTGTTTTGGGCCGGCACTCAACCTGCGCTGGTCTCGTCTCCAATTTGCAGCAGTTGCGATACTACTTCAGACTCAGGTATGCTGCCGAACCTAGAAATTATTTCTAAGTTCGCCATCAATATGATTTAACTTGAAATTTCTTAAGAAGCGATAACATGCCAAGAAAAGCTAAAGGGTTACGCAAGAATTAACACCTTACTTGCTGCTCGAGTCCAGGTATTTCTTAAATCTCTTTTCTTTTTTTCTTCTCTTCACATTTTTACAATATGTGGAAATTTCGCGAACCGAGGAGCAGTCTATAGGCTAGTAACGTATATGTAAGATGGAGTAATGTCAGTTAAACTATAAATAGTTTGGTCACGCTGTATGTAACTCGATTGTACTTCTTTTCTCTTTTTGATTTCTTTCGTAATAAATACTTTATTATGGAATTCTTATATATTTATTTATTGGACTCATTTAATGATTTAGGTACAAGCCAAGAATCCTCACATTTGTACTGGGAGATTCAGGTACAGTCGTAAAATTAAGCCTCTGAGCTACGAACTTCGATGCTACTTCTCTTCCATTAAGGTACCAGTTACTTAATTCCAGACTAGCGGCCGAAGAGAACGCTCAGTTCGAGGTTAATCGCGGATTAATACAGAATCCGTCAGCTAGGAGGAAAAATACAAAAAAGAGAAGTATAGGTTCATTCCATCGAACCTGTCCTGTGCGTACAGGTGGTGGAGCCCCCAAACCATACTCACACACCAACTTACTAGCAATAAATGTAACAATAGATGAAATAAAAAAAAAGAAACTTGAAAACTTGAAATTTTTTGTAATCGTGGATTTCAGATGTGCGAACCCATCGTCACAGGAAAGGCAGAAGGTGGTTGCGAAGTTCCCAGATGGCCAAATATAGGAAATATGTAGAGCAAATGCAGAAGTTTACCTGTTGATTCAAAGGCTGAAACGTACGAGATGTGAGGCCGTAAGCCGAGCAAACGCGGGGCCTAGGGGCGTTGATCCCAGCTAGCCAGAGGCTGGTTTACACTTTCAAGCTATCAGGAATATTTTCAAGTTGTTCTAAAATTGGTTTCCTGGATGTTTGAAGAATGCAATCGAAAATACGAAAAGACAATGTAAGAAAGTAAAAACGAGATGTGCAGTGTGTGACATTTTAATTTGTGAAAACCATTTAATCAGTAGAATACAAATCATACACTTCAAATATGACAAATAGTATAAATGTATATCTTTGAGTATTTGTGCGCACATAATACCACACAACATTTTTGTGTAATTTAATCTCCAATTAGTAATAGAAGGATTTCCCAGTAACGTATCAATCACTATTCCTTGTCGTGCTCTAAGTAAACGAGAGCTGTAACTAATTAAAGAACAATAAACAAAAATACAGTGAAGAAGTAATATGGATACTGTTCCTGGATATTTCAATAACATAGGTAACATGTGTCAGAGAAGCAATACTTGATTGAATTTGTTTTGCATATTCCAGCATTCATGTCCAGTTACATCTAAGGAAACTAAAAGCAATTTTGTGTCTCAGCGTAATAGTAGTGGATGGTTGAATTCCCAATATATGAAAGTTCACTAAATATTAAAATTACTAGTATGAACCGCTAAAATTACTACAATACACATTGGACCGCGTAGAACGTTGCATTTGAATCAATTAAACCTAAGCCTAGATCCACTATAATTCACGAGATCTATGCAGAAGGAAATCCATATTCCCCTTGTTCTAATATAGATATTATCTGCGAAAATCACTTGTACTTACGATAGGTGAACACCAAGTCGTTTTACAGAAGTTGTGAAGCATGAGGTTCGAGAGTTCGAAACACGGTCTCAGAGGTCCATATTTAATTTTTAAACATGAATATATTAGAAAATAACTCTAGCCAACAGTGAAAATGTAACTGGAATGAAATAAATGTTTGTTAACTATATCGACCAAGCTGATAACGAAAACGTGAATGATAAATTCGAATTAGCTATCGTTTCCAAGTTAAAGAGGGGGTGCATTTAATTATAATTATTGTATTTCATTAGCATTCATTGTCAATCCTTTCCCATTAGGCTTCGAAATCTCGCTGATGGTAGACAGAGTGATTAAGTTTCCTGCAGGCAATAATCGCTGTGTGTATTTAGTCCCTAGTTTTAACCCGGACTCATAGCAACTAGGAGGAGAGGAAGGGAAAGAAGGGTGGAGCGGTGCATGTTTTATTTAAGCGTAGTTTCACTCTGTTATAAATTGTGTTCTGGAAAAAGGTGTGAGTGAAGTGTAGTTAGTGCGTATGGTCACTAATTGCGGTTATTCATTATACCCGTAAATGCGTAAACAGTGCTGACAAATTTTGCTACAGTTTCGAATAGGCTACATTGAAACCGCAAAGGATACGAACAACGCCATATATTAGGAAGGCGTACAGATCGTACTTCGGTTGTAAAATCGGGTACCACGACAAGCTCTGGGTTCTTCACGTATGTTGCAATTTTGTGTCTCGAGTCTTCATTCATGGTTGAATCGTAAAGATCTTCCATGGTCTTTGCTATACCCATGATCTGGCGAGGATCATCAACCCATGTGAATGATTGTTACTTTTGTATGAAAACTTCGTTAACACATGATATTTCCAAGAAGAAAAGTCTTCCTTGACATATCCTAACGTACTGTCGGCCATGTGACCAGTGGCTCGCGCAGTCGGACTTCCTGTTCCTGTCCCACCTGCCTCTGTTCAATTTCCACAAACTTTTTACGAAATAAGAGGGCAGAGAACTGTAAGGAACTTATGGCAAATTTTCTGCACTGGTACGATAGATATTTTTGCAAATGTCCTCAAGGTTACATTTCTTAGATTCCCGCTCGGACTTCTATCCTGACAACTATGGTGTTGTAAGCGACGAGCACGAGAAACGCTTCCACCAGGAAATTTCGGATATGGAAATAAGATCCCAGGGAAAATGGAGTGCATCAATGTTAGCTAGTTACTGCTGGACACTAATTCAGGAATCTCCAGGCAAGGCGGTTGCGCCCTTAGTGATCTTTCTCTGAAGGATAACAACAAGATAAATACATGCATAAGCTTATAAGGCAATAATGTAAAGTTATTGTGACTTCAAAACGAGAGCTAATCTTGAATTTCATTAATATTTTCATTATTAGCACACCCGAAAACAGCTGTTAGTAGGGGATACATGTATGTTCTGCAGACACTTTTCCCCCTCCCATCCCTAACTGCCAAAAATTACGAAGCCACCACTGACTATTGCACTTTAACACAGAGGGATAACCCAAAGTGAGATTGAATATGCTTTTATGACATTTAAAATCATAAAAACTTACATCTAAAAACTTATAACTAACTTACATCTAAAACTACACTACACTATACATAATTACACTTTTATATTATCCCATAATGCCCCCAAGCTAATGTATTTACCCCATCCCGTAATATGTATCTTCTATCATCTGATGAATCCAATGAAGCTTATGAACGGTTATACTATATATATCGTGCTTATAACTCCTACTAAGGTTTATGTCTTTATATGTTTTTACATTTTTAAATAAGCTCTCTTTATAATCATTAAACTGCAACTCTTTTGATATTACAGCTTTAGCTACTCCTTTAGCTTTTTTCTCTTCTTTATTTTCTACTTTATAAGCATACATCTTTGATCTCAATCCAATAAACTCTGTCATTATCTTACCTTTATTCTCATCTTTCATCTTACCTATTACTTTTTTGTTTATTAGTGGTAGTCCATATATGTTATTTTCCTTGTATTCACTCGTGTCAAATTAATCAATTATATCTGCTATATCTTTGTAAAAGTCATCAGTCTCAATCTCATATATAAAACTATCAGTATCCATATAACATAAATCTATATTGTTTCCATATTTCGGTTTCATAGTGTTATAGTGAAAATCGTACATTAACAGTTTTGATAGTTCTAATACACTCATACCAACATATATTGGTTTATTAAATGTCAATCGCTCTTTTTTCGTATGTATAGCACATAAATTCTCTGTAAATATTGTTCTGTAATCAAAATTAGGTTTTGCAATTAATTTTTCTACTCTTTCAGGATCACATTCTAATTGTATGGGTTGCCTCTTTCGAATATTTTCCATTGTTTTTCCGAATACCGAGTTATTCATCAGCTTATAAAAATCTTCTTCAAACTTGTTTTTAGCTTGCGTTCTCATATTTGTATTTAAATCAATGTATTTCTTTAACCAGTCTGATTGCTTGAATTCTAATACTCTATGCACTTTCTTTAATTCCATTCCAAGTGACATATATAGTTTTAAGTTCCTATAGTGAATTACATATCTTTCCTTATTATAAAGTGTCGTTAATAATTTTGATTGTTTAGATTCTGGTGGACACATGTTTTCTGGAGCTAATGGTAAATCAGAATGTTTGTTGTGTAAATACTTCGGATATTCTAAATCTACTTCTAATATGTAGCCAGTTTCTGAATCATTTGGAATGTTCATTATATCTATGCAAGGTTTAATCCATTTAAAGCCTTTATAAGGCATGTATTAACTCATTGCCCGTCCATATAAGTTATTTGCGTCTAGATATGCTAGGTATGTTGAACACTCATCTTTATTATAATCCTGCACATATTTGTTATTTTCTTTTACATATCGTTTACTACATTGTGAGATTCCTCCTCGTATTCCCTTTTCTAGCATTAGTATTTTATCATAATCAGTTAACATTTCTAAGTTAATTTTAGTCATCTTTAACATTGCATCCCACGATAAGCCTGGTGCTGTATAATACCATGCAGGATCTAGTCCATATGCCTTTAAACACACATCTCTAAAGTTTTCAAATATATCTGTTAATTGGAGGACATCTGTTTTGTTATAATGTTCAGTTAAGTCCCTCACTAACTTCAGATCGAATTCTTTACAAACTCGTACATGAAGCTTATGACGTTCAGGACTCATTTTTTCTCCTGTTAATCTGTTTGTAAATTTGTCTATAGATAATGGAACAGATTCTTCTAATTTTTCAAATGAATCAACATAATCAAATGGATAATCACCTTTAGTATTAATTAGATCAAGCTTATCAATCGGGAAAAACTTTAATGTTTCTCGAAATTGTTCGGGCTTTAAATTACTAGTTAACTCTGCGAAACTCTTTGGCATAAATCTAAATGAATCAACAAATCTTAAATTTATTTCACCTTTTTTTGGTCCTGCTTTTACATATTTTTCATATGTTATGTACCTTTCTTCATTATTTGCAATCAGTTTAATTTTCTGCGTATCATAAGCTAACTCTTTAATAAACAAATGCGTATCATAACCAGTTAAATTGTGAAGAAATACTGGAACAAAGTTGGGATTTTTATAGTTTAAATTGCAATAACTGTGAGCTGCACCTCTATACTTTCCAATTAAATGATCATGATCTCTTACTTTTGCTTTATTTTCATTTATCTTATACAAACACTTTTTAAAGTCATGCTTCCATCCATTTATCTTTTCACTCATATCATCTCTATCTTTATAGAACTGTATTTTCCCCTTTAATATATTTATTTTTTCTCAACAGCTGGTGGTAACTCATTCAAGTTGTTCCCACATATATGACAAGTATCTGAACTGTTATAAGCTTCTATTTCCTTCCTCACTAAGCGGGTTCATATCAACTACCCTGTTATATATTTCCATAATTTCTATTGCTTCTTTTTGCAACATTTCAATAATTACTTTTGCAGCATCTGGACCTATATAACTAACAGGGGCTTTATAGTTCCCATTTGAATATTTGACATAGTAACAAAAACTCATTGGTTCATGCTTTTGATATTTTACTGTTTTACTACAATTATGCTCTATTTTTAACTTACATAAGATACATTCAAAGTCAGCAATTATCGTAAATGGAACTCTTAATGATCGATTATAGTTTTGAAACTTTATTTGATTGTCATATGGTTTAGGAAGTTCTATTCTAACAGCCTCATGCTCTTTACAATATAGCTCATGGTTTTGCAACTGCTTCTCATTTCGAAAGTGTCTTGTTAAACATCTATCACAAAAGTATAACTTCTCAGTATGTTTTGTCACCTGACTTCTTATTAATCGTGATAAGTCTTTTATCCAACAAAAATGATTATTATTTTGATCATCTTTTATATATAATAAATTAACATGTTTATCTTGCTTTGTTTTTGTGATGTGGATATACATTATATTTCTTGTCACAGCTGTAAACATTGATGGAAATATTACTTCTTCTTTCAAATTTTGGAATATCTTTTAATTGTACAGGAAATTCAATGTTATCACAATACTTCTTTTGCAACTCATTAACAAGCTGTTTATTATGTGAAGGTCTTTGATACTGAGAACATCTGTCTATAGGTGTTAAATAGCTTGCAATAGAATACAAGAAACATTTATTGTCTTTATTTTTAATATTAATTACTGCTTTCTTAACTTTAATTGGTTTAGGAAGTTCAATATAGGAAGAAGCTCTTAATGGTACATACTTGTTTAATCTGATTTGTAAATATTTAATTTGATGCAGTGTCCATCCTGATCCTCTACCTTCAAACTCTTCCATTTCCCTACGAAGTTTTTGTTTTGCATAAGATATATATTCATTTAAGTCAGTTGATTCTAATATTCTCTCGCTTGATGTTTTGAAATTGCGTTCTTGTATTTCTTTATCTTTTATATAATCACAAATGAAAACAAGGTTAACTTTAACAGGATGAAATTTTAATTCTTCTTTAATTTTGTTAATAGCAACTCTTCCACTTGTATCTAAAAATTTTATTGAGTCTTTATATCCTCCTATATTTTCAACTTTAATAGTTTGTAAACGCTTCTTGAGTGCTGTTTCTTCTAATTCTACATTTATAGGAATGCGTGCTGGTTTCGGTTCTTCAATTACTTCTTGTTTAAATGGGAATATATTTCTAATCTGTTCATCATCATATTGTTTAAGAAGGTTTATTAGTTCTGCTTTTCTTAATTGGTAATATCTTCTGATTCCCTTGTCTTTACATTGTCGTCTTAACTCTATTACGGTAAATCTATTATAATTACTCATCTTATTTACTATATAGAAAATCTTACTATAACTCAATTTTTATCTTCGCCGGATTATTCCTAATCATTTTTGTACTATTTTTACTTTCATATATCCTAATACAACACTTAACATTGCACACCCCTGCCATTGTCTACATATTACGCGTTGTATTAGAACAGGACATTCATGGGAATAACACATCAAAGTTACATATACATATATTAAAATTAAATCATTTTTGTAAACTACTCATCATCATCATCATAATCATCACTACCATATTTATATTCATCATCACTACTCAAATCAGATGATTTTTGTTGCATTATTAATAATTCTTTTTCCTTTAATAGTATTTGTTTCTCTAATAGTGCTGCTAAGAGTCTAAGATCATGATGAATAGTTTAAGTCTATCATGTAAAAAATCAAAATCTTTCTCCATATTTATTATATAGAAAACCAACAAAAATGAGACAAATTTAAAAAATATAAGAATAAAAACGAACATGACTAGTGCTAAGGAAATATTATCTTACAAACCTATATTTGATTGTGTATGTAAACATTTAGATATTGGTGGTTATAATGATGAAGACAAAATAAATTTTACCGTATCCATAGGTATGTTAGATCATTTGTTCAAGAAAGACACTAAAGAAAAGAACTCATTTCTCATACAAAACATTCTCTATACAAACGTTATGAACTTATCTGATGAGATATTAGATTCACTGACTGATGAACAATGGTTATCTATAGGTTATGATGATTATGAGGAGGAATATAACTATGATCACATTACAGAAGATTTCATACGCAAATATCTGCAGAAAGTTAATTTGAGTGAAATATGTTCATGGAAAAGGTTATATAAGAGTTTATAAAAGAATTAGCTGATAAAGTTGATTATGAGATTATTTCGGAAAGCCAAGACTTATCAGAAGACTTTATAAGAGAATTTGCAGATAGAGTTGATTGGAAAGAAGTATCGTATAATCAAAACCTATCTGAAGAATTTATTAATGAGTTTATAGACAAAGTTGATTTTGATACTATATCTTATGGAAGCAAACTCTCTGAAGCCTTTATACGAGAACATGCAGATAAAGTTTCTTGGTGGCGCTTATCTGGGACTCATCAATTATCAGAAAACCTTCTAGGAGATTACGCTGACAAAGTAGATTGGGAAATGATTTCAATGTCTCAAAATTTAACAGAAGGATTTATTGCAGAGTTCAAAGACAGAGTTCATTGGCATAACATTTCAATTTATCAACACCTCTCTGTGGAGTTTATATATTTATTTAGACATTATGTAGATTGGAGAGTTATAATAAGAACATACCGTAATAATTCCGATTTAGGTAGTATATTGAATTTAGCATTCGATGTTACAACAGGTGGTTTGTTTAATGTTTAACTAATTACCTTTTATGACTATTATATCATAAAAGTTGTAGCCTTAATTATTATATCATAAAAGTTGTAACCTTAATTATCAAATAATAACCTATCATACAAGCAATCTATACTGTTAATCAATTCTTCTTCTGATAGGGGTGTCCAAAACTCATTACCTTTACCTTTACGAATATCTAGTTCTTGCTGCATTAGGTTGAATAGCTTAATGCTGTTAGAATCTCTAAACTTTTCGTGTATTATTACATGATTCGGATATTTTCTTCTTCTTCATTTAGAGGCTTATATAGGCTTCTCTTCTGACAACGAATAGCATAATAAGGGAAAAGATCATTAGCTTTGTTCTTCTTATTACTGATTAGGCAATTATCTTTTGAAACATCATCTGTATATGGTGCTGCAATTTCTTTTAAGCCCTCGTTTTGAATCTTTAATCTTTGCATTGACTGTTCAGTCTCTTCTATTCTTGTCTGTAGCTCTTCATTGTCTTGTTGATACTGTCCAAATTCTTGAGTGAAGTAAATAATAATAATTTCATTAAATTTAATATAAAAATCTGGTGAAACCCATCTTGCTATATCAAGTATTAACTCTTTCGGAACATATGTTCCTCGTATAATATCTAATTGACCGCCTTTGATAATCCTAAAGTCATCCCTACGAATTCGGTGCTATGACTTTATATAAGAAATTAACTCTTTAGATTGTTTATTTTCTAACCATTTATAAAATTTCTTTCCTCCATCATGACACAACTTAGTTGCATTAAAGTAGCCAGTTTTCTTATCGATAATCATTCTAAAATCACCAAACAAACCATATCAGTAATCATCTTTAATCTGTTCATAGCAAATATCGTTTAAACTAGAATTATCCATAGTACTCATATTTATTATATAAAAAATCTTTATTTTTAACTTTATTTTGTTCATTATCTCATTCAAACTAGTCTTTTATGATTATTATTCCATAAAATACAACATTTATATTTACACTACAACATTACTTTTATCTATCCAACTGTTATGTGAATCATCAAATCCTAACCATTTAACGTATACTTTGTTACCTTTCTTTCTCAACACTTTCTCCACCAAGTATTCATCTTTGTGTTTCGTCTTTAATAGTTCTGGTTCGTAAAATCTATCTTGTACATCTTCTTCTTCTAAATCTTTCATTCTATATGTTGGCGGATTAGACGGAATAACTTCAATGATAACAAATACTTCTGTTGACCAATTAGGTGTATATCCTTTCTCAAATAAGCCTTTCGATTTACTTATACGAACATGATCACCTAACTTGTATTTGGGTTTAACACGCCTATATTCTTTCTTATACACTTTCTCCAATATTGTTCGCTCATTCTTCTTATTAACTTCTATAGGCTTTAAACCAATTTTTCTATGTACTCTATTATTATACTCACTAACCAATGTTGGTAATATCTCTATCCATTTATAATTCCCTTGTGTTGTGAACCTTTTCCACATGTTTTGTTTAAGTGTTTTATTGAATCTTTCAACAACAGAAGCTTTCTTACCACTATAGGTTGAGTAATGATTAATCTTATTTTCATCCATTAACTTCTTAAACTCTTTATTGTAAAACTCTTTACCTTGATCAGTTTGTAAGTTACTAGGTTTTCTCGTTTTTAATATGAATTCAAATCCTTCTGTAACATTCTTCCCACTCTTATCTTTAACAGGAACAGCAAACGCATATTTCGAAAACACATCTATAATCCTTAGCAAATACTTCTAGTCTTTATTTAATTTGGAAACACCTTTTAATACTCCACTATCCATTTCTACAAGATCAGCTTGCCAAATATCATCAATACCTTTTATAACTACACTTAATCTGTCAATGTTTTTTCTAGATAGTTTGTGAATTTCTTCTATAATGTCTTCTCTAACACCTTTACCATCATATAGTCAATCATTCTTTTTAAAGAATTGAGTTTTAGTAACACCACATACAGAACAAATACCTTTCTTTAGATATCTTCCATTCTTTGTTTGTTCAATTCTAATGGCATCTTCCTTCGTATCTGTTAATTTCTTACATTTAACACAATACATCATCATTATTTATTGTATAGAAAATCAACAAAAAATTAAAATTTATCATTACCTAATACTATACTTTTAACATTATCGTCATCATCACTTGATTCGTTTTCATCTTCTGTTTCTTTATACATAATCAATAATAACTTACCTTCTTTTAAATCAGAATCTTTGGTTGGTCTAATTGTTAACTGATCATGTATATTAAAGTGTAATGGAAAACTTTCAACTAGTGTCTCATTTAAAAATAAGTCTATAAGATTTTAAGACTTGATTCTATATGCATTAACCTAACTCTATAAAGAAATTTGGAGGCAGCAGCTAAATTATATACAACAAATTCTGGTTTCCCAAGATCATCTTCTGCCAATCGCCATGGTAATTCAACAATTTTTTCTCGTGTAAGTAAATTAAACTCTTCTTTTACTGATTCAAGCTGTTCTACTGTTACAACATCTTGTTTATCAATAGCATTAGATACATTAACCAATCTTTTGTTCTTAAAATCAAAACAGGATGTAAAAACTTCTCTAGATTCTTCTATTATACTTTTAACATTACCAAAAATATCCATATTTATTATATAGCAAACGTCTTTAGGAAACCTCTCTTTCTATATACATTACAACAAACAATAATTGTCCTTCTTCCATAGCAGAATTTTTATTTAATTCAATTTTATTATATCATTCTTCTTAAAACCAAAAGGTATGAAAGTATCAGTCAAAGGCTCAATCAAAGGCTCAATCAAAGTATCACCTAAATATATCTCTAGAAAGTAGTTATCCAAACTTGATTCCATGTGCATTATTTTTCCATTATAGAGAAATTTATAACCATTAGAAAGATTGAATATTCTAAAGATTGGTTCCTTAACATTTCTGGCTCTCAATCGACATGTTAGGGGTATAGTTTCTTTCTGCATAATCTTTTGAAAATCTTCTTTCATGATGTATGTGTCTTGCAACGTTTCTACTACATCTTCAAATCGTTTTCTATCGTTCTCTAATTGAATTCCTATTGACCTAAGTTGACTTACGCTAACAACATCATTTAAATTCTCCAACAATTTTAATTTTTCTTCACTAATATCAACATCACCTTTTCTATCTTTAACATTACCAAATATATCCGTACTCATTTATTATACAGAAAATGCCCATCCTAATTTTTCAAAACATTTCTTTAACATCTCTATTTGTTTAGGTGAGTGTTTAAAATCAATATCAACTTGAACATCATGCTTTTTCAACAGATAATACAATACACATTTTAAGTTAATAAACAATATTCTTTTCGGATACAATTCTCTAAAGACCTCGTATAAGTTTTCCAAGTCGTTTATAAGTGTTTCTTTCATATGTCGTAAGTTTAATGGTTTTTGATCGGTAAGGTGATAGTGTATTAAATAAACATCATCATAATATTTTGTGTATTTTTTTCTTTAGTACTTCTAAAACATCTTTTATTGATATTAAATGTTTTGATATATGTATAAATTCATCATTTAACACCTTGAACACGTCTTCAGGAATAATTCTATCCTGTAAAGCTTGCAAACTAGATAACTGTAACTTAAATCTTTTTGTAGTATGATACCATGGTTTTCTTGCATAACCAGCTCTCATTCCTTCATTAATACTGTAAACCCAACCATTCGCTACAGAACATTTATCACAAATGTAACTACTCCTACCTTTTGTTAATGACTTACTACCACAATTAATACATTTTAATGGTCCGGAGTTATAATTTGACAACATGTCCTTTAAGGTAATTATTGGATATAACTTTTTTTACTCTTCTTCCGTGTACAAAAATTTAGTTATAAACATTTTCCATAAATCAATAACATAATATACGTTGTTTTTATCTTTTAAGTCTATCTTACTAACATACTGAAAATACCGATAAAAATTGCAACTAACTAGTCCATCTAGTTCATGCTTCTGATAATAATCTAAAAATCTATTGTGTATAGCTTCCATATTTATCTTAAAACAAAACTTTTATGAATATAAATCAAAAAAGCACTTAAACTTAATCATTTTAATCATATACATAACATCATTAAAAGAATACCCTTGATTTAGAAAATTTAAAACCTTAACACAAAGATGGCCACATATAACTGAATTAAAGTCTTGTATTCGTTCGTCATTGTAAAATAAATTTTTGATGCCAAGATATTGTACCAGTTGTTTAGAAGAAACACCACCATAAGAATCGAACACGTACTTTATGTTGTTATCTTTGCAATAGCATATCCAATGAGTACCAATGTTTTCTGATTTTTCGAAGTTAACTACACCACACTCATTTACATAGGGTTTTTGTGTAAGTTCATCACTCAAAAATACGCCTCTAAATCGTTTTATCTTTAATTCTTTAACCAACCTTTCTATATCGAAGTTCGTCAATGGTTTTAGTTTTTTGACTTCTTTGGTTTACCTGCTCCCTGTTTTTCTTCCATAGCCATATTAAGCCTTTTTTGTTCTTCAAGTTCTTATTTATTCTTCTTAGCATCAAGTATAGTTTTAGTAATCGCTGCTGCACCACCTGCTAATGAGCCAACTGCTCCTAAAGCTGCTAAAATGGCCGGAATTGTAAAAATAAAACCACCCATATGCTCTTTCTTAATCTTTTTCATTTGTGTAGTAGTTAAAGTTAAATCCATTCCTTTACCTTCTCTAATTTTCTTCGATTTATCGCTAAATTCTTTCTTTGTTAATACATCATCAATATTTAAATCCTTTAGTTCGTTATAAAGAACACTAAACATACAACCTTTATTAGAACACATCTTCCTGTTTATTTAAGAGAAAATTTTAGTTTGTAGAAGTACAGTTGTTGTTGCTCCACCAAAATCAAGTAAGGAATCACTCTCATCCGTTATCCTTATCTCAAAATTATCAACCTTGTCTTTAGATATAGGGAAAAATAATGGATAAGTAGGCTCATAAATAATACTATGTTTAAACTCGGTATCTGTTTTAAATGATGCTATAATTCCTGTTTATCTATGTGTGTACTCCGTATCTTTAACAAACATACCATCTGCTATATCACAGTGAACATTAATTGTATCAAATGGGTGAAACTTTGGTAACTTACTTCCAATATGTGTTTTGTTTTTTCCTAAAACTTCAAGAACATTAAACCCGTGGACAGTACCTATACCCCCAATTGTAACATCATTACTATTTTATTACTATTTTATTACTATTTTATTACTATCATTTCTATTTCAACTCTATTTCTTAAATGATCTTCTGACAATGTTATGTTGATGGATTGAGATTTTAAATACTCATTAAGTAATTTTAAATTATATTGCCCTTCTGGTATAAAAACTTGTCTATCACCATATGACAAACTGCTTTATTCTGTTGTTATGTTTGGAGTTAGATATGTACTGTAAAACCCAACTAGTCCTATACTTAAATAGTTACTACTGTTGTCTAATTCGTAATGGAGTTTCTTCTTTAAAAGAGAAGTATCACTCGTTAACTTAAATACCTTAGCCATTTATTATATAATAAATGAATGAGTTTGATTTACCTAGAGATATTCCAAGAGAGAATGTAATCAAGTTAATAGAAGATATCATTCAAAAGTTAGAATGCAGTTTAAAGAAGAAAAAGAGAAAACTACGAATTGTTAAATATGCATACTACACTTTAATCACGTTGTCTGTTATACTTTCTGCAACAACTGGGTTTATTAATTTTTTTATACCTGTAACAATTTACTCAATATTAACAACGTCTCTTGCAACTGGAAGTGCTATTATAACAGGTTTGTCTTCTAAGTTAAACATAAGTAAAAGAAAAGATGAATATAAAACCATCGTCACTTGTATTAACTCATTTAAAGAACAGTTAGAGATGATAATAGCATTAAATGGCGAAATGGATAACGAATATATAAAAGATACGTTGCTTAAGATAAGAGAACAACTTAAAGACTTAAGATCATAAAAGAGACGATTTTCTCTTTAATAAATGAGTAAGAAAACTTAATTGGGATGTAAAAGAGATGATAAAAGAAACAACAGCTAAGAAAAGAAATGGAGAGCTTATACCTGATAATATTCGATGACTTATTGTAGGTCCATCTGGGTGTGGTTAAACATTTCTATTATTTAACTTCTTATTACAGCCAGGTTTGTGAAACAATAATTACTTCTACATATATTCTAAAAGCATGAATCAACCAAAGTACGTGCAATTAAAAGATCGATTTGAGAAAGCAGAACTAAATTCAATAAACAAATAGCAACGTTCTTAAGCAGTTATGATTGTATTGTACCTATTGATGAATGTGAAAAATACTCTATAGCTGTGTTTGACGATTACATTTTAGAGAATCAAGATACTGTTAGAAATTACTTTACAAGAGGTAGACATAGACATTTCGACTGTTTCTATCTTGCACAAACATATTCAAAAGTACCTAACAGCTTATAAGAGATAACGTTAACTTCCTATGTGTATTTAGACAAGATGATACTAATCTTAAACATGTGTATATTGAATTTGTTGGAGGAGATATGTCTTATGATAAATTTAAAGAGATATGTTCAAAATGTTGGCAGGAAGATTATGGTTTTATAGTAATTGATATGACAAGGAAGGTAAACAATGTTAAGTATAAGAACAAGATAAAACACTTTATAAACGTTTGACGTTTAACGTTTTTTGACATTTATTGACGTTTATTGACGTTTGTTCGTTTTCTATATAATAAATGGATGAGAAAGCAATTAATAAGAATATCAAGTTAAAGGAGTTCTTGATAATGGGCTTCAAATCTTGGAAGAACGAAAGAGCAGGTATATATGATAAATTTAAGACACAAGAACAACCTGTAATTGATGCTATTCAAAATTTAGGAAGTGAAATCAAAGAAGTAGCAGAACAGAAAAAAATTATAAGTGAACTTGTTCCAGCTGTGCATAAGACGGCTTCAATAGATCCTAGTCTACTAGAAACACCTAAAAAGATAACTTATGATAGTCCTCCAAGTAGTAGTGATACACCTATAACAGGAGAAATAAAACAAATGAGAAAACAAATTAAAGATAAAGTTGAAGGAGTAGAGCCTTTAACAACAGCGCAATCATTTGGTAAGATTGCAACAAAATATTATAGTAAAAGAAATGATAGTGTATTTGGAATAAGAGCTGCGGAAGAAGACGGAAGAATAATAAATAAGATAGGAAATTCGGAAGTTGAAGTGAGAGGTGATGATTTGATAATTAATGGTAAAACTTATAAAGGAATTAAAGGTCTATGGGAATTGTTAACGATGAATACTAATAAAACCATTGAAGATTATGGTAATGACGATTTTGAACAATACAAGGAAATAATGATAGAATCAGATGCTGCCTTCCAAAAATATAATCGAGATAAAAAAGTAGCATCTAATGGAGGTTGTAAGTACATTAATATTATCAAGCCTATTTGGAATGATTATATTAAACCATCTTTACCTCCAACACCAACAAAAAAGAACACGACACCTAAAAGGACTGGTGAAGGAATTAAACAATATACAGAGATACCTAAGATATATATATATATGGATGGATGATGTGAGAAAGTTAATTGATCGGTTAATAGTTATAGATGGAGAAGAAAAGGCTGGTAATAATAACTTTTATAATGAGAAAATGGGTATAGTGAGTATGATTAATAATAAGCTTTCACAATTTATTCCTAATGGTCCGAAAGGTATAGGTTATTTGATTAAGATCTTAAATACATTACCACCATGATTCTGGAATGATGAGAAGCTTGGAAAAGGATTAGTACATGATTTGATTAATAAACTTCCATTTGAATTACATATTCCAGGATTTTCGTACTGCGGTCCGGGAACTAAGCTACAAGAAAGGATAGAAAGAGGTGATAAAGGTATTAACCCATTAGATGAGGCTTGTAAAGAACACGATATATACTACAGAGACAATAAAGAAACAGAGTCAAGACATATTGCAGGTAAGGAACTAGAAACTAAAGCATGGAAAAGAGCATTTAGTAGTGACTCATCAATTGGTGAACGATTATCTGCTTTTGGAGTTGGTACTGCTATGAATGCTAAGATTAAGTTAGGATGGGGATTATAAGTTAGGATGGGGATTATAAACTTCTTAAATGTTTCTTATGTATGATTCTTTTATGGGTACATCCCATAAAAGTGTTGTTTCAAGATTTTCTTTATAATAAATGGATAGTGTTGAGAGTTAAGATTTACAGAGCTTTAAAGCTAACACAAGAACATTTAATAACTTGAATGAAGCTAACAAAGATATTGAGTTTGATTTCGATGTAGGAGGTGGGTTCATACATTCACACAAAGCAGATTGTCGTATGACTTTTGAACTTGTTGGTGCATCAGTTGGAGGAACATTTGGTGCAAACGATACTATAAAACTTGTAGATAACTTCTTATCATTCTTCTTTTCTCAAATTGAGGTTACAAAGCATGGCGTTGTTATAGATAAAATTGAATTACCTGGAATAACATCTACAGCTATTGGAACATTAAAGATTTCCAAACCAGAAGTTGAATATCTAAAACAAGCAATATTTGAAACAGATGATAAACTTGGTCTAAGAAAGGACTTTAGTGTTTTGTACACATTAAGATTAAGTCCAGGCTTTTTAAGTGATTATAAAGAGGTTATGTGGAAAGGCGAATTAAGAGTAACATTTACAAAAGCTAACAACAATAACAATGTCTTGTACAAATGGTTGGTACAGGAGCAGGTGGAGCAGCTTCTCATGATGGAAAAATAACAATAAAAGTATGGAGATAAGAATGCCTATTGTTGAATACGAATCTAATTATGAAAGCCAGTTAAAGTTGAATATTCTTAAATAACCTAAAATCATGTTTTCATTCCATACTTATCAATGTGTTCAGAAGAGTGTTGTAGGTTCTTTTTTGGAGTTTGATGTTACTACTCAATTTAATTCTAGACAATTTGATATGCCTGATTTCGTAGTTGTAATGTTCCAAACTGATAGAAGTGGTAAACAAACAGCAGATGCAAGTAAGTTCGATCATTGTAAGGTAAAGAATATCTATCTTAAGAATGGAAGGACTGAGGTATTTCCAAAAGAAGAAAGAAACTTAGATATTGCTAACAGGGATTATTTTAAGATGTACGAAGATTATACTGCATTTAAGAGAATAACATGTGGCAATACCGAAATGTACTATGATCCTAAAGAGTTTATAGATAACAGACCGATGTATGTGATTAATTGTAGTAAGAGGAAGAATGTATCGGTAAATGAGAGGACAAACATAAAGATTGTAGTAGACTTTGCAGAAACTGTGGCTGCTAATACTATATGTTATGCGATTTTAATTGGACAAAAGAACTTTACATATGATCCTAAGAATGAGAAAGTAGTAGAAGAGTTTTAGATAGTTAAATGTATTTTTGTGGTGTTTATGAAGGTTTTTCCATAAATGAAAATTAGCAAAAAATGATTAAAATATTTTGGTGAAGATAAAAATTGAAGAGTGTTCATTGATTTTCTATATAATAAATACGATGGCGAGTCATATTGAGGTTTTAAATAAACTTGGAAGTCTTGAACAAAAACAAGTTATTGGGTTAAGGGAATTAGAATTAAATACAGAATATAAGATTGTGAAAATGGAAAAGATTAAAACTAAGTTTGGAAAGAGCATATTAGTTGAGTGTGAGGAGTTTAAGATCTTTCTTCCACCTAGATTTACAAAACACTTAACAGATAAAATGATTCATGACATCGTTAAAGATGGAATAAAAATCAAATACACTGGTCTAAAAGATTATTATCCAACTGTTGAGTTCTGTATGTAAATTTGAAATGAGAAGTGGTTTTATGAATTTTAAATGGGAAATGGTTTTATGAATTTCTCATAAAAGGAACATTTTCCTTATAACAAATAAACTATGGCTAATTATTTGAAAAAAATGACGTTAAAGCATTGAGATTCCTTCGCATAGTTGAGTTAGAAAATGGTAAAGAGTACGAGATAACATTATGGAAATTGATTCAAACACAGCGTTATAGTCAAAGAGTTTTAGTACATTTAGATGAGAAATATAAGACGTTATTACCACAAAGGTATAATGACGAAACTCAGCAAGTGTTGAAAGATTTGAAAAAAATATTTTTATATAAGCTGTTTGTTAAGTATGAGGGTTTGAAAGATTTAGATAATGGTTATAAAATACATCAGTTTTACTTTAGAAATGAATCCAAAAAATAACAAAACTAAAACTTGTAATTTTAAGTATTTTTTAAGTGTATAAGTGTTTTCATTGTTTTTATCAATATCCGAACTTGTTATTTTAAGTATGTTTTAAGTGTATAAGTGTTTTTATAGTATCAAGACTATAAAAAACTAAGACCTTTGGATATACAGAACATAGTGTCATTTAAATTTTGAAGATACATGTATAAATGAGGGATTTATTTCAGTTTTTTGTAATTATATCCTTAAAATTATGCAATTTATAAGACATTCAGTAGATAGTCAATTTATTTCTCTATTGATTGCCGTTTGAATTTTGAAAATCGGTTAATATTTGATGAAATTATAACGAATTCAAAATTTGGGGAATTTTTTACGGGTTTAGTTTTAGGTTTTTGGAAAAATTTTATTCTTTAAAAAAGTCTTAGAATATTATGCAAATTATGGATTTTTTTATTTTTTCGAATTGTTGAAATTTGTATAGATATTGAAAAAGGGGGAAATATCCTGTTGGTTATGCAACCATTTATGCATTTTATAAAATTGGCTATGTTATTAGTATTCATTTGCCGTTTGAATTTTTGAAATCGGTTAATTAGGTACCGAGCTATTGAATTTTAACATTATTTGGGGATGAGGTTCCAGTGTTGCCAACTCACTTTTAACAATTATCATATTTATCAGTAATGGGGTGAATTCATCCCTATATGTTTTAAAGCGATATCTTGAAAAATTAAAATCCTGGAACTTTCCGAAAAAATATCGAGTTGGAAACACTGCATGGTAAAAACATTAGTTTTGTTGGCGGTTTATATAAACAGTTTCTCGTTCATGCTAGCTAAGTAACACGTAAAGTTTTTAATTTGCATAGTTGAAGTTGTCCGATCAGAAATTTTCATGTGCAACGATTGTGAATCAAGAAACGAAAGAAAGACGCTCCGGCAGTTTTTATGGCGGAGATAAGTCTTTCTCAAACTGAGCAGAGAAAAAAGCGAGAAATACATTTGGCTGATGTCCAAACAGCTGCTAAAAAAGAAAGAAAACATGTTGCATCTACTAGCTAGAAGCTCTGTTGAAATAAGAGAAAAGAAGATATGTTGACGTGAGGGAAAGAAAAAAGAAAATCGGGTTACATGTCGCGTTCTAAGAAGGAAAGAGAGAGACTATAAATCTAATACATATATGCATGTTCATGCTTCTCCCAACTGAATATATATATGTACATCTGGCGAAAGTGTATATATGTATGTATGCAACAGCCATATGCAACATACTAAACTTTAAGTTCAGCTATTAGTAGACCGATTTCGATCAAACAAAAACTATTTTTTTCAATCAAAGACAGCGCTATAAGTTATAAGTTTTAGACATAAGTTTTTATGATTTTAAATGTCATAAAAGCCTATGCAATCTCACTTTAACATTGTAGTTATGGGCATAGTTTGCGCTCGATTACTTTATGTGGTTAGTTGAGTACTTCTACGCTGGTTAAAAAAAGGGTCAAAACTGCGCTAGTCAGCTAATGTTAAAGCAAAAATTATTCAAATAAAATGGTTAGTAATTACATTAGTCATCTAGTGGTGATTGGTCACTTTGGGTTATTCTTCTGTGTTAAAGTGCAATAGTCAGTGGTGGATTTGTAATTTTTGGCAGTTAGGTTGGGAGGGGGGAAAGTGTCTGCAGAACATACATGTATCCCCTACTGCTGTTTTCATGTCAGTTACAGAAAAAGTTAAATTTTTTAGCTAGTGTAATTGGAGTGTCTCAAGTAGCACACCTACGTACACTGTACGTGTTATTAAGGGGTCATTTGTGATAATGACGTCCTGGAAGATAATCTGACGTTATCGGTACGCACCGAATATGGCAGAAGAATGACGTTAACCATGAGACAAAAAATGAACGTACACGTTACGGACCATAATAGTGACAAAAAAACGTCAAAAATTGGTAGAAAAATGAACGTACACGATACGATCCATAATAGTGACAGATGCGACGTCGTAAGAGGAACCGAACTAATTAACGCATCACGCATGCGCAAACGTCCAGCTTGGCGCCCGCAATTGGAACGGTCGTGTTTGCATGTTGTGTGTTTGTTGTGAGTGCAGACGTATCTAAATATATTTATTTTAATTTGAAGAGAAACATGTAGAAGTTATCGAAGAAGAAGCCTGTGTAGACAGCAATTCAATTGCTGGTGGAATGGCTAACACCAAGAAAATCGGAAGCGTATTGCCCCCGTATAAGTCATCATCGCAATTCGAATCAGCTTTAAAAAAATCAGAAAGACCTAATGAAGAAACGTGGAAATTGTTTGTAGTAAAGAACATACGATACCAGACATGTAACTAATATATACTAGCTATATATATAATACTAGCAATAGATTTATTATGATGCAAGTTCCTGGTAAGCTAGGTATTTTTCAGTATTGGGGGCTTAAAACTGGTAAGAAAAGACAGGATGATTTACAGGAGAAATGAGTTGACAGTGTGTTTAAGGAATCAAGAAAGTATTATACACATTTTTTCAAAGGCAATTGGGGACCTGTGAAAACCGTAAAGGTAACTGGAAGTGACTTATGCTAGAAAAAGAAATGAATTCTTGGTAACGAAGTCAGAAAACAACGGCCTTGCGGGGTTCTAACCCGCATTCACTCGATGACGCTCGGTCGTAATACTGTCTGAATTTAATGTTTGTGACCTAATTAAACGTATGAAACCTTAAAACGACCGAATCGGAATAGAGTATCGCAAAATAGTAGGCGAAAAAAATACCCGTCAAAACTAAACATTAGCCGTAAGCTAGGGCCTATTAATACTTTTTAGTAGGCCATGTCTGCAGTGAAGAAATGGGCAATCGTACCCTTGGAGATAATATGAATATTGTTCAGTTGAATTCTAGTGCAAATGGTGATTTGCCTTATTTATGATGACGGGAATGTAAACGCGCTATGACCAGGTCGTCATTTCAAGCGAGGTTACATTACGGGAAGGACGTAAATAGCTGGTTCGCCATAGCTATTTCATTATGGAGTCGAAAAAACCAAATTACTAATTTCCTGAACTCTAACTCTTTACTTCGAGCAATGCAGTGATATGCTGTCATTGTTAATATTATTCACAGGTTGTTACTGGTTTTTGCTGTTCCTTATTCACCTAGATATTTTCTCACTAATGTTGTTGCCGTTCCTGATACACATAGTATGGCGGAGCGAGCGTCAGCGAGTGAAGCCTTGTTAAAGCCAAGCAGGACACATTTTTCTGTTTTTCGTTCTTGAGATTTGTAACTGTAACTGCGGGAACCGGTTCTGATGAATCGGTTATTGTCACCACCTTGCGTAAAGTAAAGACTTGCATATTGAAATTAACTCAGCTCGTAGAGAGCCTTTTGTGGAACCCAGTGTTGTTGGAATTTTGTGTGAAAATACATAGAAGCAGAGTTAGATACCATGAAATTTAGGATAATCTCATAAAGGTAAGTTTATTTCCACCTCTAAATTTAATAGATCTTCTTGCTCACCCTAAAATAAGGTGGTCCGTTACGTGGAACAGTTAGGGGTCCGCAATGTGTTGCCGGAAAATTAGATGTAATCTTAAACTGGCATTTACCAAATATAACAGAAGTTCAGTAGGTATGACTTACACATTATAGCTATTTAACGGTAAGCATTTTAGTGAATTTTTAAGTACAAATGCCATTATGTTACTAAATTCCTTTCCTTTCGTTGTAAGCAAGCTTATTTTAACACTACGGTAATATAACTAAGTTTATCTAATATGAAATCACTGAATGTGTTAATGTGCAAGTTTAACTAATGCCCTGCCACAAATGTTTTTTCAAATTGTAAAACTACTGCGCAAAAGTTTATTTTGGGTCCAAACAGTGACTTGAATAGGTTGATGTGGCTCGGTTTCCGGAGCAGTTCCCACGAGCGAACGATTCGATTCATTGGAGAAGTCTGACAGTTAGTTTCTCGAAACAGACGTTACGAGGAACGTACTTTCAGAATACTCTTAAAAATCATATATCCAACACACCATGAATCCGATAGGTTTCAATGTAGTCAGTAAAAATGCAATACCAATCTTTGTGCATTTGGTGTTGTGCTAATGAAGGAGAGAAGGGGAATGTGCCAATCCCTGCCTGCTTTCAGAGCACAAGTTTTGTTATACCAATGATGGTCAAAATCATCTGCATGATGTAAGTATGAAGAAAGGTTATTGGTCCGTGATTTAGTGTTAATAGCACATTCATTTAAAATAGCCGTGCAATCAGAAAGGGGAGGCGAGCCGGCAAGTCAATTTAAAGAGCATGATTGTTAAGTAAGGTTACGTAAATACTATTGTATACAAGCCCGGTGTTTGTTTAAAATTACATTTTCAAACGGGCGTTTACTAACTCTTTCTGGGTAGCACTAAGTCCACTTTAGGACTATAAAACCGTGTCAACGTTATTCCATAATGTCACTATATAGCGACAGGAATTATATAACTTGACGTCCTCATGACAGAGGCTTAACGTATTCTTAGTAACAGGCCTGAAGGCCGTGCCGCCGGCGGGGAAGCTTTGACACTGCGCCCATAGTTCTTGTTTATAATAATTCCATTTAAATCACTCTTCTTGGGAGCTTTAACGTGTTCCAATGCCCAAATTTTTACATATACATTCCTTAACCTAACGCCGAGGTTAGGTTCGTTCTGAAAGATTTACCATTTAAAGGGTTAATTTTATAGTTTGAATATGCATATAATGGTACATATTTATAAATAGTAGTTCACTGGTGTGCACCAATCATATTATGCACGTTGAATATATTTAATGCAACAAGTATACCAAGAATACCAAGGTAGAATATGCTTAGTGATTTCTTTCCCTTTTCTACTCCGCTTATTTTATTTTTCTCTCTCTTTTACGTATCCAACTTCGATGTGCAAATGAAAAAAAGAGTGAGTTATTTACGAGTGTATATATATGATGATGTCTGTTAAGTTAAATATTATGTGCAATTAATACAGCGCTTATTACTACATATTTTATAAAATATAAATGTGCAACCGTTCCTATATCCCCGTTATTCATACGTTGTGTGTCATATCGTAAAGGGTAAAAAAAGACAAGGTTTAGGCTTCAAAGAGGGCTTTAATCGTGATGTTGTGGTTTCCAACCTTCCGGTTTAATTTTCGCGGTATTATGGGTTATTTGGGGTAACAGGTTGTCTATTGATCACGAGTCATGAAAGAGTCACGAAATCAGAGAACGGTCATGCAAGTGAAGAAAAAGCCACGAAATTATGTTTAAGTCACGTTTTTATCTATATCTGTGTAAATATAAGTACAGACTGGAAACTTTTGTAAAAAACTCAAAATTCACCACAGTCTCAAAATGTCTATGTTTGGCATTAAATACTACCATATTGCAAGGAAGGCACGCTAGCATCGCATGCATGAAAACTCGAACTAATTCGCACCAGCATTCCCGCTTGAGGATGTTACAAATTTGTATGGTTTGGTAAAGAAAAGGTCTCGAAAAGTCACGAAATTTCATTTTGGAATCTAACTAGACACCCTGGGTTAGTTCGGGTATTTGTACATTGATTTGCTGGGGCATGAAAGAGGACATATAGAGTCGTGAGTTCACGGTTGGGAAAGTGTATTGTGGGACGGTAATACGCTGTACTGTAGAAAAGAAGAGGGGACAGTCATGTGTTGGTTAGTGAACGTAGTTTGGATGTGGTTTAGGATTATTCGAATTTGGAAGTAAGGATTTCGAGGGGGGGCTGAATTTTAGGATTTGGGGTCGTGATTGTGGTTTGCGAGTTTCGGTCTTCATGTTTTGGTCAGTTTTATCCTCCAAACGTCAATGGTTGTAAAACTTGCGTCACAATAGCCCGGACATTATTTCAAAATACTCATGACTCTGACAACTCCCCCACAGACAAAGACTGCCCAATATTCTCAATTCTCAGTTCAGAATTGTACATACAGTGTTTGGTATATGCAGTGGCATATTTAGGGCGGTGGATATCAGAGTCAAGCTCCCCCATGGAAATAAATTTGTATATGCAAAACTTCATTAAAATTTGTCGAAAAGCAAAAGGAATATACAAGTGCTTGTTCACGTATAGTACATAGCCCCCTTCAAAACAAAATCTTAAATACGCCACTGGTAATATGTAACAAATTAACATTTGAATTTACGTTTAAAAAATTTGTTACTACTGATGTACACCTTGTTTCAAAAAGGTTGAGCGCATTCTTTATTGCTGTTTCGAGGCAAAAAATTTCTAAGTCCAACTTCGGGTATCTTCGTACAAAAATAAACCAGGTTCGAACCTCGAAGCCAACCTTTGCAATCGGGAAAAATCTTGCAGATGTGTTTTCCTTCTTTTAAATATAATAAGACTTGTTACCAATTATATATAAAAAAGCAACATTGATTGAAATACTTAATGATACAATATTTCGAAACTTTGTATTAATGTCAGCACATGCTTGTTTGTTATTTTGCTCTCCATACTTAATATAATATTTAGATGCGTAAACGAATCTTTCCATATGTAAAAGAATGGTGAAAGTTAAGACATAGAACATTATTCTCTCCTGAGTACTAAAATAAAAGTCAAAGTGGAACAAAAACTGCGTTTGCAGTGGATAATTATTATCTTAAACACAGCTATATATCGTTAGAAGTATTCTCCGAAGAGCGCTTGTGTTAGCTCAGTGGTACGCCGTTCGATTTCAAATCGTAAAGTTGAGGGTTCGATTCCCATCTGAGTCAACGTTTTTTTATGAAATTCTATTTTCCGCAATGCATGAAAAATTATATAAATAATTACATTAAAATACTTCAGTTGTATATATATAACATATAACCATTGCAGAACATAGTGATTATTATGTTTAAAATACAACAGGTGTTTACAGTACGTTGGTATTCTATGATATATGTGAATGTTAAATAAAAATTAAGAAAATAATATCATCACAATGAATAAATTATGTAGTGTATTTATTTGCAGCTATTTGTCATCGGAAGATACTTCTGAATTTTCTCTTTACAGCAAGTGATTTACGCTTTCTGAAAGGTAAAGAGACTATCCGTGTGTAAACAGAAATTATTATACAAATTCCAATCTTCGTTACAGACACAAAACTCCAGATCCCCAAAACCTTGTAAACAGGAAATTTACGAAAACGAAGTCATGTCTAAGAGACTTATTTATACTCCAGAAAGAGGACAGAATAGGATTTCTTTCCAAAGGATTTCAGTTCAATAATCTGCAAGGCTTTTGTATATGGATGTGGTCCCTTTCTCTCCGCCTCTGATATATATATATGTATACAGCGGCGGATCCAAGGGGGGAGCTATGGGGGCTATAACCCCCCTTGACGCTCAGCTATACACTGGATAAAATGGGCCTCAATCCTGCTTTACACTGGATAAAACGGCAGAATATGGTTTAGCCCCTCCCTTGATCATATTCTGGATCCGCCCCTGTATATATATACATTGTGTGTGTGTGTATGTTCCATCATGTAAACAAACTTCCTACATATAGTGCTTACAGTCTAAAAAAGTACTCTCGGGGTAAGCTATTGGAGGTTGGAGGGGGTTATATATAAAGTAAAAGCGAATGATATTAGTGTCGAATCCATAGTTCTCGTTGTTGCAGATATTAATAATTACAACTCCGAAAGCGTTAATGTCCAAATTTAACTCTCATCGTAAAGCTCCTTTGTGGTTAAGCGTATAGCGTACACGCTTTCGGCGTGGGAGACCCAGATTCGGCCCCCAGCGAGAGCTCATGTAGTTCGGATTCTACGTTAATTAGTAGGTCTACGTCTCATATAGCCTCACTACTGACAGGATGTTAAATTCAAAATCAATTCAATCGATTCAAAACCCACTATTATGGCGGGCGATAAAGGATGAAAAATAAAATGTCTCAAGTGACTGAGATTAGTGTCAAATCCATAGTTTGAGTTTGTGACACTATTACAAACACAATGTCATTTAATGCCACGTTTTGGTATGAGCGACTACGCCACCTGGATTTTGAATTTACAGGAGCAACATCAAAAGCATTGCTCAGACAGCTCTCAATGTTTTGATGTATTTATACGTGTATATTCCAGCAACACTCCGGAATGTGTGGATCAACTTTTACCTAGCATGGGAGACATATTACTTTCAATTTAAGAAAAAAAATATTGTGGAACTGAGATACCTCAAGGGATGGAAGTTGGGAGGAGTGACATGTAAAAATAGTGTAAAATGACTGATTGTAGAGTGTTATCCATTGTTTTCCGGGTCGTTGAGATGAGTAGTGAGGTACTCAATGGCGGTATATCCAAATTCATCCCCATCTTCACAGGATGAGGGGCTTGGAGATATGATTAATAAAATGTAAAAACTTACTTAAATATTTGTCGAAGTAATAGTTTTCTGGGGTCGCGAAATCGTTTCTAATAACTTTGGAATGTAGTTTGTAACCACTTCAAGATGGGCTCTTTAATCGTATCATTTTCTCACCTTAAGAAGAAATTACCATCTCAACTAGTATATGTATCAAACTAGCCTTCGCAATCGTGAAAAAAATGTGTAGATGTATGTTTCGTCTTTTAAATGATATACTAAATGTAAGATCAGAGATTGAGTTGGTCGGTGGGTCAAATGGGTCAAGATTTGTGAGTGGGTCAGTGGATCGTAGGTCAACAAGGCGTGACCCACTGCGAAATAACATCACTGTGACTCACACTGACTCATTGACCCACCAACCCATTCTCCTCAGTGTCTTCTAGATAGCATTTTCTGAACACTGGCAAGTTTGTCTACGTTTTACTTTCAAGTCCTCCATTTTTCTTCTTTTCTTCATTTGGTTTCATTTCATGAAAAAAGAAGTTCAGGTTCTTTTGGATTTTGATATTTCCAGTTGTAACAATGGCAATAGGACTTACTACTTGGCTTTTGAGATCCGTGCTATGAGTTTTAGAGGAGCTAACTACTGGAAAAAATTGGTTTATTACAAATATAAAATCTTAAGTTAGTAGAGAGGAGGACGTGGATAATGGATCAAACTTTATGAAGATGTATTTTAGTGGGTCGGAGTTGATCACAATGGTTCAGAGTTGTTTATAGTTGGTGGTGGGTCAGAGTGGGTCATGGTGGGTGAATGGGTCACGCTGGGTGTTGAGTCATTGAGGGTCACGATGTGTGGTGGGTCAGTATGTTGTGGATCCAGGTTTCATTGACCCACACCATCTCTGGTCGACATTGCACTAAAGAGGAGAGGCTCCGAAGGTGCGCGTCGGCGATTTTCTCAAATTTTGCACATAGATAGTACCCCACCAGAAAGCAATAAATCTCGAAACGGTTCACTGTACCATCTCACAGAACTCGAGATAGAGGGATTTGTTTGATTGGCTAAATTAAGACCTTAATAATTTATCCTTCTACAAGCGAGATTTTCTTCATCGTTTCCGTGGAGAAGTCAGAAGAATATACGGCAAGTAAACTTAAGATTGAAAGTTTACACCTTGGGATATTTGCTTTTTTCCCTAGTGTTTTTTTACACTCACCTGAATATAAACAAATCAAGCATATGGGCAATTTAACATATTTTGGGGGAGGAATTTTGTGGTTCGTTGGCGTTTCGTCGAGTCTCTGCCGCTGGTGTTATAATTTTCAAAACCGAAGTGGGACCACCACGGATCGTAGCTGCAGGATCACCAACTTATGGGGAAAAGTCACCAGTTGCGCATCGGTGGTCCACTGACGCTTACGGCATGGAGGCTTGTATCTGAAAACTAAGAGAATAAAGAAGCATGGTATCCATGAAGCCCGTTGACACTAATAAAAGTCTGAAACGATGAAACAGATGTCAACACCGGAAAACATGTATTTTATAATTTCAAAGGTACTCCATGTTGAGGAAAAAGATTTGCCCCAAGGTTCCCCGGAAGGTCTCAGGAGGGGTGCAACTCAAAATTTGAAAATGACAAGGGGAATCAAGTAGTATATCATTTAAAAGTATTACTAAAATTTATAAAAGATGGTAAGAGTCTCGAGTCTTTATGCTAACTTGTGCAAAATAGCGAGCGTTTAAGATGGTAATAAATCATTCATTGAAAACTCCGTGACCACCTCTACAAATGTGAAACTGTGAAACTATCCACAAGAGGTAAACACTTCTCTTACCATTGCAAAAGTATAATGCACCAAGGTAAAACAAGAAGCGACCCATTATGGGTTTATTACATCACTAATATTAAATTCTACGTTCCACGATTGTGTATTTAAGCTAAAGGACACGGGTATTGCTAATTATGAAATTAATGGTAGAATACAGAATGGACCCACCACCAACTATGAACCACTCTGAACCATTGTGACCAACTCCGACCCACCAACGTAATCAACTCTGACCCATGATCCACGTTCTTCTCTCCATTGACTAAAGAAGTTATACTTGAAATAAAACAAGACTGTGAAATTTCCACTTATCGGAGTTTGAATTCCTGCCGTCAATCGCTCAAGAATCGCTCTGTTACAATACCGGTGGATCTGACCTTTACGATATACAATGGTAAAGTGTTTCTCACTTCCAAATTAAGTTGAATTTAAATTTATCATATATAATGATTTCTTTCTTGGCTTACATATACAATTCAGTAGAAAACAGGATGAAATTTGAAAGTATCAAATCAAGATAAAGTAGACCAACGTAAGAAAAAGGAAAGAAAAACAAGTTTGACATATAATTAAGCATCCCGTACTAATTTAAAATGATCATGAAATTAAGCTTGGAATACAAAGGTTATGTCCATTTTTCTCACAACTTTAAGGTTTGATTGCCTTATGCTCTAAACGATTCATATATTAAACACCAGCTTCAGCAATTATTATAATAGAAAGCAGTGGGTATAAGATGCAAATGACTGTAGTTATCATTCCTCACTTAGTTTCTCAAATAATATCAATCGTTTTCGACAAGTTTTACAAATCAACCCACTACAAATTTCCAATATATAGAAAATCCCCCCGCTCATAAAACACATTTTTAAAAATGCCAGGACACGTTCTGTTTATTTTTAATAAAGAGTTATACACCGAATTTCAGCTCTCTAAGTTGAACGGCTTGTAAGATACTAAGTTTTTCGCAAAAAAAACGGACACCTACTCGCCACTAAGGATATGTGTTATAATGAAAGTGATACGCGTATGATAACTTTCCAGTTTGGATTGGGCCCTGATTATATACCAAATGTCATTACATTTGACTTTGCAAAAAATTGACGGTGATAATCACGCAAACATAGTTACTTTCAGTTTTTTATACTAGGTGTAATAATTCATATATTAAAGGTGACTCAATTTTTTCAGCAGTTAGCTCCTCTAAAAGCTCACAAGCTGTATCTCAAAATTGAACTCCTATTGCTATTGCCACTCTTAAAATTACAAATATCAAAATCTAAAAATGCCTGAAGTTTTTTTCATTAGAAACAAATGAAAAAGAAGAACAAAATGGAGATCTTGAAAGTAAAGCGTAGACAAGCTCACCAGTGTTCAGGAGATGCTGTCTACAATGCACTGAACAGAATGGGACAGTGGTTGGGTGGTTGGGGGTCGTTTCGTCGAAAGATATTTCGTCCTAAGAATTTTCGTCCAGAGACATTTAGTCCAAACACATTTGGTCCAGGGACATTTGGTCCAAAGGGCAATTTGTCCATATAACATTTTGTCCAAGAGACATTTGGTCCAAAGGACAATTGGTCCAAAGGACATTTCCTCCAAAAGACAATTGGTGCAAAGGGCATTTCGTCCAAAACGCAATTGCTCGAAAAGACAATTGGTCCAAAGAACATTTCGTCCAAAACACAATTGGTCCAAAAGATATTTGGTCCAAAGGACATTTCGTCCAAAAGACAAATGGTCCAAGGGACATTTCGTCCAGGGATGTTTAGTTCAAAGCACATTTCGTCCAAAGAACATTTGGTCCGGTAACGCTTGAGGGTCAAGGGTTTGCTTCTATTAGAAGAGTAAAAGTGATGCATATAACATTATGACTCACAAGTAATACCTCCCAAGTGTAACACTCCAATTTTGAAAAAAATAGGCAGGTAGATACTACACATAAAATAAACGAATACGTGTTTTTCTGCGGAAAAGTGGTTTTAGGGGGGCAAAAGCCTCTACTCAAAATTTTGAAAGTTGACGCCCGAAAGGCAAGAAGAAGTGGACCGAAGTGAACGAAATTGTGCACAGATATAGCAGACGTAAAATGAGGGAACACTTGTTTCGTATTTTCCTTGAAAAAATTGTTACGTGGGGCACAGACTCCCTCCAAACCTTTGATCACGAAATATCAAAAGTACTTATAACAGTATGTCAGATGTGTTTAGAGAACATGAAGAATTGCAACGAAACTTTGATTAGGAACAATACGCAAAAAATAAATAAATACGTTTTTTATTATCTGCGGAAGAACGGTTTTAGGGGCAAAAGCCCCCATCCAAAAGTTTTAAACTTGAGGCCAGAAAGGTCACAAGAAATGAACCAAAGTGAATGAAATTGTGCAGAGATATTGTAGACATAAAATGAGAGAATACTGGTTTCGTATTTTCCTAAAAAAAAAAAAGGTTTGGTTGGGACACAGACCCCTACAAGACTTTGATCGTGAAATATCAAAAGTGCTAATAACAGTATGTCAGAAGTGCTTAAAGGACATGAAGAATTGGAACTACACATTGTGTAGGGACAATATGCAGAAAATAAACAAATGCGAGTTTATTTTCTGAGGAAAAACGGTTTTAAGGGACAAAATCCCCCACCCAAAATTTTGAAATTTGAGGCCTAAAAGGCAAGAAGTGTACACAATTGAATGAAACTGCACAGATATTGTAGACGTAAATTGAGGTAATTGGGTTTCGTATTTTCCTAAAAAAAGCGGTTGCGTATATCACGGACCTTTTAAACTGTTGATTACGAAATGTCAAAAGTGCAAATAATTATACGTCAGTGGTTCTTAAAGAGTATGGAGAACTGTAAGGAACCATTGTATAGGGACGATTCGCAAAACAATAAACGAAACGTGTTTTAATTTGTGCGGAAAAGCAGTGTTGGGGCCTAGGCCTCCTCCGAAAAAAAGTAAATATTACCGTAATATAGCAGGAAGTAGTGGACCAAAGCAAATGAAATTGTGGGTAGACATTTCAAAGACCCTAGGTAAAATAAGGTCTTTCGTGTTTCTGAAGTGTCCCTATCCGTTTTGCTTCAAATTTGGCACATCAACAGCAAACAGGAAATTAATCGACACGTGTTTTCGTTTATGCGGAAAATCATTGTAAGCGTTAAAGGTCCCTTCTAAAACTATAAAATACACTCTACTGTTTGTGCTAGTTGTTGATCTGCCAAATTTGAAGAAATCAGATGGAGACACTTGTGGAACACGAAAGGCCTTATTTTACGTATCCAATATCTACATACAATTTCATTCGCTTCGGTCCACACCTTCCGCCACTCAACGCCTCGGTCCGCTCAACAGATTTTTTTCCAGGAAAATACAATATCTGTCCAAAATTTCATTCAGTTCGGTCCACTTCTTCTTGGCTTTCGGGCGTAAACTTTCAAAAGTTTGTGTTGGAGTTCTTGCACCCTTTAACCCTCGAGAAGTCGCGCTGAAAAAGTAACGCGAGTAGTCGCGCGCGGTCAAAAGGACCGCACGAACATAATGTGATGCAAATATCCTTTTAAACATTTTTCTTCAATTAGAAACGTAATTTTGTACATTTTCTGATTAAGAGGGAATAAAATTTTTATTATTATAAGTTTTACAGTAATAACTATTAGAGAAACCTACAATTAGACATGTCCTTTTCTGTTTTTTTAATTTGGAATTTTTTTTTTCGTTACTTATTTCTTTAGATAGATAGATACGCACTGGTTTTATTGAAAATTCTAAATCTGATGACGATCTTTTGTTTTTGTCAACTCTGGTTCGTCTAAAATTAGAAATACAATAGTAAACTAGTTAAATATATACTATATAAACATAACACTAAAACAAAGCTTCATAGCGCATTTTACATTGAATTAGAGCTCACTCGTAGCTAAGCGGTTAGCATACACGCCTTTGGCGTGGGACTTCCGGCTTCGATTCCTGGTGGGACCTCATGTGGTTTGGATCCCTCGTTAAGCAGTAGGTCCACGTCTTACATAGCCTTGATGCTGGAAACGGCGCTAAATTGAAATCAAATCAAATTTACATTGAATTATTCTACAGTCCTGTTATTTTGAAACTTCACCTATAGAGCACTACATTGAATTATTTTAGGTTATCTTCAAATTTACACTGTTCTACACTTCGTCGTCGCTTATTTCGTCCTCTCCTGCTCCACATATATTTGTTATGATTTTCCTCAGACAAAGCTTCCATGACATCATCTCGGCTGATTTATCCAAATAGTCTATTACTAACATTTCCCTTCGTTGGTTTAAGCTGTTCATTCTAATTTTCTCTTTTTTCGCCCTTGGTAACAGTTTGTTAACTCTATCGACCTCTCTTCCGTCCATTAAAATAATATTTATGTTTATAAAGCTTAAACATCTCCAAAGCAAAGGTCACGTGCAGAGCGAAACACTGAGAAAAAACATTACATGGTTAGTCGCGCGCGGTGGAAAGCACCGCAGAATCACTAAACAATCACTAGTAGTTAAACTAAACAACGGATAACGGAGTGATTGAGCAGCAATGTTCGGGAAGGTGAGGGGAAAGATTAGCTAGACGGAGGAGTCTGTCGGACAAACAGAATGGACACAAGATCGAAAATAATTTCCCTGCGGTGCTTTTGACCGCGGCGCGACTACTCGAGGGATAACCCTTTTTTCGCAGAAAATAAAAAAAACCCGTGTTCATATATTTTTTGCGTATTGCCCATACACAAAGTTTCGTTGCAATTTTTCATGTAAATTTAGGCACTTCTGACATACTGTTACTAGTTTTACGGGTGCTTAATTTGAAAAGTATTTTCAAAGAAAGCTGTGTCGTCAAAGTGAGATTCTTGGGATGTTTCTCAAGGGTAGAACGGGTCCTGGGACCGGACGACACCCGTCTGATTTTAAAAGAAATAAAAATAAGAATTTTAGCTTTTTCTGGAGAAAGAGAGAGTGAGGGTAGGAGAGAGGTGAGGAAGAGAAAGGAAGAAAACTGACGTCACAGTACCTGTAGCTTCATCTTCTCTGCTGGGCTTCCTCCTGTTGTTCGCCTGGTGTTCAATATGTCGGGTACCGAATTATAAACTGTTCGGTTTGTTTTCCAAATTACTCCCGAAGTGCTCGATTGACTGCCGTGCACTCCCGGACCGACTCCGTTGACTGTCTTTTGATAACTTCGCGACTATAGTCCTTGATGATCGACTCCAAAGGTTCCGTGAGACTTCGAAGGCTCCGTGTCTCTCCAAAGGCTCCGTGTGACTCCCTGTTTCCGGGATGGAGGGAGTATTTAAAGACCAACATCTTCTGGTAATCCTGCTGACTCCAGACACGTGTAGATGAGATGTTTTCGTCCCAACAGGTACTCATGACGTCAGAGATGGACAGATAGTTAGGAAAGGAGCTCTCTCAGCTTTATTACATAAAATACACATTGACATAATACATTATATAACATAAACAAACACTTCCACGATTTAGCCACGAAAACACAAAATTACGGAAGAGAAACGTAAACTAAATTCTCAGACATACATGAATTTCATAAACTAAGACATCCGAATAACTAGCGTTCTTCGACACATAAGAGATGGCTTTATGAAATTAGGAAAAACAGAAAAAAAAAGAATAATCTCACAACACCGAAGATAAGTCTGAAGATGTCTTAAAGAATAAATGATTTTGTGGGAGATCAACGAAAGTCAATAAATATTAGTCTCTTCACACTCCCACCGCTAAACTTAGACATGCGGTTTTAAAGAAAACACGCATCGTCGTCACCACTATTTTGAAAATAGACTGTATATATTGTTTTGATTAAGGTCAGTATACGATAAATAAAATACATGAAGTACACTGTAGCAACGAACAAAAACAAGGAAAAAAAATTACTGAATATCAGTTTTTCAGTATCTCATTTTTTAAAAAAAAAAAAAAGAAGGAAAATAAATCTCACACAAAAGAAATCGACGATAATGAATAAATCGTTAACCAAACACTGCACATAAACACATAAAGCACTGAATAACATTCTATGTTTCGAATGTAGCTAATGACACTTGATGTCAACAAAACATATGGAAAAGCACGTGTAATTGTTTAGTGAACTTGAATAACACCTTGGTCAGCAGAATTGAACATCTTCACTGGGTCAGTGTTCTGAAGATAACGCAATTCTTGGAATGTACGTGGCCTTGTAGTTTCAGAAGAATCACTGGCAAAGTGGCCACAAGTTGGCAGCACTAATCAAACTTCTTGACATCCGTTGTCTGAGAGGGAGGGGGGAGAATGACGCTGACAGCCATCTTGTGGAATTGTCCGTGTTCTTTAGAGTGGAGGAGCAAAGATATTTTTCGTTTACTGTTGCTTATATTTCGTGTTAGTATTATGTTGTTGATGAAGAGAAAAAAAAAAAAAGGTGTCCAGCGGGCGAATAGGTGATGTCTTGGCTGATAAATCAGGTGAGAAAACTGAAGATTATAGTTAAAACTGGTGGGCGGGTCTGACACTAAGTGTTGTCATATTGAGAAGTTCTTGGTTCGGGTCCATCCAAATTGCAGTATGGAGAAGAATTGGTGTCCTCTTCTTCTCTTCATAAAGTTGTGGAATCTTCTTGGCTTCAAACAAGCTGCGTACTGTGAGGGTTGAAGGGGTATAATTGTTAAGAATAAGGAGGTTATGGATGTGAGTAGGACCATGAGGGGGGTGGAAATTTGAAATGTTAAGATTTAAAATTAGGGCTCATTTGGTACAGGGTGATTGAAATATAACGAGGAAGAGTTATCAAAATATACAGCAGAAGTGTGGTGGGTAAAAAGAGAGAAAAACATGAAAATATAATGGTGGGAAAAAATTAAAAGAAAAATTTCTAAGATGGCGGCTAAGCGTTGATGCCAGTAAACGCAAGGTATTATGGGCTTAAAGATGGCGACGACCATGAAAGTGCAAGGGTAAATACAACAACCGGTAAACTAATGTAGGTAGGATCTAGGAATGGGGGGGAGTAGAAAAAGAAGAGAAAAACTCGAGCAGATATAAATACACATAAGTAAAACGATAAACGTAGTGCCCAAACTCTTGAATTATACAACTATTTATGATAATGACAAAACTCTAATTTTTTTTGGGGGGGGGGAAGGGCTCATTATTTCCAACATAAACCTAACCCATTTCCTGATTAGGTTGGGAACTTAAGGTAACTAGAGGTTGGATTGGGTTTTATCGCCCAATACTCGATTGTGTTAGTAAAATTATGTTGGAAATAAAAGTTGGGGGGGGGGCAGAAGGTCTCTAAATTCATAAAAATAGATATGTGCGGTAATGATTGTCAATTTTATATGGTCGTGCGTATATACGTTCTAATATCTTCTTCTAGATGCTGTTTCACAAAATGCGTGAATTGCTCGACATCTCAGTTTCCGTATCCACTTTTAAGAATACACTATATAGTTGGAAATGTACGAAGATTTTACGTTAGAATTCGTTAATTCCAAGACGGTAGAAGGCGGCACTATAATCTCTGTACCTAAACTTCCGTCACTAACTATCAATTCTTCCGGAGGAGGAGGTAAACTCAAATCTGACACTGAATGTGCATCCTCATTTCTGTTCGAAGTGGTGAACTTTTCTGGGGTCACTTCAGGTTCTTGATCTCTTTCTTCAGACCTCTCGTTACGTTTATTTTCAAAACTCTTCGTCTGCAGTGGCGTATCATCACCAATTTTTTTCATTAAACTTTTCATTACTCTATAGAGCAAAATTAGACTTACAATTGCAATAACGGTTTGCACAATGTCTAAAAAGTAGCTCAATTCTTGCAAAGAAAATTCCGTAGACGCACTACATTTTCTACAAAACCATATAAAATTGAAAATCCCATGTTCCCTTAGCAAATAAATAAGTAGAAGAGTGATGATAATATTCCAAATAATAATAATTCCTGGTATAAAATATTCATACTTATAGATAGGCATCTTAATGGGCGTCTGGTCAATTATCGTAAATGCTGATATATTCATATGCCGGATGGAAGAACTCCAAACATCGTTAAGTAAAGATGAAACATAAAAAAATTCATTCCCTTTATACGTAGATCGTAATAGCATCAGATCATTAGAGACTAGCTGGCTGGGAAAAAGATGTAAAAATACAGGTTCTGTAAGATCATTGTCGAGACACGGAAAATCCGATCTGACGAAAAGATTTCTCTCCACAATTAATTTAGTATTGCATGGTATTCGAATTTTAAGGGCTCCGTATAATCTGGCTTCTTCTGGAACTCGAATAGTTGACACATTTTCTCTAGTCTTCAAAGTTAGAAATTCTGGCGGGTGTGTTAAAACAAACTCATGCGATCCAATGTCTATAATCTGTGCCTCTTTCGAATCATAGCACGTATGGTCACAATTGTGTAATATTTCCCTGACTGTACTGGCAACGAAATCTGCGTGAGCACAATTTATTAAACGAGATCGTGTCACAGTGTGTGTAGGTATCTTACATAACTTTGATTGGCTATAATGACAAGCAAGTAGGCTTGTTCCTGTTATTGGTATAAGATCTTTTTTATCTTGAATTACCATAACTAAAGGCTGGATATCAACGGTACAAGTTTGGTTGTATACAGCAAACGGAAGTGGCTGCACATCATATAACTCAAACGAAGGCTGTATTTCAACGATCGGAATTTTCATCTGTAGATAAATGTATGTGTCGGTGATTGAACAAGTCAAAACATTAATTGAATAATACATCTCCAATAACGACTTATCTATGGCTAACTTATATCCATTTTTCAAAATGATATTCTCAAATTCAGATAAATGTGCGTGCAACACTTTATAAGGAATTATATTAGGGTTCAGCCTAGCATCTGTACACATCTGAATTGTCAGATCATATTTAAAAATTTGTAGAAACTGTACAAACTGCGTTGAAATCGAATAAAATTCTTGAATGAACGAAATGACCTCTTTATGTACTCGATTTGCAAGCTTATTAAGATGATCTCCCAGATCATGTTCTTGATCCAATATTTTTGCCGAAAAGTTTCTAATTTTATGAAAATTATCCTGTATCTGATCTTGAAAACTTAAAAATTCTGAAGTTGTGTTCTGAATATATAAATTGTTTTTCAACAATTGTTTTTGTAAACCCAGTACTGTCTGTTCCAAATGAAATTCCTTCTTGTTTATCGAATCAATAGATGAACTGTCAGCTACGTCACAACACCAATTCAATGCTTTCCCAATGAACCCTAGCAGTGCACGCGGCGATCTGGTTGATAATCGATGAAATCGTGGATTTGGAGGGTTTAAAAAATAATTGTTAATATGGACTTGCAGATTATGTAGGTCTTTCGCAGCTTCGCAAACATCTGGAGCTAGAGTGTCATTTTCGTTGCAAAGCAGAGATTCAAAAAGAGAAGAAACCTTAACATCATGCGGAAAGGAAAATGTCAAATTAAAAGATATCGGTAAAGAGTGTTGGTACAAAATAACATTAGGGAGTTTACGGAAAAATAAACCAGATGTTATTTGGAACTCGGTGTTACTAGACGTCACATGTGGGAAAGAGAAAGACAGGATAATGCAGCTTAAAACAAAATAGGTTATCTGAAACACAAATTAAATATAATGAGAAATTTAGAATTTTCACATGTTCTATTGATTATTATCTCTGCTAGCCTAAGTATATATGTTATTGTCAAATTGCGTTACTTATTTCAATGTTTCTTTTTTCTTTTTCAGGTAAGTGGAGAATCTGAAATTTCTAAAATAAAGTTGTCCCAAAAAATGATAATAGGAGACGGATATGATGACGAGAGCAAAAGAAAACTGCATAGCACTGATGATGAATAACTATATCCTTTCCCATATTCTAAATATATTGCTAGCGTTAAGATAGCTCTAAGTCAATTAACCAGTAACATACTAATACTTTTTTCTTTCAGCTATTTTATATAGGAAAATAGAGGTGCATAAGTTGTTCATAGATTTTTTGATTCTCTTTGTCATACTGCACGAACACTATTCTTTCGATAGAGTCAAGATGTTCTTCCAGGAAAAGACGTACTGTCTGTAAAGCAATGCGACAAGCATCTGCTTTAGGAAAACCAAAAACTCCTGTAGAGATGTTGGGGAACGCAATGGATGTTATATCGTTGTCTACTGCTAATTGCAACGTTTTTTCGTAACACATTTTTAACTTCTTAGGATTTCGATCATCAGGTGCGCTAACATGAATCACAAAATCCACGGGTAGATTGTAACCCTGTGTAATGCATACGTTACCCTGGGAAAGGTGGGATATTTTACGACACTCGTCTTGCATTTCTTCTCCTGCAAGACTTTGAATTGCTTTGTCCACGCCTCCTCGTGGCTCTAGAAAGGAATTGGACGAGTTTACTATACAATTACCAGCTAACGTCGTGATTGAACCGTAATAAAGCGCAACTTTCTTATTAATGTCGTGGTTGACGGCAAACTTAGGTCTCTCCAAACCTTCCACTGAACTTGTTTTCGGACCCACCTGATCCCAAGATGGTAGATCGGACATGAAAACAACTTTCCTTATAAACAACGATTCTAATTGCGTTTCGTTATCCGGATCTTGGAATTCCGTCAAGAAGGAATTTACCTTATCCACTTCCTGGAGATTTTTATCCGGTACTCCCTCTCCTACTACATCAATCTCAGATGTTTCTAATTTACGTAAATTTTTAGGCAGTCCTTCTGGAGGAGGATAATACTTTTTTAACCTGTCGATCGCTATAGAATCAATCTTTATTTGACCTCGGGGAGTTCGGTATTTTACATAGTAACTATTGTCATGCTTACGGGATACTATTTGTCCTGGTCCAAAATATTTTCCAGAGAATGCACTACAGTCACCTTTCCGTTTCGTCGCATCGTAGATCCACACAAGTTGACCCTTGTTAAATGTCTGCTGCTCCCTCTTCTTATTATGTGACTTTACAGAAGTCAGATGTCTATTGTACAAGTTTTCCTGGGCCTTGTCCCTTATGTACTGAAGTTGCTTAATTCTGTCTTGATTCTCAGAAAACTGACATTGCGTGGCTAATATAGCAGAGTGTAATAGCCGTGGGGAATATCCATGAAGGGCTTCGAAAGGACTAAAACCCATACTCAAGTTACAAGTCACGTTGTACGAGAACGTAACCTGTGGAAGTAATTCTATCCAATTCTACTGATCATATTTGTCCAAAGCTAACTTCAATTGCTGTTCTATATGCCGGATTACGACTTCAACTGTTCCGATACCGTAATGCCCTTGTACATCTGCAAAGTGTATCTGTGTTCCTAGGATGTGACAAAGCTCTTTAAACACAGCACTAGTGAAAGCTGCTCCGCGGTCACATGCGATCTCTGTTACTAGTCCATATTTCAGAATAACGTTCTCGTATAGAAAAGAACTTACGGAAGCCGCTGAAGCATCTGGTAAAGATCCAGTGATACAGAATCGTGTCCCTTCATCCACTACAACAATGAGAAACTTGTGTCGTAAGATATTATTACAGGGGTACACCCCTCCTAAGTCAACATAAACTCTATAGAAGGGTGGAACACAAGGGTGTGTCTGCAGACTTCCGTAAGGTTTGCCACTACGCTTTTTCAATATTTGACAGCTAATGCATTGTTTGCATTTTTCATAAACGAATTTCTTCATGTTTACAAAATAAACAGATTTCACTAGGAGGTTATACGTCTTACTGAAACCAGCGTGATTGGCACCTAATTTCTCTGAATGGGCCTTCTCGAATACTACATCCCTTAACTTGGTGGGCACTGCTAATAGAAAAACTTTTCCCAATGGCGTCTTGTTAACTTTATACAGGATATTGTTACGCAGGGCAAAATGCGATGCTCTCCTCTCATACTCCGGGTCTTTGTCGGGTCTATCCTCCAAATACGCGATGATTTTACTCAGAAATCCGTCATTCCTCTGCTCCTTCTTAAGGTCAATGCTATCCAAGTCCTCGATCATGAAGATCCTTGGGTCTGAGGCACTCGCTTCTTCGTCCTCCTCGTCTCTTCGATGTTTTACAAAGCGGCTGATGGCGTCTGCTTCTAAATTCTCGGAACCAGCAACATGAGAAATCGTAAAGTCATGAGAATCAATCTCTGACAACCAACGAGCGAGTTTCCCTGTCAAGTTCTTACTATGACCAAGAAATGTGATAGCCTTCGAATCAGTGTGAAGATGAAAATGACGTCCGAGGATAAAGTAACGAAAGGAGCGTAAAGCGTAGAGAAGGGCTAAAAGTTCCAAATGATAGACGGACAAATTCTTCTCCGATGGAGCAACTGCTTTGCTCGCATACGCAATTGGCACCAATTCAGCATCCGGCTCATCTGTAGCTGGTTGTTTGGCTACACAGGCCAAACCTTTCTTGCAAGCATCTGTAAAAATGTGCAGCTCTCTTTCAGGCTTGTAGGCCATTAAAGTTGGACTCTCCAAAATCGCATTTTTTAATGCTTCGAAGGATTGCTGCTGTTCAGAACCCCAAGTAAATTCCTCGTCACGCCTCATCAATTTCTGTAAAGGGTGCGCTATCTCGGCAAAGTCCTTGACATACCTTCTCAGGAAAGAACAAACACCGAGAAAACTCTTCAAGTTCTTCTTTGTCCTTGGGCGTTGGTAGTCCTTGATCGTGTCCAGCATCCGGTCAGAGATCTGTAAACCATATTTCGAAAGTTTATGGCCTAAAACCACCATAGAGTGATGTGCTATTTTCGTCTTCTCGGGTGACAATTTTAACCCACGTTCTCGAAGTTTTTGGAAGAGGGTGGTGCACCAGTGTATCATTTCGTCCACAGTAGAGGCCACTACATAAAAATCGTCAACGTAATACATTATATTCGAACTCGGGACGCCTGCGAGAGTCAATTTCACTAATCTATTCAAAGCAGCTGCCGAGGACACATGGCCCATAGGCAGAACTTGGTAAACATAACTCGAAGCACCTGGTACGGAGAATCCTGTACACTCCTGACTCTCTTTTGTGATTGGAATTTGGAAAAATCCCTGTTTCATGTCACTAGAAGTGTAAAGAAGACGTCCAGCCATACGAGCAAGCAAGTCGTCAATCGATGGCGTCGCAAAGTTCGAGGCGAGAGATTTCCCATTGATATGGCGCAAATCTGAAACAAATCTGAACTGTCCATTGCGTTTTTTCACTAAAAGAATAGGGTGGTTCCATGGAGACGTCTGCTCGCGAATCGTTCCTTGTCTTAGCATAGTATCCAGCTGTTGTTTGAGGACTTCACGTAGGTGGTAAGGTACTAAATAAGGTGTTTTGTTAACTGGCGTGGGGTTGGAAAGTCGTATCTCATGCTCAAAATCACGGGCGAGTCCCACATCGTCTTCCGACCAACTCCAAACATCGGCAAACTGATAAATTAGGTCGTAAAAACGCTCCCGGTCTTTTGGAGACAAATCTGGGTTGACATCTACTCTTTGCGGGTCACACATCTTTCTAGACTGTTCCAACTTCTCTGGAGACGGTAAAGATTCTTCTGACGCTGTCAATGTCCTTTTTTCTGGATCATCGGGTACTTCCTCGAACTCCTCTGCATCGCCTATCTTCGTTCCTTGGCGCAACTTCACGGTGTTGACGGTGGGATTCGTTACAAACACCAGTGGGAACTCACAATCTACTATTACCCTCGGGATAAAAATTCCCAACATTTCCTCTATACGCTGAGATGGTAACAGTAACGCCTTTTTCCCCGTAATGTCCCAACAGGAACGTAACTTCACTAAAGTGTGCGAACGAGGTGGTAAAACGGTATTCTCTAAGACTCTAAAAATAGCTCTAGATTCCCGAGCGATTCTCGCTGTTAATACTTCAGATAAGTTGACCTCTAAATTCTTAGGTGGTAACTTCCTGGACGGAGGACGTCCAAAACGATACAAAGTTAAATTTTGCTTATCATAACTTAAGATGGCTCTATGTTTTTCTAAGAAGTCCGCACCAACCAAAGGACCATAATCAAAATTCGGGATTATCCTAAAAACGTGAGTAAAACACCTGTTGCCAAGGAAAAATTTCAACAAGGCAATTTCGGATACTTGAATGCTTTTTCCCGTAACTCCCTTCAATCTGGTGTTAAGACGAAAACGTCTTGCGTTCTTCGGAACGAGATTCTCCCCGAGACAACTTATTTGGCTCCCAGAATCTATCATGATCTTAACTTGCTGACCATCTAAAAGGGCCGAAACATGTGGTAAGTCGTTAGAAGATACAATGGGGACTATAACGCACCTCCGAGCAGATTCGTCCCTGTCATCTACTCTGTTTTTGAGTTTAAAGACGCCCTACAGTACCCTGCAATATGGTTAGGCATGTTACATTTATAACAAACAATAGGACCCTTACTAGGAGTCGAACTCTGGGTCTGTGAAGAAGATTGCGTGGAAGAACCTGAATTGTTTTTATTATTGTTGTTATTATTGTTTCTACGGTTTTGACGATTATCACTTCTCTCGTTATTAACCTGACCTACATTCCTTTGCTGACTTTTCTTATTTTGTGCATAATCGCTACCTTGATTGTCATCATTTGAGGTTAACGCGGATATCTGAAGAGTCATTTTAGCTAATTGCTGTTGCAAGTCATTCATTTGATCACTAATTGCCTTAGTCTGTTCTTTCTGAGCTGTAGCTGACTGAACAAAATTCTCTTGCCTGTACAGCGGACTTTGAACTGCTGACTCCGCACTTCTACATAACTGACTATCAACTTGGCTTGGCGGAAGCACTGACGAATGCAAGACCGCAGAATTCTTTTTAAAGAATTTTTCCAACTCTTTTCTCTTGAGTAACAGCCGAGTCTTTTCTTCCACTACTAAATCACCCAATAACGCAGCTACGGTATTATATTCTTTACGAATGACGACCTTGAAAAAGTCGGGCAATAACCCTTCTATGATCAGTTGTATTTGTTTTCTCTCAGGCGCGTTAGGATCTGCTCTCAGAATGAGATCCTGTTTTGCATATACATAATCAACGACTGACTCATCATCGCCCTGTTCCCGTCCTCGCATTTGGGCCTCTGTCAACTGAGGAACCAAATTATCCTTAAACGCTGTTATTAACGCCTGCTTAAATTGCTCATAAGACAGCTGAGCAAAATCCGGCTTTCTCTCTATAGATGTAAACCATGATTCAGCTGGACCCCTAAGCAAATTCCCAAGTACAAGCTTCCGTCTCATCCCATCCCAACCGTTGATGTCAGCAATAGATTCATATTTACGCACAAAACGTTCCACGTCTTCCCCTAATCTAGCGTAGAAAGGCTCTGGTCTTACTATGGTATTAAAAATAGGCAACGGTTGGTTATCGCCTCCTGACGCCATGTCTAAACTGGGCTTCTCAACGGTAACTTCCAAAGAATCGGGAGAAATATCGGATAAGACCTCAGAAAATTCTAACTTTTTCCGAAGCTGGTCTAAATAATTTCTGGTAAACTTAGCCGATACAGGGGACGAACAAGCCGCGGGATCGAAATAAATCGTGTCACTAAGATTTAAGAAGTCATCACCCGGTACTAAAAATTCGTCAACAAGACGTCGCAACATATACACAAAAAATGAACTAAAATGGGCACTAGTTTAACGAAATACACTGTGTACATATATAACTACTTAAGTCTAAATTACACATGCAAAAACTTAGAGGGAGGAAGAGAGATAACAGAATGTCTTAAAGCACAAGAGGTATTTGGGGTTTCTCCACCACTCTTCAAAGGATTGAAGAGAAAAGAAAAAAAAAACTTGCGAATAAGAAAAAAAATAAACTAATAGCGTTTGAGAAGCGTAATACAGAGAGGGTGGGGGAGGGGTAGCGGTGGTGAAAATGATTAGAAAAAAAACTTAATTGAAAAGTTGTAAAGAAGAAACCAGTATATCCACCCTATTACGGGGGGAACAAAGAAACAATTACTGATAAAAGATCAGCATCTCCGCCATTTTACGGGGGGGGAAATAAAAATAGAAATTACTAAGAAAGAACCAGCATCTCTACCATTTTACGGGGGGGGGAATAAAAATAGAAATTACTAAGAAAGAACCAGCATCTCTACCATTTTACGGGGGGGGGGAATAAAAATAGAAATTACTAAGAAAGAACCAGCATCTCCACCATTTTACGGGTGCTTAATTTGAAAAGTATTTTCAAAGAAAGCTGTGTCGTCAAAGTGAGATTCTTGGGATGTTTCTCAAGGGTAGAACGGGTCCTGTGACCGGACGACACCCGTCTGATTTTAAAAGAAATAAAAATAAGAATTTTAGCTTTTTCTGGAGAAAGAGAGAGTGAGGGTAGGAGAGAGGTGAGGAAGAGAAAGGAAGAAAACTGACGTCACAGTACCTGTAGCTTCATCTTCTCTGCTGGGCTTCCTCCTGTTGTTCGCCTGGTGTTCAATATGTCGGGTACCGAATTATAAACTGTTCGGTTTGTTTTCCAAATTACTCCCGAAGTGCTCGATTGACTGCCGTGCACTCCCGGACCGACTCCGTTGACTGTCTTTTGATAACTTCGCGACTATAGTCCTTGATGATCGACTCCAAAGGTTCCGTGAGACTTCGAAGGCTCCGTGTCTCTCCAAAGGCTCCGTGTGACTCCCTGTTTCCGGGATGGAGGGAGTATTTAAAGACCAACATCTTCTGGTAATCCTGCTGACTCCAGACACGTGTAGATGAGATGTTTTCGTCCCAACAGGTACTCATGACGTCAGAGATGGACAGATAGTTAGGAAAGGAGCTCTCTCAGCTTTATTACATAAAATACACATTGACATAATACATTATATAACATAAACATACACTTCCACGATTTAGCCACGAAAACACAAAATTACGGAAGAGAAACGTAAACTAAATTCTCAGACATACATGAATTTCATAAACTAAGACATCCGAATAACTAGCGTTCTTCGACACATAAGAGATGGCTTTATGAAATTAGGAAAAACAGAAAAAAAAAGAATAATCTCACAACACCGAAGATAAGTCTGAAGATGTCTTAAAGAATAAATGATTTTGTGGGAGATCAACGAAAGTCAATAAATATTAGTCTCTTCACACTAGCACTTTTGATATTTCATGAGCAAAGGTTTGGAAGGGTCCGCGCCCCACCCAACCATTCTTTCTAGAAAAGCACGAAACGCGTATTCCCTCATTTTTCGTCTACAATATTTGTGCACGATTTCATTCATTTCGGTCCACTTATTCTTGCCTTTCGGACGACAACTTTCAAAATTTTGGGTGGGGGCTTTTGCCCCCTAAAACCGTTTTTCCGCAGAAAATAAAAAAACACGTATTTATTTATTTTATGTATAGTATCTGCCTGCCAAATTTTTATCAAAATTGGAGTGTTACACTTGGGAAGTGTTACTTGTGTAGCTTCTTATTTCTAAAGGAAATTTTGAAATAGAGATTTATTCCGCAATTTTCTTTTCGATAAAACAAATATATGCTGAAATATTCAGAAAAAACGTAAACGCCTGAAAAATAAATGGCCACCTTTTTTTGCTTTCATTAATAATTTTACAAAAATACAGTTTTAGCTTCGCAGAAATACAGTTGTAGCTTCGTTGGTTAAGGAATTCACATCCGAAAATGATAAACAACCCTTTGAAGAGCATACTCCCTCTTCATTTGCGGACAACATTGCCTCCGCATGGTCATGTGAATCTTGTATTTGGTTTGAGACTGTGCAATGGATATCTTAAATGTACTGTGCTGAACCGAGAAAATTAATATGAAAGCAAAACTATATACTATATTTGCATAAGGAGTAACACTGAAATAAAAATACAAGACAAGTTGACAATTCTGGTTTGTCATACAACTCACTAATTATGTAGAAACGTCTGCCGAAGTTACATACTATCAATAGTCTACGAATAGAAACCAGACTTGTGGTTATCCTCAAAAGATACGTATATTCTACACGAAATGTTCCAACTTTCATCTTATATTTGTCAATCACTTTTCACAACGTTGCAGCCAAGAATGTGACTGTTTAAAAGTATTATCTTTGGACACTAAGAATATATTTCACACATGTGTATTTTTCTATTCTCAGTATTTCTTCGAAGATACTTGACACATAATTTTCCACTTTTCTAACACAAGGGTTTGTATACCTAATATTTAACTTGCTCAAATTTAAACTCCATTATTTTAGTTACCGGTATTTATTTTAGAACTATTTCATTCACAACATGAAAATTTTAGATGTCATGTTAGCAGCTATTACAGCAACATACTTCACACTGCAACTTTTCTCTCACCCCTGTTGTTCAGCCATCTTGTTTTCAGGCGTTTACGTTTTTCTGAATATCTCAGCATTATTTGTTCTATCGAAATGAAAATTGCGGAATAAATCTCTATTTGAAATTTCCTTTAGAAATAAGAAGCTACTGAGTCATAATGTTATATGAATCACTTTTACTCTTCTAATAGAAACAAACCCTTGACTCCCAAGCGTTACCGGACCAAATGTCCTTTGGACGAAATTTGCTTTGAACTAAACATCCCTGGACGAAATGTCCTTTGGACCAATTGTGTTTTGGACGAAATGTCCTTTGGACAAATTGTATTTTGGACGAAATGTCCTTTGAACCAATTCTCCTTTGGACGAAATGTCATTTGGACCAATTGTCTTTCGGACGAAATGTAATTTGGACGAATTGTCCTTTGGACCAAATGTCTTTGGATTAAATGTCTCTGGACGAAATGTTCTTTAGACGAAATATCTTTGGACTAAAAGGGTGGCCACCCGGTGGGCCAGTGTGAGTCACGGTGAGTGGTATTTCGCAGTAGGTCACATCCTTTTGACCCACGATTCACTGACCCACTCACAAATCTTGACCCATTTCACCCACTTACCAACCGACCCACTGACCGACTCCATGTTTGCTTTTAACATGTCTTGTTTCATTTAAAAGACGAAACATACATACACATAATTTTTTCATCGATTGCGAAGGTTGGCTTAATATCATAGTTGTAATGGTAATTTCTTCTTAAGATGAGAAATTGATATTATTAAAAAGCCCATCTTGAAGTGGGTACAAATTACCTTCCAAAGTTATTAGAAACGCTTTATCACCCCGAAAACTATGAATTCGACAAATATTTAAGTAATTTTTGAGATTTTATTTTTAGCTCTCCCAGGCCATCATCCTGTGAAGATGGGGATGAATTTGGATCTAACCTCCATTGGGTGCATCACTATCCATCTCAACGACCGAGAAAATTACGGATAAAACACTAAGATCAGTCGTTTTACATTATTTTTACATGTCACACCTCCCAACTTCCGTAACTTCATACTACTACAATATTTTCTTCTCAGATTGAAAGTAATATGTCCCCCAAGTTTGGTAAAGGGTGTCCCAGACATTTCAGAAATACGCTGGGATATTCATTTATACAGGAACATTAAAATACATAGAACTGTGCGAGCAATGTCTTCGATGCTGCCCTTGTAAATTTAAAATCAGGCTGACATGTTCGTTCAGAAGTGTTGCTATTTATCTCGGTGATAACGAAACCATGAACTCTACACTAATATCGGTCGTTTTGAATCATTGTATATGTTACTCCCTTCGACTCTCCTTATTAGATGTGCTGGGGATCTTACTCCTACTGGAAGTTGAACTTAAATTTAAAGGTCATCAGAACTGGTCCCAATGAACTTGGGGCCCACGAAAGATATGGGTTGTATACTAACATTGGTCATTTTAATAATTTCTACATGTCACAAATTTCACACACTCCTTCATTGTGTTAATGAGGGCTTAACTTACATGGCATCGGAAGTGCCACTCTTTATCTAAGAGACCCCCAAAATTATAGATTCGACACTAATGTAGGTCTGTTTTCTTATAATTTTGATGTCAGCCCCTTTCATTCCTCCTAGGACAGCAAACGGATACTGCCACCGCTAGGACTAAATTTGGTCTTAAATGGCAGTAAAATTTCTACCAATTAATTTAGCGAACAGTGCTGCATTTAGAAGCTCGGCGTCACTACGCACTTTTGCTCTCGGTGCCCCCAATAACTACATATTTCTCCGCCCCTAGATCCATAACTTACAAATAAAACTTAATTCGAATATGCTTAAAACGTGGATTTATTGCAGTTAAGTACCACTCACTAGATGCTACAGCTACAACTACGTAACGAAAAATAAATGGGAAACATGTTCTGAATTATTTTCAGATTTCTTACGCTATGATTAAATATATTAGATTAGTAAAAGAGGATTGCTCATGAAATAGTATATTTGCTCTCGATTTTCTAAAACTTTTTCATACGAAAAAAAGTAAAATTTTAAACTTTGCGTTCTTCAAATATGTTGCCCTCTAGGCACTGGCCTAGTTGGACTAATGGGAAATGCGGCACTGAACACTTACGCTTCGGCTCTAATATCGGTTGATTTCCACATTAATTTTTGTCGCTACGTAACCACCCTGGGTGCTAATGGGAGCTTAATTGGACTTGAATTGAAAGTAGAACTGTTTACCTAAGCGACCACGAAACTATGGATTCGATACTAATATCGATCCTTTTCTAGCATTTTTGATATGTATCCCGACAGTACTCTTTTCCAGATTGTAAAAAAATATGGTTAAAATTGCTCTAGACATATCAGAATTATGTCGAAACACACACATATATCCACTTTCATATATATAAATACAGACTGAGCGAGCGAGAAAGTGAGAGAGAGCGACCAAAGGCCTCACCACTTCCACATTGCAAAAGCATATAATAGGTATTGAATTGAAAATCTATGTAAAGACCTTCTGCTGTGGCATGCTTCATAAGGACAATTCCAGTCTGCTCACGTGACCTTTGGGGTTCATGAATTTATTGCGAGCGTTCCGACTTTGGATTCTCTGTTTATACCCTCTTTTTATGCCTCGGATATTTTTTCAAGAATATCAATGACATGCTGTAATACGAATGTTGAGAAGTAACCTCTATATGACAAATAGCTGCAAATAAATACACTACATAATTTATTTATTGCGATAATATTATTTTCTAATTTTGAATTTAACATTCACATATATCATAGAATACCAAGGTACTGTGAACACCTGTTATATTTTAAACATAATAATCACTATGTTCTGCAATGATTATACGTTATATATATACAACTGACGTATTTTAATGTAATTATTTTATATAATTTTTCGTGCATTGCGGAAACTAGAATTTCATAAAAAAACGTTGACTCAGATGGGAATCGAACCCGCAACCTTACGATTTGAAATCGAACGGCGTAACACTGAGCTAACACAAGCTCTCTTTGGAGAATACTTCTAGCGATATATAGCTGTGTTTAAGATAATAATTATCCACTGCAAACGCAGTTTTTCTTTTACTTTGACTTATATTTTAGTACCCAGGAGAGAATAATGTTCTATGTCTTAACTTTCACCATTATTTTAAATATGGAAAGATTCGTTTACGTATCTAAATATTCCATGAAGTATGGAGAGCAAAATGACAAACAAGCATGTGCTGACATTAATACAAAGTTTCGAAATATTGTATCATTAAGAATTTCAATCCATGTTGCTTTTTATATATTATTGGTAACAAGTCTTATCATATTAAAAAGAAGAAAAACACATCTGCAAGATTTTTCCCGATTGCAAAGGTTGGCTTCGAGGTTCGAACCTGGTTTATTTTTCTACGAAGATACCCGAAGTCGGACTAAGAAAATTTTTGCCTCGAAACAGCAATAAAGAATGCGCTCAACCTTTTTGAGACAAGGTGTACATAAAAAATTTTTCTTTTTTAAATCCTGATTTTTCCAACCCGCGTAAAAAGCAAGACATAATGCTTCTGCCCTAACACTGTTTCGCCTTAAAACTTCGCCATTTTCGTATCTATTTGTGCCTGAGTATACTTCGATATATTTGCAGGATTGCTACCCCAGCTAAAATGACAGATGGGCGACACTGCTGATAATTTTCTCAAATAGAAGTATTTGCTTGTTGAGAGTCCAAATTTCACATTAATATCCCAACAGATGGTCGAGATATACATTTTTAAATTATGCTACTCGTATATAATATATAATAATAGTTGAATTTTCGAAACTGCCAATCGAATTCTTTAAAGTATGGAGTTACGTGTCATTCGATATAATTCAAACTTGCAGGTCTAGTTAATTACGACCCCATCATCGTAACATAAATATACTGGGTTGTTCCCGTAACGATTCTGGGTTTTGTGTCGTCACAAAGCACGTGTATGATAATTCAACCATTGTAACATATGGACTTCTCTCCAGAACAAATATCTGCAAACCAAATTAAACAATTAAGAGTTAACGTTACATCACGGTCGTGATAAATAAACAGCTGAAAGAATTTTGATTATAGTATTAAGGTTCTTCGAACAGTAGACCTCCCAATAAAACTGTGAAAGTTTCATTGAAACTCATTAGTATTAATTTTTAGAGCATCCACTTTATTATTTTCTGGCGACTCGAAATATGTTTGCACATTTATAAAGTCCTTGTAATAGAAAACTCTCTATTTTATTTGTGTTTATTAAGCGACTGTTTACACGCTGAAAACTGTTTTCGCAAAGCAAGATTAGTGCAAGACTTGAAGCATCATAGACAGATGTCGCGGTAACAAAATCGCCAATCGCCACTAAGATTCCAATAGAACTCCTGCGTGTTGAAGCAACTTAAAGGAACTACAGTGCAACTCTACTATTCTATCAAAGCCAGCATCCTTTTCTACGTCATCTGCTATCAAAGTTGAGAAGAGTTAAAGAGTTTTTTTTACTTAATTTATGTATTATATTATTCAGTTCTTTATTTAATTATGTTCCAATCGAGCGTAGCGAATATCATAGATTCGATTTGGTAGGTATTTGTGTTGCCTGTGTGAGTATGTGTTTGGCTCACTATAACTCTGGAACGCCAGAACGGATTTGAGAAACGGATTTGAGGATTTGCAAAAATATGGAAAAATGAAGAATAATACTATAAACAACTTAGTACAATCGACTTCTTAGCCGAACGTGTGAACTGATTCTAACGGAACATTGATGTATTGTTTCTTGTTTAACATAAAATTATAACTTGTTGGGCAAGAAGATCGAACAAGTGGAAGGGGATAGAAACGACCCTAAAGAAGAAAAATTTACTAAACTCTTATTATGAACGAATATAATTGAATGTTACTGCTCAAGGAAACTTAATACTAGGTTATGGGATGACAAGAAAACGCAGGAGGAATAAAATGTATTCTTTCATGAATCAGTGAACGGGACGGAGTACTTAGGTTTTTGCCGAGGTCTAGGAATGATGGATCTCCAAGATTTCCTGTGGTCATCCGGTCTAGGTAGTGTCCATTTAAAATTTTAAAATTTGTAATTAAAAATGTGTGTGTGTGTCTACTTATGTATTCTCGTTGTATAAATAAATAAAAATACAAGGAAACATTTCGTATTTGTTATGTGTTCATATGAAAAGAATGAGTAATGAAGAAATGTCTCTACTTTTTATTTAGGGGCCGCGGTGGCTCAGTGGTAGAGCGTTCACCTCTGGTGCTTGGGGTCTCGGGTTCGATCCCAGCCTCCGCCAAGTGATCTTTGTGGTGGACAAACACCGTGTGCGTGGGTTTTCTCGGGGTTCTCCCGTTTCCTCCCACTTTCTTCATTCCACCATTTCATTCATTATTCATCATCACCGTCTCCTTTAGCCTAACCGGCATAGCCGTGGGACGTAAAACTCAAAGATTTCATTTCATTTCTACTTTTTATTTAATTATATAATCTACTGAAGGCGAGGAAAGTTGACAAGAAATTAGTGAATACCAGCGACATCACAGAGGAAGAGGACGAAATCAACTTCTTTACGGCTGGGTGTCTGAAACCTGTTGAGCACTTTCAAGCAGGACTGGAATCTCATATCGAGGCACTACAAAAGCCTGGAACGAAGAGGAAACACTTTGAGGTTCAAATTTCCGCAATATTTACGAATTTTACGGAGGAAGGTGAGTGTGCCGTTTGTATCGTTTAGTATATTTCTTATGCACACTTACCTGTCATTTTCGCAGGGATCTCAATCACCTAGAATATATGGAACAGTAAGGGGATTCAGGTAATATGTAAAAAGTTCTGGAAAATGAGGAAATTTTCAGTACGAAGATACCCGAAGTCGGACTAAGAAAATTTTTGCCTCGAAACAGCAATAAAGAATGCGCTCAACCTTTTTGAGACAAGGTGTACATAAAAAATTTTTCTTTTTTAAATCCTGATTTTTCCAACCCGCGTAAAAAGCAAGACATAATGCTTCTGCCCTAACACTGTTTCGCCTTAAAACTTCGCCATTTTCGTATCTATTTGTGCCTGAGTATACTTCGATATATTTGCAGGATTGCTACCCCAGCTAAAATGACAGATGGGCGACACTGCTGATAATTTTCTCAAATAGAAGTATTTGCTTGTTGAGAGTCCAAATTTCACATTAATATCCCAACAGATGGTCGAGATATACATTTTTAAATTATGCTACTCGTATATAATATATAATAATAGTTGAATTTTCGAAACTGCCAATCGAATTCTTTAAAGTATGGAGTTACGTGTCATTCGATATAATTCAAACTTGCAGGTCTAGTTAATTACGACCCCATCATCGTAACATAAATATACTGGGTTGTTCCCGTAACGATTCTGGGTTTTGTGTCGTCACAAAGCACGTGTATGATAATTCAACCATTGTAACATATGGACTTCCCTCCAGAACAAATATCTGCAAACCAAATTAAACAATTAAGAGTTAACGTTACATCACGGTCGTGATAAATAAACAGCTGAAAGAATTTTGATTATAGTATTAAGGTTCTTCGAACAGTAGACCTCCCAATAAAACTGTGAAAGTTTCATTGAAACTCATTAGTATTAATTTTTAGAGCATCCACTTTATTATTTTCTGGCGACTCGAAATATGTTTGCACATTTATAAAGTCCTTGTAATAGAAAACTCTCTATTTTATTTGTGTTTATTAAGCGACTGTTTACACGCTGAAAACTGTTTTCGCAAAGCAAGATTAGTGCAAGACTTGAAGCATCATAGACAGATGTCGCGGTAACAAAATCGCCAATCGCCACTAAGATTCCAATAGAACTCCTGCGTGTTGAAGCAACTTAAAGGAACTACAGTGCAACTCTACTATTCTATCAAAGCCAGCATCCTTTTCTACGTCATCTGCTATCAAAGTTGAGAAGAGTTAAAGAGTTTTTTTTACTTAATTTATGTATTATATTATTCAGTTCTTTATTTAATTATGTTCCAATCGAGCGTAGCGAATATCATAGATTCGATTTGGTAGGTATTTGTGTTGCCTGTGTGAGTATGTGTTTGGCTCACTATAACTCTGGAACGCCAGAACGGATTTGAGAAACGGATTTGAGGATTTGCAAAAATATGGAAAAATGAAGAATAATACTATAAACAACTTAGTACAATCGACTTCTTAGCCGAACGTGTGAACTGATTCTAACGGAACATTGATGTATTGTTTCTTGTTTAACATAAAATTATAACTTGTTGGGCAAGAAGATCGAACAAGTGGAAGGGGATAGAAACGACCCTAAAGAAGAAAAATTTACTAAACTCTTATTATGAACGAATATAATTGAATGTTACTGCTCAAGGAAACTTAATACTAGGTTATGGGATGACAAGAAAACGCAGGAGGAATAAAATGTATTCTTTCATGAATCAGTGAACGGGACGGAGTACTTAGGTTTTTGCCGAGGTCTAGGAATGATGGATCTCCAAGATTTCCTGTGGTCATCCGGTCTAGGTAGTGTCCATTTAAAATTTTAAAATTTGTAATTAAAAATGTGTGTGTGTGTCTACTTATGTATTCTCGTTGTATAAATAAATAAAAATACAAGGAAACATTTCGTATTTGTTATGTGTTCATATGAAAAGAATGAGTAATGAAGAAATGTCTCTACTTTTTATTTAGGGGCCGCGGTGGCTCAGTGGTAGAGCGTTCACCTCTGGTGCTTGGGGTCTCGGGTTCGATCCCAGCCTCCGCCAAGTGATCTTTGTGGTGGACAAACACCGTGTGCGTGGGTTTTCTCGGGGTTCTCCCGTTTCCTCCCACTTTCTTCATTCCACCATTTCATTCATTATTCATCATCACCGTCTCCTTTAGCCTAACCGGCATAGCCGTGGGACGTAAAACTCAAAGATTTCATTTCATTTCTACTTTTTATTTAATTATATAATCTACTGAAGGCGAGGAAAGTTGACAAGAAATTAGTGAATACCAGCGACATCACAGAGGAAGAGGACGAAATCAACTTCTTTACGGCTGGGTGTCTGAAACCTGTTGAGCACTTTCAAGCAGGACTGGAATCTCATATCGAGGCACTACAAAAGCCTGGAACGAAGAGGAAACACTTTGAGGTTCAAATTTCCGCAATATTTACGAATTTTACGGAGGAAGGTGAGTGTGCCGTTTGTATCGTTTAGTATATTTCTTATGCACACTTACCTGTCATTTTCGCAGGGATCTCAATCACCTAGAATATATGGAACAGTAAGGGGATTCAGGTAATATGTAAAAAGTTCTGGAAAATGAGGAAATTTTCAGTACAGATTTATATCCTTGAACTAATTTTAAAACTTCTTTTTCTTTAAATAGCGGGCATTTGTTCTGGCTGGATTTGCGACGAGCCACACCTTTGATATTTCCAGTTTAAAAAATAAGTTACGACAATTTAAAGAAGAAAATATATGCGGTGATAAAATTAATGATAAAACTAAGAACAAAGGATAAACGCACACTTACATTGACAAAAATAGGCGATGTAATATTTCGACCGTACGGTTATTCTCAAATACAGGAAAAATACATGACTTGTATAAACAAACAGACGCAGTAGCAGAAGCGCGCGAATATATATCCCCGTAATATATATAAAACCCGTTATCCCATAAAAACGTCCTGATACTCTCGATCGATATTTCATTCGATCCAAACAGCTGTGACGTACCAGACGTCAGAACAGCTGCATTTTGATTCCTTCCTGTTCCTCATCCCGGATTCTTTCTCTTGCATTACTTTTGAGCTCTGTCCGTCAGACTTATCTAGTCAAGGGCGTCCAGTGCTACGAGTTTGGCAAGTGAATTTATTCAACCTTGACGGCTATCCAAACGGGTCGTCTCACCTTTGCATCGTCTCATCTCATCATTTGATCAGGGATTTCATACACAACCACACAGCATTACGGCTTCGTGCCGCAGGTCTCGGTTTGCTCATGGCGGACTCTGGCAACGCTTCTGGACCATCTCTAGAGTGCAGACACGGAGGTTTACCACCTGTTTTCGTAACTCCCTCCGCTAGCTCCACGAAGGTGGAGAGGCAGAGAGAGCACTGCGAAAGACGCCGCCGAGCCTCAGAGCGCTCAACTACCTCAACAGTGTCTAATGCCTCAAGCAGGCAACGATCTAGATCTCCACTTAGTCAGCCCAGCTATGCCAGCAAAGCACAATCTCCTCCTGCTAAGAAGCAACATACCGCCAATGACTCCGATATATCCGACATGGACGCTGAAAATTCCACATCATCACGCCGAGCATCAACTACTACACAGTCCTCATCTGTTCATTGCTTCCTATTGCAGAAATACGATCCTAAGTATTCTAATGAAAAGTTCATTATCCTGCAACTTAGTAAATATCTACCCAGTCTTCCACTCCAGGAAGTTGTCAAAACGCGAAACGGATACATATTGAAGTCCACAGATCCAAATTTCCTCACGACAGTACGCAATAAGGCATCCTTCGAAATTTTTGGTAACACCGCCATCATTACTTCTCTCACTTCTTCTCGACGTAAACAGCCACCTCCACCTAGACGACCTCCGATGCTTTCTGTAGTGATTCGAGGAGTTGATCCTACATACTCAGACGAGGAAATCCAAGCAGAATTACAGTATGAAGGGCATACTATTAACAAAGCCATCCGTATTCGTAATAACACTGGCCCAACTTATATGGTTAGAATCCTCACTTCATCTCAGGACACCATAGATACTCTTCTCACTCAAGGTGCCCTCATATACAAGCGACGACACAGGGTAGAACCCTCTCGGTCGCCTGCACCCTTACCTATTCGATGTGAGAGATGCCAAGCGTATAACAGCCGCGCAACAGCCGATTGTAAAAATGCTACTGTTTGTGGTTACTGTTCTGGTCCACATCAAACGCGACTTTGCCCAAATATGGAACTTCCACCCCAATGTCCAACATGTCAAGATAGGCACCCCGCCTATAGCTATAAATGCAAAAACAAACCTAAGCCTGATGAATCACACCCGGAATTAGTTGCTCCACTCCGCACCCAGTCAGCATCAACCAATACTGTAAAACATGTAGATGATCCAGTCACTGTGGGCAAACTCCTGGAATTTCTTACTCTCACACTTCAGAATATCCACCCCTTCAATCGTCAGCACGTTCTCCAACAACTCACACTTGCCGCTAAATCAACTTTCAATGTCTCACTTTATGCTACATACTCCAATAACTATGTTCATTTTCATACTGCACGATACGAAACAACTGTTTAATCATTTTCTCCTCATGGACTTGTCTTTCTTGTTTCTGAATATCCGATCTCTACCTAAAAACAAAGTCCTCTTCCAGACCCTATTACTCGAAGAACACATTACAGCTTTCCTTCTCAACGAAACCTTTCTGACCAAGTCCATCTCTTGTCGATTTCCTAATTACATCTTACTCCGCTGTGATAACCCACTACCAGCCTTGCGAGCAAATGGCGGAGCCGCTGTAGGCTTCCGACACAACATACCATACAGGCAGCAACAATGTCCTATTTTACATTTACCAGAGCACGTCATTACTACTCTGTATTTTAAAAATATCACTATCACTTTGGCTACAATATACATCAGACCAGGCAATCCAATTCCTCTTAATTTCTTCTCTCATATATCAGCTACATACCGCCATTATATCATTCTCGCTGATATCAATTTCCATAGTCGCTCCGCTCAAGACCAAACCCGTTTTACTGATCATATCACAACTCATACGACAGGCGTTCTTCTCGATCTTCCAACGGCCACTCGGCCAATATCAAACACCACTCCGGACATTGCAATTACTTCTAACACGCTCACCACACGCTGCACTGTCACAGTTCTCGATTTACTTGGCAGCGACCACGCACCGTTAAAACTTACATATCATACAGGTCTTGCTCCTCACCAGCCTCTCCCACCACCTCGTCTTTCACCCCGCTACGATAAAGCAGACTGGCCGCTTTACCGCACTTACCTCTCTTCTGCTCTTGCACCTTATCAAGCACCAACCACTTCAGATGAACTTAACGCTCAAGTTGATCATATTACTTCTGCTCTCCAACAAGCCTCCGCTCTCTACATACCACAAACAAAATCCATACCATATCGTCCAAAACTACCACCGCATTATCTTCCTTTGATTCGTCAATCACGACAAGCTTATCGTGAATATCTCCATACACGAAACCCGGATGCACTTCATCATCACCATCAACTACAGAGAACTGTCCGAAATTACCTTCTAGCATATCGGCAAAGGCAGTGGGTGAAAACTTGTAATAATCTCGCCGACACAAGCCATCCAACCATGTATTGGAAGCGTTTTAACGCCTTGTGTGGGAAATTTTCCAAGACTCCTTATCCTCTCCTTGTCGATGACAAGCCATTACACTCGGATTTGGAAATAGCGAACGCATTCGCAGACCATCTTCAAGGTATTTTTACACCTCCTGCACAGGTTACTTCCCGCTCACATCCTGTTGACAGTGTAAACACGGATTCACAGCACTTTCAGCCGGACGCCAACCATCCATTACCACCGCATGTCCTAACTGTACCCATTCAGTCGGATGAAATAACAGCTGTGGTTCAGCGTAAGAAAAATACTGCTCCCGGCTTTGATAGCATAACTTACCGCCACATCAAGGAAAGCCCACCTATACTGCTCCAACTTCTGGCCCTTATATTTACGTTCATACTACGCACTGGTTTCTACCCCACTGAATGGAAAGTTTCAAAATGTCTCATGTTTCCAAAACCTAATAAACCTCCCAGTTCCGTCTCATCTTACAGACCTATCCAGTTAACGTCAACACTCAGTAAAATCTTTGAAAGGATCATCGTCAAGCGCTTACATCCATATTTAACCGATCGCCATCTCATCCCGACCCATCAAGCTGGTTTCCGTCCTGGTTACTCTATTAACGACCAGTTGCTTCGTCTCACGACATTAATCACAAACCATTAAAACACGATTCAGCCATCCTGTCTTCTCCTATTCGATCTCGAAAAAGCGTTTGATAAGGTATGGCATTTAGCGCTCATTTACAAGCTTGTCAGACTCCGGCTTCCTATGACCTATATTCGGCTCATATATCACTTTCTTGTCTGCCGTCTTACTTACGTTGCAATAAATTCTGCGCTTTCATATCCCATTTTTCTGTTATCTGGCGTTCCACAGGGATCTGCTTTATCACCTCTTTTGTATTTACTATTTGTTGCGGACTTTCCAGACCTACCAAGGAACGTCCATCTGTTCCAATATGCCGATGACACGGCATTTCTTGCCCTCTGTCGCACCGTTCCGCAAATCAATCTTGCACTCCAGGAAGCTATCAATCGCTTTACACACTGGTGCCGGAAATGGAATTTAACAATAAATGCCGGAAAAACACAAGCCATAGGTTTCATCCCACCTCGCAAACGCACAAAAGTCCATCGAAATTCATCTCTTCTTTCATTACAAGTCAATAACGTACCAATACATCCTTCTAAAACTGTCACTTATCTTGGCCTCATTTTCGACCGTCACCTCACTTGGACACCTCACCTCAACTCTGTTAAAACTAAGGCATATAATAGACTTAATTTACTCAAAAGACTAACCGGAACTACTTGGGGTCTCTCTTCCCAGCTTATCCTTAATACATATAAAGTCTTCCTTCGCCCAGTGCTTACCTATGGTTCTCCAGCCTGGATATCAGCATCACCATCCTACTATGCCAAGCTCGCAGTTTTCGAACGACACGCCTTTCGCATCGCTTATCGCATTTCATTACCCAGTCCTACCCGTGATCTTTACTCTCTTATTACATTTCCTGTTCTTAAATTTCACCTAGAAACGCTACGCCGTAAATTTCTCACCGATCGCTACTCTCGTCACCACCCACTACTTCTCGACACTATGCACTACCTTTCACTTCACCCATGCCGACCACGTTATTACTATACCCCTTTGCACCTCCTTTTCACGCTCTATTGTTATACATTGCCCCCTAATGATCTCAACCTAGAACTTTTGGACGACTATCGTATTCATGCTCATCTCCCTCACGTATTTCCTTCATATACTGCACAGTGATTTTCCTTTGTTTACTAACAGGGCTCCCCCAGTCTTCATCAGACTAGCATCGCCCCTAGGCAGAAGATAACAGCATTCGTTGATCTAACCTTTCCCTTGTGTTGTGGCGTGCTAGCACTTCATTTCATCCTTCACGTTCATAGCATATACTTATAATTACCATCCTCTATCGTCTGTGTTATGTTTATAGTTTCATAATTTATTTCCATTCTTTTGATTGCATTTTCTATATGATTTCTCTTATATGTTTATATTATTACTTGTGCATCCACCTGTCAGTATGTTTATGATCGCAAAGATCATAATGTCCATCCATAATCATATATATATAGTGATGTAAATAAATGACGAAATAAAGCAAAATAAAGATTGAAATTGTAACCATGCACCCCTTAGATCCTCTCCCAATATCCTAGTCCAAACATTTTTCCTTTACATCCCATTCCTAAAAGAGGGCGTACCCCTCTAAGAGGTTGCTAGCTTACGAGCTAGCTTAAAAAAAAACGTCCTAAAATTATAGAAGCTCGCTGAAAATTGGTTAAAATTCGAAAATGAGTATATGTGATATGGAACCCTATTACAGCTAATATTTCATTTGCAAGTTGTAAAATATCAAATTGAATGTCTGACGTGTTTTGATTCATTTCAAATGATCGAAACTTAATCTAATTTTGTACATTTTAGGAAACTTTCACGAGGTTTGAACTGCATGTTTAAAATGTTCGAATATTGCGATTCACAGCAAGTTGGTGTGAACGGTATCAATTAATTTACTTCATGTCTTGTTAAATTTTTAGAATTGATAACGTTTATTTTATTGTTTAAACATCATCCAATAAAATGAAAACAAACTCCAGACGTTCAAATATTTAGGAAATTCGTAATTCTTGTTTTATAACTTTGTTAATACATTTTCGATATGACTTTTCAGTCAAATTTTACATTTTATGAATCCTTTAACATCCTGTAAGAAGACAACGTAAATTTTTTGTAATTTCATGCCTTTTTTTTTTTTTTACAAATATTTCATTTTTATATTTAAGTTAATAATTTTTATGACTTTGAGGCATTTACTTATGATTACCACGGGTTCACATGGCCAACCTGAGTCCCTGGTCTAAGCACGTATACTCGTTTACAGCATTAGAGTTAGGGTTAGGTTAATATGAATACACTTGACCACAACTTCCGGTAAAGAAGGATTGAAATATAAGAAAACTGCAACAATTTAAATTTAATTTTCATTTGACACTTTAAGCATAGTACAGTATATATTGGACATTACAATGGAAAACTCGTTATAACTTTGTACTGATTAATCATAGAACAGTCTAAGATACAGGTTGAGTCCTTTGGGCTATTATCATATAAAATTCAGATACTTTGCATTTCTTTCACTTATAACTCGAGTTTTATACTTCGGTAATGGTACTTATTTGACTTAAAATCCGTACGCTATTCATCCTTATTAGTTTATTTGGGGGAATTCTTTACATACTGTTGCGTGCATACTATCAGCATTTATAGTTTAAATAGGTTCCAAAAGTTTTAGATAAAACAAAATTTAAATTTTGAAGTTACATCAATAACTGTCTTTAAGCACTGAAGATGAGGGCTCAACTTCATCGAAACTTCTTTAGATTTGCAACTGACAATACTCTTGATCCTTGAATGCTTGAATATTCAATTAAATTAATTCACCCCCTTTGGATGGGTGTTGTTTGTTAAGGCCTTAAGATAAGGGTTTGTTAAGCACTTAACCAAACTACAAGAGGGGTATTTCTCTTCTTGTGACATCAGGTACCTAACGTAAAGTTTTCTGTACGCATTAATGTAACACCCTTCACATTTCATGGAATCGATTCGAGATACATTTAGTTCATGACAAAGCTCAGACTGGCGATAAATTATGGTTTGTCCGATCACCTGTGGCTAAGTGTAAAATTGTCTCCTTGCTTTTGATTCCGGAAATTCGTTCAGTTAAACCTTGTGAGTTCGTGTCTTGAGTGTTTTTTAACGATTCACCTTTTTATTACATTACAATTGAGCCTCTATAACGTACTTCAGTGTCATACTTCCATTTATTTATTTATACATTATTGTCTGGTTTCTACTGACAACTAGATATCCAAGATCGTATTATTTAAACATTTTAATATTTGAATACCTATATCTTTATACATTGAAATGACAATTAAATTATTTTTCAAATTATTTTAAACATTTCTTTCTCTTCTTTTTTTTAGTAAAACATCAGCCAGCCTAGTACAAAATTTGAAATATTATATGACCTAAAATTACAAGTGAATACTACAAAAATATACAACGTACCGTTGTTTATTATGACGCCCGACGGACTTTTCTTTTTATTCATTAGCTTCATAAAAAAGATAAAGAATTCTGGACCGTTTACATATACATGTGAATCATTCGAGTTATCAAATGCACCTTGTATATTTAAAAATTACAAATCATATAACTATACAGATATATATCATACTTAATTCTATATCAATATCATTATCATATTTATTTTAAATTTTTATAATCATTTTCATTTATTTATACGTTTCATCAATGATAAGGCGCATTCGAAATTAGATTAACAAGTTATTTAAGTCCTTTTTCGGGTCCATTTGGAAGTTATGTTCCTTTTCGGGTCCATAAAAAGGCTTGTTACAATTCAATATATCTACTCAGACATCATGAAGAAGGTTTTCAGAAAGGTGCATATGATATTCATATAGTTGTTCGGCTAGCAAAAAAAAAAAAAAAAAAAATCAAATACAAGATATAGTTAAATAAATTATAGATTAAGATTGAAATATCGATAATAATCAGAACGTAACATAATAATTAACATCTTATTAACACCATAACATGAATAATGTGATTGATGTGCATTTTGGCAATCATAAGACAAACACATAAATAGTATGGAACACAAATATTAAGTAATACACATAACATCAAAGCATTTGGTCAAATTAAGAATCAATTTGATATGTCTTTTCGGACTCCCCTACATCAGGTTAATTTATATGACCAATGCATTTGTTTGTGTTGCATCGAGAGTCACAAACCGGAATACAGTCTGTCGCATTATTTGCATCTACAGTTCTTTGTTTCTTACTTTGAGAATTTTCGTCATCTCCGGGATTTCTACGTAATCTCCATCGAACGTGATTAGATCTAATGCTTACATGCTTCTTAGATGAACGTAATCGTACTAAACTAGGGTTAGGTTGAGTCACACAATCACAATCACATTTACCGTTACTACTAAGGTTAGGTTCGGTTATCTTATCGGTAACACTAGATTCAGTTCTCCTTCGTTTCACTGGATGTGAAATATCGTGTCTTCTCATGGATCTGTATTTGTACTTTCCACAACGCTCACGGTACTTTGTCCTACCACGCACTTTGTTTCTTCTGTGATTATGTTTGGTTACATTACCGGCACATATGGATTTAACATCACCTTTTACATTGGGATCACACTTTAGTCTCACATGGCCATTTCGAACTTGGTTACGAAGGTTAGTTTGATGCAAGCTAGTACTGTATTGAACCATTGATGGGTTTTCAAAACTTTGCAACAACACTCTTGGATGATGAAAACCAACGCACTGCATCACGTTCTGTGAAAGCATCATCGGATTGTTTACTAACATCATTCCGGTCTTTTCGTTGAATGTACATTTCAACATCTCCAATTCAATCAACCAATCAACACAAGCACTAACAGGAACACACGTTTTCTTTTTGCGTTTCACGAATATGGGAATCAACTTATTTCTTGCTACATGAACCATAGGATTAATATCATGTTGAATATACGGGTAACGCAGACAGTTAATAGCGTTCTCAAGATGAAGATGGTCATAACTCTTCGCATACTGATACATACCAGAATCATCATTGCACAGAGTTTCAGCAAAGCCGTCAAAAACATTTGAATGAGGAAAGAAGTTAGGATAATCTGATACAACCAATACGGCATTATGCTTCTGTGATAACTCTGAAAATTCCACCCATGCAGATTCGAAAGTTGTTTTCTCCGTAGTTTCTATCGAGTCACATTTGCCCATTTCTTCCTCATGATGTTCAAATTTTACAGCAATTTGTTGATTTACCTGTTTCAGTTGTTCCTGTATCAGGTCACATTTGCCGTCGTTGCGTGTTTGCAATTGCTCTAGCTTTTCTTCGAAACGCTGTGACTGATCTTGAATGTGGTCCTTAATTTGTTGTGACTGATCCTGAACGTCTTTAATCTGTTGTGATATTTCTCTCACGATATCTCAAACGTTTTCTGAAACATTCCTTTCAACCTGAACCATCGTTTCCTTATTCGTAGTGCTCATTTTTTTCGAGGTATAACTTTTCCACTTTTGAGGAGGGTAAAAATCAATATAAGGCTCGATGTTGTACATTCTACTGTTCTTCAAACGATACACTTTCTTCTCCCGAGGTTTCTGCACCAAACATTTAACGGTTCTCCTTTTTATTACATTAAAATTAAGCCTCTATAACGTAAACTTTCACTGTCATACTTCCATTTATTTCTTTATATATTATTGTCTGGTGGCTACTGACAACTAGATATCCAAAATCGCATTATTTAAACATTTTAACATTTGAATACCTATATCTTTATACATTGACATGACAATTAAATTATTTTAAACATTTCTTTCTCTTCTTTTGTATAGTAAAACATCAGCCAGCCTAGTACAAAAAATGAAATATTTTATGACCCAAAATTACAAATGAATATTACTAAAATATACAACGTACCGTTGTATTTTCTACTTGTTCTTTCCCTTTGTCGTACCAGATGAATACCAGGATAGTACCAGGAACATGAACATAATGACATGAGTTTTTCTACATTCCTGAAGTCTACCCTGTTTCATGCCTGGTACAGATGTATAAAAGCAATAGAAAGAACGTTGACATTTTTAGTGTTAGGATTAAGTAGATATTTGTGTAGTTCTGGGTATATGAATGACATTGAAAATTATTTGCTATATATACATTTTCGTTCTTTCGTTTGAGACATCAAGTACTGCGCTCGTTAGGAAAAGAAAGGGAGACGTACGAACAAGCTTAGATTCCATAGGAACAATCTCAGAATCCATTGGATCCAACAATGATGTCTCCAATGTAGAAAGTAATGTGGAATCTTCACAAACTGTAACTTCGGAGAACAACAGTAGTTATTCACAAAACCATGAAAGAAGTGGAAGAAGTAGGCAAGAAAGTGTCATGGTTAGGCAGCACTTGAAAAACGGGTACAAATTATCTGTGTTAATACATCATTACTTTTATATCTATTATGGCAATGCATACCTAAATATAAATCCGTTGGTATACAATTATGGCAGTTAACTTGTTCACAAGAAACGTTTTATTAAAATTTCGTGCCTTCAGAAGAACATTTACAAACATTTTTTCTGGTGTTCAAATTTTCCAACATTCCAATATGAACTCTACCCCAAACTTTATACGGCTCCTGTCTACTGGGAATGGCTTCCAGGTTTATAGACAAAAGCAAAATGAAACGTATTAAATGTACTCAGTTGATTGCTAATGTTGAAAGTTTTTCATTTTTAAAAAAAAATTGCCCAGACGAAGCCCAATGGATTTATGAGATGTTCTGTGAGTTTTAATCTGAGTTAAGTTGTAAATATTTAATGGTCCGCATATGTTACTCGTTATGTTATTTTTTTAAAAGTTTAATTATCGAATCACATTACCATAATGTTGAGAGTGTTGCCTGATAGCTGAAGAAATTTTATTTTAGTAATTAAGTAAAGTAAACACTGAAAATGTTCTAAAATGTTGTTTGAAGGTTTAAATTGTGTACTAATACGAAGCCCTCATGCGAATGGGAAGTTGCATGGGAGTGCTTCAACTGGATACCAAGACAGGAAATGACAAGATTTTTTTTAAATAATTGACCAATCGTAAGCAAAGGTCTACTACTCAAGTATCTCGGCATTTGTATGTGTCCCGTGTGTCTTATGGTAACTGCCGACGAGTGATTCCATACGAATGAACTTTCATACAATATTTTATGTTTCAAAGTTCAGGTCAGGTTCGTTGGGGAAGCGAATAGGACAAGAGCGAAGTGTAAAAACGAGCTCCTGAATAAAGTACAAACATGTAGAAAATTAATAAAAAACGAATTTAAAATTGAATAGATGGTTTTGTTATAAGAGCTTTATCAATGTGCAACATATTCACGGATTCCAGGCTGTTGGTTAGGGTCAAAATCGGGTAAGGAAATTAAATGAAATTAAATCTTTAGTTCAATGTCCCACGCATACGCAAGCGAAGTGGCAAAGGAGACGGATGATTAGTAAGTGAATGACGATAAAAGAAATAGTGGGATAAAAAATTGGGAAAAAACGGGAGAACCCCGAGAACACCCATGTACACGATATCGCCCACCACGAACTCACTTAGCCTGGGATAAACCAGGGATCCCTAGAACCAGAGTTGAGTGTTCTACCACTGAGCCACCGTGCCCCCTTAAAATTGGATAAGGATGTTCCCAGAAAATAAGAAAGACGGTTCACTAAAAATTAATGCTAACGAGTTCGAATGAAAGTTTCTCAGGTATATAGCAAGTTTTTTTTTGTCTCATCTCCTTTTTAATTTGCTGCCAACGCGTTTACCCGAATAGTAAGTGACGTGATTTCTTTTAATATTAAGAAACAACTTTTATCTTGTAAATAACGTAACATTTTAAATTGCTAAGAAAGCCAATCAACGCAAACATAACATTTTTCAGCATAGTTTTCATTTTATGTCTCTTTAAACTAATGAATTATTATCTAAAACTTTCAGATTTTGAGTGCCAAGTTCTGAGCTATTTGGTGCTTCTGAGGCAGCAAAATATGACACTATTTAATATTCTGAAGGAACTAGAAAGCAGAATCAACGTTGACGTAGAACGAATTCCCGTCGTAAATATACCAGTTGATTTTCCGATGAGAACTCTTAAGGAAGTGAACACAGTAGAGTTCTTGAAGGATGATTAAAATCTTTGCTGATCTGGTGAGTATCTCCTTGGTTTTCAGTGCTAGTTCAATATTACTTGTAACACAATTTTCAGTGTAGTTGTTATGGCTCATCGAGCAACAACCCTGTGCTTTCATTCTTCCATTTTTACAAAAGATGTTTTATCTTAATACGACGGATATACAGGTATGTGTATAGTAAATCCCTGGTCGGAAAATGAATTTACATTATTTTTACACACAGGGTTTATACATTACCTGGAAACTTTTGGAAAAAATCCTTTTGGAGGGAAACACTAGGTACTGCAGGGAAATTTGTAATGTCTAGTCTAGTCATGTCCGTCATGTCTAGTCAAAGTAGTATCAGTAAAATACAGTAAAGTGATGATTATTCCGATTGCCAACTATTCGGACCGATGTCAAAATTAAATTCCTTCCAATAGTGAAATCGCCGTGACTACTGTAATAATTCGTCAAAGTGACCGTGCTGCGGAACCTGTATATCTGTGCAAGTGTACGTGAGTGCCAGACGTCTGCCTGACTGCCTCCATTGTTTACCTTGCGTGGTGATTTTACAACGCACTTTACTAGTGTATAGTGTACTACTTTTTTCCTTTTCCGATAATCCGGATTTTTTAATTATTCGGGTTGGGTCCGGTTCCAATTAATCCGGATAATCAGCGCTCTTTAGTTCATTTAAAGGGCGAGCAAATGTAAGGGCTTCATTCAATATAGAAATTGAAGCTCTGAAGATTAAATTTTTAAAGGCAATAAGTACGGAAACAATGGGTTGAAATTCAAAGGTTTGCAGTTTTGAAATCACTATCAACATTTAAATAAATTCGTTAAATTTCATCACTTTCCGAGACGGGTGGATATGAAATGTGAAATACCTTGCATGACGAGATGTCCACTGACCCAACAACATTCATACAGAATTATATTAGCAAATGATGTATTGTTTAACATAGGCTATGTGTTAATTTTTATGAGTAAAAATTATATAACTGGAACGAGGAGCAAACCCGAGACCTTTTTGCTGTCGTCTCAATGCGCTATCAACCGGACATTAGAAAGTCAACCCAAAGATCTCGGATTCACGGTTTAGTCCCACTCCTAAAATTAATGTTTGCACTTATAGAGGTTTTATGTTTAGAAATCGGAAGTCACCTCAATTTCCACAATAATGTATGTTAATTTCCCGAAAAAGTGCAGAAATTATCTTCATAGGTGTGTGTATGAACATATTGTAATTTGTGATGTGCATTTTTGTCTTTCCCGTGCTGTTATTCCGTTTGGCTTTTACGGTAAACAATACAAAAATATCAATTTCCCGAACTTCACTCTAATAGCTTGTTCTGCTTCCGACGGCTTCCTACCCACGAAAAGTGGCCCCATTGCTGTTCTTCATAATGTTATCCAACCTCTGAAGAGTAACGGCTTTCACCTCGTAGTTTTAAAGTTCACCAAATAGGAAAATCTATACATCAAACACTGTCAGTCCAGGAAACTAGACATTTATGTCCTCTCAAAATTGTCACAAACTTATTCTCTATCGGATGTAAATGAAGTTGCTGCCAAGTATATACTGTTACCGTGGAAAGAGAAATTTGTTGCATTCCCAATATATCACTGTTTTTTCTTAAGAATTGATCATGCAAACTTTGGTACAGTATTCTTCCCGATTAGATTAGAGGCAACTTAAATTTTTGTGACTTTTAGCGTTCCCAGTGCTAGTAAGATACTCATACATCAGAGTTTGGTTTTTAACTTTTAATTTTTACGCCTGCGAATTCATAATTAGTTAAAAATGAAATGAAATTTATGAGTTTTACGTCCCACCATTATGCCCTTTAGGCTAATGGAGATGGTGATGATGAGAGATGAATGAAACGGTGGAATGAAGAAAGTGAGGGGAAACGAGAGAAGCCCGAGAAAACCCACGCACACTGTGTTTGTCCACCTCTAAGTTTACTTGGCAGCAGCAGGCTTTGAACCCGGGACCCCAAGCACCAGAGGTGAACGCTCTACCACTGAGCCATCCCGGCCCCCATCATTAGTTAAAAATTATTGTTGCTTATTCTTAAATATACTTTCATAAACAATGTTTTCAATAGACAGTGGTTATTTATCAATATATCCTCTCGATAAGTAATTAAGTAACCTTCGCACGTATCAGGACATTAAACTATTTCCTTCCTCAGTGGCGATAATGTAAGGATAAAAAAGGATAACCAAAATATGGCGAAAGACACAACAACGTGAAATTAAATAATTACTTTTTTATTCCCAAATACATATCATCTTTAAGTCTGAACTCTAGCAACATTGATAAATGCTGTTTATCTATTTTGAAAACGTATTTTAGTTCTAGTCTATCTGCAACACTTACGTACCTATCTGCGCCATTTTCATTCTATTTTTCAGTGTTTCTGTCTGCTCCACTGTCTGTTTGTTAAGCTTCAATGTGCATTTTTTTGCGTAGCATATGCTGAGTGGTATATATCCGTTTTCTTTTGCCATATTCTGCCTTTTCATTTTTATCCTTGCAACCTCGGCACTAAGGTAGAAGGGATTCGCTTATTGTCCTGATAGTGTTCAAGTTATTTGTTTATAGTGAGGATGTATTGGTAATAATTTTTCTATTAATTTGAACCATCTTCTCATGCAACTGCGTAATGAAATCCTGCGTTTTTTCCCTTTCTTTCCTGTAACGAAAACAAGATCACAACTCTTGACTCGAAAGCTTTAATGCGCTTCTCTTCGTGACCCAGCGTTGCTGAAAGAACTGCCAACAAAGTTTTATATAAGGCTCATTGGGATTTTTCTGTTCGAACCAGTTCATTTAAATAAAATTAAAAAAATGTTTTACGAAATTGAAAGCATATTTGTAAATTCTGTATTAAGCTATATTTTAAAGTTCAACCTTTGCAACGTTATTGGTTAAAAACAACTGTAAACTTAATTTCATTTTGTTTTATTTTTTCGTAAATGATGATTTTCCATAAGACTAATAGACAGCACAGGTTTTGAATTTAAAGCCCACAAATTCTGTTGTTAAACTCTCCTTGTCGTTCATAACGTTTCAAAATCGTATATATTGATTCTGTGAAGGAAATTCTGTAACATACTTGAAAATAATGTTAACGTTTATGCAGTCATTGCATATCAATTCAACACAGAAATGTATGATTTCCAACCATACCCGTCGGATATCTTTCAAATTTGGTAGATTTATTGGCAATCGGTGTATACGCTACTGGGATTATATCGTAATTTCAAATTTGCAACTGGAATAAAATATTGAATACATAAATTATAAGTAACTGTATTAAATAGCTAGACCAAAAATAAGTAAACTTACCGTATGTTCACCAAAACCAAAGCTGAAAAGTTACTGTAGCAATTTAAAACATCCAAAAGAGTCTTTCAATAGCTGCCTCCTATCTTCATTAGGTTGCACAAGTTTAAAAAGGATAGGTATAAAGAGGAAAATGGAAGAATACAATACTGAGAGAACATGACGTAATTTTCCCTTTTCACCTATCCTTTTTAAAGTTCTGGAGCTGATGAAGATAGCAGCCCCTATTGAAAGTGCTTTTCCTAGGTGGATGTTTTAACTTGCATCGGTAGCTTTGGTTTTGGTGAACATTTTATCATTTCCGCACGTTTATACTGATATGATTTAACTGTAGAATTACTTCAAAATTATTAAAACTTTCCAATCTAATGTCTGAACTTTGACGGTTTATTCAAATCTAGACGTGTTTTCTATTTGATAATGCTTAATGTTAAATTAAGAAAGCAGACTAGATGAGACAGACAGAATAAATGTCTTACAGTTGCGAACATTTTCAAGACACTATATACCTATTACATAAAAAAATACCGACTACTGTACTTCTGCTCTGTAATCAGTGCGAATTACAAACACATTTTAGTGGCTGCGGGAGCAATGTCCTTTTGTTTTCGAGTAGTTCTGCAATTTTGATAAACGTTATACTGAATTCGTAATCTCAATGTCTGTAGACAGTCTGTCATAAGAGAGAGAAAAGCATTAATTTGTGGAGATCTATCGTAATTAGGAGCAAAGTTGTGGATTTTCAAATTTGGAGTTTTTAAATTAATCTCGCTGTGGATTAAAAAATAATTCTATAAAACTTATAGATTTATAATTTTAATTCAGTGGAATAAGTACCATAATGAACAGGACTTCACATTAAAATGTAACATGACATGTTACTGAAAAAGCTTCAGTACAAAGTGATCTCCCTTCCACTTTAACTTTGAATATTTCAAAACACATCTCTTTAGACACTCTAGAGAAAAATGCGTTTAATTGCTCCATCATACTGGTACCATCAATGGAAACAGATATCACTGGTATCATCAAAAAGCAGTTTATCAGACACGAAAACAATGCCACCCATCCACTCACAAAATTTGTAGAAGGCTGAGAATGTTACCATATAACACTATTTCGGGTACTGAATATCATACTAAAACCTCACTAAACAACATACTAAAACCTCAATACTGAGGAAAATTTATCGAGTGTTTCCAAAGTTACGAAAAATTAAGAACGTGAAATTTACACTAATCAATACTATTGTATTGTAAACTATTTCAGTAAAAAGCTCGATTTCCAGTCAAGTATATACAATTTTATCAATTAAAACTATCACAATTACTCGTTTTGTAGTGTTTTCTCGCAAACGTACTTTCTATTTCATTAAAAGGAGCTGACTTTTTGTTGCGTATAATGATATTACTTTTTTGCATATCTATTTGCTATTTATAGTATCGGTACGTTAGAGCAACAAATTATTATTTTCCAAAACAAGTGAAGGGGGCGTGCGTGCTTTGAGGTATTCAAAGTTAAAGTGCAAACTCAGTTACTTCGCACTTGTTGACATTTTTCAGTATCGCATCACGTTGCAAATCTCTGTAAAACCCTGTTCACTAGCTTTCCAATTACACCAGTTTCATTCCTATAAGTGAATTAACATGAGAATTACAGTTCTATAGATGTTTTGCACTTTACGAAACTTGCAAAATTTTATTACCCGCAGTTTTGTTCACAATTGTGATAAAACGTCGAAATATTATTTTTCCATGGCATGATGGTTATTTAATGTAACGAATTTTAAAGAAATCCAAGGGAGCCGGGTTGAGTGATGTGTTGAATTGATTGGGAATTATTGAATTGTTCTCTTCATGGTTTACATATATATAATATGCGTAATAAGCGTGTGTGTGTGTGTGTGTTGAGGATTAATATATTGTAATGTGTATATTATGTTCATTCTTTAGTATAAACTTCACTAGTAATTTGTAATGATTGATTTTCGTTCACTGTAACAAGTAAGCATTGAGAGCACAGTTTTTTAAACCCCTCAATGTCTTTAGTTGTTTATATAACTAGCTGTCTGAGAAACAAAAGAAATTTTAAAAAAATATATGTAGTACAACTTTATCAATAGGTATGTGTGTAGTGTTCTGTAAACTTTGAACGGTATTCTTTATTAAATAAATATAAATATATTTCTAAACGTGGTATATGTATGTAGACTTTCTCTCTCATATTATTAGGTATACAGATCATGAATGACGTTCTTAAAATGTGCCTTAAATCCACTGGCGAAAACGGTTATTATAATCCTGTAAATTAGGGAGAGGTTCAGGTTATTTTCAAGTGACTTCAGTTTCAACTTTTCAAAAAGATATTTTCTTAAAATTAAGTTTACATATCAAGATTTATATTTATTAAGACAGGGATTTAATTTCTGAATGTGGAATTCATCTTCTTTATACCATATTGACTCTCTATATTTGGTACTTCCCTGGTAATTTCCCACATACCTTTTGGTCTTCTGGTAAGACCGTAGATCCGGTTCCGAATCAAAACGTCATGATTTGGATTGCACATCGATTAGTAAATTCCCAACCAATCCCCAGTTCGCGTATTACATCAATATCTCAGAAATTAAGTTATGTCAGTTTCTTAATTCGCGTTCCCAATCACGGTGGATTTGAAGTTTATCATGATCCGATTTCTAACTGGAATCCAATCCTGTTCAAAACTTCGTACCCATCGTGATTCGAACTACAAGTTATAACTTATTACTTCTTAAACCACGCTTAATTTCTGAGATATGGCTGTTACATTCGCACACCAGGAACCGATTGAGTCCGAATTTACTCAATTGATGTGCACTCTAAATCAAGACGTTTCGATTCGAAACCGGATTTACGAGTTTTTCAAAGAACGAAAGTGGTACGTCAGAAATAAGAAAAATATACCGAAATAGTATTTCAAAATAAAAATAAAGGTACCAAAATGGTACGCCAGAAATGACCAAACTGGTACGAAAAGGGTACTTCAGAAATAAGCAACAAAGTACCAGAAAGGTACGTCAGAAATAACCAAAAAGTACCAAATGAGTACATCACAAATGACCAAATACGTACAAAAAAGTCCGTTCTTTAATTATACCAATATCGTACCAAATGATGTCGTTTCATGACGTCCAAAGATTTGCTAGCATTATGACGTTATATCAGATGTACCTAAATGTCCATAATATGAGGTCCGTTCATGACGTGCAGATGACGTGATATTGGATGGCATCATGACGTACCATATGACGTTATTTCATGACTTTCAGAAGACGTCATAAATGACGTCTGGTGCTACCTGGGGTGTGATATTTGTTACACGCGTAAATTTGAAATTTAATGCTTTGATGTTAAAATATTTTTTATTTTTATATAGCTTTTGCTTTTTTTTCAACTTTTGGTTCCAACACAAATATATACAAAACTACTCGGTTAAAATGTCTAGAAGAATTAGTGATACTTGAATGGGTGTGAAATGAGACCGAAGTGAACACAAGAAAGTACCTTTAGAAACTTATAGGCCCAAATAACTTTATTTTCCATATAATAGGTACATGCCCAGTGAAAACAATATAAATATGATTGAAAATGACGGATATTAGTGTCGAATCAACACTGTTTGGGTTCGCTAAATTGAACAGTGTCACTTTCGAAGCCATTCAAATCCAAACTGATTCCTGAAATTTTCAAGAAGTGAGGGGAAGATATATATAGGTATTGATAATTTCCTGAAATTTTTAGAATTGAAATATTTCATCTGAAATATTTCATTGAAATTTCAGAGATTTTTTTTTCGTTTTTATGATGGTTTAATTCAGATATGACACTGGTATAGTGGAGATAAAACTCCCAGCTATTATAGTGAATACCGTTTTTTTCTTTATTAAAGTTGACTAGGTAATCAAGCAAGAAGTATAATGTAAGAAACGTAAGACTTTTTTTACACGAATATACGAAAGACTCGACAGGTCCCATGTTAAAATGGCTTTAATATGTTTCCCGATCAGAAACATTAGAATGGGCATTGTCACTCTTCTCAGAGATATAAAGTCCACCAGTCTCTGAATATGGTACATAGATAGCACTGTCACAGTAATCAGATTCTCCAGGTGTAGAAGTTTCTGTTTCTTTTTCACAGATTGGGTTCAGAAAACCTTGAATCTGCTTCTTCTTTTTCTTCACTGAATATCCACTTATTCCTGCTGTAGATTCATTTTGGTTACGACTCGGACTCGGTCGTTTTCTCTTAGAAATGAAAGTTCGTTTTCATTTCCAACAAATCTCTCTTTAAATAGTGATGTGTACTTCAGATCATGCTTTACAAAAGCCCGTTTAGCACCACGTTCATTTCTTAAACGGTTGCGTTTCTTCGTATGTGTGTTTCCGTATGTGCTAATCTCTTTACTAGGAGCAGATGTGGCAGGAGGGACAAGGATCTTCCTTGCAAATTCGTGAGCTCATAAGAAGGGCATAGTGCATTCCAAAACGTTAGGGGAGACACTTTTGACCAAGTTGACCACAGTCATTCTTTGGACCAGACATTTTCTTTCATTCTGTACTGTGCAAATTGGGCGAGAACATTCGTCGCACCAAAATCTGAATAAAGCCTTGAAATCTGACACAGAGAGCGTCCGATTGTTCTTCGGTTGTGGAGTTGTTGCCTCTGTAACTTGGATTTAGAATATTCGCTAACAAAGCTACAACAAGCAGATAGATTTGCTTACGGTCCTCGAAGAAATTCATTATGTTTAGTACTTTTCTTTTAAGAAGAGGAGAGCTTCTAACTGTGTTCTTTATATTCTTCTTCAAGTCGGAAAATATTTCATACATTTTGCTTATCTGAGATTTGTCGCTTTCCAGTTTAGTGATCCAATCTACTATTGGTAAAATTAATTTATGTAAATTGCTTATTTTGTCCAAGAACACATCATGGTTGTTTTGATAGTAGCTTTACTGCCTCTTCAACAATACAAGACTTCTTATTGTTGGTTTCTTTTGAACCAGAGTACCCAAATCATTTCCTGCGAACTCCATTGAATCACAGTCGGTAGTTTCAGTGTAATTTTCTCCCCGGTTGTTTCTCCATGAACATTGTTTTTCACGACTGCACTGCCGTTGATTTCGTTCATTACACTTTTTTGTTTGGCCAGTAAGTTGATTAAGGTTGTCTGTTGTTAAGGTTTTCACCATGTCCTGGATAACCAAGTTCAGACCATGTGTTACACAACCATAAATTGTGACATATAGATAGTTTTAATCCACTTTTCTCCATGCTGCTTTCATTTTTCCTGTGTTATCAGTTACTATGCCACTGAGCTTTTCTGGCTCACCTTGTTCCATCACATCAGTAGTGGTTTTAGCAGTGTGGAGTATCATTGGAAAGTACTTACAATAAACTGGTTTACAACGAAGCTAATCATACTTTCTCTCTTATGTTTGTCCACTCATCACAAATTAGTTCAAGCAATGACGCGCTTTCTATCTTAGAATCACACTGTGACTTTATTCGATTATGATCTATGTTCAGGAGTGAATTTAACAGTGGAAATGGACTGGGCATTTTCCATGTCGGTCGCAATTTTTGAAATATTTCATTTTGGAGTATTTCAAAGCACTCAGTTGTAGATAGATATATAAAATATAAATAAAAATTATAGTAACCACATTTACGACATAATAACTTCAAACACCCGGCCAAACTCGATCAAATTTTTGACATAAAGGAGGTCCGGAACTGGGACGTTTCTATCATTTCTCTTTGATTTTGCAACTTAGGGGTGAGGTTGAGAATGTGGGGACATAAAAATTATCGATAAATACCTATATTAGTGAGGCATCCATAGTTTCAAGGACTCCTGACATGAGCAGTGACATTTCCGATGGCGTTTAATTCTGACCTGAGCCCCATTACTACTCCTAGGAGAAAATATAAACGTGAAAAATAATTAAAACTGACCGATATTAGTGTTGCGTTGATAGTATTTGTGGTCCGTTAGTTTATTGGTGAGAGTTCTGACGCCCTTTATGTCCAAAATGAAACGTATTCTCTCCCTGAAAGAAAATATTTTATGCTATGTTTAGATAAAATAAAACCCTTTCTTTGGGTAAAAATGTTGGGAATATTTATATGGTGTATTGACATTTTAACAAAATAGCAATACGAAGAGTAAAGTATTGTTACGTTGTACATATTTTGAATGAATATGTAACATATTGAAAATGGTGAACGAAAATATTATTATTTCTAGCAATAATAGAAGAAGAAGTTGAATATTATGAAAGATTCCAGAATTGCTAGGAAAAAATAAAGTTTTTATGTCTCATGTATTCATCAATTGCTTGTTAAACTCGTTACATTCAAAGACAGTACGAATCTAGGTTGATACGGCTAACGTATTTTCTAGACATGATAGTATTTCACCTTTCTATACAGCGTGTACTAAATAAGATCGTCTCAAGTCTATGACCGAGAGAAATGGAATACTCGGAATTATCGGAATTATCAATATTACAAGTGATAAAAAATATTTATTTCACTCAACAGCATTCGATCCCCGGGACTCCCCACTTGTAAACCTCCGGAACCCCCTTGGAGTGTGCCACTAATGTAAGACATGTCTCCCAAGGTAGGTGAAAAAGACTCTATGTGAGATGTACTTAGCAAAAAGCACACTTTTACGATTCTAATATTGTAGTAACGAATAAACATTCTGATTTTGGTCATGGTGAAATACCGAAGTGTTCTGTAGAAACAATAACCGGGAGAATTAAAATTTAAATTAAGAAAGGAACATATATATATAAACACGCAAGGGCATAAAGGAGAAAATGTATTTCAGAGCTATTCGAATCGCTAACTGGCAATCCTCTTGACTGGAATCACGTGCTCCGCTGTTTTGAAAACTGATTTACCGAACATTCCTCAGAAACTTAATTTCCGTATATATTATACGTTTTTGTCTATTTTACCTTTTCCGAATTCTCTTTCTTTAAGACATGGACACAAACATAGAAATATTAAGTAGAATTAAAATTCAGAAAGCTTTCGCATTCAAATTCAAACCCGGGATAAAAAAGGGATCGGGCGGTCACTAGACAAGCAGGGAGGGTAACCACATACATGTGAACGAAAAACAACTAGGCTATTGGAATAGATGTTTTACTTGGCCTTGTTGATGTACTGGAGGTTCTCATAGTTAACAGTAGTGGTTGTTGTACTAGCAGTAGTCGTTGTTCCTGTATTAGTTTTGGTAGTAATAGTTATTGTTGTTGCAGTTGATGTTGAAATTTGAGTTTTACTATTACTATTAGTATATGTTGTTGCAGCATTGAAATAATAGGAATTTTAATTCCCTGTTTGAGCATCGATGCTGTATGTTAAATGAATCTATTGTTTAAAATATTTTCGGATTTTTAGAATTATATTAACATACATTGTTTAGTATTTTATCTAGTTTCCTCGACACTGGAGGAATGAAAATATCGAGAGCAGGCATGCCCTTTGGTTGGCCCGTGAAGCCATGATGTGTAGCCCGCGGCCTTAAACGTACGTTTTATACACATTTTCTGTTTATTTTGTATGGACGTCGTGAAATGTGAAAAGAGAAGAATTATAATGTAAACAATCTGAAATTTACCCATTGTCCTTTAAACCCTAAGGAATGCTAAATAAATAACACTTGTATTAATCTTTATTTTACCATTGAGATACGCTGTCAAAAGAGTAAATCCGTTCTTTCCCGCTGTCACTGTACTGACAGAGGCGAAAGGTCTACTTTGACCCGCGACACACCGGTTGAGAACCAACGTTTTTGTTTCCTTTCGCTATGGACTATCTCTTTATACAATAAATCACATCATTTTAAAAAATAAGTGTGCTATTCCTACTTTTATCTAGTGTTTAACAGAGATAAGAATTTAGGTTTGTGATTTTTAAAAAGAATGGCTTTTAAATTTTAAGAACTCTACGTTTCACAAGATTTTATAAAGGTTTCGCAGGGAATATTGTCAAGGATTATTCAATGTATACTATGAAGGAAAAGAAAACTCTTCTTTTTTTACCACAGCTAGGTGGAAAAAAGGAGAGTAGACAAAACATGTCGCCACGGAAATAATTTATGATCCATGAATAGCGAGTTATGTTATCTCCATTTCGTTTTAACAAGTGGGCGATATACACAACTTGACCTTGGGCGATATACAAAACTTGCCCGCCTTCCCCTCGCCCCCTGTCCCTTCGCCTTCCTTCCTCTCGCCCTCCTGCCCCTCACCCCTCAAACCCACGAGCTCAAACTGCGCAGTTTATTGTTTACAAAATCCATATGATTCAGTTTCCGTTTTGTGTGTTAACTGGAAAAGAATTCTTTAACGCGCACGTGTTCGTTTAGCTTTTGAGAAGATGACTTCCACAAGTCTTTGACATCAAAAAGAAATTGAACAAGCAAAATTGAAAAGAAGGGGGTTGGGGGTGTTTTCACCCCAAATTTATCATTTTTTCTAGATTTTTTGATCTTTGGCGCCACGTGGCACCCCTTCAGTTTGTACCAACTATGTCAAAGAACCCAAAAATTATACCAGGGACTTTCCTTAAGAATATAAAAGTGATTTCATAACTTAGTCGCATTTCGTAACGTCAGGAAAAAATGTTTTCTGATACACTGCAATGACAAATTTTACACATTTTTTTTGGAATTTGCAAGGTGTCAGAAAATAATTTCATTGTAAGACCTCAACCAAAAAGATTTCCCATTGGGAAGGATGTATGCACATTTTCAATAAAATTCTTTACAAACAAAATTGAAAAGAAGGGGGTTGAGGGTGTTTTCACCCCAAATTTATCATTTTTTCTAGATTTTGTGATCTTTGGCGCCACGTGGTGCCCGTTCAGTTTGTACCAAGTATGTCTGAGGACCCAAACATTATACCAGGGACTTTCCTTAAGAGTATAAAGGTGATTTCATAACTTAGTCGCATTACGTAACGTCAGAAAAAAATGTTTTCTGATACACTGCAATGACAAAAATTTTACACATTTTTTTGGAAGTTCCAAGGTGTCAGAAAATAATTTCATTGTAAGACCTCAACCAAAAAGATTTCCGATTCGGAAGGATGTATGTACATTTTCAATAAAATTCTTTACAAAGAAAATTGTAAAGAAGGGGGTTGGGGTGTTTTCACCCCAAATTTAGCATTTTTTCTAGATTTTTTGATTTTTGGCGCCACGTGGCGCCCCCTCAGTTTGTACCAAGCACGTCGAAGGACCCAAATATTATACCGGGGGCTTTCCTGAAGAATATAAAAGTGATTTCATAACTTATTCGCATTTCGTAACGTCAGAAAAAAATGTTTTCTAATACACTGCAATGACATAAATTTTACACATTTTTTTTTCGAATTTGCAAGGTGTCAGAAAATAAATTATAGAAACAGTAATATTTCATTCTAAGACCTCAACCAAAAAGATTTCGCATTCGGAACGATGTACGTACATTTTCAATAAAAGTCTTTACAAACAAAATTGTAAAGAAGGGGTTGGGGGTGTTTTCACCCCAAATTTAGCATTTTTTCTAGATTTTTTATCTTTGGCGCCACGTGGCGCTCCTCGGTTTGTACCAAGTATCTCAAATGACACCCAAAATTATAGCAGGGCCCTTCGGCTACAAAATGCTTTTTACTTTATGTCTCTGTACTCAATAGAAGCTATTTTAGAACCTTTTCTTTCATACACTACAAACTATTAAAAATTATTTAAATTTCCCGCCGTACGGAGAAGCGTACAGCCTGTTGAATAAGTTTATAGTGTTAGCATTATCGATATTAATCATAATACTCATATTTGGATATTCAAATTTAACTTGTTTAATAATATGTTCATAATGACATGTTTGTATTCTTCCAACCCAATACTTATATCGTTCTATTGTTTCATTTGGTCTCATTTTTCATCGTCATAGTAATCTAGTAATCCTTCAAGTTGTTCTTCTCGATAATGAATAATCTATGTATCTTTCCAGGATCTTCGGTATATGGCGCTGCTATTGTTTTGAGATATTGATTTGCGGTTTCTAGTTCCTCGTTCTAAATGCAAAAATCTCCCATTTGTCTTTCTATTTTTTTTGCATTTGTGTTTGGAGTAATCCGTAGTTGTTTCTGTATTGCTTAAAGTTATGAGTGAAGTATTTAATAATGATCTTGTTGCATTTGATATAATACTCAGGAGAAAGCCATCGTGATATATCAAGAATTAGTTCCTTACATAGATACGTTCCTTTTATTACATTTCATAGTTCTCCTTTACCACCTGTTACATTTTCAGTAGTTTCATCGGCCGGAATTTCGGCTCTGGAAATATAAACCATTAGCTCTTAGGACTCTACTATCTATCCAATGTTTAAATCTCTTACCACCAACATGACACAATTTAGTAGCATTAGAACATCTTCTCTTCTTATCTATGATCAACTTGAAACCGCCAAACAAGCAGTACCAATAATTATCTTTAATCTGTTAGTAACAAATTTTATTTAAACTATAAGGGCTCTCTACGGTACTCATATTTATGTATAGTACAAAGAGATCTAGACCAGCAATACTAAATTCTTGTATTCTTGTTCATGATCTTGATAAAAAATACTTGAACATATAAATGAATACAGTTTAAATGATCTAAACCATGTACCTAGATAACAAAGTTTGAATCCATGTAACTATAAGTATATCATATAGTGTATGAACTATCTGATAGGACAAAGATTGAACAAATAGTAAGTAGACGATCTGATATCTCTCTTAAATGTGTAACCATGTTACCAACATCTTTATTATTTAAAGGTGAATCCATACGAGAACCATGCCTAATTAATTCTTTGCCATACCGTTCCTTAGATTTGAGGAATATGTTTATGGAGTTAGGATCGTCGATATTAAGTAAGATACTCATAGAAGGATATTTAAGTTTAAATTGTTTAATCCTGTTTTCATAATTATGTTTGTTCTCTTCCAACCCAATACTTAAATCGCTCCAGTTTTCCTATTTGACAACGTTCTTCATCATAGTAGAGGAGTATCTTCTCAAGTTACATCGGTAAGATTCTTTTTGATAATGAATAATTTATGTATCTTTCCAAGGTCTTCGGTATATGGTGCTCATATTGTTTAAAGATATTGATTTTCAGTTGCAAGTACTTCGTTCTTAATAGGTAACTCTTTCATTTGTCTTTCTATCTTTTGAATCTGAGTTTGACCTAATCCGTTGTTTTTTGTATGTCCTAAAATCTTGAGTGAAGGAGTCTTCTATAATTTTATAACACCTATCGTGAGACACAAATAGAAATACTGAATAATAATTCCTCCCTTACATATGTCCCTGTTATATTCATTTAATTGTGTTTGCTCCTCCTTTTATTACTTACATAAAGTCGCCCATATCATCAGAAAAATCGCTTTCTATATTTTAATATTTTATAAGCTCATTTAATTCTTTATTTGCTAACCAGTTAGCAAAACTTTTAGCAGCACTCTGACACAACTTAGTAGCGTTAAAATATCTTGTCTCCTTATCTATAAACAACATGAATTCATCAAACCGTACCAATAACCATATTTAATCTGTTCGTAGTAAATATCGTTTAAATTGTCCGTAGTACTAATATTTTTTAGGAAGAAAATAGTTTTATCTTATTTTTGTGGTCAATATCCACAAAACGTCAAACATATATAAATATACACTACATTATTTCTATTTATCTAACTATTATGAGAATCATCAAAAGCTAGCAATTTAACACATACCTTATTAACTTTCGTTCGTAAAAGCTTTTCAACAAGATACTCATCTTTCTATTTAGTATTTTATAATTCTTGCTCATCGAACATTCCTTGTACAGCGGGGGACACTTCTAAATGGAACAGCCATATGGAGATTTACGGCTAAGGTGTACCATTTAGAAGTGTCCCCCGCTATACATCCTCGTTATCCAAAACTTTTATTCTGTATGTTGGTGAGTTAGATGGAATAATCTCTTTAATAAGACATACTTCTGTTCACCAGTTAAGTGTATATCCCTTCTCAAACAAACCTTTAGATTTACTTATGTGAACGTAATCATTAATTTTATATTTAAGTTAACACGCTTATATTCTTTCTTATAGACTTTATCTAATATTATTTGCTCACAATTTTTATTAAATTCTACTGACTATACCAATTGCTCTATGTAGTTATTATTATACTCGCCAAATAATTGGTAATATTGCTGTTCATTTATAAATTCCTTGTGTAGTAAACATTTGCCACATGTTTTGTTTAAGAGTTCTGTTGCAGCGTTCTACGATGAAAACTTTTTTCCACTATAAGTTGAGTCTCGTTCGTTAACTATCCAAAGTCTTTGTTATAAAATCCTTTTCCCTGATTAGTTTGTAAGTTACTAGGTTTTCTAATTTTTAATAAAGATCCAAACACTTTCCTAACATTCTTACAGCTCTTATCTTTAACGGGAACAGCAAGCACATATTTTAAGAACACATCAATAATCATTAGTGAATACCTATAGCCTTTGTGTAATTTGGAAAGACGCTTTAATATTACACTATCCATTTCTACAAGATCAGTTTCCCAAAGACCATCAATACCTTTTATAATAACACCTAGTTAGGATAGTTTTCCTTCCAGGTTTTTGTATTTCTTCTATGTTTTTTCTCACACCTTCACATTCTTCGAGTCAGTCTTTCCATTAACAAATAGAGCTAGTAACACCACATACAGAACAAACGCCTTTCTTAATGTATCTTCCATTCTCCGTTCGCTATATTCTAATGGAATCTTTCTTTGTACCTGTTGACTTCTTACGCTTAACACAATACATCCTATTCATTATATAGAAAATTATTTGAGTTCCCCTTGTATATAGATAATAACAAATAGCAGCTGTCCTTCGAAAGCTGAACTTTATATGCTAGAAACATTATTATATCACCTTTTTTAACGTCTAAATGAAAAGTTTCAACTAGGGTATTGTTCGAAAATTTGTGTAGAAATTATCTATCAAGACTTAATTCCATGCGCATTGCTTTTCCATTATAGAGAAATTTATAAAAAAATAGATAGATTAAATATTCTAAACATTGGATCTATAACATTTTTAGTTCTCAATCGAGATAATAAATAATAAACGTATTTCCTTCTTTGTATAATGTTTGGAAATCTTATTTTGGAACTAATGTAACTAATGCTGAGTTAAGCTGACATAATATTCCTGCAAAATCATTCATAATTGCATCACGTAAAAGACCTAATCGTCTACTTCCGATGAGAATCTATATTTAGCGCCTATCCGAATATTTAATTTTGATAATTCTGGTCTTATATTTAATTAATCTTTATTTAAGTATGTATCTTGTAATGATTTTAATTCACATTCAAACTTTTCTCTATCACTTTCTAATTGATTATTTATTGGCTACTTGATTGTTATTTATTGACTCAAAGTTACTACACCTTGTTGATCAATCGCTCTAGCTACATTATCAAATTTTTGTTTCTAAAATCATCGTATGTCGTATTATTTGATGCAGAAACTTTATAAAAATCAATAAGATTCTAAACTCTTCTTTCGTACTCAAATTGTTTAATAGTTCTAATTTATCTTCGCTAATATGAGCGTTACCTGTAATATTACCAAAGATATCCACATTTATTATATATATAAAATTTCAGATCATTTAACAGCAAGTAGAACAGTGATACGAGCTCCACCAAAATCAATCAAATCACTGTTCTAATTACGAATTGAAACTTCAATACTGTTAACTTTATTGCGGTGTATTGGGAAGATATCTTTTTTGAGGGCTCATTTATGGATGTTTCTCTAAACTGCATTTGTTCTAGCGTTGCGATTAAATCTGTTTCATGGTGTGTTTTGTCATTGTGTTTTAAAATCATACCTTCTGCTAAATCACAGTGAATATTTTATAGTATCAAATGGATGAAACTTTGGTGACTTATCTTCAACGTATTCTGTTTTCTGAGGTAAATTCTTCTTACAAAAAGTTAATACAGTATTAATGGTATCTACGGTAACGTCACTCCTTTAGCTTAATATTTTAACAGTATTTTCCCTTGCATTTTTGGTAAATTTTGCTTTATGTTCAAAATACTGATGAAACGCTTTTTAATTTATCCAATATATTTTTCTAATTTTTTAAAATTATGTTGACCAGGTGGAACTGCGGTTTGCTATAAACAAAATGTTCCAATTCTCTGCTAGTAGGATCCTCGTAATGTATACTAACTGTTATTTTTTTTTGTAATGTTTGGTATTAAATATGTTCCTGCGAGAGCGATTTCTAAATTGTTTTCAAATGGATAGCGCAGAGACGTACTTAGTACAGATGAATAAAATTCAAATTAATACTTTCATTTATTACAAATTAAAAATAAATGGATAATTGGGATATTAAAGTAAGGTTAACAGAACAAGTAACGAAGAGAAATAGGAATGGTGTATTATTTCTTGATGTTATAAGATGTTTGATAGTGGGGTCCAGTGGGTGCGGAAAAAAGACGTTAAGGATTGATAATTTCTTGCCAACACCTGACTGGTCAAATAGTGAAATGTTCATTCCTAAGATCTCAAAGAACCTAAATATCAACAACTAATAAATTTTTTCGAGATATAGAATGTGATATTAAAGATACAGTAGCAATAGTAAGATGAAACAACCAAGAAATTATTCCACTAGATGAATGTGAGAATGATTCTGTGGTAGTGTTTGATGATTTCATTTTCGAAGAAGAAAACCATGTAATATTTTACTCGAGATTGTCATGAAGGTTGAAACTGTTTCTATCTCGGACAAACTTATTCTGAAATACCATAGTAATTAATCAGAGATAACTTAAACAATCGTTGTATCTAGTCCTTACAATGTAAATTTAGAAAACATATATGTTGAATTTGTTGGATCTGATATTTCGTTTGAAAAAACTACAATCTCTATGCAATTAGTGTTGCAGTGAAGAGCATGGCTACTTAACAATAGATGACCAGAAAAGTGAATAATGCTAATATATAAGTAATATTAATGAGTTTGTAAAAGTGTAAATTAAAACGTAGATGAGTGGATGTTACGGTGTAATGAATTGTGTAGTGTTACTTTGTGTTATGTTCTTTTATTTTCTTTAAATAGAAATATAATTAAATATTTAAACGTAGATTTACGTGGATGAACGTAGTTTAACATAAATAAACGTGGATGTTACATTGGGTTGTGTTACGTTCTCTTGTTTTCCTATTTCTTTATATAATAAAAGGATGTTTATAGAGCTAATAAATGTATAAAATTAAACAAGAACTTGTTAAAAGATTTAAGGAAATTAAGCAGGGTAATCGAAGTAAATACGAGAAATAAAAAGAACAAGATCTACCTGTTATCGATGCAATCAAAGTTTTACTACAATATATATCAAAAGTAGCAGAAGAAAATAAAAATTTAGTACAAGGATTAATTCCAGTTGTTCATAAAAATGCGAGAATAGATTCTAGCTTACTAGAGACATCTCCTATGATACACCTATAACAGAATAAATCAAACATATGAAAAATAAAAGTAAACCTACATTTTAGTATTCATTGTTGGCAGGATTGCTATCTAGTGGATGAGTGGGTGGAGTTTTCTCAGCAGCGGAAGCAGATAACAATTCTTCACTCTTATCATCTTCTTCACCACACTCGCTCTTACTATCACTGCCATTAAATAATTCAAAATCAGGTTCTGCAGCATAATTAACCTGTTCACTTTCATTATCTCATAAACTTCTATAAATTTTACTCACAATAACTCTTTCACGTCCCATTGTATTCTAAAGTTGCTCAAGAATTAAAATTGATGGTTATGGTTTAGTCATTAATAATCGGCCATTACACAGGATCAGAAGGTTTATTTGAATTACTAATAAAACATAATCCAAGAAAGTATAATAATATTTACCTAAAATATACAAAATTAGTATTGATTGTAATGCTGCACTTCATAACAATAATCCAAATACAAGGAAACAATGATCCAGTAAAAGCAAAAAATAAAAAAAAATATCAAACATATTTGAAATCAACATATAAAAAGACTTTTTCTCCAACACTGACAAAAAAGAAAACAGCAAAGAGAATGAGGATATATAACGAATTACCAGAATATTACCAAAAATGGATGAAATGAGAAAACTAATTGATCGATGGAAAGAAAAAGCTGGAAAAATAACTTTTATAATGAGGAAGTAGGTATTATGGATATGATTAATTCTAAACTCTTACAATTTATTCCTAATGATTCAAAGGGTATATGTTGTTTGATAAAGATATTGAATACTCTACCACCAAAATGTTGGAATACTGAGAGGTACGAGAAAGGATTACTAAATGATTTAATTAATGTACTTTAATCTGAGAAGCATATTAAAGGATATTCGTACTGCATTGCAGGTACAAAGCTACAAGAAAGGTTAGAGAGAGAAGATAATGGTATGAATCCATTAGCCGAAGCTTGTAAAAACATACAGAAATAATATAAATACAGCTTCTAGACATATTGCTGACAAAGAATAAAAAATTAAGTAGGGAAATGAGTTTTTACTAAACATGCAAACTTGATAAAAGAACGTTTACCAGCTTCGTAACTTAATTTTGGCTATGAACACAAAATTAAGATTTGGTTTTGGTTTATAAATATTTTAAATTTTTAAAATATATATTGTATATAACTTTTATGGATTTTTTGATTTTATAATAAATATAAGTATGAAATTAAAGCTTTCCACTTATAATTCCTCACGAGGAACTTACACAATTAAATATTGATACCATTTTAACCAAGAAACAAATGAGTTAATACTATTACTATCCAAAAAAAGTTTTTAGAACAGATACCATGTTTGTAATTAATACAAGCAAACATAAATCAGTAACTATAAGTAAAAGAACTAATTTGAAATTTACTGTTAATGTTGAAAGGGATGTTCCAGATAAGAGGATCTGTTATGTTGTTATGATTTGGAAGATGAACATTGAATAGGATGTACAGAAAGAAAAGATGATTGATTAAACATAATCAATTATATGTTTATTAGATTTGTTTAGTTTGTAAATCTTTTTATGATAATATTATAAAAGTCATTTAATAAAATGAATATTCCAGTTAACATTTCACGATGGAACTTAATTGCGTTAATTGAGGATACCATATAAAATCTTGAGAAATTATTAACAAGAAACAAAAGGAAGATTAAGATATTAAAAGCTGACTATACTTCCCTTATTACATTAAAAATTCAACTATCAGCTTCTACAGGGTTAATGTGTGTATTTATACCTGTTACAGTGTATTCAATTATTACAACTGCATTTACTTCTGTTTACACGATTCAATATAGCTTGGAAGAAAGAGTATTATAAAAATATGGTGAATCAAATTGAGTTGTTTAAAGATGAACTTAATGTAATTATGTTAATGAATGGTGAATAAACAGATGAAAATGTAAGGACTATTCGTAGTAGAATCATGATATACTTAACGAAATTCGAGACTATGAGCAACAGAAATGAAATTTCGAAAAAGGTTGCTAGAGACGTTAGTATGGGCACTCAGAAAATTTTATTCTTACCAACACATTAGACGTAATCGTCAAGAACGTTAAGGACCATACTGAATCGTGTTTGAGGTGTATGGCTGCTTATTTTCTTTAAACTACGACCAATGGACTGAGTTTAAGATGTCATTATTTCCCATAAAGAGCGAGATAAGCAGAAGAGTTTACTATCAATATTCAAACTTGTAATCATGTAAACATATATACAACTTAGGAAGTAAGATTTCATACATAAAAGCCTAAGCTTTTATATACAGTATATCATAAAAGTCTATGCGCAGAGAACTTTAGCATTGTAATTATGTAAATGCGTTTGCGCTATACTTCTGTCCTGAATACTATAATTCAAACTATTGCGGTAAATAATATTAGTTAGTGAGGTTTGTCATGCAAGTGGCGTATTTTTAAATGATATCGATGCTGTATAAATTAACTAAAGTACTGCGGTAAATAATATTGGCTAGTGGCGTGTGTGCTAGAAGTTCTAGGGTCCTATGATCAGTCAGAAGTGGAGGGGATCGTGCGCTAAAAGTTTAGTTCCTTATCTACTTGTGACGAAAGCCACTACAAAAGATATTTCGCGCAGGAAGAGATTACTGAATAGTTTAATCAACCATAGGCAACGGTTTGCGCTCTTTCCATGCTTATGTCTTAAATACGAGTATGATATGCATGTTAATGCATTCGATCAATCGCCAAGGCATCTTACGTCATAGGTATGAGATACAGAAATGCTGTAAGGGATGAAATATTGAAACGTCGTAATTTGGCTATTGTTGAGTCTAGTACTTCTTTTCGCTTTTACCTTTCTATGTAGCCCTGAAAAAGACGAAGAGAAGCCCCGTACACTCTTTTCAGAATCAATTTTGGGTATCCTTCTGTTAAGATAAGCCAAATCATGAACTTCAAAGCTGGAAATAGAAACTGCTCATAACCGATATTAGCTGAAAGGTTCGTCTAAAACTACGAAACGCTTGTATGATCTAGTTTTATTTCTGCAACACTCGGGCAGTAGTTTTATCGATCATAAAAAATCTTTGAATGATTCGAAATGTTCAGGAGACCGTGCATTTGCTCCCGAAAGTTTGGTAAAACAATGTTTGCGCTGCATGAACCACAGATTTTCAGGTCCAGTCATCCAGATCTATCAAAGTGTTCCATCTCAAGGGTTGCAGATTCAATCATCCAAATTCATCAAGATGTTCGAATTGAAGGGTTCGAGGTCTGGTCGCCCAGAGTCATCTAGGCGTTCGTCTAAAAATGACTCTGTCTTTCGATTTCTGCAAATATAATACTCTAGTAAAGATATTGTTCAAATTTGCATTCGCAAAGATACATTTCAAGAAGTGGCAACTGAAGACTCAGGTGAAAACGTAACACAAGATATAGGGATGGAGTGGGAAGTATATGTATCATAATATTTACTTACGTGGAGAAAATCATTAACGTAGACCACACATTTCAAACAAAGATTATAGTATTTGACAACTCCTAATCATGTTCAATCAGTACGAGTAAAGGAAAGGTTTTAGATAGTTTCAGAGAAATTTAGAACAAATAGATCTAGTGCAGAACTGCTCTTGATGTCGTTTACATATCCTTTGAGAATATGTTCTCAGAGGCCTGCAGTAGTAAATTCATGAAATAGAAATGATGTAAAACTTTTCGTGTTTTACATTAGGAATATTTCTTTAACCTTTCCAGAAAATTAATGTATCAGATGGCAGTGTATGGCCTGTTTTGTGTTGCAGCGGAATGGTGACTTCTGAGAGACAATATTCGCTTCGATACAATAATAATTGATGTTCCATAACTGTAAATGCTCAAAATTAATTATGTGTAAGGAAAGCTTTTTAACAAAGTTGGCATATATACCACTTAACTACATTTAAGAAAAGTACTTTTCGCTTTCAAAACACGGTATTCATATCTGCACGGTATTCATATTATTAAAATTCTAGTACTTTGCTTTCTGACGAAAACCCAGAGACATATTTTATTCACGTTATCGCGCAAGAACAGGATTGTTTGTAATTAATACTTAGAAATTTTTGAATATGGTACCAATGCATTCATTTTCGTCTGAAATGTGGCTTGAGAATGTATCCTGCTGCATGCAAACAATAGCTATACACATAGGAACAGTAGAAACTTTTCTGCTGATGTTATTATAGTAAATCCACTTTGAACCAAGGACCTATACTTTCACTGCTAGGAATTTAACGAAGAGTGTAGTTTCAATCCTTAATATAAGTGATACATTACATGTTGTTTGGGGCAATATGAATACCGTGTTTTGATATGATAATTAATAGAATTACCACAGTGTCTACATAAAAAAGTTCCGATTAAACAATACCAACCAGATAACATACTTACATATCAAATATACTCACTTCATCATCACTGACTATATTTTATCCTAGCTATTAAACTTTCTATTACGTGAAACTTTTAATTAAATTGTCAATCTTACGTATTAAGTATTGTGTCATTAGAGTTGAATTTTATTGATTCCATTTAGTGGAGTATCTGATCTCCCCCACATAATGAAATTTTTCACGAAGATTTGAATGTTCAGTTTTATGTTTATAGGATATTTCAGGTATTCGAATATTACTCGTATATCAATTGTTTTCTGTATAGTTATCATAAATTAGTTTCTTAGTTGGTTTGTTTGCTTCTTTAGCACATACAAAAGTCATATTTTGATTTCTGTACCTGCTTTGCTATTAATAACACATAATAATGCGAAATGTATAGTTGTTCATTGATTCATCAATAACGAATTCTAACAAGGTATATATCTTCATATTTATTAGCCTGAGTTATACACGCTTACAATATACTTCATTGATTTGTTAATTTAGTATTTTAGAATAGGTTTGTTATAATCAAATTAATATCTTTTATGTCCATGGATATTATTGAAAATCAAAGCAGTATTGAAGTTGATTGATGTGGGAGTATCAGAACTTATCAGTTCTGAATCATTCATGGACGAAGCAGAGTTTAGTTGTAGGATGTTGACAACAAGCAATTTGTAACTGCATATAGTTAACGTGAATATGATACACTAACTACAATTAATTTTGTGTTTGATGAAATCAATTACTTTGTCTGCTTACAAATTCAAATATTTTCCAGGCGACTAATAAAACAGCTTTCCTGTTTGCAGTGAAAAAGAGTTTCTCCGTCTCCACGATTGAGAAAAACGCTTGTAGGTTTTCCAAGAAACTTAGCAGGTTACCTTGCCCAATACCTGGAACGCGTTTCGTCTTTTCGACGATCTTCCGCATTCATATATTTTTTAAGTATTGGGTCTTTGCTCATATTGTTGTTACCGTACTGCTTAATCCACTAGGAGCTCCTGGTGATATTTGTCTTGAATTGAAGCGCAGAGAAAATTACGGTTATTCTTATCTTATGTTTACGAAGTTTCTGCAACAAATTAGCTTTGGTTATTTGTTCAACTGCGGGAATTGCGGTTATAGAGAGAAATCAACACTACAGCTAACGTCGTGATCATAGTTGATAAAAGACCATAAGAAGTTTTCAAAATTTCACTAGTACTTGTCCACATCGATAGCATATAATCTGAACAAATATTTAACTGACTATTTAGTAAAACAGTTACATGTTTTTAAAATAATTAATGTTTTTGAATTCAATTCATTTCACTATCGACCGATTCAAATAGTATTCAAACTAATTGATAAAGTAAATCTCAATCAGATAAACTGGACTTCTATGACCTTCATACTCTAATTATATTCTCCCGAGAGGAAACTATATGTAAGCTGTATATTGTTATGTTTCTGTTTACAATTCTGTATCGCAAAACTGAACGTAAGTCTTTAGTTAACAGATTACATTGATCATCATTGTCAAAATGCTGCCGATGAGGTAAGGCTCCCTACTGTAAATGCACGATATCTTCATATGAGGAAAGTAATATATTGTTGTTGAATTGTCAGGAGTACTCGTTCATTTCTAGCTAGTGTGAATTTTTATAGATTTACAAAACAATATTAAAATAAACCCAGAACACTAAATTCATTTAAAAAATTGGACATCATCAAATAAGCATACGTACCTCAGATTTAGAGGGCACAGACATTGCAACGAGTAGTACTTGTTTATCACTACTCTCAAAAGACTGATTTCGAATTTTCTCTCTAGCAATTTCATAGCCGTCACTAGAAAAAAAGTAAATATATTTCATTCATATAATTCTAAGCATTGTAAATATTGCTAAGAGTAATTAGTACATAGAATGCAGCAAAATGATAGGAGTGTGACAAGGACTCATTCCAATTTGGTAAATGCTGAATTGCTGAAAATGATTTCCAGCACTGCATTCAGAACTAAAACAGACCAAAAATGGGTGTTTAGTGGGGACCGTATAAAGGATGGGGGATAAGTAATTTCAAAATTCGAAGATAGAACGTAGAAAATATCTAGAAATACCATGTTCATTTTGAAATGAGCAGAGAAATTGAGGTCAAATTTTGGATATGTAGGCATAATGTGAATCAAAGGAGGTGTAATGTGAATCAAAAGAGACATCTGAAAAGCCGCCAAGTTGGACTTAGCACTAGATAATATGGCTCTTGATGGAAGTGATGGCTCTTGATGGCTCTTGATGCACAACGTCTATTGAATTAATAGTGGCTAATACAGTTTGCGACTTCTGTAACAAGAGGCGCTACACGCTATGGCAATGTATCAATGCTTTTATAAAGGTGACGTGAATGAGGAACTAGGCATCCTGTGGTACAGTCCATGAGCACGTTGTACGCCTGAGGGGTGCGGAAGATAGAATCAAATCCTGGAACATCAAGAAGAATGTTTACAACGTGTAACGGAATTAAAAGTGTTTCCACTGGATAATTGCTGGCTTGGTACCTTGCACACAGTTAAATGTCCCATTCACAGTTCTTATACGATGACCACGTCCAACAAATGTGCCCATTATAATACTGGTGACTCTTCTCAAAACTAGTTACATACAATTGGCAATTTAAACACTCTTCACATTACGCCTATTCAGTGGAGCTGTACATGCATTCTTCATATTTAACATTTGAACTCAATTCCACTACTCGTTTCAAAACATTCTATCTCCTCAATTTGACCTTATTTATCTCCCATTCCGTATAATATCTGCCAATAAACACCCTCTTTTTATATGTTTCTTTTAATGTTGAAACCAGTACTAGGAATCATTTTCAGAAATTGAATTCACCAAATTGGAATTGTTCCTTGTGTCACTAATATAAGCTGTCGTGCAAGAAGCTAAAGGTATAAGTAAACTTAAAGCGAGAAATATAGGACTGAAATACATTTTAAGAGATTTTGGATATACTATTTTACTCACTAATTAAATGCATGTTTCATAATTCTATGTTATAACAATTCAAGAAAAGGATAAGAAATGGTTATCAATCGTTCCGGTAGTTACATTTTGAACCCAAAAAGTGCGTATCGTATAATCCATGCAGTATTTCGAAATTTATAATGCATGTTTCAAATTACGAGATGAAAAAAGAACTTTAACTGAACACTATGGAATGTAACCCCGAAATCAATATTCCTTATATGTTTGTCCATTACGTACTTGTATCAATCTTAGTATGAGCATAAATAGAATAATAATTATAAAATGACACATGTTCTCCACAACTTTCCTATAATGGAAGCAAGGTTATTGTGTACAATACGCATCAAATTACGATTCAAGAAGAGCACTGTGTATGATAGTGTACGTGAACACCTTAAAATCGATTAAGTTAGACTATTTGCGAGAATACAGTTGTTCATGTAATTGTAATTGAATGGCTTTTATACAAATTTGATTTCAGAAAGCAAAATATTATACCAAGATAATCGGTGATTTGTTAAGAAATATTTAAAGATAATACTGTGGAGGTTAAGTGTGTAATTCTATAATTTTGCATTTCAGTAGATTGGGTAGCTAACTTCTGGCCCAGTTTTCCCCCACACCCCTAACTACCAAAAATTACATATCCGCCACTGACCATTACACTTTAACACAGAAGGATAGCATAAAGCGAGATCGCATATGCTTTTATGGCATTTAAAATCATAAAAACTTACATCTAAAATATTACAATGGAATCCTACACAAAATATATTTATTGCATCTTAATCTCCAGTTTATAAGCTTTCATTTGACACTTGAATCATGAAAATCCGTTAATAATTAGCTTTAAAAACTCAATGAGAAGGAATACATACAAAGATTACATACAACTCCCGAACAGATGATCTGTCACTGATTCATTTGAACGATTCCAATACTAGCACAGGACCGTCCAATCCGATTCTCTTTCCTTCTCCTCATGCCAACATACATATATACACATTAGCCTCTCTTCCTTCAACAGAACTTTTAGCTAGCAATGGCGAGATGGCGCTGTATATCAATGACGTAGTTCCTTTGGGGAGAAAACGTAATACATGACGTCATTGAATCAGTGACGTAGTTTCCTTCGGGGAGAAAACGTAATACAATCCTTTAGAGAGAGAGCATGAGTATAGAAGCGGTAAATTCAAGATATATAACAATATATATATATATATATATATATATATATATATATATATATATATATATATATATATATATATATATATCTTGGTTCCTATTGAATATTTTGGCAATCTGATTGCATTTTTGGATAGCCCATATATGTATTGCGGGTTGCATACATTACATGGTAAGTGATGCGGGGTGCATAACTTCTGAAATTTCAGGGGCAAAAACGAAAAATGCTTATACGAACCTTATTTATTAACCGATTTTCAAAAGTCAAACGGCAAATGAATACTAATAACACAACCAATTTTATAAAATGCATATATGGTTGCATAACCCTCAGGATATGTTCCCCTTTTTCAATATCTCTACAAAATTTCATCAAATCGAAAAATAAAAAATACTACCATAATCACAATAAAATTCTAAGACTTTTTTAAAAAATAACATTTTCCAGAAAACTCAAAAATAAACCCGTAAAAAATTCCCGAATTTCGAATTTGCTATAACATCATCAAATGTTAACCGATTTTCAAAATTCAAACGACAATGGATAGAGAAATAAATTGACTATCATTTGAATGTTTTATAAATTGCATAACTCTAAGGATATAATTACAAAAAACTCAAATAAATCTCTTATTTATACATGTATCTTTAAAATTTGAATGACATTCAAAAGTACTGCTTCTCGTTATGCATTGTGTATGTTTAAAGATCTCAGTTTTATGGCTTTATAACCATAAAACACTTAGAACATACTTAAAATTACAAGTTCGGATACTGATAATGGAATCTTCTGTTTACTTCGTTCTGTATGGGAAACAATAACTTCTTAAACTCTGTCCACTGATCATAATTCAAGCTGAATAGACAGCCGTTAATATCAAAAACTACTTGAACTTCGGTCTGCACATTTTTCACAATTACATTGAAATTATTAGTAAGAATGAACTTCTTTTGGGGATCCATTTCTAACCATTCGATTTTTTACTTCCGACGACGTATTTTTGTTCATTTTTGTTCATTTTTTGGATTCCCAAAACCGAAAATCATTTGAAATTTACATACAGAACTCAACAGTTGGATAGTTTTCTTTTAGACCAGTGTATTTGATTTTTATTCCATCTTTAACGATCTCATCAATCATTTTATCTGTTAAGTGTTTTGTAAATCTAGGTGGAAGAAAAAACTTGAACTCCTCACACTCGACCAAAATGCTCTTTCCAAACTTAGATTTATCTTTTCCATTTTCACAATCTTATATTCTGTATTTAATTCTAATTCTCTTAATCAAACAACTTGTTTCTGCTTAAGACTTCCAAGCTTGTTTAAAAAATCAACGTGTTTTGCCATCGTATTTATTAGATAGAAAATGAATGAACACTCTTCAATTTTTATCTTCACCCAAAAATATTTAATCATTTTTATCAATTTCGTTTTATGGAAAAACTTCCATAAAACAATCGTTAATGAAAACAGTTTGAGGATGCAAGCGTATCTTTTCGATACAATTTAAAGTCGCCTATGGCTAACTGATAAAGGTCCGGCGCTGGTGGACCTTAGATTCTTGAACCGTGGGGTGAGCAAAACGCTCACCCTTAAAATCTCTATATGTCCGTTGATATTTTGTTAACTATCTAAAACTCTTCTACTACTTTCTCATTCTTAGGATCATATGTGAAGTTCTTTCGTCCACTTAAAATCGCATAACATATAGTTTCAGCAGCCACAGCTTCTGCAAAGTCTACAACAATCTTTATGTTTGTTCTCTCATTTACCGATACATTCTTCCTCTTACTGCAATTAATCAGATACATTGGTCTGTTATCTATAAACTCTTTAGGGTCATTGTACATTTCGGTGTTGCCACATGTTATTCTCTTAAATGCAGTATAATCTTCGTACATCTTAAAATAATCCTTGTTAGCAATATCTAAGTTTCTTGATTCTTTTGGAAATACCTTATTCCTCCCATTCTTAAGATAGATATTCTTTACCTTACAATGATCGAACTTAATTGCATCTGCTGTTTGTTTACTACTTCTATCAGTTTGGAACATTACAACTACGAAATCAGGCATATCAAATTGTCTAGAATTAATTTGGGTAGTAACATCAAACTCTAAGAAAGAACCTGCAACAGCCTTTTGAACACATTGATAAGTATGGAATGAAAACATAATTTTTGGTTCTTTAAGAATGTTCAACTTTAACTTGTTTTCATAATTAGATTCGTATTCAACAATAGGCATTCTTATCTCCATACTTTTTATTGTTATTTTTCCACCATGAGGAGCTGCTCCCGATCCAGCCCATTTGTACAAAACATCGTTATTGTTGTTAGCTTTTGTAAATGTTATTCTCAACCCACCTTTCCACATAACCTCTTTATAATCACTTAAGAAGCCTGGAATTAATCTTAATGGATACAAAACACTAAAGTCCTTTCTTAGACCAAGTTTATCATCTGTTTCAAATCCTGCTTGTTTTAAATATTCAACTTCTGGCTTGGAAATCTTTAATGTTCCTACAGCTGTAGATGTTATTCCAGGTAGCTCAATCTTATCTATAACAACTCCATGCTTTCTAACCTCAATTTGAGTAAAGAAGAATGGGAAGAAGTTATCTACAAGTTTTATAGTATCATTTGCGCCAAATGTTCCTCCAACTGATGCACCAACAACTTCAAAAGTCATATGACAATCTGCTTTGTGTGGATGTACGAACCCATCACCCACGTCGAAATCGAAGTCAATATCTTTGTTAGCTTCATTCAAATTATTAAATGTTCTTGTGTTAGCTTTAAAACTCTGTAACTCGTAACTCTCAACACTATCCATTTATTATATAGAAAATATTGAAACAGCGCTTTTATGGGATATACCCATAAAAGAATCATACATAATAACAATTAGCTGAATTTGTACCTTTAGATGCGAGAAAATACTTGACATTTTGGAAATCCGAATACAGAGGGGCTAAAAATTTTCTTAAATTTATAATCCCCATCCCAACTTAACCTTAGCATTCATAGCAGTACCAACCCCAAAAGCAGCTAATCGTTCCCCAATTGGCGCATCACTACTAAATGCTCTTTTCCATGCTTTAGTTTCTAGTTCCTTATCTGCAATATGTCTCGACTCTGTATCTTTATTGTCTCTGTAGTATATATCGTGTTCTTTACAAGCCTCACCTAATGGGTTAATACCTTCCTCACCTCTCTCTAACCTTTCTTGAAGCTTAGTCCCAGGCCCGCATAATCTAAAACCTGGAATATGTAATTCAAATGGGAGTTTATTAATCAAATCATTTACTAATCCTTTCCCAAGCTTCTCATCATTCCAGAATCGTGGTGGTAATGTATTTAAGATCTTAATCAAATAACCTATACCTTTTGGATCATTAGGAAAAATTGTGAAAGCTTATTATTAATCATACTCACTATACCCATTTTCTCATTGTAAAAGTTATGATTACCAGCCCTTTCTTCTGCATCTATAACTATTAACCGATCAATTAACTTTCTCACATCATCCATCCATATATATTCTTTAGGTATCTCTGTATATTGTTTAATTCCTTCACCAGTCCTTTTAAGTGTCGTGTTCTTTTTAGGAGTTGGGGGTAAAGTTGGTTTAATATAATTATCCCAAATAGGCTTGATAATATTAATGTACTTTGATCCTCTACTAGATGCTACCTTTTTATCTCGATTATATTTTTGGAAGGCAGCATCTGAGTCTATTATTATTTCTTTGTACTGTTCAAAATCATCATCATCATAATCTTCAATGATTTTACTAGTATTCGTCGTTAACAATTCCCATAGACCTTCTGTTCCTTTATAAGTTTTACCATTAATTATCAAATCATCACCATTCACTTTAACTTCCAAATTTCCTATCTTATTTATTATTTTTCCATCTTCTTCTACAGTTCTTATTCCAAACACAGTATCATTTCTTTTACTATAATATTTCGTTGCAATTTTACCAAATGACTGTGCTGTTGTTAAAGGTTCTACTCCTTCCACTTTGTCTTTAATTTGTTTTCTCATTTGTTTTATTTCTCCCGTTATAGGTGTATCACTACTACTTGAAGAACTATCATAAGTTATCTTTTTAGGTGTTTCTAGTAGACTGGGATCTATTGAAGCCGTTTTATGTGCAACTGGAACAAGTTCAGTTATTAGATTTTTATTTTGTTCTGCTACTTCTTTGATCTCACTTCCCAAGTTTTGAATAGCATCAATTACAGGTTGCTCTTGTGTCTTAAATTTATCGTATATACCTGCTCTTTCTTTCTTCCAAGATTTGAAGCCCTTTATCAAGAACTCCTTCAACTTAATATTCTTATCAATTTATTTCTCATCCATTTATTGTATAGCAAACGAACAAACGTCAATGAACGTCAAAGAACGTCAATAGACGTGAAAAACGTCAATAAACGTCAAAGAACGTCAAACGTTAAAACGTAAAACGTCAATAAACATCAAACGTTTAAGAAGTGTTTTATCTTGTTCCTATACTTACCATTGTTTACCTTCCTTGTCATATCAATTACTATGAAACCATAATCTTCTTGCCAACACTTTGAACACATCTCTTTAAATTTATCATAAGACATATCTCCCCCAACAAACTCATTATACACATGTTTAAGATTAGTATCGTCTTGTCTGAATATGCATAGGAAGTTGACGTTATCTCTTATAAGCTGTTTAGGTACTTTTGAATATGTTTGTGCAAGATAGAAACAGTCCAAATGTCTATGCCTACCTCTTGTAAAGTAATTTCTAACAGTATCTTGATTCTCTAAAATGTAATCGTCAAACACAACAACAGAGTATTTTTCACATTCATCAATAGGTACAATAGAATCATTGCCGCTTAAGAACGTTGCTATTTGCTTCTTAAACTTTAGTTCTGCCTTTTCAAATCGATCTTTTAACTGCTCATACTTTGGTTGATTCATGCTTTTAGAATATATGTAGAAGTAATTATTGTTTAACCAACCTGGCTGTAATAAGAAGTTAAATAGCAAAAACGTTTTACCACACGCCGACGGACCCACTATATGGCATCGAATATCATCAGGTATAAGCTCTCCGTTTCTTTTCTTATCTGTTGTTTCTTTTATCATCTCTTTTACATCCCAATTAATAGTTTTCTTACTCATTTATTATAGAGAAAATCGTCTTTTTTATGATTAGAGAGTACAGGTCCGGGTTCGTTGATGAAGGTTGTGTGAGGTTGTTCATTTGGAAGGGTGTCCGTAATGCGGACACCATTTGTAGTCTCCAGGTCTTCAAATCTACTCTGAAACTTTGGTCTTACGTGATTCGAAGTAAACAGTTGAAACGTTTCCAAGACTTTCAGGCCCTTCACATATGAAGGGCCAAGGATTAGAGACTTGACTTGTATTTACATAGCCTATCTTATATCTTTAAGTTGTTCTCTGATATTAAGCAACGTATCTTTTATATATTCGCTATCCATTTCACCATTTAGTGTTATTATCATCTCTAACTGTTCTTTAAATGAGTTAATACAAGTGACAATGGTTTTATATTCGTCTTTTCTTTGGTTATGTTTAACTTAGAAGACAAACCTGTTATTATAGCACTTCCAGTTGCAAGAGACGTTGTTAATATCGAGTAAATTGTTACAGGTATAAAAATATTATTAAATCCAGTTGTTGCAGAAAGTATAACCGACAACGCGATCAAAGTGTAGTATGCATATTTAACAATTCGTAGTTTTCTCTTTTTCTTCTTTAAACTGTATTCTAACTTTCGAATGACATCTTTTATTAACTGGATTACTTTCTCTCTCGGAATATCTCTAGGTAAATCAAACTCATTCATTTATTATATAATAAATGGCTAAGGTATTTAAGCTAACGAGTGATACTTCTGTTTTAAAGAAGAAACTCCATTACGAATTAGACAACAGTAACAGCAATTTAAGTATAGGACTAGTTGTGTTTTACAGTACATATCTGACACCAAACATAACACAAAAAACAGTTTCTCATATGGTGATAGAGAAGTTTTTATACCAGAAGGGCAATACAGCTTAAACACTCTTAATGAATATTTAAAATCTCAATCTATCAACATAATATTATCTGAAGATCATTTAAGAAATAGAGTTAAAATTGAAACTAATAGTAATGATGTTACAATTGGGAGTATAGGCACTGTCCTCGGGTTTAATGTTTTTGAAGTTTTAGAAAAGAACAAACCACATATTGGAAGTAAGTTGCCAAAGTTTCATCCGTTAGATACTATAAATGTTCACTGTAATATAGCAGATGGCATGTTTGTTAAAGATACAGAATACACACATAGAGAAACAGGAATTATAGCATCATTCAAAACAGATGCCGAGTTCAAACATAGTATTATTTACGAGCCTACTTATCCATTATTTTTCCCTATATCCAAAGACAAGGTTCATAATTTTGAGATAAGGATAACAGATGAGAATGATTCCTTAATTGATTTTGGTGGAGCAACAACAACTGTACTTTTACAAACCAAGATTTTCTCTTAAATAAATAGGAAGATGTGTTCTATTAAAGGTTGTATGTTTAGTGTTCCTTATAACGAACTAAAGGATCTAAATATTGATCATGTATTAACAAAGAAACAACTTAACGATAAATCTAAGAAAATTAAAGAAGGTAAAGGAATGGATTTAACTTTAACTACTGCACAAATGAAAAAGATTAAGAAAGAGCATATTGGCGGTTTTATCTTTACAATTCCAGCCATTCTAGCAGCTTTAGGAGCAGTTGGCTCATTAGCAGGTGGTGCAGCAGCGATTACTAAAACTGTACTTGATGCTAAGAAGAATAAACAAGAACTTGAAGAACAAAAAAGACACAATATGGCTATGGAAGAAAAGCAGGGGGCAGGTAAACCAAAGAAGTCAAAAAACTAAAACCATTGACCAACTTCGATATAGAGAGGTTGGCTAAAGAATTAAAGATAAAACGATTTAGAGGTGTATTTATGAGTGATGAACTTCCACAAAAACCTTATGTAAATGAGTGTGGTATAGTTAACCTTGATAAATCAGAAAACATTGGTACTCATTGGATATGCTATTGGAAAGATAACAACATAAAGTACGTGTTCGATTCTTATGGTGGTGTTCCTCCTAAACAACTGGTACAATATCTTGGTACCGAAAACTCACTTTACAATGACGAACTCAGTTATATGTGGTCATCTTTGTGTTAAGGTTTTAAATCTTCTAAATCAAGGGTATTCTTTTAGCGACGTTATGTATATGATTAAAAATGATTAAGGGCTTTTATGGTTTGTATCCATAAAAGTTTTGTTTAAGATAAATATGGAAGCTATACACAATAGATTTTTAGATTATTTTGAGAAGCATGAGGATGAACTAGATCCACTAGTTAAGTATAATTTTTATCAGTATTTTCAGGATGTTAGCGAGATAGACTTACAAGATAAAAACAACGTATATAATGTTATTGATTTATGGAAAATGCTAATACCAAAATTTTTGTACACGGAAGAAGAGTTGGAAAAGTTACGTCCAATAATTACCTTAAAGGACTTGTTGTCGAATTATAGCTCTAGACCATTACAATGCAGTTATTGTGGTAGTAAGTCATTAACAAAAGGTATGAGTAGTTACATTTGTGACGATTGTTCTGTAGAGAGTGGTTGGGTTTACAGTACTTGTGAAGAAACGAAAGCTGCTTGCGTAAGAAAACCATGGTATGATACTATAAAAAGATTTAAGTTACAGCTATCTCGTTTGCAAGCTTTACAGGATAGAATTATTCCCGAAGAGGTGCTCAAGGTGTTAAATGATGAACTTAGAGATATACCAAGAGATTTAATATCAACAAAAGATGTTCTAGAAGTATTAAAGAAAAACAAATACACAAAATATTATGATGATGTCTATTTAATACACTATCACCTTACCGATCAAAAACCATTAAAATTACAACATATGGAGGAAACATTTATAAACGACTGCGAAAACTTACACGATGTCTTTAGGGAGCTGTATCCAGAAAGAGCATTGTTTATTAACCTAAAATGTGTATTGTACTATCTGTTGAAAAAGCACGATGTTCATGTTGATATTGATTTTAAACGCTCACCTAGACAAATAGGGATGTTAAAAAATGTTTTGAAAAACTAGAATGGGCATTTTCTGTATAATAAATGAGTATGGATATATTTGGTAATGTTAAAGATAGAAAAGGCGATGTTGATGTTAGTGAGGAAAAATTAAAATTGCTGGAGAATTTAAATGATGTTGTTAGCGTAAGTCAACTTAGGTCAATAGAAGCTCAATTAGAGAACGATAGAAAACGATTTGAAGATGCATTAGAAACGTTACAAGACACATACATAAAGAAAGAAGATATTGAAAAGGTTAGGATGGATACTACTAGATTGATTATGTAAAAAGAAACCATGCCTCTACTATATCGATTAAGAGCTAAAAACGTTAAGGAGCCAATCTTTAGAATATTTAATCTTTCTAACGGTTACAAATTTCTCTATAATGGGAAAATAATGCACATGGACTTAAGTTTGGATAAATACTTTCTAGATATATATTTGGGTGATACTTTGATTAAAGAGATACCTTTTGACTTTAAGAAGAACGATATAATTACGATTAAACCAAATAAAAATTCTGCTATGGAAGAAGGACAATTATTGTTTGTTGTAATGTACATAGAAAGAGAGCTTTCCTAAAGACGTTTGCTATATAATAAATATGGATATCTTTGGTAATGTTAAAATGACATCAGAGTTAGATAATACAGTTGTGAGAAAAGATATTGCTATGTTGAAAGAAAAGCTTAACTTCATCAAACGGAGTTATGTTATAGAGCTTCATAGTCGATTGATATCAGAAAATGTTGAAACTCCATTCTTTTTAATACATAATCTATCTATCGCATACAAATTTCTTTATAAAGGTAGGATAATGCATATAGAGTCCTCTTACAATAAGTATTATATAGATATATATTTAAATGATTCTCTAGTTGAAACTTTTCCATTGCACTTTAATACAAATGATAAATTGACAGTTAGACCATCTAAAGATTCTGATCTGAAACATGGTAAATTATTATTGCTTAATATGCATGTAGAAAGAGAAGACGAAGATAGTGATGATGATGGTGAGAATGTTGATAGCATAATATTAAACAGCGGTAGTTATTGATTTTCTATATAATAAACAGGATGTATTGTGTTAAGTGTAAGAAATCGACAGATACGAAGAAAGATACTATTAGAATTGAACAAGCAAAGAATGGAAGATATCTAAAGAAAGGTATTTGTTCTGTATGTGGTGTTACTAAAACTCAATTCGTTAAAAAGCCTGATTGACTAGAAGAAGGTAGAGGTGTTAGAGAAGACATTGTAGAAGAAATTCACAAACCATCTAGAAAAAACTTTAACAGATTAAGTGTAGTTATAAAAGGTATCGATGATCTTTGGCAAGCTGATCTTGTTGAAATGGATAGCGGAGTATTAAAAGGCGTTTCCAAAATCAATAAAGGTTATAAGTATTTGCTAACGATTATAGATGTGTTCTCGAAATATGCGTTTGCTGTTCCTGTTAAAGATAAGAGTGGGAAGAATGTTACAGAAGCATTCGAATCCATATTAAGAACGAGAAAACCTAGTAACTTACAAACTGATCAAGGTAAAGAGTTTTACAATAAAGAGTTTAGGAAGTTGATGGATGAAAATAGGATTAATCACTACTCAACCTATAGTGGTAAGAAAGCTTCTGTTGTTGAGAGATTTAATCGAACACTTAAGCAGAACATGTGGAAAAGGTTCACGACACAAGGGAACTACAAATGGATAGAGATATTACCAACACTAGTTAAAGAGTATAATCATCAAATTCATAGAACAATTGGTTTAAAACCTATAGAAGTTAATAAGAAGAATGAGCGAACAATATTGGAGAAAGTGTATCAAAAAGAATATAAGCGTGTTAAGCCCAAATATAAGTTAGGTGATCATGTTCGTATAAGTAAGTCGAAAGGGTTATTTGAGAAAGGATATACACCTAATTGGTCAACAGAAGTATTTGTTATTAGTGAAGTTATTCCATCTAATCCGCCTACATATAGAATTTAGGATTTAGAAGAAGAGGATGTGCAAGGTAGATTTTACGAACCAGAACTATTAAAGACGAAACATAAGTATGAATACTTGGTAGAAAAGGTGTTGAGAAAGAAAGGTGATAAAGTATATGTTAAATGGCTAGGGTTTGATGATTCGCATAATGGTTGGGTAGATAAAAGTAATGTTGTAGTGCAAATATAAATGTTTGTCTTTTATGGAATAATAGCCATAAAAGGATAGTTCGAATGAGATAAGGGTATCGAAACGCTACCCCTCATAGCATATATTTCCAGCGCTCGTATACGAGCTGTGAAAATTATCAAAAAATAAGCGACTCCTCATATACGAGGGGTCGCTCCAAAACAAAGTTACATACAAACAAATCAAGGTCCCGAAAACGGGGACCCGCGTTAATCCACAACAACATATAATCTTCATCAAGGAGTCTGGTCTACTACAACAAACTTCATGGTTACAAAACAAACACTCAAAAGATTTATTGGATTATTATAAGAGAAACCTAGCTTCCCAGTTTGCTGGGGAGCTGCAAAACCCATTTTACTATGTAGAACCATGTGGAAGATCAGATATGACAAATTTAATTTCTGGCACGTATGTATACAAAAGAATTTTTCTATCTATTGCTTTTTGGTTATCACACGACTTTTGTCTTTTATGGATTAATAACCATAAAAGGCTATCTAGAATGAGATAAGCGGGTTACGAAACGTTACTCCTCAAACAGCAAAGGGGGAACAAAACGTTACTCCCATAGCATATATTTCCAGCGCTTGCATTCCAACTGTGGAAATTATCAAAAAAAAATAGCAATACAACAAACTTCGAAGTTCCTCCGAAGCTAGGAATTTTAGAAACTCGTCTTACACAGTAAAACTAGCTGTTAACGAAAACGAAGTTAAAAATAAAGATTTTCTATATAATAAATATGAGTACTATGGATAGTTCTCTTAGTTTAAACGATATTTGCTACGAACAGATCAAGGGCAACTATTGGTATGGGATTTTTGGCGACTTCAAGTTGATTATAGATAAGAACACTGGATATTTCAACGCTACTAAGTTGTGTCAGAGTGGTGGTAAGAGGTTTGACAATTCGCTGAAAAATAAAGATTCTAAAGAATTATTGGAATACTACAATGAAAAATTAGCTTCCTATAATTGTATAAGGCTAAATTTAAAGTATTATATAGAACCAAAAGGTACAAACGAGAAAGATTTATTAATTTCTGGCACATATGTATACAAAAGAATTTTCCTAGCTATTGCTTTTTGGACATCACATGACTTTTACGAGAAATGTTCTGTAATCATCGAAGACTATTTCGTTTCTAATTTTAAACAGATTCAAGAAGACCAAGAAGAGTTGCAAAGAAGAGTAGAGGAGATAGAACAAACAATGGAGCAATTACGATTGTACAATCAAGAACTAGAAAGCAAAGTTGATTATCTTAAAACAGTTGCAGCACCATATACAGAAGATCCAGGAAAGATACATAGGCTATTCATTATCAAGAAAAACCTTACTAAAGAACAACTTGAGAATATACTCTTTTACTATGACGAAGAAGAACGAGATCAAAAAGAAAGAATAGAACGATATAAGTATTGGGTTGGAAGAGTATAAACATACAATTACGAAAGTAGGATTAAACAACTCAAACTTAAGTATCCAAGTATGAGTATTCTACTTAACGTCGACGATCCAAACTCTATCAACTTATACAACAGAGCTAAAGAAATATATGATGATAGAATAACTTGGCACGGCTCGCATATGAACACAGATTTAAGTGATATAGATCTTGTTGACAGGTTTATTCAGTTAAGAGACATTTAAGTATAAAAATACGAGAAACTAAATATACCATTGCTTTTATGGGTTAGCCCATCAAAGTACGAAGCGTTGTATTAGAACAAACAAACCCCCGAACGGAAGATTTTCCGGTTGCAAAATACACCATCATGACACAAAACAAAACATCCGAAGACAAGATCATTTCAGAAAAGATAAGCGGTCTAGATATAGACCACTTCAAAAAAGCGATGTATGCATGTTTGAAAGGGGTCCAGTGCTGGTGGACCCCACGAAAATGAAGTTAAAAATAAAGATTTTCTATATAATAAATATGGGTACTATGGATAGTTCTCTTAGTTTAATTGATATTTGCTATGAAAAGATCAAGGACAACTATTGGTATAGTATTTTTGGTGATTTCAAGTTGATTATAGATAAGAGTACAGGATACTTCAACGCTACTAAGTTGTGCCAGAGTGGTGGTAAAATATTTAAAGAATGGTTAAAGTTACAAAAATCAAAAGAACTATTAGACTATTACAATAAAAAAGGCGATGGGGACGATTCTACCAACCGCTCTATGTACACAATCACAGGTGGAGAAAGAGAGACAAATATAAAGTTAACAGGAACATATGTAAGAAAACAACTAATATTAAGTATTTCGTTTTGGATCTCGAATGAGTTTTACGATAAGTGTTATAATATTATAGAAGATTACTTCACACAAAACTTTAAGCAGATTCAAGAAGATCAAGAAGAGTTGCAAAGAAGAGTAGAAGAAATAGAACAACAAATGAATGAATTACGTATAAACAATGAGAAATTAGAAACTGAAAATCAACACCTTAAATCAATCGCAGCTGAACATACAGAAGATCCAGGTAAAGTACACAAACTAGTTATTATTAAAAAGAACCTCACGGCTGGTCAGCTTCAAGACATAGTAGACAAGTACGACACAGACAAACACGATCAGGTTAGGCGTTACGAGTCATACAAATATTGGGTTGGAAGGGTTCAGCAGCGTAACGTTAAAGCAAGACTTCAGTGTCTCGAAGAAAAGTACCCAAGAATGTCAGTGCTATCAGAAACCAAAGATCCAAACTCGGTCAACCTCCTAAACAAAGTCAAAGAAAAGTACAGCTGTGTTGTTTCGTATGGTTGTCACGTGGATATTGAAGGAGAAGACGACGACGAGTTTGTTGTTGATTTGTTTTTGAGTATAAAAGATTCGTAAAGGTAAGGGGTATGAGTTTTGGACACCCCTATCAGAAGAAAAATTGATTGACAGTATAGATCGCTTGTATGATAGGTTATTATCTGATAATTAAGGTTATGACTTTTATGGTTTAATCCATCAAAGTACAATTTCAAGCGTTAAACAAACCATCTGTTGTAACATCGAATGCTTAATTCAATATACCACCTAAATCAGGATTATTATGATATTGTCTTATTATGGCCCACCAATCTACAGTACGTAATGTCTAAATATATATATAAAATCTACAGAGAGATCTTGATAAATTGAAATGTTATGCCAATGAACTCTGTCTTTGAACTCTGCAATAAATTCTTCTGTTAAATTTTGAGACATTGAAATCATTTCCCAATCTACTTTGTCAGCGTAATCTCTTATAAAGTTTTCTGATAATTGTTTAGTTCCAGATATGTACCACCAATTAACTCTATCTGCATGTTCTCGTATAAAGGCTTCAGAGAGTTTGTTTCTATAAGATATACCATGAAAATCAACTTTATCTATAAACTCATTAATAAATTATTCAGATAGCTTTTGATTATACGATACTTCTTTTCAATCAACTCTATCTGCAAATTCTCTTATAAAGTCTTCTGATAGGTCTTGGCTTCCTCAAATAATCCCCCAATCAACTTTATCAGCTAATTCTCTTATAAACTCTTCCGACAAATTTTTCCATAAACATATTTCGCTCAAATTAACTTTATGCAGATATTTGCGTATGAAGTCTTCTGTAATGTGATCATAGTTATATTCCTCCTCATAATCATCATAACCTATAGATAACCATTGTTCATCAGTCAGTGAATCTAATATCTCATCAGACAAGTCCATAACGTTTGCATAGAGAATGTTTTGTGTAAGAAATGAGTTGTTTTCTTTAGTGGCTTTCTTGAACAAATGATATAACATACCTATGGACACGCTAAAATTTATTTTGTCTTCATCATTATAACCACCAATATCTAAATATTTACATACACAATCGAATACTGGTTTGTAGGATAATATTTCCTTAGCACTAGTCATGTTTGTTTTTATTTCTTAGATTTTTAAATTTATTTCATTTTTATTGGTTTTCTATATGACAAATATGGAGAAAGAATTTGATTTATTACATGATAGACTTGAACTATTTGGTCTAGGAATTAATTCGTGCGGTTGGTACGCACACATTGAAGCTGTAGTACAAACACAAAATACATAAATGCCTTAAGAAAAATATTGTCCATCGCTAGCCACCACTTTTGCCCATCTGTCAGGCAATGTACGGATTCCGTGGCGAAAGAAGTCCTCATCCTTGGAAGCGATCCAGTCAGAGACCCATGTTTCGATATCTTCTGAAGAAGTAAACCGCTGTCCAATCAAATCGTTGTTCATGCAATCGAACAAGTAGTAGTCCGAAGGAGCAACGTCTGGTGAATACGGCGGGTGGGGTAAAACTTCCCACCCGACCTTTTCTAAATAGGTTTTGACCGGTTTTGCGACATGTGGGCGAGCGTTATCATGTTGAACAATAAGTTTATCATGTCTGTTCTCCCATTCTGGTCGTGTTCTGGCCAGAGCTTGCTTCAAACGCATTAATTGTCGTCGATAACGTTCTCCATTCATAGTTTCACCCGATTGCAGCAGCTCATAGTACACCACACCTTTCATATCCCACCATATGCACAGCATAACCTTTGCACAGTGAATATCTCGTTTTGGTTGTGATGGACCTGGTTCACCTGGTTTCACTCAGGCCTTTTTTCGTTTAGGGTTCTCGTAATGGATCCACTTCTCATCACCCGTAATAATTCGATGTAGAAACCCCTTTCTGCTCTGTCGTTGAAGCAGCAATTCGCAAATGGTTTTTCGTCTTTCAACGTCTCTGTCTTTCAATTCATGTGGAACCCAATGTGACATCTTTTGAATCATTCCCATGGCTTTCAAGCGTTTGGAGACTGTTGTTTGATCAACGCCTAATGCTGCTGCAAGTTGTTCCTGCGTTTGACACGAATCCTGCTCGAGCAATGCTGTCAATTCTTCGTCTTGAAATTTTTTTGGCTATCCAGCTTGCTCTTGGTCTGCCAAGCCGAAATCACTTCTAAACCGTGCAAACCACTTCTGACACGTTCGCTCAGCTAGAGCATGGTCACCATACACTTCCACCAAGATACGATGACTTTCAGTCGCACTTTTCTGCATGTTAAAGTAATGCAGCAGGACACCCCGCAAAAACACTTTATCAGGCACAAATTGCGCCATGTTCACTTAACTACAAACTGGTGTTGTTGACGCTTTAATCCACTGCCCTATACTACGAACGATATGCGATGACAGGGGTTTGCAACACATGTGTGGATACACGGAACTGTGGGACGCTCCGTTCGTTGCGCCATCTCTTGTCCACCCGCACGAATTAATTCCTAGACCAAATAATTCATCATGATCTTAAACTCTTAGCAACACTACTAGAGAAGCAAATACTGTTAAAGGAAAAAGAGTTATTAGTAATGCAACAAAAAACATCTGATTTGAGTAGTGATGATGAATACAAATATGGTAGTGATGATTATGATGATGATGATGAGTAAGCTTACAAAAATGATTCAGTTTTAAAAGTGTATATGTGACTTTGATGGGTCTTCCCATGAAAGTTCTAGACTAACACAACGAGGAAACATATCTAGGCAATGGCAGACGCGTGCAGATGTTTAAACGATGTGTTAGAAAAAATGAAAATGAGCTGAAATAACCCGGTGAAGATAAAAATTGAAGATTTTCTATATAATAAATAAGATGAATAATTATAGTAAATTTACTGTAATAGATTTAAGACGACAATGTAAAGAGAGGGGAATAAGAAGATATTCCCGATTAAGAAAAGCAGAACTGATAGACCTTCTTAAACAACATGATGATGAACAAAGCAGAAGGCAGATTTGAAATATATACCCATTTCAACAAGAAGTATTTGAAGAACCAAGAATCAAAGTTGAATCACAACCAATCGATGTAAAACTTAAAAGCACAGCATTCAAATCAAGATTAGAAACATGGAGATTTACAACAACTTATAAAGAACATGATCCACTAGAACAATATATCACCTCAACATCAAAAGCTTTAATAAATAGATTGAACATCAGCTTACAAAAACATGGATCGTTAAAGGCTAATCTACTAATAAGCTGTCAATATAAGAAAGGTAAAGAGATTCAAGACATTTACTTCAACATTAATAACAAAGAGGTATTCCAATCAACCAATCTAAAAGAATTCTTAAGTGATGCTAAAGAAATATTACGAGCAAGAATGGATGAGTTCCGAGCTAGAGGTTCTGGATGGACTCTTACAAATATAAACTACTTGGAGTTAGCTCTTAATAAATATGCACCATATAGAGGATCATCATACATAGAACTACCAAATGAAATTAAAAGGAAAAAAAGCTGTTATCAATGTAAAGAACAAAGATGAAAAATGTTTCTTGTATTCAATTGCCTCTGCATTGCATCCTGTTGAAAAACATCCACAACGACCACCAAAGTACAAGCAAGTGGTTAAAGACTTAGAAACAATATTAAAAGATATTCATTTTCCTGTAAAACTAAGTGACATCCCAAAAATTGAAAGACGGCTCAATATATCATTTAACGTTTATACATATAGTGATGATAGAAAATATACAATATACGTTTTATATCATACTAAAAACAAGAAAGACATCCACGTGAATTTATTATATGTAAAAGAACAAAATGAAGACCAAGTTAAAACACACTATTGTTGGATTAATGATCTAAGTAGATTAGTAAGCAGCCAAATAACTAAATGGAGAGCTCGAAAATACTTATGTGATAGATGCTTGTTATATTTTTACTCACAATGTGCATTAGATAAACACGAAAAAGATTGTTCCACTCACGAAGCTGTTAAGATAGAAATGCCACCGAAAGATACATACGTTGAATTTAAAAACTATCAATTTACGATGAAATTGCCATTTACGATTTACGCTGATTTTGAATGTTTGCAACATAAAGTTATGGGTTGTAAAGAATGTTATCCGGATAACGAGCCATATACCAAAAAATATCAACAGCACAAACCATCTGGATTCTGTTACTATATTGTAAAAAGTGATGGGAGTAAAACTAATCCTGTTGTGTATAGAGGTAAAGATGCAGCAAAAAAGTTCATAAGAATGTTAAAGAAAGAAGCTAAAGAAATATCAAACATATATAGTCAAAATAATGAATTACCATTAACACGTAAACAGATAAAAGAGTTCAACCAATCCGAATCCTGTTCTTACTGTAAAGTAAAATATACACCAGAAAACCACAAAGTTAAACATCACGATCACATAACAGGAGAGTTTGTAGCTGCATTATGTAACAACTGTAATTTGAAAGTTAGAATACCTAAGTTCGTACCAGTGATTATACATAACTTATCTGGATATGACTCTCACTTGTTTATAAAAGAGCTAGGATGTAATAAAGAACAAATAGAATTAATACCTAATAACGAGCAACGATACATATCATTCAGTAAAAAAGTTGGAACTATCAAATTAAAATTCGTAGATTCATTTAGATTTATGGCATGTAGTTTAGACAAATTATCATCAAACCTAACGAGAGAACAAATGGTGCACACACAACACTTCTATCCTGATGAAGAACAATTTAACCTTGTAACAAGAAAAGGTGTTTATCCGTACGATTATGTTAACAATTGGGATAGGTTTAGAGAAAGAAAATTACCACCAAAGGAAGCATTCTACAACAAGCTTAACAACACACATATAAGCGATGAGGATTATAAGCATGCAAAGAAAGTGTGGAAAACATTTAAAATTAAGAATCTCGGACAATACCATGAATTATATCTAAAAACCGATGTGTTGTTATTAGCAGATGTGTTTGAGAACTTTAGAGAAACATGTCTTAAAGCTTATGGTCTCGATCCAGCTTGGTATATGACAGCACCAGGTTTAGCTTGGGATGCAATGTTAAAGATGACAACTATAAAACTAGAGTTATTAACTGATTACGATATGGTATTGATGATAGAGAAAGGTATAAGAGGCGGGATTAGTCAATGCTCAAAAAATATGTGAAAGCAAACAATAAGTATATGGAAGATTACAATAAGAATAAAGAAGATTCTTACTTAATGTATCTAGATGCCAATAACTTGTATGGGTGGGCTATGAGTCAATATATGCCGTATAAGGGATTCAGATGGTTAAGTGAAGATGAGATAAGAGAAATAAATTTCACAAATATACCTGATGATTCTGATACTGGTTACATATTAGAAGTTGATCTTGAATATTCTAAAGTATTGCATGACTATCACAAAGACTATCCGTTAGCACCTCAAAACATGTGTCCACCTGGTTCAAAACAATCAAAACTCTTAACAACCCTATATGACAAAGAAAAATATGTAATTCACTATCGAAACCTAAAACAATGTCTTTCACTTGGATTAAAACTTAACAAGATACACCGAGTAATAGAGTTCGAACAATCAGATTGGTTAAAGAAATATATTGATTTAAACACGCAGATGAGAACTAGGGCAACAAATGACTTTGGAAAAGACTTTTATAAGCTTATGAACAATTCAGTTTTTGGAAAGACTATGGAAAATATTAGAAAGAGATGTAAACCTATAAAAATAGAATGTGATCCAACAAGAGTAGAAAAACTAATTGCTAAACCAAATTTTAAAGATAGAATTATTTATACTGAGAATCTATGTGCGATCATAATGAATAAAACAAAATTAACTTTCAATAAACCAATATATGTTGGAATGAGTATCTTAGATCTATCGAAATATTTAATGTACGACTTCCATTACAATGTGATGAAACCAAAATACGAAGACAAAATAGAAGTATGTTATACAGATACTGATAGCTATATATACCATATTCAAACAGAAGATGTATACGAGGACATGAAAAACTACATTGATTACTTCGATACCAGTGACTACCCTAAAGATAACAAATATAAGATACCGCAAATCAATAAGAAAATACTTGGTAAGATGAAGGATTAGATTAAAGGTACAATCATAGAAGAGTTTGTAGGTTTAAGAAGTAAAATGTACAGTATAAAAGCACCTCAAATAGATTTAGCAGATAAAGACTTTAAAGGTAAGTTCGATAAAGAAAAGTGTTGTAAGAAAGCTAAAGGTGTTAAAAAGAGTGTTGTGTATAAAGAACTTTCATTTAACGAATATAAGGACTGTTTGATTAGCCAAAGAGAATATTATAAGAAGATGAATTTGATTAGAAGTTATAAGCACGATTTGTACAGTATAGAAGTAAATAAGTTAGCTTTAAGTTGCGTGGATGATAAGAGATGTATTTTAAAGGATGGGATCAATACCCTACCATGGGGTCATTATAAGTTAGAAGAGTTGTAGTTTTAGATGTAAGATCTTAGATTGTAAGTTCTTTAGATGTAAGTTTTTATGATTTAAATGTCATAAAAGCATATGCGCAGTGCAATTACCCAATCTCGCTTTATGCTATCCTTCTGTGTTAAAGTGTAATGGTCAGTGGCGGATAAGTAATTTTTGGTAGTTAGTGGTGTGGGGGAAAAGTGGGCCAGAAGTTAGCTACCCAATCTACTCATTTCTAAAAAAAAAAAGTGAAACTCTCAGGAATACACGTTTACACCTGGCGGAAGAAATCTAGAAGTGGGGCCAACAGTTTTTGGCAGTCATATTAGAAAATGGCCTCCATCTTTAAAATTAAGTTCATATTTCACAATGTCCATTTCAAGTAGCTACTGTTGCAACACTATCCACACGGATTCCATTATAAATATATCACTCTCTTCAGAATGTAACAGGTTTTCGAAATGCATTAAGGACCATTTCCGTATAATGTTTAAAGAAAAGGACGTTCGAAGGAAGCCAGGAATGTACGCTGATGTACCTTAATGTACCCTGAAAAATATATTGGGGTGTTGGTAATGAATCTGTCAAATACCATTCGGATATTATACCTAGTAACGTAGTGAAAGATATCTTCCAATCTTCTTGATTTTACAATTGTACATTATGATGGGTCTTCTGACACCTTTTATTTTGAAACCCTGAGACATAAAGAGAAATTATTCATAACATTTCATTTGTTCATGTTTCATTAAATTTTGCCTTATTTTCTACTTCATCTTATTTTTTACTTAGACACAACAAACGGCTTCTCTCCTCTCCGACACGTTAGCAACATAACGGGAAGAAGTATTAGAGACTAAAAAAAATCTTTTAAAATTACACGTAAAGCTAATATAATGTAACACACCACACTAAATATCAGTCTCAACGTACTCAAATCATGATCACTACTGTCAACGAAAGTAAGAAGCTGGAACTGTTCACTTTCATTTTCGCAGTCAGTACACTTGCAAAGCATTGTACCTCGGTTTGTAAACTATTGCAGTTGCACCGACTAATGTTGCACTTTTGGCACAAATAACTGAATAATTCTTTACATGCATGAGCTGTTACACGAAGAAATGTTCATGTTGCTTCCCAGTTTCTAACTTCATTTCTGTGCCAACCCCAAAGGCATGGATCAGGGAAGGTAGGTTGTTTAACCCTGCGTTAGGCGCGTATGATTTTGTTGCACGATTACGCGCGTGCGTGACAGGTGTCACCCACCTATTAAAACATACTGCTGCAGAAATAATTTATTTTTTACAAATTGTAGACAGGAAACAGAAGTATTCTACTACCGCCACATGAACCACCAACAATTAACGTGCAGCTACTGAAATGTGTGACTCCGAACACCGACACAAAGTGTTGTCAGCGTGAGACAAAAATCACTGGAGGACACCTGTCACCCACGCGCCTAATCTAGGGTTAACCAAGGACTGACCCAAACAATGGCCAACTTGATAAACATTCCTCAAGACACGTTCAATAAACTTGCTTTTTTGGTGGCATTCTTTTCATGGAAAGTCCTTTCTTTATGAAGAAATTTTTCCTGAATTCTTTAACTGTGTTATGACGACTTATCATCCACCAAACAACAATTTTTTTTCAAATTCGTGGAGGAAAACATCAATTTCTGAAGGTGGCTGGGTCAAAATACGGAAGTCTATGTGAACTCCGGGAGATTTATATATGTTTCCCAAGAGTTTTTTTTCATAACAAGCAAACTATGAACTTGTGTGCAATCCGACAATATATATAAAAATGGAAGGTGTCACCGACCCAAGCCCATTTTATCAAATTTAACAGAGATTGGAAAGGACATCGTTGATTTTGAACTTTATTAATCAAGCCCCGTATATGAATGAACAATCTCGAAGCTTCTTTCATCAGTTTGGTATGTTTTTGTACATGTGTTAGTAAGCCTAGCTTCGACTCTACGGCCGTGTATGGTTAAACGGCAGAAGAACTGATCACGTAATCGCAGTATTTCTGGTGAGTGTTTCTTTGTGTCTGATTTCGGGACTCTCCGCTGTCACCCAAGCACTGTTATAGCTCAGAGTTAACTGGACGATAATTCTGGTTCCGATGCTATTAGTAAAAATCGGGATTTTCCCGGCTCGCTATATACACGATATAGTTATCCAAAAAAACTTCAGTGCTGTGCACGAATTCTTGGAAGTGAGATCTGTGCGGTCGTCGCTCGGAGAAGCACTCAAGAAAGAGCGCGGGGCGCATTATTCTAAAGTGGATATACGTTATTTCTCAATGTGCGCTTCCCTGTATGGGTCGAGCTTTGCAAGTTAAATTGCTGTTTTCCTTATGCGAGAGTGACCTTTTTACTTTATTACCAGTGATTGTACGATACTTGTATACGCTTCGGTATTATTTTGTTTTATTATATTTTTGAAAAAAGTGTGCGAGCAAAAGGTCTTTCCAAGCCAAACCTAAACTGTTGAACGGGAGAGTAGCAACATTACAGTTTGGAGAGATCTGGATTATTGCTTACGGAATTTAGCTTTTGGAAGTATTCAGGCTGCGGCACAGGAACCAGGACCACGACGGCATCAGCAGCGAATCCATTGACCGGTAGAAGAGCATTGGGAATGAAGCCAGGTACAAATTGTTAAACATGCTTTAAAAAAAAGCCACACAATCTTTTTAAAATTATGATTGAAAAAGGCCGTAAAAATTACAAAGTTTGTTTGTACGAAAGTTTCAATGTTATTTGAATGTAATATCAATATTACTAAATGTCATTACATGCATAATATATTTTTGAATCTGGTTTCATCATAGGCATGTGAAATTGATCTTTAATTTGTTGCGCATGCTTATGCTTATTTACAAGCACACATTTTCATTATATGGTATTTATGTCTCTGACTTCTTCTTCCCAGCTTCAGTTTGGCGAGGATATAAGTTTTGGTGAGTTCGTGATTCGTCGAGGCATAGCTGAGACAGAAACAATAAAAGGAGAGAGAGAAAAAAATAGGTATAGAAAGAAAAGATAAAATGGAGTGTTGTGTAAACTACAAAGTAAATTCTAACAACGACGTAAACCACGATCTCAAAGGGAAATACCTTTTTCGATTCTAAGCTTGGTCATGTCACGCAAATGCACTGGAAGCCATCTGGCATATTTGTTTTTAATAGAAAGGAAGCACGAGCTAATCTTATCACAGAGTTTACATAGAGGTCAAAGTTGGAGATTCAGATTGATCTCAAAATTTAAAGAAAGGCTTCCTCTAGTTCATTCACTGTACTCCAATATGAGAAATTTGGATTTCTTTCGTAATTGGTTAACAAAATTCCTTAAACGTAAGAGAATCAGCAGTACCATGTTTTTGTTCGTGCTCATTAATATATGGTATAAAATTGTTTTCTCAATATAAACAGGGCACATAATATTCACTGGTGTGCATACCTTGCCCTTGTAATGTGATACACTTTGTAAGACTGAGCTATATCCGAAGGTGTTAACCCAGCGTCAGTGATAAATTGAACACATCAACTTCCATCTTAAAGATCTACAAGTATACTCATGATAGCAGTAGTACTTGCCCCACTTGATCGCACTCTTGATAATCCAATTTGGGGCCTCATGGACCATAGTGAATAAATCAGGGATGCTTTGGCCCGGGATTGCGTCACCTATTGAAATTTTGCTTATGCTAATTTAGAGGCCATGCATGCTGGTGCGAATGAGTCAGAGGTACCTTGGCCCGGCTATGACGCCATATAATTGGGAATTTTGGGCTAGAGGTCATGATGCTTCTCTAAATTTACTAAAAATATGGTCTTGATGATTGATTACGTTATGAATTAGTACAGGTTTATGAATACTTTTTTATTTTCGTTCCCTTTTATGGCATAAAATTTGGAGAATATTATCCCTTTGATGAGATGTACTAACACTGGTGCAAATGAAATCTTTAGTTTTACGTCCCACGGTTATGCCGGTTAGGCTAAAGGAGACGGTGACGATGAAAAATGAATGAATTGGTGGGAGAAAATTGGAGTACCCCGAGTATAATGTTGCCCACCACAAAACTACTTTCGCGGGATTTGAACAAGGGACCCCATGCAGCAGAGGTTAACGCTCTACCACTGTGCCACCACGTCCCTACTGGTGCGAATGAATTAGAGGTATTTTGTTCTAGCTAATGTGTTTGTTTGACGTCGGGGTGACCCTAATTCACTTTTGATTATACAATTTTGGACTCCCCCTCCCATGGATCATAGCGAATGAGTTAGAGATGCTTTGGTCCGGGATTGCATTACCCATTGAAATTTTTCATTGTGCTTACTCAGGGGGCAGGGAATGCACAGAATCACTCAGGTCACATAAGATCACATTGATTTACATTAGGAGTTGGGGGTGGGGTATCGGACCTCGTTCCCTTTGATGAGTATAAAAATATCAATTTCAGAAGTTTTTTAAACTTATCCTATTATTTTGATGAGACATTTTCATTATATAATAGAATACAATGGTTTACTTTTTTAAATTTGGGAGTCATCGTTCCCTTTGATGAGTATTGATTTTGGAGCCTGGTTACGTTATATGGAGGCGTATTTAAAAGTATTCCCTTAAATTTGATAAGTACTTTGTGATCCATTTTGTTCCGCTTCAGAGTGAACATGGATACCTTACATATAGCAATCGTCCCAAGTTCGATTCTTGGTGCTAGTTTGAGGAAACGTTGAATTTAACGTCCCCAGCGGAAACGATGGTGATGAGAAATGATAGGACGAAACAGGGGAAACATGAACTTACTTAACTGAGGATTGAAGCAGAGACCTCACACATCAAAAAAAGCGCCGAGCCACCATACCACCTTCAATGCGAGCAATTTCACGTATGAAAAGAACATGTACAGGTTATGTTACATTATATAATTCGGTGTGAGCAGTTTTCACACTAGGTTTATGTTTTATATAGAAAGATAGAAGGTCTGTGTTGTCATCTTTTTTACTTCGTGTACGACTTTGACCTTGAAGGAAACCTTGCTGACTCAGTGCTAAGCATTGGCATTAAAACCTATAAACATAATGTTGTTGTTTAGTTGGCTGTATTTAGAGATGAATCAGACGTTTAGGGTTGTTGGTCCGAATCTAGTTGTGTTCGCTGTAACTCAGTGCCTGAGCGATACTTAGCGAGATTTTCCAGTGTTTCCACCATTATCAGAATGAGTCGATTCATTTAGTCGGAGCAGTTTAGTGACGAAAACTGATTTTTGTTTTGTACAAAGATTTTTTTCTGAAACAGATTTTTGTTTGTACATCAATTTTTTTCTGAAACAGTTTTTGGTTTGTACACAAAAATTTCTGAAACAGAATTTTGTTTCGTACACAAAAATTTTTCTGAAAACAATTTTTTTCGTACACAAAATTTTCTTTATATAATAGAGTACAATGGTTTACTTTTTAAATTTGGGAGCCATCGTTCCCTTTGATGAGTATTGATATTGGAGCCTTATTACGTTATATGGAGGCGTATTTAAAATTATTTCCTTAAATTTGGTAAGTACTTTGTGATCCATTTTACTCCGCTTCAGGGTGAACATGGATACCTTACATATATTGCAATCATCCCAAGTTCGATTCTTGGTGTTAGGTTCAGGAAATGTTGAATTTAACGTCCCCCGCGAAAACAATGATGACAAACGATAGGACGAAACAGGGGAAAACATGAACTTACTTGACTGAGGATTGAAGCAGGGATCTCACACATTAGAGACAAGCGCTAAGCAACCGTGCGCTTTTGAGAAATTTTAGTTTGTTGATTACTACGTTATTGACAATGTAATGGTCCGGAGTGTGATTCTTGTTGCTAGTATTAGGAAATTTTAACGTCCCCTCGCGGCTAAGGGAAACGACGATAATGAGAATTCATGAAATGAGAAAACATCATAAACTTACTTGCTTGCGGATTGAAGCAGATACCTCACATATCAGAAATAAGCGCTGAGTCACCATGCCAACTTCGGTGCGAGCAATTTCACGTATGAAATGAACATGAACATATTATGTTACATTACACATTTCTGCTCGTTGTTACGCATAGAAGTTTGTTATTGTGAAATTGCAGAATCTGCTTATACTACATCAGCATTTTTTCTCAGCTGACGAACTTTTAAAGCTCAACTTTACATTTATGTCAAAGACAGTTTCGTAACATATCGAAGAGTATTACATTTTTCAATCAAGTTTAAGGAAATGAATCACATTTTAGATGTTTTAATTTGAATGTCGTAAGAAGCTAACGAGTCAACGGTATGATGTCATGACCAGAATCGCGATACTAGACGTCGTAACGATTGATGTGTAAGGAGGAAAACGTGAATAATGTCACAACCAATCAGATTGTTTCTTACATCAACTTTCGGCTCATGATACATGATGAAAGCTGTGTTTTCATAGGTTCTTCGTGATTTCATTTATTAATTTCCTCGTTTCTGATTGGCTGATAGTGATGTCACTTTATAGTTGAACACGTTTCAGATTTAAATAAAATTCTAAATTTCATTTTTCAAGTCCTACTTCCATGAAGATCGTGAATGAACGAAGGTGTACCTTTTGTGACTGCGTGACTTTACTCCGTTCCTTGAATTTGAGGTAAGTATCAACGGCGTTACTTAATATCAATGGAGTGTTTTGAAATGTATTACGCATGAGGATAACATTGTTATTACTGATTTATTTTAGCATGAAATATTTAGCAAATGGAAGAATAAGTGGAAGTATCCTCACTTACTTGACCGGGGGTCGAATCAGGAACACCCACACATTAGAAGTAAGCAGGATAAAATGATATGATTTGTTGATTTTGGTTTAGCGTCCCTTCAGTAGTGGGGCTAGGAATACAGCTAAATGTTGAATCTGAGCGTATACTGGGTGTTGAACTAGGGCCAGAGGTGCGTAACGCTAACCACTTAGCTATGAGGAAGCTCAGTTTCTGAAAGCTACCTTAACGTATACACAATTTTAGTTTTTCAGAAAAACTACGCACGAATTTGTTCCCCTACAACATGCCTTTTAACAACGAGACCTGGACCTACAGTTTAATGTGGGATCTGACCTCCCGCCGAAAATCGAATTCGAGTCTTCCTTGCCTTAGCTCGAGAAAAGCAAGCGCATGAGATTTTGTTTTCGTTTCATGTTCGTGATACGTTTCAAAGTTCAGTGTGAAGGAAAAATGCTTACTACAATGTTTCTCTCAATGCAGTTAGAAAAAACAATTTCATTCATTCTTTTTATCACTACCGAAACTTAGGTCACTTCCATGTTGATGTTGGTCCCGGGTTTGATTTCCAGTATGACGATAATATTTTTTAACAGTAGAACTATTTGAGATATGATAATTTTTTTAGGATTGATCGTGTAGTCATTTTGATACGGTTAAACATGTTAGCGATCTCTGAATTCAATTTTTAATTCGTGCTTTTTCCCTCTCTCTCGTTTTAGATATTTGGTTTCTTTGCCTATTCCTTTTTGTTTTACCTTACCTTTTCCTATTTGAATATGGCTACTTCTGGCTTTAGTGTTTTACGAGAAATCAATAGACATTATCAGCGTTTTAATCTCGAAAGACGAATGCTGGAAATTCAAATTAATGCTCCGACCAGTGACACCGATATTGTTGAGTGGTTTCAGGCCTCCTTTCAATAGATGTTGGAAGTAGTAGAAAATGGATCGATCTGGAACAGCATCAGACAACTCACAAGCCCCTGGGAAATTGAGCACCATACAACGTGAGCCCACGGTCTTTTACGACCTCCATTTTAGGGGTGAATTTATTCCCTTTTATGAGCACTTTTTAGGGGGTGTACTCGTTCTCTTTTATGACCAATTTTTAGGGGGTGAACTCGTTCCCTTTTATGAGCATATTTTCCAACCCCTATTTTAACATTGCAGAAATTACACTGAGACTATGAACACACAGCACAGCATAAGACTACGTAACACACAGCAGAACAGATAACACATAAGAGTACGTAACATAACAAGGGTGAACTCGTTCCCTTTTATGAGCATATTTTCCAACCCCTATTCTAACATAGCAGATAACATATAGAAGAGCAGATAACACATAGCACTATTTTAACATAGCAGATAACATATAAGATTACGAACACATAACATACAAAGGGTGTACTCGTTCCCTTTTATGAACACTTTTTCAACCCTTATTTTAACATAGCAGATAACAGATAAGATTACGAACACATAGAAGAGCAGATAACACATAGCACTATTTTAACATAGCAGATAACATATAAGATTACGAATACATAACATAGCAAGGGTGTACTCGTTCCATTTTATGAGCAACCCCTATTTCATCATGACAGAGACTACGAAACATAGCGGACATAGCACAGGGGGTGTATTCATTTTCTCCAACCCTAATTGAACATAGCAGAAATTACACTGAGACTACCTAACACACAACAACCTCCATTTTAGGGGTGGACTCGTTCTCTTTTATAATTACGTTTCCAACCCCTATTTTACCATAGCAGAAATTACATAAAAATTTTTTTCAACCCCTATATTTAGACAATGAATACCTATGTAACATAGCGATTCGATACGCTCTTTGAACCGATTTGGATTAAACTCGGCATATGAGGGTTTTCGGACATGCTGATTACGAATATCATACTTACTTTTACCTGGGTCTTATAGTTTATGTGGGATACGCCCTTTGTATGACACTTAAAACCTAATAACTCAAAAACGAAGCAACGTATTGAAGTGCTGTTTCCACATTTAGTAATTGGTCATCAACCACTGCAAGTTCCAAAAATAATAACCATCGAGTTCAAAGGTCACAATACTTAAAACCCAACAACTCGAAAACGAAGCAACGTATTGAGGTGGTGTTTCCACATTTAGCAATAGATCATCAGGTACTACAAGTTCCAAAATTAGTGGTCATCGAGGTCAAAGGTCAAAATACTTAAAACCCAATCACTCGTAAACGGCGCCAAATATCGAAGTGGTGTTTCCATATTTAGTAATTGGTCATCAAATACTACAAGTTCCAAAATAATGACCATCGAGGACAAAGGTCAACATACTTAAAACCCAATAACTCGAAAACGAAGCAACGTATTGACGTGGTGTTTTCACATTTAGTAAATACTCATCAGGTACTACATGTCCCAAAATTAGTGGTCATCGAGGTCAAAGGTCAAAATACTTAAAACCTAATAAGTCGAAAACGGAACCACATATTGAGATGTTGTTTCCATATTTAATAATTGGTTACCAACTACTACAAGTTCCAAAATAATGATCATCAAGGTCAAAGGTCACAATACTTAAAACCTAATAACTCGAAAATGGATCCACATATTGAGGTGCTGTTTCCATATTTAGTAATTGGTCATCAGGAACTACAAGTTCCAAAATAGTGGCCATCGAGGTCAAAGGTCAAAACTCGAAAACGGAGACACATATTGAGATGGTGTTTCCACATTTAGTAAGTGGTCATCAGGTGCTACAAGTTCCAAAATAATGACCATCGAGGTCAAAGGTCAACATACTGAAAACCTAATAACTCGAAAACGGAGACACATATTGAGGTGCTGTTTCCAAATCTAGTAATAGGTCATTAACTAGTACATGTTAAAAAGTACTGACCATCGAGGTTAAAGGTCAAAATACTTAAAACCTAATAACATAAAAACGGAGCCAAATATTGAGGTGCTGTTTCCAAATCTAGTAATTGGTCATCAACTACTGCAAGTTTCAAAAATAATGGTCATTGAGGTCAAAGGTCAATCTCGTAAATGAAACCGCATATTGAGATAACGTTTCCTCATTTAGTAAATTTGTGTGATTTATTCAATTTTGTATAAAGCAGAAAAAAAGTGACGAAGGAATAAATTTGAGTGGCTTATTTACTTTTGTATTAATGAGAAAGAAATCAAAGGAACACAATTTTAACTAGAGCAGAATTTCTCTACCTTTTTGGGCTATTCAAAGCAAGAATTAACAAGAAAGAAAGCAAAGATATGCCATATTAACTAGCTGAGAATTATATGTCATCTTGTATTATTTAAGCAAAACGAAGGGCTAAATTTGAGAAAGCGAACATGGACCATTTTACTCAAATTTGGATGGAGTATTTATCTTTGTATGAACCAGAAAAAATGAAGAAGGTTCAATATTTCTATATAATTTTGTACTACCCAAATAAACGAAATTTTATTTTTGTACCAATTACAAGAAAATCAAAGAAAGATCATTTTATACTTTTTGTGTTATTCAAATAATAGAGGGAACAAATTTCAGTGGTCTATTTTATTTTTGTACCAATCAGAAGAAAAGCAAAGATATGCCATTTTAACTATTTAAACAAACGAAAGGATACATTTGAATGACCTATTCATTTTTGTACCAACGAGAAATGCCATTTTGTACTAATCAAATAAAAAAAACGAATTAGGATCATTTTAACTCACTCAGACTTTTATACCATTTTGTACTACTCCAATAAACGAAGGAATACCAACCAGAAAAAAAGTGAAGATTAGGTGGATTATTTTCTTTTGTACCAACTAGAAAAGAGAAGAAGAGCTACTTTAAGTAGCTCAGAATTTATGTAACTTTTGAACTACTGAAATGTTCTATTTTTGTATTAATCAGAAAAAAGTGAAAAAAGGCCATTTTAACAAGCTCAGAATTTATATACATTTTGTACTAATCAAATATACGAAAGAATAAATTTAAGTGACCTATTCAATTTTGTACCCATGAGAAATTGCATTTTAACTGGCTCAGAATTTTAGTACTGAAATAAACAATGGAGTATTTAGTTTTATATCACCGAGAAAAACAAAAAATGTACCCTTTTGGAGTATTCAAATAAACAAAGAACTTATAATTTGTGTCAACACAAAATCAATTAAACGAAGTAATGTATTTGAGTGAGCTATTTAATTTGAAGAAACCGTTGCAGGATCATTTTATACCATTTTGTATTATTTCTACAAACAAAGAAATAAATTTATATTAACCAGTAAAAGCAAAAAAGGACCATTTTAACTAGCTTCGAATTTTATATTATTTTAAACTAGTCTAATAAACGAAGGTATAAATATGAGCGAGCTATTTAGCTTTGTACGAACCACAAAAAAGTGAAGAAGGTTAATTTTATACCTTTTGGTGCTATTCAAATAATCGAGGGAATAAATTTGGGTGGTCTATTTTATTTTTGTACTCATTCGAAGAAAAGCGAGGAAGGACCATTTTGTACAATTTTTACCATTCCTATTTCCTTTTGATCCAACGAGAACCATTTATAACGGGCTTAGATTTTTATGCCTTTTTTGTAATATTTCTACCAAACAGAAGAAAAGCTACCCAAATAAACAAAGGAATAAAATTGTAATAACCACAAAAAGCGAAGAAATGCCATTTTTAACTAGCTCAGAATTTCTAGACCATGTTGTACTATTTAAACAAACAAAGGGATAAATTTGAGTGGTTATTCAATTTTGTAGCAAGAAGAAAAAAGGAAAGAACTAACATTTTGTACTAATGAAATAAATGAAGGAATATTTAGTTTTGTACCAAACAAAATAAGAAAAAGCAGTGAAGAACAAATAAAATTTGGATGGACTATTTTCTTATGTACCAACAAAAAAGAGAAACCGAAGGAGGAATAAATTTGGGTGACCTATTCAGTTTAGTACTACTAAAATAAATGAAGGAAGAAAACGGAGAAGGGCCATTTTATTTAATTTTGTAGTACTCAAATATACAAAGGTATAAATCTGTGTAACCCATTCAGTTTTTGTACTAAGCAGAAAATTTGTTGGCTTTTTTTTAGAAAGACCATTTTATCTTTTGTATTCAGATTTTCCGGCTACTTTTTGCGCTCTACAAATAGAGATCATTTTATGTGCCTTTTGTAACGAAGGAACAAATTTGAAGGAGGCTCATATTAACTAATCATGCTTCGAGTAGATCAATTAGTACATAGATTTAAAAAAATAAAACAATGTGGCATTATTGCGACTTTCATTTTCGAATACATACGGAATAAACCACTATGGCAAAAAATACTACTTTCTCCTTATGCTTATTTTTAGTAGACTTAAAAGGATCAACAATTAGAAACCCACTAGTAGGGCGTCCATTCGGTAAAACCCGTTATGCTTTAGAAAACAAATTCTATCTTCTACGGTCTTCAGCATGCATTTTAAACCAAGAGCAGCAAGATTAATATTTGTATTCCCCTGCTGGATAGAAATTTGATACTGGAAATTGACCCAATAAGCATCTGTTAACTTTATCCATATCCGTAAAATATTCTTTCGTGTGTAAAATTGGATCCACTCATCAGTACAGTAGTTAAAGATAATTGCTTCCAATCTCGTAATATCCTGTAAAGTCTTGTCTGAACAATGAACAAAATCAATTAGATAGTTGTAAAATTTAATGGAAGAATTACCTGTATTCTATCTAAGACAATCTACACCCACGGAATCACCGTTGTTACAAATAGTGTTAATATTCTTGTCCTTCCATTCAAAAATATAATACCTGCAAAATCTTGTATAATATTCTGTTTGTAGATGTTCTGAAGTTTTTCTATTTGCACATCTGCTAATTCCATCCTAGTACTTCTTACTTATATCTCCCAAATACTTTTGTACAATTTGTGGTACACCTCTTCCCCATTTAATTTAGCCTTAAATCTGAGAAATTGGATCGTATAAATGTGTTCGGAACATTGTCACAGAATGGTGATGTAATTGTTATCGGCTATGTTTTTTCTTTACCTAATAACTCTCTCAGAGATCATTATTGTTGGTAGACTAGAAAATGTACACTACAATACACCTTTAAAACTCTTGTGCAATGTAACCTATTTAAAAAGTTTTAATGTTCTTGTAAAACCTACTCTCATTCGAAAAATAAACTGCACTATTACATATTATTATTATTATTTCATAAGCACAGTGCATACCGCTATTAATTGGAAATTCTTACACAATGTATCGTTCTTGTAATCGGGGTATAATGTAATACCACCTAAATTCTCTTAAGTCTACTCCAAATAAGCATAAGAAGAAAGCAGTATTTTTTGCCATAATGGATTATTCTGTATGTATAGCTTCATTGTGAGAAAAACCATTTGTTATTCTTTTTCACCAAGTTTCCAAATACTGCGAGGTCCAAGAGATAGGTATCAGGAGATACCGTAAGAAGGCCAGTTTTACCACATCGTGTAAAGAAACCAAGTAAATCTGCAATCTGGATACTTGGCCTGAACTCCCACTCATGATTCCAAAACGGTAGTAACTCATCCAAAGTGTCCTGTGTTCTCCCATAGCGAAAGAAGCGATAATAGCGACCATTAAACAAATATCTATCCATCAAATAATTGTCTACCACATCGTTATAGTGAGCATTCTGTTCAACAAAACATGGCTGTATACCATTATCCAACCGAAAATATCTAACCTACAATACTATGCCTTGGTACAAAACTAAATATTCTATCCCAATTTATACCTTCATTTATTTGAATGTTTTTTCTCGGTGGTACAAATAGTACAAAATACTTCGTTTGTTACAATGGTACAAACTAAATTCCTTCGTTTATTTGAGTAGTGCATTTCCCTACATTTCTTTAAACAGCACACGATAATAAATTAAAATGGCATATCTTGTTCGTACATATGCCACTCAAATTCATTTATTCTTCTCTTTGACCTCTAAAATAATAATAATAATGATTTAAAATTTAATTATCCATTTTTTCACAGTCTCTCTTTATATCTACTTAATTAAAAAAACCTTCGTATCTAATACTACAGTAGTTACCCATATGGAACTGTCTCAAAATTATCTATTCGTTTTCTTTTACTAGCTGTAACCTCATAAATTCTAAGATATGGATAAAGTTAACAGATGCTTATTAACTCGATTATTTGAATAGCACCAAAAGGTATAAAATTAACCTTCTTCACTTTTTCTGGTTCGTACAAAGCTAAATAGCTCACTCATATTTATACCTTCGTTTATTAGACTAGTTTAAAATAATATAAAATTCGCAGCTAGTTAAAATGGTTTTTTTTTGCTTTTTCTGGTTAATATAAATTTATTTCTTTGTTTGTTGAAATAATACAAAATGGTATAAAATGATCCTGCAACGGTTTCTTCAAATTAAATAGCTTACTCAAATGCATTACTTCGTTTAATTGATTTTGTGCTGACACAAATTATGTCCTTTGTTTATTTGAATACTCCAAAATGGTACATTTTTTTTGTTTTTCTCGGTGATATAAAACTAAATACTCCATTGTTTATTTGAGTAGTAAAATTCTGAGCCAGTTAAAATGCAATTTCTCATGGATACAAAATTGAATAGGTCACTTAAATTTATTCTTTAGTATATTTGATTAGTACAAAATGTATATAAATTCTGAGCTTGTTAAAATGGTCTTTTTCTACTTTTTTCTGATTAATAAAAAAATAGAACATTTCAGTAGTTCAAAAGTTACATAAATTCTGAGCTAGTTAAAGTAGTTCTTCTTCTCTTTTCTAGTTGGTACAAAAGAAAATAATCCACCTAATCTTCACTTCTTTTTTTTCTGGTTGGTATTCCTTCGTTTATTGGAGTAGTACAAAATGGTATAAAAGTCTGAATGAGTTAAAATGATCCTTCTTCGTTTTTATATTTGATTAGTACAAAATGGTATTTCTCGTTGGTTCAAAATTGAATAGGTCATTCAAATGTATCCTTTCGTTTGTTTAAGTAGTTAAAATGGCATATCTTTGCTTTTCTTCTGATTGGTACAAAAATAAAATAGACCACTGAAATTTGTTCTCTCTATTATTTGAATAACACAAAAAGGTATAAAATGACCCTTCTTTGATTTTCTTGTAATTGGTACAAAAATAAAATTTCGTTTATTTGGGTAGTGCAAAATTATATAGAAATATTGAACCCTCTTCATTTTTTTCTGGTTCATACAAAGATAAATACTCCATCCAAATTTGAGTAAAATGGTCCATGTTCGCTCTCTCAAATTTAGCCCTTCGTTTTGCTTAAATAATACAAGATGACATATAATTCTTAGCTAGTTAATATGGCACATCTTTGCTTTCTTTCTTGTTAATTCTTGCTTTGAATAGATCAAAAAGGTAGAGAAATTCTGCTCTAGTTAAAATTGTGTTCCTTTGCTTTCTTTCTCATTAATACAAAAGTAAATAAGCCACTCAAATTTATTCCTTCTTCACTTTTTTTCTGCTTTGTACAAAATTGAATAAATCACACAAATTTACTAAATGAGGAAACGTTATCTAAATATGTGGTTTCATTTACGAGATTGACCTTTGACCTCAATGACCATTATTTTTGAAACTTGTAGTAGTTGATGACCAATTACTAGATTTGGAAACAGCACCTCAATATTTGGCTCCGTTTTTAAGTTATTAGGTTTTAAGTATTTTGACCTTTAACCTCGATGGTCAGTACTTTTAACATGTACTAGTTAATGACCTATTACTAGATTTGGAAACAGCACCTCAATATGTGTCTCCGTTTTCGATTTATTAGGTTTTAAGTATGTTGACCTTTGACTTTGATGGTCATTATTTTGGAACTTGTAGCATCTGATGACCAATTACTAAATGTGGAAACACCATCTCAATATGTGTCTCCGTTTTCGAGTTTTGACCTTTGGCCTCGATGGCCACTATTTTGGAACTTGTAGTACCTGATGACCAATTACTAAATATGGGAACAGCACCTCAATATGTGGATCCATTTTCGAGTTATTAGGTTTTAAGTATTGTGACCTTTGACCTTGATGATCATTATTTTGGAACTTGTAGTAGTTGGTAACCAATTACTAAATATGGAAACAACATCTCAATATATGGTTCCGTTTTCGAGTTATTAGGTTTTAAATATTTTGACCTTTGACCTCGATGACCACTAATTTTGGGACATGCAGTACCTGATGAGTATTTACTAAATGTGAAAACACCACGTCAATACGTTGCTTCGTTTTCGAGTTATTGGGTTTTAAGTATGTTGACCTTTGACCTCGAAGGTCATTATTTTGGAACTTGTAGTATTTGATGACCAATTACTAAATGTGGAAACAGCACTTCAATACGTTGCTTCGTTTTTGAGTTATTAGGTTTTAAGTGTCATACAAAGGGCGTATCCCACATAAACTATAAGACCCAGGTAAAAATAAGTATGATATTCGTAATCAGCATGTCCGAAAACCCTCATATGCCGAGTTTAATCCAAATCGGTTCAAAGAGCGTATCGAATCGCTATGTTACATAGGTATTCATTGTCTTAAAATAGGGGTTGAAAATTTTCTTTAATGTAATTTCTGCTATTGTAAAATAGAGGTTGGAAACGTAATTATAAAAGAGAACGAGTCCACCCCTAAAATGGAGGTTGTTTTGTGTTACGTAGTCTCAGTGTAATTTCTTCTATGTTCAATTAGGGGTGGAGAAAATGAATACACCCCCTGTGCTATGTCCGCTATGTTTCGTAGTCTCTGTCATGTTGAAATAGGTGTTGGAAAATATGCTCATAAAAGGGAATAAATTCACCCCTAAAATGGAAGTTGTTGTGTTTATTATCTGCTCTACTATGTGTTCGTAGCTGCTATGTTACATAGTCTTATGCTAAGGGGTTGAAAACGAATACACCTCTGCTATGTCTTCGTAGGGGTTGGAAAATATGCTCATAAAAGAGAACGAGTCCACCCTTGTTATGTTACGTAGTCTTATGCTCTGCTGTGTGTTCATAGTCTCAGTGTAATTTCTGCTATGTTAAAATAAGGGTTGAAAAAATATGCTCATAAGAGGGAACGAGTACACCCTTGCTATGTTATGTGTTCGTAATCTTATATGTTATCTGCTATGTTAAAATAGTGCTATGTGTTATCTGCTCTTCTATGTGTTATCTGCTATGTTAAAATAGGGGTTGGAAAATATCCTCATAAAAGGCAACGAGTTCACCCTTGTTATGTTACGTACTCTTATGTGTTATCTGTTCTGCTGTGTGTTACGTAGTCTTATGCTGTGCTGTGTGTTCATAGTCTCAGTGTAATTTCTGCTATGTTAAAATAGGGGTTGGAAAATATGCTCATAAAAGGGAACGAGTTCACCCCCTAAAATATGCTCGTAAAAGAGAACGAGTACACCCCCTAAAAAGTGCTCATAAAAGGGAATAAATTCACCCCTAAAATGGAGGTCGTAAAAGACCGTGGGCTCACGGTGTACGGTGCTCAATTTCCCAGGGGCTTTTGAGTTGTCTGATGCTGTTCCAGATCGATCCATTTTCTACTACTGTTGGATTACTTATTGGAAAATGTCGACGAATTATCGATGGTTGTATTATCGATTTTATCTCACGATGAGAAGAACAAACAGTTTTATTTATCTTTTGGCGTGCAAGTAATTTGACACTGGAAACTTTATGGGCTTTCTTTGATCGCATCCTTCAAAGTAACGATAGTTTTCTCATGAACGAACCGTTCATTGCACATTTGCACATCATGTGAAGAGCCCCGTGGATTTGAATTGGTGCGTCAAAGTCTTTTATTAAACGACGAGTTACTAGAACGCAAGAAAGGCATTTTACGAGTGAAAAACACCAACAAGAAATGTTTGGCTATGTGATTGTGATTGCTATTGGCCTAAAGAAATATAAGGATACGAACAAGAAACTGTACAGACAATATCAGGACCAGAGGAAGTGTGTTGTTCTCCCTGACGTACGTGAACTTTTGTGCAGATCCTCAGTGAATTTAGTCCATGGAGGATCCGTGGAAGAACTAGGACAATTGCAACGCTACTTGACCAATTAAAAACTTACCGTATACGCCAGCTCTTCCGGAGAAGATATTCTGTATGAAGGGCCTGGTGGCGAAGACAAAATTCCAATCAATTTAATGTGCATCAATTCACATTATGACATAATCACGTCATTAACGTTCGTTTTTTCTATTAAGTACTATTGTGTTGCATGCCGCAAAAATATGATCATCTTAGTAGACACGTTAAGAACTGCTCGGCCATGTGTGAGAAATGTTTGCAGAAACCGCCATGCAGTAAGACCAATACGGAGAAGCAGTGCGTAAAATGCAACGGTGAATTTTATGGTGAAACATGCTATACAAATCATCTGACTGTACCATATCATAAAGGCCAGCCAGTATGCAAGATGGTGAAACAGTGTTTCAAATGTTTACGCATTTATTCGTTTGTCCATACAGGAGAAAGAGAACATGATTGTACAGATTATTTTTGTAATGTATGTCGTAAACACGTTATGTCTACCCACGAATGCTACATGAAGCCTGATACGACTCAATTAAAACCTGAAGTTCCATCAGTGTTACATGCCAAGAAGGCTTTGATTGTCTTCTACGATATCGAAGCCACACAGGATACTTTCTTTGATGAAGATGTTCATTCATAAGCCCAATTTACTGGTGGCCCAACAAGTATGTTACAACTGTATTCAAGATGAAGATATACATCATCCGCGTGAAGTTTGTGGACAGCGGGAACATATTTTTCAAGATGATCCGACCAATGCCTTTCTTGCGTATTTACGTCACCCATGACCCAACATCAAGCTTATTGTATCTTTGGCACATAACTCTAAGGGATATGATGGTCATTTTATTCTTAAGTCTTTAGTGGAAGAACATGAATTGAAACCTACTTTGATCTTGAAGGGAGGAAAAATTTTAAGAATGAAAGCAAATTACTTATCGTTTATTGACTCCTTAAATTTCATACCAACGGCTTTAAGTAAATTATCCAAGGCATTCATTTACCAGCGACCAAAGGATATTTTCCACACTTTTAAATACTACTGCAAATCAAACGTATGTGGGAAAATTACCGGTCATCTATTATTATAGTGCAGATGAAATGAAAGTGAATGAACGAGAAAAATTCATGACATGGTACAACGAACACCAGAACGATACGTTTATTTTCCAAGAAGAATTGATGAACTATTGTGTCCAGGCCGTTAACGTACTTCGAATTTCTTTTATATCTTTCATGACCACTTTTGAACAAGAACCTCACGTCAATTCTTTCCTGGAGGCTATCACTTTGGCGAGTGCGTGCAATTTAGTATTTCGACGAAGTTTCTTAAAACCCAATACTATTAGCATTCTCCCTGCACGAGGATACCGTCACAGAAACAATCAGTCTAGGATTGCTTTGCAGTGGCTTGCCTACATGGACGAAAAAGAGGGCCATCCAATTCTACATGCTGCAAAAGGGAAAGAACTTTATGTTGCTCGTTTTCATCTGGACGGCTACTACAAACATCCCGACACTGAAGAGGAACACATGTATGAATTTCAAGGCTGCAGAATTCATGCCTGTCCTCTATGCGTCCCTACAGGCCGTGATGAGCCCATTTATGAGAACTCCGAAGAAACGATGATCTATCGCTCCGAGAGAACACAGCGTAATATGAAATTATTACGATCCATGGGATATAAAGTACATGAAATGTGGGAATGTGAATTTCGTGAAGGGTTAAAATCCAATCCAGCATTGGCCGCTTCTTTAGGCACACATCCTTATACAAATAAGACACCGTTAAATCCAGGAGACAGCTTCTATGGTGGTCGTGTTAATGCCATTAAATTGTATCACGTCGCAAATGAAAATGAAGGCGAAGAAATTAAATTTTTGGATATCGCTTCACTGTATCCTTATGTGAATAAATGTGGACGGTTTCCAATAGGGCGCCCACGAATATATCTACAGGGAGATCCAGAAATGCCCGACATTCAAGATGTCAATGTATTAGTCAAGTTAAAGATTTTGCCTAGCAGAAATGTGTTTCACCCAGTACTTCCATTTCATTCAAATAAGTTGTTGTTTGCACTTTGTGCTGCCTGTGCCACAGCATTAAATCAAGATTCTGAATGTACACATTCCGACAATGAGCGAAGTCTAACAGGAACGTGGGTGTCCTATGAAATTCAAAAAGCTATTGAACTTGGTTATCGAGTCATTGAAATTTACGAATTTTGAGATTACGACATCAACCTATATGATCCTTAAACCAAAACTAGCGGATTATTCAGGGAATACATAAACACATTTTTGAAATCTAAGCTGGAAGCTTCTGGATGGCCCGCCAATTGCGTCACTGAAAAAGAAAAGCAGCAGTATATTCAAATGGTACAACAACGTGTAGGCATAACTTTGGATGCAGCAAATATAATGACAAATTCAGCACGTCGCAGTCTTGCAAAACTCTGTTTGAATGCCTTAGGGGACGACTCGCTACAAAAGACAATTTCAGTCAAACGACCATCATTAACGACCCCAAAGAACTGTATCAAAAATTAACTGCTCCAGATATAAAAGTCAACCAAATTTTACCTGTTAATGATTCGTTGTTATACCTTTATTGGCAATATGAAGATGATATTCCCTGTACAAAATCACAATGCTAATGTTGTCCTTGGAGCATTAACAACGTGTCAAGCTCGTCTGGAATTCTACAAATATTTAGAATTGCTGCAAGAGAGAGTACTATATTTCGATACAGATTCCGTGATATTTACGCAGCGACCATCAGAGCCCACAATAGAACCAGAAGTATTTCTTGGTTTAATGTCAAATGAACTGGAATCAATTGGACCAAAAGCATACATTAAAAAATTCGTGTCTGGTGTCCCAAGACAATACTCTTTAGAAATCTACGACCCCGACACGAAATCAACTAGTTATGTATGCAAAATTCGTGGATTCACACTCAATTATACTGCAAGCCAAAATTTAAATTTCAATAGTCTGGAGCAAATGATCGTAAATCAATCCAGTGATAAAATCTCCATTAGCACGCCACACAAAATTTACAGACCCACGATCATCAGCTTGTCACAAAACCTGAAGAAAATAAATACAGTTTCAACTATAAAAAACGCCGATTAATACCAGAAACATACGAGACATTGCTTTATGGGTATAAAAAAGCCAGAACGGAATAACAGCCACATTTTTCCCTAATCCCACCAACATCACCTCCCAAAGATGGTCAAAGAATCAACCGCAACACGGGACATGCTTCAACGATGCACGAACGGAGACAAACTCAGATGACATCACCTTGCAGAAACCAGTGGAGAAAATAAGGAATTAAGGTACGTCACATTTGCTTTTCTTTTTCACACCTCACTCTGTCTTGATCAGTTAGTTTATGTTCTTGTTCGATGTTAATAATCTGTTTTCTTCTTTTACATTAAACAAAATAAATATTACCATGTATTTTCATATGTTTTATTTTCTCTTTACAGAATTTCTACTCGTCACAGACACGTCTTTCTTTGAAGAAAAATAAATGCACACAAAAATGGAGAAAAAGAAATTCTGTATTCTATTTCACATGCTAAAAATAAATGTACAGAACCATAAAAAAAGTAATTCTGTGTTTTATTTCACATCCTAAAATCAAATTCTTTTCAAGTACTGCGATTTCAATTTCTTTTTTCTGAATCAGTTTACCGATAAAATAAAATTTCTAAAAAACTGTTTTACGAAAAAAATCAAACTAAATTTTTGTATCAGAACTTTTTTTGGTGTACAAAATAAAATACTGTTTCAGAAAAATTTTTTGAGTACGAAACAAAAACTGATTCAAAAATTTTTTGTGTACAAAATAAAATTCTGTTTCAGAAAATTTTTTGTGTGCGAAACAAAATTGGTTTCAGAAATTTTTTGTCTAATAAAACTAAATCTGATTCAGAAAGTTTTGTGTACGAAAAAAAAATTGTTTTCAGAAAAATTTTTGTGTTCGAAACAAAACTCTGTTTCAGAAATTTTTTTGTGTAGAAAACAAAAACTGTTTGAGAAAAATTTGTATGCACAAACAAATTTCTGTTTCAGAAAAAATCTTTGTGTACAAAACAAAAATGAGTTTTCGTCACGAAACTGCTCCGACTAAATGAATCGATTCATTCTGATAATGTTGGCAACACTGGAAAATCTCGCTAAGTATCGCCCAGGCACTGAGTTACAGCGAACACAACTAGATTCGAACCAACAACCCTAAACGTCTGATTCATCTCTAAATACAGCCAACTAAGCAATAAGATTATGTTTATACGTTTTAATGCCAATGCTTACCTGTTAGCACTGAGTCATCAAGGCTTCCTTCAAGGTCAAAGTCGTACACGAAGTAAAAAAGATGACAACACAGACCTTCTATCTTTCTATATGAAACATAAACCTAGTGTGAAAACTGCTCACACCGAATTATATAATGTAACATAACCTGTACGTGAAATTGCTCGCACCGAAGGTGGTATGGTGGCTCGGCGCTTCTTTTTGATGTGTGAAGTATCTGCTTCAATCCTCAGTCAAGTAAGTTCATGTTTTCCCCTGTTTCGTCCTATCATTTCTCATCACCATCGTTTCCGCTGGGGACGTTAAATTCAACATTTCCTCAAACTAGCACCAAGAATCGAACTTGGGACGATTGCAATATATGTTCACTCTGAAGCGGAACAAAATGGATCAAAAAGTACTTATCAAATTTAAGGGAATAATTTTAAATACGCCTCCATATAACGTAATCAGGCTCCAAAATCAATACTCATCAAAGGGAACGATGACTCCCAAATTTAAAAAGTAAACCATTGTATTCTATTATATAATGAAAATGTCTCATCAAAATAATAGGATAAGTTTAAAAAACTTCTGAAATTGATATTTTTATACTCATCAAAGGGAACGAGGTCCGATACCCCACCCCCAACTCCTAATGTAAATCAATGTGATCTTATGTGACCTGAGTGATTCTATGCATTCCCTGCCCCCTGAGTAAGCACAAGGAAAAATTTCAATGGGTAATGCAATCCCGGACCAAAGCATCTCTAACTCATTCTCTATGGTCCATGGGGGCGGAGTCCCAAATTGTATAATCAAAAGTGAAATAGGGTCACCCGACGTCAAACAAACACATTAGCTAGAACCAAATACCTCTAATTCATTCGCACCAGTAGAGACGTTGTGGCACAGTGGTAGAGCATTCACCTCTGCTGCATGGGGTCCCTTGTTCAAATCCCGCGAAAGTAGTTTTGTGGTGGGCAATATTATACTCGGGGTACTCCAATTTTCTCCCACCAATTCATTCATTTCTCATCGTCACCGTCTCCTTTAGCCTAACCGGCATAACCGTGGGACGTAAAACTAAAGATTTCATTTGCACCATTGTTAGTACATCTCATCAAAGGGATAATATTCTCCAAATTTTATGCCATAAAAGGGAACGAAAATAAAAAAAAAAACATTCATAAACCTGTACTAATTCATAACGTAATCAATCATCAAGACTATATTTTTAGTAAATTTAAAGAAGCATCATGACCTCTAACCCAAAATTCCCAATTCAATGACGTCATAGCCGGGCCAAGGTACCTCTGACTCATTCGCACCAGCGTGCGTGGCAACTAAATAAGCATAAGCAAAATTTTAATAGTTGACGCAATCCCGGGCCAAAGCATCCCTGATTTATTCACTATGGTCCATGAGGCCCCAAATTGGATTATCAAGAGTGCGATCAAGTGGGGCCAGTACTACTAGATCCTTCTCCAAATGCAGGTTCTCAATCATCACTAGATACCTGTCTTCACCAAACTTTTCAGGAAATGTCTACTGAATACGGTTTGGAATAACGTAGAGGGGAACATCACAAGTAATAGTGGGTATTTGTATTTCATTGAGATAATTTACATAATCCGCTACTACTAACGTTGAGTGTCTTTTCATAACAGGAGAACACGCAATGTCTGGAATTATACGTGGTAATCCACAATGAGTTAAGTGTTTTTTCTTTAGTGAAATGAAATGAAATCTGTTTTACGTCCCACGCTTATGCCGGTTCGGCTAAAGGAGACGGTGATGATGAGATATGAGTGAAATGGTGGAATGAAGAAGGTGGAAGGAAACGGGAGAATCCAGAGAAAACTCAAAACCATGTGTTTTTTCTTTAGTGTCCTCCAAAAGTGGTCTAGTATAAAATGTTCCCCACTAGATACATTATACAAGTTGTGCAATTTTTGAGATCTCACACCCTACATGTTGAAGCCACATTTTGTCTATTGTGAAGAATCATACTAAATATAACTGATAAATATTGGTTATCACATTTTGTAGTAGTATTAATTTGCTGGTTTGAAAAACTAGTTTAATTATTATATATGTTTCAGGTAGACGTGGAACATTTCTGGAATCTGATTCCTCTCTAAACGTTACTTGTGGTATATCAATTTTATCTCTATCTTCTACAAAATGCTGTTGAAGTGAAATCGAAGTCCCATGGAAAGAGCTAACATACGTTGCGGATATTATCAATGACAGCTGTGGTAAATATTCTTCCTACTTCTTCAAAATACTCACATGCATTTCGACTGAGATCAGACGAAATTTGTAACACTATCATACGATATTCCTATTCCGAACGTACGCAGCCTGTCAACTAGATCCTTCCTTCATGTTTTAGATTGTATTTATTTCCTGGATATTTAAATGGGAAACTGTTTTTCTCTATAACATTCGTCATGCATCTTATCATTTAAAGAAATACTAGTTTTCATGTTGTGGCTGATAATGCACTTTACTGCTACCAATGATACAGCCAAACATATCACTTCGTTCATCTGTTCATATTAAACAATGTGTAAAGTTCAATATTCGCCTCGCACCACCTACTGTCTGATATTCATTGCGCGTAATTCATGTAAAACCTATTACTTTTGCCTTTGAAGGACTTTTAGTGCTTTTATATTCAACCTACAGTAGTACTGTTGATCTATGATGAAACAGTTTTTAAATAAAACTTTCGGAAAATACTGCAAATGATCCGATTCCTTAATTTATCGTAGGTGTATACATTGTGACAAATTAAGTGGCAATGGGTGGTTTCGATACTGCACATTGTATGAATGTGTTCTGCAAACAGAGTGAAGTGCTTTTCTTTCCCCTCTCGACAATGAGATTAATAACGTCATAGTTAACTCTTCTGAATTAATGCTAAAAGGTAAAAATTTGTGCTCACAAACAAAATTTAAAAAATATCTTTTTTTTTTTTTTTACAACGGAATGGTAATTGGCAGGACCATCACTAACACCACAATGAATTATTTAGGGTACATTCAGATAGCGAACGCGCACCCGAGACCGTTTAAAAGAGCCCAAACCTTTAGAGAAGGTTTACAGTTACATTTGCAGATATATTTTCCATTTTTCCCAAATTTCCTTTTCCCACACTTTACAAGGGATAGACAGTATTGTAATTGAAAAATTGAATTATTTTAAAGAAAATAACTTACAAGCCATGAAAGGCGTCGGAATATAAATTTATTTAGAAATTTTAGATCGCAATTTTCCATATTAGTGTACAATTTTCTAGTTCCAAACAGGATTATGAATTTTTTGTCATGTCATTATGTATAGTATTTTAGTGTTTTTTGGCAAAGAGATTCCAATAGTCCCATTGAATTATTTTAGGGAACATTGGAGTCGAATACACTCATTTGGAGCCGCTCTACGTGGATCAAACTTCCGAAAAGGATACAGGTATTTTTAAACAAAAATTCCTGATTTCTTCCAAATTTTCCTTTCCTTGTGCGTAACACGGATATGCGCCATCTTGCATTTAAAAGTCTGTTTTATTCTGAAGGCAATGACGTATTAACCAAGAAATTTCTATGAATAGTGTTGAAACAATTGCTACCTTAAATGGATATTCTGAAAAAGTGCGCAATTTTTCAAGGTGGCTTCCATCCTCCAATTTGGCTACCAAATGCTTTGGGTCCTACTACTTCTAGATTTTTCTGCCTGGTATAAACAAGTATTCGTGATAGTTTCACCTTTTCTTGAGAAGTATACAATTTTTACTTATCGTCTCTACTATGAAGGATTTTTGGTTTTCTGTTTTTAATATTCTAGATATACAAATCATTGCATCAGATTCACAAGATAAGTTATAATAGAAATTTTATTGTAAAACTAATGACTATACTTTAGACTTTGGTGGTTTCTACAAAATACCAATTTCAATGTTTTATCTATTTCTGCTTATTCATGCTATTAACTTTGATTTTTCCCAATTGAGCTAGTGTATATACAAGGGGAAAGTATTGTAGGTGTTTTAGTTTAACAGAAAACCGTTTTTAATACTATCTAATGAACTGAAAGTCAACACTTTATTATGTTTTCACTATCTAAGATTACAAATTAAGGAAATAAGTATGCAATTCACTACTGATGCTCTTGCAAAACAAGTTAAACGCATCGAAATATAAATTTTTCTTTCCAATTCCGTGAAATAAGCGCAATGAAAAGCTGTATAGCATAACAGTCATATACACCTCTTTTGATGAAAAACTACAAAAAAGGAGTTCAAACTTTAAATATTATTTTTTTGTCATCTTACAATAATATGACGCATTTTCTACCTGCTAGAAAACGTCTTAAAGTAAATAGTTTTCAAGTAAATTCTATAAATAATCTTACACTAATAGTTATGTTACTAGTAATATGCAGAGATCAATAACGACCATATGAGGTTAATGATTCACTAGATATTGGAAGCACTATTATGTAAATATTAAGTACTGACTTTTACAGATATTGTATTTTGAAGTAAATACTTCCAGATATTTTGAATATAGGCTAACAATTACGACAAATAATAATTTTTTAGTGTATTCTTTCATTCTGTACAAGTGTTAGGTATGACAAATTAACACAACTTTCGAAAATAATATGATATGCTTCGAAACAATTTTACAACAAAATTGAATAGAGGTTTCGGAAAAGTATGGACGGCAAAAAAGTAGTGATGACGCACATTCTTACCAGCTTCTGTTATCTCACGGGTTATTTCCCTCACCAAATATCCCTAAATAGAATTTCATTTTTTAATGAGCAACATTAATTTTTACATTCAGAAAACTTTGTTTATTACTTTGCAGCCTCTTACCTTGCAATCGTTGGTAGCGCAGAGTTGAAAGTTATGCATAAACCATATTTAGTGTTTACAAACTCAGCTCGAATGTTATCAGATATATTTTCCAAAGGAGCCAAAGCCGTTTTCGGAGTCATTCTCGCCTAAGGTAATAAATGATTAGATGAATATTTAAAGTGATATTTTTAATAAAGCCTAGACATTACAATAAATAATATTCAGATATTAAAATACATGTTAATGTACATAATTTAGAGATAGTAAATTCCCACGTTCAGCGGATTATTCATGTAGTATTGTATCTATGTAACCATTTACGAATGCTCCAAACTCAGGCATTTCATGGATTCAACCAGACCTGCATAAATTATTATGACGTAGAATGTAATGTAAGTATTGTGCAAAATACGTTTGTAAATTGTAAGAGAAGTAACTTCAAATTATAAACTGCAATCTCAGTCGTACCTAAGTGTGGAGAAAGCTAGTATGAAACAGAAAAGCATTTATTTCAAATGTTAAAAGGAGATAAACAGGATTTGAAATATAATGTAATTTAAATGAATAGCTTGTCAATGAGATATTTATGAGTCAAAATCTTACAGAAGGATAATTTTGATTTTTTACTGCTCCCTACGAGGGTAAGAATGTTCCTCTGAATTTTTCTTTTGCAATTTTTTTAAAATTAATATCAGGAGTAAAATACGATATTATATGAATTGTGGATTTAATATTTTATAGTTGAGAAGGAAATAACAAGTATCTTTGCTCTTCCATTACCATATTCTGATCTTAACAAAATCAGATAATATGTTTTTCTTTACACATAAAGTATTTTTTTTCTTTTACAGCCTATTTTTGAAATCTTACTTTCTCTGTGAATGAATAAAGAAATTATGTAATGTGCATAGTGTAAACCTCTGTATGTTACCTATTTCCAGTGTGGATGTCGGGTGATCAAGCTAACTCAATGACACACGTAACACAGAAAATCGGAAAAAAACGTAATACTAATATCGAATACAGGTACTTACGATTTGGTAATATTTTTACTATATAACGTTATATACACCTGATTTTTCAGTCCGTAGTGGTGGCTTCTATTGCAGATTACCTAATGTTACGTGTGACAAATGGCAATAATTGATGCACTCCTTGAATCCTGTCCTTGGCTCTTTCCTTGTCCCAGCCCAGCTCCCATCGATCTGAGCGACAGTTAGACCCATTGTTGCTTAGTCCAGTGGCATAGTCAAAAGACATCGTAGGGAGCTAATAGATGCCTGTCGAAGTATCACAAACACCACAACTCTACATTCTCAAACACACGGATACACATACGTAATTTTGTCTAAGTAAAACTGTAATTCGAAATACGATGCATGTATGATCGGAATGCATTATCGAAGTGGAAAATTTTGGGTGAAGAAACAGTAAGTGTTCCTCTATGACCGAATGATTCTCTACCAGTCTTCATGTACTTAATTTAGTATTAAGTTCCCTCATAAAATGGCAAAAGGGAAGTAGTGTCTAACTTAAATGAAAAAGTAAACATCCAAGATCAATTTGACAAGAATATGATTAACAAAGACCACTTTGAATGAAAGTAATATATTGTAGTTTCCCGATAATGTTCAAATTGTGGTGTGGACCGTCCTCCGTATCCCGAAATATTTACGTATTCAATATTTAATTAGGAAAACATTTCTTGGACATTGTAAAAAGATACTGGCATAGAAACTCTCTTTAATAACTTTAACTTGCATTTTTTTGGAAATGTCATTACATTATTGATACTGATGTTTCCACCATTATATTGGTCATTTATGTACAAAAATAATGTTTAGTTTATTTTTATTATTTTTCTGTCCAGTAAGTATTTTAAGACACTGGAGTGGCGTGGAGGCCAATAATCCTCCACAGGATTTTTTTACCCTTTCAGATAATTCTATTGATATTACAATTTATTATTTTTATTATCTTAATTAATTTAAAGGCAGTTAAGTAATCAATTGACATGGGATTCATACACAATAAATGTTAACTGTGTAACAATTACAGTAAAATATATTAAATTTTAAATGGAGGACTGTTGTCCTTCGCGCGGGTAATGCAGTTCCAGTGTTCTACACGATCACTGCAGTGTTAAAATAATAGTAATAATAAGTTCCTTCGCTGATATAAGTGTTAGGATAACTTACAAATTCTTATGCAAATTAAGATTTGCTGCGCAGTTTGTGAGGCAATAAATAAAATCTAAAAGTAGAAAAAGGGAAACGGTAATATATATATCGATCACGAATTGTCATTGCATGCAAAAGGTGTTCAAAAAGTTTTGCAGAATGTGTCATACTTTTTTATGGCTAGCATTAGAACCACATTTTTGTGCACGAACGTTTATACATGTTTACGTACAGATACACCCACAATGGGGAAGGAACGATACAGCCGCACCTGCAAAAAATCGATCATTGAGCTACTCAAACACGGACGACTACTCAATCACATCCATCCGGCGGAAATTACTTGTTGTGTATCAACATGATCCGGCAGACCATAAACTGCAGTGAATGACGTTAACAAAGACGACATTGAAAGCTTGAAACCACACGACAGCTTATTGAAGCAATTGAGCTATGTGTGTGTATGTTCAAACATTAAAACGTTACTTAGTTAAATATATATATATATATATATATATATATATATAAATATATATATAACTTTCTGGCAGTTGAGTGCACCACCGGCTGACAACCAAACAGAAATAAATTCATTTTACCAACCACACACAGCAGAAAATTTTAACTATCGGATGAGAATTGGTTCTTCAATTTTCCTGTAGTCTGGATCTCAGCTTGTTCGGTTACTTGCTGTTTGCTCATCTGAAGGCCCAACGTGAAATGCAGTTTGCTTGCTACCAATGTCTTATTACGTATGTGAAACAGTCATGCAATTATCTGAGTCGGAGGATTTACTAGAGTGAATAAATGGCATAGAAATGGATGTGGGCTAGGTGTGTCCCATTGGATGAAGGATTCATTGACTAACATGCGCACGCACAAGAAAAACACAAGTAAATGCACACAAAATTTCACAGCACTGGAGCTACTATTTAAAAAGTTTAGTCCCATTGTGCAACACCTTTTGATTACTCTTTGTAACGCATAAGCTGGTCTGGAAAGTTCACAAGCAATGTACAGAAAAATCTGCAACGGCCAAATGTCATCTTCTGATATGCACAACACGTGACCGACCAGAATTTTACTCCTTCTACTTTACTTTCGTTAAACAGCATAGGAATACTGATTAAATTAACTAACAGATAGGAAGACTAATAAACTAAATTTATTTTCACTGCAACAGATAAATGTATATGTTCGTCCAGATACCGTTCGCTCAACTGGGTATTGCGTTTCAACATATAGGTTATCTACCGCCATTTTCTCTATGTCTTTCTGAAACTGAGTCTTTATTTAATTACCCCGGTATCTGCTCCGTTACCTTCCAGTGATAGGAAAACATTAGAAAGTTTTAGTGCTTCCACTGGAAATAAAAAAAAAAAACATAAACCAAAGTCACATGTGTTACCAGTTCGGGAATGTAGGAGCTAAATAATGCCTGTTTAAAAGCTAAAGCAATCACGTTCTTTTTCAATACTCTCTATTTGCATCAAAAAAGACAAATTTTTACACTTATACTAGCCAGAAAGAAATCAAGAAAATGATTAAGACAGCATACATCTCTGTTTCTTCCTATATTTTCCCCACTTATGTTCGGCCAACGTTTCTGATGAGCCTTCTATAAAGGCCTGTTCCGGATTTTTTTTTTCTGTTAGACCTTTACTATTGTCATTCCTAATCATACACACCATCTTATATCTTAGTTTACCTTTACCTCTTCTCAAAAGCGTAAACTAACTTACGTCTAGATGTTCCACATTTAACTTTTCACTTGATTTTAGAAAACTAGTTAGACTAAGGAATACAGCCTATAACTAATTTTCAAAATCATACAGAGTATTAAATATAGTTCTTATGGAGATAAATTATTTTCTTAAAAAAATACTGATCACACTTATTTTTATAATGACCTTTTAAAACTTATTACTAGAGATCATAAACAAAACATTACTCTTGAACCTAATCCGTTTTCAATGTTAATACAAGAATCACGAAGACTGCTTCAAGAAATATATTTGGTCTAGGAATTAATTCGTGCGGGTGGACAAGAGATGGCGCAACGAACGGAGCGTCCCACAGTTCCGTGTATCCACACATGTGTTGCAAACCCCTGTCATCGCGTATCGTTCGTATTATAGGGCAGTGGATTAAAACGTCAACAACACCAGTTTGTAGTTAAGTGAACATGGCGCAATTTGTGCCTGATAAAGTGTTTTTGCGGGGTGTCCTGCTGCATTACTTTAACATGCAGAAAAGTGCGACTGAAAGTCATCGTATTTTGGTGGAAGTGAATGGTGACCATGCTCTAGCTGAGCGAACGTGTCAGAAGTGGTTTGCACGGTTTAGAAGTGGTGATTTCGGCTTGGCAGACCAAGAGCGAGCTGGACAGCCAAAATAATTTCAAGACGAAGAATTGACAGCATTGCTCGAGCAGAATTCGTGTCAAATGCAGGAACAACTTGCAGCAGCATTAGGCGTTGATCAAACAACAGTCTCCAAACGCTTGAAAGCCATTAGAATGATTCAAAAGATGTCACATGGGGTTCCACATGAATTGAAAGACAGAGACGTTGAAAGACGAAAAACCATTTGCGAATTGCTGCTTCAACGACAGAGCAGAAAGGGGTTTCTGCATCGAATTATTACGGGTGATGAGAAGTGGATCCATTACGAGAACCCTAAACGAAAAAAGGCCTGGGTGAAACCAGGTGAACCAGGTCCATCACAACCAAAACGAGATATTCACTGTGCAAAGGTTATGCTGTGCATATGGTGGGATATGAAAGGTGTGGTGTACTATGAGCTGCTGCAACCGGGTGAAACTATGAATGGAGAACGTTATCGACGACAATTAATGCGTTTGAAGCAAGCTCTGGCCAGAACACGACCATAATGTGAGAACAAACATGATAAACTTATTGTTCAACATGATAACGCTCGCCCACATGTCGCAAAACCGGTCAAAACCTATTTAGAAATAGTCGGATGGGAAGTTTTACCCCACCCGCCGTGTTCACCAGACGTTGCTCCTTCGGACTACTACTTGTTCGATTGCATGAACAACGATTTGATTGGACAGCGGTCTACTTCTTCAGAAGATATCGAAACATGGGTCTCTGACTGGATCGCTTCCAAGGATGAGGACTTCTTTCGCCACGGAATCCGTACATTGCCTGACAGATGGGCGAAAGTGGTGGCTAGCGATGGACAATATTTTTCTTAAGGTATTTATGTATTTTGTGTTTGTACTACAGCTTAAATGTGTGCGACCAACCGCACGAATTAATTCCTAGACCAAATAATTTCGTATCACTTCTGTAATATTTTCGCTCAGGCCCTGAAATTCGTTGACTTTTAATATTTTTGTGTCCACTTGTTGATAATATTAACAATAAGTTAATGTCCCTTTTCACAGGGGTGCTAGTGTCAGTTAAACCTAGAAGCACGAAGCAGTCATTTTGACTGCCTTATAAAGAGTATGGAAAGTTAGTGTTTCTATTTGTGATTTGCAAATGGCAGCATTACACACTTCTTATTTCTGTACAAAAGGAAAATTTAAAACTTTATTGATTGCAATATGAGGCACAAAAAAGTTATTGTTTTCTCTAACAACTTCATAGTAGATTTTTCACTGTCTTTCAAGATATCACGTAGTGTTTTGTTGTAAACAAACAAATTAGTTCAAATGCATATGGCCAATACGTATAGTTAGTTGTGGTGAACCGTGTACATGTGACAGTTTACGATGAGACCTCAAGAAATACACGACCTTTTAGAAATTGAGACTGATAAAATAATGAAAATTTGCAGGATTCTAGTGAAGGGGATGGAAACTTGAGTGTTTCTGAACCTGAAGAGAACATTTTATATTCAAGTGATGAAGAAAAGGAAGAATGATGGAGAAGACTACGACAATAGTGCTGAGAGTTTTTTTTTTTTTTTTTTTTGCTCCAGATGGAACAATGTGGACAAAATTGGATTTGAGATTAGGTGACGTTTGCCGTCTATGTAAGCAGAATATTGTTCGTGAAGCTCCAGGACCGATAAATTTTGCCAAGAAGCGAATCTCTGAGGAAGAATGTAGTAGTGCTTTTCGTTTACTATTTGATGAGCCAATGAGGAGGCATACATTAAAGTGTATAGGCAACTGAACTCAACAACCTGGACTTCAACTCTTTCAGAACTACAATAGTACTAAATTAGAAATAAATTACGCTCATTAAACCGGAAATAGTTAAAGTTGGTATCGATCGATTTGTGTTGTTAAGCTGAATCGATTGTTATATAGATTGTATATGTTTCGTTGCTTATTGTACCTCTGTTCGGAAACTAAATTAGGCTCAATAAACCCGAAGTAGTTTAATTGGTATCCATCGATTTGTTTTGTCAACCTGAATCGATTGATATATAGATTGTTTACGTTCCGCTGATTTTTATACCCCACCCCGGAAACTAAATTAGGCTCAGTTAACAGGAAGTGGTTATCCGGAAATAGTTAAAATTCGTATAGATCGATTTGTTTGTGAAGCTGAATCGATTGATATATAGGTTGTATATCTTTCGTTGCTGATTATACCTTACCCCCGGAAACAAAATTACGATTAGTAAAGAGCAAGTAGTTAACAGGAAATAGTAAAAGTTGGTATCGATCTATTTGCGTTTTCAAGCTGAATAGATTGATATTTAGATTTTGTATATTTCATTGCTGATTATTCCTCACCCCTGAAAATAAATTAGTCTCAGTAAACCGGAAATGGGTAACCAGATGTAGTTAAAATTTGAATCGATCGATTTGTTTTGTCGGGCTGAATCGATTCATATATAGATTGTATATGTTTCCATGATGATTATACCCCACCCCCTGAAACTAAATTAGGCTCAGTAAACCGAAAGTGGGTAACCGGAAATAGTTAAAGTTAGTATCGATCTATTTGTTTTGACAACCTAAATCGATTGATATATAGATTGTTTTCGTTACGCTGATTTTTATACCCCATCTCGGAAACAAAATTAGGCTCAGCAAAGAGCAAGTGATAAACCTGAAGCAGTTAAAATTGGTTTCGATCGATTTGTTTTGCCAAGCTGAATTGATTGATATATACATTGTGTATGTTTCGTTGCTGATTACATACCACCCCAGAAATAAAATTAGGCTTAGTAAACCGGAAGTAGTCAAACGGAAGTACTTAAAATTGGTATCAATCGATTTGTGGTCTTAAGGTGAATTGATTGATGTATATATTATATTTGTTTCGTTGTAATTATTCTCCACAACCTGAAACCAAATTAGGGTCAGTAATGCAGATGTGGTTAACCGGAAGTAGTTAAAATTAGTATCGATCAATTTGATTTGTCAAGCTGAATGGATTGATTTAAAGAATGTATATGTTTCGTTGCTGATTATAACCCACGACTGGAAACTAAATTAGGTTCAATAAACAGGAAGTGGTTATCCGGAAATAGTTAAAATTGGTATCGATCGATTTGTTTTGTCAAGCTGAATCGATTCGTATATACATTCCATATGTTTCGTTGCTGATTATACCCCAACTCCGGAAACTAAATTAGGCTTAGCAAACCGGAAGTTGTTTACTTTAAATAGTTAAAGTTGGTATCGATGGATTTGATTTGTCAAGCTGAATGGATTTTTATATAGACTGTACATGTTTCGTTGCTGATTACATCCCACCCCCGGAAACTAAATTATTCCCTAATTGTATATTCATTCGCTTTTCTCCCACAAATATGTTGCTAATAAACATTCATGTTTGCTGTAAATAATATGTCTGTTGAAATTAATAAAAAATGAGATAGGAACTCCTAATTGTGTGTTTTAATGGTGCATTTTCATAGTGCTCTCTTCAAGACTTCAGCGTTCAGAATATCATAATACTTCAGCGTTTTTTTTTTTCTTTCGTTTATTAAAATTTCTGATATTACGTACGTGCCCTTAACCCATAAATATACTCTATTGATCAGGGCAATTTCACACCAATATTTAAATAGGACATTTCATTTACACTAAGATAACGGAAAATGCTTAGGGATCACTTTAACTTACTGGGGACAAAGTACATCTTTGGTTTAAACCTAACACTCGAAGATTTCTTGTTGAAGATAAACTTTGAAATCTTGTTTATTTTTAACTATTATGTTTCATCAATATAAATGCAAACCGACCTTCAAACGACTATTCCGTTTGATAAATCAACCTCTGATCTCAGAGCAGGTGAAAGTCAACTATAACCTGGCCAGCGAACGAGTGCGGGCGGCAGGTTTTGGAACTAAAATGCAAGCAGAAGTGTTTCTAACCGGATTACTTGTAATCAATCCGTCACAGTTTTTTTTTTGTCCTGTTCGTAATAAACCACTTCACGCATATGCTCAAGTCAGGGGCAGATCCAAGGGGGGAGCGATTGCCCCCCAGAATGGGATATTTTTTTATTTTAAAAATAAAACCTTGAATTCTAACCTTTTTGTTATAAATGTAAAATAAAACCTAAAATAGGTAGGCCTTAGGCCCTACTCTTTTTTCATTTTACGTTGCAGAAGTCAAATAATAAATTGCACAAAATCACTTACATTGGCATTCTTGATAAAATAAAAAAAAAAACGTCCGCCTTCGAAATCGCAGGTGGCCATTTCTGTTCTAGAAATTGTAGACAATAGCTACTTCCCCTTTTCTAAAGTTGTTTTACTTTTTTTTTTTTTTTTGCAATACACTTTTACCTTGATTTGACTTCGAACGACCACCCCCCAAACATTCAGCCTGTATCCGCCCTCGGCTCAAGTTAAGACAAACAGTTTCAAAGTTATTGAAGTTATTTGCAGAACATCTTAGGTAAGAAGCAAAAAACATCAACAACAAAAAATATAACTCCATATTAACTTGCGAACAAACTAGCGAGGGCAGCGTTTTACAGACTGCTTCTGTTTTATAATGACATCGAATAAAACGTAATCAATTTTTATGCTATCTTTTTAATACACGGTAGAAGCTCGCTGACTTGTCAATTGTGCTGTATTGTTTTTAAATTGGTAATTTCCATTCATATATCACTATTCACAATACATCTTCATTACTGCAGGAATGGTTCACTACAGACACATAACTTACGGCGTTCTTTATTAAGCGGAAAGAGATTAGGCTATGCATAACATCTAAACTGCAACTTTTAAAAACCGTTGGATACACTGCAGAGTGAAACTCTCCGCTCCCCTGTCTCACCGCGCTTGTCAAGAAACTGATGTAAACCCAACAGCAGCGCCATCCTCCCAAAACCGCACTGCTATCCTGGTCAGGTTATACTTAAAATAATAATAAAAAAGCTCATAATAACTGTGCTATACAAAAGTCATTAAGCCACTTCTTTTCGTCATTGAAATAACCGACTATTCATATCATGAACTGTTTTTAATTCTGAAATATTTCTATGTGAGATTGTTGTTCTACAGAGTGACAAACTATTATTTTTAATAATAAATATCTTTATAATTATTACTAAGTACATCCTTACTATTACCTCAATCTGTAGATAATTCACATTAAGATCAGCAACTGTTTCATCTTCTTCATATTTGGCCATATTTCCAATTGTCAAGTGATTGATATTCACAACAGATTTCAAAAAGTCTTTGTAGTAACTCTGTCTCTTCTTGTTAACGTCCCCAAAATTTCTAAAAACCAAGAAAGGATACTTCAGTTGTTTGGTATTTAATTAAACACAGTAATAGCTAATGTAAGTAAAGGACTTTAACAAAAGATGTTTCTTTTTCAAACTTTGTATGACCAAGAAAACTGATTACAATTTCTTTATTAAATTTAAGGGAATCGAATAAATGAAAATAAATGTATATTTTAATCTTAAGCTTTACCGTAGATTAAGACAAAAAGTATATGTAAGATTATTTGAATTAACTTTATTAACGGTTTGCTTGGAGAAATTGAAAGTAGAAATTTTTTGTTAAACTGTGTTGTAAAATAAATTTTAAATACCAATGTTATATAAGTTATTCTGTACGTTATAATATTATAAGTGTAATTTATTCTGCAATATACTTCTAAAATAATACTGTCGTTCAAGAGTATAGTTTCCCTATTTCCTACATTTCTTCAGTGTATAGTGACATCATTATCTTTTTTAAAAATTATTCATTTACCCCAATATTATATAAGACAGAGTGTGATTAAACCGAAATATGCAATAAGTGTGATGCTGTCTACAGTTAAAACATTTACATAGCAATACATAGACAAATATCATAATCACTTGCTTGTATCTCCATTCTCATTCCCCCTGAGATGGACTGTGAGGAAGATATATATAAAATCCAGGACATAATTTCAGATCGATCCTCTGATTTATTAAAAGTATGAATCCATAAGGATATTTTTGTAGAATGGGACGTTAATTTCTATTTTAAGTTCATCATTTAATATTATGATGTACAAGTATTCTGATTCAAAGTAAATTTCTGTTTAGAAAAATACTAACTAAATAAAACGATTACTGAATGTAATAATTCGTAAAATACTTTATGTAGAGAATAATACGGAAGAATTGTAATAAGTGCCCAATACCTGATACTTAAAAGTTGTAATTAATTTGTAGCCTCCAACATCATAACGTAGAAACTTGGTTCAGTTATCAGTTTCTTGTTACGATGTAATCTTCCCTGTAGCAAATTGTTATATTTATAGCACAGATTTTAAGAATATAAACATAAATGCCCATTAGAGGATAAGCATATTTCTAAAATGCAATAACTATTTCTTGTTTTCGAGTATCCATACAGGATTTGGCTCTCAGAAACAGGATAACGGATGCGCACACCTAGTAAGCTAGAAGTTATTGATTATAAACATTATTTTTTTAAAAAAATACTCACTTTTTAATAACAGATTTGTACTGACGCGTGAGCATGTTTGGTGGACATATGGTAATTGCTGGTTTAGGGATCTTCCATTCATTGTAATTTTTCTCAATTATTACAACTACAGGGTTGTCCTGAAATTTTCTCCATGATTGGTAAATAAGGAATGATGTTAGTACAACTCCAACAGAGAACAGAATAAACCACATTAATCTGAAAAGTATATAAATATGATTATAAGAAAATTATTTTATTTTATTTTATTTTATTTATTTGCCAAAGTTCCAGATACAGCAAGGCAACCATTTTACACTGAAACTATATAACAGAATTTATAACATAGAACAGCGAGGCAGCCATTTTTATCGTTAATACTCTGAATAGTAGAAAAGAATGAATGAGGCTACTTTGGGTAAGTCCTATTGAATTACAATGCACTACAACTGGTACGCCACTACTCTGGTTCACTAAAACACAATTTGAAAAAAAGTGGGTTATTTACCCGAAGTTAAGTCTGCATGATCACGAATTCCATGATTTGTTATGCACAGGGCCATTTTTAATAACATTTTAAAGTCTTGTTTGTATATTAATTTTGTAATATTTCAACAACTCAATTCTTAATACTTTTATTACAATAGATTATAAATCACTGTAGAATTGAAGCCATTTTATTTAATTATGGTAATTATTGATACAATTTACATACATTGATCACTCAGATAGTTTACTTGTTTATTTATGTCGTCTACATAGAGTCTTTTATCATTAACTTTACATACTAATAAATACTATCAATTTTGAATTAACAATGAAATCATTAAAATCACAAATTGTAAACGAAACTTTCATCATCTGTAAGTGAAATCAATGCAAAATAATAACTCTGACTCAAATGAAACCCAAATTTTCAAACACCGGAAAAAAAATAACTAAACAGAAATACTAGACTTTCTCCGAGACATAAATCCGGACTCTACTTACATCAGAAAAATAAACACTAATGTATTGTGTAAAACACAACGTAAAATATTTGGAGAAGCTGCTATTAGATGAACTATTCAACTAGCACATCCAAAATGAATAATATAAATAGTACGTCGATATATTTTATCGTTCCATGGAAACACAGTAAAATCTTCTGATTGTTCAGCTCATTTTACCTGCTGTTACAATGTAACTAAGCCAACAGAACTAACAAGTTTATCACCTTGAAAGTTTCAACCCAAATCATCTTTTGTTTTACTTATGTTTGATATACATTTTTCTTGAATAGGGTAATATCACTCAATATTCTCGGTTTCTAACTTTCCGTTTTAGGAAAATGAAATGGGTAGTATTGGAAAAGCATTTTTCATTACACTAATTTTAAGCAATTCTTGAAATTGTTCATTTATATTTTGCCTAAAATGATAAGAAAATCTAGGTTCTCGTTTGAAAATCAGTTAGCTACTGTCAACCTCCATTGTACACTGAATCCTGTTCCATCCACTGGATAATCTGTGAAAATATTTTAGGGCTTTTGTTTCTGTTTACCAGAAAAATTATCACCCTCACATGTCTTATTTCTAATATTATTTAGGATATCAACACCACAATGTTTTTCTAATAATATTTCTGAAGTATTTGGTTTACTAATTTCGTTATTTTCCTGCGTCCTCTAATGAACACTACTAATTTCATTATCTGTAGTTCAAATTTGTAGAACGTAATAATCAGTAAAAAGAGCATGTCTTTTTAGCATAACTAAGAGTCACGTGTTTTAACGAAAACGTTTTAGCATTGCTTCTAAACTAAAATATGCATTTTTTTTCTTCTTCTAAAATATTGATTCATACACTCTAAACTTTTTTTTTTGTAGTTTCAGGCTAGTGAGATATTAGTAATATGAACAGCTATTATCAGTTTTATAATCAGTTATATTTGTTATAAGTACTACAACTTTCGATAACACACGATAAATTTTAAGTTTCTAATTTACAATCGGCCTGTGACAATTTGCTCTGATTGTGATTGATTTTTCTTAACGAAATTGAGTTATTCTTGAACACGGTAACAACAACCACGCTTCCATCATTAAAACTAACTGTATTTATTTTATTATCATTAAGTATTCTGTCTTTCGGCAGGTCGTGGGACGAAAGAGTATTTTTTATTAAGTTTAGATTTAGGCATGAAAGTGTTTCTTCTAAATTTTTGATCTTCAAGTTACTCTGTTAAATCCTAATATCTACTTCTCTTTTTCAAACCATCGATCAGTTGTGCACTTCTTCACCCTATTTCTCGCTTTCCTTCCATCTTTCCTCCTATGGCGGTATGAAGAATACAATTTCTTCGCAAGATGTGTCCAATCTAATTTACCTTCCTACGAAGGATGCTGGCTAGAAGTATCCTGTTCTCTCCTATCGACTTAAAACATCTTCATTTTTTGCTCTGTCTATTAATTTTATGTTCTCAATCCCCTACAAACACCTAATTTCAAAACTGTAAATATTTCTTCTCTAACTTACGTTGAGAAGTTAGAATGCTAGTTAAGAGTGATATTTTTTTGTTGAATGCTTCTTTGGCTATGGCTTTTCTTGTCGTGCTTTTTCTGTTTCCTCTTTCTTGTGCAAGGCAACCATTGTTGCATCAAGAAAATCCTTTGGCAGTTCTCCACTCAGGTAGATATTGTTAATAATTGAATTCAGTACTATAACTATATTTACAAAAAATGAATGATCGACTTGGCTTAAATCAAAGAGATATCACCTAAAAGCACTAGTTATTAATGTCGGATCAAATAATACTCTATTGTAAAAGCTAACCCAATTCCAACGACAATATTTACCTCGATTTAATTTGGTGTTCGTTTCCAAGAAAAATATGTGGTACGGGTTTTAACTGCAGGTGGGATGTAACAGAAAAAAAGTTTTTCCTTAAGACAACACTAATTAGGGGCACGGAAGCTCCAGAATCACACAACATTCTGAGAGGTTTATTTACGATTTTAGAACGATTTTTTGCTACTCGGGTTACCCTAATGTTATAATTTATGTCTTGTTTTGCTTGAACTTCTTTATCAGAAAATTTTACTTCCCATTCAATCAGATTGTTAAAATGCTTGCTTAAAATTATGTAGGAGGAGTGCATTCTGATTACAAAATTTATGACCAAAATCATCAACATTGCAAGCTTTACCATAAGACCTCGGCTTAGTGGTTCTACTTTAGAGGAGGTCGCACATTGCCATTACCGTGCGCTGAAAGAAAAGCAAGTGTCTGTACCCTTACACTGATTACTGCCGATTTAAACATTGCATAGGAGTTATATATGGGAATGATTGTACATTACAAGTACCAGATTGGTTAAGTAAAAGGCAGTTTAGCTGCTTCTATGAGTGGCTCATATGTCGACTATCTTTCTTAGTTGACCATTGTTATAGTCGTTCATTAGAATTAATTCCTTTTCTATTTTTGTATGTTTTACATTGACTTTTGCTTCTGTTTGGGTACTGCTTTATATATGTATTTCTGTTACTATCATTGCGCTAGCTTGTTTTATTTTTCTTGGCTTTATTTTCTTTCGTCTTGAAATGATTTACACGCAAAGGCTTTCATTAGTTCCATTGTTCTCGTTATTTTTGATCAGGTCTCTAAGTTTTTTACAATATTCAATATTATCTATAAATTTAATGTAAATAGCAGTACATATTAATTTATAATAAATAGATAATTCGGTATTGTAGTAGGTATGTTTTCAATTCTATGGTATTGACCATGAAGACATCGCTTACGCCCTCTTCAGATTACGTATACGATAATCTTATTTGCAACAAACTGATGAACGAAACTATCTGGTTTGAGCCCATGCCTTTCCGACCGTGGTATTGACATTTTCTCTGAAAGTACTTAAGGTAACTAAACTTATTCATTGAATTTTTTTGACAAGGTCACGGTATGACTTACAATCTTGCTACTCGTAATAATCCATTCTCTGGCACTTCCTTACATACGAAAGTCTGAATTTTCGTGAGAGTACGATTACTTCAAAAACGTTTGAGGCAGTGAATCACTTGTCAAACCTGAAGCTTTCTCAATTGACCGAATATCACTGTTTCATGGCCCTGGATTTCTCCATGTGAACCTCATCCGTAATACGTTATTGCTACGATATTTCTTTTTCAGTTTATGATTCATTTCGTTTTCAATTTTTTCTCCATTGTTACTAGTTCTTACTAAGCTTTTAGTTTTACGACTGCTACACACAGTATCATACTAATGAAGAGTATTAAATCTACTGCTATCATTATTCTTAGCTGGTTGTTTGAGATTAATACTATAATTGTTTCATGGATATTATTATGCAGGTTCAACATTTGTTGCTAAATCAAAGAAACTTGTGTTTGAAGGTACGCAAGGCTTGCGTTGGGTAACCATTTTAATTTTTAACCTACAAAACAGTACTCTATACATCAATAAGCTGTTAGCACTCACCTTATTGACGGGCATGCAACAACTCTACGTTATTATTGCAACGATGTATTATCTTTAAACAAAGCTAATAAATGGTTAGTATAATCGATGTTGCTACCTAGCTTGTTTATTCTACTCTGATTTACAGTATGCCTCTGCATTCATTCCCTTGGCTTAGTTTGGGAATATATGTCTGTTCCTTCAATATCAACTACAACGCTTTTCTTTATACAAATTTTCTCTTCAATGATTAATATTCGTGTTTCATGTACGTCAGACTTCCATTGTGAATCCTTAGATTAGCTACTCGATCTACTACACTGTTACACCAATTTCAATACTATGTTTTTGTGTCTTTAGTTCCAAACGTCCAGGTGGCAGAATAGACAAAGTGTTCACCGACGAATTAGAAGCACACATAAGAGGTTTCAGTCCTCATCAAGGGAACAAGACGAAATTCACATGTAATAAACTAGTTAGGAAGTTTAATGAATTCATGAAAAAAATTGTACATGCGAGAGTGTGAAACTATTGCTATTTCCTGATTACACTGCGGATATTTTTAGCGCAAAATTGTGCCCGCTACTAGTTGGGTTAAATGTGGGTCTCACATTGATATTTTTTTCGATCAATCTCTACAGAGACGGAGCTGAAGTCGGTCTATGTTGGTCACCCCACTTTGGTGGTCGTGAGCAAAAACATCAAACAATCGACATTCCACCCACATCGGATATTGATGTTGGCCCATATCGCATTTTCCGTTATTTCCCACATTGGCCACCTACCTGCGCTAATGAGGATAATCTCCGAATTTGTCCCCGTTTGACCATGAAAATGACCCCAAAATTCGAAATTGTATGCGGTATCCACCCTAACTTTTCTCGATTGCATTAAACAAGATGATCTTACATAGATACTTGACATCGAGAAACATTTTATTTATTATAAATTAAAATAATTAGAATTTTTATTTTCAGGTATTTCTCTGTTTAATCTAGAAAATGAGCCAAAGGGGCGAAATTCCAGGTGGCAACGAACTCTACTTTTATTAATTGCGAAAAAAAGTTGATCTTTGGTGGATACCTGCTATCAAGAATTTATACACTGCATATGGTATACACTTGCTAACTCTCTGGTATTTTCTCTGGTTTGAACCTTCCTATCCTGAGACAGTGAAAGTATGGTGGAACATATTTTAGCTACTAATACTGTCTCAGACACAGGGATAAAGTTGCTGAACTTCTGGGTATCTGGTATTGGATTTGCGAGGATAAATCTGTCTTCCAGTAATTTCTCTGCCTTGTATTGTTCCGTACGGAAATAAAAGAAGATCATGGAGCCAATATTAGCCTCATACCATGCGAACAATTCTGATGGTGTCATATTCTGATCTTCAAATGGTCGGTGCAGACTTGCTTTTGCTGCAAGTCTTTTTACAGTTCCGCCAAGTCTATCACACACACCTTTGCCGTGGTCAGTAACAGAAATTCCATTCAGCCTTGATTCCAAATTCAGTTACATGATGGCATATATTTGAGAAATCTTTTATGTTTGTAAGTTGTGCTGCAGATCCATCAGAGAAATAATATATTTTTCCACATTTGGAAGCAACTGTGATCTTAGGTAAAAGATAAGTTTTGTCTGGAATAAATGGACGGCAACCTATCATGTTGCAGACTTCCATGGATGTATACAATGTTTTTGAATTATATACCATTCAAACCTCTATAGTAGCAACCTATTGGGAAAATTGTAGCTTGGTCATTGTGGCAGTGGAAAGATTGAACCTCATTCTGCAACACAAATGAGCAGTTTTCTGCAACATCCATGCGCACCACAGTCTCATTAATATTCGTGTTCTCCTTTAAGTAGTTATAATATTCAGCCTCTTTTCTAGAGATAAAGGAATGCCTTTTTAGCACCAACAACTGTTCACACAGACATTCGACAAACTCATCAGCTGTTTTCGATAATGTGAGAAGATTACATATGCCAACTGATACCCATTGTTTATAGATGATATTATCCACCATTTCTTAATGTAACTGTAAGCTTAACCCAACTTTGACATTTTCTAAATCAGGACATGAAGGACACATATTCAGGTGACATGCTGCACTTGGATTACCACATATTTATGTATTTATTTATGACTTCTTTTACGTGCGAAGTTAAGGCTCTGCTGCCTTCTTCGAGCACTTAACCACATGCATATTTTTTTAAAAAAAAAGCACCAATTCATACAAAATATTAAAAATTACAAAAGAAAAGTATTGAACCACATAAAAAGGAATATACTATTTAATTAAAAAATAGTTAAACACTTCAAAACCAAAATTGAAAATAATATTCAATAGATGAAACAAATTAACATGGAGAAACCTAAATTGCTTATTGCATTTAGCGGTACTAGATCTTGGCTGAACAACAATTCCAGTTATTATTGTGCTATCGCCAAGTGTAATATTTAGAGGTTTTAGCGCTTGCAGCATTAGTTTCGCGTTCTGATGTGCTGTACATACACAAACTGTGTGGGTTCCACTGTCTCCACTTAAGACACAGCGTTATGGTCGTAAATTAGCAAATTTTGAGAAACCGATCTTTTCACTTGGATGATTCTTTCTGAACTGCTCATATAATTCCCTTAAGTTCTCCAATACTAATCATTTGTACATGAATTCGAGCAATATCCTTTCTTTTCACTGAAAGAAAGTCTTTTTTCCTGGCATTTGGCGGCATATATCATCACTATTGTAGAAGCCATGCACTTGTTCTACTACAGTCTGATCTAATATCGTTCTACATTTTGGATTTGGTGTGGTTAAAATGACATCTTCAGTCACCAACACTTTTAACTTTCTGGCCATTCTGTTTCAGATTTCCAATTCCTCCTGGAGTTTCTTGCACGTCAAACTTTGAGGTAACGCTTTTGAAAGTTGAACTTCAGAACTAACACTCAGATTCTGTGCTTTAAATTTTCTCTTTAGTTGCTGAATCATATCACATTCATACTTACTTTGAACACTTACTTCTGAATCGACACCTGCAGCTGTTTGTACTTTTTCTGTTAAACATTTACTTATTTTCATTATTTTCTTATTACAGTATGATGTTTTTTTCCAATTTTTCCTTAGATAAAAGTGACTCCTCAAGGGTTCTCAAAGGCTGATTTAGGTAGTATAACATTTCATCCATATCTACAAACTGTTCATCTTCAACCCTATGGTCTTACACACTTCCATTGGCTTTAGGTGATGAACATTCTTTTATTTCCATATGTTTCATCTTATTCAGTTCTTTCCTACAGCTATCGCATATTTTCACGCTCTTCTTAATATAGTCATAACTATTAATCGAATCTGTAACTATTATTATAGTCATAACATCGAATCTGTACCGCACCGGAAACTTCTTTTCACTTTTGTATGTCTGTCTTTATTCAGCGGTTTGCAACAGAAAATATAGTCGATTGTCTTCACATCTTCCGCCATATTGGAAACGTATACTCAACCCCTATATGTAACTATCAATAACACCACACTTTTGCACTGAAAACAGTCAAGCTTCATACAGCCTACACACAGCAGGTTAAATACACAACTGAAGATTATTCCTCAATCTAACAGCAAGCAGACTGGAGCAAGTTTAAACTAGTTCACACAAGCAGACGGCTCAGTACTACAGAGCGATGACATCTGTAAGGCTCCCAATTTGGAAAACAATGTATAATGTCAGTGGAATGTATCACGCTGTGGAGTATGACGTCACTTTTGAAAATAAAAGGTATTTAAATTACAAAATAGCAACTTTATAATTATATTTTCTTATGACAGTTTCCTCTATGTCAGAAATGTCGATTTCTCACCATATCAAATTTCTTAAAAAAAAATTAAACAGTGCGATCCAATTGCGATTCCATCATCAAACTTTCTATACATGATGCCGAAATTCACATGTTTCTATTATTTTTTTCAAAATTTTTCTCAGGTAGGTTTTTGTAAAATTCAAGCTCATATTTTGTAATTGATGACCTTGAAATTAACATTTCTTCAAAAGTAGTCATGTGCATATCAAACGTAAGCCTGTTACAATACCAACAATTTGGTACAATTTTCATCCCAATATCTCTATTCTAGTTTGAAAAATCGTTAATTTTGTTTATACATGTCGGAAGAAAATGGTGTTTTTTTTTTTCGAACATTGAATGACTGCTACTAGACATGTATGTCATTTAAAATTTGAAACTTTGGTTTTCCTTCTACCTCAGGGAGTACTTCATACACACCAAATATTAAAAAATTCGGAAATGGTCAAGTTCAAATGGTCATAAATTTGGTTCACTTCAGATGCAATGACTCTATACAAGGTGTCCCATTTTAATCTTTCCATGAAAATATCTCGAAAATGGTTGAACATAAATGAACCAAACAAATAGCTTATAGGAAATGCTACCGGGAAGATAGAATGGTCTTGTCGCGGTGTCCCACAGGGTCGCCCTTCGTGAGGACACAGGACCCAATTTTAAAATTTTAAATAGAAACATGGTTCGAGTGATACCTCGTTCAATAAATCTTCAAACACTAAACAGAATTGTTGTAAAAAATTTTCATATTGGTCACCGTATTCAAAATGACCGCCAATACATGGTGTCAGATAAAGTGCCCATTACCACTAACATAAACATTTTTGGAGATAAATAAACAGAACAACAAGTGAAACAAGAAAATGGCATGCGGCAGGTCGAATGATGTTGGCACGGTGATCCCAAGGCCTCCCTTGCATGGGACACAGGGTCAAATTCGAAATTTTAAATGGAAGCATGGATCGAGTGATACCTCGTTTGATATATCTTTAAATCTAAAGAGCGCTGTGGCGAATGATTGTTCATATGGGTCACATAACCAACAAGAACAGATCAGATAAAACGTCCAGTGCCCATAGAACGAAACGGTTATTATAGATAAATGAACAGAACAGAAATTCGAATGCCCCATGCCATTTTCCTGCTTCACTGTTTATTCTGCTCATTTACCTCCAACCGTTTTCGTATTAGTGATACTGGACGTTTTAACTGATACAGACACCACGTCTTGGCGGTCATTTTGAAAACGGTGATCGATATGAACAATCTTTTTCCACAATGCTCTTTGGTGTTTGAAGATCTATCGAACAAGGTATCACTTGATCCATGTTCCCATTTAAACTTTCGAAATTGGGCCCTAGGCCCCCATGCAAGGCAGTCCTGAGGATAACCGCAACATCACTCGGCGTGCCCTATACCATTTTTCTGTTTCACTGTTTATTTTGTTCATTTATGTCCAACCGTTTTTATATTAGTGGTAATGTACGTTTTAACTGATACAGACACCATATATTGGCGGCCATTTTGAATACGGTAATCGACATGAAAAATCTTTTACCACAACGCTGTTCAGTGTTTGATGATATGTCGAACGAGGTATCACTCCACCCATGTTTCCATTAAAAATTTCGAAGTTGGGTCCTGGGCCCTCATTCAAGGCGGTCATGAGGATCACTGCGACAACATTATTCGACTGTCCCATGTCATTTTCCTGTTTTACTTGTTGTTCTGTTCATTTATCTCCAACATTTTTCATGCTAGTGGTACTGGACGTTTTATCTCATACAGGCACCATGTCTCGGCTGCCATTTTGAATACGGTGACCAATATGAAAAATATTTTGCAACAAATCTGTTTAGTGTTTGAAGATCTATCGAATGAGGTATCACTCGACCCATGTTTCCATTTAAACTTTTAGTTGTTTCGTGGGTCTCTATGAAGAGCGCCCCTGTGGGGCACCGCGACAACACTATTTGATGTGCCCCGTAGCATTTCCTACTAGAGTTTTTGTTTGGTTCATTTATGTTCCACGGTTTTGGACATATTTTCGTGGAGGTATTAACATGGACCACTCCGTATACTGTTACATAAGGCGCGCAAGCCTGATTTCCTCCTCCTTGTTTGTAACGTGGAGGCATTGATGGAAAGGAGGACGTTTGGTATAAATGTATCGGGAAACGAATTATTAACTCCAGTTAGGCTGGTTAGGATAGAGCCGACAGAAGGGGCTTAAGGGCTGAGGAAATTATGCATAAATAATTAAAATAAACCGTACCTTGTGTAACACAATGGTTACAAGGAAGTGAAAAAAAGAGAGAAAGACATATATAAAGGTGTAATATCAAAAATGTCCTTGGCGAAGCTTTTCTGAAGCCAATAAAACTGGCTGGATTAGCGATTTACCCATCACGTGGAAACGTGACGCTAGTGTAACTTGCTTGAAGCATCCCCCCAACTTCCTGATTCCACTCTTCTTTATTGCCTACTCTTTTCCTCTGCTCTTCTGTTCTGCGTTAGAGCACCCCCTCCACTTCATTCCACTGCTTTCTTGACTTTGACAAGATTATATAATTAGCCTTCGTCAGTTCGTGTCTTCATTTTTCCATCAACATTCAAGACAAGTAGTTGTACTCGAGAAGTGTCCTACTTTAGCTAGGTATTCGTGGACTGAGCATCTGCGAGAGTTTTTCTGTAAAATGTAGGTTTCATACTTAGAATCGGTGTCCTCGCCCTTCACATAGCCTGGTTCAGACAGACTACTATGTCCTTTCAGTTAGTTTGAATCGCTTTTGCCTCTCTACAAGCTGCCTGATCAACAAACTAGAAGAACAATTGACGCGTGGACAGAATATGAAACTTAGTCGTTCGTGATCGTCGAAGAGTAACTGGTAGACTTTTACTCTGTTAGAGTAAATAACCATGACACTTGTAAGAATCTCGTGTTTCTCCCATTATTTTCTCCCTTGTACTCGTTCTGCAAACTTTCCTACTTTGTAACAAACTCTACTATTCTGAAATTTCTCTTTTCATTGACTTCTCCTACAATGAATATGTACTGGGTAAAATCCAGGCACAGACAATAAATATATGACCAACGACTTCTATACGTTTACTCTTTGAACCTCACTTCATACCAGTGAATCTATGAGGATAGGGACAATCCGGGATTAAATACGGGATGTTAAGTACTTACAGCCCCGTCTAGCTGGGAGAAAAGAGAGGGAGACAAACGATTCTTTACTCCGTATAAAACAAGGTTTTCTAGATGAAAATTGTCTTAAGCGAAATATGTGTGCTCACGCTTTACCACAAACACACCCAGTGTGGTTTCTATCACACGTCTTAGTTACGATGGAGCCCCCGAAATGTTAGTAGTCGGTCACCTGCTTTCAACCGGTGTATCACGCTAATGCTAACAACTAGTACCCGTAACTGTCGGCGGTGTTCCGCTGGGCTTGAACGGTGAACATTACCAAAGCCACCCCACTACACATAACAGTTGGTGGATGCGCCGTTGGCATCGTTTTTATACTCTTACACTTCTTATGTTGTTACCCAGGCTTGGGCATCGGTAGAGCTTTGCCACTCAGAAATAGAGTTTCATTATTATTAACTTTATTTTTTTCTGTGTCTTATGTGTTATAGTGCATGTCTTCTTTCCGCGTCTAAGCGTTGCTAACGTTTAGTGTTTTTTGTATTTTACAACAAATGAATTATGAAAGCTCTTAATTTAGTGTCGAAGCATGAATGCTATGTAGTATGTAGCGAGTGAACAGTGGCTTATAACTGGAATAGTGCTCAACCTGTAAAATCATACCTGCGATTACGAGTATAAGTAGTTGTAATCTCTAAGTAGTTGTTGAATTTTATTTCTGAATCGTTTAGGGCAGAGGATAAACGCACCATTAGACTTTTTGAGCTTTATATGTGATATCCGCTAACCGTCCTCGACTCGATCGAAATCTCTGTTACTCTTGTGTTGCCTTAAAGAGAAATATACTGTCTCTTTAGCGAAAGGGACAAAGTGCTCACAGTAATCAGATTTTATGTTCAATCTCACTCTATGTTCTTTTCTTCATAATCTTTATCTTTCATTGAGCGGCGACCTATACCAGTAGTTGTTACAGCGATAAAGAGGACCGCTCTAGTTCATGGTAATCTCACAAATACATATGTATTTTTCTACCAACCTAAATAGCATAAAAGTAAGTACAAACACATAATCTATTTTCTTTGTTCAGTGCGGAAATCCTATTCAAGGAAGCGAACTGATTAAATAAAGTAAAATACAGGAAGAAGGATCTGCTCCTCCTGAATTTGGACGGTGCTTGTCTAGTTATGCACGTTTAGTATATTGTGTTCTGTTTTGTCAAGTCTGTTCTGAAGCTGCAACAGTGAATTCATGCAGACATGTTTTTTTTTGCTGGCATATTACGCATCTTATTGTAATATAAATCTTCCTTGGTAATCCTGGTATTACTTTTCTCATGTAATCTCGTTTTCCCGCCGAGCGCTCAAGAGCATCCTTAGTAGTTCCCTTCTCCTCCCTAGTCCGATATTGATACTTTTCGTTTTTTTTTCGTAGAGCTTCTGGCGGAATACTATGGTATTAGGAATGGAATATGCTATTTGATTGCCTAACGAACAGATTTAAAACGATGTTTGAAGCACCACAAGGTGATTGATAGCAATCGAACACAATAATAAAGTAACGTTATTACATTAGTCTAAGTAGTCTTTCGACGAAAAAATAATATGCAAACTGCAACTATATTTATAGAATTGAGCACCGAATATAGAGCTTTCCTATAAAACAACGAGATACAACACGTGCTGAAAGCTGAACAAATTGGAGAAGCGACTAAATAATTCTTTGGTACATTTTTAGACACACTCTTTTCAATGTTGTTACATGTGTATACCATTTAATCTTCATTGTACAGTGAGGAACACTTCCGGATGGTACAGCCATATGGGGATTTACAGCTAAAGTGCTCCACCAGCTGAGTCCGAAGTGTTTGCCGGTAAGTATGCAACCACATTAGCTGTAAAGGAAGGCGGGTGGCATAATAGTTAGGCACTGAAAATTCCCGTACACTTGGGCGAAATTCCCACTACAGTCTACAGCACCATTTCTCCAAATTGAAATGAATCTTAGACGTGCAGTTCTTAGGACAAACATATTACTTGCTATTTGTCCTATTCGTGCAGATAAATTGAAACAAAAAATTAAAGTCCAATCTTATTGCTGTTGGAATGAACTCTCTTCCAGTCGTTTGATCTGAAATGACTTTGCAGAGTCTGAATAAATATCAGGAGGGTAGGGAGAACGAATTCCCCACCTTCAGTATGAAAACGCATACATTAATCAAATGCTTAGAGTGAGTAAGCCCATTGGTATAGCGCTTTTATGATTTGAAGTTTTCCTCCCAAGCCATCTTATGTCATATCTTATGGAATATGATGAAAGAGATATAAAGCCACATGTGCAAATTTAGAATTTGAGACAAAATGATCGGGTATTACGCATATTTTGTCGAAAATTTTGATTTTGTAAGTAGATATGTAAAAGCTCACCCGAACCTGAGAGTATCCCATTACCAATTGTTGAATTCAAGTGGAGAACTCAGTTGAGAGCATCAGATGATTACGGTGGGGTAGAAACATCTTAAAGTATGGGAAACAAACAATGAAAAAAGTCGAACTGCCCTGAAGAGGGTTCGAACCATAAAACTAGCAATTATCAAGCAACGACTATACTAACTCATCCACGGAGCCATACAGAACGAACGGCAGTCATATGTCAGACAGAGAACGTTTGTTACTGACAAAACGTTTATTTGTAAGCGGGTAAACTAAGGGAATTCCCGTTTAGCAAGCGACCCCCTGAAATCAAATCCTGAATACCCCCTGCTACCAAGTGATGTACTGTCCTATATGTGTGACATACAAATCAATGTGGAATTCATTAGAGGAGGGGAAAAATCTCGCTAACAATTTAGGCACTCTTTTTGGTGGGGAGGAAGAGAGTGATAAATGTGGGAGAAATTTCGCCCAAGCACTTGGAGGGATAGTCACCTATCGCCTATAAGGGAGTGGGGCTGTAATTTTTAAGTTGCCTAGAGCTAGCCAAGAGACTAAGTTCTTCCCCCTCCAGAAAATCAGTAGACAAAACATTTGTTACTACTGTGTTAGTTAAGTTTTATTTGGAACAACCGTCTGCTAAAAACTACTGTAAAATAATAAGACATAAAGCATAGCTAATATTCAAAAATGTCCTAAACATTTGATATTTGTGAAACATAAGAGAGAGAGAGAAAGAAAGAAAGAAAGAGAGAGAATTAGACTCGCACAAAACAGTGTCCCAAGGTTATAAATTTAAACAAAGAAATGCTTTCCGTTAGGTTTCTTAGATGAATGGTTTGCATATTGGGCTTCTATATAGAGGGTCACGTGTTCGAGTCCACGAAAAGCACATCGTTTTGTTTTTTATCTACGTTTGCATCAAGTGGAATTAACGTGCTCTTGCAGTAATATCTTTTTTCGGAGAGGGCTTTTCCCCTACACGGTTGTTCCGCACAAAGTAACAAAATATGTATCTTTTTATTTGTTGTGTATTTTCCTTACACTGTTTCGTTGCAGTTCTCTTTGTCCTAAGAACACTTTAGAAGTACCCGTATAACTACAGTCGATATTTCGTGCTCGACTGATTAGAGGGGTCCCCACCCAACCGTTTTTCCAGAAAAAACAAACAGGTATTCCCTCATTTTACGTCTACAATGCCTTTGCACAATTTTACTCACTTCGGTTCACTTCTTGCCTTGCGGACGGCAAATTTAAGACCTCTGTGTGGGGGCTTGGCCCCCTAAAACACTTTCCTCGCAGAATATAAAAAAACCGTTCGTTTAGTTTTTGCGTTTCTGCGTATTGTCCGTTCACATATTCTTGCTGTAATTCCTCATGTTCTATAGGAAGACTTTCTTATGATCTCTTTCTCTCATGCTCTCTTTCTTATGATCAAAATTGTCACGTGTTTTCTTGGAAATATGCAAAAGAAGGAAACATATTTCCAAAAAAAAAAAAACATTTCAATAAAACATTAAGAAATAAGCAAATAATAATTGAAAAAGAAATCTCCGAAACTTTGATCGTTAAATTCTAAGTTCTATTTTCTTAAACGTGGCAAACACGCAGCGAAATTTGCGAAGAGAGTCGGAATTTCATGCTCTACTAGAAATATAATATAAATATTTCATAATGTAAGTTACTATACATATAGCACAGCTCTAACAATCATAGGTATTAAAGGTTTTACACGTAAACAAAGGATTAAATAGAAATAAGACAAAATATGCGAAACGATAAGGCATTTTGTCTCGGTGGTTTGCCTATATATGTCTACCAACTTCTTGGGTATTAAGTTGCTTTCGTAGAGCAGTTGGTTAGCGCGAGTTCAGTGAAGGTTCTACTCCTTCCACGATCGTTGATCAAATTCCATGCCCGCCAGTAACTTCTTTCTTTCTTTTCTTTTTTTTCTAAAAAAGCTTGATTCTCTCAATTCGTTAAACAATAATGTTTTGTTCTAATACCGTTTCTTAGTATTATTCTTTTCATTCAAGATTTTTAAAATATTTCCACATAATTCAAAATTATATCGCTAAAGAATGTTATATACAATGATCAAGAATTTTATAAAAAGCGTGGGTCTTCTAGGGTTCATCCGTTTTATCCATTTTTTTGCATTCCATCATTATCATGCATTTCATTATCACCGTCTCCCTTAGCCCCAGAGTATAATCTTGGGACATTAAACCTAAAGAAAAAATAAAGTATATAATTAGATAACTATAATATTTTTCTCATTGTATGAACATGAACTCTAAATTTGTCTGCCTTGTCATCACAAAAAAATGTCAGAACCCTCTAAAATGAACATAGTTATCACTTGGCTCCAGCAGAAATATTAAAGTTGCAAAGTATGTAATGTTTAAATATCGAAAGTCTCCATCCGTCCCTCCACACCAGTCAGAACAAAAATATTAAGATATCGAGAAACAGTATTTTTTTTGTAACTGATTCAGCATTTTAAGGATAGGTTCCACTTATTCAGTTAACCTCTATTCGAACCAAAACTGCTAAAAATAAAGAGTTTTTAGTTACATTGTTGATGGTCATAGAACAAAAATGTAATAGAAGCTAGGTTTCCGATTTAGTGGCTCAAGTAAAAGGGTCATCTCATCATTGTTACTCTACTAAAACGGGAAGTGGTAAAAATTTACTAGTATTTTCGGGTTTGGATATTGCTGACCATAGACCAAAATGCTAAGAGACATTGAGAATCGGTGAACGTCCCAACAAAACAACATTTTTTATTTCAACTTTTATACCTATACTCGGTACAGCTAGCTGGGGGTTCCGCCCTCAGACGCCCGGTCATGGCTTTGCCATGAACTGTGTCAACTTCTAGAAAACTAGTCTTGAGGAATGTACTTCCCTTTACAACAAACGCCTGTCATCAACACTTACTTCAATTCAACGCTTATTATTTCATGCATTTCACTTTGAGCAGCAAATACACAACTTATTAAAAAGAACTAATCTCCTACGTACACAATGAAAATCATGTAAAAGATTTATTATGTGCCCTTTACGCACATTTATACATATTAGAGAACACAACAGTATTTGCATAATAACGGACGCTGTCTTACAATCTCCACATTACGTATCATCTCGAAAATTATATGAATGTCTCGTCTCGTGACAGCACTACTTAATTAAATGCATTATAGAACTTTTCTCTCTACTTGTTTCATATACTTCCCTAGTAAATGTTTAATTTTCTCTGTAAGCATTTATTGAGGTTAAAGTTCTATAACACATTTAATTAAGTAATGATATTTCGACACGAGAAAGCATTTTCAAGAAACGAGATGAGTCGAGATTTTAAACTGCCTCGTCTCGTTCTGTGCCAACACTAGTAATTCCACGAGACAAAATATTTCGCGTGTACCGTCTCGATAAATATATATAAATAAAAATAACGAGACTTCGAGACGAGACAGTTATATAAGTTTCTAGACGAGACGGCATTTGCACGAGGCCAGACGAAACAGCCAACAATCTCGTCTTGCGGTCACACTATTAAATTAAGAAACTTTGTCCTAGGCAACTTTTAAATATCAGTAACCGTCGAAAACGTTTAATTAAATTGAACAAGTAGTGAATTCCTGACATATCGCATTTCGAACACTTTCAATTTAGTTATTCATTAACAATTTTAGAAATGTTGTGACTAAGGTGGAGACGGGAGTATTTTCTTTTAATTCCATGAGCGCCAGCAGCGAGAAATTTAGTATATAGTTTATATGAAGAAATTAACAAATATATTTCTAATCTACAAAATGAAGTTCGTAACAGCGTAAACAAAAGCTTTATAGAAAAAAATAACAGTAATTATCCACATTCTGCTTGAGTCGAATGTATTACAGACGTTCACATCAAGCAATGGAAAGTGTTCAAATTTTCAAAGACTTGTTTGGTTCAAAACTGGCATCATGAAACAACCATGTGTTTTACTTACAAATTCTGTTACCTCTGATATTTCAACTGGATTTGCGTTTATCAATGAACATTTCGTAAGGCGTAGAAAACTGCTGCATTAAATAAAAAAACGAAAATTTTACTCTATCAGGACTCGAACCCTCGTCCGTGAGACTAGAAGCATTATGCCTTAAACACCTGAGCTATTTTGTTCATCTACTCTCAATTCACATAAACCGTAAAGTATTTGACAGTTCTTTTACCTTGTCGTGGAAAATCATTGACAATACGAGTAATTTATTCTCGTTGCTGCTCATTCTTTCATTGAATGGGAAATGTATTCATACACAATGAAATTCCCTAAGGAGTAAATACTGCTTTCGTGTTTTGTTATTTCTTTCTTTTCTCTATTTATTTCCGTTTTTTTCCAAATATATTTACTTTTGTTGTTTGAATTTACCGCATGACTTAAGAACATCGAATGTTCATCATCACACAAGCAGAATCTGTTGCAAGGAGATACTAACACATAAAATAAAATATATGTAATTTATTCCTGTCTATATCTTACATACGACTAACGTTTGGGAAACAAAACAAATACGGCTGCAAGCAATACAAACACGACTGAAACAGAATTATCACTCGATTGACCTTGAGAGTGGACATACGTCGCTCAAGGGCACATATAAACGTTACTTCAGCAAATGTTTCTGTGGTGTTCTATTCAGTATTACTATTAACCAATCTATACAGGAACTGATATTTTTCATGTATGCATAATATTTTGTTTTTTGCTTTATGAAATTGCGCGCCAGATGCGTTTTGATATAGGGTTAGTAGGTGCTGTATACATTCAAGATCTGTTTCATTGCGCAATAGTATCATCTATCTATAATTGCATTGCTAGACTATTACTATACACAGAAATACCAGGGAGTAGGCAGTGTGTTGGATATAAAAGTGATACTAAGATAAGCTGAATAAAATACTAAACATTGTGTCCCCTTGTAGAATACCATTATAAACTGAGATGGGAGCACTTAAACCAACATTTAGCTTCAACGTTGTAATTCGTTTCGAATATGCTCCTTTAATAAGAGAAATGAAAATAGTACCCATTCCGTATTTAGTTAAAACTTGGAAGAGATAATTGTGATTAATTCTGTCAAAGGCCTTGGAATAATTCGTGGATAAAATTGCTACAGATTCATGAAAAGAAATAAAATCTCTGCGATTTGATAAGAAATGAAATCTTTGAGTTTTACATCTCACGATTATGCCGGCTAGGCTAAAGAAGAAGGTGATGGTGAGAAATGAATGAAATGATGGAATGAAAAAGTGGGAGGAAACGGAAGAACTACGAGGAAACTCACGCGTACGGTGTTTGTCCATCAAAAAGTTCACTTGGCACGAGCTGGGATCGAACTAGGGACCCCATGCAGCAGAGGTGAACGTTCTATTACTGAGCCACCGCGGCCCCGAGATTTGACAACGTCTTATAAATAGGGTTATTGTTTCCAAGATCATATGGGTAAGAACAGGTTTTCAAGATATGCTTTCACTCTGATCGTGAGACAACTAGTTAATAGATTTAAGTCCGTGCACAAAAGACTTATAGGCCGAAAACTGGCAACAGTACCTGTTAATGAATATTTGAGGGCCACGACAGTAATGCTTGTATTGAGAGACTGTCCTAAAGCAAGATGTCAGCGGTATTCATTAAAAAAGAACAGCGAGGAAGGGAGCTAAAATAACCATAAATGTAACACAAGATTCTAATGGCATAGAATCAATGCCTGTGGATTTTCTAAGTTTGCATAATCAATGACAGTTTGACATCGTCTATTGTGAGCGGACCTGAAATACATTATTTATCATGATCCGCTAAAACTGATGGAATATACTCTAGAATAAGAAAAAAACAGTACAATACGTATTATGTGGAACATGTAATTATTTATGAGTCAAAAAATGTCATGCCTTTTACACATAGATGTTCATTTAGCTCAGACCTCACTCACCCTCCCCTCACAGTGGCAGATGGCTCTCGCCCTCAAGAAGGAAATTTTCCATCGCCCTCGCGCCCCTTCGCCCTCGCAGTGACAATTAGCCCTCGCCCTGCCGCACCCTCCCTCTCGAGAAGTGAGTTTTCCATCACCCTCGTGCACCCTCGCCCTCACAGTAGAAATTAGCCCTCGCCATCGTTCACACTCGCCCTCGGGGAAAGATGGTTGTACATCGCCCTCGTTCGCCCTCGCTCTCGTACTGGAAACTTCTCCTCGCCCACGCGCACCCTTTCCCTGGCAGTGTTAATTGGCGACCCTCACCCTTGCAAAGGGAGTTGCCCATCGCCCTCGCCCTCATATCATTGAGGGCGAGGCTATTTGAAGGTGAGAAAGCCGTGGCGAGGATCATATCCTTAATTTTTCAGCGTATTTATTGAATTGTTTTCCTTAACATACATCCTAAACAAAGAAAACTACACGTATCATCGTATAGCTTACTCCAGATCACCCAAAATGGAATAAATCATTGACTACTCCACGCTTAATAATACGGTGAATATGTTCAGATGTAATTTGAATAGTTTTCTTTACATCTTTCGGTGCAAACTATTGCTGCCCATGAGACGAGACGAGACGAGAAAAAAGGTTTTACCATATCGTCTCGTAAATTTTATAAAAGTTTCGTCTCGTCTCAATTTTCGGAAACTTCTTTATTGCCTCAATTTCGACGACTCACTTCTCGTCTCGTTCTGTACATTTACGTACAAAATGTATTCCCTTATCTAGAAGTTCTCAGAATCCTTCTGCCTCACGAGAGGTGTAAGAACATTTACACCATAAGAACATCTAAGAACATTTAAACCATATTTATTATTGGAACATATTGTGATTTGAGCGCTAAAATGGTGTTTGACACCTAAGACTTGGATGAACTAGTATTACTCGCAAGACTCGAAAAAATTCTAGTCTTGTCTCGTAATTCTCCAAAAATGGTTAAACAGCCAATTGAAAATAGTTGTTAATGAAGCTTATCCTTCTCCCTCGCGTGCCCTCGTTCTCACGAAGGAAATTGTTCCGCGCCCTCGCGAACCCTCGCCCTTGCGCACCCTCACCATCACAGTGACAGTTGGTCCTCGCCCTTGTGTTGGGAATTTCTCCTCGCCCTCGCGCACTCTCGCCATCGCTGCCGAAACTTGTCTTTGCCCTCGCAGTGACATTTGACCCTCGCCCTCGTTGACCCTCGCCCTCGCGAATGGAGTTGTCCATCGCCCTCGCGCACCCTCGCTCTCGTGTTTGGAATTTCTCCTCGCCCTCGCTGTCCAAGCTTGTCATCGCCCTCGCGTAATTTTGGGCGAGGGAATTTGAGGATGAGGATGCTCTCGAGAGGGCCACCCTCGCGAGGGTGAACATCTCTGCTTTTACACCCTAGGCATTTTTACCCTTAATATTATAGGTTAATTTTTGCCACCTCGTGTTTATTCTACATGTTTATTGTACTGGAAGACATGATTTTCATTATTATCGTGTTCCAGTTCGTCCCTTTTGATAGATAATTTTCACTGTTTGCATTATTTATATGAAGTCTGAAAATATAAGAAATATTAGTATTACTTGGTTAAATGTTTTATTCCTGTGATGATGAGAGACAACTTAAACATTTCATGTTTATATAATGAGAAAAATATCTAATTATATATTTTATATTTTATTTAGGTTTAATGTCCCACGAGTATACTGTAAGGCTACAGTGTACAGTGAGGGACACTTCTGGAAACAAATGCAGAGTATGAGAATTAAATCTGTCATATCTGTAGTTTCGTGTGAAGAAGAAACAAACTTGGGAACCAAAGGTTTAACAACAACTCATGTTATTAATATAAACTTTGCCGAAGATTATTAACTTATATCATCATAAAAGAAATACGAGAGACTTTTTCATAGGAAGGAAATAACATACAACTTTGCAAGGTATTCGTTGTTGGGTCTTATAGTGCGGGTTCAATTCCCGTTAAGGGTCCATTAAAATTTTACTTGAACTAGAATTTATTTGCATGAATCGTCCGTCTCCTTTAGCCTAAAGGACTTAAACGTTTAGAAAAGTATATGGTAAAAATGAAATAACTAATAAGACAGTAATAATGCTATTAATCTGTATCTATCTACATAGGATATAAATGAAAAAGACGTCGTCTATCAGAACAAAAGATGGCTTAACCGTTTGAAATTATTTTTATTAGTTAACACTTTCACCTACCTCTGACTCATGGGCAGCCGAAGGGGGCAGGGCGGGCCGTCCTCTGACTCACGAAATGTATACAAACAGAAATACCAAACATAATATATAGCAACCATTAAGATAGGCCCTCCTAGAACATTTTAGGGTGCCATGCACGTACTGGCTTGTTGTCACGCCATTTTTATTAAAATGTGTATCCTAACAGACGAGAGGAGTCAAAAGTTATGCCAAAAATAGAATAGCTCACATTTGTGAGATGAAACTTGACCCCATGCCGTTAACGTCTCCAATATCTAGTGGCCCACTTGCCGGTAAATATCGATCGTCGATATAACGACGCATCGAAAGATTGCCGCTAGTGTGTCCCTGGCGGCAGGGTTTCATCGAGTCGAAACATCTAGAGTAGGGCTATTGCAGCTACCACCGCGTAGCGGCGATGACTTCTTTTCGGTCCGTCTTTCGATTCGTCGCGGAGAATCGGCGAAGGGACCGAAACGACTTATCGCCAGTCATATACATGCGTTTATTATTATATATTTGTTTTCCTGACGAATGTTCCTAAAGTGAACTCCGGGGTCAAGAGTAACACATGCTTCTACATCATAAGGTTGCTGTTTCACGCCATTCCGGGAAAACTTTGTATATAGTTTGTAAGTGCTCTTAATGTAAATGAATCATGCATATAGGCTATTTAACATATTTTGGTGCAGGGGGCGCGGTGGCTCAGTGGTAGATCGTTTACCTTCGGTGTTTGGGGTCCCAGTTTCGATCCCAGCTCCCGCCGTGTGGACTTTGTGGTGGACAACCACCGTGCACGTGGGTTTTCTCGGGGTTCTCCTGTTTCCTCCCACTTTGATCATTTCACTCACTTATCACCGTCCCCTTTAGCCTAACCGGCATAACCGTCGGACGTTAAACTTAAAGATTTCATTTCATTTTATTTTGGTGCAGCAATTTGTAATTCATTGGTATTTCGTCGCGTCTCTGCCACCGGTGGCCCACTGGAGGAAATAATTTTCAAAACGGAAGTGGGCCCACCGCAGATCGTTGCAGTGGGGACATCAATTTTTGGCGAGGCTAGTTACCCATCGATGAACCACCGACGCTTACGATACGGGGTAACTCTAAATAAAATTTAAGTAGGAAATCACTATAGTTGCTATAAGAACTAGTTTTTGAAATTGGACTGTGTAATATTGGTCTTTTGAGGCAAACATTTCCTAACTTCAACTTCGAGAATCTTCGGGAAACAGTAAACCAAAGATGGTAGGTTCGAAGCTACAATCCAACGTTCGCAATCGAAAACATTCTGTAAATCTGTATTTTCCTATTTTAAGTGTAATAAGATATGTTGATCCGTTATTAACTGTACTGTAGAAACAATTCATCATTGTAATACTTAAGGATAAAGTAACTGGAAATTATGTATACATGGGAGCACATGGTAGTTGCCTCAATCCAGCTATAATCAATGCCCTCAATTTCCTTCGTGCTGTTCACACCGATTTTCCTGCAAGTTGTTACACAACGGTAATTAGTCTAGTTGTCTACGTGTCGAGCTGCTGAGCCAAAGGACGAGAGATCGAATCTCGGGGATGGACATGAAAATTTTTATTACTTGCAGAATTATACATTTCACCCATAATTAAATGAGCATTCAAACAGTTTGTGTTTCTGTGGAAAAGTAAGAATTTATTTCAAGTTAAACTTGTGAGCAGTGAAGCAAAACGAAGTGGGTTCATGGTTGTCCAAATACCTGATAATTTGAATAATTCATACGACACGTCTATAGTATGGAGTTAAAGAGCTTTCTGATACGTATAAAGAAATCTCACTGACCTAAAATAGGACCTACCAGAAGCTTCAACACCGCGTCTGCGTCACTTCGGTGAACGCTGTATCGAAACTTCCTGTATAAATGTCACTCACGTGACGTGTAGTTAGTCGATCTTACTTGGTTTGTTAGCTAACTATATTGAAGGGGTATGGACAAAAAAATATGCAAAATCTATTTTTCAATTTAGTTAGGAAACGACGAAAATGTGACGCCCTTATGTTTCAGAATTGTTGAACTTTGGGGTGGGGGGTAGATTTCACACATCTGCTGTAAGTAGTGACTACTACTGTTAACCATTGCTTTCTTTCATTTTGCATTTACACATCGTATACTCTTTCAAGTTCGGTTCCACATGCATTTCCATTTAGTTTCATATATTCTGTTCGATTAAATACACATTCCTCAATCTCTTATAATATGTAAAAATTAACAAAACGGTTCCCTTGCTTTCTTTCTAATAATGATGATTTATATTTCAAGATAGTTAATTTTAAATAAACTTGCAACCATTTTTTTTAATTACTACGAGCATAGAGTTCTTCCTCATTGTGAGTTAATATATATTCTTCAGTGTTTACATTCTAATAATAATACATGTTTATGCCAAACTTACATATAATTGCAGTATACGAAGGTTAAGAGTGTAATAAAACAGTGCAAGCCAATACCTTACTTCAATCTGTATCGTAGATTACAATTATCGTTAAAAGAAATTGAATATTCGCATCCAAAATTGATTTCATCTAGGTAGCGTCGATAGGAATGCGCACGAGACAAGATTTCAGACCGCCTCGTCTCGACAATATGCTGTAAAGGGATGTCTCGACTCGAAAAATGTTTACTTTTCTATTGAAAGAGCAGTATCTCGACTCGAATTTAGTCAGGAAAATTTTGTCTCGACTCGACTCTGCGCATCTCTAAGGATGGATAGTTTGAAGAGCCCAGGATTCCAAAGCTACCGGCGTAAACAATTATTCCATTACGCAACATCTATTTGAGATACAACCATTATTATACACTTCATTTTCACAAGCTTCTTCTTATAATAACTATATCGATTTCCTACTTAAATTCAATTATAGATAATTGTTTCTTATGTAGCAGCTAATATTCATGCTATACAGTATAAAACAAGTACACATTCAATGTAAATAAATAAAAATGAAAGATATTACAAATTACTGGCATTGCGATTTAATCCGATTTTAAGCAGTACATGTTTTCTAAATAATTGTTCAAATTGCTTTATAAGAATCCAGATTATGAGGTACCCTAAGTTTTTGTTATGCAAAAAAATACAAGCATATATATATATATATATATATATATATATATATATATATATATATATATATATATATATATATATATATATATATATGTGTGTGTGTGTGTGTGTGTGTGTGTGTGCGTGTGTATGTGTGTGTGTATTTTAGGGGACTTCCGGGTTTGATCCCCCCGAAATTTTATGTTTATTGAAATAAAATATTGTAAAGTGAATGAAATATCTTCTAGAATTTTCACATTTCCAAGAATGAACTTAGCAAAGCCCCCCGAAATATTTATATATGGATAATTTTCAATTTGGACGTGCGGTTTAGGTATTCAACTGTGTTCACATTTCTCATTTTTAGCGTTTTTCGTATATGAATTATGGACATGGCTGTCTAGTAAATGTGACAGGGGTTTGAAAAGTGACAGTTTGTCGGATAATGTGTTTCCAATCACTTCATAGTAGAAATTTATATTTATAAAATGTTCTCAAATATTTTTTAAAAAAGGAAGAAAATCTTTCCGACTGGAAGCTGGAACCGTCGCCCTTCGTTTCAAAAATGTCAGTAGCAGTACTAAACTTACAAGAGATTGTGTTATAATATTGATAATAGAATCGCTCCAGCACAGGTTCCAACTTGGAGTTTTAAATATCCATTTTCTGTCGTTTTCAGCAATTTCTACTTAAGATAATGTTTGATTTTGCATATGGGAACTGTGCATGAGGTGTGCAATCAATATTAATCTCAGAAATAAGTAGTTTGATTTTGTTTTTATATTTTCACATCGCTCGGATGACAGTATGATTTGTAGCTAGTGTCTATATAAAGAACGGCGGGAACATGCAATTCCCTGTGTATATATCTGCGGGAATTGTGACGGATCTAGGCTCACTTTTTCGGACTTTGTTTCTAAACGAGTTTCCAGCCTTTTGTGAACAGGTGTGTACTGTTATTTCCAGTATCCTTGAACGACACGGAGAGAAACACAGATACATTTAATATTTCAAAGCCTCTCCCACCGGGAATCGAAACTGAGATCCCGCCTACTGAACAATCTGATGGGTGGATTACCTGGTTCGTTCCCAAGGCAAGTAAGCTTGAGACTGACAACATCGTGCTCGTGGGTTTCTCGGGACACTCCCACTTTCTCATTCCATCAAATCGTCCATTATAATTCACTTGTTTCAATCATAGTCTTCCTCAACCAAACATTTATTATCGATGGACATTAAACGTAAAGATTTATTTTTCAAGCTGCTAACAATATATATATATATATATATATATATATATATATATATATATATATATATATAGAAAAAACATGAGGAAACGTAATTCCATTCAAAAGTGAAACTGCAGACTCAGAATACCTTAACCTAAAACAAAACCATCATATATCGTTAATTAATATGTCGTTAATTATATTAATCTTTTACGAGATAATTATTATTATTATTCCTGAAGATTTGATTTTTCAAATATTGAAACATCCGAGTATTCAAATATCTGAATATAATAAAACGTGTGTCATCGCTGATTAATCACCATCAAATTCCTTACGTAAATAAAAAATTTCCCGACGTGAATTCGATGCAAAAACCTCCAGATTACTGGTCAAGCGCCTTGACCACTGAACCACAATCATTACAGTGTAAATGATTTGTCTTTAGTCTGGTTACGTTAGGTTTCTTTGCCTCCGCTTGTAAAGTTGTATGTTATTTTTCTTTGTTTCAAAAAGTTTTTCGTATTTCTTTTATGATGATATAAGTTAATAATCTTCGGCAAAGTTTATATTAATAATATGAGTTATTCTAAAAACCTTTGGTTAACAAGTTTGTTTCTTCTCCACACGAAACTACAGATATGACAGATTTAATTCTCATACTCTGCATGTGTTTCAAAGTAGTCGCCATTACCTGGTCAAAGACTTATGTCCGCCACGATACATTTGCCTTTTTTCACTATGAGGTACACTTGCAAACAAAATGAAAACAATGTATGACAAAACAAGACAAAACTGACAAAAAATTGTGGCTGTCCCAGTTAGTCTTCCACTATTTTTTTTTAAATTTCAAAACAAAAATTGACTTCAATTTTCAAATCCAAAAAATTTCAAAAAAATATTTTCGGACTTTTCTCTTGTTGAGAACACCTAACATATTTTTTTTCCATGAAAATCGGCTGAGTCGTTCAGGAGAAAAAGTAATTTCAATTTTCCTTCCCCCCTCCTAACACCCCTCCAAAAGCTCTTGGAGGCTCAAAATTTTGAAAACTGAGTTTCTCGTAAATGTTAATCGATACTGTAAATTTGGTGCAGATATGCTGCGAGGCCGTTTCCACATGCCTATTCCGCTTGGCCCTTTACTACAATGACGGACTGATCAAATTATTTGAAACTATGTTGATAATATTGTTTACAGCCAACTGTCCAACAACCTTTCTACAAAGAAAACGTGGATAAATAAATGACTTGAAAGTACTGTTTGCCACTAGTCATTTTATGTCATTTTCACTATCGTTGTGAAAATGACATAAACACTTCTGAATCCTGCATTGTTATTTTTCTGCATGGAACTGACTGATTTCTACATTACGTTGCATTGCAGCTATTTTCAAGAATGATGTCTTTTTGTTGAGGAAAGAATTCACGCTACACTACTGTGGGTTCAAAACCGAGTGCGTCGAACAGGAGTCATGTGGTTTAACCACTACACTACATACAAGTTGTGTTATGTTTCGAGAAGCTTGGTTGCTATATTGTGAACTTACGAAGCTTTATTATCGTAATTTGTATATTGTGATTAATGTTAATTCTATTTCTTTACTACTGTTTCGTATTTTTCTCTCGCAGCAGAATTCAGAGTATTCTAAGAGAACGCGTTTATAGTATGATAAAATAGCTAACAAGGTGATTGTAAAATGATCCCTCGCTGTTTATGTGTAATAGAAAATTTTGTGCCTGGAAATAATTGAATATGGACGCTACGAAGTAGTTGTTTTGTAGTCGTATGGTTAGAGTTGCTGTCTTAAGTTCGAAGGTTTGATTCTGGATGTAGGCCTTTCTGTTATTTTTCTAATCGTTTCTGACATTGTTCATGTTCGTGAGAAAAAATAGTATACGTTTCAACGTGAATTGCAATTTGGAGGCAACAAGTAATGTGCTTATGTTTGTGGGAAAGTAGTACGATATTTTTAACAAATTATAACGATTATAAATTAAATGTGTCGCGGAGTGTCGTAATGGTATATTGGAAAACTCCTTGCTTTCCACGCAGCAGTCCTACGTTCAACTTTCTATTGTTTTATCCTTTTTGCAATTTAGTGGTGATATTTCACTTGGTTTTACTGTGATGCATATTTCTCTCTCATGAAATTCAATGGAGACATGAATTAGGAAGTACGGTCAGTGAAAGTGATTTTTTGAGAAACGTGACATATCCTAAGTTGCGAATACACAGACCTTGAATCACATAATATTTGAGGTAAAATAAAATCTTTGCAGGTTTACGTCCCACGTTATGCCGAGTAGGCTAAGAGAGACAGTGATGATGAAAATAATGAAATCATGGAATCAAAGGGGTGAGAGGAAACGGGAGAACCCCAAGAAAACCCAGCACACCGTGTTTGTCTACTACAGAGACCACTTGGCGCGAGATGGGATCGAACTAAAAACCCCACTTACAAGCGGTGATTGCTCTATCATTGTGCCATAGCGGCCCGCAGTACTTAATGTAAAACAGCTATTATTTAAGCACATTGCATAACTACAGTGAATACGTTCAATACTATAGTATTTAAGGAAATTTAATGTGTTTTCACACGTATCTAGAACAGTGTTTAATTCAGACATTTTCACCCGGGGGGAATGTCAACTCCTCGGGGGGAAGGTTGTTTTTCTGTATTTTTGCAAGAAAGCAGCATATTTAACAATTCCATTCACATGCACATCTTAGCTAATATTGAGACTTAGCTGATAAATATTCAATGTGAGATTATATTTAAAAAAAACAAACAATCGTTTAATTTTATCTAAAACATTAAATAAAGACTGGCAAAAATATTTTAGACTAAACTTTAACTGCTATTTACAGTAGCTATTTTAGTTATTTTCCCCCTATATTCAGTAGTTCCTGTTTGTTACTAATGTAAAAGTTTTTTAAATTAACTCAAATATTTTTTGTTCTAAAACAAACATACATAGGAATATCTTAACAAAAAGTAATCATTCTTTCTCACACTTCTGATTCTAAATCAAGTATATTAGCCTTGGTTTCTTTACTGCATACACATCAATAGTTTAGTTTACGAAATCTTCAGTAGGATTAGTGCCGTGTCGTGGAAAATCAGCGTTTGGGGCGAGAGTACACGACGAAACCTCCGTACATATGAGTGAGGTCCACAGACCAGCTGCGAAAGGTGATAAAATGTTAAAAAGTACGAGGGTCACTACGAAAGTTTTGAGATGTGAAATAAATTACATACTTAAAATCAATTTAATACTTACATTTTCTCAAAATATTCACCATTACACTGTACACACTTTGGCATCACTGCTTCCAAAAGTGGTTTTCGAGGATGCAAGTCTTGTTTTTCAAGTGTTGAAACTTCATTCTCGTAAGCCACTACAGCTTCTTCAGGGCTGCAAAATATCTTCCCACGCATGTGATCTTTTATCATGGTTAACAGAAAAAAATCACACGGGGCCAGGTCAGGGCTATACGGCGGATGAGTCATAAGTTTGAACTACGTAGATTCTAAAAACTGAATTGTGATGTTGGCCGTGTGTGCGGACGCGTTGTTATGATGAAGCAGGATCCCACGCAATCCAGTTCTTGGACGCCGTTCCTAAAGCTCCTGGAACACTTTTGTTAGGCAAACAGTGTTGTACCACTGAGCAGTAACAGTCCTTTGTTCTCCAAGTGGAACAGTTGTAACATGACCAGATTTGGAGAAGAAGGTTGCGACCATTTTCTTCCCCACACTTCGCGGTCGCTTCACTTTCGTGGGTGGATTTTCGTCTGGAAAGATCCAAATTGTAGACTGGCGTTTATTTTCAGGGTCAGATTGATAGATCCAAGTCTCATCACCAGTAACAATGTCAGAGACGCGTCGAGAATTGCCTCCATCAAATCTTGCAAGCATTTCTTCACACCAATCAAACGCATGTGCTTCTACTGTTCAGTCAAAGTGTGAGGCACCCAACGAGATGAAACCTTCCTGAGCCGAAGATGATCATGAAGAATTTCTGTTACTGCTGGCGATCCAATGTTCACTGTAGATTCAATGTCCCTGAAAGTTGTTCGAGGATTTTCTCGAATCATTTGTTCCACAGGGGCAATGTTTTCATCTGACACAGCTGTTGCCGTACGACCAGCTCTCTTTTCATCTTTAAGCGATGTCCGGCCTCTTCTGAATTCACCAAACCACCGAAACATTGTAGCACGGGAAGGAGCAAGGTCCCCAAATGCCCTCTGCAAACGGTCAAGGCTTTGTGTCTCGTTCAAACCACCTTTGAAATCCTAAAGGATCATTGCCCGAAAATGTTCCCTTTCGAGCTCCATTCTAGACAGCCAAATACTGCTCACATCAACAAACAAATGAAGGCGATACGGCCACGCCGATAAGCGATGCGAGTTGAAACTTACTTCGCTTCTTCGCTCTGGGTACCACTACCGAACGCAATTGTTGGAATTCAAATACTGTGCTACAACAATGCGTATCTCAAAACTTTCGTAGTGGCCCTCGTAAACCCTGCTTTTCCTTGATATTGAGCACTTTTTATTACATTTTTCCTTTTATTTTATATATGTGCACATGCCCACATATGCACATGTGTTTCATTCCCTCTTTTTTCTTTCCTTCTTTTCTTTTCTTTTTCCCTCCCGAATCGTGCGCCCCTTTCTTCGGATCCCGGGGCCGTCGCTCCGCTTGCCCCTCCTTCGTCACCCTCAATAGCAATCTTTTACTTATATACTACTATTATATTGATAAACTCTATATAAATCTTTAACCCAAGAGAGATAACTGTTCCTTCCTGATCCCTCTAAATGACGCCCTCTGAATCTCACCCTTTAACTGACTTATTTTTAGTGAAAGAAAGGTGTGTTTACTTTAACAATTGTAAAACACATTTACGCTTGTTACTTCCGATGCAAGAAATGTGATTTAGACACTGTATTCCAAATAATGCAAAAACTGTACATTTTCAAGAACTGAAGTCTGCTGACATCAGAGATCATATGGAGTGATCAAACGATCTTCCCTATCTTTCCTTTTCTATCTCAATCTGTGCTAGTGCTACCTACTAATATATAATATAGACCGAGAGTATACTACATATTAAAATACAAACCTTTCTTCAACAGTTGACAATTTCATGTTCTGTCAAACTGGGTCATAGCGTTAAGAAATACAGGTTTTATTGACTATTTGATATTATATCTTAGATGTTACATGTTTAATATTTATATAGAATGGGTCTGCGTCATTTATATGTATATTGAGAGATCGGATTTCGTCTGCACGTGAAAGGAAAGAAAAACAAATAATTCGGTGAAGTAATTTCTACATTTGTGACTGAAATTTTGGGAGTTTCTCCGGGGGGAATGAATTTTCTTCGAGAGGGACATTCCCCCCGGGCTACTCCCTGAATTCATCCCTGATCTAGAAAGAACCGAAATTATTTTGCAAATCCAGAGTGGGGACAACTTCGACCCCCGCAGTGGAATCCCATTGTCCCACTTTTCCCCCTATATTTATGCTAATTACGTAGGCATGCCTAAGCTATTCAAGTGTTGTTGCTTCACAGATTCATATTATTGATTATCATATTAATTCAACTCCAATTTAGGGGAACTTTGTGGTATTTGTTATAAACGTACCCACTGGGAACTTGTGGATTTGTAATCCATTTGTCTCGGAACTATTCTCAAGACAGAAAGTGCAACAAAACCTTATCTCAACTTTTATATTTTTTTACAAAGTTTGAGGTCAACACACCCCGAACCCTTCCCCTGGTTATCCCTTGCTCCCAAAGATTCTTTTAGTGTCTTACCACTTCAGTAAATTTCTCCTTGGTAATATATACGTATGATAAATTTGTATGAAATTCCTCCAGGGGTCTGTGGTGTATCGTACGTCTGTGGTGTATCGTATTAGTTACGTTTCTGCACTATATTTAAACGTATGGCACTAGGAATCAAATATTATAGTACCACCCGACTGCCGTCGCTGTGCAAAATTTCATCATAATTTGACTTAGGACAATGAGTGGAATTTACGTTGTAAGATTTGAAATCAAATTTGTCATATTGCAAGTAAATAAAATCATATAATAAGAAGTCTGATGTTTGAAAATAAATTCGGCTCAAACTGCCTGAGATTACATATAAGTCTTAACAGAACTTGTGGAATGCTCAGAATAAATGTTGCTAAAAAACAATGTCCTTTGGGTGGACCCGAACCCGTGATCCTATATGTAGAAGTCCAGTACCCTAACCACTCATCTAAGAAACCTAACGGAAAGTGTTCCTTTGTTTAAAATTATAACCGAAGGGCACTATTATGTGTAGGACTCTCTCTCTTATGTTTCACAAATATCACATGTTTCGGACATTTTTGAATATTAGCTATGCTTTATGTATGATTATTTGGTAGTAGTTTTTAGCAGACCGTTCTTCCAAATAAATCGTAAGTAACACAGTAGTAACCAATGTTTTGTTTACTGATTTTCTGGAGGGGAAAGAAATTAGACTCTTGGCCAGCTCTTGGCAACTTAAAATTTGCGGTTCCCCTCCTGGGCCAGGGGTGACCATCCCTCCAGGTGCTTGGAAAAATCAGGTATATCTTGAGGTTTTGGTTTGGAGGCGGTATTAACTGTAGCAAATGAAGTTTCGTCACTGCAATTCCATTATCCGACATTTTCTCCCTATGGATATGTGCCTGTCTTTACAGGTATTTCTTTAGCTTATATCAGTAACAAATTTACAAGAAACCCTTTTTTATTAATCTCGGAATTGGGGGAGAGGAGTAGAGTTTTTAAGCATATATATAATGAACAGTAGCTTCTTTTTTTCTAATAAGTTACAGTATAATTCTCAAATAAATATGAATAACTTGCCCGACATTTACATTTCAGTTGCTATTTTCTTCCATTCTCTATTTAAAACGTATCTATTATGATGTTTTTTTGTTTCTTATCCCATATTGCTGGAACATTCCTCACTAGTTCTATTAATATGTCTTTTATAATCAAATTTAACAGTGCAGCAAAACCTCTCGAGTATAGACATACAGAATCCTCTGCAGACGAAATTTTAAACAAATGAAGACTAATCCTTGCAGCGCTTTAAGGAGAACCAAAGAGAACATGAGTCATAGCAATGCTTCCGCTGAACATCGATGTAAAAACAAACTCGGTTGTTTATCATCGCGACCACTGATTCACTCTAACAGTGGACCTCTAGGTCGCGATGTAGCGTACATATTCCGCATGAGCATACCCATTTGAATCCACGTGTTTGTGCCAGTATCGAGAGTGACACCTCGACCTCGATTTCGAGGTTTCTTCGGTATGTTTCTACCCTTGGGCCTTATTTTAACAACTTGTGCAAATGTCCGGAAGTTCCAGATCTCGTGGCTACGCCACTGCTTGGTAGCATGCATTCTTCCTAAACATCATCAGTCTCTCTTCACTTCCACTTTCAGGCATAATTTTATTTTTTCAAGCCAAAGAGAATACATTCGTTCTCTTTCGCATTTGGCGTTCTTAAAAATAAAATTATGTTATAATTAACTTCGATTTTGCCATTTTTAATGTAAATTTCTGTCCCCTCCTCCACAAAACAAACCTCATGGGCGCAACTTGCGTGTATGGTCCCCTCTGCTTCAAATATAAAAACTGAATTTGGATATTTTCTGCAAGACAATTAGCGAGATATAGAATTCCATATCCAGTATTTCTGTGTACTTGGTACTGGAACTAATAGAATTGGAAGTAATTGTTTTGTGTAAGTATAATTGTGCAGAACAGCCATGGATAAATGTTTTGTGCTGCTATATTTAAATGTATGAAAATTGTTAGGAAAGTTTCTAGAGGGTGGAAAATATTCTTCCCACGCTGGGAAAACAGTAAAGTTAGTGCTAGGGAAAGAAAAATTAGAGACGGGGAATTTCCTTTGCTTTCCCACTTACAAATAAACGTTTTGTAAGTAACAAACGTTTTCTGTCTGAAATGTGACTGCCGTTCATTCTGTGTGGCTCCGTGGATGAGTTAGTAGAGTCGTTGCCTGATTATCTCGAGTTTTATGGTTCGAACTTTCTTCAGGGCAATTCGACTTTTTTCATTGTTTGTTTCCCATATTTTAAGATGTTTCTACCCCACCGTAATCATCTGATGGTCTCAACTGAGTTCTCCACTAGAATTGAACAATTGGTAGTGGGATGCTCTCAAGTTCGGGTGAGCTTTTACATGTCTACTTACCAAATCAAACTTTTCACCAAAATATGGATGCTATCCGATCATTTTGTCTCAAATTCTAAATTTGCGCATGTTATTGTACCTCTCTCTCATCATATTTGCATCTCTCGTTCTCCAATGTCATCAGCTATGGCATGTGATGGCTTGGGATCAAAATTTGAAATCATAAAAGTGCTATACCAATGGGCTCACTCTCACTAAGCATTTGATTAAATGTATGTGTTTTCACACTGAAGGAGGAGGGGGGATATCCGCTCTTCCTACCCTCCTGAAGTGACATAATATTTATTCACAATCTGCAAAGTTATTTCAGATCAAACGACTGAAAGAGTGTTCATTCCAACAGCAATAGGATTGGACTTTAATTTTATGTTTCAGTTTATCTCCACAAATAGGACAAATATCAAGTAATATGGTTGCCATAAGAACTAGACATCTAAGATTCATTTCATTTGGAAAAACGATGCTGTAGACGATAGTGGGAATTTCGCCCAAGTGTACGGGAATTTTCAGTGCCTAGCGATTATGCCACCCGCCTTCTTTTAAAGTTAAATCGGTTGCAATACTTCTCGGCAAATGCTTCGGACTCAACTGATGGAGCACTTTAGCCGTAAACCTCCATATGGCTGTAACATCCAGAAGTGTCCCTTACTGTACATATTTGCTCCTAAATCGTATATATGTTTGACATTCGATGATATCAATAAAACGGAGAAGTTACTCATTATTCCCTATTCTGTAATAGTTACTCGCATTGGTATCAATAAAAAGAGAACTTAGCACTACTCATCTTGGCTGACCTTGGAGAAGCCCCGCCCTTTTGGAGAAACCACACCTCTATTCTCGAGCCGAGTATCTACTCCTTGTTTGATATCTATAAAAATCAATGACTCCTCTGTGATGTTAGTAAATTCTCCAAATTTGTGGAGCAAGCTAAATAGGTGACTCCGTGCGAAATATGGCAGAGTATATGTTTGTTTTACTACGTAGAAAAACTTATAAACTGCATAGAAATGTTGGAAATGGAGATTACAAAAAGCATTATAAGTTTATGAAAGAAAATGTAGAGTGGTTAGCACAACATTTTTTAAGGAGAATCAACCGAAATTCGGGGTGGTCCATTACGTAATGATGAAAAGATGCGGGTTTTCTTCAAGGGCGCCGATCCTGTGGGGGCCAGATGGCCCGGGCCCCCCAAAGCTCATGTGGGCCCCTATTGTATTTATGAATATACAATATTTGGCATAATTAGAGTGCAATTTGTCTTAAAATCCTGAAATATATACATTCTGCATCTGAATGCCCCCCCCCCCAAATTTACAGAGAAATCGGTGCCCTTGGTTTTCTTGCGTTACGTGAGTGATCCGGGATTCCAGGTCGGAATGTCAGGGGATTCTGGTGTGGCTCAAAATACTGTGTCTATGACTACCTGAAAATGGATTGTTTCCGGAAATGTACGTAATATGCAAACAACAAAGGCAGAGTGGCAAGAACAATATACATTTCCGGGTGCTATCGGAACACTTGACTATACAAAAGTGGCATTAAAGAAACCTAGTATTTTGGAGAGTAATACGTTAATAGGATGTGCTATTTCGTGGCTAAGCGGTTAGCGTACATGCCTTTGACATAGGAGACCCGCGTTCGATTGCCGGCAGGAACTCATGTGGTTCGGATTCCACGTTAATCAGTGGGTTTCGTCTCATATAGGCACACTACTGAAAAGGACGTTAAACTAATAATCAATTCAACTCAACGTTGATAGAAAGAGTGTATACATGAGAATGTATTTTGTTTATGTCAAGGCGAAAGGGGACACGTATGGTGTGGAAAACACAATCAGTTGGACGTGCTTTATGACGTGAGTGGCTGGACTTTTTTTGAAAGAAAACAAAGGAGTCAAGTGTCTGATTTCGTTCTTAAAGCCAAACAATCTACAAAGACCTTGGACAACACGTGATATGTGCTTGTCGTGTTAGTCTTGATATTGCTGGATTCGAATCAACATCTATCAGCTCAAATAGATTCATTCCCATGGTTTCAGTATTACTTTCTTCTTTCTCGTTTTTTTTATGTTTCTTCTTTTTTATTTTTGTTTTATTTGATATTTCTCGAATATTAAAGATTCTCTTTTGAATTTGTGTCTCAATCGTAGATGTATTTGATATTTCGTTGCATTTCACTGTAATTACCTTCAAAGTTTCGGCTTTACTTCGTTTACTTTCTCGTAGCTGTGACTTTGAAAGTACCACTGGAAACTCTTTTACAATATCCACAAATGAACTTTGATTGAAGCTGTCGTTGGTACTTGCCCGTTTCATGGCTTTTAAGATACTACACCATAGGTTAAAAATAACCAAATGACCGCGCGACGGATGGGAGAAATGAGTAATCAATTCTTTTATTGATACGACTCACTACTACGCGCAGAAGAAACGCGAGTGAACGTTCATAAATCTGGAGCAGTCTAGGAGGGAGGAGATGTAGTTACTCCGATTCATGAGTAGGACTTCTCAGGAGTAGTTACTTATTTTTATTGATATCACCCATTGTAGGTTTAAATAATATTTCTGGCTTTAAGCGTTGTGTATTCCAATGTTCTATATCTATTATTTGAGTCTGGATTAGAAATACAACATTATAGCCGTTGTTATATAACTGCTTAGCTAGTAATTAGTTGTAGTACCTATATATTGTGTACTAGTAAGAGGCACTAGACTATTATGATGGAGTAAACTTTACAAAGAAAGTAATGAAAGGATGATATAATGGCTATTTAGAAAACGTCAAGGACACTGGAGTGCTATTTCAGACCAAAAAATTAAAATAACATAAAATTAATCTTGTCACTGCACTCTCCAAATGGCAAGTATTCAAACAAAAATGTTAAAATAAATCTTGCGTAGGGGTCATAGCCTCCTAGGCTCCCTTGGTTTAGGGAATGACACGAATATACGTAAACTGTTTGTAGGACATATTCCTAAATAGTTTCCTATGTTCTTAGCAGCATATGTGTTTAATAAAATCTTAAATGACTTGTTCCCAGACTATCTCGTTTCATTGAAGCGAGTATCTAGAAAAATCAACTAATCATTAAACACCCCTTAGAATTAGGAAACGTAGGAATATTTTGGTATAGAATAAGAAACCCTAGTTGGTAATTGTCTTTGTAGGGAAATAACTCCTGGCTACAAAGAAGAATCACCTATAACTTAAGAGTAAGAGCGATCTAAGCTGAAAAGTCGACGCCGTGAACTAGAAACGAAAGGAGCCTGGAACACATGCATAAGTATAATGTATATTTATTTTTCTTTGTTTATTCGCTTTCTGTTTAAATAAGTTGTAAAAATTCTCTGTGATACTTCATAAAGCACAGATAGCAGAATCCTTTGATTGGAAAGAGGAAAGTGTATTGGCAAAATTACAATTGGATAGTAAATCACCACACTAATATTGTGTTTCTTCTTGATTAAAGAGCGTCTAGCATGCATTTGACAGAATAATTGGAAAATGTTTCTTTTTTAAAGACTAATTGGAAGTGGTATTATAAAATAAACTACTTTGGAAATTTCTGATATATGTTAGCATATGTCTTCCTAAGTTGGCAATTTGAGATGCAATTACGCGGAAAAAAGGTTTAATGACTTGATTGGTAATTCGAATCGTAAAGAGAAGAATGAGGACAGAATAGTTTATTGTTGTGCTCTCTTTCTCACTAGGAATGTTTACACTAAACTTATAAGAAAAACAAAAAGATTTAAGTCCCTGAGAATAAGCAACTTATAGTAGACAGAAGATAACGCTTATCTAAACGACGAAGGATCACTCTCCCTTCCTGTGGTTGGTCACTGACTAAGTCAAGGTGAAGTGAAAGCATTAGCCGACATTAGAAGAACTCAACGCCTTTCGATCCATTTAACACAGAGAAAAGTCTACATTCGCGGTGAAAAATGTCTGTCTGTTTCTATCTCCTTGCAAATAAATTCAGTCATACAATGCTGTTGAAATCCTACTAGTCGTAGTTGACTCCGTTACTCAAACTGAAGCCCGAAACCCATATAGCCAAACTCCCCAATAAGAAATTGGTTTATCCACAACCACTCACCTACAGTCGCTTCGATACCTATCTGCCTATTGAGTCACGGATGTTCAGTAAAGGCCTTCATTTTGACAACCCAGCCACTCAGTGCCTAGTTGGGGATGCAAAGTTGAGTGCCACTGGATGCCTTCCACTCACCATCTAGAATGAGTGGGATAAAATTTGATAATCATTTGCGAGAGGTTTCTTATTGGGGATAAAATCAAATAAAGATACGTCCACTTCATTAATTTGATATCACTGTATTTCTTTGAATTATGAGTTTACTGTAAAATTTCATAAAGCATGTAATGACGGATATTAAGAACAATTTGCCAGACGGGTATAGAAACGGTCAAGTATTGAGCCTTTGAGCCCTGAGTCGGTGCAACACATACCTGGATAATCTGGTGTAGTTCCCACGATGCTCTGGCGTCGAACTTAGCTCCTCTATGCTGAATCTCCTTACTGCTGAATTACGAGGACGAGCATTGAGGTATGACTCCTCTCAATTGCTTCTCCTAGCGTGATGTTCTACGGTGTTAGAATGATGTATACGAAGTATTTCCTTCTGCTGTCATCTGGCTGACTGGCGACTATAAACTTGGTTCTCCAAGAACTCGAACCAAAGACTGATCACTCAGACTTGATCTCTAAAACTCGCTCCCTAGGACTTGATCTCTAGGACTTGATCGACGGCACTCCCAGGACTTCATCATGAACCTCTCTCATCCTCTGGTTTTGTTCAGCTTCGTCCAATCTCCGTCGTCTGCTTGTCGTCTGCTTGCGGCACGTGCGACACCGTTTCCACATGGAGAGACAAATTCCTTCCATGTGTCAAGACTCAAAACTGCAATCCTCGACACACTCTGATTTCCCGATTCTAAGCAATTTCCGCATATCCGTAATTTCGTGAAATTCGTGAAATCTTACAGATTCACTTTGTACAATGTATAGAATCTGGCTAATGCGAAGATAGACGCATTGTCTACATTTCCTTCCTACATTGCCAGACTCTTACCGAAGACATTCTTATTCACATTTATTTACAACAAACTGCTGACACAAACATTAGCAACATTGTGCAGCTTGCATTATAATATCATACACAACATTTAATTACCTTAACCTTAATAAATGATTTCTATGACGTAAACATTAAAACAGAATCAAAAATATACAAAATAATTTACTCGAAAAACGAGTGCTGCTACATGGCCCCCCTTAAAATCTTGGTTGCTTCGCAAACCAAAGTAGACCTCGTAAGAGGGCGATTTTCCATAAACACCCTGTACAACATATAAACTGAATCAGTGTTAAAAGATAAATATAAATTTGAAATTAAATAAAATATGTATAATTGTGCAAAATAGTTATATAGACAATAATTAATATTCCTTCACCTAAACTATTAAAATACATATATATTTGAATCTTTAATATTTACTTAATTCCTATAATTCTAAAATACAAAAACTTCAAAATGTAATCTGGCAAAGTATATGCTCACGACATCTAGTGAGTTTTCGATGAACTACTCATGTTTATATAATGAGAAAAATATCTAATTATATATTTTATATTTTATTTAGGTTTAATGTCCCACGAGTATACTGTAAGGCTACAGTGTACAGTGAGGGACACTTCTGGAAACAAATGCAGAGTATGAGAATTAAATCTGTCATATCTGTAGTTTCGTGTGAAGAAGAAACAAACTTGGGAACCAAAGGTTTAACAACAACTCATGTTATTAATATAAACTTTGCCGAAGATTATTAACTTATATCATCATAAAAGAAATACGAGAGACTTTTTCATAGGAAGGAAATAACATACAACTTTGCAAGGTATTCGTTGTTGGGTCTTATAGTCGCGGGTTCAATTCCCGTTAAGGGTCCATTAAAATTTTACTTGAACTAGAATTTATTTGCATGAATCGTCCGTCTTCTTTAGCCTAAAGGGCTTAAACGTTTAGAAAAGTATATGGTAAAAATGAAATAACTAATAAGACAGTAATAATGCTATTAATCTGTATCTATCTACATAGGATATAAATGAAAAAGACGTCGTCTATCAGAACAAAAGATGGCTTAACCGTTTGAAATTATTTTTATTAGTTAACACTTTCACCTACCTCTGACTCATGGGCAGCCGAAGGGGGCAGGGCGGGCCGTCCTCTGACTCACGAAATGTATACAAACAGAAATACCAAACATAATATATAGCAACCATGAAGATAGGCCCTCGTAGAACATTTTAGGGTGCCATGCACGTACTGGCTTGTTGTCACGCCATTTTTATTAAAATGTGTATCCTAACAGACGAGAGGAGTCAAAAGTTATGCCAAAAATAAAATAGCTCACATTTGTGAGATGAAACTTGACCCCATGCCGTTAACGTCTCCAATATCTAGTGGCCCACTTGCCGGTAAATATCGATCGTCGATATAACGACGCATCGAAAGATTGCCGCTAGTGTGTCCCTGGCGGCAGGGTTTCATCGAGTCGAAACATCTAGAGTAGGGCTATTGCAGCTACCACCGCGTAGCGGCGATGACTTCTTTTCGGTCCGCCTTTCGATTCGTCGCGGAGAATCGGCGAAGGGACCGAAACGACTTATCGCCAGTCATATACATGCGTTTATTATTATATATTTGTTTTCCTGACGAATGTTCCTAAAGTGAACTCCGGGGTCAAGAGTAACACATGCTTCTACATCATAAGGTTGCTGTTTCACGCCATTCCGGGAAAACTTTGTATATAGTTTGTAAGTGCTCTTAATGTAAATGAATCATGCATATAGGCTATTTAACATATTTTGGTGCAGGGGGCGCGGTGGCTCAGTGGTAGATCGTTTACCTTCGGTGTTTGGGGTCCCAGTTTCGATCCCAGCTCCCGCCGTGTGGACTTTGTGGTGGACAACCACCGTGCACGTGGGTTTTCTCGGGGTTCTCCTGTTTCCTCCCACTTTGATCATTTCACTCACTTATCACCGTCCCCTTTAGCCTAACCGGCATAACCGTCGGACGTTAAACTTAAAGATTTCATTTCATTTTATTTTGGTGCAGCAATTTGTAATTCATTGGTATTTCGTCGCGTCTCTGCCACCGGTGGCCCACTGGAGGAAATAATTTTCAAAACGGAAGTGGGCCCACCGCAGATCGTTGCAGTGGGGACATCAATTTTTGGCGAGGCTAGTTACCCATCGATGAACCACCGACGCTTACGATACGGGGTAACTCTAAATAAAATTTAAGTAGGAAATCACTATAGTTGCTATAAGAACTAGTTTTTGAAATTGGACTGTGTAATATTGGTCTTTTGAGGCAAACATTTCCTAACTTCAACTTCGAGAATCTTCGGGAAACAGTAAACCAAAGATGGTAGGTTCGAAGCTACAATCCAACGTTCGCAATCGAAAACATTCTGTAAATCTGTATTTTCCTATTTTAAGTGTAATAAGATATGTTGATCCGTTATTAACTGTACTGTAGAAACAATTCATCATTGTAATACTTAAGGATAAAGTAACTGGAAATTATGTATACATGGGAGCACATGGTAGTTGCCTCAATCCAGCTATAATCAATGCCCTCAATTTCCTTCGTGCTGTTCACACCGATTTTCCTACAAGTTGTTACACAACGGTAATTAGTCTAGTTGTCTACGTGTCGAGCTGCTGAGCCAAAGGACGAGAGATCGAATCTCGGGGATGGACATGAAAATTTTTATTACTTGCAGAATTATACATTTCACCCATAATTAAATGAGCATTCAAACAGTTTGTGTTTCTGTGGAAAAGTAAGAATTTATTTCAAGTTAAACTTGTGAGCAGTGAAGCAAAACGAAGTGGGTTCATGGTTGTCCAAATACCTGATAATTTGAATAATTCATACGACACGTCTATAGTATGGAGTTAAAGAGCTTTCTGATACGTATAAAGAAATCTCACTGACCTAAAATAGGACCTACCAGAAGCTTCAACACCGCGTCTGCGTCACTTCGGTGAACGCTGTATCGAAACTTCCTGTATAAATGTCACTCACGTGACGTGTAGTTAGTCGATCTTACTTGGTTTGTTAGCTAACTATATTGAAGGGGTATGGACAAAAAAATATGCAAAATCTATTTTTCAATTTAGTTAGGAAACGACGAAAATGTGACGCCCTTATGTTTCAGAATTGTTGAACTTTGGGGTGGGGGGTAGATTTCACACATCTGCTGTAAGTAGTGACTACTACTGTTAACCATTGCTTTCTTTCATTTTGCATTTACACATCGTATACTCTTTCAAGTTCGGTTCCACATGCATTTCCATTTAGTTTCATATATTCTGTTCGATTAAATACACATTCCTCAATCTCTTATAATATGTAAAAATTAACAAAACGGTTCCCTTGCTTTCTTTCTAATAATGATGATTTATATTTCAAGATAGTTAATTTTAAATAAACTTGCAACCATTTTTTTTAATTACTACGAGCATAGAGTTCTTCCTCATTGTGAGTTAATATATATTCTTCAGTGTTTACATTCTAATAATAATACATGTTTATGCCAAACTTACATATAATTGCAGTATACGAAGGTTAAGAGTGTAATAAAACAGTGCAAGAAAATACCTTACTTCAATCTGTATCGTAGATTACAATTATCGTTAAAAGAAATTGAATATTCGCATCCAAAATTGATTTCATCTAGGTAGCGTCGATAGGAATGCGCACGAGACAAGATTTCAGACCGCCTCGTCTCGACAATATGCTGTAAAGGGATGTCTCGACTCGAAAAATGTTTACTTTTCTATTGAAAGAGCAGTATCTCGACTCGAATTTAGTCAGGAAAATTTTGTCTCGACTCGACTCTGCGCATCTCTAAGGATGGATAGTTTGAAGAGCCCAGGATTCCAAAGCTACCGGCGTAAACAATTATTCCATTACGCAACATCTATTTGAGATACAACCATTATTATACACTTCATTTTCACAAGCTTCTTCTTATAATAACTATATCGATTTCCTACTTAAATTCAATTATAGATAATTGTTTCTTATGTAGCAGCTAATATTCATGCTATACAGTATAAAACAAGTACACATTCAATGTAAATAAATAAAAATGAAAGATATTACAAATTACTGGCATTGCGATTTAATCCGATTTTAAGCAGTACATGTTTTCTAAATAATTGTTCAAATTGCTTTATAAGAATCCAGATTATGAGGTACCCTAAGTTTTTGTTATGCAAAAAAATACAAGCATATATATATATATATATATATATATATATATATATATATATATATATATATATATGTGTGTGTGTGTGTGTGTGTGTGTGTGCGTGTGTATGTGTGTGTGTATTTTAGGGGACTTCCGGGTTTGATCCCCCCGAAATTTTATGTTTATTGAAATAAAATATTGTAAAGTGAATGAAATATCTTCTAGAATTTTCACATTTCCAAGAATGAACTTAGCAAAGCCCCCTGAAATATTTATATATGGATAATTTTCAATTTGGACGTGCGGTTTAGGTATTCAACTGTGTTCACATTTCTCATTTTTAGCGTTTTTCGTATATGAATTATGGACATGGCTGTCTAGTAAATGTGACAGGGGTTTGAAAAGTGACAGTTTGTCGGATAATGTGTTTCCAATCACTTCATAGTAGAAATTTATATTTATAAAATGTTCTCATATATTTTTTAAAAAAGGAAGAAAATCTTTCCGACTGGAAGCTGGAACCGTCGCCCTTCGTTTCAAAAATGTCAGTAGCAGTACTAAACTTACAAGAGATTGTGTTATAATATTGATAATAGAATCGCTCCAGCACAGGTTCCAACTTGGAGTTTTAAATATCCATTTTCTGTCGTTTTCAGCAATTTCTACTTAAGATAATGTTTGATTTTGCATATGGGAACTGTGCATGAGGTGTGCAATCAATATTAATCTCAGAAATAAGTAGTTTGATTTTGTTTTTATATTTTCACATCGCTCGGATGACAGTATGATTTGTAGCTAGTGTCTATATAAAGAACGGCGGAAACATGCAATTCCCTGTGTATATATCTGCGGGAATTGTGACGGATCTAGGCTCACTTTTTCGGACTTTGTTTCTAAACGAGTTTCCAGCCTTTTGTGAACAGGTGTGTACTGTTATTTCCAGTATCCTTGAACGACACGGAGAGAAACACAGATACATTTAATATTTCAAAGCCTCTCCCACCGGGAATCGAAACTGAGATCCCGCCTACTGAACAATCTGATGGGTGGATTACCTGGTTCGTTCCCAAGGCAAGTAAGCTTGAGACTGACAACATCGTGCTCGTGGGTTTCTCGGGACACTCCCACTTTCTCATTCCATCAAATCGTCCATTATAATTCACTTGTTTCAATCATAGTCTTCCTCAACCAAACATTTATTATCGATGGACATTAAACGTAAAGATTTATTTTTCAAGCTGCTAACAATATATATATATATATATATATATATATATATATATATATATATATATATATATAGAAAAAACATGAGGAAACGTAATTCCATTCAAAAGTGAAACTGCAGACTCAGAATACCTTAACCTAAAACAAAACCATCATATATCGTTAATTAATATGTCGTTAATTATATTAATCTTTTACGAGATAATTATTATTATTATTCCTGAAGATTTGATTTTTCAAATATTGAAACATCCGAGTATTCAAATATCTGAATATAATAAAACGTGTGTCATCGCTGATTAATCACCATCAAATTCCTTACGTAAATAAAAAATTTCCCGACGTGAATTCGATGCAAAAACCTCCAGATTACTGGTCAAGCGCCTTGACCACTGAACCACAATCATTACAGTGTAAATGATTTGTCTTTAGTCTGGTTACGTTAGGTTTCTTTGCCTCCGCTTGTAAAGTTGTATGTTATTTTTCTTTGTTTCAAAAAGTTTTTCGTATTTCTTTTATGATGATATAAGTTAATAATCTTCGGCAAAGTTTATATTAATAATATGAGTTATTCTAAAAACCTTTGGTTAACAAGTTTGTTTCTTCTCCACACGAAACTACAGATATGACAGATTTAATTCTCATACTCTGCATGTGTTTCAAAGTAGTCGCCATTACCTGGTCAAAGACTTATGTCCGCCACGATACATTTGCCTTTTTTCACTATGAGGTACACTTGCAAACAAAATGAAAACAATGTATGACAAAACAAGACAAAACTGACAAAAAATTGTGGCTGTCCCAGTTAGTCTTCCACTATTTTTTTTTAAATTTCAAAACAAAAATTGACTTCAATTTTCAAATCCAAAAAATTTCAAAAAAATATTTTCGGACTTTTCTCTTGTTGAGAACACCTAACATATTTTTTTTCCATGAAAATCGGCTGAGTCGTTCAGGAGAAAAAATAATTTCAATTTTCCTTCCCCCCTCCTAACACCCCTCCAAAAGCTCTTGGAGGCTCAAAATTTTGAAAACTGAGTTTCTCGTAAATGTTAATCGATACTGTAAATTTGGTGCAGATATGCTGCGAGGCCGTTTCCACATGCCTATTCCGCTTGGCCCTTTACTACAATGACGGACTGATCAAATTATTTGAAACTATGTTGATAATATTGTTTACAGCCAACTGTCCAACAACCTTTCTACAAAGAAAACGTGGATAAATAAATGACTTGAAAGTACTGTTTGCCACTAGTCATTTTATGTCATTTTCACTATCGTTGTGAAAATGACATAAACACTTCTGAATCCTGCATTGTTATTTTTCTGCATGGAACTGACGGATTTCTACATTACGTTGCATTGCAGCTATTTTCAAGAATGATGTCTTTTTGTTGAGGAAAGAATTCACGCTACACTACTGTGGGTTCAAAACCGAGTGCGTCGAACAGGAGTCATGTGGTTTAACCACTACACTACATACAAGTTGTGTTATGTTTCGAGAAGCTTGGTTGCTATATTGTGAACTTACGAAGCTTTATTATCGTAATTTGTATATTGTGATTAATGTTAATTCTATTTCTTTACTACTGTTTCGTATTTTTTTCTCGCAGCAGAATTCAGAGTATTCTAAGAGAACGCGTTTATAGTATGATAAAATAGCTAACAAGGTGATTGTAAAATGATCCCTCGCTGTTTATGTGTAATAGAAAATTTTGTGCCTGGAAATAATTGAATATGGACGCTACGAAGTAGTTGTTTCGTAGTCGTATGGTTAGAGTTGCTGTCTTAAGTTCGAAGGTTTGATTCTGGATGTAGGCCTTTCTGTTATTTTTCTAATCGTTTCTGACATTGTTCATGTTCGTGAGAAAAAATAGTATACGTTTCAACGTGAATTGCAATTTGGAGGCAACAAGTAATGTGCTTATGTTTGTGGGAAAGTAGTACGATATTTTTAACAAATTATAACGATTATAAATTAAATGTGTCGCGGAGTGTCGTAATGGTATATTGGAAAACTCCTTGCTTTCCACGCAGCAGTCCTACGTTCAACTTTCTATTGTTTTATCCTTTTTGCAATTTAGTGGTGATATTTCACTTGGTTTTACTGTGATGCATATTTCTCTCTCATGAAATTCAATGGAGACATGAATTAGGAAGTACGGTCAGTGAAAGTGATTTTTTGAGAAACGTGACATATCCTAAGTTGCGAATACACAGACCTTGAATCACATAATATTTGAGGTAAAATAAAATCTTTGCAGGTTTACGTCCCACGTTATGCCGAGTAGGCTAAGAGAGACAGTGATGATGAAAATAATGAAATCATGGAATCAAAGGGGTGAGAGGAAACGGGAGAACCCCAAGAAAACCCAGCACACCGTGTTTGTCTACTACAGAGACCACTTGGCGCGAGATGGGATCGAACTAAAAACCCCACTTACAAGCGGTGATTGCTCTATCATTGTGCCATAGCGGCCCGCAGTACTTAATGTAAAACAGCTATTATTTAAGCACATTGCATAACTACAGTGAATACGTTCAATACTATAGTATTTAAGGAAATTTAATGTGTTTTCACACGTATCTAGAACAGTGTTTAATTCAGACATTTTCACCCGGGAGGAATGTCAACTCCTCGGGGGGAAGGTTGTTTTTCTGTATTTTTGCAAGAAAGCAGCATATTTAACAATTCCATTCACATGCACATCTTAGCTAATATTGAGACTTAGCTGATAAATATTCAATGTGAGATTATATTTAAAAAAAAAAACAATCGTTTAATTTTATCTAAAACATTAAATAAAGACTGGCAAAAATATTTTAGACTAAACTTTAACTGCTATTTACAGTAGCTATTTTAGTTATTTTCCCCCTATATTCAGTAGTTCCTGTTTGTTACTAATGTAAAAGTTTTTTAAATTAACTCAAATATTTTTTGTTCTAAAACAAACATACATAGGAATATCTTAACAAAAAGTAATCATTCTTTCTCACACTTCTGATTCTAAATCAAGTATATTAGCCTTGGTTTCTTTACTGCATACACATCAATAGTTTAGTTTACGAAATCTTCAGTAGGATTAGTGCCGTGTCGTGGAAAATCAGCGTTTGGGGCGAGAGTACACGACGAAACCTCCGTACATATGAGTGAGGTCCACAGACCAGCTGCGAAAGGTGATAAAATGTTAAAAAGTACGAGGGTCACTACGAAAGTTTTGAGATGTGAAATAAATTACATACTTAAAATCAATTTAATACTTACATTTTCTCAAAATATTCACCATTACACTGTACACACTTTGGCATCACTGCTTCCAAAAGTGGTTTTCGAGGATGCAAGTCTTGTTTTTCAAGTGTTGAAACTTCATTCTCGTAAGCCACTACAGCTTCTTCAGGGCTGCAAAATATCTTCCCACGCATGTGATCTTTTATCATGGTTAACAGAAAAAAATCACACGGGGCCAGGTCAGGGCTATACGGCGGATGAGTCATAAGTTTGAACTACGTAGATTCTAAAAACTGAATTGTGATGTTGGCCGTGTGTGCGGACGCGTTGTTATGATGAAGCAGGATCCCACGCAATCCAGTTCTTGGACGCCGTTCCTAAAGCTCCTGGAACACTTTTGTTAGGCAAACAGTGTTGTACCACTGAGCAGTAACAGTCCTTTGTTCTCCAAGTGGAACAGTTGTAACATGACCAGATTTGGAGAAGAAGGTTGCGACCATTTTCTTCCCCACACTTCGCGGTCGCTTCACTTTCGTGGGTGGATTTTCGTCTGGAAAGATCCAAATTGTAGACTGGCGTTTATTTTCAGGGTCAGATTGATAGATCCAAGTCTCATCACCAGTAACAATGTCAGAGACGCGTCGAGAATTGCCTCCATCAAATCTTGCAAGCATTTCTTCACACCAATCAAACGCATGTGCTTCTACTGTTCAGTCAAAGTGTGAGGCACCCAACGAGATGAAACCTTCCTGAGCCGAAGATGATCATGAAGAATTTCTGTTACTGCTGGCGATCCAATGTTCACTGTAGATTCAATGTCCTTGAAAGTTGTTCGAGGATTTTCTCGAATCATTTGTTCCACAGGGGCAATGTTTTCATCTGACACAGCTGTTGCCGTACGACCAGCTCTCTTTTCATCTTTAAGCGATGTCCGGCCTCTTCTGAATTCACCAAACCACCGAAACATTGTAGCACGGGAAGGAGCAAGGTCCCCAAATGCCCTCTGCAAACGGTCAAGGCTTTGTGTCTCGTTCAAACCACCTTTGAAATCCTAAAGGATCATTGCCCGAAAATGTTCCCTTTCGAGCTCCATTCTAGACAGCCAAATACTGCTCACATCAACAAACAAATGAAGGCGATACGGCCACGCCGATAAGCGATGCGAGTTGAAACTTACTTCGCTTCTTCGCTCTGGGTACCACTACCGAACGCAATTGTTGGAATTCAAATACTGTGCTACAACAATGCGTATCTCAAAACTTTCGTAGTGGCCCTCGTAAACCCTGCTTTTCCTTGATATTGAGCACTTTTTATTACATTTTTCCTTTTATTTTATATATGTGCACATGCCCACATATGCACATGTGTTTCATTCCCTCTTTTTTCTTTCCTTCTTTTCTTTTCTTTTTCCCTCCCGAATCGTGCGCCCCTTTCTTCGGATCCCGGGGCCGTCGCTCCGCTTGCCCCTCCTTCGTCACCCTCAATAGCAATCTTTTATTTATATACTACTATTATATTGATAAACTCTATATAAATCTTTAACCCAAGAGAGATAACTGTTCCTTCCTGATCCCTCTAAATGACGCCCTCTGAATCTCACCCTTTAACTGACTTATTTTTAGTGAAAGAAAGGTGTGTTTACTTTAACAATTGTAAAACACATTTACGCTTGTTACTTCCGATGCAAGAAATGTGATTTAGACACTGTATTCCAAATAATGCAAAAACTGTACATTTTCAAGAACTGAAGTCTGCTGACATCAGAGATCATATGGAGTGATCAAACGATCTTCCGTATCTTTCCTTTTCTATCTCAATCTGTGCTAGTGCTACCTACTAATATATAATATAGACCGAGAGTATACTACATATTAAAATACAAACCTTTCTTCAACAGTTGACAATTTCATGTTCTGTCAAACTGGGTCATAGCGTTAAGAAATACAGGTTTTATTGACTATTTGATATTATATCTTAGATGTTACATGTTTAATATTTATATAGAATGGGTCTGCGTCATTTATATGTATATTGAGAGATCGGATTTCGTCTGCACGTGCAAGGAAAGAAAAACAAATAATTCGGTGAAGTAATTTCTACATTTGTGACTGAAATTTTGGGAGTTTCTCCGGGGGGAATGAATTTTCTTCGAGAGGGACATTCCCCCCGGGCTACTCCCTGAATTCATCCCTGATCTAGAAAGAACCGAAATTATTTTGCAAATCCAGAGTGGGGACAACTTCGACCCCCGCAGTGGAATCCCATTGTCCCACTTTTCCCCCTATATTTATGCTAATTACGTAGGCATGCCTAAGCTATTCAAGTGTTGTTGCTTCACAGTTTCATATTATTGATTATCATATTAATTCAACTCCAATTTAGGGGAACTTTGTGGTATTTGTTATAAACGTACCCACTGGGAACTTGTGGATTTGTAATCCATTTGTCTCGGAACTATTCTCAAGACAGAAAGTGCAACAAAACCTTATCTCAACTTTTATATTTTTTTTACAAAGTTTGAGGTCAACACACCCCGAACCCTTCCCCTGGTTATCCCTTGCTCCCAAAGATTCTTTTAGTGTCTTACCACTTCAGTAAATTTCTCCTTGGTAATATATACGTATGATAAATTTGTATGAAATTCCTCCAGGGGTCTGTGGTGTATCGTACGTCTGTGGTGTATCGTATTAGTTACGTTTCTGCACTATATTTAAACGTATGGCACTAGGAATCAAATATTATAGTACCACCCGACTGCCGTCGCTGTGCAAAATTTCATCATAATTTGACTTAGGACAATGAGTGGAATTTACGTTGTAAGATTTGAAATCAAATTTGTCATATTGCAAGTAAATAAAATCATATAATAAGAAGTCTGATGTTTGAAAATAAATTCGGCTCAAACTGCCTGAGATTACATATAAGTCTTAACAGAACTTGTGGAATGCTCAGAATAAATGTTGCTAAAAAACAATGTCCTTTGGGTGGACCCGAACCCGTGATCCTATATGTAGAAGTCCAGTAAACTAACCACTCATCTAAGAAACCTAACGGAAAGTGTTCCTTTGTTTAAAATTATAACCGAAGGGCACTATTATGTGTAGGACTCTCTCTCTTATGTTTCACAAATATCACATGTTTCGGACATTTTTGAATATTAGCTATGCTTTATGTATGATTATTTGGTAGTAGTTTTTAGCAGACCGTTCTTCCAAATAAATCGTAAGTAACACAGTAGTAACCAATGTTTTGTTTACTGATTTTCTGGAGGGGAAAGAAATTAGACTCTTGGCCAGCTCTTGGCAACTTAAAATTTGCGGTTCCCCTCCTGGGCCAGGGGTGACCATCCCTCCAGGTGCTTGGAAAAATCAGGTATATCTTGAGGTTTTGGTTTGGAGGCGGTATTAACTGTAGCAAATGAAGTTTCGTCACTGCAATTCCATTATCCGACATTTTCTCCCTATGGATATGTGCCTGTCTTTACAGGTATTTCTTTAGCTTATATCAGTAACAAATTTACAAGAAACCCTTTTTTATTAATCTCGGAATTGGGGGAGAGGAGTAGAGTTTTTAAGCATATATATAATGAACAGTAGCTTCTTTTTTTCTAATAAGTTACAGTATAATTCTCAAATAAATATGAATAACTTGCCCGACATTTACATTTCAGTTGCTATTTTCTTCCATTCTCTATTTAAAACGTATCTATTATGATGTTTTTTTGTTTCTTATCCCATATTGCTGGAACATTCCTCACTAGTTCTATTAATATGTCTTTTATAATCAAATTTAACAGTGCAGCAAAACCTCTCGAGTATAGACATACAGAATCCTCTGCAGACGAAATTTTAAACAAATGAAGACTAATCCTTGCAGCGCTTTAAGGAGAACCAAAGAGAACATGAGTCATAGCAATGCTTCCGCTGAACATCGATGTAAAAACAAACTCGGTTGTTTATCATCGCGACCACTGATTCACTCTAACAGTGGACCTCTAGGTCGCGATGTAGCGTACATATTCCGCATGAGCATACCCATTTGAATCCACGTGTTTGTGCCAGTATCGAGAGTGACACCTCGACCTCGATTTCGAGGTTTCTTCGGTATGTTTCTACCCTTGGGCCTTATTTTAACAACTTGTGCAAATGTCCGGAAGTTCCAGATCTCGTGGCTACGCCACTGCTTGGTAGCATGCATTCTTCCTAAACATCATCAGTCTCTCTTCACTTCCACTTTCAGGCATAATTTTATTTTTTCAAGCCAAAGAGAATACATTCGTTCTCTTTCGCATTTGGCGTTCTTAAAAATAAAATTATGTTATAATTAACTTCGATTTTGCCATTTTTAATGTAAATTTCTGTCCCCTCCTCCACAAAACAAATCTCATGGGCGCAACTTGCGTGTATGGTCCCCTCTGCTTCAAATATAAAAACTGAATTTGGATATTTTCTGCAAGACAATTAGCGAGATATAGAATTCCATATCCAGTATTTCTGTGTACTTGGTACTGGAACTAATAGAATTGGAAGTAATTGTTTTGTGTAAGTATAATTGTGCAGAACAGCCATGGATAAATGTTTTGTGCTGCTATATTTAAATGTATGAAAATTGTTAGGAAAGTTTCTAGAGGGTGGAAAATATTCTTCCCACGCTGGGAAAACAGTAAAGTTAGTGCTAGGGAAAGAAAAATTAGAGACGGGGAATTTCCTTTGCTTTCCCACTTACAAATAAACGTTTTGTAAGTAACAAACGTTTTCTGTCTGAAATGTGACTGCCGTTCATTCTGTGTGGCTCCGTGGATGAGTTAGTAGAGTCGTTGCCTGATTATCTCGAGTTTTATGGTTCGAACTTTCTTCAGGGCAATTCGACTTTTTTCATTGTTTGTTTCCCATATTTTAAGATGTTTCTACCCCACCGTAATCATCTGATGGTCTCAACTGAGTTCTGCACTAGAATTGAACAATTGGTAGTGGGATGCTCTCAAGTTCGGGTGAGCTTTTACATGTCTACTTACCAAATCAAACTTTTCACCAAAATATGGATGCTATCCGATCATTTTGTCTCAAATTCTAAATTTGCGCATGTTATTGTACCTCTCTCTCATCATATTTGCATCTCTCGTTCTCCAATGTCATCAGCTATGGCATGTGATGGCTTGGGATCAAAATTTGAAATCATAAAAGTGCTATACCAATGGGCTCACTCTCACTAAGCATTTGATTAAATGTATGTGTTTTCACACTGAAGGAGGAGGGGGGATATCCGCTCTTCCTACCCTCCTGAAGTGACATAATATTTATTCACAATCTGCAAAGTTATTTCAGATCAAACGACTGAAAGAGTGTTCATTCCAACAGCAATAGGATTGGACTTTAATTTTATGTTTCAGTTTATCTCCACAAATAGGACAAATATCAAGTAATATGGTTGCCATAAGAACTAGACATCTAAGATTCATTTCATTTGGAAAAACGATGCTGTAGACGATAGTGGGAATTTCGCCCAAGTGTACGGGAATTTTCAGTGCCTAGCGATTATGCCACCCGCCTTCTTTTAAAGTTAAATCGGTTGCAATACTTCTCGGCAAATGCTTCGGACTCAACTGATGGAGCACTTTAGCCGTAAACCTCCATATGGCTGTAACATCCAGAAGTGTCCCTTACTGTACATATTTGCTCCTAAATCGTATATATGTTTGACATTCGATGATATCAATAAAACGGAGAAGTTACTCATTATTCCCTATTCTGTAATAGTTACTCGCATTGGTATCAATAAAAAGAGAACTTAGCACTACTCATCTTGGCTGACCTTGGAGAAGCCCCGCCCTTTTGGAGAAACCACACCTCTATTCTCGAGCCGAGTATCTACTCCTTGTTTGATATCTATAAAAATCAATGACTCCTCTGTGATGTTAGTAAATTCTCCAAATTTGTGGAGCAAGCTAAATAGGTGACTCCGTGCGAAATATGGCAGAGTATATGTTTGTTTTACTACGTAGAAAAACTTATAAACTGCATAGAAATGTTGGAAATGGAGATTACAAAAAGCATTATAAGTTTATGAAAGAAAATGTAGAGTGGTTAGCACAACATTTTTTAAGGAGAATCAACCGAAATTCGGGGTGGTCCATTACGTAATGATGAAAAGATGCGGGTTTTCTTCAAGGGCGCCGATCCTGTGGGGGCCAGATGGCCCGGGCCCCCCAAAGCTCATGTGGGCCCCTATTGTATTTATGAATATACAATATTTGGCATAATTAGAGTGCAATTTGTCTTAAAATCCTGAAATATATACATTCTGCATCTGAATGCCCCCCCCCCAAATTTACAGAGAAATCGGTGCCCTTGGTTTTCTTGCGTTACGTGAGTGATCCGGGATTCCAGGTCGGAATGTCAGGGGATTCTGGTGTGGCTCAAAATACTGTGTCTATGACTACCTGAAAATGGATTGTTTCCGGAAATGTATTTAATATGCAAACAACAAAGGCAGAGTGGCAAGAACAATATACATTTCCGGGTGCTATCGGAACACTTGACTATACAAAAGTGGCATTAAAGAAACCTAGTATTTTGGAGAGTAATACGTTAATAGGAAGTGCTATTTCGTGGCTAAGCGGTTAGCGTACATGCCTTTGACATAGGAGACCCGCGTTCGATTGCCGGCAGGAACTCATGTGGTTCGGATTCCACGTTAATCAGTGGGTTTCGTCTCATATAGGCACACTACTGAAAAGGACGTTAAACTAATAATCAATTCAACTCAACGTTGATAGAAAGAGTATATACATGAGAATGTATTTTGTTTATGTCAAGGCGAAAGGGGACACGTATGGTGTGGAAAACACAATCAGTTGGACGTGCTTTATGACGTGAGTGGCTGGACTTTTTTTTGAAAGAAAACAAAGGAGTCAAGTATCTGATTTCGTTCTTAAAGCCAAACAATCTACAAAGACCTTGGACAACACGTGATATGTGCTTGTCGTGTTAGTCTTGATATTGCTGGATTCGAATCAACATCTATCAGCTCAAATAGATTCATTCCCATGGTTTCAGTATTACTTTCTTCTTTCTCGTTTTTTTTATGTTTCTTCTTTTTTATTTTTGTTTTATTTGATATTTCTCGAATATTAAAGATTCTCTTTTGAATTTGTGTCTCAGTCGTAGATGTATTTGATATTTCGTTGCATTTCACTGTAATTACCTTCAAAGTTTCGGCTTTACTTCGTTTACTTTCTCGTAGCTGTGACTTTGAAAGTACCACTGGAAACTCTTTTACAATATCCACAAATGAACTTTGATTGAAGCTGTCGTTGGTACTTGCCCGTTTCATGGCTTTTAAGATACTACACCATAGGTTAAAAATAACCAAATGACCGCGCGACGGATGGGAGAAATGAGTAATCAATTCTTTTATTGATACGACTCACTACTACGCGCAGAAGAAACGCGAGTGAACGTTCATAAATCTGGAGCAGTCTAGGAGGGAGGAGATGTAGTTACTCCGATTCATGAGTAGGACTTCTCAGGAGTAGTTACTTATTTTTATTGATATCACCCATTGTAGGTTTAAATAATATTTCTGGCTTTAAGCGTTGTGTATTCCAATGTTCTATATCTATTATTTGAGTCTGGATTAGAAATACAACATTATAGCCGTTGTTATATAACTGCTTAGCTAGTAATTAGTTGTAGTACCTATATATTGTGTACTAGTAAGAGGCACTAGACTATTATGATGGAGTAAACTTTACAAAGAAAGTAATGAAAGGATGATATAATGGCTATTTAGAAAACGTCAAGGACACTGGAGTGCTATTTCAGACCAAAAAATTAAAATAACATAAAATTAATCTTGTCACTGCACTCTCCAAATGGCAAGTATTCAAACAAAAATGTTAAAATAAATCTTGCGTAGGGGTCATAGCCTCCTAGGCTCCCTTGGTTTAGGGAATGACACGAATATACGTAAACTGTTTGTAGGACATATTCCTAAATAGTTTCCTATGTTCTTAGCAGCATATGTGTTTAATAAAATCTTAAATGACTTGTTCCCAGACTATCTCGTTTCATTGAAGCGAGTATCTAGAAAAATCAACTAATCATTAAACACCCCTTAGAATTAGGAAACGTAGGAATATTTTGGTATAGAATAAGAAACCCTAGTTGGTAATTGTCTTTGTAGGGAAATAACTCCTGGCTACAAAGAAGAATCACCTATAACTTAAGAGTAAGAGCGATCTAAGCTGAAAAGTCGACGCCGTGAACTAGAAACGAAAGGAGCCTGGAACACATGCATAAGTATAATGTATATTTATTTTTCTTTGTTTATTCGCTTTCTGTTTAAATAAGTTGTAAAAATTCTCTGTGATACTTCATAAAGCACAGATAGCAGAATCCTTTGATTGGAAAGAGGAAAGTGTATTGGCAAAATTACAATTGGATAGTAAATCACCACACTAATATTGTGTTTCTTCTTGATTAAAGAGCGTCTAGCTTGCATTTGACAGAATAATTGGAAAATGTTTCTTTTTTAAAGACTAATTGGAAGTGGTATTATAAAATAAACTACTTTGGAAATTTCTGATATATGTTAGCATATGTCTTCCTAAGTTGGCAATTTGAGATGCAATTACGCGGAAAAAAGGTTTAATGACTTGATTGGTAATTCGAATCGTAAAGAGAAGAATGAGGACAGAATAGTTTATTGTTGTGCTCTCTTTCTCCCTAGGAATGTTTACACTAAACTTATAAGAAAAACAAAAAGATTTAAGTCCCTGAGAATAAGCAACTTATAGTAGACAGAAGATAACGCTTATCTAAACGACGAAGGATCACTCTCCCTTCCTGTGGTTGGTCACTGACTAAGTCAAGGTGAAGTGAAAGCATTAGCCGACATTAGAAGAACTCAACGCCTTTCGATCCATTTAACACAGAGAAAAGTCTACATTCGCGGTGAAAAATGTCTGTCTGTTTCTATCTCCTTGCAAATAAATTCAGTCATACAATGCTGTTGAAATCCTACTAGTCGTAGTTGACTCCGTTACTCAAACTGAAGCCCGAAACCCATATAGCCAAACTCCTCAATAAGAAATTGGTTTATCCACAACCACTCACCTACAGTCGCTTCGATACCTATCTGCCTATTGAGTCACGGATGTTCAGTAAAGGCCTTCATTTTGACAACCCAGCCACTCAGTGCCTAGTTGGGGATGCAAAGTTGAGTGCCACTGGATGCCTTCCACTCACCATCTAGAATGAGTGGGATAAAATTTGATAATCATTTGCGAGAGGTTTCTTATTGGGGATAAAATCAAATAAAGATACGTCCACTTCATTAATTTGATATCACTGTATTTCTTTGAATTATGAGTTTACTGTAAAATTTCATAAAGCATGTAATGACGGATATTAAGAACAATTTGCCAGACGGGTATAGAAACGGTCAAGTATTGAGCCTTTGAGCCCTGAGTCGGTGCAACACATACCTGGATAATCTGGTGTAGTTCCCACGATGCTCTGGCGTCGAACTTAGCTCCTCTATGCTGAATCTCCTTACTGCTGAATTACGAGGACGAGCATTGAGGTATGACTCCTCTCAATTGCTTCTCCTAGCGTGATGTTCTACGGTGTTAGAATGATGTATACGAAGTATTTCCTTCTGCTGTCATCTGGCTGACTGGCGACTATAAACTTGGTTCTCCAAGAACTCGAACCAAAGACTGATCACTCAGACTTGATCTCTAAAACTCGCTCCCTAGGACTTGATCTCTAGGACTTGATCGACGGCACTCCCAGGACTTCATCATGAACCTCTCTCATCCTCTGGTTTTGTTCAGCTTCGTCCAACCTCCGTCGTCTGCTTGTCGTCTGCTTGCGGCACGTGCGACACCGTTTCCACATGGAGAGACAAATTCCTTCCATGTGTCAAGACTCAAAACTGCAATCCTCGACACACTCTGATTTCCCGATTCTAAGCAACTTCCGCATATCCGTAATTTCGTGAAATTCGTGAAATCTTACAGATTCACTTTGAACAATGTATAGAATCTGGCTAATGCGAAGATAGACGCATTGTCTACATTTCCTTCCTACATTGCCAGACTCTTACCGAAGACATTCTTATTCACATTTATTTACAACAAACTGCTGACACAAACATTAGCAACATTGTGCAGCTTGCATTATAATATCATACACAACATTTAATTACCTTAACCTTAATAAATGATTTTTATGACGTAAACATTAAAACAGAATCAAAAATATACAAAATAATTTACTCGAAAAACGAGTGCTGCTACATGGCCCCCCTTAAAATCTTGGTTGCTTCGCAAACCAAAGTAGACCTCGTAAGAGGGCGATTTTTCATAAACACCCTGTACAACATATAAACTGAATCAGTGTTAAAAGATAAATATAAATTTGAAATTAAATAAAATATGTATAATTGTGCAAAATAGTTATATAGACAATAATTAATATTCCTTCACCTAAACTATTAAAATACATATATATTTGAATCTTTAATCATTTACTTAATTCCTATAATTCTAAAATACAAAAACTTCAAAATGTAATCTGGCAAAGTATATGCTCACGACATCTAGTGAGTTTTCGATGAACTACTTGCTCATCACATTTGCCCAAGAGTGGTTGTGCATAATTATATATGCTCGTTTACAAGTACTCTTGGATAATCTTCTCTTCGCAACAACGCTTTTAGAGTTTCATGTTACAAAAATTTCCACTACTCTGTCTGTCCATACGTTCCAACCAATGAATTTATTGGCCGTATCAGTACTCGTTCAACATTATTTATTTCCACTGCTATTAAATTGGAAATCTAAAAACAAAAACTTGTAACATAGTGTTAAAACATAGTAAGTTAATATTTTTAAGTAGCACTGTAAACAAAACTGAAAATATAATTGTTTTATTTTCATCAAAATTTTAATCACTGATATTTTAGAGTGGACGGAAATAAAATCTTGCCGCAGGGCGTTGGATATGCTGCTGAAAGTTCCAGCTTGGTAACTGCAAGATCATCATTTTTCGACCAACGTTAACTTGACTTCCTTTTCCTGCCCTTCTGTTTGCGCGTCACTCTTGTACGGATAACACTGGATGTTAATATTCACTACCAATTATTTCATTATTTGTTTTAAAGCACTGTATTTTATAATACAACTACATCGCACGGATAAAAAAATTCACTTTTCATGTTCTTCGGGCACTCAGTTTTCCCGTGTTTGTCGGAATTTTCGATAAAACCGTCGGTTTTCGTGGATTCATAGTGTCCCATTGATGTATTAGTGTGTTTCTCATCTTCTGTAGTGATGTGGTACAAGTGTGTGTTTTCCCGCTCAGTTTCAGTGCTCTTACTACAATCCGCTATACTACAATCTGGCAAATTCTTAAAAATAGTGATATCAGTGCTTTCTGGGATAATTTTTTGTGTAGATTTGCTCTTATTTAAAATTGTGGCGTAGAGTGGTGAACCTTGTGAAAGTGCGTAAGTCTCAGACTCACCTCTACCATTTACTTCTAAATCTATGTTTGATCTTACACTATTTTTACTATTTCTTACACTATTTTCGTATTTTCTCTCTATCCTATTTAATCTTATTAAAATATAACATGTGATAATTACTATTACAACTAATACACTTCCTAAAACTAACGCTGATATTAATAATAATATTGTATTGATGTCAATTTCCTTCGTTTTTGGATATTATCTGAAATAGACGCGAAATAGATAAAGTCGGGATAGGCCTACTTAAAACTCGTAGAAAATTACATTTATTATTGTTAATTAAATAATTAAAACTCCTATCTTGTGTCTGCTTACACTTTTTGCGTCCTAAAAGTCGCATATTTCTGAAGCAGTCTCATTTTGTTCTTTCTGTGTCGAGCACACTTGTTACTTTCTCAGTAATTCTCGTGCATGACCGTTAAAACTTTAACTATGTGTGAATTCCTTCTAACCATAACTTGGAGACTATGTTTCACACTTAAAAACTCGTGTTTTCACTCTTTTTCTACCATAAATATAGCATTAAATTATACTCGCTATATCTCCCTATATTTAAGCTTTTATTACTTATTTCATACGTATTTATGTAGTTTAAACTTTATTTTAATCATCTACGTGGTTAAATATCATTAATTTTATTAAATACTAATTTTTCTAGAATTTCTAAAAACATATTACATAGATTTACGCTCGAACTGGGATTCAACGTGAAGCTTACGAGTATTACAGCGTAGCGGGATAGACTGACTCCTTCATGTTCGTTCGAGTTCACTCGGAATCGTTCGTATTTCGTCTGCAGTGTTCCTTGAGACCTGGAGTGGAGACTAACCTAGCCTCTCACAGGGTCTTGTCTGTACTCTCTCGCCGGGTCTCTCGTTCACTTCTTACCTCTTGCTGTTCAGAGCATTAAAAAGCTGTTCGACGCAAATCCATACTAAATAATATATGAGCATTGCTCGTATCGTTTACAAATTACATTCGACAATAAAATAAATAATTCTAATGATTCTTTTCAATCAATATTGATTGATTATTACTAATTATAATAAAAATATATTATTTTCTTTTCTTTTCTTTTCTAAAACTTATAAAAATTTTCGGACTTTAAAAATAATTAATAAATACGTTATTACTACATAAACTAAACTTTCTTTAATACTCTTTGTGAATTATTTCTAGCTTTATCTATGCTTATTCGCGTCTCTTAACCCTTTAATTCACCATGTACATACAATATAAAATTCATTATTCACTATTTTATAGAAACACTTGTAGTAATTATGCATATATACTATCTACTACTGCCATAATAGTAACCTATTACTATTTTGTCTATTCTTATCTATCATTAACTATTTCTATTGTTATTATTACTAATATTATTACTTTCTACATTTATTATCCTTATCCCTTCTTGAATGTTTGAATGTTTTTGACTTTATCTATCCTTGATTGATGTTACTATCCTAGATTCATCTAGGTTATCTATTCTCATCTATTTCCTATCCTTACTTCACAATTTTTCCTTCATTTTTCCACACTTTATACGGAAATGGGACATCGTTTGGTACCGTATTACAATACAACCTATTCGGTTTGGGTAGTATGACCTATTATGGACTATCATAGACTATAGACTTTGTTTACTTGACTTTATACCTTCATTTGGTGATGGTGTTTACTATTGGTGATGGCTTTTTGGTGAGTATGGAATGCATGATTTGTATACACTTTGACATATTTACATGTTTGTTTACATTCGACTTCCTCGTTTTTTTTTCAAAATTACCAATACTTAATTCTATTGTTTACAATGTGGTTCCTAACCTTTTCTAGACTTTTCCCGTTCTAGTTCACGGAATATTCAAACATTTTTATACAATATGATACTAAATAATTTTATTATTGTTATTATTATTATTATTATTATTATTATTATTATTATTATTATTATTATTATTATTATTATTATTATTATTATGGTTCATTGTTTTCTAGGTCGGGAGGGCTTATTTAAATCTACTCTCTGAGATCGCTACTGATTGCCCTATTACCAAAACCAGCAATTTCCACCATGCTCTGAATTACTATTCTTATTTACTGCGATCGAAACCCATAGCATACTCCACCATGGGTGGGATGGGAGGGTTTAATTATTTACTAAACTAGAATCGAAACACAGCATCTCCACCATGACAACCCAGCCACTCAGTGCCTAGTTGGGGATGCAAAGTTGAGTGCCACTGGATGCCTTCCACTCACCATCTAGAATGAGTGGGATAAAATTTGATAATCATTTGCGAGAGGTTTCTTATTGGGGATAAAATCAAATAAAGATACGTCCACTTCATTAATTTGATATCACTGTATTTCTTTGAATTATGAGTTTACTGTAAAATTTCATAAAGCATGTAATGACGGATATTAAGAACAATTTGCCAGACGGGTATAGAAACGGTCAAGTATTGAGCCTTTGAGCCCTGAGTCGGTGCAACACATACCTGGATAATCTGGTGTAGTTCCCACGATGCTCTGGCGTCGAACTTAGCTCCTCTATGCTGAATCTCCTTACTGCTGAATTACGAGGACGAGCATTGAGGTATGACTCCTCTCAATTGCTTCTCCTAGCGTGATGTTCTACGGTGTTAGAATGATGTCGTATACGAAGTATTTCCTTCTGCTGTCATCTGGCTGACTGGCGACTATAAACTTGGTTCTCCAAGAACTCGAACCAAAGACTGATCACTCAGACTTGATCTCTAAAACTCGCTCCCTAGGACTTGATCTCTAGGACTTGATCGACGGCACTCCCAGGACTTCATCATGAACCTCTCTCATCCTCTGGTTTTGTTCAGCTTCGTCCAATCTCCGTCGTCTGCTTGTCGTCTGCTTGCGGCACGTGCGACACCGTTTCCACATGGAGAGACAAATTCCTTCCATGTGTCAAGACTCAAAACTGCAATCCTCGACACACTCTGATTTCCCGATTCTAAGCAACTTCCCCATATCCGTAATTTCGTGAAATTCGTGAAATCTTACAGATTCACTTTGTACAATGTATAGAATCTGGCTAATGCGAAGATAGACGCATTGTCTACATTTCCTTCCTACATTGCCAGACTCTTACCGAAGACATTCTTATTCACATTTATTTACAACAAACTGCTGACACAAACATTAGCAACATTGTGCAGCTTGCATTATAATATCATACACAACATTTAATTACCTTAACCTTAATAAATGATTTTTATGACGTAAACATTAAAACAGAATCAAAAATATACAAAATAATTTACTCGAAAAACGAGTGCTGCTACAATTTATATAGAGTGCGTTCATCTGCATGTAACGCAGAGTAACTAAGTGCCAGATCATGTCAAAACACCAATCGCCAATTCTTTTTTCAATCGTAGAGCTAGCACAAGAACTCTCCTCCATCGTGGGCACTCCAGTGAATTACACATAATTTAAAATCTCACAATATTGTACTCATCTTTCAGTGCGGAGTAGCACGCCTATATCTTTGTTGCCTCTTAGCGTTGTTTAGTTGAGCCCAAACCAAAAACAGGGACCCGATTCTGATCTTCTTGCAGTATGATCAGCGCACCATTTATCACCGTCGCCGAATATCCCAATAGTAAAACAATTACATTTTGGGAATAGTGAGAACAGGTATTAATATTAGAAATTATTACGCTCCTTATTACCCGAGTTCAAAAAAGCATCGACGAGAATGTGTGGTCAGCACATTACGCCCCCACACTATTCGTTCCCTGTAACCCAGGAATACTCAATCGCTCTCATATTGGCCAACTATAGTATTACAAAATTGGTAGTTATATAATATTAGGTGTACATCGAACAGGTACATTAATCTACTTTGGTACTCTAAACTGTGTTAAATATACAATAAAATTAAAGGAGGCTAGTGGTAACAACAGCAAGCATCTTTAGGATGTGTGTCAAGATATTTTATTACTGTATATGCATATCGCTCTGGACGGGCACATGCACCATCTCATACGAACATATCTTAATACCGGTACTAATACAAATCGTACTAATCCTAATAATACTAATAATATTAGTAGTAATAAATCACATAACTGATAGAAATTTTCTACATCCCCTTAAACGGAATAAATTAAAGAAATCCTTTCTACTCTCTATCAGCTGAAGGAAGGTACACTCCGAAATATGTCTTTAATACTTCTTTAAGGAACAAAATTTCTGATCAAGGTGTACCGTCTACGAGCAACAGCCACATATTCTGGCTGCTATATTAATCTGCATCCCAGGTAACACTTCCTGTATTAATAATTCTTAATTAGGCATGAAAAGAAATTAGTACACTATTTACTAATAATAATAATGGTAGAGTAATAATAATAATAATAGTTGTGAAATATTCAAGTGTGGGAGAGACATCCAGATTTGTATAACCAAATTATTTGTCATAACCGATTTTGTAAAGTGCAGTATAGGGATAATGGCTCACATACTTATTGACCCCCCAGGGTATGCACTATTTCATGTTCATATGTATGTAGCCAGAGACTATAGCTATTTTCTTTACAGGCCCATTTGATGGCTGTGCCATTTCTGATGTCTGATACCTATCTAAACTGGGCCCCAGTCTTTCCGACATCTGCGGTACCATAGCCGTCAACCATGTCCACCCGTCAGATGCCGACTGAAGTCTAGTCTTGTAAATCAGCCGTAAACCAGTCTTACATGCAGAACCTTATTGTCAACTAAGCAGTATATCACTTCCTGTACGCCGTTCCGGTTTGTTCATAGCCAGTGATAGGCCAGCCTATGTACCTGAAGGAACAGACTAATGACACAGATAGTGACCAGAAATGTGCCATCACCGTACCAAGTATCCAGTCATAAGGACTCATTTTACATCCAGTCATAAACAGCCAAATGTTTCCTTCAATCCAGAAAGGCAACAGTTTCTGTGTTCATGAACACTATAGCTATATAATCAGCTTCCTCTATAATCATGCACCTTGAAATAACATACCACTATCAACTCCTCAACCACGTCGTGGTGTCTTTAATCTTTTTAGCAACACTTCTAATACCTTTATGCCTAGCGGACATAGCACCCGCCCATATATGGAAGAGTTAGATCTTTAACCCTGATGGAGAGAACCACATTACCACTGTTGAACATAGACTTAAACCCTAAGAAATCTAAGTCCATCTTAACAAAAATAAGAGCTAAGTAGCAGTGTCACGGCTCAACGAGACAAGAATGTTATCCATCGCCCATGGTCTAAATACCTCTTCAAGTCAGAACTCTCTGCCATGAACCCTGTCGTAATGCCCGCCTGCAAAGTACGTGTGTTATCCCGCAGTGCATATAGCCCTGCAAGTGAACTAATGTAATCCAAACCCAGTGTGAGCTAAACAATCTTAACGTGTGATTCTACGAAAACTTCCTGTCAAATAGCTATCCAGTTCAGTAAAGGAACTTTTTCGTTTCGCCTTCAACCCGAGACTTTCCTCAAGAATATTGCAAACTCGTGACCATCTTTCAGGAATCACTCCTTCTAATTGTTCCCAATCGAAGCAAACTAGGAGAGAAACTTTACAACAAAGGATAGCGGACTCGAATAAATGAACTGCCAAATTACTTTGTTGTTTTATGCCTCACTTAGCCAGGGCGCTGAGCAAGATGTTGAACTGTAAAATGTTTACTATTATCAAAATTGTAACTTCTTGTGATAATCTCAATTAAATTCTATGTGTGAAAGTGAAAGTCATAGTACACTAGAAGACACCGAATGTTACATCGTACTATAAGGTTTGGTCGTGGTTAGCCATGTTGCTAAACAGACGTTGAACAGTAATGTTATTTGTGGTTTGTGTTATCGGATTGTTGTTCTGAATACCATTTAACGGATACAAATTGCCTGTGTATTCTGAGATGTTTTGGTTCAATGTAAATTAAAGAATTAATCTGTGTAGTCTATCCACCTTACCTAATCATCCATGGTAAATTAAATACTATTCCCTCAGTTAAACCTCTCCTTAGCGAATTCATAACATGACAAAAATGTTTAAAAACTATCAACTAATACTCGCTGCATTAGGGTTCTGTTCAGAAAATATATAACCACTTCCGTTAAACTTGATATTTGCTTTATGTTTCCTTGTACAATTGTGTGTAGCTTATAACAGAACTTTATATGCAGCCAACAAACTGTTTGGAGAATAAAAAATTATAACGTAGTTTAAGAAAGAAAATAAGGAACAAGAAAATACTTTAAGTCTCAATTGATCTATATGCCAATTTTCTGTCTCTGTCTTTTCTCTTTCCTCATCCAAAATCCAGTAAGGGAATGAAACCGAATCTATGCGGCGTATCCACATAAGGGGAACCGGGTACTGGTGCTCCCTTCGACCAAATTTCTTTTCATAGCATTAATCGAGTTCCTGATATTTGAAGAAACTCACACGTTAAATGGTCCATAGACTACGACTAAAACTGCTGTTACAGATAATGGTAAATGAGATCAAGGTTCGATAACTGTTAGTCAGTAAGCCTCCAGAAAAAGATATATTTCAAGATAGCGATAGAAGAGGTGGATATAACAGTTCTTATTATAATTTCACTCACATTTCACAGTATTTAAGATTCGACTTGTTAGAATACCCAATGAACGTTTGGCACCATGAAAGGTTCGAACCCGAACCACAGAGAAACCGTAACTTTGATTATACTTCCCGGATGCGAGGTTCGGGTTGCGAACTACTAACATAATGTTCTTTGTGTCCCAGCGTTCCCTCCTTGGGTATTGTAGGGAACGCCGAACCTAGGGCCTTAAGTGATTGCACTCCTGGAATATTGTTCAATTACTAGTGAGCAAGTATTGTTTAAAATAATTTTCACTGTTCTCACTTGTTTTCTCTTTATAACCTGAACCATTATTGATCCCTTTCTAAAGTGATTGAGCATTAAGGTTATATTAATTATAGAACTAATGTGAGTTCAGTAGAAGGGCAGTGGTGTTGTACTGGTAAGAAATGAGAAAATATTTCCTTAATTATAAAATCATCCTCTGAGGATTCTCTAGGTTGCTTTATAACTTTGGTAAAACTGGTTACATCCCAAACTTTAATACTTAGAAAAGATTGTTTAATGTTGGTAACCCTGGGTAACAGCCTGTTAGTAGCTACTAATATCACCACCAGGATATGTACTTTTGCTGTAAATACGGAACCCATTATTATTATCTAAGCGTTGCAGTCTGATTATTACAAACTAGCAACACTGTCTAAAATTAAGCAGAGGCATTTCTTTTTATCTTTCCTCTATGATAGTAATAACCTTCATTATTGGTAATAATGCTATATTCATAACGGGTAATAATATCTTTGTTATAAAATAGGCTTTGAAATCTAATAATGTAAACGGGAGCATTCCCGACACTATGAGAATACAGGAACATCCTGTACTAAATTATGATAACTCATTGTTTTGTAAATTTGGTTGTTGATATGACCTTGTCCTTGACTGGTATGCCAAAAAGGTATTGCGATGAAAGGTCGCCTTACGATAATAATCATGACTGCTACATATTGTACTTCTACCTAGATATTTTCTTTTTAATCTTGGTATAATAGGTACACTTTAGGTCAATTTATGGCAATTCGTTACCGTTTGCAAGCAATCCTTTTTGATCGTGCTGTAATAGTCTATATAGTGCGTATTAACAAAGGCAGGCGTAAGCCCACTACAAATATTTAATTTCGTAATGATCAGTTACTGTGTATTATGAGGTCAGTGCTCCAGCAGGATATTGGCTTATAGATTATGTATATTGTTTTTTGTATCAACATTTGGATTATCTTATAACTACTGTAATTGTGTGATCTTAAATATAAAGACCAAGTGTTTGTAAGATTTTTCATCCAGAGGGCTATTCCAAAAAAACTATGTCAATCCCTCCAGGATTGATCTTCCTTTTTTATTAACTCTGTCGACATTCTAAACCGATCTCCCGCCTCAAACATTTTATGATGCGTATTAATACGAATGGTCTAAGATAGCTAACGATACGTTTCCGTTCTTTTTATACTTGCAAGTTACTTTTTCTTTCCGAGTAATTATTGAAAGGAAGAAACAAACTTGACCTTGCATAAACACTGTTTTACAAAAGAATAATGCATTTCCGCTCCTCTGTTTACTATGTTCTCTAACCTCATCCGGTGTTTTCCTTCACAGTCTGCTGGGCCATGCATATTTATGTATAAGGTTGATGCATAAGTATTACAACTCTTTTCTGAAAAGAGATAACTTTTGACTTTTTTGTTATTTTTGTTTTCGAAATGAGTTGAAGAAAATTTGTTACATAAGGCGTGTAAGCCTGATGGCCGGGTTATGATTCCTGGATTGCGAAATCCTCGCTCCTTGTGGGTAACGCGGAGGCCATTGATGGAAAGGAGGAGGTTGGGAATGACTGTATCGGGAAGCGATATATATACTACTGTTATCCTGGTTAGCATAGGCCTCAAGCTGGCTGAAGCCGACAGAAGGGGCTTCAGAGCTGAGGAAATTATGCGTAATTAGTTAAAATAAACCGTACCTTGTGTAACACAATGGTTACAAACAAGGAAGTGAAAAGGAAAAAGAATATAGAAATATAAAAAGTTCTAATATCAAAAATGTCCTTGGCGAAGCATTTCTGTAGCAGATAAAGCCGGATCGATAAGCCATTTACCCACCAGGTGGAAACGCGGCGCTAGTTTAACTTGCTTGAAGCGTTCCCCCAAACTTCCTCATCCCATTCTTCTTTATTTCCTACCCCTCTTTTCTTCTCCCCCTCCGTTTTACGTTGGAGCTCTCCCTCCACCTCATCCCTCTGCTTTCTTGAACTTGACACGATTATATAATTAGTCGGGAACGGCCTTGATCAGTTCCTGTCTTCACTTTTCCATCAACTTTCGAGACGAGTAGTCTTGCACGAAAAGTCTCCGACTTTAAAAAGATATACGTGGACTTAGCCTCTGCGCTGGTTTTTTCTGTAAAATATAGTTTTCGCACTTAGAATCGGCGAACGGCCTCGCCCTTCACGTAGCCTGGATCAGACAGACTAATATGTCCTTTCAGTCTAGTTTGGATCGCTTTTGCCTCTCTTACATTTGTTTTCTTTTTTCTATCTTTTATGATTTTTACTCTTTTCGTTATTTATGATCAACAAGCTAGAAGAAAAATTAACGCGTGGAAACAATATGAAACTTAGTCGTTTGGGATAGTCGAAGAGTAGCTGCTAGACTTTTACGCTTTTAGACTAAGTATTCATGTCATTTTTAAGAATCTCGTGTTTCTCCCACTATGTTTTCTCTCTTGTACTCTTTCTGTAAACTTTCCTACTTTGTAATAAACTCTGTTATTGTGAAATATCTCTCTTCATTGACTCCTCTTACAGTAGAATACATACTGCATAAAATCCACATACAGACAATAAATATCTGAACTACAACTACTATAGTTTTTTCTCTTTCAGCCTCACTTCATACCAGCGAGTCTATCAGGTTAGGACTATCCCGGATTAAATACTTAATGTTAACTACTTACAGCCCCGTCTGGCTGGGAGGAAAGAGAGAGAGAGAGAGAAACGATTCTGAACTCCGTACAAGACAAGGTTCTTGGTGAAAATGGTATTAAGGGAAAAAGTGTGTGCTCACGCTTTGCCACGAACATTCACTGTGTGGTTTCTATAACAAGTCTTAGTTACGGTGGAGCCCCCGAAATATTAGTAATCGGTCACCGGCTTTCAAACGGTGGACAGCACTACCGCTAACCACTGGTACCCGTAACAGTCGGTGGAGTTTCGCCAGGCTTGAATGGTGAACTCTACCACTAACCACCCCACTTCATATAACAATACACACACACACACACACACACACACATATATATATATATATATATATATATATATATATATATATATATATATATATATATATATATAGAGAGAGAGAGAGAGAGAGAGAGAGAGAGAGAGAGAGAGAGAAAGAAAGAGAAAATCAAAACATCGCGCGGAGGCCAATTTTCCTGGATAAAATATATTGTATCAATAGTGTCATTCGACAAGCTTTCGAATACCGAAAAATCTTTGCAATCCGTTCAGTAGTTTCTGACAGTTTCATATATATATTGAATATATGGCTCCATTTTTTGGGATAAGCTATAGCGGCTCATCACTGTCATTGGACAAGCTTTCCAACAGGAAAATAATTTCTGAAATCGGTTGAGTAGTTTCTGTATATTTCATGAAGGAGAAATGACGTCCACAGTGCCTAATGTATTATTTTCTGGGATTAAATATATAGTAGTGTCACTGACATTAGACATGCTTTACAGCAAGGAGTGCCTTTTTGAAATCGCGTCGGAAGGTTCTGTAGATTTTTTATATACAATGAAACCAAAAATGACGCACCCACAACCTGAATGCTTATTTTCCAGGATAAATTGTAACATTATCACTGGCATAAGCAAGCTTTTGAACTGGGAGTTTTTATTAAAAATCGGTTCAATAGTTTCTATATATTTCTTGTGATGTATTGAATCAAAGAATGATGCACCCAGCACGCAAGGGCCCATTTTCGACAATAAAATATAGCGTATCACCAACGAAACTAGATATGCTTCACAACGACGAAAAAAATTTGAAAACGAATCAGTAGTTTCTGAAATTTGCTGTTAAAGATAATATTATTTAAGGAAAAATAACACCCCTCAGGGTTCGGCTACCAATTTTTCGGGATAAAACATAGAGTCTCATCACTGGCATTAGATAAGTTTTCGAACAACGAAAAAAAGTCGGTTCAGTAATTTCTGATAGTTTCTTATATATTGTGAATAAAAAATGACTCCCCCAGCTCTCAGTGTCCAATTTTCTAGAAGAAATTGTTGCGCATTATCACTGGCATTAAATAATGTTTCCAATACCGAAATCATTTTTTAAATTGGTTATGTAGTTTCTGTATATTTCTTATACATATTGAATCAAAAAGTAACGCGCCCGGCGACCAAGGGATCATTTTCCTTGACAAACATTAATATATCGTAATCTACATTAGATGATCTTTCTAGTGTTGAAAATTGTTTTGGAATCTACCGAATAGATTCTGAGACTCGTTATATGAAATTTACACATGGAAATCAGGGTTTGTAGAATGTTAGCACTAACTCAGGTAGATCACTTGAGTTTTGTTGACAAGATCGGTTAGGCTCGGAGGTATGTGTCTTGCGTTAGCCTCTATTCATCATGGCACGACGTCATGTTTAACACCTATCAACCAACTACTTTCTCTGGAGCTACAAATCACACACGGGTTAAGTCAAATGAAGAGAGAGTGAAAATTTTAGATTACGTTCGCCAGGGCTGCCTTTTACTTGGCTTTTCCTGTTCTCCCCTATAAATCAATTAAAAAGTCATTTTACGCAGTCACCAAATATTACCAAGCGTGAGAGTGGTTGCCATAATAGCGATAAATGTACTCGATATCTGCGATATATTTTCTGATAGAAGCGCTACATGCAGAATGTACGCGAATTTATACGGAATGTACCAAATTATTTATACGAAAAAATATACGTTTTTCATATTTCGTACGTTTTATGGCTACCAGTTCGTTTTTTTCAAGTTAGGTTTTTTGATAATTTGGAACATGAGGAGCATGAGGAACACAATTTAAATAGACGACTGTATACGTTTACTGTAGACAAGCGTTGGATTCAGTCTGAAGTACAAAGAGATAAAAGCTTGAAAATGAAGACGACGATCGTATAGGTCGTCGTAAAAGGGCGAATGCCACACTAAATGCAACTAATAAAAACAGGGGCTCTACAAGGATAACGGGTTGAATATGTACAGGGTGGTAGGTAACTCTACCGACAAACTTTGGGAGGTGATTCCTTATATGAAATGAAAGAAAAAAGTTTTAAAAAACATAGGTCGAAAAACGTCTCCTTTCAGAGTTATGAACCGCCTAAAATTTGAAAAATCACGTTTCGAAACGCCCTACCTCAGAAACTATTGGACCTATACCAAGCGGTTTAAGGAATTACACAGGAACTAGTATGCGATCTATCTAAATATCTATGTTTTACCATCCTCTGTTATCGGCGAAATGAACTGTTAAAAATGAAGTTAAGGTACAGGGATACTCCTTTAAGTACCCAATCAGAATCTTCAAAAACAGAAACTATTCTACATTGGTAATAATTTCGCCATGTGTTTATATAAATAAATCCCCGAGTCAGCTATTTTATTATCTCGTAATCGAATCATGTTCCTGGGCTATCATGATACTTTCTCCATTTACTTATATCTGTATCCGAAGCCCTATTTGGCGAAATCAAATCATGTATTGAAGACCTAAGTTTTTCTACGTTTTTGAAAAGAAAGGTGACTTTGACCAGGAATAACGTCCTCTTTTTCCTTGTTGAGTTAGACACAAACATTTCTTCTATTATTGTAAGAATTTATTCTTTATATTTAGCACTCTCCCTCATATTACAGGAAGAACGAGAAGTTATAATTTTAAAAGTAAAAGGAAGCAGGTTTTCTCTATCGACCTTGTCCTTGGAACAACTACTGTTCTCATATTAGTTATTTAGGATCTCACGAACTTTAGAGAAAAAAAAACAATATAACTTCCGTCCGTCTTGTTTCATATTATTTTATGGACACTAAAATAGTGTGCTGTTTGGTCAGTTTTAGTAGCTGTTGTGCAGGATTCCACTATAGGCTATCTTCAGTTTCTGCTGGTAAAGATGAGGTAGACTTTTTTTAATGCTACCGAAAAATGTGCTGATTTCTTGTGCTTGTTTCAATGAACTGTAAAATCTCTCACATTCTCATTCATCCAGCAGCACTTAAAATTTACTGAAGGTTTCAATCAGAATATATTTTGCCAAATCTTCCCACGCAGAGACCATTTCGGCACTACCACAACGCCTAAATGGATCTCGCAAATTCCTCAATTTTGGACGTAAACTTCGCGAATGCAGGTTTATGTCTGCAGTATGTTGTAATATTGTTATTAAGTGAGAAGTAATCTAAATACACATTACCTAAATCTACGGAACTTTTAACTAAGAATGAAAGGATTAATTAAGAAATTATCAATTTAAAAATGGAGAATTGATTTTTGTTTAAATAGATAATGGCGTGTTTGTTAGTTTTATGTCTGTTGCGTGGAGTTCATGAACTAAATCGTGTATAAACATCGTGCGCAAGTTTTCTTTAACTTCTCAGCGTTCCTTCCGCTTTTGCAATTCAATAATTATTATCGTTGTAATTATCGCCATCTCATTTAGTATTTGTGCTAGTTAAGTTAAAAATGTAAACATTTTGAAAGATTTTTCCCATCTTATATGTATGTTTATTTTCAATACAAGTTACAGAATTATGTCCTGGATGATTTTTTTTTTAAAAAATCAAAAATTCTTCATTGTTTTCCGGAAAGAAATATTTAAGAGCTCGACTTAAAGTAAGAGAAAATGGCAACTCACTTTATGAGCAGCAAAATTTATTAAAATTTTGGTTTACATTTTGCTCTAGAAACTTGTAACATAAACGACATTTTCTGTGACAAGAAGGATATACGGTACTTTCATTGCATGTAAATATGATTTTGTTTTATTTTTTGATTCTCGAACTCTTTTGGAAACAAGTACAAAATTTCTTTCAACCTTTATGCAAAAGACGAGTGGAATGAATCAAACTTTATTAGAAAATAATAGAGTATTTGCAAATAGTATTTCCTTTACAATACTTATTTCGGTGGATTCTTCACCAGGTAATTCTCAGTGTTTAGGACAAAGGAAGATCATGATTAGGGGATGGTTTGGGCACAGTGAATTTAACAGTAAAGTAATTAACAAAACCATTAAAGCATGTCTGTCATTGCAATAAATTTGTAGTTATAATATTACCAATGTTTCCATGGAGTTTAAATCGTCCTGGATTGCAACTATAAGTAGCCTTAATGATTAGACCTGAAATTACAGGAATTTCCTGTATGCTAGATATTTTCTTTCATTTACAACAAATTAATAGTTATGTATATACTGCAATATCACCATTTAATTTCGATTTCTATGTAGTAAGTATGCAAAGAAGAATAAGTAAATAAATGAAGCAAACAAAGCGAAGAAAAGTGCGCAACATCTTTTAAGGGTCTTACTAAGTATCTAGTTAGGTTATCACTATTTAGGACTTAGTCACTTTAAGACTTTCTAAATTTTTGTGACCAAGAAGATAAAACACAAAGTGTGGCACAATTAACAGCGGGCTTAACGTACTCTTATATTTTGACAATGGAACAATGTGTCTCAGTATATTGTAAGGGTCCACTGTTAGATATAAGCTTCTATAGCCGATGTCATCCACGTGTACTAATATTTACTTTGAATCATCGATAATAATTGGAACCTGCATAGGATCGTTGTAATTGGAGTGCAATTTTGAGGCAATGTTCGTGACCCTATGAATCATGATACTGCATAAATAACGTTAACGTCTGGGTCGGAATCCAGCGTATTGCAGCAGTACCGCTGCTCGAGATATCACCGTAGGAAGATGGATTTCGGTGGTGGCTCCATTAAGATTTGAGGAACATTTATACTGTCATCAATGGGCTGAGTAATTCCTCTAGTGGGCATTAAGATGATTCCATGCAATCGACAATTCATTCCTGATCAAATATTCCAAGTCACGTCGGGTATATTTCCTACTTGTGATTAAATCGGTCAATAGAACAACGTTCCTTGTCACGAAACAAAGAATGGTCTCAACTACTCGATGAGCACCGTGGTATAATTCAATTTTTACAATCATCCAGAAACAAACTCAATCTTAAACAAATTCAACAAGTTTGGGATGTCACTGAACTGCAGATCCGAGCTTTTAGTCTCCCACCGAATTTACTGTAATCAAGAAACTAGAGCATGTGAATATGTGTGCGCTGTGCCACAGCCTATTACCGATGTCTCATTGCTTCAAATGTAAACTTTATTCTTACATTTCTATGAGTTAAAGATGACACACCAAATATTAGCAAGTTCACCATAATGTTCTGGCTGGTCAAATTGTGATTTAATTTAATTTATTAGTTCCAGAATAAAATTCCATGAAATAGGATCTGAAATATGTTAATACCACCTTTCACGTGTTTCGACAGTTTATAGTAGTTCTGAACGTTTTTAAGGTTGTTTCCCAAAATGCAGTGTATACAAGTTGAACGTAGAACTTGTAATTAATTACTATTTTATTTTGTATGTGGCTTTAAAGTATCATTAATAATGTGTAATTCCCCTTACCTTAAATGCATTAATTACAGTTCTATTATGTTATTTTCAAGTGTATTTAAATCTGAGAACAAATTTATGAAAGCAAATAATAAAATTGATTAGAATTACTGTACCGTTCAGCAAGTGAGTTTTGTTTCCTGGAAACATGTAGCAAACCATGAAATGTAGTTTTTGTTAAAACATTATCAAAACACTGATATATTCTGCTTAGCATCTTTTTAGTTCCTGTAATATAATAAAATATAAATAATAATAGCAGTAGAAGAACTACGAACACAATCATTTATCTGTAATTACATATTATGAGTGCTAAGAACACCAGTAACGGAGCATAAGACTGTAATACATGAAGAAGTTAATTACATTTGTGTCCAATGCAAGTGTGAAGTGTAAAATTAAGTATTAACTAACGTATCTAAGTACAATTATAAAATAATAGTGTAAGGATATAATTTGATGAAAATTTAAATAAATAAAAGGAATTCAAATAGTTTTAATGCGTATTAGATTTAATTAATGCTGAAATATACATGTAAATTTATATATATATATATATATATATATATATATATATATATAGAGAGAGAGAGAGAGAGAGAGAGAGAGAGAGAGAGAGTGAGAGAGAGAGAGAGAGAGAGACTTTGAATATACGAAGCTCATAATAATTATGCTAGACAAGAGATTTATACCTTTCTCTGATGCTTCGCAGAAGTAACTTACTCTAACTAAAAATACACTTTTGCACTTAGAAATTGTAATAAAGATTCGTAACGTGCAATGTGTTTTGTCATACGGAAGTTTATTCTAGCGATGGACCTTTCTGAACACAGAAATTGTAATAAAAATTCCTAATGTTTTGTTTTGTTGTCACATAAGATAATGTTATTCTGGCGAACTCTACAGATTAATAATTTTGCTGATATACTTCTTTAATGACGTCACTAATACAATATTTTAAGCAGGCAATAAGACTAGAAATAGATTAGTTCTGACGATAAGGTAACACAGGTAACACTGGTAACACAGAATACAACCAACAGCGGAATCTTAGTACTGTTAATTTTAGTATATATTTCTATGCTCTGAACATAGCTCTTTCAGTTAGTGTGTGGTGAAGATAACGTTAAGTTGTCGAAACCGTTACGCTATACAATAATTGTAATAAAGAAGTGAATCTACAACGGTCAGAAGTATTAATTATTCCTTTACTGAATTCCAGATTTCTGATAGATAGAGTTATAACAAACTACTACTGCTTTCGCAAAATTTAATATGCTAAAATTTAAGTAAATTTTAATTTTAAATTTTGATCCTTATTTCACTGTTTATTTCATACATTAACGTAAGTTTTCTTTATATGTATATTTACAATTATAAATTTCTCAGAACTAATGTTATGATAACGATTGTAGTGGCAATAAACAAAATACGTAGCTAATGTAAGAAGTATTATTGATTAAGGGTAAGGACGAGTGAATGTGAGTATGAGAGTGTCAAATGGCGTGACATAGAGTGAGGGTTAGGAAAGTGCCCAATTCCAGGATGAAGTCTCCAAGGGTATTTGTTTCAAAAGTAATTTGTTTGAAAATGATTGAAATAACACTTTCCTGTGTATTTCAAATAAAGCAGCAGCTTGTTTGGCACAGAGAGACCTAATTTTGCCATAAAGTATTTGCCGTAGTGTATGAATTAATGGAGGCCATCCCTGAGATATCCCCTGTGAGAAAAAAAATATGCTTCCTGGAGAAGAACATTTTCATTCTTGAGAAGGAAAACTGTTACCGTTTAGAATATTTTATGAATAGTCATGGTAGGGAATAGAGAACAACTTATTTAATGTAATCGAATGAAAATAGAACTTTATCTTACTTAAAACAGGTTATGAAAAATCTGCGTTTTCAATATTTTTCAAGTCGCTACAATAACATAGTTTGCTTCTGGCCAGGATCAAGCTAAAGTAGCTTCAAAGAGATTTAAGTTTGCAATTCTTACAAACGACAAAATCACAAGTCTTCTAGACGTATTTCCACGTATTAGCATCTATATCCGTATTTAGCAGTATTAATATATCTTTTTCACCGGGCAATTGAAAGTATTTTCAATTCAGTTCATAACGTTAAATATATTTTTGCCTGTTAGAAACAGTACACATCATGTTCTGCACTTCCACATAGAAATAAAATTAATGGTAAGTTCAAATTTAACTATCATGTTATTCATCTCTTACTTAATTTCCTAATCTTCTCATTGCTGGTCTAGTGGCATATTGTGCATGTTCTCGGGTCCGATTCCCAGACGGAGACCCTTTGGAATTTTAAAGGTCCTGAATATGGTCCTACTCGTTTCCCCGTCTACTGTGATAAGAATAAAAACTATACGAGGAAGCTCAAGTTGTTAGCAAACAAGAACGATAGGCTTATCTCTTTTTAAGGAAGTGGTTTGAGCGTGCGCGAAAGGTGCATAGGGTCTCGGATTCAATCCTCAGTGATGGAATACAAGGATTTTATTTTATTATTTTCCATTTAAGTTAGTCGTCTCGTCTCCTTTAACGGCCCTACGCTTGGTACGTTAAAACAGCAACTACATTTCATATTTAAGGAATTTGGAATAAAAGAACCGATTTATATATTTATAATGTGTTTGCTACTCTGTCCAAAGACAGATGATTATGCATATTTCTGAATGTTTTTGTGTACAATACATAGTAATGGTCATTCTTTTGGTAAAAGAAATTAAATTATGTACCGGTATGCGTTATATTGATATTTTAACACAATAAACATACGAATATAAAGAATAGTTCCTATTTTTAAAGTTTCGTAAAACGGATATATGGAACGTGTTAGAAATGGCAACCTAAAATATTCTAGTAGTAACAGTGGAGCACTATTTCTAGCAGTAGTAGTAATAATGGAAGAAGTTACAAACCATTCGAGAATTTCTAGGAAACAAGAACATTTTCTTTTGTGCAGATGCATTAATGACTCATACAAGACCCTAAAGATGAGCGTTTGGTATTCATAAATTGTTTGCTCACAGAGCACGAATCATGGTTGTAGACATGTAACATCATATTGTTAGTCCCTTACCTGTGAAATAGGTCGTTTCAAATACAACTTGTAAGACCGAGACAGATAGAATACTTTTCATGCTTTTGTACAGCCACTTACGTAAGTACCTGGACTCGTGACTGTTCTAATTCCATTACTTAGGGTCCAGGCCATTTGCAGTTTTGAGGTCGGCTAGACAGATGCAACCCAACTGACACGTAACTTTTCTCGGCACTAACAGCAGGCGGTAGGCCTGATCTAGGAGTTTATGCAGGTAAAATTGTAAAATTAGGAGACAGACGAAACAGTTCTCCATTCTAAGATGAATCTCTATGATTCTTTTAGGATAGTAAAATTACTTTTTGTATCTAAAAAGAGCAAAGTATTACTTCAACTAGAGCTAACCAATGAATGTCGATACTATTCTTTCCACAGCCAACCTTTATTTGGTTTATACTTCAACTACAAGCCGATAAACTTCCTGTATTCCACAAAGTATTCCAAAAACGTAAGCCACCTTGGCATTACATTAAACCTAAAATATCAAAGTAGTAGGCCCCGGCGTATATTGCGCCGAGTCAGCAAAAATTTTCTCGATTCTGATTGGCTGATAGAGGTCACGTGACGTTAGGCCCCGCCCACGCGGGAAATTCAAATTTCCAGGTCACGTGGTATGACGTCATGAGTCACCCTGCGGGGAAGTCCCTCATTCTCTTTTATGACTAGGATTTTTAAAATTTGTTCCCTTTTACGGGTAAGATGTGTGTTTTGATACCTCATTCTGATTGGTTGACAGCTGTCACGTGATTTTAGACCCTGCGATATTTGAAATTCGTTCCCTTTTACGGGTAAGATGAATGCTTTGGTACCACGATGCTGATTGGCTGATAGAGATCACGTGATCTTAGGCTCAGGGTTTTTTTAAAATTCGTTCCCTTTTATGGGTAAGATGAGTGGTTTGGTACCTTGATTCTGATTGGATGATAGAGATCACGTGATTTTAGGTCCTAGGATTTTTGAAATTAGGGTGTCCTTTCTGATGTATACTTTGGTACCTCGATTCTGATTGGTTGATAGAGGCCACATGATTTTAGACCCGCCACACGGTGAACAGATTACATGGGAAAACCCCTCACTCATTTGTTTCCTTTTACATGTAAGATGAATGTTTTGGTACATCAATTTTGATTGGTTGATAGAAGTCACATGATCTTAGCCCCCCCCCCCACAGCCCATGAGTGAAATATAGAGCGATATGTCGGTGATCCTGGATTTTAGAATTTAGTTCCCTTTTTATGGTTATGCGTAAAGTTCCCATGAAGGGTTCAACCTCCTCCTTAAATAACCCTTTTTTGGTATCATGATATTGTACTGAAGTTTACATTAAATATTATCGTTCTCTTTGACAGATAAGATGATTACCAGCTTTCTTACCTTGATGGAGATCCTGTCCTTGAATTAGTAGCCTGTCTCTGGAAGTAACAATGGTGAAAGAGGGGTCCATCGTTGTCGCTTGTAGATTTCTTATAACACATTGTTGTGAGTTTAAGCGATTTTTTAAACGCTCAGTAAGCATTAATTTTTTAAACGCTCATTAATGGAAACAGTGTTGCCAGATTTTTCTTACCGAAACTGCTCCGGTTCTTTTCGAAACGGTTCCGCAAAGTGCAAGAAATTTTAAACTAAAAATTTTTCGATCTAAAAAATTTTCAAAACTAAAAATTTTCGAACCAAAAAAGTTTGTTACTAAAAATTTTGAAACAAAAATTTCAAACAAAAGTTTCGAACTAAAAATTTCGAAACAAATTTTTCGAACAAAAAAAATTCAAACTAAAAAAATTAAACAAAAAAATTTCGAACTAAAAAAATTGAAACAAAATTTTGTCGAACTAAAACATTTTTTAAAAACAAAAGTTTCGAACTAAAGATGTAAATCACATCTAAAAATTTTCAAATCAAACTTTTTATCGAACTAAACTTTTAAAATTTTCGAACTAGAAATTTAAACCAAGTTTTAGAAAAATCCTAAGAAATGTTTGTCCAGGAATCGAACTCAGGTCTTTCAAACCAAAGATGTGTATGCTAACCGCTTAGCTATGAATGAATTCGGTTTTTAATCGTGCTTGGTGGGTTTCGAACCATGGTTCTTGAAAAGGATACACATATACTTTAAGAAAATAAATCTGACAGTGTAACGTGGATTAAAATAAAATGCTGATAGACTTCTTTGTGTGTAGACATAGAAGTACATATGATTGAAAATGCAAACGTCAGCGGATCGCATTACTTTTGTTTTACTACGAACGTGTCAGCATGATTCATGAAAAAAGCAAACATTGACATTTTCTTACGGACTATGAGGAAAATTAAATGTCGTCACAGTTACGACAGGTAGTGACATGATCCTGACAGAAAGCATTTGGGATCAGAACTGTGATACTAGATGTTGTAACTATTGAGAAACTTGAATGACGTCACAATCGATTGTTACACATCGTTTTCGTTCGTGATTCATGACAAAAGCAGCGAGCGTTTTGATTGGTTCGTTGTGATGTCATTTTATAAATTTCCTCGTTTCTGATTGGTTGATGATGACATCGTTTTCACAACGACCTAAATAAAAAACTAAATTTCATTTTTCAAATCCTACATCGCTCTCAACTATCGAGTGAAGATGATCTCCTTTTAAAAGTGTTTTCATTTAAGCTTCATTGCACCGACTTTTTGTTCATTGAATTTGAGGTAAGTTCAATGAGATTTTATTTGTCACCCAAGATTCGAAAATCATTTTTATTTAATATTTGTGGGCGGATCACGAATACACTGTTTTACTTTTAGTACGAAATATTTAGACTATGAAGAAATTAGTGGAATGGGAAAGTGGAAGTACGAATCAGGAACCCCCACACATTAGAAGTAAGCACGATAAATGATATGGTTTAGCGTCCCTTCAGCTTAATGTTGAATGTGAACTCCCGTCGGGAATTGAGCCATGGCCAGAAAATGTGTGCGCTTAGTTTTGAAAAGAATGCATTACAGAATATTAAAAACTATGCCTGAGAATAATATGGTTCGATACCCTTTGAAACCATTATTTTATTTTAGTGTCCCTTTCAGCTTAACGTGATATTCGAGCAACCGCCCGGGATTGAACCAAGGCCAGAGGTGTGTACGTCAACCATTTAGCTTAGTTTTGAAAAGAATGTATGATAACGCATGAGAATATTAAATTTCAAAAAAGGCTTGACAGCGATCCGATGTGGGAAAGCAAACCCACCGAGGATTGAACCAGGGCCTTCCACATCCGAACCATGTACGCTAACCTCTTAAATAAAAAAGAGTGCATGAATATTTGGTTAAAAGATTTACGCTATACAGATTTTGTTTCGACAATTACGTATGGGTTACGTTAATGGTTGGTGAATCTCTTCAACTTGCAAACGCATCATTTAAAGGTCGTTGTGAGTAGAAAAAATGCTTACGCGTGCTTTATCACATCTCAGTACTGTTGAAACATTCATTCATGCATTCTTTTTATCACTATAGAATGGTAGGTCAGTTACATGCTGATGTATTGGTCTCGACTTTGACAGCAATAAAACATACATTTCAGTAACATAATTATTTTTAAAAAAACTTTGATTTCTAGTACACGTGCTTTCATAATGGGATTCTGAACGTCACCGCCAGGGAATCAAACTCAGGACCTTTACATGAATTGCTTAGTTAAGAATTTATCATGAATGTTATGATTTCCTGTTTATCAGGTGATTAAGATTTTTCTTTCTTCTTTTCTTTTGTAGTAAATTCACGCTGCACAATTCCTTTTTTCCCATTACATATTTGTTTTACCGTAATTGTATCTGTTTGTTTGTTTTCATTTTTAACCATGGCCGAATCGGGTTTTACTGTTTGTAATGAAATCACTCGTCATTATAGACGATTTATGTACGTTTATGTATTATGAGGTGTGTACGTCAACCATTTAGCTTAGTTTTGAAAAGAATGTATGATAACGCGTGAGAATATTAAATTACAGAAAAGGCTTGACATGCCCCCGACGTGGAAAGCAAACCCACCGAGGATTGAACCAGGGCCTTCCACGTCCGAACCATGTACGCTAACCGCTTAGTCACAATAAAAAAAACGCTATACAGATTTTGTTTCGACAATTACGTATGTATAACGTTAATGCTTGGTGAATCTCTTCAACTTGCAAACACATCATTTAAAGGTCGTTGTGAGTGGAAAAAAAATGCTTACGCGTGCTTGTCACATCTCAGCACTGATGAAACATTCATTCATTTCATGCATTCTTTTTATCACTATAGAATGGTAGGTCAGTTAAATGCTGATGTAATGGTCTCGAGTTTGACAACAATAAAACATTCATTTCAGTAACATAATTATTTAAAAAAACTTTGATTTCTAGTACGCGTGCTTTAATGAGATTCTGAACGTCACCGCCACTAATCAAACTCAGGACCTTTACATGAATTACTTAGTTAAGAATTTATCATGAATGTTATGATTTCCTGTTTATCTGGTGATTAAGATTTTCTTTCTTCTTTTCTTTTGTAGTAAATTCACGGTGGTCAATTCCTTTTTTCCCTTACACATTTATCGTAATTGTACCTGTTTGTTTGTTTTCTCCTTTTATTAACCATGGCCGAATCGGGTTTTACTGTTCGCAATGAAATCACTCGTCATTATAGACGATTTAACATTGAGGGCAGAATGCTCGAAGTTCAATTCAACGCACCGCCCGTAGGAACCGATATTATCCAATACGTGCATAACAGTTTCCAAGCAATGCTAGACCATTTATTAGCCAATGTCGACGATGAGGCGATGGTTGGTTTATCGATAATATCACCACGGAACACGAATAAGCCATTTTGGGTGAGTTTTCGCCAAGCCCGAAACCTGACACTCGAGACGATGTGGGCCTCGTTTGAAAGAGTTTTACAAAGTAACAATGCATTTCTTCTTCACGAACCATTTACCGTTCATTTTCATCGTGTGGATATTCCACGTGGCTATGGCGGTGGTTTGCGGCAAGGAGTACTTCAAAATGAAGAATTGTTACGTTGCAAGCGAGGGATTGTACGTGTAAAAAATCAAGATTCAAGGTGCCTGGCGTACGCCCTTGTTATTGCTATTGGCCTGAAAAAATACAAGAATGTAGATGTGAAACGATATACACAGTATCAACATCAGAGAAAATGTGTTGTAGATCAAGAAGTCGATGCGTTATGTGCAAATGCAGGAGTCAATTTGGATCATGGTGCCAGTGTAAATGAAATTCGGCAATTCCAGTCATACCTCAAAGAATATAAAATTACAGTGTATACTAGTTTCTCAGGCCATGACATCATGTACGAGGGGCCCAACGATGAAAATCGCACTCCCATAAATTTGATTTGTTTGGCTGGCCATTTTGACATCATCCAATCCTTAACTGCTTGTTTTGCAACCAATTTCTACTGTGAAGCGTGCCATAAAAAGTATAGTAAACGTAATGAACATGTGAAAAATTGTCCTGTAACGTGTTCCAAATGCTTACAGAGACCTCTATGCGACAAGAACCAAACGCCGATATTGTGCAACGACTGCAATCGTCAATTTTACGGCGAAGAATGTTTTAATAATCATCGTAATATTGTATATCATCGTGGAGAACCTGTATGCAAAATGGTGAAGCAATGTACTAGATGCTACAGAGTTTATTCTTTTGTACGAAGTGGACAACGCATTCATGATTGTAATGAGATTTTTTGCAATGTTTGTAAGAAGATTGTTCCAGGATCACATCAATGTTTTATGCTTCCTGATCGCCAATGCTTGAAACCTGGTGTTCCTTCACTCATGCACGCAAAGAAAGCCTTGTTGATTTTCTATGATATAGAATCTATGCAGGACACGAATATTGGCGATAATACGTATGCACACGTTCCAAATTTATTGGTTGCACAACAAGTATGTTACGCATGTGTTGAAAACGATAATATCCAGCAGTCTTGCAGTACGTGTGGTCAGCGCCAGCATATTTTCCAAGGAGAGGATCCAGTTTATAATTTTCTCCAGTACTTGCGGGAACGTCGTCCCAATATAAATAGGATTTTGTGTCTCGCTCATAACTCGAAAGGCTACGATGGACATTTCATCCTAAAGACCATGGTCGAACAATGCCAATGGAGACCTGACGTCATATTAAATGGGACCAAGATACTGAGTTTAACGTTGAATAATCTGACGTTCATTGACTCGTTGAACTTCTTGCCTATGGCATTAAGTAAATTGTCAAAAGCGTTCAATTTACCCGCAACCAAAGGCTACTTCCCGCATTTCTTCAACACCAAGGAGAATCAATCGTATATTGGACCACTTCCAGAAACAAAGTATTATGGTGCAGATGAAATGACCGTCGAAGACAGGAACAAGTTCATGCAGTGGTATAACGATCATCGTAATGACACGTTTGATTTCCAGAAAGAAATTATCAAGTATTGTATTCAAGATGTCAATGTACTGCGACAAGCATGCGTTTCGTTTATGACGTCATTTGAAACAGAAACCAAAGTGAATCCCTTCTTGGAGACGATCACGATTGCCAGTGCTTCCAATTTAGTATTCCGCCGGAATTTCCTTAAACCCAACACTATTGGAATTCTACCGGCACATGGCTATCGATGGAGAAGTACCCAATCAATCGCTGCAATGCAATGGCTGGCCTACATTGAAAAAAGCGAAGGAAAACAAATCTTACATGCGGCCCGACAAAAAGAAGTGTTTATTGCGGGATTCCATGTTGATGGTTACTACCAAGATCCTGAGACGTTAGAGGAGCACATCTACGAGCATGCCGGCTGCTTTTATCACGGGTGTAAAGTATGTTTTACTACAAGCCGTAATCAGCCCATCTACGGCAATCCAGAAGACACTATGGAATTCCGTTATGAACGAACGCAACGAAAAAATGCAAGACTGCGTGAATTGGGGTATATTGTACATGAAATGTGGGAGTGCGAATTTAATCAGTTCTTAAAACAAAATCCTGCAATGGCGACGTATCTGAAGAATCACCCGTACATGAACCGCAGACCATTAAATCCAAGAGATAGCTTTTTTGGAGGAAGGACCAATTGCGTGAAATTGTACCACCAAGTCGACGAAAAAGCAGGAGAAGTAATAAAATATTTCGATATTGTCTCGCTTTATCCTTACATAAATAAGTGTGCTAAATACCATGTAGGACATCCTAGAATTTATCTACAGGGTGATGAAAATATACCACCAATAAATAAAGTCAATTTTCTGATCAAAATGACGATATTACCAAGTCAACATCTATATCATGGTCTCCTGCCTTACCGATGCAACAAGAAACTATTCTTTTCACTGTGTGCTGCGTGTGCCGAAGAAATGAACCCAGACCCTACAGCAACGTGTACGCACAATGACCAGGAGCGGTGCCTCACTGGAACATGGGTATCATATGAAATACAGAAAGCAATAGAATTAGGATATCAACCGGTGGAAATTTTTGAAATTTGGGATTATGACATTGAACAATATGATCCCATCACGAAAACAGGTGGCTTGTTCACGGAATATATCAATACATTTTTGAAATCGAAAATGGAAACTCCTGGCTGGCCCAGTTCCTGTGTGACCGAAGAAGACAAATCAAAATTTATACAAACCGTCCTGGAGCGTGAAGGTATTGCATTGGATCCGACCAAAATTGAAAATAATCCTGCACGAAGAAGCTTATCTAAGCTTTGTCTTAACTCTCTATGGGGAAAGCTTTGCCAGCGTACAAACTTTAGCCAGACCACAATTATTGATCGGCCGGAACAATTTTATGAAAAACTCACTTCCCCCGACATTAAACTTCATCAAATTGTACCCATCAATGATACGATGTTGTATGCGTTCTGGGAGTACAATGAACATGTGCCTGTTCAAAACCGAAACACCAATGTCGTGTTAGGTGCATTTACAACATGTCAGGCACGTCTGGAATTGTACAAGTACCTGGAAATGTTGCAGGAACGTGTTTTATATTTCGACACGGATTCTGTGATATTTACGGAGAAGCCTGGAGAGCCAACCATTGAACCTTCAACGTACATGGGATGCTTATCGGATGAGATGGAGTCTTACGGCCAACGAGCGTACATCAAGACATTTGTCAGTGGAGGACCAAAAAATTACAGCTTAGAAATATACAATCCGGATACCAACGTCACCAGCTACATATGTAAAATTAGAGGATTTACATTAAACTACAATGCAGGACAACAATTAAATTTCAACACGCTAAAAGAAATGATTACAAATCAATGCCGTGGACAAGTCACCATCACTATCACCCATAAAATATGCAGGACCAAAGACCATATCATCGTCACACGCAAAGAAGAAAAAATGTACAGTATCCAGTACCCAAAACGTCGATTTAAAGAACTCAATTCCTATGATACGGTTCCGTACGGGTATGTTAAAAAAACAGAAGATGGAACTGGAAAAAGAAGATGAAGAAGAAAAAACTGTAAACACCCAATGAGGCCGTAATTTCTTTTTTCCTTTTCCTTTCTCCACTCCTTAACCATAAAGCAGCAACACCAAGAAGAAAAAAAATGAAGTACCCACAAGAGTTCATAAACCATCAACATCTCCATCAGTGGAAGAAATGTAGTCATCTCGTACCCAAGGGGAAATCTTGACCATAAAGCAGCAACACCTAGAAAAAATGCAGTACCCAGAAGAGTTCATAAACATCCATCAGTGGTAGAAAAGCTGTCATCTCGTACCCGAGGATGAAGATGAGCCTAAACAGATCCATCATTTACGAGTAAGTTCTATTTCTCTCTTATCAGTATTGACTCATTTTTATTGTTTCAGGAAAAAGAAATTCATAAAGTAATCCGTTGTTTCTTCTTTTTCTTTACAGGATACGTCTACAAGATTCGAAGATGATGACACGTCCAACATATTCATTAATTAGATCCTGTATTTATTATGTTAATCACCTTGTATGAGAAAAGCACATACCTTTCGTTAAAATACAAGTTGAAAAAAAGTGTTTTATTATTTCTTGAAACCTTGAACACTTGTTTTCAAATCATGGTAATCTTGAAAAATTTAAGGTGGAAAATATATCCAAGATTTGGTTTAAATGATTTTGTTCGAAAAATTAATTAAAGAATTTTTTAGTGTCCAAAATTTGGTTTTTAATTTTAGTTCGAAAAAAAATTGATTTGAAAATTTTCAAATTTGGTTTACATCTTTAGTTCGAAACTTGTTTTTAAAAATTGGTTCTATTTTTTTTTAAATTTTTAGTTCGAAAAATATTGATTTGAAAATTTAGTTCGAAAGTTTTTAGTTTAAAATATTTTTTCGAAAAAGTTTTAATTTTTTAGTTCGAATTTTTTTTGGGTTCGAAAATTTAAATTTTTTTAGTTTGAAAATTTTTTGATTTGAAAATTTGGTTCGAAAGTTTTTAGTTTAAATTTTTTTCGAAAAATTGTTTAAATTTTTTAGTTCGAAATTTTTTGAAATTTTTGTTTCAAAATTTTTAGTTCGAAAATTTTTTGTTTGAAAATTTTTGTTTAAAAATTTTTAGTTTTGAAATTTTTTTAGTTCGAAAAATTTTTAGTTTAAAATTTCTTCCACTCTGCGGAACCGTTTCGAAAAGAATCGGAGCAGTTTCGGTAAGAAAAATCTGGCAACACTGTTTCCATTAATGAAGCGCTTACTGAGCGTTTAAAAAATCGCTTAAACTCACAATAATGTGTTATAAGAAATCTACAAGCGACACCCCTCTTTCACCATTGTTACTTACAGAGACATAGGCTACTAATTCAAGGACATGATCTCCATCAAGGTAAGAAAGCTGGTAATCATCTTATCTGCCAAAGAGAATGATAATATTTAATGTAAACTTCAGTACAATATCATGATACCAAAAAGGTTATTTAAGAGGAGGTTGAACCCTCCATGGGAACTTTAAGGATAACCATAAAAGGGAACAAAATTCTAAAATCCAGGATCGCAGTCATAGCACTCTGAATGTCTAGCATTGGGGTGGGGATGTAAGATTATGCGATTTCTATCAACCAATCAACATCGTGGTACCAAAGCAATCATCTTACCCGTAAAAATGGAAACAAATGAGTGAGGGGTTTTCCCACGTATTCTGTTCACTGTGTGGCGGGTCTAAGATCATGTGACCTCTGTCGGCCAATCAGAATCGAGGTACCAAAGCACTCATCTTACTCGTAAAAAAGGAAACGAATTTCAAAAGTCACATGGCTTAAGATCACGTGACCTCTATCAACCAATCAGCATCGTGGTACCAAAGGATTCATCTTACCCGTAAAAGGGAACGAATTTCAAATATCGCATGGTCTAAAATCACTTGACAGCTATCAACCAATCAGAAACACACATCTTACCCGTAAAAGGGAACAAATTTTAAAAATCCAGGGTGAGGGATTTCCCCGCAGGGTGACTCATGACGTCATACCACGTGACCTGGAAATTTGAATTTCCCGCGTGGGCGGGGCCTAACGTCACGTGACCTCTATCAGCCAATCAGAATCGAGAAAATTTTTGCTGACTCGGCGGAATATACGCCGGGGCCTACTACTATCAATCGTCACTATAGGCTCATCTACCTAAATATAAATATCTTAAGCCACTTATGGCCCCAATCAACACATAAACAACTACAGCCACTTATGGCTCTTATTCCACATATATATATAACTTCAGCCACTTATGGCTCAATTTGTGACATCAATTGCATTACACATATAAACAGTTACATAGTTACGCTCTTCATCTTCTAAAGCATCGTTCTTCTTTTGTTTACTCTATCTATATACTAACTCTTAACACTTTTCACTCCCAACATCCTCCCGGGTACACATAAAAACGAACTGCACCGACTCAAAAAACCTAAGCTAACATCCTTCCATGCATTACCGAAAAAAATCAAGTCTTATTTAACAAACGATGTAACCAAATCCACAATCAAAATTTTGTGTTACTATCCCTCATTGGTTTTCTTTCTTCTTTTTTTTCTCCAGTCTTCTCAAGCTTTGTTCCATTTCAAAAATCTTGTTACTCATCGCCTGCATTTCCTGATCCCTCGAAGTAAACTCAAGAAACATAAACTGTAATAGTTCCTGCTTTTCGTTCAAGACGTGCTCCTTTTCTTTCTTGCTATTTTCACTCTCCCTAATAGTTTGTGTTTTTTGTGCACCGTCCTTTTGTCGATAACTTCTAAGTCTTTTAGTTCTGCCATCTTTATTTAAGTTAATGTCACACACACCTACATCTTCTTTATTAATAAACTTTAATATGCCATGCTTTGCTGCTGTATTAGAATCTGTTGTTTGACTAAGCTCTTGTCCGAATTTCGCTGATTGTAAAAATATTGTTCTCATCGTCAAAGCCTGATTAGTTTCATCCATTCTTTTTGTTTCTAGATCTTCTGTATAAACAGCAACTTCCTTCGTACCGGTATTATGTTTTGTTGTCTTAATACCACGTTCTACCAAGTCTTCCATTTTCAAATGTTTCCTTTCTGTTTGTACGGATCTTAATATACACGCTGATGCCAAGTGGTGTAATCCAGTGCAGCTGAAACAACGTTTCCCATAAGCTGGACACTGTCCTTTTGTATGTACTTTTCTACATTTCTTGCATCTAATTGTTCGTTCGTTTTTCTGTTCGTTTTTCTGACTTGCAGAGCGAAATGCTGACGAAACTTCAGCTCGTTGATTCACTTTTCTTGGCTTACCTAGACCTTTCAATGTATAGCCTATTTGCTTTTGTTGAGCTTTCAATTCCACGATCTCTGCTAGAAATTTGTCAATTATTTGGTCCCGTTTCCTGAACTCGTTCAAGATCCAGAATTGAAACTCCTTTTTACTTCGACTTTCCAACTGTTTTAACATATCTTTACATGTAGATTAGGGTGGAACGAAAAAAACAAGTTTTGATTTTTAATTTATAATAGCACGGAAAAGTTGCCTTTTGGTGTAGATAAGATAAAAATGAAATATGAAAAATATTGGAGCACGTCTTGAGGTGCCGCAAGGACGATAAATTTTCATAAAATTGCAATTTTTGCTACATTTTAATTTTTTAAAAAAGAAGTTGTCATATATTTTTTTATATTTCAAATACTGTCAAATAAGCAAGTTTATGTCAAAAAGACACACACATATATATTTTATCTTTTTGGATTAAGTGTTGAGGTGCCGCAAGACTAATAAAATTTTGTAAAAACACACTTTCGGAGCTAAATTTAGTGACATTTTGCCAATAGGAGTTGGCAACAGTGTTTCCGTATGGTGACAAACTCAGATTAGGTGTTAGTAGCTTTGCCGAGTTCAGTTAAGTTGGCGTCTATTGTGTAACAGAACAACGTAATATTTTGTTAGTTTGTGTGCTACTTTATTGTTGTGAGTTAAAATGGCTCAGTCTAAACAAGTGAATACAAGACAAATGTCGGAATGTCCTATTTTTCGAAGATTTAGTGATTTGTGTGAAGTTGTACTGCCTACTTACGAAGAAGTAATGAAGTGCTATTCTTTTATTAGACATAACTTCAAAGTTGCGTCAGGGAAGTATCCTACTGTAAGTGAAATATGCGAGACTTTAGTTCCTAAAATAGAACAAATATGATCAAGAGCTTCTATTCCTATTGTTTCTAACCTTAGAATTTCACAATTGATAAAAGTTAGTCATGCTAAATATAGGAATTTACTAAGATCTAAAAGTAGAAAAGGGTCAGATATGTTTGACTCGAACCTCGCAAAATTTAGGGAATCTAAACGTTTATTAGATATTGCTGACTACAAGTGTCAAAACTTTGATACTTGTAGTTGTATAGAAGAAATAAAAGCACGCGTTTTAGAACAAGACTTTCAAAAAGATCAACGCTCTACCAGGAAAATGGTTATGAGTAATGTTGATAGAGCTATCACAAGCGCTTTGAAGAAGAAAGAAGCAAGAAAAAGTAAAGAAATATAGAAAACAGTTAAGTTTAATCAAGAACGGACAAAAAGTAGTAGTGTAACAGAAACGGTTACTGACGACATTGACAGCACTGAAGACCAAATAGACCTGAAGAGCAGCTACCAGGCCCTTTTAAATTGAAAAATTATAAGAAGATAAGCACTCAAATACGTATGAAATTGCCACCTATAACTTCTATTTGTGAACGTACCGGAATATCAGATAGAGCTGCTGCAGCTATAACTAGTGCCGCTTTACAGGACTTGGGTTTAATCACAGGGGTAGACAAAATCAAAGTAATAGACAGGATGGAAATTAGACGAGCAAGATAAGAAAAATCAAAGAAATGTCATTAATGATAGTCTTTATCAGATAATTGAAAATGAGGATTGTTTTTTGATGGAAGAAAAGACAAATCAATTTTTCAAGGAAAGAAAGGAACTAAGTTATACAAAAACGTATTTCAGAAGAACACGTTTCACTAACAGAGGTACCAAACTCAAAGTTTTTTAGTTCACGTAACACCTAAATCTGGCACTGGAAAGGACATAGACGACAGTATACTGGAGTTTTTTGAGGATAGAGAACACAACGAACAACTTTTGAACTGTACCGTTATTGGGTGTGATGGAACCGTTGTAAATACTGAACATACTAATGATGTGATTTCTTCGATAGAAAATAAAATAGGAACACCTTTATAATTGTTTGTTTGTTCCACGGAAATGAGCTGCATTTGCGACATCTTTTCTATCATTTAGATGGTAAAACGAAGGGACCCAATGAATTTAAAGGCGAAATAGGTCAGCAGCTGCAAAACTGTACTAATCTTGCTCTGGTTACTTTCTTGCCAATTGAAAATAACCTTCCTCTTTTGGAGAACATAAATGATTTCAAGTACGGACCGAAAGTATTTGTTGGATATATGTATAGCTGTATCAAGTGGAAATTGTTCGCTACATTTATCTTTATGAAACTCTGGAAAACTTGTTCACTCCAGGTGGCTTACATTAACAAACCGTATACTTAGATTGTATGTGGCAACTGAGAACCTAAAGACTCTAGCTGAGTACATTGTAAAAGTGTATGCACCTATGTGGTTTAATATTAAGTTGAAACCTTAATGTACTTATAGTTCCAAACATCTATTTAAGCTCATCTCATATTCACGCTATCTCTCTGATGATTTCAATAACGTTCTAGATCCAGTTATTCAAAGAAATGGGTACTTTGCTGTTGCAGAGAGTGTTTTAAAAGCAAGAACAGAAAATAGAGGTGGATTCAGGAAGTTTAAAGTTCCACAGATAAACTTTGACGCAAAGGTTTTATCGACATCATGGACTGAAAATGACGTAACTGAACCCCCCTTGGTAAAACATGTTCCCAGTACTCAAAGACTTTATACGGAAGACATCTAAAGCTCAACCAAATAGTCAAGTGGACCTGCTTATCGACTTTCCCCGGCTTCCTTATTACACGCAAGGAGTGAAAAAGAGTTGTGAAACTGGTGACCGAATCGGCTCAAAATGTCTATGGTTCATTCGCAAGCGAAGGATATATAAGACCGAAAATTGACTCACGTAAGAACATGCCAAAATTTGATTTTTTTTAAAAAAAAGTTTAATGTGTCAATGAAGTAGAAACAAACATTTTGCAGCTGTAACATTTGTAATCATTGTGGGTATTTTAAACGATAAAAAATGAACTTTCATTGTCTTTAAAAGTATATTATATTTTTTACGTGTATTCTAATAAAAAATATATGTAATTGATTCCACGAGCTTTTATTTCAACCTCATTTACTACTATTTGTTACAGCAAAAATAGTTCCGAAAAATTTCAAAATCAGAAAAAATACAAATCTTTTCACAATAATGTTTTTAAATTATATTTTGTAATTAATATTTTTTCCCGATTTTAATACTTATATATGAATTTACAACTATCTTTTGTAGCATTATATGTACGAGAAAACCATAAAAAATAATTTGCCAAAGTTTATAATTTTTTCAGTTTTTAATTTCTTTTTACAAACTTCATGCTCTTTGCGGCACCTCAAGATGTTGCAGTATAACAACCAAATTTTTTATTCTTCTTTTTGAACCTAAAAGGCAACTTTTCCGCACTATTACAAAACTTTAAAAATTAAAAAATAAAAAAAGACCATTTTCGTTCCACCCTAATGTAGATTCTTTGCCTTTAGACTGCGCCATTTGTTAGGATAGTAAAATTACTTTTTGTATCTAAAAAGAGCAAAGTATTACTCCAACTACAGCTAACCAATGAATGTCCATACTATTCTTTCCACAGCCAACTTTTATTTGGTTTATACTTCAACTACAAGCAGATAAACTTCCTGTATTCCACAAAGTATTCCAAAAACGTAAGCCACCTTGGCATTACATTAAACCTAAAATATCAATCGTCACTATAGGCTCATCTACCTAAATATAAATATCTTAAGCCACTTATGGCCCCAATCAACACATAAACAACTACAGCCACTTATGGCTCTTATTCCACATATATATATAACTTCAGCCACTTATGGCTCAATTTGTGACATCAATTCCATTACACATATAAACAGTTACATAGTTACGCTCTTCATTTTCTAAAGCATCGTTCTTCTTTTGTTTACTCTATCTATATACTAACTCTTAACACTTTTCACTCCCAACAGGTTCGGATCGTGTTTTCCAAAGAACGCCTTATATTAGTCTCAACCTTGCTCTGTATGTAATGCATTATTTCTTTATATACTGTATGTTTAGAGAAATAAAATACGGACTACACATGAATCAGGAAATGCTTGAAGGTACCTGAAAATATCAAATTTAGAACAACTGCTGGAAATAAGTTTGGAAATGATTGCCGCCACTGGGAGACCTTCTCCAATTCTCCTCATTCCAACATCTTTTTCTTTCTGGAGGAGAGAAGATCTTGCTTGTCCCACTGAGAATGTATTGAAATTGAAATATTTGAAAAAGCTTCAACCCGGCTACGATTCGAACCCGGGTCCGCCGAATAGAAGTTCAATACGCTGATCACTTACCTACAGCGTCACTTCACCTTTTGTCTAAACTATTAGCTAAATAAAATCCTTGAACGTAAGACTATACAAAATACTAATGCTCGTATAAAAAGATGTTCGCATTGAGTGTCACAATGACTTACTCAAGATTTTCTTGTTTAACTGGAAAACAAGTTATATAACCTTCGTCAATGAGGAAAATATTACTGAAATGTTCTTGAAGTTGAGGTTACCTCATCGTTTTTAGCTGCTCCCGATTTACATTACTACTATTCTTCCTAATAGTATAGTAAAACTGCAAGCATATTTTAATGAAAAACTGTTACGAAAATTTTAAAAAAATCTATAAATTGCTTTTTGAGAATTATTTTCAATCTTATTTTAATGAAAAAATGTTATGAAAATTTAAAAAGTAAAATAAAAGATCCTTGGGCAGGGTTTGGACCCACGCAAAAAACGATTTTATTACTAAGATGATGCGCTAACCTTCTCGATTGTGAGGACAGATATCCTTTACGCTATATGTAGGTCACGAGTCTTGATGTCCTATCTGCATCGGCCAATAAGATCAGAGGATATCTGAAATTGTTTGAATTCGCGAAAATGCAAACCGGTCGACATTAATCATTTTTAAGATGTCAACTCACTTATCTACTTAGAAGAAGGGCGAAACAAAATGCATTACAGTTATCAGCTAAAATATTTATATTCCATTTCTTGTCATAAAATAATAATTCTATCGGTAAATTTATAAACGTAATAATATTACTGTGTTTATGGGTAAACCTAAGAAACATCTGACATATTGTATATCATTTCTGTTCCTGTGAATACCTTCGACTGTGATACTTTTTTCTTTCATTCTGCGATAATAATAATAATAATAATCATAATAAAGGGATACCGTAATTACAATACCAATTACATAAACATTTCTTCCTATTAAGAAAAATTAATAATTGCCACCACAGGATTTGAACACATGTAGCTGCAATGGAAATTTCCTGCTTTCATATTTTTTAAACAAATCGCCCCAACCGGAGTATTGTTCGCCACTGTTACCCCATGTCCTTTCCACGTATTCCAAACACTACAGGGACAAGAACACAGAAATACTGAGTACAGTGAAAATTCCGACCTTGCTCTTCAGAATCCCTAGTGGATAGCGCCTCATGATCAGAAGCCGAACGGCCGAAATCACTCGGCAAGTGCCACCGGCTCACTTTCCCAAAAGTTCCTCATATGAATAAAAGAAAATAAACCAGTAGTTGTATAGCATAACCATAGAACTGTCTATCTCTACACGTGTTGACACAATTCAAAAAGGTGAAAATAATTTCTGTCGTCTTTTGTTCTTTGTAAATTAGAAGTTGTGGTAAATACGAAATATAATGTAAATCGGGATCATCCCTTCAACCGATGACGTAGCCTCTACTTGAGGAATGTTTCGTGATATTTTCCTCACTGAGAAACGTCTATATAAGTTGTTTTTGAGTTTAGGAAGGACATTTCGAATAAGTCATTAAGACACTCAGACAAGCCTAGTTTTCCATGAAACGATTTTAACTAGGTATTAGTTTGGGTGGAAAGTTATGTGGCGCGGTAGGTGAGTGGGTGAGTCTGTTTGTGGTTACTGAAGTGTGCGGATGCCCCTGCGAGCTGTGCAAGAGGGAAGGCTATTCTGTGCTGTAAACATGTCAGATTATCTTCTTTAATAGATATATCGACAGAAAATCTGTTTATTTTCATAAACTATTATTTTGCAACAGTAGAAGCGAAGCTCAGTTATGGGTAAAAAGGTAAGGCAAAATACAATTAAATTTCATTCGATACACAGACAATGAGTGTTCGACCAAAAATCTGTTGACGTTCATGTTTGGTTAGCAGATGCTGTCAAGTTACATATTGATCAAATCGAGGTCTTGCAGTTAAATGGTGATGAGAATGAGTTATATATGTCAAATTTATATCCCAAAGTGTTATGGACACTATTTTACGAACCTTGCCGGATAAGTTGCCTTTCAAACATGAAGACGGCACTTAAGTGACGTGTTCATAACGGGTGCTAATGAGGATATAACAAAAGTTAAAATAATCAATTTGCCTATGGAAGTCGAAAATCATTCAATCAGTGCTGAATTATGTAAGTACGGATACATTAAAAAAGTTGTGGAAAAACAGTGGTCAGAAACATTTCTATTTCCCTTAAATACTCGTAATGGGAATAGACTCGTGTACATAGAAATCAAAAAGCATGTCCCCTCCCGACTTTTAGCCAATGGTCATCTTGCAACAGTATCTTACTATGGCCAACCTCCAACATGTTTTATTGTGTGGTTCAGACCAAAATCTTGTGCATAGTTGTTTATGAAACAAAAACCGTCAAAAAAGGAACCTACTCACAATACGAGATTACATGATTTGTTACCAGAGCAAACGATACAAACTAGCAAAAGCGATATTGTACCATTTATAAAAGAGACAACTGGTACATCCAACTCTGTAAGTGCATGCGTTAGTGCTGGGGAGAAAGATAGACTTACTTTAGCACAGACACTTCCAACAAATCCAGATCATATCCTTGCTGATTCAGTTTTTGATACTGAATTTCCGACTTTGCTCAGTACCTTATCGAACCAACGAGCATTAACCCTTCAAGAACAAATACATGAACAGAGCACAAGCACAAGCACCAAATTCGTACATACTACTATTCGTTCAAACACAGAGTTCTCCAATAAAAGTGATGCTTTTACAGAGAAAGTTTCACAGGAACAACCACCATCAGCTGACGCAAAGACAGCAAATGTAAACGACGAAACTATTAGTCCGGGAAATAGTAACGAAACTGGTGTTGTATCTAAGCTACGGGATGGGGAAGAAATCAGTACGCCATTATCATGTTCAACGAAGAAAAAGAAAAGGAAGCTCAGCCAAAGACACAGTCAGACTGACAGTCAACAAGACCTATTGCAGAGCAAAGAAGCAGAAAAAGTACGGGATGGTTCTAATATGAATGAGCCTTCAATATAGTTTTTTACTTACTTCTTATATATTTTACTGTGGCCCATGACATGTTACTATAATGTTCAGTTCTTCTTCAGTCCCTTTTTATGCACACACAAACATGGAAAGAGTATATATTTCCTGATCTATTAGGTGAAATTACATATGTGCGTATGTATGCACCCATATAAATGCGGCTATCCACAAACTGATAACTATTGAATTTTGTAGTTCCCTATGCTAAGAACATACGTACCTTAAATATCAATGCTTTTACAAGTTCTATCAGAAAACGAGCATTGACAGATTTTATTAAAATCAACGATTTCGATATTCAGGGTTTACAGGAAGTTGTGTTTTCGGAATTCGATTTTTTACAAAATTACAATGCATATGTGAATATCGGGTTAAATGGGAGAGATACTATTTTTGTAATAAAAAGGTATATCGTTAAACCAAGTGAATCGAAATATTTCAGGGAGAGGTATCAGTGTGGTGTGTGATACTTTTGGGTATATTAGTTTATATAGTCCTTCTGGAACGACGAAAAGCATTGAAAGTGAAATCTTTTTTAATGAAGACCTTCTACCCCTAATACCATCAACAACGACCAATGTTTTGTTATGTGGCGATTTTAACAGTATCTTGAGGAAAGAAGACACAACAGGACACTTTAATAAATGTTATGCATTGGAAAATATAGTACGACTACTAAAGCTACAAGATGTTTGGATTAATCAATATACGCATATTCAATATACGTACATAACTTCGACAGTTAAATAACGGCTAGACAGTATGTATGTCTCCCGACAAATGTTACATAGTGCATGCTCACTTACAATTGTCCAGACCTCTTTTTCTGATCATGCAGTGGTATCCCTAATATTAAAAGTGCTAGGTATTACAAGTATAACATATGGACGCTCTTATTGGAAAATGAATGAACTGCATTTGTTTTCCGACATCACAAAGCTGCTATTTAATGACAAATCGAAGTATTGATGTAAACAACAAAAATATTTTCCTACATTATATGCTTGGTGGGTACACGACATAAAAGGAAAACTTAGATTTTTTCAATGGATAGGAGCAGAAGAGCAAAGGGGCAGTAGAAATACATTATAATTTCATATAGTGTTTTAAATGGTTTTGAGAAGGCTAATGCGACTCCACAGACCTATTGACGTGTTAAAGAAAGAAAGGCAAAAATTCCAATGAGAAAAAGGCAATACCGTGATAGCTATCAACATAATGTACAAACTGCCGATTCATTGACGAATGAATGCATGACACTCTAACATGGAGTTCACACACTCAAACGTAAAACAATAATTTTATAGACTATATACCTACAGTTGATAGCAGAAAAATAACAGCGTTCTCAGAGCTTAGGACTCAATTTCAGGAATACTACACAGATCTTTCAACAGCCAACAATGTGAAAGATGACGAATGGCGTTTCTTTTTTGATAACTTAACAGGATTATTAAATATAGGAGTAAGAATACCAGCCCTGGTAAAGATGGACTTATTTATGTTTTATGAAAATGATTAGGATATAATTCGAAATATCTTCACAGAAATGAGTAAAGAAATATTCGAACACGGAAATGTGCTACAAAACTACGGGATAGTAATTATGATTCCCAAAATGGATACGCCTGGAAAAATTCAAAATTTTAGACCTACTACGCTTTTAAACAACACATCAAGATAATCACTAAAGATTATAAACGTCGTTTCAGCTTCTTTATCATTAATGTTTATAGATTTTCAAAATGCTTTTGACCTATTGCAACCTAATTATTTGTATGCCATATTAGCTGCTTATAACATCGTACACACCTGTTCACAAAAAGCTGGAAACTCGTTCAGAAACTAAATCCGAAAAAGTGAGCCTAGATCCGTCACAATTCCAGCAGATCTATACACAGTGGATTTCATTTTCCCTCTGTTCTTTATATAGACAATAGCTGAAAACCGTACTGTCATAAGAGCGATGTGAAAATTTAAAAACAAAATCTAACTACTTATTTCTGAGATTAATATTGATTGCACACTTCATGCACAGTTCCAATATGCAAAAACAATCAATATCGTAAGTAGAAATTACTGAGAAAGGCGGAAAATGAATATTTAAAACTTCAAATGTCAACCTGCGTTTAGAGAGATACAATTATCAATACTATAAAGCATTTCCTTCTAAGTGATTCCGTAGCCAAACGGGTTTAATAATGCTGATTAAAATTTCTGAAGCGGAGGGCAACGGTTCGAGCAATCGTGCGGATAGTTCGATTTTATTTCTACTTTTTTAAACATATGGGAACGTATTATAAATATAATTTTTGTACTTTGAAGTGCTTGGAAAAACAATCAGACGAACTGTCACTTTTCAAATCTCTGTTACATTTACTAGCCTGCCATTTCCAGAATTTATGTATGAAAACGTTAACACAGACGTCAAAATGTAAATTATTCATGTTCCATATATATATATAGATATATATATATATATATATATATATGTGTGTGTGTGTGTGTGTGTGTGCATGTGTTGTGTGTGACATAACTCTGTAACACTTTTTTCGTGAAAAATGCTGAACTAGGAAAACATGACGTATGCCTTGTCACAGCAGACGAGTTTCTCCACTTACGCGTACAAATAACGAAATTACCTACAGGCAAACAGCTGGAATTGATTCATTAGTGATGGCTCATCGTGGTCAGAATATTCGCGAGAAGCTTACTGCTCTTGTCGAATACGAAGGTATGAGTGTGAGAAACTAGCGAACATCTTGGTGTTCCCTGTACTACAGCATATACTTGGTGGAAGAAATACTCAGAAACAGGTAACTTGTCTAAAAGCCCTGGCACTGGCCTTCAAAGGGTTTCTACTCCACAACAAGGTCGGGCCCTAGTTGATGCAAGCCGTCGCAATCCTCTCATGTCATTCCGGTAGTTAGTTGATAGCGCCTCGTTTTCCTGGCTTCTTCCTCACCGCTTGGCGACGCCTTAAAGATGCAGAGCTTCACGTATATCGAGCCGCGTGTAAGGAGGAATTGACAGATAGTCATAAAGTTGATCGACTAGCATTTGCTGAGGCAAATATTGCTAGTAACTGGGAACATGTAATCTTCACAGACGAAAATATATTCTTTTCAAGAAATGAAGGTTCTCGAGTTGTCTATAGACCCACAGGAAAACTTTCTGTTCCACAGTACATGCACAGAACGCATCGAATGGGGCATGTTAGTACTCATTTCTGGGGATGGCTGTGTAAGGATACAATTTGTGAATTGCACCGTATAGAAGGCCGATTGAACAGCTAGAAGTATCTGGATATTGTGTAGTATGGCTTGCTCCCCGCTGCGAAAAATTTATTTAAAGACGGCATTGTAGAAGTTCAATAAGATCATAGCTCAATACATGATTCCCATGTAGTTCAAGCCTGGTTTCAAGATGAACCCAATGTTGAGCTAGTCGACTGGGTTCCAAGAGGATCTGACTTGAACCCAATGGAAAATCTATGGGGAGAAGTTCAAGAACTCTACACAAAAATTGGCTTGATCCCCCACCAAGGACAGCTGACGCAATTTGGGCGTGGGAAGAAATAGCACAGGGACATCAATATGTCACGAGCTTGGTTAACACATTACCAAGAAGATTAAGATGCGACATCGAAGGTAACGGCGACTATACGAGATATTAATACCTGAATAAAGATTTCTCTTCATACCCAGTTGACCTTCGAGCTCCTTCAATGGCACACTACGTTTTTTATTTTTCCTTTAATATTGCTCCCATTGGGACATTTGCTTTTCGTCGGAATGTGCAATATATATTTATTTCTGCTCCTTTTTTTACCTTACAAAGATAGTCCAGTGGTTAGCACGTGTGCCTTTGGTGTACGGGTACTGGGTTCTGTTCCCGCTGGGAGAGGCATGTGTTTTTACCTATTTGTGATAATTCTGTGTTCGTGCCCCTGTTGTTAAAGAGGTACTGCTAAAACTATAAAACAGAGTAAAACAATTAAAAATAAAAAACTCGGTTACTGAGACACGTTCGGTAATTCAGTTTTCATTTAATATCCAATGCCTAGCGCGTTCGTTTTTGGGTCTTATAATTACGGGATCAATTCCCGTTAAGGGTCCATTAAAATTTTATTTGAACTAGAATTTATTTGCATAAATCACCAGTTTCCTTTAGCATAAAGGATTTAAACCTTGAGAAAAGTATATGGTAAAAATGAAATAAATAATAAGAGTAATAACGCTGCTAATCTGTATCTATCTACATAGGATATAAATGAATAAGACGTCGTCTGTCAGAACAAAAAGTGGTTTAACCGTTTGAAATGATTTTTATTGTTAAATAATTTTTACCTACCTCTGACTCATGGGCACCCAAAGGGGGCAGGGTGGGACGCTTTCTGACTCACGAAGTGAATACAAACAGAAATGCCGAACATAATATATAGCAAGTATGAAGATAGCCCTCCTAGAACATTTTAGGCTGCCATGCGGGGACTGGCGTGTTTTCAGGCCATTTCTATTAAAATGCGTATCCTAACAAAGGCGAGGAATTAAAATTTATGCCAAAAATAGAATATCTCACATTTGTGAGATGAAACTTCACCCCATACAACGTCGCCAACATCTAATGGCCCACTTGTGGTAAATATCGATCGTCGATATAGCGACGCATCGCAAGATTGCCTCTAGTATGTCCCTAGCGGCAGGCTTTCGTCGAGTTCAAACAAATATTTAGTGTAGGGGTGTTGCAGTTACCAGCACGTAGCGGCGATCACTTGTCTTCGGTCCGTCTTTCGATTCCTCACGGAGTATAGGCGAAGGGAACAACACAACTTATCGCCAGTCATGTGCATGCGCTTATTATCATATATTTCCTTTTTTCTGACCAATGTTCCGAAAGTGAGCTCCGGGGCAAGGCTAACCCATGCTTCTACATCACAAGGTTGCTGTTTCACACCATTCCGGGAGAACTTTATATATAGTTTGTAAGTGCTTTTTAGATTCATCTCAATATAAATGAATCATTCATATAGGCTATTTAACATATTTTGGTGGAGTAATTTTGTAATTCATTGGCATTTCGATCCGTCTCTCCCACACGTGGCCCACTGGTGGTATAATTTTCATAACGAAAGTGCGGCCACTGCGGATCGTTGCAGTGGGGACATCAATTTTTGGCGATAGGTCGATAGTTACCCATCGATGGTCCACCGACGCTTACTTCACTGAGTAACTCTAAATTAAATGTAATTCGGTAATAACTATAGTTGAAGTAAGATCTAGTTTTTGAACTTGGACTGTGTAGTATTGGTCTTTTGAGCCAAACATTTCCTATGTTCAACTTCGAGTATCTTCGAGAAACACTAAACAAAAGATGATAGGTTCGAACCCACAATCCGACGTTCACAATCGAAAACATTCTGTAAATCTGTATTTTCCTCTTTTAAGTGTAATAAGAAATGTTGATCCGTTATTAACTGTACTGTAGAAACAATTCATCATTGTAATACTTAAGGATAAAGTATTTCGAAATTATGAATACATGGGAGCACATGGTAGTTTCCTCAATCCAGCTATAATCAAAGCCATCAATTTCCTTCGTGCAGTTCAAACCGATTTTCCTCCAAGCCGTTACACAGCGACAAGTAGTTTAGTTGTCTACGTGTCGAACTGCTGAGCCTAAGGACGATGGATCGAATCTCGGAGATGGACATGCACATTTTACTACTTGCGGAATTATACATTTCACCCACAATAAAATGAGCATTAAAACTCTTTGTTTTTCCATGTAAAAGTAACAATTTATTTCATGTTAAACTTATGTCCAGTAAAGCAAAATTAATTGGGGTCATGGTTGTCCGCATACCTGATGATTTGAATAATTCATACGACGCGCTTTTAGTATGGAGTTAAAGAGTTTTCTGAGCTTATATAGAAATCTCACTGACCTAAAATCCATTACGAAATAGGACCTACCAGTAGCTTCAACATCACGCCTGCGTCACTTCGGTGAACGCTGTATCGAAACTTCATATATATATTTCACTCACTTGACGTCTAGTTAGTCGACCCTAGTTGGTTTGTTAGCTAATTATATTGAAGGGGTGTAGACGACAAATATGCAAAATCTTTTTTTCAATTTTGTCAGGAACAAAGAAAATGTGACGCCCTTATGTTTCAGAATTGTTGAACTTTTTTGGGCGGGGTAGAGTTCACTCATCTGCTGTAAGTAGTGACTACTGCTGTTAACTATTGCTTTTATTCATTTTTCATTTACACATCCTATCGTCTTTCAAGTTCGGTTTCACATGCCATTTCATTTAGTTTCATATATTCTGTTCGATTAAATACACATTCCTCAATCTCTTATATTATGTAAAAATTAGCAAAAGGGTTCCCTTGTTTTCTTTCTAATAATGATGATTTAGATTTCAAGAGAGTTAATTTTAAATAAATTTACAACCAATTTGTTAATTACTACGAGCATTGAGTTCTTCCTCATTGTGTGTTACTATATATTCTTCAGTGTTTTCATTCTAATAATAATAAATATTTATGCCAACATTAGATATAATTGCAGTATACGAAGGTTAAGAGTATAATAAGACAGTTCAAGCCAATATCTTATTTCAATCTGTATCGTAGATTACAATTATCATTAAAAGAAATTGAATATTCGCATCCAAAATTGATTTTGTCTAGGCAGGATGGATACGGATGCGCATGAGACAAGATTTGAGGCCGTCTCGTCTCGACAATACGCTGTAAAAGTGATGTCTCGACTCGATAAATGTATATTTTGTATTGGAAGAGCTGTCTCTCCACTCTACTCTGCGCATCTCTAAGGATGGGCAGTTTGAAGAGCCCAGTATTCCAAAGCTGGCGGGGTAACCAGTTACACCATTACGCAACATCTATTTGAGATACAACCATTATTATACTTCATTTTCACAAATTTCTTCTTATAATAACTATATCGATGTCCTACTTAAATTCAATTATAGATAATTGTTTCTTACGTAGCAGCTAATGTTCATGCTATACAGTATAAAACAAGTACACATTCAATGTAAATAAATAAAAATGTAAGATATTACAGATTACTGGCATGGCGATTTAAACTGATTTTAAGCTGTACATATTTTCTTAATAATTGTTCAAATTGCTTTATAAGAATGCAAATTATAAGGTATTCTAAATTTCTGTAATGCATATATAGGTGTAATGTAGGGGACTTCGAGATTGATCCCAACCCGAAATTTTATATTTATTCAATTAAAATATTGTAAAGTGAATGAAATATCTTGTAGAATGTTCAAATTTACAAGAATGAAGTTAGCAAAGCCCAACGAAATATATATATGAATAATTTTCTTTTTGGACGTGTGGTTTTAGGTGTTCAACTGTGTTGACATTTCTCATTTTAGCGTTTTCGTATATGAATTATCGGCATGGCGGGCTAGTAAATGTGACAGGGATTTCAAAAGAACAGCTCGTCGGATAATGTGTTTCCAATTTCTTCGCACTACAAATTTCTCATATATTTAAAGAAAAGGAATAAAAACTGGAAATTTCCGCACGGAGGATCGAACCGTCGCCCATCGTTTTAGAAATGTCAGTACCAGTACTAAACCCTCTTGACCCAGATGTAACCTAAAACGATTGTGTTATAATATAGAATTGCTCCAATCACAGGTTAACACTTGGAGGTTTAAATATCCGTTTTCAGTTGTTTTCAGCAATATCTACTTAAGATAAAGGTTAATTTTGCATGTTGGAACTGTGCATGAGGTGTGCAATCAATGTTAATCTCAGAAATAAGTAGTTTGATATTGTTTTACATTTTCTAATCGCTCTTAAGACAGTAAGTTTTGCAGCTACTGTCTATATAAAGAACGGCAGGAACATGCATTTCCCTGTGTGTTTATCTGCACGAATTGTGACGGATCTAGGCTCACTTTTTCAAACTTAGTTTCTGAACAAGTTTCCAGCTTTTTGAGAACAGGTGTGTAACACGATTCATTAAAAACATACAAGGGATATATACAAACGCTACCTCAAAGTTACAAATTAATGGGTACTTAAGCACACCAATTAAGATTCAGAAAGGAATACGTCGAGGATGCCCCTCGTCTTTGCTACTTTTTGGACTAGCAATATAACCATTATTACGAACGCTAATTTGCTACAAGGAAGCCAATCTTCATGATATACGCACTATAACTATGGTGGTGTTTGCAAATGATGCCACGATAACATGTACTACTAATAAACAAATGATAAATGTACAACATACATTAACAATATATTTTTGTGCCAGTGGCGCTAAAATATATTTTAACAAAAGTAAACGCATGATATTTAATAATTGTTCATGAAGCGATATGACATCTTGTGCAATATGATTCGGAACAAAATCTGAAAAATCTAGGAATTACGTTTACTTGTGGAGAAGACGTTTAAGATAATACCATTTGGACTCCAATTGTGAATGCAATTAGACATGATAGTGCAATAGTTAGGTATCGAAATTCAAATCTTATGCAGCGTATTCGGTACATGAACACTTATATCTGCTCAAAGGTATGGTGTGCTGCACAAATTTATCAAATTTCAGATACATATGGTAAGAAACTACAGCCAGTGTTCGGATGGTTTATTTGGACAGGATGCTACAGGGTGCGGCACGTAAAACCGGCCAGTCGTAATAGTCTGGTATATTGTGTTTTGGCAACACTTAAATAATCTACCTTCCTACCAAGAGATGGCGTGTCGAGGTCGGGTCGACTTACTTGACCTGCAGCAGTCACGTGCAGCGGCAGCCAGTGAAACTTGTCGAAACCAGTTGAGAAAAGGCCTCGTTGTGTTAAGCCGGGTGATTGTCAGTGTGTGATAATGCCGTAGTCGATACCCGAGCGTGTTGTTTCCAGTGGTTTCTTGGATCCACTAATGTTCATCATGAGTGACGAGGCGTGGTTCCACCTGTCTGGGTACGTAAATTCCCAAAACCGGTATTGGTAGACAGAAAATCCACACGCAATCCACCAGGTACCCTTGCATGATGAGAATATTGGTTTTTGGTGTGCCATTTCCGCCACACGCGTTATTGGGCCCATATTCTTTGAGACGACAGTGAACAGTGACGTGTATATGGGAATCCTGGAGGGGTTTTATACACACTTGACCGAAGAGGAGCGTCTGTTATGTTACTTTCAGCAGGACGGTGCAACATGCCACACATCAGCTGCATCATTGTCCCTTGTTCATAAGATGTTTACACCAGAGAGGACAATCAGCAAAGGCTTGTGGCCTCCTCGGTCACCAGACTTGTTCACATGTGACTTTTACTTATGGGGACTGTTAAAGGGAAGAGTATACGAAACAAATCCACACACAATTGAAGAACTCAAGACCAGGATCCAGGATGTCACCAATAGCATTACAACACAAGAACTGAGAAGGGTATATATGAATCTCCTCAATCGTGCTCATATGTGTGTTGAAGTGGGCAGAGGACACTTTCAGCACCTGCTGTGAAGGCTGCTGTGAAGGTGAGTAGTCATATTCAATACATTACATTTCATTTATGTGTTGTAGTTAATCATATTCAATACATTACATTTCATTTTATGGGTTTACTTTACGGGCCGGTTTTACGTGCCACACCCTGTATTTTAGAAATGTCAAAGACATTATGATGAATGGTTATAACCTAGGAGGCTTAAAACTAATTAACATAAATCTTAAATGTAAAGCTTTACTTCCCATACGTTCTTAGACATTGTTTCACCTTGATGAAACAAATACAAGTCAATGGATACGTTGTTGGGCACTACAAGTACCTGCCCCAAATCCACCAAATTATGATTACATGAAACACAGTCCAAAATATATGCAAAACATTATACTTGAACTGAGGTATATACCAACGGAAATGACTGGAATCTATCAGACTTCAAAAATATATAAGTTTCTATTGGACAGATCTCTATCAAACATGTACCACGCACTAAAAATCTATGTAGACATTTGTCCCAAATATGGTCTAATTTGCATTGTACCGTTTTGGCATCTCAGGTGAAAAGTTTTTGGTATATGGTTATATATGATTTATTCCCGACAAACAAACGCATATCTGAGGTACAACGTTCGGAATCAAGTGCCTGTGGAAAATGTGGAGATGACGGTACATTGATACATAGACTTAAAAAGTGAAATACCCTTAAGGACATTTGGATCCAAGTTGCAACGATGCTAGCGTTAATATGTCGTACATCCCCAATGCTATTTTGCTTCAAACAATCATTTACCGTGACTGCAAGTATTATCCGAAATTTAAAAATAACGCTGTAACATGGATAATAGGCAATACTCTTTGATACATTGATAACTATAGATCTTTCCGCACAGTGGGAGATTACATGGGTTCTTTTAGAAGAACAATATGGAAGAAGTGCTAGTTTCTGGACGAAAACAAAATGTTTGAGATCTTTCTTAAAGCGGTATTGGACAAGTAGGATAACAATATCAATTTACTTATTCATTTTCATGATTAGACCTATTTGTCTTCCATTGCAAACCTACTGTGTAATACCACGTATATAGGAAAATAAAGTGACTATTTGAAAAAAAGTGGTTGGCGCAATGAACTTCTAGTCGGTTCGAATTCCGGCCAGAATGAAACTTTTTCAAGTGTTTCTGTTTTAATTTCAATGCATACTCAGTCTGACAAGCAAGAACTTCTCTTTCCTAGAGAGAGAAAAAGATGTTAAAATAAGGAGGATTGGTAAAGGTCTGTCAATGGATACAGTGATTTACAAACTTATTCCCAGCAGTCCTTCTAGATTTGCTATTTTCGTCTACTTTCAAGCATTTTCTGATTAATGTGTGACCAGGGTTTCTATTTCTTTGAATATGCAGTATATAATGAAATAATACATTACATGCACAGCAATATTGATATTAACTTATGATGTTTATTGGACAACACGCCCTGAACCAGAGAAATTGATCTCAGAATGGAGATATGTTTTTTTGTCATCTACTCACAATTTTATTTGCATAAGGATTTGACACATAGCTGTCAGTGTCAGTGTCGAGGAACGTAACTTGTAATTAGGGTTGCATCTGTCTAGGCGTTCTCACAACTGCAAATGACAGATGCAACTGCGTTCTCACAACTGGATCCCAAGTAATGAAATTATAACAGTCAATGGTCTAGGTACTTATGTAAGTGGCTGTACATCAGAAGTATCAATATTGTAAATGGTAAAATTTTCTTTAACTATTTCAGTTGGAATGGAACCGTGGCCCCCTAAACTACGAAACGAATGCTCTCGCCAGTACCCTAAGAATGTTCTATTAAGTAAGAAAACACGTGTGTATGTAGCAAGTTGCACATGTATTCGACATAAGTGTCTAATTAAGAACGAAAACACTGATTTTGGTCATGTTAAAATAATGTAGTCCAAAGATTTCAAATATAAACCAGAAAAAAGGACGAAGTGTCAAGAGGAAATGGAAGAATGGAAGATGGACGTTACAAGAGAGGACGAAGTGTCAAGTCATCTTAAAACATCTGAATACTGAAACATCGTGTATATTAATTCACTAAATTAAAGTAAATTAATTCATAAATTTAGTATCCACGTTTATTTATTTAATCGTTTACAACACCGCCCTTCCGAAAATTAAAAAAAAAAACAAAACGAATTAAGCTTATGCACAGCCCATATGGAAACAACTTCCAGTCAAGACTTATTTCAGTTTTAATTAAAATAGCGGTTGGCTGAGACAGATATATAGGAAAATCAAGAGGGAAGTAAAGGAAGTAGCGCAAAAAGGAAAAGGGGAATGGAAGGAAGAAATAGGGTTAGGAAGGTTTTCTGATGAAAATATATGACGTCGGAGGTAGTAAAATACAAGGAGAAAATGCTACAGGAAAGGTATATCAAATCGTATATTATGAAGACAGAAGAATATAAAAGAAGAAGGAAAAGAAGAAGTAGAGACGAAGAAATACGAAATAATTGTCGGAATATAGTAAAGAACCTTAAGTAGGTACAAGAAGTTCTTTATATTCTGGTTCTATTACATGAGAATCGAGTTTGATTAGTTTAATTCAAGACGCATGTTCACCCATACAACTCTGACCAGCATCCAGGTAAATGTACTATTCAAAGTTACCTAGATCCAGCACAGATGTCGAGAAATATTAAGTTGATTGTCCTACTCGTTGTTTCGGGTTACGAAGCATTCTTTATTCGCTTATTGAATCCATTCCATTGATTCAATCATAATCCCATTCTATTGATTCGGCTTGCTTTATAGAGCCGTTTCGAATTACCTAAAACTTAGTAAGATTCATGGCCTAGGTCATAAATTATACGTAACCAAATATTCCAATAAAAGTAGACACATAGCAAAGCTTATTAGTTTACACTAAATTTTAGGTTTCTCTACTTAAAACTAGAATTACCGTTCATTTACTCACGCATTCATACCGTATTTGACAATGTATAAATTTTAGCAAGGAAACTATTACCTAATTACACTCTTAAAACATTTATTTCATCTAACGATGATAAAAAACCCAAGAAAATATATTAGTTAAATACACACACACACACACACACACACACACACACATATATATATATATATATATATATATATATATATATATATATATATATATATATATAGTTAACATAAATGCATATGGAAAAAAGTGATGAGGTGATTCCGGACATCTAAATAAGTAAAAATGTTCCTATAAATATAGAATCTATGCCGCTTCTTTTCCTAAATTTAGAGTCACTCCAATGCCTCACTATGGAGAAGCGAAGGAAAACGTTCAATGGTTCAGGTATAATACAACCAAGTAGAATTATGCCTGTCCAAATACATTTACACTAACATAGAAAATGAAACTAATCAACCTTTTGTGTTATGGGGTTGTCTGTGCTGCCATATTTTGGTTTGTTATTGTGTGTCCTGAATTGACTTCACACTTGGACGCCTTGTCTCTCGAAAACGAAACGGAATCTGCCACATGTTTAAGAACGTTTTGGTGTCAGCTATGAAGTGCTAACTTGCGGACGTATAGTGCTATTTGAAAGCATAACACTGTCTACCATGTTGCCAACACTGACAACTCAATAACATCAAATTTGATTAGTTTCATTCTCTATGATAGTGTAAATGTATTTGCACAGGCATAATTCCACTTGATTTTATTATACCTTAAACATTGAACGTTCTCCATAGTGAGCCATTGGAGTGAATCGAAATTTGAACACCCAGTATTTTGGAAAGGAAGCGGCATAAAATCAATGTTTATAGGAACATTTTACATATTTAAATGTCCACAATCACCTTATCACTTTTGGCCATATAAATTTATGTTGCACCGTACATACATATATATATATATATATATATATATATATATATATATATATATATATATATATATATATATATATATATATATATATCCTCAAGGTATTGTCAAGGCTCTATATTTGTATTTTACATTTAAAGTTGCAACCGGGTGTTTCTGGCTGCCGTATGCGGTAGTCTGATCACCCCTGTTCTTCGCGCGCAGAGTCATTCGAAGAACTGGAAACGTACTCTGTACACAAACAGTTTATGGTTGTGAACTCGGAAAGCCTGGCACTTCTGCTTGTCAAGGTCAAAAAGTGGGAGAAAAATGGATGTGTAGAATGTAAAGAGGGTGCAACAATGATTGATACTTGTAAGAAACATATTCATTTGTAGTTCCTGCCCATTCCGCCTGTAGCGCTACTGTGGCACAACGTATATGGTAACTGTATAACTCTTGAACACCGCTTGTAGGTCTATTGGCGTATGTGACGACCGAAACTATGTTGTCAGCTCTGACTGCGATAAGGCACTGCTGTGCTGCTTTTGCTTTTCTTTTTTGTCCTTTGTCATTTGTGAAACGCCAAGCATGTTCGTTTTGCTTGTTGTACGCGCTGAACGAGTTCCTGCGGAGCGAAGTATTTAAGAAGTTAAATACATATTCTTGTTTTGCGATAAAAATATGATAAGTACTTTGAATTATAATACGGTTTTAAATTGGTTAACTGTTGAAAAAAATACGGAAATAAAGCTGTACTTGTAAATGTATATTAGTCGAAGACGTAGCTACTGACAGTGTTGCAGGCACGTAGCCAGGATTTCGTGAAGCGGGGGTCCGTGACATGACTACTGTGGTCACCACAAAAGGGGCTCGATCACTCTAAACTATTTTACTGGAACATCTATTGGTTCGTTTAGCCAAGATTTCGTAACGGAGGGGAGGATTGACATGAAATTCTGAAGACCCAGTACCTCGATCAATCTAAACTATTTTACTATCAATATATATTGGTTTGTTAGGACAATAAAATGAGGATATGTTGGCAAGTATTTTAATAACAAACTATGAAGAAATTTCGAGCAAAATAATAAAAAAAAGTATTGAAAAAGATTTTGCAATATTTACGTTCTTCTCCTGTTTATTCAAATATACCAATTTTCCTTTCGTTATGACCTCAATTATTATAAAAATTACACACTGAAGACTGTCTTGTAAACTATCTTCTAATATAAATGAAAGAAAGAATTTATTTGTGTGTTTGTCTCTGTCTGTCTGTGTGCGGCCTGGGGACCAGACGAGTGGACCGAGAGTTACCAAATTTTGGTCAGGGGTACCTTGGCCCAGGCCCCAGATTAAAACGCAGCGATTTTTTCAAATTTCGATGCAGTGGGGTCTCGGGGTCTTTTACCGGAACCGGCTTGGGAACCAGACAAATTGACCGAGCGTTACCAAATTTTAGTCACGAATAACTTGGTCAAGGCTAAAGACCAGATTAATCGTTTTTGTCGAAAATCAAACCAGGGGGTCTCAGGGGGCGTTTACCGGGACATGTAAAAGTAGTAGAAAATGACCGATAATTTAATATTTATTTATGTATTTAACAATCACCAGATACAGTTCAGAGGCCATTTTGCATTGAATGTCCAATAACATTAACAATGGAAAGGATTTGGAAAGGTATCGCCCAGGGCCAGTTTAGTAGGTGCCATCCCTGCATTTGCCTGGTAGGACTGAGGGAAACCCTGGAAAACTTCAGTCAGGATGGTAGGCAGCGGGATTCGAAGCCACGACCTCCCGAATGCGAAGCCAACGCTCTACCACTTGAGCTATTAGTTTCAAATTCATATTTTCGCGGTCGCTGAAATCAATGGTGAAACTCGAGTCGCATTTACTTCCAAATTCACGCTATTCGGTTCCCCGCCGGGGGTCACCGTAGGGGGAGAGATACCAAGACATTTAAAAGTAATCCAAAATGACCGATATTAGTGTTAAATTCATAGTTTTCGCGGTCGCTGAAATCAATTGTGACACTTCCATTAGCGATGACTTGCAAGTATGCGGGCCGGGAGTCAGCGGGGTGTGGATACCGAGGCATGTAAAAATATCCCAAAATGACCTATATTAGTATAAAATCCATAGTTTTCGCGGTCGCTGAGATCAATGTTGATACTCCCACAGGCGTCGACTTCCAAATACAGCCCCTGTGCAAAGCATGTGTATATTCAACTAGTTTTACAATATATGCGTTCCTTTCTCTGTTGAATCAAATGCTAACAGAACTTTCTTTCAACATATTTTTTTTGTTTTTATTATTCCGTCAACTACTGTCGGTTCCAAATGACATGTGAAAGGAGCAACAGAAAATTGTCCTTGAAATTACATATTTGATACTGCAAGGATGCGATGACAAAACGTTATGATTAAAAATGTCCACGCTGTTACACAACGGCACTTACGTTTTCGAAAGCTTGAAATCTCCCTGACTAGTAGCAGGAATTCTGAGAATTCCATAACTTTTCTTGATTTTTCAAATTCTCTGACTCTTCCAGAATATCTCGCTTACCTCGCCACCACATTGCAAGTAATACAAATATCCTCATAAGAAAGAGTAAGCAAAAGCTTCCTGTAGTTTCCTTTTTATTTTTAACGCTGATCCTTCTTTTTGCCATTTCATTTTGTTTTATCATTCCTTATTTTTTTCATTTCTGGTCTCGAAGTGGGGTCCGGACCCCCCAACCCCCCCCTTGGCTACGTGCATGAGTGTTGATTACAGATTTTCTCGTGGAAGAATTTAATTACACTATAGGTGAAAAGCAGTACTGCAAAACTACATGTAATTCATATTGAGCACGATAGGAGACAATGTTCATTTCAGATTTTCCAGTGCGGGGGGATTGAATAAACGATGGGTGAATATAATACCGTGAAAATTCTGGTAACTCAGATTGAGCACGCTCGGAAAATGCCCTAGAGGGAATATCAAAGCTCTAGGCCCAAGAACCACCTCTGTAATCATCACTGACTGCCATTTCAATAATGTGTTTTATGGTCTTATGTCCGTGTTCCCATCCTTCACTTCCCCCTCCAACTGGATACTTGATACTTTTCCTATTCCAAAGTTTTGTGCTAGTTTTCTGCCGAAACCTTGACTTTTGAACTCTCATCGGTTTCGAGTTAATTATTTAAGTTTAGGATTCCATTTCTGCATCGAGATTATATGAGACGTAGACTCAACGATTATGATAAAACTCAAACACAATAATCGTCCAAATTTTGTAAGAGACTCCCACTGGAAATCGAACGTGCAACTACGTGCACGAAAGGTGCGCGTGCTAGCTACTAGAACACCGGAAATGGCATCACCATTTTTTAGTCTCTTCAAAATTAAGTTGTATTTACATCGTACAAGTTGTGTGTACTTGCATCATAAAAAACAAACATAAATTAAAATTATAAGAAAATCTTAATAAAATCTTTATAAATGTTTAAGAATATGTTGAAAAGGCTAGAAATTTCTCACTCTCTTTCCCTCCCATGTCGTGGTGCTATTTAAAAGTATACTTTAAAAATAATAATAATAATAAACTCTACAGTCGCACGTACAACATTGGATGGCAAATAGTCTAGTTTTTCATAATGCATAAGTTTACATTAATTAAATTCAAAAGTTGCATTCTAACTTCTTTTTAAATTGTATCAAAAGTACCACTATTCGTCTTAGCACTAATGAGAACTATGGATTCGCCTTTAATATCCGTCATTTTCGATTACTTTTAAAATGTCACTCTTCCCGATTCTTCACGGATGAACTTGAACGGCATGGAAACAGTCATTATCCATATCAGCGACTCACCCGAAAACTATGGATTTAACACGGATATTGATCATTACAATTATTTTAAAATGTCAGCTCTCCCATCCCCACTCCTTGGGATGCTAGGGGTTCATTACCCTCCCGCGTATTTCTTTCCAGATTGTAAGACATATATGTATCAAGTATAGTTGGAATTAAAGCAAGTGTTACATAGTTATGTAGGAATAAATGTTTTAAAATTAATGGAGGTGACTCTTGAGCTGGAAGTGGCAGAAATCAACGACTTCCGGTTTAAGATTGATCACTGTAGAGCAAAAGACGTTAGTAGAAAACTAGAAACTGTTTCTGAAAATCGATTAAGCGTCCTAAGAATGCATATTATCTCTGTTCGTAACCTATACGTAAAACAGGAAGTGGTAGTGATTAACTATTTCCTGTTTTTAAAATTGATTGCTATGGAAGAAAAACTGTAATAGATAACAAAACGCTGTTTTCTATAATCGATTAACCATCCGTTCTCATCTCCCTCCTTAACCCTATACTAAAACCGGAGGTGGTAGACATCAAACCTTTCCGGTTTTAACGTTGATCACTGCAGAGCAGAAACCGTAACCCGGTTTTCTACAATCGACTAACAATACACTTCATCCTTTACCCTCTACTAAAACTGGAACTGGTAGATATCAACCTCTGTACGGAAGTAGGTAGCAAGACGCAGGTTTCTGCAATCAATTAAGCACCCCAAGAATATAATTGTGTCACCCGTCCAATCCCTCTACTAACACCGGGAGTGGTATAAATCTACTATCATTTCCTATTTCATTATTAATTAAGAAAATATTGTGTGAGCCTCCTTAGTGTCTTCATCAGAGTTTATTCAATACAAGCCCTCGTCTTGCTGAAGGCTTTGCCGTCAGACTCGCAAATTTGTTCGGTCTAACGCTTTGCATCTCAAACCTGCAGTCATAAGTGTTTGCTAGGCTTATGGCCTCGCACCTCACATACCTGCAAGTATAATGAATTTCAGTTGAAATACCTGGGGGCTTTGCTCCCAGGCCACCGTGTTTGTTCGGCCTATGGCCTTGCACTTTATATATCAGGAAGCATACCAATTTCAGTTCAAATACCACGTTTCATGTCTTCAACTTTACGGGATACCGAGATATAAATATCTTAGTATAATAATAATTGTAATATCCCCCTCTATTCGTTTCCAAACCCTTTTCTTCCCTTCTAGATCACAATCAAAAACGCTGAAATATGTATCTAATTATTGGGATTACAGAGTAAGATTTATAATAATATTGTACAGTTACTACTTTGGTCCATACCGTTCCTTACTCCGCACGAAACTCTTGAACGAAACTGAATTTGACTTCTGTTATTTTTTATTTATTATTATTATTATTATTATTATTATTATTATTATTATTATTATTATTATTATTATTATTATTATTATTATTATTATTATTTTGCAATTGATAGCTAAAGTAATTATCTCGAAAGAGTTCGTTAGTAGAGGATCATAAACCAGGAGGTTGTGGATCAGAAACCAGGAGTGGTAGAAATCAACCATTTTTGCTTTTAACGTTGATCCGGTAAACCAAAAAGGGTAATAGATAGCAAGAAACGGTTTCCGGCAGTCGATTTAGCATCCCAAGAATACCTTTCAACTCTATCCTTAATACTGTATTGAAATAGAAAGTGGCAGAAATAAACTAGTTCCCGCTTTAACATTGAACGGGGAAAACGGTAATATATAGGGAGAAACAGTTTTGGGAAATCGACTAAAAGATTCCAAGAACACCTTTCATTTCCATCCGTAACACTTTGATAAAACTAGAAGCGGTAGAAATCAAAAATTTTCGGTTTACTTTTCATTACTGTGGAGCAAAAGCTGTAATAGATAGCGAGAAGCTGTTTTCGACAATCGACGGAGCATCCCAAGAATACATTTTGTCTTTCCATAACACTCTAATAAAATCAGAAATGACAGTGTGTCTACTAAAATTCCAAAATGAAATTTCATGACCTTTTCTTTAACAAATCATTAAATTTAGTAACATTCTCAAAAGAAAATTTGAGTGTGACTTGGTCCAATTTTCACGCACGTGACAGAAGCGTGCTTTACTTGTGATTTGGTAGCGTCTAATATCATATGCGTTTTTGGTGGTGCATTTTGACTTTTTATAGACCAACATTTACAAGTATGTACTTATATTTGTACAGATAAAATGAATCGTGACCCAAAAGCAAAATTTCTTGACTTTCATGGCCATTTTCTGATTTCGTGACTTTCTTTAATCCTTTTCGTGACCGATAGACCGATAATCCAGTATGACTTCCAGGTTCAATGTAATATACATAGAACATGACCTGTAAGAGACAGCGAGAATTTTTTTTTAAATGAGTTAGCGTTCTTAAAATAGGTACCATCTCTTCTTTTACCCTGTAATTAAACGCAATTATTAGAAATCAAACACTTCCGGTTTTAACGTTCATCGTTGTAGTCTTGTTCAAGAAATCTTGACCACTCACACTGCTATGAAAGATGATATTCTACAACCGCAAAAGGAAATTATAATACTGCGGCTCAATAAACTTCTTAATCGACTAAACAAAATTCACATTTATTTGATTTAATTCTAACTATAGGTAAGACCACAGGCCTTTTCAAAGAGAAGTGAGTGGCAAGTTTTCTTGAACAAGACTGTATATGACAAACGGAAATAGATAGGCACGGTTTTTGTATTCTATTAACCCTTTGGGGATTTTATGGTATAATTTGAGCCATACGCGTTTTTCATGGTACATTGCGTTATTTCTCTTCTATTTGAGCTTTTTCGTCCGTTTTTTTTAAGTTCAAGGCATTGTAGAAGACATTACGTATGGTTTCAGACCTTCCTGCGTCCAGACATAGGAGGTGATGACGTCATAAGTCTAAAATTTATTTTTTCATTTATTAAGCCTACGTTCAATATTTTTTGGCGGGGTTATTTTTGCACGTAGAAGATTGAAATTTTGCACAAACATTCAGTCCACCGAGTAGTATTTACCAGACTTTATTTCAGATTTACCAGATTTGTGAGTTAAAACAGGGGGGAACCAGAGGGGCAAAGTGTTGAAAAAAGGGATACTTTTACCCAAAAAATACCGTTTTTCAGGATTTTCCCGCCTCACTTACATGATGGGGACACGTGAATCATACCGTCTGAAAGGCAGTTCCATTCTGAAAAGAATGACGGCCGAATCATTACCCTAGGGTAATTAGAGGTGTCTCAGGGAATTTTTAAAAAATATACTTCAATATAAGGAAAAATGGGATATGGTGTGTATATTTTTTTGGCGGGCTTACTTTTGCATCTAGAAAATTGAAATTGTGCATAAACATTCATCCCACCCAGTAGTATTTATCAGATTCTTTTTTCAGATCTCTGCATTAAAACAGGGGGAGTCCAGAGGGAAAAAACGTTGAAAAAAGGGATTTTTAGACCAAAAAATCCCGTTTTTCAGGATTTTTCCGCCTCACATACATGATGGGGACACGTGAGTCATACCGTCTGAAAAGTAGTTCCATTCTGAAGAGTATGACGGTCGAATTATTAATCTAGGGTAATTAGGGACATCTCAGGAATGTTTATCAAAATATACTTCTGAATAGGATAATATGGTGCATTGTCGGTATATATATTTTATGGCGGGCTTATTTTTACACTTAGAAGATTGAAATTGTACACAAACATTCAGTCCACCGAGTAGTATTTAACAGATTTTTTTCAGATTTCTGCGTTAAAACAGGGGGGTCCAGAGGGGCTTTAAGTTGAAAAAAGGGAAATTTAGACCAAACAATCCCTTTTTTCGGGAACTTCCTGCCTTAGATACATGATGGAGATATGTGAAAGGTACCGCCTGAAAAGCAGTTCTATTCTGAAGGGAATGATGGGCAAAACATGACCCTAGTGTAATTAGGGATGTCTCAGGAATTTTTTTCCCTGAGATCATAGTGTTTTGTGGTAATTTTGGGCATTGTGAGAATTCTTGGTAAAATTTCTCCCGCCCTTAGTATTCAAGATAGAAACTTGAAATTTGGCACACACATTCAGTATACCAAGTACTATTTATCAGATATTTTTAGATGGCTACGTTCACACAGGGCCGTTCCAGGGGAGGCAAAGTACGAGAAAAAAATTTTCCCTCCGAAATGTTCCCTTTGGCATTATTTTTCCCGCTTCTGGTATATGGTATGAGCATGCAAGTGGTACTATTTGAAAGCTAGCTCTATTCTAAAGAGAATGAGGTATGAACAATGATCCTAGGATAAATAGTGACGATTCAGTAGCTGCTTGACGGAAAGTCTAAAAAATAGCCCAAAAAACCGGAATCCGGAAAGGGTTAAGCGTCCCTAGAATATATTCCATCTCCATCTAATCACTAGTAAATAACACTAAGTGTTAGATATCTACTACAACTTCTGGTTTCAATTTTAATTGAAAAATATTGGGTGGTCCTGTTTACTGTCTTTAAGTGATTTTGTTTTAAATGAGAAGTCCTAAAGCCAAATTTCATGTTTGTAGCTTTCAGAGATTCTGAGATACCGATATGCTATTATATGAGTAATAACTCCTATTCTCATCTTTTCCTTCTCATTTATTACTAAGATATAAAAGAAATGGTGAAACATGTGTTAAATTATTTTAAATTGGAAATTATAATACCAAATTTTAAGTTCCCAGTCCTATACGGACTGAAATGAGGGTATCTTATTAAAATAACTCTCACCCCAATTCCTCCTCTTTTCGTAAATTTTCAAAAAATTTTCTTATTGGTAGCCCACGTCACAAATCCTATGTAGATGTAAATTCAAAGTTTCTAGGTAGTCCCTAGAGCAGTGACTCCTAATCTAGGGGTGAGAGTCTCTGACAGAACTACATTTAAAATTACAAATATTACGAATGTTGTAACAAACATTAAATTAAATATTTAAACACGAAATAACTATTCTGTAAGAACTGTGGTTTCATTGACAAAACTGGTAAAATATAATATTCCACTGCACTACAATGCTGTGCAGGAATCTTACTGGAAATAAATATAAATTTGTGAGAATATGGCTATTATTATTTACCATTATTATATGCAAGCCCGTTCTTCGTACGGGTAGAATAGGTTTATGGGAAATATTTGAAAGTTATATTTGATCACTCTTACTCCATTAAGTAACTTATTTGAACAAAAGTGAAATAAAACTCCTAGCTTGACCATGTTCAAAAATGTGTTTCATACGATGCAGTATTTATTCTTTGCAAGAAATCTAAATTCTCTTATGCTTTTACGATTCTTTTATTTCGAAGTGAGTTGATAAAATAGAAATGTCCCACATGCTAAGTATGTTTAAAAATCATTTCAGACGTTTCAAACACTTTGCCACACTGTGAGTTCTTTTGGAAGCAGAATTTTCGAAAACGCTGGGGCATATCCACATGATGATCTCGTTAAGTAAAAAGTGATATACCTAGTTTCATCTCCTTGGCTTGGAAGATATTTAATTTTCGCCGTATATATTAACTCCTCCACCCTCTTAGGATACGAATTTTAATGAAACTGACATGGTTAAGACATGGCTTCAGCCAAGTGCTAACTATGTTTTAAAATTCTCAATCATTTTTCATGAGACGGAAGTGGAATTTCCTAGAACGCTGGGTTTCGTGTCTACTTGGTTTTTATATTAACATTGACATTGACATTATATTGACATTTCATCTTCATACATGAGAGATTTGTAAGATACTGTATTTTTAGCAAATATTTGAGACCTTGACCTTCCCTTTAGGATACGCATTTCAGTGAAAGTGATATGATGAAACCATGCTCTAGAGTAGTTCTAAATATGTTCAGTAGTTCTTCTCGAACATTCTATGATGATGAGACAGCGAACGCCGATTTGAATGTCGAGAAATAAGTAAATTAATTCCTCCCTCCTTCTGCTTAAGAGGAGAATTTCGAAAACTCTGAAATACGTATTCCATTCTTTTTAGTTCAAAGTTGGTATAAAAAATTCCACATTTCGAATTTAAGCGAATTTCACATTTCATGACATTTTCTGAATAAATAGTGATAAATTTTAATATTATAGAACCCGTATCTTTTCTCCATCTTTAAGAGGGAATTTCCGGAAACATACGTTCAATCGTTTTTAGTTAAGAAATCAAAACCAAATTTCACACCTCAAACGTAAGCAAATGCAGAAATTTTAATAGGTAGACACTATCCTCCATTCTCATCTTAGGACAGAATTTTCAGAAAAGCTAAACATGTATTGGTTTGTTTCTAATTGAGTTTAATTTTGACATTTCACGTCTCCAATATAAAGAATTCTTACATTTATCATTTTCTAAAAATAAATGAAATAAAATACAGTTGAAAAATTAATGTTATACGAATTACTCCTTTCTTTTTTAGGTGCGGAATTTTCAGAAACTGCGAGAAACATGTTCAGTTATTTTTAATGGTTAGTTTATATGCCTAGTTTCATCTTCCGTACCGCAGGGATTAGCAAGATACACTATCCTATTTACGCCCCTGAGGTTACATATTTCCAAAATTCCTTCTTTATCACTTGCTTTCGTCAAAAAGAGTATTTTTGCTAATTATAGCATTATGGCTTGGTCGATAATGAGTAACTCACTTGTATTTCTTGTATACAGTATAGATTATTAATATTATTGTTATTATTTTTGTTGCTATTACTGATGATTTGAGAATACATTGCTGCAACTAAAATTGCAGAAACGGTCAAAGACATGCGCGAATGATGTAGGCGTGAAGTATGTACGGTTTAAGAATGTGGACGCGCTTGCTAAAAATGTTGGAGCAATTGCCCTAGAGGATCCCAAAACTTTAATTTAGAAAACACACCGTCTTGTATCATTTCCTATTTTATAACACTACAACGAATAATTTATAAGAACATTGTACTTGTGTTAAATCAAATCGCTCAACAGTACTAAATGATCACCGAAGGCTAACATGAAATGGAGGATTCATACAACTAGATCCGCTTTTTCTTAAGTTAACAAAACATTAAGTATATTACCGAAGTACCATTATAGATAGAGTGAGACTGTAGAAAAAATGAACCTTTCCTCTAACAGTTAAAAGAATAACAGAACATGGACGCAATAATAATAATAATAATAAGTTTGGTGTATAGTCAAAATCTTGATATCTTGAAGATTTAAAAGATCAGAGTTACTTTAATATAATTTAGAGCACGACGAGTTAGTAAGGACATTCATTATGAAAGACGCCCTAGGTAGTATTGTCATAAAATGCTTTAAACTAAATTGTAAATATTGCTTGTCACTATTACAAAGCGATTACAGTAATTTCGCTTGGATGAATGCGCTATCTCCTAGTAAATATTGCTTATCAGTATTACGAAGCGAGGACAGTAATTTCACTTAGATGAATGACACTATCTCATTCTAGAGATTCATAAGTCGCGGAAAGGGAATAGAGATGCAATTATATCAAAGAATGTTGGTTTTACAATGTGTATGTATAAATCCAACGTTAACTGTGAGTCACGATAACCTGCCTGTTTACTACATCTAACATGCAATCAGTATGGTGATACATAGAGGTGTTAGCCACATACATAGGGCGGATTAAATCCCAAGGACAAGAATAACCTTTTAAGCGGTATACTTCACACATTTATAGTTTATGTTTGAAGAAGTTACGAAACCATAGCAACAAAACGCATTTATTATATCGCAACCGTTCGGGGAAAGCAAACACACCAAAAACATGTTCACATCTTAAACGACCATTAACGATGTAGAATTTTATTTAGCAAGAGTAGCAATCAGGCATGACCACGGAGTGTTTATACATTTTGCACTATAATAACGAATGAATATTGTTAATTTGATAATACTACAGAAAATTTTGAAATTCACAATACAAAATAACCGAACTATAAAGAATTTAGCAACAAATTCTTGGGCCCACGCAAAAATCAGTAAAGATTCTTCTGTAGTCTGATATTATTAAAACAAAACTGAATGCAATGACCACGATGGTTAGTGAGATCTGAAATTTTACGTATTTATATAATAAGTTTTAAAAAATCTGTAAAATATTTCAAAGTTATTTTAGTGATGAGAGAATGAAAACATGAATAAATTATCCACCGGACAATGGATGACGACCACGGTAAGCCAAAGCAGGCGATGGTAAAGTATCCCTCTACATACGGCGAAGGTATATATCCCTAGAAATTAAAACTCACAATATCTGCAAATCAAAACAAATGCCAGATAATAACTTTAGGATAAAGGCAATTATACTAAGTGGTACAGTTAGTTCACTTAGTAAATGTTCAAGTTAAATGGAGGACATGTTACTTAAAAAATCTTAGAGAGGGAATAGAAAGTTACCTCGAAAAACAAGCCAGAAGAGCACAGAAAAAGATAAAATAAAATACTAGATACTACGAGAATTAGCAGTCTAATCTAAAAAAAATCGATAAATCGTCACTTCAAAGGCAAACATGTATCTTAATATTCTAAAATAAGTAGCCTGCTAATCACACACGGCCCACTGTGAAAAACACTTTCGCCAAGAAGGAACTCTGTGTCTTGTAAGTAAATACCTCACACGCGGAATGCCTTGTAAGATTTGTATTTAGTAAGTGTCTCTGGCTCAAACCTACAAGGTATACTTAAAAATGGCGGCAAGATGACGTTGCCTTAAATTTAGAAATTTCGAAAAATATCCGACTCATCACAAAATACTTAGGGAGAAAAGATCAGGTCGAGATATAGAAGACAGTATGTTAAAGATAAGAAAGTATATACAGTTCTAAACAAGTATAACCAAAATTAAATAAATAATTTTGTAATGGCAACTTAACGTAAGCCAAATCTTACTAGTCAAATGTGGAGGGCGCATGTCTTTTTAACTGTACGACAATTCACTAATTAGGTATAACGTTCTGTAAGTTCTACGCAGATGCACTGAAATATTTAGTAAACAATCACTACAAATATCGTCAGTCCAAGTACCGGTATACTGTCAATGCATACAAACGTTCACCTATCAGGTGTATGTAAGTCACTAGTATGCGTAAATTAAGAAAGCTTATGCAAGAATGTTAAATATATAAGACTTTAAGCAAAGTTTAATTTCAGTGTCGTTGAGATATTTGACATCAAAACAGAATAACACCTCTGGTGGGTATACTTGATAACGCATTTTTCAAATTTAATTACTTACCAAAATCGTAATAATTATGCGAATATTGTAAACAAAAAACTAACAATTTCAACTTTACAGAACTCATTACGCTATACTTAACAAATGGCTCTCGAAATACAATCGTTGCCTCGCGTTAGGTGACGCTGTCAAATGCAAAATAAAATTAGCACTGGAAAAATGCGCTTGAGACTATGTGAAGGCGAACTCCAAATTCTATATTATAAAATAAATGTGCCGAATTACGACAGATCTAATTTATATATGGATTATTCATTAGGTTTGGATTATTCTGGAAGAGAATTGAATAATTGAAAATTCAATAATCAATTATCATTAAATACATTATGAAGTATTCTCACACACATAGCGTACATCTACTTGTAAGATACCACATTCTACGTATGTAAAGACATTACTACACAAAATGAAAATCTGCATATCTACAATACATATGGATACCATTTTTTTTAAATAACATATCTTTTCGATAGGTTTTAACGTGAAAGGGGTTTTTAGATTTCGAAATATTAAATTATGGGAATAAAAGGGGTTCAGGAAGATTCTCTTCTGAAGGGAAAGAATTTTCATGTCAACCCATTCTAAAAATTTAAAAACTATATCAAATGGAAGTAAATAGGAGTCCCTATAGTAATTTACTCGAACATCTTAGTATTTGACTTAATTAACTCGGTAACACAAAATACCGCCACGTTTCGTGTAACAAAAAATTATTACAGATAAAACTGTGTACCTGGCAGGTTATAGGATATAACAGAATTGTAGAGGGGAAGGAAAATTGATCTCCAAAAATTTAAATTTATAGTTTCCAAAACCAAAAATCAAATTCAATGTCTCTTCAGTGAAAATCCTGTCCATAACGATGTATCTTCACAAACATGGCGTCTGTTATGTGGGACTCGATATATATTTTCTTGTTTGTTTCTCACCTAAAATTCCAATAGAACAGGACTCTATTCTGCTGCTGAGTTGTTTATATAATTATTTAAATTAGTATTACCTGGGTTTTAGTAGCTTTTCATCAGAATTTATAAAATTCTTTTTACAGCTGTAATGTGAGATATTGACTTCACGACAGCTCTTTAATCAAAGACATTGTAGAATAGCGCCAAACCATTATGGTTTCATCTAGTTTCCAATCACAACGCAGAACTTTCGTGTGGCGGGATTAAAAAACTAATAAAAAATTTTCAAATCTGGCTAAACTCAGACTTTGGCAGGATATGAGTATTTCATCAGGACGAAGATTCCTAACAAATTTCAGATAGGTGGAAAATTCAGAAAATTCTAATATATGAATTACATCAAAATAATTATGTGTATTTTGTAATTATTCAAATGAGATGCCCATACACGAAAAACTATGGGAAACAAATATATAAACAAAAGAAATTATTTCCGGAAATCCTACATACTTAACCATTCTCAAATTTCTAAATTACTTTTATTTAAACTATGGCAGAACGGATTCAATATTTAAAATAAAGAATTTATACAGTAAAACACGATTATACTTTATATTGGTATACAGCGAGATTCAAAAGTATTAGGAGCAGAATTAAAAAATAATACTACATACACTGTTACTGGAGGATTACAACAAATACTCAAGGACATGAACAAGAAAGCAGTCTTAAGGATCATTCAAACCTTTAACCCTCGGATGCATGTGTGGGGTCATTTTGACCCCAACATGCTTTTATTTCCTAGTATTACAAGGAAATCTCACTGAAAAATCCTGATGTTCTGTGACATCTAAGCAGGATGCTTCAACTACAAAAGAATGTAAACACATTTGTTTTGCAAGTTATTATTATTTATTTTTTTTACCATTTTTTATCATTACCCATCTATTACATATGTGGGGTCAATTTGACCCCAGTTTCAAAATAGTTTAGAAACGTTCAAAATAAAAAGTTTGGCCTGGATATAATGTTCAGCTATACCCAAAGTAGAGAAAATCTTTTAAAATCAGTATTCCCCGGTGGATAAGTGGTTACTCTCACCGCCTTGTAATCAAGGGGTCCCGGGTTCGATTCCCGGTGGGGACACATGTGATTCGGATTCCACGTTAAACTGTAGGTCCCGTCCTTAGGACGTCATCATCATCCCATGGAAGGCAATGAAAAACCACCATGGGCTCATCTTGCCCAGGGACCTTCGGGTCAAAGACCTGCCTTAGGGCAGAACAACAATCATCATCATTCGAATTATCGAGGGATGATGATGAATCTTTTTGTAAAACTGGATATTTTTTATAAGTTTTGATTTCGAGATCTTATTTTCTCTGGGAATAAACTTATGCTCTTGTAAAATTTCCATAAATTCGCATATTGCTGCAAGTATAGTAAAAATTTGTCGCGAATAAAAGGTTGTTTTATCTTATTTGAAAATATTTTTTTCCACTGTAACCTGACAACACTGCAATCAGTTGTTGTTGACAGACCGCGTGTATAGTCGGACGACATTTCTACAGTGCTCCGCTCTCATGTTTGTGTGTGTTGCAGAAACAATTGCACACCGTGTGTGAAAGAACGCCGCATTTTAGGTTTGAACAAGTGCATGCTTATTGCTTTTACGTGATTTTATAAAATCCTGTTTATTAGACTGAAAGTGCCATAGACAGTAATGACAAAAAGAGGATTGTCTCTAAATGAAATAAACGAACTGCTTACGGAGGAGGATGATAATGGTGTTGCCAGCAACTTGGACAGTTTTGACGAAGATGATGGAGTTTCAGAGGAGGAAAACATTCCGAGGGAAGACAGTGATTTTGAAATGGATAATGGTGGTGATGATGATGAAGAAGAAGAAGAAGATGCAAGGGATGAGCAAGCGTCTTTCGGTATGATTTCGAAGAATGGAATTGAGTGGAAAAGCAAACCACCCGGTGTTCACCAGACTGCTAGGCACAACATCGTAAGGAATGTACAAGGTCTCCCGCGGGGCTTTGTCTTGACGTCACCCAAAGATGCCTTTGATTTGTTCATTTCCCGTAACATTTTGGAGGAAATTGTGCAGTGCACGAATTTAGAAGGAAGAAAAGTGGCAGTGAAATCAGTGAAAAAGTGGACTGACCTAACATTAGAAGAGCTTCAGGCTTTTATTGGCATCCTTCTTATCGCAGGTACTGAGAGAAGTTGGGATGTTCCTATTCGCGAACTTTTTCTCAACAAATTCGCTAATCCGAAATACAAAGCAACTTTTGGCGTGAATCGTTTCGAAGATATCAGAAGACTGCTCCGGTTCGATGACAAGCGAACCCGCGCTTTGCGTCTGGAAACTGATCACATGGCTGCATTTCGATATATCTGGACACTTTTCATAGAAAATTGTCGAAAAGTTATGGTTCCCGGAGTTTTCCTCACGATTGATGAACAGTTAGTGCCTTTCCGTGGGAGATGCAAGTTTGTGCAGTATATGCCAAGTAAACCAGGTAAATACGGCATTAAGATCTTCTGGTTGTGTGATGCTGAGAACTTTTACGCAAAAGACGGTTTAGTGTACTTGGGACGACAGCCAGGGGAACCAGTTCAAACTAACCTCGCCAGCAACGTCGTGAAGACATTGTGCTACACGCTGCGGAACTCCGGCAGTAATATCACAACTGATCAGTTTTTCACAAGTTATGATTTAGCTAAGGAACTGTTGGTACAAAATGTAACTATTGTTGGTACAATAAAGAAAAACAGACGTGAAATTCCACCTGCGCTGGTCAATGTTAAGTCAAGACAGCCTAGCACATCACAATTCGTCTTCAATAAAGATGTTACCCTAGTAAGCTACGTACCGAAAAAGAATAAGAACGTCATTCTACTCATCACCATGCATCATGACACAGGCGTGGATGAGGAAGATTCCAAGAAGAAGCCAGAAATCATAAAATTTTACAACCAAACAAAGAGTGGAGTTGACACCATGGACAAATTGGTTCAAACATACACCTGTAGGAGACAGACGCGTCGCTGGCCAATGGCCCTCTTTTATAATGTAATCAACGTAGGCGCTCTCAATGCATACACATGCTACTTATCACAACATCCGGATTATCATTCAGGGATCAGTCACAAGCGCCGTGTCTTTCTAACTGAGTTGGCGAACGAACTGATTCTTCCTCACATCAGGCTGAGGTGCCACAGTTTGAACCTAAAGAAACCAGTGATTGATGCGATGAAACTCTGCGGTGTAGAGAGGGAAACAAAGGCATTGGCTCCTACATCTTCGAACAAGAGAGTAAGATGTCAGATCTGTAGAAGGGAAGAGGACAGGAAGACATCACAGCGTTGCAGCAGATGTGAGAAGTATGTGTGCAAATTTCACAGTAGTGTGTTAGTAGTGTGTTCTGAATGTCAGTGATGTGTATTGATGTGACAAAGCCAAAACATGGGTACTTTCTTCATATTTAGTGTTGTTTTCCTTGCTCAAGAAATCTTTTGTTTCAAGTAAGATTATGGTGCTGAATTGCAGCTCGGATAAGTGTAAGTGAACTGTTACTCATATTAATATGAAGAAGAGTGAACTATTTTTAACTATTCGGAAAGCGAGGAAGAGGAAAACAGTTAAAATATCTGAACAATATTTGTAATTGGTTTATTCCTTATATTAATGAATAAAACGCGATAACCTGAACTATATACCTTGCCTAATGTAACCTAATCTAAACAAACTTAACATACCTCCGCATTACCTAACTTAACCAAACCTAACGTAATCTAATTAACCTAACATGCATACTATGTTATATTATTATCAACCAAATATTGCGTGGGGTCAAATTGACCCCACATATGTAAAAGTGTAGAAAAAAAGCGACATGCATCCGAGGGTTAACTGAAATCTGGTGTTTCACATCAGTTTTTCGTTTGTCTGATTTACCGAACGTATTTCCGTATCTTTACTCTATTTTCTACTCGTTTTACAGTTATTTCTTATAACCTTGAACGGCAGGGACACGAACAGATACATCGACGATATTTTAAAATTTCACCTCGAATTGCACCCTGGACACCAATCACTCAACTGTCTGATGGATGGAACACCAGTTTGGTCTCAAGGCATCTAAGTGTGAATTGGACAACATCGTGCTCGTGAGTTTTCTTGTTACACTCCCGTTTCCTCTCATTCCAGCAATCCGTCTACCATTATTGAGTTGCTTTAATCATGGTATCGTTGAACCTAACCATGTAAAATAGTGTGACATTAAAGATTTCAATGCATTTCATTTTCTAACCGTTAACTGGAAACAAATCAAACCGGTAAACATTTGTAATTTATATTGCTCATTAACGTGTTATCACAGAAATGTATAGAGAAAGAACATGGAGAATCGAAATTCCATTCGAAAATGGAACAACATATTCTTAATATTTTAACCTAAAACCAAAGTATTACATAGCTTTCGGAACTTTTCCAAAATATGTATTCCTATTCTAAAAAGTGGCAATATAGTGCCTCTTTCGAAACAAAACTGAACCAAATTACAGCTCAGTTTCTTAAATAACCATCATATTCTGTTTCAGAGTTATCCCGAACCCAAAACAGTCAAGCTGATCTTTGAACTTGTCTAGTGACTAGACTGTAGTTGATGTCTCTATTCTCTTGTGTAATCAACTGTCATTATGTACTGCAAAGTAAAAGATGAAGCACTTATATCCCATATATACAGACAGGGTGTCTCAAAAGTCTCCTGCTATCGAGTAGCACTCTAAACATGAGAAGAAACCGTCTCTATGAAATTTTCTATCTAAAGTGAAGATTTTTTTAAATCGGAGGAGCCGTATGGGATGTACGGTCCTTATGCGCTGAAATGAGGGCCGGCCAACGACATGTTAAAGTAAAAGACAGTAACTCTATTTACTTATGTTGTGAGTCCAGGTAAATGGAAATGTCCAAAATGCATCTGAGTATTAACTCTGTGAAATTATGATTAATCTGACTCTCATTGGCATTTCCAGAATAAAATTTAGGATTCATATAAAGAACACCGTCATATTTTTCGCCCCCAGTACTTTCCTAAGGCCCTGTAACGAAACTTACATCCTATATTAAAATACATATCCATTTCTACTATATTAACAATGAATTTCACATCAATTAACAATAAATGCCTGCTTCTGGTAATCCGTGCTAAGGATATTTGTGATGATATTTTATGTGATTTCTAGACGGGGGTTTGTAACCCAATATCAGTCACTGGCACATTCAAGGAGAACCGGAGCATTAATTTTGTGACATTTGTGATTAAGCTGACATTTACTGGCATTCCCAAAATACAATTTGGAATTTTGGTAACACTTTTTCCACGACCTTTTTACGTCCATTGTAATCAAAACAGGAGCCTTATCCAAATTATTGTTGGAAAAGACTATAATAAGCATTGAGGACGAGTGTTACTGTACGAGTATGTTCTAACATGTAAGACTCATGTGCCGTAAAATCCTTACCATTAATTATTGGAGAAAACTGTTTCAAAAATTTACCATTGACTCCCCGATAAGGAAAAAGAATTTTCGTGCTTACACCTCTCCAAAAAAGGGGTTAAACAATGACTTCCTCTCATTGACTGTTAAACTTGAAAATCTTCAGACATTTTTCAATATGAATGACAAATCCCACACTAATAATGTGAAAACTTCATCTTCTTCCAATGCTCTAGAAAATTACACGAATTATGGATTAGGCTATATATATGGCAGTTGCAATACATAATGGTAGTTAATTCCACTCGACAGTAGAAACATGAACTATAGTCTAGCCACTAGACGCGTTCAGGACCCAGGTTAACTGCTTTGTGTTCCGTTTAAGATTGAAAAAGAATGTATTAGTTTATTCGAGAAACTTAACTCTATTATCTGTTCCAGGCAAGCTGATAGGAAACTCCCCTACCTCCCACTACTCTTTAGTACAGAGGGGAAAGCAAGTGTTGACCTTCACAGGGAGGGAAGCTTTTCTAATAAACAGAATCGTTAAACACTAAATTCCTAAGTCAATTCGTTGGAATCTGATTGTTGGGAAAGCACTGCTGTTTCTTTTACCTGTCAAAACCGAGTAACAAAAAATTGCTGTTCTTAATGTTTGTCTTTAAGAAAATATTTCTTATTCTTTATGTACTAACATTTGGCTTTAGTCCTATTTATTAAATTGCATTTCTAGAAATAAGAACTAATTCGTTATAAAGTTAATTTCCACCACTGTTTCACTTAAGAATTGTGAGAGGAAGTAAACCAATCCTGTCGACATTCTGTCTTTATTTACAATTTCAAGGAAGGTAATCTTCTTGCTGTCTGGGTATCGAGTACGCAGACTATCGACCTGTGCAACTATTGTATGAATTTAGCGTGTGTGGTGAAATTAGTGCATACTAAATTGTATTTTGTATCCATTATATTTTGTATAGTTTATATTATCTGAAACAAATTTTAGTGCATATTAAATTGTAAATAATTGCGTATTTAATTAGTGCTTTGTAAAGCGGCAATTCATGATACTTGCAGTAGTTCTGTGATAAAACATGAGCCCGGTAAAGCGTTACGAAGAGGTGAGAAGAGCTGCATTTTGAATGTCTTTTATGCTTTAAGAGAACAACACCCTAATTTAACTGTTGGAGAATTAGCCAATATGACTGGGGAACACACAAGTATAGGAAAGGCAACTGTTTATAGAATTAGGCGGGAGGCTAAATTTAATGAAAATAAATTAAAAAGTCCCAAAAAATACGCGTATAAATACAGTATTTCCTTCTCGGAAAACTATGACCACTTCACGAAATCGGCAATTCGATCAAAGATACAGGTACATCAGTTCTTTTTCCTTAATGAATTGCTAACGCTAAATAAAATTCTGTAAATAGCGATGACATTAAAATAAAAATAAAAAATAAAATAAAAGAATGAAAAAATGAAATCTTTGAGTTTTACGTCCCACGCTTATGCCGGTTAGGCTAAAGGAGACGGTGATAATGAGAGATGAGTGAAATGGTGGAATGAACAAAGTGGGAGGAAACGGGAGAACCCCGAGAAAACCCACGAGCACGGTGTTTGTCCACCACAAAGTTCACTTGGCGGGGGCTGGGATCGAACCCGGGACCCCAAGCACCAGAGGTGAACGCTGTACCACTGAGCCACCGCGCCCCCTTATAATAAAAGAATGACTGCAAAATGAAAGTATTTCTTATGACGACTCGTTCGTTAAAACTGAGTTAATTAGTCTTATACCTCCTGTAGTAAAAAGTGAATGCTGCAAATATAAAGTGGACAAAATGGATGCTTCTTCTGGTAGGGAAGTTCTCAGAATACCCCCTACTACTTAGGGATGGTAACGAGACCGAGACGGACTTCTATATACCGAGACGAGATCGAGACCGAGACGAACTTTACACACAGAGACGAGACCGAGAGAGACCTCTATAAGTCGAGACGAGATCGAGTCGAGACCTTGGTCTGTCTCGAAAGTCTCGGTCTCGTCTCGAATATTAATAGCTATTTTGCCTTTACTCGAAATTTGCTTCGTTGCTGTGTGAGATAATATGGGAACGGTTGACTGATGAACAGTGGCGTATTTAGGGGGTAGGTATCGGGCTCAAGCCCCTCCCGAAATAAATTTGTGATATTTTTTCGCATTGCACGTACAACACAAATGTTTCTTACCCGTTAATCAAGCCTCTCCCGAAAAAAAATTAACTGCTGTTGCATATAATGTTCTCTGTCTGTCTCTCTCTCTCTCTTTTTTTTCTCTCTCTCTCTCTCTATATATATATATATAGTAGAAAGTCGGAAATCCGAACTATTTGGGACCACAGGTAGTTCGGATTTTCAAATGTTCGGATTTTCGAAAATGACCAAGAAAATGCCATTTAGGCTTAAATATACTATACGGCATGCTCTTTTATCGATACAGTGGTTATACAGTACATACAGTACCGTACGTAGGGCTACTTACATTTAATGTTTCTTAAAAACGTGGTCGCATACTTAATTACACTGTTCTTGTAACTCACACTTAATACTTACTTGTATAGGCCTAAGGGAAAATAAAAATCAAAAAAATATGTATGACAGTTACATATAAATGAGCTTTTGTAAAAACACTGACTTCACACAACGCCGACGGACTACCCTATTCTTTGCTTAACGCTGGCGCCAAGACAAAATGTGAAACAATTCTAGGGACAGCGTTCGGATTTTTTGACGTTCGAATTATCGACGTCCTACTATATATATACTATATATATATACAGTGGCGGATCCAGGATATGATCAAGGGAGGGTCGAAGCTCGTAGTTTGTAGCTTTGTCCAGTGTAAAGCAGGATTGAAGCTTATTTTATCCAGTGCATACCTGAGTGTCAATTGGGGGCTATAGCCCACCTTGGATCTGCCCCTATATATATATATATATATATATATATATATATATATATATATATATATATATATATATATATATCGGGGAAGCAAGAAAGTTCGTGCGCATTTATAGTATGAAAGAAAACTGTATATATTAAAAATGCTGAAATGTTGTACCATGTTGTGTGAAATATTGAAGTGAAAATTCTTCTAGATACTCTACAATACTACTAGATAAAGATGCAGTGTTGCCAACGCAAAATAAAATTGTATTTTCTCAAATTTGCACTATGTAAGGTATTACCTATTTCTAATTTAGATATTAAATATAACCAAAATACCACATACATTATTCAGTGTAACAAAGAACAATACAGTATCAGTAACATCAACATTTTGGAGATCTCTAATAACTCAAATGGCATAGACTGTGCAATGCACATCACTTGTATCTTAGCGTCAAATACTATGATCGTGGTATAATGTATTTCGAATGAATGAAGGAACAAAATTATCAGAAATGGAACATTTAACTTTTTCTAAAGACTTTACTTCGAAAACTTGCTGACATCACGTCTCATTATGTAGATGTTTCCAAAAAACTTAAGTGACCATAATGTTATTTACAACAATTGTTATTTCAAACAGTTTCAGAGACACCAAACACATGGATAGTGATTGATATACTGCTTAAAATAACGTATTTGTGTTTTTTTATAATCATTGTTGCTATCGTTTGCTTCTATAACATTACAACAGTAGTTTTTGGAGGTATTAATTACAAGTTGCAGTTCCATTATTTTAAGCAGTGTTGCCAACTTAAATAAATGGCTAAATATTATTGTAAATATAGTGCAAATAACGTAGGTAAACTGCAAAATATTTTTAAATTACTCATAATTTGTTTTATGGTGCAAGAACGTTTTCAAAAGACGATGTTTTTCATGTCTTTATAATGTTAATGTTAATGTCAAAGTTTTGATTCCAGCAATACACTGTACATGTAAATGCAAATTGTAACTGAAATTAAATGTAAGTGATAACTTTTCAGTAACACTAGTTGTTCCCTTAAGCCTTATGCCTGATGTACACAAATCCATGATTATTTAACAGTTCTAATTATATCCTAGTTACATTTCATGTGTTTTAGTACGACCACTGACTACCTCAAACTCGGTCAATACCAAATAGCTATATGCAATCATTCAAGGACTTATAGCTAGTAATACACATTGTGTTGATTTTTGGTTTGTTTTCTTTTAGTTTAACGCCCCTCGATTATGCTAGGGAGTCTAAAGGAGACGTGGAGCTAATGATTATAATGGAATCCGAACCACTTCGGTCGTTCAACTGTACCCCCAGCAAAAATCGAATTCGGGACCATGCGAACCGAAGTCAAGCGTGCTAGCCGAGAGACCAAATGTAGGTTCTCACATTGTGTTGATTTAAATCATTGAGTCAATGTTGTCAGATTCGAAGATCAAAAACTACCGTGACTGTGCTCCAAAAGTAGCGGATTTTGAACTATTTGTAGGCTAGATATATACAGTAGAAATGAATTATTTGGCAACTAATGACTGGTACTAATGAAATAATTTTTAACACGGGCTGGAAAATGTGCTGGATATATTGCAAGAAATTATGATCGATGGACAAAAAAAATCTAGGCAGGATACCACGAGATAAAAACAGCCTGGGAAACGCCCTTATACAAGAAGGTTTGACGAGATCAAGAACAACTGGGAAGTAACCTCTGAAAAAGAATTGCTCAACATTCACAGTTGTGGAGAAGACTTGGAAAGATCTTCATCCAGCAGTGGACTGATAATGGTTGAATATTGTTATGGTTATGATTGTATTATATCTGGACCTCAGAGATAAACTAAAGAAAGTCATAATTTCGTAATTTTACAGGGGAAGCGAAAAACCGGTTCCTTAAGAAAGACCTATAGTACTATTTTTGAAACTCTACTAAGTAGTTACAAAGTGTAGGATGCCTTTAGATTTACATTATTACACCACTAGAAAGAACATAGTCTATTAAAAATATAGGCTATTGTTAACTCCATTTCGACCAAAAAGTGATTTAGCATAGTCTTTCTCCAAAGTTCATATATATATATATATATTTATAAATTTTACTAAGTAAGGTAGGGTAAAAACGGACCAAAAATTTCACGCAATTCGTACAGCGAAAAAAAAATTGATTCTTCATATTGCAGCGAAACTATTAAAATTAATAGAAATGAAAACTAGAAAGTTAAGAATCACTTGTTTTGATGGGACAGAGAAAATACATACATATAGCTCGAATTAAATACTTATATAATATGTATATACATGTATGCCCATGTTTCGCAAGTAATTTTCAATCAATATAAAATTTGAACCTAATGAACGCACGATTACTTTTCTCGAATAAAGATCACATGCACCGGCGAGAGCTCAGGAATAAGCTTAATCTATGTTACAGCACTGAATATATGCCTATGCAATACATTACGATCTTATAAACTTGTATAAGAAACAGAATGTACTTAAAGTGAGACGCGAACTATACGAAACATCGGATTTCGAATCTAACCTGTTTGGTGATGCAACCCGAAACCACAGGTAGCAAAGATGAGTGCCATAGCTCCCACCACAAGGTTAAAGAAGCTCCTGTTTTAAAGTTCTCTATTAAACACTCATATGTGAAATGGTAATAAAGCATTTGGTCAATTTGAAACAAAGTAATTAGTAATAATTTACTCTATTTGTTAAGATAATGAAAGTTATATTTTGTTTTTAAAATGACAGTCAAGGCAGAATGTATTGGGTAATAAATGAGAAATTTAAAATTTCAATTACGGTACGATTAAATAAATTCTTGCTGTTATGTGTTGCGTTATCCGTTAGGAGGTATTGAACAATTCTGATTCAAAGGAAGGAAATAAACTAATGTATAGTACTGGAGTTAATTTAATAGAGTTTAATTGTATAGGCAGTTCTGTGGCTATTTGAAGCAAAGTCTACTGCTGAAAGTGAAATATGGTTTACTATTATGGTTTTATCCCAGGTGTGTTATACCCACTGATGACTGAATCTGGAACGCACGCATGGAAAGCATTAGCCTTAGCAAATTAGCTACAAGAGGTACATCATAATTCTAAGTCAAGAATGAAAGCCAAAAAAAAAAAAAAAAAAAAAAAGGAAGCAGAAACGACATACTGTACGATAATAATACTTTCACAATTTTAATTTCACACTATTTATTTCGAGACTTTTGAGACGAGACCCGAGACAAGACCGAGACTTGACCTTTGAGACCGAGACCGAGATCGAGACAGCGATTTCTGACTCGAGACTAGATCGATACCGAGACCGCTACTTATCAACCGAGACGAGACCGAGACTGTAAAAAGCCTCGTCTCGTCTCGTCTCGATACCATCCCTACTACTACTGTACACTTAATCCAATCGAACTGATTTGTAGTCAAGAAAAAGGACATGTGGCACGAAACAATAAACGTTTTACACTTTGTGAAGTGAAGACTCTTGTTCTTTTTTTTTCAAGGGGTTAGGAATGGTAATAGGTGAAAAGTGTAAAGATTGTGTGCAACACGTACTGGAGATGGAAGAAACGAAATACAGGAAACTTGGCAGGATAACTGACAAAGTTACAGAAAAAATCGTTATTAACCTTGGAGATAACAGTGATGAATCTGACGAGAGTGACCAAACTATGAATACAGAACCTCTGGAGAGCAGCAACTGATACTAATACCTTTTACTCAGTATTATTTGTCCTTTCGTGTGTATTTATATATGTTGATTTTACAGAGGATTTGAAGTCAATGCAAGTAAGCAGCCATTATTTGCATTTACCTCCAGACAAGAGTTCTGTGAGAACTCCAAACTTTTGTTGGGGCTGTGGTGGCTCCGTGCTAGAGCATTCACCTCTGGTGCATGAGGCCCTGGTTCGATCCCAGCTTGTAATAAGTGGGCTTTGTGGTGGACAGGTACTGTTTTTGTAGATTTTATCGGAATTCTAGCGTTTCCTCCTACTTTTTTCTTTGAACTGTTTCATTCATTCCCGTCATCACAGTCTCCTTTAGCCTACCCGGCATACTGGGGTACGTAAAACTCAGATATTTCATTTCATTTCTAAACCACTGTTACTCTCCCTCCCCATCAACAGTCGTCAGGACTGTTGACAACTCCGTTTTTATTAAAATAGTCAAGTAACATTGTTCGTTAGTTGTCTACTATGCCACGCTTAGTTGCATGCATGGAGAGCATGCCCGCGACCGTTCGGTCTATTTAATGGACGGGTTCAGCAAGAATGTAATGCACCCCGCCTGTAGTTCCTCAATACGCTATGCATTCCCGTGCACGAAGTGCACCGTCAGAATTTGTCCCCTAATTCTGACTCTCCGAAGCGATGTAACCCCCATTCTCTGAGGGAGTGGGATACGCCCACTGCGCGCCCAGACCGAAGTCCTGAGTGTCTACCAGTTAACCTACTGGTTGAGGCAGACTGCTAGCTAGTCAGTCCTACCATACTCTGCAGGCATGGCGCCCGAGCGTTTCAAGGCAAGCTCACCTCCCCCATACGCTCACCGTTACCCAGATTCCTGGGATTAGCTCCCGCATGGTACCGAGTCCCACGGTATGACCACAGCCCGGCAGAGTCCAATCCAAATCCGAGGCCCCAGGCAATGCCCGAGGTGACTGGTTCAATCCCTGAACTGTCTACCTCTGTCGTTCTACTGGCAACCGCCTTGTCGTGTAGAGGTACCACGTACACGTCGAGATACTCCCGTATCTCATCCCGGACCCAATGGTACGTGTTAAGTCACCATTTGAGTTTGGTGCCGGCCCATATCCCATAGAGTTTCCTCTCTTTAGCAGGATCAGAACCGTTACCCAAATTCCTGGGATTGGCCCCTCCCCCACCTCTGTTTGTCCCCCCACAGGCTGGAATCCGACACTCCCCCCGGTAGGGTCGTCCAAGGAATACGGGACTTCCTCTAGTTACGGTAGAGGTACACCGTACATTAAAAGAGCCAATGACTGATGTAGACCCTTTGCTCAAGGCAAACATTGTCATTTGGGAGCCGTGTCTCTCCAGCCCCTAGGGAGCCGTGTCTCCCCTGGTAGATCCGCCCAAACAATACGGGGCTATTTATCTTTTACGTGTCTAGGTACCACGTACACGTTGTAGGAAAGCTACTTGTCCGAAACCCAATGGTATGTGTAGGCCACCATTAGAAGGGACACCCACACCCTTCCTCGGTAGGGCCATTCAAGCAATACGGAACTACCTTTAATTACGGTAGAGGTACACAGTACATTACCAGACCCAATGTCTGATGTAGAGTGTCTACTTTAAAGACAATTGCCATTTAGGAGCGGCGGCTCCCCTGGCAGGGTCGTGTGCCCCTGCACCATCAATTCACTGAACTCAAGGCCGACGAAATGGCCGGGAGAGGATTGCAAACGGCAGACTCAGACATGGGCCTGTGCATGGGCATCTGTAGTTACTACTTCGTGTCAGGCTTCAATCAATCTGGAATTGCTTTTTCTAAGTCGACCATAACTATTTTTCCTTCCTCAGTAAACTCAGAAGATTTCAATGTTGATTAATTTTGTATGTGTGATGCTTTTCCGTAAATTTATCGAAGCGTATTAATAAACAAGAAACAAAAAAAAAGATACTTTGCCACCATCAGATCAGGTTCACGTGCAAAGAGGAAAACGTAGGAAATGATTTCATTGAAAAATAATCAACTGGGTTTTCACCTGAGTTCAAGCATCCGGGGCAAGAGGTATGCATTCACTATTACCAGTGTGTATACATATGGTTATTTTTCTTCTGGTACTTTTTAATGTAAGAACAACTGTATATAAGAGAGTTGAATTGAGTTGATTTTAGTGTAGCGTCCCTTTCAGCAGCGAGACTATATGGGAGGTGGACCTACTGATTAACGTGGAATCCGAACCACATGAGCTCCCGCCGGGAATCGAACCCGGGTCTCCCACCCCAAAGGCACGTATTGTATATAAGAGAGGAAACAAGAAGTGTTTATTATTATTAATTTTATTATTATTATTATTATTATTATTATTATTATTATTATTATTATTATTATTATTATTATTATTATTATTTAAGGCTCCATCCCATACATATTCTTACGCTTGTGCATTCGGAAGGAATGCTTTCGTCGTCGTTTTGAAGAAAGTAAAGAAACTATAATCGTTAATTTGGGAAAAATAGCTCACTGGTAGAATTGAGAGGTAACTGAGAAGACGAGCGTTTTTAGTTTATAGGGCATGTGGGTAGAAATAAATAAATAAATAAGAACAAATATTTTAAAAAAAGAGAGTCGAGAGTTTGTTTAGGAAGAAAGAAATGGAAGGTTGTTTGGGCGTTTAGGACTTTGGATGTGTATTCCGTACCTCAGTTCCTGGACGTCGACTGGTGGTCTCCATGTCTCGGCTTCTGTGTCGAATTGGCGTGGAATTTGGTACAGATCTCTCCTATCGTTGTTGTCACTCGCTCCTCGTGAACTTTACCGCTCCTCGTGTGCTTTACCGCTTCTCGAGTGCTACTCCCCTCTTCCGGGTCCTGGGACGTTTTTATATGAACCAAAGTAGGAAGATGGCCGACGAAATTACGGAAAAACATCGAAAGTACGCACGTGTAAGGACTCAGGAAAGTACAAGGTAAATGGAATTCTCGACTTGTTTAAATAATTTGTCAAAAGTTACAGAACGCTTTGGTTACATCAGATTACAAAAGTTACATAAATTTACCAAGAATGAAGAATGAGGAATCGTCTACTAAAGAGAATTTTGAAATGTTTGCTGACTGTCTTATTATTCCAAGTTGTGTCTGTCTCTCATCATCCACAGAAAATAAAGAAAGAAAAAAAGTAAAAAAATATTTAAAAAAATAAAATCGTTTTTAAATCTTGATTTGTTTATATACCAAATATTAATAATATGAGGGAAATCCAATATCTCTACAATATTGAATTTGGTTTTTGATTTTATATTATGAAATTATTGTATCAAAGCAGTAAATACCCATTGTATTACCAAACCCTGACATCCCTTGCCATTCCAACATAATGTCACAACCCTGACTGCCAAAAAGAAGGAAAATAAACCATACAACTGTTCAATAAAATTTCCATTATAATGACACATGTGCTACTTACTTCGTAATGCAGGTAAATGTAATTCTTTTAAACTACGTAGTGTTATTATGGGAGTTGTAATTTATTATTTTGGCCTAGACATATTTAGATACACTCTATACCTCTGCGTGCGGGGGCTGATGGTGAAAGACGTAACACCAACATTCACCTGTACTTGAGCGTGATGGGGAAGGGACTTCTTCTTTTTCCTATCAGCTTGTTTGAAAACAGACATTACATTGTCACTTTTTAGAATATTCATACATGTTTTGGAAAGGCTCCGACAACTATGTAATGCGTCGTTTTAGGTAAAGGTTTTATTAATTTGGAATTTCACTTTTTAATCACGTCTTTCGTCTATATATTTTATGAGAACACGTTAATGAGCAATAGAAAATACAACAGTTTTTTGATTTTGATTGGTTTGGGTTAAAAGTTAGAAAATCAAATTAAATGGGATCTTCACGTTTATGTCCGCTGTTACTTCTTTATCCTGAGGACACTTTAAATCGTAGAAAATAAATTTTAATCATGTTTTAGGAATAGATACACAGCTATTGTGTATATATTACACAGATGTTTTGGTGGCGTCATGTTGCAGCAAATAACTCAAAATGACTCACCACAGACATGGGTGTTCCACTCTTTTTTAATCACATTAGCTTGTAAACAGGAATTGTAAGCTTTTAAATTGTTGAATAATAAAGATAATTTGTGATCAGCTTAATATCATAAAAACATCGACTATATTCTTTACAGTAAATCATATCTTCATTTGTGATGCACGGCGGAATGTTCAGACATTTACCGCGGAGGGTCTTGCATGTACCCACATGCATCTCTTTTGTATCATATTCTTTATGACATTCTTCATAATAATAAATACATGAGAATGCTGCTGTTAGGTTGGTAATAACGTGGAAGTGATTATCAATATATAACAGATACGTTTACCCCTTGCATGACATTTATAAAATATTTTCTCGCCAGACAGACCATCGTGTACCATTAATTTATAACCCGTTAAGTGATCTTGATTTTTTTTTTTCATTTCCGGTATGCCCCCATCCTTAACTGGATTTACTTTGGCAGATCAGCATAAGTCGTCAACCATATTAAACATAATTCTTGGTCTCTGTTTCAAATATATATATATATATATATATATATATATATATATATATATATATATATATATATATATATGTATATATAAATATAAAATATATATATATATATATATATATATATATATATATATATATATATATATATATATATATATATATATATGGTAAAATTCTGCTTCACTCTGACTTTACCAATAGGTAGTTCAACATCATGAAAATATACCACAAAACGATCCTGGTACGAGAAAGATTTATTTGATTGAAACTACTTCAAAGGGCACTCCAGATATTCTCAGCATTCATATTTCTACTTTCTCTAAATGATAAACGAAATGTTTATCACGATGGTTCTGATTGTTAAAGGTAACACCCACCCGATGATGTGGCAGCATATTCCTCATTAACCACTCTAATTATTCTCTTATTGACTTCTCAATCCATACAAGGGAGTTTTCACAGTCTTTATGGGAATTTATTTCAATGGTGAATAAATGTCATTATCCTGAAACTGTTTATAATAGTGACGGGATACGTATACTATGGTAAATGTTTCCATTCTTATGAAACTATAGAACCCTAAGTACCCGTTTTCAATAATATGTTATTATGTTTTATTCTCAACGTTTTTGAAGAATCTGAAAATTTAAAAAAAATAAAAAAAATGTTTTCAAATGGTTACAATTTTTCCATTTTCGAAGCAAGAATAAAAAATAAATATTTGACCTTTGATCAAGATGGTCACTTGTTTTGGGACACGTAGTACTTGCTGATCTATTTTTGAATGTGAAAACCGTACCTCAATACATCGCTCCGTTTGCAAGATATTTACGTTGAAGTATTTGACCTTTGACCTGAGGGTCAGTTCTTTCGCGATATGCAGATCTTTTTTCATGGCCTATTGTTAAATGTGAAAACAGTACCCCAATACATCGCTTTCTTTGCAAGTTATTTACGTTTAAATATTTGATCTCTGATCTGATGGTCAGTACTTTCGGGACATGTAGTACTTGATGATCTACTGTTAAATGTGGAAACCGTATCCCAATACTCTAACAGCACAACTACATAGCAACCATAAGCCTATCATGTTTCCTCAGGTACATGGGAAAGAGTCCAGTATGTGCCTTATGTACTTCTGAGACAGAAATAACATGCATGACAACTGTTAGTCAGTCTATTTCCGCCCCTAGACATATACCTGACATGTACCTGGAGAACGTGAATAGTAAGTTCTAGGTATGTTCCCCATGCCGTAAGATTCAATGAACCACAAATTTACTCCCGAACATGTTACATCGCCTATATGCGAAATGTGTTTACATTGAGGTGAGTCTAGAAACACTTTAAACAAGTAAAAAATGTGATCTAGCGAGGGCGCGAACCATCAAACTTTGGATTACTAACCTCGTGCTCTTCCGACTTGGCCACGAAGGTGATGAAGGGAACGTCGCTTGTAAAGGGGTAAATTGTTGAGGTCTTTTATATTTGGATAATCAGAGTGTTCCTTTAACCGCGTATATTCGGCGCTAACATTTGAGATCAGAAATTTTGCTCATGAATTTTGTAGCAAAATGACCAGGGACTATTTACTCTATTTCATAGTTCTTCCTCACTCACCTTCAAATGTTCAGCGACAGTTGACTTCCAATCAAATGATGCGTTTGTTACTTCTAGTACACACTCGCTTAAAGAAAAAGCAACAAATGTATCAAATGTGGGAGATGAATTTAGAAAACCTAAAGGCGCGTGTCTAGCACATCTTGTGCTGTTAGGGTATCTAGAACAGTATGTATACTCATGTCCAAAATGTTTGTCGCATATCTATAGATATTTTCTTGTAAGAATATAATTTGATAATGACTTTGTAGGATACTTTTAATACTGATACTATGTGTATAATCGGGAAATGTATATTTGTGGTAAATTTCATAGAAAAAACTATATATACGAAGATTAAAATGAGTAAAAGAAAATGATGCCTAATGGACAAGAATGTTTTATTTTTATTGTATTGTGCTTATTTGCTGTTCTCTTGACATGAAATTTATCACGTACATGTCTGCGATTATACACATACTAACATAATAAGAAATTCGTCATCAAATTTACAACATATTTATAGACATGCGACAATAATTTTGGACATGAGTATATGTCAAGAACGTGCCTAGAACATGAGATACATACCCCAAGTGACGATAGAAAAACAAATGACTGTTCGAGCGAATCTGAGCCAGGTATATAAATGCTATATTTGTTGTACATGATTGCAAATATCAATTTGGTGTAACAAGTACCTTTAACTGTAGGTAGCTGAATATTAGCACATGAATGTCATATGTGCCAAATGTCGAATACCTAAAAAGTAGCTCAGACACCTAAATGACACATGCCAAGCACATCTTGTGCTGTTAGGGAAATTGCGCCATGTACAATTATTTTCGTTTAAATATTTGATCTCTGACATAGTGTTCAGTACATTCGAGAACATGTAGTGCCTGATGACTTATTGTTAAATGTGAAAAGCTCCCTTCAATATGTCGCTCCATTTCAAGCCCTTTACGTTAAAATATTTAAGTGTCAATATATGACATTTGACTTGATGACCAGTAGTTTTGGGACATGTAGTACTTGATGACCTATTGTTAAATGTGAAAACCGTACCTTAATACTCGCACAGTTAGGAAGTTATTTAGTTTTAAATATTGGACTTCTGACCCGATGCTCAGTACTTTTGGGTCATGTAGCACTTGATGACCTATTGTTAAATGTGAAAACAGCACCTCAATATATTGCACCGTTTGCAAGTTATTTAACCACTGCGCTAACCGCCTTATGCAGAGCCGCTTTGACGCTGATTAGTGACATACTAAAGGTCTGAGTACTGGGGAAAGTATATGTTAGTCGAACTCTCTAGTATGGCACTAATCACGCGTCAGAACTACTCTGCATGAAGCCCTTATAAGAACAACCGCTTCACACATCTCTCCGCTTGCAAGTTATTCAAGCTTAAATAGCTGACCTAGTAATTATGAAACATATAAAGTTACAGTACATTTATTTTCATTATTAAGTAATAGTTTTAATGTGTTATTTTTAAATTATATTTACACACGGCTTCATCACATCGAAAAATAAAAAAAAGGCGAGACCTGCGCAAAACAGATTGAGTAACTTTTAATTCTGGATTTTTTTCATAAGCGACTCACAGATCCCATCAGGTACCGGCTATTTCTATGACGCCATCTTAATTATCCTCATAGCTATTATTTATATATCTATAACTTAATTCACGGAATGCTAATGACTATTGTTTGGTTTTAATAACTACCACTATTTTAACCTATTCCAGGTTATGTAATGCACTTATAAACATTAGTAACATGGATATTGTTGTTTTGAAAATTTCAAGTGGATTACGTGTTTCTGAGGTTTCTCATTCAGTATCTGGTATTAGTTTTCCTTTTCACCCTATAATTAGTAGCAATTCACTAATTACGCTCGAACCTAGTAGTATTTCTTAGCTCTGTAGTTCATCAAGCGCTCCTTAGATAGCAGCAGTGCGTCTGTAAGCAATTATCCAGCTGAGTGGGTATGATGGAATAACGTTACTTTTAAGTTTAATCCATATAATTTACATTTATTTTTATGCTCAAAATGATTTTATAACCATGCATAACAAGCTCCCAGACAATCTCTGGAATAAATTCTTTTGTAGATCTAGATTGATTTTTCAGTTTATGTATGAACAAATCAACTCGCTTACATTAGGATTTTACGTCATCATACCTTACCAAGAAACCTAACCTCTCTTGTGTCAGTTACTGTGCCAGCGAGGACCAAGTATAGCATACGTACTTGCGAGCATAGCACAAATACAGCACTTAGGGGTCTGACGAAAGTTTTCGCTTTCGGAGGGTGTCTTGTTTTTTGAACTTCATCTTACATCTTTTCATCTTATTCATTGTCATTTGGGCTTCGGCCCTCGGCTCTTCCATCACGATGACAGACTTTGGCGAAGATACCGGAATTTCGAATCTCGGTAATGATTTAGGATCATTACCTCTTAACATCGGGCCTAACGGTCGCCAGAAAACGCAGCCACGTATTGTTACGGGAACATCTCGTTCAGACCGTAACACTATTTCTCCATCTACCTACGCTGACTGCGTAACTAAAGGACATCGGATACGTTCTCGATCTCTCTCTGATGGCGAACAAACCCTTGATCCCAAGAAGCAACGAATTACTCCCAACGTTAGCCAGACTACACCTCCAATTGCTAGCCATACTATGGATTGGACATCCACTTCAGCCGATAATCAACAGCAACCACGTCAATCAGAACCTGTATACAACTTCTTACTAACAGACTATGATCCGAAGTATGACACTGTTCGTGCTGTTTTCCAGCAATTAACCAAGTATGTTCCTCGTCCTGAGATTCGTGAAATTGTTAAAACACGCCGTGGCATCATTTTGAAATCTAGTAACCCGAATTTCGCCACGCATGTCCGTAACAAGGCAACGTATGAAATTTTTGGGAGGAAAGCAAAGATTTCCACTTTGCAACCGAGTACCCATAAAACTCCTCCTCCACCAAGGCGACCTCCTATGTTGTCTGTAGTGATTCGTGGTGTAGAACCCGATCTTACTGATGACGAAATTCTTGCTGAACTTCATCAGGAAGGGCTACCTATAAAACGCTGTATTAGGATCAAGAACAACCAGGGGCCAACCTATCTCGTTCGAGTGCTAACAGATCAACAACAGTTGATTGATCAACTTCTCTCCAAGGGCGCCTATATATATCGACGCCGATATAAGGTCGAGCCATCTCGCACGCCAGCACCTATGCCTGTTCGATGCGAGAAGTGTCAACAGTATAACTCACACCCAACAGCAGAGTGCACAAACACCATCAAATGTGGTTATTGTTCCCGCGAACATCCTACTAAAAGCTGCCCAAACCTTCAAGAACCACCACGTTGTGATCGCTGTTCTGAGCGTCACCCAACATACAGCTATAAATGTAAAGCTAAGCCTCAGCCTGATCCTGCTAAGCCTGAACTTGTTGTTCCTATACGTTCGGTCAATACACCAACTCCACCAGCAAATTCATTACGTCATCCAGTTACTGTAGAAGATCTACTCCGTTTTCTCACTATTTCATTACAGAACATTCATCCATTTCTTCGCAACCACATTCTAACTCAAATAATGCACGCAGCCAAACTATTGTTTAATTTACAACTACATGCAACTTATTCGGGACCAACAGTGCACTTTCAAATCCAACCACTCTAGGTTTATGTTTAATATGGATAATTCAACCTATTCACTTATATTCTTTCTCATTATGAGTTACAACTTACTTTTTCTTAATATACGATCTCTGTTGACACATCAAGTACTCTTCACCCAGCTCCTTCAGGAAGAACAAATTGCCGCATTTGCACTAAATGAGACTTACCTTGCACCATATCTAACGTGTTATATCCCAAAGTATCATCTACTTCACCACGACGCTCCAACAGGCCCACGTCTCTACGGAGGCACAGCTATTGGTATTCGGCACAATCTTCCTTTTCGTGCAGTTACGGTTCCACCTGCACTTCACCTTCCCGAACACAACATCACGACGGTCTATTTTCGAGGCCGCACAGTTACCCTTGTCACCATTTACTATCGTCCAGGACGAGCTATTAATTATGATTTCTTCCGCCACATTGATTCCAATTTCCGGCATTACATTATCATGGCCGATCTAAATTTTCATAGTCGCTCACAACGTGACAAGGACAACTTTTTAGATTTTGTTCGGAATGAAACAGGAGCTGAATTCCATAATTTACCGAAACCTACGCGTCCTATCAGTAACACTACTCCTGATGTAATCATAACCTCATCTTCCCTCTCTCAGTCCATCCATATAACTGTGCTTGACTCCATAGGTAGCGACCATGTTCCCATCAAAGTCGAACTTCACTGTTCTCCTAGCACTCAGCCTAAGCCCTCTCCTCAGAAGGTCTACTGCTACCGTAGGGCAAATTGGGAGCAATATCGTTCCGACTTAGACGCTGCAGTAACTTCATTCACTATGCCTAGCACACAACACGAACTCGATAGGACAATAACTGATCTAACTACAGCCCTTCAGGACGCAGCACAACGTTCAATTCCAACAATTGAAGTTCAGTTACATAAACCTAAGCTACCTCCGCAATACTTACCATTTATTACAGCCTCACGCAGAGCTTTCCGTGAATATCTAACTACGGGCAACCTAGAAGCACTTTGTCTGCATCGCCAATACTTAAGGATAACTCATAACTATATCGTTGCGTTTAAGAAACGTCACTGGATCGAAACTTGCAACACACTTGCTAATGAAGCACATCCTACAAAATATTGGCGCAAATTTCATCAAATAACTGGTAGAGTTTCTCGTACGCCATACTCCATTGTTCATAACCACCAAGCAGTTCTTACGGATACGGACAAGTCCAACATATTTGCTTCCTATTTTCAAGGCATTTTTACACCACTACCTGGTTGGTATACACCCGACCGCCTACAGTCAGCTATCAACCGACGTACTGATGCAACATCTGCTTCCTTTCGCCCATCTGCTGATCATACTTTAGAACCAAATAATCCTCTAACCATGGAAATTCACCCCGAAACTATTAGTAATGCACTTACAGGCAAACGGAATACTGCACCAGGCTTTGACTCTGTTACATATGTTCTCGTCAGACAGGCGTCTCATTCTTTCCTCCTCTTTCTTAGCAGCATTTATAACTTTATTCTACGAACAGGATTTTTTCCGCTCGACTGGAAGTACTCCAAAGTTCTTCTTTTCCCTAAACCAAAGAAACCTCCATCAGAAGTCACATCGTACCGTCCTATTCACCTCACAAGTTGTCTCTGTAAAATCTTGGAACGAATCCTTGTACGTCGCATGCACGACCATCTCAATTCACATAACCTTATTCCAATTCATCAAGCTGGATTTAGGCCACATTTTAGCACTCTCGATCAATTATTCCGTCTCACCACACCAATTTATAATCAGTTTAATACAGGATATCCTTCTTGCCTTGTAACCTTTGATTTAGAAAAAGCTTTCGACAAGGTTTGGCACCCTGGTTTACTATACAAACTTCGTAACTACCTCCTACCAACCTCTTACATCAGATTCGTACATTCCTTCTTAATAGGGCGAATAGCTTATATCTCGATCAATGGAACGTTATCTCAACCCATCTTCTTACAATCTGGGGTACCGCAAGGCTCATCTTTGTCTCCTTTATTATACTTATTGTACGTCGCGGACCTAGTCGTTCCTAATACTACCACAATATTTCAGTTTGCGGACGACACTGCATTTTTCACAACTGCCCGTACTGTACGATCTCTTAATAAAACTATGCAAGTAGCTATTGACGCATTCGTGCGTTGGTGTCATATATGGAGGTTGAACATTAACTCTTCAAAAACACAAGCCATAGTTTTCTTGCCACGTAGACGCCGCTCTCGAATACATCGAAATCCGAATCTACTTCGTCTTCAGGTTGATCTTACGCCTGTACCCGTGTCAACCACTATTACGTATCTCGGTGTCATTTTTGACACTCATCTTACATGGATTCCACATCTTACCAAACTCGTAGGCCAAGCACAAAACCGACTTAATCTCCTGAAACGACTAGTTGGCACAACCTGGGGGCTTCGAGCACGTACCGTAATCAATACATATAAAACATTCATGCGGAGTACGTTAACATATGGACATACAGCTTGGATATCTGCACCGTTAAAATTCTACCAAAAACTTGCTATCCTCGAGCGTCATGCTATACGCCTAGCATATCGTATAAGACTGCCGCATCCAACGAGATTACTTTATGAGATGATAGACTTTCCGCCATTACTAAATCATCTTGAACAACTTCGTATACGTTATATCTGCAAACGATTTGCTCAGCACCATCCCCTGACGCTTGAAATCCTCCGCTACGACCGTGATAACGATGCACCGCCCAATTTCGTTGATACTCCTCTTCAGCACTTCATGACACTATATCATTTACAGTTAGATAACGATATGCTGGATCCCGAAATCTTTGCAATTTATCGCCCGCATGAATTTTCATCTCATATCTATCCATCATACGCACCGTAAGAACCTACTAAGAAGGGCCCCCTCTGTCAATCATCAGTTCCTGAATCACCCCAGGAACAGAAGATAACTTCATTCGTCTAAACTAACACAACCTAGTGTTGTGACGTCTAGAGCACTTCATTTTATCTATTTCATCAACTCCATTTGCACCTTTATTATTTTTTTTTGAGTCCAATTTACCTTTTATTCCATGCTTTGTGTTACTGTAATACCTGACAATGCTAACATGTTCATTTGTAGCACTTAAAATATTCCTGTTCATGTACGTGTTTTTCAATTTCTGAATAACTTCACTTAATCCATGTTAATATAATGAATGAATGAATGAATAAAGAAATAATAAATATGAAACCTCTTAGACCACCTATATTTCCTTCAAATCAATAAATCAAATTGAAGCACTTACCCGAAGAAAGGGCACAACCCTTTAACCGGGATGACGGACAAAAAAAAATTAGGATTTTACATACTTTAACCAAGAAGCATAGCCTCTCTTGTGTTAGTTACTGTGCAAGCGAGGATCAAGTATTGCGAAACGTACTTGTGAGCAGAGCACACTTACGCACTTAGGGGATTGACGAAAGTTCTCACTTTCGGAGGGCAAGCTTACTTTTTGAACATCATCATTACTCATTTTTCTTTTCGCTTCCATCTTCATTTGGACTTCGGCTCTAGGCTTGTTTCTCATCATGTCAGATCTTAGCAACGCTACCGGACCATTGCATCTCGGTTAACAAACTCCACTTAATATAGGCCCACACGGTCGTTAAAAAACTCAGCCTCGTATTGTTACCGGAACACCAAAATCAGGACTCAAAAATTTTGTTTCACTTAGTTACGCTGAGTCTATTAGAAGAGGACCACGCATTCGCTCTCGGTCTCTCTCAGATGGTGAACAATCTACGGATCCTAAGAAACAACGTGTAACACCTATAGTTGATCAGAGTAACAGCCATAACATGGATTGGGCATCAAGTTCAGTCAAAAACACCTACACACAGCGCCACCCAGAGCCTGTATATAATTTTCTCTTAACCGAATATGACCAGAAGTATGGAAACTGTTCGCGCAGTTTTTCAACAGTTGGTTAAATATGTGCCTCGTCCAGAAATACGCGAAATCGTCAAAACTCGCAGAGGCATAATCTTAAAACCAACGAACTCCAATTTTGTATCGCATGTGCGTAACAAGGCCACTTTTGAAATCTTTGGTTCAAAGGCTAAATTAACAGCAGTAACTCCCAGCACACGCAAAACCCCTCCTCCTCCTCGATGATCACCAATGCTATCAGTCGTTATACGAGGAGTGAAACCAGACCTCACCGATGAGGAAATATGTGAGGAATTACATCACGAAGGATTCCCCGTAAAACGATGCATCAGAATAAAAAACAATAACGGTGCAACATACCTTGTGCGGGTACTCACAGATCAGCCAGAGTTGATCGACCAATTGTTGTCTGAATTAGCTTACAATTATAGACGACGTTATAAGGTCGAACCCTCTCGTACACCACCTCCTCTACCGTTACGATGCGAGAGATGTCAAATGTATAATGCACATCCCACATCCGAATGTACGAACTATATTAAATGTGGCTATTGTTCATTGCACCATCCTACCAAGGATTGCCCCAAACAAAAAGCACTGCCACAGTGCAGTACATGTCCTGAGAAACATCCGACTTATAGCTGCAGATGTAAGGCTAATCCACCAGCTGAGCCATCCAAACCACAACTTGTTGCACCCATAAGGTCTGCTGATCGTCCAACTCCACCTGCTAATTCTTTACTCCATCCTGTTACGGTTGAAGATCTGCTCCGCTTTCTTACTATTAGTTTACGGAACATCCACCCGTTTGTACGCACTCACATTCTGAACCAAATCATTCATGCAGCTAAAATGTTATTTAATCTTCAACTCAATGCCACCTATTCTGGACCAACAGTTCATTTTCAAATCCAACCTGTCGAAGTCTATGTTTAATATGGCAGCTTTCATTTGCTGCCTTTTCTGTTATTTCATTATGGCTTACAATTTATTATTTATGAACATTCGTTCTCTGTTGACACATCAAGTGCTGTTTACGCAGTTATTACAGGAAGAACATATCTTAGCTTTTGCGCTCAACGAAACTTACCTGGCTCCTTACCTACAGTGTTACATACCAAAATTTAATATACTACGCCATGACGCTCCGTCCAGACCACGACTATACGAGGGTACAGCTCTTGGTATTAGCAGTCGTATACCATACAGCACTGTTACAATACCTCACGATTTCAATCTGCCTGAATACAATATAGCAACTATCTACTTTCGCGGTCGCACAATCACATTTGCTATATAATCTATGTTCGCCCCGGATTATTAATTCATTCAGATCGAAGATTATCAATTCCGATTTATTTCGTTTCATTGATACATAATCTAGGCATTATATTATAATGGCTGACTTAAATTTCCATAGTCGAACACACCGCGACAAGCAGCTCTTCTTTGATTTTATACAAACTTCCACTACTGGGGAATTTCACAATTTGCCACAGCCTACGAGACCAGCTAGTAACACGACTCCTGACGTAGTAATAACCTCGTCTTCTTTATCTCCTCTTATCAATATTACTGTACTGGACTCAATCGGCAGTGATCATGTTCCTATTAAGGTGGAACTACAATGTATAGCAAAGTCAACAAATCCCTTACCAGCTAGGAAGATTTATCTCTATCATAAGGCTAATTGGGATCAATATCGATCTACCATCGATGATACCATTGCCGCACTCACTGTACCTACCTTGCAACACAGTCTTGATCACATCATCACGGAACTTACTGACACAGTTAAAGGTGCAGCGGATCATTCCATTCCATTTACTCATGACCATCCGAATAAACCTACTTTGCCGCCAAGGTATCTTACATTAATTTCTGCTTCACGTCGAGCTTATCGAGAATATCGAACAAGCGGCAACTTGGAGGCACTTCGTTTGCACCGTCAATATCTCCGAATAACACACAACTATATTATAGCCTACAAGAAAAGACAGTGGATTCACACGTGTAACACCCTTAGCAAGGAAACTCATCCCAGCAAATATTGGCGTAAATTCCATCAACTCACTGGCAAAACGTCTCGCACGCCCTATCCTCTTATTCACAACAATCAAGCTCTTAATACTGACATCGAAAAGGCGAATCTTTTTGCTGCATTTTTTCAAGATATCTTCACTCCGCTTCCTGGATGGCACACAATGCAACGCCTTCAATCTTCGATCAACCGTCACGCTGATCCGACATCTGCTCACTTACAACCATCTGACCAATATGTTCTGGAACCTAATAATCCACTAACTCAGGCTATAGACCCAGATGACATCAGAACTATTTTAGCAACTAAACCCAATACGGCACCTGGATTCGACTCCATTACATATGCTCTCATCAAACATGCACCTCCTTCTTTCGTTCTGATTCGCAGTCATATTTATACGTTCATCCTTCGAACTGGCTTCTTTCCGCTTGATTGGAAATACTCCAAAGTTCTTTTATTTCCTAAGAAAAAGAAACCACCATCTGATGTCCAGTCGTATCGTCCAATCCATTTAAAAAGCTGTCTTTGCAAAGTATTCGAACGTATACTCGTTCGACGGCTTCACGAACACCTCCTTACATACAATCTTCTGCCAATCCATCAAGCTGGTTTCCAACCGCGTTTCAGCACACTAGATCAATTATTGCGACTTACCACTGCCATTTATAACCAATACAATAAGCGATTTCCTTCTTATAATGTATTCCCAATACATTTGATTTGGAAAAGGCATTTGATAAAGTCTGGCATCCTGGCTTGATATACAAATTACATAATTATCTGCTACCCATATCTTATATACGCTTAATCAATGCCTTATTAACCGGACGTATTGCATACATCTCTATCAACAACGCTCTATCACACCCAATTTTCTTACACTCTGGCGTACCTCAAGGTTCTTCTTTGTCTCCATTGCTGTACCTACTTTACGTTGCTGATCCCAGAGTCACTCCTCACGTCCAAGTCTATCAATTCGCTGACGACACAGCATTTGTAACAACGGCTCGTACTATCCAACGCATCAACAGACTAATGCAGCCAGTATCGACACATTTGTCCACTGGTGTAATGTATGGAGACTCAGTATTAACTCTGCAAAAAGACAATCTATTGTATTTCTACCACCTGGTAGACAATCCAGAGTGCTTCGCAATCCAAATCTATTAAACATTCATGTGGACAACACGCCAGTTCCTCTTTCATCTTCTCTTACCTACCTTGGGGTGATATTTGACAGAAAGCTCACTTGGACACCACATCTTCAGAAAATTATTACTCAAGCCAAGAACAGACTAAATCTCCTTAAACGCTTAGTTGGAACCAGCTGGGGTTTACGACCACCTACTGTCCTCCATACTTACAAAGCTTTTATGAGGACTACTTACGGCCATACAGCTTGGGCCGCTGCCCCGGACAAATTTTATAAACAATTAGCTATAATGGAGCGACATACTTTCAGATTGGCCTATCGAATTAAATTACCATGTCCAACTAGGCTCCTCTATGACCTCATAGATTTTCCACCATTGCTTACCCATCTAGAACAGCTTCGCATCCGTTATATTACGCAACGTTTTGACTTACAACACCCCATGCTTCAGGACGTAATACGCTATGACCGAGACAATGATGCACCACCACGATACGTCGATTCTAAACTACAGCACTATCTTACATTGTACCACTTGCAAATAGATCCTGCCGACCGAGACCCAGAAGTATTTGCTATATACCATCCACGTCATCTGTCATCTTCCATATATCCATCATATCCACAGTAACTACCTACTAACATGGGTCTCTCCTGTCTACATCAGTTTCTGAATAGCCCCAGGAACAGAAGATAACCGCATCTGTTCACTAACAGAACCTCGTGTTGTGGCGTCCAGAACAATTCATCTTCATTTCATCATCATTTCAAATAATTATTCCTATGAGTTCTATTATTCCTGCTATGTTTTTGCTATGAATTGTTATTCCTTTTTAATGTCTTTCGTATTTGTTGTTATATTCACGCACTGAACCTAATGCACTGCACTAATTTTATTTTCTTGTTTCATATCACTCATCGCCTCCCTGCACACTTTCATTTATTATTATTTTATTTATGTATATCATCAGTTCCAGTTTATTTCTAATGTATATATGTTCATGTATTTAAAATAATGAATAAGAGAAAAAAACCCTTAGACCAACCATAATTGTTATAGCCTCCACAATATCAATGCACCACTTCCCCGAAGACAGGGCGCAACCCTTTAAACGGGTAGACAGTAAAAAAAAATAGGATTTTAGTTCGATTTTCTTCTTCAGTGATCCTGTGCTCCTGTGCTGTAGACAAAGAAGAAATGGAACGTCGTGGTTGTGAATATAGTCCAAATGGGATTTGTTATATTTGCGGGGAATTTGTTCCTAAGAGACAACGGCAATGCTCTTCGGAATTTGTTTAAAATTACAGTACGCTTATTTTCATATAAAACTTGGTGAACAATCAAAACTATAGGCTCCACATAAAGTATGGCGTACTTTTGTTGAAACTTTGAGAAATTTATATATGGAAGAACAAGTGTCTATGTCGTTTTAAATTTCTATGATTTGTAATGACCGAAGAATCATACTGATGATTGTTACTTCTGCTTTTGTGAAACTGTTGGCCTCAATGTTATAAATAAGAAGAAGGTAGCTTACCTAAATATTTCATCATCTATAGGGCCTCTTGGTGATGGTCCTGATATTACTATCCCAAAACCTTCATCACTGCTACTGTGTATTAGTGATTCTAGTTTGCCAAGCCAGAAAAGTGACACAGAAGATGACAACTTTCAACCGCCTAGTGGTTCATCTCAGCCTGTACTTTTCCTAAAATGATCTTAATTATTTGGTTCCGGACTTAAATCTGTCTAAGACGTCAGCAGAAGTTCTTTGTTCTACGCTTCCCAAAAGAAACCTTCTGGCATCTGGGATGACATTTGCCCTGTACAGACAGACAAAGACAATTCTCACCCTAATTTGTACAAGAATCTCTTGTGTACTGCTATGATGTGTTGGATTTGCTTAATAAGTTAGGTTTTCCTCTATTTTTTACTAACGGGAGATTGTTGATTCTAAAACAAGTTTAAAAGGTGTCCTTTATACAATAAAAATAAGTACCCATCTGTACCTATTGCCCATGCGATTTCAATGAACGATGAAATTAATTCTAAAGAAAATTAAATATCAAAAACATGGGTGGGAAGCGTGTGTTGATTTCTAGATTTTGTTCATTTTACTAGGGCAGCAATCTGGATATACAAAGATGCCGTGTTTCATTTGCGAGTGGGATAGTAGGGAAAAGAGTGAGCATTGGATAAAGAAATGGCCATTATGCGTAGTCAGTAATCCAGAATCTAAATTATTGCATATGAAAGTGTAGTTCGTTAGGACAAAATATTACTTCCACATTTTAACATTAAGTTGGAACTCATCAAACAATTTGTGAAAGCATTTGACAAACAGGGACAATATTTCAAGTTTATATATAATACATTTTCATCCCTGTCCTATGGAAAAGTGACAGAAGGCATATTTATGGGCCCCGATATGTGAAAACTTATGGATAACGAGATAATTTAAAGCAACAATGAATCCAGCTGAGAGAGATGTCTCAGTGGCATTCAAAAGTGTAACAGAATTTTCTCGGTAACTACAAAAGTCCAGATTATAAGGACATTGTAGATCTACGTTGTTGAAATTTCAAGAACTTGGGTCCGATATAAGTATTAAGATACATGTCTTGCATTGACATCTTGATTGCCTTCTAGAAAATCTTGATCTAGTAAGTGAAATTGTTTAATTAGGATGATTTTACTAGGATATGAGAGATATGGAGCATAGATACCATAATAGGTTGAGTGTAAGCATGATGGCGGATTATTGCTCGAGCATCAAGAGACAAACGGCAGAAGAAAAGTATAAGAAACTCACTAAAGCTAACAGAAAAAAGCATTTAAAAAATAACTGAAAAGTATTTCTTCATCTTATACTGTCATCCGATGTAGCTCGTATGACAATATTTCTACAGGCGAATATATTTATAGTCATTCAGATTTACATATCAGTACAGACATCTGCATAGTGCCTTCGTATTTCTGTCCCACTATATAATATATACACACAAATGTTGTGATATTGGGTTGAATTTTGAAAGTCAATTTCCGGAAAAACCAAGGTAAATGAGAAAAACGGTCTTCATTTTCGGAATCAGCGAGTCAAGACCTATTAAATTCACTATCAAAACGAAAAAAACTTTCAGATGGTTTTCATTTGCAGCCCTGTGTAATTTATTATTTTTACCGAGAAAAACTAGCGGTTAAAACATGTAGAGACATGAAAATTTTACATGTCTGACTTAACATGTTCAGTTACGTAATAGCCACTTTTCTTGTGTAGTTTCACTTTAAAAAATACAGAACTTTTAACAGCAGTGTTATATACATTTACACTAATTTAACAAACTAGTTAAAACCCCGTATTTTTCTCCTTTCAGAATAGAAACAAACAGTTGTAGTTCACACGCTCTACTACGTACAATTCTTCACAACACTTTTAGAAAGTAACTATTACAGAAAAAAAATCACAGTTGCCAAGCTCTTTTATTTACACATTTTTTAGGAAAGTAATATTTTATCTTTTTCCAGAGCGCATTAACTGTTGACAAGATTGTATTTTTTAATTCTATTATTTCAAAATATGTCATTATTCCGAATAAAACACAATGTCCCGGTGTCACAGGGATTTTTTACTCCTGGAAACGTTTACCCCTGGAAAGTTTTACCCCCTTGAAATCTTAACCCCTTGTCGGGTTCTGTAATTTCAAAGGTAAAGTCAGAAGATACCATAACAATTCATATTATTGAATGTGATCTCTCAGTGTATGCACTCACTTTGGGCAAGATGGCTCTAAATTCGGAGATTTGGTAGGGGGTAAAATTTCCTAGTAAATTATTACTCCCCTGTCGGTTATTGGTTACTTCAAAGACAAACTCAAATGTTACATTATAAATAGATACCACTCTGTAGTATCTCTCAACAGACGCAGTCACTTTGGGCAAGATGGCTTTCAATCCGAAGATTTGGTAGGGGGTAAAAATTTCCTAGGAAGTTATTACCCCCCTGTCGGGCTAGTGGAAAATGCTTTTATCTTTTCTGCTAAGTTACGTATGGAATGAAAAGCTTGTCATAAATCAGCTCTGCTGTTGCACATTTGTTACATAAGGGTTTTCTTTTAAAAAGGCCCTAATCTTTTATAATCTCTGCTATATGAAAAAAGTAGTCGTCAAAGAGAACGAGTGCACACCCATGTTATTGATTATGATAAACAAGAGTTGAAAAAGAGAACGTGTTTTATAGAGGTACTCAGTTTTCCATAGCGGTGCGATACGCGTGATATGGTATATAAGTTTTGAAAAAGATTACCAGCTCTGCTATGTAGTTTCTACTGTGTTACATAAGGGGTCGTAAAACAGAACGATTACACATTCCATACTCTTATTCAGCATAGATAAATTGGTCGTAAAAGACTACAAAAAGTTACTAAACATTTTTACAAAAACGCTACCATGTGTCCCCACCCTCCTAGCATATGGACACTTTTTTTAGAGTTAAAATTTATAAAAACGGTAGAAAATGATTTCATAAATTTTTATTAGGGATTCATATATCGCGTTTGTCCTTCCTATGATGAGAGGTTCTTAATATACTATACATTTGGTGTACAGTTGTAATTCTCCTTTCCCCCGTAGGATATGCATTGTAATGAAAATAGCATAATAAAAGCTTGGGTGGAGCTAACTAAGAAATTGTCAGCAACTATCCGCTGGCGAACTCTAGCACTATTTAAAGAATGATCAAATATGCCTAGCTACCAAATTTCAAATGGAAGTGCAAAGGGACCGAAATTATAGCAGTTATGAAGTTTTGATCTGAAACACAATAAGAAACATATTTTGGCGCGGATTTAGTCCGTCAACACTAATTAGACCGCAGCTAAAAATGAAGGTACTTGTAAGAAATAGCCAAGTGCTTGTGATTAACATTCTGTTAATAAGATTTTCAAGGTTGAAGTTCAATACATTTTCGCATCAAATTCCATTTGTGAATGACCTTCCATGATAAATTTCAATTATTTGTTACTTCTCATCTTGAGTTCACTACCAAGTGTAATTTTATATTTAGACTTAGCTGCACATCCTTTAAATTGTTTCCATGTTTTGTAAAATTCCGAGTCAGCGCCAGCTAAGTATTAATCGTGTTCAAAACTCCGTTTCCAGCGATTCATTCGTTTGTCGGTGATGACTAAGCAAACAGCTAGATAGCACCTTCATATGTTGACCAAGTATTTGGAACTTGCCCACCTTTTGTTTAAAAGTTGGTTTTTGGAAGACGATGGACATGTGCTGTCGTATTTGAAAATAATGTATTTATATACCAAGTTTCATATCTCTACTATAAGGGGCTCGAGATATACTACATTTTTTACATAACTTTTAAATACCTCTTTCTCATAGAACATATATGTTAATGAAATTAAAATTATGAAATCAAAAGAAACTAAAAAAAATAGACCCAAATGGTGAATATAATATGCTGAAAGAGTCATTTGAAATTATTGCCCATTTTGCTGTGATCACAATACGCACCTCAATATTTTCTTGTTCTTAACTATTGAATTTAAGTTATAGAACTTACCTTTATCCTCCACTTATTATCTGAATTTATAAAAGCGCTTGGTCAAATGTTCAGTCGCTTTTAATAAGGATTTCATACATTAAGTGTCATCTCACTAACGTGAGATAATGTATTGTTGATATATATTTTAATATTCGCTCCTTCTTTATAATACACAATTTTGACAAAGAAATATGTAACAACAACGGTACAGCTATTTCCCGTTACGGGAGGCAACGTCGTTTAATTTATATAATACAGATATAGATTAATTGTATTCGTGCTGTCTTGTATGCTTAAGTTATTACATGAAACCAAATATGAGTTCTTATGTTTAATTTATTTAGCAATACATAACAACATTTTCCATGTTATCAACAGTAAGCAGTGAATTTTGAGTATAAGATTTACCTTACATTCAATATAATATATCACACTAGTAGCAAATTAAACTTGAATGCTCAAATATTCAGTGGTCGAAGAAGACTAGAATTGATGAACCATATCAAAACAGGAAAGCCTAACGTAAAGAGAGTTTATCAGAATAGCGTAGTGCATGAAAGTTTTTTAGTTGCGGCAAGTGGCCCTCCAACAATGGCAGAATACATGTGATGATGAAGAGAATGATGATGATGGTTAGATTACTTATCTTGGAAACGGTTTTTCATTTTGCTATCCATATCCTACACTCTTATTTGTTAGTAAATTATTTGCTACTGCTGCAACTTGAATCACTTTGTGTACGACTTTTAACCATCCCACCCGATTCGCGAATTACTTTTCAGACCCAATCTCACTCTGATAAATTCGGTTATCCAGCAAAACTAGCTATTTGGACAGACCAGAAGTGACCAAAACTGGCCCGGAAGTGACCAAAATGCCAGTTCTATCGCATTTAATCCACCAAAACTTCACTGTTGAAAATATTATCTTACACTTATTGGTCTTCTTATACTAATAGCAATGCAGCTCGTTTGGACACTTATTACGGAAAAATTAAAACAAACAAACACTGGACTAAGCGATATAGCTTAAATACTACACGATAAATTTAACAGGCTGTCTTGATTAAATGTTGACTATTGTTTATAAGATAATCGAATAATTAATATTTTTATGTAATTCACACCCTTTTCTAATCGTATAAACCACGAAGTTATATATCAGTTCAATGTTTGACATACACAGACGCACGCGTCAAGAGAGAAAGACAATTCAATATTTACAGAGAAGAGAGGGGAGAAATAAACATAATTAACTGGGAATAAGTAAGACTTCTCAAATTGAGTTTATACAGGGGTTTCAAAGATATATTCCAAGTGGGTAGGCCAATTTACGTATATGACGAGCTAGTTTTACGAGCGGCTGTTTGGAAATGTAGAATAATTCCTTCCCAGCAACGAGAACTGATGGTTTATATGGTTTTGTAAACAGTCGGGGAACAAATGAATTACAAACGTCGCATCTCCTTTACAGTTCATGAAACGCGATGAAACAGACACTGGAAGGATGACAGCAAGTGCCAACCAAACCGATTTAAGCTTCCTTTTATCCTGACTTCCAGTAGTGAACTCTTGAAGCTGAGTTATTCTACGAAATTGAGTGTCAATTTAGGAAGATTCCAAGGTAACGCCTTCTAGTTGCTACATGTCTCATGATCACACAAAATCATATCAGTTATTAACCATGGAATTATCCACCATGATTCCTATAAGCCCGTTCGAACCAGTTTTGTTCATTCGCCAGGATCTCCGAATCGTAAAGACGCGAAGTTGATCTTTAATATAACCTGTCTCTTTCTGTTCGACTTCACAATTGACTTCCATGGGCTAGGGTAGTTTTCCCTTCGTGTAACCAAGGTTAGTATGATAATTATTTTATTTTAGGCATTATACTTAAAATGAATGGTTTTCATTCCCGATTTCATAAATGATTGAAGAAAGAATAAAATCGAAAGGAGAACTGAATAATAATGCATAGACTTTTGTCTCATATCACAAGTTGCAATACTATAGTTTTGCTTACTTTTTCTCAATACTGGAAAATTACATTTTTACCTTTGCATCGTAAAACGGAAACTCCGATAAGAAAATGCTGTTACGATATACTAACGATGAAATCTTCTGAAATTTATACTTTCTAATTAACAATAGATTATTTTAAAAAGAATTACTTGCCTCTGAATTCATTACGAGAAAATTTAATGATTATTATGTAATATTTCTAATGAATTTATTTATGGTTACTGTGTAGTATTTTGTAATTTTGCTGGGAACTCTAACTAAAATATATTAGCTAAAATAAAGAAAAAATTTAGTGTAAGGCTAGACATTAATAATAACTCCAAACGAATGAATAAGAAAACACTGCTGTTACGTTTGAATATGAATATTTGTTCTTTTTCAAGAACCATGAGAAAAAGCCAGAATTTGTTACAGAAAATTACTTGCAATAATTCTAATTTTGAGAATAGTAGAAAATGAATATGATACTACATATACATGTTGACATTTAGTATGTTGTTTTTGAAAATATTTAGCGTACGTATATTAATTAATATTTCACTCTTTCAAGTTTTGCAAAATTTTAGTATCCTTTTCCTAAATAAAAATTTTCAGTTTCTTATAATGTTAACGCCAATTTAGATATGCTCATAATTATTGAAAAAATTATGTATGAATAGCATAAACGCAACATCATTAGCGTTTACTGCCTAGTAAATTCAATTTCATCTATTATGTTCCTCGGCGACTACCAATTTATCCCCTCTTATCTGTATAAATGAAAACCTAGTCATGTTATTTCAGCCGCGATTGTATATTCTTTGAGGGGTTCTCTCACCAACTGGAGAGACGAGAGTCGAATCCTTGGTTTGTAAATTCAATATAGTTGGATACAATTCTTCCACTACACGTTCTAATGGTTTCACTCTCAGTCACTTGTCAAAGAAGTACTTATATTAAATCTGGATATTAAAAATGATAAAAGCGCGCTTTTAACGTAATGACTTATGTGTATAGAAGTAAGAGGACTGTTCGGAAAGATAAAGGCGTTTTGGCCTATCGATACAGTGGCAGGGGCTGGAGTCGTCGTCTTGGTGTCACTACGTTGCCACACGCAATACGTATCCAGTTGTAGTAGCGTGAAGACTGTGATGCACTAAGTATGCTTTGTCTGACGTGTTACAATGTGCGGTGCAACAAAAAACCCAGGCTCTACTAAGGTCCGTTCTATTATTAGGATTTTTGTCGAAAAAAAATAACACACAAGGCAAATGTAATCTACCGCCAACTGTAAGAAATGTACGGACTTCGAATAATGAATGAATACCGAATGAGGCAATGGTGCTATAATTTTAAGTTGCTCGTTCCAATGGTCGCGATGACGACCATAGTGATACAATTGGTCTAGTGACTGATGAACTGGTGTAGCAAATCAATGACAAATTTCTTGGAAATTGTAGTTCCACGATTACGGAATTTGCTGAATATTTTCTCCAAATTTCACGGAGTTTGGTTTATGAAATTCACGTGGAAAAGCTTGGTTATCAGAAATTTTGTCGTAGGTGGGTGCTGTAAATTCTAGCGGCAGACCACAAAAAACAGACAATGGCTGTATCTTTAATTTTCCTCGAAGAGTACGTAAACAATGGGAACAAGATATAGATTGTGCCATCATTGTGGACGAGACTTAGGTTAAGCATGTCAATTATGAAAAAAATAAGTCAATGGAACGGGGACACACATTCTTTCAAGAGACCAAAGAAGTATTTGCAAACGCTGTCAGCAAGGAAGGCCATGTCTTCTGTGTTTCGGACCTCAGGGAGTACTTCTCATTGATTTTCTTGTTGGCACATCAATTGCCACTAAAAGGTATGATGAAGCACTGAGAAAGTGAAGGTGTGTTGATGCAAAACAAGTACCGGGAAAAACTTAGCGAAAATTTATTGCTTTTCCACTACAACTCACATCCACACAGGACCAAGCGAACCCGAGGGCCCTTGGATGGTTTTGGATGGGAGGTGTTCGATCACTCACTATTAGGATCAGATCAGACGCCGAGCGACTACCACCTCTTCCCAGCAATGAAAAAATTGCTCCCTACACAACGCTTTGACACTGAGGCCCAAGTGCATACCTGTGTAAGCCAGTGCGTGAAACCGGAACGAACAGATTTCTACTGCGACGGTATTTTTTTTAAAAAAAAAATTATGCCACGGAATGATACGTTCCTAAATGTATATGCCAATTATGAAGAAAAATATTTGAAGAGTGTACCTTTCAAATGTATATATGTACACTCCGCATAAAAAATTGCGACAGCTAACGCCGTGCAGCTAGGCCATCCAATACACACCTTCTTATCCCATAATATTGTCTGGTAAAGAGACCCCCTCACCTTCTCGTCATTAATTCTCTCCCATACTAAAATTAGCTAACAACATCAACGCAATTCTAATTTCAAACTATACATGTATTAGTATCGATAAAATGAAATAACAAAACCGAGACGAAACAAGATTCATAAGTTAATTTAGGGAGAAACTGAAACATACACATTGAAAAATTAAAACCAATGGATGTCTATTACACAGAGGTTCAGAAATGAGGCAGAGAGAGAGAAAGAGAGAGAGATAGAGAGAGAGAAGGCGAGAGAAGAATAAAAAGAAAAGGGAGAACAGATAAAAATGTGTAATTTTAAACTTAGTAAGAAAAGAACCTAATATTATAAAGTTCCGTTACCAGAAATCGAAATGTAATATAGAAATAACTTTGTTTTTATATATTTTTCAGGACTGTTCAAATATATAGAGGATGTTTGAAACATTCATTAAGTCTCTTTTTCTTAGAGGATAACATACTCAATTTCCAGTAGAACTGTAGATCTCAGACACAACTAAGATAATGTCAAAATTTAACACATGCTTTGTTCCCGCGTGGTTCGGTTGTAAATTCGGGAGTGTTCATTGCATACTGATGCAAACTACATTCTAATAAACCCAGTAGGTGGCATAGGTCATATATTCCATTCCTGACTACTAATGCAAAGTGAACAAAAAGAACGAAAAGAAAAAGGAAGAACGAAAGAAAGATAAAATTGAATGATTGCTATTTTACTGCTAAATTTTTATCAGAAATATTCTATATTAAAAGTCCAATCCGTATCATAATGAAAAGTTACAAATGTTCAAATGGAAAATTGGATGATCCATATAGATGTAAACTAGTATAAATAAAATTTTGTTTTTAAAGTAACCAAAGAGGTTACCATTTTCTAATCTTTTCCGAAGATGTATCTGTTCCGAACATCCAGCGTCACTTTCATCTCTTGCGGATATAACGTTGTAATTTGCACAGATAGATTGAACACGCTAGAGCTCAAACAAATCATAGTATCAGTCGGATGATGCTAGTTATCTTATGGATCAAAAGCGGGTCGAGGATTCAAACCCGTAGTGACAAAGTAATTCAACTTAGATTCAGTAACCCAGATGATAAAAATAGATTTTGCTTATTTCCTTGCGTTTAAACAGTATTTAATTCAGAGATGGCAAGGACTGGAGATGTTATGCTCAGAGCACGAAAAACTCGACCCTGAAGTTGCCAGTTAATTACATTCTTCAGACCAGGTCTATCGGTCTCATGGTACATTTTAACTTTGGAACATGCACACGCACATGAAGTGCATGTGTACGTGAGAGAGAGGGGGGAGAAGTGAAAGATACAAAGTCAAAATAGGGTTAATGTCAAGAATTAGAAAAATAGAGAGACGAATATAAATATGAAACATACTTATTATTACAGTGTATGATGAAGAACGCACTCACTGTTTATTCGAATTCTCGCCAATGATGCTTTGTAAGTTTTCCAACAGAAGATAAATCTCTGTTTGCAGCCATTATTTTATGCAAAAAAGGTATACTACCTGACGGGGAATCGAACCCATTTTTTCCGCTTGGAAGTCTGGTACTTTACCACTACACCACAGATTACTTTACCCAAACTATCTCGAACAAATGCTGTAATATTTCTTTCTTAGAACGATAACACGAAAAGTGTTTACTGCAGATCAATGAAGTGTTTCGAATATCGTGGTATATCCTTTGCCCTTTCCCAACCAACATTCGTAAATCGTCTCTATCATGATAAAGGTGTTTGCTTCCACATTCTTAAGCATTGTACATTTAATATGAAAAATCGATTCTTCACTATCAGTTTGTTAGAAAGGTAACTTGGACGTGAACTGGGTTTGAACCTATGCTGGACAGATTTCATAAATGTAATTCCTTTATGTTACCGCTACACTATCTTGCCACCTGAAACTAGAAGCCAAATATTACTTACTTTACCCTTGATCATTGGAACGATCAAGCTTCTTCCTGTACGGTTATTTGCACCCAAGTGTACAATGAAATTAATTTATTCGACGACCTAGAGATAAGTTATATATATATATTATAAAATTGAAAGTGACTGTGACTTATAGTCCCTTGAACTACCTGAGCGATCTTGATCAAATATTCAACCTTGATAATATTTTGACTTGAAAGTATTTTTATCTATTCATATTGATGATGTTACTTAGGGGATAGCGGAGGGGAGGATGCAAAAATATAAAAAAATAAACAAAACGTAGTAAGTCGAATCAAACGACCAATCTGGATGAAATTTTCAACATAGATAACGTTTGTGCATGGAATGCATTTAATAATTTCACTTTGATGGAGGAATTTAGGGAAGGATGAGGACGGGGAGATATACAAAAATCAATGCAAATAAACATAAAAGTGACTATCTTAATGAGTTAATAAATCTTGAACCAACGGACAGATCTGCATCACATTTTCAACATGGATGAGATTCGAGAATGGAGTAGTTTCCATCATATTATTTTGACGGTAAAACTTAGGAGAGTGGAGTGGAGGTGAAAGATATATAAAAATAAATAAAACTTAATAACTCTTGAACCCCGTGACCTATCTCGATCAAATTTTTAATATAGATTGAGATTCGGGCCAGGTATGTTTTTTATTATTTGTCTTTGACGCTAGAACTTAGAGAAGGGGAATGGGAAAGTGATATATATAAACATAAATAGCATTTAATAATTCTTGAACCACCGTACCCATCTCGGTAAGATTTTCAACCTAGATAAAGTTCAAACCCAAGATGGTTTTCCTCATATGATTTTGATGGTGTAACTAAAGGAAGGGAGAAGGATAGCAATATTTAAAAGAGAACAAAAAATGACCGATACAAGTATCGAATCTATAATATTTGGAGTCGCTGAGATGAACAGTGACACATCTGACGCCGTTTATATTCAAATGCAGCCCGCAACATGGAGGAGGGGGAGACATATGAAAATTATCAAAATAACCAATATCATTGTCGAATTCATAGTTTTCCGGGTGGCTGAGATGAACAATGACACTAAAGATGCCATGCTCCGCAACATGGGAAGGGGAGGGGATATATAAAACTCACGGAAAATAACCAATATCAAAGAGCACTTTAGTAATAGTAAAACGGGACTCAATAACGGAGCATATTATTATTTTTTCTCAATTAAACCCAGCAAACGGTCAATTGATGCTAATAATAATAATAATAATAATAATAATAATAATAATAATAATTATTATTATTATTATTATTATTATTATGATTATTATTATTATTCGCGTACTTTTGAACTTGCAGGGAGAAATTAATTCATAATATTTTTTTATTTCTGTAATTTTTCCTGGATTGTATGTTGATTCCCTTATTAGTGGGCACTAATTTCTCTCTAGGTCGTCAAATAAATGAATTTCGTTGTGCACTTAGGTGCAAATAATCTTACAGGAAGAAGCTTGATTGTTCCAACGATCAAGGTTGAAGTAAGTAATATTTGGCTTCTAGTTTCAGGTGGCAAGATAGTGTAGCGGTAACGTAATGGAGTTACAATTAATAAAGCTGTCTAGCATAGGTTCAAATCATCTTCACGTCCAAGTTGCATGTTTACAAAGTGATAGTGAAGAATCGATTTCTCATATTAGACGTGCAATGCTTAAGAATGTGGAAGCAAACACGTTTATCATGATAGAGACGGTTTTCGAATGTTGTTTAGGAAAGTTCAAGGGATTTACCACGATATTCGAAACACTTCATTGATCTGCAGTAAACACTTTTCGTGTTATCGTACTAAGAAAAAAATATTACAGCATTTGTTCGTGAAAGTTTGGGTAAAGTAATCAGTGGTGTAGTGGTAAAGTACCAGACTTCCAAGCGGAATAACTGGGTTCGATTTCCCGTCAGGTAGTATAACTTTTTCGCATAAAATAATGGCTGCAAACAGAGATTTATCCTCTGTTGGAGAACTTACAAAGCATCACTGGCGAGAATTCGAATAAACAGTGTGTGCGTTCTACGTTCTTCATGTGCGTGTGCATGTTCCAAAGTTAAAACGGAGCAAGACACCGATAGAGCTGATCTGGAGAATGTAATTAACTGGCAACATCAGCGTCGAGTTTTTCGTGCTCTGGGCATAACATCTCCACTCCTGGTCATCAGTGAATCAAATACTGTTTAAACGCAAGGGAATAAGCAAAATATATTATTTTATCATCTGGGTTACCGAGTCTCAATCGAATTACCGGGTCACTACGGGTTTGAATCCTCGACCCAGTGGTGATCCATAAAGTAAATAACATCATTCGACTGACACTATGATCAGTTTGAGCTCTAGCGTGTTCATTCTGTCTGTGCAAATTACAACGTTATATCCGCAAGAGATGAAAGTTATGCTGGATGTTCGGAACAGATACATCTTCGGAAAAGACTAGAAAATGGTAACCTCTTTGGTTATTTGAAAACAAAATTTTATTTATATGAGTTCGACGCAAATTTATTTGCATCCTATAATTGAATGTGATCTATGCACGTTGAAATTTGAAACATGCATGGTGTGCTACATCCATAACGAACATCGAATTTTGCATTTGAACATTTGTAACTTTTCATTATGATACGGATTGGACTTTTAATATAGAATATTTCTGATAAAATTTAGGAGTAATAAAGCACCCATTCATTTTTTCTTTCTTTTTTCCTTTTTCTTTTCGTTTTTTTCCTTTTTGTTCATTTTGCGTTAGTAGTTACAACGATAACGTTGTATGTAATATTAACAATCTGTGCCATTTTACAGAAAGAGATCAGAGGCGAATTATATGAGCATTATTATGTATAAAGAAAAGAAAGACATATAGAGATTTCGAGACATTATTTGTGTAATCGGTAACTAAAAAGAGAGTTGTTATTACTATAGCAACATCATAAATAATGGTACATGTACGTCCACATCTTATCGAGTAAATAAGTGTGTGTAAAAAGGTGTAAACATCTTGTTGAATATGCCGAAAAGTTGATTATGTATCTTTCTCATGGTCAAGTATTAAAAACCAGTTAAGAAAGTGTTAAAACGCTTTGAGTTATTTTGAAGATGAATAATATACGAACCAGGACAGACCCCTTACAAATTGGTGCCTCACCACAGGGAGTTTAACTGTCGTTTCGAAGGATAGTAAAAACGGCCAGCTTTCAACGTAACCTTAATATTACCATATTGAGAAGTGGAAAAGTAATTTCTCGAAATATGGCCATGAGTACGGAAAGTAATAATATAATTGGTGAACAGAGTGTGAGTCCTGAATTGACTCCTAGTGAAAATTTGACAGACATTTTAAAGGACTTGGCACAACAAATGAGGAACGAGTCCGAGCAAATTCAACAGTTTGAACAAAAATTGGACCACCGAATTCAACACTTGTATGAAAAATTGGATCAGAAATTAATACAGTTAGCTAATGGCTTTGACAAAAAAATAGTGAAGTTAAATCAATGCAATGAAGACAGATGGGATCGTGTTCAACATTAATTAAACCAGATGAACCATCATGTAGTGGAAAAATTCGAGAAGTACGAAGAAAAATAGAAAAAGTAGTACAAAGGAGCACAGAAATGCAAGAATCAATGGATGTTTTAGAATCAACAATTAATGCGCATGAAAACCATATTAAACTACTACGAGATGAAGTAAATTTCATCAAGGAAAGGTGTATTCCCGGAACTCCATTTCAGGATACCGAAGGTACGAATCATCCTACAGCCTCAGGTTGGGTACCTGATCGTCCTCCCAGAACAACTTTGGAATTTGATGGACTTCGAGTGGTGCAGAGAGCAGTGAAAGAGAAGGTAGAGTAAGGCAAACATCGAGACGCAAACACATCTCCAGTAGAGGTATGAAGACATACACAGGTAAACAGTTGCGATTTAGCGAAGTTAAGTCGCTTACAAAGTTTAGTGAGATATACCAGCTAGGGCATTCTTCGAAAAATTTCAGGATGAATGTGAGCTCATGGGTGTAGATGAGTCTTAGTTCTTAAAACTATTACCGCGCATCCTGTTGCCACCTTGCTTAATATGGTTTAAAGCTATTAGAGGTAGTCTTGATACGTATTCAGATTTTAAGAATGCTCTTCTATCAAACTATGAAAACGATTTTATGGTAGCGAATAGAGATGCTGTTCTGCGAACGAACAACTACACTCCAAAGTTACACCGGAGTATTACTGAATTTGTAGTATCGACATATCATGAGCTAAGATCATTAAATCCTAACCATCCGGAATCCCAAAATGTAGCTTCAATTAGGATCTTATTGCCATTTAGACTACAACAGTTGTTAATGTCAGCACAGTGCATTAACTTCAACCATTTAATTATGCTCATTCAGAGTTATGAGAGTCAGTCTGCGATTCAGAATAATAATAAAATGCAGGATGGAGGTCAGGGTAATTATCCACGTAATCAGACACAATATGCTCCTGTTCGTAATGTAGATATACAACCTGAAAACGATTCTAATGTTCGTAGTTTCAATAATAGGATGAGTAGTTATAATGGTACCGGAAATCAAACGCAACCTAATTATAGAAATGGAGCTAGGAATTTCAGAAATAACAACAGGAATTTCAGTAGGAGTAATAGTTATCGCCGATCTTCACAAAATCAATTTGCAGATGGCAGGAATTTCGTAAATAGGAATCAAAATATGGTATCGTCCTATGAGAGACAAGCACGTACGCAAGAATGTGCTATACAATGTTGCTTAAATGAACCCTTTGAACGTATAACCTGAACTGTGAAAAGGGCGTCCGATGGATTTGTATTAAATCGACCTTTGCTTACGTCTATGGTTATTATGTTCTTTATTCGATTTATTATTATAATGTATGTTAAGTAATGCAATTATATTTGTGATTCATGTCTTTTGCAAAGTTATCTCATAATTACTTATATGAATATTATAGATATTTAAAAATAAAAGATCATAATTTTAATGAAAACTTATGAAGGTAATGACAGGCTTATATAAAATAGATGCACCTTATTATATGGAAAGAATAAGAATAATGAATATCGAATCTCTTACTTTTTCAAAAGTTTATTAATATATTAAATGATAATCATCAATGTGTTTATATGTTCTAACTTCGTTGCCTTCTGATCCTATCATTATTTAATATTACGAAGATCTTTGTTTGTAAATATTGTTGTTTGTATATGAAGGAATAGTTAATTTGTACCCTAGAAGGAAACCATCACTCAGGTTTAATTTTTGAATAGCCTTATTCATGATAATTGTAATTCGTCGTTATTAATATTGAGGTATATTGACAAATATAAAAATGTGTTATGTTATAATATATTATATATGAATGGAAAAGTAGAATATGTGTATTAAAGTTGATATTAAATATACGAGGGCTATTCAAAAGGTAAATGTTTCATGACATTTAACCCAGGGTTCTTTCCTTCATAGTAGAACTATTATGGAAGTCCCGTCGAGCGACATCTACAACGATATCGTTGTATTTAATATTAACAATCTGTGCCATTTTACAGAAAGAGATCAGAGGCAAATTATATGAGCATTATTATGTATAAAGAACAGAAAGACATATAGAGATTTCGAGACATTATTTGTGTAATCGGTAACTAAAAAGAGAGTTGTTATTACTATAGCAACATCATAAATAATGGTACATGTATGTCGACATCTTATCGAGTAAATAAGTGTGTGTAAAAAGGTGTAAACATCTTGTTGAATATGCCGAAAAGTTGATTATGTATGTTTCTCATGGTCAAGTATTAAAAACCAGTTAAGAAAGTGTTAAAACGCTTTGAGTTATTTTGAAGATTAATAATATACGAACCAGGACAGACCGCTTACATAATATGGAATGGAAGATATGACCTAAGCTACCTACTGGGTTTATTAGAATGTAGTTTGCATCAGTACGTTCAATGAACACTATCGAATTTACAACCGAACCACGTGGAAACAAGGCATGTGTGTTAAACTTTTGACATTATCTTAAATGTGTCTGTGAGATCTACAGTTCTACTGGAAATTGAGTATGCTATCCTTTATGAAAGAGATTTAATTGATGTTTCAAGCATCCTCTATATATTCGAACAGTCTTGAAAAAATATAAAAACAAAGTTATTTCTATATTACTGTTGGATTTCTGGTAACAGAACTTTATAATGTTAGGTTCTTTTCTTACTAAGTTTAAAATTCTACATTTTTATTCGTTGTCCCTTTTCTTTTTCTTCTTCTCTTGCCTTTTCTGTCTCTCTCTCTCTCTCTCTCTCTCTATCCATCTATCTCTCTGTGCCTCATTTCTGAACTTCTGTGTAATAGACATGCATTGGTTTCAATTTTTCATTGTGTGTGTTTCTGTTTGTCCCTAAATCAACATATGAATATTGTTTCGTCTCGGTTTTGTTATTTCATTTTATCGATACTAATACATGTGTAGTTGGAAATTAGAATTGCGTTGATGTTGCTAGCTAATTTTAATTTTGTATGGGAGAGAATAAAGGAGGAGAGAGAGAGGGGGTCTCTTTACCAGACACGATTATGGGATAAAAAGGTGTTGGGTGGCCAAACTGCAGGGCGTTAGCTGTCGCATTTTTTTATGCGGAGTGTACAACTTGATTTGTTCATTCTGTCACTTTTTTTAATTTCAAAATCTCTGAGGCTTTCTGGACAGCCCTCGTATATAATAAATGAAATAATCGCACCATGTTAAACATGAAACATTTCTGTTTACTCCGAATAGGACACAATCCTTTTATAAGTGAACAGTAGAGTTTCTATACAAGGGCCATAAATGATGGTGGGAATATGAGAAATTTCACCACCTGATACTTTATTAAGTAAATCCCTTTTCTAGTAAAAGTTTACTAGGGTATGAATAATATTATACTATTCTCATAACTTGTCAAACTAATTACAATATTCCTATATAATTCTTTTTAACATATATTCCATGTGTAGGCATAAATAAAGGTTAACTAGCTTTTAAATGTATCTATAATCTGAATAGTATAATAATTATGGATGTTCTAACATGTGCATTCTCTATGTCGAAACATTCCCGTACAAAGAGTTGATTTTTACATATCTTTCTTCCTTGAACTTCTACTGTTCTGATTTCTCACCCTAAGCAACATTAGCAGTCTATAATAAATAACGATGATGATGTAGCTGCTTTACTAAAATTCTATAATTTACCTTAAAAAGCCGGAATTGAAAAGGGTTAAATTACTACAAAGTAAAAAATGCAATATTAGTAAACGCCATATGTATCCAGAGATATTTAGAAAAGAAAGAACATTATAAGATTAGAATAGGCCAAAAAAATTAAGTCGTGTTTGTCACATGAACAAGAGTCAAGGAGACTTTTTAAAACAGTATTCAAGAAAATGTAATTCAAACTGTGATTTTGAACTTACATCATCAAAACCGTTTACAGCAACGTTACTAATTTCCACTGTATCTCCAAGATTTCCACGAAGACACTTACACTTGCTGTTGCTACACCCTCGTTATCGACGCTGAATAAAATAACGGTATGAAAACTGTAAGCAATGCGTCTGCATTTTACTTGTCATTAACTAGTAAAGAGACGCCATTCAAACCATTACTACAATAATGTATTACCCTTGTAAAAGAAAAGGTTTTTATCGAAGGTTTTTATCTTTAGTCCATTTAAAAGAAAATAGTGGAATATGAGTTATGTTCTGTTTCGAGGATATAAAGGCGCGTATGTAAATAAAACAAGAAATTGCACGCAATTTTAAATCAATATACCATTACTATGAAATGCTTTTCGTGGTTGCACGAAACATTAGACAATATACTGCTTTTCAGTCCACCTACATTAATACAATCAATCGCTTTCATAGGTTCTGCTATGCGACTCAATTGGTATTTGTGTGTTTGTCCATCTGTCCGTCTGTTCCTCGATAACTCTTGCGAAAGTTATTGTGTTTTGATAAAACTGGTGTATGTCTCTCTTCTATTTGTAGAAATATTTCTATTGCCCTAGGTTTTACGTCTCACGCTTATGGCGGAAAAGCTAAATAAGACGGTGATTGTGAGAAATGAATGAATTGTTGGAATAAAGAATGTGGAAAGAAACAGGAGAGATCCGAGAAAGTTCATGCACACAATGTTTGTCCAACACAAAGTTCATTTGGCGCGAGCTGGGATCAAACCAGGGACTCCAAGTACCAGAGGTGCACGCTGTACCACTAAGCTACCACGTGACCCAAGTTTATATTTGATTATTTTCATGTTTATAGGACTTAATCTATGATTTATTTAAAGTATTGGGAATATCCTCAAGAGCTTAGAGTTAAAATCTGCCAAGAATGAAATTGTGAAAACACTTCTATTTCAAAAATTTGTTCCAAAATATTTTTTTTAAATGTTCGATTATATTCCCTTTGAGTCTTCCCAATCATCCCCTATGGAGGGTGTTAAAATCAGTACATAATCAAGTAATGAATTACCCTCCTAGCCTTTCTGCTCTTCATTCGATTTCTTTCGGAGTTCCAGAGCTTCCTCATGGCTAAGCTCTTAGCGTACACGCCTTTTGCATGGGAGATCCGGGTTCGATACCTGGCGGAGTTCATCGATTTGAATTTCGTCTGTACGTCTCGTATAGCCTCGGTGCGCAAGAACGATAAACTCAAAATCAAATATAATCAAAAATTCAGGAATTGTTTGTTGAGAAAGAGAGAACCAATGTTGTCGTATCTAAATGATCTACATGGGTATTGCAACTGCAAGAGAACCAGAATTCTGCCTGGGGTGATGGAGTGGTTGGATAATATTGTTGAGAGAAAATCAAATTTTCTAGTATCGAATTCTAATAGGACTCAAACGTTGTGTATTTGCGTGTTAATCAATGGAAAAATAACGAAATAAATCGCACTTTGTATCTTCCATTCGCGAAAATATCTTAATCCTTTTAAAAAAATAAAAATTGCCAAAATTTACCTTTACACAAAAAACATGCAATTACTTTTTCATTGTTTCTATAGCTTGTGAGTACTGTTTGTAGTTGTGTGAGGCCATGTTTGTTAATAATTCGTTAATATGAGTGAATGTATGCATTTCATTTTCGTAATAACTTTGCAGCTCCTCGCCCATTTCTCAATGCTTTCTTCTTCATGAAATGAGCCAGAACTCTCCACGAGAAGGCGACTGTAATTGGAGTTCCACCCACACTCTACCCAACCATCCTATCAATTAGGGTGTGCTGAATTATATTCGTTTAGGCAAGGATTTAGCCTTAAAATCTTATATTTAAAAAAATCAAATTTTGGCATGACGAGTCTTGAGAGCAAATTTGCTCTAATGTAGCCATCTCTGTTTTCCTGTCCGAATACTCTTCCTGCAAACTCTGTGACAAGTTTGACACATGTTTCAACTTCCTGAGTACGGCACGGAAAATTTAAGAAGTCAAAGTCATGACCAGTTTCTCTTGTCAAGCTTTAGAGCACTGGAGGGGGAGACACAGGCCTGTCTCCACGGGGGCAAAGGGGGCGGGACCCCCAAACTTTGGCTGTGGCTGGCCCCCATAAAATTTCACGGTAGGCTTGCAAATGAACTATAATGTGGTGATGAAGTATAATATGATTGGGTCGGGCCCCCTAACTACTACCGCCCCCTCTAAACTTTTGAGTTGGCTACGGGCCTGGGGAGACAGCTTACATTTTCTATAATCTATCAGCTAACTGTAGTCCGTGGCATCAAACTGTACTGTAGGTGCCATAAAAGTTCTAAGATATCCCCCCGGATCATGATTTCTTGCATCTGGCACTTTCCTGTAACCCATCTTTCATACGTGGTATCTAGGGATGGGACTTGGGTATTTACCCACTGGGCAGGTAAATAAAAATTGGGTAAATAAACGGTAAATACCGAAATTTTATTTACCTACCCAAAAAATGCGTATTTATTACAAAGTGCAATATTACATAATAAGAAGACATAGTGGATCCTAAAATAGCAGTATAAAATCTTCCAGACACAAATGTGGTTAAAGAGAGATGCAGAATTGCAACAACGGAAACTCAATTTATATCTGGTAACATTGTTTCGATCAACTCCGATTCCAGTTTAGTTCAGTACTGATATTAACTTGAGACTTGTTGAGAGTAGACGTGCAACTTACCTTAACTGAGTTTCCTAAGTTTTATTTTACTCAGGGAGAGAAAAAGACTAAAAATGGGTAGAAGGAAAAGTAGTGTTTCTAGCCCATATAATGTACGAAGTGATAAATCAGTAAACTGCAAGTACTGTGGTAAAAACTATAAACACGCAAATTTAAGTAAAATGTCAGGTCATGTATTTAAGAGTTTCAAGTGTCCTGAAAGTCTGAAGAAAATAATTTTACAAGGGAGAATTTGTCTGAATGTAGGCAAAATATTGGGACGGAACAAGTGAATGAAAGTGAACCACCTACGCTAAGATGTAGTTCCAATAAAAGCATTAATGACTCTTTAGTGACGAGTGTGACTGATAAAACTTTGCCGGTTTCATATAAGAGGAGCTCCTACACGAACGAACAAAGTTCATCTATAAAATAGTAGCATTGCCATTTTCATGGATACAATGATAGCTGATGAAAACGTAAGTATATATGCATAGCGTAACACATGTAAGTTAATGGGTTAATGGGCACACACGTCCATCACGTATCAAGTTCCGTTTTGCGTTGAGCCAGAAGGGAATAGTTTGCTGGCCCGAAGTGCCTCAAAATTCAGATAAAAATTGTAAATAGCAAATAACAGTTAACTAGTTGTCTAATTAATGTAACGTCAAGTCTCTACTTCAGCATTTTCATTCTTTTTTTTTCTTCTCGATTCTTCGATTCGGTGATTTGTTCTTTCGATTCCAATGCTCCAGCTGCGCATCGAAAGGTAAGATCGCTTTACAAAGGTGTAGTGTAGTAGAGTAGGGTACAGTAGAGCAAGATACTGACTAGTAGTGTACGGGTAGGAACGGGTTAGCTTAAGGTTAGGGAAGTTTCGACCATTTTTATAAAATTGTGCGAAACCGAAGGAACAAATCACGGAACCGAAGAATCGAAAAAAAATGAATGACGCAAGTCTTTTCTACTAAGTGTAGAAATACTTTTGTTTCGTGTAACTCAATTCCCAAGGATTCACGTTAATCACTACGTAAGTAAATTTTATTAGAACTTTTGTTACAATTGTTTTCATCGAAATTAAACGAATGAATTACTTTTAAAGATTTGCTACCTATCGTTTCCCTTGGGTGCTGGCTCCCGAAGAACTCCCTAAGAAAACAGCTGATAACAATTCTGGTCCAGGCTCATACTCTGTTTGGGCGCAGATTGATAATATTGAAATATGACAAGTGATTTGACATGAGCCACGTTGGTGCTTTTGAGACTCAAGTTGTGTTATACTTACTTTTGTGTATGCACACGCATACATATACGCAACTGGCAAGCCGTCTGCTCGCAGGAATTCACACACACATGAATGAAGACGATAATATTTACTTAGGTAAATTCCTATTTATTGAATATGAATATATGTGGGTACGGAGCGGAATAAGAAATATATATATATATATATATATATATATATATATATATATATATATTAACAACACACAAAATTCTCACTTTACAGAGCTAAATGCTCAAACAGAAGAAATTGCACTGATGCAATCGAATAAACGAAATGAAAAATAAAACACTCAATACTGCATGATAAATGTAGATATGCGCACACTATATACGAACACTAGAAACATAGCCCTTGTTTAAATATCACTTGCACTATAAATTTACTATACGCGCTGTGACAAGACTTTCTGCGTAATAATGACAAGGGGAATGGGGAAATACTGGAAAAACACTGATCAATGAAGTATCTTGACTCCAAGAGGACGCTACATGTCCAGAAGGTATTCGTTCGTATTTTTTTTTTTTTTAGCTTCACACCCTATATATTAATGTAGCAACACAATGTTCTTCATACTATCATTTCTTGCCATGACTTCTTGTTAACTCCTCCTACAACGAACTCCACTTGCTAACTCCCGCTTCTCCTGACTCTAGAGAACAACCGGTTTTCTACACTTAGCATTATATCAAATAATAAAGAAAATGTTAAAGTTTTCTGCATTCATATACGATGCCAATAGGTCGATGTTATAATAGAGAACACTGGCAACATTTGATTTGGTCCCGTGGGAGTGAAGCTTGGAAATAATAGTTAAAAAAAAGGTGTGGCAGTCTAAACTAATAAATTCTTTCCATGGTTATTGGATTTTTATAAACTACTGTTATACGTAAAACAGTTCAGTGGAAAGGAGCGAAGGATAGTAATTGTGTGTATGAGTCATTTCACCTACGACTCCTGCAGGACATGAATATTTGTTCTCACAGTAGGAAGGATGACGTAAAATAAATGCGTGAGAACACGACAAACACAATATCATTCACACACAATATCAACTTTGTGTCCAAAAATATTCCCAATCTTAATAAATGTTGTTATGAAAAAAGTATATGCGGAACAGTCATGGTGACGAAGACTATAAGTTGGAAACTATTTTAGGGAAAGAAAAAATAAGTTTGCTGCGACGAAGCACTCTGTCCAGGCGATAAGCGTTGCATTGAAAAACAACAAGTTCTTTGTTCCACCATGAGAAACAATAAGAGCGACTGAAGAACACCTGCATACACAGAAAGAATTGAAGTTCTCACCGAAAGAGAAATGGCTTTTCTTTTCTATGAGTAAAATAATAATTTCGTTGCATGAATAAAAGTTAAAAGAAATACACTGTTCGTCCAAAAACATAGTTTTACTGCCGGGCTAACGGTCACAGATTCGTACGTTTTATTCACATTTTTTTTTACATTTTTTATTCACTAGTTTGTTACCTGGGTTATTACTCCTCGCAGAGAAAATTTAAACATTAATCCTTTTACTTTCATTACATGTGTACAATGAACTTTGTTATTGATAAAAATATGTACAATATTCACTAACTTCTCACGTTGAAAACTCATGCTTTCACTCTGGTCCAGCAAAAGTTTTAATTTACCAGCAAGTAGGTGTGTTTTGGTCCAATTTCCAGATGCCAGCAATTTATGTTGGAAGCTAGGAAATACAAGCAGAGTTTTCAGGTGAAACAAGTACATATTCTCCTGGTACATTTTTAGAAAATGATGGTTGCGTGGAGTGAACAATTGTCTATGAAATATAGAATCTATGAAATATAGAATTGTCTTTCATAGGACAAGAGAACCTATGGAATATATAGATTAGTTAAGCACAAGGGCATAATTCCACATGTTATTTCGCATTAATACATATTATCTTTCAAAAACCAATTCCAACGAGAAACACAACCTACACACAAGTGGTTGAATTGTACTTTGCTAAGATCAAGAATTGTTTTCCATTTCTACATTTCCAGGTTAACAAATTTTCGTCAAGGGAACACGTAACACATATAGCTGTAGCTGATTAATTTCGTGTGGTAAATTTGTACCCACAGTAAAAATTAAATGCATACTGGTTGTGTGTCCAAGCAATCTAATGCATTTATTAGTGGAATAGGTTAATATACGTGTTCAACCTAAGATGGTTTATTTCACAACATATTTTTATATTTTATCTTTTCAGACAATGTTAAACAGAATGCTAGCGAAAGCTGGCTACGTAACTGGAGCGCCATTGTCCATGGTGGAACATCCGCTCTGGATAGATTCTTGAAGCGTCTAAGACCTTCATTCAAACTCCCAGATAGAAAGTGTTGTCAACTTGGCAACGTGGTGCCCAGTTTAATGAAATGCAAACACGGTTGTGTGTAGAGCTACAAGATTCGAAATATCTAAATCTTCAATGGGACGGTTATAGTAATGTTCGTAATGAGGGAATAATCAACTTCATTATTACAAACCCTCATCTAATATTTATTTACTTTATTAACACGAAAGATATCCGTCACAGTGCTGAGTACATTAGATATCAAGTACTTGTAGTTATTGAAAAATACGACACCAGAAAGTTCTTTGTTCCCGTTGGCGATAATGCAGTAAATATGCAGAAGGCTTTTTCTCTTGTCCAAGGAAAGTATCCCCATTTGCAACCATTGTCATGTATAACACACACGTTGAACCTTGTATGGAATGATATTTTGAAGTGTTCTTGAATTTCTTTATTTATGGCAAATGTTGTAGACGCCATTAAAACGTTTAAAAATACTCAGGTCTTGAATGTACATTTCATGCAATAAACTATGGGAAAAACATTAACAGTTCTCTTACTCTTCCATGTAAAACACGCTGGAGAAGTTATTTAAAATCTCTTGAAAGTTTGAAAGGTACAAAAGTCATTCTACAGAACTTAGCTGTTCATGAAACCACTGCAAGGTATACAGCATTTATCAAAGACAACAAAGCAAGGTTGCTTGACGATGAGGTTTTCTCAGTGACAGTTGAAAAGCTAATATATGTTCTCAAATCAATAGTGTCTTGGATAAATGTATTACAATCTGATAAATGTAACATACACTGAGGTTTTCCTGCTGTCAAAAAAATCGAACAGCAATTAAGAAAATCTGTTCCCGAATTTCCATTGTCCAAAGCAGAAGAAACGACTATTCTTCATAATTTCGAAAGCAGAAAAGTTACAGTACTGCAACCGATTTACTATGCCGCAGCATTGCTAGATCCATCATCACAGAGGTTTGACTTGACTCCAGAACAACATGTTGATGGATTCGAGTTCATATACAAGGTTGCAGAAAACATGAAAACAAATCTTGTAAATGTGATGAAGGATTTCGGACACTACAAGGCAAAAGAAGTTTTGTGGAGCAAGAAGTTCATTTGGAGAAGTTCTGGTCAAATGAACCCAGTAGTTTGGTAACAAGATTTGTGTGGAAGTACCGACTTATCTGAAGTTGCACAACAAATATTAACAGCACAGGTATCATCAGTCGCCACAGAATGATCCTTTAGCACATTCTCAAAAATTCACAATAAGTCATGGAATAGAGTGACTATTTCCAGAGACGGAAAAATTATGTATATAGCTTATAACTGGAAACAGCTTCACCGGAAACAGAAGCCGAAAATATCAACACACTGTAGAGACAGAGAGGATTGTTGAGTCAGAGCAGCAGAAAGACTTAGAAAATACGTTATCGCGAGATACAAGTTAATCACATTTGAAATGCACTATAGTATCAAGGAAAAGCAAAACCCTTGAAGATGACAATGACAGTGACTCTTCTTCCGTGTGTGAAATAGATGAAGACATTAGCAGCGATGATTCCATATAATTATTCTATGTATCCGATGAATCTGATGAATAATCTCATAACGAGATAACGTTTTTCCCTTATGTGCATAGAGAATTTGGAGAATCTTGCTAAATCTTCAATGTTTTGTAGTTCATTTGTCCTTTTATTAGGTTTATGATAGAAATGACCTGGATGATGCTGCCAATTGAGATGTTTGAAATCAGAGTGAACTAACTGCATTTTGCCGAATTCTGAATTAAAGAATAAAATCATTTCAATTAGGCGTATAAAGCTGATGCCACCTAAACAGAAACTAACTAAAGAAACTGACGTAACCGTCATTTGAAGCCCTTTTTCCAATGGCCTTTTTTCTATCTTGTTTCCAAGAATGCTAATTTCCCGCAAAACACGAAAATACAGTTACTTCTTTTTTGCTTCCGACAGCTCAGTTTTTATTACATTTTGATGTTTAGCTAGCAAGTGTAGTTTAAGTGTGAATGTCCCCGCATACATACTCCTACTAGACTGTTTCATTTCTAGTTAATAAGGCAAGCATGATGTAACAGAAAAATATTTCAAATCATGTCAATTTTTAAACTTGTTCTCCATACTCACTTGTAAAATGTAAATTAAAAGAAAAGCACTTATAGACGTTCCATGTATTATTTTAGTTCCTTTATTTGTAGAAGAATAAATGCTATCTTTTTCAATCATCAGTTTTAAAATATGTTTTCTGGAGAATCACACTTGTTTTATGTTACTATTATCACAACAGGAACGAAGTGCCTTTTGATACTTGTTCTAGTTTCTACTGGATCTACTGTTACTTTTTCATTATTTTTACGTACTGCGAAAAAAAGGTCTATTCTACATATAGGATTGAAAAGGAAAAATACCCGTATATTTACCCAATTTACAATATATTCTCTGGATGACAGAAGTACGTGTTTCTCTCAATCACAGGCTCTATGATTCTTTTAATGTTGTTAGGCATAGGTCTTGTTATTTGAACTACCTTCAAAATATCTTTAGGTTCATATTTCATCTATTTTAGGCGAACCAGATAGGGGAAAATCTCTTTGTCATGTAGTTTACAAACACTTTGAGTTCCTTAGTAGGATTTGTTTGACAAACGTACAAGCGTAACACCAGGTTTGCAAGCCATCGGGAGTAACTTAGAGCTCCAGAATCTCTTATAGTCACATCTAGAGCGCACTGTCCCGTCTGAATTGCTATATAGAAGATTTATGGCACCTTCAATGAATTCTGATGCCTCGAACTACAGTGAGCTGATAGATTGGATAAATGTAAGCGGTCTCCCCCTCCACTGCTTGAAAGCTTGGCAACAGAATCTTATGTATGACATCTTATGACTTATGTATGACAAATGTGGTCATGAGTTCGACTTCTTAAATTTTCCATGCCATACTCAGAAAGTTAAAAGATGTGTCAAACTTTCCATAGAGTCTGCAGGATAAATGTCACAGGGTCTACAAGAAAAGAGGGATGACTACAGTACAACATCTTTTCTCTAAAGGCTCACAATGGAAAACTTTGAGGCACCGTCCTTGATTACAACATAACTTTGCACACCCTAAAATTGGTAGGATGGTTGGTGGTATGGGTGGAATTCAAATTATAATCACCTTCTCGTGGTGAGTTCTAGGCCATTTCATGAAAAAAGAACTTTGAGAAATGGGTAAAGAGCTACAAAATAATTGTGAAGATGAAATATATAAAATCAATCAGATTCATGAATTATTAACAAACACCACCTCACACAACTAAAATAAAGTACTTAGACGCTATAGAAATGAAAAAAATACTCTGTGTATTTCTTGCGTAAAGGTATATTTCTTTCAAACGTTAGGCCATTTAGGCGAAGTGAATATCCAAAACGTGATTTTTCTTGTTATTTGTCCATTGATTAGTACCCAAATACACAACTTTCGAGCCCTATTAGAATTCAATACCCGAAAATTTGATTTTTTTCGCTCCATCCTATTGGATAAGGTGCTGGAAGAGATTAGATGGGGAGGGGAGTATAGGGTATAGGGGCAAGGAAAGTAAATGTTTTGCAGAGTTAGTTGTTAAAGAGGTCGGGTCTCTGACCATCACTATCTTCAATATTCTCATCTTGAACTGTTGTCGGTATGCCGGGAGATTTCGATCTACATTTGATTACAAATCAAATTACAAAGCAAATGTTTTTACTATTGCTAACAGCATAATTACCAATTCAGTCAATGCGTTCAAAGTACTTACGTCGCTCTACCTTGTTAAGGCTTTTATATGTAGTCTCTCGGATATGACATCCATAGAACATAGGCAATTGTTTCGCTTTTAAGAAGACTACGTAGTTCATTGTCATACCAGAAAGGAAACTGACTCCATTTTGCTGCATCAACAGGGACAAAGTCACTTATGGTTGAGAGAACATCAGATGTAAGGAAGTCCATAGCCTCGTCAATAATTCCTGCCTCTACCAAACACCAAGAAAACAGTCCAAAGCCCACAAATGTCACCCCAGAGGGCTTTCTTCCACAGAAGTTGTGACTTACTTTTGAAGGTCTGCTTTGTATTACTGATGTAAATTAAATTTAAAGAAACGTCCAAGGAATCGTGATCGGAGGGAAAGATATTTCGGTATGGAACAACACAACAAGGTAGTCAAGATTTATTTTCTGATGTGGGTATCATTCATATTATGTTGACCTAGTCCAAGTCCATGAAGAAAATTTTAAATGAATTAATTGTCTTTTCCTTCTTTAGCGATGCCACGCTTCCTGTCCAGCCAAGTGATGGAACAGTTGATATCAGAATAGAATGATGTTACAGTGTGAAAATACTTGTAACAATGAGTCTTGACAAGCTTCTAAGTTGTTCTTGAGATTGTTCTCATGCGCTGTATAGAAGTACCCAATAAACACACAACAATGCATTGGATTAATAACGTCCTCAAAAATAAGTTCAAAATTTCGTTGAAGATCCAGTCTTCTATTGCTCTTCCACTTATTATTTGAACAAATCATCAGTCTACCTTCACGAGTTATGCGGTCTTTACGATACATGGTGGAATTATTTTAGACACTTTTTTTTATTTCACTTACTTCACTGATTCATTGAGCCACTATTCGTTCACTCCGAAACAATCTAGTTCCCTTATCTCATCTATAGTAGGTCCGTTAAGAATTCAAGTAATTTGATTTAATACTACTAACATTTTGACAGGGGTGCCTACAGAGGGGGGCTATGACGCAAACTGCGTCATTGAAATATTTGGGGGGGATTAAAATCTATATAAATATGTTTGAGGAGGTGTAAAAATTAATCGAAAAGAAGATTTTTTCATGGAAGAACACCTACGGATAGACAGTTGGGGGGTGCGTCATGGGCATAAGGGGGGGCACCACTGCATTTTGATACTATATGTTAAAAGCATTGATGAAATTTGAACACGGTGTGTGAGGGTTTACGCTAATTTGACATATCACAATAGTGCAATATTAAGTATGTAAATTAATAGAAAGGAGGGAGATTATAGTCGAAGTGACGTGTTTTTATAGGTGGATCAACTGAAACAATATATGTTTCTCTACAAGAAAGTAGCAAATTACAACAGGTGCATCTATAATACGTATATGGCTATACATGTCATATAGATTGTATAGATTGTATTGTCAATTTTATAGATTTACTATAAGTAAACATAATAACAACTGGTATACAACAAGAAAACATAGCAGTTTTTTAAACTACGAAATGTGAATTACAGTATTCCAACAAAATGCCGCAGTCAAACCGTCACAACTGCAAATCCTGCTAGCTAAAATTCCGCCTATCCGAACCGTCGCCGCACGAACCCGCCTGAGGCAGAACGTCTCTTAACAAAAATCTTGCTCCTCTAGAACTTCGCAGACTGAAACATCCCATGTCCAAAACCCCGACAACAATTATTCAACCTATATGTCTGATCTTTTGGGCTCAAAATACTAGTAATAATAATAATAAAATAATAATAATAATAATAATAATAATAATAATAATAATAAGAAGAAGAAGAAGAAGAAGAAGAAGCCGAAAAGCATAACGAGAAAATATATATTCTTCACTTAGATACCACAAGTGTGAAAATTTGAATTCAAAATAAATTCTTATAGAAAATAAACTCACACTTGAACTCATAGTTTATTCGAATCTATTTTAGTGAAATTATTTTGTGAGAGTGATTTGGAAATTGCACGAGGGATTCAAAATGTTCCAGACCTTTAATATCTCATAAAAGTAGAAAGTCCTATCACGTGCTTTTGGTCCTCTTCTTCAACGGTGTCAGAAATAGAGGTGGCCACTTTTTCTAACCTCACTCAACCTCAAGCACACAAATTTATTTTTACCTCACGCGCTCACAAACTCATTTCGACCTCACGCTCACAAACTCATTTCAACTTCACGCTCACAAACTTATTTCGACCTCACGCTCACATCATTATAGTCTGACCTCACGCTCACATAACAAGTGTGACCTCAGGCTCACCTCACTAGTCTGACCTCACACTCACTCAACCTCTCTCTCATTTGGTGATTTTGAGGTCAAGTGAGCGTGAGTTCCGAACTCGTGGGCGCCAATTTCGCGAGTTTGGCATAGCTCTTCGTGCTAGTCTATTGGCTAGCACGCGTACCTTTGGTGCACAGGGTCTTGGGCAGGACTTGCGATATTTCGATGTATCGATCGATAGTTTGAAAAGTTGGGATTTTCGATGTCGATTTTCAATACTTTTCACTATTTGGATAGTTTTCGATGTTTTCTTGTTTTGAGTATCAAGGTATACCGATACCACTTTCTCAACATAACAAACACTATTCATATAACACGACCTACACTTTCAATACTTCAACGTTCTCTGTTCTACAGGATTATTGTTTTCTTATTTATTTAATTAACGTGACAATTACATAGTTTTGTAGAACAAGTGTTTATAAGTTGGAAAATGAATTTCGCGTATTTATAAAGATTGTTCTTAATGTATAGAAACAAATAATACGAGCAGCATGAAGAAGATACTGCTGAAGAGAATATAAAGAAATAAAGGGAGAACAGTATACATTTACATTTTTATTTAACTACTAACAGAGATAAATTTATATATATATATATATATATATATATATATATATATATATATATATATATATATATATATATATATATATATATATATAGTGGATAGTGTACATTATAACTAATACAACCAAATCTGACAAACAGACGTTGATTTATCAGAATCACCCAAGTGAGATTTACAATATTGTAATAATAGTTCGAACGGCTATACGACTTTTGCTTCACACGCGAACTACAAAGCTGAATAATAGTAATTATAGTAATAATAATAATAATAATAATAATAATAATAATAATAATAATAATAATAATAATAATAATAAAAGTAAAACTGAAGCTCTACAAGAAATAATAGATTTTGCAAATCTATGGCTTGAATCATTGGCCGAAGTTACGTGAAATTTTAATCTTATACTTGCAGTCGACATTTGCATAGAGGCCGGTCCGTATGATGCGCTTCGCCCCCTTCACTATCTTCCATTTTGCATGTGACACTCGACATCTGTCACCTTACCAATCTCTATCTAGATAAATTTCAAAAGTCCCAAGAGTTATTCTGGTCATTTTAGAGACACTCTCGGTAGTTTCAATATTAAAACTATTACGTACAGTCGAAAATTGCATTAAAATTTGTACAAGAACGAAGACATTTATAAAGTAAGTTTTTCTATATGATTATATTATATTGCTAAAATTTTGTACATTGACAGGGGGAAGGTGCGCCAAACGCTTTCGGGCCCAGGGGCGGATGGATAAATTTCAGGTTTTGGATCATTCGCTCACGCCTAAAGTACATATTAGTCTTTTACTGAACTGTTCTGCCATGTTGGTAGTTTTCTTAAGCATTTCATCCTTTATTCCTACAGTCGCGATTTTTTTGTATTCTTTGCAATGCAACGTTAACAAAATTATTGAATTGTATAAGGCAAAGTTGTATTTATTCCCAGCTCCGTGGGAAAGAAATCGAGGAAGGCAGCTTTCATCAAGGCCTTCGTAACCATCTCGACCATTCACCTAGTGCCACTGAGGGAAAAAGATTTGTGATCGGAGCCTTTAAAATGGGACGCTAGTTCTTCATCAACTGAAATGCTGCCACATGTTTTCAAATTATTATTATTACTATTTTATTTTCTTATTTTTACAATGATTTTTTCTATTCTATGTTGCTAATTGAGATCATAATTTGCCTCAGTTGTAACATTCTCGTTTTCGGTTTACGTAGTACGACTGAGAGAGTGAACCAGAAGTTTAGTTACAGCACAGTATTAAATAAATGTATTATATAAGTGTAATATTTATAAGAAGCTATACTTTCTAAAAGTAAAAATGTGACTGCTTCAACATGTTAGAATGTCTGTAATTAAGCTATACTCTGAGGTATGTCATTTTCAGCTGTAGTTTTTTTCTTCCTTGCCCGTTACATTTTCTTCAGGTTGTTACAATATTAACACAATATTGTTTTCACAAGGTGATGCGGGTCCTACGCAAACATTTTAAATATTTTTCTAAGTTTATTATTATTATTATTATTATTATTATTATTATTCTTTAAACTGCTGTCATTATTCTTTAAACATTGGGTGTTATTTTTATTTTCAGAACTGGGCGCCAACAGAAGAGAAATGTAACTAAGGAGATTATTGAAAATTGGCTTCAATATGCCAAACAGAGACGAACAAGAAGATGAGTTAAGAACTCAGCTGCAGTTCCACAGAACTTTAACTGACAATTCGCAGAGTCGAAATAAAAGTAGCATTATAAAGGAGGAAATATGCATTTCTTGTTATTCGCCAACGTGATATTTCTAGAAAGTAATAAAAACTAATAGATCTTGAAAAGATCTATTCGGAATGCGCCGTATATTTGTAGAACATATTTTCAGCAACATACGTAAATGTTGTTGTTGTTCTTTTTTATTTATTTAATTAGCGTGTCAATTACATAGTTTTGTAGAACAAGTGTTTATAAGTTGGAAAATGAATTTCGTATATTTATAAAATTGTTCTTAATGCATACAAACAAATAATTCGAGCTGTATGAAGAAGATGCTGCTGAAAAGAATATAAAGAAATAAAGGGAGAACAGTGTACATTTATATTTTTATTTAACTACTAACAGTGATAAACTGATATATATATATGGTGGATAGTGTAAATTATGACTACATAATGTTCGCTTGATCTCATAATTTTAAGCATTTTTTATGCAAGACCTTATTTACATACAGAATGTTTCTGGGTGTTCCAATGCTACTACTGGTGTGTGGCTACGCCGTGCATATATGTTGGGGTGTCGTATGTGATGTTACTAGATTCAAACTGCATTTAAGTGTCTTCACAATCATCCTCTGCCAGTTTTGAAAGCGGCTATATTGGATTTATTATTTTTAAAATTGGAAAAGAATTGCAAACAATTGTTTCTTGAATTTGTTATCTAAACTTCAATCCTTTTCCTATTTTCTTTTTTTAATGAATCCACTTTCAAAACTGGCGATTGTGAACACACTGATATGCAGTTTGAATCTCGCAACGTCACATACGACACCCAAACATACATGCAAGGCGTGGCTAAACACTAGTAGTAATAGTTCAAAAATATTGGGACGTGTCACAATTTATGTTCTAATGAGGTAACGTGGATATTGCTGGGACATCCCGTGGGATATTCCAAGGATGCAACCAAAACTGACATTTGGAGATCCCAGCGACATTGCATCGAGTTTCTCAGCGACATTGAATGGGATGTAACCAGAGCGGATATTTTGGAGGTCGCATTTACGTCGCGTGGATTTTCTGTACCAAAGTTTTTTTTTAAAAATGTTTTAGCCTTTCTTTCTAAACAAGCTGCTCTCAGATAATTGAGAGATAATTAAGCACAGTATTTGAGTACATCGAATTCTCCTCAATACGATTTCGAGTATCTAAGATGTTCTCACTGCACTAGAAACTCTAGTGCGATTTGGTTTTAGAGGCTGTGGGCCGCAGTGGTTCCTCGTGATGAAGACAGTGTGAAGCAAAAGCGTCTAAGCAGATAAAATTGTACAAAACAATCTTGTTTTCTTCCAACTGCTATGTTGCATACTGGCCGGCTTGTTTTCAACCCACTATTTGTTCCCACCAAGGAGGCGGTATGTATACAGAGTGACACAAAAGTCCGGAGCCCATAGACCAACTCCATTACTGTTGGAGATATGAAAAGAAGGTAAGATATGTAAGGATATTTTTAAATTGTAGCAACAGTTTTTTGCTTCTGTATTTGTGTACCGCCCAATAAAGAAAATACAGGGTGTCCGAGAAGTCCTTCCCTGATTACAGAAATTGATAACTCAGGCTAGAAATAAGATAGAAATATGAAACTGGTGTTGAATTGTCTACAAACTATAAAAGTTTTGGTCACATCAGTACACTTCCACATGAGCCTCCACCGTGTCTGCTGAGGTTCTTGGTCAACCAGACCTCGTAAGGTCAGCAACCGACCCTGTGTTCTTGAACTTCTCTTACCAGGCTTTAATGCTCTTGACATCAGGTGGAGTCCTCCCAAATGTTGTCTGGAACTGTCTCTGCACCGTGGTTGGTGATCGTGTCTCATGGTACCACAGGACACACTGTGCCTTCTCCTGGTTGGTTGGCATGGCTTCTTACTTACGTACTACAAACCTAAAACAAAAAAAAATGAGACTTGGTAAAACAGAACAAACCTAACACAGACAAAAACTTTTATAGTTTGTGAACAACTCAACACCAGTTTCATATTTCTATCTTATTTCTAGCCTGAGTTATCAATTTCTGTAATCAAGGAAGGACTTCTCGGACACCCTGTATGTTACCATACGTCACGTTGGACTACATGAATGAAAGAACGTGTGGCCTGAAATTAGCTACACTGAGAATAATTGAAAGAAGACACAATGAAGGATAAACATGCGACTTCAATATCCACGCCAGTAGCAGAGCAACCACGGCGTTGGTGGAGAGAGCAGACACGAAACACGCGAAATTGAGTCCTGTATTATATCTTTCCATTATGTCTTTCTTTCCGTTCTCTTTGGTATAACGAATTTCAAACCATACTTTCTTCCATATTTATACAGAATTCTATCATTTTGGCTTCATATTGTAAACCATTGGAAATCGACTTTTTGTTTTTATCTTTTTATGTTTGATGCATGAGTCTCATAGATTTTTTCATATATAGAGTAATTGAATCAAAAGATTTATTATTAGTATTAATTTAAAACTTTTAAAACGAAGTGAAGAAATGGAAGAGTTCGTTAAAATGATAGAAAGTTGTAAAATAATATACTTTTTCTAGTTCCGACTTTGCCCGCTCGGCGTACCATAGTCGGTTTTGTATATACATTTACGAGTATATTCTATACATCTTGCCGATCATTTGACGTCCCCAGGCTGGCAACGTCGTAGTGGATCTTAAATGAGTATATTCAAAGTTCTTCCGTACATCCTGACAATTTGGCGTCCTTAAATTGGAAGAGCGGAAATTCCTGCTGTTATTACTGTATGTAAATACATTTTCTGTCCATTGATTTCTGTTTGAAGAAATATTTCTCTGAAAGGATAGAAGTTGGAAACACAAAACTCTGTAGCCAAATACCCTTTAACTCGGAAAGAGTTTGTAGCAGAATTTTTCAGACAGATACTCTTTAGTCCTAATAATACATTTGCATTATGGTTTCGTAATCAGCAGTTCCCAACATAAATCTCACCACTCATACCGATGGGGAATGAAATTAATCTCAATGGGAATATCACTATGCGTCTCAGCAGTTCCTTAAACTTGATCAAACGCTAATATCGGTCGTTTTATAATATTTTACATGACACATGTATAGAATAAATATAAATGATACTTACGACTAAATTCTTAAGTGATTCAAGAAAGTAACTACACAACTAAAATTAGCAACACCGAATTATGCATAATCATTTAAAATTTCTAAATAAGCAGAAAAATAATATGTAGACCAGTGTTATTATTATTATTATTATTATTATTATTATTATTATTATTATTATTATTATTATTATTATTATTATTATTATTATTATTAGGTACTATCATGTGGATCATTGGCCAAAAACATAACATCCCTTATAGAAAGCGCGTCCAGACGATAGCCAGTCGAGAGACTTTCAATTTTGCATAAAGAAACCGCCATAAACTTTGTGGTTCCTTTGGAAAAAGAAAAACTTAAATGTTGCCATACGTAATACCTTCCTTCCCCTCTCTTTCTCTTTCATGCATGTGTCTAACAGTGTGTGTGGTGAGGAAGGTTGTGTCAAAGATAAAAGATCATTGACAAAGAATTGGCGACAGTTTGAGTTCAGTTTATTGACTGTCAGTTAGTTTTCAAGGGAGAGGAAAACCAAACAGGACAGTATGAAACAAACCTCACACGGAGGCGGCATCTCTTTGTGAGCAAGTAGCTGTCTATAGACTGAGGCTATTATACATCCTGTACCAACAATGAGACTATTTAGGCTGCTTTTTGTTGCATTTTCCTTCACTTTCTTTTTTGTAAAACGGCAAATAACTTCGGGGACCAAACATTTCCTAAAAAGATATTCGTCTCTTAGATTTCTATTCACATCGCAACAACGTATGTGGTATTTTACTAGAATGAGACTAGGAATTATATTTTGAATCCAAGATGACTCCGAGTCAAAGACGACCCCCTAGTCTTTAACAAAGGTTTACAACAAATCAATAAATTCATTTTAATTTTTGCCAGGTGGAACAATACTGTAAATTAACATAAGAGTCTCACATGTTTCATTAGGATATTAGTAGACCTCGTACATAATGTATACTAAAACATATGTTACTCAAATTCAATGGGACTTAATTGTCCTCTGTCCTCTGCAAATGACACCCTTGCAAAAAAAAAAAAAAAAAAAAAAAAAAACATTCACAGTATATATGGCTTATGTTTTCTGAACTTTAAAACTATACTAATAATCATGTCATATACAGGTTTCCATTACTCTTCCTTACTGAAATGGTACACTCGATATCCTAACGTTCAATGTGGTAGGCGAGGAAGTGGGTAAAGTGGTAGATTAATTGAAAGTCGTAGTCCTGTTGAGAGAAACTCTGTTACCTGTCAACGAAACCAAGAAGACCATACATTTCTAAGCACGGAATTTCGGCAGAATGCTAGTATTGAATGCACAAGTATACAGTAATTGTTCAAACTACCATTCACAATAGTTTCAAAGTTCATGATTCTGATTCAAGATACAGTGTGAAGTGTATCTTGCACACTGTACTAAAACCAAAAGAACACATTTTATTAAATAGTGGATAACAGTTCTTAATTATAAATAAAATGAATCTGGCGCATACGTTCCGTAAAGTAAAAATCTCAATGTTAGGAAAGATAGATTTAGTGTAAGTATTTGTATATTGCTCGATTTCTGAAAATTTCAGAATATACAATTGATAAGCAGAAAATCACTTGCTTAGTTTACTTATATACAGTTGCAGGCTATCACAAGCATGCGTTAAGAATTAACAACTTATTTACCGAGATACTGTCAGATGTTCTTCCCGCTGATCCAATCGCCAATACTCGTGCTTTCCCTACACTAGATCTTGAGTCTCATTCGCGGTGAGGAGGCATTTGTGCAATACGGTAGTTCGGTTTCCGCTTTAAACTGTAGGTCTATATCTCATCTAGACTCAGGACGCTAACTTCAACAAAAACCTCCATATGAATATACCGGTATATAGCAATATTTTAGACCATCCAATATTAATTATATATTCGACATTAATATAAGTCATTTTCAATCATTTTGAATATCTCGCTTTCTCCCCCTTCCCTAAGTTGCACCCTCAATGTGATGTGATAAAAGTCATCAAAGGTCCGAACCTCATCTATGTTGAAAACTAGATTCAAATCGGACGGGAGTTCAAGATTTATTAAATCAGAAAAACAGTCACTTTCATTTTCACTTTTTATTATGTGTCCCCTCCCCATTCCCTATGCTTCCAATCAAAGTTAAATTATGAGAATCATTCCAGGCCTGCAGCTCATCTATTTTGAAAGTTTGATCGAGATCGGTCAGATGGTTAAAGAATGATTAAGTTTTATTTATTTTTATATACCGCCCTTTTTCCTCCCCTTCTCCTAAGTTCTATTGTAAAAAGGAAATGATAAGAAACTTCCCAGGCCGAAACCTCATCTATATTGAAAAATGATTTGAAATTGTTTGGGTGGTTCGGAAGTTATTAAGTTTTATTTATTTTTATATCTCCCTCTGCCCTTCACTAAGTTTTACCGTCAAAGTAAATAAGTAAAACCACTCCCAGGCCTGAATCTAACTTACGCTGAAAATTAGACCGAAATCGGTTCGGCAGTTCAAGAGATTAAGTATAACAAACATAGAGTCTTTCAATTTTATAATATAGACTAACCTTTGGCTAGATTGAGGCTTCATCCCCGGCCCTGGTATTTGCTGGGCGTACGGCCTTGCATCTTTTATGTACCGAGCTTTTCAATGAAAAATGTATTTCGTGCATTTGCTCTTAATATTTCCTAAATTTGGTCTGTTGTCGGATTTACCTCCAAACCCCACGTCTGCTTGACCTACGGCCTCTCACTTCTTAAACCCACAATTCTTCCAAATTTCAAGTTTTTTGCCTATTTGGACTACCTTTTAAGGTACGATTTTGTATCCCAGAAAACGTTCTTTTAAGTAAGATGGGTATTTCTACATCCTCTGTTTAGACCCCTTAGAAATTAATAATATTCACTTTAGGCAATTTTCCTGTAAGTTAGTCCCGGAAGGCTACAATCATGCAAAATTTCATTATATATAATCCTGCCGGAAGTCCGTTAACATGTTCGGGTGAAGTAGATGTCCCATGCAAAAATAACATAGGAGAGATTTTTCAGTTCCTCTTAATTTGGAAAATTTTATATTTGCTAATATAGTTCGGCAACGCTAACAAAAACGTACATACATACGAATTTCAATTTTTCATTCCAATTCCAAGTACTTGAAATAGGCGATTATAAATCCAAAACATTCCATTTAAATATCATGGAGAATTTCTTTATACCCCTTTTAGACCACGTAAGGATTAAAAGTATTTACTTTTGGCAATTTTTCTATGGAATAGTCTTGGTAAGCTGCAATCATGTCAAATTTAAACATTGTAGCCATCAGGACGTGCCCAATAATTTTGAAGTGTAAAAGATGTCTCTTGTAAATAACACAGGGAAGATTTTTAAATACCTATAAAATTCCATTAAAATTAGAATTTTTTATTTAGTTATTTTGTTTAATCCTATAGAAAACATAAGCATACCGAATTTCAAGTTTTTATTGCAATTTCAAGCAACTAAAATATGAGGTTATAAATCCAAATACAAAGGCCCATTTTAATAACATTGAGAATTTGTTCTTCTTCCATTTAGACTGCCTAAAAATTAAAAATATAAACTTTAGGCATTTTCGTGTAGGTTAGTTTCGAAACGCTACAATCAACCTACAATCAAGTCAAATTTCAGCTTTCCGCATTAACCGGAAGCACCTGTTATTTTGTCAGTGAGTCAGTTCTAGTTATATGTATTGAATATACAGTTTGTATTATTAATATTTACCACTTTGGTAACGAATAGTGTTCAAAATAGAACAAAAGTAGACCAGTTACCAGTCACGTCTAGCTCAAAACCAAGGATTTATTTCTATAAGCTGTTTAGGTAAGACTTCCCCTTATACGAAGTGCAAATTTTCATTATGCCTTCAACATTAGTTTCGATTCCAACAACTGAGAAAATAGCTACGGTTCCTTCAAACTCAGACAGGAGGATTTTCAGAACACTGAATCTCTTTATCCCGTGCAACAAATCGCATATTCCCTTCACATCACCGCGGTCTGGCTGTTGTCTCTCAATTTCTAAGCTCGCTCTTTACTTCGAGGAAAAGATGTAAACAGCAATTGCATTTTCATCAATTTTATTTGATGTTAGATGCATTCGTAATTTATAGTCGAAATACTTGGTCTGCCATTAAAGAGTTGGGTCATAGTGGTTCAGTGGTAGAGTGCTTACCTCTGATGCATTGGTTCCTTGGTTCGACCCTTGGCCAAGTAAGTTGTGGTGGGCAACATTGTGTCCGTGGGTTTTCTTTGGATACTCCCGTTTCCTCTAACTTTGTCATTCCACACCATTCCTCCATATCATTCACTTCCCTTAATCATCGTCTCCCTTAGACTAAATGGTGTAATCATGGAGCGTGAAACTGAAATGTTTCATTTCATTTTAATTTTCCATTCAAGAAATCTCGCCAAGCTAGACGACTTCAGAGATACAGGAAAGCGAGAGGAGAGTTTCGAACTAGTCGGTATTTTAAATATATATAAAAATGTAACGATGTATGCAGTCTAAAAATTATAAATTATGGGTGGCGGACTCGCAGTGTTAGGGATACGTACAGGACAAGACGAGTTAGGGGAAATGTCCCGTCTTCATACAAGACCAACATAGTTCTAGGTAAATTACATAACACATATTTTATGGAAAATTTGCAACATTCTGATCAGGCACGTAACATGAATTTATTTGAGAAGGGTCCTAAGCTTTTGGAGGAATCAAATTCATCATGAGGAAAAATTATTAAAATTTGTAAACTCACCCGTTAACAAACTTAATTTATAGAAAAGTTAGAATTTTGGAATGGTCAGAATATCACGACTCCATTCACTGCTTACGTCCCAGATTTTGATCAATACGTCCTACAAGTTGTTACAAAAGAACTGACCTACGAACACAACAACGACGATAAATTTGACGAACGAGGAAATATTTTTCTGCCATTTTGGACTGTAGAAACAGAAAACTCCACTTTACTGTCATTACTAATGCGAATCACAATGCAAATTTCTACAGGCTGTCAAAATGCCTTGCTCTAAAGACTGTAGATAACTATCTGCTACTATGCGAGGGGAAATCATAGGTCGTTTAACTATGGAACAACATAGTTAACTGCCATTCAGATAGCTAGGGGTATGGGCTGTGAGAAGAAAACAATGAAGAAATTGATTTAGTGGTATGAAGAAAGTGGTGAATATTTCACATCTCAGCCAAAAAGTGGGAGACCAATAATAATAATGATAATAATAATAATAATAATAATAATAATAATAATAATCATCAAAATCATCATCATCATCATCTCAGGTACTTATATTTATTTCCAGCAAGTCTTTATCATACCCTCCTAGTTCAGTATTATTCTTTTAACGGTCATTATAAAATTGTCAATCTAAATTTTAAAGAGTCATTATAAGTGGTACTTTATTTATTTATTTCACAATTCATTTCTGCCAGTAGCCTTCGCCCCCTTCATGCCTAACCAGGAGGAAGCTGTACGTCCTCAGGTTGGGAACCAATGCTTTCATTAAGGAATTCTGACAGCCTGTTAGAAATTTGCATTCGGACTAATATCAATAAACTTCATTCTTCTGTTTCTACTGCGCATGCACCAGTGAATTGCCATGAAAGATCATGAATAAGTCTGATAATTTATATAATATATATATATAGATTTATAGACGAATACGAAACAGAATCCATATGAACAACATTTATCATTTCTCAAAATACCAACTACGATAAATATTAAAAAGTCAATAGACATATTACATCAGGGTGAAATGGGTATAAACTTCAGACACTACAAAATACATTTCATTCACTCTTACAGCTGGTCCATTAGCTAGCACGTGTGCCTTTCTTGTACGGGGTCCCGGGTTCGATTCTCGGTGGGGAACTTTGGAATTTTAATTGTTCTATATGTTTTTGAATTCGTGTTCCTGTCGTTCAAGCTTAAAGGAAATGATTGGAAAACGTGTATAACCGAGTAGAAAATAGACGAACGCTCGGGAGAGTAATACTCCCGGAAGTACGTTTTTCCGTGCGCTACTCTAGCCAGTTGTTTTACGCGCTATCCTAGCCAGTTGTTTTAAGTTGGTCACAAAAGTTATATCATGAAGTACAAGGGGAACAAAACGAGCAATATATCATGGAGTACAAGGGCATAAGTACTACAACTACTTATCTGCGCAAAAGTAAATAAATCACTTTTTAAAGTATTATTTTCATATTATTTTAATTTAATAAGTGTTATAAAAATGTAAAAAAATGTAAAAAAAACATCCTTGGGCCGGGTTTGAACTCACGCCAAAAGAGACTTTTATTAGTAGCATATAGTGCAAGCCCACTCGACCACGAAGGCCGACAGTAGCAAGCGTTTGATTTCTGCTATTTTAATGCAAAGTGGGAAGAAGTGGATAACGCCAACCAATCAGAACTGTGTTTCTCGTTTCTATTTCCGGGAGCATTACTCTCCCGAGCTAGTCCTGAAAATAGGGACAACTTACTCAGATACGTTCAGTGAATCAGTTAACTTAAAGAAAATAAACAAAGTGTCTAAGGCATTTGTCTGTAAATTGAAAGGAACTCTTAAACGTTAGTTTCAGTCACACCAAAGTAACATTTTTCTTTTAGCTGTTCTCGAAGTTTCTCTTTGTATTTCTATCGGATTCGAACAAATAGAACTTTGAATAGAGACCACGTTGAATTCATTTATTGAGTAAGCCTGAAATTCTTATAAAATATGACTATGATTTGTTTATTATTATTATTATTATTATTATTATTATTATTATTATTATTATTATTACTATTATTATTAGTTAAAGTACGAAGTTTGAAATCAGGCGATGCAGTATTTACGTAAACTAAATGATAATATTCACTATCCTAGTATACATTTGCGAGGTTTTGCTTTGGGAAATGAAGTTTATACGACATTGAAGAGTAAAAATATTACAATAAAAATATATTTTTAAAAATATTGATTAAGTAATTGGAGTTAAACATGCTTTCCAGTAAGAATTATATTTAGAGAGGATTTACTTTAAAGTGCATGCAAACGAATATTCTAGTTTTAATCCGATTAGAAATCGATAACTTACACAATACTATTTACTTCATTAGTTCTATAAATATTTGTGCTTATCGTATTATAATTCTCTTTAAAATTATGATTTTGTCATTTCAAAACGAAGAACGAGAAATAAATGTAATATTGTACCCAGGGGCGGAACCAGGACCGACTTCTGGGGGGAGGGCCGTGGGTTGTCATAATGCAACTTTTAAATGCACCAAACTCCGGGATAGATTTTATTTATATATATAAAGTAAGAAAGTTTTCTCTTTGGGGGGTGCGATCGCCCTGATCGCCCCCCTGGATCCGTCCCTGAATTCTATTTAGGTATTTGTTAAGGAAACCTTTCAAACTGTGATGATTTCAGGGCATGACCTGTGGGAGAATTTGAGACCTTGTCGACATAAATTTCCCGCTTCGTGGCCATATTTTCGATCATGCTCAAAGTGGACTAATAATATTTTATCAGTTTTCTCTCAGTCATATATTGACCATTACCCGGGGAGAATCTTCTGAAATTATCTATGCTTATAGTTAGTTTTTCATTACAAATCAAAGGATAATGAAATATTGAACATACTTAATATTTTGTTTTCAGCTTTGGATTTTAGATTTGCAATTCATATAAACTTCCTTTCTAATCGAATTTGAGAGAAAAGTAGTTGCCAAAAATTTATTCAAAGAAATGTTCTCAGTCCTCTGATGAAAATAGGAACACACTTTTAAGAAAGAAAAAAACAAAATGAATAATACCTACAGGGTGTGAACACATACACTTATGATTGACAGACTATTCACCCAAACCGATTGACCAGTTCGTACGTTTTCACTGAGCTTCTTTAGACTTTTGTGTAAACTAGTTTCCTGCTCCACATTTTTTTTGGTTATTTCGATACGACTATAAGTTTGTGGTGAATATTTGGGTGTTCAATACTACATTCAATTTTACGTCCTAATAACTTATATACAACAGGTTGAATCTGTGAAATGATTGGGCTTGGAGTGATCGTAAATGTTTTCATAGTTAGGAGCCTGGATATGCAAAACCGCTTAACGTGGGGATTTACTTTTGTGAATTTTGGTACAAAGCATGAAGAAGACCCCGACGGTGAAAACCTGCGGCGATTTTGCAACCAAATTTGTAAAATAAATAGAGTGGTTCTCACGATCATCAGACGAAATTCGCATTATATTCGAGAAGTACATCGAAAATTCCTTGAAAAAAAATGAGAGCTAAGCAAAGTGGAGGTACATCGCTCGAGTACCGTGTGGATGCTTCCACAAACATCAGTAATGTATCTATGAGCTATTTTCTTCCACATTCCAACACAAAACGGCATTTAACAGCAATCTTAGCGAAAGAGACCATCGATTACTTCCGAAATATGTCTTCACAGAAGCAGGTCACCATTGTGTGGGAGGATTGCGCAGAAGCAGCATCAGGTTTGCTAGAAGACGAGTTGAAAAATCACAGTCACGAAAAAGCGGATACACTCATTATTCTCCATTCAATACATGCTCGAAGAAAATACTCTGACGCTCACACGACAATATATTCACGAAATACAGACATAGCACTGCTGCTGTTACATTACTTTGAAGACATTGGCCCGCAAGTCACTTTTGTCGGTGATCTCCAGGGAAGACGCGCAATTCACCTTTGGGATCTCTATTCAGCTCTTGGAACTGATTTGTGTAGAGGACTATTAGGCTTCCATACATTCACTAGCACAGATGTTTCTGAAAAATTGCTGGAAGATAAAAAAATAGCATTTAAAATCTATCGAAACAGCGACAAAAAATATTAGAGTCCTTTGCCTCTTTAGGAGAAACTGTAGACCTACCAACCGAGGAAACATGCAGTAATTTAGAGCGATTTATTTGTGGTATGTACTCAACAGGCACTGACTCCAGTAGCGACCTCTCATAGTTGCGATGGCAACTCTTCTCATGGAAAAATGCCGAAGGGGAACTACTTCCACCAACATGCGCAAGTTTAAAACCCCACATCTGGAGAGCCCATTACGTGTGCCTTGTGTGGAGAAACGGTCACCTTTCCCATCCCGAAGTGCCAACCCCTGACAAACTATGGATGAAGAGAACAACATGGTTTCCAGTCTATTCTGTGTTTGCAGCCACCGGCGCCGGACGCATTTTGTTGAATGTTCACTGTGTCTGTAATACTGGATGCAATGCGTGCTGTTGCAAAAAAAAACGCAAAGTACCTTGCACGGAATTGTGTCAGTGTGCAGATGAGTGTGAAAATTCAGCAGATCATGTGTTAGACTATGAAGGAAGTAATTATGATGAAGAATCAGTGTAAGTATGAAACAGTTTCACACTGTTTCAAGGTAAAAAAATCCAGAGAGTCTTTGATAAATACTACGGTCACAAACATTCGCTACACTACATTTAAGTCTCCGCATTCATGTATTTTGCACTTTAAAATATTTTTTATAATTAGACAGCGTTGTGAAAAAAGTAAATTGGCGGTATTTTTATAAATAAACATATTGATGCATATCCTACGTGCGAAAACTTTTTTTCTCTTTGGAAACAACAAATGGTGCTTATTCCTCATGATGCATGTTACCATATTGCGCATAACGGCTGCTGTATAACGCTGTCCAAAATACTTTCTATTTCAGCGTTATTTTAGCAAAATATAATTATAATATATAATTTAATTATAATATACAATTTAATTTATAATATTAAAATTTCCCACTGTTTATGAAATTTGAGCAGAAAACTGTTCTATATTTAGGGCTGGGTTCATCCAGTTAAGCAGAGAGTACAAAGTGGATGATTAGGTAGATTGTATTAATTATTTTAGCATGTTGATGTGAAGTTCCATTTTTCTTACATTCTATTATATACATTCTTAATTTGCTGTAATTATAATAAAATTATATTTGCTGTAAGTTTAATAAACATAAAACAGACTAACACCCAATTGGAGAGAAAGGAGTTTATTTTAGGTGTTAAGCCATCATGTGCCTAACGTGACATAACGTGTGGTTTTAACTTTACCTACTCGTATCAAGACTTAGTTCTCGAAAAAGTAGTATATTTGAAATATACTACTAGTACTATTATTACTATACTATTACTAAAAGTATAAAAGTATAAAAAGAGTATGAGATAAAAAAGCATATCTCATGCAGCTAAAATTCTGCTCCGAATACTGAACAGAAGGTTATATGGAAGAACAAATAAAGATGTTGAGGAAGAGCAGTTCGGGTTCAGAAGAGGCAAGGGCACAAGAGATGCTATTGGATTATTAAGGGTGATCGGTGAAAGATTTATAGAAAAAGGGAAAGAGGTGTATGTTGTATTTATTGATCTAGAAAAGGCTTTTGACCGCGTGAATTGGGAATTGTTGTTGGGAGTTCTAACAAAGATAGGGTTGGAATGGAAAGATAGAAGACTGATAAGAAACTTATACATGAACCAACAAGTAAGTGTTAGAATAGGGGAAGAACTGACGGAAGAGAGTACAATTGGAAGGGGAGTTCGACAAGGATGCTGCCTCTCGCCAACATTATTTAATGTCTATCTAGAAGAGATAGTAAAAAAGAGCCTACATGATGATGATGGCATTTCGGTAGGAGGTAGAATGATTAGATGCATAAGATTTGCAGACGATATGGCCCTTGTTGCAGAATCTGAAAAGAAAATCAATAAAATGTTAGAAAAAATGAGAAGGGGCTTTGAAGAATATGGGATGAAAATAAATGTTAGAAAGACAAAAGCCATGGTGATTGGAACGAAGGGGTCTGTGTCAAATATAAAAGTAGGAGGGGAGAAAATAGAACAAGTGAATAGTTTTCGATACCTGGGTAGTGTTCTTAGTAATGACATGAAATGCGAACGTGAAATAAAAGCAAGGATAGGAATGGCGAAAGAAGCCTTTAAAAGAAAGAAAAGTCTGTTTTGTGGGACCTTGAACAAAGAGTTGAGAAAAAGACTCATAAAATGCTTCGTGTGGAGTGTTGTGCTGTATGGGGCGGAAACGTGGACATTGCGTAAGGGTGAGGAAAATCGACTGAAAGCCTTCGAAATGTGGGTGTGGAGAAGAATGGAAAGAGTTAGTTGGGTCGAGAGGAAAACGAATGAGAGAGTGTTAGAAATGGTGGGTGAGAAAAGAACACTTTTAGATATTATTAGGAAGAGGAAGAGAAACTGGTTGGGACATTGCCTAAGAAGATATTGTATCATGAGGGACGTCCTAGAGGGTATGGTGGCGGGAAAGAGAGGGAGGGGGCGAAAGAGACTACAATTAATGGATGATATTAAAACAGAAAGATCATACGCGAAGACGAAAAGGTTAGCGGAGGATCGTGGAGCATGGAAGCTTCTCAGCTGCGGCAAGTGACCTGCCAATAAAGGCAGAATACCTATGATGATGATGATGATTACTAAAAGTAATAATATATACGCAAATAATTCTGCAATATGTATGTATCTATCTGTTATTAATGCTTTCGAAATCTTGAAAGAACTTTTGGTTTATTTTTTTGTTTGTGACAAGCCTGCATCGCGTCAAACATTCATGTCCCCTAAAATAACTTGCTGGATACATCTCTAAATGGCTATATTAGTATTGTGTATACGTATTGTGTTGTATATCACCTTTGTAGTCTAGCGTTATTTGTTAATTTTTTTCGTTTATACATGTCGATTTAGTAATTATACTGAATAAAATTTTCCTTTCAATTTTAAATTTACTGCGCTTCAAATGTATGCATCGCTTTCCTACATAGACCCTATAGCAGCGTTTCCCAACCGGTGTGCCGCGAATGGGCCGCTGGTGTGCCGCCAGGAAATGAACACAAAATTATGAATTATATAGCAACCAAATTACAAGATACGAAAAATGTGTATTTGCATTTCACATTCCTATGAACCTCTACAATGGAAAAAATACTGTAATTATAATATTATATTTAATATACATACATTACTACTACCCAGATTATATTTCGAAAACAGAATTTTATTAATATTTCAAAATTGTGACGTATATTAACCATGTTAATGAATTATAAGTTTCATACTGTGTTACTTACTTTTTAATGTTCAAAAAGTATTGACCATTCGTGCTTCTTTATTGTTACAGGTAATTTGATAACTTAAAATTTAAAATCTCATTCTACACTTTCGACAAAGCAAACACTCATACAAATTACCTCCTTCTGTTTTACAAGTACAAGAGATTTGTTTGTTCCTTTGTTATTTAGTGATCTTCCTTAGTGAAAGGTTGGATGCAGTCTTAAAAAAGAAAGTACATTTTTAAAAGCTGAGTCCTATACAAGGTCTGTATGATAAGTAATGAGACTCGCCGCGCCGCGGCGCGCGTGTCGCTGGAGCGGGTTTGTCGGTGATGGAGGATGTAGGGGGGGGGGTCCGAGCAAAGCAACGCACCGCGCGTCAGTTGGCTCCGAGCCTTAGTGGAGCGCGGACAAGCCTTGGACAAAGCCCTTGTGAACATTCTTGTCACGGCGGAAAATCAACAAACATGGAGGGTTCCATCGAACAGCGTTATGCGATCAAATTTTGCGTTCGCCTGGGGAAAACGGCTACTCAGACGCTTTCTCTCATCACGGAGGCCTACAAAGAGGAAGCCCTATCCAAAGCCCAGGTGTTTCGTTGGCACAGTGCGTTCCGGAACGGCCGGGAAAGCGTTGAGGATCTGGAGAGGGCTGGACGCCCGACAACAGTGACTACGGACGAAACTGTGGCAAAAGTGAGGGATCTCCTGAACTCAGACCGTCGATTATCATTGAGATTGATTGCTGATGAACTCGATATGAACCACACAACAGTGCACAAGATTGTGACGGAACAATTGGGAATGAGAAAAATCTGTGCGAAACTGGTGCCGCGAGTGTTGACTGACGAACAAAAGCAACGACGTGTTGATTGTTGTCAGGAACTGTTGAACCTCATGAACAGTGACCCTAACTTTGAAGATGACGTCATAACAGGTGACGAGTCGTGGGTGTTCCAGTACGACCCTGAAACGAAACGTCAAAGCGCGGAGTGGCACACTCCTGCGTCCCCGCGCCCCAAGAAGGCCAGAATGTCGAAGTCAAAGGTGAAAACAATGTTGATTGTTTTTTTTGACAATGTGGGGGTGGTCCACAAGGAGTTTGTACCCCAAGGACAAGCCGTCAACGCCGCCTTCTACAAACAAGTCCTTGAGAGACTGCACAGGAGCGTCAAGCGGAAAAGACCGGCGATCGCTAGCCGGTGGAAGTTGCATCACGACAATGCCCCTGCCCACACCGCCTTCTTAGTGACCTCCTTTTTGACCCGGATTGGGGTGGAAGTCCTTCCACAACCACCCTACAGCCCAGATGTGAGCCCGGCCGACTTCTTCCTCTTCCCGAAGCTGAAGCCACGCTTGAAAGGAACCCGTTTTGCAGACGTCACAGCCATCCAAGCAGCCGTGACCACATTTCTAAAGGACATGCCGGCTGCTGACTTCCAGGGGGCGTTTGCAGCGTGGAAACATCGATTGCAGAAGTGCATCGACGCAAGAGGAGAGTACTTCGAAAGCTTTTAAGTCCCTGTACAGATCAGATCAATAAAACAATGTTTCCAGACCTGGTCTCATTACTTATCATACAAACCCTGTATTTCATTGGAATTGTTTTCTATTTTTGAATTAGAATAAAAAATAATTATAATGATTTACGATGGGGAAAAGCCAGTGATCGAGGTTTTTTCTCTTTGAGAAGGAGGTCAGCAATCACAGAAAAAAATACGACGGTATTTTCTATTTACTACTATTACTACTAATAATAATAACATCTATGAGTGTGCCGCGAGAATTCAAGGTACCCCCGTAGTGTGCCGCAAGTTGAAAAAGATTGGGAAACGCTGCCCTATAGTGTGTATTTAATGTTTATTTCAGTTTCATTGCATTATGTTCAGTTCAATCTGGCAATCTTATAAATGTCGGATCTCTCCTTCGTAATCACGACGTTGTATAAGGACGCAAAACTCAGAAATTAAAAAAAATGAAGCCCATGCATTGCTTCTAAACTATTTCAATGGTTCGTAAATCAATACACCTTCCCCAACCACGGTTGGGACGTAATTAAAATGTGTTGTTCTTGAATTAATTAAAATTCTTTTAAACATATTTTTAAGTTCCTCATTCATTTCAATTAAGTTGCTTTTCAAAGGTCCCCTATAATTTCAATGATGTACTATGGGTTACGTTATAACCCATGAAGTCTGTAGGCACCCGTGCTACAAACTACAGACCTAAACATTCGATAAAGCATTTCATTAGTAAGTAGTTACGACAATGCTGTTACGAACGTAGTAATTCCAGCAGTAACAGCTATACGTATTAGTAATACTAAAACTATTATTATTAATAATAACTAGCATGCCAACTATTTGTTACAGAAAGACTTGAATACAATAAATATATGTGTAAAAATAATGTACTTCAGCACAAAGAAAACAAAATTTATGGCATATATAACTAAAACACAATATTATGCTGAAGGGGAGCCAATGTGCCGTGGCACTACCACAAATAATACAAAAAATAATATAAGTAATATTTGCATCTTACTAAATAACAAACTTTTTAATTTTATACACAATACTTGCAACGTCATCATTGCTCACGAGAAGCTGGTTTGAGTCGCGCTTAGTAATTGAAAGCGCTCAGAATTACTCGCACGTTAGCAGTACACAGGCCTACCTCTACTCTATTCGTGCTAAGTTCTCCCGTGCTCTCCCAACTGTTCTAAAAATGGTTTGTGCTCATGCTTGTTATTGGCACTTGTTCCTATTGCAGTGTTTCCAAACTAGTTACTTATTACATATAAATATGTACCATTTAGATTTGAGCCTCCCAAAAATCGATATGAAATTTATTTCGTTATTGTGTTGTCAACCCAGGTATGATCGCCCCCTGATTGAAACATAAACACATTTTTCGCCTGAGTGTTTGTGGTGTTGAATATGGTGTGTGTATGTAACTTGTCAATTATATATTTTTGCAAAGTTTTGATGTTGAGTATTTAAGTGTAGTGCTGTTTTCTTCTTTCTCTATATTTGTAACTATTTTCCGTGAAACTAGAACAATACATTACGATGAATGCGGCAAGTAATTTAGTGAAATATCCGTTTTCATCCCTATCATATGACGAAAAACTAACTGGAAGCAAGAAATTTAGGAAAGCAAATGCCTAATTTAAAGTTGTGTGTTAAGCAAGTGATCCGTAATAAGTAAAGATTGCATCAGTTTAACATGAACATATATTTGAAAAACAGTTCGAATTTGTGGTTGTTTTGTAGCCAATCTTTTATTTTGTTTTCCGTGTGTTTTTTTTTGGGGGGGGGGTTGCAAGCTGGACAAAATCTGCTTTATGTTTATAATAAGTTACTGTAGGCACAAACAACTTTGTTCTAATGTGACTGTAATAAAATAATATTATTCATGCCTTTACATGTACTTTTTGTTTACGGATATGCGCTTATTTATTGTGTACGTTTTGGCACTACCATATCATATACTCACGAGCCGCCACTGATATTACGTTAGTAAACACGAGGTCAATGGTGTGGAAATCTCCCCCCCCCCAAAGTGAGGGATCTGGAATTCACATTTGACAGGCAGTTAAAATTTTGACACCATATAAATGCTATCATGCAAAGAGCAGGAAAGGACAATAGGCTTTATCTTTTTTCTATTTTTTTTTCAGAACGATATAATGTGTACTTCTACAATTTACTTGTAAAACCTAACCTAGAATTTGATTCTGTAATATGGAGCTGTATATCTAGAACTTTGACTAACAAATTGACAGTATTCTTGGCATGGACGCGATGGTAGCGCCACAATAGATTTTTAGGTCTAGTGCTGTTTAGATATTGTGCCACCAAATGATTTTTAGGTCTTATGCCGCCAAATGATTTTTAGATCTAGTGCCGTTTGATCTTGTGCCGTGAAATTAGTTTTAGGTCTTGTGCCGCGTCCCCAGTATTCTCTCTATCATGGTATCTATTTTTAGAAACGTTTGTAATTTATCAATTGTGATCACCTCCTTCGCCCTCCCTCGGTATATGTAAAGATATTCTGCTACAGCGTATGAGCTTCAATACTTGATGCTAGTATCACAAGAGGTTTACAGGATTACTGCACTCAAGGCTTGTGTATGTAGGATTATTGGCTGAATACATTTTAGGACTTCTGCATGTTGATTGTTTTTAGGACCTTTGAACTTTAATACTTGTGGTTTGAGGCTCAATACAGTTTTGATCTTGTACATTTTATAACTTCCAACTTGACCACCACACATATTCACTTCCATATGTTCACCTCTGAACTACATCGAAGTGCTTCTTATTAGAGACTTCATTATATCTACCTATCAGATCACTTCAATGATAACAATTGATTTTAAAATTACATGGTTACAATATGTCAAATAAAATAATTAAATAGCAATGATAGAAACACCCTTCTATCCGTGGAGAACCTGGGTTCGATTTCCGTTGAGGAGTTTATGTAGATCTTACTCCACGTTAAGTTGTGTGTCCACGTCTCATATAGCCTCGGTGCTGAAAGGAATGCTAAATTCCAATTCAACCAATCCAAGACGATTATTTGGAGTAGAAAATTCCTCAAGCCTAAAATAAATTCGGTAGTTGGTATATCTCTAGAGTCTGGTCTCACATAGGGGTATATAGATAACCCATAGGTATATGTTTTTTTAAATTAGTTTGCTCCTCACTTTGGAGTCTGATAATGTACCATTATTACTCCCACTTTTTCTTTTTTTCTTTTTTCTTTTTTTTTTACATATTTTCTTTTCAATTGAATCATACAGTTCGAACGACTTGAATAAAACGAATACACGAGTTACGAAACACAGACACGAAACTTCTGAATATCGTCAGCCACCATCTGCTTCAAACTATACATATGGCTGTCTTCTCAGAGAAAATGCTTATATTGTATAGGAAAAGATATTTACAAGTGAAAATAGGTTTTGGTATTACCAGCGGTCAAACAGACGGCACGTTCTTATTGTCATTGTTTTCAAGATAATGTGAAGCACTATCAGGAGGTCTTGCAGGTGGGGAAAGAAACCAAGAAATCTGCCTGTCTTGTTCGAGAAGGAACATCAATCATTATGTTGGCAAATAGGGCCAAGTTTAAAACAGCTATCAAACAGGAGGAAAATAATTTTTAACTAACATGCTCTAATATTACCCTAGTGAGAAAAAGTAAAGGTAGATAAAATATTTAATAAACACCTGGATTATTCGAAATGTAAAATAAATAAATAAATAAATAAATAATTTCCATAATACTTTGGAAAGACATCTGCCATGTTATTATATATGGAAGTTCTATCGTATCGTAGGTGCTGGACAAAGCCTGAAAGACGGCCCTAAAGAATAAATGAAAAAAAAATTCGTTTTTCTGGCATCAATGGTTTCGCTAAAACAGTGAAAAAAAAAAATAATTTGGAACCCTACCACAAATATGAGTAAAATGTACGGTATAGGTATTGTATTTTGCTTTCTTACTCTATCACTGTTCACTCACTGAAGCAGGGATGTACTGTATATTGTTGAGTATAATTTGTGTGTTTTTTTCCCCTTTTGCCACTTTTTCTCATCTTTTAACATGTACCTGCAACTGTAGACACTGCCGACAATTGTGAAGTCTCTTGTTGCAGTTAGCGTTAAATTTGGCAGTCGTTTCTTCCATAGCTAGTCTTGAAGTGAAAAAAGATAGAAGATAGAAAAGAAAAATGTCCAATATTGAATCCGAAAAATATGTTACAGAAAAAAATTGCAGTTGTTCTTATCAAATACCAAGGTTACAACAAATATCTTGTTTCCCACACTCTTCGCCTCCACCTTGGAGGGCAGTTTCACAGCTTTTCAAAATACGTTAAAATTGGCGCCAACTCTACAATTTAAAAATGTTGCTTATGAAATACCTAGGTTACAATTAATATCTCAAGTTTTCCTTTGTGTCGGTGCATTCTCCTGCATTCCTATACCATCTTCCCCAGTCACTAAACATAGTGCAAGAGCAGATGATTTTTTTTTAAATTTGGAAATAAAAAGAAATCTACACGTACTCTCATGTATGGTGTTTAGGTACACTTGTGTAAAATTTCGTTGTTCTAGGTTCAATGGTTTCGTTAAAATGGTGAAAAAACATAATTTTTGCATAACCGCGACCAGAAATGTGAGCAAAACGTACAAGTATTGTAATTTGCTTTCTTAGTCTATCATTGTTCACTCATTGAAATAACAATATATATTGTTGAGTAAACCTTGTATTATTTTCCTTTTACCACTTTAACTCATCTAACTTGTGTATGTCAACAAGTTTGGACACTGACGACAGTTAAGAAGCCTCCTGTTATAGTCTGAGCTAAATTTTGCAGCCGTTAATTCAATAGTTTTGGAGTTGAAAAAGAAAGAGAAAAATGTGCAATGTTGACGTCTCCAAATGCAACATAAGTTAAAATTGGCGGCAATTGAAAAAAATACAGTTATTCTTATCAAATACTATAGCTATGTTACAAATGATATCTCACGTTTTTCATTGTGTTAATGCACTCTCCCGTATTCCCATTCCACCAATTCCATATCATTTTACTTAAAACAATGCAGCAGTAATCCATCTAATATAAAGGGTCTCAGAATTAATGTCCTCTAATATGTCCTCAGGTTGGGAATCGTGGGGTGCTGCAAAAAGGAAAGTGGAAAAGGTTGAATGACAGGATCAATGGGTTGAAAGAGAAATTACGAAACGATGAAATTTCTATATTTTCTTATATAGACGTTATAGGAAATAGATTTCTGGGCTATCGGCATCTAAGGCCATTTAGCCCGTCACGTGTATGAGGGATGACGACCCTCGGCGAGCACACTATCCGATGAAAGCGAAGAAAGGAATGAGGAAGGAAGGAAGCGGAATGGGACCATTATGGTTGGTACCATCCCGGCATTTGCCTGGTGTAAATGAAGGAAACAAAAAAAATTAGGGTTCCTGGCCTGAAAAAGCTGTTTTTACGCTTTTTCGATGGTGTGTCCCTACTAGGAATCGAACCCTAGACCGCTCGCATCAAAGACGACAGCGTTAGCGACTACGCCATGCAGGGCCACTTACATAGATGTTATATCCTATTATGTGTATATGTGTAATTCAGAGGCGTTCACTGTGTAGAAGTGAATGTAATATATCGTAAATTTGTGATGTTATGTTTTTGACAAAGGCTAACTACTGTTATATGACTGTGTATGTGTGTATTTACACCGTATAGTTACAATATTGTAAATTTGAAATATCTCTTGTTATAGTTATTTGAAATGAGTATTCTTTTTTTAGCAACCTTAATTTTTAATGTGACTAGTAATTTGATTGATGTAGACTAATTAATTTTTTGCATATTTGAAATATTTTAGGATATAGTTATTTGAAATATATGTGGTATTTTTATGTAAGTTTCCGTCACTCATTTATGTATGAATATGGAAACACTGCCAGATCTTCTATATACGGAGTGTTTCCTTCTTGAGATCATCGTTAGGCGTAATAGAATTAGGCCAAATGGGATTGGCATTTCACCTAAAATCTCGGTTGAGAGTTTTTCTGTGATTGACAGCTGATAAAATGTAAGGCAAAATGTAAATTAGGGTAAATAACGATTAAATCGCTTGGAACATCATGTTGGATTCGTGCTCAATGTTAACTACGTTACTTCTTTTTCCGATCTCCTTTTAGGACTTCTACCAGTACGTTCATATTCAATTTCCTAAGAAACGAAAATAAATTAGTACTCAAAATTGGGAACAATATTGACTGAACGTTCTTTCTCAAAAGTAAGGGGAATTGAATTTAGTAAAGGGAAGTTGAGAAAAAGAGTACACTTGGTATACATAGAAATGCTATTTTCAATTTTGAGAAATGTAATTTCATTCATTATTGCGGAGTACTCTTACACACTTCACATTTATTTCATTTCTCTCTCTCTCTGTTTTTTTTTTTTTATTTTTAGAAAACGTTGGTTTTAAATATTCGAGAAAAAATATATTCTGAGAAAGTAATATTTTACTTTCTCATAATAAAATATTTCTTACAATAATAATAATAATAATAATAATAATAATCTACAACTTGAAATTTTAGAGCAGAATTTGGGATGATGATAAGTTTGCGTCTATAAAACATTTTTTTCACAATACAACTTTCCTTTGGAAATAAAGGAAAGAAACAAATTAGGAGCATGTAAACTGTGTGATTTTATAGGTTACTACATTTATTATCGCTGATTTAAAGAGGAGCTTGTTTCCAAAATGTACTATATCACACTTGGGATTTTCTTCACGAAACAGAAAAAACTAATATGATCATTAAATGTTGCTGTAGAATAGCGATTCAATTTCATTTAGGTAAAATATTTTATAATTTATTTTACTGATACATAATTCGGTGCATACATGTACTTAGTAATTTTTAATAAAATATTTTAAATTTTAGAAATTATGGATATAGCACCTTTTGGGTTTATATGTGGATATAGTATGTTTTGTCACTAATAGAATTGATATAGTATGTTTTGGTACTAAATAGAATGAATATAGTGTCTTGAAACTAAAATTATAGAAGACGGTAATGCAAGATTATATTTTTAAAACACTTTCCTACTAAATATCTCTTGTTATAAGTACACTAAAACACTGAAACCATATACTATGACATTAATTTTTATTACACGTGATAAATGCATATAAGTTCACAATCTATTTGTGTCGTTTCCATGAATGTTCTGGTGGTGTTTCAGCACAATAGTCCCACTCGTCTTGATCACTATATTCTTGTTCTTCACTCGATAACGCTAGTAGCAAAGATAACTTGCAAACCGTTTGCTGTAAGCTTGAATTGCAAGTCGGTCAAGCTTGCATCGAGATTGATTGGAAAACGTGCAAGCATACCGCAAACTGGATTCCAGTAGTGAAGCTGCATGGGGGCAAGCTTGCATTCAATGTTCCATTCAAGCTTGAAGCAAGCGTTTTACAAGTCAAGTCAAGTCAATAGCTAATGAACGGACAGAGATGCTGTAACTCTCTGCGAAGGGTCTAAAGCATTGCTTGCAAGTACAACAAAAGGCAGATTGTATGAAAGCATGCATTTCAAGTGCAAGCGTAGAAACCTAGAAGCCACGCACGCGCCAACTGGCCGAGAACTTTCTTGCTACAATGGAACATTATGATATTTTTTAAACTAGCTTCAAACAACAAACATATTACAGAAACAACTCGAAAAGTGTAATGCTTGACTTAAACTAACATCCAAAACTAGTTAAAAGCAAGCACTGCTAGCAATAGGAGTGACATCAACCATAAATTCAGTACAATTTAAAAATGAAATACTGTCACATTTCCTACTCAGAATACTTAAAAAGGAACCTATAAGAACTGTTTGGCTGTTTTAGTTGGATATAGTACATTTGAGATGAAAAGGAAGACATAGGTATTAAGACAATACAGGATACAGTACATTTTGACATGAAGAAAGGATATAGTATGCTTTGAAAAATGCAATTGCTGGATATAGTACATATTGAAACAGATGTGTTTCTAAAGTTCCTTTTTGACATGGTTTCAGAGCGTTCTGACACAAATTATCATCATATTTATGCAGAAGTACCACTAATCTTTCTGTTTTCAATAAAATTGCAAATTCTGAGAAAATGGATATAGTATCTTTTGGAAACAAGCTTCTTTTTTATTGCAAATTAAAATCAACGTAATGCCTCTTTTCATAAATAGATTTACATTGTATAAACAAGTAGGCCTACATTTATAAAAGTGTGTAGTTTAATATTAACTGAATAACTAAAACTCAAATAGACCGTCAATCGCCTGATAATCAGGAGGTCCTGGGATCGATTCGTGCGGCCAAACATCCTGACTGGGGAGTCGGAGAATATCAATAACATCTACGCCCTGCCTACCACCTAATCCGTAGACAACTAGAGATCTAAAATAAAGCAAAGAAGAAAAAGAAAAAGAAAAGAAAGAAACTAAAATATACGCATCCACAGAAATCACCGACAAAATTTTCCATACTGATGTTTTCCATATGTTCGATTTTTCACTGGAACGTTTGTATGGTTCTTTCGATTAGGCCAAGATCTATTTACCCTAATACATTTCCCCTTTTTTAAACTTATGCTGTAGAATGAGAAATTCTAAATATTGAAAATAGTAGGCACAGAGCAGGTCGCTTTCAGTCTGAGGTAAAACTAGGCCCAACCCTGCTGCCTTCTGTGTACAGACCTGCTTCTTAAAAAGAATAGTTTAAAACTGGTATTCTCAACCCATTCAAGATTGAAATACCACCCATAAGTATTACCAAGTACGCTAGCACAATGAAATTTGTTAGTTTCTAAAATAATCGTAATATCACAAAAGATGTTACTACTACCAAGACAGCCTTCTACAATTTCAAAAAAACTCAATATCTTATATATCCTTTTATTCTTAATCTTCACCGTATAATTCTTCTAATTCTTTAACACCTAATCTTCCTTGAACTCACATTTATATTTCAAATCATTCTCTTAACAAATACTTCTTTATATCTTTATAATCTTAAAACATAATCCATCTTCAACCAAACTGTCATAAATCTATAACATCTCTAATCTTTATTTTGCCATCAGAAAATCAATTTGCGCCTGCATATTCTTTTGCTGCACTATCAACCGCACAATTAGTTCATTGTTCACTTGACCTTGATCCGGTAAAAAGGTATTTCGGTGTTTCTGATTCTCTATCAGACCTCTTCTAACTTCATCTGTTTGTCGTCCCGATTTATACCGAATAGATTCCATCAACTTCGCTGAATCCTGAGACGTTGTATCCTTATCAAGACTGCTCTTCTTCCTTGGCATTCTGTTTTTCCGTTTACCAAACCAATGAGTCCAACCCCGCTTGTCTCCCTTAGTTGAACCTGTTGATTTGTTTTCAATGTTACCTTCCCATTGACTCCTGGCTGATATAATCTCAAACTCTTCTTCCTGGGAAATATAATTCGATGCAAGATCACCTTCTGCTGAAGCTGGATCGGTAGCTTCATTTAGATTCGCCAACACCTTCTTTTCTTCCCTATACCTAGTTTTTTGCTTATCTCTCTGATCAGTGAATAATAAATCAAACATTCCATCCTCCGACGTCTTATTCGAAGATGATTGATCCTCATCCACCCCATAAGATATTGTATCTAAATGAACTATTCTTGCCAAATCTAATAACTCTTCCTGTTCAGTGTGATTATCCACCAATTCCTGTTTCTGTCCGTCATCACTCATCATAGCCTGTTGATCATATTTCTGATCCTTATAAGTATTATAACGACACGCTAATGCGAAATGGTTCATTCGTCCACACTTTAAACATTGCTTCCCCCATGCAGGACACTCTCCTTTTTTATGATGCAATTTACAATAACTACACCGATTTGGTGATGTTTGGGATGACAAAGAACTGGAACTGGAATGTGACTCCTTCCCTTTGTTTGGTTTGGAGAACCTATTTCTGGAAGACTGCACCACATGTATGCTACTGTTATAATTGTGCTTGTATAATCTCAATTGATGTTCCGTGCTTTCCATGTTCAACGCAATTTCAGTCGCTTTCTGAAAAGTTAATTCTTTAGTATTTAACAGCTTTCGGCGAATTGATTCATCTGCAATTCCAAAAACAAATTGGTCTCGCAAATTAACGTCAAGACAGCAGTTGAAATCGCAGTAAGATGATTGCCTTTTCAAGTCCAACACAAAATTAGTAAGTGTTTGATAAGCCTTCTGCTTCAGTGTGCGAAACTGATAACGTTCAGAAATTATATTTACTTTGGTGACAAAACACTTTTTCATCTCTTCCTTAATTTCAGAATATGATTTTTCGGAAGGAGAAATGGGCCAACATATATTACACAACTGATCATAGGCTTCAGCTCCCATTACAGTAAATAAGGTTGAAACTTTTCTTTCTTCAGGAATCTGCGACGCAATACACAAATGCTCAAATCTATCCAAATAAGTCTGTAACTTATCAGTTTCAGCATTAAAAATTGGGAAGTTTGGAATCGCTGCCATAATGTAACTTAGATGTTTGGTTAATCCTACGCTCTCAAAACCTGTTACCGACTGCGCCAACTCTGTTGGAATTATTTCTTTACGTAGGTTCTAGTTTCTTTCTATAAACTGGTAATCTGTCTTAAAATGTCCCAATAATCTCTATCGTACTACTACAGCCATGCTACTACAAAATCACTACTTCACAAATCTTCTCAAGTTGTTTTATTCTCAATCAGAACCTATCTGATTATTTTCTTTACAACTCATTACCATCATACACTCTTCTACTCATATTTATCATCCATTTAAACTCTAACACAAATATCTGCAACGGCCTCTTCCAAATATCTTCATTGAACTCTTCCATGAATCTAATCTCTATAATCTCTACATAATCTCTATATTTGCACATACTCATACTATCTTAGCAACGGCTAGTGTCACATTTTAAAACCCTTTTTACCTACCTACTCTTATATTCCAACAAAATTGAACAACATTAATTAATAAAGACATATACTTTCAAAATATAAGATTAATCAGATTTTTATTTTGAATGTTACTTTGAATTTCAGTGATATTATACAGAAGAAAGGTGCTTGTATCTATGCTCAAATAGCCCTCGTGATCGTGCTTTGTTCTTAAAGTATTTCGTAACTGAAAATGCTTATTAGGATAGTTTGCGCCGAATATAGGCCCTAGCCTATGTGATTTAAAAGGAACACTCCACAGTACAGTATTTGGAAACCTTTTGTGGTTTCTGCTGCCCCAAATAATTTGTACTAGCAGAATACCCGTTCCTTGCACGGGTACCCCAAATAATTTGTAATAGCAGAATACCCGTTCTTTGCACGGGAAGTATAGTTTCATTTTGGACATAAAGGAGACCGTAACTGTCACCAAGCAACTTAAGCACCCAAAAACTATGAATTCGATACTAATATTGGCCATTTCAATTTTTTACATGTCGCCATCCTCCCCTTAGGGATATTAATGGAGGTTGAATTTGGGTTTAAACAGTATCGGAAGTGTCACTGTTCATCTCTGGAACCTCATAAACTACGAATTTGATATTAATATCTTTCATTTTATGTCTTCGCCTCCCCCTCCCCTAAGTTTCACCGTCAGGTTGAAATGATAACCAGGCCCGAACCTAATCCCAATGAAAAATTGATGTTGATCGCTCGGGTGCTTCAACAGGTATTAGTTCACATAGTCACTTTCATTTATATATACTTAGAAATGCGAATTTTCCAACAATTGTTTCAGCGTGAACGAGAACTAAATGTTTATCTTTTCACGTTCCATACCAGCAGCCAGTTTAATATAATCTTCAATTAACTTGATTTTTACTTAAGGTCAGATTGGATAGAAAAGGATGTTAAGTAACTTCATTTTCTTTCAAAACACGGAAACGTCCTTCAAATTCGAAGATTTTGAATTTCCAACTAAGTACTTTTAAGACAATCACACTTGACTCAGCTAAGACTCCTGAAGTGTGTGCAATTTGTGGGAAATGATGCAGTAAATTTCTACTTGTTGTTGAAAGAAATCTTTCTAACTGTAACCGAAATGAAAATTTAATTTGTTTCTTGTCACAAGTTGTGTTTTATTCTGTCTGGAGTTGTTTGTTAAGTTCTTTTAGATACTGAAAGAGGACTACTGTGAAAACAATATTAATCTTGGGATCGTCATAAAATAATTCATAGAAGCTTTCTGAAGATATATGTGCCTTGATTGCTTCGAACACTTTCCAGACCGTTGTAAAAGCCAAGACATAACCAACGAATATCCACAAAACGATGAGTTCTGAATATGATGCTGATAAATCATGCAAGAGGACTTTTAGCAATGGTTCTTTAAGAGGTCTTACAATAAGAAAGGATTTTAATTTAGCAATGACATTAAAATGTTCTGAAATTTCATGAACATGTTTTATTTGACTGGCTAGGTTTTCAATATGAATTAAGCAATGACAGTGAATGAAAGGAGAAAAGCGTTTATCATGTTTCAAAGGACTGACAAATCCTCTGTATTTACTCACCATATGTACCAATACGCACAAGCGTCGGTATATTAATGTGTTTTTTTTAATTTAAAAAAATTGCAATTCCTCTTTATATTCTTTGACCAGAAACTGGATCTGATTCCATTAACACTGCTAGATGTAAATTATCCATAGTTTCTTGGTCATTGACAGATTGCAGAAGTCCCTCTATTCGATCACCAATACCAACTATATTGATTTATGTTTCCTTATTTATATTCACTTTCATCAGACTAATGCCAGAATAGTAACAACACTACAGATGCAGGTTACTACATCCCAAGGATACTCCTGTTTCCTCCCATATTCTCATTTCTCCAATTCTTAAAATATCATTAACTTGCCTTAATTAGCCGTCTCCCTTAGCCTAAAAGGCATAATTATGGGACGTTAAACGAATATTTCATTTTAAATTTTCATTTTTTACTATTCTGAATCTATAAATAATACATATAATTATAGACATAGAATTCATTTCAAGTCAAACTAGCATTTATGGTGCATGTTGTGAAGAAAAAATGGTGAAAGCTAGCACCCATGGCCATTTTAGTATATGAATTATCCTGTCATTCTCCTGGCAGTACTGAAGATAACCGAAGTCGAAATAAAAGGATCAGGGTTTCAAAATGGACATTCAGATCGGGAAGTAACGCTCTACCAATTCAGTTATGCTCGCTTGGTTGAAGCTTACAATGTTTTAATAAGTCCTGAATGATACATGCTGAAATATAATAGATATATTTCACAAGTATTATTTCACCTTCTACGAAGGAAACCGATTTGTCGTGGCTCAGTTGGTAGATACCTGGTTTCACACTTGGGAGCACCTGGTTCAAATCTGGTCCGGACATTACGAATGGGGTATTCCAGTGCTTTCCTTAGTCCCTCCAGTTGAATACCAGTACCTGCAGTAAAATGGCACTGTCTTACCTCCCTCAACCCTTTCCCACGGCATAAACTATAGACGACAGTGTTTAAAATAAAGAATAAATTCAATTCGTACAAATGAGCTTTGAATTTTAAAAAAATATAATCTCTGGTACGCTCGTTAGCACTTTTTAGTACATACAAAGGTCAAAGGCTTGTGAATATATGGGTTAGAATAATGAGTTGCACTGTTGTGCCAAAACATGTTATCTTGCCTTTTCCCACTAAGAGTTTTTTAATGACACCAGTATTCACCAGAACCTGAGGAATAACTTCCTCCATCGAACAAGTCTACAGGAAAAGCGAGCTTGCAAACAGCCAAAGCCACTTCCAATTCTTAGTCGTTATCCGGGCAACAGAGGGACGGCGGTTATACAGTATCAATTTCGTCTTGAGACCTCATAAGGATTAATAATATGACTTACCTTACTTCTTTGGTAATTAATTTCGTCCCTTGATAATTGATAATTGCAGTGTCACCAATGTGAAGGTCATTTTGAATGTAGCAATTTGAGCATATTATGCAATGAAATACAAATTAACACAATTAGTCTCTCTAAGGTATGTTTTCCTGCAAATTAAAAAAAAACTAATGTTTACGTACAAAGACTGATTCCATATATGTTATGAGGACGTGCTGCCAGGGTATACAATTTAGAAAGAAATAGTTTACACAAGTTGAAACCTACCTCCTCTGACGACAGAACATGAAAATGATTTGCAGAAATTATAATGAATATTGTATAAATGTGAATAACTATAATTCAATAGTATTTTCTGACTTGAGGATTTGGACTACCTGTAATTTTAATATATAGGCGTTCTAATGAAAAGAAAAATGCACAAACCATTCCTTTTTTGAAAATGCATTGATTTTATACATTTTGTTCCCTGTAAATTTTAATTCTGTATTTGTATGTGTTAAGGAATTAGTCAATACCTTAAATCAAGTTGTTTCTTTACAAAGCGACAAAGTATACAGAAACAAATCATTGATAAAATAGGCCTATAATAGTACTAGCTGAAATGGCTGTTCTTCTCATGGGAAGGAAAAGTTTATTGGAAACGTCTTAATCACTTCCCCTTCGAATACCGTATCTATTTCAATGAAAGTGTGATCACAAATATAAAAATTATTTGTTTGGCATACATTATGAAACACCCTACTCTACAGATTATACCTTTAGTACAATTTAAATGATTAAAAATCCGCTTTGAAGTTGGTACTAACTTCGAAAGACTTCCAAAATACTTTCAACAGGTCAACATTTATCCTGTATATAATTTGACAAAATCTGTTATTTTTTCATTTACTATTCGCCTCTTCTACCACCTTATGCCAATGAAGATGATATTAGACTTAAATAGCATTTCGAGCGCCACTGTTGATTTCAGCGTCCCCGAAAACAATCGATTTTACTTTAATATAAGTCAGTTTGCATTAATTTTACATGTCAATCCTTCGAACTTCCACCCCTTGAGTGTCCTATGTAACATTATTTTGTGTATTGTCATTGAAAGTTATTTGTCTACAAATTTTGGTTAAAATTGCTCCAGAAGTTTTACAGTCATGCTAGAATATACATTTATACTGTACATACACCATTTCCGAACATACATAGATGTGCGAGCATCGCTTTTGACGCTTCCGTTGTAAATTCGCAATGCAGTTGAAATGCTCATTCATGCCTAAACTTGGGATTAAATGTCATCACGATTGCAACCTAATACCTTGATGAACCCAACCTATAGATTCGACTCAAATCTATCATTTGAGACATTGTATGCTTCACTCATTTTCAACTTGAACTTAAACGCTTCCATGTAATTATCAATTTCAGCAACATCGAGAATAATGGATTCGACACTAAGGTAGATCGGTTTCAATTATGTTCACATATCAACTTCTTCCTACCATCCCAGGCGTACTAACGGAAGTTAAACAAAGATTTAAATGGTATAGGGATTGTCGACAACCTTTTTAGGGGCTTCAGAAACCATGAATTTGATACTAATAGGAGTCGTTTATTGTTATTTTTCCTCATATGCATCCGAGGAGTAGTAATCAATTTGAACTTAGACTTAAACGGCATCGAAAGTGTTGTTATTCATATCTATTACATTCCCGAAGCTTGTACTGTAAAATAATATCCGTTGTTATCGACCATTATGTGTGTTATTCTCTTCGATTCTCCCTAGGTGGGACAAATGTCTTACCCCTACTGGTGGCTTAACTCAATGATCATCAGAATTGCTACCTATCAATTTCGAAAGCTATGGAATAGATATTAACATCAGTTATTTTCGATTATTTTTCCATTCACAATTTCACCCCTCCTCCAGGGTGCTAATAATATCTAAAAATGAACTTAAATAGCCTCTGGAGCGTCACTCTTTATCTAAGTCACCCGAGAAACTATAGATTCTATATTAATATCAGTAGGTTTCTTATCACTTTCATATCCCCTCGATTACCCGTAGATGGACTAAGTTGGTTATGCTATCTCTATGGTGGACGTAAACGACGTTGCAAATGCAACAAATCGAAACTAATGATTAGCAAAAATGTAGCTGATGACACTAATCAGTCAATTTCGGTCATTTTTATGTCTCTCCTAGGAGTGATAGAGGATGTCCTCTTCTGACATCAGAACGTTCACTTACAGAGCACCAAAACTGTTACCATTCAACTTATGGTTGCAAAAAACACTGGATTCGACACCAATATATTTTATTTTCAATTGTGGTTATCTGTCACAGCCCTCCAGTAAGAAATACTAATGAATTTGGATCTGGACGCCATCATAAGTGTTCATCTCAAGGACTCCGAAAAGTTTGGATTCGACACCAATATCGACAGTTTTCATTTGCTTATTCGTGAAACCAATGCATCCTACTGAAATTGAACTTCCATTTAAATAGGACCAACAATTGGAAAACGACCATTAGGAAGACCTAGGCGCAGATGGGAGGAGAATATTAAAACGATCTCCCAGAAATAGAAATACAAAGTAGAAACTGAAACCAGTTCGCTTGGGATAGAAGTCAATGAAAGCTTTTATGAACTCGGTATTGAATCTCCGAACTCCATAGAGTACATAGTTAGTTATTTTACTCTTGCTACTCCCCTATGTGTGCTAAGGGGTATTATTTTCACTGGAAGATGTATTTGGACATTAGGTTCATGGGACCTGTTACCAATGGACTCCAAAAACAATACATTCACCACTAATATCATTCGTTTATATTTATCTCCCTTCCCACTCCCCCAAGGTGTGTACGGGGGTCTAACCTTGGGAGTACTTTCCTCCATACTGTAAGTACTATATGTATCGAGCTTTTTTGAAACAGCTCTAGAGTTTGCAAATTATGCTGGAGGTACACACACACACACACACACAAACATCACCACACACCACGCACACATACGTACATTCATACATACATTTATATATATATATAACGATAAATCATGAAAACGCAAGGAAAATTTTTTTCTGTGCAGCAGGACTGCCATCAATGTGACTGTGTACTAGCACACATTGGAATCGACTTCCTTCTCTAGAAAACTGAGTGCCAAATTTGGCAACGTTGCAGGATGTCAAAATAATAGAATTCTGTATATATATATATATATATATATATATATATATATATATATATATATATATATATATATATATATATATATACGCTGTACACAGACAAAAAATCCGTTCTCTGGAGAGCGGTATATTGTAGAAATCCTCTGGCTTATTATAGAAATCAGTACGGAGCATACGTTAACCGTATGCTACATAGGGACTGCTCTTAGATGTTACATCATGCCGTTGCAGGATGTCTGACATCTAACAGTCTTCCGTATATCACATGCATATACTTACGTTACCTTCGTCAGTTATATGTTATATACATCAATTTGTATGTGAGATCCTGACCGCCTACATTGTTTCATACGGAAAGTGCGTATAGATGGAAAACTTATACAGACAGTATTATAAAACATACGTTTACAGTTATAAGTCTGCTGTACGTTAAGTCCAAAAACTACAGGAATTATGCATGTAACCTATCTTTTTAAGTACGCCACGCACAATTGTTTCTCAGTGTAGCTACTTATGACATTTTCCCAAGCATGTTAATTTACTTTGAAAATTTAAATTGATTAGTGTTGAACATTATTTAGTTCATTTGCAGTTCCATGTAGCAGAACTTGACATAGTTCTATGCACTTTATACTCGTACACGTAATTGTTATTTTCAACATAATACGTATAGGTTATGTTGTGTACAACATTTTCATGTTAGCGGAAATAAGCTGTAACACATGGGAACTAATGAACAGTGTATTGGAAGTTAAAACTGTAGTGTACCATGGAAAAATATTGTAATAAAAACATAAAAAAATAACTTGTTTAAGAGTTTGCTTCCAATTAATATAAATAATAAGGTTCCAAATATTGAACAATCCTCAATATATAATGATATTAAGTACTAGGAAATGTGGCGCCCATATTGGAAAATCCTCCATAGCGCACCTATGCACTCTCGGAGAGTGGTATACTTTACAATCGTTTCACTAAAGTATTTTTGATTAAAATATCAAAACTAAAATATATATTACAATAAGATCGCGTTCAGTATTTTTGTATCTAAATTTGTTTGGCTGTTAAAACTCATAATCAATTTCTTTCAGTTGGAACAAATGAGGACAACTATTACATTGCAGGTGTATTTATACAATGGTATACTTTCTTCAGTAAAATCCGTGATATAGCATACCTATAGAGGAATTATAATTTTCAATAATAAATAAGTCAATAAATTAATAACTTCTTTGTAATTTTTCAACTTTCTTCCTTTCTTCTTCTCCAAACCGTTGGCTCAAATAAGAATCAATGATCCATAGTTGAAATGCGCGTTCTATAAGCTTTACAAGGATATGCATCGTGATAGAGTTATAATTAGAATGGTCTCAGAGTGTTGTCATATAATGACGTATTTCCTCCATTGAAATCGCTGATACAGTCCATAAAGGGTATTCCATATTGGAACACCTTTCTCGGCTTAGATCTCACTGGCTATTGTACATTTTACACACAAATGTGTAAGATATGTAATAACGGAATTTTGTTGCTCTGCTGTACACACAGTGTTGCCAGAGATGAAATATTTTCAGAAAAATCAAGTTTCTTATAATTTTTAAAATTTCTTCTTCTTCTAGTAGGTGAGCAAAATGGGAAACAATGTTGCATCGTTGGAATCTGCATTCCATAAGCTTTACAGAGATGTATGACTCATTGCTCTACGTTAATTAACAACGTTTCTTTCAATTTGAATAGTACACCAAATAATAGTAATTCAATCGTAGTACTCTTCTTTCATTCTTTTATAAAAGGGGAATGAAACATCTTTCGTTATTCGATGCTTGAACCGAGTATTTAGATTTGAATTGACTACAACTAGAATAGGTTGGTTAGTTGTATACAGACTGGAAATATTCGATAAATATAATTGGCTGAGAGTAAGTAAGGCTGGTCAAATCTAGTCTATACAGAGATCTAAGTCTGTCGTAGATTCCAAGTGAATAAGTCAATTTACGTACATGGCTAGCGAGTTTTACGAATGGACATTTTAAAATATACAATAATGCTAGCAACAGGAACTCATAGCTTAGATGGTTTACTAAACATTTGGGTAAGAAAAGGAATAAAGACACACAACTTAGATTGTTTTGGTCTTTTTCGATAATGTATCCAGTAGCGTGTCTAATTAGTAGAAACACTAACATTGAGCATTATGTAAGACCGTTAACATATTTCGTCTCTGCCCCGTGTTCTTGACCCCTTTAAAGTTCATAAATCGAAGCTAAACAGACACTTGAGGGCTGACAGCAAGTTGGATGCAAGTCGATCCAAGCTTACCTTCGTCTTGGCTTTCAGTAGTGATCTCCTGAAGCTTAGAGTTAGTCTACGAAATTAAGCACCACATTAGAGAGATTCAAAAGCAACGTCTCGAACAAAGTCATTTGGCATCCTGAAAAGCTTATCTTCTAGTTCGTATTTGTTTCAAGATCAAACAAAATCCTATCCGTTGTTAACCACATAATGACTTTCAATGATCCCCATACACCAGTTCCAACCAGTTTTGATTTATTGCTAGGACCTCCATGGCGCAAATACGCGACGTTTATCTTAAATATAACCTGTCTCTAGCTGTACGATTTGACAATTGACTTTCATGGGGTTGAACAGTTTTTTCTTCACGTAACCAAGGTTAGTATGATAATTATTTTATTTTAGGCTGCGTATGTCCAGTGAACGGTTTTCATTCCTGATTTAATAAATGATTGAAAAAAAGAACAAAATCAAAAGAGAAACTGAATAATAATGCATTGACATTTGACTCAAATCACAAGTTGCAATACTCTTGTTTTGTTTGCTCTGTCTTATGTACTTCAAAATTACTTTTTCTTACTTTTGAATCAAAATTGGATAACAGTAAAATATATAATGATATAAATTGTCTGCAGCTGAATCAGTATATTTCATTATGCAACGTAAAATGAAGAATACGATTCGAAAATACTGCTATGATATAGTAAAGAAAAAAGATTATGAAACTTCTATTTTCTAATTAGTAATAGATTACTTCTTCTTCATCACCTTTTTTTTTAAAGGACTTGCCTCTCAAATTATTATGGGGAAAGTTAGCGTAGTGATTAATCGGGAATATTTATACTGAACTTATGACTCTGAGTATCATTCTGTAATCTTGCTGGGAACTCTAATGAATAGAGATCTAACTTTATATCAAGTAAACTGAAAATATAAGGCGAGTCAATAAGAAAACATTTGGATATATTTTTTTTTCATTTCCAAGAACCATGAGAAAAAGAGAGGATCTGTAAATGAATATTACTTGGCAATAATTGTGGTTTTGAAATTATTAGAAATTGATAATCATAGTTTTTTCATCCAGCTGCGTTCTTATTCTACTAATCACTTACTACATATACATATTGACATTAGTGGGTTGTTTTTAAAATATTTAGCGCACGGTAAATAAACTAAGCCTAGAAAGTCAGTGCTCGCATCTGCTATGTGAAGGACCAGAAGGGGAGACCAAATTTCCACGTGCTGCTTTTAAGTAGTTTTCAGAGTATATTTATTCAATTTATTCAATTCAATTAAGTATTTATTCAGTTCAGTTTATTTTTGAAAGTGATGAACTAAATTACAGAAACTAAAAATCGGGCTACACACAGTGCGTAAAACTGCTTACATGTTATACGAAATTTCTTATAATACTATACAGAAAACCAGTATTATAACTAACAATCGACAAGTTCTATGAAAGCCTAAGTGTTCATATAAAAGTAAAAATAGCATTTTTGAAAAGTAATGCAATTATATATATATATATATATAAAGAAATGAAATGAATTTGGGGGAACACAAAACTGGATACTACCTATGACTAAAAAGGTGGGGTAAATTGTCCCGCCGAATATGAATTGTTTCTTATTTTACAAAAAAGAAAAACAACATTATTTTTCAGTTGAGAAAAAACAGAAATGAACCATTGAACAAACTTAACAATCAAAAAAGAAAAACAAATGTAGAATCATTAATACATACAAATCCATATAAAGTAAACAAAAGTGAAATCGCAGCGAAAGTTGATCCGCCTTTTTTAATATTTCACTCTTTCAATTGGTGCAAACTTCTAGTATCCTTATCCTAAATATGAAATCGAAGCTTCTTCTAATTTTAATGGCAATTTAGATATGCTCATAATAATTGCATAATCAACTATGAATAGTATCAATGCAGCACCATTAGCGTTTATCACATAGGAAATACAATTTCAATTATTCTAGTTCGTGGCGTCCTCAAATTATTCGCCCTTATCTAAATAGATGAAAATTAGTCATATCACTTGAGCCGCGACTGTATGTTTTATGAGGATTTTTCTCACCTACTGGAAAGCCCAGATTCGAGATTCGAGAAATAAATGTAGTAGAATATATTTTTTTCCACTACTCGTTCCAAATTTCTTACTCTTGTTCAAATCTGCTAACTAGTTTAGCCTACCCCAGTCAAAGAAATACTTTTATTAAATTTGGATATTAAAATTGTAGTGGCGCGATTCTCACATCATATTCTATACGTGCAGAAGTACGAGAGCTATTCAGAAAATCCCAGATGTTTTGACATATCGTGGCAGTGAGGGGGGAGGGGGGCTAGAGTCGAAGTCTTCGTGTAAAAACATTGCCACACTAAGTACTCTTCCAGCTGTAGTAGCGTGAGGACTGTGGCGCTTTCTGTAATGTGTTACAGTGTGCGCTGTGTTAGAAAATCTCACCTCTTGCAAGGTGCGTTATGTGGTTAGATTTGTGTTGGCAAAAGAATATATACCGTGTGAAATCCATTCGTGTGAAGTGTCGGACATGGAATTCAATGAGAGAAGGCCGAGTGAGGCAAAGTATCATTAATTTTTAAAATGGCCGTTGCAATGTTCACGATGAGAACCACAGTGGTAGGCCTAACCTTATGTCTTGATGTACTGTTGAAACAAATCGACGACAAAATTCGTGCAATTGGTCGTTCCACTCTTGCGGAACTTGCAGAATGTCTTCCCCAAATTTCCCGGGGTTTGGATCAGGTGAAATTGTGGTGGAAATTTTAGTTACTGCAAATTTTGTTCTAGGGGTTGCTGAAAATCCTAATGGAAGACACTAAAATAAAGTGAATGGATGCATTGACTTTCTTTGAAGATTACGTAAACAAATGGAAGCATGGTATAGTCACTTGGGTCGAGACTTGGGAGAAGCATGTCAATTGTGAAATAAAACTCCAGTGGATGGAATGAGGAGACACATTTTCCCAAGAAAGAAAGAAAGTGTTAGCAAACGCTATCAGATGAAAGATAACAGCTATTGTATTGTGGATGCTCAGGGAGTACTTCACATTAATTTTCTTGAACATGGCATAACACATACTGGAAAGAGATACTGTGGGACACTGAGAAAGTTAAGACAGGAGACTTAAAACAAACACCGGGGAAACCTAGGGCGAATGTGTTGTTTTTTCACGGCAACGCACGCCCACACAGAACTAAGCGTACTCAAGAGGTCTTGGATGTTTTTGGATGGAAGGTGTTCGATAACCCACATACAGCTTGCATCTAGCGCCAAGCTACTACCACCTCGTCCCAGGGATGAAGGCTTCAGACCCCCTTGATACTGACGTTGAACTGCATGCTAGTGTAACGCAACGGTTGAAATCGCAGGCAGAAGATTTCCACACAAACGGTATTAAAAAAGACAAGTTGTATCACATTATGATAAGTGCCTTTATTTGTATGACGATTACGTGGAAAGATAGCTTAAGGTTTAGCTTTTCTAATGTTCATGGTTTGTTTACTGTGTTACATTTTAAAATTCAAACCGTCTCGGACTTTCTAGAGAATTCTCGTATATTATGGGCGAAACATTACCGCCATGTTTGACAGTAAGATAGCTCAGTTTATTCCAAATACGATACACTTTTTACTTTTGGATCTGCATAAATTAACAATACAGCCTTCTATATAAGGGTGATAAATCCTGGTTTGAATATGAGAAATTCCCGAATCTGATATTTTTGTAAGGAAATTCCTCTTTTATTAAACGTTTACTCTGTTATGAATAAAATTTTACTTTTTTTCAGAACTTGGGCAACTAATTAGTTATTTCTATATGGGGCTATTTAACATATATTTCAAATGTAAATATAATTAATGGGTGAGCTAGTGTTAGAATAAATCCATAATCTTACATTCTTTAATAATTATGGAAGTTCTAATATGTGAACTCCTATGTGGAAACGTACCCGTGCAAAGAGATACTTTTACATTTCTCTCTTCCGTAAACTTCGATTGTTATGATTTCGCACCTTGAACAACACTAAAAGTTAGATAACTACAAAATAAAAACTGGAAAACTAGTATTTAGAGATATTTAGAGACATGTATTAGATATACAGCGTGTATCAAAAAGAATCATCCAGTTTTAAACAGTAATACCTATTATGTCTTTTCAGAGATGTGAATGAACAACGTACTGTTGGAAAGAGGAACATCTCTAGTTGTACATGGTTTCTGCTAGGTAGCAGCAGTGTGTTTGAGTGAACGCCCACTACGGTTCTGGTTAAAATGGCATCTGGACAACAGAAAGCGTTTTGTGTACTACGTTTTGCGGAGTGCAAGTCAGTGATAACTATTCAGCGCGCCTTTCGTCCTTTCACGCAGTGGCTCCGCTGAGATCCGAACGAGACAATTGTATTTGCATTTGATATGTTATAACTAGATGAATCCCAAAGTTATACGTGCCACCGGGCAGAATATCGTGAGTTCAACATATTTTGTAATGTAAGAACTACAAAAAATTACCTGGCAGAATAGTTTGAACCGAGTCATTTGTTCGGAAACGGTTGGGTAAGTGGAAAACTCGGACAATACGTATCCCATCATTTCCAAGGACACACTTTCTCGGATAAAAAGTTTGCCCCAGGGTTCTCGCAGGGTCCCAAACGGGGTCCAACTCAAAATTTTCAAATAGCAAGGGGTTTTAAGTAGTGCCTCGTTTGAAAGCTGTTGTAAAATGAAAGAAAATGCAGCAAGTCTCGACTCTCTACGACAACCATGTGCAAAATGGCGGAGGGTCAAAGTCTAAACAAAAACTTAATTGAAAAGTCCATGGTCTCCCCTATAAATCTTAAACGGTGAGACAAATGTGAAAATAGGAAAGGAAGTGTGGCATTATTTTCAAAGTACAACAATTTAAGTTAAAACGTCTTGTCACAGGGTTCCAGATGGGGTCCAACTAAAAAAGTTTCAAATGGCAAAAGGGGTAAAGTATCTCATCGTTTGCAAGATCTTGTTGAGTGAAAGTAGATGGAGCAAGTCTCGACTTTCTACGACAATCCTGTCCAAAATTATGGTGGGTCAAAATGTAAACAAAAGCTTAATTGAAAAACTATATCCACCTTGAATCCAAGATGGACGCTTAAAACCTATGTCATTCATAACAGTACAAATCTGAATCTCTATTTTTCTCTATTATGTATTTAGAAACGATAGGAAGAGTAAAGAACAATTGAATTTCGATTCGCTTTAACTATTATTTCATTCGGTAACAACACATATGTTTTGTTCTTAATGCATGTTCGTCATGGTTCTCTCGACATCATTTACTTGAATATAACGAATATGCAATGAACACACAACTCTGACTTCCTACTCATACTACTAAAAAAAAAGTTGAATACCTTCGGGTATTTTTTTCTAATTTTGTCATGTATAAAGGACTTGTTGGACCAGTAGGTTGGGGGCTCCATTGCAACGTATTCGTGATGGTTACATTTGTATGGAATACGTTGGTTTGATCGCAATACTTCAAGCAACACAAAAAAAGATCATTTACAAGATTGGCGAGTAGTAAAAAATCATGTGTAAGTCATTTTAGTACATCGAGCTGCGTCAATCTTTGTTGGTTTGGTCACAGTATTCCAAGAAATAACATATTTATATACGAACTCATTTTTTACGCTGACAGCCTGTCATATTGGATTACAGATTATACTCTTTAATAGTTTGTGGATACCTACTATTAACCATAAACGCAAATACCACATTTCGCTTCTCCAACACCAGTGGTGTGAGCTGGACATGCGTTCGATACATAGTGCGGCATTTTGAACTCAAGATTTCTCGTTTTTGAACATTTCGCATATTTTCGTCACCTACTAATCAACATTAATTCCAAATTTGGCTTCCCTAGCTTCAGCAGTTTGATATGCTTATCCTTTCGATATAAGTTTTAAGCAACCATCTTGGATTCAAGGTGGCCATAGATTTTCAACTAAACTTTTGTTTACATTTTGACTCGCCGCAATTTTTTACAGGGCTGTCGTAGAAAGTCGAGATGTCCTCCATCTTCTTTCACTTAACAATAGATTTCAAACGATGTGCTACCTCTCTTGCCGTTTGAAACTTTTTAGTTGGACCCCTCCTGGGACCATGTGGGGACCCTGGGACAAGACGTTTTCACTTAAATCGTTGTACTTTGAAAATAATGCCACACTTCCTTTCCTGTTTTCACATTTGTCTCACCGTTTAAGATTTATAGCGGTGACCATGGACTTTTCAATTAAGTTTTTGTTTACACTTTGACCCTCCGCCATTTTGCACAGAGTTGTCGTAGAGAGTCGAGACTTGCTGCATTTTCTTTCATTTTACAACAGCTTTCAAACGAGGCACTACTTAAAACCCCTTGCTATTTGAAAATTTTGAGTTGGACCCCGTTTGGGACCCAGCGAGGACACTGGGCCAAACTTTTTATCCGAAAAAAGTGTGTCTTTGGAAATGATGGGACACGTATTGTCCGAGTTTTCCACTTACCCAATCGTTTCCGAACAAATGACTCAGTTCAAACTATTCTGCCAGGTAATTTTTTGTAGTTCTTACATTACAAAATATGTTGTAATTCACGATATTCTGCCCGGTGGCACGTATAACTTTGGGATTCATCTTGTTATAAGATATCAAATGCAAATACAATTGTCTCGTTTGGATCTCAGCGGAGCCACTGCGTGACCCTTCCTTGTAAGTATGGTGTGGATCCTCCTACTGCACAGAGCATTAGACGATGGCATTAACAATTCCGAACAACAGATTGTTTGTGTAAGGGAAAATCACCGGGACGTCCTCGAGTGCCCGACGCAGACGTGGAGCTCGTCCGAGAATGTTTTACACGCAGTCCGCAGAAATCCGTTCGTCGTGCAGCTCGACAGCACAACATGCCCTCAATGTCCGTCTGGCGTGTGTTGCCTCGTCGTTTACACATGAAACCATTCAGAATTCAGCTACTACAAGCTCTTTGTGAACGTGACAAACAACGACGTATGGAGTTTTGTAATTTCATTTTTGGCAAGATGGCAGAGGACGACAGTTTTATTCAACGCTTAGTGTTTAGTGACGAGGCATCATGCCATTTGAATGGAAATGTGAACCGCCATAATGTACGAATATGGGGAACGGAACACCCACATGAAGTTGTACAACATGAGAGGGACTCGCCAAAAGTTAATGTGTTTTGTGAAGTTTCCCTAAAAAAGGTGTACGGTCCATTTTTCTTTGCCGAGAACACTGTGATGGGAATAACCTACCTTGATATGCTTCAGCACTATCTTTTCCCACAGTTGGAGACTGATTTGAATGATTTCATTTACCAACAGGATGGGGCACCGCCACACTGGCATGGGAAAGTGTGGGGATTTTTAAATCGAACGATTCCACAACGATGGATCGGTCGCACTGGACCAAATGATGCAGCGTTACATTACTGGCCTCCAAGGTCGCCTGACCATACTGTATGTGATTATTTCTTGTGGGGGTTTATAAAAGACTCCGTTTATGTGCCTCCGTTACCAAGCGCATTGAATGAACTGCGACATCGCATAACGACAGCTGTGGAAGCTGTAACTGAAGACATGCTAGCTGCAGTTTGGTTCGAATTTGAATACCGCATGGATATATGCCGTGCATCTCACGGAGGCACATTGAACACCTATGAACAGTTGCAATAAAAACTTTTTGAGTTTCACTGTCATGCAAAACAAAAACCATTTGTATATGTTTATTAGTTTTAGAAATACAGACTTGCCAAAGTGGATGAATCTATTTGATACACCCTGTATTTAGAGAAAAAGAACATTGTAAGAATATATCAGAATACCAGAAAAGAACATATTAGAATAGGCCCAAAACTTTAAGTAGTGGTTATCACAATAAGAAACGTTAATGAGACATTTTAAAAGATTATTCAAGAAAATGTCATTTAAGCTATAATTTTCAACTTACTTGATCTAAGCAGTCTACAGCAACGTTAGCAATTTCCAGTGTATCCAGTCCGGTAGGCAGCCCGAAAATGGAGCGGGGGCGGTGGAAGTTAGGGGAGGCCCGATCCAACCATATTATAGTTTATCACAATACAATAGTTCATTTCCAAAATTATCATGAAAATTTATGGGGGCAGGAAATTTTTTTTCGGGGGCGGCCCCTAGAGCCCCGTTGATACGGGTCTGATTCTATCTCCAAGATTTTCACTAGGACATTTGCTGTTGAGAAACCCTCGTTATCAACGCTGACTAAAATATCAATAGGGACAGTGTAAGAAATGCGTCTGCTTCTTACTTGTTATTAAGTAGTAAAGACATGCCCAATTATCATTAAAACCTTTACTACCATAATGCATTTCCCCTGTAAAAGAAAAGCTTTTTATCGATGGTTTTTATCTGGTCTCCTGGTAGAAGAAAATGGTGAAACATGAATTTCCTTTCGAGGATATAATGTCGCTTACCTATTTAACACAACAAATTCTAGATAATTTCAAATCATTATACAATTACTATGAAATGGTTTTCGTGGTTGCGTGAAACATCACGCAACACACTATTTGGGAATAAAGCTACATTATTTCTAGAAAGCCCTGGCAAAGGTTCTGCTATGAGATTCAATTGGCATTTGTGTGTTTGCTTACTTGTCCATCTTTTCAACAAAAACTCTCACAAAAGTTATTCCATTTTGATAAAACGTGGGTATATTCTATTTTGTAATTTCATAAACATTTCTAATGGTCTGGGATACAATCCACCGAGTGAGAGAGAGGTAAAATCCATTCCTTCTGGAGAGTTTACTTTTTCTGTTTTTTTTCGTGTTTAGAAATGTTAATATATGAGTGATGTAGAGCATTGGGAATATCCCCAGAGCTACGGGTTAAAATTTCCTAAGAACAAAATTTGGAATGCATCTCCTCTCATTGCAAAAGTTTGTTTCAAGATAAGTTTTGTTTTCAAAAGTTTGATTTTTGTGAAATATGTCTATTTTCTATGAGGCTTCCGAATCATTCCCTATGGAGGATGTTAAAATATGTATATAAAAAAGTTGATACCCTCCTGGTCTCCATGCTTTTCATTCGATTTCGTTTATAGTTCCACAATTTCCTCGTGGCTAATCTGTTATCGTAAGCGACACATACAAATGCAGTGTCGGTTAGAAGAAGGATAGAACACGAGAAGGGAGAAGGATAGTTTCAAAATTTGTTTAATCTTTATTGTTAAATTACAGCTGGAATAAACCGTGTAAACTGCTTATGAGGTATGTGATAAAGAACATATGCCCTAGTACAGTAATCCTGGGGTAAAATGGTCCGCTAAGGTGGAGGTAGAAATGTGTTCTGTTTGTGATTGTGTGGATGAGTTTTGAGATATATTGTGTTTGTTATTGAGTTTAATTTTTCTCATCTCGGTGGCAAATGCGTTCTATGATTGTGTGTAGTAATTAGGGTCTATTGGTGATTGTTAATAGTTTTGTTATTACTCATATTGAGAACATGACATACGCTGATCCTATGTCATAATGATAAATTAAAATAAATAGATTTATCTTTGGCAAGGGAAGCCGACATCTGTTCTGATTTATTTATTTACGTAAGTACGTATCAATTTGAAGGATAAATTCTAAGATCAGTAGTATCTGCCTTGGCCTTTGGAGTTATTAGAATCTGATGGTGCCAATAGTTGCCAACTTGGGAACTATAGTTCTGCTATTCGACTGAACAATTCCAGCTGTTGGTTGCAAACTTGACTTAGACCGATCGAAATCAAATTGAAATTGTTAATAAGTGTAAAATGAAATAGCGGATACAAGAAGTATACGTAAAATTATGGATGCCAAGAGGTCATAGTGATACTTGTTGGAAATATCAGGTGAGTTAAAAGAAATTATAATCACTATAAATGATATTAAAACTTATATTTATATAAGAGCAGGTTGAAATGAAATGTAAGGTTAGTAATTTTCGTCATAAGATTAATGGGACCTGTTTAACTGTATATTCATTTTTATCCGTTAATTCTTCATTGTTGCATAATATGTTTGTTGAATACTTGGAAAGCTATATTTGATGAAAACTCAGAATATTGTTAAAAGCGTTGTTATTCAACTTTTTGAGTTAATTATAAATTGTACTTTTCTAAAGATCATTTTTGTTTTACCTTGATTAGAGTCACAGTTCTTGAAGTATTAATTTTTTTAAGTACTCTTATAAATAATAATTGTCTTGCCAAAATATAATTTATAGCTATATGAATGTAGGGACTGATTAACTTATATTAGCATTCCTTATTGGGGCAACGTAGGGCAACCTTTTAATGAGTTTCTCTCATGTTATAACATACATTATATATCAGTATTTAACCACTCAATCCTTCAGTACGAAACATACCTTTATTTATTAAGAATAAAATTCATTTCTACATTTCGGGTGTGTAAGTTACAGCATACTAAACATTAGGTCAGGAAAAAGCTCAAATTGCAATTTCGATTTTCTAAAGTTAGTCGTTATAAGTAGCTAGCTGGCCTCTGCATGTGTTTATACGTGTGGATATTCGTTTGTTTTTCAAATAATTTCATCTTTGATTTTACCACTCGATTTTTATTAATTATCCTTTGCAAACAGGCTGAAAAATAACCACCATATAACAACTACAGTTTATGTTCTTGCACATGCAGGCAATTAACGTGCTGCCATTAAAATGCTTTAGTTTTAAGTCATAAATCACATTATTTTTTGTGATATCAAATGAATGTGCCACTCTTGTCTTACTTCAGTTAACTCATTTCTCATAGCATACACACACACGTTTCCACAGCCTAATATATGAAAAGGGCACTGTAGAGACACTTTGGAAAATTTAATACTGAAAAGATATCTACATATACCAAATAATATTATAATGAAACAGCACAATGAAACAATTGAAAATAATCTTTTTTATCTTAATTTTGTCCATTACCAAATAAGCTACCAAAAGTTGTAAGAACCTGTTTCGCTTTCTTTATGTAAGATAGCTGAGAATATGAAAGTTTCAGCTTAATTTTCATAGTAATATTGTAAATATGTAATTTTGTTAAGTTACTCAGTAAGAATTTACTGAGAAGTTCCTAACGGTTTGAAAATATACAACGTTCGTCAAGAACACAGGACTTTTGTGTTGACTAAGGTTAACAAAGTATCTACTTATTCTACGCAGAACTTTGTTCCAATAAAACAAACTGTTTAGAAACCTATGGTGCATATTCTATTTTTACAGTGTACAAAAATAGGATTAATAATTACTAACAAACACGCAAGACAAATTGATTACTGTTCTTTCAACATTTTTTAAACAAAAGCGATTGTCTTTTTGTACTAAGATGTTCAAGCAAATAGATAATGATCACTTTGAAGAAAGTGTAAGAACGTGAAAAGAAAACTCTAGTCTATTACAGTATTAACATATACAATGCAAACATATATACAACTATATTTAATAATAGGCAAATTTATTTCGATATATAAATGAATACTTATGTTTGATTGATACTATAGCTGTGTACAGCAAAAGAGAACAGCGTTGCTACTATAATTATCTAAAATAAATGTAATCACAAAAAGGAAAGAAAATGTATCAATCGTAATATTACACAAGATAAGTTACACAGTTGAGAATTACATGAATGGACATTTTTTCCTGACTTCACTTCGAGAGATATTATTAGTCATCGGGAGTCTCTGTTTAATACATCAAAATAGTGAATTGGAAATGATTCTTAGTTGAGGCGACTTGTGTTTCTTCAAATATTTACAAGTAGAAAAATGTGTATCATGATTATGAAATTCTTTCACGGCCTTCTAAATGTTATTTGTGCTTTCACAACTCAATGATATCATCTTGAAATACATATAATTACTGAGTACCCCTGCAATAAAAATATCTAGTGAAGAATAATTAAAAGCTTCTTAACATTTAAAACATATGTGAGTGTTTGACTTTAAGTAGAAAATCTCAATCAAACTGCTCGTAATAGAAAACATTACCGCTTGAACGTTAGCATATAAATAACACTGGTCAACAGTGAAAATGCTTCAGAGATAAAACTAACCAATTCTTACTAATTTTAGGGTGCTGATAACGAATATAAAACTAGTTTTTGAAGATTGGTTCGGGATTCAAAGTAATGTGTTATCACCGGTAATACTCCAGTAGGCAAATTAAGGGTTTGTGGTAACACGAACTGTCTGTTCAACAAACTTCCATTGTTTTTCAGTTAGTTTCATTGCTCTCCTCAGGGAAGTACGCAGGGGATGTATCCTGCGGGTCTGGACCCCCGACATTCAGAATATTTTGTAAATTTAGTGTAATTTCGGGTGCAATTTTGCAAATTTTAACATAATTTAGCCTCAAATTTTATTTGCACCCCCGAAAAGCTTAGGCTCCCTCCCGAAATAAATTCCTTTGTACATCTCTGGCTATCCTTATAGCTCGCACTTCGTCGCTGACAAAAGATATCAACCACATCTCGGTTTAGTTTGTGTTGAAGAGTTTCCCAGAGAAAACGAGTTGTGTAATGTTCTTTTGTAGTTACCATATGTTAAACACTTTACTAGAAAATACCTCACTATTATTAAATCCTAATGTATCACTATTTGAAATTGATTTATAAACTTTACAAATCATTTTTCCACTTTTCTATTCACTATTGTTTAAAGATCACCTCTTTCAAGAATACATGTAAACGAAATGTAAATATATAAATATATGTTACGTCAAGAAGCAATAAAAGGTTTACACTCATTTATTTACAATCATTTACAGTAAAGTATAACTTTATTTACAGATGCCAGTTCCTCTAGTGTTCACAAGACATACGTATTTTTTTGGTCTGGTAACGAAATATGCTTTATTATCTTTAAAGAAAGAGGTCTTGAGTTCGTTTTAGATGTTATAGTGACAAAAGAACTACATTTTCAATATATGGTTTCAAGCAATGATTTCAGCCGTTAAATGTTGTGTTCATTTTCTTGTTAAATGAAATATAACAAATATATATGCATTAATACGTGTTAGACAATCTTCAAAGTAGCACTCAGTTATTTTAATACCAGTTGAAATTCTCACGTACACAAACAAGATTTATTAAAACTACACACTTCTGTTGATTCATATGTACACAATTATTTTTTTGGAATTTAATATTAATTTTAAAATCACATGTGCACGCACAAACACTTTTCTCATGGTAGAGTAACAATACATAGGGTATGTAGAAATCAACATTTATACTTTATTTGCAAGTCTGAATCACACAAATTGTTTCATTATTAGAATACCCGAGTTTTCACAGTGAAGTATTTTTGATTGGTACGAAAGTTTAAGATAGGAGATGTAATCTGTCTTTCCTGCATAAAATAATTAATCCTGATATTGCATTATTCAATAATTTGTTGTTGCCATCTACGTCCGACCGTAACCATTTTTAATATATAGCTTGCATGATTTTTTGTTAATCAGTAATTGTAGCATATATTTATTTATGCAACACAGTGCATTGTCCTTTTATCGAAGTATTTAAATGGTAAAAGCAGATTCTATATCATGAAATACTTACTTATCCGAAATTGAGAAAAATATTAAGTGGCACAAAAATATCATATTGTTGTAGAATATTAATGCTATCGTTCTTATGTATGTTGCATCACACGGTGGAATGAAATTCTGAATATTATTTTTCTAAATATAGGAATCAATAATAAAAAGTGGAAAGACATTTGGTTGTCTTTCTACGTTTTAACTGCGTATTAAGATTGAAATGCTCCGTATTTCACTGCAGACCATTTTCACAAATTGTACGAACACAAAAATAAGTTTGTACCAAACTTGCTTGGGTCAATGATAAGAAATGTTTTCTGGTTGGAACCATTACGAAAACAGAAGAGATGCCTAACTATATCGATGAATTGGTCGATAGTGCTTTGTGTGTTTCTATATTAATTGTTTTATGTTAAAAGGCTACGATAGTTTGAGAACATAATATTTAGTTTAAATAAACATGTGCTTCATTACTATACAGTTAGAGGAGAGAGTAAAACTATGGGTATGGGTAGACGATACTATTAACACGTCCAAAATCAGTTTGACTTATTATTGTCAATTAAATTCGAAATTGCTAGGAAACCAGACTTACAATAGATATTCCGTATACGAAGTATTTTAAAGTTATAATCATATTTCTCTGGATGGAGAATTTATATATTTACGTTGCATATATTTTCGCTCCTCATTCTAGAAATATAGATATTACAACTTCCAGCGGTTTTAAATTTCGAGACATTCAATGCCTGTCTAATATTCGTTTATAATTCTATAGTAGTAAGATATATATATTTTTGATAATTCTTCCCCTTCATTGTAATAAAAAGTCACACTACATTGTAAATTCCTCTGTGACTTGTAGACGATAAGGATATGTTGCTGGATAACCTAACTGTAACTTAATTAATTCTTGTAACGGAAATATATGAAGAAAGGTCTTAAGATAATAAAGTAAAAAAATTCCAGGACACTCATAAGACTTGCTCCAAGAAACAGACCAAATACACCTCCAACATTAACTGGAAAGGAGAGAGAAATTTAACTGTACCATAAATTTGTTTGACTAATGATAACATATAAATCTTACATGTATAAGGCTTTGAAATATTACAGTAAATACTAAAATGTTAGTTGAACTTATTACGAGCGAACTTTAGTGAATAAAAATATACAATTTATCTCTTAATGTGTTATTACAAGATTATAACTGCTATATCTTTCTATATATATAGAAAGATAGATAGATAGATAGGTATACAGATAAATGACATTAAGTATGTTTGTAACTTCACACCCCTTGAGCCACCTGACCAATCTCGATCAAATTTTCAACATAGATGAGGTTAGAGCCTAAGAGTGTTTTTAACATTTCACTTTGACAACACAACGTTTGGTTTGCGGAAGAGGAGATATATAAAAATAAATAAAACTTAATAAATCTTGAACTATGATATCGACCTCGATAAAATTTGCCACTGTGAACTTGAAATGGTTTTTATTATTTCGCTTTGGCAGTACAACTTACACTGGAAGGGAGATACAGAAAGATACATAAAAACGAAAGTGAATACCTTTGTGACTTTGATTACTCTTGAACCACCCAAACGATCCCGACCAAATTTTTCAACATATGTGAGGTTCAAGCTCGGGATTTTTTTTATCATTTCATTTTGACGGCGGCACTTAGGGGAGGGGGATATTTAAGGCGAAGGAAAATGACAGATATTAGTGTCTAGTCCATAGTTTTCTTTGTTGCTGAAATGAACAATGACACTTCTGATGCCGTGTAAGTTACATTCAGCCTCGCAACTTGGGAGAGGGAAGATTTATATATAAATGATCGAAAATGACCGATATTAGTGTCGAATCCATTGTTTTTGCGGTCACTGAGATGAAGATTTACACTTTCGATATCGCTTAACTCAACATTTAGCCCAGAATAGTAATATTTACTTTTTATTGTTATTTTCAACAAACACGTATCATAAGGAGTTGTGAATTTAAAGCCTTTATTTTCACCCAGAGAAGCGGGTAATCAACGCTTGTACATTGCAAAAATAATTGCCGGAAGTCAACTGTCAATATTAAGGTTATGCCTTTCTCTGTCTTACAGCATCATCATGATTAAACAGTAAAGCTAGTATATAAGAAACATATCGTGCGGTCACCTAACATTAATTTTTGATGGACAATAGCTGTCTAAGCGCTCTGCTTGTGGCCTCTTTTTAACTATTTTCAAAGCAAACCAACTATATTCTTTTCATTTAGCGTAAGCAAATATCATATTGCTTAAGTAGGTCGGTATACTAGACATCATTTTTTGCTATAAAACTTACTATTGATTGACAATTACATTAAAAGGATTCTAGTTAGAAACTTTAAAGGCAACCAAGAAAATTCTGTCACTTTTTCACATACTATTTTCTAACATCGATATGTTACCTACTACATACCTGGAAGATCAAAATAGTCCCCATTAGCATCGATTACTTTCTGTCAATGTTCTGAAGGCCACGGATTCCATCGCAGTAGAACTTGGTGGACCGCGAAGCGAAGAAAGTACCAGTTTCTTTTTGCACCTTTACTAGGAAATTGAACTGGCGTCCCTTAAGGTGATTGTCCAAGGGATGGAACCGGTGATAATCGGACAGTCCAATGTACGGGGAGTATTGTGGATGCAATAGTGTTTTCCACCCAAAGTGTCCCGGGTCATCCCAGTCACGTGGAGCTTAGTGTTGTCCTGTAACGGGAGGACCACTTTGCGATTCAGAAATGCTGGCTCAAGAGTTTTGAATTTTCTTAACACTGCTCAACTCCTGCTGACAGTACACAGTTATATTGATGATTTGTCCAACTGGTAGAATTTGCCGACACAGGATGCTACGAGTATTCCATCAGACACACAGGAGAACATTCTCGTTGTGCAGTGAGGGTTTCGGCTGTTTTGGAAGAGGCTTATGAGATGCTAACCAATGATGACCACGCCGTGAGCTTTGTACTCATAACATGTATAAAAACACCCTCTCTGGTTTCTATATCATTATAAAGAGACGAGACAGATGATTCGTAGTGTTGTATTTCTATGTATTTAACCTGTTTAATGTTTATCAGGAATTTTACGACTTCTATACACCTTATTTTTCGCGGCAACTTGTGAGCCTTTTAATTATATGATGACAACGTATAATACATCATTGAAAAGCGTATAAAATGTATATTTTAAAGATATGTTCTTTGTACTCACTAACTAATGCGCCAGACTTGTATGTACGTCAAACAAAAGAATTGTTGCGATTAATGTAAAACAATATGTAAAAGGGCAGAATAATTTTAGAATACAAATGACTTTAACAATATTGAATATGGCTGCCATTTTGAATGACGCACAACTATTAGGTACTGTGACTTTTGAGATGTGACACCTTTAGATGAAAGGAATTTATGTCCCAAATTTCAAAAAGTTACTAATTTTGTCTGGGTTCCGACCCTTACAGACTAGACTAACAAGGAAGTTCAAAGATAGTAAAAATGACCTAGAGTTGAATGATGTTCATAGGTTATGGTATATACTTATAATGTAAATTTGATGGTGGATGATAGGAGAACAATAGAGAGAAATCCAAAGGTCTTATTAAACGCTTGCAGGGGCATTGGTTTATAAGTACATAAAGAAAAACTAAATACTTGGAAGTGCGTCGGGATCGTAATACGGCAAATTATGGATGCGTTAAAACAAAATTTTTTATAAAGTGGATAATTTCAAATATCTAGGATCAATATTATCAGACGAATACCATTTTCACGAAGAAATTAAATGTCGAATAAAAGCAGGGTATTCGTGTTATTATTATTTCAAAATATCTTGTAGTGGCGAATTCTGTTGAGGAATTTGAAGCTTAAAATATATAAGACGGTAATTACACTGCTTTTCTGTATATTTGCGAAACATGGTCGCTTACTCTGAGGGAAGAACATAGACTAGGAATATACGGACCCAAGAGGAACGGGAATGGTAAATGGCGGAAACTTAGTAACGCAGACCTACTTAATTTATACAGTTTATCAAACATTATCAGGGTCATCAAGTGTAGGAGGCTGAGGTAGGCAGGTAATATAGAAAGAATGGAAGAAAGTTGAAATGCTTTCAAAGTATTTACTGGAAGACCAATCGGAAAAGATCATTAGGAAGACCCAGTTGGAGGTGGGAAGACAATATTAAGATGGATCTCGCAGAAATAGAAATACAAGGTATAAACTGGATGTAGTTGGCTAAAGATAGTATTCAGTAGAGAGCTGTTTCAAACGTGGCGTTGAACCTCCGAATTCCATAGGCCATACAGTTAGATATTTAGTTCTAAGAGGAAGAGGATCTTCAAACGTTATGCATAAAAAGAAGAACTCAGTGGTCTCAGATAGAACTCCGTTATCGTCGACTCACCTAGCAAAGTTAGACATAATAAGTTACCTGTCCAACGAACATATTTTTACTAGCCAGAACAATATTGCGGATGTTCGATTATAATCATAATCTCTAAAACACTAAGGAATCAGCGAAGAACAACTGTATTAAAACTGGTATAGAGCTCATTCCTATCTAAATCCTTGTCTTGTAACTTTCCTCCAATTACTACCCACCACATCCAGTCTTTTTCTTTCATTTTGTAACTGTCATTCTACGTGGGAGCTTGTCAGCTTCAATCAGCATTGCATCCCGTGACCGAATAATTTTAACGTAACTTTGAACAATTTCATAGTGATTTGCCAGCTAAACTAGGTGACATCCCGCAACTGCCCATGTACTTAATCTTTACTTTCGAAATTCAGATTTTCACTGGTACAAACAAGATGAATTTTATACTCTACGAGTGCGATGCTGTGTATACTTTCATCATTGTTCTCCTGATTTTTAAGTACTTGAAACATAAACAATGAATTAATTACGAGTATCTTCTTATTCCGTAAGACAAAGAAATGTTTCTGCAACTAGTGCCTTTCAGTAAATGCGCGATGATTTTTATTAACTTTCTCCTTTTGCTTTCTATAGAATAAAATCAATTTATTCTTAACTCCTGTAGAATGGGCGATTACAGTCGGACGAAGCTAAATTTTTAATTAAGTTCATAACTTGCTGATGATTTGAAATAATTGAATATATTTTGTTCTATATTCAGTTATTTCAAATCATTGTCAATTCCCTGTAAAATAGAAATTAAAATTGTATATATTCTAAGAAAATTGCTAATATTGATTAAACAATATTTATTTGATTGTTGAAAAATTATTATTGAAGGGTATTATTAATGTTAAATTCAAATTATATATAAAATGTTCTATAATTCTCTTGTTCCTCTTTTGTGTGTAAGTCCCAGATATAACCCTTAAAATTTTAATAAATGGGCAAGGTTCCTAAGACAAGTTACAGCGACTTATTATCATGGCCAAAAGATAACAACAGCATAGGTTATGTAAAATAATATAATTAAGAATGTCTGCAAATAGAATGAATTAATACGGTGGATAGTTAGAAAGTTCAACACATCTTTGCAATATCTAGACTATATCAACCTAAGTTTTATCACTTACTGCGAGATTAGAGCTACATGAATTGCCACAGGGAATTTATTCTGTCTTCTTTCGCAAAATCTTTTACGGTAACAGTGTAGCTATTAGTAAGCTCTAAAAAGACCAATATCAAAGCTCACTCAAATAAAATTAAAGTAATTATTGGAATTTGAAATGATATCCAGCAAATCCGTGTTTAAAATTGACAACGTCCTTTCACACTACGTAAAAGTGCCCGTTCAAGAGATGTAATGAAAGAGGGGATGACTTGCATAAGGATCTCACTTATTATTTGCTGGAGGTCAAACTATTAATCACATACAGTACCCCAGACCTTTTTGCTGAAATATTATATTCCTTAGAATGAAACAGGGATTCATAAGAGGAAACACGTGAGACTGTTCTTCGTATTCTAACTTCAATTATGCTTTCACTTTCCGTTTCCAAATTTAGGATATTCTATAATTTTTACTTGCATCGTTGTTTGGGTAATCGTTATATACTCAGTTTTTCGTTTATCCAGCTAAAATTTCAAAAATAACCACCATGATAATTCATTTAAACATTTAGGATTAAAATGTTTTCAATAATACAGTTTTAGAAAAGATAGGTCTAGAGATTAACTTTGAATCCGAGCTACATGATCTTCCATTTAGAATTGAACTATGATATCCAGTCCCTAAGTGTAACGTTCATATGCCTACTATGCATTTCCTCTAAGGAGACAATATTCTATTACACGCGAGTGTTAAATATGCTGATAATATATGTTTTATGTTCTATTTTTTTATCTTATTGAAGGTATTTTTGTTTTCTACTTACCAGCAATATCAACAATCCCTCGCACAACCCTCATTTGTCTACGTGAGAGTCCTTGCTTAGCAATGAATGTAAAATGTGGATAGCTACCAGGTTTAGCAGGATCTTCTGACCTACAAATAAATTGACGTTTTTGGATTAGATTTCAACTAAGTCACTATAACGAGATGCAAATATAATTTGTACGTGAAAATTTCCAAGTATTTACTCACGTTAAAATTCAATAAATTAAGAGTAAAAGTTTATTTTTTATATTAAAATAAGTATTAACACCTAGTCTTACTTCTATAATATAAAATAAAGCTCATTCTGATGCACCATCTTTAGAAACGTTTACCTGCAAACATTAATCGTACAGTTAACAGCAAAAGTTAATTCCCCTTACCACTAGAAGTTCATTACGTCAGTCTAATTTTCTTCTAGATATCACAATCACCTGGACTGATGGAACCAACATTGCACACAACTTTTGAAATTGAAAAGAAGGGTCGGTAAGCCTGTAGAGCACTTAAACAAGTTTTTGCTGTGCGGTTGATGTGACAAAGGGAAGTCCATTTTAAGATTAATCTCTATTGTTTGGATCGTGTTGTCCAATAACTCCTATAACAATTATATGAATGATATTATATTCAATTCGTTTCACGTATAATGTTACATTCTCCTACATCCTGCATGTGAAAAGAAAGAAGAAATACTTACTACATATGAGTTAGAAAATTGTTGACATTAATTGAAAATATCACATGTAGAATAATTGATGAAGGTGATAACATCTTAAATTATCTCCAGTTTTAGATATTCTCCAATTAGGTACATGTCTTTTATTATAACATTAGGTCATTCAAGTGGGTAATATGTGGTGATAGGAGAACAAACTCCTCCATACTGCGTTTTTAAATGAATTTATATATCAACATTTCATAAACACATTTTTTTTGCAAAATACTGTATAAAAAGTCTCTATGGTTAAATTAGTATAAATTATGAAAGACTTTATGATCTTCGGAGTTTCTCTATAAAAATTGAATTTGGTTATATATTATTAATGATTTTAAATATTGCATATGATAGAAGACCAATCATTGTATCATATAGAGCATGAAACGTTATGATAGTTAACCATGAAGAAGTAATATCTAAATCTATTCTGCGATAAATGCAAACATACTATATTTACTTTTATCTACTTTACAATAACCCAGTGGTAAGTTGTTTATACGTTCTTTAAATACATTTTTTATTATTCATACAAGCTAATGACTGTTTGTTCCTAAGATTTATAATTCGAGCTAATAACTTCTAACTAAATTCGTCTTGCTATAATGTTGCTTTTGATTGAACAAACAATGTTTATATTTACTGTATGTGAACTTCTTATATACAGTACATACGTACTACTTTTTAAACACCCTTATCTCTTCTACATTTTTAACGAAGGTTCTTCTAAATTCTTTATTTGATAAGTCTATCTGCTAGATAGATCTAACAGATTTAACAGGAAAATCCATATCTTTTATTTTATTTTTCAAATTATTCAGTTCCTTATCGTATTTAGGTGCTTATTCAACATGAAAGTTTACAGAGTTTATGATTCTACATTTTGTACACCTTGTCTCAAAAAGATTGAGCGCATTCTTTATTGCTGTTTCGAGGCAAAAATTTCTAAGCCCAACTTTGGTTATCTTCGGAAGAAAGTAAACCAGGTTCGAACCTCGAAGACAACTTTTGCAATCGGGAAAAATCTTGCAGATGTGTTTTTCTTCTTTTAAATATAGTTACCAATTATATAAAGAAAAGCAACATTGACTGAAATACTTAATGATACAATATTTCGAAACTTTGTATTGATGTCAGCACATGCTTGTTTCTCGTTTTGCTCTCCATACTTAAAGGAATATTTAGATATGTAAACGAATCTTTCCGTATGTAAAAGAATGCTGAAAGTTAAGACATAGAACATAATTCTCGCCTGAATATTAAACTAAAAGTCAAAAGAACAAAAACAGTGTTCACAGTGGATATGAATGTCATAATTATCTAAAATACTGCTATATATCGCTAGAAGCATTTTCCAAAGAGCCCTTGTGTTAGCTCAGTCGTAAGCCGTTGGATTTCAAATCGTAAGGTTGTGAGTTCGGTTCCATTTGGGTCAACGCCTTTTTTATGAATGCAGAACATAGTGATTATTATCTTTAAAACATAACAGATGTTCACAGTACGTTTATATTCTATATGTGAATGTTAAATACAAATTAAGAAAATAATATCATCGCAATAAATAAATCATGTAGTGTATTTATTTACCGCTATTTGTCATATAGAGGTTACTTCTCAACATTCGTATTACAGTATGTCATTAATATTTTTGAAATATTATCCGAGGCATAAAAAGAGGGTATAAACAGAGAATCCAAATTCGGAACGTTCGCAGGAAATTCATGAACCCCAAAGGTCACGTAAGCAGACTGGAATTGTCCTTATGAAACATACCACAGCAGGAGGTCTTTACATAGAAGTTATCCTAAGCGGATCACTTTCATCATAACACATATCCTTAGGGGGAGTAGGGGTCCAAGGTTTTGGAAAAATTGAGTATCTTACAAGCCTTTCAACTTAGAGAGCTGAAATTCAGTATATAACTCTTGATTAAAGATAAACAGAACGTGTCCTGGAATTTTTAAAAATGTCTTTTTTGAGCGAGGCGGGACGAGGGGATTTTCTATATATTGGAAATTGTAGTGGGTTGATTTGCAGAAATAATCAAAAACAATTGATATTAGTTGAGAAACAAATTGAGGAATGGAAACTACAGTCCTTCGCATTCTATGCCCACTACTTTCTATTATAATAATTTCTGAAGCTGGTGTTTAATATATGGAGTGTTCAGAGCATAAGGCAATCAAGCCATAAAGTTGTTAGAAAAGCGGACATAAAATTTGTATTCCAAGCTTAATTAATTGGGCATTTTAAATTAGTACGGCATGTTTAATTATATGGAAAACAAGATTTGCTTTTTTTACGTTGGTTTACTTTATCTTAATTTGATACTTTCGAATTTCATCCTGTTTCCTACTGAAATGTATCTGTAAGCAAAGAAAGAAATAATCATATATGATAAATTTAAATTCATCTTAATTTGGAAGATGAGAAACACTTTACCATTGTATATCGTAAAGTTCAGATCCGGTGTAAGAGAGCGGTGCTTGAGCGATTGACGGTAGTAATTCAAACTCCGATAAGTGATAATTTCAGTCTTGTTTTATTTCAAGTGTAACCTTTTTAGTCAATGGAGAGAAGGACGTGGATCATGGATCAGAGTTGATGACGATGAATTTTGTGGGTCAGAGTTGGTTACTATGGTTCAGAGTGTTTCATAGTTGCTGGTGGGTCCATCCTGTATTCTACCATTAATTTCATAATTCACAATCAGCCTGTCCTTTAGCTTAAAGACACAATCGTGGAACGTAGAATTTAATATTAGTGATGTAGTAAGCCAATAATGGGGCATTTCTTGTTTTACCTTGGTGCATTATACTTTTGCAATGGTAATACAAGTGTTTACCTCTTCTCGGTAGTTCCACAGTTTCACGTTTCTAGAGATGTTCACGGAGATTTCAATGAAGGATTTATTACTATCTTGAACGCTCACTATTTGGACAAGTTAGCATAAAGACTCGAGACTCTTACATTTTTTTTTATTTTAGCAATACTTTTAAATTACATACTACTTGATTCCCTTTGTCATTTTCAAATTTTGAGTTGTACCCCTCCTGAGACCTTCCGGGCAACCTTGGGGAATTTTTTTACCTCGACACGGGGTACCTTTGAAATTATAAAATACATGTTTTCGGGTTTTGACATCTTTTTCAACGTTTCAGGCTTTGATTAGTGCCAACGGGCTTCATGGATACCATGCTTCTTTATTCTCTTAATTTTCAGATACAAGCCCCCATGCCTTAAGCGTCAGTGGACCACCGATGCGCAACTGGCGACCTTTTGCAAAAGTTAGTGATCCCGCAGCTACGATTCGTGGTGGCCTCACTTCCGTTTTGAAAATTATACCACCAGCGGCAGAGACTCGACGAAACGTCAACAAACCACAAAATTTCTCCCCCAAAATGTGTTAAATCGTCTATATGTTTGACTTTTTTATATTCAGGTGAGTGTAAAAACACTAGGAAAAAAAGCAAGTATCCCGAGGTCGGCGCAAGAATTCAACCTTAAATTTACTTGCTGCATATTCCTCTGACTTCGCCACGGAAACGATGACTTGTGGAAGTATAAATGATTGAGGTCTTAATTTAGCCAATCAAACAAATATCTTTATCTCGAGTTCTGTGAGATGGTACTGTGAACCGTTTCGAGATTTATTGCTTTCTGGTGGGACACTATCTATGTGCAATATTTGCGAAAATCGCCGACGCGCACCTTCGGAGCCTCTCCTCTTTAGTGCAATGTTCACCACAGATGGTGTGGGTCAATGAAACCTTGATCCACAACATACTGACCCACCATACAACGTGATCCACGACCCACCGTGAACCACAATGACTCAACACCCAACGTGACCCAATCACCCACCATGACCTACTGTAACTCACCACCAACTATAAACAACACTGAACCATTGTGACCAACTTCAACCCACTAAAATACATCGTCATTAACTTTGATCCATGATCCACGGCCATCCTCTCTACTGATTAAAGAGGTTATATTTGTAATAAACAAATTTTTTCCAATAGTTAGCTAGTCTAAAAACTCACAGCCTGTATCTCAAAAGCCAAGTAGTAAGTCCTATTGCAATTGTTACAATTGGAATTATGAAAATCCAAAACAGCCTGAACTTCTCACCTCATTACAACCAATTGCAAAATGAAGAAAAATGGAGGTCTTGAAAGTAAAATATAGACAAACTTACCAGTGTTCAGAAAATGCTATATAGAAAGCACTGACCAGAATGGGTCGGTGGATCAATGGTTCAGTGCGAGTCACGGTGATGGTGTGTCGCAGTGGGTCAAGCATTGTAGATCTACGAACCACTGACCCACTCACAAATCTTGACCCATTTGATCCACGAACCAACTAAATCTCTGATTTTACATTTAGTATATCATTTAAAAGACGAACCATACATCTACACGATTTTTCTCGATTTCGAGGGCTAGCTTGATACATATACAAGTTGAAATGGTAATTTCTTCTTAAGGTGAGAAATTGATACGATGAAAAAGCCCATTTTGAAGTGGGTACAAACTACATTCCAAAGTTATTAGAAACGCTTTTGCGACCCCAGAAAAGTATTATTTCAACAAATATTTAAGTAATTTTTTACATTTTATTAATCATATCTCCAAGCCTTTCATCCTGTGAAGATGGGGATGAATTTGGATATACCGCCATTGAGTACCTCACTACTCATCTCAACGACCCAGAAAACAATGGATAATACTTTACAATCAGTCGTTTTACACTATTTTTACATGTCACTCCTCCCAACTTCCATGTCTTGAGGCATCTGACTTCCACAATATTTTTTTTTCAGATTGAAAGGAATATGTCTCCCATGTTAGGTAAAAGTTACTCCAGACATTCCGGAGTTTTGCTGGAATATACACATATACATACATCGAAACATCTGGAGCTGTGTGTGCAACGCTTTCGATATTGCTCCTGTAAATTCAAAATCCAGGTGGCATAGTCGCTCATGCCAAAACGTGGCATTAAATAACATTGTGTTTGTAATAGCATCATGAACTCAAACTATGGATTTGACACTAATCTCAGTCACTTCAGATATTTTATTTTTCATCCTTTATCGCCCGCCATGATAATGGCTTTTGAATCGATTGAGTTGATTTTGAGTTTAACGTCCCGTTCAGCAGTGAGGATATATGAGACGTAGACCTATTAATTACAGTGCAATTCGAACTACATGAGCTCTCACTGGGTGCCGAATCTGGGTCTCCCACGCCGAAAGCATGTACGTTATACGCTTAACCACAAAGGAGCTTTACGATGAGAGTTAAATTTGGACTCTAACGCTTTCGGAGTTTTAATTATTAATACCTGCAACAACGAGAACTATGGATTCGACACTAATATCGATCGCTTTTACTTTATATATATATATGGACCTCCAATTCAAAATAGCTTACCCCGAGAGTACTCTTTTTAGACTGCAGGCACTATATGTAGGAAGTTTGTTTACATGATGGAATACACACAATATATATATATATATATATATATATATATATATATATATATATATATATATATATATATATATATATATAAGAGGCGGAAAGATAGGGACCGCATCCGTATACAAAAGAATTGCAGATTATTGAACTGAAATCCTTTGGAAAGGCACCCTATTCTGCCTTCTTTCTAAAGTATAAATAAGTCACTTTGACATGACTTCGTCTTCCTAGAGTTCCTGTATGCATGGCTTTGGGGATCGTTAGTTTTTTCTGTAACCAAGATTGGAGTTTGTATAATAATTTCTGTTTATACCCGCATAGCCATGGCTTTGGGGATCGTTAGTTTTGTCTGTAACCAAGATTGGAGTTTGTATAATAATTTCTGTTTATACCCGCATAGTCTCCTTACCTTTCAGAAAGCGTAAAGTCACTTGCTGTAATGAGAAAATTGAGAAGTAACTTCTGTATGAAAATAGCTGCAAATAAATACACTACATAATTTATTTATTGCGATGATATTATTTCCTTAATTTGTATATAAGATTCACATATAGAATACGTACGTACTGTGAACACCTGTTATAATTTACACATAATAATTACTATGTTCTGCAATGATTATGTTATATATATATATATATATATATATATATATATATATATATATATATATATACAACTGATGCATTTTAATGTAATTACTTTATATAATTTTTCATGCATTCAAAATAGAACTTCATAACAATGCATTGACCCAGAGGGGAATCGAACTCACAACCTTACGATTTGAAATCCATCGTCTTACGACTGAGCTAACACAAGGTACTTCTAGCGATGTATAGCGGGATTTAATATAATAATGACATCCATACCTACTGCAAACGCTGTTTTTTCTACTTTGAATTTTGTTTTAGTACTCAGGCGAGAATTATGTTCTATGTCTTAACTTACAGCATTCTTTTACATATGGAGAGATTCCTTTACGCATCTAAATGTTCCACTAAGTATGGAGAGAAAATGACACACAAGCATGTGCTGACATGAATACAAAGTTTCGAAATATTGTATCATTAAGTATTTCAATCAATGTTGCTTTTTATACACTTGATAGCAAGTCTTATTACACTCAAAAGAAAAGCATATCTGCAAACTTTTTCCCGATTGCAAAGGTTGTCTTCGCGGTTCGAATCTGATTTACTTTTTTCCGAAGATACCCGAAGTAGGACTTGGAAAATTTTTGCCTCGAAACAGCATTAAGAATGCGTTCTACCTTTTTGAGACAAGACGTACATTGAAGCATTTAAGAAACATTTTCGTCTTCATTCCTTATATTATTAGTTGAATGATAACATTATTTTTCATTGAAGTTTCTTCCCACTTCCTTTGGTTCTTTAAATATCTTATAGGAGCAACTGGCAACACTTGGAGTATTAAAATATATCTCCATTTCATTTCGTCCTCAAATTTTCTTATAAATTCCTCTAATAATGTTTGTTGCGTTGAAATTTCTTTCAATCCACTGTGTCTTGAAATCATGCTATAAAGTTTTAGGGAGGTTTCCTTTTTTTTGTAATCAGAAAGACTTGTTTAATTTGTTTTCCTACCCTTGAAAATTTTGATTATAAAATCTGTTAATTGTTTTGTATCAAAAGTGCTTATAAACTCAATTGTTGGTAAACATTATAAAAGTTCCTCCTTTTCTTGATGTTTAATGTTGTTTATCTTTGTTATCACATGTTCTTTTAGCACTTTCTCACTATTATAGTTTCTAGAGATCTATAAAAAGTTATCTAATGCCATGTTATAACAATCCTTTTTAACCTTATGATACCAACCCAAGCTTCATTATGTTGATATATTTTCTTTTTTTGTTTCATCTTCTTGTATACGACTAGGGACATCTTATTGTAAGATGCTTGCCATTCAGTCATAAATATTTACTTGCTGTTCAATTTTCTATTTGGAAATTATAAGAATATTGAATAATTAAAACGTACTTAACACACCTGGGGTTCATGCGGACCTTATGATTTTCCATGGTCTCATAAGGCCCAGACGAATAAATATGAGGAGGAAATGTCTGTTAGTCAGCAAGTACGACATGAACGAGGCAACGTAAAATATCATGTGAAGTGACTTGTAAATTCGTTGTGAAATAAAGGAAGACATTTAACCATGAACAACAATTTCACAAGCGCCGAGCTCACGAAAAGGTTGCTTCTTCCGAAGACATCAGTTGTTGGTACAACGAGAAAGAGCAAAAGGCACATCCCTATGTTAGTGTTTGATCCGAATTCTAGAAGAAAATTCGTCACTCTTGTGCTTCGATGGAGAGTTGACGCATGCTAGCTATGTCCCGAAGAAGAATAGATCAGTCCTGTTGTCTTCTTCAATTCATCATGATAAGACAGTAATTCCCAAAAAGAACAAACCAGATATCACTATAACGTATAATAAAACTAAGGCGGATGTGAAATAAGTTGGATGATGAATACATTTGATCGTCTCTGCAGATTCTATTCGTGCAAAAGAAAAGCGAGGTGTTAACATATGGTTCTCTTTTTCAATCCAATTGATTATGCAGGAATTGCTTGGATTTCGCTTTCTTAGTCGAAGTTCCCACATAACGATGCTACCAGAACTCAAAAGAGCAGAACATTGGCCTCAATTGATAGAAAAGCCAATCCTAAGGATTCTTGAAAGTTCTCAGAGCTTATAAGTAAAGTCAAACAAGTTATCACTGTAATTGGCATCGTGAATTAAATTACAGGACGTCCTAGAACAACCCACGACAAGAAGGAGAGATGAATATGTAATTAAGGTAATACATCTTTCCTCGAATATTTGAAAAGCCTGTGTAACATATGTACTGGAGAATTCTAAAGTAAAGTATGAAGTATGTTCACTACAATGTACGTAAACAAAAGTGAAAGTGCATTACATACAAAATCTCACTAGAATGTATCGTACCACAAATGTATATATATAATGTTTGTGCAGCGGTGGACACTTCTAAATGGTACACCTTAGCCGTAAATCCCCATATGGCTGTACCATTTAGAAGTGTCCACCGCTGTAGCAACTATACCAAAAATAAAAGTAAACAACTGTATATAACAATATAATGAAAATGAATGTCAATTAAAAAGGTGACTACTAACAACATTAATGTAAAATACCCAAGATCCTGACATGTATTTTGTGAATATATTTTGTTTATTGTAAAACAAGGAAGCGATATTCAAACCGTTTAGGAAAATAAAAACTTATAAAGTAGACATCACACCACAATTATAGAAAGTTTTCCTATATGGAAATAACAAAATAAGGCATTTCATAAGAAGACCTGAGCTAAGCTCTACGCGACGACCATCTGAATCCCGGAAAGGGGTTTGCTGGTTGAGTACGGAGAGTGGACTGGGGATATATAATTAAGATCGCATAGTGAAAAACCATCGATTTGAGATTATCAAAGCTGAACTACCTGTGAGTATTACATCTACTTACGATATTGGATAGTCATAATAGTTAATTTTCTGTGTCCTTATGATTTAGTAGATTTTTATAGTTAAAACAATTTCGAGTCCTGATAGCGTGATGTCAAAAATATCCAAAAGAATTGATTATTTCATTTCTTATCCTAAGAAGATTAGTTAAATTCATCCTTGAGTTGATTAAATACACGATGTTACAAACTTCAAATGAGCTATGTTCTGCCTCCAAGTATAAAAACTTTCTAAGATCTAAGTCGTTCCAGTTAGAAATTTGTAGCACACGTTATAGCAGAAGCATCCTGTTTTATCCATTGATGAGTAAAAGTAAGATTCCAGACAACATTAATTAGATAATGGTCATTAACCACATATGTTACGATTTCGGGGCTCTCGCTAATTTTATAGGCTATTCAAGTTACATTAAATTAGATGCATCATGCTTGATTCGGATGCCTCATAAATACGTGAATGAAGGATACCATACCTATTTTAAATTATTTAGACGATAACATCAGTTTGTTACTTGAGTAAAAGGAGTTTCATGTTCTCCCTCTCTCTTGCTCATAGTATGCAGAAATTACAGACGTTAGTTGTTGTAATGCTATATTCTTGCAAAATTCATTTCCTCTTCTTACTAAAGAAACGGGCAATACATCAAAATTCTATCTGTCATATAAGAATTTGCTGCATTTACAAACTAATTATCAGTGTACTTTGCTTAGGTTACAATATTAGCCGGAAAGCTAAGGCTTACTTTCTGTTCGTATGGAGAACATGACTAATTCTTCCAGCAGTAATGCAGAACATTCAGACGAAAAATAAAGAACATAAGATACAAAAATCCCTATAAAAGTAAAAATCCCTCCACTAAAACGGAAATACACTAAGTCTAAGAAAATGCAGGGACAACCAGTGAAGGCCAGGGAGCTCAAAATTCTATTGTTAATGTGTACAACTCTCATTATCCTGTTCCGAAATTTAAACCACATAAAATCACGATATAGCAGCTCTTTGATGAATATGATGATTGTTTACGGTTAAATAATTGGACTGATAAGATAGCAAAACAAATGATAATCACTGTGTTTCCAGGGAAACTAAAAGAACAATTGTGAACTTCGTTAAAGAGAAAGAACATTACAGATGAGACAACCTATGCGAATTGTAAAGCTGAGATAATTAAATGTTTCAGAATGCTAGAGATAGTGTAGATTTTTCTCTACCGTACAGAATAGGATTAAGAAGAAAACATGAACCCATTCAGTCGTTTGTTTATATTTTGTCCATGGTAGACAAACATGCTGCGAATTTGACAGAAGAGCAGGTCATTACAATTATTACAGCGTTGTTGAAACTCTACTATATTCAACACCTAGGTTATGAGTCTTTTTACACTTTAGATGCGTTTATCCAGGCTCTCTATACATTAGAAGCAAATGATTGTAAAATTAGAAATAGGAAAAAGAGATAAATAGATGAACGCATTAAGAAAGAGTATAAGAACTGTAGAAAAAGGGAATGTACTTATAAAAGTAAACGACATAAAAGTAAAAATAATACAAAAAATTGAACTAAGAGATAAAGACGTTCATAAAGTAATTTTGATCAAGAAAAATCTTATAATAAGTAAAGGAATAAATTCAAATATTGTGAAAACAGAAATATCTTTCAACCTTATGCCGGTTAGGCTAAAGGACACGGTGATGATGAGTAACGAATGAAATGGTGGAATGAAGAAAGTGGGAGGAAACGGGAGAACCCCGAACTTCATACCGGGGTGCTTGCGAGATGATTACTCTGAGTATCCCATAAGCCCGCACCTCAATGTAACATTAGCATGGAGTCCACACACTCAAGGGATTCTGGATGAAAGAAAACCATTTCCATCGACAGAAATTCATGGTCACAAAAAAGATGAATAGTAAATAAAAGAATCTCGCGAACCAAAGAGATAAATTCCTACCAACCCAAAAGTAAATGTACCAAAGCAAATGTGTTAATTTTTGTTTATATTTGTGTTTTGCTATTTTAAATTTCTTATATTTTATTAGTTATGTTACCATTCTTATTTACTTTTTGAATATTCAAAGACTTGGACACTGGGCGCAAACAACAGCAAATAGGCATGTGTGCACGTCCACCGCAGACATAGAAAGTTGCTCACGGACCACCCATTTCTGTAGAACCATTAAGATTACATATAATCCTGCTGGTGCGCATGAGCTTCACTTTCCCGTCCTATGGTCCCGGTCTATGCACCTTCCAAATCACAAAACTCCAAATATTTGAAACATTCCATAGCAAGGTTAGCATCCAGAGAAAGCAGTATACTTCCGAGGCTAATCATTATATGGTGATCGAATGAGGTACCAAATGCCAGGTTATCGGCTCGGCATAACTCCCAGTCTGGAGTATTAGTGGCTGACTCCAGTTCCGAAGAACTAGGGGATGAGGCGCCAGATCCCACCGCTGGATTGGAAATAAGAAATGCATACCGGCTTGGCAACACTGCATTACTTACAGTCCTTCATGGTAATGTTTTTCGATGACTCCATTCTATGAATAATGTTAGTAAACTTTCTCATAGATTGCTAAACTACATTCAAAGTTCTTGATACACGTCTGAAACTTCTGCTATTTATTGGTTCATTTTTTCAATTCTTTATTATGCCACAATTTAATTATTTATGGCCAATGACATTTACAACTTTGCACTGTGTTACACTTTCGAAGGGATAATCTAAATCTTTTATCCAAAACCCATTTTAAATTGGGAAGCATTCCTGGTTAGATTGAACATTGAAATCCCTCATGACTATAATGTCAGCGTAATTGCCTTTGGTGTGGGAAACACTGGATCGATTTTTTTGACAGCTCATATGGTTAGAATCACAAGTAGCCTATATTGTCTCGGTGATGAACATGACATAAATTCACATATACCAACCAAATTGAAAATTCGCTAATATAAAAATAAAACAAAATTGAAATGCACTTCGTGTCACTCAGTGTAGTCGGAAATCTAAAATTTTGAAAACGATATTGTACAACGTCTTTTATTTACTGTCCCAGCCTTCGATTATATACATAGAAAGTAACAAGTTCCTTTGTTGTTTAATAAAATATAAAAGCAGTTTTAATTTCTACTACTTTCACTCTTCTTACTTGCATCATTTCTTACCTCTATAATTTCTTTTGGATCTACGTTGAAGTCAGGATTAACCTTTCATTTGAGCTGACAGTTATGTCATTTTCACTGCACGTTGTACGGTAGAATATTGAAAATTACACCTTTGTAGTTTTCAATATAATTTTGCATAGATTTCAGAATTCACTGAACAAAAATTACTTTCATTATTGACCTTGATATAACTTCTAGCGGTGAAATAAAAACCACACTAGTTAGCTTATTTTTCAGCACATAAACTACAAGATTATAATAGAGGGCACATTAAAAATTATATAGTTTCATTAATATTTTAAATTACTTTGTACATTATCTAAGAACCACAATTTATGTAAATTATTCTATGTACTAAAATGATATATTTTAAAAGGGACCGCGGTGGCTCAGTGGTAGAGCGTTGACCTCTAGTGCTTGGGGTCCCTGGTTCGATCCCAGCCTCGGCAAAGTGAACTTTGTGTTGGACAAGCACCGTGTGCGTGGGTTTTCTCGGGGTTCTCCCGTTTCCTCCCACTTTCTTCATTCCACCATTTCATTCATTACTCATCATCACCGTCTCCTTTAGCCTAACCGGCATAACCGTGGGACGTAAAAGATTTAATTTCATTTTGATATATTTTAAAGATTTCTATATTCTAAAAAATATCCGCCCAACAAAAGAGTGATATTTTCTTTAAGTAGTAGTATTTTCTTTAAGTAGGAACCCGTGTCCGTTTGTTCCTCCGCCACTTTTTTTGATCTTTAGGCAATGTCCTTTTCTTCTTCATGCTATGTTATGTTTACAGTTAGAGAGGAGTAAGCTTGCGAAGAATAATTGGCAGTTACATATCTTGCAAATTAGTCTTCAAATAACTCACATTATACGTCACAATAATTACTCTGAAACAATTTGAATGCCAAAAATGTTGTGGGTTGCGATGCGTGGTAAAGTAATTATAATTATAACAAAATAGTTCTAAAATTTTAATTGATTTTACCGAAACAAAACAATTTGGTAAAGAAAATTGTGACGACGAGACGGTAACTGTGTCCATCACTTGCCAATTTCGTACGATGTTACTGCGCTACAAGACCTTAGAAAACTCATAATTAGAAAAACAAGTACGTTGGCTAACTACATTTTGCTTAAAATATCCCGAAATATAATATTCTTGAATGTCTTAGTAGAATCTAAGGAATTACAAAATGAAAGAAAGGAAGAAAAGAAAAGAAAAAGAAAGGTAGAAAAAAAGAAAAGAAAAAGAAAAGAATAGCAACATCTGCCATATTTTCTTCTACCTATTCTGTGGGGATCGACATTGAAACGTCATCCTCAACTGGAGAAAGGTTTCTGTATTGAAGAAGAAAAAACTGAGTAATTCAATTAATCATCAACTCTTCATAAAGGCAGTAGTGTCTGGACAGTCATGCATAAAATATTTTGTATTAGCTGGAAAGTGTTTATCGCAATGGGTTTTTACCCAAATAATGCAGGTTCGAATACCCGCATGTCTGAAATTTTTAACATGTTTCATCTTCAATTTAATTTCATATTTAGTGCGATAAGCAAATTTTTATAGTCTGAAGAAGGAATGTGATATTCCAATGATGAGAATGCTGGGAATTAGAATAGGTCGATGAATGCAAATGGAAGTTTTCGATTTATTTTCTTTATTTGTTACAAATTTCATAATTGCAGTTAATTTCAACAATGTTCTAACTTATGTATGATCTTTATAGTAGTTTAGTAAATTTTCTGTCTTTCCACTTGCAACATGTGAAGTAATTTATTATACACGCATATAATTACAATATCATTAATATATGTTACTCATTGTTCAACATGCCCCAATAATAATGAACGTTAACACGTTGAACTTTACCGTGCGTTAAATACATACCGAAATAATAATTCGATTTTCTATAGGCTTACTAACGTAGTGTTCTGCAAGAAATGTTAGCTGTAGGTTGGGTTGAATTTGTTGAGCTGTCTGTGATACCTGGAAATAAATTGAACCCTAACTCATGGAGTTAAAGCTGTCAGTGAGAGAATACCATTACTGTTGACTTACAACGTTAATACAAAGGTTAGCCAAACAACGACTACATATCTTCGGAATGTTTCGAATGAACACTTCACACAAAGGAGAATTATCGCCCTAACTACTCATCTACGAAATATATCTAATGACGTTTAACAATCAGACAAAGTATATATAAAACATGTACATGAGTTATTAATACATTTCCAGAAGGATAATATTATAATGGAATGTCATATGTTATTCAGTTCAAAGAAAACTGTGGAAAGGTGCTAAAGCACTTATTATATTTTACTTTAAAGTATTTATTATCTATTTTATCTATGTTTGTATTTAAAATAACATCATTAGCAGCACATGCTATAAACTCAGTCAAAGAAGGAGCGAAATCTGAATTGTTTTTATAAAGTATTGTTATACAATAATTGGTCAAATGTAACTTGTATGTACTAAATACTTTGTACAAAGGTATGGTTATAATCTCAAATTACCTGTGTAACATTATAAAAGAAGAGAGTATTGCAATTTACTTACACTTCATTGTATAAAAATCCAATCTCATTCTGAAGACAAGACAAGTAGCACCTGCAGTTCAATCCATATTCTCTTGGTTCAAACGTATTCACAGGTTCCAATTTATCTTTAAAAAAACGTTGTATCATATAAGAGAAACATCGAGTTTAAAAAAAACAACTAAAATCTGTTTTATTTAATTTGTCTGTAACTTGAGACGACACTATACTTTGAACCAAAGTTATGAACTACCATGAATTAAAATTACCTTTATTTCTATTTCCTTCTAGTAATGGAAACATTTAATCACATTAACATTATTATCATCATAGGTATTCTGCCCTTATTGGAAAGTCACTTACCTCAACCGAGAGGCTTCCATGGTCCACGTTCTTCGCCTAACCTCTTTTTTCCTCACTTACGATCTTTCGATTGTGAAATTGCCGAATAATTCTATTCTCATTCGCCCCATCCCCTTCTTTTGTACTGAAATACTCTCTAGAATACCTTTCATGACATAGTGCATTGTTAGGCAATGTTTCAACCAATATTTCTTTCTCTGCTTAATAATTTCTAAAAAGGTTCTTTCCTCCTCCACCATTTTCATCACAATCTCTTTCGTTTTCCCAAATCATTAACTCCATTCTTTTTGAAATCCACATTTCGAAATGTTCAGTCCTGTTTCACAATTTTTAACAACGTTTATGCTCCATACAGTATACATGAATCGTTTTGTGAATCTTTATCAACTCTTTACTAAAGGTCGCTGAAAACAGACCTTTTTCTCATAAAGACTTTTTTTTTTACTAAGCTTGTTTGTATTTCATACTATTAGAATTTCATACTAACTGAATATTCGAAAATTGGTACGTCCTTTATTTTTTTCCTCTCCTATTTCTATATTTGACACTGAAAACACCAATATTTCTATATTTGGTTTTCGTTTCAAATACCATAGCTTTTGTCTTTATAACACTTATCTTTATCTGAAATACTTCACAGAACTCTCTCAACTTTTGTACTTTTTTACTGATTTTCTTAAAAGATTCCGCTTAAAGAGCCATATTACTTACACGCTATATATATTTAATAATTCTACCTCCTGCCCGAAACACTGCCTTGATTATGTAGGCTTTTTTCACCATTTTTGTAGATGAAAATTAAATAATGTTGGGTAGAGACAGCATCCGTGTCAAACTCCCCTTCCAATTGTATTTTCTTCTGTTATTTCTTTTTCTATTGTAACATTTACTTGTTGGCTCATATAAAAGTTTTATATTAGTATTCGATTCTCCCTTTCCAATCCAACCATCTGTGGAACTCATAACATGAATTCCCAGTTCACGCTGTCAAAAACCGTTTTTAAATAAGTACAATATACTCTCTTTCTCTTTATAAATATTTCACATTTCACCCTTGATGAACCACTTGGATCCCTTTTCCTCTTAACTCTACTGAACCCGAACTGATTCTCCTCAGCTTTTTCATTTGTTCTACAACACAACCTTATGCTAAGTATTCGAAAGAAAAATTTTCCTTCATGCAATATGAAACTAATGGTTTTATAATGGTCAAATCTCTCTGGGTTCGATTTCTAAGCCATAAACATCATGATCGTTTCCATCAACTTTTTGAGCCATTCTTCCGCTCTCATATATATCATTGCAGAGTGCGAACAATCCTTTCTTGCCCTCATCTCTAATATTATTAATGAATTCGATTGTTGCATTATCTATTCCACTTCCATTTCCATTCTTAATTTCGGATACAGCATTTTCAAATTCATCTTGAGGACTTTCAATCCCTTCATCGTCCTCGATTACTTCAGTTTCTATCCTGACTCTCATATAAGTCGATGACATTTTCTTATATTTTTCCTAAAACTTCACGTACCTTGCGGACAATCTTCCCATTATTATTTTCCACAGTCATTGTAATAACTCCTTGTTTCCTCTAAAGTTCCATATACCCTACTTTCTTGTACATTTCCTAATATTTCAGAACACCGAATGTGAAAAACAATAGTACGAAATTTGCCATGTTCCTCTTCCCGAACAAAAGAGCTGAGCCTACGCGAATTCAAATATATATATATGCTGTTAATGAACTATACCGACAAACTGTAGGAGGTGTTTCCTCTCATTAAAGTTAGAGAAAATGTTCATATGAACCTATGGCGAAATGTTCATAGTTTCGGAGCTAGGGCTGTCCAGCATCGCGAAAAAGCCAAATTTCCAGTGAACCTACTTCGATTTTCAGAATCTGTGGATGGTGGGCCTTATAAGCATAAAGGAACTCACACATACACAATCCAAACTTGTATATTTCATTCATTTTCAATAGGCACGTAAGGTATTCCCCGCAGAATGTAATTCTCAGATATGCTCTCAATAGTGTTTCCCGATATACCCTGATTTCAAAGTGTGTACAAAGTAGGAAGGATGTAAGCCTTAACAGCAATGGACACCCAATTCTTTGGAGGGAATTCGGAAGTGTTAGGAACCTGCAGTTCCATGTATTTTCGTGTTTGGAATAACGAAACATGTATGATACATTTGCTATGATACATGTATAAAATTATACGTACATCTACTAGTGAAATGTCAACAATTGTTCGTTTGTTTACAGAAATTGTTCCCTTTACCCCCAGAAGAGGAATCACCGGCACACCTTTAACACTCCACACTAATAAGAAGAGCAGTCATGTGAATTGCAAGATGAATTTTAAAATGAATGTACACGAGAATGAATAAAGAATATGTTGTTAAAAGTAAACCATGCTGTTTGAAAGAATCCTGTATTATATTTTGCATTACGAAATTCGAATTCTTTGTAGTAATTTGAGTTAATTATCACGATCTATATAAATGATGAATATTCGTCACATAAGGATCAAATACGAGTTAAAAGTAAATTGTAGAAAAGTAGAATTTTTTCTCTTTGTTCCTCGAAAAAGCAAGTATCATTTGTGTCTTGAGCGTTCTATGAAAGAAACTTCATGACAAATATTCTATCCTGTACGATAAATAAACCAGAAAACGTAATTGTTATTATATATAGTATGAAACTTATATCATTTTCAAATACGGTTACTAAAGAACCACTAGATATGAACTACACATGCATGTGTATTCAAACAACCGAACACAGTTTGCTTATACGAATGAAATCTCGGAGGCCAGTGTTTCTAACTACAAATATAAGAAAAATTTAGTATATCTTACATAATTCCATTTTTTTAAAAGAAATTTCTGTTGCAAGTCTACCAATGCTTGAAGAATAAAACAAATGAAATGAAAGTTACTAATATTATAAACCAAGAAATATGCAATAACAGTTTAGTATTTGATACTACTTACAATATATAACGTTAATAACCAAATTACATTATTATAATTAGCAGTTAGTCATAATAGTATATTAGGTAGCTATAGGAGTGTAAATAGTACTTTATATTTAAATATGATAGAGAAATATTTTTTAATTTATGGACTCAAATTATTAGTAACGTTGCAAATTAAGTTACAGTCAGCAGGTATGTATACGTTTACGGTACCAATATTCATTTATTTATTTTTCATTAATATCAGAATAAGCAATATTAACTAACTTATTTTTAATTTTATTCCTTCTTTTACCCTATACTTACTAAGTATTTTTTAATTTCATATAACTATTCCATTCTGTACATTTCTTTCAATTTATTAATCATAACAATCATATTCCCCGTACTTTTCTAATGATTCGTAGGTCTTATTGTTTTTTCATATGCTATCTTCCTTATAGAGGTTTCGTTAAACACACCACAGTATATCAATAATAGATAGCGCGAAGTTGATTTATGAAACGGTTGAAGCTATTCCGAATCTGAAAATAAGTTTAACGCGTATGCGTTATCTGTAACAACGGATAATTATATATTACTTCTAATTAATTGTACTACTTATAAAAAATAAAGAAACATTTGATTTTACAACTTCTGTTAATCATTACACTTTATAGCCAACTTGGTATGGCTTGAATTAGGGTACCATCTCCTATCATTCTTACACATTCTCACATTGGCTAAAATCAAATATTGTGCTAGTAGTTACGTCACAGCTCATATTTTGAGATATACCACCAATGGTTATTTCAACGATGCTATTAGCTTTTTCACAAATTTTTACCATCAACTTACTACATGAAATTTTGTTATATATAATTTTCCATTTATAGTCATGATCTCAAGTATAGGATTTTGATAAGATGATAAAGAAATTCTTTATTGACAAAAGGCAGTCTTCTCACTCAGTCATTTTCATAGTGGTTCTTTACAGAGCAAAACAAATTTTAATTTTGGTTACAATACATTATAACGTGCTTTGAAATCCGGCCAATGTCTATGTTTTCTTTATTTTACCAATTTATATAATTTATCAATTCTGTTCGAAGAGATGATTATAGTATCTTTACTGATATATTTAAAAAAAATTCCTTCGAATATGTCCTTGCATTCTTCATAAAAATAGTTATTACATATAAAATATATGTTGTAAGTTAAGTGTTTCTTAACTTGTTATACTCTAGTAATTGTGTAAGAAAATTTGGCATCCAGTTTATCTATACTATTACCAATGCCTCACACGGAGTGTTTCCCAGGCAAAGTAATATTGTTTTAAATATGTATGAACTTATAAAGCACAAACAATATATCTGGTGCACACTGAGAAACATGTTACGTCAATCTTCAGAGATTTTACCAAGGACATGCAATGTTGAACAACATGAGTGCCGTCGATGAAAAGTAGAAACTAACTAGAACCTTACCAATACTCCAGGAAAACACCAGTGGGATCGTTTACACTAGGAAACAGATTATTTTATGAGCTTTTCATCGTTAGATAGTTCTCTGTTTGGACTCACTTCTAGCGCTTGATATTCTGAACGTTCCTCATCGAAGGATATAAACCGTTCGTATTGTAGTCACTACTTTTAGGACATTGAGCAGTTTGTATTTGCAGTTGATATTTCGGTAATATTAGTTTAATGGTGTTTGTTATACTCTTATACATTGTTTATACACGTTGGTCCTGTAATTGAAATATGGCTGCCCAGAGTCAGTTTTTTGTTTACTTCCTTTCTCGAAAAAGAAATTGCAGAAATGAAATGGCATGTATCAAAAGTCAGGACCCATAGGTCAAGCACAGATAGAAGTAATGCTGCAATTTCATAATGATACACGTGACTAGAAAAAATGACACTGTTAAACAGAAATAATAACTAACACTAAAGTCACTGATACTCATGAAGGCCTGCCTGACGTGCTAGAAGGAGGAAACTAGACCTTAGAGTAGTATGTGGTCACAACGGAAACAATGTGGTGTGTGCTCAGGTGTTTGGTAATGAGTTGTAATGGCATGGAGTACCATTCCTCCACCAGATATGCTCACAACTAGTGGATGAGCCTTGTTGCATCTTAATGTGCTGCAGTATGTCTCTTTATAGCATAGTACATGATCGATAGGGTTCATGTAGGGGAAACAACAAGCTAGTCTATTCGCCGAATATTCTCTTGTGCTCAGAACTCTGCCAACTGTGCTGTTCATTGCGGTATTATGAGGTAGTATTATCATCCATTAGTCGGACCCAGCTGAATCTCTGAAAAGGAGTCAGTCAGGAGTGCTGAAGGAGTCAGTTGTCCAGCAAGGAGCCGGTTGAATAATATTGCCCAGCGAGTGTTGTGCTAATAAAAAGTTAGAGATCGGTACAGGCATCCAACGTTATGCCTGAGCAGGAAAGAACTCTTACACTGACAGAACAATTATGCTTGACAATGTCCCTAGGCATATTACGTTTCAAATCTCTCGCGAGACGCATGCACGATCAGAATCACTACTACTACTGAATCTGCTCTTATTCGAGAGTCCGTCCTCGGTTCAGTCCATACCTTAACCAACGCAAACGGTGCCGCCGATGTACGGGAGTCAACTGAGCTTAGTGGTTGTCGGACAAGGATGTCCCCATGCAGTTGACGTATCACCTTGAGCATAAAATTTTACCTCTAGCAGTACTTGTTAATTCTTCCTTGTTGTAGAACGTAAGATGGTCATGTATTGTAGTTGATTGTGGGCGACCACCACCTCTGCTTCGCACAACATTGAATAGAGTGTGAACAGCTTCCCATGTTTGTGAAAAAAATGTTGTGGGCAATGACATTTTTGAGCGATATTTATATTCTTAAGTTTCTGATGATTTTCCCCAAAGTGAAGTTATCGAAATGTTGTCTAACATATTGTGAGTAAAATCACCACAATGCACCCTAACTGCGCTGCAACTGCTTTTTATTCAACTGCTTCTTACCTGGAGCAGACGCATTCGAACTACGGTATCGCTTATGTTATACAATACTACACCTTTTCCCTTGTGTAGATATAAGAAACTTTTACGAAAATTCTGCGGGTGTTTCATTCATTTCCACCGAGTACGTAACATTTTATATTACCTTATCTATCTCGTTCGTACGTATATATTGAACAAGTACATGTAGTACCCTCAAATATGTTGTTTAATTGTAAGCAAGGAACATAAAGTTTTCATTAAAAATTTGAATTTGCTATTTGTGAGTGTGATACAAACGTTGCATAGGAATATATAAATGTGTATGAACATGATAAAAACAATTAGAGTCTATGTTAGAATTATTTATAAATACGTAACTGCTACTTCAATTACCTTGAATGCTATTTATGCATTTCTTCCCTGCATTATTGCATAAAACCTGAGGTCCTATAAAGTAAAACGAATATATTTAAATTATTAATGTCAGTAGACCGATTAAGATTTTTTTTTATTATTTCAGTACTTAATTTATCAAGCTTTAATCTAAACCATTTTATTTTGCAATAATACTACTACTAAATGTATACAGGAATGTTACAAATGATACACAAATTACAACATCCACCGATAATCCTGAATGACACTCAGGTGTATAATGGTAAACGAATAGGATGAGAAACTAAAAAAATTTTATTCATCTAAATTGTTTTCTCCTCGGAGGTTTTCAAATGTTGCCCTGAACAAGAAGGCTTAGAATTTCCGACAGATCGAATATTCCATTGAAGAAAGAATTGATTTTTTCTTGAGAACGTGTTTTTATTAAGTCTACTTGGGTTATAAGCAAGGTGAAGTTATTGACAACCGGGTTAGAATATTCTAATGATTTTATAATGCGTAATTGTCTAAAGTGATGCTGAGAATACATTCGGTTTTGGGCTCTGAAATATGTTAACACACCCGGAAGATATCATTCACATACCATAATGTGTAGGATACGAAAATTCTTAACGAAACCAGTTCTGATTTTCTGTGAAAGTGTGGTTTCACTGTACAAGTATGATAGAAGACAAATTCTGGGATGTTTGATTGCACAGTTGCAGGTGACACATGCATTCTTGGTTATACTAGTTTTAAAAAATAAACAAGAATTTTGTATATTTGTCGTGAGATCTGAATAACTTATTTTCACTATGAAATCACATACGTCTTTATGTAACCATATTAATTCTCCAGTAGCAAACTTTTACATTAATTTTGAAAATCTATTGCAAATGTGAAAGCTTGTTTCATCACTTGTTTTCATTACAGTCATCAAACGATTTATGGGGATTACATTTATTTAATGAAGTCTTGCAATTTTTTTTTAATCGGCAAGAATTTAATTTCAAATCATTATACATAATCTACCACGAGATAGTATAGGATGCAGAAAGATAAAATCCTTTGAGAGCTCGAATTTGGACTTTTGTGGACTTAATCACAAGGATATCCGTACATATTGCGCCTTTCTTGGGACGACGTGAAATTTAAGTAGTATCCTTGAGTCATTTTGTGTTTTATAACGTGTGACAGCATTCAATGATCGAAAGTTCATAAGCAACCGGGTTGAAAAGCACAAACATGTATCAGACATTGAAAAGAGCCAAAAATGAGTCTAAAATAATACACTTTAAATCATGACTGTTTAACATATCATTGGCGTCTATCACAAAAGTAGAATATTGAGTTATTATAAGAAGGACCACCATGAAACTGAAACGCTCTGGGCATGTTTCACAATCAGTACAATCAAGTTAAAACTTACAAAGTAAATGGTTTATAAGCATATCCAGCGATTACTAGATAATACTTATTACTACAGAGATCCTCATGATCTTGTGATAGGAACGTAAAAGCGAGAAATACACTACAAATGTAAGAGTGAGAAATAAAATTTCGAATGTGACCTGAAGTCCTGCACTGCTTTTTGTTGAACCTCATACAAAGCACATTGAAGTTCACATACAAGCCCCTATCACAACAACGAATAGCTGAAATGTGTATGCGTATGCAAGATGGCGGGAGAAGTACGTAGTTGCATAACCGTACAAGAAAGAAGCGTAATTTCGACAGGTTTATTCAAAGGATGTTTCGAGAAAGCAGAATGGCCAGTCCGACAGTGGGGTAGGGACATACAACGCTCTACATAGAGTCGACAGTTGTGTAATTAAAAAGCGCTAATAGGGAGGTGATGCAACATTCACGATAGAACAACCGAAACCGGTACCGGTGCCAGTACTCGTAGAAGACAAGCTGCAGCTGATTACTACAATTGCAACACAAATAAAAATCATGAGCTGAGTAAAGGGATTCACACAGCACGGAAAGATACCGAGGCACAGTAAGTTTGAACTAACAACCAATATTCAACGTGTGATTCTGCGCAAAGCACTTAATAATACTAATACTAATACTACTACTACTACTGATAATAATAATAATAATAAGAAGAAGAAGAAGAAGGAGGAGGAGATGAACACGGTGAGGAATACGACTAAAAATAATGTATTATTGTATTAGTATTTAGTATTAGTGTTAGTATTAGCACCGTCACTACCAGGATTGTACTAGCTACCTGTTGTCTCAAATGGAACTACATCAAACTACAATGACTTCCCTAAATATTACAGATACATATGTAGAATATGTCATGTGCCTTTCAATGTTCTGTGCGCATGCGTAAAAAGATTCATCGAGACACTGAGCATGTGTGTTGAAACTGTCCTCCATGAGCAGCATTGCACAAATGACATCGGTTAATAACAGACTGCCTGGTACGGCCAAATACTTCCGGTGTATCGGAAATTCGCCCCGCAGCAATCGAAATACGACCCACGAGTTCTTGGGCTGTTGGCACAGGTATTTCATTTCACCTCAGAGAAAGATGTCTATGGGTGTGAGATCTGCCGAGTGAGGTGGTCATAATACTGGACCACCGCTACCAAGCCATAAGATTCATGCAGGAATATCCTCACACGTTGGTTAAAAATGAGCAGGCGCGCTGTCATGTTGGAACCAGACGCGCTGCCTCAATGCCAAGAGTACATCCTCGAGAAGTAGAGTTAAGACCTCATGCAAAAGGGTAAGATAATTGCAGCCAGTCAGACGATTAGGTAAGATGTACGGTCCAATCAGGTAGTCATGTATGATACCACAACAGACATTTACAGAAAACCTGTGCTGATGCTGCTGCACAAGAGTTGCATGAGAATGATCTCAGCCCATACATGACTACTGTGGCCGGTTAGTACGCCTGCTATGGTGAATATACACTCGTCCGTCCATAAAATAACGGTTTGAAAGTCTGGCTCAACAATAGTGCGCTGCAGAAACCATTGGCAGAAGTCCACACGCGGTTGAAAGTCTGCAGGGGATAAGTCATGAACTTTTGAAACTTAAAAGGGCGTATTCGTTCCTCGTGCACAACCTGCCACACAGTCGTATGACTTGTCTTTAGCACCTGACCTACGGAGCTCGTGCTGGTTTCAGGATGAGACGTAAATGCTTCCAGCACGTTTTTCTCAAATGCAATAGTTCACACACTTCGATTTCCTCCTACTTCTTCTCGGGGTTTCTGTAGTGATCCTGTGTCTCGACGTCGGAGATCGATGGTTTGAAAGAAGACGTGCGACGGTAATATCCTATTCGGGAACCGTTCTTCATAAACACGCCTTGCCTCCCGGCTGTTACTTCTCGCCTCGCCATATATGAGATGCATATCAGAAAGCTCACAAGGGACATCAACAGAGTTGTGATGTGGTTATTAGAGATTACTGCAGAAGTCCCTTACTAACCCTTGTAACCGGAACGTTAATGAAAGAACAACCATGAAGATACGTAAAGCCTAGGAGGAAGTTGTATGGTAGGTATGACCTTGACGGCAGCCATCTTGGTGTCCGCCAATTTGAATTATGGTCAAGTTTTTTAAATAGGAATAGGGTAATATGATACATAATTTCAGGATAGAATTTAATCAGGAAGACAATGGTGAAGCTAGTTTTGAGATACACCCATTTGGGGAAAAGTTACAGCTATTTAATTGTCCACTTACTACATGCAAAAGTCCCTTACCTCCGCTTCTTACCCGCGTATTAATAATAATAAGTGGATAAAAGCTCGAGTAATACATATTATGCCTAGAGGGAAGTGATAGAGTAAGGGTAACCTTGACGGCAGCCATCTTGAAATCCGCCATTTTAACATAAAGTGAAATTCGAAAAATGAAACCCATAGCATGTGACATCTCATTTTAATAGTAAATTTTCCCAAAAAGGCATTTGTATACTTATTTCTGTTCTATAGTTAACCAGTATGAATTTAGGACTGCTTCTAATGTGCACCCAAACGTCTATTATTCGATCTTTCGAGTTGGCAACACTCCTAATTTTCACCGCATGTTTTAAGATTCCAACTGGCACTTTGCAATTGTTCCCATGGGTCATGTTTTATAAATTTATTACATTTTTAAGAGTCGCGAGTGTCAGTTCGTGAATAGTGTTGGGATAAGCATTCAGTAATCTTTCTGAATTTTGAAGACCTGCAATATAATTATTTATCTTAAACGAGAATACATGAAAAACCTATGGACCTATGTGACGTAAAGAAATGCAAATGAAATTATAACAAATTGGTGATATCCGAACACAAAATTATCAGGAAATGTAGCATACAAGTTGAGCAAACGACAAACAATAAGATATTTTTTTATAAATACAACTTTAAAGGAACAGTAGCAATGATAGAAAATATCATAGAGGCATAATATGACTGTTCCCAGAACATTATTTGTACAATGAACATAATATGAAAATAGGTACTTTTTTATAAAGAGGTAAAACTTAATTGAGTTCCCGATCAATACTGATTATAATTCTTAAAAAAGCATGAATCATCCACAACAATCGCTAGAAAACTAATGACTTTTTTGTCTGTCATTTATTAACCCTATTTACCAAATCTTTCCCAGAGTTATTTCAATATGTTAGGACACCTGAATGAAGCGATGGGAAGTAAGGATTTCAAAAGTGATGAATAGGTGAAAGATACAGTAGACCAGTTGCTACAATCTCGACTAAAGGATTTTACCAAGTTGGCATTCATGCACTTTTCTGAAGTGGTGGATTATTTGTGGTGATCGTCAAAGAGACTACGTCGAAAAATAAGAGGTAAGGTTTCCTTTTCATTGCTACATTCTAAAGTGTATTTCTTGTTTAAACTTCTTCTTTGATGCTCCCTCATATATGAAAACATACCTTTCAAATGGTTCAGCCGAGTTTACGTGATTCGATGATTCACAATGTTTTGCTGAAATGTTCGTTTTTCGTTCCGACAGATTAAGTTAATGGAAAATATAATAGTCTTTTTCCTCTTAGGATAGTCTAGGTTAATGAAAAATAGTATTATGCTCTTCACTCCAAGTTGATGTTTTTGAATAAAATAGTGGGGATACGGACAAAATCTCGCGGCCAAAACCTCGCGGGACAAAATCTCGCCGGGCCAAAACCTCGCGTGGCCAAAACCTCGTCGCCCAAAACCTCGCGGGACAAAATCTCGCCGGGCCAAAACCTCGCATGGTCAAAACCTCGCCGGGCCAAAACCTCGCGTTGCCAAAACTTCGCCGGGCCAAAACCTCGTCACCCAAAACCTCGCGTGGCCAAAACCTCGCCGCGAATGAAAGTTTTCTTTAAAATTTACCCAATGAGTTTCTTAATATGCAATTCCACATTACAAATAATAATAATAATAATAATAATAATAATAATAATAATAATAATAATAATAATAATAATAATAATAAGAAGAAGAAGAAGAAGAAGAAGAAGAAGAAGAAGATACAAAAAACATCGTGTGCATGGGCTTTTTCGGGTTATTCTCGTTTCCTCCCACTTTCTTTATTCGATCATTTCCTTCATCCTGGTCATCTACGTCTCCTTTAACCTACAGGACATAATCAAGGGACCTCGTAAAAACTCATATATTATTTCATACTTTCATAAATATTATTAGATTTTTGTTGAAATTTTAAGTTTTTGGATTCTCCAAAGTTCACGAAACTAACCCTGTTAGTTGTCATTGCTTTCCTTATGCAGATTTTCTTTCCCTATAACCAGTTTAAAAACATCCTGTCGCCCTATCTTCACATGAAATTTTCTAATACAGAAATAGAATTTTCATATGGTATCGCGGGACTTGGTCAAATACCCGTGATACTTTTTCTGAAACAGCGTCTTTTATACCGTCATCCTTATCATCTGTTGGAACATTTACATTTTGGTCAGGCGAGATTTTGGGTATGGCGATATTTTGGGGCGCGAGGTTTTGGCCCGGCGAGATTTTGGCCCGCGAGTTTTTGGCCCCGCGAGATTTTGCTCCGCGAGGTTTTGGGCTGCGAGGTTTTTAAAAAATATAACTATATATATATATATATATATATATATATACAGAGATTTAATATAAAACAATATTTTACATATTTTCCACGTAAAGGGAGGTAATTATTTGGTAGTAAACTGATAAAGATTTCTAGCGAATATTATATGGAATTTTGTTATTCTGTTTGTCTGTTTTCTCTCAATCATTTTCTAATAATTTCCTTTAATTATTTCATGGATATTCCCTACCCTAAAGAGCATAAACGTAAAACGTATAAACAGAAATTTCATTCCTGTTAATTTTAATGTGACAAATTGAATGTCTTGTATAGATTAATCGGTTGTAACTTAATGCTTCTTTATAGTACCAAAGGTACTGAGATTGGAGCTATTGATTAACATCTGATCCAAGTTAATATTCGAGTTTGTATTCGATTGAAAATCTCCGACTACAAATCGAACTCTTACATATTCATAGACATTTTGTGCTAGAAATTCAGAAGGGTGGGTAAGTTTATTAAATGGGTTTATAATATACTTCGTGATTCTTCCCAGAAATATTTTTGTGGACAAATATCATTTTCGAGATTCTTTTGTATTCTATTATTCTTTTATTCCACCATGTCATTCATTATTATCACCATAGTTCCTATAGCATTGGTGTATAATCGTGGAATATTAAACTAAAATATACACTTTCTAGAAGATATTAATATTTCCAGTCGAGAAGCATAATGGAATAAGGTTCGAGGCTCGGAAAAGCTATTTGGAGATCGCTTTTAGAAATACATGAAGAAACAAGTTTAAATGTCAATTTCGTTAAACGGTAAGAATGGTTTGATTTCAAGTTCAAGAAAGAGTTTTTACTTGGTATGAATTTCCAACAAATGTAATAATGTGTTCCTCTTAAATAGCTCATTTCGGGTAATGAAATCGAGTAACAATTTACATGAACTTAGGAGACCTGCTGCTCTGGGGTACAGAAAACAGATGTTCTGATGTAAAAGGTTATCTACGAGCGATCATTGGTTAAGTGGAAGTTTAGTGAGGATCTAATTTTGTTTCTAGAGCGAAAATACATTTGGATAAACTTTGAAAATGTTGTGGGAAGCTTGCGATGAGAATGTATGAGCGAAACGTCCAGTTACCACAGTTTGAAATCAGGGAAAATAATTATCCAAGTTAAGGAAAAACCTGAATTATCATGAACATCAAAGCGATAATGTTCACAGTTAATATGTGCTCTATATTTTAGGATAAAATCGTTATGTGCCCGTCCACAAAGATGATGACGAAAGATATTTCAGTAGATCCTCCTGTCTTAGGAACTTAGTTCATCCTATCTTGGAAATCTTATTTTTCTGGCAATATGTTTCACATTTGTTAACAAAGGAACAAAAAGAAACACGCCTGGAAATATGTGAGGACTTATTAAATCATGCAATTAAAAACGATAGCATCTTTAAAAAAACATTAAAAGTATCGAGGTTTCGTTCCATTGATATTACAATAGAGCAAAGGCACATTCAATACAATGACTGTAAAGATCTTCTGTAAATCCCAAAACAGCACGTTAACGTAGATTAATCGTTGAAATAATATTTTTTTAAACTTGCGGTGCTGCTCATTATGAATACGTCACATACGGTGAAACGTTAAACACATAATATTAATAAGAAGTGGCATGACACTAGTGGAAGACTATGGGAAACAAGAAACCGGTGCTTCAATAAATAGAACACAGACAATGCATTGCGGCAATTCTCTTTACCGTATTAGGCACTCCTTATTAGGGAATTTTAGGTGGTCAACAATACTAATGTTATACCCTAGACATCTTAATTAGCCGATCTCACATCAAGGATTTTTCTATTCTTAAAGTTGAAACCCATCCCTAAACGTCTACATTTCCAATCTAAAGAAAACTAGTCTTTGGCTAGCTGGGGTCATCTCCCATAGACTAATGCGTCTCTTATGTATCAGCTTTGGCATCAACAGTGAATTTCGCGCATTAGTTCTTCATATTTCCTGAATTACCTAGCTGGGAGCTTTGTCACCACACTCGCATAAGCACAGTCTAAGACCTCGCATCTCTTAAACCCACAATTCTACTGGATTTTAAGTTTATTTTCGTGTTTGAACTCTAAAAGATAAGAATTTGTTTCTCAAGAAAACGCCCATTTAAATAACATGGGGATTTCTTCATCACCCCATTAGAACCCTTAAAATCTAAAATATTCATTTTTGGCAATTTTGCTGTGAGTTTATCTCGGAAGGATACAATCATGCCAAATGTCATCATTCTAATCCTACTGGAAGTGCATAAACATTTTGGGGTGTAGAAGATGTCCCATATACTTAACATGGGAAAGATTTTTCAGTTCCCCTAAAACCACCCTAGTGTTGGAAATTTTTATTTGCACTGATTTGCTTACGTAACACTAAAAGAAACATACAAGCATGCCGAATTGCAAGTTTGTGTATACGAGATTATAAGTCCAAAAAATAACGTCTTCAAATAACATGAGGAAATTGTTCATCGCCGCTTTAGACCACCTAAAAATTAAAAAAAGAGTAAACATTGTTCACTTTTGGCAATTTTCCTGTCGGTTAGTCCCGGAAAGAAACAATCGTTAAACTAGAAATTTTTACTCAAAGTACCCCTTCAATTTATGTCAGTTAATGTAGTTTTATATATAGTTAGTATATAATAAGCGTTTGCTACCAAATCTTCTGCTTATTCCAACACTAGACTTCCAGAAGTGCAAGACTCGATGGGGGAGATATATTAATATTGCATGAAGTCATAATGAAAGAGATAAGTCTGAGTAAATTGAACAATTGGTAAATACCGTTATATTCAGGAGATTGTCGTTTTTTCTGGACACATATTGTACATGTAGACTGGATAAAAGAAACAATGTAAGAAACTCTTACCTTTATTTACTCCTATAATTCTATCTGTGCAGTTACATAATTTCATCTTCTGCTCTGCTTTACATTGTGCAATACATGCTGAGAAGCTGTAGTATGGAAACGCCCACATTCCTTCGTTCTCATCAGGAAACTTACATCTCCTGAATGCTAATGGAAGAGCTTTTACATCTTCGTCTGCATCTTCATGAACAATTAACCTTATTCCAAAATTATGTTCGAAAAAGATGTCCGTGAAAGTTGAACCAGTTAAGGCATAAGGGCGTTCTAATGGAACACTGTATTTATCCATAATGATGGTCTAGAAAGAGAGATTTCTTTATTAAGGGTAAAAAATGAATGTGAGAAACTTTCAGTATGCATTGTGAGTAACTCCTTCCTTCTAGAAGACACTTACTACCACTACCACAACTAGAAATACATATTAAGTTTACTATTACTAATTTTATTGTTATATAAGGTTATAATAATAAGAAATACTGTAATTTTACAATTTTTAGGTAAAACCACATATTTTAATTACATTTCTCTCCAGCTGATTAATTAGTTGCTGAAATGTTGAAAAAAAATCGTTTGTGATGAGTATAGATCCAACACTTAGATCAAATTAGAAGTCGAAAACCTATCACGAGGTCTGGGCTTAAAGGCTCTACTTTCAGATATATTTACCTCCGAATATTACTTTCGGCGCGCATGAGAAAAATATTTTATGAATGTTTTGACAAAAGATGCTTTTCCAGATTATATGAGGAAATTTATCTCTCAAACGTAGTAAACAATTCTTGAAAACACCTTGTTTATAGAAGTGTAATTACAAATAGTATAATACAATCTATAAGATATACAGGGTGTATCAGGCCACCCGTCCCAGACATTTTCTCGGCTCGTAGTTCACATAGACATTTCAAACAAAAATTTGAATTACCAAATCATATGTGATCAATCCAATGGCGATGCTTCCATATCCAGTGACGCAACGGGAATACTAGTACGGGGGTCAACTCCAATTTCAATTCGAAAATGATATCAATTTTGATTTCTTTAGAAGCACTAATGAAAAACAAACAAGTTTTACAGGAGCACTATTTGTTGAATTCTACGGTTTGGCATCATTGTCTGTTATTTGTTGTAGAATTGCTATTATCAGACCACCCGTCACACGCATTTATCTCAGTTCGTAATGCACGTAGGCATTTCAAACATAAGATTGAATTTCCAAATCGTATGTGAAGAATTAAATGCTGATGATTCAATATCCAGTACGCAGCGGGAATACATCTACGGTGTGTCGACTCCAAAATTTTGAATGGAAAGAATCAATATCGATTTCTTTGGAAGCACTATTTGAAAAGAAACAACTTTTACAGGAAACATTTTTGTTAAATTCTACGTTTTGTCATCGACGTGTATTATTTGTTCTTGTATTGCAGCTACAGAACAACAGTTTTATAGCTGGCAATGACTCAAAAAGAATCACACATAACACATGTTCTATCAAACAGTACTATTGAAAACTCTTTACAGCATTCAGTACCAAATGTTACAACATATCTCGTGGACACATCAACAAACGAGATCAATATTGTAGGACAATATGTAGTTTAAATTCCGGGTTCATAACCAATTTGGTTTAAAACAGAAAAACAGAGAAAAACACTATTTGGTTTTAAGTAAAACTATGTATGAAGCAATTTTGGATGTTAAGTCCCGGTAATAAAGCATCCAAAGAAAAAAAAAATTTCAAACTCATTACATTTCGCAACTCATTCCACAAATAATTGTTCAACAAAAGTAGAAATAAATAAATTCCAAATTATAAAATAAATAACGGGAAGTGCAAGTTCTGAACATTGGTATCAATATATCGCACTTGCACCTAAAGAAAACTAAAAAAAAAAAAATCCAAGGATCGTTCAACAATGTCGACACATATGCGAATGCCTACCTCAACATTTTTCACTGCACTTAACACTTCATTTCCACTCGGTCCATGGCACATATTACGGATCCTCTCCAACATGTCGTTTCTTGTAGTAGGACGCCCTTGGCTAACCAGTTCCTCGACCACCCCCAAAAGAAAAATCGAGCGGAGTCAAGTCTGAAGAATAAGCTGCTCAGGAAACCGGTCTCCTCTTCCGATTCAACTGTTTCGGAATAAACGAGCAACAGTTCGTCGAGCAAATTGTCAGGGCAATCGTTTTGTTGTAGCCACGTCATTTCACGAGTTTTTAGTGGGATGCCTTCTAAGAGCCCACAAAGAACATGTCACAAAAAAAGTTGCGTACCCTACCCCTGTGAATGTACATTTGAAGAAATGGGGACCGATATTGTTTGGCTTCTCACTATACCACACCAGACATTTAGAATCCAGATATGTTGATTGACAACTTCACGTAAACAGTGAGGTTTCTCGCTGGATAAGTAGTGAGCGATGTGCATGTTAACATCCCCATTATTTCTGAAGGTCGCCTATACGTAAATATAATATTCTGGTGGAAACATGGATTACTGTCGCCCATGCATTGACACAACCCCTCGAAATCTTGTCCCCGATGTTCCTGATGCAGATGAACATGGAGAAAATGGAACGTATTATTATGCAGAATCCTCCAAACCGTCATGTGGATAATTACAGCAACCCTGGATAATAGTCTTGTCGAGCTTTGCTGATCCATATGGACTGCCACAAGGATGTCGGGGGAAAGTTTATCCTGAACAGGGCACCTAATCTGCTACGATTTCTTGTGGTGAGAAGGGATGTGCCTAGCCCTCTGCACACGAAGTGCCAAGAGCCGAAATACTATTCTCGACTGCAGAGCACGATCGGGAAAGCGTTCACCATACAGCCGCACACCTTGCTATGATTCGGCCGATATTCACCCATCACTAACATACCAAGAACTTCGATATTCGAAAATATCGTACTGGTTTCCTATAGCACACACAATAAAAGGCGAAAGGAGTGAAATCAACAAACATTCAATGTGGCACCAATTAATATGTCTTTTTCGACACTAATAACCATCATACGAAAATGTCTTCTTTTTCTCTTTTTTGACAACAGTTTCTTTTTTCTTAATCTAGTCCTTCAGCTCTGTCTCATTCTTTTTCTTCTTATCCAGAGGCGGACTGGGCCGCCTGGAAATCCGGAAATTTCCTGGTGGGCCCTGCCGTCTGCAAAATCACTTAAGATATTGCTAGATTTGTTATAACTATTTCAAAACTCAGTTCTAATTCACATTAACCAGTGGTTTAACTAACAGGCCCGCCGTGATAGCGAAGGAGGGCATTAGTGAAAGAGCCCACTGCCCAACCCGTAACATTGTTTGTTGAAAAATCAATAAGACAATAAAAATGTCTTCAAAATACATATAAGTTATTAGCTCGCATATGCAATCTCGTCCATAATTTATGTATCCAATAATGTGATGTGCAATCGGTAACATATAAAGAGCATGCTAGTGATTCTCCTAAGGTAAGGAAGCCATGTTAAACATGGAGTTGTTGCACGCGAATGTTGGGATAAATAATGGTCCTCTACACATAACGGTGATGTCAGAATATGGGCCTGGAACCCCAGAAATTGGGCATCGAAGTTTCGAGCTTAGTTCGCTTCTATTCATCAATGAAATATGTAGTTCTTGCACGCGGGAGGTGCTAATAGAAAGGTCGTGGTCCCCTGAGCACAGAGGCGATGTCATAAATCGAGACCGGATCTCATGTTCCCAGATATCGGACCCCGAAAGTATAGAATCGGGTTCCTTCTATTTATCAACGAAGTATGAAATTTTTGGACGTGGTTGGTTGCATTGCAAAGAGTCGGTTTCCCATTAGCACACCGGTGATGTCGTAAATCTGGCCCGGGGCCCGAAGTCCAGAAAATCTGGCGCAAAGAATATTGGTGCCATATTCCCCATGCTTTTTGCTTGAAAAAGTAAGTTTCCATGTTATACTGCCTGGATGTTATTCAACCGAACATTACAAGAAATACTGATGCTGCATGTCACTAAGGTACAGCGCAATATATTTGATAACGAAGAGAAGAGACCTAAGAACAAACAAGTGGGGTCCGAATTCTTTGGTTTCAGGCCACAGAACTGATTTTAACATCACCACTGTGCTCAGGGAACCCGGTTCTTTCTAACGCCACAACTTGCGTTTCCAACTCCATGTCTAAAACGGTTTCCTTACTGCAGTTTTTTTATGGAATATTCTCCGTCTTCTTATCCAAGAGTATCAAAGTCGTTGCAAAGCTGTGAGAGTTAACATGGCAGTAGATTGGAACGCACGACTCATGTCGCAACTCTAGTTTTTAACTTATGCTTTTTTATTTTATTTTACTTTTTCTTTACTTGTCTCTAAAATTTGGATAGAAGAAGGTCTCCATTGCTGACGCAATCATAGTTATTTTAAGTTCGAGTCAATAAAGGGTAAGTGGAAAACAAGATGGAGTTTCTAATTCGGTATACCCAACAATAGTGCACGAATAATACCTACAGGGACCCATTTGCGAATATTGCGTGGAGTTGTCATTGTAATCCAATTCCAGGGTAGATTAAATGGTACCAAAATTCACAAAAGTAAATCCCCACATTAAGCGGGTTTGCATATCCAGGCTCCTAACTACGAAAACATTTACGATCACTCCAACCCCAATCATTTCACAGATTCAACGTAAAATTGAATGTAGTTTATTCGAAAAAGACTTTTATGCATTGCAATACCTGTAACGCCCAAATATTCACCACAAAGTTATAGTCGTATCGAAATAAACAAAAAAATGTGAAGCAGGAAACTACTTTACACAAAAGTGTAAAGAAGCTCAGTGAAGACCTACGAACTGGTCGAGCGGTTTGGGTGAATAGTCTATCAATCATAAGTGTATGTGTTCAAACCCTGTAGGTATTATTCATCCTGTTTTCCTTCTTTCTTAAAAGTGTGTTCCTATTTTCATCAGAGGACTGAGAACATTTCTTTGAATAAATCTTTGGCAACTACTTTCCTCTCAAATTCGATTAAAAAGGAACATTATATGAATTGCAAATCTAAAATCCAAGGCTGAAAACAAAATATTTCATTATTATCCTTTGATTTGTAATGAATAACTAATTATAAGCATTGATAATTTCAGGAGATTCTCCCATGGTAATGGTCAATATATGAATTAGAGAAAACTGATAAAACATTATTAGTCCACTTTGAGCATGATCGAAAATATGGCCACGAAGGGGGTAATTAATGTCGACAAGGTCTCAAATTCTCCCATAGGTCATGCCCTGAAATAATCAGTGTTTGAAAGATTTTCTTATCAAATACCTAGGTAGAATTCGATAGAAATACAAAGCGAAACTTCGAGATCCAGTAAAAGAAAAATATTACTTTGGTAGGACTGGAACAAACGTTTAAGAGTTCCTTTCAATTTACAGAAATGCCTTAGACAGTTTGTTGATTTTCTTTAAGTTAACTGATTCACTGAACGTATCTGAGTAAGTTGTCGCTATTTTCTATTCGGTTACACACGTTTTACAATCATTTCCTTTAAGCTTGAACGACAGGAACATGAACTCAAAAACATATAGAACAATTAAAACTCCAAAGTTCTCCCAAATGCAAATGCAAATGCAAAGTAGTCCGAATGCAAATTTCTAACAGGCTGTCAGAATTCCTTAATGAAAGCAGTGGTTCCCAACCTGAGGACACGCAGCTTCCTCCTGCTTAAGGATGAAGGGGGCGAAAGCTACTGGCAGAAATGAATTGTGAAATAAATAAATAAAGTACCACTTATAATGAATCTTTAAAATTTAGATTGACAATTTTATAATAACCGTTTAAAAATAGTACTGAATTAGGAGGGTATGCTAACGACTTGCTGGAAATGAATAGAAATACCTGAGATGATAATGATTATTATTATTATTACTATTATTATTATTATTATTATTATTATTATTATTATTATTATTATTATTATTATTATTATTATTATTATTGGTCTCCCACTTCTTGGCTGTAATGTGAAATATTCACCACTTTCTTCATACCACTAAATCTATTTCTTCACTGTTTTCTTGTAACAGCCCATACCCCTAGCTATCTGAATGGCAGTTTGTTCCTTAGTTAAACGACCTATGGTTTCCCCTCGCATAGAAACAGATAGTTCTCTACAGCCTTTAGAGCAAGGCATTTTGACAGCATGCAGAAATTTGCATTGTGATTCGCATCAGTAATGACAGTAAAGTGGATTTTTCTGTTTCTTCTGTGCATCATCAGCATCATTATATCAGAAGTATTCCGCCATTACCAGCGGGTCACTTACCACGAATGAGAAACTGCCATGCTTTACGATCTTCTGTTAACCTTTCCATCTTCACATACGATTTTTCTGTTTTGATATCGCCAATAGCCTAATTATGTTTATATGTAGTCTAATTAATCCCCTCCCTCTCTTTCCTACCACCATACCCTCTAGCATATCCCTCACGATACAGTTCCTTCTTGACCAATATTCCAACCAGTTTCTCTTCCTCTTCTTAATAATATTTTTCTCCTTCCGATTCTAACACCCTCTCATTCGTTTTCCTCTCGACCCTTCTATTTCTCTCCGCCTTTCTCCACGCACATATTTCGAAAGCCTTCAATTGTTTCTCATCATTTTTGCATAATGCCCATGATCCTGCCTTATAAATACAGTAAAATACAGTACACGAAGCATTATATGAGTTTTTCAATTCTATTCAAGGTCCCACAAAATTCTAGTATTTTCTTCATCCCAAAGGCGTCTTTCGCCATTTCTATCCTTGCTTTTATTTCACGTTCGCATGTCATATCATCACTAATAATACTACTCAGATATCGAAAACTAGTCATTGGTTGTTTTTTTCCGCTCCTACTTCCATATTTGACATCGATCGCTTAGTTTCAATCACCATGGATTTTGTCTTTCTAACAATTATTTTCATCCCATATTCTTCAGAAACTTTTCTCAAGTTTCTTACATCTTATTAATTTTCTCTTTAGATTCTGCAACAACAACCATATCAACCCCAAACCGTATACACCTCATCATTTTATCTCCTACCGAAATTCCATCTTTATGAGGTAGACTCCATTTCGCTATATCTTCTATATAGCTATAAAATAATGTCGGCGAAAATCTCTGTTGAACTCACCTTCCAATTACACTGTCTGTCTACTGTGCATGCACCAGCGAATTTCTATGAATGATCATGAATAATTCGGATAATTTATATAATATTTATGGACGAATACGTAATAGAACCTATATGGATATCATATCATCCCGCAAAGTAACGAATACAGTAAACATAAAAATATCAATACATATTACATTAGGGTGAAATAGGTATAAATTTCAGACACTTCAAAATACACTCCATTCATCCTTACCGCTGGTCTAGTGGCTAGCACGTGTGTTTATTTTAGTGTACGGGGTCCCGGGTTCGATTCCCGGTGGGTGAACTTTGGAATTTTAATTGTTCTATACGTTTTTGAATTCGTGTTCCTGTCGTTCAAGCTTAAAAGAAATGATTGTAAAACGTGTATAACCGAGTAGAAAAGAGGGACAACTTATTCAGATACGTTCAGTGAATCTGTTAACTTAAAGAAAATAAACAAAGTGTCTAAGGCATGTGTCTGTAAATTGAGAGGAACTCTTAAACGTTTGTTCCAGTCCCACCAAAGTAACATTTTTCTTTTAGCTGTTCTCGAAGTTTTAGCTTTGTATTTCTATCGGATTTGAACAAATAGAACTTCGAATAGAGACCACGTTGAATTCATTTATTGAGTAAGTCTGACATTCTTATAAAACATGGCTATGATAATTATTATTATTATTATTAGTTAAAGTACAAAGTTTGAAATCAGGCGATGCAGTATTTACGTAAACTAAATTATAATTTATTTGATAATATTCACTAGCGCAGTATACATTTGCGAGGTTTTGCTTTGGGAAATGAAGTGTATACGACATTGAATAGTAAAAATATTACAATAAAAATATATTATTAAAAATATTGATTAAGTAATTGGAGTTAAACATGCTTTCTAGTAAGAATTATATATAGAGAGGATTTACTTTAAAGTGCACGCAAACGAATATTCTAGTTTTAATCCGATTAGAAATCGATAACTTACACAATACTATTTACTTCATTAGTTTTATAAATCTTTATGCTTATCGTATTATAATTCTGTTTAAAATTAGGATTTTGTCATTTCAAAACGTAGAACGAGAAATAAATGTAATATTCTACCCAGGGGCGGATCGAGTACCGACATCTGAGGAGGAACTTGGGTTGTCATAATGCAACTTTTAACGGCTCCAAACTCTAGGATAGGTTTCATTTATATATATTAAGTAAGAAATTTTCTTCTTCTGGGGGGGAGAAGCGATCTCTCCGATCGCCCCCCTTGGATCCGCTCCTGATTCTATCTAGGTATTTGTTAAGGAACCTTTCAAACAGTGATGATTTCAGGGCATGACCTGTGGGAGAATTTGAGACCTTTTCGACATTAATTTCCCCCTTCGTGGCCATATTTTCGACCATGCTTAAAGTGAACTAATAATGTTTTATCAGTTTTCTCTCATTCATATATTGACCATTACCCGGGGAGAATCTTCTGAAATTATCAATGCTCATAATTAGTTTCATGCATCAATTGCTCATAATGCACAAATCAAAGGATAATAATGAAATATTGAACATATTTAATATTTTGTTTTCAGCTTTGAATTTTAAATTTGCAATTCATATAATGTTCCTTTTTAATCGAATTTGAGAGAAAATTAGTTGCCAAAGATTTATTCAAAGAAATGTTCTCAGTCCTGTGATGAAAATAGGACACACTTTTAAGAAAGAAAAAAAACAGGATGAATAATACCTACAGGGTTTGAACACATACACTTATGATTGATAGACTATTCACCCAAACCACGCGACCAGTTTTTTTTTAACTATTTATTTACATGCTTAGTAGTACATAAAGATCACAGGAAGGTTTAACATTAAAAAAAAAACTCACCAATACATATTGATAGTATATACAAAAGACCAGACGATTAAGTTAAGACTGTTAAAAAATTAGCAAAATATTTCCGCTTACGAGCAATAGAAATGCTGGTAGCAGCGGATTTTAGGAAAGCAAGGTAAAGATCAGGGTGATAAGGTCCGGGGGTGGTTAACAAATAGACAATAGTGTGTGCCACAAACCAAATAACAGTATTATTCTTTGTAACAGGGTAGTAATTAAAATCTGGGTAAAGTATTAAAGCAGTGGCACGAAAAGAGGAAGGAGGAAGACGGCATATTTTGCTTAAAAGTACACACAACTGCTGCCAAATACTAGTGACTGAGGAGCAAGTTTCGAATCTATGACTAAGAGAGTCAGGTTGTTGGCAAACATTACACAAGTTATCAGCACCAATGTTTAAGTGATACAAACGTTCTTTTGTTTCATATGCGTTATTAACAATAACATACCAAAGAGATTTGTGGGTATAGTTCAGAAATTTAGCATGAACATTACACCAGATACGAGACCAGTTATGAGAGGGTTGCTTGACTATTATATGTGGTGTAACTGCGGGATGAATGTTTAAATAGTACCAATACAAGTCCTTAACAGACATGCATTCTATTTCACATTTTGTCAAAAGTGCATAAGCCATGTCTATTATGACGTCTTTCAGGTGAGGATATTTCCAACTCCACGGGAAGGCATTGATAGGTCCCTCAAGGTCAATACAGGCAAAACACGCTGCAAACACCGCTGCAGAGACAGTGCTGTGAGTAGAACACGCGACCTGACAGCTGCGATGTAACAAGAGAGCTTTGGCTTGAATGTTTACATCTAGAAAGCCAATGCCCCCGTCCTTGGGAAGCAAACGTAACTGAGTGGAAGACACACGTAATAATTTGCCGTGCCAAAGGAAAAACAACGCAGAACTATGTAAGGAGCGGGCGATATTGTGGGGGAGGGGATAAATCTGGGCGAGGTGCCAGAGTACGCTATACCCAGTCTGTTTAAGAAACAACATTCTGCCTAATAAACTAAAATGACGATGTTTATGAAAATAAAGAATATTTTTAATTTTTGCAGCAACGTGGGCAAAGTTAGTAGTAATGGTACGTGTGGTATTAGGAAACCATTCAATTCCTAGTATTTTAAGAGAGTCGACAACCGCAAAATAAACCCCATACTCTTGAGTACAATTGTCATTTAAACACATAATTTTCGTTTTACTGTCATTTAATTTTGCACCAGATATTTTTTGATACTTGGTTAGTAAATACACAATATGTTGAATTTCTACAGGGCTATTCACGAAGTAATGTGTGTCGTCGACATAGCTTTGTGCAACAATTTTAGTATTATATACAGGGACCCCTGGTAAAACAGATTGAACAGAAAATAACAAAGGAGCCAGAGATAAACTAAATAAAATACTGGACATGCTATCGCCTTGAAGGATTCCGTTATTAAAAGGAATCGCTACACTTAAGCCACCATTAATCTTCATCTTAGTGATTCTCTGAGAATAGACACCTTTAATCATAGAGATAAATTTGTCACCAAAGCCAAAGCGAGTTAACACATTAAACAAATATTGATGCTGAATTCTATCAAAAGCCTTAGAGTAGTCCGTTGAAAGAATAGCCACTGTATGATCAGTTCTACACTCATGATATGCTATAAAATCTCGAAGATTGGATAGCGCTTCATACATACGGCGAGTCTGTCCATGGCCATATTGACAGGGGCTTAAGAGATCTTCAATGTATGTTTTCATTCGCAGTGTGAGGCAACGGGTCAAAATTTTGAGGTCTGTACACAGTAAGCTGAGCGGTCTAAGGGCATCAACGTCATGGGCGTTTGCATGTTTGGGAACCAACACAGTGATACCCGTTCGTAAGGAGGTTCCTAAAATGCAACTATCACGATACTCGTTAAAAAGGTTAGTGAGAAAGGGAGCAAGGATGTCAATAAAAGTGACATAGAATTCCACGGGCAAGGAGTCGACACCAGTGGATTTGCCTCGCTTACCAAGTTTAATGGAGGTCATGACCTCGTCTACCGTGAAGGGCTGGCTAAGACGCTCCCTGTCACCATCGGTTAAGGTAGCTGGTATGTGTTCAAAAAGAGTATCATCACTGACAAACAAAGAAGGCGTGGCATAGAGATGTTTAAAATGTTCTATAAGATATGCAGTCACGTGAGGTCCCTCATATAAATGTCCATCGGGGTCTTTAAGATGCGAAATCAGCTGTTGTTTACCTCTACTACGTTCTCGCTGTACGTGGACAGTACTAACAGATTCTGTGGAATCAGTCGAAGGAATCTTGCTACGAACAATATGGCCGTACATACGTCGGCGATGCATAGAGAGAAGAAAAGCCTTGATTTGATGAATTTGAGGCCGAACAGATTCTCCTTGAGCCTGCGCCTTCACATAGTCCCGTAAAAGCTTAGAATAATATGCATACTGTTCACAGAAGGCCTGATGACGATGAATACTGTATTGTTTACTAACAAAACGAAACACAGGTTTTACACGTTTCTCCCAAAAGTTCATAAAAGTACCTTTATAGCTGCGTTTCTCCTCCATTAAGGATGCCCACTCAGCACGGATGACAGATTGATAGTCCGCTTCAGCGAGGATCGACGTATTAAAATACCACAATGAATTACTTTTTAGGAATTTTGTTACAGGTAAATTGATAGTCATAACGACACAATAATGATCACTAAAAATCACAGGTTCAATTTTGATGTCCTTGACGTAAGGCAATAAGATGCGGCTGACGTAAATTTGATCAAGTCTCGAGGATGAATGCGATGTCCAAAAAGTATGACCCGGAAAGCTGGGAAAATAGAAACGCCACACATCGACGAGGTCATATGTTTCAATCACTTTGTGTAGGGAAGGTGAGAAGGGGTAATGAGGCTGGGCATCTATCTCTGAAAGTACTGCATTGAAGTCTCCAGCGACGATACAGGGGTTGGACCCATTATATAACGCCTGCATGAGATCAGTTTCGAAGAAATTGTTCCTTGCTCTAGTTTGAGAGTTCCCAGCAGGAGCATAACTGTTACATAACCGTATAGTCCGTAGTTGGCCCACAGTAAGTCTATCAGTTAGAGGAGTAGGATGTTCAAGAAAGTCTATATCACTTCTATATATAATTGCAGTTCCTAAGCCTTGGGGATTAAAATTAGAGCACCAGGAGTGAGTAAAGAGGTTGGAAAATTCAGGCAAAGCCACTTCCTGTGTGAAGAGGATATCTATCTCTGCTTTACGGATGAAATCACTCAAAGCATGTTGCTTAACCAAGGAACTTAAACCGTTTAAGTTTAGAGTGGCGATACGAAAACTATACATTTGGATCCACCAAAGAAAAAAAAATTGTAGAAAGGAGAAAGAAGAGGACATTAGAGAGAGAAGGGATATTACGAAAGATCCGATGCACTGTCAATCCCTTTCCTAGGACGAGACTTTGAACGGGTACGAGCGGACTCTACAATATAACTATCTTGAGACTTTATTAACTTCAAAGAAAAATCACTGTCGCCACTTTCAGTTTTCTTTTTCTTGCGCCGGGTTTGGGACAAAAACACATTGTCACTTGCACTAAGGTTACTAGCAGTAGAAACAACCACATCACTGGGCAAAACACTATCACTAGTAGGTGGGGCGTTGACACTAGGTGGGGCACCAGAAGGGGACAGAGAGGTGAGAGTTGTCACATCAGATTGGCGATGCACAGAAGGAACGTCATCACTGTTGAGAACACGTTGGTCAGAAAGTGAACATAAACCTGTATCAGGTTCCTGTGGAGACTCAACAATATGGTCATCACTAATGGGAGGGGCCTCTTCAATATTCACTGTGCCGTTGGCAGAATCCATAGTATCAGAAGTCGACGGAGCTGTATGCATCATGGAATCACAAGGAAGGTGCACGGGAGGATCGGGCGATTTGACAGCAGGAATGTCACGAGGCGACGTCAAAAGTGGGAAGGTGTTGAAATTAAGTAATTCTGGTGTGGGCGTTGCGGAAGGAAGATTAACAGGAGCAGGGCGTGACAAAGGGGAAGATCGGAGTACGGGACGAGAGGATAGGGGAAGGGTACTAGAGCGACGCTTATCACAATCTTGGAAAAAATGTAGAGGACTATCACAGAAACTGCATGTCTTGATTTGACCATTATATGTGACCCACAATCGTAAACCTGCGATTGTCACATAGGAAGGTATGGAATGCTTAATGTTCATGCGTATCAACTTCCTGCCAGTACGAGTTTTATAAATGTGACCTGCATCATAGTATTCGTCTTCAATATGTTGCACCTCGCCGTACTTAGAAAGCACACTGATGATTTTAGCATTATCTAGTTCACTAGGACATACGTGTAGTTTAACTAATTGCGACATATTACTAGCAGAATCAAGGTCCAGAACAAATTCACTGTCATCATCTTTGTACACAACTTTATCTTGTGAATCACATAGTATTTGCTCATAAGTGATCTGGTTTAAGAGTTTAATATACAATATTTTCCTGTTGAAGTCCATTTCTATTGAAATAACCTGGTCCGGGGATAATTTGAAGGTTGAAGCAATCCACTCATGGAGTTTGATCGACGTGGGACGATTACTGACAGGACGAAAATTAATTCGTATAGTATTCACTCGTAAACTAACCATGTCGCAAAACCGTTATCAAAAGACCAAAAGAATAGCACTGGGTCGTAATAAAGACGTTCACAGTCCAATACCACACACAAATGTGCAAAACACGAGGAACAAAAACGAAGCGTTCGCAACTGCACACAGCTTACAAGCACACAGCAGACGAGCGGTGTGCACACCGTGACTGCACAGACCGAACTGAGTTCGTAGGTCTTCACTGAGCTTCTTTACACTTTTGGGTAAAGTAGTTTCCTGCTCCACATTTTTTTGTTTATTTCGATACAACTATAAGTTTGTGGTGAATATTTGGGCGTTACAGGTCTTGCAATGCATAAAAGTCTTTTTCGTATAAACTACATTCAATTTTACATCCTAATAACTTACATAGAACAGGTTGAATCTGTGAAATGATTGGGGTTGGAGTGATCGTAAATGTTTTCATAGTTTGGAGCATGGATATTCAAACCCGCTTAATGTGGGGATTTACTTTTGTGAATTTTGTTACATTAACAAACAACAGACAATAATCCTTGACGCTCCTAGTCTTGATCCTCGTCGATTTCCTCATTTACTAAATGAGGGTGTTCCAGAAGGCGCTCTGGAGGCAGTTGCTGAAAATATTTAGTTGAGGATAAAATTTTGAAATCTGAATTGCTGAATTTTCCTCAAAATTAAAAAAAAAGAACTCCAAAAAACTCTGCCAGACTACCGTAATAAAGCAAATAATGAAGAATGTACTAACACACAACTCGATGTTAATGTTGTAGAATGCGAGAGTTCTACTAACGAGAAAACGTTTTCTGGTGTCACACGAAATGTGGATCGAGCCATGGTCTATCGATTTGTTTTAGTGAACACGAAAAATCCATAGACGGGATAAACCCTTGATCGCTACCGCTTTGTACTTACGGGGGAAGAGTAGGGACACTGCCAACACAACACGAGGTAGATAATCAGAAAACATATGGCGCAAGTTCGATGAAATACGCATGAAAAAGAGTTAAGCATATACTACAATGTGATATTACATTCGAGAATATACTACAAGCGAGAGCAGATGCGTTGCACATAACGACAAAAGGGAGGGCGGATAAGCGCAAGTAAAAATGGTCGTATAATTGAAGAAACGAAGAAACAAAACGTTAGAGGAATTATACAGTAATAATACATGGTCAAGTAATCAATTACAAACTATAGACAGCCTGTAGACGTCAACATAAGGCAGAAATTGTAGGAAGGGAGCTATATAGAGGGGACTGACCGTAGAATCCGGACCCCCTCTCCTCGTAACGTCCGATGTATATAGACTGTAATATTCCTTGATCACTGACCCTGGTCTAGGGTACATGGGTTCTGAGGCAGGGATCCAGGCGCCAAAAGTAGACCAAGTGCTGCCCTTACTACTACAACAGTCTATACACATCGGACGTTACGAGGAGATGGGGTCCGGACTCTAAGGTCAATCCTCTCTATAGATCACTTTCTTCCATCTCTGCCTTATGTTCAAGTCTACAAGCTGTCTATAGTTTGTGATTGATTACTTGACCATGTATTGTTACTGTACAATTACCCTGACGTCTCGCTTCTTCATTTCCTCAATTATATGACCTTTTTTGCCTGTGCTTATCCGCCCCTCTCTTCTGTCGTTATGTGCAACGCCTCTGCCCTTACTTGTCAGAGTATTGCCGAATGTAATGTCACATTGTGGTATATGTTTAACTGTGTTTGCGTGCATACTTTCATCGTACTCCCGACATATTTCGTCTGATTATCCATAACGTGTTGTCTTGGCAGTGCCCTTACTCTTCCCCCCATAAGTATGGAACGGTTGCCATCGCGGGTTCTTCCCGTCTGTGGATTTTCGTCTTCACTAACACACATGGATAGACCATACTCTCGTTCCACATTTCCTGTACACCAGAAAATGTTTCCTCGTGACTGTAGTGCCTCGGAGGGCGAAAGTAACCCTGAGGAATGCACTCCCTTATACATGTGCAACGAAATTCATCTGTGTAAGCAGTGTGACTTGTGTTGCTAAGGTAGATATTAAGGTATAACATGGATGTCTCCACTTTCCAAACACTGTGTATTGTATACAACTATTTGATAACACTTTCAGTTACTCAAGTATTGTGTGAGCAAGTATTCACTTATCGTAAACTAATTAAAACTCTTCCGCGTTCGTCTTTGTCAAATCATATTCTGGAACCATTTATGCTTATGGTCATTGAAAGGGAAGTTCTGCAAAAAATCTCTAATTATGAAATTATCGATGAAATTGGGAAATCGTTTTCAGTCTTTAGAAAACTGCAGCTGTAAAACTTGATTTGATAAGTGAACTTCATTATTCAAGTATTTTATAAGAATTGCAAAACACATCAAAGACATGACTGACATATGCGTTATTATCTCTATGTAGTCAATAAGTGTGCGAATTTTTTAATCAAAAGTTTCCTTTTCCTTTCTTGATTTTGAAAGGTGATTCCTAACTGCGATTATTAGAAAAATATTTTGGGCTGTAATGTAATATATAGTTGTAATATTCCAATTTAATTAGTGTATAAGAAGTCAATAAAAATATTTATCAAACTCAGCATGCTTTATTAAAAATGTTCTAAAAGCGTTTCTCAAAACTTTCTGGGTTTTCAAAGTGTTACTTTCCTATGTCTCACCTCCATAATTGTTTTGTTATTCAATGTTTTTCATTATGTATCAAGTAAACAAATCTACAAAGATAGAATATTATTTTAAGCGATAAAACTAAGTTTATTATAATTTATTAACTCATTTTTATTACAGTCACTCACAAAAAATATGTTACCCCCTAAACTCTCTAATACCATTACTTGGGGTCCAGGTCATTTGCAGTTGTGAGAACGCCTAGACAGATACAACCTAACTTACCCGTAACTTTTCTCGGCACTGGCAGCAGTTGGTAGCACTGAATCAAGTCTTTATGCAAGTAAAATTCTGAGTAAATGACGCACGAAACATTTCTCCATTCTGAGATAAATCTCTTTGGTTCAGAGCGTGTTATCCGATGAATATCATATGTTCATCTCAATATTATGTGTATGTAATGTAATAGTTCAATATATACTGTAATTGAAAAAATAATAAAGTCACTGATCACATTTGATGCCATTGAGGTAGGTCTTCGCCAGGTATATTAGAGCTGCGATTCAGAGACTAAATAGAACACTGGTTTCACCTTGAAGAATTCCAGTACGCAAAGACTTAACTGAGCTTAAACTACCGTTATTTTTTAGCTTAGTTATTCTCTTGTGATACACTCCCTGAAGCATGGACAGAAAAGTGCCATTAATTCCAAATTTGTAAAGAACTTTAAAGATATGGTCGAGTGAAACCCTTTCAAAGATTTGTGTGAAATTTGTGGATAAAATGGCAACAGGGGTGTAGGTAGCAGTCTCATGATATGCTATAAAATTTCTTACGTTAGCTAAAGTTTCATAAAGTAACGCATGGCGTCCATGGGCGTATTGACAGGAACTAAATAACTCTCCCTATACTTGTTCATACGAAGCGCTACACATTTGGTTAAGATTTTAAAATCTTCACATAAAAGACAGATGGGGCGGTAATTATCAATAGACGTAGAGTTAGGCTTTTAAGTTATTAAAACATTAATACCCGCAGAGAGAGGTTCTCCTAAAGTAAAACTTTATCGATATTCATTGAAAGGGATCCGTGAGAAAGGGGACAATTAGGGTTATTTTCGTAATAAGAGCATAGTGATCGCTAAACCAGACAGGCTCGAGGGTAACATCTCGTACGTGTGCAACCAGTGATCGACTTATATAAAAACGGTCCAAGCGACTGGATGATTTTGACCTATTAAATGAGTTACCTGGGCCAGTGAGTCGAAAGTGACGCAACACAACAACTAAATTATATGTGACTACTATTCGCTGGAGTTCAGGAGAGAAGTTAAAGTTTGTGGTCTGGTCAATAGGATGCAAAACGGAATAATAATCTCCAACTAATATATAATGGTTGGTATCACTAGATAAAACTTATGGAAGGTCAGTTTTGAAGAAATCCGGTCTCTCTAGCTTTTTGAGAGAAGCGTTCTGAATATAAATACTACATAATTTGATATGTTGTGGCATACCATAGAGATTCGTTCATATGGGTGATCATTAACATAATGGAATTCTAGTACACTACGATAGATGAAAGTTATACCTATCCTGTTTTCCGTAAAACGAGAATAGCATGTATGATTTAAAAGATAACCACACTCTTGAAGGACCACTTCTTGAACGAACAACATATTAATATACGCTTTGCAAATAGTCTCTTAATCTTCTTGTTTAACAGGAGATGTAAATCCATTTAAGTTAATGGTGGCAAAACTAAAACTATCTATAAAGATAAAAGAAACAAAAAGAGAGTGAAGCGAAATAGTGAACACTGCATAGTCTGAAATATAAATAACAATATAACAAGGAAGATAATTATAAGTCGTCCCCAACGGGAATACCAGCTTTTAACTTTTTCAAAGTGGCCCGGGTTCGTGCACTAGAAACTTGGGTAACATCTGAAGTACGGCCTCCTTTAATTTTTTGAAACTCTACTAATATTTCCCTAGTTTGGAAAGCTTACGGTTTTCGTATACACGTGAACTGAGATCAGATTCATTAGCATAGTCACTGGTAAGTGGAAGTACATTCCTATCAAGAGTGATGTTTGAGGCTAATACAAACTGCACGTGAGATTGATAATCATGGACAATGGGAGCACTCGGATCAAATTTTAAATCCGAAACTGACAGTTGGTCACCTACCTGAGCAAGTTGACCTTCCTGGGTAATTTCCTGGGCCTTGGGATCAGGAATAGATGGGGGTACTGTAGTAGTTTCAAGAAGGGCAAGAACTTCCGGGTCAGTAGAAGGAACTTCGTCCATAGGTGACTCAGGGCGAATGTCAGGATCATGGGATTTTTCAACTGCTGGAACATCATGACTTGAAGGAGCATCAGAGCGAGCAGAAGTAAGCAGAGGAAATTCTGTGTAGTTATCAGTGTTCAAAGAATGTTTTTCTTTTGGAAGAGGGGGCCCAAGAATCAGAAAGAAACAACTTTTTCTAGGGGGCCCAAGAATCAGAAAAAACTTTTTCTAGGGGGCCCAAGAATCAGAAAAAACTTTTTCTAGGGGGCCCAAATAAGCTTATTAATTATTCCCTCCAGAAAATAATCTAAGTTTTGGCGCTGGTCATCGGTTGCAGCGATGGTCCCGAATTACATTACATTTTATCTTTACCATAACTTCTAATTTCCAAAAGAAAAGACGACTGAATTTATTTTCACATTCTTTGAATTCTATCAACAATTGTAGAAATAGACAGCAGAGTGATCTCAGGCGTTCAGGTGATCACATACCTTCTGAACATGTGGCGCAATCCACTAGGGGTTCGTTTCCTCTGAAGAGCAAGGTCGGAATTTAAATTAGTCTCAGTATTTCTGTGTTCGTTTTCCTGTAGTTTGGAATACGTCAAAAGTATATGAGGTACCAGTGGCGAAAAATACTCCGGTTCGGGCGACTTGTTAAAAAATGTATGAAAAAGGAACCTCCCATTGCAGCTACTTGTGTTCAAATCCCATTGTCTCAATTATAATTTTTTTGAATGGGAAGATAATGTTTATATAATTGGTATTGAAATTATTATTAATAATTATTCCATTATTATTATTATTATTATTATTATTATTATTATTATTATTATTATTATTATTATTATTATTATTATTATTATTATTATTATTACTATGGAAAGAGAAAGTAACATAGTCGAAGGTATTTATAGGAACAGAAAAGGTATAGAGTAAGTCAGATGTTTCTTAGGTTTAAACATGAACACAATAATATTATTACGTTTATGGCTTTACAGATATAATTATAATTTTATGACGAAAAGAAATGGAATATAAATATATTTTAGCTGATAACACTAATGCATTTTGTTTCGCCCTTCTTGTAAGTAGAAAGGAAAAGTGAGATTTTAAGTAGGATAATTCTCGTGACTACCGATCCCCATTGTAAGTTTGATCACTATTTGAAATTTGTGCACAACTAGGAACAATTCCTTGGAACTTACTTTTGGCCCATACTACAGCAATAAGGACATGTTTAGTCCTTATATGCCGATCAATTCTTCTCCAAACACGTTAATTGCCAGACAGTTACGAACGAAGGTTCCTACGGATGACGTAAATATGTGTAGTTCGCATTTCACCTGTAAAGGAAGTCGTCCCAATTCTTACATTAGACCCAGAGAAATTGAATATTTTTTATGTTAGTATAATCACAAATGCCAGTTTTGTAGATTATAAAAATTTCCTGAATGGCCACAGTCGGAATCGAACTCGCCTACCCAACATAATTAAACTAACACTTAATCTACTACTCTAAGACATCACTGTACTGGGAGAAGGAAAAATGGAGATGCAGTGAATTAAGTAATTACACACTTTTACGATTCCAGTGTAATAATGCTGAAACGTTCTGATTTCGGTCATGATGAAATAGTAAAGTATTATGTCGAAAAAATAGTCCAGAGAAGTCAACTTTATATTGACAACTTATATGTACGAAGGCGCTGCCGTATGCTCTCGCCTCTGGCCGTGAATTTTCACGGCACGGCATAGGATTGAATCTATTGTTTCAGGGCACTGGATTATTTATTTAAACTTAACTAATTTAACAAACCTTCTTCAGTACATTGTTTCCTATTTTGAAGCGTTTTACACACCTTTATAGTTTCCACTAACTCTTTAAGAAGAGGGACAAAACACAGTAACATAGAGGACAGTAAAAATCACAAACACAATTCGCGCGTTTTTCCCTTGCCTGAAGTAAAGCAATAATATATGGTGAATATTCAATTTTTGGTCTTCCGTTTTCTATGTTGCTGTCAAATGATGCGTTGGAGTTATTCAGTGGGAATATAGATCGAGTTTTTTGAGTGGCTCAGTGGGTCTTATGTCAACAACATATCACCCACTGCAACTCATCATCTACCGTGACCCACTCTGACCCACCTCCCATAGTGACCCATCACTCACTATGACCTACTCTGAACCAAAGACCGTCTGTTCACTGCATTACAAACATCATCTTGTGAACAGTGTATTTTTTCACCCTCGACCATAAGCCATATAAACTAAAAGCACATTTCGGATTGGTTGCACCTTGCAATTGTCCAAACCTTCTGGTGTATATACTGTGTATTATAGTAGTAATAAAAGATTGTCCCTTTGTTGAAATTGAAGAAGAAAATTGAAGAAGTTGAGGTTAAATTTATATCATGGCAATCAAGCTGGAACAAAAGGAGACATGCAGGGCTTCTAACCCGCGCCTTCTCCTGCTACTACTACTAATACCACTACTACTTATACTGTAGATTCGTATAATAAAACTGCACACGTAACGGAATCATTTTTGAGTATTATTTCCATCTTATTTTAATGAAAAAAATGTTTTGAAAATTTTAAAAATGAAATATAAAATTAAAATAATTTCCTTGGCCCGGTTTAAACCCACGCCAAAAGTAATCATAATTACTAGCCCATTACGCTAGTACTTTCGGCCACGCAGACCGCCAGTAAGAGACATTTGATATTTGTTATATTTGTTGTACGTGGCGAGAAACGGATAACTGCAACTTACAAGAACCGCGTATTTAGCTATTATGAGTAAGGTCGAGCGTGATTTCAAAATATGTTTCTGAACACTTGTCAATTTGTCTACGTTTTACTTTCAAGGCCTCCATTTCTCTTTTACATTTGTTACTGTTTACTTACCTGAGATGAGTATCTCTAAGTGAAAAAAGAACTTGAGGCATTTTTGGATATTGATATTTGTAATTGTAATAATAGCAATAGAACGTATACTATAAATTCTTTCGAGACACACAGCCTGTGAGTTTTAGAGAAGCTAACTACTGGAAACAATACATTTTTGAACCACTGTAATATATAAATTATTATATAAAAAAACTTGAATCTAACTGACTATGTGTGTCTAATAATCACGGCCAAATTGCGGTCAAATAAATGACTTTAGGTATACAGTTAGGCCTTAATACAAACAGTGCTGTTATTATATTACGTTCATTATAATAATATCCTATGGGATAGAGGTTATCCGAATATTTGCGAAATAAATTGAATATCTCACATGCCATTAAAATTACAGTGCTGAAATTTAGTATATCAACTCTCTATTGAAAATGAACAGAACGTCTCCTAGCATTTCCTAACATTTTCCTTTATGGCGAGGGGTGTACTTTCTACATATGGTAAATAGGTAGTGTAATTTTCATAACACTTTGTACATTAAAATAAGCTTGCAGTTTTACTTTACGGATCCATAGTAAAAGAAATAATAACAATAGTAATAATAACAATAATAACAATAGGAACAGGTTAGATGCTCCGCAGGGGTTTGTTAGGTTCAGTTCTCTTGCTCAATTTTTTCTGTACATTTTAGATGACCAACTTCAAACAGCTGGCTAGCGTAGCGCGCGAACATTGTTGCTCTTGGGACCGGCCTATATGCTGCCAGCTTTTCTTCTTTGGAAATTAGAAGTTACAGTGAGGAAGAATAGCAGTAATGTAAACTGGGAGCAGTTAGAAACGAAGAGGTAGTCTCAACTTGAAGAATGTGTCTGATATTTTCCTCATGGATGAAGGTCTATATAACTTGTTTTTGAGTTAAGGAAAGAAATCTCGAATAAGTCATTGTGACACTAATAAAGAACGTAGGAACACTAATAAAGACTATACCAACATTAGTATTTTGTATAGTCTCACATGCAACGACTTTAACGTGCTAAAAGTTTAGGTAAAATATGAAGTGACGAGGTAGTAAGTTTTTAGTGTAATGAGCTTCTGTTCGGCGCATCCGCGTTCGAATCCCTGCCAGGTTGAATTTTTTTCAAACGTTTCAATTTCAATACATACTTAGTGTGACAAGAAAGATGCCTCCTCCAGAAAGAAAACGATGTTGGAATGAGGAGAATTGGAAAATGTCTCTCAATGGAGGTCTCTAAATGGAGAATCATTTACAAACTTATTTCCAACAGTTGTTCTACTTTTGATATTTTCAGTTGCTTTCATGCAATTAGTGATAAATGCATGTCAGTACTTTTATTTCTCTAAACATACAGTTTATAATGAAATGATACATTACATACACAGCAATATTGAGATTGATATATAGTATTCTTTGGAAAATACGATAAGAAGCATAGAGATTCATCTTAGAATGGAGAACTGTTTTTTTAGTCGCGTACTTTACAATTTTACCTGCATAAACAAATGGATCAAGTCTACCAACTGCTGTCAGTGCCGTGAAAGTTACGCGTAAGTTGGGTTGCATCTGTCTAGGCGTTCTCACAACTGCAAATGACCTGGACCCCAAGTAATAGAATTAGCGCTTAGGGAAGATATACTTTTGTGAGTGGCTGTACCATTCATGAAAATTAAATTCCTCATATTGTTGAAGATAGAATCGTATCATATTCAGATTTCTTTCAATATAAAAAGTCAAAGCTGTTTTGGGACGTGTATGATTCATTCCAAAGATTTTCAGAGTGTAGAAAATAAAGAAAACGAAGTAATACTTGGCTATAGACACGGATACACTTGGGCGGGGGTTTAGCCCTCCAAGTCTCCAGCTAAGGGTTCATTCCTATAAGGGGAGTCCTGACTCGAGAACAACTCTGTATTCATCACGGCCCTTAAACATCATTCTCCGAGCGGGCCTTTGTATTTCCAGTCCGCCTCTGTTCTTGACCCCCTTCTGTGCTTGTTTATCAACCGTTTGTTTTAGTTCTTCCGACTTCCTTTCATCATTCAACCTCTAAATTTTCTTTTTTTTCCTTGACTACTTCTTCCTTCTCTTCGCCTTCTCTTTTATCTTTCACATCTTTATTGTTCTACTCCCTACATTTCTCTATTGTTTTTTCTATGTATCTTTTTGGTTACTTTATTTTCTACGCTCACCTGTTTACCATATTTCTTTTGGACTTCTTCTATTATTCCTACTCTGTCCTTTTCTTCTATTATTGTTGACCTCGCTTAGGTATCTTCCGACTCATATTTAAATGTTTCGTTTCTTCTATCGGTGTGGCGTCTACAGACCTGATTCCTCCGGTGTCGATTTCCATGTTCAAGATTCTCGTGTTTTACCTCTGATCTTTTCTGACTGGATTCGATTAATTACCAGTGGACATATTTTCTTCTCTGTGTTGGTTACTTGAATTGAGCTTAACATAAAATCTTCATTAAATTAAAGTTCTGTTCACCTTCTACATCCGTGTTTGCTTGAGTCATCTAGCGCTTGTAATTCAGTAAGGATAATGGTCTAGTCTTCCAACTGAATGTCTCCATCAGATAATTCATGGATTCTTCTTTTGAAAATATTCGGTCCTTGTTTTGGACATGTGCAAAAGGATTATATTCGTTGCAATTCCTACATTGCGCACCCCTAGCTTGACATTGATATTTAAAATGTTATTTTCCGCATATTACATAAACATATTGATAGTGTCCATATTTTACCTGTAACATTGTATTTAAACGGAATCTATTGATTTTATGTAGTTTGTTTCGGTACTATTTCTATATCTTTCGTTGATCTTTTGCAGCATTCTCTTGTAGCGAGAAAAAATGCTTTTGCACACTGATTTAACAATGCACATCGCATACATATAGCAAGTCATGTAGAATTGATGGAAAAGGAATTAATCATATTTTATAAATTGGATTCAAGAATGGAACAAGTGAATTATGCAACGCTGACCGTATTATTGGCCTTTATTCGGGCTTAATTACCTTTTCCATACTGAAAGCCTGTAGTGAACGGACATAAAAGCTTTGAAAACATGGTCAGGCCAGTATCAGGAATCATAAATATCGTAGTGGCGTAACAAGACGGAAGGGGAATGTACGGGGGCATTGCCTCCCCTAATTTCAGGTTGGGAATTTACTAACGCCCATTCTTTCATTTTGCACAAATTAGTACTGAACTAAAGAGTCCAAAGTATTTTCCGAAAGTAAATCTAGCAGGTTAAATATGCGAATATTAGTTCACATTCTTAGGGAAAAAGGAGTAGCCCCGGAAGTTTAACACATTTAGCTGCCTCTTGGCATAAGATGTAAAATTGATCCAAAAAGAGCCTGTAATATTTATTTGGAATGTGAACTTTTTTAACAAACCAAAGATATCGCCATAAATGCAACAATAATGAAATAAACAAGTGAAAATACAAATCGCTACATTTCACAAGTTTCGAATATTGGCAGGTACCACCGGACACATAAGATACGGTAACTGCAGGCGTGTACGCTAGTGCAGCTAAATATACCAAATGTTCAGTGCTGGGATCTTTCTGACGAAACCCGCTAGAATACCTCTCCGATATGTGTCATGGTATTGTACAAGTCCGATTTGACGAATACTCTGGGAGACAGCGCTGAGGCTTCAACGACGCGATGTGCAATGTTGTTTGCTTCGGGAAGGTTCCACGGGAGGAGGATATTATTTCACTGGAGGTAAGAACCGTTATTAGGGCCGTGCTAACTCAGAACATTGCCAATTGTTTACAGCAATGTACGCTTTATTTCGTGTCCGTTTAGGACCACTTTGTTTTGTAAGTGTAATTTCAGTATTTTTGATTCAATGGATACTAAACCAATACCAAGCATGGTGCAGCAAAATATGCCAGGGCTTCATTTGTCTTACATCTTCCGTGTAATATCGCTGCATTTTTAAGTCATAGTACAGTGACATTGTTTGTTTATTTTCTTATGGACTAAAACTTTTCAGTTTGGAACTTCATTTCAACTTTGGAGATTACAGTTTTCAGTCGTATCTTTCTATCTTTATCTTGTACTTTTGTTAGGGTTGCCATTCGTCCCGGAAAACCCTTGATCGTCATTGAATCTAAATCTGTACTCCGGCGTCCCGAAAATATTTCTCCGGACTATCAAATGTCCTGGATTTCAGTGAAGAAAAAAAGGGAATATTATAGTTTGCTTACAAGCGAAATCAACTCCGCCAGAATATATACCCAATGAAATAACCATTCTATATGACCATTCTATATGAAAAAAGTATACAACGAGTGAGAGGAAACATCATACCTCGAATAAGCTGGAACATACTGAAAACCACGAAACATAACAGATCATGAGAAGAAAGAAAAAATGAAATCTTTGCGTTTTACGTCCCACATTTATGCAGGTTAGGCTAAAGGAGACGGTGATGATGAGTAATGAATGAAATGGTAGAATAAAGAAAGTGGGAGGAAACGGGAGAACCCGAGGAAACACACGCACACGGTGTTTGTCCACTACAAAGTTCACTTGGTAGGGGCGAGGAGAAAAGAAGAAGCAACTTTGCTTATCAGTTGGTAGCGAGTAAATCATCAGCTTATGTTTGCTTGACTAGGGAGAAAATATAGTGAAATGACTAAAAATGTGATATCCAATGGCGGCTCGTGGAAGAAAAGGTGGGGTTGGCCACGCCTTAAGACAAAGACTTTATTGTTACTACTACTACTACTACTGCTACTACTGCTGCTGCTGCTGCTGCTGTCACTACTACTAATGTATTATTATTTTTATTATTAAGTGAATTACTTAAAAGACTCGAAATTGCTGTCAGAAAAACTTATCACACTAAAACATTAAATGTAATTATAGGGCAACAACACTATGTCCACCAGTTTTGACACTCCTGAATATGTATCTGTTAAGTCGTTGTCACGCAGTAATAACAATAAATCACTTTTGTTATTAATTGCGAAAAGAATATCATTACTCTTTGCGGCCGGTAGTTCGGAATTGAGTTTTTCTCTGTTCAGTATCTGATTTGAACAGGATAGAACTCTTAAGTCATTTTCTGGGAAGGAATGTTTAAAAGTGGAAAAGATCTGAGTGTTCACCTATTGCAAACTCTCGTAATACTTTCTAACACATATACTTTTTAATTTTCGTAATATACATACGAAAACACAAGGGAAAAATAGCACAAAAGATACTAAGAAGACGCACGTCTAAACAAAGGGGTTAATACGTGGTTGATTTCGAATCCCTTTAGCAGAAATAGCACAAGAGAGCAAGGTCTAGGGACAAAGAACTGAAAGTGCAGAATTAACAACCTCAACAGACAAAACGAATTTTGGCTGCAAGCAAGCTTCAAACCCTTTCTTTTGGAAGGGGTTGGGTGAAGTTGTGTGATGAGGGCCTGATTCTTAGCCCATGTCACCTATATTCACGCTGGGTTTTCACGTTGTACGACACACGAGTCAATGCCAGAAGGTACTAAGTCCACACTGAAAAATCTCTGGCCCTTTTTCCTTTATTTTGTATTGACCGCATGAACAGCGTGCCCTTAAGCATAAGTAGTAAATGGAAAATCTGATTTGAAGAAGTCAGAACTACCGTTTTTGGTTCAGAGAGAAAGTATAGCAACAATACTAGGAGGATAACTTAAGATACATTTATTTTCTTATGTTAATAAAAAAAGATGGAAGTGCCGGGCCAATTCAGTTCCTTATGACGGTCCGCCGGATTTGAATTTTTGAAATATGGGAACCCTAAATTTGGGAATTCCTATAATACAGATGATGGAAGCAGTTGCAGGATTTATTACAGGTTTCTAGTAGTATTCTAGATTTTGCGTAATTAAATGCACGTGTTATTAAATACGCCACTGTACAACATTTTTTTAACCTTGAGTTCAAACTAGATTTAAGTCAAATCGTTCCAATATTTTCTTCTATAGGCAGAAAAGTCTACTCTGCAATGCACATGTCTTGTTCTTTGTGTTTCATGAAATTTAAGGCCGTAAAAAATCAAACACCCTGAACATGGCATATTTACCTGTACCTACCTTATTTGAAAAACATTATATTCTACATACCTTAGTTTTAGGAGGCTAGACATAACAGGATTCACAATGCACACAGCCTTCATTGAACGTTTCACCACAAATTACGCATTCAGTGATGCTTTATTGTTCGTCTGGTCGTATTTCTCATGTCGGTGTGGTGGTTCATTAGCTTCTTGTGATATTCATTTGCTAGTTCGTGTGCTGAGGTCACTTTTCTTTCAATTTTTGTCTCTAGATATTAGTATCGCACTCAATCCAATTCTTCTGGTTCGTGACGTTATGCATCTCTTGCAAAGTTTCCTGTATTGGTGATAACTGTTCACTAATTGAGAGGTCTTTACTAGTTGATGGATGAGAAGATTATGATTCGTCGGTCATGTATGGGAAACATAGATCCGCTGTGGGCGACGCAAAGCAAGTAGCTTCCTTTTCCTCAATCGCTGTTGAAGTTGAATGTTCTGGGTCTTCACAGTTAGGACTAGTGTAACATATTGCAACATGAATCACATTAGCGGACAAATAGTTGATGCCTCAGTTGAGAGCAATGTCCATGCGACACATCTTTCGGTTTGACTCTCAAACAAGTCGGGCCACATCATATTCTGTTATCTTTATTCCAGTATTCTTGCCCACCCACAATGAATAAGCTTAATTGTATGCGCCTTTAAACGTTTTCATAAAACACCGGTCAATGAGTTGAGTCTTATTAGTGGTACGTGGAAGAGTACTGGCCAATGAATACTGTGATCCATCTCATATTGAATCACATTCAGTTCTTTATAGCAGCCATGTTTATAAACAATTAGCAGAACTGAATTTTGAGCAAAAGGATGACAGAATTTATAATGTATTACACATTATCACAAATAAGTGGAGCGAATTGAATGAAATTGTGCACAGATATTGTAGACGTTACATGAGCGAACACGTGCTTTGCATTTTACTGAGAAAAGAACGGTTGGGTCCGACACGTACCTTCACCCCAAACGTTTGATCACGAAATATCAAAAGTGCTAACAGTTTGTCATATGTGCCTAAAGAACATGAAAAGTTACAACGAAACGTTGTATAGAGACAATACGTAAAACATAAACTTATGCGATTTTTATTTTCTGAAGAGAAACGGTTTTATGGGCAAAAGAACCCACTTAAAAGTTTGATAGTTGACAATCAACAGCCAAGACTGGGTCAAAATGAATGAAATTGTGTGTAGATATTACATATGTAAAATAAGGTTTCTACTGTTCAACAAGTGTCCCCATCCGATTTCTTCAAATTTGGCACATCAACAGTAAGCACAAACCGCATAGCGTATTTTATAGTATTTTGGGAGGCGCCTTCAACGTTTACAGAGTTTTTTTGGCATAAACAGAAAACGTGTCGACATGTTACCTATTTAATGTTGATTTGCCACACTTGAAACAAATCGGATGTGGACTCTTTTGAAAAAGAGATGCTTTATATAACATATACAATACCTATACACAATTTCATTTGCTTCGGTGACCTCCTTCTAGCGTTAGCACGGTAAAATTTACTTTTTTGGATGGGGCCTCCGAATTGCACTTTTGATATTTCGTAATCAACGGATTAGAAGGTCTGTGAAACTCACAACTTCTTTAAAGGAAAATACAAAACAGTATTCCCTTGTTTTACGTCTACAATATAAGTGCACAGTTTCATTGACTTAAGGCCACTTTTTCTTGCCTTTCAGCCGTCAACCTTCAAAATTTTGGGTTTAGCTTTTTTCTTTTAATACTGTTGTTCTGCAGAAAGTAAAAGAACACGTATTTCTTTATGTGTATTATCTACGTGTTACATTTAAAAAAAATCGGAGTGCTACACTTGGGAAGTGTTACACATAAGTAAATTGGTCTTCCTCCTCTAGAAAATTCGCAGTAAAATATCTTCCTCTATAATAAACCATATGGTCTTTCACATACAGAAACCGGATGTTCTACCAGACTAAATTCAGATGTCTCGCATCAAAGACGAGGTTGCTAATAATTTAAAAAATCATTAGACATTTTTGGTCCTTGCGCTTAAAATTGCTTTGAAACTTCCGCACCTCTATATCCTTTTATTACAACATATTAGAAAAAAAACATAATTTTAAAGATAAACTCTCGAAGGTCGATTCAAACCAATAAGAGTCATAGTGTATCTCTATCCAAAATCTTGTATCGGTACGGTTATAGTTCTCAGGATATAAGGTGAGTTGATTTTGAGTTTAACGTCCCTCTCAGCAGCGAGGTTATTTATAAGAAGTGAAACATTAGAAAACCTGTTTATCACTGATTGTTAGTATTGCGATTTAAATTCATATTGAGAAGTAGCAATTTTGTATTTGGAAACATTTTGTGAATTGAGAAACTTACGAATTACACTTGGAACTTTTTATGAAAAAAACATTATATATATACACGTGAGCGTGTCTTCATAGTACCGGAACGATCAAATATCACGGGAAGTATACAGATCAGGAAAACAAAGGCAACACACGTTAAATAATTTTGAAAAAAGCTATCCAATAATACTACAAACAAGCCCTATCCCTACTTACTTCGGAGGTACGAGGGTAACTTTAAAATTTTAAATGTGAACCTACTTTTCTTAATGCACATTTGGATTCTTTAGAAAAAGAATGATCAATGATTTGACACAGAATTGAAGGCATTGCCTTCACAGATGGCGATTGAATTGGCATAGAAAAAAGGAGGAAGAAAACGTTATTTTTATCTGTCCCGTAGTCTGTGGTCAGATGGTTAGCGTACCGGAGTTCGCTGTCAGAGGTCTCGAGTTCGATTTCCGAGCAAGACAACTTCTTTATTTGTTTACCATAATAGTAATTTTATATATTTTAGCTTCAATAAGTACTCAATTCAAGTTACATACAATCCTAATTTCGATAATTATTTTGAAACTAGCTATATGAAGTGGTACTTTAATAATAGGGCTATTATTACGAGAGGTCATACGGTTACTTTCAACAAAATGAATTCATTTTTGTTGCAATTTTATTTTCATGCAAATTAATAAATTATGGATAAATGCACTAGTTTCACTGAGGTTAATATGTATGAACTTATCTTGTGAGTTCAAAAAGGATAAAATTGTTACTTTGCGCGGGAACTGAAATTAGGATCTCTGACTCCGAAGGCCTATACACTAACCGTATGACCAGACAGCACGTGCCTGAACACCCAATTTTTCATAACCTTTTCGTTAATCTCCTTTGCTTAAATAAGTGCTTATTCACGAGTTGTGCATAGCCCCTCCTCGAAAGAATCCTAAATTCGCCACTCTGTATTGATATCAGTAGATATATTATGGCTACCAGCGTCGTTGTTAAAAAAAAAATCTTGGCGCTTCTTATATATCAGTGGACAGTGTGCGCATTAGAAAGGAGATAAGAGGAAATCCCCTTTAGTAATGCTGGATGTATGCTGTAACCAGGGGCGTCATTTGAGACGACAATGGCATGGGCAACTATAACACTTGTAGAAAAGGGCGTTCCCCTTCTACACGGGAGCAAGAGGCGACAATTTCAATCCAAGAGTTGAGGAATACATATGCTTTAATCAATTGCCCATTAATATACTACTAAAAAACGTGAAAGTCTTATATTGGTGGTGCTCTTTCCCCGTCAAAAGTCGGAAATGATGCCCCTGGTCGTAGTACAGTACCATACAGTATTACCAAAGGGGATTTCTCTCTCATATCCCTTTCAATTCACACTGTCCACAGATATGGATACGAAGCGTGAAGAACACACAAGGACTGTAATAACCATAATATATCTAGTGATATCATTATACTGTGACATATTTAGGATTTTGTTTCGGGGAGGGGCTATGCACAACACATGACTAAGAATTTACATTTCCCTTTTGGGTGCTAACAAATTTCAATGCAATTGTGCATATACGAAATTTTTTCCGTCGCTTGAGGCCAATAGTCACCCTTAAAAAAGCGACTGTCAATATATTTATGGATACAACTAATTTGAACATTTTTATTGTTGTATGCATTGTAAACGTAGGGTGAATTAAGATTTTACTGGTAGTTACACGTGGTTACTTGATTGGTTAAAACAAGAAAAATGATTCGAGCGGGGCCTTTTGCGCATGAGTCATAGATACTCCTCAATCTACTACTCGATAACTTAACGCGTAGTAGTAGGCCCCCCCGTATATGCAGCCGAGTCAGCAAAAATTTCTCGATTCTGATTGGCTGAGAGAGGTCACGTGACGTTAGGCCCCGAACACGCGGGAAATTCAAATTTCCAGGTCACGTGGTATGACGTCATGAGTCACCCTGCGGGGAAATCCCTCACCAGGGATTTTTGAAATTCGTTCCCTTTTACGGGTAAGATGAGTGCTTTGATACTTGATTCTGATTGGTTGACAAATGTCACGTGATCTTAGACCCCGGGATATTTGAAATTCGTTCCCTTTTATGGGTAACATGAGTGCTTTGGTACCACGATGATGATTGGCTGACAGAGGTCACGTGATCTTAGGCCCTGGGATTTTTGAAATTCGTTCCCTTTTATGGGTAAGATGAGTGTTTATGATTGGTTGACAGAGGTCACATGATCTTAGATCCAGAGATATTTGAAATTCGTTTCCTTTTACGGGTAAGATGAATGCTTTGGTACCATGATGCTGCTTAATTGATAGAGGTCACGTGATCTTAGGCTCTGGGATTTTAAAAAATCGTTCTCTTTTTACGGATATTTTCTCTGATGAGTACTTTGGTATCACGATACTGATTGGCTGATAGAGGTCACATGATTTTAGACCCGCCACACAATGAACAGGTTACACGGTATAATGTGGGGAAATTACTCACTTATTTGTTTTATTTTATGTATAAGATGAGTGTTTTGGTACCTCAATTTTGATTGGTGGATAGAAGTCACATGATCTTACCCCCCCAGTCCATGAGGGAAATACAGAGCGATATGACGGTGATCCATCCTAGACCGGGATTTTAGAATTTTGTTCCCTTTTTATGGTTATGTGTAAAGTTCCCATGGAGGGTTCAACCTCCTCCTTAAATAAACCTTTTTGGTATCATGATATTGTACTGAAGTTTACCTTAAATATTATCATTCTCTTTGACAGATAAGATGATTACCAGCCTTCTTACCTTGATGGAGATCCTGTCCTTGAATTAGTAGCCTATGTCTCTGAAAGGAACAATGGTGAAAGAGGGGGTCCATCGTTGTCGCTTGTAGATTTCTCATAACACATTGTTGTGAGTTTAAGCGATTTTTTTAAACGCTCAGTAAGCGCTTCATTAATGGAAACAGTGTGGCCAGATTTTTTCTTGCCTAAACTGCTCCGATTCTTTTCAAAACGGTTCCGTAGAGTGCAAGAAATTTTAAACTAAAATTTTTTCGAACTAAAAAAAATTGTAACAAAAATTTTAAACAAAAATTTTCAAACAAAACATTTTCGAACTAAAAATTTTGAAACAAAAATTTCAAAAAAAAATTTCGAACTAAAAAATTTAAACAAATTTTTCGAAAAAAATTTTTAAACAAAACTTTCGAACTAAGTTTTCAAATCAAAAACTTTTCGAACTAATTTTTTTTAAATTTTCGAACCCAAAAAAGATTCGAACTAAAAAAATTAAAAATTCTTCGAACGAAAAAAATATTTTAAACTAAAAACTTTCGAACTAAATTTTCAAATCAAAATTTTTCGACCCAAAAATTGAAACAAAAATTTGTCGAACTAAAACATTTTTAAAAACAAAAGTTTCGAACTAAAGATGTAAATCACATCTAAAAATTTTCAAATCAAACTTTTTATCGAACTGAACTTTTAAAATTTTTGAACTAGAAATTTAAACCAAGTTTTAGAAAAATCCTAAGAAATGTTTTTTCAGGAATCGAACTCAGGTCTTTCAAACCAAAGATGTGTATGCTAACCACTTAAATGAGATTGGATTTAATTGTGCTTGGTGGGTTTCGAACCATGGTTCTTGAAAAGGATACACTTATACTTTAAGAAAATAAATCTGACAGTGTAACGCTTTCGTTCGTGGATTAAAATAAAATGCTGATAGACTTCTTTGTGTGTTGACATAGAAGCACATATGATTGAAATGCAAGCGTCAGCGGATCGTATTACTTTTGTTTTACTACGAACGTGTCAGCATGATTCATGAAGAAAGCAAACATTGACATTCTCGTATGGAATATGAGGAAAATGAAATGTTGTCACAGTTACGACAAGTAATGACATGATCCTGACAGAAAGCATTTCGGGATGATGTCATGATCGGAATTGCGATACTAGATGTTGTAACTATTGAGAAACGTGAATGACGTCACGATCGATTGTTACACATCGTTTTCGTTCGTGATTCATGACAAAAGCAGCGAGCGTTTTGATTGGTTCGTTGTGATGTCATTTTGTGAATTTCCTCGTTTCTGATTGGTTGATGATGACATCGTTTTCACAGTGACCTAAATAAAAATCTAAATTTCATTTTTCAAATCCTACAATGCTCTCAACTATCGAGTGAGAAGGTCTGTTTTTTAAAAGTGTCTTCATTTAAGTTTTACTACACCGACTTTTTGTTCATTGAATTTGAGGTAAGTTCAGTGAGATTTTATTTTTCACACAAGATTCGAAAATCATTTTTATTTTATATTTGTGGGCGGATCACTAATACACTGTTTTACTTTTAGTACGAAATATTTAGACTATGAAGGAATTAGTGGAATGGGAAAGTGGGAGTACGAATCAGGAACCCCCACAAATTAACCTAAGCACGATAAATGATATGTTTAGCGTCCCTTCAGCTTAATGTTGAATGTGAACTCCCGTCGGGAATTGAACCATGGTCAAAGATGTGTGCGCTTAGTTTTGAAAAGAATGCATTACAAAATTTCAGAAACTATGCCCAAGAATAATATGGTTCGATACCCTTTGAAACCATTGTTTTAGTTTAGCGTCCCTTCAGCTTAACGTGATATTCGAACAACCACCTGGGATTGAACCAAGGTCAGAGGTGTGTACGTCAATCACTTAGGTTAGTTTTGAAAAGAATGTATGATAACGCGTGAGAATATTACATTTCAGAAAAGGCTTGACAGCGATCCGATGTGAAAAGCAAACCCCACCGAGGATTGAACCAAGGCCTTCCATGTTAGAAGCATGTACGCTAACCGCATAAATAAAAAAAGAGTGCATGAATATTTGGTTAAAAGATTTACGCTATACAGATTTTGTTTTGACAATTACGTATGTATAACGTTAATGGTTGGTGAGTCTCTTCAACTTGCAAACGCATCATTTAAAGGTCGTTGTGAGTAGAAAAAATGCTTACGCGTGCTTTATCACATCTCAGTACTGATGAAACATTCATTCATGCATTCTTTTTATCACTATAGAATGGTAGGTCAGTTACATGCTGATGCAATGGTCTCGAGTTTGACAGCAATAAAACACACATTTCAGTAACATAATTATTTTTTAACTTTGATTTCTAGTACGTGTGCTTTCATAATGAGATTCTAAACGCCACCGCCGGGAATCAAACTCAGGGCCTTTACATGAATTGCTTAGTTAAGAATTTATCATGAATGTTATGATTTCCTGTTTATCAGGTGATTAAGATTTTTCTTTCTTCTTTTCTTTTGTAGTAAATTCACGCTGCTCAATTCCTTTTTCCCTTACACATTTATCGCAATTGTACCTGTCTGTTTGTTTTTTCCTTTTTTAACCATGGCCGAATCGGGTTTTACTGTTCGCAATGAAATCACTCGTCATTATAGACGATTTAACATTGAAGGCAGAATGTTGGAAATTCAATTTAACGCACCACCCGTAGGAACCGATATTATCCAATACGTGCATAATAGTTTCCAAGCAATGCTAGACCATTTATTAGTCAATGTCGACGATGAGGCGATGGTTGGTTTATCCGTAATATCACCACGCAACACGAATAAACCATTTTGGGTGAGTTTTCGCCAAGCACGAAACATGACACTGGAAACGATGTGGGCCTCCTTTGAAAGAGTTTTACAAAGTAACAATGCATTTCTCCTGCACGAACCATTCACCGTTCATTTTCACCGTGTCGATATTCCACGTGGCTATGGCGGTTTGCGGCAAGGAATACTTCAAAATAAAGAATTATTACGTTGCAAAAAAGGGATTGTACGTGTAAAAAATCAAGATTCAAGGTGTCTGGCGTACGCCCTTGTTATTGCTATTGGCCTGAAAAAATACAAGAATGTAGATATGAAACGACATACACAGTATCAACATCAATCGAAATGTATTGTGGACCAAGAAGTCGATGCGTTATGTTCAAATGCAGGAGTGAATTTGGATCATGGTGCCAGTGTAAATGAAATACGACAATTCCAGTCATACCTTAAAGAATATAAAATTACAGTGTATACCAGTTTCTCAGGCCGTGACATCAAGTACGAGGGGCCCAACGACGAAAATCGCACTCCCATAAATTTGATTTGTTTGGCTGGCCATTTTGATATCATCCAATCTTTAACTGCTTGTTTTGCAACCAAGTTCTACTGTGAGGCGTGCCATAAAAAGTATAGTAAACGTAATGAACATGTGAAAAATTGTCCTGTAACGTGCTCCAAATGTTTACAGAAACCTCTATGCGACAAGACTCAAACACCAATATTGTGCAACGACTGCAATCGTCAATTTTACGGCGAAGAATGTTTTAATAATCATCGTAATATTGTATATCATCAAGGGGAACCTGTATGCAAAATGGTGAAGCAATGTACTAAATGCTACAGAGTATATTCTTTTGTACGAAGTGGACAACGCATTCATGACTGCAATGAGATCTTTTGTAATGTTTGTAAGAAGATTGTTCCAGGGTCACATCAATGTTTTATGCTTCCGATCGCCAATGCTTGAAACCCGGTGTTCCTTCACTCATGCACGCAAAGAAAGCCTTGTTGATTTTCTATGATATAGAATCTATGCAGGACAAAAATATTGACGATAATATGTATGTACACGTTCCGAATTTATTGGTTGCACAACAAGTATGTTATGCATGTGTTGAAAACAATAATATCCAGCAGTCTTGCAGTACGTGTGGTCAGCGAGAACATATTTTCCAAGGAGACGATCCAGTTTATAATTTTCTCCAGTACTTGCGGGAACGTCGTCCCAATATAAATAGGATTTTCTGTCTCGCTCACAACTCGAAGGGCTACGATGGACATTTCATTTTAAAGACCATGGTCGAACAATGTCAATGGAGACCTGACGTCATATTAAATGGGACCAAGATATTGAGTTTAACCTTGAATAATCTGACGTTCATTGACTCCTTGAACTTCCTGCCTATGGCATTAAGCAAATTGTCCAAAGCGTTCAATTTACCCGCACCCAAAAACTACTTCCCGCATTTCTTCAACACCAAGGAGAATCAATCGTATATTGGACCACTTCCAGAAACGAAGTATTATGGTGCAAATGAAATGGCCGTCGAAGAGAGAAACAAGTTCATGCAGTGGTACAACGATCATCGCAATGACAAGTTTGATTTTTAGAAGGAAATTCTCAAGTATTGTATTCAAGATGTCAATGTACTGCGACAAGCATGTGTTTCATTTATGACGTCATTTGAAGCAGAAACCAAAGTGAATCCCTTCTTGGAGACGATCACGATTGCCAGTGCTTCCAATTTAGTATTCCGCCGGAATTTCCTCAAACCCAATACCATTGGAATTCTACCGGCACATGGCTATCGATGGAGAAGTAAACAATCGATCGCTGCAATGCAATGTCTGGCCTACATTGAAAAAAGCGAAGGAAAACAAATCTTACATGCGGCCCGACAAAAAGAAGTGTTTATTGCGGGATTCCATGTTGATTGCTACTACCAAGATCCTGAGACGTTAGAGGAGCACGTCTACGAGCATGCCGGCTGCTTTTATCACGGGTGTAAAGTGTGTATTGCTACAGGCCGTAATCAGCCCATCTACGGCAATCCAGAAGACACCATGGAATTCCGTTATGAACGAACGCAACGAAAAAATGCAAGACTGCGTGAATTGGGGTACATTGTACATGAAATGTGGGAGTGCGAATTTAAACAGTTCTTAAAACAAAATCCAGCAATGGCGACGTATCTGAAGAATCACCTGTACATGAACCGCAGACCATTAAATCCAAGAGATAGCTTTTTTGGAGGAAGGACCAATTGCGTGAAATTGTACCACCAAGTCGACGAAAAAGCAGGAGAAGTAATAAAATATTTCGATATTGTTTCGCTTTATCCTTACATAAATAAGTGTGCTAAATACCCTGTAGGACATCCTAGAATTTATCTACAGGGTGATGGAAATATACCACCAATAAATAAAGTCAACGGTCTGATCAAAATGACGATATTACCAAGTCAACATCTTTATCATGGTCTCCTGCCTTACCGATGTAACAAGAAACTACTATTTCCACTGTGTGCTGCTTGTGCCGAAGAAATGAACCCAGACCCTACAGCAACGTGTACGCACAACGATCAGGAGCGATGCCTCACTGGAACATGGGTATCATATGAAATACAGAAAGCAATAGAATTAGGATATCAACCGGTGGAAATCTTTGAAATTTGGGATTATGACATTGAACAATATGATCCCATCACGAAAACAGGTGGCTTGTTCACGGAATACATCAATACGTTTTTGAAATCGAAAATGGAAGCTTCTGGCTGGCCCAGTTCCTGTGTGACCGAAGAAGACAAATCAAAATTTATACAAACCGTCCTGGAGCGTGAAGGTATTGCATTGGATCCGACCAAAATTGAAAATAATCCTGCACGAAGAAGTTTATCTAAGCTTTGTGTTAATTCTCTATGGGGAAAACTTTCTCAGCGTACAAACTTTAGCCAGACCACAATTATTGATCGGCCGGAAGAATTTTATGAAAAACTCACTTCCCCCGACATTAAACTCCATCAAATTGTACCCATCAATGATACGATGTTGTATGCGTTCTGGGAGTACAATGAACATGTGCCTGTTCAAAACCGAAACACCAATGTCGTGTTAGGTGCATTTACAACATGTCAGGCACGTCTGGAACTGTACAAGTACATGGAAATGTTGCAGGAACGTGTTTTATATTTCGACACGGATTCTGTGATATTTACAGAAAAGCCTGGGGAGCCAACCATTGAACCTTCAACGTACTTGGGATGCTTATCGGATGAGATGGAGTCTAATGGACAACGAGCGTACATCAAGACATTTGTTAGTGGAGGACCAAAAAATTACAGCTTAGAAATATACAATCCGGACACCAACGTCACCAGCTACATATGTAAAATTAGAGGATTTACATTAAACTACAATGCAGGCAGCAATTAAATTTCAATACGTTAAAAGAAATGATTACAAATCAATGCCGTGGACAAGTCACCATTACCATCCCTCATAAAATATGCAGGACCAAAGACCATACCATCGTCACACGCAAAGAAGAAAAAATGTACAGCATCCAGTACACAAAACGTCGATTTAAAGAACTCAATTCCTATGATACGGTTCCGTACGGGTACGTTAAAAAACAGAAGTTGGAACTGGAAAAAGAAGAAGATGAAGAAAAAATTGTAAACACCCAATGAGGCCACCATTTCTTTTTCCTTTTCCTTTTCCTTTTTTTCCTCCTTGACCATAAAGCAGCAACACCAAGAAAAAAAATGAAGTACCCAGAAGAGATCATAAACTACCAACACCATCAGTGGAACAAATGTAGTCATTTCGTACCCAAGGGGAACCTTGACCATAAAGGAGCAACACCTAGAAGAAATGCAGTACCCAAAAGAGTTTATAAACCGCCAACACCACCATCATTGGAAGAAATGCTGTCATCTCGTACCCGAGGAAGAAGATGAAACTAAACAGATCCATCATTTACGAGTAAGTTTTATTTCTCTCTTATCAATATTTACTCGTTTTTTATTGTTTCAGAAAAAAAAGAAATTCATAAAGTAATCAGTTGTTTCTTCTTTTTCGTTACAGGATACGTCTACAAGATTCGAAGATGATGACACGTCCAACATATTCATTAACTAGATCGTGCATTTATTATGTTAATAAAATTGTATGAGAAGAGCACATACCTTTCATTAAAATACAAGAAGTTGAAAAAAATATGTTTTATTATTTCTTGAAACCTTGAACACTTGTTTTCAAATAATGGTAATCTTGAAAATTTAAGGTGGAAAATATATCCAAAATTTGTTTAAATGATTTTATTCGAAAAATTGATTTGAAAATTTTGTCCAAAATTTGATTTTTAATTTAGTTCGAAAAAATTTTGATTTGAAAATTTTTAGATGTGGTTTACAACTTTAGTTCGAAACTTGTTTTTAAAAATTGGTTCGAATTTTTTTGGAATTTTTTTTGGTTCGAAAATTTTTTGTTCGAAAAATTTTTGATCTGAAAATTTAGTTCGAAAGTTTTTAGTTTAAAATTTTCGTTCAAAAAAAATTGTTTAAATTTTTAGTTCGAAAATTTTTTGTAATTTTTGTTTCAAAATTTTTTAGTTCGAAAATTTTGTTTGAAAATTTTTTTTGGTTCGAAAATTTTTAGTAACAATTTTTTTTTGTTCGAAAATTTTTAGTTTTGAAATTTTTTTAGTTCGAAAAATTTTTAGTTTGAAAATTCTTGCACTCTGCGGAACCGTTTCGAAAAGAATCGGAGCAGTTTAGGTAAAAAAATCTGGCAACATTGTTTCCATTAATGAAGCGGTTACTGAGCAATAAAACGCTGAGCGTTTAAAAATCGCTTAAACTACAACAATGTGTTATAAGAAATCTACACGCGACAAGAACGGGACCCTCTTTCATCATTAGAGAATAAATGTATCCTTTTAGAGACACGCTAATTCAAGTACAGGATCTTCATACGTAAACATACAAGGTAAGAGCCATCTTGCATATAAAAAGGAAACGATAATATTTAAGATGAACTTCAGTACAGTAACAATAGAAGGGAACGTAATTCTAAAATCCCTGGTCAAGGGTGGATCGCCGTCATAGCACTCTGAATTTCCCGCATGGGCTGGGGCTAAGATCATGTGACTTCTATCAACCCAATCAAAATCGTGGTACCAAAGTACACATCTTACACATAAAATGAAACAAATGAGTGAGGGATTTCCATGTAATATGTTCACTGTGTGGCGGGTCTAAAATCATGTGACCTCTATCAGCCAATCAGTATCGTAGTACCAAAGTAAACATTAAAATTGATACCGTAATTTAAAAAATCCTAGGACCTAAGATCACGTGACCTCTATCAGCCAATCAAATTCAAGGTACCAAACCACTCATCTTACCCATAAAAGGGAACGAATTTTAAAAAAATCCCTGAGCCTAAGATCACGTGACCTCTATCACCCAATCAGCATCGTGGTACCAAAGCATTCATCTTAATCGTAAAAGGGAACGAATTTCAAATATCCCAGGGTCTAAGATCACGTGACCTCTGTCAACCAATCATAAACACTCATCTTACCCATAAAAGGGAACAAATTTCAAAATCCGGGATGAGGTCGGGGTGACTCATGACGTCATACCACGTGACCTGGAAAATTTGAATTTCCCGCGTGGGCGGGGCCTAACATCACGTGATCTCTATCAGCCAATCAGAATCGAGATACCAAAGCACTCATCTTAGCCGTAAAAGGGAACGAATTTCAAAAATCCCGGTCATAAAAGAGAGTGAGGGATTTCCCCGGAGGGTGACTCATGACGTCATACCACGTGACCTGGAAATTTGAATTTCCCGCGTGGGCGGGGCCTAAAGTCACGTGACCTCTCTCAGCCAATCAGAATCGAGAAAATTTTTGCTGACTCGGCTGCATATACGGGGGGGCCTACTACTCGCGTTCTATCGTATGCCGATAGTGGGAAACTTTAAGACGGGTTTTCTGACTATTGCAGTTTGTAATATTGACGCTTTAAATGTGTATTAATACCTCGCGAAAAGTAGTCCCGAAGTTCATTTACCAAAGTCTACTCTCCTCTTTTCAGTAACTTGTGTATATTTTGTAGTCGGTTATCCACATTTTATAGTAATTTCAGTAACCTTGAACGACAGGGACAGAAACACAAACACACTGAGAACATTTAAAATTCCAAACGTTCTCACAGTGGAAATGGAACTCGGGACCACGTCGGCAATAGACGCACTAGCTAGCCACTGGACCACACAGATAAGTTATAAACCCAGCGTGTTTTAATATTTCTTCTAGAAATGCTCGAGATATGCACTTATAATACATTGAGTGATTTATTCAAGAGAGGGAAAGCAGTCTACATTGGATCATTTTCCTTATTTTGTTTTTATTGTGTTTATTCTTTGTATTTTTCTCACAGTGCATGAAAGAGCAGTTACATTTTTCGCTACAATGTAAAGATATAGTATTTTAAAAGATCATAAAACAGAAATCTGTCGGTGAAATAATATGAGATAATGTGTGGTATTCCCTTTTCATACTGAGTTCCTTTGTGGCCAAGCGGTTAGCGTACTCACCTTTGACGTAAGAGACCCGTTTCATTTGTCGATGTGAGCTCATGTCTTTCGAATTCCACGCTAATCAGTAGGTAAAAGTTTCATATAGCCTCGCTGCCGAAAGGGACGTTAAAATCAACTGAACAATTATTTTTACATCATCAATCGAAGCAAGGGGTAGAAAATACTTTCCTACTAAAACATGCATTTATTTCTCTGACATATATTACAAAGCAAGGGACTATTTGCGGCATTAATTACAGAAGCTTTAGGAAAAGGAAGCGTTATGATCGTTAACTTGCTTCAGGCTTTCAAATAGCTTTATAACAATCTAGATTATGATTTACAAAAACTTTTTACGGTGTAATTAAAATTATATCACATATTGTTTTTATCTCTCTCACACACTCCCTCTCTTTCCTTATCTACATATACTCTTGTATATTTCAATAGATATTAGTAACACGAATAATTTTCATTTTGAACTTGTGGTTTAATGTTGGTATTAAAATCAGAAATATTGTCCCATTTAACAAAGATAACGTTCCTCATTTTCGCGTCTTCGTATATAAATGATGAAGGGGTGAATAAATGTGACTGACCATTGAGGCGTGACACTTCAACTGATTTTGTTTCTTCAAGTACTTCAAAACATAACTTTATAATTAAGGAAATGTTTCCATATATTGAAGAAATAGAACCTTCCTGTTGGCAGACTCGAACTGCCACCCTTCAAAGTTAGAATTCCAAGAGAACTACTAAAAACGCTTGGCCACCGAGACAACTTACGATAGAATACGTTGCAATATTGCTAATATATAGCCCGAAGCGCAGGTTCACAGTTGAAGTTTTAAATAGCCGTTTTATCCCTATTTCAATAATGTAAACTGAAGGTACTTTCTTGGGTTTGCATATTAGAACTGAAGTGTGGATTTCAAAATTCAATGCAGAAATACGTAGTGGTCTGTTCAGTTCATGTTTCTGTTGAATAACTTAACATGTTAGTAAGTGTTTCTAATGCCTGTTCACTGTGTCGAGGGTTTTTCCCTCTAATTTCTCTCGGAATATTTTTCTCGTAATTATTTCACAGACTAAAGTTTCATAAGGATAAAGGTTTTTTTGCTTATAATTTTTTATTTTGCTTTATTTCTCTCTCCAAAATTATAAATAATTATTCATAACTACACTGCTTCGTTAAGGAAAGCACAAAGAAGCGATAATATAATAAAAAGCTGTGTCCTGTTCGTAGCCCGTGGTATGGTTACGTCGCTAAGTTCTGGCGTGCATTCCAAGGATCCATTCAATGTAGGCTATATGCGTTGTTGTGTTGTCGCATTCTATCCAATACGGGAATAAAGTCGCGGAAAGATAAAACACGCTCATGATACGACACTATTCATCCCCATCAAATGCTAAAACTTCTGAACGATATACAGAATTTGACAATGAGGCACCTTTGTAAAACATGAAAACTCATGGCATATTATTTTAGACTAACACCGAACTATGACTCTTTGGCTGTCCTGGACTTGATTATCACCAGATATCATACCCGACACCTCAGCTGGTTCACTGCTTTGCTGTACTAGTCTACTGTTTATCGTTGAATGCTTAACCTATTCTGCAAACTAAGAGTTTTTACATTTTCATTGTTTCACTTTTAATGGCAAGCATAGTGCACATATTGTCACTGTTACACACAGGAAAGATTTTCCGGTTTTCCGCTCGCAAGTGGATTTTCTCCTAGCCGAATTTTTAATATTCTAGATAGGGTAGTAGCCATAGTCTGTTTATCCTTTGGCCTTTAAAGAGGAAAACATAATCTGTGGCTCGTTTACTTAGGAAATTATTCAAGTTATTCTGCTATGAGCATAAGGGAAACGACACTTCTTTAACATAGCACGTAATCTCCAAAAGATCTAAACACTTTATTTATTTATTTATTTATTTATTTATTTATTTATTTAAGAAGAAGAACACAACAGGTTATTCTACCCAATTACAGTGTTCATATCAGAGTTACATAGAATATCTATAATATATTTGCGAAATCTATTCTGACTCATACTGTGTATATCCAGAACTTTTTTACATTTACTCAGTTTGTTGTAGACTGCACCCATCCTCCACGTTGGTGACTGTTTTGTTGCATTTGTTCGAGATTTCTTAGAATAAAAGAAATTTCCATTGCTCACGCGTATGTTTCCATTGGGTACCCTGAGATGAAAGGCAGAGACCAAATCCTTACTATTTAATTTGTTATTTAATATTTTGTACAAGAATATCATGTCATTTAACACTCTTCTGTGATTGAGAGACATTGTTTTAAAATTTTCATTAAGAGAAGTACTATTTTCATATGTGCGAAGCACTATTTTCGTATTTATTCCGAAGAGACCAAAACTATTAAGATATTAGTCATATCAATAAGGTAGGACCCCTACTGAACAACAACAAAAAATTTCGCCTCCAAGAAGCTTACAACGTCATCTCCAAGTACAACAATGGTCTTTTCTGTTATCTTCTTTATAGAAGAGGTAGGAGCGGTGTGTCAGTTCAAAAGAACTTACCTCGGCTGTGTGGAGTCTTGGTTTGATCATCAGACACTATATTCTTGGTAGAGAATATCATTTCCGTGGGTTTTCCCGAGTTGCTTCTATTTCCCTTCACATTCTCATTCCATCAACTTTTCCACCACTATTCACATACCTCAATTGTCCGTTTCTCCTAATTTACAACGTTAAACTGAAATGTTTATTTTTATTTAATGTTGTAATGTAGGAGTGTAAGGTCTCTTATGTATGGAGATGATACAGTATCAAAAACAGTTGTGTCCCGTGTAGAGAACAGTAATCTGCAGAACGTGTGAAGAATGTGTCATATGCAGGCCACGTTGTAAAATATATTCAAAGTCGAATCAGCATGCCATTTTTATTTTCTACTAGTCAATATGCGTTTGCCCATTTGGTAATAAATATTATATTTCACTAAATTTGAAAAGTGAATTGCATTTAAACGGTTAAAAGACTAAAACTTAATTATAATTGAAAAAATAAAATTATTGATACCTTACATGAATTTCGAGAGAAATAAAACTGCCTACTAACTGTATTTAACTTACCAATATTACTTGGCCATCCCATTTGAACGAAAATGATATTTCCAAATGACCGTTCTTGTCGTACACATTCATACTGTCCAGTTTGGAATTTCTTTTCCTAAATAATAATAATAATAATACAAAAAAGAATGAGGATTTGGAGTTTCCACATGTACAGAGTGGATCATTTATATTAAACTCCCCATATATTTTAAACTAGCAAATAGAATAGTCGCAGTTTGCACGATTTTTCTGTAAAAAAAAGAAGACACATCCTTTTGTTCATGTGCTGGTTAAGACCTAACGTCACCCATTAATAATTCCTCATACATTGTTGGCATAAAACTAAGTGAACAAAAAGATTGCCGTCATCATGACCCTGTTGAAGCTCAGATTTCAAATAAACATTCCTGAACTAGAACCCACCATCAATTACTTTTTCAATTACCAGTAGATATTTGCTTTCTCTGTGAGTGGGCCAGCAGAGACAGAAACTATCAATATTGTAGAAAAAATATCTGTTCGCAATGAACTGCTGCCTGAACACAAAAATGTGGGGAACATTTCTCTACTTGAAACTAAAAATGTGTATTTACCTCCCTTGTACATTAAAGTGGTACTTACCAAAAAATTGTGAATGGTATGGACCAAATATCACCTACATTAGTGTACTTGCGACAGAAATTTCCAAAGATCAGTTTTGTTAAAAGAAAAAGAAGAAATTTCTAGGACCGCAAGTTATGGGATTAATGAGTGATGAGTATTTTGTTGAATTGTAAAGTGATGTTGAGAAAATGGCGTGGCTGTCCTTTGCAATTAAGTGGAAGAACTTTTTAGACGACCAAAACGCAGATAAGTTTGTCGGCATTGTACATGAACTACTTATATCATATCACTGTATGTGATAAAACATGTAACTTCACTGCATTTCCTGAACGACCATTTGGACTTCTTCCCGGAAAAATTTGGTGCGACTAAAAACGAACATGCTGAACGCTATCACCAGGATATTATGCACATGGAAAAGTGTTATTAAGAGAAATGGAATGCAGAAAAGTTGTCTCACTATTGCAGTATCTAAAAACATTTTTGGTAAGTTTCTTAATTTATACTTACTTCTATGCTGCTCATTCCTCTGATTCGTTTGTGCACTAATACAGATTTTGAAAAACATTTTGTAAGAAACTATTGTTGCGAAACCATGTCTTTATAGCAAATCCATATATGTAAGCTGCCATGAGCATCCACAAAAAGCATGTTCACATGTAAACCGAGGCAGATGGAGAAAATCTGCAATTTAAAGTGGATTTAAGGCTAAATAATCTTACAGAAACAGTTTGTTTTGTCCTTGTGAAAGAAACGTTATCTTTGGAGTCCTGTGTAATTGTTGTACAAATCTCGTCTCATCTTTATTGGAGATGATTTCATTTTATTTCTGTTTGATTTATATACATTCACGTCTCGTTTTCATTCTTCAAAAATTCTATACAAATACTATTTCGTTTTCAGTTTTTATTTAATAAATTATTTTTCGCCTTGACTTAAATTTCTAACATAGGCATATTTCTTCCCTTGAATAATAAATTTTTTAGAATTCTCGTGGAATCTTTCTTCATTCAGAACTTTTCGTCTCACTTAAATTATTGTGTAAAGTAAACTAAGCTGAGGTGAACATTAAAATCGACCCACCTCTTTTCGTAACTTATCTGCAAGTTTTATTTCCCTTCATCACATGAGGAACATGAGGTTTATTAACACGAAATGAAAAACACACTTAAGACGTAAAGATATTATGTAAGAATTGGAATAACATCAGAGTTGCTACATTTGAAATATCGAAAATATAAAAATGCATTTCTGATCTTGTCATATATTCTGAACAGCTATGTATAGCATCTGCAGTAGAGGAAAATGATTGATATGGAACATACTTGCTCAAATCAGGTACCACCCGATCCGATGTACTCAATAGCACAGTGTTACACGATACGCCATGAGCAACGTACCGTCCAACCATGGAAAATCGAACACCCCGCAAACTCGTCCCCTTTTATGAGCACTTTTTAGGTGTATATTCGTTCTCTTTTATGACCATTTTTTGGGGACGAATTCATTCTTTTTTGAGCATTTTTTCAACATAGCTGAAATCACACAGATACTACGAACATAGCTGATCGATAACACATTTTCCAACCGCCTATTTAACATACCAGAAACTACATAAGACTATGTAACATAGCAGAGCTAATAAAAGAGTATGGCTTATTTTCCAACACTTATCTTAACAAAGCAGAAATTACATAAGACTATGTAACATAGCAGATCAATAAAAGACAATGAGCTTAAATTCCAACCGACAGTTTAACACATCACAAACTAAATAAGACTATGTAACATACCAGAGCTAATAAAAAGAGTATGGCTTATTTTTTAAAATAAGATTATTGACATGCCAACTATGTGCCGCACGATTCGCCATGACCCACGTAACGTCCAAACTTGAAAAATCGAACACCCCGAAAACTCTTTTTGTTTTATGAGGGTGTACCCGTTCCCTTTTACAACCAGTATTTTAAAATAGCAGAAATTACATAATACTATGTACCATAACAAAGACTACCAACATAACAAGGGGGTGCACTCGTTCCCTTTTATGAGCACATTTTTCAACCCCTATTTTAACATAGGAGAAATTACATAAGAGTATGTAACATAGCAGGAAGGCTACTAACATTTTTAACATAGCAAAAATTACGTAAAACTGCGAACACGTAGAAGAGCAAATTAAGGAGTTTTGCTTATTTTTCTACCCCTATTTTAACATAACAAAAGCTACATAAGACTATGAGCACAGAGACAACGAAAACATTCCTGTCTAACCTAACAAACACTACTAACATAACAGAGAATAATTGGGAATATATTCGTACTCTTTTACGATCACTTCTTTCAAGCCGTATTTTAACATAGGAACAATTACACAAAGACTACGAAAATCTATTTCGCAAACCCTCTATCTACAAAAGAATATGGATTATTTTATAAAACACTATTTAACTACCTCTATTTAATACAACAGAGAATATGAACCAATAGCACGAGTGTACTCATTCCCTTTTATCAACACCTAAGTAACACAGCAGAAATTACACAAGCATTCATCTAGCATTGCATGTCCCAAAATACTGAACATCGAGTTCAAAGTCAAATATTTAAACTGGAATAACTCGTAAACAGAGCCACATATCGAAAGGCTGCTTCCAGTCTTAGTAATAGGTCATCGATTACTACATGTCCCAAAAGTACTGACCATCGAGGTCAAAGTCAAATATTTAAACCCGAGTAACTCGTAAACGGAGAAACGTATTGAGGTGCAGTTTCCACATTTAATAATAGGTCATCATCTACTACATGCCCCAAAATACTGATCATCGAGGTCAAAGGTCAAATGTTTAAGCCCGAATAACTCGTGAACGGAACAACGTATTGACGTGCTGTTTCCATATTTAGTAACAGGTCATCAACTAATACATGACCCAAAAGTACTGACCATCGAGGTCAAAGGTCAGAGATTTAAACCCGAATAACTCGTGAACGGATCAACATACGGAGGTGCTGTTTCCACATTAAGTAATAGGTCGTCTACTACTACATGTCCCAAAAGTAGTGACTGTGGATGTCAAAGGTCAAATGTTTGAAACCAAACAACTGGTAAACGCAGCAACGTATTTAGGTGCTGTTACCACAATTGGTAATAGGTCGTTAAGTACTACATGCCACAAAATACTGACCATCGAGGTCAAAGGTCAAATGTTTGTGCGCGATTAACTCGTGAACGGATCAACATATTGAGGTGCTGTTTCCACATTTAGTAATGCGTCATCAACTGCTACATGTCCCAAAAGTAATGACCTTCGATTTTAAAGGACAAATTTTTAAAATCGAATAACTCGTAAAGGAGCAATGTATTGAAGAGTTGTTTCCACTTTTAGTAATAGGTCACTAACTACTACATGCCCCAAAATACTGACTGTCGAAGTCAAAGTCAACTATTTAATCACGTATAACTAGAAAACATAGCGTATTGAGGCGCTGTTTCCACATTTAGTAACAGGTCGTCAACTACTAGATGTCCCAAAAGTGCTGACCATCGAGGTCAGAGGTCAGATATTTAAACTAGAATAACTCGTAAACCGAACAACGTATAAATATGTGTGACCTATTCCACTTTGTACCAGGTGAATATAGAATAGGTAAAAAAAGAGTAAATCTGATTGGCTTATTAACTTTTCTGGTAACTACAAAAATCAATAGAAACGCCATTTAAACTAGTTCAGAATTTCTGTATTTTTGTGTTATTCAAATAAACGAAAACATGAATTTGGATGCAGTATTTGAACTAACTGGAAAAGAGCGAAAAAAGGGCAATTTTGTACTAATTAAACAATTAAACGGATAACTTTTGAGTGAGCATTCAAGTTTTGTAGCAAGAAGAAAAATGCGAAGAAGAACCATTATTTAAGTAATTCAGAATTCCATACCAATTTGTAATACTCAAATAAACGAAGATGTAAATCTGCATGGAGTACTTAGTTTGGTATGAACTAGAAAAAAGTAAAGAAGGTCAATTTTAACTAGCTCAATATCTCTGTACAATTATGAACAACTAAAATAAAGGAAGGAATAAATTTGGGTAATCTTTTTTATTTTTGTACCAATCAAAAGAAAATCAGAGATGATCCATTTTAACAAGCCCAGCTTGTTATACATTTTTGTGCTATTCAAAAAATAGAGGGAATAAATTCGAGTGGTCTATTTAATTTTTGTACACATCAGAAAAAAGCAAAGAAGGACCATTTTAACTATTTCGGCATTTTTTCCTTTGTGTACCATTAAAAAACAGAGGATAATATAAGTAGTCTATTTTTGTACCCATCCAAGAAAAGCAAAGAAGAACCATTTTAACTAGCTTAGCATTTTGTACCTTTTTGTTCCATTTAAAGAATGAAGAAAAATATTTATTTCCTAATTCCTTTTGTACCAACGAGAAAAAAGCGAAGAAGGACCATTTTTAAGTGACTTAGGATTTTATACCTCTTGTATTATTTAAACAAACGAAAGGTGAAATTTCTGTGGCGTATATAGTTTAGTACGAAACCGAAGAAAGCTACACAAATAAAAAAGGACTAAATTTGTACTAACCAAGAAAAGCGAAGAAAGACCATTTTAACTAGCTCAGCCTGTTATACATTTTTGTGCTACTCAAGCAAAACGGAGCAACACTTTTGAGTGGCCTATTCAATTTTGTACCAACGAGAGATGCCATTTTTAAGTAGTTCCGAGTTGCTAGATCATGTTGTTCTATTTAAACAAACGAAGAAGTAAATTTGAAAAATCGAAGAATGACCATTGTAACTAACCCAGAATTTTATATAACTTCGAATGCTCAAACTAACGAATAAATAAATTTGGATGGAGTATTAAGTTCGTACCAAGCAGAAAGGGAAAAAATAACATTTTATACTAATCAAGTAAACAAAGAAATAAGTTTGTCATTACCAGAAAAGGCGAAGAAGGATCATTTTAATAAGCCCAACATTTTATACCGTTTTATGCCTTTAAAAAATGAATAAATATATAGGTGTGTCCTATTTCGTTTTGTACTAACAAGAAATGCCATTTTAACTAGCTCAAAATTTCTTGACCATGTTGTACTATTTTAAGAACGGAAGGTATAAATTTGAGTGACCTATTCAATTTTGTATCAATGAGAAATGCCATTTTAACTAGCTAAGTATTTTAAAACGTCTAGTACTATTTAATTAAACAAACTGATAAATTTTTGTGACCTAATCAATTTTATACTAATGAAAAACGCCATTTTAACTACCTCAGAATGTCTATACCTTTTTATGCTACTCAAACAAAACGAAGCTACACATTTGAGCGGTCTATTCTATTTTGTACTAACGAAAAATACCATTTTAACTAGCTCAGAATTTCTAGACCATGTTTTCTATGTAAACAAACGAAGCGAAATAATGAGTGACCTATCCAATTTTGTACTAATGAGAAATGTCATTTTAATTATCTCAGGATGTCCATAACTTGTTGTACTATTTAAGGAAACAAAGGAATAAATTTGTACTAACCAGAAAAAGTGAAGAAGTTTCATTTTGACTAACTCAAAATTTTATGTCATTTTGTAATACTCAAATAAACGAAGGAATAAATATGAATGGCAATGAAAGAAGCGAAGAAGGTCTATTTTATCCAGATCAATGTTTATGTACCATTTTAACTAACTCAAACAAACGAAAGAATATATTTTAGGACCTTAAGCAAAGAAGGTCAATTTTAACTAGCTCAATATTTTGTACCTTTTTGTGCTATTCAAATAAACGAAGGTTTAAATTTGAGTGACATATTAAATTTTGTACCAAGCAGAAAATATTGAAGGATGAATAAATTTTCTTAGATTCTTTACTTTTGTATTACCAATTCAGAAAGCGGAGAAGTTCTATTTTAAATAGTTAAGTATTTATAGTACATAAATAAACGAGGGAATAAATTGTGATGTTCTACTTTCTGTAGTAACCAGAAAAAACGAAGGATACTTTTGAGTGACCTATTCAATTTTGTACCAACGAGGAATGCCATTTTAACTAACTCAGAATTTGTATAAGTTTTTGTGGTATTCAAATAAACCAAGGAATAAATTTGGTGGCCTATTCATTTTTGTAGCAAGCAGATAATGCCCTTTTAGTTTTGTACAACTCACGAAAAAAAGCGAAGAAAGTCCATTAAAACAAGCTCAATATTTCTGTGCCATTTTGTGCTACTTAAATAAATTCGGTGGTATATTTTACTTTTGTAACAATCAGAAGAAAAGCAAAGAATATAAATTTTAACTAGCACGGCATTTTATACCTTTTTGAGGGATTAAAATAAACGAAAGAATAAAGTTGAGTGGTTCATTTAGTTGTGATACTGCATTTTGTATATGTTGGTGTCACCCAGAAAAAGGGCCAGTTTAAAGTAGCATTGCTATATAAATTTTTAATTGTCTCTCCCGTCACGTAAAAATAAGCACACTATAAGCAGGTTCTTCCTAATGGAATTACACTAAAAATAATGTTAATAGCCAATTGCCCTGTGTTATACAAAAAACAAAATTTGCGCTCAATAGGCAGTACCTTATGATGCTCAGTTTACTAGCAATACAAATGTTAGGTAACGCATTCGTAATGTTCCTCTCTTATTTTATTTAAAGTGCATTTATATTGAGAAGCTTAAATATCTGCAGCAACAGAAAGAATAATTCAGTACTCTTTTTAGATGGTGTACAACATGGAAGTTTGAAAACCTTTCTTTTCCTTGATGAGCTGATCTTACTTTGATATGATCTCTTCTTGTTCTGGCTTTCCTTCTGATTTTCCCTCTATCAGCACTGTGATCCGAAATTGCCAAGCATGGTGTTTCTTCATTTTTAATATTCTCATGATTTGTCGCCCTTCATCACTTTTCTTTAGTACGTGCAGTCTGGGGCCGCGGTGGCTCAGTGGTAGAGCGTTCACCTCTGGTGCTTGGGGTCCCGGGTTCGATCCCAGCCCCAGCCAAGTGAACCTTGTGGTGGACAAACACCGTGTGCGTGGGTTTTCTCGGGGTTTTCCCGTTTCCTCCCACTTTCTTAATTCCACCATTTCATTTATTACTCATCATCGCCATCTCCTTTAGCCTAACCGGCATAACTGTTGGACGTAAAACTCAAAGATTTCATTTCATTTTTGATGTGGAGTCTGTTCTTTAGAATTAAGTTATTATTAAATTCTGACGCAATTCTCTACTATAACCAAGGGCAGCTATGATTGGTTAAATCTCACGTTCAAATATTTAGTTAGTGACCGGGGAACTTTGAACATCAATAAACTAACATAACTATGAGTCTTACTTAGTGACGGAAGAGGCAATTAAAATTTATGTAACAATGCTACTTTAATGTGACCCTTTCTCTGGGTCACACAAAAATATACAAATGTTATAAAATACTGAGCTATTTAAAATAGACCTTCGCTTTTTGAATTGATAATACAAAAGTAAAGAAGCCAACAAAATTTATTCATTCTTCATGTTTTTCTGATTGATACAAAGTACAATAGGTCACTAAAATTTAACCCTTTGTTTATTTGACTAGCACAAAAAGGTACAAAATACCGAGCTAGTTAACATTGAACTTTTTGGCTTTATTCTTTCGTTTGTTTTAGTTAGTGATAAAAAATATTGAGCTAGTTAAAAGGATATTCTTTGCTTCTTTATGTTGTTGGTACAAAACTAAATAGGCCACCCAAATTTATTCCTTCGTTTATTTAAGTATTACAAAATGATATAAATTTGAGTTAGTTAAAATAAAACTTGTTCGCTTTTCCTGGTTAGTACAAATTTATTCCTTTGTTCGTCTAAATAGTGCATAAAGGTACAGACATTCAGATATTGTTAACATGGCATTTCTGATTGGTACAAAATTGAATACGTCACTCAATTTATCCCTTTCTTTCTTTTTAAATAGCACAAGATGATTTAAAATACTCTGCTGTTAAAATTACAAAATTGAATAGGACACTCAAGTTTATTCCTTAGTTTGTTTAAATAGTACATGGTCTACAAATTCTGAGCTAGCTAAAATAGCATTTCTCGCTCGTACAAAAGGAAAGAGAACACCCAAATATATTTATTCATTTTTTAAGATGGCACAAAAAGTATAAAATGCTAAGCTTGTTAAATTGAACCTTCTTAGCCTTTTCTGGTCAGTACAAATTTATTTCTTTGTTTACTTAATGAGTACAAAATGTTAATTCTTTCCTTTTTCTGCATTGTATAAACTAAATACTCCATCCATATGTATTTATTTGTTTGTTTGAGTATTACAAAATAATATAAAATTCTGAGTTAGTTAAAATGGTCCTTCTTCGCTTTCTCAAATTTATTCCCTCTTTTTTTAAAGTACATGATCTAGCAACTCGGAGCTAGTTAAACATGCCATCTCTCGTTGGTACAAAATTGAATACGCCACTCAAATGTGTTGCTTCTTTTTGTTTGAGTAGCACAAAATGTTATAACAGGCTGAGCCAGTTAAAATGGTCTTTCCTTGCTTTTTTCTGGTTAGTACAAATTTATTCCTTTGTTTATTTGTGTAGTTTCTTCGGTTTAGTACAAAACTAAATAGGTCAGAAATTTAACCCTTCGTCTGTTTAAATATTACAAAAGGTATAAAATTCTAAGCCAGTTAAAAGTGGCCCTTCTTCGCTTTTTTGTCGTTGGTACAGAAGGAAATATGGCATCCATATTTTTTCTTCATTTCTTTAATGGCACAAAATGTACAAAATTCTGAGCTAGTTAAAATGGTCATTCTTTGCGTTTCTTTGGATGAGTAAAAAATAGACTGCTTTAATTATCCTCTACTTTCAAATGGTATAAAAAGGGATGAAATGCTGAGCTAGTTGAAATGGCACGTCTTTGCTTTTCTTCTAATTTGTATAAAAATAGAATAGACCACACAAATTTATTCCCTCTATTATTTGAATAGCACAAAACGGTATAACAAGCTTGGTAGTTAAAAGGATCGTCTTTGATTTTCTTTTGATTGGTACAAAAATAAAATAGATTACCCAAATTTATTCCTTCGTTTCTTTGAGTAGTACGAAATTGTACAGAGCTAGTTAAAATGGACGTCATTCACTTTTTTCGGGTTCATACAAAACTAAGTACTCCATCCAAATTTATTTCTTTGATTATTTGAATATTAAAAAATGATATGAAATTCTGAGTTACTTAAAAATGACTCTTCTTCGCTTTTTTCTTCTTGCTACAAAATAAAAAGCTCACTCAAACGTTATCCTTTCTATTGTTGAATTAGTACCAAATGGTCCGTTTTTCGTTCTTTTCAAATTAGTTCAATTTTTGCATCATTTTCTTTTGTCCTTTATTTGAATGACCCCAAAAATACAGAAATTCTGAACTAGCTTAAATGACGTTTCTTTGTTTTTTCTCGTTAATACAAAAAATAGTAAACCACTCAAATTTGTTCCTTTTTCACCTTTTCTGCGTGGTACAAAACTTAATAGGACACACAAATTTATCCATTGTTTGTTTACGATTTATTCTGGATTAAATATTTGACCTTTGACCTCGTTGGTCAGCACTTTTGGGACATCTAGTAGTTGACGATCTGTTACTAAATGTGGAAACAGTATCTCTATACATTGCTCCCGTTACGGGTTTCTCCAGTTTAAATATTTCACCTTTGACCTCGATGATCAGTACTTCTGAGATATGTAGAAGTTGATAACCTATTACTAAATGTGGAAATCGCACCTCAACATGTTGTTCCGTTCAGGAATTATTCTGGTTTAAATATCTGACCTTTTACCTCAATGGCCAATACGTTTGGGACATGTAGTAGTTGATGGCGTGATACTAAATGTGGAAACCGCTCCTCAAAATGTTGCTCCGTTTTCGAATTACTCGGGTTTAAAAATTTGACCACTGACCTCTATGATCATTACTTTTGGGACATGTAGTAGCTGGTGACCAATTACTAAATGTGGAAACAACATCTCATTATTTGTTTACGGTTTATTCGAGTATGAAGATTTTACCTTTGACCCCGATGGTCAGTACTTTTGGGACATGTAAAAGTTGACGACCCATTACTAAATGTGGAAACTCCACCTCAATATGTTGATCCATTCAGGAGTTATTCGGGTTTAAATATCTTACCTTTTACCTCAATGATCAGTACGTTTGGGACATAAAGTAGTTGATGACGTGATACTAAATGTGGAAACAGCGCCTCAATACGTCGCTCCGTTTATGAATTACTCGGGTTTAAGCATTTGACCGATGACCTCGATGATCAGTACTTTTGTTACGTGTAGTATTTGATGACTTATTACTAAATGTGCAAACTGGGCCTCAATATGTTGCTCCGTTTATGAGTTATTCGAGTTTAAATATTTGACCTTTGAGCTCGATGGTCTGTACTTTTGAGACATGTAGCAGTTGATGACGTATTAGTAAATGTGGAAACAACATCTCAATACATTGCTCTGTTCATGAGTTATTTGGGTTAAAACATTTGGACTCTGACCTCGATGGCCAGTATTTTGGAGTAGTAGTAGTTGATGATCTATTACTAAATGTGGAAACTGCTCCTCAATACCTTCCACCGTTTAAGATTCTTTGACCATGATGATCAGTACTTTTGTGACATGTAGTATTTGACGACGTGTTACTAAAGGTGGAAACAGCACCTCGATATGTGTCACCGTTTACGAGTTATTCGTGTTTAGATATTTGACCTTTGACCTCGATGGTCAGCACTTTGGGGCATGTAGTAGTTGATGACTTATTAATAAGTGTGGAAATAACACCTCGATTTGTTGATCCGTTTACAAGTTATTTGAGTTTAAATATTTGATTTTGACCTCGATGTTCAGTACTTTTGGGACATGCAATGCTAGGTGAATGCTTGTGTGATATCTATCCGTGTTGACAAAACGGAACGAGTACACTCCTGCTATTGGTTAATATACTCTTTTGCAATAAATTGAGTTTATTAGATAGTGGTTTAAAAAATAGGTCATACTCTTTTGTTCATAGAAGGTTTCGAAATAGGCTTTCGTAGTCTTTGTGTAATTGTTTTTATGTTAAAAGAAGGGTTGAAAGAAGTGGTCATAAAAAGTACGAATTTATTCCCAATTATTCTCTGTAGTGTTTGTTGGCTTACATGGAAATGTTTTCGTTGTCTCTGTGCTCATATTCTTATGTAACTCTTACTATGTTAAAATTGAGGTAGGAAAATTAGCCAACCTCTTTTATTAGCTCTGCTACGTGTTCGTAGCCTTATGTAATTTTTGCTATGTTAAAAATGTTACTAGCCTTTCTCCTATGTTACGTAGTCTTATGTAATTTCTGCTATATTAAAATAAGGTTTGAAAATGTGCTTATGAAAGAGAAAGAGTACACCTCCTTATTATGTTGGTAGTCTTTGTTATGTTACATAGTCTCATGTAATTTCTGCTATGTTAAAATAGATGTTGTAAAAGAGAACGAGTACACACTCATAAAAAACGAGTTTTCGGGGTGTTCAATTTTCCATGGTTGGACGGTACGTGAGTCATGGCGTATCGTACGACACATAGTTGGCATGTTCGTGGTCTTATGTTAAAATATAAGCCACAGTCTTTTATTAGCTCTGCTATGTTGCATAGACTTATATAATTTCTGCTTTGTTAAAATATGGGTGGAAAATATGCCATACTCTTTTATCAGCTCTGCTGCGTGCTAACCCCGAAAAAGAATGATAATCGCTGCTATGTAAAAAACGTTAGTAGCTTTTCTGCTATGTTACATAATATTATGTAATTTCTGCTATGTTAAAATAGATGTTGTAAAAGGGAACAAGTACACCCTCATAAAAGAGAACGAGTTTTTGGGGTGTTCAATTTTCCATGGTTGGACGCTACGTGGGCCATGGCGTATCGTGCGACACATAGTTGGCATGTTCGTAGTGTTATGTTAAAATGTGAGCCACAGTCTTTTACTAGCTCTGCTATGTTACATAGTCTTATGTAGTTTCTGGTATGTTAAATAGTCGGTTGGAAAATGAGCTCATTGTCTTTTATCGATTTGCTATGTTACATAGTCTTATGTAATTTCTGCTATGTTAAGATAGGTGTTGGAAAATAAGCCATACTCTTTTATTAGCTCTGCTATGTTACATAGTCTTATGTAGTTTCTGGTATGTTAAATAGGCGGTTGGAAAATGTGTTATCGATCTGCTACATTCGTAGTCTCTGTGTGATTTGAGCTATGTTGAAAAAAGTGCTCATAAAGGAGAATGAATTCACCCCTAAAACGTGCTCATAAAGGAAACGAATATACTTCTAAAAAGTGTTCATAAAAGAGGAGGAGTTTACGGAGTTGTCGATTTTCCATGGTCGGACCTACTTTGGTCATGGCGTATCGTGTGACATGGGACTTATGAGTACATCCGGCCGAGATGGACCTGATTTGAGCAAGTATATTTCAGATGGATCATTTTTCCTGTACTTTTGCAAATCAATACAAGATAAGAATAATATATTACAGATCGCAAATAAGACTAGACTTATAAAAAATAAGCTAAAATCTTGGTTTTCTCTCGTTTCGTTATTCATCATAATTGTGGAAGATTAATTAAAAACTAATTTTATCTGACAGGTAGAGAATCAATACAACATTAAATAAGTAATAACTTTTTTGTCTCGTTTGACAACTATTTAAGTTTAGTCTTGTTTTGAGTGAGGGAGAATTATTTTATATATTTGTCTTAATTATGTAAATTCTCATCTTGTTTTCATTCTTAAAAATAAGTAAAATATATTTCTGGCTTTCACGTTTTATTTTATTTGTTTCGGTTTAATTCGTAAATTTTTAACTTAAAGAAATTTCCGTTTATTTATCAACTTTCGTTTCGATCTGATTCATGAAACATTCGTGAAACCAATTGAAATGAGCATTACTAATTTCTCGTCTTGATTCATATTTTTAGCAGAAGTCTTGTTTCATTTTATTTTTCATGAGAAATTACACTTATTAGCATAAAATCAGGAACACAATTGATTCGTACACAGTATGTAAGAAACATAACGGATCTTTTAAAATGTAATAAAACAAATAGGTAATTTACCAACCGTAGTTATTTTTATCCAAACTACAAAACTTACGCATCAATACATTGCTATTCAAGCAATGCCAGCATATACAGGAGTTGCTAAACAAAATCTAAATCGTTTGAAAAAGTGTAAAAATCATACCTAGTATGGTGCTGGACCTCCTTATGGATCCGACGTGGAATGGACGTATACAGCTCCTAAATCCTGGTTTGTGGAATTTTGTATCATTGTTCCTGCAAACCATGCTCCTGTTCCTTAAGGGATTCTGCTCGAGGGTAATGAGACCGAACACGCCTTTCTAACTTAGACCACAATGGTTCAATGATGTTCAGATCTGGTGATTGTGGGACCTAGGGGAGATATGATAACTCCTGGAATGCTCCTCAAACCATGCTTTCACCGGTTTTGCAGCTTGGCAGAGTGCTAAATTATCTTCGTAGATGCCACCACTATCAGGGAACAATATTTGGGCAATGGGTAGAAACTTGTACCTCAACATGGCCTCATACGCCTTAGCATTCATCATTCCATGCAGAGCTATAATGGGACCTGCAGAAACCGATATCACTGCTCATACTGTAACAGAATCACCCCCATCCTTTACAGGTGGCAGCAGACAGTTTGTATCATAGGCCTGCGACTGTGTTCTCCGTACGTAAACACGAGCGATTGTTGGAAACGCTCATGAGTCCACGCCTTATGGTCCGTGCACCATGAGATACGCCTTCTCGTATTTACTGCTGCGACCAGAGGTTTGGCGATAGCGGCTCTGCCTTGAATTTTCATTTTATGAACTTTCTGTCGCACTGTATTCCATAGAACTGGGTCCTGTAGGCCGGAATTGAGTTCAGACGAACTTTTCGTTGCAGTGGTCTTCTTTTGAGTTGCTAAATTACGTTTTAATGCCGTCTGGTCCCTATCTGACAGGATTGTCTTTCGACCAATGTTGTGCTTTGCAGACTTTGTTTGCCCATGAATAGTGTATGTGGTTCGTGACACAGGACACAGTGCCTTTCGTTACCCTCGCAATGTTCGTCACTGTTGCCACTGAAGCTCCAACCAGATGGGCACCTACGATCATGCCTGTTTGGAAGTCTATCAGGTAGCCCATTTTCCCGCACCAGTTTCACACCACGACACTCACAGGTGAACTGGTTACTGCTGACGGAAGAGGAAGGTCCACATGACATATTGAAGACAAAAAACGATGTATGGAGACGCATGTTGTACAGTGGAGGGCCAAACTTACGTGTCCCGTCTGAAGTGTTTTTAGACTTATTTGTCTATCCCCTGTTGTTTTTAATGTCTTTCTCAGACATTAATAACGTCGTAACTGCAGACTGAACATGAGTAATATTGGTATTAAATTTACCTTTCCTCACCAATTTTAGTTTTGGGAATAGTCACACGGCGATGCACACAAATTTGTTACAAGTCACAAGTTACATTTGATTCCAGGAATGTTGTGTTCCGTCTGGCTGTTTTAATCAGGTCCTTTCAATATTCAACGTCAGCAAGTTTTAGGTCGTCAGTTAAGGTGTGAGGAACAAATCCAGCTCAAACTTTCCGTTTCTTTAAATCCTTTTTCAAAAGATTGAGAATCACATCTTTCGTCCTATTTAACTCGTCCGCCATCCATCCCGCAGTCGAATAAATGTCGTGGGCAACATTTTACGAACCTGCTCCACCAACTCATCGGAACAATCACGAAAGACCTATGCAAACGGTGTCCATTACAATGCTCGTATGGCGCCACCTCGGATAGAACCAAGAACTCCGTGCACCAGAAGTGAACGCTCTACCATTGAGCTACTGCGCCCCAACAAGGTGTTGAAGACTGATTCTGTAGTCATTAAATATTTTCAGTAGAAGTGAAACAAATTGTGTTAATACATGTGTCTGATTATTATTCGATTTGACCACAATCATTGTTAGAAGCAATAATTCTAAATATAAAGTTGGAATTTGGTGGAGTTTACTAAGGAGCAAGAGGTGGTCAAAACAAATGAAATTTATCTTGTATCTTACCCATTTACATAGTGATAATGATGAATTGATAACCCTAAGTAGAGATTAAATAAATTTTATTATCTCCGTTTGATATTTGCTTTCTCCTTCATTGAATCATTTATATCTTTAAAGACACCCTATATATTCCGTTAGTAAAGAAAATACAGTTCCATTCCCTCAAAGAAAATACGTTCTAACTCCTAAGTGCATGTTTATTCTTCTAGTAATTAAGAAATTAGTGTATTTATTGTATAAGATTAGCTTTTTGTGTAATAAGAGTTCGTTTCGTTCAACGTTTACTAACTTGGTTAGCAAATGTATAACCGACATGACGTAACTAACAGTCCATCGACTGTTATCCTAATAACTAGTTATCCTAACAGTTATCCTAATAACAGTTATCCTAATAACTAGTTCAAGTTATTTAAGACGTCAAAGCTAATACAGGGCAGTTACGAATGAGAGAGTGGAAGAAAAAGGAAGAACTAAGGCAGAAAGCACAGAAAAGTTTGTTTGTTAATCACAATATATCCTCTGATGGAAGCTGAGATCAAATTCGGAAATCTTTTGTGGCAGATTGGAACACACCACCACGCGCCACCGAAGTTAGATGTTCCATTAGTATTTGACCATACGAAGTCCCTTGTTTATTTTGAAGTTTAAAGTTTCACGATTATGTATCGAGGCAAAGGAAGACTGCGATAATTTGATTCAATAAAATGATTAAATGCAGAAGTGAAAGGAAACGAGGGAAAACCCACTCATATAATATTTGTATGGATGATTACAAAAGTTCATTACCATCTGCAATTCTTCTTTGCCTGCAATAGTAGGTAACCCAGAAAGCTCGAACGTTGAGTTGATTGAGAATTCGAAAGGCATTGGACCAAACCTTAATTTTGTTAGAAATATATCAGTGTGGCAAACTGCAAAGAAGAGAATAAAAGAAATTTTTAAGAATGACGATTTAATTACCGTGAAGGCAATGGATGACCTAATTTACAAAATGATCTCACTTAAGCAATCCAAACTAGATGAATGGTAAAAAGAAGATATAAGAGGAAAGCATTTCCCTCCTTTTTAAAAGAAAAGCTCGTACAAAAAGGAAAAAGCTACATAATTCGAAGGTAATATAAAAGCCTAAAAGCACAAAAGCATACATCCTTACGAAACGGAAAGAGAGACAAACACAGCATAAGGGACCACTGGCGTACAAGACTTTCGGGCGTCCCATACAAGATGAAACGATAGGATCATATTTGTAAACACAATTCTTATAATAATAATAATAATAATAATAATAATACTAATAATAATAATAATAATAATAATAATAATAATAATAATAATAATAATAATAAACTATTATTATTATTATTAAAACGCGTTCCCGCTTCAAAATCTCTGACTCTGCTTAAGATCATTCTGCATATAGTGGTCATGTGCACTTTTTGTGAATGAGCGGTCGCAAAGGAAAAAAGGAATGGAAATCTCCGAGAAAGAGGAATTAAAAAAAGCTTTCTTATGGTAAGTTATAGTTCAAAGTTCGAAGCACTTGCTTTAGGCAGGTACTTTTTTGTTTCTTTGCTCCGGGAAAGGGAAAGTACTGGCGCCTAAGAAATTACACAATATCATGTTGCAGATTTGCAAGTGCAACTTTTATTTCTTCTTCCATCACAAGAGTTAGGGCCCCCTGTACCTGGCTCTTCCCCAGTATCGATATCAAAAATTCAGACTGATATATCGATGTTGATATATTTGCGATATCGAATGTTGATATATGACAATATCGATGTCGACGATATCGATATATCCACATATCGCACAGGCCTAGATTCGAGAAATGGTACTTGAAATATACTGGAATCAACAACCAAAATCTAAATATGTTCTTCGATTTCTGTATCCAAGGTTGAGGGGAAGAGTGTGAACTTGAATAAACATTTTAAGCCAAAAGTTGTTAAAATAAAGGTGGGTATACCTCCGACTTAATAGAAAATAATTACCTTTTACTTCTGCTTCCGACTGTCGGCACAAATCAGCGGCAGTATACATACGTTACATAGTATAGCAATATACTCTATAATTTTTCACAACCTAGCAGCACAGAAGATGAATTTCCTGTGATATTAAAGTGGTGAGTTATAGAAAATAATCATAATTAATTGTCCATAAATCATTTCATTTGGTCTCATTTCATTAGTCATTGTCATAATTCATTTCAATCAGTACTTTTGCCACGGACTGAGAGCTATAAGAGTGAAAGAACTAGAAATTAGAGATTTCATTCATTCAAAATGCAGACTAAAATACTACTGCATTTTGCTAAGATTGTCATATCTTTTAAATATAAGTCTCCTATCTCGGGATAACTCTCGCTGGGATCCTGCTTTTTAGGGATGAGTATACGCAAATTGGAGCGAGTTTTATTCGAAACTTGATTCGACTCGAAAAATTTGCTCCAACTGTAATTGAGCCTTTTGATAACGAAGCAAATTCTGGATGTAGTTTTAAGTATTTTGAGAAGGAGATATGAGGATTTGAGGCACAAGAACACAAGGGATCATACCGGACATTAACGCCACCTGCTCTGACATTATACCAATAATAATAATAATAATAATAATAATAATAATAATAATAATAATATAGGAAGAAGAAGAAGAATGAAGATGTTTTTTCCGCCTTTCAGTTTTTATATCTTCGTTACTATCTCTTTCATATATCCTCCTATCTTTCTTCTCTTCTAGTATAACAACGCATATAAATATGAAAGATGGGCTGTTTTTTCTGTGACTACAAAAAAAGTACAGTTTTTTTTGTTTACTGGTTGAATGCTGACGTCGGTTGTTGAAAAGTCTAGGAGGCAAAGATGTCAATCACGAGGTTCCCGATTTGGGTTTCGAAGTAGCATGTATTCCGGCTTGTGCCAATAATTGTTAAATATTGAAGACTTCGGAGCAAAAACTAGTTAAGTTCAAAAAGTAAAAATGTAAAGAAGGTAGCTCAACAAAGGGTTTTTCTTCATCCGATTCTCTTCAAACTTGCCACCTATACAATATAGTAGATCAGTAATAAATCGACAGGTATATTTTGGTTTCTTTTGGAAAATAGCCGAAAGAGCGCAGAGACCCTTTTCAAAAAAGGGTCCCCTTCATTAAAAGGGCCACTTTATAGAAACGAAACTCTGCCTATGCAAAGATGACTTCAAAGTAGGAAATACTGGTTTTATCGTTTCTGCGAGAAAAGTGTTATAGGAACAATTCCCCATTCCCCCTGTTCCTATAACGAAATGACAAAGGACCCCGCGCAATCCTTACGGAAAATAGATTTCGGTGGAATTAATTGAAAACATTATATATTGTTGATATGGTGTTCCGAAGAAAAAACCTCAATGGGCACAACCATAACTTACTGACCGTTTGGCCACTACAGTCGAAAGATAACAACATTCTGGATTTCTGTAAAAATGATTGTAACCGTGATATGTTTTAGGCATTACTATCCTGAGAAAATGTCTTAATGGGCATTACCACAAATCACTGATCATTTGGCCAGTTTTCTTCATACAGCCGAAGATACTGATATTCTGGAATTCGATGAAAATGACGGAAACTCTGATATACTGTAGAGGTAGTGATCCTGACAAAAAGTGTCAATAAGCACAACCACCAATCACTAACCATTTGGCCGCTGCAGACCTACATTTTTTAAAACAACACAATATAGTGATATTCTAGATTTCGATGGAATTGCTTGAAACCGTGGTATGTTTTTAGATATTTTGATCCTGAGAAAAATCTCAATTTGCACAACCATCATTCACTAACTATTTGACCAATACATGACCATATTTTTTAAAAAGCTGAATCTAACGGTATTCTGGATTTCGGTGGAATTGCTTGAAACCGTAATATGTTTAATTATTGTGATCCTGTGAAAAAGTATGAAGAGGCACAACCACTCATCACTGACCGTTTGGCCACTATAGGGCCACATTTTTAAACGAGTAGAAGGTAACATTATTCTGGATTTTAGTGTAATTGCTTGAAACTGTGATATGTTATAAATACAAATTGATCCTGAGAAAATGTCTCAATGAACACAAACACCAATCACTGATCATTTGGCAACAACTGGGCCACATTCTTAAAACAGCAGAAGTTTAGGATACTTTGGAATTTCTATAGAATTGTATGAAATCGTGAAATGGTCTACTCGGAAAAGGGATGGAAAGAGTAGCAGCCAACATCATTGAAGCACAGAGAACATTCAGATTTTCATCTTGCAGGACAAAGAAAATCAATTCAAAGCCCTAGAAAATTTTTCTTAGGATCACGACATCTACAACATATCACACTTTCATTCATTTACACCACAATAAAAATTTCATTATATCCGTTTGTTTCAAAATATCTGGACCTGTAGTGGCCAGACGAGCATAATTCGGGGTTGTGTTCATTTCGACTTTCTTTCATGAGGAGAAGATCTTCAACATATCCCAGCTTTACTCAATCTAACCGAAACATTCTTATACTCGGCTACTTTCCGAATTTCACCGAAATCCAGAATCATTTTGTTTCCAAAAAAGAAACTTTGTAGTGGTCTAACGGTCAGTGATTTGTGATTGTGTCTATTGATACTTTTTCTTAGGAACACAATATTTACAACATATAACGATTTCAGTCATTTTCATCGAAATCCATAATATATCACAATCTTCGACTGCTTTCAAAAAAGTGGCACTATAGTGGCCAATCGATCAGCGATTGGTAATTTTGTCCACTAAGATTTTTCTCAGGATCACAATATATACAACATATGACGGTTTCAATCATTTTTACAGAAATTCAGAACATCGTTATCTTCGGCTGGTTTCAAAAAAGTGGCCCTGTAGTAGCCAAACTGTCAGTATTTGTGGTTATACCTATTGAGATATTTTTCCTCGGAATAACAAATCTACAACATATCACGCTTTCAAGTAATTCCACCGAAATCAAATTTCCTTAAGGATTGTTCGGGGTCCTTTGTCATTTAGAAGGAGTTATTGCCCCTACAACACTTTTCTCGCAAAAACTACAAAATCAATATATTCTACATTGAAGTCATCTTTGCATCGACAGAGTTTCATTTCTATAAAGTGGCTTTTCCAATCAACGAGCCATTTTTTAAAAGGGGCACTTTGCCCCTCTTAACCTATTTTCCAAAAGAAACGAAAAATACGTGTCGATTTATTTTTGATCTAGCATATAGGTGCCAAGTTTGAAGAAAATAACATGAAGAAAAACTCTTGTGAAACGATCTTCTTTATACTTTCACTTTTTGCACTTAACGGGTTTTTGCCCCAAAATCTTCTATTATCGTGCGTCGGCCATACACGTTCAGACCTGTCCGGCCCGGGCTGGACTTCGACTTCGACTAATACATTTGAGTGTTCAAGTCTCTGCCTTGATAGTAAGTGTATACTGATATTTACGCACAGAAGAGAAGTTTTGGCGAAGCTGTCATAAAAAAAATATTCTCCTCTCGTTATCAGGAGAAGGTGAGATGCTATAATAATCCCTTTCCTTGAACAACATTAAAACTTTTCCAAATTACTGCTAAACTTTTATCTATCATAGATTTCGTTTTCCAAATAATAGGTGATGATTTCAAAACCAGTGAAAACGAGTGCACGGACGAGCTAATTTCATACTGGATTCGACTCTTAACTTAACATAAGAAAACAATGATTTGGCTCGCAACTGGAATCGGGTAAATTACCTCGAACTCGGGTCGGCTCGTGCTCATCCTTACTGCTTCAGATGTTCTGAGTTTTCAATCTGCAACTGTGGCAAGCTTAATTGTTCGTGGAGACAAGTATCAAAGGTTAGAAATCTGCAGAGTATTTATGTTTTGTATATGTCCGTGGAAGCTTGTGACACACACAATGGAGTGGCAGGCAGCAACTGTTGGCGGCTCCATCCGAAACGAGCTTAGGAGAATATCAATCCTATAAAATACACTTTCACATTTTTTAGAATCACGTTGGTGTGGTGTGTATGATTATGGTATATATATATCTTCTTGAATCCTGTACATAAACAGGCATTAGCCATACTGATGAGGAAACTAAAGCAAAGCAAGATAAGAAAGGCAGCGATGATGAATGGAGAAGGCTGGAAGTGGAAAAGAAAGTGAAGATGAAAAGAAATCCGGGGACGAGAAGAAATCTGATGCCCAAAGTGACCATGGTAAAAGTTCCTACAGCGGAAGCGAAGGAAGCATTAAGAGGAATAACAAGAAGACTGTTGTGGCGTCTGATTCAGAAACCGATGATGAAACTGCGAAAACCAAAGGAGATAAATAAGTAGAAGAGTAAAAATCGCGTCTCATTCAGAGGATAATAAAGGAGAGGAAAGTGATTATGAACAGAAGGACGGAGATGGTGATGATGACAGCGAAAAACGAAAGAAAAACAAACCAACTAAAAAAGAAAACGAATAGTTTCCGATTGTGAGGACGCTGGCACTGAGAGTGATCGTGGTGATCATGCAAAGTCTGAGAGTGAAAACGAAGCCAGTAGAAAAGCTTCGGATAGGGAAAATGAAGAATAAGCTAAGATGTGCTAATAGTCACAGTGAGATGAAGGAAAGTGACAGAGGTAGTGATGATGAAAACAAACCGGAAGAAAAAGCCGAAGGCGCACACATACGTCTCTTGCAAAGCATGTCTCCTCTCAAAAAAATATGTTCTTCCTGTCTCCCGTCTCGTCTCGGGATTTCTGTTTCTTGTCGTCTCGTTTGTCTTGTTTTGTCCCGTCTCTTAAAGTATTGCAGCATATCATGGTAACGAAAGCAAAATGTAGCAGACTCCAACATGCTGATGAAGATGGCAGGCAAAATTGCTGCTGACTGACCATGAGGCAAAGTTGCATAATGGTCTTAAAATAAATTCAATAAGTTCACAAGGTAAGAATAAATAATTTACAAGATAATATTTCTCAGCTGTTAATTTTCTCAGGCAGTGGTGCAAATCCGGAGCGATAAGGAGGACATGTCTCCCCCAATGTTGGAACTGGAGGGACTGTCCCCAAATATTCCGATTTGTAATGTGATTTTTTGAGAGAAATGTCATGATTTGTGTCCGACTGCCACTTCATCTACATCGCCTGATATATAATATACAAAGGTTCTTCTCAGAAATCAGGTTCATCTACCATAGTATGAGTCTTGTCTCTTCTCTTCCGAATAAGCCTCAAATCTGCCCGCCTCCCAATGCTAATAGGTATGTCGAAGACAAAGACGCTAGTATCAAGTAATGTTTACACGAAGTAAAATCGCAAATTGAATTTAAATATGCCTTAATAAACATGTTCAATATTTCAATACCGACACAGTAAGACTTTTCAAAATGTTAGTCCGTACGAGCTACATTACTCTCTAAAACCGTGAGTCAAGTCGATAGGCAGGTCTACTGCGATACTGGAATTAGTAATTGCACACGCCAATTATAATAGTAAAGACGGTCGTAAGACAGGTTTAAATGGTGCCATGACGTTTGTAACCTTCACTAGCCGTTTCTAAGTCGTAACAGCCTTGTTATATTAGATATGATAATATAAGAACGTTTTTGACAAGGAAAGTGCAGAAGAAAATGGAACTTGCATATTAGAGTTACGATCGTATTTACTATTATTCGATGCTAGTAATAGCGATAGCCATGACAGGGTCCAGAGACAATAAGAAAAAGCTTGATTGAAGAATGTTTTGCCCAACGCGTCGTCGGCTGGTGTTGTTTGGCTAAAAACGATGGAAATTGTGGCAAAAGGTACGGGAAATTTTGATTGTTAGTTGGCCAATGAAAAAGTAATTAAATCATGGTATAGGTCGTGAAAGTAAGTGTGTGTTTAGTGTTCAGCAACATTTTTTTTATTACTATACTGTTTAAATCAAGTGTTCTTTCTGTCTGCCGAATTAGCCAAGTACGGTAGTTAAGACGCTTGACTTCTAACTGAGTAATCCATGTTCAAATCTTAATGCCGCTAACTTTTTTCTCGCACTACCGAAACCAACATCGTATGTTGTGTTGATTTAAAGCAAAAGTGGTAGTCCCTCTGGATCACCGCATTTTGTTGAATCAACACAGCTATTTTTCACTGTGCAGGACATACATTGTAAATAGTAATTGTAAGGACACATACAAAAGTCATCCAGGGCTCTGTTCCAGTTAAATGAGGTTTAAGGTACCTTAACTAATGGCGATGAAATGTAATTGAACACTCGTCTCGTGGCAACACTCTACGCATCAAACCAACAACTTCAAAATCACTCTCTAACAGTCGTGTTCTTAGCGTATTGGTAAGGATGTCACTTCTTACTTTCTGAGTGTTCACTTCGTATTGTTGGCAGTATGAGTCCAACACAGTCCACAATGTTTATAGTACCTTTTCGTGATACAAGGACTTCTCTTCACTGGTGTAGGTTAACAAATGCCGAGAAATATTGTAGAAAGTACCTACGTATGTGCAATGCCGTCGAGCTGGAAGGAACGAGTAATTATATTCTTTTCAATTGCAGACCTTATTATATCCACACACACGTGTAAATTCGTTGTGGTTCTATTTCCTATTGGCTTCGTGGTAAAGTACGTAGTGTTCCGGTTTACGACTAAGAGGGTCGTGGGTTCGAATCACTTCTACTTCATTTCTATTTTTAAAAGTATTATAATTTAATAATTTTTAAATATCGCCAGTAGATGTTCGTCTGTAATTATGCCTTATTTCAAACACTGTTCCTAGATTGATCTTAATGTAAACAAATCACTCATATAGACAATTTAACATATTTGGAGTTAACATAATGTTTGGTTGATTGGCGTTTTGGCGACTCTCAAAAGAGATATGGGGCTACCGTGAATCGTCGCTGCGGAGCCGACAATATTTGGCGACATGTCGCTAGTTCCCCATTGTTCCCCATTGTTGGTCCACAGACGCTTACACCGTGGGGTTGGTTCTGAAATTTAATTACGTACCATTATATCACATATTTCATATTAATGTGTCACAAAGATAAAAAATATATTTCCACTGCGCATTGAGTGTTTGAATGGGTGTAATATTGGATGCAAAATATGATGGATAAATTGTATATTTCCATTACATCTAATTCCAAACGAAAGTATTTAAATAGTAAAGACAGTAGTTTTTTTATAAACAAGAATGCGTTCTTCTTTGTAACAGTGAAAATTGTTACACTATAGGTTTGCACTGTTCTAAAAATAAGCTTCGATTTTGTTTTATTTTAATTAATTACATTGGAAATATGTTTGAACGTTCATAAGTAAACCACGCCGTAAGCTTAGGTGGACCACGGATGGGGAACTAGAAACATTTCGCCAAGAATTGGCGGTCCCGCAGCTACGATCTACGGTTGTCACATGTTCGTTTTGAAAATTAAACCACAAGCGGCAGAGAAGCAAAGGAACACCAATGAATCAGAAAATTACTCCGACACAATATGTTAAACCGCCTATATTCGTGATTTGTTTACGTTAGAGGTGAGTCTAAAAACACTAAAAATAAGTGGCCTGAGGTGGGCGCGAACCACCAACATTATGAATACTAAGCGCGTGTTCTTCCGACTTCACCACGGAGGCCATGAAGAAAAGTCTATCTGATGGAGAACTCCTAACCCCTTTTACATCAAGAAATCCCAGGATGACCCAGTAACAAACCCATAATTCCGTCTGTGGTAGATGTATCGTGGTTCATGCTTGGTTCCTTTTGGTCTACACAACGTCTGGTCCTGAACTTTCAAGGATAAACACGCATTCATCTTTGAAGATCACATCGCTTCAATTTAGATGCCTGTTCGTTCCTGCAAATTCAAGATGTAGTCGAATATGATCCTGTGAGATGACTTCCTTTCTTGCAGCACCACAAGCATGAAGACAGGCTGTCCTAAGTCCTCTTCTAGCAGTAGATCGTGAAGCAGGGAAATTCACTACCAGTCTCAGTAGCCGGAGGGTCGTGAGTGGTTCCTGCTGTGTAATAGCAATGAGCCGATTATCTTGCTCTTGTGTTGTTAAAGGTTTTCTCCTCCCACCAGAACGACTAACAGATTCTCTAGTTTCTCGATATCGCTTTACCCATCGTTAAGCAGTATTTATGAGAACTCCAACACTTAATGCTGCTTGTGCGACGTTGAAGCTGACAATTACGATGGCTAATATGCGGCGTTTGGATTATCACTCATTGTCTGCAACTAGAGATGGCACAACCGCCTGGGCAACACGGTCAAAATATAGGGAAGTATTACTTAAAAATTCACGACGTATTAAAAATTATAATAGAAATCCAGTAATGAATAACAACTCCAAGTTTTCCTTGTTATCAATTACTGAGAATGATGTAATAATAAAAATAACGTTCTACTTCCAAAGGCTCTGTGTGCTGCTTTTGGTTTCCAAGCATCATCGTTACTTCCTAATAGTCGTTTTTCCTTCTTCCGCTTTACACTACCAAGCAAACACTCTAGAGATAACATTCTGTCAAATAAACTAGAGTATAATAACAGGTGCATTGACAGTATTGTTTCGTTTTCGCTTTGTCGCTTCTCTGCTCCTCACCCAACCCTGCTGAACTAAATGTCCATCGAGTGAGTGACAATCAACATATACAGAAATGAACGAGAAAAAAGAAACGTATTTTTCGGCACCTTAGAATGAAGTATATTCGAAAAGAGCTTTTGCTTGCTCCACAAGCTTCTGCTCTTCTCTCTTCATATTTGTTTAGGTTGATTAGAGAACCTTCTCCTTTGAAAAAAAAATGGAGAACACTAAAAATTATAGATCCCTTTTGGTGATTAAATAATTTATTATTTCTAACGACATTCATGATGCTCGTCCATCCCACGAACGAACGAGTACGAGAGAAAGAATAGGAACCAAGACTATAACAAGTACCTGTGTAATAGTACATATTTTTACATTTTCCTTGGCATAACATTCTTCCACACAATTACAGAAAATTAATATCAGTGCTGAAGCTGAAGAGATGAATAGACGAGAAGAAGTAACGAAGCATTCCTTACAGTCGAAAGTAAACAACTTCGTTGAAGTTTAAGATAAAGTTTTGAAAAACGCGAAAGATTTATCTTTGATACCTACATTACAGCAGAGAGGAATTACTAAAAAGCTTGTTACGGCAAAATACAACAAGACTGATCATGTTCAGCATCGAAAGAATATTACCGGAAAAAATTTGAAGCCTACAACTTGGTTTTAAGTACCGTGATCTGGCGATTTGAGGACTATATTTTGTCTGCGCTTTTAACATTTGATGATTAATAATACAACGGCAAATCTGTTCACATATCCCAAAATTTAAGTTACATGGACATACAAAGGACATACATTTTGATATCTTGAAAGCACAGTTCAAAAATATCTTTCCTCGATTCACCGAAGTAAAAGTGATTCTTTAAACGTCATTGTAGGTGTTCCAGGTCTGGCTGTCTTATTTAAATCTGAACCAAAATAGATAATTCATTGTTTGTTTTCGGAAGTTAATAAGCTAGCAATGTTTTACCTTAGTGTTCCAATGACATCAGCGACACCAGAAAGATTATTTTCGACTGTACAAAGAATGAAATCTTATCTTCGGAGTACCATAACCCAACATTGATTAACTACTTCATGATTCTTTATTGCCACAAAGATTTTCTCGAAGAAATTATGAAATAACCCAGTAAAAGTGAAAACATCATATTAGGAAAGAAGAAAGCATATTATGGGAATTTCACTGCAGATAAGTAATTACGACGACTGGCGAATGAGTATTTTTTATCTTGAATACACACATGTTCATTTTACTCCGACCTCACTCACTCTCGCCCTACAAGTGACAATTGGTCCTCGCCCTCACGAAGAGAATTGTCCATCCCATTTGCTCGCCCTCGCCCTCGTGCAAGAAACTTTTCTTCCTTGCGCACCCTCACTCTCGCAGTGAAAGTTTACCCTCGCCCTCCAGTGACATTTGACCCTCGCCCTCGTTCACCCACGCCCTCACGAAGGATGTTGTTCATCGTTGTCGCTCGCCCTTGCTCACATATCCTTAAGGACGAGATTAGTTGAAGGTAAGGAGGCCCTCGCGGGAGTCAGATCGTGAATTTCCCATCCTATTTGTTGAATTATTTCTTTCCGATATGTCGTAAACAAAGAAAACTAAGCATGCTATAGTATAACTCATTCCAGATGACCTAAAATGTAACAAACCATTGGCTACTAAAGGCTTAATATTACCATGAATATGTTCAGATAAAATTTCAATAATTTCCTTTACATCTTTCGGTGCAAACTAGTGTTGCCTATGAGACGAGACGAGACGAGAAATAAGGTTTATCATCTCGTCTCGTAAATTTTATAGAAGTCTAGTCTGTTAATTCTTTATTGTTTCAATTCTCGACGACTCAATTCTCGTCTCTTTTTCTTAATTTACGTACAAAATATATTCCCTTATCCAGAAGTTATCAGAATCCTGATTCACGAGAGGTGTAAGAAAGGTATAATCTAACAACACTGAAATCATATTTATAATTTGAATATACTGTGTATTGGTTTGAGTATCTTTAGACGTTCATAAGTGCTCTTCGTTGTGATTGTATAATAACTTTTTCTATTTACAGGTTTCAAATACCGATCATTTAGCAGTTAAATAATGTGTAGGTGAACTAACGTTGTTCTTAAGACTCGAAGAAAATATCGTCTTGTCTCGTAGTGCAAATTATGAATTATAACTGTGATAAGGTTTAAAAATGTTGTTTTCAACATAGTTTGTTTATCAATTTTACCATATAAGGAGATATATCAGATTTGCATAAATGATTGATTTAGTTATTTGCACGAAATTAGTTTGGTGAATTTCATTCACAATTCCATCAGTCTATGCGCGTAAATGTTTGACACATTTTTAAAGTTTGAATACAAATGTATCTTTTGTGTGAAGAAGTTAGTTTCTATTTTTACTACAGTGATGAGGAAGACACAGTCACTAAATTCAAAGAAATCTCTGTGTTAGCACAAAACGAAGTGCCGTTTGCCTCTGCCCCTCGTGAGAGCATTATGCAGTAGCATCAGATCGGAGGAATCTTTAACTGCCCTCCCTGAAGGCCGTTGTTAATATATCCCTGGATTTAAATCTGGAATACCTGATGGCGTAATAGCTGGAGATAAAACCTTTTCTTCGGGTACCGTAAATTGAAGGTGCTTTCTGACGACTTTTCCAAGAAATGCATATTGGTTGGTGATTAGGTAATGTTATCTATTGTAGAAAAAATATTATTTAGTTCTTTGTTGATATAATATAAGAACATGCATCCAACTGATCTTATTACTACTGCATAAGAAGTAACTAAGAAATTATCATATTGAATGTATTTTAGCAGTACGATATATCATCAAACACATTATTAAAAGTAGATGCTGTTCCTGAGGGAGTTATATATTTTAAAACTTAAAGCTTTCTTGCTTTAAAGCAAGGGAAAATTGTAATCTAAAGGACTTTGAGTGTGCAGGTCCGAATTGGGAATACTATTGCGAGAACCCAGGTTCCCAACTAACTTGCATATATATTGCATATATACTATATTACTCCAGGACACACATACGCATATATATAGCAGAAGGCAAAATAACATACAAAAGAATCGCACAGAGGCTATACCATCCGCGTGTTCATGGAAGTATTATATCATTTAGTATATATTTTTACAACTGAATTTCGAAACGAAAAGAAATAAAATATTGCACAATTAACTTCAGAACATATTGCTTGTTTCCAGAAACTTAATGCAAACTATATATTCATTTCAATTCTACGCAGAGGATATACGGCTGCATGGATGTGCCTGTATTGCAACATGTTGTGTGTACTTGATATGCCGCTTAACAGTCTGAAGGTTACTTGGCTGAGAGCCAGAGAAGCGGAACGCAGTATAATGTATCAGTTACATGTATTACTTGCAAAATTTAGTCATAATATCTTCATTGGTTTCCACAGTAACCCATTAGGTTGTCAAGACGACACTGGCGAGTGTATTAAACTCTAGTGCGGGCTCGATTGGGAGCAATCGGCCCAATCCGCTTACGTCCGGCCCTGATTGCTGTATATGACATTTAATACGTTTTTAAAATTTTCTTTTCCTTTAAAGCAAGAAAAAAATCATTTAATTTTTATCTGCGTTACTTCTCTCACAATTCGCCTCCCACTAAAAGCACAATATTAAAAAGAGAAAGGAAAAAATACTTTTTTCTACATGTAATCTCTTAGTCATATTATTCTGCAATAACAGATTATGTTAATATTTTTTTTATATAAAAAAGTAACTCTCTGGAGGTACACACTGTAGAATTTCTCAGAAACCGTTTACTTTTAATGCTTTGATTACCAATCTTCTGGTAGAGAGTCCGAATCTCAAGTCGGTATTTTTGGAGCCAGAACTTGACTAAGGTCACATTCAAACCAATATGATGGGCCTTTCTATTTTTTATTTTGCTTTTAGCATCCGCAGAGATAGCTCTTTTCTTATAAAATGGTTTTAACCAACACATATAATCACTGATATCGGATCCTGTTACTTCTTTTACATTAAAGTGTAACGCTTTCTGTAAAGTTTTAGCAGCTATGATTGTAAGTTCTGTAATTTCAGGAATGTTGAAAACCTGTAATCTCTCTTTAAATTTCTACTTATAACTCCAAAGGTTCGATCGCATGATATAAACCTGTCTTCTCTCTCGCTCTCTTTCACACATACACACAAAAATCACTAAGAGTTTATGTGTTAGTTAAAAACTTTGCATAATGTTTCATTCCTCTCATGTCTGAGATAATTGTCTGCTGATTGACAAGCATCCCAGAACAAATAAGTATGTTTAGCATTTGTAGTATGATATGTGGCACATTTGTGCGAAATTAATAATAAAATGGGCCTTATGCAGAGTCGTTCTGACGTGTGATTAGTGCCATACTAAAGAGTTCGACTAACCTATGTTCCCTGTAGTAGTTAGACCTTTAGTTTGAAGCTAATCGTATTTCGAAACGACTCTACAAATATCCCAATATGATTAAATTGCTTACCCACATAAAAATCCTGCTCATTTTGCTGAAGTTGCTTTTCGTATGTTTTATATATTCTACAATTTATTTCTAACCGTTTCTTTCATTTATATTTCTCCTCTTACCAAATAATTATTTATTACTTGCGCTATCACATTCACAATTAGTATATCACACTGTAATTTGGACATCTTCTTCCTTACGCTGAATAAACGAAAATTAAATCACTTTCTCTTTATTCCCAACAAAAATCATTGTACAAAAGTATTAGAAACCCTGTCCGCTGATCTAATGACTAGTACTTGAACCTTTTGTGCACGGGTTCCTGGTGATCGATTTCTAGTGGCAGAACATTGAGCAACAGTGGTTTTAATTGCACGTTAAAACTATAGGTCCACGTCTCACATAGCCCTGCCGAGAAAATAGAACAGTAAAATACAATCAATCAACAGTATTGAAAAGTATTCAGCTGCATAAAAATCTATGTCTTCTGGAACTGGTTAAATTTATTTTGTTAAAGCAGCTGTTTTAACAAACTTTCAATATTAACATGTCAGGTATTTAGGGGAACAAAAAACACATTTTTAACAAATAATTGCTCTATCCACGTGGATTCCAAAAGCAGAAACAACGAGAATCAATACAATAATAACTTACATTATTTTAACAACTACCCATTCAGTTAACAGTTTGAACTGTCATAGAAATAGGTTAATTAAAAAATTCCAATTAAGCGTAACAACTCCAAAAGGAGTGGAGAGTACGCCATTAGTAATCCTATTTCATTGTATTCAAACTCGCTCGCGAGCTCGACGCTTGTGCTCAACCGGGCTCGGGCTCAAGAATTAAGTGTAAGACCGAGCCCCAATGAAATAAATCAGCGTAAGTCCAAACGAGTCAGAGCCCAACTGAGGGCGGTGAGCCCGAGCGCTAGCGAGCGCGAGTCCAACTGAAGGAACTGAGCCAGAGCGCAAGCCCGACTGAGGGAACAGCCCGAGCACGAGTGAGCGGGAGCCCAGTTAAAAGAAGTAAGCACGAGGCCGAGCGAATCCAGTACAAAAATGGCCATATATGAACCAAAATCATTCCATAAAATCTTTTTTATATGATCTGCTGCATTCTCTTCGTTTTCAAACTGATAGTGCACATATCAGCGCTCTTAACATTATGACATTTATTTTTGAACTTCGAGTATGACTGTGTCTACCAACACTCTCTAAACATGACAATGTACACAGCTTTCATTTAAAGACTTCAGCACAGGCAGGACAACAATCAGGCATACTCGCTTCTAAAGTTAGCACTATTTCTATCCGAAAATTTTCCTCGGAAACATTCAAATATTATTTTCATTTGCATTATTACTTTAATAAGTATATAGATGTACACAAGAGAAGTTGTCTACTTCAATTAAATGAAAGGAAGAATATGACCTATCTATAATCTTGGCATACAGTAACTTCTCATCATTCTAGGGGACATACCAGATATTATTTTAAATTTTACTTCCCTCCAGTAGTTTCTCAACAGTAAATTCCAAAATGATTGTTGTTGAGGTAGCTTTGTCCTCCCTTGCGTGCCCCTTTCTCGCGAATCAAATTGCTTCTCACAGTGAGAGTTGGAAATCGATCTCGTTCTCCCTCGCCATCATGAAGGGAGATTTCCATCGCCCTTGTGCTGGAAACTTGTCCTCGCTCTGGCGTCATTGTGGGCGAGAGAATTCGATAATGTGGATACCCTCGAAAGGGCCACCCTGATGAGGGTAAAAATCTCTGCTTCAATACGTTGTGATAATGGTCAATCTTATTTAATAATGTCAGTTTTTAAAAATAAGTGACTCTTTCATGTAAAACACTACAGTATACAAGTTAAATTTCGCACAGTGTAAATTGAAGAGGGGGATATATTACAACGTACGACAGACTTTGGTTTCTACGTAATGAACAAAACCTTTTCGTGAAATTCAGCCCGGACAAACAACTTCCGCTGCTACTATCTACAAGAACGTGGTTTTATTAACCTGTCTTAGCCAGACCGTTGGAAAGAATTTGTGTCATTGACTGACAACTACACAATATGTTGACAGAATGAAAATGTTCATTTAAGTACTGAAGCTGCCCTCAGGCAAAAAGGCAAGCTGCCCGTAAACGTGGCTTCTACTCTGTACCGTGTAACATTGTGTTTGAAGAACAGATATAAGGTCAGCTGCTTAGTTCTTTTTAAAACTACTAATAATGCGGCTTTTGTCCTTTTAACAAATCATATTTGCCGAATTGTTGTTTGCAGCCCCTTCATTACTTCTAAAAACAACATATTCAGATTCAGGGAAGCGCGCAAGAAATTTTAATACAAAATCTGAAAAATATCTTTATCATTTTGATCCTTTATAATAATCATAATAATAATAATACTTATTATTATTATTATTATTATTATTATTATTATTATTATTATTATTATTATTATTATTATTACATATTATCTGTTAGTCTTCCACTAAGTTCAACACTGACTACGAATAAATCAAGAAAATTAAAAAACGAAATTGTTAAACTTTTTCGAAATTAAAATAGTATAATTACTAAAATAGGCATTCAGTGAAAAACTCAGGAGTGGTAAATGTACCCTCTTAAATCCGCTTGAGAGCGTCCGAGTACGAATTCAAGTAAAGTTAAGACCTGGGAGACCCCGTTTCGACTTCTGGTGGGAGCTAATGTGGTTCGGATCCCACGTTAATCATTAGGTCAACGTCTCATACAGCCCCGCTGCTGAAAGGAACGTTAAACTCAAAATCGTCTCAAGAAAAGATGCAATGAGAAAGTTTTCAACTGTTTGTGTGTATGCAACTCTACGTTAAATTAAACTACAAATTTGCTAATAGAATCAGCCTCAGAAATACAGTATCTAATAAAGGAAACTTATCGAGGAGAGTTCGTCTCACGATAAATATACATATTCAAAGTAGTTGAAAAGTGAGTAATGCAAAAATGCTATTTTATAGCATGTGAACTTGAGTTTTCAGGTAACGCAAGTTCTGACCACACATATTAACATCCTTGATTATCAGAATATTGAGAACCAGCCGCAAATCGAAGATATGGTCAAGGGAGGGACTAAAAATAGTTCGCAATTTTATCGTGTGTAAAGAAAGTAGCATTGAAACCCATTTTTTATAGTGTATACCTGAGCGTTAAGTGGCGGGTTGTAATCCATATAGCCCTCCCCTTGGATCCGCGAGTGTCGAAATCAATTCATATTTCATAACATCGACAGACGGCACGATGAAGCACCGAATCTATTGAAAACTTACTACGTAATAATTATCGAGAGTTTACACTTTTCGTATTAAAGTTCATAATATAGGCTATAATAAAACGTTTAGTTTAAAAACAGTATGAAACGATTAAGGTGGACTCGAACTGCCGAGTAGAAGACATGCAATTTACTAAATCGCCTCGCAATCCACTTGGCCACACACTTAGATTATACACTTCACCTTTATCCCATGCTAACTAAAGTATAGGCTATTCTTAAATTCGCATGGAGGATTCGGGTTTTCTAACAAGAATTATTATTTTGCAGCTTAATTTCGAAGTAAAATCGTGACTTAATTAGCATTTAAGAACTTTGCAGTGTGCATTAAAATGATGACAGAAATATAGTGAAATCTCAGTTTCAAATTTCATGTCTACCCTGATCACCTATGCTGTCATTTCTCTGAATGTTGGTAGGAGCCTAAAGTTGGAACTGATCTCAATTTTTAGCTCATATCACCTTTAATTCCCACTATTTGTTCATAACATTTTAAAGAAATATTAGTTACTAATAAGTAACACTTACGAAGTGTGACACTTCGATTTCTATAAAATTTGGCAGGTAGATACTAACCATGAAATAAACAAATACATGTTTATTATTTTCTGCCGAAAAACAGTTTTAAGGGCAAAAGCTCCACCCAAAATTTTGAAAGTTGATGCCTGAAACCCAGAAAAACACATGCACCGAAGTCAAAGAAATTGTACACACCTATTGTAGACATAACTGAGTGAATACGGGTTTCGCATTTTCATGGAAAAAAACGGATAGATGGGTCACAGACCCCTAAAAACGTATGTTTAGGAAATATAAATAGCGCTAGTAACAGTATGTCAAAAGTAAAGGACACGAAGAATTGCAACGAAACTGTGTGTGAACAATAAGCAAAAAAGAGGCGAACGCGTTTTTTTTATTTTCTGCATAAAAACGGTTTTAGAGGTCAAAAGCCTCCACCCAAAATTTTGAAAGTTGACGCCCGGAAGCCAAAAACAAGTGAACCGAAATCAACGAAATTGTACACACATATTAAAGAAATAGAATGATGGAATACGTGTTTCATTTGTTCCTGAACGAAACTCATATTTCCTCATGTTACGTCTGAAATATCTGTGCATAATTTCATTTACTTCGGTCTACTTCTTCTTGCCTTTCAGAGTCAAATTCCAAAATTTTTGCCATGAGCTTTTGCTCCCAAAATCCGTTCTTCCGCAGAAAAATACAAACTGTTTTCGTTTATTTTTTGCGTATTGTAAATACACAAAGTTTCGCTGCAATTGTTCATGTCATTTACACACATCCGACATACTGTTACTAGCAGTTTTGATATTTCTTGATCAAATATTTGGAGGGGTCCGTGCCACACTTAAAAGCTTTTTTCTAAGAAAATATGAAACTCGAATTGCCTTATTTTACGTCTGGAATATCTGCACACAATTTCGTTTACTTAGGTTCACTTTTGCTTGCCTTTCTACTGTCAAATTTCAAAATTTTGGGTGTTTTTTTTTCCTAAACTGTTTTTCCGCAGAAATTAAGAAGCACGTATTTCATTATTTTATGTGTTGTATCTACCTGCCAAATTGTATCAAAATCGGAGTGTTACACTTCGGAAGTCTTACTTGTAAGTTCTTTGTCTCATGAATATTCAAAATATACATAACACAAACAAAATTATTGCGGTAAAATATAAATTGCAGTAAATTACTGTACATCAGTCGTGGAATGTTTTGTGAGTCAAGTCAAGTTTAAAATAAATCATGTTCCACTTTGCATCTACCCATCCCTAGAAAGTAGGATTAGCAGCGTCAACAGCAGACACGAGCTAAATGTCTTCAAACTCTACTACACAAGAGCAGGGCTGGATCCAGGAAGAGGTGATCGGGGCGATCGCCCCGCAGAAGAGGAACTTTCTTATTATATATATAAATAAAACTCATCGAAGAGTTTAGAGCTCTTAAAAGTAGCTCTAAGTAGCAGTATTATAAGCCAGTAGATCGTAGATAAGCCTCTGGATAAGAGTATGGATGAATAAACACTTATTATTCACAGAGTTAACTAAGGATAGGGAACTTATATTTAAAAAATGAAAATATCATCGAAACGCGGAAGTCTTGAAGTCTGAGAGAAAAAAACAAATGACATCTCTAATTTCTAGTTCTGTTAGTCTTGTAGCCCTCAGTCCATGCCAAAGTTCAGATAGAAATATGACCAATGAATTATGATTATTTTGTAGAACATTCCACTTTAATATCAGAGTAAATTCATCTTCCGGCTTGCTTGGTTGTAAAAAAATTAAAGAGTATATTGACTAACTATCTAACTAACTCTATGGCCTATGGAACCCGGAGGTTCAGTGACGCGTTCGCAAAAGCTCTCCACTGACTTCTATCCTTAGCTAATTGCATCCAGTTTCTACTTTGTATTCCTATCTCTGCGAGATCCATCTTAATATTGTCCTCCCATCTGCGCCTAGGTCTTCCTAATGGTCGTTTTCCTATGGGTCTACCAATCAAGACTTTGAAAGCGTTTCTACTTTCTTCCATTCTAACTACATGACCTGCCCACTTAAGCCTCCGAGACTTGACGACCCTAACAATGTTGGGTAAACCGTATAAACTATGTAGTTCCTCGTTATGAAGTTTCCGCCATTCCACATTCTCGTTCCTTTTGGGTCCGAATATTCTTCTCAGGATCCTGTTCTCAAATACTTTCAGTCTATGTTCTTCCCTCAGAGTAAGCGACCATGTTTCACAACCATACAGAACAACAGGCATGATTATCGTTTTATATATTTTAAGCTTCAAATTCCTCGACAGAATTCGCGACAAGAGATTTTGAACCGAATAGTAACACGAATTCCCTGCTTTTAGTCGACATTTAATTTCTTCGTGAATATGATTTTCGTATGTTAATATTGGTCCTGAATATTTGAAAGTACCCACTTTATCAAAAGCATTATTTAATATTTTAACGCCTCCACAATTTGCCGTATTACGGTCCCGACACACTTCCATGTATTTAGTTTTCTCTGCATTTACTTCTAAACCCATGTCCCTGCAAGCGTTTAATAAGATCTCTGCATTTATTTCTACTGTTCTCCTATCATCCCCTATTAAGTTTACATCATCAGCATATGCCATAACCTGGTGAATGCCGTTTAACTCTAGGCCCTGGTTGTTATCATTGATTTTCCTTATGGCGTATTCCAGCACAAAGTTAAATAATAATGGCGACAACGCATCTCCTTGTTTCAGGCCATTTTCGACGTGGAAGCTCGTGGACAAAAATTTTCCTACCCGGACTTTACTTTGGGATTCACTTAAACATATCTTAATTAGTCTAATTAGCTTTCTCGGTATTCCAAATTCTGTAAGAACGTTGTATAATGTTTCTCTCCTAACTGAGTCGTAAGCCTTTCTAAAATCAATAAATAGTTGATGTACCGGGGTATTGTATTCCCACTTCTTTTCGAGTATTTGGCGAATGGTAAATATTTGGTCGATAGTTGATCGATTTCGTCTAAATCCGCACTGTCATCTCCAATAATTTCATCTGCGTATGGGGTCAATCTTGCTAACAGAATATTTGAAAGGATTTTATAGCATGTTGACAGAAGGGAAATGCCTTAATAATTATTACAGTCAGTTTTGTCGCCTTTCTTGTGAATTGTAACAATGATTGATTCTTTCCACTCTTGTGGCAATTCTTCCTTGTTCCAGATAAGGAGAATGAGTTTGTGTATCTTGTTCCACAATTTTTTGCCTGCAGCTAAAATTAACTCAGCCGGAATTTCATCTAAGCCCGGAGATTTGTGTTTCTTCAATTTCTTTATAGCGGCTTCCACTTCTATTCGATTGGGTACTGGAATATACGGTTCTGCGGTGTGTATCTCCTTTTCTCCACGCACATTAGTTTTTGGCTGCTTGTTCAGCAAATCGTAAAAGAAATCTTTCCATCTATTTAAGAGGTTATACGTGTCGGTGAGAACTGTTCCGTCAGATTTCTTTAATATATAAGCACGAGGTTGATAGCCTTTCTTAAATTTGCTGATCCCCTTATACCTGTCCCTAATATTTTCATTTTTACTATTATCTTCAAGTTCTTTAATTTTAGCTTTCAAAAAATCGCGTTTCTTTGTTCTAAAAGTTTTGGAAGTTTCCCGCCTGATATCTGCGACATTTTGTGTAGTTGTTTCATTCGGATTTTGTAGCCACCGTAATTTTGCCTGTTTTCTCTTCTCTGCTAGTTTAATGCATTCTTGGTCGAACCATGGTTTGTTCCTACTTATTTCCGCGTGTCCCAATTTTTCTATTGCTGAACTTTTAATGCTATCTCTAATTTCAATCCAAGTATCCTCAACACTAGTGCACTCCGAGTCTTCTAAAACCGCGAATCTATTCGAAACTTCAATCTGGTATTCCTCTATTACCTGGCTCTCTTCTAATTTCTTTAAATTAAATCTCTCCGTTTTCGGACATTGAATATTACCTTTATTCAACGATAATCTCTCCCGTATTATCGCTACTACCAGGTAGTGATCAGTGTCACAATCAGCCCCTCTAAACGACCGGACGTCAATTATGCTAGATTGTCTTCTTCTATCTACTAAAACGTGATCAATTTGATTATGTGTTTTTCCGTCTGGCGATGTCCAAGTGTATTTATGAACGTCGCGATGTGGGAATTTTTTACTCTTCACGGTTAGGTTTTTGGGTGTTGCAAAGTTGACGAGTCTAACACCGTTGTCATTACTTTCCTTATGCAAACTTTCGTTCCCTATAATCGGTTTGAAAATATCCTCTCGTCATACCTTCGCATTGAAATCCCCTAATAGAATCTTCATATGGTATCGCGGGAGTTAGTCAAATATCCGTTCCATCTTTTATATCGTCACCCTTATCTTCAGTTGGAGCATGTACATTTAAAACAATATCACAGCACCGTCCCTTAAGAGTAATAAAAGAAAGTTTGTCAGTAACAAATTCAACCCGTTTAATTGCTGGTAATATTCGTTTGTGAACGAGAAACCCTGTTCCTAACTGGTGATTTTTATTTTATTCCCCGTAAAAGAACGTAAAATTTCCGGAATTCTCAGATCCATTTCCTTCCCACCTAACTTCCTGAACCCCTACTAAGTCCATCCTGCATTTCTCTAACTCACTCGTTACAGATTTTAACGCGCCTGCCCTATAAAGACTTCTAATATTCCATGTTCCAAATCTCATTTCCATTTTCTTTTGCTGATGTCGTGCCAAGTTATCAGTCCTTGTCCGAGGCTTTTGTGAATGTTTCTGAACAAGTACCTTTTTTTACAGGATGAGGGTGTTAGCCTTACCCAAACCCCCAAGCTGGAGGACCACTCCTAGTCGTCTGTCCGATACTGCTTATTCAGTATATTCGCAGCTAACCTCTATATCTAGAGGCCTTCTCCTCGATCCGCAACCTGAGGACGCGCCATATCGTGGTGACAGGAACCCACGTTACACGGATAGAGTATATTGATATACTATTTAAGCTTGTCTACGATCGCTGATTTCTGATGACGATCAGAGATAGACGTAAAAGGTAAGTTACAGTAATAGTTTTCTGTTAATAGTTTTATATTAAAGGGGAAATGGAAAATCCACTTTCATTTTAACATTTTTCTTAAAATTTCTATACGGGTTCAAACTCTTTCCCCTCAGCGTTGGATACGGAAATGGAGAACATATGTAGAATTTGATTGTTGATTCCAGTATAATTCAAGCATCCCTTCTCGGACCTGGACCTGTGTGATATATCGATATATCGCCGTCGTCAATATCTATATTATTATACTTCAACGTTCGATATTGCAAATATACGGACATGAATATATCATTCTAAATTTTCGATATCGATATTCGTGGGGGCTAGGTATAGAGGGAGCCTAAAACTTGCTCCCTCTATGGATGAAGAACTAAAACTTAATCTTTATAATAATGTGTTCTAATCATAATTTCTTTATTACCAAAAATTGCAATGTAAATATCTCCACTTGCAAATTTCCAATATTGTATGGTGTAATTCCTTAGGTGCCAGGACTTTTCTGTGAACGGAAAATAGAAACAAATAACCACGTGCGAAAGCAAGTGCTTTGAACTTTGAACTAGAATTTATCATAACAAAGTTTTTCTGTTCCTCTCTCTTGGAGATTTCCATCCTTTTGGCCTTTGGTACCGCTCATTGACAAAACATGGGCACATGACCGCAATATGTAGGCATTCTCTTAGGCAGAGTCAGAGATTTTGAAAAGGAAACGACTTTGCAATAATAATAATAATAATAATAATAATAATAATAATAATAATAATAATTGTTATTATTATCATTATTATTATAACAATGAAGTTTACAACTAGGGTTTTATCTCTTTATTATGTATTAGAGGACCTGCTACACCACTGGTGTCCGTTATTCTGCGTTTTTCTCTTTCTTCGTTTCATATAGATGTTTGTTTTTGTACTGTTGGGCTTTTATATTAAAGCTTTACATTATGGAACCTTTTCTTTTCTATGAGATTCTTTTTTTTGGGGGGGGGGGAAGGAGAGAAATGATATCCTCAGATATCTGTTTCTTGCCATTCAAATTATTTGAACTGCTTAAATAAGATAATTTTTGATGTCATCCAACTCCGTCACGATAATAAAATTTTCATTTTTAACAATTTGTTTTTTCTTTTATTTGCAGTTCGCCACACTGATATATTTGTGACAAAATCGAGGTTTGGTCCAACGCCTTTCGAATTCGCAAACATTCAAACTGCCGAGCTTTATTGTTTGCCTGCTATTGCAGGAAAAGATGAATTACACGTGGTAATGCACTTTTGGAGTGGTATATACATCCCAAAATTTACTTGGCAGCAGTTGGGAGAACTAAGTGCGACCAAAAACAAGGTATATGAAACATGTTGTAATACGAATCTAGTTCTTTTATCTCTCTATATGGATTTATTTTCCTCTCAGTGTTAACCACAGTTCATCAGTTTTGATTACTTGGTATACAGAAAAATCTCGGAGATTTAAGTCCCTCGATTATGCCAGTTAGGCTAAAGGAGACGGTGATGATGAGTAATGAATGAAATGGTGGAATGAAGAATGTGGGATGAAACGGGAGAACTGCCAGAATACCCAAGCACACGGTGTTTGTCCACCACAAAGTTCACTTGGCGGGGCTGGGAACGAACACAGGACCCCAAGCACAAGAGGTGAACTCTCTGCCACTGAGCCACCGCGGCCCCACTTGCTATATAGAGTAACACTACGATTACAATCTTTTTTACTGATTTCTCTTTCTGTTAAATTAAGACAATCCTCCACGGCCTACAACATGAACATCACACCACAGAAACTGAGAATATTTTTGTATAAGTACTTAAGATACAATAATTTATTATATTTATATTCAATACTGCAAAATGTATTAAACTTAAGTAAAATGTTGTATAATAGTAATATAATTTTTTCAACTGCTATGTATAATCCATTATACTTGATCAGGATACTTACTTCGTTTGTAACGTGTTGAGTACATAACAATTAGGAAAGTCTGAAGCCATATATTCCCAATATTCACAGCATTCAATCGAAACATAATTGATTGAACAATTTTTTAAAACAGTATCACAAGTGCTGAAATGTAAAGAAGGTATATTTACTGAAGTTGTAAGTTTTAAACGAAAAAATTTAACATACGTTATTTGTAAAAGAATGACAACCTTACGTCATATCGAATGAAAATTTCAAATACAGTATCAGTAGTTTTTTTTTACTTTACTTTGAAGTGAATTATCATGTAAAGTTCTTGTAAAGTTGTTAAAGTTGTAACTCTGATACAAGGAATTAATGAGAAGTTTGCTTTCGTTCCTTAGTTTTTCTCCAAATAAAAAGATATTTCGTATAAAGCAAGTGCGCAGCATAAAGTAGAGTTTTAAAAATGTTTTCACTATTTTAATATTTTAACATGTTTTGTGCTTTTACTGCAGTACATGTGAAAGGTCCTTATGTACCCTCTGAATGATTGTTCTATTGAAATATTAGAAAATTAATATATTCAAACAATAATAAATATCATGGCTCCAAACTTATTGCCTAATCATGAACCACTCACTTTAACAAATTTTCTTTAAAAATAATATACAGTATCAGTATTTTAACTTAGTCAAGAATAATAATTTGTCTTCTTCATTCCATAGAAAAAATGGTCAAACCTATAAAAGTAAAAACTTACAAGTAGCCGAAGTCCTGGTTATATTGTTATTTTTGAGCTTTATTTGTCCATTTATAGTAACGATAATACTGACCTGGTTTTTGTTAATAATTCCCGTATACACATGAATTTACTTATTCAAGAAAATGTAGCGTTCAGTGAGGGGTGTATAAGAATATTTTCTATTTTTGGAGTCTGCATATAAACAAGATTTTTTTAGAAAGCTCAAGACCCAACACGAGACATCATTCAGAAGAATAACAGGTCAGTCCCCTGTGTGTCTCCATAAGTTCTTTTGATTTCTTTTCTTACTTAGAAGAAAATTCAGTTTATTTTAAAATTGTACTACAATTAGTGTTTCTTCCGGAATTGTACTTAAAATTGTACATTTACTATGATTGTCCCTAAATACGAAATAAAATGTACAATGTATTGTAAGGATTTCATTGTAAGTAAAGAAAAATGTGAGGAAGTCAGCAGTCAATTTCTAGTGTAAATAGCGCTACACATTTTATGGCGGAAATAATTGGTACCATATGTTGTTGATACCATATGTTGTTCGTTGTTCCTAGCCGTATGCTCATAGTTCCGACTACGATAGAAAAGTAGACGGTAAAATAATGTTTCTTTCTTTATGTTTTACACAATATATATATACGGACAAAAGTGAAATCGTGAAAAAGTATATAAAATTATGAATAAGGTCCTATTTATCGAATATCGCTAAACAATTTTCTGGAATCATTTCATACTGCAATTAGGGATAAAAATACCGATCGAGAGGCAAGGATTTACAAGTTATCGTGGAAAGATGAATTCTATATGAATGTTTGCTATACTACGTTCTAATTATTACTTTATGGATAGTATTGTTAAATGGATTTTCACGAATTTTTCAAGAATTTACTAAATTCTCTGTATGGTTTGAAGATATTTGTGATTTTGAATATTTAAGTGGCAAATTTAATTCAGTTTTACATAATTATTTTGATTATGGCTATAGGGTCTCTATTAATAAGTATTGCGTATCATTTAATGGTCTTTAAAGTGGTTTTGGAGGTTACTATTTACGTGGTTTGGAATAAAATCACATATTCATTGTACAAGTGTAAAACTCGCTATGGACGAGGTTATATTTATATGCGGAAAATATTGGTAAGTGTTTACTTTCATAATTAAATATTCTTTAGTCTTAATGTTATCCGATTAAATTGTTATTTTGTTGTAGAATCTATTATGGCGTTTTCAAATTTTTATAAAACAATGTAAGTTAAATTCCTGCATTTTCTTCTCTTAATCAAGAACAATTATTATACCCATTACGTACACCAATGTCTTTAGGTGAGCATTCTATTTGGGGAATGGGGAAGAAAGTAAGAAATTGGCAGGGAACTTGCCTGAAGAAGGAAGACAGAAACTTAGCTATGTTAGTTAGAGAAAACAATCAGAATCGTCGTTCAGGGAGGCTGGACTAAGTGTACCACCGCGAATCTAATTAGTGATCAGTCACACAACATAGTTTACACATATAAACGATGAAAAAATTTGAATGTTGTATTTTGGAGCTCCCACTGGAAAAAATGTAATAATCTGTATGTATAAGACACCGGATAGTGAAATTGAATTTTTTGTACGTAACTTACAAGTAATACTATCATATTATAGTTGTACTAAACACAGCTCAGTAATAATAGATCTAAACATGGATTTTTTGAAAGATATTGATGTAAAGATAAAAACATTATTGGGTACGTTTAATTTAAAACATTTAATAAATAAACCTACTAGGGTAACTCCAACACTAGATCAGACTAGTATATCAGCACTAGATCAGATAATTTTAAACTCTGACCACTTGAGCTCAAGGGCGCAAGTAATTACTACCGGATTTTCTTATCATGAAGCTCAGATAGCTGCAATATTGATAAACGCTTCTTTGTAACTCAAAAGTGTAAGAAATATAGTGTAAGAACTTTCAAACTTACAAGGATATTCAGTAATCAGAATATCAAATATTTCAATTATTTACTTAGTCACGAAACACGGGAAGGTGTACTTTCATTAAACAACGGAAACGATATATATAATGAATTCATAAAAGCTTTTGCTTACTATTTTGATATAGCTCTTCCTAAAATGAAACTCGTGTTAAAATCCCAGAAAGGACAATGGGTTACTCCTGAAGTACTAAAGGTAAGTGCTACAAACATAAATCTACATAAACTTATTAAGGTTTTAAAAACAGTTTTTGCAAAGACCTACTATAAACAATATAGAAAAGGTACAAGGAACTAATTAGAACGACTAAAAAGAACTACTACAAACTTAAAGTTCCTTATGCACCGAATAAAACTAAAACCATGTGGAACATTATAAATGTGGAACTAAATGGTGGCAAACAGACACCATATGTAGATACAATAATATATGAAGGGAACAAGGTAACAAACCCAAGGGAAAAACAGATATATTTAATATTTTTTATAAATGTTGTGGAAAATTATGGATGGTGATAAAGTAAATAAATGTAAACAGAATGGTTACAAAGTAGTTACTGTAAATAATACTGTAAATAATAACAATCTTCCTACAGCCAGTGTCGCAAGATGAAATACCAAATATTATAAAATTTTTCAAAAACAAAAATACTGCTGGAATTGATGAAATCTCAGATAATTTATTGAAAAGATGTTTCCATCAGGTGAGTAAGCCACTTTGTCATTTAGCAAATATATCACTTATAAATGGCGAGTATCCAGAAAAAGTTAAAAATAGCGGAAGTTAATCCCTTGTTTAGAAAAGGTGAAAAACAACATAAATAACTACAGACCAATATCTCTGCTACCTGTCGTTGGAAAAGTTTTGGAAAAATATATGTACAGCAGGGTAGTTAATTTTTTATTAAAAGAAAATGTTATCTCAACAAAACAATATGGATTCCTTAAAGGTCGATCTGCAAACACGGCAATATTTAATTTCATTGAGAAAGAAAGAAATATTGTAGATAAGAAAGAAAACTATATAGTAATGTTTCTTGATTTCTCTAAAGCTTTCGACACAGTGCAACACAGTTTACTTTTAAACAAACTGGAGAACTGTGGAATACGTGGTAAAGCAAGGAACTGTTTGGTTCATACTTAAAAAATCGTAGGCAAGTCGAAGAAATAAAGCATAATAATAACAACATTGTAAAAGCTATTTATCAGATGATTTATATATAAAACACGGAATGCCACAAGGATCTATTCTAAGGCCATTGCTCTTCCTTTTATATATTAATAATTTTGAAAAAGCATATCTTCGGTAGATGTTACCCTTTTCGCTGACGATACCACTCTGCTAGTGAGTGGGAAAAATGAAAAATTATTGGAACAGAATGCTAGGCAAACTAAATGAAGTATCTATCTGGATGAAGAAGAATAATCTTTTTGTTAATGTTGAAAAATGCATTACTATAAATTTTCATAACAAGTACAGTAAACTTGTGTAATTAACTATACAACCCACTGTTCGTTTTTAGGTCATACTATAGATCATAATTTGTCATGGAAATTTCATATAGAGTCAATTATTAATAAATTAAATATGTTATACACTTAGGATTATTAGAATGAAGTTAAATTTAAAATTAGCTAAAACCTTGTACCATTCGTGTTTTAACTCTATTTTCCAATATGGTATCATGTTCTGAGGAAATTCAAGTCAGAGATTTAATGTTTTCAGAATTCAGAAGAAAGCCATAATAATACTTTGGGATAAGAAGCCGAATTTTTCTTGTAGACATTTGTTTAAGGAAGTGAATATAATTCCATAGTATAGTTTATATTTGTATCGTCTCTTTTTGTATTAGAAAGAACACTCATCTGCATTCGTAACAAATAATGATGTACATAATCATAATACGCGAAATAAGATGTATTTTCATTTGTGTAATCACCGCTCAGCAATGTATCAAAAAGTGTAAATTATGGTGGTGTTAAGTTATACAACATGTTGCCTAATGATGAAGAAAATATGAAAACTTTTAGACAGAACTCAAAATCATCCCTATTACTCATATACTTTCTTTTACTCCTATAACTTTTTGTACATATGACGCATATTACACTTACTTGAGGACATTCTTCATACTTGAAACTTCATACAAAAGAAATAAATACAAATACAATACAAATATCATGCTTACCGTGAAGAATACATACACTTCACACTGAATATTGTTCTCTTATAAATGTACGGAATACTGAAGCCTAGGAGATCGTTTAGGAGTAGCTAAAGTACTAATAAGGACTTGGGGTATGTTTTGTACTAATCGTATTTTTGCCTTAATTCGTAAAATAGATATAGTTAACGTTCGCTGAGGTTCTTTCAAATCATCATCTTGTATTGTTATTGCTATTACTTAAATTTCATTTCTAGTTTCTATTATTCAAGTTTCCACTTTCATATTTATGTTTTTAATTTCGACAGTGTCTTTTTCATTAATTATAGATTGCTGTTTAAATTTTAGGGAGGCTGTAACCAAGTAAAATTCAGTAGAAAAATTTTGTACTGTCATTTTTTTATTGCGAGAGTTTCGTTTACTCTGTGAAACATCCCCCAGCCAGTATACTTTCCTATGAAACAGGCAGCTGAACATTCCTTTTTAAAATGACAATTTCTCGTACTTGTATACTACATAACAGTGTGCTAAAAGGCACTTAGATTTTAGCCATCCATAGGCAAGTAGCTGACAATGTGCGTTTGTTGTAGGCAACACCTTGCAGGTGTTGAGGAACTTCAGGGCTCTTTAGTTTCCTCCGGATTCACATTATACAATTTAAATCATAATCATCCTCTTCCACTAATATAACGTTTATTTTATCTTAAGGGATTTAATTTAGAAAGTTCATTTTATTTCATTTTATAAATATTATATATATATATATATATATATATATATATATATATATATATATATATATATATATATATATAATATTTATATATATACACGAAGTATATATATATATAAGTATATATATATATATATACGAAGATATATATATATATATATATATATATATATATATATATATATATATATATATATATATATATATATATATATCTTCGTGGAATACTCATAGATTTTAGTGAGAGTACAGCTTTTACAGATTTCTTCTTTGGAAATTACAAACGTTGAAGTTGTGTAGTAGCAAGTTTTTTTTATAAATTTTAGTGTATCATTCTAAGACGTCTGATTTCTACTAAACACATATAACGTTAACTTAAAAAATCTATTGCGATAACTATCCTAACTATTTTTTTTAATTCGAATTAGAGTCAAATCAACCATCATGCAACAATACTTACCTTGCATTCCATTCTATGCCTTTGGAGCACCAACCCACACTTAAGTATTTCGCGTCTGAATGGTTGAAACCAAATTCAACTTCGTACGTCACAGAACTATCCATGTGTTTGAACCATATATTTTTTGCCACAAAGATAGCAAACACTGCCATTGTAACCCAGAAACAAAACCAGAGGAATCTTAAAGAAAATATGAAAATAAACTAATTTTAAATAACATGTTAATCATTACTACATTACTTATTGCGAAGAATTTATAGTGGAATGACAAAGTGCATTTCTTCTATCACAACAGTATATTTATATATTGATATTGGTATTTAGGTGTATCGCTGAACCAGTTTTACAAACCAAAGAATATGTGACACAGGAAAGAAGGAAAGTTACTTGGAATGAATGAAGAACACAATATTTCAAAATAAAGTTACATACTTTTCCTGTGAGGCCATTTTATTTATTCATGTTTTTGTGTCGGTAGCATCACTCTGTAATGATTTGAGAGGTATTAAATGATGAATTTAGTTAAATTCTTTTTATGGTATCTTACTTACATATGTTATTTTAAATTATTTTGAAGATTTTGGTACGTTACTTGAATGCCGAAACGCTTGTATAATTTCTGTTTACAAACTTAAAGTATAACTTCCTTCGAAAATAACGTACTCATATTATATAAGTAGCATAGTTTTCAGTGACATTATTGATTAACGCTATTAATACGTAAACAAATTATATAGTGCAAATATAATATTAAACTTAACTTGTGATCCATTACCTTTTCATGTACACATTTACATTTCTAATGAGTAGTCGTGACTTAAGTTATAAAATCACATAAAAATAAATCATTTTCAGATATTTATCTTTTTCTTATATAACCTGCTAATACCTTTATCGCTAAAGTATGAAATTATTATTACTTCAGATTTTTACAGTCTTTAAATACATCGTCCTATTTTCTTCGTAAACAATTTCAATTTCGTAATAAAAATTAAATGTATATGAGATCGACTGTATTTCAGTTGTCATGACATAAGTAAGTAAACAATTGCAAAAAAAGAAGTACATAAAACCTTTTGCAATCTGATAATCGGGATAACTTTGTACTTCTTATTTATGTACTCTTGGCGGGAGTCCATGTTATTTCGATTTTTGTTTAGTTATACGTTCACTTCTGATATAGCCTCTTGCTGATAAAGGTGCTAAACTAAAATCCAAACATGACAAATTTAAATAAACAACATCTAGTAATTTGATTAGGTACCATAAGAGTTATGAAGCCTCAACGCCTTCCAGAAATTGGAAGCAAGTGAGGTCAGTTTTCAAACGAATTCAACTGTTTCATTAAGAAGAACAAAAGAAAGAATCATCTACAAAACTTAATTCTATGAAGGCACTACATATACTAAATTTATTATGAGAAAAATAATATATTTTCCCAAACCTTCTCCGAGTTTAAGTACATTTTTACAATCTTGGAAAGTACATTCCAACATTTGCATCTAAAATATTAAGTATTCGTATCACTAAAGGAAAATTTGATTGGTACATATTCCTAATCTATTATTGCAGAAATTTAAAATTAACTTTACATCTTATTTTTCCCTCTGACGTGCATTTAACTCTTTACAAATTGTTAATATTATTAATCTTCAATCTTAAGCAAACATACCATGCAATGATACTCACCGAAATATGAAACTAGGAGCCTGATAAATATGAACGAGACCATGCACAGATGATGACATAAAATATTCCTTAGCGGCATTACTAACTGATGTAAATAATTTATTCATTTTACATATCTTCCTATAGTAATATCTGCAACGGTATCCACAATTTTCATTATGAACCTACTTATTACGACGAACTGAATAAGCTTAATCTTAATTAAATCAAAATCAGGTGGTTCAAACATAAATAGAGAGTACTCTCAGAGTTATTACCTAGTGTTCCATCCAAATATATCAGAAGTATATATTATTCAATTGTTGATAATGTAACAACACTTTTAAACTACTGTGGTTCCAAACTATATCAATGAAATCAAATATTTTATTGATTTTTGTTTTAAAAAGATCAAATTGTGGTAAAACAAACAATTATCACACTTCCTGATGCTATAACAGGTTAGCTTATCCTACCTACAAGAAAAATGAATTGTGTATTACCCGAAAAATATTATTTCTTAAAGAATTAAACATATATATGTTTGTGAGTTTAGCATCCTTGGGCTGACTGGGTGAAGAATATGAAACTGAAATCAGTCGCACACTACTTTAGTGGGGGAGAGACAATGCGAGTCCGAAATACACGCTTAGGAGGGACAGAAGATATAAATGCTAATTATGCATGTTATTGATAAGTGACAATAACACAAAAAATCCAAAACAGAAGAAAGGGATAGAAGGTTATAAGTAGAGAAACTGATTGAAATTTCCTGCAAAGACGTAATTGATAACAATAAAGCGTTGTTGGAAAAGTGGTCGTGTCTTAATGGTTGTAAGATTTTCGGTTTAACTTACAACGATAGTGTAATTTATATAAAATTATTTGCTACTTACTATGTAGAAGACTACTTAAGGATAACACACTGTTTCAATGACATAAGCACAACTTTTGCAATACTTTGCAGTTGGTTTACAGCAATGCGATACATGTCTACATTATTCGATGTCTCTTTGAGTTATATTTCGATATCCATCGCTAAATATTTACATAGTAACGAGACTGTTTCCTTACTAATCGGATCATTGCCATAATATCTAGTAAGTAAACTTTTGTACCTAGCGGCCGAAAAATAAACATTCGCAAATTAACACTATTTATGACATTAATTGCAATTTTTCTTCTTCTTCTTCTAAAATGTAGACAGTGTCAGATAAAGTAACATTTTCGACGTAAATACTAGTTAAAATAAAGAGAGTAAATACAAGTTGAAGTTGTAAACGTACCTTCCAGCAGCGATGCTATCTGACACGTGGAATTACAGCTTAAGGAAACATTAACGTACAGATTAATGGCAGACTCGAATAACATGAGCTCACTCTAGGAGTCTCACACGGGCTTTAATTCAATTTAACGTTCAAAGCAAAGAACTATGAATCAAAGGGCATCAGTTTGGATCTATAAAAGGATCACACTTTAATTTACAATGTTTGTTCACGGTGCTAGATAGATGCCAAACGCTTTAATGTTCTACGCTAAAGTAAAGGTAAATATGTCATTGTAGTGGACGATAGAATCCTGGCCATAAAATTTAGTTTATATAATCACGAATACAGTAAATTTTAATTTATTTTCGCTTTGTGTGAAACTCTCAATATATATAAGATAGATTGCACTCAAACACTTACTTTATATTTTCTTTATTTTACGGCTTTTCGCATTAATGCTACATAAAGACGGATTAATAGTTTAACACAGGTTTCAAATCATTCCTTTGGAAACCAAAATATTTAAAATTTACTTCCAAACAAAGAAATTACTTAGTTCGTAACAGCTTTCTACTATAAATACTTGAGAATGTGTTCACATAACTCCAACGTCTAACTGAATAGAAAGTCACGGCCTGGTACTACAGTAAAGCATATTTAGATACGCTCCTGGCGACATCTATTAGTAGATGAAGTGAGGAATATAAGTAAGCCTTGGTCAAATTAGCAGTAACGTCAAAAAACAATATTACAGCTTTCACCACGGAGGGCAACGTTTTCCGTTGTGATATAATATGTGTGATGGGAAATTATAATTGTTCCTTTTCTTTATGTTTACTAGAAAATAATATTAAAGGAAAAATGAAATGAAATATTTGAGTTTTATGTCCCACGGAATGCCAAATAGGATAAAGGAGACGGTGATGATGAGAGGTGAGTGAAATGGTGGAATGAAGAAAGTGGGAGGAAACGGGAGAACTACGACAAAACCGACGAGCACGGTGTTTGACTACCACAAAGTCCACACGGCGCAAGCTGGAATCGAATCAGGGACCCCAAACACCGGAAGTGAATGCTCTACCACTGAGCCACCTCGCTCCCAAATTTTAAAAGGAGACCATTCAGTTTGAGAATTTTACTTTCGAGTGAGCAGTAACGTTTTAATTGTTGAAGAACAAGATAAATACACATAATTCTAAAACACCCGTCTTGAATTTGATTTTACTTTTTCTTACCAAGAGATAGATGGTATGTTTGCTATGTCAATAATCTTGTAATTTGATTGTGTTTAATTGAACAATCTAAAGCCTGCATATGTCATTTTTACACGTGAAGGATCATATCAACGATCATGTCAACTTCAAATCCAATCGGATAAGTTTTCTGTAAGGCATTTTGCTTTCGAAACGTTGACGCAAAATTCGATCATCCTAAACCCGGAAACCATTACCTTGCACAACATACTATTTCAGGTGCGTATAAAACATGTCAAGCGTCACCACCATATCACATATAACCAGAATCGGATCGTTCACTTGTTTAGGATTTTTTCTTTTTTGAAACTATATATCAAAATTTGATCATTCGCAAGTCGGGAATCATAAATCTACCCAGTACAATATTTTGTTCATCTAGAAAGTTGATACACTTCATTACTATATAGAGTTTAAATACTATCAAGTGAGAGCCATCATTTCGGGGATTTAAAGATGGTATTCGTATAGTTCTAATTGATGTTAGTAAAAGGACCAAATCTGAGTGACAGATATTAAAGGATATGAGCTATACTGATGTAAAGTTAACATTGTTATTTACGGAAATATGTTTGGACGTCAATTGCGAACTTCTGCATGCCCTCTTTGCTGGTGTAATGGCTAGAGAGTTTGACTTTGGTGTACATAGTCCTGGTATCTGTTCTTTGTATAAAAGAAAATTAACAGTCATTCATTTTCATTAGTCATTAACCTGAAGGGAATATAGGATGACCTTGAACTGAAGGTATATATTATCTAATTTTTAATATACAAAGGGTTAACACGCAAGCATATTCAGGCGGGCCATTATTTAAGAGCAGGCCTGTCTTTCCAAATCAAAACACACAGGAAATTAAATAAGAGGCGCCTTGCACCTCATATTTAAATCAGAGTATCCTAAAGTACTGAAGTTCTCTCCCCGATGTATTACAATTTTGCGTGTCTCCGCCACAGTAGACTAGAGAGCGGCGCGCGAATTTCTAGTGGATTTACTGCTTAAGCTTCATAATATATCTTGTTGCTTAAAGTAAAACTGTCAACGACTTGGATAACGTTAACGTAAAAGTTCAGAGTGCAAACTAGGTGAATAGAGGGCATTCTGTAATTAAAAATGAATTATAACTATTTATTAATGTCTCTTTGTTTGTGTATAATACATTGCAGCACGGAGAAACCAATAAATAAACTACACAATATTTATTTCTTATGTTTCATTATCTAAGACTTAAACAGACTATGTGACTAACATATATGCAATCCTTGCGATAGACACAGATGTGATTTACTTTGGAAATTTTTTTTTATTTCAGATGCAAAGTCTCATGTAGAGATACTCTTTGTGGTGATACAAAGATGTTAATTTTTCAAACCAATCAAGGAATCTAATCCATTTTAAAGCTAACAAATGTGTCAACGAAGTGTCGAAAATGAAGATGACAAAGAGAGTGCTGAAATTTACTTTTGTTCTCATTATTTGTTATGGATGTCAAATAAGTGACTTTTGTCCTTTAATATATTTTACATAAAGCACCGAATACAAGTTAGCAGAAAACTTCAAGTGTGACAAACTAATATTAAACGCGGAAAAGGTGTATTTGTATGAAATAAGATGCTTCGGAATGCAATACGCTTGATTTTCATATCTTTTGTCAATTGGAGAAATGAAAAGCATACTTGAAAATGGGAATTTGTTGTTTTCCTTCCTTTACATATTCTCTTTATCCAAAGAAAGAGGAATAAGTAGAGTGAATGATTGTGAAGAAATTGATAGATTCATAATTCTGAATAGGACGGAATAACTTCGGGAGAACCAACATATATTATGTGAAACAACAGACGTACACTTACTGGGATTGAACCATGGATCGCTCACGCTAAAGGTAAACGTTTAACTAATGTTTGAATGTGTTTTTAAATATTGAACTCATTATTACTTTACATTTAAAAATTTATACAAACTTTTATTCGACAGTGATACAAACAGAAGCATCGAGGACAATAGGGGGTAGAGTGGCACAATGGTAATTCCCTTTACTGTGTTCGAGCGCTATGGGACATTTGACTGGTGGTACTATTTGTTGGAGATACTAGTCAGTCAGAAGAGAATGAGAATGATTAACTGTTTTCAATTCTTCTAGATTTTGTCCCTGTCTAGTCTACCAATCATGAGAAATATACAAGAGAGAAAATAAGAATCGGAAGAGATTTCGTATAAAAGAAAAGCTCTAGAATTTTTACAAGTTGCAAGGCATCTGCTCTATTTACCAGATCTCTGGTCTATACGTTTATTTTTTTTTAGCCCAGAATAGCTTATTAGAGATAGACCAATGTATGCGATGAACGGTAATAAAGGGAAACAACAACTTCCTAATGGACAAACTACTCTGAAAGCTTTGGTTGACTTTAGAAGCGGTGTAAAACTATTCGTCACGCCATAATAATTGGAAGAGAAAATTACATATTTGGTGCGAAGAATATTAATATTACTGACAGGTTTCAGATCCGAAATGAATTAAAATACACAGTAATGTTTAAAAAAAGTGATTACTAGGTATTACTAGATACATTACTCTAACAATATCATTTCAAGCTAAAGAAGAAAAACAAGAAGTATAGGTCCTTAAAATAGTTGTTATTACTGTTTAATCACATTACCCAACTGCAACAGGAGTTGTTAATATTTTAGTCCCTGTGAGCACATAAAAAATAGTGTTAGTTTTTCAGCACATTACGATGATATAACTGGTTAAATTCCTAAATTCAATAAAAATGTTATTATTCATTTCAATTAATTAATTAATAATTTTTAGACTATGATACAAACATAGTTAGCGGTAATATGTAACTTGGATGTTATCAAAATTATTAAATCAAATTTTATTGAAAAGAGAAATACAAACTCGGTAGCATACTTTTTCTTTATGAATGGATCCTAAAGCAAAATTTGCTTAGCAAAAACGTGGACCTTTTAATATTACTATTCGAGGATTTCAAGAAAACGTGGAGCTTGTTATAAAAGTATGTCAATGTTCTGTAACTTTTAATTTCGACAACTGGTCTGAGTATTGTATAAATTTCTTTTGCATTGAACCTGAAATATTTAAATGATTTCATTATGTACATTCACACATCTAAACTAAAATACAAATAAAGCTTCACAATTTTGTGAAAAACAGTATTTTGTTCGAGCAAGAAGAAATTTCGTCTGAATCATTTAAGTTTTTTATAGCTTCTATTAGAAGAGGAAAGATCTGACTGACGAGTGTTTGCGCCGTTCGCAATCTTTACACCGTCTACAATTTTCTGGTCCGGAATTCATTATGAATAATGTTAATGGACGGCGCTTGCATAACTGGGTCATCTAAGCATCTGGTAATATCTAATCTTATGGCCCAGCGTGGCGTTGACGCTAACACTCTCGGGTTTGGTTGCAAGGGATCACGGTTTCGATTCCCAGTGGGGGTACTCTGTCAAACATGTGTAAAGGCTTTTTCGAGCAAGTCATTCTGAGTGAGATTTTCCTGGATTTTCCTCATTCACACCAGGCAAATGCCGGGATGATATCTACAATACAGATCCCAGGCCTGATTTCCTGCGGGGGCTCATTTGGTTGAGATTCCATGTTAATCAGTAGGTCCCGTCTCATATGGCCTAGTTGCCCAAAAGAACATTAAAAGGAAAATAAAGTCAGTTCAGGACCCAGGCCGATTCCTTCTTTCTCCTATCATTTCTTCCTTCCCTTTCCTTAGTTATGTGATCACCGAAGGACGTCATCCCTCATTCGTGTGGAGTCATAGATGCTGAAAGCCCAGAAATCTAATTACTAATCCTAATATCTAATCTTGCTGGATGGAGAAATCTTTGTGTACATTTTATTAAAAATGAATTAAAAATATAATTGGATACCCAGCTGTTGTACTGTATAATCTCTAACTATGAGCTTTCTCACCCAAGAGTCATCGCGCGACCTTCATTGTAACAATATTGTTCCCAGTATCCAAACCCTTCTAATAATAATAATAATAATAATAATAATAATAATAATAATAATAATAATAATAAAATTACTTGTTTAGGTTTTTTTTGATTGTGTTGTTCAGCTGGGGTTAGTGATGTGAGGTGCAAAATTTTCCGCGGAAAAGCTTCCATTTCGGAAAATTTTCCGCTAGATATTTACGGAAAATTTTCCGTTCTAAAAATATCACTAATCAAGTAACAATTCCTCAGCAATCATAAAATCGGTTAAATTCATGTGCAGAAATGTAAATAAGTGAAAGATCGTTTAAAGAATCTGAAAAGTTTCATGGCTCAGACAATTTTCAATAGTATGTAGGAACAAATTAAACAAGTTCTTATGAATCGAAATATTTTCTGTCTTATATGAAACAATTGAAAAACTTTTTGAGTCGGAAAATTTTCATCATTTTGAAGCAAAAGGTAAAACAACTTTTTGTGAGTCGGAAAGTTTTATTGCTCTGTAGAAACAAGAGAAAGGAATTTTCGTAGATCGTAAAATTTTCATCACAATGTAGAAACAAGTGAAAGAAACTTTTCATAAGCCGGACAATTTTCGATATTATGTATAGTGATGTTAAGTGGAAAATTTTCCACTATATTTAACTGCACATTCAGCTGCAAAATTGAATTTCTGTAGAGGAAAGTTAGTCAGCAATAAATTATAATTTTCCAATTAGCTTTCGGGAACCGGAAAATTTTCTAATATTTCAAGTTCGGAAGTAAATTTTACACATTGTTTCTCTTTTTCTCTTCATCTGCGAGCTCCTTCGTTGCTAAGCAGTTAACATACGCGCCTTTGGCTTCGATTCCCAGCGGAAGCTCATGTAGTTCGGATTTCACGTTTAATAGTTGGTCCCTCTTATATAGTCTCGGTGCTGAAAGGGACGTTAAACTCACAATCAACTCAACTCTCCTCTCTCTCTCTCTCTCTCTCTCTCTCTCTCTATCTCTCTCTCTCTCTCTGTGTGTGTGTGTGTATGCAAAGTGCAGAGAACATAACTTCGTAGAGTACAAATATCCCATTCTATTAATTAAAATTTCAATTGATTAAAAGTCATGAATATTTTCCGATTCATAAAAACATACTCCACTTATTTCTACGTCGTTGTTTAGCCGTAAAATTTATTGGTAATAAATATTGTCTTAAAAAGTTTCATGAAGTGAAAATTAACGATTCTTCATTTCAAGAATGTTTCAAAACTTCAATGCGTTCTTCCCTCAGAATCCACCTTTGATCTTACAATATTAGATTTCGTCAGTTTAATATGCATAAGACGGTTTTCTCATAGCCTTACTACTTTTATAGATTTACATTCTGCAACATTTATAACTAAGTAGATATAATAGAGAGAGAGAGGGAGAGGGAGAGGGAGAGAGAGAGAGAGAGAGAGAGAAACACTATGTAAATTTTTACTCCCCAACTTGAAATATTAGAAAATTTTCTGGTTCCCGAAATCTAATTGGAAAATTATAATTTGTTGCTATCTAATTTTCCTCTACAGGAATTGTATATCTCAATGTGCAGTTAAATATAGTGTAAAATTTTCCACCTAACATCACTATACATAATATCCAAAACTGACCGGATTATGAAAAGTGTTTTCACTTGTTTCTACATCGTGATGAAAATTTTCCGATTCATGAAAATTCCTTACATTTGTTCCTACAGAGCAATAAAACTTTCCGATTCACAAAAAGTTGTTTTACTTTTGCTTCAAGATGATGAAAATTTTCCGACTTAAAAGTTCTTCAATTTTTTCATATAAGACACAAAATATTTCGATTTATGATAAATTGATTCACTTGTTCCTACATAGTACAGAAAATTGTCTCAGCCATGAAAATTTTCAGATTCTTTAAACTATCATTCACTTTTTAACATTTTAAATCAATTTTAAGAATACTGAGAAACTGTTACTTGATCACTGATATTTGTTAAAAACGGAAAATTTTCCGGAAAAGTACAGAAGAAAATTTCCTACCTCACATCACGGCTGAACAACGATATAGAATACGTGGAGTATGTTTTCATGAATCGAGAAATTTCCCGTTTCAGAAACGGAAAATTTTTATCACTGTACAAGACAGACAATTCTTCGATTGATGAAAAATTGTTTCACTTGTTCCTACATAGTACTGAAAATTGCCTGAGTCATGAAAAGTTTCAGATTCTTTAAACAATCTGTCAATTTTTAACATTTCTATACATGAATTTAATCAATTTATGAATACTGAGGAATTGTTATTTGATCACTGATATTTGTTAAGAAGGGAAAATTTTACGGAAAAGTATAGAAAAAAATTTCCACCTCACATCACGGCTATACAAAGATGTAGGAATAAGTGGAGTATGTTTTTATGGATCGGAAGATTTTCCGGAAAATTTTCATCACTGGTTGTGGTACAACTGATGTTTTACACACAAGAACTCTTGCGGCTGAGTTCTTGGATAGAAGGAAAGTACTGACAATTAATTTGGCCTCGTGGAGGGACTCTTGATACTGAGTGAGTGTTAGTTAAATGACATACTTTGTAGTTGTTCAAAATGACGTGACGAGTTTAAGGCAAGATCTTCGATCCCAAACAAGTATCTTCGTACTTGCGCCGCTGTGGTCTAATTCAATAATATTTTCAACTGAAAAAATGTTTCTCTTCAAAGTAAGTGAGTCTTCATTTTTAGAATAGTCAAAAGGTGAGAATGTTCTAGAACTCCTCCAGCTAAGCTTGGATTAATAAATGCTCCCGGAATGTCTAGCTGTGAACGGTAAATTACAGCATTCTAAGTACCTCAACATGATTAGTTCCTCGTTTAACAAGGAGGCGTAATGTAACTTCACTGTAATGAGAGTTCTCATCTTTTTGCACATGTCTCTCTGTCCTCGCTCTGCCTATATAATTAAAATCCGGCACTCCTGACATAATTTGAAAAGTAAATTCACAAATAGTTTTTGAAAATGTACTCCTCCTCAATCAGATACTGATTACAAATAAATAAGTAAAAGCGAACTAAAAAAATAAAACAAAAAAATTCAAAACAAAAATTTTTGAAACTAAAAAAAATTAGTTTGATTATTTCTTAGTTCGAAAAATTTTTGTTTCAATTTTTTAGTTCTAAACATTTTTAGTTTTGATTTATTTTTAGTTCGAGAAATTTGTAGTTTAAAATTTCTTGCACTCTGCAGAACCGTTTCGAAAAGAATCAGAGCAGTTCAGGTAAGAAAAATCTGGCAACACTGTTTCAATTAATGAAGCGCTTAATCAGCAATAAAAGGCTGAGCGTTTAAAAAAATCGCTTAAACTCAAAATAATGTGTTATAAGAAATCTACAAACGACAAGGATGGACCCATCTTTCACCAATGTTAAAAAAAATGTATCCTTTCAGACATAGGCTACTAATTCAAGGACATGATCTCCATACGTAAATATATAAGGCTCTCCATCAAGGTAAGAAAGCTGGTAATCATCTTTTCTGTTAAAGAAAACGATAATATTTAAGGTAAACTTCAGTGCAATATCATGATACCAAAAAGATTTATTTAAGGAGGACGTTGAACCCTCCATGGGAACTTTAAAGTACCAAAAAAGATAACCATAAAAAGTGAACAAACTCTAAAAGCCCGGTCAATGGTGGATCGCCGTCATATCACTCTGAATTTCTAGCATGGGCTGGGGCTAACATCATGTGACTTCTATCCCACCAATCAAAATCGAGGTGCCAAAGCACTCATCTTACCCATAAAAATGAATGAATTTCAAAAATTCAGATTGAGGGATTTCCCCGCAAGGGAAAACATGACGTCATACCATGTGACCTGTTCACCGTGTAGCGGGACTAAGATCATGTAACCTGTATCAGCCAATCAGAATCGAGGTACCAAAGTACTCATCAGAGAGGATAGCGATAAAGGGGAACGAATTTCAAATATCCCAGGGCCTAAAATCACGTGACCTCTATCAACCAATCAGAATCACGTATCAAAACACTCATCTTACCCGTAAAAGGGAACGAATTTCAAGTCTCAGGGAATAAGATCACGTGACATCTGTCAGCCAATCAGAATCGGGTACCAAAGCACTCATTTTAGCCGTAAAAGGGAACAAATTTCAAAAAATTCAAAATTAGGGATTTTCCCGCAGGGTGACTCATGACGTCATACCACGTGACCTGGAAATTTGAATTTCCCGCGTGAGCGGGGCCTAAAGCCAGTGGCCTTTCTCAACCAATCAGAATCGAGAAAGTTTTTGCCGACTCGGCGGGCCATAGTGGGGCCACTACTACTCAGATAAATAAAAACAACAGTATTGTTGTTCAGAATTACACGCTGTACCCGGTCAGGATTTTTCCCAAGAATGGCAACAATATGTTTTCTAGGATATTAACGTAAAATTCCCTCTTCAGTGTTCCTGGCATTAGAAGAAAGTTTACAGGACCAGGAGACGTAATATAATATTATATATTTGCTGATATTTGAGCAATTAAAATAATACTTCATTCGTCGCACCTGGTCCCCCATAGTTAACACAGTGCAACTCTGCAGTGATGATTAAATATGTAAATCTTCTCGTAGATCAGATCACACTCACAATATATTTGATTTATGTTCTCTCGGCCCTTCCCATTCAACTAGCTTTGTGACTTTGAATGAGAAAAGTCTTAGTAGTGGTGAAGAACAATTTTCACCTGCTACAAACAATCTTTTTTTGTATTGTCTTGTATGTATAATAATATTACGAGGCTTAGTTCAACTGAATAGATATGTGGTGTAAAAGCAATTTTTTCACTTCCAGTAGTACATGATGTTGAGCAGTATTTGTCAATTTCCCCACCAACACCGTAGTATATACGAAATGAAATTGAAAGATAATATTTCAGTTTCACATCTTATGGTAATGACGCGTACGCTAAAGGAGTTGGAGATGAAAATGGATGAAACAAAAGAATGAAGAACATACAAAGAAACAACACAGGTACAGTGTTGCTTGCTCTATGATTTCATCTCCATACCAAAAAACAGTTCTCCGGAACCATCTACAGAGCAATGAGCCCGAACTTTCTTAAACTGGCGTCTGCTTTCGTAAACCTTGTATAAATTACAATCTTATGTTGCTCGTTCGTCTGCCCTCTTCTGGAATTACAGTTACAGCATTAAAGTATTAAATCTTGAATAATAATAATGTCACCAATCTCTATTTGTTTTCAGCAAAATTTGTAAATACGATTTTAGTACATTGTTAGTTTTACAAGTTTGTTCTCAATTAAATCACAGTTCCTACCCATTAGTCAGTTTGTATATATACGACAAATAATATAACGTATTTAATTCATTTACAACTTGTAAGTACCCGTCTTATATTTACGTGTCCTCTTTGTAACCCTTCACCCCCTCAAGATGAGCACAGCTCAGCTAGTGAACCGCTGATAAACAGAAAGGAATATTCATAGTTCTTTACAATTTTCCGTTCTGAATCGATCCAAAACATCAATATTATGATATTTTCTGTCTCTAGTGCGCATGACCGATGACGTATACTGACTACAGATGATTGCATAGCGGGACCAAAGACCTGTGGAAAACATATATCACCTGGAAGCTATTGCCATGAGGTGTACGAAACTATTTTGAAATCAGATGCAAACCAGCAACCAGACTCTATATGAGTCAGTTTGTTAGTGTTTGCGACCCTATGTATGGAATATTCAACAAAAGCAAAAATGATAGTTTCGATATATCACGCAAAAGCGCCTGAGCCAATCGGTTTCCGTTTTGGCTCATTGCTAGAACGTAATTCGGGCAAGAGTTTGATAATATCTCCTTGCACCAAGGCCAGTGTTGCCAACGAATTGTAAATACAGCTTGGCCGATGGTTTCTGTACCACCAGATGTATATCTGTGAAACGTAGCATAAGCACCATTCATATGTTGAGAAAATGCATTGCGGATGCATTCCTCTTTCAAGGACTCCAGTTTGTTAGCGTTGCCAACCAAGTGTAAAAGTAAGTTGTAAACAAGTTTCGTACGATGAAACGCTTGTACACCATACTTGGCAGAAAGAACACACGATACTATAGCAAAAAATATTGAGTGTGACGGTGTCCAAACCTTTCTACACTGTCAGTGTTGCCAATAAGTGTTAATGCCACAATGTTGAAAATGGCGTGCGTGAACGAATGAATATATTACAAATGTGGCAGAGCAGCATTGGAGAATGGGAAACATAGTATGAGTGTCCATGTCTCCGAAGCACTACAGTTTGGTAGTATTACCAACCAACGCGAACATTCAAGATTTTCGCATGGAGTCTACCACATTGGTGGACATAACTAAAAATATGTGTGGCTGTGGGTTCAGACGAACATACTACAAACCTACTATGGGTCACAATCTAATTATATCTACCAATACTGTAGATTTCATGAGAAAATCTTGAATATTAGCAAAGGTGGGCAATACTGCCACACTGGGGTGCTTGGAAGACGGGGACACTCACACTATGTTTCGATTGTCCATTTCTGCTTCTGCCACATTTTTTTATATATTCGTTCTCTGGCACTCACGACATTTACAACATTGTGATGTTTACACTTGTAGGCAACACTGATAGTCTAGAATAGTTGAGAGACGGTCACACTCAACGTTATTTTTTATAGAATCACTCAATTTTCAATCACTCAATAATGAAAATTCATGGTATCAGATTCTGATAATTTTCTGTACATTGAAAGACATGTTCGAGAATGTTATTTCTCAAAATAAAACTTTTCCAGCCCTTATAGTTAATTTGTAATTTATCACACGAAATTAGCTTCAAGATCTTGACTCAAGCACTGCTGCTTTTGCATTTTATTGTTTAATTTCAATAACCATAAGAGCTATGCAGCTAAAAATTTGCATCTGCTTGTAATTGTGCCTGTAGATTTCAAATCTGGAATCAAAGATAATGAATATTGTATAAATGTAGAGTTATATCAGCATTTATAGTCCCACGTTCAGGTGCTGGAATGAGAATATGGTGGTAGTGTACGCGCGTGAAATTTTCTCAAAAAGTAAAGAAACACTAATATATTGTGAGAACCAAATTTTGTTTTGGGTATTTGAACGTAATGGCGAAAATGAAACTTCTAATATATAGTAAAAATTCAGTAGAATCAAATCTGCAAGGAATAAATGCATTCTTCAAATGGCCGTTTCAGGTTAATGAACTGCGGAAATCATCCAGAACAGCGTTGGATCGCGTAATCAGAGACCATTTTAAACATGACAGTGTGGCTGTACATTAATTTTTAGCAGAGTTATTGGTAAAGTTAAAAATGGCTCTAACATTCCTTAAACATGTCATATGTTTCAGTGATCGCACTGGGCAAAATATAAAAATTGTAAAAAATTCTAGAACATTTGTATTCGCAAATCAGAGTTTGGTCTTAGATGTGAGTGACATTTGCTTGTATTTCAGATGATAAAAATGCTTGCGATGGAGTCGATCGAACGAGGAAGCGATTAGTTGCTCGTACGAGTTTACAGAAGACAATTGCGAACCAAATATTAAATATACAGCAGTTTTATAAATGTGCTGTGGACAGTGCCGTCCTGTAGAAAAATAGCGCCGAGGGCGACAGTATACGACGGCACCCCCGTACTCTTGAATGAATTCCACAGACCAGGCGCTGAGCGCCATCGTTGGCACGAAGCAGAAGAAAATTTAAAAAAATAAAATCTTCTTTTCCATGATTTTCATATTTTTATCACTTTTTATTACTTTTTCCTTCCATTACACACACACACACACACACACACACACATATATATATATATATATATATATATATATATATATATATATATTGTTTTTTCCACCCGATTTTTTCCCCTCACGGCACGCTATGGGTTGTGGACAATATCACATCTATTATTTTTTGTATCAACTGAAAATGTTCAGTAGCATCGTACGACTCAAGGAAATAGATTTATCAATGAGAAGACAATACCTGGAACCTCAAATAATCAAGATTTCTTTACTGATATACTGATAAAAGTTACACATAATCAAATACCGTATATAATTATCTCAGGAGCTCGTTAAGAGTTAAATGATACATTTAGATTTTTGGGAGGCCTTAAGTTCAAATGTCCGAAACCAATTTTGGTTCACACGAAATACCAGTATTTCTTAACCTTGTGCTAATATTTCACACATGTACAACTTTCACCACATCCTTATTCCCTGGCCAGAACTTCGGACCATAAATAATGCAAGAAATCTACACATGTACAATGTTCATTAATATAGATTGCAGATTTGAAATCTACAGGCACAATTATATGCGGATGCAAATTTTTAGCTTCATACCTCTCATAGTTATGGAAGAAAACGGCAAAATGCAAATTCAGCCGTGCTTGAGGCGTGACCTTGAAGCTGATAGCGTAATTAATTATATTACCTATTAGGGCTGGAAAAGTATTATTTAGAGAAATAACTACTCCCAAACATGTGTTTGAATGTACAAAAAAGTATCGAAATATGATATCATGAATTTTTGAATTGCTTGTAGTTTGGTTAATTTCAGATGGAAAGGCCCTATAGTGTCGTGAGGTGTTTCTGCTAAGTTTGTTGTAGAAACGTTTCGTTGTACGGAACCTGTCTTACAACTTCTCACTTTTACACATGGTGGTAACAATAACAATCCGGGATCCATGAAAGAGGAATAGGTCCATAATATATTTTCTCTAGTGACGAATAATATTTATTCCACGTTTCATGGATATACGTACAGTGATACAGAAACCATCTATCAAATTGTATTTACAATTCCTTTTCAATACTGATCAAAGGCTACGTCAAAGTGATATTATCAAACTCTTGCCCTTATCACGTTTTAGCAATGAGCCAAAAAAGAACATGGTTGGCTCAAGTGTTTACGCATGATGCATTGTCTCGTTCATTTTTACTTTTGTGGAATATGCCATACATAAAGTCACAAAGAACAACGAACTGCCCCCTTATAGGGTTAGGTTGCAGGCCTGCTCATGACTTAAGAACTGTTTCGTAATTTTTGTGATAATAGATTTCGAGCGATGTATAGGTTTTTCCCAAGTATTTCGTCCCGAGTGGATCATCCCTAGTAATAACCTTAGTAATTTATATAAATGTTAATTAAAAATGAAATCGAACTAGTGTCAGTAAAATGTAATTCTTCAAATAACAAATAAGATAAACAAAAAATATTGTAATGGACGTAATATTTCATGGCGAATTAAGTTTGAACATAACACAATACAAAATACACTCACAGAAGGTTTAGTCGGAAATCTTTGGCGCAGTTTCTGACGAGAAATCTTTCTCTAATTAGGTGAGACGTTCGAATGTTGATCTAGAGATTTCATTATCTATTGATTCGAGGTCCACCTAAAAACTACTATTATCTAATGTTTCTTCAATTATTTGTTTTAACTCTTAAATTAAACAGAATTTGAAGTAGAGACGAATAAAACAAGTAGAGACCAGCCGCTTTTGGGTGAAACTTATCAAATACATAATGTGAAAATTATACTGAATTTAAATTTATTTTGGTCAACTATTCACAATTTCTAGTCGAATTATTGCTGCAATTACATAGGCTAAATGATAACTTAATGAGAATAAGCACTTGTATAATATTTGTTGATTAGACTATAATTTCAGAAATCAAATGTAGCTTGTACAAACTGAAAAGTAAAAGTATTACCAAATGCTAACTTACGCATTCTCGAAAATACTTCTCTTTTAGCGAACTATCACTTTTGTCACCATGTTAAGTTCATCTATCAATTAAATTATAAGGCTCTTAACATCCCGTATGTAATATGTAATTATCTTAGTATTCATGTACAAAAAATATTAATTAGGAAACATTACTGTTTGATAGAATCTGAACACAAAATTAGCATTGAGAAACTAGTCAACAACACGACTATTTCTTACGGTACCTCAAACCCAGCGCCGTAACTTAGAGCTTTTTCTGGGGAAGTGCAAACATTAATACTCGTACTTGGCCCCCTAAAACAAGTTGTTTTCCTAATTATAGGGCTCCAACTTTCCCCTACTCTTTATTTGCCTCCGGAGAATGTCGGCCGTCCCGCAGGGCCGTTAGTTACGCCCGTTCCATATATGACAAATTAATTAAGAGTACAATATTGAACAATCTCAAAGCAATACGAATAAATATTATTTCTAGGGCCAACTTTTTTATTTTATTAACCTTCCGTATGCAGGTTTGTTTATGGAATGTAGTGAAACTCTTTGATTCTTCATTTATTATTTCATGTTCGAATCGTATATGGAGTAAGAATATTTTTAATTAAAATGCCCCCCCCCCTCGAACGGCTGGGAGCTTCTCTGCTGAAACCTGCTATAATTTCTATTTGAAGTGGTTTTCAGCTTCCAAGAAGCTCCAGTCTACAGGCAGATACTATTGAGTATATGGAAAGTAACTGGAATTTCTTGCAAAACACAGAGGTATTTTTTGCGGAAGTTAGGTTTAATTTTATGTCATAATAGCTTACTCAATATTTGTTATATCTGTGAAACGAATTTTGTTGACATGATCATATATTTTCATAGTTAGAAGACTAGATATACAATCCCGCTGAACGTTCTGATTTACTTGATTAAAATTCTGTACCAGATTAATAATAAAAGGTGTGTGCTATTTTTGCTCTAAAGAATATGGGCCTTACGCAGATTCGTTCTGACGAGTGATTAGTGTCATACTAAACACTTTGACTAACATGTGTTTCTTGCGGTAGTCAGGCCTTTAATATGACGATACTCATGCGTCAATACTACTCTGCATAAGGCTTTATATCTTTACACGGAGTTTATGTTTGGTTTCGTTAAATGATCACATTTCTTATTGCACGTTAAAACACACAGAATTATCCGGACATAATTACTAAAATTAACCTTTCCCTACTTATTTCATCACAACTAGATTCATGCTTAGGAAACTAAAATTTACCTTAGTTTCTCGGCCCTCCGGATGCCTCTATATTCATATCGCATCCGATTCCTCCTCAACTCAAGGGGGTACATGTACACAGGAACAATCCTTCCACTATGTCTTGTATTTCTCCTTAAGCAATTGCCTTTCGAATTTAAGTGTGGATAAAATAGTTTGAAACTGTTCACAATGAACAGGTAAATAATTTCAGCAATCGAGATTAGGCTCCCTCCAAAGAACAGACAGCCCGTTCCACCGAATGATACTAAAACAGATAAAATTATACTTTTATCTATATGTAATATGAAGGAAATAATGGTGTAAACTGAAGGGACAATTTAAAATAGAAATTGAACGTTTATTCTCTAAAGCGTTCAACTCAGTATTTGAAAATTATAATACACACTGATTGAAATAATATATGTAAAATGTGCATTAACATGCAAGGAATATGCTTTCGAAAGTAATAGATGACTAATGTTCCAAATATTTATTCCTTAAATTGTAATGCACGAACTAACAAAATAAGTAATAAGATGCTTAATCCACAAATTAATTTTCCGCAAAAAAAAAGCCATTATATTTTATCCTTATGAACCTCTCTTACAAGTTTAATTGCACTACCTGTATATACACAGTATGGAAATAAAAGTCTCAGATATATTTTTTGGAAACAAGAGGAAGCAGTTAATTGCCATCACGATAATAGTGGAGCAAGAACACTCGACTATCAGAGATTGGAGTAGGTCACAACAAACTTACTAAGTATTCAAGTACTAAAGTTAAGCCCTCGTTCAGGATCATTCTGTCAAATATAACTCTATATCTCATGTGTTCTAAATTACTAAATATCTTGATTTGCTTGTTCTTGGTTCTTACATCGTTCTTTCATTATAATTTAGTTTTGTAATAGGTATGTCAAAAAACAAATACCGTAAGGTGAAAATTTTGACAATCTCTTTTTCTGAAAAATATTCCAGAAAGAAAATATTGTAATGTATACTTCGAATAATCCTTTGAATACATATCGTCACAAACCAGATGTTTCTTGGGGAGCGTTGGGTTAAGTAGTACAGCGTTCACCTCTGCTTAATGAGATTCTTCGCTCTTTCTCAGCTTGTGCCAATTGCACTTTGTGGTGGACAAACACACAGTGAGTGGGTTTCCTCGTGGTTTTCCCATTTCCTTTCACTTAATTCTTTCAACCATTTCATTCATTTCAAATCATCACCGTCCTCTTTAGGCTAGCCGGCATAAATGTGAGACGAAAAGCTCAAAGATTACAGATGTTTCGCCTTTTGTATACACGTAATACAAGTTATGTCATAGCTTTGTCACGTTACTTCATTTACATACTTTCATAACACTTAAATATGTAGCGATAATTTATGATGATCCCTTTGGTCAAATTACACCCGTTTCGAGTTTATATTTTCAATATCAATAGGTGAATTATAATAAGTACAGAAAGAATCGTGCACACGAGGTGACTTCGATTATAGTATTCACAGATAGAGACAGTCGCCATGGACGTTTAAGCATTTGTTCCATTATATCGCTAGCCGACGAATTCCATTCCAGATAAAAATCATTTGCTTGTTCGCGAAACATTTATTACCAGCATTCTGAATGAGGATCGTAGTGTCACTTAAAATTTTATGACACTTTAAACCCTTCTTCACAGATCGAACATAAAATCTAGACCTCAGCCAAAAATATACGGAAGATAACGAAACACGTCCGATTCCAAATGTTGAAGCATTTCTTGCCCTTATCCTGTAAAACGAGATGGAGCATCATCGTTTAGTTTGATGAAACCTGAGGTGAAAAATCTATGTCGATTATGTTTGATGTCCTTCCGAAAATTGGTCAGTGTAGCATAGCAGCGTGTAAATTATTTGGAATTCCGACTTGAAATCGAGCAGTAATGGTATTTTGCAATGAAATAACATGGATACCATTTCTGTAGGTGCTAATATCTTAGACTTGAAATTCTTAGCATGTGGTCACATAAGGTGATTCCACAACGCACTAGCAGATTCAAAACTCGGTTTAAAGGAATGGCACCATGAGTCATCCGCTGCCATATACCACAAAACTTTCACCACTCAATGTATGGTAACGTATCAAATGTAATTCATATGTTCTTTTCTTTGCCTCCTAAATAATCGTAGCTCCGACTCAGAACACATTTTGTTCTACCACAGATCCCTAACTGTTCAGATTCACTGACCTAATTCAGTGGTTAATGTGTAAATACTCACACGACCCTTGTTTTCACACAAACTCATCTACGGTACAGCATCTATAGAGTCGAGGCGGGAAGTATGACTCGTTTATTTTTAAAAATTTGTATGACTTGTTGACTTAATACAACTTGTAGTTTTTGAAACAGTCGAGCACTTTCATGACGTTAGTTTTGGATATGCACGCAAGTCCGTATATTTCCTAAGTCTCACGTAATACCTTCAAATAGTTCACATCCATTTAAATTCAGAAACTAGATACCTGTCTGCTGATCCGACTGCAGCAATTTTGAGATGGTACAACCTACTTGGAAAAGTATAAGCGTTTTGATTGTGGCTGTTTGGAGTTAAGAATTTTAAATGTTAAACTTTGGGTATATTTGGATAGAGTAAAACAAAGGTACCAGGTTCTAGACCCCAAGGCAGACTTTACAATTGAGAAAAAATATCCTGATGTGTTTTTTCTTTTAAGTGCGACAAGACACGTTGAAATGTTTTTGTGTGTTCAAAAAAGTATCATTGACGTACATATTTAATCATACAGCATTTCGAAATCATGTACACATTTCGGAACATGCTGATTTTATCACATACATCATATTGAAGCAAGCATATTTCCAATGTGTGAAATGAAACCGAAAACAACGAACAAATGTTCTTTCATCCATACTAAACGTAAAAAGACACGAGAAGAAACTTTAGCATTTTTAGGGACATTGATGTCATTGTCTTGGAAATTGAATTATATTTCTTCAGAACGAGTTCGGCACGAGTGTCCACTTGTCCATGTTTACTAAATGATCAGAAAGAAGATTAATCATATCTTGCAACAAGTTGTTAAGATAAATTCTCAAAATGTAGACATATAACCAAACGGAAACGGTCATAATATTTTCAAAGTGATAGGATTAAACGTGGGATCATAAATTAAGTTATTAATTGAGCCACATCTCACACTAAACCAAACCAAAAGAGATCAGCTGTATTGTTCATTAATATTAAATTTCCAAAGATTGTCGAGTCCGAAATAGATACGAACACAAACTTTTCTATTTACAATGATGGCATCAAAACTAGAACATCTAAACTCTCTAATTCTGTGCTAATCACTCCGCTATTCTGGTGTTTAATGCAAATTTGCAAGCGTTTATATTGAACAATCGGCTACTTTCCCTTACAAGCTAAAATACTTATATTTCAGTAATTATCACCCCAGCTCGGCGTCACATTAGTGAGTCTGGATGACTCGTCAGTGTCACAAAATTAAATGAATTAATTTTTTGTAGTCTGCTCATCCAAAATGAGCACACTGTGGAGATTTGACTCTTGGTATTAGTTTTTCTACAACAGAAAAACATTTGAAGGCTATTACCACAAACTATTAGAAATCTTTTCATGATTGTACTCCTTCGAAAATAGTTATTTCTTTTCTTCTCTCTGACAAATTGCGATGAATCCTCTGGATTATTTTTCAACCTGGAAAGAAGGTAAGCGCGTTAGAGGTGCGTCAAAACGAACAACTTTTAGAACTAGTGATGGATTTTACTAAAAAATCTGAACGCTCTTCTCGAATATTCTGTTCCACATGTATAATCCTGGAAAGTGTCACAGGAGATGACGAGCAGAGGGTAAATCCAATTTCTAGACATTAGGCAGTAGATCACAGTATTAGCATATTAAGCTTTTACATTTCAATGTGTAACCAATTTATTCGCTTTTCAACATTTTGGTAACTTCTAGTCGGTAGTTTAAGATTACTGAACCATTTGCACCTGACCAAAGTCGTAGAACTTATATTTAATCTGTAAGTCTTTCAGGTAACATTGGTCTAAAAGGATGGAATGAATAGAGTTGAGGTAAACAGAAAGGATCTTAGAAAACACCCACACATGATGTTTTTCCACTACAAATTCCACATAGCAGGAGCAGGGATCGAACTTATGTATGAAAGAACCAAAAATAAACTATAATAATGAGCCGCTACTGCTCTGCTAGGAATCATGTAAGACCATATCGTTACTGAGAGAATGTTGAATTAATTTATGACCTTTAGGAAATTTCGTCATGTGCAAAATCGTTAATGAGGCTTTCTCAACTTTCAGAAGAATTTTAACTAATATTACATGATGTGTTTCTCTGTAACTTCTATGTTCTTATGCTTTTCTTGTAAAGTTGGTTTTCTTATCACAGAAGCTAAGGATATGTTACTGGCATTCGAACAAAAACGATGTTGGCTAAAACTCGGGATTCTATTTTCGAACAAAAACTAGAGTTAGATTAACCTACCGCTATAAGCATGTTTCATATTATTTTATTACTCGCGTGACGATGTTGTAATGAGATTTGGAATTTATTATAAACATTAAATTATTTACAGCCTTAAGATTAAATTTAGTGTACTATATACTTTGTCCCTTAGTATACAAATAATAAGGTAGTACCTTATATATACATGCATATATTTAGTTTCTTCAGCTTACTGGCACAACATCGGGAATTGTGTTGTTAAAAGGTTTACACATGATAGGATTTGGCCTTTCTTTATTAACCAAGTGCACGTCCTTCTTAAATATATTATTGTTATTTCTCTTATAGTATTTTATCTTAGATTAAATCTCAGTGATTTATTTTAGTTTTTTCGCATTGTGTTACCTAATTCTACATGAATGCAGACAGTAAACGGTGTATTAAAAAATCCAAAAATTTAATGAAAATTAAATAGAGCTGTTTTCTTCTTATATAGTACACACAGCAGTGCATCATACTACAAATTAATAATAGACATCTCATTTGCGAATCTCTTGTCATTATTTTACATATAAGCAAATCCAAACTCAGAGGAAGGCAGAACTAACGTAAATGTAAAACACTAGAACATCTACCAAAGGAAGAATGCAACTAAGTAAACAGTAGCTAAGTTCGATCCTCGATCTACAGATTAGAACTCAACAAGTTAACTCACACGTCATCGCATGTAGTTCTAAATTTGCTAAGGTCGTTTTATACTTCTATTAGTCAGCTTAAGAGAAAAGGAAATTCACGTTATTGGTATCGGAATGTTTTCAACTGTGTTTAATTTTTCACTACTTTATACGTCTTTTTAGAAGCGTTTTCAGGCTTGTGCTCAGTGTGAAGACATATAGAAATAAGCTTGGGTGCTTACTTGAATAGTCTGTACTTTTTTGTCATTTGATAAAGAAACAGCTACTATAGTCTTCTTGACTAGTAAGACAAAACACATACCAGAACCAGCACTCGAACCTTTGTCATTGGGGTACTATTTTAGAAAGCGAAGTCTATAACAACTGTTTCTACTACTAAGTAAATATGGTTTACTTATTTTTGTAAAACACCAGCAGATTGAATTGCGTTACGTGAGCCATTTTATTACACTGTAACGGGAGATGAACTCACGACCCGCAAGGACATCTTTATTTATGTTCGAAATCTTACATCATTGGAAAGCCAAGCAGCCTTTCTGGAGTGCATTACCTGATGGCTTTTCACATCAACCTGTTGTTTTACGTCTACCAGCTAACATCAATTTCAATTAATGAATTAGTCATTTTTTATTATTTATAAGGAAGTCGGTATATGCAAGAAGTAATTTGTAACAACAGTGGTAGTAACCCTTAGAACCTTCACCCTTCCCTTCAACAGCCTCTTCGAAGTGAGGAGATATATGCACTTTGGCTGTATCAATTAGGAATGCGCGATGTGCATGTCATCTCGTGAGTATCACCACCTTCTCCCCTTCATGACGTAAGAGGGACAGTCGAAACAAATACACTTGAGAAAGCTTATTTTAATCTCAACCATAACGGGGAACATATCTACGTAAACCTGCCTTCGGTTCGGCACGCGTTGCCATGGTCAATTGTCGGACAAGTCCTAATCATGGAGAACTTCAAGACACCTTACGCGACAAGTCTATGCCTATCATCACTAAAAAGTAAAAGAGAGAAGATTAGATCTGCTTCGAATTAGGTACAGACTAATCTAAATTAGTTACTATTACTTGCTCTAATACCTATTCCCGTTTCATTTCATGCAAATTTTGTAAAGTTATTCCGCACCTCTTAGGTACCTCTCATTTCTATCCAGACAGTGAAGCTGTGTAAGCACAATAAAATATTAATTTCAGATAAGGAAAATTATTTTGGTAATAACAATAGAACAAATTTAAAACTTGTAAGAAATGATATTCGTTTCCGTGTGTAGTTTTCGTAACAGAGTAAGCCTGCAGCTGCTATTTCTAGGTTTAAATCCAAAATATATAATTTTACACATGAAAGGCGGCTTAAGATTTAAGTTTGTGAATACTGCTTATCTCTTATATACGTGCGTTCAATAGCACTGACCCACGTCAGTTTAGTTACAGAAAGGAAAATCTCTGTTTCTGACTAATTTCAGGATGCTGAATTCGAAATTGGTAGCCTTTTACATTAGCTCGTATTTTGGCGTTATGCATTGTTGCCAAGTTTGCCATTTTGAGGAACGGCTGCAGTTGTCATCAAAGTAGGGTCTATGTGGCAACAATGAGTGGCACGATGACGCGGGCGAAAAAAGCTCCGACTGCGCCGTTATTGCGTGGCTCAGTCTTGCTCTTATGCATTGCGGTAAGTAATCTCTCAACTATTTTGTCGGGAGAATTGACTTGGAATTTTTACGTCAGTAACTTCAGTTTTGTTTAACCGTATTTTTAGAACTTTTGCCTGTTTTTTCAGTATTATTTTGTGATTTTATGGAATAATTGGTTGTGCTGTTGCTCTAAGTTTCGCTTTCCTGTGCAAAATGTCAAGTTCTTCCCGCAGAGGTTGTAAAAAACAGATCGGAAAGATTTTTTTAATATTATGGTTATATTGTGGCATATTTATGATTAAGTCGCAGAATAAATCGATAAATGATGACGTTAGGAAAGCATATTATTTTTATTTTGTGTGAACAATCTGTGATCAAGACAAAACCTGAGCTCCTCATGTGTGTTGTTTCATGTGTTATGAGACTCTGACTGCCTGGCTTAAAGTAAACCAAAGAAGGATGTCTTTTTCTTTTCCGATGATATGGAGAGAACCCCGGAATCATTATGGCGATTGCTATTTCTGCATGAATACAGCAGGAAGTAACAAGAAGAAACAACGTGCCAACGAATACCCAAACTTGCAGTCCGCGATCAGACAAATGTCCCATGTAGAAAATTTACCTGTACCTACTCCTCCGAAAGATTGGGAAACTATCGATATTACATCGCCTACAAGAAGCGATAAGGACACCAACTTAATATCTGCAGATGAAGTTCCGAGAGACAGTTACTTCCACGTAAAATATGAGCCTCACTTCATCCTACAACATGAGTTGAAAGATTTAATGAGAGAGTTACAACTTTCGAAAGAGAAAGCTCAAATTTTGGGTGCTAGAATCAGAGAGTAGAATTTACTAACTTCTGGAACTACTTACACTCACTACAGGAAAATGAACGAGCTCTTTTCAGAATACTACAGAATGGAAGGTTCCCTTTGCGTACCGTATGCACGGACATCAATGGTCTGATGAACGAATTAGAAATTCAACACGATCCATCCGATTGGCGTATTTTCATAGATTCGTCTAAGTACTGTCTGAAAGCAGTTTTACTTCGTAATGGAAATAAGCTGCCGTCTATTCCTGTGGGACACTCTGTTTCGATGAAAGAGATTTACGAGAATCTCGCACTCATTTTAAAAAGTATTAACTACAAAGAATATGGTTGGAAAATTTGTGGAGATTTGAAAGTTATTGCAATATTACTTGGTCTGCAAGGTACATTTACAAAGTACTGTGTTTTTTGTGTCTCTGTGATTCAAGAGCTACAGAAAAATATTTTTCACAAAATAGTGGCCCCCCAGAGACATTTAAGCTCAGTACCAACAGTGTGAAGTATGAGTCTCTGATCGATCAAGCCAAGGTGCTGCTTCCCCCTCTTTGTATTAAGTTGGGTCTCATGTAGAATTTCGTAAAAGCTATGGACAAAGAAGGTAAAGGGTTTACGTATCTTAAACAGTGTTTTCCAAAACTAAGTGATGTACCTGATATTCGCAAACTTACCCATGACGAATTGTTTGAACAGAGTTTGAAGCAAAGAGTTAAATGTCTAGTGTGTTTTTTCACAGATGCACACATATTCGAAAATTACTGGTACCTTTCCAGACTTAGAATTGCATCAATAACAGCATTGAAATTGCCTTTAGGGTATTCAAACAAAAATGCATCATACCAGTAGATTGAGTGATAGTTTGATTATCATGCGCACGTTTGATAGGTGTAGTTGTTTATCGACGTTAGCATCTTTCAAAGCTGAATTATATTTTTCCAAATTAGTCCTGTTAAGTTTTAGAATTTTCCGGAGAAAGCGTGCATTTGTCAATTAAATGTATTGTTGTTGATTAGGTATTATCTGGTTGTTACCCAAGATATTTTTCAACATCTCCAACACGAATAGAGCTGCAACTCGAATGCACATGCAAGAACATGCCTCCTTCATATAGCATATTCTTTATTAAATGAATAGCACAGCATTTGTTTCCAACTGGGACATACAGTCGTCTTTTAATGAACACCCGTCTGCGAAGTTCAAGAGATACACTACTTTTTTGTAGATATGGAAATAACTCAATACACATTCGTTGCACTTCTTCGCTGGAAGGACATACTTATCATTTCAATCTCAATAAAGGGATAACTTTGTGGTTCTATCGACGGCACATACGATTGATTTTCTCATAATTAGCAGCGGGCTCATTCAAAGGAGACGATGGTTGTGCATGAATCAGCGTATCATCAACCAGTCTATCAGTTTCTCACCTCCATTGCCTGTAAATACGCATATGGCAATGGTAGCAGAGCCCATCACCACTTACGACAGGTTTATATAGAAAATTATTCTAGTTTGCTTTTTCTACCTCCGAACAAACGACAGTTTTACACTTTGCAGTTCTCCGAAGCACTTGATTAGACCCTAAACAACATTATGGGGAATTCTGCTAGTACGAACAATACCCACTGAATTAAACCGTTTTCACTTAGGATCATAGAGCGTAGCGAACTCTTCGATTTTCGTCAGTCACAGCATTTGGAGTACAAAGGCAACAAAAACATATTGGACACATCTATCTGCAACATTGACTGTGCCTGTTATGAACAAAATTCATGTATCGATTTATTACCTTATTAACATTTAGGGAAAAAATAGTATATCAACATACACTTGTGTCTCACACTCAATTGGTTTAATATTTATTTTGTGACACTAGTTATTCTTGTAAGTGACAAGATTTACTAGTATAAACCACAGTTTTATAGAAGAATGCGGGTATAGTAAGTTCTTTAAGACCGGAACATCCTGTATTTCCACATTGTTGATCTTTCGCTATCTCGACCTCAGTTATAGATGCCCGAAGTCCTAACTAAATTACATTTTACTCATAAATCAAACTAATAAACAACTTATAAATCCAACAACCCATGAAGGACAAGAGGCTGGCAGATAGCTTATGCGAGGGCAACTTGGTCATAGCACCACTGCTTCCTGATATTTTAAGTAGCATTATCAACAGTGTTCACAAACGGTATTCATTTCCAGAGGCTGAGTCGATCCCTGGGATTTACGTCGTAAGTCATTTTCAACTTTACCCACCAGGAGTAAGCGTGTGTGTTGGAATGAGAGCCAGTCACTGCTGACCGTACTAGATGACAGAACTTCATTAGTTTCATATTTCTTATTTTAAAAGTATATGAATTCAATCACTGTGCTGCAGAAACACGAGTAAACTAAATGATATAAGACCCAATTCCTTAATATCTATCTTGCAGGAGACCGTATAACATCCCGGCATAGTGGGGCGGCCTAGCTGAGAAATCTTTCACTTTTTTTATGAAAGCATGACATCTGGCATAATGAAAGTAAATAAAGTCACGGCTATTTTATGAGATTGAGCTACTCTGAAATTTGTCTAATAACACGGAAAAGGAAGATGGCGAACAAAATTTCAAAATTATTTATTTATAGTCGTATTTGGCTGATTTTCAGTTTTTACATCCCTCTTCTGATGTCTAAAGAAGTTTTAACTTAATTTAGGATATAAAAGAATTTTAAACTTACAGAAGGGCATTAAACCTAAGGTGACAGTCATTAGTTAAAATTTATCTATATAACATTAGGTAACTACAAGGTTTCGTTTCACATTTACTTATTGTATTTGTTTTGTTTAAAGTCCACTGGTGTAATTGCAAAAATAGTACATCATAATTGAAAATGAATACATTCAAGGTTATTTTACGATATTGTGTCACACTGAAATTTGTCCAATAACAAGAAAATCCAAGGTGGCGACCAAAATTTCAAAATTATTTATCTATAATCGTATTTGACTGATTTTTAGTTTTTACATCCCTCTTCTGATGTCAAAAGAAGTTTTAACTAAATTTAGTATATAAAACTTTTTTTAAATTTACAGGACCTTAAACCCAAGATGGTAGTCATTAGTTAAGATTTATCTATATAACCTTAGGTAACTACCAGATTTCAATTCACTTTTACTTATTATATTTATTTTATTTCAGGTTGACTGGTGTAATTACAAAAATAGTGCATCTTAAATTAGTGAAACTGTAAATTGTATTTTTGATGACGTCTGAAAGTTACAAACTCATTGACCTTGTAAATATAACACCAGCAACGTCAGCTCACGCAACAAATTGGAATTCTGTGTGATACGCCAGGATAATCCCAAGGAAGCATTAAACTGTATAAAACGTTCCAAAAGAAAAGACATATGTGCTTATGCATCATTGGTTGACAATATATGCAAGTTTCAGGAGCTTGGAGAATTGTCAGGTAAGATACTATCAACACTAGATGCAGGAGAAGGTATTGAGACTCTCACAAGCTTTTTGGAGGAGGTAAGTTAATGAGAGTTATATTGATATGTAGAGCCATCAGTGACGACTGAGAAACACAAACTCGATCATCCATGACTTCTGACAGTATTCGTGGAAGTCAAAATGCTTGTGGCGTAAAGCGGGTTGAATATCTTCTAGACGAATCCGACTTTCGTTTTCCTCATTTTACACAAAGTTACAGCGAGTTTATCAAATCATGGTCAAAAATACTATAATCGAAATCTGTTGCTCCCACATTGGAAAAAGAAGATGTGCATTGAAAAATAAAACTAGAAATATTTAAATTATTTCGTTAGAAGTTCGTTCGTTAGAAATTTGAAGGGCGAAATTCACTGTTTCCGATTTACGGTGCCGCCCTTGAAGCAAAGTATGTTCGTTACCTTGTACCTTAGATCGTTTTCAAAATATGGACGACTTTTGATTTCCGAATTTTTACATTAACTTTGAAGTTCGAAGGAATTTGAAGTTGATTTTCTGTCCAAATTTTCCTGGTATTTGTAATTTTGGGTGTAAGGTACCTGTCATATACTTATCACTGAAATCCGTGTAAAGATACTTTTCAGCCCTATATCCGGCTTTTCCCTTTGAGAATGTTCACCTGATATATAAAAACGCTGGTGCTTAAGAACAAATTATAGTTGTAGATTATTGGTGTAAGAGTTGTAGAACTTGGAAGTTGATAGGTAATTATGATTATTGATTGATATTGGAAAGTTAGCTTTAACTGAAATTTAGTTCATTGATTTCTTTCTCTGGCTGTAAGGTTTGGACTTTAAATGTGAGATGTAATTATTGCAGCTTGTTAATATCATCAAGAATCGCACACTTTGAATTCTAGAATTGTGTTTGCGGCTCATAGACTATGTTTGTTGGTAGACAAATGCTATTCTAGGTGCAGCCTCATAGCTTGAGCAATGGAATTAATTGTTGATCGAATCTGATCGGCTGATGTTTTCGAATGTAGCAAAATTTTTCATTAAAAACATATTCTTATTTTTTCGATTTCTGTTTCAATCTTTTCAAACATTAGGATTAGATTTGTAACTTATATTCTCAAGTCATTATTTCGGATCCCAATCTGACGGTGTGATAAGTCGAAAATTATTCTTGATATAATGTAATTGGTTGACTTCTTTCAAATCATTTCTTCATATATTTTTTTTTTCAGTTTCATAAAGTATGCTTCAAATTAATTTCTACTACAATTTGAGAAGTACGTATGTTTAATATTATTTGAAAGTGTTGATTTAAAAATTTCATTTTGAAAATTTTGGTTTGAATTTCGATCGTATTTTGTGTTATATTTTTATTACTTGGTTTGAAAATACAGTAAAACCTGTCTTTAACGGACCCTTTATTAAACGGAAAACTGTCTTAAACGGAAATATTTCACTGTCCCATGAATTTTGGAGAACAAAACGTGTAAAACTCCCTTCATTAAGCGGAAACTGTGTTACGCGGACAACGGAAAAAAAATAAACATTTAACGGAAAATTCTGAGTTCCGGACTACAGCGTTTAGAAGATGTTTAGACATTCTGTGAGACTTATACATTACACTTTCTGCGATAAAATGTTCGTTCTTTTGTTAAATATTTCTGGACAGTGTTGACCTTCCGCAACCACTACTCATATTCACCCCACAAATTGTCCTTAATCCCCGCAACTTAATCAAGAATCATACGGAATGTCGGAAAGAAGAAAACGAGATAGAGGAAGAAGAGGAATACGATACCGAGTTCCAAGAAGAGTGTAGAATAAATACATATGAAGATTTTCTCAGAAGTTTAAAGGAACTGCAAAAATTTGCCTTACGAAAAAATGATTCTGATTCATTTAGTATAATTTCTCAGGCTAAAGTGTATGCGGAAAGTCAAGCAGCCAAGCAGCAATGTACACAGAAAACCCTGCTTGGCTATTAGAAAAATAAAGAAAACGTGTGCATAGCATATTTTGTATTCATTTTTTTGTGTGTGTGTGTGTGCATTCATTCGTAGAATAAAGAAGTACTGTAATCGAACAAGGTACGTACAGCAATATATTTCCTCAGTATGCCCCTTTATAAGCATGCATTTTTAAAAAAAAGAAAGGAAAGGACTACCTCCACTAAGCGGAAACCTGACTTTAACGGAAATTTTTGCAAGTCCCGCTCGATTCCACTAAAGACAGGTTTCACTGTATTTGTTGATTTTTTAATTTATCTAAATTTTGGACTCATTTGGAAGTTTGTTTCACCATCATTATTAATAATACATGTCAGGACAACTTTTTGCTACGTCAACTATATTATATGATTATCTGTCTATAATTGGTGTATTTTGGTTGTAAATGGAATAAAAATCCTTTAAATTATAATTTTATTTATTGACACATAAGTACTTCACTTGTTAACCACATATTCCCACGTCAGATGTACAATACAGATATTGTTGATAAACCTTATTTTGCACGTGTTGTAAAAACTTGTTTTTGAGATATAATTTTAATTCTTCTCAGGTCTATGGCGATATCCAGAGGTGGAAAATGAAGCTTCTTGTATCAGAAACATTTTTGTGTCAATATATGTATGTATCCAGAAACGGTGTCCACAAGCTTGAGGCAGTCTACGTAAATGTGGTACAATAAAAATACATTTTTTTAAATGGTACTTTTACTGAAATACATTCTCTTGGAACACGCTTCAACAGAACGTTTCACACACAGACATACACACCTTTGTGAATTTGATTCGTTTAGTTTATGACAAATACAGGATATTACTATTTTCTCACAAAGGTTTGTACGTACAGTACTTCATGGTTTGCGTGTAACGATTTCATAATAGTTCTACTAAGTTCACAGATAATAATCACTAATTCTATCGAATAGTGTATGTAATATTTTGCACTCTTCAATGTCTACATAAACACCAAATTGACTAAAACGAACTATCATTAATACAAATAAAATCATGCTTTATCTACATGTATTTACTAGATAATAATTGCCAAACAAAAAATTCTTCGTAAACTTTTAGGTGAGTGGTAATATCTTTTCCTCTAGAATACTCTTGCTAGAATTACATCACGAACCAGATGATTGTTGCTTTAACGCTCATGATCTTATAATGACGTAGTAAAATACAGTACAAGAATTTTATGAATAATAAAAAATGGACCAAAAGATTACGATCTTTGCAAGGAATTTGAGTAAGATAAAAAACCGCTTCAAATAATTTCTGTCTTTTTAGATCAGGGAACACAACATTTTTGAACGGCCCCTATATCGAGTTTGCGTATCTTTTGCAGACTAAGCACATCATACTGAGTCAAGTTATAGCCTGGGTCTGGCTACACTATATGTAGTTCTCCAGATTTAAGGTGTTCAAGAAAATTTTTTTGTTTTAATTAATTATATTTAATCTTCGATCAGGGGCCACAACATTTTTGGACGGCCCCTAAATCGAGTTTTCGTATTTCCTACGTCATAAACACTACATACCGACATGAGGTAGGTAAAAGTTTGGCTTTGGCTAACACTGTATGTACTTCTTCAGAGATAAGGCATACAAGAAATTATTTTATTAAAATATATTAAATAATTCGATCGAAGATTGGAATAATACTAATCCAGCAAGATCCAATGAACACAAAAGCAGATCCATTAAATATTAAGATTGAGTTGTGTACGAAATCACGATGATACCTACAACTAATACTTTGTAGCATACATATGTGGTGTTAAAGAAGCTTAATAGTTCTTCGTGTTTCGTAGCCTCTGTGGGTAAATATCTTGCATGGAATATTTTATTTTTAATATTTTTAAAAATCAACTGTATTTTTAATAGAAAATATTCTCGTATAACTTGGATTATTAAGATTCCTTCTTGTAGATCTTGGTAAATCATTTCACGATGCCAGGTATATTTATAAACTGTAAACAAGTAATCGCGAATAGGTTATGTTGAACACTATCCGGAAGGATATTTGTATATGACAACAACACTCAATAAGTTTTAAACGAAGTTGAATATTCTTTGATGACGTTTTAGAAGTCTATTCTTACATGTTGTAATGCCTCATGACGAAGTAAATTTTATATAGTATTGCCTAATGTTTTTGTTGTTATCAGTTCCAAATTCTTTAAATATTCTTTTCTCTAGCATGTATTTGCACTATTTCAAAATTTTCTAGTGAAAAAAGCTGAACCAACATTTTCAAGCTTTTTATAAAATTTTAATAAATGCAAACAATTGTCAAAATAAAATATTTCATTAAACAATCAATGGGTAATAATGTTTCAAATTTGAAAATTATATTTAATAAGTATCTTCAAAATGAAAGAATTAAAGGAGCGATTAATGAAACGTTTGAAAAAATAGACCAACATTTTAAATATAAAATATTACAAAGAAAAGTACCAACTGAAAGATTCCAAAACAACATTTGCAAACTGCAAATTTTGAAACAAATTTTCAAACATAATGTAAAAAGTTTGAAACTAAAATTTTTCAAACCAAAATTTTCAAATAAAAAATGTAAGAATTCAACGCGTGATCAATTTTTCTTAGAGCAAAAATAAAATATTTTTACTAAATTTAAATTTAGATTTGAAAGCGATCAGGTAATCTTGTAAAATAGTAACTTTGCACTAATGCCTGTAGGTCATGAGTCATAGTTACAACACTAGGATTCAAGTATTTTCAAACTAAAATTTAGAAAAATAAACAAAAATCTTTTAAATTGATTAAACAGTCAGATTGCATTAAGAATATCTTTCCATCAATGATTATAGAATATAAGATGAAGATAAAACTCAAGGAATGAAATTGTTACATATCAATAGGTTTTAATAATTACCTACCATGTACAGCTACTACAGATATTTCAGTTTAAAATGCCAACTACAGTCCCTTAGCAAAACAAACATTTTCAAGCAAAAATAATGTGATGAAAAAAACGTTACATGGTTAACCGTCAAACTTCAACGACAACTTTAACGAACACTTTTAAAAAAATCAATATACTTTGTAATTGCAATATTAAAGATTTAAACCATTGAAATTAACATAAAATGTTTTGAAAAAGGCGATAGAAAAAGATTATTATTTCTGAAAATATTAAGTATTAAAACGAATTTGAACATTATCAGACATTTGATCAAATATAACTTTATTGTAGATTCCTCCTTAGGCTAAGAGTCATAACATTTCTAAGATTCAAAGTGTAATATCAAAATGAATATCAAAATAAGTTACAATTATTACATATCGGGTTTCAAGTCAAAAACTGAAAGCTACAGTTAGAAATCAACTAAAGAGACTTCACTAAAGATACCTTTCCACCAATAAGATCATACCATGAGTTGTGAGTTAAGTTTATATTACGAAATTGATATTTTTTCATATTAATTGATGTTGATAATTACGTATCAGTTTTCAAGTTGTGAAACTTTTACACCAATAATGTAAACCTATAAGTTGTCCATATGGTCCATTGAACATTTATCAATATATTTTTTACCTAAATATATTCCTCAATTTAAGAGGTGATGCAAGGTACTCCACTAAATTTTAAAACGAAATCATCCATGAACTTCAGAAGCGTAAAATTAATGGTAAATACATTTTCATTGCTTTCTTTGTCTGTTTTATTAATATGATATAGCGCTGATGGAACTTGAACCAAACGAGAGATTGTTGCCTGAAAAAGACCGTTTCCAGCTGGCAGTAGTGGAGTGTTGGAAACTGATGGAAACTGGAAGTTGGGAATAGCTGTCAATTGTGATTCACATTACATTACATTAATTGAAGTGACGGAAAGTTTGTTTTTTCCATGTGTCTAGCAATGGAAGGTAATCTCGAAGAGAATGGGAGGAGAGTAAGAAATGCATGTAAACGTAAAAAAAATCTGTGATTTAAAATTAGTGGGGAAATCGCCAAAAGACCGAAGAGAGAGAGAGAGGTGTGTCTAATGCTTTTCCACTTCACATCGAACTGATGATTGGCAACAATATTGAATCATTTCCGGTGAAGGAGTCGCGTTATTCAGGACAGAATGTGTGCTACTTAAATGCGGACTTTAATATAACGCAGATACAAAGCTACTTTCAAGAAAAACTTCTAGATGTTAATTGTTCCCACTGAAAATGCTGGGATTATTTCCGAAACATCATAACTATAGTTTTGGTCGTCCATAAGTAGATACATGCGAAGAGCTGGCCCTAAAAATTGAAACCACTCTTACCTGACCGAAGCAGCCAAACATGCTGCAGTTGCCGAAATGATAGCTCATAAACGGATAAGCACTAATTTTAGAATACACTTAAGTGTGAAGTGCCACCAACAGGTAAAGAGGAGCCACATGTGTAAGCGCTTGCATTTGACTTCCTGCAGAATAAAATATGTTACTGTCACTATGTATGAGTATCGTGAGAGTAATGGACGTAAGGGCGTCGAAAGTGTGTACTTTTTGAATGATAATCTATAGCATTTCGTTGCTACTGATATTTTGGAACTCAGGTTATTGCTGCCAACTATCTAGATCAAAACAAGAACCTGACAATGTTCAGATACTTTTTAATACCTAACAGACTCTGGACAGTTCAAATGAATTTAGCTGTATTTTCCATTACGATACACAGTGTTCTGCCCAGTGACAGAGATTTTGTGGTTATGAGGCGCGGATTAGTGCTCCGTGATAGCATATACTCCGTCCAGGATGTGATTGGACATATCATTCTAAGAACTCAATATTGCAAATTTAACGCTAAGGTCATAGAAACTAACGACACCTACAACTACAATAGGTGGTGGATGGACTACTACAAGAAGATATCTATTTCCATTGAAAGTGAATATAAGCCAATGACTGGACGAGTGTCATTTTCAATATCAATCCTGTTTCACTTCTTTTTTCTGAAGGTTATGTCACAGGCTCACAACAATCAATGGCCTCATTTGCCGTACATTTCAGATGGCACACCAGTAATACCACGTGATTCAACTCCCCCACACGGCAAATCATATCATACAGGGAAACTACCCATTAAATCCTGTGAAAGGAAAGACGTGTTGCGACTGAAGAAAATTGTCCCAGCGGAGAAGATGGAACTTTAATTGTGAACTTCTCCGCTGGCCACTGACATTAGAAACTGACAAGGATTATGACTCGATATGCTGCACTTACATACTCCGTTTTGTTCAACAAATAACGTTGTGTGACTTCTGAACTGTGTTTTTATTGATGATGCACATAAAATCTGATTTTTTCTACAAATATTTTGACCATCGCCTATTCTTTATAGCAGGAATACAGATAAGCAACATAATTTTACTCGCACAAGAGAAAACTACTAGCCACATCCCACAATGCAAATAATTTACTTACCTTCGGTATGATATTAAATACTCTCCCGCACCGATGAGCCACTCGCCTCGGGCAAATGGGAGAGCGGTTATTTGCATCACTGCTTTATAGATATTAACATAAATGGGCTAAATGGTATGCTTATTTTGTAACAACTAAAATAGTCTCAACCATAGGTTGGTGGGCAACATGGAAATTTTAAAACTTTTCTCCCTCTTGGAAGAGATGTTCTATACTTTGATATGGTCTCTTGTTCATAACTGCATCTAGATATTCTATGTCTTAATTTCCCCTACCAGGCTTTCTTTCTGCATTTCCCCCTATTGACGCGGTGATCCAATCGGAGTGAAGAATATGATAGCCAAGGTTACGATACCACCCGTCGGAGAACCTTGGGTCGATTAATCGACAGACGTTTGGATTGACGACATCTACGGTAACTGATTAGAACCCTTAATATTAGGAGCACCCGACATAGGATTCCCTCACCTAAATAATATAAGATTTTGATTAATACCCTATACATTAACTCTCCTCCTCTGGGTTATTTTTATTTTTTAAATACTTTTCTTCCTTCGGAAAGTTCAAATATGTTGTCTCTAGCTTCCTAGAAACATTTTTTATACCTTTGTGTTTTATTAAAGATAAGTGCAATAGCATATTTCATTAACCTTATAACAAGTCAATATCCTTGTATGTTTCCTTACCTTTGTGCAATCTATAAACTTCCTACTTGCGTTTGGCTACGTTTTTATTTCTTGACAGTGTCACTAAACTGCGTATGATTACATTGCTCACATTCAACGAAAATGTAAGTATTTCGAGCGCAAAGTTAGCTCTTCTCTAGCTGATTCAATGGATTGCCTCAGCTATAAGTTATTGCCTGGTAACTACGTCGGCAATTATTGTCAAGTGTATATTTTGTGTTTACTCCTTACTACTGAGGTTTAGCTTCGCATTTGGATATCATCAGAAAGTACAACTCAGAACTATGAAGTGAATTCCCCAACTTGTGAGGTCTTCGACTTTCAAAGCTTTTGACATATGCAATGCCACGAACACGGTTTTGTAAGGAGGTGAGTTATGGATTAACCATATTTGGTATTGAGGAAATCAGGAGGTGTGGTTTTAGGCCATAGTCCCGGAAACAAAACTGCTTGGTGGGTTTTTCTCGGGGCAATACATTTGGAGTTGGGAGAAGAGCAACCAATTAGAGAGAGAGAGAGAGAGAGAGAGAGAGAGGAGAATGGAGTATCAACCATTAATGAAGGTACAGTAGGAACATTGAAATATCTAGTGGTTACGCCAGGCGTATCACAATTATCAAACTTTACCTTTCCTTATTTGCTGCACTTTTGAAACTGCAAATGTGTGTTTGAATTATTATTTCAAAACACCTTGAGCTACATTTCCCTTATGTCTTATTTGTTGAGTTATCTTTCAGATGAAATTTACTTTCATATTCCACCGTAAGTTGCTGAGGGTGGAAATACATTCCCAAAGTAGTCATCTGCCGGTGTCTTAATGACCAAAGGGAAAGAAGAAATTAAGCTAAACATAACTGCTATTTAGGCATGTTTCACAAGTTTGCTGTTTCTTCTTCCTCCTATTATCTTAGGGATGTGTCGTCCTTTATTAGCTTATTTAAGTGTGTCTTTGTTCCTTATCCTTGCGGTCTGTGATATGCGCAGCATTCTACGCCAACACCACTTTTCAAAGCTTAAAGTTCCGATATTTCAGCTTTTCTCAATGCCCACATCTTTGATCTGTGAAGCGCGCCACGTTCCATACCAAATTCTTAATAAATCGTGATATGTATAGTGGAGAAATAGAACAAATTCCTCAATATTTAACGTAATTTGCATCTTTTTTGTTGGAAGAGCATTATTTTGCAAATTTTACAACACGACAATACAACATACATCATGCAAGCAAATGTAATGATCATGTTAAAATGCCTATTAAAGATGACAAATCAGCAGCCGAAAGCATTGGCGGCTCCGAAATCTCTACTTTCATTGGGACAGTTTGTGCTGTTTACCTATTTTTTTCGATGACTGTTGATTTAAAAAACAATCCCTCTTTAACAATTCCCAAAGGGGTGGTATTATATACCCTAACAAAATTTGGAAGAGAGTATTATTATACGTTTGTTTAATGACAAGAATTTACTATGCACACATCTATTTAGGAATATTGCACCAAAACTTCATCAAAGAGAATATAATTGATAAAAAACTAGCAAATGTTGAATATTAAACAGCTTTTATACTCATAGAATGGGATAAACTGGACCATTAAAATTTGCATGAATATATTTACGAATCCTAGGGACAGTTTATATTTTTGTTTCTTTGATAATTCCAAAATTTAAGTAGTGTACCAATGAGTCCCATCTAAATATTAGGAGTGGTGCGTTATTGTATATAACTGCAATGAGAATGTAAATTGATCTTGGAATGTGTCGAAGCTTAAACAACCAGGGGAAACGAGGGCATTAACTTCAAAATTTTAAATTTTTAAAAATTCCTTAGGCATGGAAGAGTTTGGTTGCTTAACCAGATTACACAATTATATATCCCTGTTCTAGTGAACATTAACCACATTTTATTTTTTGACTATTACTATGTACCGTCCATAATTTTGAGAAGGGAGTATTAATTTGTATACGTAGTAAAGGAGAGAATACCGACATTATATCAAACAATAGGATTACACAACGTGGTGAAACTTCATGTAAGAAGATAAATTAGCTCCATAAGCTAGCCCGTGGTACGATAAACTGTATACATTGATATTTTGCTATTTGTGGGCACATAAAAGGGATAAGTAGCATGAATCAAATTTACAGAAATGTATATTTGTGTCCGAGAAACCATTAACCAAATTTCATTTTTTGACAATTCCCAAATTAAATGAGTTGTCTTATGTACGCTTCTCCAAATTAAGGAGAGGATCAACAACGTACATACGTCTTATGAAAGAAATGGGAACCCTATACTCTCGCAATAGATGATGTAAGGTAATAAAGCTTCAACAAAGAAGTTAAAACCTATCAATTACCAATCGAGTAGCGAACAAATGGCTGTATTAATATTTTGCATTTTTTCTTCAGAAAGTGATAAGGTCGACCATAGATATTTACAGTAGTATAGATTCACATGATAGAGAACATTCAACTAGTTTTTCTTCTAATGGTTATCTAATTTAAGGTGTGGGTCAATGTACCTCCCAAAATTTGAAAGAGAGTCATGAATGTACCTACATCTTACGTAAGAAAATACATTTCTATACTATACTACATAATCATATAACGTGATATACCCATATAAAAAGGGATACAGAGGGATAAATCTACATTTTTTTACTTTCTGGCAAATTTATGCTGAAAAATAAAACGAGAAAAACCACCGAAATTTACAGAGATATGTGTTAGCGTCCCAGAGGACATTTACCATGTAACGGTTTCCGAAAACACTGAAATTTATGTGGGTTCTTCATGTTACCACATAGTAAAACTAAAATATAGCGCATGAATGTAGACATGTTTTATAGACGAAAATGGATCTTAGTGCGTATACATAACCATATAAGGTAATAAAGTTTCATGAAAGATGATAAAGTGGATGAGTAACCTCCGTAACTTGCATTTTGGTAATTTTTAACGAAAGGGAATACGTTGGAACATCAAAGCCTGCGGAAGTACATGCATTGGTCCTATACTACCATTCACAATTTCTAAATTTGGTAATTTCCAAAATTTGATAGGGATGGTCTGAAATTTAAGGTTTTGAATCAAGACGCTAGAATCAAAATTTAGATAGTGTGGTCCGAAGTACCCCAGGCGACGTCCCCTGTACAGTGAACATAGTTCGAGGCCCAGGAACTCTGGGACTCATAATTTTCCTCAACCGGCGCAAATAATACTACGGTGTTCACCCACCACTAAATAGATTTGCTGGAATCTGGCATTGAAGCAGAGATCTCATACGCCAGAGCAAAGTCCTCTACGAGTAAATCAGCGCGACCTATCTTTTTCTTTTTTGTTTTTCGTTTAGTGAAAGGATAGTGACAAGCAAACACTATACCATTGAATTTATTTTCAAATAACCTAATCACGTTTGTATGCGTGTATTTTGAAGTGTATTCTCGTTAACTATAATATTGATTATTCAAAAGTTCAATAAGCTAACGAAAATACAACCGTACAATACAACTGGTTCATAAGTATTGAATTTAATTTCCGTAACATATACAGCAAATAATATAGGGTTATTCAAAAAGAAAAAGTAATCCAGTTTTTAATATTCTGGTAGATTCTTTTTTCTCGGTTGCCAACATTGTTTTGAATTATTGTTTTACCCACAAACATTCTGATTGTCGACTTAGTCTGAATTTGTCGCACTTCTTCAGTTTCTGTGTAGCCCTGGAGCTGTTTACTATAGAGCAACGTATAATTTGAAAACTTTTTATCAAAACGGATAGCCTCATTTCGCGTAATGCTGACCAGCAATGACCCCCGAGGTCATGTGACTTAGATCCTTGTGACGTTTTTCTATAGGGTACCGTATCATAAGTGTACGTCAGTAAATCCCATTCCACCCGTGAAGAGAATGAAGAAATTGGATGAGTACTCGGCGAAATTGAAGCAAAAACTTGCAGGAAGTCATAGTGAAATTCACGAACAGAGTAAATGTATGCCAGCGCAGTAGAGGTGGTCATATTCCCAACGTCATTCACAATGCCTTTGATAGAAATGTGTAACGAACATGCTTATGAATTTTGTTAGTGTTTTTTAAGAAAAATGAAGTACATAAGTTGATGAAACAAAACAGACGAACTTTCAGAATAACGGTATATAAAATGCTAATGTAACTCGTGTAACTTTCAAAATTGCAAAATCAAAAGTGTATTTTGGATGAAAGTTAACCAAGGCATATAGTAATCTTTATATGTGTAAAAGCTAATATTAAAGTATTATGAATAGTGTCTCAAATACAATATTTTCACTTAACTTTAGTTTCAGCAACGTTCAAAGACCTTGTGCAATCTCTCGGTTTCCAAACAAGGACGCGACATTTGAAGATTTAAATTGCCCTATTTTCGAGGCAAATGAGAGACCTTTACGTCTTACTCCTGAAAAATAATATTTCTACCGTTTTCTAGCAGAGTAACTTGGCTTGCAGATCGGGAATTGCATTTCGGAGACACTCGCTTCTCGTATCTTTATACCTAATAATTTGGTTATTTTACCTTTGGTTATCACTTGGCGTGGACAACGCACATTCGCAATCGCAAAGTACCCTTGTGTTGAAGTGTGTAATTTGCTTCGTGTACAGTCCCACAATAATATGAATGCCCACTCGCTAATTCTTTTGCTATTATACTAAAGCATAAAGTTCAAAAATTGCTATATTTATATTTCCTATTCGGTTGATGTTTCATTTTGAGACTACACAAAAATAGGCATAAAATGTAAATTCGCAAACTTATTGGTGCCTTTCCACATTGGCCCGGTTAATAGCCTTTATGCAGCACCAAAGAAACCCTTGTAGACGAGGTTAGCTCTGAAGTTGTGACTCGTTTAAGTAGTCACTACTCTTTTAGCAGCGGTTAAAATTCCATCGATCATGCACTTAATCTTTCGTTTTGTCATGTGTTGATGTGTATAGCCTTGCAAAGCGTTATTATAATCAGCAGAACCCCAGTAGTAAATATACCCTTAGTAATATTGTCTGGCTAAATGGAATCAGTATACTAACATAAAGTGGAGCAATGTGAGGATTTAAGGAAAGAAGTCTGTACTGCAGCGGAGAAACATCCTTCTAACTGGCAGCTCTTGTCAGTGTTCTAAGCTCAGTAACTGTGTCCCACGGATACGCTCTCAGTACCAGTGAGATTAAAAGTTGGCCAACAAAGTAAACATCACTTAATTATTATTTCGTACAATTGAAATACATAATCGGATATGAATAACGGAAATACTGGACTCCTGCTTACGTATGGGACATAATTAGTGCGAGACGGTAACCTTCCCCATTTCGAGAAGTGAATATTTAAAACCTGTTAATAATATTGGTCATGATTTCGGAAATAACTCTATTTTCTAACACTATATTCACTTCTTTCGCAATAATCTTTCAGTCCTTTGTTTTAGATTCTGTGTATTTTGATTAATTGTCAGTACTATTATTTTAATTACTTCTTTCAATCCTTTGCAGTTAATTTATTCTTTTACTTACGCCAGTTTAAAAAATTCTATTTATTACAGCTTTTAGTTTGACCCATCCGTGAGAAGGGCGATATTGCCACTATTTCCAGTTTTGTGACGAGGACGAATACCCTCTGAGCTTATGTTCTAATTAAATAACTGAATTTAGTAAAAACAAATTCTCGAACTGATAAGGTCTTAAATGTTAGAACAACGTAGCCTTAAAAGTTGTTTCTTTTCGTAGTGATTTGAATTTCAAAATGATCTTATTGTTTTTGTTGTTCTTTATATAGTTCAACAAGAATATTTTGTCACCACTTAGCAATCAGTATGACTACAGATTAGACAATTTATGAAAATTGTTTTGGATTGATACATGATTCATAGACATCCCGCTTCTCATTCTGTGGAGTCTTTTAGCTGTAAAATACTCAGGGTTATTAGGGAATGTCTTGTATTGTTCGCCTCTAAAACTAGAAAGGATACTGGAAAATCTCTGAAAAATAAAATAGTAACAAAGTATTGTTTGCATCTTTTGCACTTAGTAATCATCATTATGACACGCTACCACGTTTGCTTTCACTATCATTATCTGGTATACTAACACCATGATCGTATTGTAGAATACACTACATTTTTAAGACAGAGGAACTGTTGTGCTACTCTGTTATTTTCTAGTCTGTGGAACTAGAATATTATTTAATTCAATATTAATACATTCAATATTATTTATAAAGATATAATAAATATCTTAAAAAGACTAGTAAAAAGATATAAATTTAAACTGTTATGTTAGTTCAGAAAGAACGAAACATCTTAAGAGTAAAATACATCTAATTACATTTCTTGGAAACACATACCTAGCATTTCAACTTTGCCGAAAATTATATCTCGCTTAAATCTCATCTTTGGAAACACCGGCATGGCATGTATAATCAAAGGAATCTCATATCTAAAATAATTGGAAAAGAATTTAGACAATAACTAATCTACATTTGTTCTCACTGCTATTCTGCATTAGCAGTGACAATTTGTACATAATTTATTACAAAAATCTAACAAATACCACAAAGTTAATGCTGATAAATTACAACAAAAGGTCACTCTCTTTGGAATAAAGTATTTGTATTCTGATTCGTATTTCAGTTGACTGTTGCGAGCTTGTCGGTCTAAATACTTTCCAAACATTTCATTCAATAAAAGTTGTTTTAGAGAGCTAAATGAAGTGTCCAGCAGAATAAAAGTGAAGTATTACTGTAAGTGAACGAGATGCTTACTTAAAGCAATTAACCTATACAATACATCTACTCTATTTATATTTGTTAAGAAATCTACAAGAATTTAAAACAAAGCTAAAAACTATCACAAATTAGTTGATATGTGGAAAAAAGTATAAACCTGAATAACCTTTTATAGTAATCAGAGAATATACAGAGTAAATGCATCCAAATTCTATACATTTGAAAGCTTTAACAATTTCTTATTTTAATATTGATCTCTATAGCTCAAACGTATATGCAGTGATAATACTACTTTCTATTAGCGAGGTTGGAATTCGTTTGTAGCGTTTCGGGAAGTACGATGTTCATATACTTATTTAGAAGGCCATACAGTGACAAAATAAACTAATGTAAGTGTGAAAAGCTTGTTACGTTAGTACACTAATGAAAGTATTAGAAACTAAACATAACTAATATTACAGCTTCTTAAAATCCTTTTACTCACACAACCACTACGCAATCACCTAATGGTAAATAAATTATTCCAAGTTAATTTACTGAATATTTTTCTTAATCATTGCATTTCTAGGTTTAGTTTTAAGTTCGGAATACGAGTTCCGAATAATTTACTATTGGGCAAAAGCAATCCGCTGTCCATAATTATGTTCGTAAAACGCATAATAATACGTATAAACAAAACATATTAATTGCAGAACAATTCCAAATAATGTTCTAATAATTTGGACATTGGGATAATTTTCGAGTCCTAAAACCACAAGTGCTGAACGTTGTTAATTAGTTTCTTAGATACATTAGATTTTAGCTTTTTTTCTGCATTAAGATTGTATGAACTTGACTTATAGCTTAATATGACATTAAAAGCTCCTCAGCTCCAAAGATAATTAAACACGGATTTAAACATCCATAGGTGAGTACGCAACTATTTAGCCAGAAGAGTTGCTGAACATCATAAAAAAAACTATCAACACGTCTATCTATAAAGATGCAAAGGAAAGGCTGACATCTGTAGTTCGAATCTCTTCCATGAAGTTTCTGTAAACAAAGCAAGTAATTTATCAACTTGAAATATATTTTTAAGATATAAATGAATTTCCATATTAGTTAATATTTAGATCTTCTTTTGTAGTATTTTAGAATTACTAACATAAAGATACGTGTATTTTTAATGATTTATCCGCAATACTTACTGAAATAAAGCAACGAACTCTGACACAAAGTTGTCTTCATCGCACCCAGGTAAACAAATGCACTTCTCTTTATTAGACATTTCTGAAAGTAAGTTAAAATAAAATAAGTGTAATAGAAAAGCACTTATCTCCTCTCTAAAAGTTTGAAAATTTTGCTTTCGACTATTGGGATGAAACTCTCTCGTATTGTTAAGTATTAAGTTACTTAAACTTAATAAATGAAACATTGGTACCTTTAACATACACGGAGGATTATAGAAAAATATTTTGTCTTGTCCGTATGGACCAACGAAAGAGAGAAATAATCAAATTCGAGTTCCCAATTGTTTAACACGTTTCATGCCCCATAACACTGAAAATGTTATATTCACCTTCTGTTCTTCTGTTTATCCCTGTGTCTTGACATGCATTTGCATAGAGCAGAAATTTCAAGCTGGAGGCATGAAGAGTGAGCAAGGAGATTTAACCAGTGACAAACACAAAAGGTAAAATTATGAATAAAACAGAACCTGTAATATGAATTTACACTCTAGCTCAAAACTTTACATATTTGAAATATTGTATTTCAGTGCATAAGATAAAGTTCCAACTCCTAGCAAGCAAGGGCAAAGGCAAAAGTTAGTTTTATGTTTGACACTGTTTTTAGTTTCAAAGTATTTTCAGATTCTGCGGCAAGTTCAACAAACACACCTGAAATCACTTTCCCCTTTTAAACAGTTGCGAAAGTTCGATTTTTTGCGGTCAGCTTAAAAAATCTTCATTCATGGAGGTAAATTTTTGAGAATTAAACAAAAAATGTAATGACTTTTTTAGCTGCTCTTGGATAAAGAGGGAGGAAGTGAACCTAAAATTTCTCCAAAGAGGTACACTGAAACAGATCTTTGTCACATTAATAGCACTTCGGTGGAATTACTTAATACTGAATGTCATGAGAAAGTAAATCTACATCAATGGCAAAAGGTATTCCTGCTAATTTGCGTTGCCATTCTTCCTCAAAGAAAGAAGGAAAACATTGCTTGAAATCAATATAGATGGAGCATATGTGTGAGTTAGTATTTTCTCTGCACATGATTTAATCGCACTTATGGGTGAAAAGTTGAAAAGTTAGGTGTAGAAGCATTTAGATGACATTCCCAGAGTAACACATTTCCCATTGAAGATTTTCTCGCATCAAACTCGCAAGTTAGTATGTTTGTGCTCTACCTTGAATTTTGAGGTTGAAAATATTTAATAATTTAATAGAAAGTAAGAAAGGTATGGAAGATAAAATACACATATGTTATCAATGAAAGATGAATAACACACGTCTGCAAAGACTTTACCCGCAAAAGTAATTTTATGTGATATACGTTAGATTTAGCGTTTTCATGCAAAACATAATACCAGTTGTTTCGTATTACGTACTGATTTGTCACAAGTTCGTCTCATGTTTATGCTAATGGAGCTTCGTTTTTACCTGAACCTGAACAATAAATACAACAATTGTAGCTTGCGCATACGCAGTACAAGAAAAGGTCAATACGCCAAGTTCTTTTGTCTGAGAGAGGATTCTCGGAACGTGTACACGCTTGTGTCTACAACTTACAACGAGAACTTGAAGCGGATCCGTGAGTTAGTTTGTGTTAAAAATGGCAAGTGCCAGTGGAGGCGGAAATGTGTGAACAATCCAAACTGTTTCTGTTATATATGTGGATATTATACAATTAAAGGCCAGGAGAGAAAAATAATGTCATTTATAAACAAAACTTGTATTGACTTATTTTACTTGAAATTAAGTGATCAAGACAAGAATTTCGCTCCTCATATTGTGTGTAAAGCGTGTGTAGAAAACCTGCGGCAATGGTACAAAAGGATGACAAAAGGATGTTGCCATCAATGCAATTCGGAATCCCAAAGGTTTGTCGGGAAGAAAAAAAAATATGTTGACGACTGTTAATGTTGCGTATATAAAGTGTCCGGTTTCAATACGAAAAACAAAAACCACATTGCGTATTCGAGTCTTCCATCAGCCATAGCCCTCTAACACATGGACCAGATATTCCTGTCCCAAAACCACGAATACAGTTATCAGAGAGTGTGTCTTCGTCATCTTTAAATGTGAAGGATGGTGATGATGATACCTTTATACCGGATGTTGAAGATAAAACTCTACGTATTTATAATCAGTGTGATTTTAATGATTTGATGCGTGATCTAGGCCTCACTAAAGAAAAGAGTGAAGTTTGATGATCAAGAGTAAAAGAAAGAAACCTTTCCCTTCCTGGGACAACCTTATATTGTTCCAGAAATCGAGAGGAAGAATTCAGCAACATTTGTTTGTTCACGAAGAACTTGTGTTTTGCTGTTATATCCCTGGCTTGATTCGTCGTCTTGGAGAAGTTTACCATGGAAAAGACTATCAAGTGTGTTCTTACGCACAATGGGAATTAACTTGTTTCAGTGTCAGTCGACCACTGAACATCTCTTCATGAAAACTATAACTATTTATAAATTGTTTTGCAGAAACTGAAATTCAATGAGCACAGATGGATATTGTGCTCTGATTTAAAAGTGTGCGGTATCATATCGGGGCAGCAAACAAGTTATACAAAGTTCCCGTGTTCCCGTGTCCAAAGTGGAACTCTCGGGACAAGAATAGACACTGGTTAGATTCTGAGTGGCCAAGAGAAAACAGATCGTGATAGGAGCAAACACATTGTAAATCGTCCATTAATTGATAGTCAAAATATATTATTGCACTCTTTACATATAAAATTGGAAATTATGAAGCAGTTCGTTAAGAGTTTGGATAGAAGTAGTTGCTACTTTCGGTACCTCTGTCAGAAATGTCAAGGACTGTGGGGTGCCAAAATTAAGGATGGACTTTATGACGCCCCCAAATTTGGAAGCTTATGAAGGATCCTGCACTCACTACGATGATGAACGAAACACAGCTTCTTGCATGGAAGTCATTCAAGCATGTTTCCAGCAAATTCCTGGGGAAACCATGCTGTACAACGTCCAGAAATTAGGTTGCTACAGAAGCTAAAAATTACACTTACTGCACAGTCATCTGAGTAGTTTCTTGCATATTTAGGAGCATTCAGTGAGGAACATGACAAGTGGTTCCATCAACACATAGAAGAAATGGATCTAGGATATCAGGGCAATGGGACGTCTTTATGTTGTCAGATTAAAGTTGGTGTTTAGTGCGAGGTAACCCTACTCAGGAACAAAAACGCAAATTAACACAGCGTTTGTTCACATCAAAGTACAGCAATAATAGTCTTCTTGTAGCAAATTCCATACATTCTAGCAATGAACATGCTACATTAAATAGTGCTCTTTTGTATAGTCGTTGCAATTTGATAATGTTCTAATTACTTTGTAAGTATAGTTTATTATGGTGAATTTTATGTTGAAATTAAACCAGTATGGAAAAAAATGATTTTATATAGTAGCAAATTACATGTGATAGGTCAAAATATAGTTTTCTTGTAGTTACATTTATGCCTTTTACAAAAATGAAACTGTTCCATTAAGTAGTGTTTTGTATATTCGTTGCAATTTGATCATGTCCCATTCTAATTACACATATTCTCTATTATGGTGTTTTCTGTCGACATTACAATATAAAAAAAAATCGACTGCAAATAGCAAAATATTGTACGTGATAGGCAAAAACGGTTTCGATATTTAAAATCAGCACAACTAATTTAGGTTAAATCGCCTCTTCAAGTTTTTGGAGAAAGAAAGTTTCATTTCGCAGGCCAGTGAATTAGTAAAAGAAGTATTAAAATTAATCATTCCTTGTCCTTTGGAGAAATAATCCACAACTAATTTCAGATTACACAGCTTTTTTAACATATTATCTTTCGGCAACCAACGAACTTTGGTAGAGGAAAGTAAACGTTTATGTTCAACATTAAGGCCGTAACAAAAAGCCCCAAAGGTGTGAATATTCAGAGCACTTGCCTTACAAAACCAACAAATTAAATAGCCAATGAAATTGTGTGTTGATATTTTTTGGAAAAGTTTTTACAGCTAAGGCTTGGTATGGATTAGCAGTTCTGTTTGTGCTATTTTCCACCTTCAAAAATATATACCGCAAAGATAACATTAATGCAGTTCCATCAGTATATATTTCTATAAATCTGTCTCTAGACATATCAGTTTCAACAAAAAGTATTAATAGCAGAAACCACATAGTTTTGGGTCTTATCTCTAAACATTTTAAGACAATATTTCTTCCATTAACCCTTAGAGACAATTCTAACTTGAGTATAACAAAAAAATGAGGTGAAGAAAGAATAAAATACTAATTAATTTAGAGAATAGAATAATAATAATACCAAGAATAAAAGCGATTTAGATAAAACACATTGGATTCAGGTTACCAGCAATATATGGGCGCAAAATATTTTAACATAATAAACCTAAATATACAACACAAAACCCATAGAGATTAAAGAAAATTATGGACATTTCACTCCTTAGACACACACTTGATATGACGTATCAAGCCCGTTAGCCACTTGGTACTGTGGTTTAGTCAATAGTGTACTTTTGTTCCTCCTGCAGTCTTGTCGTTGCTATACACCTGTTCGTTTCATTTGGCGGAAACCATAATTTCCCAAGTTTAGAAACACCTTATCTATCTTAATTGGCAACATTAATAACCCACAAGTTGCTTATTTTATTTCACATTTATGCCAACGTTTTTAAAGCCATAAAATAGTATACGTTCTATTTGAAAAACTATAAGTTTGTGTTGTAATGGCAACACATCTTGTTTGACACTATTGCCGTATTCTTGGCCACGTGTCCTACCTCGCATAAGTATTAGGTTACCTGCAAAATTGTTTTCATCTTCTGCCTTTACACGGTGTTTTTGGGGTATAACTTCGCACAGCGTCAGTTACTGTTTGGTATACGTATTATAGTGGGCAATTCCGCACCGAGTGAATATTACCACGATGATTAACAATCCACAATTAGTCAGGGTACCAATTTCACAAATATCTGGGTGTCACACTCGACACACGTCCCTTGTAAAATAAATAGTACAGTACCACAAAGATATTAATCAAACTACTGAGGATGCTCAGATTTTTTCCCTATGATATTTAATTTAGGAAGGAGTATACATAATAAGATTAAAATAAGGACAGTAATCGTAAGCTATATTGGAATATAATAATTGCTTCATACATTATGTCATATTAGTGAGTTAAAATTAAATGGTATATACCTATATATAGGTGGTACATTGTAATATAGCTGATCAGAATTAATATGCGCATACCTGTATAATTAGCATTAAACTTCAATTTCTTTACGAAAATTAACTTTCATAATCACATATTATCTAGATACATATGATAACTAGCGGCAATCTTCCCTTATGGAAGAAGATGAGGAAATAGGTTATGTATTTATCATATTACTTTCTCCGTAGTACCTATTGCTCAAATTGTTTGTGTTTAAATAATGACAAGGAAATCATGATAATATTATAAAAGAAACAGGATATCAATAGTTCTAAAATTTAAACATCTATAATAAATATTAAAACATATTAAAATCAAAGTAAAAGCGGAACACTTGAGGAGAAAATTGTTTGATTAGTACTGGGACTTGTGAAGATTAACATTCTAAAGGTAATAATCAATGGTTAAACTGAAACTATTTGTAAGATACCCTAAAATTTTCTGTTTCTCACAGATGACATTAATATCAGTTTAAAAATATATATTTTCCCTTCACTTTAATCGGATTTACATTTTGCTGAGTATCGTAACTTTTCTAATCGAAAACGTTAATGTTTCAGTTCTTAAACTTATTAATTCAGTAGTTATATTCTGTAAGTTTCTTCATATTGCCATATTTAGAATTAAATTTCTAATGATCACTAATTTTCATGATAAATAACTAATGTATAACAGGCAAAAGTAAAATAATTAACCAACAAAAATAATCCGCAAATAACAACTAACATAAATGTGTTATCGTTAACTGAATTCTTCCGATTTTTCTTCTTCCTGTTTATCCTTCGTTCTATCCTTGTTCTCCTTCTTACAGATTTGGACTGTTTTTCTTTTCCGCCTGATTTGCTTACATATCCTCGCCTTCCAGATTCATATCAGTCATTCCTTACTTAACTTCGTTTTAAATTTATAACACTTTATATACTTCTTTTGAATATTGTTGTCGTTCATCTTCTTATAACGCTTTTCTCATTGGTGAATATACTTTCAGTCTATCTTTAGATTGCCTATCTTTTCTTTTACTTTCTTTACAAATTCTCATACAGTATTTTTCTTTGCAATTGATCTAGTACCACGATGATCGCCCCATCTCCTTCACTAACCCTCTATTCAAACACGAAGACTTTTAAATGAGCCATGTCCAGTTTCATCGCTAATCGCCGTTCAACAAAATGGTAATAATTAGCATCAATTCGCATCCAATTAGCATCCAACCGATTCAATGTTTCAGGAGATGATATCGTCACTAGTTCCAATAACCGCATCAAAATCGGATAGTGTTTGACATTTACTACAACTTCCCGTTACGATACAGATTCTCGTGGAGTGAAAACAGCAAGAGTTATAGAGAAACAGTTTATTACAATTCATTCTGCTTATCTAAGGATTTCCTCCTTAAGCATCTAGTCAATGAGGAATTATTTCAATCTAGCGATTTCCAGTCCTAACCTTTATCGCCATGGCTCTTTGATATGGATTCAGTGATCGAGGAACAGTTTCTATGTTGTGTCTTATTATTCTGTGCAGTCAGTACTTATACTATTTCAAGTTTGAGCATTGAATTTTCGGAGTTTGGAGACCTAATGTAGTTTCACACTTTTATACGAACTCACTTTTTGTCTCGTCTTTTGTGATCAATCAAATAGAAACAACACCTTTGGTCTATTACAGTACAGCAATAGAAAGAGAAGTCCAATTAAGTATTTATGCATACTACTTTCCTCACACAAGAAAGTGAATAATAAAGTTATCTATCACTAATTAAATTCAACTCGTTGTCACCATTCTGTAACTATATATATGTTCTGTATGCATCTAAGGAAGTGATCACTTTCAGTACCACAAACTAATGAGTATCTCAAGAAGAGAAAATGACAAGTCATCGTTGTAGGGTATCCAAAATGCTTCTACAAGTAATATAATCTATATAACGAACATTGGTATGAAAATGGAAGTTTGTGTTTGCCTGGTGATGAAAGAACAGGCACCTGTGTTACTATCAGAGCGATAAAAGAGAAATCAACAAAACATTATGTGCTTCGTCGCCAAGAGCCGACCTTTCGATATTTTTAGATCTTTTCTCCAGATCTGCTGACTAAACATGCTCCGTACAAGTATCCAGATGGAAGATTTTCCAAGTGTAAGATGTAAACGTGTGCAAAGACTATCAAACTATTGGTAAATTTAAACAAGTTGATCTTGTGACTCTTATATGTAATTGCTGTTACCACCAGACTCACACATGAAGGCTATCCTATTTAATCAGTTAGTGCTATAGAAAAAAGCAATATACAAACGAATACTAAGTGTAAATTTGATAGCATAATTTCGCTCCGTATTTAACTTCAGCTTCAAAAAGTTTTTCTGATTTTCGCCAAATTATCATTAAATTGTTGCACTCACGGCTAAAGAGTTAAATTTTATAGTAAACTAGTTATCTCAGATTTTGCAGAAAATTCCGTACATATTGTGTTTCACATATCAGTTATCTATGTTACCTTTATATATCAGGAGTTAGCCTTACCAACCTTAATTTTTGGATGAATAAGGGACACAACAATGACTAATCTAACATTTTCATCTTTTGGAAAGCATGAAGGTGAGTGAACGAAAGTACGCTGTTTCCCACATCGTATTGCAGGTTGTTTAATTTTATAGCAAGTAAACCAAATATCTGAAGAGAACACAAAAATAATTCCTTATTTTTATTCAATGTTCATTTATACAGTTAGATTTTTTTTAAATTCTAGAACAATACCTCCAAGACCTTACTTGTAAGTAAATTTCTTTCTCTTTTTTGTGAATGAACGTAGTTCCGTCAATAATTTCTTCTTACACTTACTTCGCAAATTTCAATAAAGTATTAATATCAACAATATTGTTTATTTTTTTAACATGGTTTAGACATCATTCAATATTTAACTCAAATTTGAACTGTGAATTTTTCAAACACTTAAAATTTCAATTATATAAATATTGTCTCTCATCATAGAAATTTTGTATTTCATAGTGTATTTAAAACTCTGCAATATTAATATATATCGGAAAGTACTCACCAGTTAAACATTGAAAGCAGGATAAACTTTTAACTTTGCATGATTTGAAGCTGCCTGTAAAATAACATGCATAAATTGTGGTATATTTAATATAAATAAAGTATGGACCATATGATATAGTATTTATTACCATGAATAAAAGTGCATGTACACTTTCAATTTTTCACACCCTTCAACGCTAGACTATCAACAATATATTAGTGATTGCTTTCTTGAGAACAAAATAAGGCATTCTACAATTGCTCCGGTTAGTTCAAAATTAATCAGTTTAGCAAACAGAAAAAAGTAAAATAAAATCCACACCTCTACAATGTATTAAAAAATTGGGAAGAAGACATGGCTTAATACCTTCAAAGCGATTGATATTATGAGGAAGTAAGACAATGAACTTATATAACTTTAGGGGTACCATGAAAATTCAATTGTTCAAACTTTCAATTTGTCCCATACGATAGAGTATTTTGTAAAATCTTTGGCTGATTTGGATTGTTCATTTCAACAATATCTTTACTATTGGAAATTTTCAGATTTAAAAGCTCTACTGAAACGTTGTGACAAATGTATATCACATTTGCGGGATGATTTGACTCCCATAATTTTTCACGAAAATTTCTTTCGTTCTTAATTCATAGTACTTATCCTTTTAAAACTGTATTATTATTATTATATTCCATTTAAAGCTAATAAGATTATTTTCCGGTGTTATATTATCGGTTTTTACTGTGTTCGGAAAATAGAATCCCGGAGGCGAAAGGGAAATGTAAGGAAGTAAAATCGATATGTACAGTCTGTGGCACCTTAAGTTTCGACAACCTTTGATCAACAAAGGATATATACGTTTCAAATTTGACAAATAGTGAAAGTGTATAACTTTGAGCATTTTTGAGCACACAACGAAAACTAGAAATGGCCACAAATCATAGTTAAACATAAAAAGAGATGACTGTTCCTCATAATATTTCAATAACTTCCATCTCCACTCTCTTTCTCTCAGTGAATATGTGCATGATTATTGCGCCTTATCTCTAGATGGAGAACTATGAGCAAACAGGACTTATCATTTACCTTGAAAAAAAATCAAATTTAAAAGTATTATTTTGAAGTACAGTGGTTTCGAAGTCAGCACCTTAGAACGATTAGAGCAATGCTTATAACTAATTAACTATTATTTCGCTATTAGAAAAATCTCATAACTTGGTAGTTGTGAGTATATGGCCTGTTGATAATGTTCTTTCGTAACAATCATCTGATCCATTTTCTCGAATCTTGATCTATTATACATCTTCTGTTCGACGTAGGAACAGGTACGTAATGTAATATCATAGATGTGTATATGGTTTCATTCAGTTAGATTTTAAAAAATGATTTTAAGGTAATAATAGAAGTCTGTAAATATGGTTCTATATCGAAGTAAGGGTGTTCCATAATTCGTTCAATTAATAAAACGTGAAATAAGCTTACATTCTAAACTAAAGATACACGTAATTGGAATGAAAGAATCATCACAACTGTCTTCCAACTGGCTCAACTAGCAGTTGTGTCTATGGATCAGTCTGCCCGTTTCAAAATAATTCTCGTAAAACTTAAATGATCTTAATGAAAGTTTTATTGGTAAAAGCCTTCCTTCAGTCTTTGAAAATAACCTTATAGCTTGAGTTTGGAAGAATTTATAAAAATAAGGGAGAAAAACTGGAATAAAACACTGTCCATGCTGCAAATTTTCGAACACAAAAAATAATTTTTGGTAGGAACTACACGAACGTTACTTTAATTCTCTAGAACGTAGCACATACTTTCTTTAGGGTACTCTAATCATTCCCAATGATTGTAATTAAAACTCATAAAGGATAAGTTGGTAAAAGATGTAACTCTGTTACGAACTTTTTATCTTCGTTGAGAAAAGAAAGGAGATAAACAACAACATATTTGTCATTGTTAGTGTCTAAAAAATTAGTAGGTAAGATAAATAATTATAGGGTCACTTTAGAAAAAATGAAATGAAATGAAATCTTTGAGTTTTAGGTCCCACGGTTATGCCGGTTAGGCTAAAGGAGACGGTGATGATGAGAGATGAGTGAAATGGTGGAATGAAGAAAGTGGGAGGAAACGGGAGAACCCCAAGAAAACCCACGAGCACGGTGTTTGTGCACCACAAAGTTCACTTGGCGGGGGCTGGGATGGAACCCGGGACCCCTAGCACCAGAGGTGAACGCTCTACCACTGAGCCACCGCGCCCCCCATCACTTTAGAACCATAGCACCCCTCACTAGTCAATATTATTTACTGCAGTACTTTAGATTTACATCAATAAAACGTTCTTATATCTAAAACTACATCTACAACCCTTCTACCTTATAATGTCCCCATGGCACGCTATTTATTACTTACTTTAAAACACATCTCCTATCATCTACACAAATTAATGCAAACCTACCTACTTCTCTGCTAAATATATCGTGCCTATAAATTTTAATCAAATTCATCTTATTATTTTAGTCCGTTTGATTGAAGAAACAGTATTTTTATTCGTTAAATGTAAGCTCTTTATATACTACACACTTTTCTTTAGATCTTTGGCTTTCTTACAACATTTTCATTATCGAAATTACCTTGTCTATTACATCAATTTTAGGTGCTTTTAAAGAGTAAGTAAGAGATCCTTGACCTACAATCTCCTGCATAATGGTACCTTTAAGCTCAACCTTCATCTACCAAATATTTTTTTTATCTGGGGTATCTTGTATCTGTCATCCTAATAGTAATCAGTTGTGCTGAAGAAATCAATATAGTTTTTTATATCTACACATCTGTTTGAATATGGTAAATATTGCTATTGGTATCTGTATAATATACATTTTGTTTTGTTTTGATATTTTGGTTTCATCGCATTATAATGGAAGTCATACATTGAATACTTTCATAGCTCTAAGACACCCATTCTTGTATCTGTCATCCTAATAGTAATCAGTTGTGCTGAAGAAATCAATATAGTTTTTTATATCTACACATCTGTTTGAATATGGTAAATATTGCTATTGGTATCTGTATAATATACATTTTGTTTTGTTTTGATATTTTGGTTTCATCGCATTATAATGGAAGTCATACATTGAATACTTTCATAGCTCTAAGACACCTATTCTAACGTATACCTTTTTATTGAAGGTCAATTTTGTTTTATTCATTAATATTGCACATAGATTCTCGATATAAATAATTCTATTTTAAAATTCCGTTTAGCAATTACCTTTCTAATCTTGCTGGGTCACATTCTATTTTTATAGGCTTAAACCTCTTTCTAATATTTTAAATTGTCTTCCCGAATACTTAATTATAGATAAGGTTAAAAAGTGTTGTTCAAAATCATTTGTTGCTTCAGTTCTCATCTGTGTTTTTAAATCTATATGTTTCTTTTGCCAATCAAATTGTTCAATCTCTATTATCCTTTGTATTTTCTTAAGTTTCAACCCAAGTAAAGGATATTGTTTTACGTTTTAATAGTGAACCACATATTTTTTTATCATGTAGGATTATAAACTGCTTTGATTGTTTTGAATCAGGTGGATACATATTTTGAGGAGCTAATGGGTAGTCTTTGTGACAATCATATATTTGCTTGGGATACTCAAGATTTACTTCTAATATATAACCAGTATCGGAATTTTCAGGTATACTTGTGAAATCTATTTCTCTTAACTCGTCTTCACTTAACCATATAAATCCAATATACGGTATGTATTTATTCATAGCCCAGCCGTGAAGGTTATTGGCATCTAAGTATATAATGTAAGACTCTTATTTATTCCCATGGCAATCCTTCATATACATATTGGTTGCTTTTACATATCTTTTGGAACATTGGCTATTTACCTCTAATTTTTTCTCTACCATCAAGATCATATCATAATATCTTAGTAACTCCAGTTTTATATTTCTCATCTTTAACATTGCATTCCCAGCTAAAACGGGGGCTCTCATAGACTATGCTTGATCAAGACCATCAGGTTTAACATATGTTTCACTAAAGTTCTCTAATACATCTGCTGATTACTACACATCAGTTTTTATATATAGGTTATGGTATTGTTCGAGATTATTAAGTTTAAATGTTTCCCATACTTTGTTCGCATGCCTATGTTTCTCATCATATATATCTCTGTTGATAAGATTGTTGAAGAATGCTTCCTTTGGTGGTAAATCTTTCTGTCTAAACGTATTCCAGTCACTAGCATAGTCATACTGGGAAAACACCATTTCTTATTACAAGTTCTAATTGTTATTCATCAGGATAGATGTGTTTTGTGTGACTTATTTGTTTTGTTGCTATGTTTGATGATAATTTGTCTAAACTACCTGTATAAATGAGTCAATTAATATTAATTTGATAGTTTCAACATGTTTATTGAATGATATGTATCATTGTTCGTTATTAGGTATTAAATCTATTTTTATTACATCCTAGCTCTTTTATAAACAAGTCGGAGTCATTTTCGGATAAGTTATGTATAATCAATGGTACAAACTTTTATATTACAATTGAGGAGCTTGTTTCTGAAACCTGTTAACGATATTTTTTTTGGAAAATGAGTTAAACACGCTATTTTCTTCTTCATTGGTTCTAAATATAATGTTCAATATTTTTTTTTACTTCCAAAACACATTTTGCCGTAAAATAGCATGTGAAATCCATCTTTATTTTCAAAAATCTCTATTTCCATTTACTATTTATTTCCAAAACCTACTAATACCAGTTTAATTCCGAAACGAGCTAAAAGAAATACTTCTTGTCGACAACGCTATTGTCTATTTCCAAAACAAGCTAAAATTGTATTTGAGAGAAATAGCGTTTTAATTATGGTGAGTAATTTTAGTTAATTACATTTATACTTAAAATATCTTTGTTCATAGACTGGAAGCACTGAGACTAACAACAACTTGCCCACAGTTTCTTTATTATGCGTCCATGTGTTTCCTTTGTTGAAATTGTGAAACCCGCCAAAGATAGAGACCAGTTTGTTTGTTGGTGTGTTGTCATACATACGTTGTGTGCTCAAGCTAGGTACCCAATTTGAAAAATAATTAATCTATTTCTTAAAAGCTAGTGAGTTGCCAGAATGCCGGACAACAAAGATTTGAAGATACTGAGAAACCTATGAAAATTGCATATAAAATAAGGAAATTCAAAAAGTGCCCAGGAATTGGAAGAGAGTTCAGGATAATGAAAGAGAACGCAACTCTAATGACATAGGTTATCACATTATATGCATCCACAGAGCGATGATAGCCTTTGCTAGATAGGTAAAGTATTATAAAATGATATACAAACATTCCATGATATATTTTGGAGTCTTGGTTGTGCAGTTAAAGAAAGAATGAATTTGAACATGAACATTGTAGTGGAGTCTGTATTTCGAAGAAATGGAAGTGAGTCAATGAAGACCATTCTATGAAGCGACAGTGGTCTACAAACTATAACGTCCCAACAAGTAGTGGTACATTAAAATATGCAAAGAATTATTTATGTGTATTCTCAGTGTTGGAAGAGTAAAAATTGAAAAGGCTGCTAGAGACATAATCCTATTTGTTGAGAGTATCAGAGACAAGATGTGGGACTATATACAGTGAAGTAAAAAGCTTTTTAAATGAAGAGATCTATCACATATTAAATCAGTCAAATGCAAAGAAAAACACTATAGTACAAACAACGTCCCTGGTTGGTGTTATTTATCAATTAATTGACTGTAAAAGATGAAGATCCTTTTTAAACTTTGTCCTACATCACAATGTAACTTCTTTAAAAATACAGTATAGTTCAAAGAAATATTTGAAATTTATTTTTCGAAAGTAGAGCCTTTGTTTGCTAAAAGCTTTGCAGTGAAAAAAAATTGATTTTGCTATATAAAATGGATTATACCCTAACAGGTAAGATGTTCTATTTCTATGATAACAATATTTCACTGTTATTAACAATTCATTAATGTAGCACGACAGTCTTATCTTCCTTTTAATGTAAATTGTATTGTTTTTTAATATAATTATCTCCAAACAAATTCTAAAATTGTTATATTTATTTCGAAAAAATGCTAAAGAACATTAATTATTTCCAAAACATGTTATGCCGAATTAAGAACATAAAAATACATATATTAATGAGTACATATGTGCTTCAAAATAGCAATACTAACAAACAATGTTGCCTGCAATAAAGAAATCCAAAGATTTTAATAGTTTTTGTGCTTAGCAAAGAGCACGGGGAATTTACGGCCTCCTTCAAAATCGCAATGAATGGAAATAGCAGGTTATGAAAATAAGCTTCCCAATTGTTACATAATAGACCTAGAAACTCTCCAGTTATATGACCACGATGTTTAACTTTATGATTATCTGTAGTAAATTCTACTTTACAGTAAGAGCAGGATTCATATTCGTTAGCTCTTCTGTGTGTTCACGTATTAAAGGTAACTCGTTATTTTGTCTATATATGTTTGATATTTTTTTGGCTTATTTCTTTAACATTCTTATGAACTTGTAAGCCTCTATGCACAACTCGATCGCTTTTACTTCTATCACTTTGTACAATATAGTTAGAGAACGGAGATGGCTCATGCTGTTTATATTTTTTCGAATATGATTCGTTTTCTGGATAGCATTTTTTACATCCCATAACGTTATGTAGTAAGCATTAAAAATGAGCGTAAATCACAAATGGTATTGTTTCAGCGCATATTGATATTTTGAAATTCAACATATGTATCTTCTTATGGTATTTCTAGTTTAACAATTTCGTGTGTAGAACAATCTCTGATATGTTCAACTTATGCTTCTTTTGAGTAAAAGTATAACGAGCATCTATCACATAAGTATCTTCAAACTCTCCATTTAGTTATTTGACTACTAACTAATCTACTTAAGTCTTTAATCCAACAATAGTGTTCTTTAGTTTCTTCTTATACATATATTCACATGAGTATAATTTTTGTTTTGAGTATAATATAAAACGGACCCCATATATTTTTCAATATATATAAACGTTAAAGGATATATCAAATTTTCGTATCTTGTTTCAAATTTAGGAATGACACTTACGTTTACAGGATAATCAATATATTTTGATTTTTTTTTGATATTTCTTGATTTTTTGATAGTCGTTGTGGATGTTCTTCAACAGAATGCAATGCAGTAGCAATGGAATATAAGAAAGAATTTTCATCTTTGTTCTATTAATAGCAGCTTGTTTCCTTTAATTTCATTTTGTAGTCGGAATACTAAAATGGGGGTCGTGATAGGGATTAGTTTGAGAACCACTACATTAGAGGAATGTCTGAAATTGGGAGCAAAGTAATATATATGTGTACATGATATCTAGAACTTGGATATTTTAAATATGAACGTGGGACACAAAGCTCCTTTAAAACTAAATAGAGTTTTCTTTTTGCAGAATATGAAAATAAGGGGAATGTGATTTAATATGGAAATTTAGGAAATATGAGACTTGGTTCCACTTACTTGAATTATAAAACAGCGGAGGCGAGCATCCACATTTCTCAATTGCTGCTTTATATTCGCAACTCCACTGGCAAGACACGCGAGTGTAGATAGTGCTTGTGCACAATTTCTTCTCATCTGTGAATAAGCAGTTCCTTTGTTTAGCAGTCAATGTTCTTAAACCTGGAGAGCTTACTATTTGAGAAGGAAGGACGAAATATGCTATACCGTTATATTTCTTCCTTGGTATATATCTAAAACTGTTAATTAGCTGCTGCGGATATTCATATGGCGAACTCAGAAATACCTGCAAATTAGGTACGTTGAACAATTAATAAATAAAAGTATTAATCATTAAATAAGTGAAGTACATAGTACAAATGTATTTACATGTTATTTCGTTAACATAATTTCGATATCCAAATAGAATATAATAATTCATAAAAATTCTATTCTGTATTTTTATTTATACCTACCCCCAGATATATATATATATAACGTCTAGGAGAGTATAACATAATATAATGGTTTTAGTAAGAATTTCGTTATGGGGAGGGCAATTTGATTGACAACATCTTATTATTTTCATACCGTTACGGAGAGCGAAAGATGGAAGGAGAACAAGTGGTAGGCAGAAGAAGAACAAAACAGATTGATGATTTTAAATCTAAAAGGAAATATGATAAGTTATACGAGGCTGTTAAAAAGAATAAACATTCAAAAAATCCTCCACAGATCCGAACTTAAGGGGAAAAATCATTAACCTCAGGATCTCCTAACAGGCAGAATGAATAATATATATATGTGTATTACGTACATTATATATATATATATATATATATATATATATATATATATATATATTCTAGGAACTGGAACAAATTGCATTCACCCTTCCAACTTACACATACAAAGTCGTTCAAGGTTGACGGGAATTTCGTACGTAAATAGTCAATGAATAGCAGGATCATGGTGCAATTTGCGGGTGATGTAATGTATTTCTTTTCGAGTAATTAGCGTACGGCATGACATATTTAGCGCATGCGCAGCAGTTGCAGCTAACATGGTGGCAAGCAGTGTGGCTGTGGATGTGGAGCAGCCGTGTGAAATCAAGTTAACCACCTGAGAAATTCAGATGATTATACGCAGTGTATGGCGAATAAATGATGATACGGAGAACAGACTACGAAGTTTGTGAACCTTTTCGCGAAGGCCGGGAGCTGGTGACAAATGACTCGCATGGTAACTTTCGCCCGACTGCAGTTACATCAGTGAATATCGCACATGTTAAGCAAATGATTCTTAAAAACCGGTGAGTAATAATGCGGGATATTACTAGCGAGTTGAATATCAGTGTCGGGAATGTTGAGACAATCATTTACTACCACTTACACTTACGCAAAATCTGTGCAAGGTGGGTTACCCAGCTGACATTTGGTCACAACTGGAAACGCATGATGGTTTGTGCACAGCTTCTAAATCGGTTTAGGGGCGAAGATGAATTGTTGCAATCCATCATCACGTGTGATGGAACATGGTTCCACAATTCAACTCCAGAGACCAAAAGAAGCAGCATGGAGTTCTGGCATTAAGACTCCTCCCCAAAGTAAAACGCAGCCGTCCGCTCCAAAGATCATGGCAAGTGTATTCTGGGACAGGAAGGGCGTCACACATGTGCATTTTCTGTACAAAGATATCACAAGTAATGCCCAGTATTACCTGTTATTGTTGAGTGGTCCTGTGCGAAAGTGCATTCGCAAGAAACTACTGGGGATGTTGTCTGGAAATATCAATCTTCTCCATAACAATGCCTGCCCTCACATGGCAAATGTGACAAGGACAACTCTGGTCGAAATGCACTGGAAGTTTCTGTTCTATCCCCTTAAAATCCAGTTTAGCCCCCAGCGATTATCATTTCTTTTCATCCCTTAAAGACGACCTGGAACGGAAGACTCATGACAGATGAAGCACTGCGGAATGATGTCCTCCAGAGGCTACAACAGCCACAAGTTCTTCCTATGCCAAAATAATCAGGGAGCTGCCACAACGATGGCAACGCTGCCTCGTCGCGCACAGATAACACTTTGAGGTGTTAACATAGTTTGGTGCTCCTTGTGCTATCTGTATCCTCTGAAGAAATAAAAGTCCCGGTCATCTTTGAACAACCCTTGTACCTCAATATATTAGACAACTAACTTTGTGTTGATGTTGGCTAGGTTGAGAACCAGGAAAGAAGATTCTACTAGTGATTTTCGTCGTCAAAATATGTTCGTGAAACTACCTGCAAAACAGTAGACTAAAATCCGTGCCTCTGCAACCATTAAGCAATCTGGAACAACACATTTTTGATATGTATTGGGCGACTGATATGACACAGTTAAAGTAATCTTATTAATCCTCAGATATACCAAGGAAAATCAATGTAGTTGACACTATAATTTTGTTTCACAGCATATAATATTTTTTATAAAATCTTTGAATGTTTTATATTATTCGTTTCAAAATTATCCTCACGTTTATTAATTTTAAGTTTTACTACATGTATGAAACCTTATGAGAAAAATTCATGTCGTCCTTAAAAAACAATTTGACTCAAATCTTTGCATTAGAAAATTTTCTTCTATGCTTAAAATAATCGTATTCTTCATTATTTTCCAAAAATAAATATCATTATTATGTATATAACACATGAACTGACATAAATTAAAGGGGTACTTCCGATTGACACAGGAAGTTGAAATTTGGCATTGCTTTAGCTTGCCGGGAGAAACCAAGAGGAAAATTACCAAAAATTTATATTTTTAATTTGTAGGGGGTCTAAAAGAGGATAAATAATTTTACATGCTATTTAAAAAGGCCTTTCTTGGACATGCTTTAGGTACTTGGAATTAGAATAGAAACTTTAAATTTGAAATGCCTGTACGTTATTGTTATTGTTACGTAAGTAAATCAGTAAAAATAAAAATTCCAAGTGTAGAGCGGTTTATGGGGAATTAAAAAAATCTTACACATGTTATTTCTATAGGACGTCTTTTACACCTCAAAATACTTAGGAGCTCTTGGTAGGATTAGAACGATGAAATTTTTCGTGATTTTAACCTTCCGTGACTAACTGACAGGAAAATTAGTGCTTTGGGGAAGCTTTTTGTTGAAAATTGAAACAAGTTAAGTATAAAAAGTTAAGGTAGCTTCACAATGGTTTCCACTTAACTCATTTTCCTGTAATTTGGCACATTATATATTAAACCGAAAATAAATCTGCACGTATTTTTTTCCTTCGAGAAATGGGTTAAGAGGGGCAAAGGCCCCCTTTCGAAAATTGGCCCTCTTGATTAAAATGGGCACATTAAAGAAACGAAACTCTGTCAATGTAAAGATGACTTAAAGTAGGAAATACGGGGTTTGTCGTTTTTGCGAGTAAAGATATTCAGGGGCAATGGCTCCCTTCGAATGACAAACAACCCGGATAATCTTTACGGACATTTGATTTCGGTAGAATTGCTTCATGATTGAGTGATGTTTTGTTATTTTGAGTTACTTTCATTCGGGTTCCGTCTTCGAAAATATGTCTTTATTTCAGAAACATGAGACCTTCTGTATGACTCTTGGTTCATTAGATAGTAAAAGGGTATTAGGTGTAATTAATTTCCTATTCGCAAAGGGTCCGATCCAATTGCCACTGAGTGACTTAGATATAATTTCTCTTATGGACGGTTTTACATGAGTTCTAATTAAAACTCTGTCATTAATTTGGACCACAACTGGTCGCCTACGTTGTATCATACCTTTTATCTTATTACAAGCCTTTTCTATTTTGGATGAGACATTCTGCCATATCTGTTTACCTGGTTTAATCTGAAGATCAAGATCTGAAATATTTCAATGGTTTTCTAATGGTGTAAAATTTGGACGTCCATAAGAAAGTTTCATCGGAACAGCTTTCAGGCCTGAATGTTCGCAGCTGTTCAAAGAATATTGAAGTTCTGGAATAAGATTTGACCATTGTGTTTGTTTATTTCAGCAATAATCTTTCATCGCTGATTTTAGAATTTTATGAATCTTTTCGCTGGATTCGCCTCTGGTTGGTATCTCCAATTCTTATTTGTTTAATACCCAATCCAAAGATAAATTTAGAAAAATAATCCGATATAAAAGCCGATGCGTTATCAGTTACTAGAATCTCCGGATAACTCAAACTACTCAAAAATCCTATAAATATCTTAGCTAAGAAGATAGAAGTAATTTTCTTAATTTTCTCAAGGGCTACGAACGGGCTTGCATAATCGACTCCGATTAAAACAAATTTGTAGCCTTGTGAAGATGGCAGTGGGCGAATAATATCATAAGCCCGACAAGAGTTTATTCTCATTGCTACTTTTGATTTAGGGACACATCTTCTTTTGTTTCGATTGTTTAATCCGCTGACAAAAATCACACGTTCCTACATATTCCTTAATATCATTCGCGACATTATTCCACGTAAATCATTTCATGATTTTTCTCAAGGTCCGAAAAGATCCAGAATGAGAGCTTGTTAGTCGATCATCATGAAAATATTCAATAATAATACGTTGTATTCCTTTGGAATAACTGTCTTGAACGGATATACAACAGAATTGGTCACCTTCATCAACATCTTATTATTCAAAGAATAACCTGTTACTTGTTCACCGCCTTCTAAACTTTCTATTATTCTTAATAATTCAGGATCTTCCTTTTCTAAAACATACATTGGTTCCCTAACTAATGGCAAACGCAAAGTATTTGCTATTTCCATATTATTCTTAAATGAAGGCAAATCAATAAGACTGTCGCAAATATTGTACTCAAAATGATCATGCATTCTTGTTAAAAAAATCGGCTACAATATTATCCCCTGATCGAATATGGTGAATAACAAAATTAAATTGACACAAGATCTCTGCGAAAGGGCTATATTTTAACAGTCTCTGATTTTCGAAGATCCAACTCAATGCTTTGTTATCAGTATGTATGTCAAATTCCGAAACCAGATAATGTTTATATCGTTAAACAGTTTTCACGACTATGGTAAACTCAATCTCATAAATGCTTCTATGTTTATCCGCCTCACTGGGTATCTTACTATAAAAAGCTACAGGGACTGCTATACCTTTATCGTTTCTCTGCGCAAGGACTCCTCTAATCGCACATCCTCCCCAGTGGGCGTGGACTATGAATTTTTTATTTAAATCTTGTGTTTTGACTGCATTTTTAATTAACAGATCTTTCAAACTATCCAGAATCTTTTGTTCCTCACTTGTCCAAGTAAATTTATGTTAACCGACCTAAGTTCACTTAAAGGACACATAATGTCCTTCAATTGAGGAACAAATTTCGAATAGTATGAAAAGAGTAGTAGTATCTTCATTAAACTCTTTCTGTTCCTGGGTGGTGGTGTATTTCTTATAGCAGACTTTCTAAAAGGATCTATTTCCATAGTGTTATCGTCTATAATATAACCTAGATACTTAATTTTCCTATACAGAATAAACTCTTCTGTGCAGAAATTGTCATATTTACAGAAACGATGAAGTACTTTTATCATTAATTTCTTGTGTTTATCTGTAGTTTTGGTAGCTAAAAGTACATGCGTACACCCTCACTTACCAAATCTCTGAGAATCTCTTACATTGCTCTGGCGAATATGTTACCTCCTGTTTTAATTCTGAACGGAATTAGAGTAAACTCATAATTACCTTTTTGTGTTACTATGGTAGTTATTTCTCTAGAGACTTCATGGAGATAGATTTGTAGATAGAATTCTTAAGATCTAATCTGTAATAAACTGTATTACTCGCCAAGGCAGTCAAACACTCCTCGATATTAGGTGAAGGATATACGTCAAGGACAATTAATGAATTAGCCTTACAGAAATTCCCGACAAGACACTGTGTACTATCTTTAATTTTCACAAGGGAACACGCACTGTCATAATTAGAGTGATCGACTTCCACTAAAATCCCATGGCCCATAAATTCCTTAATTTGGAAATCAAATATTTGTTCCTTTGTCGAGGTATTGGAAATGATGATTCTCTAAAAGGTTTTTGTTCTTGTAAATATAATCGACCAACAAAATCTTTAATACACCCTACTCTTTTATTTATTAGATCACTATAAGATGTTTTAACCTCAGATACTAATCTTTCAATATCCAAACTCTTATATTTCCATATCTTAAGTTTAACCTCCTCTTTAGTGGGTTTATTTACCTGTGTGCTTAATTCAAATTGGTTCCTCCCCTTGTGTGTTAAGTCCACATCCAAATATTTTTTATTTCGATGTAAAAATTTATAAAAGTTACTAATTTGTTCTTGAGCAACGATAGAAGCTTGTGAGTCACTCTCTACATTATTATCATTGTAAACCGTAAGAAAGTCTATCTCAATTAAAGGATTCTTCTTAGATATCATCTGGTTACAAGTGAGACGTTCATTCTTCTTTTCTACTTTCCCTTTCTTCCTTATCTTCTTTTTGATTTTCTTCTGATCGACATAAGTCATTCTCGTCGTTTTCACGAAAATTTATATTCTTAATAGCTGACAAAACATTTTGGAGTGCCTTGTCCGTAACTCCTTGATTGACATTCACTTACCCACTGGTTTCCGCTTGATCTTCCATCCCATCTGGTACTACTGAAGCAAATCCATAATACGACGCGTTCGTTGAAATGTGACAAACACCTACTTCAAGCCAATAATTTTATGAATTTCGATCCCGTGCAGAGTTCTCTTCCATATTACGCACCAGATCTTTCAAACTAGAATCACTTGGAGCACTAATATGCAATAATTTCCTTTCAACGTCTTCTAAACTTATTTCGAGTTTCACATCAATATTTTGAAAACGACTCAATTTCCTCTCAGAACGAATATGTAACCAAACCACATGGTCTTCACCGCCATAATATACACTTGGATGTGAGTATAAGAGATAAGCATCACTCGTCGTTACATGTCCATCATCATTTTGACGATCCCCATTATCTTCAATAGTGAAAATCGTCTATCTGAACACTGGCCATCACGATCACAAGATGGTAATCTTTAAACATTTTCGATTTAGGTTTTGCGTAATTTCATAAGATGTTTTTGATTTATCTCCTCGAAAGTGGTCTATCACATCTCCTGATTTAAATCCAGATTGCGGATACTGATGGTCAATCCGATTGTCAGATTTAACATCCAATGAAGATTGTTTTTGTTGGGCCTTAAGTTTTCGGAATTACAATTTGATTAATTTTGCCTTGACTGGTCTCCCCTATCTCCAGATCTAAATCCTGTATTATTACCATTCACACGAATAATTTATTTAAAATTTAATCGAATTCGCTTATTGTCATTTTTAAGCAGTAAGCATTCGATATATAGTCTATGGTAAATTGCGTTCCACGTAAGAATAGTGTTCCCAATATACAATCACATGTTAAAGCATTCACCACTTTATATTTATTTTTTTTTTCAAAATGTCCGGAAAAATTAAGTAATAAAATAATTTCAGCATTTGTTGTAAATTTTAAACCAGATGCTCCATCTACAGTTCCTTTAGGAACTTTTCTGATGTACTGCTGTGCATCACACTTTTTTCACCAACCTATATGTTGTTAAATTGAAAGGTGATCCGTTATCCAGGCAACAATCAAATCTCTTTCCAATTATTATTCCGTCAATAAAAAAGCTACGGTATCATTTTGCTTATGAGGAATAATCTCTCAACCTGGAAAACCCAGTACACTAGACTCAATTATTTGCCTCTGAGGTTATAAAATTTGTTTCTCTGACTCCAAATTATCGTTATCCAAAAATATATTATGCCCTGTAAACTTCCTATTATCTAAATTCCGAGATGACCTAGGAATATTCTTTGGTTGACTTTTACTAGATGTCATTCTTCTATTAAAGTCTAGTGGACTACGTTATCTTAACACAAACTTCTCACAGATTTCGATTAATACAGTTCATCTTTTATTAATTTAATTATCCAACGTACTAAAGCAAATGATTGGATTCATGCCGTTTAAAATGAAGTCAACTATTTCGCCTTCAGATCTAGCAAACCGTAAACCTTAAATGAATATATAATTGACCTAACGTAGTGGTCCACTAATTCCGAAATACCTTGCCTACGAAATAGTTTTCCGATATTAAAGTATGGTTACAAACAGGAGTCATAAATAATGAGATAAACCTCTTACAAATTTGACCCCATGGTAAAAAATTATGTAGGGAACACTTTATTTCTTTCAAACAAGTCCATCACATTTCGATGTAAGGGCAGTCAGAATCATTTGTATTGAATAACTCGTAGAATTCAATAACTCTTCAATTCTATAGAAAACGACAAATGTCTGCAAACTATCTTCACCATTATTTTTTTAATATCACGGAACCTTTTCTCAAGATATAGACTAGTTTTATTAAACGTAAATTTTCTTTCAGTACCTTGATATGAATCTTGCTTAGAAGACCCCCGCTTCATTTGAGTGTAGATTATTAGCTTGAGAAAACTAAAAATTATTACCCTCGGGAAATCTGGATGTTAAAGGTTGTTAAACGGTTAAAGAATGCAGGGCAAGTAGCAATATCTTTGGGCGTCGAATTCCTGATCTGTGTCACTCTTTGATAATAATTACGCATATGTCCTATTCGAATCTTGAGCCTGACTTCTCGTGTTATTCTGGTTTGGCATTTCAAGTTCAACGCGCCTAGAAATCGAATTAACATTATTAACAGAAGAAACATTAACATTCCGATTTGCCCTTGACAAACTAGAACTCCCTGTATTACGGTCACTAAGATTTAGACTAACAATATTAATCCTAGAATATTTATCAAACTCCCCTTACATGTGATGGACGTGTAAGAGACATCAAAATTTCTATTAGCGTAAAAGCCAGTAAAATAAACCGTTACGTACTCCAAAAATTCAAAATTACTATTATCGAGAAAACCAGTAAAATCAACCGTTACGTATTCCAAAAGTTATTCAGTAATATCGATTACACAATCATTTAACTGTGGAGAACACAATTAAAAATATAAATAATAACTTATACATAAAGGCTAATATAGATAAATAACACTAGTGAACAAGATTTTGGCACAAAAAGGAAAGTATCTCATTCTAATAGAACCTTTCACGTAGAATTCCAATCTGTAATCAGTTTTTCTCCATCACCCCCAGTTTCCCGCAACAGATAGATTTTCGGAAAATTTCCCCTCGAATTTCCCTTTCTTTTACAATTTTTGTATCTGTAGCTCGGGTACCCTTAGGTATATAAACACAAATTCTATTGTATCTTAGCTTAATTTATACTTCGTCTGCCTCTAAGTTTCATAAGCATCCCATTATCAGAGAAGTGAACATATTTATATAAAAATATGGTATGTGTACTGTTCATTTTACCATATTCATTAGTGTAGATAACATCACATATAACTTCCACAAAAATTACAATATAAGCACGGTTTATACCTCATTGGACTCCAATAAAACATATTTTCAATGATGAGTACACCAAGTGGCCATTTTTGTATAAGGGAATTTCTTAAGGAATTTTCTTGGAAATTCCATCCAAAAAGTACTTTATAAGATATTTTGCTCAACTTTGTTATTTGTATATAGTGACGCAGAAACCGGAACTACACTAAAATATAGTTTTGTGTCTACTTAATAAATAACGTTAATTTCATATGAATCGCATTATTGTTTCTAGAGATTTAAACTATTGTGTCTATTTATAGGTAATAAAGAATATACTATGCAAGATTTTTACCGAACACAAGAATCTAATGTTGACATATTATTGTCTGCATATAGTTGAATACTCAAATACACGCATTCTTTCTGTGGAAAATAAGTAACTTCTTAATATTTTGATCTGGCAACAATGCATAAAAAATTGATGACTCACGTAGCCTGATGACTGTTAGTATCGTTGAGTGACGGCTCAAGCTGGACGTTTTTTAGATGTGTCCGAGTGTAAGTTGAAGTGTTGAGGCATTGTGGAGTTCCAATAGATTGTGTTGTCTGGTGATGCACTGAGTTAGATTACGTTTGCGCTGCTTCATGATTGATGGAGTGTAAATTCGTGTATGTGTGTGACATCTTACAGGATACAAGATGCCTGGAAAGTGTGTAAATTACTCGGAAATTTTCTGTTATGTATGTGGGATCTGATATTCGAATCGCAACGTCGATGCTTTACTCCACTTGTGTTGAAGTGTTATCAGTTATATTTTGGTTCTTGTGTAGGGGACCAAGATAAATTTTTGCCTCCTCCTACATTTGTTGTACTTGTGTGAAACGTCTAACTGGGTGGGCAAATGGTGAACGAAACATGAACTTCGCAGTACCGATATCTGGAGGAACCAAAAGATAATTTTTCAGACTGCTACTTTTGTATGACAGATAAAAGAAATCACCAGTAAATCTAAGCATACAGTACAGTACCTAATTTACCATCAGCAGTTCCACACAGTGCACAATCACATATAGCAGTACCTCCTGCTCGTATTAAGGTAAGTGAGGATTACGTACTTGAGGCAACTACTGAAGTTCCAAATGGAGATAATCCTACTTATGTAGGATCCCCATCTGATAACTCGGGGTGAATGAAATGACCTCGTATGGGATATAAAACTCTCTAAGATACAGGAAGAACTTCATGTTTCCAGACTTAAAGGCTGGAATCTGCTCCATCATGACACTAAATTGTGTACTTTTCGAAATGGTCATGCAGAGATTCAAAACTACTATTCTCAAGAAAATGTTTTAGTGTATTTTAGTAATGTATGTGCTCTGATGGATACACTTGGACATGCACATATAAGTAAAGAGTGGAGATTGTTTAGTGACTCTTCCAAAACAAGTTTGTAGGCTGTCCTTTTGCACAATGGCAACAAATTTCTTCAGTGCCTTTGACTTATGCAACTAATATGAAGGAAAAGTATGAAAACATCAAAATAGTGTTAGAAAGAAATCAGTATGAGAAATAAAGTGGACCGTTTGCTGTGATTGAAAACTTATTTCTTTGTTAATGGGTTCACACCTTGGTTATACGAAATATTGTTGTTTCCTCTGCGAATGGAACAGCAGGAACAAAGCGGAACGTTACATCAAGAAGGAATGGCAAAAGCGTGTATTAACTCCTGCACAGAAGAATGTTGTTTATTCCTCACTGGTGAGCCCTGATAAGATAATTCTACGTTCTCTTCACATAAAGTTGGGGCTCTTCAAAATCTTTGTTAAAGCAATGGACAAAAATAATGCAGGATTTTGTTACTTCAAGGAAATATTTCCTCGGGTTAGTGACGCTAAAATCAAGGAAGGGATTTTTGTAAGCCTACTAGTAAGATGTTTGATTCCTAACATAAAATTAAGGATCTCTTAACTCCGGTTCAGAAAGCAGCTTGGTGTTCATTTAAATGTTTAACACAGAATTTTTTTTTTTTTAGGAAAGGAGAAAGCTTTAAATAACCGTGAAATTGTGAGTGATTTCCTGCAATCATTCAAAGAGATGGGTTTCAACATACACCGTAAAATTAACTTTCTAAACTCTTACCTAGATTTCTTTCCTGAAAAAACCTCTGGTGCTAGAGGTCTCGGGTTCAAACCCTGCTCCCGCCAAGTGAACTTTGTGGTCGACAATCACAGTGTGCGTGGGTTTTCTAGGAGTTCTCCTTGTTTCCTCCCACTTTCTTCATTTCATTCATTATTCATCATCACCGTCTGCTTTAGCCTAACCGGCAAAACTGTGGTATGTAAATCTCAAATATTACATTTTATTTTCTTTCCTGAAAACCTTGGTGCTGTTAGTGATGAGCATGGGGAACGTTCTCATCAACACATTTCCTCTATGGAGAAGAGATATCAGGGACAGTGGAGTTCACAAATGCTATATGATAATTGTTGGACACTGAAAAGTGATGTACTGGAAGGCAAACTCTAAAGAAATTCGACAATTAAAACATTTTAGTTAAGGCAAGTAAGTGTTCATTTATTAAGGAGATTCCCTCAAACAAGAAATGGTGACCCGGTGTATACATTATTGAAAAAGTATTTATTCCAAATCCAATCAGGTACAAACCGTGCTCACATAGTAATTTTCGTGGAAGTTATATGTGATTTTATCTGCACTAATGAATATGGTAAAATGAGCGGTACACTTCTCTAGAAAGAATAATGCGATTCTCATGAAACTTAGAGAGCTTACTAAGTATAAATCAGGTTAACACATAATATAATTTGTGTGTTTATATATCTAAGGGTACCCGAGCTACAGGTATGAAAATAGTAGAAAAAGGGAAATTCGAGGGGAAATTTCCCTAAAATCCCTCGGTCACGGGGAAACGGATGGTGATGGAGAAAAACGAATTGCAGATTCGAATTCTACGTTTAAAGTTCTATTAGCAACAGGTATTTCCTTTCGTGTGCCTGAGAAGAAGTATTTTTGTGGACTAGTGTAATATAACAACTACAAAATAATCAAGGTACCATAACACTATAGAGATAGCAACACTGCACTAACAACATTACTCAATAGCAACTGCAAAAAGACAACTACGGCAGCGCTCCAATTCTTTTCCTTCCTAAGCAAAAAATTCTTATAAATAGGAACGGGGCAAATTAGATTTGAAACCTTATATATAAATATCATGTAAATAATGTAATAATAATTACTATAATCATAATATTTTAAGTTTCTGGTTATCAATACCGTAAACAAAATGTTTATTAGCCAATAATAATATTCAATCAACATTCAAGTCCACAAGTAAACTTAACCTTATTAAGGTGTAAAAACTATGCGAGTGAGTGTACAAAGTAATTTTTATAAAGGACTGAAAAAAATATTGCACGCTATTTCTAAAAAAACCCGTATTCTTATTCACTGAATGAATCAGTGGAATTACTCTCTGAAGGAGCCGGAGTTACGTACGGCAAAAACTTATAACGCGCCCGTAAAGAATCCGGCCAGTTAAAAAAAGAAAAAGAAAACAACAAGCCTTCATCAATAGGGCTCTTGGAGTGCGGGAAGTATGGAGACCCTTGTGTAAGATATCTCAGCTCAATCCTCCAATAACCCTTACCTTTTATTGGCTCGAACAGTGTCAAATTCCACTGGCCTTCGATTGAATGAATTATACAGGGTGCGGCACATAAAATCGGTCCGTCATAATATTCTGGTATATTGTGTTTTTGGCAACACTTAAATAATCTACCTTCCTACCAAGAGATGGCGTGTCGAGATCGGGTCGACTTACGTGATCTGCAGCAGTCACGTGCAGCCGCAGCCAGTGAAACTTTTCGAAACCAGTTGAGAAAAAGGCCTCGTTGTGTTAAGCCGGGTGAGTGTCAGTGTGTGATAATGCCGTATTCGATACCCGAGCGTGTTGCCATTCTTGAAGGGTTCATTCTCACTGGATCTTTTGTGAAAAAAAATAAGAATTTCTTTCGGGAGAAATTTCCAGGACGTTCTGTGCCAGCAAAAAGCACCATTCAGGAATTGATTGGAAAATGGCGGCGTACAGGATCGGTTCAAAATGCTCCCAGGAACAGATGACCATCTGTCTGCACTCCTGAATTAAAGATGCAGGTGGAGGAGATAATGACAAGAAGTCCTCGAAAGTCAACCAGGAGATTGAGTCAACAGGTACATGCGAGTGAGAGAAGTTGCAGACGTGTTTTAAGGGACTGAAGTTAAAACCGTACCGGATAGGTGTTGTGCACGAACTGAAGGAGCCTGACCTGCAGAAGAGGGTGCATTTCTGTTCATGGCAGTTGAGCAATGTTGCCAGTGGTTTCTTGGATCCACTAATGCTCATCATGAGTGACAAGGCGTGGTTTCACCTGTCTGGGTACGTAAATTCCCAAAACAACCGGTATTGGTCGACAGAAAATCCACACGCAATCCACCAGGTACCCTTGCATGATGAGAAGATTGGTGTTTGGTGTGCCATTTCCGCCACACGCGTTATTGGGCCCATATTCTTTGAGACGACAGTGAACAGTGACGTGTATATGGGAGTCCTGGAGGAGTTTTATACACACTTGACAGAAGAGGAGCGTCAGTTATGTTACTTTCAGCAGGACGGTGCAACATGCCACACATCAGCTGCATCATTGTCCCTTGTGCATGAGATGTTTACACCAGAGAGGACAATCAGCAAAGGCTTGTGGCCTCCTCGGTCACCAGACTTGTCAACGTGTGTCTTTTACTTATGGGGAGTGTTAAAGGGAAGAGTATACGAAACAAATCCACACACAATTGAAGAAATCAAGACCAGGATCCAGGATGTCACCAATAGTATTACAACACAAGAACTGACAAGGGTATATATGAATCTCCTCAATCGTGCTCACATGTGTGTTGAAGTGGGCGGAGGACACTTTCAGCACCTGCTGTGAAGGTGAGTAGTCATAACCAATACATTACATTTCATTTATGTGTTGTAGTTAATCATATTCAATACATTACATTTCATTTTATGTGTTCACTTTACGGCCGGTTTTACGTGCCGTACCCTGTACTTTCATAGCTGAAATAAAATAACATATACACACATGCATATAATATGAGAAATAAACACTCAAGATTTCTTCTTTATAAGTTTTATTAAACTCTAAAAAAGAATAACAAGCAATAATTCATTGTGAGTAATAATAAATATAATAATTTACTGTCGTATCTGAATGCGACGTGAACCTTCAAAATTGCACTTCTCAAACATTTTTCTTTTTTGTATTTTTAAATAATTAAAGTATACAATTTCCTACTTATAATTGAACTTTCAATAGTTTCAGAGCTATCTAAGGTCACAGTTTTGTATACAACTTTCAAATGTCACTAATCAAAGAAATCTGGGGGTGTGGAGTCTCCACCTAATCTTAATCTTAATGCAATTTTACCTCTTATTCTTTTTATTCTCTTTAAAAATTTAATGTAGAATTTATTAGTATCAAAAATAGTTCAAACGTTACACGTGCTCCCGCCATGTGCTCACACTAATATTACACTGGGAATGGTCCCGTCAGAGTTCCATTATTAATTTCAGTTTGTTTAAAATTTATCATACAAATATATATTTTAGTATTTCTAGGCAGGAATGATCTCCTCCTTCTTTGACTAATGCAAAAATCGTTCTTAAGGATAAAGCTGAGATTTGGCCAAATACGGCTGAATAATTTAATTGCGGTCTAGATAGTTTTCTTATTTAGCGAACAACGGAAGTCAATACCTTACTATAGTAAACAAACTACAAGACAATCACACATTTAGTAAAAATATTCCCTAACAGTGACAAGGGACACAAGGATACACAGAAATTAAACTGATTCTTACCTTATAATGGTGGTCAAATACCTTTTCTTACCAAACTGCTTCTACTCGTCTCTTTCCTTTGGACTGAATAGTGACCTTCGTTTAACCACTCCATTAACCACAAATAACAATAGAATTCGAAAGACGGCATATATATATCCTTTCAAAAGATGTAATTACGTAATAAGGAAATACGAAATAAAGTGGAGGGATCGATGTTTCATCGATCAATTCACAAATAAGCGATCTGGTAATTGGCGTGATAATCCAAAATCATTCACTTTCTTAAGCCTTTTCTTCATCAGAATCGATTATTCTCGTTAGTATACAACTCAATATCTGGGCACTTAACAACTCCAATTTCCTACCCCACTTTCGGACAGTCGCGAGGATATACCAATTCTTACTTTATATTTTCTTCCGTTATATTTGTAGCAGATAACTATTAATAATTTTCCTCCTTTATACGCACTAAACAAAAGATTAAACGAAATACTAAACACACCGCAAGAACAAACTCGTGATCGTGCAGCGAATCCACGCTTTGTCATGGTCACGCAAGTACCAAGCAGACATCCTCACACCGGGGCAAACCGTACATAACTCATCGGCTAAGAATCCGCTTCGCTCCAAGGAATAAAGAAACAGTGTTGCTGTGTGGAAATCTTATCCACATTTTTACCTTTTCTTACAATCTTTTAATCGTTATGAAATTACTTTTTCCTTCTTTCTCAAATAAATAAATAAATAAATGTTACAACATTCATCTTTTCTCTTTCAATATTAAACAGCATTAGTTGACTTTATAATTATTTTTCTGCTTCTATATTTGTAATAAATGTCATACTGATGATCCTCTTCCAAATCGAAGATTCAGGGGCGGCTTTTGTTACAACATGTGAAAATATTTTACCTGTGTACGGCAAGTGAGAGTGTTGCCAGCTTTTGACAAATTCCTTAAAACAAAATATTTCATTTTCTTCAAATTTTCGTCTTCTTCCTTCTCTAGAAGTTTGATATGAGGGGCACAAACGTTCACACGTTGGAATCGTAGTGCCATAACCTTCAAAACGAGGTATAGTTCATCTCCCTGTGACAATTAAAAGGGGTACTAGGGCCGTCAACGTAAAGGTCTACGATTTTTTTTTTTTGAAATCTCTAGCCGTCCTGTAAAAATGTCGCCCTGTAGTTGCCAAACGGTCAGTGATGGATAGTTGTTTAGAGATGTTTTCTCAAGATCACAATATCTATAACACATCACGGTTTCGTTCATTTTTACCGAAATCCAGAATAACGCTACCTTCCGCTGTTTACAAAAATGTGAGCCTGTAATGCCCAAACGGTCAGTGATTAGTGGTTGTGCCTATCGAGACTCTTTTTACTATCACAATATCTATATAATACCACAGTTTCAGTCATTTTCATCGAAATCCAGAAATCACTATCTTCGGCTGCTCTCAAAAAAGTGGCCCTGCAGTGCCCAAACGGAAAGTGAATGGTAGTTATGTCAGTTAAGAATTTATTTCAGGATCCATATATCAACAACATATCACGGTTTCGGTCATTTGTACTGAAATCCAGAATATCGTAATCTTCAACTGTCTTCCAAAAAGTGGCCCTGTAGTGGCCAACGGTCAGTGATTTTTGGATGTGCCCATTGAGACTTTTTCTCACGTACACAATATCTAAAACATATCCCGATTTCAAGTAATTCCACTGAAATCTAATTTCCGTAAAGATTGTATGGACTCCTTTGTCATTTCAAAGAGAGCCATTGCCCCCTGAAAGGCTTTTCTCGCAAAAACGACAAAACCGAAGTCATCTTTGCATCGACAGAGTTTCGTTTCTTTAATGTGGCCATTTTAATCAAGAGGGCCCATTTTTAAAAGGGGACTTTGCCCCTTCACCTATTTTGCGAAAGAAACAAAAAAATACCTATGTCTATTTATTTTGGGTTTACTATATATGTGGCAAGTTTGAAGAAAATCGGATGAGTGGGAACCGTTGTGAAGCTACCTCCTTTACATTTTAATTTTTTATCTTGACCTGTTTTTGCCCTAAAGTCTTCAATTGCCAAATGTGTATTTTTAAATTTTTAAACTGTCTATGTGAAATGTAGAAATCCCCGTGTTATTTAAATAGGCATTTTCTTGGGAGACAAAATTTTACCCATTGTAGTTGAAATGAAGAGAAAAAAGAAACTTGAAAACTTGAAATGCTGTATAATAGTGGATTTAAGATGTGCAAAGCCATAGTCCGAGGAAAGGCGGAGGGTGGGGGCGAGGCTCCAAGATGGCCATATTTAGGAAATATGAAGAGCAAATGCAGAAATTTCACTGCTGATGGAAAGGCTGAAACGTACGAGATACGAGGTAGTAGTTGAAGCCCCTAGCTAGCAAAATGCTAGTTTACACTTTAAAGCTATCAGGAATATTTTCAGTTACCCTATAATTGGTTTCCTAGATGTTTGAAGAATGCAATCGAAAATACGAGAAGACAATCTAAGAAAGTAAAAACAAGATGTGCAGTGTCTGTTTCATTTTAATATGTGAATACCATTTCATCAGTAGAATGTAAATCAGACACTTCAAATACGACAAATAGTATAAATGTATATCATTGAGTATTTGTGCGCACATAACACCACAAAACATATTTGTGTAATTTAATCTCCAATTAGTAATAGAAGCACATATCCATTAAAAGCATCTACGAGATCAAACGAACACGAGTTCTCTATTGTACCACTTAAGGTATCATTCACTATTCTTTGTCATGCTCTAAGTAAAGGAGAGCTGTAATTTATTGAAGAACATTAAGCAAACGCATAGTGAAGTAGTAATATGGATTACTGTTCCTGGATCACGGATCTTATTTCAATAAGATAGGTAACATGTTTCAGAGAAGCAATACTTGATGAGTTTGTTTTCCATATTGCCACATTCATGTCTACTTACATCTAACGAAACAGAAAGTAATTTTGTGCCTGAGCGTGATAGTAGTGTATAGTTGAATTCCCAACATTTGAAGGTTCACTAAATATCGGTATAAAAGTTAAATTAGTACAATACACATTGGACCGCGGAGAACGTTGCATTTCTTTCAAATAAACCTTTAACCTAAATCCACTATAATTCACGTACATCTGTACAGATGGAAATACATATTCCCCTTGTTCTAATATAGATATTATCTGCGAAAATCACTTGTACTTACGCAGGTGAATACCAACTCATCTTAAAGAAGTTGTGAAGCATGAGGTTTTATTTAATTTCTAAACATGAAGATATGAGAAAATATCACTAGCCAACAGTGAAAATGTAACTGGAATGAAATAAATGTTTGTCGAATATCGACCACAGCTTATAACGAAAACGACAATGAAAAACTCGAATTAGCTCTCGTTTCGAAGTTAAAGGGGGTACATTTATTTATAATTATTGTATTTTATTAGCATTCATTGTCAATTGTTTCCCATTAGGCTTCGAAATCTCGCTGATGGTAGGTAGTGTGATTAAGTTTCCTACAGAAAATAATAATAGCTGTGTTTATTTAGTCCCTATTTTCTTTTAGCCCGGACTCATAGCAACTAGGAGGGAAAGGGAAAGATGGGAGGAGCGACGCATGTTTCATTTAAGCGTAGTTTCAGTCTTACAAATTGTCTTCTGGAAAAAGGTGTTACTAAAGTGTAGTACTAATTGCTGTGATTCGTTATGCGTCGTAAATGCCTAAACAATGCTGAAAAATTTTACTACAGTTTCGAACAGGCTAGATTGAAACCGCAGTTTCGAACAGACCACATTAGAACAGGGTACGAATAACGTCATATATTAGGAAGGCGTACAGATCGTACTTTGGTTCAGAAATCGGGTACTACAACAAGCCCTGGGCTCCTCACGTATGTTGCCATTTTGTGTCTCGAGTCTTCGTTCATGGTTGTATCGTAAAGATCTCCCATGAGTTTTGTCTATACCCATGATCTGGTGAGAACCAGGCACGTAGCTAAGGGGTGCGTCCGCGGTGTCCGGATCCTCCACCCTTCGAGACAAGAAACGAAAAAAAATAAGAAAGGATGAAACAAAAAGAAATGAGAAAAACAAGAATAAGCCTTAAAAATAAAAAAAGCTACAGCAAGCGTTTAGTTACTCTTTCTTATGAGGAACTTTGTGTGGAAGAGATGTTGGAGGGGGTAAGTTAAAAATGGATATTATTGTGACGGAGCATTCCGAATTCCATATAGCTCCATGCCAATCGTATGGACTACAAATGACGATCGATAAACCGGTTCGATCAGATACTCTCAGGTAGAAGTTAAGAAATGACCACAATCACCAACCATATAAGCATGGCAACAAAGATTCCAGTTACACATTTTAAAGAAATTTTGAATTTCGCGGCAACACTAATCTTCTTATAGGATGTCTTTACTGCCGACAAAGATCTCGATGCTGTCCTTGACGGCATTAAACGAAGATAAGAAAGAGAAGAGGAAAGAAGACAGAAGAACAGAGTTTGAATGGCTTCGGAAGACTATATCTCTTTCAATTTTTTTTATATTGTTTTACTCGAGATTTCATCATAGTTTGTTATTAAAATACATACTAATATATCCTCATTTTATTGTTCTAAAAAAACAATATGGGTATATTGCCAGTAAAATAGTTTAGATGGATCGAGACCGTGGTTTTTGTGTAAGCACAGTATTTCATACCCCCCTTGCGAAATCCTAGCTACACGAACCAATATATGTTGCCAGTAAAATAGTATAAAATGATCGAGCCCCTGGTGTGTTAACCACACTATTTCATCACGGACCCACCCTATTACTAAATTCTGGCTACTTGCCTCCGAGGACCATCAACCCATGTGAATGATTGTTACTTTTGTACGAAAACTCCGTGAACACATGTTATTTCCAAGAAGAGAAGTCTTCCTTGACATATCCTAACGTACTGTCGGCCATGTGACCAGTGCCTCGCGCATTTGGACTGCCTGTTTCTGTCCCACCTGCCTTTCTTCAATTTCAACAAACATTCTAGAAAATAAGAGGGCAGAGAACTGTAAGGAACATGTGGCAAATTTTCTGTACAGCTACGATAGATGGGAACGCAACAAGTCCTGAAAGTTACATTTCTTAGATTCCCACTCGGACTTCTTTCCTGGCAACTATGGTGCTGCAAGCGAAGAGCACGAGGAATGATTCCACCAGCAAATTTCGGATATGGTAAGATACCAGGGAAAGAGGAGTGCATCAATGTTAGCTGATTACTCCTGGACACTAATGAGGGAATCACAAGCATAAAACTACGAACGCTAGGCAAGGTGGTTCAGTATTAATGACCTTTCTCTGAGATATAACAAGGTAAATACATGCATAATCTTAGTAAAGTTATCGTAACTTCAAAACGAGAGCTAATCTTGCATTTCTATTAATATTTTCATTATCATCAATCCCGAAAACATAAAGATTAGCTGTTTTCATGCCAGTTACAGAAGAAAGTGGAATTTTGTCAACTACTGTAATTGGAGTGTCCCAAGTAGCATACCCACGTACACTGTACGTATTATTAAGGGGTCGTTTGTGAAAATGACGTGGTGCAAGATATTCTGACGTTATTTGTACGCACCGAATATGGCTGAAGAAAGACGTTAACCATGAGACAAAAAATGGACGTACCTGTTACGAACAATAATAGTGACAAAAAACGTCAAAAGTTGGACCAAAAATAAGTTCAAAAGTTGAACGTACACTATACGAACCATAATAGTGACAGAAGCAACGTCGTAAGAGGGACCGAACTAATTACGGGAACACGCATGCGCAAAAGTCCAGCTTGGCGCCCGCAATTGGAACGATCTTGTTTGCATGTTGTGCTGTTGTTGTGAGTGAAGACGTATCTAAATATATTTATTTTCATTTGAAGAGAAACATGTATGCAGTTATCGAAGAAGAAGCCTCTGTAGACAGCAATCCAATTGTTGTTATAAATGTGGAATGGCTAACGCCAAGAAAATCGGAAGCGTCCTGGCCCTCGTATAAGTCATCATCGAAATTCGAATCAGCTTTAAAAAATTCAGAAACACCTAATGAAGAAACGTGAAAATTGTTTGCAGTAAATAACATACGATACCAGACAGGTAACTAATATATACTAGCTAGATATATATAATACTAGCAATAGAATTCTTCTGGTAAGCTAGGTAATTTTTAGTATTAGGGGACCAAAACTAGTAAAAAGAAAAACAGGATGATTTACAGGAGAAATGAGTTAACAGTGGTGCTCTAGGAGTCAAGAAAGTGTTTTACACTATTTTCTAAAGGCAATAGGGGACCTGTACAAACCGTAAAGGCAACTGGAAGTGATTTATATGAGAAAAAGAATTGAATTCTTAGTAACGAAGTCGGAGAGCAACGTGCCCTGAGGGGTTCTAAGCCGCCTTCACTCGATAGCGGTTGCTCGGTAATACTGTCTCAATTTAATGTTGGTGACCTAATTATACGTATGAAACCCTAAAACGACCAAATAGGAATAGAATATCGCAAAAAGGTAGGCGAAAAACTTCCCGTCCAAAGCTAAACATAAGCCGTAAGCTATTAATACTTTTCGGTAGGCCATGTATGTAATGAAGAAATGGGCAATCGCAACCTTGGAGATAACATGAATATCCTTTCGTTGAATTCTAGTACAAATGGTGATTTGTCTTATTTATGATGCCTAGAATGTAAACGCGCTACGACCAGGTCGTTATTTTAGTGCGAGGTTACATTACGGGAAGGACGTAAATAGCTGGTTCGCCAAAGCTATTTCATTGTGGAGTCAAAACAAAAACACATTACTAACTTACTGAAAGAAAACTCTTTACTTTGAGCAAGGCATTCATATGTTGTCACTGTTAATATTATTCAAAGGTTGTCACTGATATTCTGCTGTTCCTTATTCACATAGATATTTTCGTGAAAATATATAGAAGCAGAGTTAGACACCATGAAAGTTAGGATAGACTCATAAAAGTAAGTTTATTTTCATCTCGAAATTTAATAGATGTTCTCGCTCACCATAAAAGAAGGTGGTCCGTTACGAGGAACAATTAGAGGTCCGCAATATGTAGCCAGAAAATTAGATTTAATCTTAAACTGACATTTACCAAATATGACAGAAGTGCAGTACGTATGATTTGCACATTATAGCTATTTGACGATAAGCATTTTAGTGAATTTTTAAGTACAAGGGCCATTACTTTACTAAATCTCTTTCCTTTTGTCGTAAGCAAGCTTTTTTAACATTACGGTAATATGACTAGGTAAACTAAGTTTACCTAATCTGAAATCACTGGATGTGTTAATGTGCAAGTGTAAGTTATGTCCTGCCACAAATGTTTTTTCAAATTATTAAACTACTGGGCAAAAGTTTACTTTGGGTCCAAACAGTGACTTGAATAGGTTCATATCACTCGGTTTCCGGAGCAGTTTCCACGAGCGAAAGATTCAATTCATCGGAGAAGTATGAGAGTTAGTTTCTCGAAACAGACGTTACGAGAAATTTACTTTCAGACTACTGATAAAAATCATATATCCAACATACCGTGAATCTACAACGGTATGTTGTATATTTTTACTTGTAACAATTATTAACTTGTAATTCTGGACTATAAAGTGTTTTGAATATTTTAAATATACACTAGTCAGGTTCTGTTAATAGAAGAAAAGAAAGAAAAAGATATAATATAGTTATGATGTTAATACATAAAAGTATTATTCAAATGTTTTTATGTAATCAAAATATCGATGTCGTCGTCATGACAACAAAAATTAATAGAATTATTCAGTAGATGAAGCAGACATCTTAAAAATTTGTGTAGAAGTAAACTGTACACTTCTCCATTATACTTATTAAATCAAGTGAATAAAAGGTAATTGATGTGTTTCAATGGCTCAATATAATTGTGATTAAGAACCAGAGTATCGTTATCAATTAGTGTTGAAACGCCGAGAGTGAGAAAAGGAGTTGTATCGTTTAGAAGAATAGTCAAACGATGAACATTGAGCCCAACATCAATTTCACAATTTTAAGAAGTGGCAAAATAATAAACAAAAATATCATGACTGCTACGGATAATGAATCGACTGATAATCACATTGTGCAGACTGAAAGAAATTCTCCAGAGAACCTGATAAACGTCTTAAGAGAGATATCACAACAAATTAAGGACAAGCTTGAGATCAAGCGCGAAGAAGTGATGCACAGTTTGAAAAAATAGACCAAAAAATGAATCAACAATTTGAAAGGTTACAACAAAAGATGAATCAACAAATTAGGGAGCAAGCACAACATTTGGTGAAAAGCTAGAGCAATTGCAGCAACGTAACGACGGCAAATGGCACCAAATACAAGAACAATTAAATCAGGTGAACCAGCAAATTGCAGTCGAATTTGGACGTTATGAAGAAGAAATGGTCATGATAGTACATAGGTTACCCGAGATTCCAAATTTTTCAGCAGTTGGTGTTAAAATTAATGATCATACAGAGCTGAGTGCAATGGATCAAAACAACGAGAATGCGGAGAACGTTGTTGTTCCCAAGAGAATCAGCATAACTCCATAATTTGTCTCAATATTCCATCCAATGATAGTTCACAGACAAACAGTAACTTACAGTGCTTTGATTCTGTTTCAGTTTTGCAAATCCTTCAAGCAAATGGAAGCAAAGCACTTACTTCTGATAATATTACGAGGCTAACTATGAGAAGCTGAGATGATGAATACTATTACAAACGGAGAGATAAGTTCCAAGGAAAGAAGACGAGGTACAGAAATGGAAATTAAAACGATCGGCGAAGAGAAGAATGGGTTGACAGAAAAGGAAGGAAGTCAAATAAAAATTATTCGCCGGACAGCGATGAGTTTATTTCTAAGAAGCAGGACAGAGAGACATCAGATGACCAGAGGAAGACTTCATGGAACGGAAACCGTGGTAGGACAAATTACCGTGCATATTGGGCAAAAAATAGGTACAGCCCTATTAGAAGACAAAATATTTCGTCACCAGTCAAACGGATGAGAACTGAACCAAATTTTACCGGTAAGATAACCAAACCTAATCCTAGTAGAAACAGTAATGGTAATTGTACTACATTCATGAAGCATGTAATCATTAGATCTAATTTCATTCGAATTGGATTTCATAGAAATTTCACAGGATATTGATCGTATTTTTTACATGTGCCATGTAATCGTCGACTATGGAATTAATTATAAAGGAATGTAATTATTAATAATATTTTTTGTCTAAAAATAAAGAAATATTTGTGAATTATGATATGAAATATATATTATATATACAAGAAACAATTAAAAAGTTTGTAAAGGTCAACGGTCCAGAGTTCCTTTCCTTTTATTGAATAAATAAAAGAAAAGTCCGTCGAGCGCCATAATATACAACGGTATGTTGTATATTTTTACTTGTAACAATTATTAAATGTAAATTTGGGCTATAATGTGTTTTGAATATTTTAAATATACACTAGGAAGGTTCTGCTAATATAAAAAACAAAAAAGAAATAATATAGTTATGATGTTAATACATAAAAAGATTATTCAAATGTTTTTATGTAATCAAAATATTGATGTCGTCGTCGTGACAACAAAAATAATTATTCAGTAGACGAAGCAGATATCTTAAAAATTTGTGTAGAAGTAAACTGTACACTTCTCCATTATACTTATTAAATCAAGTGAATAAAAGGCAATTGATGTGTTTCGATTTCTCAATATTAATGTGACTAAGACCCAGAGTATCGTTATAAATCCGATAGGTTTCTATGTAGTCAGTGAAAATGCATGACGAATCTTTAAGCATTAGGAGTTGTGCTAATGAAGGACACAAGGGGAATATGTCAATGCCCGCCTGCTTTCAGAGCACAACTTTTGTTATACCAATGATGCTCAAAACCATCTGCAAGATGTAAGTATAAAGAAAGGTTGTTGGTCCGTGATTTAGTGTTAATAGCACATTCATTTAAAATAGCCGTGCGATCAGCGAGCCGGCAAGTCAATTTAAAGAACATGTTTGTTAAGTAGGGTCACGTAAGATTAAATATTGTATAGAAGCCCGATGTTTATTTAAAATTACATTTTCAAACGGGCGTTTACTCTTTCTGGGTAGCAGTATGTCCACATTTAGGACATTAAAACAGTCAACGTTATTCCATAATGTCACGATAGAGGGACAGGAATTATATAACTTTACGTAATCGTGACATAGGCTTAACGCATTCTTAGTAACAGGCCTGAAGGCCGTGCCGCCGGCGGGGAAGCTTTGACACTGCGCCCATAGTTCTTATTTATAATAATTCCATTTAAATCACTGTTCTTCTGAGCATTAACGGGTTCCAATGCCCAAATTTGTACATAAACATTCCTTAACCCAACGCCGAGTTTCTGTTAATTCTGGAAGATTTAGCATTTAAAGGGCTAATTTTATAGTTTGAATATGCACGTAATTACACAAATATATAAATAGTAGTTCACTACTGCGCACCAATCATATTATGTACGTTGAATATATGTAATGCAATAAGTATATCAATAATACCTAGGTAGAATATGCTTAGTAATTTCTATCCCTTTTCTACTCCGCTTATTTTATTTTTTTCTCTCTTTTACGTATCCAACTTCGATGTGTAAATGAAGACAAAAACATTGAGTTATTTACGAGTATATATATGATGATGTGTGTTAAGTTAAATAGTATGTACAACTAATACAGCGCTTATTACTACAGTATTTAAAAAAATATAAATGTACACCCTTTCCTATATCCCCGTTACTCATACGTTGTTAGTCATATCGTAAGGGATAAGAAAAGATAAGGTTTTGGTTTCAAAGAGGGTTCTAATCGTGATGTTGTGGTTTCCAACCTTCCGGTGTAATTTTCGCGGTATTATGGGTTATTTGGGGTAACGGGGTGTCTATTGATCATGTGTCATGAAAAAGTCACGAAATCAGAGAACGGTCATGAAAGTGAAAAAAAAAGCCATGAAATTATGTTTAAGGTCACAACTGTATCTCTATCTGTACAAATATAAGTACAGACTGGAAACGTTTGTTGTAAAAAAGTCAAAATTCACCCCCCAAATGTCTATGTTCGCCGATAAACACTACCAAATCGCAAGAACGACGCGCTTCTATCGCATGTATAAAAACTCGACCTAATTCGAACCCACATTCGCTCTTGAGGATGTTAGGGATTTTTATGGTTTGGTGAAGAAAAGGTCACGAAAAAGTCACGAAATTGCATTTTGTAATCTAAGTAGACACGCTGGGTACTTTGAGTATTTGTACCTTGATTTGCGGGGGTATGAAAGATGGCATAAAGAGTCGCGAGTTCACGGTTGGAAAACTGTATTGTGGGACGGTAATACGCTGTAATGTAAAAAGGAAGATTGGGCAGTCATGTGTTGGTTAGTGAACGTAGTTTGGATGTGGTTTAGAGTTATTGGAATTTTTGATTAAGGATTTCGAGGGGGGATATGGATTTTAGGATTTGGGTTCGTGATTGTGGTTTGCGAGTTTCGGTCTTCTTGTTTTGGTTGGTTTTATCTTCCCAACAGCAATGGTTGTAAAACTTGCGTCACAATAACCCCGGTCATTGTTTCAAAATAGCCCCATGACTCTGGCAACTCCCCTCCCCACACACACAGACTGCCCAATATTCTCAATTTTCAGTTCAGAATTGTACATACCGCGTTTGGTAATATGCAGTGGCGTATTTAGGACGGAGGATATCGGGCTCAAGCTCTCCCCTCGAAATAAATTTTTATATGCAAAACATCTTTAAAATTTATCGGGACGCAAAAGGAAAAATACAAGTGCTTATTCACGTATTGTACATAGCTACCTCCGAAACAAAATCCTAAATACGCCACTGGTAATATGTAACAAATGAACATTTGAATTTTACGTTTAAAAGAAATTACGTACTACTGATGTGCATAAAAGTCTTTTTTCTTTTCTAAATCGTGATATTTCCAACCCTGGTATTTATGTAAATAGCAAGTCATCATGCGTCTGCCAAAACACTGTTCCGCCTTAAAACTTCGCCATTTTCGTATATATTTGTGCAAACCTGAGTATATTTCGATACATTTGCAGGGTTGCTACCCCAGCTAAAACGACAGGTGGGCGACACTCCTGATAATTTTCTCAAGTAGAAGTATTTGGTGGGTAAGAGCCCAAATTCCACATTAATATCACATCTGATGGTCGAGATACATTTTGCAATTTAAGCTATTCGTATATAGTATAAAGTAATACCGTGAATTTTCGAAACTGGCAATTGAATTCTTTAAAGTATGGGGTTACGCGTCATTCTATATAATTCAAACTTGCAGGTCTAGTTAATTATGACTCCATTATCCTAACAAAAGTATACAGGGTTTTCCCCGTAACGTTTCTGGGTTTTGTGTCGTCGCAAAGCACATGTATGATAATTCATCCATTGTAACATATGGACTTCCCTGCAGAACAAATATCTGCAAACCAAATCAAACAATTAAGAGTTAATGTTACATCACGGTCGTGATGAATAAACAGCTCAAAGAATTTTGTTTATAGTATTGAGGTTCTTCGAACAGCAGACCTCCCAATAAAACTGTGAAAGTTTCATTGAACCTCATTCTGGCGACTAGAAGAATAGGTAAGTCGTGCGTCGGAAACTAAAGATAACATCTTGCATCTTGCGTTTAATCGGGGTGGTAAGAATTACGGTGCCACAACGTTGCAGCCAATGAAACCTTCACACACATTCAATTGGAAACGCTGTTGATGTTTCGCCTTTACAATGTATGTGGGTTGTTCGTTTTAAGTGATTTTTTGATGCGTTCGTTTTACGTGATATGCCCGTAAATTATTACTATGCAGAATGTTTAACATTAGAGACTGCGACATCTTTCCTGAGTGGCTCTTCATTGGGTACTAATACTAGGATTGTGGATAACATGTTGGAGAACCCTCTCTCCCAGTACGCATGTTCTAATGCAGCGTTTTCTTGGAAAAAATGAAATAAAATGATATCTTTGAGTTTTACGTCCTACGGATATGCCGATTAGGCTAAAGGAGACGGTGATTATGAGAAATAAATGAAATTGTGGAATGAAGAAAGTGGGAGAGAACGGGAGAACCCCGAGAAAATCCACGCACACCGTGTTTGTCCACCACAAAGTTCAATTAGCGAGGGCTGGAATCGAACCCGGGACCCCAAGCACCAGAGGTGAACGCTCTACCACTGAGCCACCGCGGCCCCACGTTTTCTTGGAATCACGCAATGTCGAATCACAGGGTGTCACGCAATCGCTGATGAAGCGCATAACCATACCAAATCGTGGAATGTTATGATGTAGGGATCGTTCTGCGTATAATCTGCTTGCTTCTTCAGCATTACCTCCCCACAAACCGCACATCAGATATATATCAGCCATATCGGCGTTGCCGTATATCAACAAATTCATCGTGGTTCGTTACAAGCAGGAGTCCTCCCTCCTGTAATTACTAACACAATTATCATACCCAATCGAGAACGCCACTTCTCACGCACGGTAATTAGTGTATATGAACAGTTCATCACTGAAACCTTTGTGATGTTATGTTGATTGTCCCATTCACTACGAATCTACTGACCATTGTGCTCTGTAACATCAATGCAATAGCTAGTTCCATGATGACGCTTAAACTACTGCCCGATGATAACTTTACAGCCCAACGCTCGTCACTCCCCATTCTTCCACCTACTGTTGCTGTAAGCTCTGTCATTTAAAAATAAACGAAAATATGTCAAACATTACGTTCGTGAGTATGTAATCATGTGTCTAGGTGTAGACGTTAGGGTGGAATCGGGGGAGTTTCTCTTTTATTACTAATTGGCAGATCAGAATGATTCCTGGCTCCTAACTGTACGTATTTTCTTGTAGCTCCAGTTTCGCTTCTGTGAGACGCATTTGCTTGAACACATATGAATGTTTTTCAAAATACAGGTCGGAAGGTGACATGTGTACGACAATTCAATTCACTTTCATTTAGCAGTACTGATTGGGATCTGTATTTTATTATCATTGTCCCGTCGCAGGTAATCTTCAGTGGAGGAAAATTTATAGTTAGTAGCGCGTAGAACGTAATTTTCCAAGGAACAATATATATTAAAAGGCTTGTTGCAAACAGTGATGGGATTTACCCCGTGCTTCCACTCTTCGCTGTTAATGCTTCTGAGCATTTTCTTCTATTCTTTTGCAGTCGTATACCATGCTAAATATACAGGAGTTTCTCAGAGGGACAGTCGGAATGTGAATGCATTCCAGATGTAGGATTTCAGCTTTCTGTGTGCACACCCTTGCGATGACGTTATTGTGTATAAAATGTTCATAGTTTTCTACTTCGAATGGGATATCCTTTGATGTGTTTTGCCCTGACATTGTTACTTTTCTGCGTTACCAAGATATTACTATATGTTTCCCATAGGGTCTCTATGACTTCAACGCAGACACATTTGTCTTAGTTCATTCCCGCTTCTTGTTGGATGTTACAGTATGATCACATTCTACAGTTTCTTAGTGTAATTTGTTTACTTTTCTCCGAAATTCACTAACTCTTCGTGGCACACATTTCCACTGCCACTGTTCCCTGACCATGTGCGCATAATTATACTCTTGGGATGGGGTTCTCTTTGATATGTTTCATCCGACATTCCGCTTTCTCGTTCTTCTTGTGATTTCGCAAAATTCCGCCTGGAATGGTGACATTTCAGATACCTTTAGCGTCGAACAGAAGCCGCATTCACCCAAAGTTAACATGACATTTTTTTAAAAAAAAAAATTATATCTAGATTCATGCTCCGGAAGTTCCCGTTAACATTCTGTATGTAACTACTACAAAGCTTCAGATTTTTATATCTAACGTTTACAAAAAAATTGATAAGTTTTAAACGTGGGCTTTATAAGGAAGCCTGCTTTTATTGTTTCTAATTGTTGCCCTCAACAAGATCTCCAACTGCTCACGTGGCCTGATGGGTTTACAAAAATCATCGAACATCCCTAAGGGAATACAAATTATACAAATTGGAGGGAAGTTAATCTTTGAATTTTTCTTCAAATATTGGTTATTTTTTCATTATTACTATTATCAAAACATTCGAAAACCTAAAAAATTCTACTATTCGGTTAGACTCTGAATTGTGTCTCCGTGCATCTTACACAAAAAACTCGTAAAACCTATCGAACGTTGATAAAGCTTTTTAATGCTTCTAAACCACATGTATTTGTTGGAATTGAAATAATGAAAATTGCACTAACCATAATGTACGATTGCACAGGGTCCGAAGGATAAAGTGTTACCTCAATAATCTCATGATTAGACTATTAAATCATTGGAAATTATAAAATCATCAGCACGAAAGTATAATGTAAATCTGTAAACGTAATTGGAAGTGATTCGAGCACCATACACAGAATCTTCTTTACTATTGAAATTGTTCAATTCTTTATTTTGTATGTGAGAAACATTTAAACTGCTACATATCTTCAAAACATGTCACGATATAAAAGTAACAAAAATGCCCTTCCTCCACATGTATTATTATTCTGCATTTTTTTTGCAATTGTTTCGTAAGTTTTGTCTAAGACCTCATTGGTGTATAAAAAATGCTTTTTAGTGAATCCCATTTCTTAAAAGTGGTATTTTGCGAAATTTCACATTCAATTTTTTACATTACGTATCCTCAAAAAAGATATATGATTGTCTCATCTCGTGGCGTATACTAATTAAATGCATTATAGATCTACTTATTTCATTACAGACTATCCTATTAAATATTGAATTCTCCCTGAAAACACTTATGGAGGAGGAATATCTATAACGCATTTAATTAATTTGTAATACATTGAGACGAAACAGTCATAATTTTCCAGAGGAGATGATATTTTCAAGGGGCAAGACTAATCGAGATCACGTGACAAAACTAGCGATGCCACAATACGAGATATTTCTCGTGTATCGTCTCGGTAATGAACGGGGAATTCGAGATGGGACAGATAAATACTTTCCGAGACAAGACGTCGTTTGTACGAGACCAGACTAAATATCCTACAATCTCGTCTTGTCTCGTCCCGTGGCAACAATGTTAAATTAGGTAACTGCTTTAGGAAACCTTTGAATATCAATTACCGTGGAAAACGCTTAATTAAATAAACAAGTAGTGAATTCCTGACACATATCACATTTCGAACGCTTTGAATGTAGTTATTTACTAACAATTACAGAAATGATGCAGGTAAGAATGAAACGGGAGTACTTGTTTGAAATGGGTTCATGTCCGCCCCTCGTGGAGGCCAATCAACAACATCTAGATAAGTCTGTTGTTCTAGCCAACCCTTAACTAACGGATATAAAAATTAGTAGTTGCCACATATTATGTACCTCTTTTTTTTTTTAGATTTGTAACGTTCGTACAAAGCCTTGATGTTATACCAACCGCTTTTAGGGATGGTGACAACAGAAAGGGTTCTTTCTGTGGTTCTTTCAGTAACTGGAATCGTAGACGTTTTTTCAAACGTAGTTCCGCTAGTATTCAGTATTGGAATGGTAAGCAAACATACAAGATTGCAAGTAACTTATGATGCAGATACGAGGATAGTGAAAGGAATTCACAGCGCTCTTGTCAGAATCCTCATAGCCAAACAAAACGCCACAATCGTTTCAAGTGGCAGCCGTGGCGGCAGTGATAATTCTTGGAGAACCAGCAATAATTCTGACAAGCAGAATCAAGTTGGTAGTAGAAATCAAAGCTCAGAAAGCCTAAATCATGTTAATCAAGTTTAACGGGATTATGGCAATAAGAATTACTTAAACACGTATCTAACTCTAATAGGACGGTTACTAGTTTTAACTTAGAGCCGCATAATCATCCCTCAAGCTGATGCAGTTCAGGGAATACGTCCCAAGAAGTAGAGTATAAGATTAGATAAGCACATTTATCTGTCACTAATTTACACGTTTCAAGTGACGGTGATAGCGGGTATAACGAAATACTTTGGATAGTTTAATAATTACCTGTACCTTGGGCAGAAAGTGCTCATACATGTGCACTATACTTAATAGAATGTTAATTTAATATTAACAAAAGAAGAATGTTTTTAATATCTGTAAGAGATATAGATAGTGTTATGTAATTAGTTGCTATGTAGTTGTTTTATGGATACCTAATCATCATGTCTGTGTGTATGACAGTTTGAATGAAAATACATAAAAGTGTATCAACTAATAAACCATTTGACACCGTTCATCTACTTTATAATTTTGATGGAAAAGGTGAGAATAATAATATATATAATTATTAAAGATATTTTTACATGCAAACAATTGCTACCACTCGAAATTCATATATCAACGATCGAACCAGGTTGACGACTACCCTTATTGAGTCGTTATAAAAATTTTGGTTTACCTCATCCGGGAACCTGCTGTAAATTCATATCCCGAAGCAAAGTAAGGGTGAATTTACTTTTGTAATAAGGCTAATGAACACAAATTTCACAAGACTTAGGAGTGGTAGGATAATTATAAGAAAAATGAACGGTGAAGCAATGGAGAACGAATCCAATAATAGTGACAACGGTGAACATAGTGTAGCACCAGGAATGACATCAGAAGACCGAATCTTGCTAGCCTTACAGCGACAATTGATTCAGATGTCTACCGAGTTAAAGCAGACGATAGAGCAAAAGTCCGAAGAATCCAACAAGCAATGCGAAGAATTGAAGCAGATGATAGAACAGAAGATAGAACAGAAGTTCGAAGAATCCAACAAGCAATGCGAGGAGTTAAGCAGACGAATGGAACAGAAGTCAGATGAAACGAAACAACTAATTGTCCAGACGATGAACGATATCACCTCGCAGTTCGAGGAAAAGTTAAAAGGAATATCTGAGGAATGCCAGGATAATCACAATCACCTGAGCCAAGAAATCAGTGATGTAAAAAAGGATTTAGAAGTAATAGAATCTTCTGTTCAACAGCAAAAGATTCAGGTCATCAATAATTCTAATAACATACGTGCAAATACGCAATTGATAGCTACTCTACAGGAAGAAATTAGGACGCTACAGGTTAAGGACAACACATACCACAATAAGATGGGTAGTGAGCGCTTGGAGTTTCCCCACTCACCAGGGATGACTTCGCCTTCCCCTGTGTCTGATGAGGATATTATTTTGGAAGAAATTCATCCGAAGAGTACAGATGGGCGGAAAAGGGATGGTGCAACGACATATCATGTTATGGATAGGAATTGTCACCGAAGAAGTACACGGAATGATAAAAGGAAGGTAAAGTTAAGCGTTAAGATGAGTGAAATACGGGCCATGAGTAAATTCAGTGGTAAATGTAATGAGAATGCTACTTCTTTCCTGGAAAAATTTCAAGACGAATGCAATATAATGAGTATAGATAGATCACAATATATGAAATTAATCCCTCATGTATTACTCCCACCATGTTCTTTATGGTTTAAAGCAGTACGCGATCACATCAATACATATGAGGAATTCAAAGCGGCATTGATCGCGAATTATGAAAATGACTTTTTGCTTGCAAATCGAGATGCCACAATTAGAAATCAACATTTCAATCCTCGTTTGCACAAATCTGTTGTAGAGTTTGTTGTAAATACATACAACGAATTAAAAGTTGTAAATCCCTTGCAATCGGAATCTAGAATAATAGCGTCGATTCGAAATTTGCTCCCATTTAAGTTACAACAGATCTTGTTCTCTACACAGTGTATGAGTTTCAACCATTTATTAATGCTTGTCCAATGCTATGAAACTCAATACCATGCTATGAATCAACAAGCAGGAGTAGGTAAAAGTAAAAATAATTCAGATCATTTTGTACCTGTTCGGAATCTAAATATCCGAAGTGTGAATGATACGGAACACAACCTAAGCCGAGTAAATTCTAGCAATCAAAACGAGCAAAATAGGCAAAGTTACGTAGGGAATACGCCTAACCTAATTAGTCGTAGCTATCCTTATGTTAGACCATATAAACAAAATAGGTTTAAAAATAGAAGGAATGTATGGCGAAATTCCAGGAATACAACAAACTACGTGGATAGACGTAATTGGAGAACAAGAGATGGCACTTCGCATCAAGATCCAGGTATCGAAGTAATTCCTGTACCGAACAGTAATACGGGACATAATCAAGAGTGTGCCGTACAATGTACCTTATTAGAATCCTATGCTAGTACCAATTTAAACTGTCTCTAGTTAATGAAGTTAGGGTTAAACTCATATCAGTTATATATTCTTGTGAATTTTTACTTTTAAGTTTATGTGTTAATATCAATAATGAAAACAATTCTTATACCTTCGATATACAAGCAATATGAGGAATTATAATTCGGTTCCTAATTGATTAAAAGCAAAGATTATTTATATTAGATTGACTTGTGTTGAAAACTTAATTGTCAAAGATTATGTTAAGTATAAGATTCATTCTTTTATGCTAATTATTCAACGAAAGTCTTGAAAGAGATTCTTCTATATTTTGATGCCTTATTGATCCAATGTTTATCTTAAAATATCACCTAATATAATTATTCTATAATGCGCCCTGGATAATGATAACTCATGTTTTATCTGTAATTGCTTCTTACGATTTTGACTTTGCACCCTTCAAAGATTAAATAAATGGGCGACGACATTTTAGTAATAAAATATAATAATAATGTAATGAATGATAATGAAATAAATATAATTAATGTAATAAAAGATAAGTATTAATGAAGTGAAAGATTTGTTATAAATGTATCTACATCTATAATATGTAATGAAGATACATACGAGGGGCGATCAAAATGTGATGGACATATGTAATGTAAGACCATTATTGTAAACGGACCAGTGGTTCTTGAAGATAAAAGCCAAGCTCGCTTATGACTTTTATATTCAGTCCAATTGTCGGGCGACATTTTATATAACGAAATACTTTGGATAGTTTAATAATTACCTGTACCTTGGGCAGAAAGTGCTCATACATGTGCACTATACTTAATAGAATATTAATTTAATATTAACAAAAGAAGAATGTTTTTAATATCTGTAAGAGATATAGATAGTGTTATGTAATTAGTTGCTATGTAGTTGTTTTATGGATACCTAATCATCATGTCTGTGTGTATGACAGTTTGAATGAAAATACATAAAAGTGTATCAACTAATAAACCATTTGACACCGTTCATCTACTTTATAATTTTGATAGAAAAGGTGAGAATAATAATATATATAATTATTAAAGATATTTTTACATGCAAACAATTGCTACCACTCGAAATTCATATATCAACGATCGAACCAGGTTGACGACTACCCTTGGTGAGACGTTATACGGGATACGCGAAAACGATAAACCTAAGAAAAATAACACGCTTGAGTTGAACAAACGAAATTGTTCAGCAATAATTCGAATTAGAGTATTGGGTTACGAATATCTATTGCTATTGGACACGGGTGTCTGATGTAAGCATAATTGCTGACAAAGTATGGAAGCATATTAGTTCGTGAGTTTCATCTCCGAAATTATCTCTTGATTGTTATGCAACTTTGGTTTATAACTCATGCTTTATAACTCCTACTCAAATTCATCTTTTTATAGTAGTCCCTTTATATTCGTTAAATACAAGTTCTTTATATATATCACTCTTCTTAATGCTTTTGGTTTCTTACAATATTTTTCTTTATCGAACATACCTTTAAAGTCTGTCTGTTAGATACATTTGATGTGCTTTTATAGAGTTCATCTTACTTCTGAAACCTACTAATACTACTAAGTGTACCCTTAACTTCGTCCTTCATCTTGCCAGGTATTTTCTTATTGATATATATTGATATTGATATATATATGATCTTGAGGGTAATCACCTGTGTCGAAGTAATCAATATATATATCAATATTTCATATTCTCGTATACATCCTCTGTTCGAATATGGTAAATATAAATCTCCGTGTCTGTATAAGATGCTTTTATTGTTCTTGATATTTTAGGTTCATCACATTATAATGGAGGTCGTACATTAGATACTTGAATAAGTCTAAGATACTCATTCCAATATATATTGGTTTATTAAAACTCAATTTGTATTTTTAAATTATTATCGCACATGGATTCTCTACTTTTGCTGGGTCACATTCTACTTTTATAGGCTTGTATCTATTTCTGATATTTTCCATTGTCTTAGCGAATACTAAGTATTTGATGAGCTAATAGAAGTCTTTCAGTAACCAATTAGAATGCTCAAACTTTATTACTTGATGTATTTTCTTTAATTTTAATCCAAGTTATAGACATTGCTTTTAATTTCTATAGTGAATCACATATTTTTCTTTATCATATAGGGTTTTTAAAAGCTTTGATTGTTTTAATCCAGATGGAGACGTATTTTGAGGAGCTAATGGGTAGACGTTGTGATAGTCATGTAATTGTTCTGCATAGTCAAAATCTACTTCTAATATGTAACCAGTATTGGAATTATCTAGTATCTTTGTAAAATTTATTTCTTTTATTTCTTCCTCACTTGACCATCTAAATTCCTTATACCGTAAATATTGATTCATAATCCAACCATAAAGATTATTGGCTTCCAAGTATATAATGTTAAATTCTTCACTATCCTCTTCATAACCTTCCATAAATTGATTATTTGCCTTTACATATTTTAGAACATTGACTAGTACCACCTCTTATACCTCTCTCTATCACTCTCTATCATCAAGACCATATCAGGCTCTGTTAACAACTCTAGTTTTATATTCGTCTTCTTTTACATCGCATCCCAAACTAAACTTGATGCTGTCATATACCATGCTGGATCAAGACCATGAACTTTAAGACATATTTCTATAAAGTCCTCAAGCACATCAGTTTTTAGATATTGGTTACTGTATTTTCCGAGATTATTAACTTTAAATGTTTCCACATACTTTGTTTGAATGCTCATATTCCTCAAAAAACACCTTTTCTTATCACAAGTTTTAATTGTTCTTCATCAGGACAGAAGTGTTGTGTATGAGTCATTTGTTCAGCTGCTAGGTATGATGATAATCTGTCTAAACTAAACGTCATAAATCTAAATAAATCTATAAATTTTAATTTGATAGTTCCAAGCTTTTTAGTAAATTATATATATCGTTGTTCGTTATTATTTATTAAATACATTTGTTCTTTATTACATCTTGGCACTTTTATAAACAAGTGGGATCCATATCCTGTTATGTAAAAAAAAACTGGCACATTCTTAGATACTCTAACTTTTAAATTACAATTATTAAATAATGCATCCAGAAAATCTCCAGTTATATAATCGTGATGTTTAACATTATGATTTTCTGGAGTATATTCTACTTTAGACTAAGAACACGATTCAAATTCGTTGAATTATTCTATCTGTTAAAGGTAATTCTTTATTTTGTTTATATATGTTAGATATTTCTTTTGCTGCTTCTTTTAAAATTTTTATGAAGTTTTAGCCCCATCTGTACCTCTATATACACTGGGATCTGTTTTGCTTGCATCACTTTTTACTATATCATAACAGAACCTAGAGGGCTTATGCGGTTGACTGTTTTACGCATATTTTTAGTGTTCTGGATAGCATTTTTTACATTCCATAACTTTATGCAGTAAGCTTTCGGAATGAACATAAATCACAAATTCCGTTTCATCGTATAGTGGTAGTTTTGAAATATGTATCTTCTAGTTGCATTTCTATTTTAAGAGCTTCTTGAGTAGAACAATCTCTCTCACGTGTGTCTAATGAATTTTTAGAGTAAAAGTATAACAAGCGTCTGCCACATAAGTATTTTGGAGCACTCCATTTAGTTATTTAACCACAAACTAATCTACTAAACTTTGTAATCCAGAAATAATATGTTTTAGTTTCTTCTTTTACATATAATATATTCACATAAGTGTCTTTTAGTTTTTAGTATGATATAGAATGTACACCATATATTTTTCGTTGTACGTATAAACATTAATTCATATATCGAGTCTTGTTTCAATTTTTGAGATATTACACAGTTTTACAGGACAATTAATATCATTTAACTTTTATTTCAAGTCTTTAAAAACATGCTTGCACCTTGATGGTCGCTGTGAATCTTTTTCAACAGGATATAGGCAATTGAATGTAAGAAACATTTTTCATCTTTGTTCTTAACATTAATAACAGCCTTTTTCCTTTCAATTTCACCAGGTAGTTCTATGTTTGATGATAATCTATACGGTGCATATTTACTAAGATCTAACTCTAAGTATTTTATACTCATGAGATCCCACCCAGAACCAATGGCTTGGAACACATCCACTTATGTTCGGATGTGTTCCAAAGTGGTGATGTGATCCAACTGTTAGCATCAGTTAGAAATTCTTTTAGATTGGTTGATTAGAATATCTCTGTTTTATTAGTATTGAAGTTAAAGTTTTAAATGTTTTCACCTTTCTTACATTGGCACAATATCAAGAGATAAGCTTTTAACGAACCGTATTTCTGTAAGCTGATGTTTAGTCTATTTATTGATGTTGAAGTAATATATTGTCTATAGCATTTTGTTTTTTATAATCTGTTTTGATTCTCCGTGTTTCTTATTTCGTTTTAAATTCTGGGTCTTGGAGTTTTACAACAATGGGTAGTGACTCAGGTTTTTCTTTCAGTTTTTCAATTACTTCTTTTTCAAAAGGAAACTTCATTTCTATCTAATCTCTGAGATTTTTATTTTCTTAAGATCTCCTCCTCAAAAGGGAATATGTTCTCTCTTCTTAGGCTTTCTTTAAATATTTTAAATCTTATTTTTCTAGTAAACAAATAAGTCCAGCTTTTTGCAGGCGGGAGTAACCTTAAATACTCCTTTCTCTGCACAAGTATTTCAACTGGTTAACAGAACACCTATTATAATTCATTTTAATTATTACAACAAGGAAATATTTTTCAAATTTCATTTTTATGATTACCATCATGGCCTATGGAATCTTGGAGGAAATCTATTCTTAGTTGCGACATCCTAAATGTTCTATTCTGACTACATGAACGTACTAGAAAAACTTCTAATTATCCATGCCCCTCTTTGTCATCTGTCCGCGACTGCTTATTCAGTTTATTCGCCATCATGGCCTATAGAATCTTTGAGGATAATCTATTTTTAGTTACGGCATTTTAAATCTTCCATCCTGACTACATGAACCTACTAGAAAAACTTCTAATTATCCATGCCCCTCTTTGGCATCTGTACGCGACTGCTTATTCAGTATGTTCGCACCTAACAACAATATCTAGAGGACTTCCCCTCGATCCGCAACTTGAGGACGCGCGATGCTGCGCCGACAGGAACCGACATTACATGAATGATTACGGTCATAAAAGTCCTAAATATTTAATCAAGTTTAATAAAGTTACATAAAGTTAACCAGTTGAACTCCCTCTTGCAATGTTTGGGTGCCTTGGAAGTAAGCGATATACTTAATCTAGTTTCTAGGTTTTGATTCAAAAATAAGTATATGTTTTGTAAATTCATTACTAAACTTTGGAAACTTTCATACTGCATAAATATTATCACCTTTTTCAAATCACTCAGTAATTGTTTAATTTCTTCATTGTATCTATCTTGCAATATAGTTTCATATGTATCATCTAAATTTATTAGTACGTTTCAACCATTCTTCGTTTGTATAAGATTCCAAGCTCTAATTTCATAGAACTTAGACTTATCTAGATTTGCAACATTTTGTGTTTCGATTTTTCAGGTAATCAGTATTTTGACGTGTTTTAAACGAATACTACAACTCTTATAAGATTTATTTTTGAAATTTCATTTTTTTGTTCATATCCTTCTTGTTCTTTCTCTACGTCTTCGTCTCCTTCTTCTTCGCCTATTTGTATTTTGATTTTCTAATAACTCATTTTCGCTCGCACTCTCATCTTCTTTTCTCATTTCTATCCTATACATTGCCATACAAGATTTAACTGCATCATAAAACTCTATATCATCAAAAAGTATATAATTGAGTTCAATGATTTCGCGATAATTTGTAAGACCTCTTCTACATACTGGACTGATAGCATTTAAAGAAAACCACTTCCTGAAACATCTGTTACAAAAATATTATTGCATATGGTTTTAACTTTGTAAGCATTATTCTGAAACAAATAGAACAATTGATATCATCAGCTAGTTCTATCTTATCATAAACTCCATTGATAAGTTGAAATTTAAAATCAGAAGAGAGATTTTTATATTTAACGATCTTACGTCAATAGACTTCATCCCAAAACACTAGAACGAAATATTCAGTTAACACTTCATATGATATGATAAACCAAGAAAAGCTGTCTTTAAAATCTCTAATGAACTGTTCACTTAACTTACGTTTAACTGTAACAATCGCTGTCTTTAAACTTAACACTAAAATACTCATGAACAACCAATTGTGTCCAAAAATCATCATTGAACTTATATTCAAAATCTCTTATAAACTCTTCTGATAATTTTTCTCTAGGTGAAACTTCCATCTAATTTATTCTCTTTTCAGTTTCTCGTATAAGTTGTTCTGATAAATTTCCATAAAATGAGATTTTCTTTCAATTAACTTTATCTTCAAGTTTTTTATAAAGTATTCTGATAAATTTTGGTATTTGCATACATTATCCCAATTCACCTTCTTAGTATACAAAGCTCGAGTTATATCTTGTCCGAAATCTTCTTCTCCATATATTTTAATCAACTCATTAAATGGAAGTATTTCTCAACAGCGTATTTATCATATATTTGTTGCTTTTGGTATATTCACTGAGATGTTCTGATTTATAATCTAAGCATATTATACTTTCTATCCGGTCATCTTTTCTTAAAGTTTTAATTGTGATGTAGTTTCCATGGTTTTCGAAAATGCTTGTACACTTTTAAAAAATAAATTCATTTTTATAGAGCTTTACAAAAATGAAAATGGTCATATTTATATACAGAAAATCGTAATTGGACATGTCAGTTGCTAGACAAGTATTATCTCTTACACCTGTATTCAATTGTGTGTGTTATTGTTTAGATGGTGATTTTTATTAATGCTCAGTATGATCGAGATGATATTTATTATAACCCAGATGATTATGACAATTTAGATTATGATGAAAGTGTTGATTTTTATAATCCTGATTTAATTATTTTTTTCATAGTTGTTGACATCTTAGATCATTTATTTAAAACACTTTAAGGAAAATAACGAACGCCTTATACAAAATGTTATTGAGAAGTATATTATTAAATTGTCAGATGAAATATTAGATACACTAACAGATGTGCAATGTCCTTATATACGTTTACTGAAAATGTTACAGAAGATTTTATACGTAAATATAAGGATAAGATTAATTAGGAAGATTTAAGATACAATGACACCAGCAGATTTCATAAGAGAGTTTGCAATCGCTCTAGCTACATTGTCAAGTGTTTTGTTTCTAAAATCAGCCAATGTCGTATTATTCGATGCAGATACTTTATAAAGATCAATAAAATTCTAAACTCTTCTTTCGTACTCAAATTATTTAATACTTCTAAGTTCTCTTCGCTAATGGAAGCGTTACTTGTAATACTACCAAAGATATCCACATTTATTATATATAAACTTCCAGATCATTTAACAGCAAGTAGAATAGTGATACGAACTCCACCAAAATCAATCAAATCACCGTTCTCATTACGAATTGAAACTTCAATGGTGTTAAATTTATTGCGCTGTACTGGGAAAATATCTCTTTTGAGGGCTCATTTCTCGATATATCTCTAAACTGCATTTATTCTACGTGTTGCGAATAAATCTGTTTCATTGTGTTTTAAAATCATACCTTCGGCTAAATTACACTGAATATTTATAGTATCAAATGGATGAATCTTTGGTGACTTATCCCCAACGTATTCATGTTTTCTGAGGTAAATTTTTCTTACTAAAACCTAAAGTAAAACCTAAAACATAAAACAATATTAATGACAACTAAGGTAACGTCACTACTTTAGCTTGATATTTTTACTCTATTTTACCTTCTATTTTTGGTAAATTTTGCTCTATGTCCAAACTACTGACGAAAAGCTTTTTAATTGATCCAATGTATTCTTCTAATTCTTTTAAATTATGTTGACCAGGTGGAACTGGTTTGGTATCAAAAATGTACCAATTCTCTGCTAGTAGGATCCCCGTACTGTATACTAACAGTTAATTTATTTTTTCTGTAATGTTTGGTATGTTTATATGGAATATGTTTCTGCGAGAGCTATTTCTAAATTGGTTTCAAATGAATAGTGCAGAGACGTGCTTATTACAGATGAATAACCATTTAAATCAATACTTTCATTTATTATATAATAAAAAATAAAATGGAAATGGATAATTTGGATATTAAAGTAAGGTTAAGAGAACAAATAACGAAGAGAAATAGGAATGGTGAAATACTTCTTGATTTTATAAGAGGTTTGGTAGTGGGATCTAGTGGATGCGGAAAAACGACGTTAATGATTGATAATTTCTTGCCGACACCTGACTGGGCAAATATTGAAATGTTTATTCCTAATGTTTCAATGAACCTAAATATCAACAACTAATACAACTTTTTGAGATATAGAATGTGATATTAATGATACAGTAGCAATAGTGAGATAAAACAACCAAGAAATTATTCCAGTAGGTGAATGTGAGAATGATTCGGTGGTAGTGTTTGAGGATTTTATTTTAGAAGCAGAAAACCATGTAAGTAAATATCTTACTCGAGATTGTCATGAAGGTTGAAACTGTTTCTATCTCGCACAAACCTATTCTTAAGTAGGAAAATAATTAGAGATAACTTAACCAATCGTTGTATCTTTAGACCTTACAATGTAAATTTAGAACACATATATGTTGAATTTGTTGGATGTGATATGTCGTTTGAAAAACTATAATCTCTATGCAAAAGTGTTGGAGTGAAGAGCATGGCATCGTAACAATAGATGACCATATAAGTGAATAATGCTAATATAAAAATATTATTAAGTAGTTTGTAAAAGTGTAAGTTAAAACGTAGTTGTTACGATGTAAGGCACTGTGCAGTAGATGAAAAAAATGGGTAATGAATTGTGTAATGCATTGTGTTACTTTGTGTTATGTTCTTTTATTGTCTTCAAATATAAATAAAGGAGATAAATATAAATATAAATAGATTTAAACTTAGATGAACGTGGATGAACGTAGTTGAACATAAATAAACGTGAATGTTACATTGAGTTGTGTTCCGTTCTGTTGTTTTTTATTTTCTTTGTTTTATTTAAGGATGTTTATAGAGCTAAGAAATGTATAAACTTAAGACAGGAACATGTTAAAAGGTTTAAGGAAATTAAGCAGGCTAATCGAAGTAAATATGAGAACTATAAAGAACAAAATCTACCTGTTATTGATGCAATCAAAGGTTTACTACACGATATATGAAAAGTAGCAGAAGAAAATAAAAAATTAATACAAGGGTTAATTCCAGTTGTTCATAAAAATCCGACAATTGAAAATGGAATGGAATGAAATCCTTAAGTTTTACGTCCCACGCTTATGCCGATTAGGCTAAAGGAGGCGGTGATGATGACAGATGAGTGAAATGGTGGAATGAAGAAAGTGGGCGGAAACGGGAGAACCCCGAGAAAACCCACGAGCACGGTGTTTCTCCACCACAAAGTCCACACGGCACGAGCTGTGCGAGAATAGATTCTAGCTTACTAGAGACATCTCCTGTGATACACCTATAACAGAAGAAATAAAACATATAAAAAAGCAAATTAAATCTACATTTTAGTATTCATTGTTGGCAGGATTCCTATTTAGTGGATGAGTGGGTGGAGTTTTCTCAGCAGCAGAAGCAGATATCAATTCTTCACTCTTATCATCTTCTTCACCACACTCACTCTTCCTATCACTTTCACTAAATAATTCAAAATCAGGATCTGTAGCATAATTATCCTGTTCACTTTCATTATCTTATAAAATTCTATAAATTTTACTCACAATAACTCTTTCACGTTCCATTGTGTTCTTAAGTTGCTCAAGAAGTTAAAATTGATGGTGATGGTGTAGTCATTAATAATCAGTCATTACAGAGAAACAAAAGGTTTATTTGAATTACTAATAAAACATAATCCAACCAAGTATAATAATGATTACATTAAATATACAAAATGGCATTAATTGTAATGCTGCATTTCATAACAAAGATCCAAATACAAGGAAACAATGATCTAGTAAAAGCAAAAAATAAAAGAAATATCAAACATATTGGGAATCAACATATAAAAAGACTTTTGCTCCAACACTGACAAAAAAGCAGCGGGAATCAGGATATATAACTAATTACCAAAATAATACCAAAAATGGATGAAGTGAAAAAACTAATTGATCGATTAATAGTTATCGATGGAGAAGGAAAAGCTGGAAACAATAGCTTTTATAATGAGGAAGTAGGTATTACGGATAGCATTAATTATAAACTCTTACAATTTATTCCTAATGATTCAAAGGGTATCTGTTAACTGATAAAGATATTGAATACTCTACCACCAAAATGCTGGAATAATGAGAGGTATGGAAAGGATTACTAAATGATTATTAATAAACTTTAATTTGAGATGCATATTCCAGGGTATTCGTATTGCATTGCAGGTACTAAGATACAAGAAAGGTTAGAAAGAGAAGATACTGGTATAAATCCATTAGCCGAAGCTTGTAAAAACATACAGAAAAAATATAAATACAGCTTGTACACATATTGCTGACAAAAAATAAGAAAATAATGTAGAGGAATGAGCTTTTACTAAAGATACAAACTTGATCACAGAACGTTTACCAGCTTCAGGAACTGCTTTGACTATGAACATAAAATAAAGGTTTGGTTTAGGTTTATAAATATTTAAAGTTTTTAAATATGTATTGTATTTAAATTTTATGGATTCTTTTAATTTTATAAGAAATATATATGTATGAAATTAAATAGTTTTCTACTTATAATTCCTCACGAGGAACTTAAGTAATTAAATATCGATAGCATTTTAACCAAGAAACAAATGAGTTATTACTATTACTATCCAAAAAAGTTTTTAGAAAATATTCCATGTTTGTAATTAATACAAGCAAACATAAATCATTAAGTATAGGTGAAAGAACTAATTTTAAATTGACTGTCAATGTTGAAAGCGATGTTTCAGATAACAGAATTTGTTATGTTGTTATGTTCGGTAAGAATAATTTTGAATAGGATGTACAGAAAGAAAAATGATTGAGAAAACATAATCAATTATATGTTTATTAGATTTGTTTATTTTGTAAATCTTTTTAGAATAATATCAAAAATTCAATTAATAAAATTAATATTCCGGATAACATTCCACGAGAGAATTTAATTGCTTTAATTGAGGGTACTATATTAAATCTTGAGCAATTGTTAACAAGAAACAAAAGGAATGTTAATATATGAAAGTGTCTATACTACCCTTATTACGTTAAAAATTATACTATCAGTTTCTACAGGGTTAATCTGTGTATTTAAAACTGTTACAGTGTATTCAATTATTACAACTACATTTACTTCTGTTTACATGATTTAAGATAGCTTGGAAGAAGGAGTATTATAAAAATATGGTGAATAACATAAAGTGGTGAATAAGTTGTTTAAAGATGAACTTAATGTAGTTATGTTAATGAATGGTTAATAAACAGATGAGAATGTAAGGACTATTGTTAGTAGAATCATGATATACTTAACGAAATTCGAGACTGAGATACAAGAACGAAATATCGTAAAAGGTTGCTAGAGAGAAGTGAGGCGTTAGTATGGGAACTCAGAAAAATTTATTCTTACCATCACATTCAAGGTAATCGTAAAGAACGTTCAGGACCCTAATGAATCGTGTTTGAGTGAATGGCTGCTTGTTTTGTTTAAACTACGACTAGTGGACTGAGTTTAAAATGTCATTGTTTCCCATAAAGAACGAGAGAAGCAGAAGAGATCACTACCAATATACAAACTTGTAATCATGTAAACATATATACAACTTAGGAACTAAGATTTTTTACATAAAAGCCTCAGCTTTTATATATATCATAAAAGTCTATGCGCAGAGCAATTTAGCATTGTAATTATGTAAATGCTTTTGCGCTATCCTTCTGTGCTAAATAATATTACTCAAAATACTGTGGTAAATAATATTAGTTAATCAGGTTTTGACATGCAAGTGGCGTATTTTTAAATGATATCGATGCTGTATAAATTAACTAAACTACTGTTGTAATAATATTGGATAGTGACGGGTGTGTTAAAAGTTCTAGGGGTGCTATGGTCAGTCAGAAGTGGAGGGGATCGTGCGCTTAAAATTTAGTTCCTTATCTACTTGTGACGAAAGCCATTGCAAGAGATATTTCGCTCAATAAGATTACTGAATAATTTAATGAACCATAGACAGCTGTTTGCGCTCTTTCCATGCTTATGTCTTGAATATGAGTATAATATGAATGTTAATGCATTCGGACAAACCGTCAAATCATCTTTCGGCCTAGGTATGAGATACAGAAATGCTGTAAGGATAAAACATTGAAACGTCGTAATTTGGCTATTGTTGAGTCTAGTACTTCGTGTCATTTAAATCCCTCTAAGTAGCCCTGAAAAAGACGAAGAAAAGCCCCGTACATTCTTTCCAGAATCAATTTTGGGTGACCTTCCGTTAGGATAAGCCACATGATGAACTTCAAATCTGGAAAAAGAAACTGCTCATAACCGATATTAGCTCAAAGGTTCGTCTAAAACTATGAAACGCTTGTATGATCTAGTTTTATTTCTGCAACACCCGTTCGGTAGTTTTGTCGATCATAAAATCTTTGAATGATTCGACATGTTCAGGAGACCGTGCATTTGTTCCCGAAAGTTTGGTAAAAAGATGCTTGAGCTGCATGAACTACAGACTTTCAGCTCCAGTCGTTCAGATCCATCAAGGTGTTCCTTCCCAATTGTTCCCGATTCAGTCACCCAAATTCATCAAGGTGTTCGAATTGAAGGGTTCAAGGTCCGGTCGCCCAGAGTCATCTAGGAGTTCAACGTCTCAAAAATGACTCTGTCTTTTGAGTTCTGCATATATAATACTTTAATAAAGATATTGTTCAAATTTGCAGTCGTGAAGATATATTTCAAGAAGTGGCAATTGCAGATACAGGTGATAACGTAACACAAGAGATAGGGATGGAATGGAAAGTATATGTATCATAATAACTTTTATCTTCGTGGAGAAAATCATTAACGTAGACCACAGATTTCAGACAAAGATTATAGTATTTGACAACTCCTATTCATCTTCAATCAGTACGAGTAAAGGAAAGGTTTTTAGAGAAATTTAAAACAAGAAGATCTAGTGCAGAATCTGCTCTTGATGTCGTTTACATATTCTTTGAGAGTATGTTCTCAGAGGCCTGCAGTAATAAATTTATGAAATAGAAATTATGTAAAACTTTTCGTTTTTTACGTTAGGAATATTTCTTTAACCTTTCCAGAAAATTAATGTTGTATCAGTTGGCAGTGTATGGTCTGTTTCGTGTTGTTGCGGAATGGTGACTTCTGAATGACAATATTCGCTTCGATGCAATAATAATTGATGTTTCATAAAAGTAAATGCTCGAAATTAATTATGTGTAATGAAAGCTTTTTAAGGAAAATGGCATATATACCACTTAACTACATTTAAGAAAAAGTATTTTTTCGCTTCCGTTTATTAAAATTTTAGTACTCTGCTTTCTGACGAAAATCCATAGACGAATTATTCGAATTTTTCAAATATTCAAAAATTATTCAATTATTCAAAAATTCGAATATTGTACCAATGCATTCATTTTCGTCTGAAATGTGGCTTGAGAGTGTATACTGCAGCTAGCAGACAATAGCTATACACATAGGAACAGTAGAAACATTTCTGCTGCTGTTATTATAGTAAATCAACTTTGAACCAAGGACCAATACTTTCACTGCTAGCAATTTAACGAAGAGTGTAGATTCAATCCTTCGTCGTGATACATTACGTGTTGTTTGTGGCAAATATTAATACTGTGTTTTGCTATGATAATTAATAGAATAAGCACAGTTTCTACATAAAAAAGTTCGGATTAAACAATACTAACCAAATAACATACATATGAAATATACTCACTTCACCATTACTGACTATATTTTATCCTAGCTATTAAACTTTCTATTACGTGAAATATTTAATTAAATGGTCAATCTTACGTATTAAATCTTGTGTTATTAGAATTGGATTTTAGTGATTCCAATTAGTGGAGTATCTGATCTCTTCCTCATAATGAAACTTTTCACAAAGATTTGAATGTTCAGTTATATATTTATAGGATACTTCAGGTATTCGCATAGTACTCGTATATCAAATGTTTTCTGTATGGTTATAATAAATTAGTTTCTTAATTGGTTTGTTTGCTTCTTTAGCACACATAAAAGACGTATTTTGATTTCTGTAAAGTCTTTGCTATTAATACACATAATAATGCGAAATGTATAGTTGTTCATTGATTCTTCAAAAACGAATTGTAACGAGGTATATCTCTTCATATTGTTAGGCTGAGTTGTAGACGCTTACAATATACTTCATTGATTTGTTAATTTAGTATTTTAGAATAGGTTTGTTTTAATCATATTAATATGTTCTATGTCCATGTATATTATTGAAAATCAAAGCAGTATTGAAGTTGATTGATGTGGGAGTACCAGAACTTATCGGTCCTGATTCATTCATAGACGAAGCAGAGTGTAGTTGTAGGATGTTGACAGGAAGCAATTTGTAACTGCATATAGTTAACGTGAATATGATACACTAACTACAATTAATTTTTGTTTGATGAAATCAATTAATTTACTTTGTCTGCTTACAAATTCAAATGTTTTCCAGGCGACTAATAAAAGTGCTTTACTTTTTGCAGTGAAAAAGAGTTTCTCCGTCTTCACGATTGAGAAAAACATTTGTAGGTTTTCGAAGAAATTTAACAGATTGCCTTACCTAATACCTGGAACGCGTTTCATCTCTTCGACGATCTTCCACACTCATCTTTTTTCTTAAGTATAGGGTCTTTGCTCATATTGTTGTTACCGTACTGTTTAATCCACTAGGAGCTGCTGGTGATATTTGTCTTCAACGGAAGCGCAGAGAAAATGGCGGTTATTCTTATCTTATGTTTACGAAGTTTCTGCAATAAATTAGCTACGCTTATTTGTTCAACTGCGGAAATTGCGGTTATAGTGAGAAATCAACACTACAGCTAACGTCGTGATCATAGTTGATAAAAGACCATAAGAAGTTTTCAAAATTTCACTAGTACTTGTCCACATCGATAGCATATAATCTGAACAAATATTTAACTGACTATTTAGTAAAACAGTTACATATTATTAAAATAATTAATGTTTTTGTATTTCATTCATTTCACTATTGGCCGATTTAAATAGTGTTCAAAATAATTGAGAAAGTAAACCTCAATCAGTTAAACGGCACTTCTATGGCCTTCATACTCTAATTACATTCTCCCAAGAGAAAATTAAATGTAAGCGGTATATTGTTGTGTTTCTGTTTACAATTCTGTATCGCAAAACTGAACGTAAGTCTTCAGTTAACAGATTACATTGATCATCATTGTCAAAATGCTGCCGATGAAGTAAGGCTCCCTACTGTAAGTGCATGATATCTTAATATAAGGAAAGTAATATATTGTTTTTGAATTGCCAGGAGTACGCATTTTTTGTAGATTTACAAAACAACATTAAAATAAACCCAGAACACTAAATTCATTTAACAAATTGGACATCATCAGATAAGCATACGTACCTCAGATTTAGAGGGCACAGACATTTCAACGAATTGTACTTGTTTATCACTACTCTCAAAAGACTGATTTCGAATTTTCTCTCTAGCAATTTCATAGCCGTGACTAGAAAAAAGTAAATATATTTCGTTCATATAATTTTAAGCATTGCAGATATTCTTAAGAGTAATTAGTACATAGTGTTTAGTATGTAGAATGCAGCAAAATAATAGGAGTATGAGGAGGAATCATTCCGATTTGGTAAATGTTGATTTGCTGAAAATGATTGCTAGCACTGCATTCAGAACTAAAACAGACCAAAAACGGGTGTTTAGTGGTGACCGTATAAAGGGTGGGGGATAAGTTATTTAAAAATTCGAAGATGGAACGTAGAAAATATCTAGAAATGGCATGTTAATTTTGAAATGAGCAGAGAAATTGAGGTCAAATTTTGGATATGTAGGCGTAATGTGAATCAAAGGAGGCGTAATATGAATCAAGGGAGATATCTGAAAAGCCGCCAAGTTGGACTTAGCACTAGATAATATACGGGGAAGGGGTTATGTGACTTATGGCTCTTGATGCACAACGTCTATTGAAATGAATAGTGGTTAATACAGTGTGGGACTTCTGTAACAAGAGGACTTCACGCTATGGCAGTGTATCAATGCTGTCGTAAAGGTGACGTGAATGTGGAACTAGACATCCTGTAGTACAGTCCATCAGCACGTTGTACGCGTGACGGGTGCGATAGATAGAATCAAGAACATCAAGAAGAATGTTTACAATGTGTATCGGAATTAAAAGTGTTTCCACTGGATGATTACTGGCTTGGTACCTTGCACACAGATAAATGTCCCATTCAGATTTCTTATACGATGACCCCGTCCAACTAAATGTACCCATTATAATACTGGTGACTCTTCTCAAAACTAGTTACATACAATTGGTAATTGAAACACTGTTCACATTACGCCTATTTAGTGGAGTTCTACATGCATTCTTCATATTTAATATTTGACCTCAATTCCACTATTCGTTTCAAAACGTTCTATCTTCTCAATTTGACTTTATTTCCATTCCGTATAGGATGGAATCTCCCATTCCGTATAGGATCTGCCAATAAACACCCTCTTTTTATATGTATCTTTTGATGTTGAATCCAGTGCCAGCAATCATTTTCAGAAACTGAATTCACCAAATTGGAATTGTTCCTAGTGCGTTTGGATTTGTCACTAATATAAGTTGTCGTGCAAGAACCTAAATATATAAGTAAAATTAAATCGACAAATATAGAACTCAAATACATTTTAAAAAGATTTTGGATATATTACTTTACACACTAATTAAATGCATGTTTCATAATTCTCTGTTATAACAATTCAAGAAAAGGATAAAATATGGTTATCAATCGTTCCGGTAGTTACATTTGGAACCCAGAAAGTGCGTATTGTATAATTCACCGGATATTTCGAAATTTATAATGCATGTTTTGAATTACGAGATGAAAAAAGAACTTTATCTGAACACTATGGAATGTAAATCGGAAATCAGTATTCCTTATATGTTTTTCCATTACGTATTTGTATCAATCTTAGTATGAGCATAAATAGAATAATTATTATGAAATTACACATGTTCTCCACAACTTTCCTACAATAAAAGTAAGGTTAGGGTGTACAATAGGCATCATATTACGATTCAAGAAGAGCATTATGTATGATAGTATGCGTGAACACCTTAAAATCGATTTAGTTAAACTAGTTGCTAGTATAATAGGTGTTCGTGTAATTGTAATTGAATGGCTTTTATAGAAATTTGATTTCAGAAAGCAAAATATTGTACCAAGATACTCAGTGGTTTGTTAAGAAGTATTTACAGGTAATACTGTGGAGGTTAAGTGTGCAATTCTGTAATAATTGTGCATTTCTGAAAAAGAGGTGAAACTTTCAGCGATACATGTTAAAACCTGGCGGAAGAAATCTATAAGTAGGGCCAAAAGTTTTTCGCAGTTATATTGGAAAATGGCCGCCATCTTTAAAAGTGAGGTCATTTCACAATGTCCATTACAAGTAGCTACTGTTGCAACACTATCTACCCGGATTCAATGATTAATATGTCACTCTCTTCAGAGTGTAAGAGGCTTTCAAAATACATTATAGACCATTTCCGTATAATGTAAAAAGAAGAGGAAGTTTGGAGGAAACCAGGAATGTACACTGATGTACCTTAATGTACCCTGAAAAATATATTGGGGTATTGGTAATGAATTTTTCAAATATCATTCGGATATTATTCCTAGTAAAGTAGTGAAAAATAATCTTCCAATCTTCTTAATTTTACAATTGTACATTAGGATGGGTATTTTGATACCCTTTATTTTGAACTCCTGAGACACAAAGAGAAATTATTCATAACATTTCGTTTGTTCATATTTCATTAAATTTTGCATTTTTTCTACTTCATCTTATTTTTTACTCAAACACAACAAACGGCTTCGCTCCTCTTCGACACGTTAGCATTATAACTGGAAAAAGTATTAGAGACTAAAAAATCTTTTAAAATTACAGGTAAAACTAATATAATGTAACACACCACACTAAATATCAGTCTCAACGTACTCACATCATCATCACTACTGTCAACGAAAGTAAGAAGGTGGAATTATTCACTTTCATTTTCGCAGTCAGTACACTTGCAAAGCATTGTACCCCGGTTTGTAAACTTTTGCCTTTGCACCGACCACTTTTGGCACAAATAACTAAATAATTCCCTGCATGCATGAGCTGCTACATGAAGAAATGTTCATGTTGCTTTCCAGCTTCCAACTTCATTTCTGTGCCAACCCCAACGGCATGGATCACGGAAGGTATGTTGTTTAACCAAGCACTGACCCCAACAATGGTCAACTTGATAAGCAGTCCTCAAGACACGTTCAATAAACTTGCTTTTGTTGGTGGCACTCTTTCCATAGAAAGTACTTTCTTTATGAAGAACTTTTTCCTGCACTTTTCATTAACTGTGTTATGACGACTTATCATCCATCAAACAACATTTTTTCAACTACGTCCAGGAAAACTTCAATTTCTGAAGGTGGCTACGTCAAAATACGGACGTCTATGTGATCTCCGGGAGATTTATATATGTTTCGCAAGAGTTTTTTTTCATAGCAAGCAAACTATCAACTTGTGTGCAATCCGACAATATATATAAAAATGGAAGATGTCACCGACCCCAAGCCCATTTTATCAAATTTAAAAGAGATTGGAAGGGACATAGTTGATTTTGAACTTTATTAACCAAGCCCCGTATATGAATGAACAATCTTGAAGCTTCTTTCGTCAGTTTGGTATGTTTTTGTACATGTGTTAGTAAGCCTAGCTTCGACTCTACGGCCGTATATGGTTAAACGGCAGTGGAACTGATCCCATGATCGCAGTATTTTTGGTGACTGTTTCTTTCTGTCTGATTTTCGGGACTCTCATCCGTCACCCAAGCACTGTCATAGCTCAGAGTTAATTGGATGATAATTCTGGTTCCGATGCTATAAGTAAAAATCGGAATTTTCCCGGCTCGCTATATGAAAGATATAGTTATCCAAAAGAACCTTCAGTGCTGTGCACGAATTTTTGGACGTGAGGCCAGTGCGGTCGTCGCTCAGAAAAGCACTCAAGAAAGCGCGCGGGGCTCATTGTTCTAAAGTGGATATACGGTATTTCCCTATGTGCGCTTCCCTGTATGGGTCGAGCTTCGCAAGTTAAATTGCTGTTTTGCATATGCGAGAGTGAACTTTTTAGTTTAGTACCAGTGATTGTACGATCCTTATATACGCTTCGGTATTATTTTGTATTGTTATATTTTTGAATAACAGTATGTGAGCAAAAAGTCTTTCCAAGCCAAATTTAAAGTGCTGAACGGGAGAGTAGCAACATTACAGTGTGGAGAGATCTGGATTATTGCTTACGGAATTTAGCAACATACTTTTGGAAGTATTCAGGCTGCGGCACAGGAACCAGGACCACGACGGCATCAGCAGCGAATGAATTGACCGGTAGAAGAGCATTGTGAATGAAGCCAGGTATGAATTGTTAAACATGCTTTAAAAAGCCACCACAATTCTTTTAAAATTATGATTGAAAAAGGCCGTAAAAATTACAAAGTTTGTTTGTACGAAAGTTTCAATGTTATTTGAATGTAATATCAATATTACTAAATGTCATTACATGCATAATATATTTTTAAATCAAGTTTCGTCATTGGCATGTGAAAATGATCTTTAATTTGTTGCGCATGCTTATGCTTGTTTACAAGCACACATTTTCATTATATGGTACTTATGTCCCCGACTTCCGCTTCCAAGCTCCGGTTTGGCGAAGATATAAGTTTTGGTGAGATCGTGATTCGTCGAGGCATAGTTGGGACCGAAACAATAAAGGGAGAGAGAGAGAGAAGAAAACGAATTAGGTACAGAAAGAATAAGATAAAACGGAGTGTTGTTTACACTACACAGTACATTCTAACCACCACGTAAACCACGATCTCAAAGGGAAGTACCTTTTTCGATTCTAAGCTTGGTCATGTCACGGAAATCCACTGGAAGCCATCTGGAATAGTTTTTTAATAGAAAAGAAGCACGAACTAATATTATCACAGACTTCACACAGAGGTCAAAGTTGGAGCTTCAGATTGATGTCAAAACTTCCAAAAATGCTTCCTCTAGTTCATTCACTGTACTCCAATATAAGAAATTTGGGTTTCTTTTGCAATTGGTTAACACCATTGCTCAAACGTAAGAGAATCAGCAGTACCATGTTTTTCTTCGTGCTTATTAATATATCGTATAAAATTGTTTTCTCAAGATAAACAGGGCGCATGATATTAACTGGAGTGCATACCTTGCCCTTGTAATATGATGCACTTTGTAAGACTGAGCCCTATCCGAAGATGTTAACCCAGAGTCAGTGATACATTTAGCCCATCAGCTTCCATCTTAAATATCTACAAGCACATTCATGACAGCCTTCTCGAAATGCAGGTTCCCAATCATCACTACATACCTGTCTTCATCAAACTTTCCTAGAAATGTCCACTGAATACGTTTTGGAATAGCCTACAGGGGAACATCACAAGTAATACTTGGTGTTTGTCTTTCATTTAGATAATTTACATAATCCGCTACTACTAACGTTGAATGTGTTATCATAACAGGAGAACGCGCAGTGTCTGGAAGCATAGGTAGTAATCCACAATGAGATAAGTGCTTTTTCTTTAGCAAAATGAAATGGAACCTTTAAGTTTTACGTTCCACGGTTATACCGGTTCGGCTAAAGGAGACGGGGATGATATGAGATGAGTGAAATGGTTGAATGAAGAAAGTGGGAGGAAACGGGAGAATCCCGAGAAAATCCACAACCATGTGTTTTTCTTTACTGTCTTCCAAAAGTGGTCTAGTATAATATGCTTCCCCCTAGATACATTATACAAGTTTTTGTGCAATTTTTGAGATCTCACACCCTACATGTTGAAGCCACTTTTTGTCTGTTGTGAAGAATCATACTAAATATAACTGATAAGTGTTGGTTATCACATTTTTAGTGGTAACCAGTTAGTAGTTTTTTTGAAAAATTATTTTAACTATTGTACATGTTTCAGGAAGATGTGGGACTTTTCTGGAATCTGATTCCTCTCTAAACGTTACTTGTGGTATATCAATTTGGTCTCTACCTTCTACAAAATGCTGTTGAAGTGAAATCGAAGTCCCATGGAAAGAGCTAACAGACGTTGCGGATATTATCAATGACAGTTGTGGTAAATATTCTTCCTACTTCTTCAAAATACTCACATGAATTTCCACTGAGATCAGACGAAATTTGTAATACTATCATACGATATTCCTATTTCGAACGTACGGAGCTTGTCAACTAAATCCCTCCTTTCATGTTTTAGATTGTATTTTCATGGATATTTAAAGGAGAAACTGTTTTTTTTTCTATAAAATTCGTGACGCATCTTATCATTTGAAGGGATACTAGTTTTCATGTTGTGGCTGGTAATTCCATTTTCTGCTACCGACGATACAGCCAAACCTATCACTTCTTTCACCTGTTCATATTAAACAATGTGCAAAGTTCAAAATTCGCGACGCACCAACTACTTTCTGATATTCATTGCGCGTAATTCATGCAAAACCTATTACTCGTGCTTTTGAAAGACTTTTAGTGCTTTTATATAATACCTACAATAGTACTGTTGATCTATGATGAAATAGTTTTTAAATAAAAGATTCGAAAAATAATGCAAATGATCCGATACCTTAATTTATCATACGTGTTTACATTGTGCCAAATTAAGTAGCAATGGGTGGTTTGGATACTGCACATCGTATGAATGTGTTCTGGAAACAGGGTGGAGTGTTTTTCTTTTCCCTCTCGACAATGCGATTAATAACGTCATAGTTAACTCTTCTAAATTAATGCTAAAAGGTGATAATTTGTGCTCGCAAACAAAATTGAAAAATTATTTTCTTACAAAGTACCATGTATGATATTGGAATGGTGTTTGGCAGGACCATTTCCAATACCACAATGTATTATTTAGGGTACATTCATGTATCGAACGCGCATCTGGGACCGATTAAAAGACCCAAACCTTTAGAGAAGGTTTACAGTTATATTTGCAGAAATATTTTCAGTTTCTCGAAAATTTCCCTCTTTCCATACTTTACAGGGCATAGACAGAATTGTAATTGAAAAATTGTATTATTTTAAAGAAAATAACTTACAAGCCATGAAAGGCGTCAGAATATAAATTTATCTAGAAATTTTAGATCCCAATTTTCCATATTAGTGTACATTTTCTAGTTCGAAACAGGATTAGGATTTTTTTGCCATGACATTATGTATAGTATTCTAGTGTTTTTGGCAAACAGATTCCCATAGCCCCATTGTATTATTTCAGGGAACATTGGAGTCGCACACACTCATTTGGAGCCGCTCTACGGGGACCAAACTTCCGAAAAGGATATTTTTTAAACAAAAAATCCCGATTTCCACCAAATTTTCCGTTCCTTGTGCGTAATACGGACATGCGCTATCTTGCATTAAAACGTCTGTTTTATTCTGAAGGCAATGACGTATTAACCAAGAAATTCGGATGAATAGTGTTGAAACAGTTGCTACCTTAAATGGATATTCTGAAAAAGAGCACAATTTTTCAAGGTGGCTTACATCCTCCAATGACACACAATCTTTACTTATCGTCTCTGCTATGAAGGATTTTTGGTTTTCTGTTTTTAATATTCTGGATATACAAATCATTGTATCAGATTCACAAAATAACTTATAATAGAAATTTTATTATAAAACTAATGACTATACTTTAGATGTTGGTGGTTTCTACAAACTACCGATTTCAATGTTTTATACATTTTTGCTTATTCATTCTATTTATATTAAAATTGATTTTTTTTTCAATTGAGCTAGTGTATATATACAAGGGAAAAGTATTGTAGGTGTTTTAGTATAACAGAAAGTCATTTCTAATATTATCTAATGAATTGAAAGGTAAACACTTTATCATGTTTTCACTACCTGAGATTACAAATTAAGGAAATACGTATGCTATTCACAACTGATTCTCTTGCAAAACAAGTTAAACGCATCGAAATATAAATTTGCCTTTCCTATTACGTGAAATAAGCGTAATTCAAAACTGTATAGCATAGCAGCCAAATACACCTCTTTTGATGAAAAAACTACAAAAAAGGAGTTCAAACTTTAAATATTATTTTTTTTATCATCTTACAATAATATGAAGCATTTTCTACATGCTAGAAAACGTCTTAAAGTAAATGGTTTTCAAGTAAAATCTCCAAATAATATTACACTAGTAGTTATGTTACTAGTAATATGCAAAGATCAATAACGACAATATGAGGTTGATGATTCACCAGATTTTGCAAGCACTATTATATAAATATTAAGTACTGACTTTTACAGATATTGTATTTTGAAGTAATTACTTCCAGATATTTTGAATATAGGCTAAACATTACGAGAAATAACAATTTTTGAGTATATTCTTTCATTCTGTACAAGTTTTAGGTATGACACATTAACACAACTTTAGAAAATAATATGATATGCTAGGAACCAATTTTACAACAAAATTGAATCGAGGTTTCGGAAAATAATTTATGTATGGAAGGCAAACAAGTTGTGATGACGAGCATTCTTACCAGTTTCTGTTATCTCACGAGTTATTTCATTTACCAAATATCCTTCAATAGAATTTCATTTTATAAATGAACAACGTTAATGTTTACATTCACGAAACTTTATTTATTACTTTGCGGCCCCTTACCTTGCAATTGTTGGTAACGCAGAGTTGAAAGTTATGCATAAACCATATTTAGTATTTACAAACTCAGCTTGAATGCTATTCGATATATTTTCCATAGGAGCCAAAGACGTTCTCGGAGTCATTCTCGCCTAAGGTAACAAATGATTAAATGAATATTTAAAGTAATATTTTTAATAAGGCCTAGACATTACAATAAATAATTTTCAAATGTTAAAATACATGTTAATGCACATAATTTAGAGAATATAAATTCCCACGTTGAGCGGGATTATTCAAGTAGTATTTTACCGATGTAACCATTTAGAATAACTTCAAAATCAGGCTGATGGATTCAATCAGACCTGCGTAAATTATTATAAGGTGAAAAGTAATGTAACTGTTGTGCAATATACGTTTGTAAATTGCAAGAAAAGTAACTTCAAATTCTTCACTGCAATCCCAGTTGTACCTAACTGTGGAGAAAGCTAGTATGAATTAGGAAAGCATTTATTTTAAACGTAAAAAGGAGATAAGACAGGATTTGAAATATAATGTAATTTAATTGAATAGCTTGTCAACGTGATGTTTATGAGTCCAAATCTTGCAGAAGGATAATTTTGATTTTTTACTGCTCTCTACGAGGGTAAGAATATTTCTCTGAATGTTTCTTTTGTAAATTATTTTTAAAATTAATATCAGGAGTAAAATACGATATTATACGATATTTTATGGTTGAGAAGGAAATAATAAGTATCTTTGCTTTTCCATCATCATATTCTGATCGTAACAAAATCAGATAATATGTTTTTCTTCAGAAATAATGTACTTATTTTTCCTATTACACTAATATTTTTGAAATCTTACTTTCTCTGTGAATGAATGAAGCAATTATGTAATGTGCATAGTGTAAACCTTTGTATGCTACCTATTTCCAGAGTGGATGCTTGCTTCGAATTAAACCGGACTATTTTCTCACATTTCACTGAAAAATGAATCCCCTATTATATAAATGTGGTGTTAGTAATGTACAATGTGCTCCAGTTAATAAATCGGGTGACCAAGCTAACTCAATGACAAACGTAACACAGAAAATCGAAAAGAAACGTAATACTAATATCGAATACACGTACTTACGAATTGGTAATATTTTTACTATATAAAGTTATACACACCTGATTTCTGAGTCTGTAGGGCTGGCTTCTATGGCAGATTACCTTATTACACGTGACAAATGGCAATAATTGATGCACTCCTTGAATTCTGTCCTTGGCTCTTTCCTTGTCCCAGCCCAGCTCCGATTGATCTGAGCGACAGTTAGACCCATTGTTGCTTAGTCCAGTGGCATAGTCAAAGACATATCGTAGGGAGCTAATAGTTGCCTGTCGAAGTATCACAAACACAACTCTACATACTCAAACACACGGATACACATAAGTAATATTGTCTAAGGAAAACTGTAATTCGAAATACGATGCATGTATGATCAGAATTTATTATCGAAGTGGAAAATTTTGGGTGAAGAAACAATAGGTGTTCCTCTAGGACCGAATGGTTAACACCGTCTCTAATACCGAACTATACCCGTCCCCATATAGTTAATTTAGTATTAAGTTCCTTCATAAAATGGCAAAAGGAAAGTAGTGTTTGATCTAAATGAAAAAGTAAACATCCAAGATCAATTTGACAAGAATATCAGTAACAAAGACCACTTTGAGTGAAATTAATATATTGTAGTTTCATGATGATGTTCAAATTGTGGTCTGGACTGTTCTCCGTATCCCGAGGTCTTTACGTATTCAATATTTAATTAGGAAAACATTTATGGACAATGTAAAAATATACTAGCATAGAAACTCTCTTTAATAACTTTAACTCGCATTTTTTCTTGCAAATGTTATTACATTATAGATACTGATGTTTCCACCATTATATTGGTGATGTATGTACAAAAATAGTTTATTTTTATTATTTCCTGTCCAGTAATTATTTTTTGACACGAGTAGCGTGGAGGCCAATAATCTTCCAGAGGATTTTTTACCCTTTCAGTTAATTCTATTAGTATTATAATTTATTATTTTTATTACCTTAATTAAGAGATCCTATTTTATTTAAAGGTAGTTAAGTAATCAATTGACATGGAATTCATACACAATAAACGTTAACTTTGTAACAATTACAGTAAAATATATTACATTTTAAATGGAGGACTATTGTCCTTCGCGCTGGTAATGCAGTTCCAGTGTTCTACACGACCACTGCAGTGTTAAAGTAATAGTTATAAGTTTCTTTGCTAATATATGTGTTACGGATAACTTACAAATTCTTATGCAAATTAAAATTTGCTGCGCAGTTTGTGAGGCAATAAATAAAATCTAAAATAGAAAAAGGAAAACGGTAATATATATATCGATCACGAATTGTCATTGCATGCAAAAGGTCAAGTTTTGCAGAATGTGTTATATTTTTTTTTATGGCTACCATTAGAACCACATTTTTGTGAACGAATGTGTATACGTGTTTACGTACAGATACACCCGCAATGGGGAAGGAAGGATAGAGCCGCACCTGCAAAAAATCGATAACTGAGCTACTCAAACACGGACGACTACTCAATCACATTCATCCGACGGAAATTATTTGTTGTGTATCAACATGATCCGGCAGACCATAAACTGCAGTGAATAACGTTAACAAAGACGACATTGAAAACTGAAACCACATGACAGCTTATTGAAACAATTGAGCTATGTGTGTGTATGTTCAAACATTAAAACGTTAGTTAGTTAAAAAATAACTTTCTGGCCGTTGAGTGCACCACCGAACAGAAAAACAATCATTTTACCAACCATACACAGCAGAAAATTATAACTATCGGATGAGAAGTGGTACTTCAACTTTTCTGTAGTCTGGATCTGAGCTTGTTTGGTTACTTGCTGTTTGCTCATCGGAAGGCCCAACGTGATATACAGTTTGGTAGCTACCAATGTCTTATTACGTATGTGAAGCAGTCATGTAATTACCTGAGTCGGAGGATTTACTAGAGTGAATAAATGGCATAGAAATGGAGGTGGGCTAAGTGTGTCCCATTAGATGAAGGATACATTGACTAACATGCGCACGCACAAGGAAAACACAAGTAAATGCACCAAAATTTCACAGTCCTGCAGCTACTATTTAAAAAGTTAAGGCCCCTTGTGCAACACCTTTTGATTACTCTTTGTAATGAGTAAGCTGGTCTCACAAGCAAGCAATGTACTGAAAAAACTGCAACGGCCAAATGTCACCTTCTATTATGCACAACACGTGGCCAACCAGAAGTTTACTCCTTCTAGTTTTCTTTCGTTAAACAGCATCGGAATACTGATTAAATTAACTAACAGATAGGAAGACCAATAAACTAAATTTATTGTCACTAAAACAGATAAATGTATATGTTCGTTCAGATACCGTTCTTTCGAGTGGGCATTGCGTTTCAACATATAGGTTTCATACCATTTTCTCTATGTCTTTCTGAAACAGGGTCTATATTTCTTAACCCCGGTATCTGCTCCGTTACCTTCCGGTGCTAGGCAAACACTAGAAAGTTTTAGTGCTTCCACTGGAAATAGAAAGAAAAAAAAAACATAAACCAAAGTCACGTGTGTTACCAGTTTGCAAATGTAGGAGCAAAATAATGTCTGCTTAAAAGCTAAAGCAATCACTTTCTTTTACAATACTTTCTATTTGCACCCGAAAAAGACAAATTTTCACACTTATACTAGCCAGAAAGAAATCAAGAAAATCACTAAGACAGCATACATCTCTGTTTCTCCCTGTATTTTCGCCACTTATGTTCGACCAACGTTTCTGATGAGCCTTCTCTGTAAAGGTCTGTTCAGGATTTTTTTCTGTTAGACCTTCACTATTGTCATTCTTAATCATACACACCAACGTATATCTTAGTTTACCTTTACCTTTTCTCAAAAGCGTAAACTAATTTACGTCCAGATGTTCTACATTTAACTCTTCACTTGATTTGAGAAAAATAGTTAGAATAAGCAATACAGCCTATAACTAATTTTCTAAATCATACAGAATATTAAATATAGTTCTTGTGGAGATAAATTCTTTTCTAAAAAATACTGATCATACTTGTTTTTATAATGACCTTTTAAAACGTATTATTAGAGATCATAACAAAACATTACTTTTGAACCTAATCCGTTTTCTATGTTAATACATTAAGGGAGATGGGCTTGACTATGATTAAATCACACCTTGCTACATCACTGGTTGCATGTATTTCTAGTGTACGTGCTGCCAGGTTGGATTTCTGATGGAAGGGCAGAAAAAATAATTTCACAGTCATTAATTTCTATTAGTCATCCGTCTACTTCTAAAAAATAATCTTGAGATGTTAATATTGAAATGCTTTATAGGTAGAGGATAAATAACGGACCAGGCGAGATTTTATCCCTTCACCAATTTTATTACAAAATTTAGTCTTTTGTGTTTACAAAGTTCTAACAACAAAGTATTTCTATAATGACCATGGTTTTCATGTTATAATGTTCTGTACGTGTAACCCCTTAGCTTCATAGCAGCCTCCAGGGTTCTCAAGGAATCGGTTTTAGGATACCTCAGCTCATAGCAGTCTTCACGAGGTATGGTATTGTTTATGGTGATCCCATTAGCTTCATGGCAGCCTACAGGAAATAGTAGTGGTTAGGATCTTCCCTAACTGAAAGTCGTTTAATTTCTCACCGTAAAAGCAAACAGTTTAAAGAAAATTTTAGGGTGAAGTATTTTCACAATCTGTATGAATACCGAATAGTGGCTCATGTAAATTCACTTATCCTTTGATTCCGCTCCGCATGCATCTAATTAACTTTGAATTTCTGTAATACTTCCTGAATAGCGCAAATAATTTATAGATTATTGATGAGCCACTATAAAGTAAAAAAAAAAGGTTTCAGTAGACTCAATAGCTACAATTCGTCAGAGTAACAAGCATCAAATCCGTAAACATAAAACATTCCATTAGCGTTATTACATCATGAGATTGAAAAATAATGTTAGGATATGAGTCATCCTATGGCAATATGTATTATTCAAACATGATTGAACAATTGTTATTCGGAACCCGTATCGATGTGGCATGAGGCATTCACCTATTACTGGCAAGAACCGTTAGTTGTATTGATTCCCACTATAGCGCAGTCAACTTTTGACTCTTCTCGAGTAATCTGTGTCCGTCTCGGATGCAATTAAGTAAAGGAGCGCGGTGCCTCAGTGGTACAGCATTTACCTCTGGTGCATGGGGTCCCCGTTCTAAATTCTGCTACAGCCAAGTAAACTTTGTGGTGCACAGACACTGTGTGCGTGGGATTTCTCGGGGTTCTCCCGTTTCCTCCCACATTCTTCATTCCATCATTTCATTCATTACTCATCATCACCGTCTCCTTTAGCCTAACCGGCATAACCGTTGGACGTAAAACTCAAAAATTTCATTTCATTTCATTTCATTTTCTACTAAGTAAAATTTGAAATTGAGATGAACTAAGAAGTATGGTACACTTTGGATCAAACTTGTGAAATTTATTTAAAATACATTTCAAAATAAATTTGAAAATTATATTGATAGGCATATATTTAATGTATGCATGATAATTCGGAAAGCGATTATAAGCTTCAAACATGGCTTTCTGACTATACCACTGGACTGTTCAACAACAGGACAAGCTGTTTCTTAGATGCTGGGATTTAGGCTGCGATGAGAAAACAGTCAAGAAAATTAACTGAACAGGCGCAGATTCACATAAGCGCAACATCAGAAAATCGGTCATTGAAACTAGATACACCACAGTTATTAATGCCAAGGGTCACATCAGCCACAGAATTTCGGGGTACACATAGTAGAAAGTAAAAATATTACCAAATGATAACTACACACTCAATATTACTACTATGTTTCTACGGTGCTGTGTTACATAACAGAAAAGAATATTGGGGATAGAGGTCCACATTGGCCATAGATGATGAGTGGGGATTGGGAAACTAGAACTCACCTGACCACCGAGACCGCCATCTTGAATTCTCCCATTTTAAATAACACTTTATTTTTTGAGTTGGGAGTTAGGAATGCGCCTCATGTTTCAAGACTGTTTTTGTTCAGGAATGCAATGTTGATGTCGATATCGAACATATCATTTCGACATTTCTTCTCTTACATCATCATTAGACCACTGTGTTTAAGAATGAAGTGTGCCATACGTCGCTTGCACTCCAAGAGAGCAACAAATGTGAGGAAATGCGATGTCCAAATCTTCTTGGGCAAGTCTTGTTGTTCAATTTGTTGGATAACGATCGTGGTTTGGGTTTGATTAGCTTCTCAGCAGCAAACAAAGATGATGATCTTTACAACGCAACATTTCCCGATAGTGTTTGTTTCTGTAAGAAGCTGATTTCTACATGAGGTGCAGCTCTTTTACAGCTTGTTGATGTATTCTTCTTGGTCCATTTAATAACATAGTTAAATTAGACACTGATATATTGGTCTTGTCATTCAAAATTAAAGTGTGGCAACGGGATTCTTTTCTCTGTTTCAGTCATTTTGATTACTAGTTTTCCTCAAAGCGATTCAAAAATTTGATACACTTTGTCTTCTTGAAATGTGTTAATTTCCTGGGATTTTTCGAACGTCTTTCGATTATTGTTTTGAAATGCTGCTGCGATACGTGTTAAAACCTTGTTTCCATCCGTTGAAATGTTATGTGATGACTACGCACTCATTATCGACTTTCACATCAACTGCATCTAAACTGAAATGGGAGGGGACTGTTTTTACCTTCTCTATTCTTCGCCTGTGTGCGATTTTCAAACAGTAAAATGGTTGACCAACTTGCGCTTTTGAATTCGACCTTAATGGTGTCTTTATTGTTAGTTATTCAATATCCCAGAGTCTGAATTTCTACCTTATTGCTATTTCTAACATACCAACTGAATGCTGAGTTGGTGACACTGCATTTAAGATTACACTAAGATGTTAGGGGTCTTTCATAGGTTTATTCATTACAAGATATCCAGTTTACGACCCTTATGTTCGTACTTCCTTTTTGGCGGCATTAAAAGTTCTCTCTTTGGTAGCTTTGCTCGCTATAATGCATAGTCGTTTAAATTTTGGTTATCCCTAGTTCTTTCATTTTCAATCAGACGCAGTGTACTTATACTAAATTTAAGCGACAATAATATTGACTTTTATATGGCAGTGAATGATTGCTTTTCCTTGCAAAAGAATTATGGAGTCTGCATTGCGAATAATTCTCCAGCAGGATGTTTCTATGCACAATCTAAGGAAAAGTACTTTATCGCAAGAGGTGATAGAGATGCCAGAAGAGCAGGTAGTCAGCAAGGAAGGTGGCATGGATAAGGAAGGGTATTATACTGCGAGTCATTGATTACTTGCAACGTACTTTGATCAACGTGTGGCCTAGCATTGAAGTGCAACATGTCAATATTTTTTATCTACAGCATCTTTAAATATTTACGTAAAGTTTGAAGTGCACTTCATGAGAGATCAGCTTTTTGAAGATCTCCATTAATATAATTCACTTCCTCTCAGTAGTACTGCTTTAATGATACCATAAACCACTATGGTACAATCAGAAAAGTTAGTGAGTTTTGGATTCTGTTCTACTGTAATGTGATGTATCCTCACTTTCAATGGAAACAACAGTTCTGGGATTCGCTTTGACGATATTCCTGAGGATCTCAATTCAACGTTATTATTGTCAATGCTCACGAAGATGATTTTGCAATGCTATCTTAATGGGACAAAATTGACAAACTCACAGTCTAATGGTATATTCATTCGCTTTTCTCTCACAAATATATTGCTAACAGACCTTCTTGTTTGTTGTAAATAATATGTCAGTTGAAATTAATAAAAAAAACAGAAAGAAACTCCTAAATGTGTGTTTTAATGGTGCATTTTCATAGTGCTCTCTTCAAGAACTCACTTTTTCCTGACTATCATGCTACTTAAGCCCTTTTGCTTTCCTTTATTAAAACTTCTGATATTACGTACGTGTCCTTAACCCATGAATATACTCTATTGATTAGGGGAATTTCACACTGACATTTAAATAGGACATTTCATTTACACTAAGATATCGGAAAATGCTGAGGGATCACTTTTACTTACTGGGGACAAAGAACATCTTTGGTTTAAATCTAATACTCGAAGAAATCTTGTTGAAGATAAACGTTGAAGTCTTGTTTATATTTAACTATTATGTTTCATCAATATAAATGCAAACCAGCCTTCAAACGCCTTTTATGTTTGATACATCAAACAGGTGAAAGTCAACTACTTAAAATAATAAAAGCTCATAATAACTGTGCTACACAAATTTTATTAAGCAACTTCTTTTCATCATTGAAATAACCGTTTATTCATATCATGAACTGCTTTTAATTCTGAAATATTTCTATGTGAGATTGTTGTCCTACAGAGTGACATACTGTTATTTTTAATAACAAATGCAAAGCTTTAAAATTATTACTAAGTACATCCTTACGCATACCTCACTCTGTAGATGATTCACATTAAGATCAGCAACTGTTTCATCTTCTTCATATTTAGCCATATTTTCAATTGTCAAGTGATTGATATTCACAACAGATTTCAAAAAGTCTTTGTAGTAACTCTGTCTCTTCTTGTTAATGTCCCCAAAATTTCTTAAAAACAAAGAAAGGATACTTCAGTTGTTTGATAATTAGTTAAAGTTTGTAATAGCGAATGTAAGTAAAGGGCTTTAACAAAAGATCTTTCCTTTTCAAACTTTGTGTGACGAAGAGAACTGATTACAATTTATTTATTAAATTTAAAGGAATCGAATAAATGAAAACAAATGTATATTTTAATCTTAAGCTTTACCTTAGGTTAAGATATGAAGTATATGTAAGATTATTTGAATTAACTTTATTAACGGTTTGCTTGGAGAAATTGAAAGTAGAAATTGTTGTTAAACTGTGTTTAAAATAAATTTTAAATACCAATGTTATATAAGTTATTCTGTAAGTTATTGTATTATAAGTGTAATTTATTTTGAAATATACTTCTAAAATAATACTGTCGTTAAAGAATATAGTTTCCCTATTTCTCTACATTTCTTCAGTGTATAGTGACATCATTATCTTTTTTAAAAAATCATTCATTTACCACAATTTTATATAAGACAGAATGTGATTAAACCGAAATATGCAATAAGTGTAATTCTGTCTAAAGTTAAAATATTTACATAGCAATATATAGACAAATATCTTAATCAGTTGCTTGTATCTTCATTCCCATTCACCCTGAGATGAACTGTGAGGAAGATATATAAACAATGCAGGATGTAACTTCAGATCGATCCTCTGATTTATTAAAAATATGAATTCATAAGGATATTTTTTGTAGAATGGGACGTTAATTTCTATTTTAAATTTATCATTTAATATTATGATGTACAAGTATACTGATTCAAAGTAAGTTTCTGTTTAGATTTTGAAATTAAAATACTAAGTAAATGAAACAATTACTGAATGTATTAATTTGAAAAATACCTTATATAGAGAATAATATGGAAGAATTGTAATAAGTGTACAAAACCTGATACTTAAGAGTTATAATTAATTTGTAGCCTCCAACATCATAACGTAGAAACTTGATTCAGCTATCAGTTTCTTGTTAAGATGTAATCTTCCCTGTAGCAAATTGTTATATTTAAAGCACAGATTTTAAGATTATAAACATAAATGATCATTAGAGGATAAGCATATTTCTAAAATGCAATAACTATTACTTGTTTTAGAGTATCTACAGAGGATTTGGCTCTCAGAAACAGGATGAGCATATATGGTAAGTTAGAAGTTATTGATTATAAACATTATTCTTTAAAAAAATACTCACTTTTTAATAACAGATTTGTACTGACGCGTGAGCATGTTTGGTGGACATATGGTAATTGCTGGTTTAGGGATCTTCCATTCATTGTAATTTCTCTCAATTATTACAACTACAGGGTTATCCTGAAATTTTCTCCATGATTGGTAAATAAGGAATGATGTTAGTACAACTCCAACAGAGAACAGAATAAACCACATTAATCTGAAAAGTATATAAATTTGATTATAAGAAAATCATTTTATTTTTATCGTTAATACTCTGAATAGTAGAAAAGAAAGAACGAGCCCACTTTGTGGAAGTCCTATTGAATTACAATGCAGTACAACTGGTACGCCACTACTCTGGTTCACTAAAAGACAATTTAAAAAATAAGTAGGTTATTTACCCGATGTTAAGTCTGCATGAACGCGAAGGTCATGATTTGTTACGCGCAGGGCCATACTTAAATAACATTTTAAAGTCTTGTTTGTATATTAATTTTGTAATATTTCAACAATTCAATTCTTAATTGTTGTATTACAATACACTATAAATCACTGTAGAATTGAAGTCATTTTATTTAATTAGGGTATGTATTAATACAAGTTTCATAAATTGTGCGCTCAGATCGTTTACTTGTTTATTTATATCGTCTACTTAGAGCCTGTTATCATTAACTTTACATACTAGTAAATACTTTCAAATTTGAATTCACAACGAAATAATTAAAATCGCAAATTGTAAACAAAACTTTCCTCATCTGTAAGTGAAATCAATGCAAAATAATAACTCTGACTCAAATGAAACCCAAATTTTTAAACATCGGAAAAAAATAATTAAACATAAATCCTAGACTTTTTCCGAGGCATAAATCCGGACTCGTACTTACATCAGCAAAATAAACAGTAACTTGTTGTGTAAAACACAACATAAAATATTTGGGGAAGCTGCTATTAGATGAACTATTCAACTAGCACATCCAAAATGAATAATACAAATAGTACGTCGATATATTTTACCGTTCCATGGAAACACAGTAAAATAGTGTGCTTGTTCAGCTAATTTTACCTGCTGATACAATGGGACTAAGCCAACAGAACTTACGATTTTATCACCTTGAAAGTTCCAACCCAAATTACCTTTTGTTTTACTTATGTTTGATTTACATTTTTCTTGAATAGGGTAATATCACTCAATATTGTCGGTTTCTAACTTTCCGTTTTAGGAAAATGGAATGGGTATGTATTGTAAAACCATTTTTCATTACACTAACTTTAAGCAATTGTTGAAATTGTTGATTTATATTTTGCCTAAAATGATAAGAAAATCTAGGTTGTCGTTTGAGAATCAGTTCGTTAGTGTCAACCTCCATTCTACACTGAATCCTGTTCCATCTACTGGGTAAGCTGTGAAAATATTTTAGGGCTTTTGTTTCTGTTCACCAGAAAAATTATCACAATCACATACCTTCTTTCTAGTACCATTTAGGATATCAACACCACATTTTTTAAAATAATATTTTCTGAAGTATTTGGTCCACTAATTTCGTTACTTTCCTGCGTCCTGCAATGAACAGTACTAATTTCATTATCTGTAGTTCAAATTTGTAGAACGTAATAATCAGGAAAAAGAGCTTGTTTTTCCAGCCTAATGAAGATTCACATCTTTTAACCAATACGTTTTAGCATTGCTTCTAAACTAAAATATGTATTATTTTCTTTACTAAAATATTGATTAATACACTTTAAACTTTAATTTGGCTACTTTCAGACTAGTTAGGATGAGATATTAGGAATATGAAGAGCTGTTATGAGTTTCATAATCCAAACTTCTGTTATAAGTACTACAACTTTCGATAACACAAGATAAATTTGAAATTTGTAATTTACAATCTGCCTGTGACAATTTGCTCTGATTGTGATTGATTTTTCTTAACGAAATTGAGTCATCCTTGAACACGGTAAGAACAACAACGCTTCCATCATTTAAAACTAACTATATTTATTTTATTATCATTAATTGTTCTGTCTTACGGCAGGTCCTGGGACTAAACAGGTTTTTTTAATTTAATTTTAGATTTAGGTATGAAAATGCTTCCTCTAAATTTTCCGATCTTCAACTTACTCTGCTAAATCCTAATATTTTCTTCTCTTTTTCAAATCATCGATCAGTTTTGCTCTTCTTCATCCTATTTCTCGCTTTCCTTCCATCTTTTCTCCTATGGCGGTATGAAGAATATAATTTCTTCGCAAGATGTGTCCAATCTAATTTACCTTCCTACGAAGGATGATGGCTAGAAGTATCCTTTTCTCTCCTATCGACTTAAAACATCTTCATTTTTTGCTCTCTCTATTAATTTTATCTTTTCAATCTTCTACAAACACCTCATTTCAAAGCTCTAAATATTTCTTCTCTAACTTAAGTTCAGAAGTAAACCTGCTGGTTGAGAGTGATCTTTTCTTGTTGAAATGCTTCTTTGGCTATGGCTTTTATTGACGTGCTCTTTTTGTTTGCTTTTTCTTGCAAACAAAAATCTTTTGTTGCATCAAGAAAATTCTTTGGCCATTCTCCACTCAGGTAGATCTTGTTAATAACTGAATTCAGTAGTATAACTATATTTACAAAAAAATGAATGATCGCATTGGCTGAAATAAAAAAGATATCACCTAAAAGCACTACTTATTCATGCCGGATCAAATAATACTCTATTATAAAAACTAATCCAATTTCAACGACAATATTTACTTCTATTTAATTTGGTGTGTTCGTTTCCAAGAAAAATATGTGGTAAACGTTTTAAGTGCAGGTGTGATGTAACAGAAAAAAGTTTTTCCTTAACACAAAACTAATTAAGGGCACAGAAGCTCCAAATCACACAACATTCTAAGAGGTTTATTTCCGATTTTACAACGAATTTTTGCTATTCTGGTTACCCTAATGTTATAATTTATGTCTTGTTTTGTTTCAACTTCCTTATCAGAAGATTTTGCTTCCCATTCAATCAGATTGTTAATATGCTTGCTTAACATTATGTAGGAGGAGTGTATTCTGATTACAAAATTTGTGACCAAAATCATCAACACTGTAAGCTTTACCAGAAGGCCTCTCTTCTTAGTGGTTGTACTTTAAAGGAGATCGCACATTGTCATTGCTGTGCGCTGAAAGAAAAACAAATATCTGTACCCTTACATTGATTGCTGCCGATTTAAACATTGCATAGGAGTTATATATGGGAATGATTGTATACACGATTCCAAAAGTGCACTACCCCCTGCATATTTTCTTTTTAATCCTGGTAAAATAGGTACAGTTTAGGTGAAGTTATGGCAATTCGTTACCGTTTGTGAGTAAAACGTTTGTAAAGCAATATCTTTTGCTCGTGCTGTAATAGTCTATATAGTACGTATAACAAAGGCAGCCCACTACATATATTTAATTTCGTAATGATCAATTACTGCATATTATGAGCTCACTGCTCCAGCAGAGTATTGGCTTATAGATCATGTATATTGTTTTTGTATCAATATTTGGATTATCTTATAATTTCAATGATTCCACGACCTTAAATATAAAGACCAAGTGTTTGTAAGATTTTTCATCCTGAGGGCTATTCCAAACGACCATGTCAATCCCTTCAAGATTGATCTTCCTTTTTTATTAGCTCTGTTGACATTCTAAACCGATGTCCCGTCTCAAACATTTGATGATGCATATTAATACGAATCACCTAAGATAGCTAACGATGTATTTCTGTTCTTTTTTTACTTGCAAGTTACGTTTTCTCATAGAAGTTTCATTAGAAGCACGTTGTGGCGGATAGACTCCATTGTTCAAGATTTGTCAAGTTATTGTACATTCGTTGGTTTATTTAATTCCTATAAAAATATATTCGTTCATAAGAGCTTATCATTTAACCTTAATAGAGAAATTAGTGATACATTCGAAGTTTTCTCAATTTGATATTTTGCGGCAAGTTAGTAATTTTCCAAGTGAAAGAAAGCTTTATGTTATATTGTCTCTGGAATATTCTGATGAATTTAGTGAACGATTGTTTGTTTATCTCTGCTTCAGTCTCACAATTTAATCGAACAAAACGTGGGGTGATTTCTCGACGGGGATCGCCTTAACCTATGCGATTGTCCATGCTTACTTCGGTAAGGTCACATGTGCACATCGTAACAAGGTACAGGGATACTCCTTTAAGTACCCAATCAGAATCTTCAAAAAACAGAAACTTTTCTACATTGGTAATAATTTCGCCATGTGTTTATATAAATAAATCTCCGAGTCAGCTATATTATTATCTCGTATTCGAATCATGTTCCTCGGCTGTCATGATACTTTCTCCATTCACTTAAATCTGTATCCGAAGCCCTATTTGGCGAAATCAAATCCTGTATTGAAGACCTAAACTTCTACGTTTTTGAAAGGAAAGACTTTGATCAGCAATAACTCCCTCTTTCTCCTTGTTGAGTTAGACACAAACATTTCTTCTATGATTGTAAGAATTTTTTCTTTATATTTAGCACTCTCCCTCATATTACAGGAAGAACGAGAAGTTATAATTTTATAAAATAACAGACAAATTCTGACCAAAGCATATATTAACTAATAAATAATAGCGTTACAGATTCGGCAAATTAACTTTGCCTTCATCAGACACATTATTTATGTGTCTGATGAAGGCAAAGTTAATTTGCCGAAACTGTAACGCTATTATTTATTAGTTAATATATGCTTTGGACAGAATTTGTCTGTTATTTCATACAAGAAGTTCCAAAGCTAGAATGAGTGGCATTATAATTTTATAAGTAAAAGGATCTTTCTCTATCGACCTTGTCCTTGGAAGACCTACTGTTCTCATGTTAGTTATTTAGGACCTCACGAACTTCAGAGAAAAATAAAACAGTATAGCATCCGTCCGTGTTGTTTCATATTATTTTATGGACACTAAAATAGTGTGCTGTTTTGGTCAGTTTTAGTAGCTGTTGTGCATGATTCCACTATAGGCTATCTTCAGTTTCTGCTGGTAAAAATGAGCTAGATTTTTTTTAAGGCTACCGTAAAATGTGCTAATTTCTTGTGCTTGTCTCAACGAACCGTGAAATCTCTCGCACTCTCATTCCTTTAGCAGAACTTAAAATTCACTGAAGATTTCAATCAGAATATATTTTGCCAAATCTTCCCACGCAGAGATCATTTCGGCACTACCACAACGCCTAAATGGAAATCCCAAATTACTCAATTTTGGACGTAAACATCGCGAATACAGGTTTATGACTGCAGTATGTTTTAATGCTGTTAAGTGAGAAGTAATCTAAATACACATTATCCAAATCTACTGAAATTTTAAATAAGAACGAAAGAAAGAATTAAGAAATTATCAACTTAAAAATGGAGAATTGATTTTTGTTTAAGTAAATATTGCCTTGTTTGTTCTATGTCTGTTGTGTGGAGTTCACGAACTAAGTCGTTGATAAACATCGTGAGAATATTTTTTTTTATTTCTCAGCGTTCCTTCTGCTTTGCAATTCAACAATGATTACCGATGTAATTATCGCCATCGCATTTAGTTTTGGTGCTATTTAAGTTAAAAATGTAAATATTTTGAAAGATTCTTCCTATCTTATATATACGTTTATTTTCATTACAAGTTACAGAATTATGTCCTGGGTGACTCCCCCCCCCCCCCAAAAAAAAATCAAGAATAATTCATTGCTTTCCGAAAAGAAATGTTTAAGAGCTCGGCTTAAAGTAAGAGAAAATGGTAACTCACTTTATGCGCAGCAAAATTTATTAAAACTTTGGTTTACATTTTGCTATAGAAACTTGTAACATAAAATACATTTTCTGTGACAAGAAGGATATAATACCCACATTGCATGTAAATAGGATTTTGTTTTATTTTTTGAGTCACGAACTCTTTTGGAAACACGTACAAGATTCCTTTCAACCTTTACGCAAAAGACGAGTGGAATGAATCTCACTTTATTAGAAAATAATAGAATATTTTCAAATATGATTTCCTTTACAACACTTATTTCGGTGGATTCTTCTCCGTGTAATTCTCAGTGTTTGGGACAAAGGAAGGTTATGATTTGGGGATGGTTTAGGCACAGTGGATTTAACAGTAAAGTAATTAACAAAACGACTAAAGCATGTCTGTCATTGTAGTAAATTTGTAGTTATGATATTATCAATGTTTCCATGGCATTTTAGATCGTCCTGGATTGCAACTATAAACAGCCTCAATTAGACTTGAAATCACAGTAATTTCCTGTACGCTAGATATCTTCTTTCATTTACAACAAATTAATAATTATGTATATACTGCAATATCACCATTTAATTTGGATTTATATGTGGTAAGTATGCAAATAAGAAGAAGTAAATAACTAAAGCCAACAAAGCGAAGAAAAGTGAGCAACATCTAAAGGGTCTTACTAAGTATATAGTTAGGTTATCACTATTTAGGACTTAGTCACTTTAAGGCTTTCTAGATTTTTGTGACTAGAAATATGCAACAAGATAAAACACGAACTGTGGCACAATTAACAGCAACCTTAACATACTCTTACATTTTCACAATGCAACAATGTGTCTCAGTATATAGTAAGGGTTCACTGTTAGATATAAGCTCCTATAGCCGACGTCATGCACGTGTACTAATATTTACTTTCAATCATCGATAATAATTGGAACGAGCATAGGATCGCTGTAATTGGAGTTCAATTTTGGTAAATTTGTTTGCGACTGGGTCGGAATCCTGCGTATTCCAGCAGTACAGCTGCTCGGAATATCACCCTAGGAAGACGGTATTCGGTGGTGGCTCCATTAACATTTGAAAAACACTTATACTGTCATCAATGGGCTGAGTATTTCCTCTAGTGGGCAGTAAGCTGATTCCATGCAATCGACAGTTTATTCCTGTTCAAATATTGCAAGTATTGTCGGATATATTTCCTACTTGGGATTACATCGGTCAACAGAACAACGCTCCTTATCACGAAACAAAGGATGTGCTCAAGTACTTGATGAGCAGCGTGGTATAATTCAATTTTGTTTACAATGATCCCGAAACAAACTCAATCTTAAACAAATTCAACAAGATTGGGATGTCGTTGAACTGCAAATCCGGGCTTATAATCTCCCACCGAATTTACTGTGATCAAGTGACTAGAGCATGTGAATGAGTGGGGAATGCCACTGCCTATTACCAATGTCTCATTGCTTCAATTGTAACCTGTATTCTTACATTTCTGTGAGTGAAAGTTGACACACCAAATATTAGCAAGTTCACCATAATGTTCTGGCTGGTTAATGTACATTTGGGATTTAATTTAATTTATTAGCTTAAGAATAAACTTCCATGAAATAGGATTTGAAATATGTTAATACCATCTTTCACGTGTTTCGGCAATGTATAGTAGTTCTGAACGTTTTAAAGGATGTTTCCCAAAATGCAGTGTATACAAGTTGAACGTAAAACTTGCATAATTAGTTACTATTTTATTTTGTATATTGCTTTAAAGTATCATTAATAATGTGTAATTTCCCTTACCTTTAAATGCACTAATTAGAGTTCTATGATGTTATTTTCAAGTGTATTCAAATCTGAGAACAAATTCATGAAAGCAAATAATAAAATTAATTAGAATTACTGTACCGTTCAACAAATGAGTTTTGTTTCCTTGAAACATGTAGCAAACCATGAAATGTAGTTTTTGTTAAAATATCCTCAAAACACTGATATATTCTTCTAAGCATCTTTTTAGTTCCTGTAATATAATAAAATATAAATAATAATAATAGAAGTAGAAATACTAACACATCTGTAATTACATATTTAGAGTGCTAAGAACACCAGTAAAATACGTTGAATAGACTGTAATATATAAAGAAATTTATTACATTTGTGTCCAATGCATGTGTGAAGTGTAAAATTAAGTATCAACTAACGCATTTAAATACAATTATAAAATAATAGTGTAAGGATATAGTTTGATGAAAATTTAAATAAATAAAAGGAATTCAAATAGTTTTTATGCATATTAGATATAATTAATGCTGAAATATACGAGTAAATATATATAAAATACGTTGAATATACGAAGGTCATAATAATTACGCCAGACAAGAGATTTATACTTTTCTTGCCGCTTCGCAGAACATCTTACTCTAACTAAAAATACACTTTTGCACTTAGAAATTGTAATAAAGATTCATAACATGTAATATATTTTGTCATACGGAAGTTTATTCTAGCAATGGACCCTTCTGAACACGGAAATTGTAATAAAAATTCCTAATATCTAATGTTTTGTTGTCACATAAGTTAATGTTATTCTGGCGAATTCTACAAATTAATAATTTTGCTGATATACTTCTTTAATGACGTCACTAATACAATATTTTAAGCAGAAAATAAGACTAGAAATGGATTAGTTCTGAAGATAAGGTAACACAGGTAACACAGGTAACGCAGAATACAACCGACAGAGGAATTTTAGTACTATAATTTTAGGATATATTTCTAATCTTTGAACATAGCACTTTCAGCTAGTGTGTGGAGAAGACGTTATGTTGTCGTAACCGTTACACTATATATTAATTGTAATGAAGAAGTGAATCTACACCGGTCAGAAGTATTAATTATTCCTTTACTGAATAATTAATACCTCCAGATTTGTGATAGATAAAGTTACAACAAACAAGTACTGCTTTCGCAAAATTTAATATGCTAAAATTTAAGTAAATTTTAATTTTAAATTTTGATCCTTATTTCACTGTTTATTTCATACATTAACGTAAGTTTTCTTTATATGTATATTTACAATTATAAATTTCTCAGAACTAATGTTATGATAACGATTGTAGTGGCAATAAACAAAATACGTAGCTAATGTAAGAAGTATTATTGATTAAGGGTAAGGACGAGTGAATGTGAGTGTGAGAGTGTCGAATGGGGTGACATTGAGTGAGGGTTAGGAAAAGTGTCCAATTCCGGTATTTGTTTGAAAAGTTATTTGATTGAAAATGATTGAAATAGCACAAATAATAATAACGTAATAATATTACTGTGTTTATGGCTAAACCTAAGTAATATATGACATATTGTATATCTTTTCTGTACCTGTGAATACCTTCGACTATGATACTTTTTTCTTTCATTCTGCGGTAATAATAATAATAATAATAATAATAATAATAATAATAATAATAATAATAATAATAATAATAATAATAATAAAGTAGCAGTTTGTTTGGCACAGAAAGACGTAATTTTTTACCGTAAAACATTAGCTCCCGTAGTGTACGAATTAATTGAGAGCGTCCCAGAGATATCCCCTGTAACAAAATCTTATGCTTCCTTGAGCAGAACATTTTCATTCTTGAGAAGGTAAACTGTTTTTCTCTAGCATATTTGATAAATAGCCATGATAGAGAATAGAGAACAATTGTAACCAAATGAAAATAGAACCTTTATCTTACTTAAAATAGGTTATGAAAAATCTGCGTTTTCAATATTTTTCAAGTCGCTAGAATCACATAGTATGCTTCTTGAAACATTTACCTATTCATACTCAAAACAAATTTTTCCAGGATCAAGCAAACTAACTTCAAAGATATGTAAGTTTGCAATTCTTAGAAACGAATCCTTGTACCACGTGTCAAAATCACAAGCCTTCTAGACGTATTTTCACGTATTAGCATCTATATCCGTATTTATCGGTATTAATATACCCTTTTCACCAGTCAATTGAAAGTATTTTCAATTCAATTCATAACGTTAAATATTGTTTTGCCTGTTAGAAACATTACACATCATGTTTTGCATTCCCACACAGAAATAAAATTAATGGTTAGTTCAAATTTAACAAATATCATGTTATTCATCTGTTACTTAATTCCCTAATCTCCTCATTTGCTGGTTTAGTGGCATATTGTGCATTTTCCCGAGTCCGATTCTCAGAGGGAGAACCTTTGGAATTTTAATGGTCCTGAATATGCTTCTACTCGTTTCCTCGTATACTGTAATAAGAATAATAAAAATTATACAGGAAACTCAAGTTGTGAGCAAACAAGAACGATCGATTTATCTCTTTTTAAGGAAGTGGTTTGAGCGTGCGAGAATGGTGCATAGGGTCTCGGATTCAATCCTCAGTGATGGTGTACAACGATTTTAATTTATTTTCCATTTAAGTTAGTCGCCTCATTTCCTTTAGTCTAACGGCCCTACGCTTGGTACGTTAAAATAGCAATTTCATTTTATATTTAAGGAATTTGGATAAAAAGGACCCATTTATATATTTACAATGTGTTTGCTACTCTGTCCAAAGACAGATGATTAGGCATATTTCTGAATGTTTTTGTGTATAATACATAGTAATGGTCATTCTTTTGGTAAAAGAAATTAAATTATGTATGCGTTATATTGATATTTTAACACAATAAACATACGAATATAGACAAGAATAGTTTCTATTTTTAAAGTTTGGTAGAACGATATATGGAACGTGTTAGAAATGGTGAACTAAACTATTCTAGTAGTAATAGTGGACCACTATTTCTAGCAGTAGCAGTAATGGAAGATGTTACGAACCATTCCGGAATTCCTAGGAAACAATAACATTTTCTTTTGTTCAGATGCATTAATGACTCATACAAGAACCTAAAGATGAGCATTTGGTATTCATGAATTATTTGCTCAGAGAGTACGAATCAAGGTTGTAGACATGTAACGTCATTTTGTTAGTCCCTTGCCTGTGCAATAAGTCGTTTCAACTACAAGTTGTAAGACCGAGAGAGATTGTACAGCCACTTACATAAGTACCTGGACCCGTGACTGTTCTAATTCCATTACCTGGGGTACAGGTCATTTGCAGTTTTGAGGTCGCCTAGACAGATGAAACCCAACTGACACTTTTCTTGGCACTAACAGCAGTTGGTAGCCCTGATCTAGGTGTTTATGCAGATAAAATTGTTAAGTAGGTGACAAACGAAACAGTTCTCCATTCTCTATAGTCCGGATCGTGTTTTCCAAAGAACGCTTTATATAAATCTCAATATTGCTGTGTATGTAATGCATTATTTCTTTATATATTGTATGTTTAGAGAAATAAAATACGGACTACACATGAATCAGGAAATGCTTTTAGCTGAAAATATCAACTTTAGAACCACAGCTGGAAATAAGTTTGTAAATGATTGCCACCATTGGGACACCTTCTCCAATCCTCCTCATTCCAACATCTTTTTCTTTCTGGAGGAGAGAAGATGTTGCTTGCCCCACTGAGAATATATTGAAATTGAAACATTTAAGAAAAGATTCTAACCGGCCAGGATTCGAACACGGGTCCGCCGAATAGAAGTTCAATACTCTAACCACTTACCTACAGCGCCACTTCGCTTTGTGTCTAAACTATTAGCTAGAAGATATCCTTGCATGTAAGGCTATACAAAATACTAATGCTCTTATAAAAAGATGTTCGTATTGAGTGTGACAATGACTTACTCGAAATTTCCTTGTTTAACTCGAAAACAAGTTATATATACCTTCGTCAATGAGGAAAATATTGCTGAAACCTTCTTGAAATTGTGGCTACCTCATCGTTTTTAACTGCTACCGATTTACATTATTACTATTCTTCCTAATTGTAACTTGTAATTTCCAGAGAAGAAAAGCCGGCATCATATACGCCCATCCCAAGACTTCTAGTATTCGCGTGCTACCCTAGTATAGTATAGTAAAACTGCAAGCATATTTGAATGAAAAACTGTTACGAAAATTTTAAAAAATCTCTAAATCGCTTTTTGAGTATTATTTTCAATCCTATTTTAATAAAAAATAAGTTTTATGAAAATTTAAAGAGTAAAATAAAAAAATGTTTGGGCAGGGTTTGAACCCACGCCAAAAACGACTTTTATTACTAAGATGATGCGCTAACCTTTTTGGTTGCGAAGACAGATATCCTTTACGCTATATGTAGGTCATGACTCTTGAAGTCCTATCTTCATCGACCAATAAGATCAGAGGATATCTGAAATTCTTGGAATTCGCGAAAATGCAAGCCGGCCGACATTAATCATTTTTAAGATGCCACCTCACTTTTCTACCTAGAAGAAGGGCAAAACAAAATGCGTTACAGTTATCAGTTAAAAATATTTATATTCCATTTCTTGTCCTAATGTGATAATTCTATATGTAAATCCATAAACGTAATAATATTAATGTGTTTATGGCTAAACCTAAGTAATATCTGACACATTGTATATCTTTTCTGTACCTTTGAATACCTTCGACTATGATACTTTTTTCTTTCATTCTGCGGTAGTAATAATAATAATAATAATAATAATAATAATAATAATAATAATAATAATAAAGGAATAACATAATTACAATACCAATTACATAAACATTATGTTCCCATCAAGAAAAATTAATAATTGCCACCACAGGATTTGAACCCATGTAGCTGCAATGGGAATTTCCTGCTTTCACATTTTTTTTTAACAAATCACCCCGAATGGAGTATTGTTCGCCACTGGTACCCCATGTCCTTTCCACGTATTCCAAACACTAAAAGGACAAGAACACAGAAATACTGAGGACAGTTAAAACTCCGACCTTGCTCTTCAGAAGAATTCGAATCCCTAGTGGATTGCGCCTCGTGATCAGAAGCCGAACGCCCGAGATCACTCGGCTAGTGCCACCGACTCTATTTGCCACAAGTTACTCATATTAACATAAAAAAATAATCCAGTAGTTATATAGCATAACCATAGAACTATATATTTCTATACGTGCTGATGCATTTCAAAAATGTGAAAATAATTTGTGTCGTCTTTTCTTCTTCTTTGGAAATTAGAAGTTGTGGTAAAGACGAAATATAATGTAAATCGGGACAATCCCTTCAACCGATGACGTAGCCTCTACTTGAAAATGTTTCGTGAAATTTTCCTCACTGAGGAACTTCTATATAACTTGTTTTTGGGTTTAACAAGGAAATTTCGAATAAGTTATCAAGACACTCAGACAAGCCTATTTTTTTCATAAAAAGATTTTAACTAGGTATTAGTTTGAGTGGATAGTTAGCTGGTGCAGTAGGTTAGTGGGTGGATCTGTGGTTGCTGAAGTGTGTGGATGCCTGCGCGCTGTGCAATAGGGCAGACTTTTCTGTGACTTTAGTGTTGTAACATATCGTATTATCTTCTTTAATAGATATATCAACCGAAAACCTGTTTATTTGCATAAACTATTGTTTTGCAACAGCAGGAGCAAAACTCAGTTATAATTAAATGTACCGCAAAATACAGTTAAATTTTCATTCGATCGACAGACAATGAGTGTTCAACCAAAACCGTTTGACGTTCATGTTTTGTTAGCAGATGTTGTGAAGTTACATATTGATCAAATCGAGAGCTTGCAGTTAAATAGTGATGAGTGTTATATGTATGTCAAAATTTATATCCCTGGACACTATTTTACGAACCTTGCCCGATAAGTTGTCTTTCAAGCATGAAAACTGCACTGCAAGTGAGGTGTTTTCTTAACGGGTGTGAATGAGGATATAACAAAAGTTACAATAATCAATTTCCCTATGGAAGTCGAAAATCATTCAATCAGTGCTGAATTATGTAAGTACGGATGCATTAAAAAAGTTGTGGAAGAACAGTTGTCAGAAAAATTTCTATTTCCCGTAAATAATGGGAATAGACTCGCGTACGTGGAAATCAAAAAGAATATCCAATCCCGAGTTTTAGTCAAAGGTCATCATGCAACAATATCTTACTACGGCCATCCTCCAACATGTTTTTTGTGGTTCAGACCAACATCTGGTGAATAGTTGTTTATTAAACAAAAACCGTCAAAAATGGAACCTACACACAATACGATATTGCATGATTTGTTACCAGAGCAAATGATTCATACTAGCAAAAGCGATATTGAACCATTCATAAAAGAGACGACTGGTGCATGCAACTCTGTAAGTGCATGCGTTAGTGCTGGCGACAAAGATAGACTGACTTTAGAACAGGTACATCCAACAAATCCAGATTATATCCTTGCTGATTCAGTTTTTGATACTGAATTCCTGACTTTGCTCAGTACCTTATCGAACTAACAAGCATTACCCTTCAAGAACAAATACATGAACAGAGTACCAGCACAAGCACCAAACACGTACATAATACTGTTCGTTCTTACACTGAGGTCTCCAATAAATGATGCTTTTATTGAGAAAGTTTCACAGAAACAACCAGGTTCTGCTGACGCAAAGACAGCAAATGTTAACGAGGAGACTATTAGTGCGGGAAACACTAACGAAACTAGTGTTGTCTCCAAACTACGGGATGGGAAAGAAAACGGTACACCATCATCATGTTCAACGAACAAAAAGAAAGGGAAACTCAGATATAGACACAGTCAACCTGACAGTCAACAAGACCTATTACAGAGCAAAGAAGCAGGAAAAGTGAAGGATGATTCTAATATGAATGAGCCTTCAACTTATTTTTTACTTACTTTTATATATTTTACTGTGGTCCATTGGCATGTTACTATAATGTTCAGTTCTACTCCCGTCAATTTTTATGCACACAAAAACATTGAAAGTGTATACATTTCTGGATCTATTAGGTCAAATTACGTATGCACCCATATATATGCAGCTATATTTACAAACTAAGAACTAATGAATATTGTAGTTTCCAATGCCACGCATATAGGTACCAAAAATCTCAGTGCTTTTACAAGTCCTATCAGAAAACAAGCATTGACAGATTTTATTAAAATCCATGATTTCGATATTCTGTGTTTACTGGAAGTTGTGTTTTCGGAATTCGATTTTTTACAAAATTACAATGCATATGTGAATATCGGGTTAAATGGAAGAGATAGTGCTTTTGTAATAAAAAAGGTATATCGGTAGACCAAAGCATCGAATTATTTCAGTAGAGGGATCAGTGTGGTGTGTGATACTTTTCTGTATATTAATGTATATAGTACTTCTGGAACGACGAAAAGGATTGAGAGTGAAATCTTTTTTAATGAAGAGCTTCAACCTCTAATACCATCAACAACGACCATATTGTGTTATGTGGCGATTTTAACAATGTCTTGAGGAAAGAAGATACAAGAGGACAGTTTAATAAATGTTATGCATTGGAAAATATAGTGCGACAACTAAAGCTACAAGATGTTTGGATTAATCAATATACGTATATTGAATATACGTACTAACTTCGACTGTTAAATCACGGCTAGACAGAATGTACGTCTCCCGACAAATGTTACATAGTGTATGCTCACTTTAAATTGTCCTGGCTTCCTTTTCTGATCATGCAGTGGTATCAGTAATATTAAAAGTTCCAGGTATTACACGTAAAACATATGGACGCTCTTATTGGAAAATGAATGAACAGCTTTTGTTTTATGACGACACGAAGCAGCTATTTAATGCCAAATGGAAGTATTGGTGTAAACAACAAAAATATTTTCCTACATTAAACGCTTGGTGGGTGCACTATACAAAAAGAATAATTAGGATTTTTTTTCAATGGATGGGTACAGAAAGATAAAGAGACAGTAGGAATACATTAGAATTTTATATAGTCGATTTAATGGTTTGTGGAAGGCTAATGCGACTCCACAGACCTATTAGCGTGTTAAAGAAATAAAAGCAAAAATTCTAATAAGACAAAGGCAATACCTTGATAGCTATCAACATAATATACAAAGTGCCGATTTATTGACGAATAAACGCATGACACTCTATCATGGAGTTCGAACACTCAACCGGAAAAATAATAATTTTATAGACTATATAAACACAGTTGATGGGAGAAAAATAACAGTGTCCTCAGAGGTTGTCTCAATTTCACAAATATTACACAGATCTTTTCACAGCCAGCAATGCAAAAGAAGACGAATGACGTTTCTTTTTTGATAACTTAACAGGATTGTTGTCAGATATTGATAATAACAGTTTGATTGCTCCATTTCAAAACACTAATTGTTCAATGAAATTAAATATACGAGTAAGAATACCAGCCCTGGTAAAGATGGACTTATTTGTATGTTTTACGAAAAATATTGGGATTTCATTGGAGACGTCTTGACAAAAATTAGTAAAGAAATATTCGAATACGGACATGTGCTACAAAACGACGGGATAGTAATTATGACTCTCAAAAAGGGAACGTCTGGAAAAATTCAAAATTTTAGACCTATTACGCTTTTAAAGTAATCAAGATAATTACTAAAGATTATAAACGTCGATTCAGCCTCTTTATCGAAAAATTCTAGGCGATAATCAAACAGCCCTCACTAGAGAAAAGAATATTTATTATGCATTAAGTACAATACGTGCCATTATTATTTTCGTTTATGGAAAGTGTCAGCATGTTTAAAGTCTATAGATTTCCAAAATACGTTTGACCTATTGGAACATAATTATTTGTATGCCATTTTAGCTGGTTATAACATCGTACACACCTCTTTACAAAAAGCTGGAAACTCGTTCAGAAACTAAGTCCAAAAAAGTGAGCCTAGATCCGTGACAATTCCTGCAGATCTATACACAGGGAATTGCATTTTCCCTCCGTTCTTTATATAGACACTAGCTGCAAACCGCACTGTCATAAGAGCGATATGAAAATGTAAAAACAATATCAAATCACTTATTTGTGAGATTAATATTGATTGCACATTTCACGCAGAGTTCAAACATGCAAAAAGAATCAATATCGTAAGTAGAAATAACTGAAAAATACCGAAAATGACTATTTAAAACTTCAAGTGTCAACCTGCGGTTGGAGCGATACAATTGTCAATATTATAAAGTATATCCTTCTAAGTGCTTCCGTAGCCAAATGGGTTTAGTAAAGCTGATTGTGATTTCTGAAGCGAAGGGCGACGGTTTGAGCTTGCGTGCGGAGAGTTCGGTTTTATTTCTTCCTTTTTTTTTAAAAAAAATAGGGAACATTGTTATAAATATAAATATGTAATTTGAAGTGCTTGGAAAAATAATCAGACGAACTGTCACTTTTCAAATCTCTGTTACTAGCCCGCCATTTCCAGAATTTATGTATGAAAACGTAACACAGACATGAAAAATGTAAATTATTCATGTTCCGGATATATATATATATATATATATATATATATATATATATATATATATATATATATGTGTGTGTGTGTGTGTGTGTGTGTGTGTGTGTGTGTGGGTGGGTGGGTGGGTGTGTTGTAACACTTTTTTTCGTGAAAAATGCTGAACTTCTTAAACATGATATATGCCTTGTCACAGCAGACGAGTTTCTCCACTTAAGCCTGCGAGTAATGAAATCTCTACAGCCAAACAGCTGCAATTGATTCATTAGTCTTGGCTCATCGTGGTCAGAATGTTCACGAGCAGCTTACTGCTCTTGTTCAATACGGTGGTATGACTGTGAGACAAGCTAGCAAACGTCTTGTTGTTCCCTGTTCTACAGCATATACTTGGTGGAAGAAATACTCAGAAACAGGTAACGTGTCTAGATAACCTGGCACTGGCCTTCAAAGGGTTTCAACCCCACAACAAGATCGGGCCCTAGTTGATGTAAGCCGACGCAATCCTTTCATGTCATACCATCAGTTAGTGATAGCGTCTTGTTTTCCTGGCTCATTCCTCACTGTTCGTCTACGCCTTAAAGATGCAAGGCTTCAAGCATATCGAGAAGGGTGTAAGGAGCAATTGAGGGATATTCTTAAAGTTGATCGACTAGCATTTGCTGAGCCAAATATTGGTCGTAACTGGGATCATGTAATCTTCACAGACGAGAAGATATTCTTTTCAGCAAATGATGGTCTTCGACTTGTGTATAGACCCACAGGAGAACGTTACGTTCCACAGTACATGCACAGAACGCATCGAATGGGGCATGTTACTATTCACTGCTGAGGATGTATGTGTAAGGAAAATTGTTTAATTGCACCCTATAGAAGGTCGATTGAACAGTCAGAAGTATCTGGATATTGCGTAGTATGGCATGCTCCCCGCTGCGATAAATTTGTTTGAAGCCGGCATGGTAGAAATTCAATAAAATCATAGCTCAATACATGATTCCCATCTACTTCAAGCCTGGTTTCAAGAGGAACCCAATGTTGAGCTAGTCGACTGTGTTCCAAAGGGATCTGACTTAAATCGAATGGAAAATCTAAGGGCGGAAGTTACAAGAGCTCTACACGAAAATTGACCTGACCCCCACCAAAGACAGCTGTCGCACATTGGGAGTTAGTTTGTAAGGCGTGAGAAGAAATAGCACAGGGATATCAATATGTCGCTAGCTAGGTTAACTCATTACCAAAAAGATTAAGATGCGTCATCGAAGCTAACGGCGATTATACGAGATATCTATACCTGAAAAAATATTTGTTTTCATACCCAGATGAACTTCGAGCTCTTTCAAGAGCTCACTAAGTTATTCTATTTTTCCTTAAATATTGCTTCCTTTGAGACTTTTGCGTTTCGTCGGAATGTGCAATACATATTTATTTCTGCTCCTTTGTTTACCCTACACAGGTAGTCCACTAGTTAGCACGTGTGCCTTTGGTGTACGGGGTACTGCTTCTATTCCCGCTGGGAGAGTCTTGTGTTGTTACCTATCTGTGATAATTCTGTGTTCGTGCCCCTGTTATTAAAGAGGTACTGCTTAAACTATAAAACCGACTAAAACAATTAAAATAAAAAAATCGTTTACTGAGAAACGTTCGGTAAGTCAGTTTTGTTTTAATATCTAATACCTAGCGCGTCCGTTGTAGGGTCTTATTGTCGCGGGTTCAATTCCCGTTAAGGGTATATTAACATTTTATTTGAACTAGAATTTATTTGCATGAATCACCCGTCTCCTTTAGCATAAATGACTTAAACCTTGAGAAAAGTGTACGGTAAAAATGAAATAAATAATAAGACAGTAATAATGCTATTAATCTGTATCTATCTACATAAGATATAAATAAAAAAGACGTCGTCTTTCAGAACAAAAAATGGCTTAACCGTTTGAAAAGATTTTTATTATGTAACACTTTCAACTAGCTCTGACTCATGCGCTCCCGAAGGGGGCTGGATGGGCGCCCTCTGGCTAACGAAATGTATTTAAACAGAAGTACCAAACATAATATATAGCAACCATGAAGATAGCCACTTCTAGAACATTTTAGGCTGCCATGCGCGGACTGGCTTGTTGTCACGCACTTCTATTAAAATGCGTATCCTAACAGAGGAGAGGAATTAAAATTTGTGCCAAAAATTGAATATTTTACATTTGTGAGATGAGACTTGACCCTATGCCCTTAACGTCTCCAATATCTAGTGGCCGACTTGCCGGTAAATGTCGAACGTCGATATAGAGACTCATCGAAAAATTGCCGCTAGTATGTCCCTGGCAACAGGGTTTGGTAACGAATTCTTGAAGAACATCAGTATATATATATATATATATATATATATATATATATATATATATATATATATATATATATATATATATATATATATAGTGTCCCTATGTGTCTCCAACATCAGAACAAAAAAAAGAACACCCCTAACGAAAAGTTTAGATATATTGGAAAATCTATCACTTTTATGTTTTTCGCAATAGTGGCAAGTACTTTTACATGTCCAGGTAAATGCCGCCTGGTTCGAATTTTCAAAAAACAAAAAACGCTTCGTCTTGGTCTGGGGCTTGCCGAAGGTACTCGTGACCAAATGTTGGTAACCCGGTCCACTCGTCTGGTCACCTGGCGTACACAGATGGAAAGATAGATAGATAGACACAAAAACAAAGTCTACTTTATTTATATTAGATTCTTCACTTAACAATTGTGCAGATGAAAGATTAGAAGAATACAAAAATCTGGTCACTCTAGATCTATTAAATTATAGAATATTTAGTATGCATCAACAAATTATTCCACATGGCAAACTGAATGACTTCATATACACCGTTCCGAATACTTTTTGAAAAGATCAGCTTAAGAATGAACTTATCAACTTATATTCCAATAGTAACGAACACAATTCTCCTTCCGAATACTTGAAATATATTCTCAGCAATGAACCTCAAAGCATATATCAGGAATCAACAAAGCTGCTAAATATGATATTGAACATTCCATCGACTCCAGTTTTTTGTAAACATTCAATGAACGCCCTGAATAGAGTGTAACTTACTTAACGAACTGCATGACAAACTTTTTGAATTACGGACACTTACAATAAAGAACTTGGTGTAGAAGCTTTGTAGGATACCTGAATTCAAACAAAGAGCTATTAATATTTCCGTCGAAATGAAGAACTGGGTATGGAGCTCATTTACAAGACTGTAAGGTATTAGGTAAGGTATTTTAAGTTAGGTGTTAAACAAGGTGTTTAAGATTTTTTTACTTCTATTGTTTTTTTTCACTTTACAGCTCATTTCTAAGCTATTAAGAAATGACTATCACTAAGGAGGGTACGGGAAAGTAATGCCCCCAATTCTTGCAAATGTGGTACCATTCAGAAGTATATGCTCCGGAAAAAAAAACTATACACCAAATTTCACTAATTATAAAATTTTATACTTAATGGAAGAGAGTAAACATACGCCTTACATGTACTATATATATATATACAGTAAAATCTGTCTATGTTGGCCAACATTGTTTCCATTGAACAATTCCAGCTCACAGAAAATAAGTGTGATTCGTGTATTATTAGAATAGGATTTCTAGTATTACTTGCTTGTTAATAAGCAATGGCGGGACAGCTACTTTAAAATAATTTATGTAGATCAATCATTTAACTACTTCTTGTTAATGAGCTACAAGTATTTTCTTCGGAGCAAAAGATGTTTTGAGAAATGTTAAGAGAATTCATAATTTAAAACCTCCGCAAGCTTTCGACAAGCTGTCAGGTTGCCAATAGATGACAATTGAGATGGTTAGCTGTAACATTGAGAATTTTCCGGAATTACTAAACCTCCCCAGTGATGAAAGGAGCTGATAGGCTATAGCTAATGATTTTACGAAAGCAGACATTGTAAACAAATACGTGCAATCATTTCTGGAATTCCTGTACGTGCTTTTTCTTATTAATGTCTTCCTTCACCAACCCTTTATCAGGGTAGTGTTCTGGCCTTTGACCTCCAAGAACAAATTGTGTGAATCCATGCTTCTTTCTTTCCAGTTACAAATACAGAACGTCTGCCTCGCATATGGGAATACGAAAGAGTTAAGAAAAATAAAAAATGGTACCTTGCGTGGCCAATATAGGCAGGTAAATTTATCATTATCATCACAGGGTAAGCATTGTTTCAATGTGGCCAACTTACAAGATAAGCAGGTGGGCAAGTTGACATGATTTACTATATATATAGTAAAACATAAGCCATAGAGTTATATATATATAACTCTATGGCCTATGGAACACGGAGGTTCAATGCCGCGTTCACAAAACCTCTCCACTGGCTTCTATCCTTAGCTAACTGCATACAGTTTCTACTTTGTATTCCAATCTCTGCGAGATCCATGTTAATATTGTCGTCCCATCGGCGCCTAGGTATTCCTAATGGTCGTATTCCGATTGGTCTTCCAGTCAAGACTTTGAAAGCGTTTCTACTTTCTACTTTCTACTTTAGTCTTTCCACCGAAATATCTGAAGAGCGGTTGAGCATAAATGAACTGAACAAAAACTTGAATATAACATACTATAGGACAAATCGAATGGGGATGTCGCGGTGCCACCACGCCGCTCTTCAAGGGGGCCCGGGGCCAACTTTAAAATTTTAAGTGGGAACATGTAGCGAGTGACACTTCATTCGATAGATCTTTAAAAACTAAAAGGCGATGTGGTAAAAAGGTTTTTCATATCGGTCGCCGTATTTAAAAAGGCCGCCAAAATATGTTACCTATATCAGATAAACCTCCAGTAGCACTATAAACCTCCAGTGAAAACGGTTGAACATAAATGAATCAAAGAAGAAGTCAAATAGGAATGCTATTGTTCAAATCGAAAAATATTGTTGCAGTACCCCAGGGCCGCCTTTCATGGAGGTCCAGGCCTAACGAAAATAAAGGTCACGTGATACCTCGTTTGATAGATCTCCATACAGTAAACATCGTTGTCGCAAAAGATTGTTGATATGGGTCAACATTTTCAAAATGGCCACCAAGACATCTTGCCTGTATCAGACAAAACGTCCAGTACCACTAATATGAAAACAGTTGAACATAATAGCTGATGAACAGTAAAATTCCTATAGGAAATCACAGAAGGTATTTATCATTACACGCCTCGAGAATAATCCAATGGAGAAAAAGATTATTAAAGTACAAATGATAATGCTAAAGAGGAAAATATAATTCTTAGAAAATTATTTTTCCGTTCTCCCTCCGCAAGTGGATGAAGAGGGAATGAATGGTAAAATTTCAAATCAGAACCCCCTCATTTACTTGCAATAGGTATGGTTTGTCTGAAACACTGTTGTGTAAGTGATTTCTACTGTAATGAACCAATATTCTGCAGACGACTTTTGAGAAAACCAACGTATGTACGCATTCTTCTAAAATTGCATTGTTCAAAAATTCATTCGCATTTCAGTTGAATCATTTTTGCACAAATTATTGCCTGCAATATTTTATCAAAATTGAAAGTACAATTTAATACAAATTTTACCTACTTTTTTCCATTGCAGACATATTTCATAAAAACATATTCTAATAATTTTCTAATAATTTGCAAAAAGGTTTCCGTTTGCAATTTCATCGTTCCTTCCCGTCCTTTTTCAACCACTTATCGTTGAACGGATGGTTTCCTAGGCATTATATTTCGTCCTTTGAGTTATGGCACTTTTACTCAAATCATCTCCTCTGTTGCAACATTTTCGAGCGGTAGAATGATAAATACCCTCTGCGATTTCCTATAGGAGTTTTATTCTGTTCATCCGCTGTCTTCAACCGTTTTCATATTAGTGGTACTGGACGTTTTATCTGATACAGGCAAGATCTCTTGGCGGCTATTTTTAAAACGGTGACCCATATGAACAATCATTTGCCACGATGATCTTTAGTGTGCAAAATCTATCGAAAAACGTATCACGTGACTCATATAAAATTTCCATTTAAAATTTCTAAGTTGGGCCTGGGTTAAGATGAAAGGCGGCCCTGCGGCACCGCGACAACATTATTCGATTTGCCCCTTGGCTTTCCTGTTTGAGTATTTGTTTGGTTCATTTATGTTCAACCGTTTTCATATTAATACTACTGGACGTTTATCTGATACAGGTAACATATCTTGGCGACCATTTTTAATATTGTGGACGTTATGAAAAATCTTTTGCAAGATCACATTCTAGTTTTTAAAGATCTATCACATGAAGTGTCAATAGCCACATGTTTTTATTTAAAATTCTAAAGTTGATCCCGGAAACCTTGAAGAACAGCCCTGGAGACACTTCGACATCAACAATCAATTTACCACATATTTCCGATTCGAGTTTTTGTTGAGTTTATTTATGCTCAACCGTTTTCGAAATATTTCCGTGGAAAGATTAAAATGGGCAACCCTGTATATATAATATATGTGTCTACCTCGTTTTAACAGTAGGGGGGCGCGGTGGCTCAGTGGTAGAGCGTTCACCTCTGGTGCTTGGGGTCCCGGGTTCGATCCCAGCCCCCGCCAAGTGAACTTTGTGGTGGACAAACATCGTGCTCGTGGGTTTTCTCGGGGTTCTCCCGTTTCCTCCCACTTTCTTCATTCCACCATTTCACTCATCTCTCATCTTCACCGTCTCCTTTAGCCTAACCGGCATAACCGTGGGACGTAAAACTCAAAGATTTCATTTCATTTTTTCGTTTTAACAGCATGCTTCGCCATTGGCTTAACATCCCGTTCAACAGCGAGGATATATGAAAAGAGGTATGTGTGTCACATAAATTGATGCTAGAATCTTCTAACAAACTACATTCATCTTCAGTTTCAAAAGCATAGTAGTCTATCACTTCCTTAATTATTTATTACTTCCTTAATTTCTCGGGGCTAATTTCTGCCACTATCCTAAGAACCACGACTTGTTGAGGTGGTATTCATAGCCAAGAGCTCAACTAAAAAGAAAAAGTGAATCCTAAGCAAATTACAAGAAGGATGTTGAAACAACCATACACACTTCCACTGGCTCATAGGAAAAGGGCAAACAAAAACAGCTACAGTTTTTGCCTTTTGAGTACTGGTATATTTTTGGGAAGATATACTAGCCAGAGCATGTCATTTAAATCTGCGCTATACGTGACCTGTACGCATGAAGATCAAAAGTATTCGGGAAAAGTAAACAGAAGGGACTAGTTGTATGTTGCTGTTGTATTCTAACAGTCAACTTAATGTTCAATTACCGGAACTGACCTTGCTAAGTACACCTTTTACTTAACGCCTTGTAACAAGAGGGTGACTTTACTTACCCGTGGGTCTCTTGCAGCTATACAACGAGATGTGTGCGTTCTGTGTCACTCCCTCTATGTTTCTGGCTGTGTTTTCGAAATTATTGTTTGCTTTTCTTGCTTTGGGGTAAAAGATACAATACAACCCAAAGCACCTTGCTAGTAATACACACTTGCACACCTTGGGAGAGTGGGAGGAAGTAACGAAAATCATCGAAAGACGACCGATGTTAATGTAGAGTTAATAGTTTCGAATAGTGGCTTATACTGGTTTGAAGTCATGGGCTACCACTGACCTTGTATATCATTATTATTAATGGTTATAATAATAACAAAAGTAATAATAATAATAAAAATCATCATCAACATCATAATATGCATAATATTGAAGGGTTGATGTGTTTCGTTTGAACTTTTGTTTTGAGACCATTAATGTTTTCCACTGTAAATGAAATTCCATCATACATTTGCGCAGTTTACTTGCCGTGGATTGCATTTGTAAAATGTTAATTTTTATCAATGTAACTTCCCTCAAAAGTCGCCTCTGTTACTTACGTTCGTTGTCATTCCGTACCAGGCTTCGCAAAAATTCTGAGTATAGTCACGTAACGCAGCAGACAGTCATTATAATTGTTATGTTTCTTATCGTTACCTAGATCCCAAACTTTGGCGTTGTGTTAACAAACGATTCTCGGGCCCTTTTCCTGCGGAGACCTTTTGTGCGGGACCCTTCTGATGAGGATCGTTTTTGTTCTGGCCTTTGTAACGCGGGGCCGTTTGAATCGGGCCCTTTTCTAGCGAGTCCCTTTCAAGCCGGATCTGTTTCACGCAGGGTCCTTTTGAGTTGGAACATTTTGTCGTGGGACATTTTTGATCCGAGCTCTTTTTATGATGGGCGTTTTGATTCGGCCAATTTTGACATAGGGCCGTTTGACTCGGGCCCTTTTCTAGCGTTGTCCCTTTCAAGCCGGGTCTGTTTCACGCAGGGCTCTTTTGACCGGCCTTTCTGTCTTTGCCCTGTTGTCTGGCCTTCCTGACATGGAACCATACATTTAATGCAGAAGCTGAAATACCTGGGGCATTGGGTTTGAGGGAGTATGAGTAAATCGATGATCGATCGATCCAGGGCGCAGTAAAATTAGTGACACCACTGTTCATATCTCTTTCTTTGTATTCTCTCGATATCATGTCTGGAGATGAATATTCTGTCTAATAGGCTGCAGCGACGAAAGACGATATACGCTATCAATAATAAAATTTATGACTTTTAACTTAATATATGTAGGGAATAAAACGAAAAACTCTATATCGGTTTTTTGCCAAACTCCCCCCTACCCGTTGGAAAAAATCCCTCCTAGCGTTAGTGATTATGACGTTGCTTAGTTACTGTACTATATTGTCCTATACACGGAGTAAGTACTTCCGTGTTGTATATAATAATAAGAACTTTATTTACAATTATTTAGGCCCTTGTTTTACGACCGCGAAACATATTGACATTCAGCGTAATCAGTTTCCATTCTCAAATAATTACAGTGAGGCGAATGAAACGATTCATGCACAGATTTAGGACTTAGAAAAGTGTCCTACGAACATGGCGTAGTAAATTCCTGAAGAGTGAAAAGCGCTAGTAGCAGTAATTAGCTCAGTCGGTTCCTATAGACCCTTAGTGATTTACATAAACTTTACAGATATTGTATTTCTTTCTTTCTCTTCTCTCTACATCATTTCTGGAGATTAATGTGTATACAATTACAGAGGCAATTTCAAAAAGTAAGGTGTTCTACGCTATCAGTGACAGATATTGTGATGTTTAACTTAACATGTAAGGCAATATATTGAAAAACAGAGAATACGAATCTTTTAGAGATAACAATGCACTGATGCTGCAGTGCCTTTCCTCCGTATTCCTACGTTATTTTCCTAGTCAAAGTAAAAAGTCTTCAAAATTAGTTACAAATTCTTATGCAACCATTCCTTCCTTAGAGTACTGCGCGGTCACATACCCGTCCCAGCGATGTAAATACAGTTTTGGCGACGAGGATACATAGCAATTTCATATTCACACACCTTACATATCTCCCATACTTTGTAACATTTTTCGACAGATTGTCGCACCTCATCAATAACCCAAAAACCACTCAGAGCCCTCTGCTCGTTCGTATGAGTATATTTTTTGTCTGGGTTATTTAAGATATCTGCGCATATTCTGCTTAGAGGGAATAATACCTTAACGGCACTACGATAGGGTAAAACAGGTTTGTATAAATTATTTGGCGGTAATATCATACACTTTGTTATACCCTCATATGCGAAAATTTCAGGACACTCATTATTCTCAACATACATTTTCGGATGTTCTACAGTTTACTGTTTCACTTTTCAGCAGTAAGGATAAAGTGAGATAACGTCTACATTCTTCATATGCTCTTCATCTTTTACTTTATAGTAGAGCTTTCTAGCATCAATCTCCCCCACACAATGCATCTCATGGTCTAATCGGACATTTTTAATCATAATGTGGGTTCTCACAAAGTTGTTTACTTCCGTGTGTTCTCAGAGAGAACGGCCTCACTTACGCTCCACATCTCGTGTACTACGTACCCTAGCTCTTTCAACCGCGCTATTTTAGAACACGTGCTTTCGTCGTGCAGGTTTAAAGTGGTGTGATGTTCGTTGTAAACAGGATTATCACGACCTGTTGGGTAACTGCGGCGGCACCCGTCGAAAAGACACCCCTGATATTCCCACACATGTTTATCACCATTGAAATTTACATACTCATTGACCTTATATCCACCCTTTACCTCATCTTCCCGGCCGTTGCCTGCTTGTTGAATATTAATTTTACACTGAATGGCCCCAACAGATTGGGTATCCCTCTACCTACACCCTTTATATGAATAATACCTATGGTGTTGGGTTGTAGTACCTTTTCCTTAAATTGAAGATTATATGCACTAGCAAAACTTATTGTTTCGAGAAATGGGTTTACTTCAGATATAGTCTGAAGTTCAGTCAAAAATTTCGCGCACTACGTTTACACCATCAACACAGTATTTTATTAATTACTGCTTAAAATTAATTCCTGTATCACAAATTCTTTCCTTTTCCAACTTGTACCATTTTTGAAATTTTGGCTTCTCCTTTTTTCATATTACATCCTAGTATCTTCTCTTGCGTAGAGCATCAGAATAGTTTTGGTTATCTTTAGTGTTGAAAAATTGGGGAAAGTGCCCTTTAGCAATAGGTAAATCAAATCCATCGCTTAATTTATTTAAAGCCATTGGAAGAAAGTTTAAATTATAAATAAATGTCAGATATAAATATTAAATTGAAAGAACATTACAAACTAGCATAATTACATAGGGCACCTAATGTTTTTCAAGCATTATTCCATGCAAAATAAAGTGCGCATCGTAACCCTTGGTACTATATGTACTACGGACTATTTTATAAATACTATTAATTTCTAACTCTAAATAATCTAAAAATTGTTGTATACAATTATCACCATAAAATATATGCTAGACTCTACTACATACATCACACTCTTTACTCGCATTATTATAGCAATTATAGCATCTCTGCTCACACACAACGAAATTATGCTCATGCTCTGATATGTTCGCTGCTATTTCCTTATCCTGAACACAGTCTAATTTGTAGAAAATAAATTGTAACCATTTTTAGGAATAGATACACAGATAGGCTATATGTAAGACAAATGTTTTGGTGTCGTCATATTGCAGCAAAACACTCAAAACGACTCACCACAGACATGGGTGTTCCGCCCTTGTTTAATCTAATATGCATGTAGCATGAATTAAATATTATTAAAGTGTCCAATAATAAAGATGATTTGTGATCAGCATAACACCATAAAAATATCGACTATATTCATTTTTGATGCACGGCGAAATGTTCTGGTATTTACCGCACACGATCCTCCATGTACCCACATGCCTGTCTTTTGTATTATATTCTTTATGATATTCTTCATAATAATAAATACATGAGAATGCTGCTGTTAGGTTGGTAAAAACATGGAAGTGATTCTCAATATATAACAAATATATATAAAAGATTCGTTTACTCTGTGTATGACCTTCATAAAATATTTTCTACCCAGACAGATCAGCATGTACCATTAATTTCTAACCCGTTGGGTGATCTTGAATTTTTATCATTTTCGATATTCCCCCACCCATATCTAGATTTACTTTAGCAGCTCGGCACAAGTCATCAACCATATTAAACATAATTCTTGATGTCTGTTTCAGATATGTAAATCCGTTTTTTGTTTCCTATATTTTCGAGTAAACCTACCGCAACAACCAGTGCATGAGCCAAACAGTAATTATTATTATTTTTGTCATACCAAGGCCTCTATTTTGTCTAATATACGAGCCGAAAAGCTGGTGTCTCGTATGCCGACGAGCTGGTGAAATTATGTTTCACTCAGTCCTTACCAATAGATAGTTCAACAAATTGAAAATATACCACAAAACGATCCTGGTACAAGAAAGGTTTATTTGATTGAAACGCCTTGTCTAGGGCACTCCTGATGTGTTCATCATTCATACTTCTACGTTCTCTAATTAATGAATTACAGATTTGTCACGATGGTTCTGATTGCTAAAGATAACACTCACCCGACGATGTGGCAGCATATTTCTCATCAAACACTCTAATTATTCTCTTATTGACTTCTCAATCCATACAAGAGAGTTTTCACAGTGTCTAGGGGGAATTATTCCAATGGTGAATAAGGTGATATTATCCTGAAACCGTTTATAATAGTGACAGGATTCGTATACTGTGGTAAATGTTTCCATTGTTATGAAACTATAGAACCGTAAATACCCCTTTTCAACAATATATTATTAAGTTTTACTCTCAAAGTTTTTGAAGAATCTGAAAATTTAAACAAAAATTAAAAAAAAATAAGTTTTCGAATGGTTGCATTTTTTCCATTCCCAAAGCAGGATAAAAAATAAATATTAGACCTTTGATCAAGATGGCCAGTTTTTTTTTTTTGACACGTAGTACTGGCTGACCTATTTTTTTAATGTGAAAACCTTACCTCAATACAGCGCTCCGTTTGCAAGATATTTACGTTGAAGTATATGACCTTTGACCTGATGGTGATTTCATTCGCTACATGCAGGTTTTTTTATGACCTATTGTTAAGTGTGAAAACAGTACCTAAATACATCTCTTCATTTGCAAGTTATTTACGTTTAAATATTTGACCTCGGACCTGATGGTCAGTATTTCGGAACATGTAGTACTTAATGATCTACTCTTAAATGTGAAAACCGTATCTCAATACTCTAAGAGGACAAGTACATACCAACCATATGCCTATCTTGTTCCCTCAGGTACATGGGAAAGTGTCCAGTATGTGCTTTATCCACTTCTGAGAGAGAAATAACATACATGGCAAGTTTTAGTCAGTCTATGTCCACCCCTAGACATATACCTGACATGTACCTGGAGATCGTGAATAGTATTGTCTATATATGTTATCCATGCCGTAAGAGTCAATGACCCACAAATTTACTCCCCCGAAACATGTTAAATCGCCTATATGCATAATGTATTTCCATTGAGGTGAGTCTAAAAACACTTTAATCAAGTAAAAAATGTGATCCAGGGTGGGCAGGAACCATCAAACTTTGGATTACTAGCCGCGTGCTCTTCCGACGTGGCCACGTAGGCGATGAAGAGAACGCCGCTGGTAGAGGGGTAAATTGTTGAGGTCTTTTGTATTTGGCTAATCAGAGTGCTCCTTTAACCGCGTATATTCGACAATAATATTTGGAATCAGAAATTCTGCATGAATTTTGTATCAAAATGACGAGTGCCTGTTTACTTTATTTCATGGTTCTTCCTCATTCACTTTCAAATGTTCAGCGACAGTTTTCTTCCAATCAAATGATGCGTTTGTTGCTTCTAGCACACACACGCTAAGAGAAAAAGCAACAAATGTATCAAATGTGGGAGATGAACTTAGAGCGCCTAGATACAGTGTGTCTAGCACATCTTGTGCTGTTGGGGTATCTAGAACAGTATGTACACTCATGTCCAAAATGATTGTCACATATATGTAGATGCTTTCCTATAAGAATATAATTTGATAATGACTTTGTAGCATACTTCTAATACTGATACTATGTGAAATGTATATTTGTGGTAAATGTCATAGAAAAAGAATAAAAACTACGAAAATTAGAATGAGTAAAACAAACTGATGGCAGATGGAAAAGAGTGTTTTATTTTCGTATTATTGTTCTTCTTTACTGCTCTCATGACATGAAATTTGTCACGTACATGTCTTTGAGATTATACACATACTAACATTATAAGAAATTCCTCATCAAATTATATTTCTACAACATATTTATAGACATGCGACAATAAGTTTGGACATGAGTGTACTTCAAGGACGTACCTAGAACATGACAGATACATATCCCAAGTTACGATAGAAGAACAAATGACTGTTAGAGTGCGAAACTGAGCCAGGTACATAAATACTATATTTTCGGTTCATAATTGCAAATATCAATTAGGTGTAACAAGTACCTAAAATTGTAGGTAGCTGAATATTATACTTAGCACATGAATATCATATGTGCCAAGTGTCGAATACCTGAAAAGTAGCTGAGACACCTAAATGGCACATGCTTATCACATGTTGTGCTGTTAGGGAAATCGCACCGCTTACAATTATTTCCGTTTCAATATTTGATTTCTGACATAACAAGCAGTATTTTTGGGAAGTGTAGTACCTGATGACTTATTGTTAAATGTGAAAACCACACATTAATACATCGCTCCATTTCAAGTCCTTTACGTTAAAATATTTACGTTTCAATATTTGACCTTTAATCTGATGGTCAGTAGTTTAGGGACGTGTAGTACTTGATGACCTATTGTTAAATGTGAAAACCGAACCTCAATACATCGCTCTATTTACAAGTTATTTACGTTTAAGTATTTGACATCTGATCAGACGGTCAGTACTTCCCGGACACGTAGCACATGATGACCTATTGTTAAATGTGAAAACCGTTTCTTAATACTCGCACTGTTAGCAAGTTATTTACGTTTAAATATTTGACCTTTGATCTGATCCTCAGTGCTTTTGGTTCATGTAGCACTTGATGGCCTATTTATAAATGTGAAAACAGCACCTCAATACATCTCTCCGTTTGCAAGTTATTCAAGCTTAAATATCTGACCTACTGATTATGAAATATAAAAAATTTAATTTATTTTCATTATTAAGTAATAGTTTTAATGTGTATTATTTGCTTTATAATATTTACACACAGCTTTATCACACGGAAATAAAAGAGGGCGAGGTCCGCGCGAAACAACTTGAGTAATTTTCAATTTTGGATTTTTCATAAACGACTCACCGATCCGATCATTCACCGGCCACTTCTCTGACACCATCTTAATTACCCTGAAAACTAATATTTATATATTTAAAACTTAATTCGCGGAATGCTAATGACTATTATTTGCATTTAATGAATACCACTATTTTAATCTATTCCTGGAATTCCACTATTTTAATCTATTGAAAAATTTCACGCGGAATACATGTATTTGAGGTTTCTCATTCAGAATCTGTCATTAGTTGACCCTATTACTAGAATTACTAGCATTCACCAATTACGCTCGACCCTAGTAGTATCTGTTAGCTATGTAGTTTATCAAGCTCTCCTTACATAGCAGCAGTGCGATTGTAAGCAATTATGCAGCTGAGTGGGTGTGAGGGAAGAAAGTTAGCTATAAGTTTAATCCACATAATTGACATTTATTTTTATGCTAAAATTAAATTTCATAACCGTGCATAACAATGTCTCAGACAATCTCTGGTATAAATTCTTTTGTAGGTCTAGATTGATTTTTCAGTTTATGTATGAACAAATCAACTTGCTTACATTAGGATTTTAGTCATACTAAACCAAGAAGCTTAGCCTCTCTTGTGTTTCTTACGGTGTCAGCGAGGACCAAGTATTGCAACACGTACTTGCGAGCATAACACAATTAGGGCACTTAGAGGATTGACGAAAGTTTTCACTTTCGGAGGACGCTTGCTTTTTGAATATTATCTATCATCCTTCTTTTCGTTTGCATCTTCATCTGGCCTTCGGCCCCAGGTTTCCTACGTATCATGACGGATCTTAGCAATGCTTCCGGCTCATCGCATCTCGGTCACCAAACTCCAGCTAATATAGGGCCAAACGGTCGGCAGAAAACTCAACCCCGGATTGTTACCGGAACGGTACGGTCAGGACTTACCACCACTGTTTCTGCTACTTACGCTGACTGCATTACTAAAGGGCAGCGCATTCGCAATCCATAGATCCCAAGAAACAGCGAGTTACATCTATTATTGATCCAAGTATGAGCAACACCATGGATTGGGCATCATCTAATTCCGTCGATAACTCAAACTCACATCACCAACCAGAACCAATATATAACTTCCTGCTGACAGATTATGACCAAAAGTATAACACCGTTAGAGCAGTTTTTCAGCAGCTGATTAAATATGTGAATCGTCCTGAGATACGCGAAATCGTCAAAACTCGCAGAGGCATTATACTAAAATCTACCAATCCAAATTGTGTATCGCATGTGCGAAACAAAGCCACTTTTGAGATCTTTGGACCAAAGGCTAGACTCTCCGCACTAACTCCAAGTGCACGTAAAACTCCTCCTCCTCCTAGGCGATTTCCAATGCTATCCGTTGTTATACGAGGAGTTGAACCAGATCTCACTGATGAGGAAATCTATGAGGAATTACATCAGGAAGGATTTCCTGTAAAGCGATGTATCCGGATAAAGAACGCTAACGGTGCAACATATCTTGTACGGGTTCTCACCGATCAGCCACACTTGATAGACCAGCTTTTGTCCACTGGAGCTTACATTTATCGAAGACGTTACAAAGTAGAACCTTCTTGCACACCTCCTCCTCTTCCGTTAAGATGCGAGAGATGTCAACTGTATAATGCACATCCCACATCCGAGTGTACTAACGATATTAAGTGTGGCTATTGTTCATTACAACACGCTACGAAGGATTGCCCCAATCAAAAGCCGCCACCACAGTGTAGTGCGTGTCTTGAAAAGCATCCAACATATAGTTACAGATGTAAAGCTAAGCCACAACCGGAACCTTCTAAACCAGAACTTGTTGCACCCATAAGGTCTGCTGACCGTCCCACTCCACCTGCGAACTCTTTACTTCATCCTGTTACTGTTGAAGATCTGCTCCGATTCCTCACGATTAGTCTACAGAACATTCATCCGTTTCTTCGAACTCACATTCTCAACCGAATCATCCATGCAGCTAAACTTCTGTTTAACCTTCAGCTTCATGCAACCTATTCTGGACCAACAGTTCATTTTCAAATCCAACCTATCGCAGTTTACGTTTAATATGGCAGCTTCCATTTGCAATATTTTTTGTATTCTCGTAATCGCGTATAGCTTCTTATTTATGAACATACGCTCACCATTGACACATCAAATACTATTCACGCAGTTATTACAGGAAGAACACATCTCAGCCTTCGCACTCAACGAAACTTATCTGGCTCCTTATCTACAGTGTTACATACCAAAATATAACTTACTACGTCATGATGCTCCGTCCGGACCCCGTCTATACGGTGGAACAGATATCGGCATTAGCACTCGTCTACCATATTGCACTGTTACCATGCCTCAAACTTTCAATCTCCCTGATTACAATGTAACTACTCTCTATCTTCGGGGTCGCACAGTCACATTTGCCACAATCTATGTTCGGCCAGGAAAGATTCTTAACTACGATTTCTTTCGTTTCATTGATACGCAATCCCGGCATTATATTATCATGGCAGACTTGAATTTCCATAGTAGAACACAGAGCGACAAACAGCAATTTCTTGATTTTATACAAACTTGCACTACAGGAGAATTTCACATCTTGCCACAACCTACGAGGCCAGCTAGCAACACAACGCCTGACGTAGTAATAACCTCGTCTTCTCTTTCTCCTTTTATTAACATTACTGTACTAGATTCCATCGGCAGCGATCATGTTCGTGTTAAACTAGAACTGCAATGTACAGTGAAGTCGTCAAATCACTTACCACTTACCAGCTATATCATAAGGCTAATTGGGATCAATACCGATCCACAATAGACGACGCCATTTGGACACTCACTATACCTACCTCGCAGCATAGTCTTGATCACGTTATCACTGACCTTACTGCAGCAATTCAAGGAGCAGCGGAACATTCTATTCCGTCTACTCATGTACAACCGCATAAACCTATTTTGCCACCAAGATATCTTGCACTAATTTCTGCTTCACGTCGAGCTTATCGTGAATATAGAACCAGTGGCAACTTGGAGGCACTGCGCTTCCACCGCCAATATCTCCGAATAATACACAACTGCATTGTAGCATACAAGAAAAGACAGTGGATTTTAACGTGTAATACTCTTACTGCAGAAACTCATCCCAGCAAATATTGGCGTAAATTCAACCAACTTACTGGCAAAACATCTCGTACACCCTATCCTCTTATTCACAACCATCAAGCTCTTAATAATGACATCGACAAGGCTAATATTTTTGCTACATTTTTCCAAGAAGTCTTCACTCCTCTTTCTGGAGGGCACACACCGCACCGCCTTCAAACTTCGATCAATCGTCACGCCGATCCGACCACTCCTTATCTACAGCCTTCTGGCCACTATACTCTGGAATCTAATAATCCACTTACTCAGGCTATAGACCCAGATGACATCAGGGCTATTTTAGCAACCAAACGCAGTACGGCACCTGGATTCGACTCCATCACATATGCTCTCATCAAACAAGCACCTCCTTCTTTCATTCTGATTCTAAGCCATATTTATACTTTTATCCTCCGCACTGGCTTCTTTCCGCTCGATTGGAAGTATTCTAAAGTTGTTTTATTTCCTAAGCCTAAGAAACCACCATCCGACGTACAGTCGTATCGCCCGAACCATTTAACAAGTTGTCTCTGCAAATTATTAGAACGTATACTCGTTCGTCGGCTCCACGACCACCTCCTCATGCACTATCTTCTACCGATCCATCAAGCCGGGTTCCGACCGCGCTTCAGTACACTCGATCAGCTCTTAAGACTCGCCACTGCTATTTATAACCAATACTTCAAGGGATTTCCTTATTGTTTAGTTACGTTTGATTTGGAAAAGGCATTTGATAAGGTCTGGCATCCTGGCTTGATATACAAATTACACAACTATATGCTGCCCATATCTTACATAGATTAATCAATACTTTCTTAACAGGACGTCTTGCAAATATCTCTATTAACAACGCTTTATCACACCCCATATTCATACATTCTGGCGTACCTCAAGGTTCTTCTCTGTCTCCTTTGTTACATCTACTGTACGTTGCTGATCTCAGACTGACTCCTCACGTACAACTCTACTAATTCGCCGATGACACAGCATTTCTCACAACAGCTCGAACTATCCAGCGTATTAATAGACTCATGCAGCCAGCTATCGACACATTTGTCCGTTGGTGTCAGGTCTGGAGACTCAGTATTAACTCAGCGAAAACACAATCTGTAGTCTTTCTACCACCACGTAGACGATCCAAAGTGTTTCGCAATCCGAATTTATTAAATATTCACGTGGATGACACGCCAATTCTTTTCACATCAACTCTTACTTACCTTGGGGTGATATTTGACTCAAAGCTTACGTGGACTCCGCATCTTAAGAAAATTGTTACTCAAGCTAAGAACAGACTAAATCTACTTAAACGTTTAGTTGGCACCAGCTGGGGTTTACGACCACCTACTGTCCTCCACACTTACAAAGCTTTTATGAGGACTACTTTAACCTATGGCCAAACAGCTTGGGCCGCAGCTCCCGACAAATATTATAAACAATTGTCTATAATGGAGCGGCATGCTTTTAGATTGGGCTATCGAATTCACTTACCAAGCCCAACCAGACTTCTCTACGATCTCATAGACTTTCCACCACTGCTCACCCATCTAGAACAGCTTCGCAATCGTTACATCACGAAACGCTTTGAATTACGACAGCCTATGCTTCAGGATATACTACGATATGACCGAGACAATGATGCACCGCCACGATACGTCGACACTCCGCTCCAACACTATCTTACACTGTATCACTTGCAAATGGATCCTGCCAATCGAGACCCAGAAGTATTTGCTGTTTATCATCCACGCCATTTGTCATCTTCCATCTATCCATCATATGCACAGTAATAACCAACTAACATGGGCCTCCTCTGTCTACATCAGTTCCTGAATAGCCCCAGGAACAGAAGATAACAGCACCTGTTCACTAACAGAACCTAGTGTTGTGGCGTCCAGTACAATTCATCCTCATTTTCATCATCATTTCTAAATATTATTTCGTTGAGTTGTAATTTTTGTTACTGTTTTTCTTATTTGTTATTATATTCACGCACTTAGCCTTCATGCACTGACAGTTTATTTTCTTGTTTCACATTTCTAATAGCCTCCATGCACATATTACCTTTATGTTATTATTATTAGGTTTTGTGTCACCTGTTTCAACTTATCTCTATTGTATATATGTTAATTACTTAAAATAATGAATGAATAAAGTAAAACCCCTTAGACCAACCACAATTACTATAGCCTCAACATTCCTAATACAACACTTCCCCGAAGAAAGGGCACAACCCTTTAACCGGGTAGACGACCAAAAAAAAGGATTTTAGTTCGATTTTTTCTTCAGTGATCCTGTGCTCCTCTGCTGTAGACAAAGAAGAAATGGAACGTCGGGGTTGTAAATATAGTCCGAATGGGTTTTGTTATATTTGTAGGGAATTTTTTCCTAAGAGACAACGGTAATGCTTTCGGAATTTGTTGAAAATTATAGTACACTTACTTTCATATAAAACTTGGTGAACAACCAAATTATAAAGTGTGCCATACTTTTGTTGAATCTTTGAGAAATTGGTATAAGGAAGAACAAGTGTGTATGTCGTTTGGAATTCTTATGATTTGTAGGGATCGAAGAATCATACTGACGACTGTTACTTCTGCTTTTGAGAAACTGTTTGCCACAATACTATAAATAAGAAGGTAGCTTACCTAAATATTTAATCATCTATAGGGCCTCTTTTCCAGATTGTAAGAAATATGGTTAAAATTGCTCTACGCATATCAGAATTATGTTGAAACACACACATAAATCCACTTTCATATATATATGAACACAGAGTGAGCAAGCGAGAAAGAGAGAGAGCGTCCAAAGACATCACCACTGCCATATTGCAAAAGCATATATCAAATGTTGAATTGAAAATCTATGTAAAGACCTTCTGCTGTGGCATGCTTCATAAGGACAATTCTAGCCTGCTCACGTGACCTTTGGGGTTCATGAATTTCTTGCGAGTGTTCCGACTTCGGATTCTCTGTTTATACCCTCTTTTCATGCATCGTATAATTTTTCAAGAACATCAATTACATGCTGTAATACGAATGTTGAGAAGTAACCTCTATATGACAAATAGCTTCAAATAAATACCGGTACACTACACAATTTATTTATTGCGATTATATTATTTTCTTAATTTGTATTTAACATTCATTTATATCATAGAATACCAAGGTACTGTGAACATCTGTTATATTTAAACATAATAATCACTATGTTCTGCGATGATTATATATATATATATATATATATATATATATATATATACAACTACCGTACTTTAATGTAATTATTTTATATAATCTTTCATGCATAGCGGAAAATATAATTTAAAAAAGCATTGTCTCAGGTGGGAATCGAACTCTCAACCTTACGATTTGAAATCCAACAGCTTACCACTGAGCTAACACAAGCGCGTTCTAGCGATGTATAGGGGCATTTACGATAATAATGACATTCATATCCACTGCAAACTCCGTTTTTGTTCTACTTTGACTTTTATTTTAGTACTCAGGCAAGAATTATGTTCTATGTCTTAATTTTCAGCATTCTTTTACGTATGGAAAGATTCGTTTACGTATCTAAATATTCCATTAAGTATGGAGAGCAAAATGACAAACAAGCATGTGCTGACATTAATACAAAGTTTCGAAATATTGTATCATTAAGTATTTCAATCAATGTTGCTTTTTATATATAATTGTTAATAAGTCTTATTATATTTAAAAGAAGAAAAACACATCTGCAAGATTTTTCCCGATTGCAAAGGTTGGCTTCGAGGTTCGAACCTGGTTTACATTTTTTCTGAAGATACCCGAAGTTGGACTTAGAAAAGTGGACTTGGCCTCGAAACAGCAATAAAAAATGCGCTCAACCTTTGTGAGACAAGTGTACAATTCTTCACATCACACTTTTCGAAAGTAATTTTAACAGAAAGAAATCACAGTTGCCAAGCTCTGTTATTTACACATTCACTGGGGAAACAATATTTCATCTTTTTCCATAGCGGATTAACAGTTGACAAGATTTTTTAAACGCTATTATTTCAAAAAATGTCATTATCCCGCATAAAGCACAATGTCCCGGAGTAATGGTAAATGCTTTTATTTTTTTCTGCAAAGTTACGTATGGAATAAAAAGCTGCTCATAAATCAGCTCTGCTGTTACAGATTTGTTACATAAGGATTTTTTTAAAAAAAGGCCCTAATCTTTTCTAATCTCTGTTATGTGAATAAAGTAGTCGTAAAAGTGAACGAGTGAACCCCGATGTTATTGGTTATGAAAAATAGCACTTTAAAAAAGAACGTGTTCTATAGAGATACTCAGTTTTCCATAGCGGGGCGATACGCGTGACATGATATATAGGTGTTGAAAAAGACTACCAGCTCTGCTATGCAGTCTCTACTATGTTATATAAGGGGTCGTAAAAGAGAACGATTACAGTTCCATACTCTTATTCAGCATAGAGAAATTGGTCACAAATGACTACAAAAATTTACTAAACCTTGTTACAAAAAAGCTACCACGTGTCCCCACCGTACTAGCATATGACCAGTTTTTTTAGAGTTAAAATTTATAAAAACGGTAGAAAAAGAATTCAGATATTTTTATGAGGGATTCATATATCGAGTTTGTCATTTCTATGATGAGAGGTTTTAAATATACTATACTTTTGGTGTACAGTTGTAATGATCCTTTCCCCCGTTGGATATGCATTGTAATGAAAATAGGAAAATAGCATAATAAAAGCTAACTAGGAAATGGTCAACAACTGTCCACTGGCAAACTCTAGCACTATTTAAAGTATGATCAATTATGCCTAGCTACCAAATTTCAGATGGAAGTGCACATGGAACGAAGTTATAGCAGTTATGAAGTTTACATCTGAAACTCATTAAGAAACACATTTTGGTGCAGATTTAATCCATCAACACTAATTAGATCGCAGCTAAAAATGTAGGTACTTGTAAGAAATAGCCAAATGATTGGGATTAACATTCTGTTAATCAGATTTTCAGTGTTGAAATTCAATAAATGTTCGCATCAAATTCAATTTGTGAATGACTTTCAATGATAAATTTCAATTATTTGTTACATGTTGTGTAAAATTCCGAGCGAGCGATAGCTAAGTATTAAGCGTGTTCAAAACTTCGTTTCCAGCGATGCATTCGTTTGTCGGTGATGACTAAGCAGACAGGTACTATAGCACCTTCATATATTGACCAAGTATTTGGAACTTGGCCATCTTTTGTTTAAAAGTTGTATTTTGGAAGACGATGGAAAATGTGCTGTCGTTTTTTGAAAGTAATGTGTTTACATACCACGTTTCATATCTCTACTATAAGAGGCTCGAGATATAATCCATTTTTGATATAAGTTTTAAATACCTCATTCTCATAGGACATATATGTTAATGAAAGTAAAGTTCTGAAATCAAAAGAAACTAAAAAATTAGACCCAAATGGTGAACATAAAATGTGGAAATAGTCATTTGAAATTGTTATCCGTTTTCTTGTGATCACAATACGCACCTCAATATATTCTTTTAGTTAACTAATGATTTTAAGTTATAGAAATTACATTTATTCTCCACTTAATATCTGAATTTATAAAAGCGCTTGGTCAAATTTTCACTCGTTTTTAATAACGATTTTATATATTAAGTGTCATCTCACTAACATGGGATACCGTATTGTTAACATATATTGTAACCTTTTCTCCTTCTTTAGGATACACAATTTTGATAAAGAAATCTGTGACAACGACGGTACAGCCATTTTCCGTTACAGGAGGCAACGTCTTTTTCATTTGTATAATACAGACATAGTTTAATAGTATTCGTGCTATCTTGTATGCTTAAGTTATTACCTGAAATCAAATATGAGTTCTTATGTTTAATTTATTTAGCAATACATACCAATATTTTCCATATTATCAACAGTCAAGAAGTTAATCTTGAGTATAAGATTTATCTTACATTCAATATAATATGCCACACTAGTAGCTAATTAAACCTAAATGCTAAAATAGGCAGTGGTCGAAGGAGACTAGAATTGATGGACCATTTCAAAACAGGAAAGCCTAACGTGAAGAGAATTTATCAGAATAGCGTAGTGCATGAAGCAAGTTGCGGCAAGTGGCCCTCCAATAATAGCAGAATACTTGTGATGATGAAGAGAATGTTGATGATGTTTAGATTACTTATCTTGGAAACGATTTTTTTTTTGCTATCCATATCCTACACTCTTATTTCTTAGTAAATTATTTGCTAGTGCTGCAACTTGTATCACTTTGTCTACAATTTTTAACCATGCCACCAGAGTCGCGAATTGCTTTTCAGAGTCAGTCTCACTTAGATAAATTCGATTATCCAAACAAATCTTGCTATTTGGACAGACCAGATGGCCCTGAAGTGAGCAGAATGCCAGTTCTATCGCATTTAATCCACCAAAAGGTCACTGTTTAAAATATTATCTTACATTTATTCGTCTTCTTATACTAATAGTAATGCAGCTCGTTTGGACACTTACTACGCAAAAATTAAAAAAAAAAAAAACACTGGACTAAGCGATACGGCTTAAATTCTACACGATAAGTTTTACAGGCTGTCTTGACTAAATGTTGACGATAGTTTATAAGATAATCGAATAATTAATATTTTTATGTAATTCACACGCTTTTGTAATCTTATAAACCTCGTAGTTATATATCAGTAGAATATTTGACATACATAGACTTATGCATCAAGAGAGAAAGAAAATTCAATATTTACGGAGAAGTGATTGGAGAAATAAACATAATTAACTGGGAATAAGTAAGATTTCTCAAATTGAGTTTTTACAGGAGTTTCAAAGGTATATTCCAAGTGGATAGGCCAATTTCCGTATAGGACGAGCGAGTTTTGCGAGCGACTGTTTGGAAATGTAGAATACTTTCTTCCCAGCAAAGAGAATTGATAGTTTGTATGGTTTTGGAAACAGTTGGGGAAGAAATGGATTACAAACGTCACATCTCCTTTGCAGTTCATGGAACGCATTGAAACAGACACTGGACGGATGATAGCAACTGACAAGCAAACCGATTCAAGCTTCCTTTCATCCTGCCTTCCAGTAGTGAACTCTTGAAACTGAGTTATTCTACGAAATTGAGTATCAATTTACAAAGATACCAAGGTAACGTCTCGAACATAGTCATTTGGCATCCCGAAAATCATATCTTCTAGTTTCTACATGTCTTATGATCACACAAAATCATATCAGTCATTAACCATGTAATTATCCACAATGATTCGTATAAGCCCGTTCCATCCAGTTTTGTTCATTCACCAGAATCTCCGAATCGTAAAGGCGCGAAGATGATCTTTAATGTAACCTGTCTCTGGCTGTGCCACTTCACAATTGACTTTCGTGGGCTAGAGTAGTTTTCCCTTCGTGTAACCAAGGTTAGTATGAGAATTATTTTATTTTGGCATTACACTTAAAATTAAGGTTTTCATTCCCGAATTAATAAATGATTGAAAAAAGAATAAAATCGAAAGGGGAACTGAATAATAATGCATAGACTTTTGTCTCATATCACAAGTTGCAATACTATAGTTTTGCTTATTTTTCTCAATACTGGAAAACTCCATTTTTACTTTTGAATTAAAAATGTATAATAGTAAGATATATGACGATATAAGGTAATTGCATGTGAATCAGTAAATTTAAATATGCATCGTAAAACGGAAACTCCGAAAGGATAATACTGTTACGATATACTAACGATGAAGGCTTCTCAAATTTCTACTTTATAATTAACAATAGATTATTTTAAAAAGAGTTACGTGCCTCTGAATTCATACGGGAAAAGTTAGTGTAGTGATTAGTATGTAAGATTTCTATTGAATTTATGGTTACTGAGGAATATATTTTAACTTTGCTAGGAATTCTAACTAAAATATATTAGCTAAAATAAACCAAAATTATAGTGTAAGGCTAGACATTAATAATAACTCCAAACGAATTAATAAGAAAACACTGCTGCTACATTTCATGGTCATTTCTTCTTTTTCAAGAACCATGAGTAAAAGACAGGATTTGTTAAAGAATATTACTTGCCATAATTCTAATTTTGAGAATAGTAGAAAAATGAATATGTTAGCATTTCTCCTAGTAGCATTCTTATTCTAACAATCACATACTACATATACATGTTGACATTTAGTGGTTTGTTTTTAAAATATTTAGCGTACGGTATATTAATTAATATTTCTCTCTTTCAAGTGTAGAAAAATTTTAGCACCCTTTTCCTAAATAAGAATTTGCAGTCTCTTATAATGTTAATGCCAATTTAGGTATGCTCACAATTATTAAACAAATTAAGTATTTAATAGCATCAGCGCAGCATCATTAGCGTTTACTGCCTAGTAAACGCGTTTTAGCCTATCGATACAGAGGCAGGGACTGGAGTCGTCATCTTGATGTCACTACGTTGCCACACGCAACACGTATCCAGTTGTGATAGCATGAGGACTCTGATGCACTTACTGTACTTTCTGTGACGTGTTACAATGTGCGCTGCAACAGAAAATCCAGGCTCTAGTAAGGTCCGTTGTATTATTATGTTTCTGTGGGCAAAAAAAGAACACACAAGCCAAATGTAATCTACGGCAAACTGTAAGAAGTGTACGGACATGAAATAATGAGTGAATGCCGAATGAGGCAATGGTGCATTAATTTTAAAATTGCTCGTTCCAATGGTCCCGATGAAGACCATAGTGATAGAATTGGCATAGTGTCTGATGAACTAGTGTAGCAAATCAATGACAAAATAATTGCAAATTTTGGTTCCACGATTACGGAATTTGTTGAATATTTTCTCCAAATTTCACGGAGTTTGGTGTATGAAATTCTGGTGGAAAAGTTTGGTAACTTTTTTGTGGTAGGTGGGTGCTGTAAATTCTAGCGGCAGACCATAAAATACCAGAGAATGCCTGAATGTCTAATTTTCCTCGAAGAGTACGTAAACAATAAAAACAAGATGATATATCGTGACGTCACTGCGGACGAGACTTGGCTGAAACATGTCAATTATGAAAAAATACCAGTCAATGGAACGGGAGGACACACATTCTTTCAAGGCACCAAAGAAGTGTTTACAAACCCTGCCAGCAAGGAAGGTCATGCCTACTGTGTTTTGGACCTCAGAGAGTGCTTCTCGTTGATTTTCTTGTTGGCACATCAATTGCCTCAAAGAGGTATGATGAAGCACTGAGAAAGTGAAGGTGTGAGATGCAAAACAAGCGCCGGTGAAAACTTAGCGAAAAGTAATTGCTTTTTCACAACTCACGTCCGCACAAGACCAAGCGTATCCGAGAGCCCTTGGATGGTTTTGGATAGGAGGTGTTCGATCACTCACTATTCAAATCAGATTTGGCGCCGAGAGACTACCACCTCTTCCCAGCAATGAAGAAATTGCTCGCTACACAACGCTTTGACACTGATCCCCAAGTACATACCGGTGTAAGCCAGTGGGTGAAATCGTAATCGGCAGACTTATACTGATAAGGTATTTTTTTTAAAGTAAGAATTGTGCCACGGAATGACACGTGCCTTAATGTATATGGCAATTATGAAGAAAAATATTTGAATAGTGTACCTTACAAATGTATATAATTAATACAACTTTATTTGTTCATTCTGTTACTTTTTTTTAATTTCAATACATCTGTAGCTTTCTAAAGGCCCTCGTATATAATAAATCAAATATTAGAACCATGTTAAACACGAGACACTTCTGTCTATCCCGAATATGACACAACCTTTAATAAGTGAATAGTGGAGTTTCTACACAAAGGACATAAATCATGGTGGGAATATCAGCAATTTCACCACCTGACACTTTAGGAAGTAAATCCCTTTTTTAGCAAAAGTTTACTAGGGTATGTATAATATTATACTATTCTTATAATTTGTCAAACTAATTACAATTATTCCTATATAAGTCTTTTTAACATATATTCCATGTGTATAAAGGTTAACTAGGGTTTAAATGTATCCATAATTTGAATAGTATAATAATCATAGATGTTCTAATGTATGAATTCTCTATGTCGAAACATTCCCGAGCAAAGGGTTGATTTTTACATATCTTTCTACGTTGAACTTCTACTGTTCTGGTTTCTCACCTTGAGCAACTCTAGCGGTCTGTAAAAAATAACTATGATGCTGTAGCAGCTTTACTAAATTCTATAATTTACTTTTAAAAGCCGGAATTTAAAAGGGTTAAATAACTACAAAGTAAAAACTACAATATTAGTAAACGCGATATGTGTCCAGAGATATTTAGAAAAGAAAAAACATTGTAAGATCAGATTAGGAATAAAAAAATTAAGTCGTGTTTGTCACATGAAGAAAAGTCAAGGGGACTTTTTAAAAGACTATTAAAGAAAATGTGATTCAAACTGTGATTTTGAACTTACACCATCAAAACCGTTTACTTGCTGCTGCTACACCGTCGTTATCGACGCTAAATAAAATAACGGTTTGAAAACTGTAAGCAATGCGTCTCGTTTTTATCTGTCATTAACTAGTAAAGGGACGCCGTTCATACCATTACCACAATAATGCATTATCCTTGTAAAAAAAGGCGTTTATCGAAGGTTTTTATCTTTAGTCCATGTAGAATAAAGTGGTGGAGCGTGAGTTTTGTTTCGAGGATGTAAAGGCGCATATGTATATAAAACCTGAAATTCCACCCAATTTGAAACCAATATACCATTACTGTGAAATGCTTTTCGTGGTTGCACGAACCATTAGAAAATACACTACATTTCAATACATGTACATTAGTACAAACAAACACTTTCATAGGTTCTGCTATGCGACACAATTGGTATTTGTGTGTTTGTCCATCTGTCCGTCTTCTTCAATAACTCTTGCGAAAGTTATTGAGTTTTGATAAAACTGGGTATATGTCTGTCTTCTGTTTGCAGAAATATGGCGCGATCAAACCAGGGACCCCAAGTACCAGAGGTGCAGGCTGTACCACTAAGCCACCGTGTGCCCCAAGTTTATATTTGATGTTTTTTCATATTTATAGAATCATATCTATGATTTATTTAGAGTATTGGGAATATCTTGAGAGCTTGGATTTAAAATCTGCCAAGAATGAAATTGTTAATACACTTCTAATTTCAAAAATTTGTTCCAAAATATTTTTTGTTTAAAATGTTCGATTTTGGAATTCCATTCCATTTGGGTCTTACCAATCATCCCCTATGGAGAATATTAAAATCGGTAAATAATCAAGTAATAAATCACCCTCCATCCCTTCTGCTATACATTCGATTTCTTTTGGAGTTCCAGGGCTTCCTCATGGCAAAGCTGTTACTGTACACGCCTTTTGCATGGGAGATCCGAGTACGATACCTGGCGGAGTACATGTGATTTGAATTTCGCTTTATACTGTACGTCTCGTATAGCCTCGGTGCGCAAGACCGCTAAACTCAAAATCAGAGATAATCAAAACATCGGGTATTGTTTGTTGAGAAAGAGAGAACCAATGTTGTCGTGTCTAAATGATCTATATAGATATAACAACTGCAAGAGAACCAGAAATTTGCCTGGGGCGTGAAGTGGTTGGATAAGATTGTTGAGACAGAAAATCAAATTTTCGAATATCGATTCTAATAGGACTCAAACGTTGTATATTTGCATGTTAATCAATGGAACAATAACGAAATAAGTCGCACGTTTCTTGGATATTTGTATCTTTCATTCACGCAAATATATATTTTTTTTTTGAAATAAAAATGCCAAAAGGTACCTTCACCCAAGAAATATGCAGATTACTTTTTACTGTTTCTATAGTTTGTGAGTATTGTTTTAGTTGTGTAAGGTCGTGTTTGTTAATAATTCGTTAATGTGAGTGAATTTGCAGCTCCTCGCCCATTTCTCAATGCTTTCTTCTTCATGAAATGACCCAGAACTCACCGCAAGAAGGCGACTGTAATTCGAGTTCCACCCACACTCGTCCCAACGGTCCTATCAATTAGGGTGTGCTGAATTATATTGGTTTAAGCAAGAGCTTAGCCTTAAAATCTTATATTTAAAAAAATCAAATTTTGGCATGAGGAGTTTTGAGAGCAAAGTTGCTCTAATGTAGCCATCTATGTTTTCCTGTCCCCACACTCTTCCTCCAAACTCTGTGACAAGTTTGACACATCTTTCAACTTCCTGAGTATGGCACGGAAAATTTAAGAAGTCAAAGTCATGACCAGATTTGATAGTTTCTTTTGTCAAGCTTTAGAGCACTGCAGAGGGAGACAGCTTACATTTTCTCCAATCTATCAGCTCACTGTAGTCCGTGGCATCAAACTGTACTGAATGTGCCATAAAAAATCTAAGAGATTCCTCCCGCTGATCATGATTTCTTCTTGCCTCCAGCACTTTCCTGTAACCCATCTCTCATATGTGTGATCTCTCATCCACTGTCATAGTAAGCAATAAATTATCTGGATGACAGAAGTACGCGTTTCTCTCAATCAAAGGTCTATGATTCTTTTTATGTTGTTTGGCAAAGGTCTTCTTGTTTGAACTCCCTTCAAAATATGTATAGGTTCATATTTTATCTATTTTTGTCTAACCAGACAGGGGAATATATCTTTATCATATAGTTTACAAACACTTTGAGTTCCTTAGTAGGATTTGTTTGACAAACGTACAACCTTAAGACCAGGTTTGCAAGCCATCGGGAGTAACTTAGAGGTCCAGGATCTCTTATAGCTACATCTAGAGCGCACTGTTCCGCTTGAATTGCAATGTTAGAACATTTATGGCACCTTCAATGAATGTTGATCCGTCGGACTACAGTGAACCGATAGATTGGATAAATATAAGCGGATAATATAAGTACTTACGTCGCTATACCTTGTTAAGGCTTTTATATGTAGACACTCGGATATGCCTTCCTTAGAATATAGGTAATTTTTTTAGCTTTTAAGAAGGCTACGTAATTCATTGTCATACCAGACAGGAAACTGACTCCATTTTACTGCATTAACAGTAACAAAGTCACTTATGGTTGAGTGAACAACTGGTGTAAGGAAGTCCATAGCCTCGTCAATAGTTCCTGCCTCTAATAAACACTAAGAAAACAGTCCAATAGCCCGACAAATATCACCCAGAGGTCTTTCTTCCACAGACGCTCTGACTTACTTTGAGGGGCTGTTTTGTATTAGTGTTGTGATTTAAAGAAACGTCCAAGGAATCGTGATCGGAGGGAAACATATTTCTGTATGGAACAATACAACAAGGTAGTCAAGATTTATTTTCTTATGTGGGTATCACTCATATTAATTTGAGCTAGTCCAAGTCCATGAAGAAAATTTAAAATGAATTATTTGTCTTTTCCTTCTTTAGCCATGACACGTTTGCTGGCCGGCCACGTGATGGAGCAGTTGATATCACTCAATAGGATGATGTTACAGTGTGAAAATACTTGTAACTATGAGTCTTGACAAGCTTCTAAGTTGTTCATGAGATTGTTCTCATGCGCTCTATAGAAGTACGCAATAAAACACAGCCACGCATTGGATTAATAACGTACTCAAAAATAGGTTCACAATTTCATTGAAGATCCAGTGTTCTGTTGCTCTTCCACTTATTATTTGAACAAATCATCACTCTACCTCCACGAGTTATGCGGTCTTTACGATAGATGGTGAAATTATTTTAGACACTTTTTTATTTCACACACTTCACTGATTTATTGAGCTACTATTCGTTCACTCCGACGCAATCTAGTTCCCTTATCTCATCTATAGTTGGTTGATTGAGAATTCAAGTAATTTGTTTTTATACTTCTAACAGTTTTATGGATTGACTATAAGCAAACATAATACCAATTGATATACAAGAAGAAAACAAGCAGTCTTTTAAACTACAAAAGGTGAATTACAGTATTTGAACAAAATGCCGTGGTCAAACCGTCACCACTAAATATCCTGCTATCTAAAATCTCGCCTATCCGAACAATCGCCGTCCGAACCCTCCTGAGCCAGAACGTATGTTAAAAAAACTTTGTAGACTGAAACATCCCATGTCCAAAACACCTGCAACAATATTTCAAGCTATATGTATGATTTTCTTGGTTCAAAATACTGGTAATAATAATAATAATAAATTAATAATAATAATAATAATAATAATAATAATAATAATAAGACGAAGAAGTAGCCAAAAAAGCGTAACGAGAAAATATATATTTTTCACTTAAATACCACAAATGTGAAAACCTCAATTCAAAATAAATTCCTATAGAAAATAAACTCACACTTCAACTCATAGTTTATTCCAATCTATTTTAGTAAAATTATTTTGTGAGAGTGATTTGCAAATTGCTCCAGGGATTCAAAATGTTCCAGACCTTTAGTATCTCACAAAACTAGGAAGTCTCATCACGTGCTTTAGGTCCTCTTTCTACTACTGTGTTAGAACCAGAGGTGACCACTTTGATCTAACCTCACTCAACCTCACGCTCAGAAGTTCATTTTGACCTCATAGACTCATTTCAACCTCACGCTCACATCATTATAGTCTGAACTCAAGCTCACTCAACCTCACGCTCACATCACCAGTATGACCTCACGCTCATTCAACCTTACGTCCGCATCAGCAGTCTGACCTCACGCTCACATCACCAGTCTGACCTCACGCTCAAATCACCAATCTGACCTCACGCTCACCTCACTAATGTGACCCCACACTCACCAACCTCACCCTCATTTGGTGAAGTGGACGTCGAGTGACCGTGAGTTCCGAACTCGTGAGCGCCGATTTCGTGAGTTTGGGCATAGCTCTTCCCGCTAGTCTATTGGCTAGTACGAGCACCTTTGGTGTAGAGGGCCGTGGGTTGGACTTGCGATATTTCGATGTGTCGGTCGATAGTTTGAAATGTCCGGATTTTTCGATGTCAATTTTTCAATATTTTCAGTATTTGGATAGTTTTCGATGTTTTCTTCTTTTCAGTATCAAGGTATACCGATACCACTTTCTCGACATAACAAAAGCTGTTCATAAAACACGACCTAGACTTTCAATACTTCAACGTTCTCCGTTCCACAGGATTACTACCTAATACAACCATATGTGACAAACACACACCAAATCTGACAATAATTAGCAGGATCACCCAAATGGATTTACAATAGTATGATATTAGTTCGAACGCCTATACGACTTTTGCTTCACATGAGAACTACTAAATGCAAGTGAATTATTAAATTCCGTCTCCTGGGATCGATAGCTAACAAAATTATTCGAAAAGTTCGTTAATGAAGATGATTTTCCCATGGGTAGAGATAGAAAATAGCCATTTTCCGTTTAACATTGATTACTATAGAGCAAAGGCAGTAACATATAGCGAGACATGGTTTCTTGCAATTGATCCATCTTCCCAAGAAGACCTTTCATCTCCATCTTTAACAATGTACTAAAGTCTGAAGTGACATAAATTTACTACACCTTTCAATCCCAGTATTGATTTACGTAGATCAAATACCGGTACTATAAAAAAAGATAGTGAGTTTTTTTAAAGAATCGATTTGTTCTTTTTTTAAATTCTCACATTCACTCTTAACCTTCTATTTAAATTGATAATGGCAGAAATCAACCACGTCCGATTCTAATGTTGATCACTATGAATTAAAAGCTGTAACAGAAATAAGCGATTTTTAATGAATTAAACATCCCAAGAATACCTTTAGTTTCTATCCTTATTTTTCCATCGAAATCGGAAATGATAGAAGTATATTACAACTTGCGGATTCAATACACATTGCAAAAAGGGTAAGAACTAAAGAGAAATAGGATTAGGAAACTGGTTAGGCATCGAAGAATAGTTGTCATCTCTCGTAACCCTCCTATATAAATGAAATCTTTGAGTTTAACGTCCCACGATTATGCTGGTTAGTCCGAAGGAGACGGTGGTGATGAAAAAATGAAGAATATGGCGGAATGAATAAAGTGGGAGGAAACAGGTGAACGGGAAGAAAACCCACGCACACGGTTTTTTTCCACTACAAAGTGCACTTGGCGGAGGCTGGGATCGAACCCAAGCCCTACGCAGCAGAGGTGAACACTCTACCACCAAACCACCGCTGCCCCCAAAGAAGTCAAAGTTCAATAATAATAATAATAATAATAATAATAATAATAATAATAATAATAATAATAATAATAATAATAATAATAATAAAAGTAAAAATTAGCAGTGGAAACACGTGGATGAATCGACCTTGAACTTGTTTCCAACAACCGGTCTTGTTTACATATGGAGAACAGCGTCCCAGGCCTATGATACACACTGTATACTCCCAACTGTAAAGCAAGGAGGTAGTTCTGTTACAGTATTGGCAGTAATATCGCCTTTCCCTGCAGGCCCCAACATAGCCTTGCATGGAATGATGAAGGTTAAGTCGTATGATTCAATCTGGGGGACGAGGTTCTGACCATGGCCCAAATAATGTTCTCTGATAGTGATGGCATCTACCAAGATGATTTGGCACCCTGTCACGCTGCAAAAACGGCGAAATCATGGTTTGTGGAGAATGACCAGAAGCTGTCACACCTCCCCTGGGTCCCAAATCACCAGATATGGAGAACATTGAACCATTGTGGTCTGAGTTAGAAAGGCGTGTTCGGTCTCATTACCCTCCACCAGCATACCTTAAGGAACTGGAGCATGGTTTTTTAAAACAATGGTACAAAATTGCACACACCACGATTCATGAGCTGTAGATGTCCATTCCAAGTCGGATCGAGGCTATTTTGGATGAAAAAGGAGACCCCCACAACATACCCCAAGGTATGAATTTCACATTTTTGCAAACGTTTTAGATTTTTTGTCCAACTCCTGTAGATGTAGATTTATTGTCTATGGCGTATCACTGGTCATATACTTGTGTTTTCTTAAATCTACTTTCAGTTGTTCGTGAAGTGGCATCTAGTACTAGCTTCAAGTGCAGCCAAGTAATTATGTACAGGAGGAAGCCTTATAACAGAGAAATTTTCTACGCCAGGGTTCAATGATTTAATGGAATTTATGGAATCTAAAAATGCTATGGAAATGATGAGTGATCCACGAAGAATTATTAATAGTGACGAAACATATTTTCAATTTAGTCCTAAAGGCAGTGCGGTGATGGGTATGGAAGGTTAGGAACACATTTATGAAATTTTGAAGGGGAATGAGAAAGAAACAATAACTGTGATATATTCCTTTTCGGCTGACGGCGCAATTATTCCAGGATTAATTGTTTATCCATATGTGAAATCCCCCAAAGACGTTTCTGAGTCTGTGCCTACACCATGGGACCTCGGCTTATCTGACAATGGTTGGATGAAGTCAGATGTGTTTTATGACTATATTGCGAACGTCCTCTATCCATACTTGAAAGAAAATAAAATACTTCCTTTTGTGTACTTTATTGATGGAGATAGGTCACACATAACCAAACAATATTCAGATTTTTGTTGTGATAATGGGATAATCCTATACCCTATTACCCCATTACACCCAATCACTCGTATATTACAACCTGCGGATGTTGTAGTGGATAAACCTATTAAGTAGCACTGGAAAAAAAAGTCGTGCATGATTGGCAAATGGATAACCCAAACCAAACTCTAACTAAAGCTAATTTTGCACCAATTTTGCTGAAAGTTATGAATGGAAAAGCAACGCCCAAAACAATACAGAACAGTTTTAGAGCTTGTGGATTGTATCCTCTAGATCAAGATGCTGTAGATTACAGCAGATGCTTGAATCGTTGTGAACGGGAGGCGAAAGTGCGTGATAATTCGCGGAAGGAATTTATATTCAGAATAGTATGCCACACAATTACCCTATTGCTATGCGTGTCAGAGAGTCAGAATTGGGTGCAGCGTTAATAAATAAGTTTAACCAAGTGATCGAAGGACAAGAAAATCTTGAAACATCAGAAGAAATGCTCTTCAACATCTACTCGTCAATAAAAGAAAAGGCCATATCCAACAGGAGAATCTTAGGTGATACAGAGAAATCATAACCTGAAGGGGATTCCTAAAAGCAGAGATAACCTCAAGAAAGTACTGTTTCATCATCATGCAAGTGACATGTGACGTGGCCGATAAACCCTTCACGCAGGAAAACTAAACGCAGACAGCAATTTTGATTTCCATTGGGGTATCGTTTGAGGAGTGGGAGAGTTTCTATTAGAAGAAAGAAGAAATTAAGCCAAATGAAGACGCTGAGAAAGTAGTAAAGAAGAGGAAGAGAGAAGAGGAGAAGGAAAACAATTCAAAACGGAAGAAAAGTGGCCAAGGTTTCCAGGAGCGAAAGGACACACAATAAGCATCATCCTCATCTCAGGCTATTTCTAACTGTGTTGTTACATGTGGAAAGTGTTTAGGAGTAGTTGCAAAAAGTGAAAATCCTACTTGTGACCAATGTAACAAAACCGTCCTACAATTTTTGTATCAGTAAAGAACACATGAAGTTTTCCCCAAACTTAACTGATGTTCAAGATAATTCCGATGGCGATTTTCCAATGGCGAGTTTTCTTTTGATGTACGAAAGACTGGTTCCGATAATGATATATTTGGTAGCCTGTAATTCGTTACATTTTGCGATTCTCAAACACTTTGTTTTTTTTAAATGACGACTCCTGGTAGTCAACTATGACGAGAACTAAATTTTTGTTGACGCGCACTGGTATTTTGCACATGTTTCAGAATTTTTAACTATAAAAGAGTTTGCGTATGTCATATAAAATCCTTATTTTTACTGAGAAGAAATAAAATATCAAACTTGAATTTGGGTTATTTTCGTCAATTTCTGTCGTACAGATAGCGAGTTGTGATTAATAATTATACCTGATCAAAAAGTGACGACTATTTGCTCATTTACCCTATATTTTTGTAAATAACAATTTACTTCAGATATGGAAATACCTAGTAAATGTGTATCTTTTCCTTTCTTGAAAAAAGGACAAGAGTGGATTTTTTAGGATAAGTACCAAACAAGCACATGTTTATTAGGGTGAGAGCTTTGCGCAGTGTTATCTTATTAGTTCTTCCAATTGCATGTGTTATGTCTGTTTTAACTGTGAAGATACTTCCTAAGGCATAATTCTGATGAATGGAATACTGCTATTTGTGTGAAAATATAGACAATAGGAAAAATACTAGTATATTATATTCTTATTATTAGATTTTTCAGTATGTTTTAAAAGGAAATCGTGTGCACTGCGAAAAATATGATTGATAATCTTGTCTTCATACTGAGTGGGAAGATAGTATGTACACTGAAACTACGCATTCTATTTGGAAATACCGATGAGAGATTGGAAGAAACGTAATATTTTATGGAATGTACGCCACCATGAGATTCATTCCTGGTGAAACTAATTTCGTTTAGGATAGCAAGTTAAGCTGTAGGTTCATGCCTCATATACTCTTGGTGCTAAAAAGAATGCCAATTAACCAACTCGTTATTCTTAGACCTCATAAGTTTCAGGGAAAGTATTTGGTCTTTGATCTGTGAAGGGTAGCAATTGAACCAAAGACCATGGATTGAGCAAATTCGACGTAAAGTCAAAAATAAATCAAAGTCACAAAGCTAGGTATCTATAAAAACTTGATTTATTACTGAAGCATTATGGCTGACAATGTAACTTCAGACACTAGGCTTCCAAAAAATGTACTTCTAAATTCCTAATATAGATTTAAAAGACATAAAATATCTTTGAAGATTATAAAATACAATACAAAATTATTGTTTTTTGAATGCAAAAAATAAGTTTATAGAAATATTATTTGCAAAGTATTAAAACCATTTCCCAAATGGGATAGCATTTCAATCAAATTGAAATGATAAGGACCCAAGTAAATAGAACTGAAGTATGTTAAAGATTCATTTTAAACAGTTAAAATCTTTCCTCGCTTTGGTCAGTTTTAAAATACAAAATGTGAATTTTAAATATTGAAGCATTAGTAGGGTGCTGGCAATTGGTGGTGTTTTTGTAACCAGATATCCGTTTTGTAACCAGGTGTAGCAATTATTTGTAGTCTTTTATGACCCATTTTTTAAGTGAATAAAAACATGGAGTATGTACTCTTTTTGTGTTACTACCACTTTTGCCCACTCCATTGAATATACCGGGGAGTGTACTCGTTCTCTTTTACGACTATTTTTTCAACCGCTATATAACATAGCAGAAATTCCACACAGTAGATATTACAAAATATTATTCTAACTTTCTTCCCATCTCTCCCCCTTTCTCACCTGGACCTGGCTTTGGACCTGCAATAGCGGATTTCAATCATAAGCTATTCATTTTGATAATGTTTTAGTTCATTTTTAATATAATAAAGCAGAGATTAAAAAGTAACAACACCATTTAACATAGCATACACACACACACACATACACACAGAGATAGACAGACAGACAAACACACACACACACACACACACACACACACACCGTTTATGGAGGACTTTCGCTCCAGTGACTATCACGTTGTCATAAACAAAAAAGCATAATATCATTAACACCAGCAATGATAAGTGAGAATTTATTTAAGAAATCCTGTAGCGAATAACTAGATCCAAGACATGCTAAATATAGAAATCAGAAATGTCCACAATATTGAGATAAGTAACATTGAATACGTCTATTATTCCATGCATAATACACACAGTTATGCTTTAAAACTTATGAGGTATTGTAAATTAAGGGGCATACATGGTTATTCGAAATAGTTTCCCACACGCATATTAGATATATAAACGGTAACTAAGTGTATCCTAGGTCTATTAATAGAATCAGTGTTTATAATTATGGCAGCAGGAAATAGATGAATAAGTTGCGGTAACACATCTGCAGCATGTAGACCAATAAATGATTTTAGGATAATTTTGTTGTAGTGCCTCATAATGTTTGTGTATTTAAATTTTAATTAATTAATACATTCCATTCTTTGTAAAAAAACTTCTACACTGAGAAAAATCCATTATCCGGACAGCGGTATATTGTACAAATACAAGGATTCGTTATGTTTACTAAGGAAATCTGTACGGAGCGTACTTTATCCATATACTACATAGGTACTGCCTTTTACCCGCTTAGATATTACATCATGTCGCTGCAGGATGTCTGACATCTAACAATCTTCCGTATTTTACATACGTATACGTATGTTAAATACTTCAGCTATATGTTAAATACGTCCATCTGTGTGTGAGATCCAGGCCGCCTATATACACCTCTTTCTTTCGCCATGGCTGACGTCATTGAACTACCGTCTTTTGCTTGCGAAACGAGGTTGTTTACAAACGGAAAAGAAGAGAGGAAGGAAACAAATGCTTGGGTAAGTACACTAGTTAACTATTACTTTAGTTAAATATTCCATTAATTATATATTCTTTTAGTGTAACTTGCTTTAATATAGTACTAAGTAAGTAATGTAGTTTATGAATACAATTCTTACTATTGTAAAACTCGTTAATGATTGAGGACAATGGAATGGGTGAATCTGAATTTTGAGAAATCTTTGAATATTAATGTTTTGAAACATTTTACATTTCAAGGTAGCAAAATGAATGTTATGTGTTTATTCATTCCGTTTTATATGTGACGATTTATTACTTGGAGCAGTTTTACTACAGGGCTGCTTAACATAATTGCTAATAAACCGTTTTCAGCGCGAAAATTCCCTTGTGTAGTGAAGATTTAGGATTTAGATTTCTGGGCTTTCGGCATCAATGGCCTTGTTAGCCCGTCGCATATGAGGGATGACTTCCCTCGGTGATCACACTATCCGGGGAAAGGAAGGGAAGAATGGATTGGGGAAAAATGGGGCCGCGGTGGCTCAGTGGTAGAGCGTTCACCTCTGGTGCTTGGTGTCCCGGGTTCGATCCCAGCTCCCGCCAAGTGAACTTTGTGGTGGACAAACACCGTGTGCGTGGGTTTTCTCGGGGTTCTCCCGTTTCCTCCCACTTTCTTCATTCCACCATTTCATACATTACTCATCATCACCGTCTCCTTTAGCCTAACCGGCATAACCGTGGGACGTAAAACTCAAAGATTTCGTTTTCATTTTTGGATTTGGGAAGGAAGAAAACGGCCTGGGACCTATAGTTAGGTACCACTCCGGCATTTGCCTGCTGTGAATGAGGAAAAGCCAAGGAAACCTCATTCAGGATGGCTGGACTTAAAATCTTTTGATACTTTTTCGAACGAGTTCCCCCACCGGGATCGAACCCGGGACCGTTCGCACCGAAGGCGAGAGCGTTAGCGAATACGCTACGCGGGACCACTAGTGTAGTTTAGAAAACTCATTTTTACTAGGATATTTGCAAGATTTTTTTTTCTTTTAGTTTAACGCCCCATGATTGTACATCAATGTAAGAGAGAAGGTGACGATGAGATACATGATAATGGTGGAATCAAGAAAATGTAAGGAAACTGGAAAGTCTTAAGAATAACCACAACTACAGTGTTCACCAAAAGCCTATTTGTCGGGAGCAGGAATCGAACCAGGGACCTACCGCGTCAGAGGTAAGCGCTCTCAGAGCTTTCTTTTGTTTAAAGAACTTGTTTACAATGAAATATATATATATATATATATATATATATATATATAACGAAGATATTGACATATTTTACAGCCTCACTGAAATTAAAAAAAAGTAGTCAGGGAGAGCTTACTTGTCAGGTTTTTATTTTTTAATTTAATTTATTTTTATTTATTTATTTTTGCTTTGTTATGTTCCCTAGTTAATTAATGTTTGGTTTACTGAAAATTAAAACCTTTTTAGTATTATTGTTATGTCATCACTTTGGAACCAAAACGTTAGATTTTTTTCTTGTGTTTTCATATAGGAAGTTGGTGAGTTTGTGCCTTAGCACTGGTTTGGTTTCTAGAACGTAATTGAAGGTCATGTTGAGTTGAGTCTTGGTGGGTTTGAGTTCGTGAAGTGTCAGGCACTGCTTGTGCCCCTGTCTTCTGTTTGTGATGTTTCCTGGCTTTGGGCTGTGACGTATTTATGTTGAGGAGTACCAACGCAGGCCGCGTGATATACAGGTAGCTACAACACAGCTTCAACAGTTAACGAGTGCCAGGTCTTTGAATTTCAGCTTTCGTTACGGCGTGACTAATGCAGTATAGTGCTAGATTGAAATTCTATGGGTGGTAAAAACGGTATGGTAAGAAATACAACGTAATTGTTATTAGTTTAATTAGTGTTTCTTCATAGTATTGTTTCACTATTTCTAGAAGGAATTAAGTATTAACGAAGTAATGAATAAGCAAAACCACACATTGATTGACGTTTACTATTTCTCATACTCCATTGAGAATGTTTTGATCCTCAGTTGCGCAAACATCCAGTGTGCGTTTATTTTCTTTCTTTTTGGGGGGGTTTACACTGCCTCACAGATGAGCTCCCTCGTGGCTAAGTGGTTAATGAACACGCCTTTGGCGTGGGACACCCGGGTTCGATTCCCGGCCGGGGGCCGCGGTGGCTCAGTGGTAGAGCGTTCACCTCTGGTGCTTGGGGTCCCGGATTCGATCCTAGCCCCGCCAAGTGAACCTTGTGGTGGACAAACACCGTGTGCGTGGGTTTTCTCGGGGTTCTCCCATTTCCTCCCACTTACTTCATTCCACCATTTAATTCATTGCTCATCATCAGCGTCTCCCTTAGCCTAACCGGCATAACTGTGGGACGTAAAACTCAAAGGTTTCATTTCATTTTTTCTTAATCTCTTGCACCGACCGACCGATCTCGATCAAATTTCCAACGTAGATGCGGTTCTGGCCTGGAAGTGTTTTTAGCTATTTACTTTGAGAGAACTTAGGGGAGGGGGAGGAGGGGGACAGAAAAAATAAATGACTTAATTTACTTTGAAGTGTAAAAGTGCAAGCGTTTTCTTCTCTCTCTCTCTCTCTCTCTCTCTCTCTCTTCACTTCTCCAGTCTCCTCTCACTTTTAGGGCCGCGGTGGCTCAGTGGTAGAGCGTTCACCTCTGGTGCTTGGGGTCACGGATTCGATCCTAGCCCCGCCAAGTGAACCTTGTGGTGGACAAACACCGTGTGCGTGGGTTTTCTCGGGGTTCTCCCATTTCCTCTCACTTACTTCATTCCACCATTTCATTCATTTCTCATAATCACCGTCTCCTTTAGCCTAACCGGCATAACCGTGGGACGTAAAACTCAAAGATTTCATTTCATTTTTTCCTCTCACTTTGATTTCATGATTTCGCACTCTGATGAAAAGTATTAAATACCGCCAGGAAAAGTACTAATATATAACCTCTCTTTTAGGCGCCCCTCCAACCACGCGCCCGGGACACGTGCTTTGCTTGCTCGCCCATAGCTGCGGCTCTGTGAGCTACATAAGTAACATACAATGCTTACGTAATACTTTGGGTCATAAGTACTATTAAGAAGGGAAGAATTGCATTTTTTTAACTTTGGGAAAGGAGCTACTATGGGATTAAAGATAAGGTAGGAAAGGCAACACATTCCAGTCGATGCTTTCACCCAGCAGACATATTGTTTGGAACCAAAAAAATGTGACTTTTGGAATCTTGTACTTAGGTTCACAGCGGAAGCGACGAAATAACTTGAATCATCCATTGTAGCTCTCCCCGCAACCAGTTTCTAAAATGTTGGCAATAAGTTTGCGAAACGAGAGGTGACGACTCCAATTTTGGGTGAAAAGTCGCTATAAGAAATAATCGAGAAATTCATTGTCTATAAGCATTGTAAAAGTTGTAGATGTAAACTAAACAATATGTTCTACTCACTGGCGCAAATCCCGGGGGGGGATGACGGATACATGTCCCCTCCAATCTTGGAACTGAGGGGGACTTCTCCCAAATAATCCGATTTGAAATGTGTTTTTTGGGAGAAATTTGATGATTTTTGTCCGATTGCTACAAAGGAACGTGAGATGTCCCCCAGAATAAGCCTCAAATCTGCAGCCTCCTAACGCTAAAGACAACTCTGATCCTCCACAACATTGTTTTTCAACTTCATAAGTATTTTGGACATCTCCAAAAAAAGTATGGTAACGGTCTTACCCCCCTCCCCCCCAATGTTGAAGACAGATTTGCGCCGCTGGTTCTATTCACATCTTTGTAAACAGGGCGCAACCAATCCTTTAATTCAGGGATCATTTCAGGTTGTTTCGGGTACTTTTGTTCATGTTGTGGTCAAAATAGTTCCGAAATAATTAACACTACAGTACTTACGTTAAGCAATTTTTTGTAAAAGAAAAAGTGCAGAATAATTAAAAGACCCCAGAGGACAAATATAACAAACACCTTCTTCGCCTTTTTTCACGCATCTATAGCTAATCTTGTTGCTATCGGTAATGATGTATTACGTGTGTCTCTCAACGGAAACTCTGCGAACTAAAGGACATCAAGTTTGTAGTTATTCTTCCTTAGAGGGCAAGGGTAACATAACAATGCAGGATTGTGGAGTAGTGAGTACGCTGTATTTCCAAACTCTTCATCACTTGCGCTGATTAAAACAAACAAACAGAAAAAAAGAACGTAAAAACGGTTTTGAACTAATAATGCTTCTCTACAGATGAACATTTTGTTTGCAGCAAAAAGTCGGTAAATGTGTAAGTAGGTAAATCGTCATTTAAAAATCACCCAAAAAAGTCTCCAATCGGATTTTTTTTTTGTCGTTATCGTAGGGCGACCATACGTCCTGTTTTGACCGGGACAGTCCCGTTTTAGGGGCGTGTCGCGGCCGTCCCGTCAGTAGATGGAAAAAAGTAGTATTCGTCCCGTTTTATGTAAATGAAAGAAGTAAATAACAAACCCAGTACCTTTACTCCTTTTAAAAGTATTAATAATAACAAAGCGGCAAAAATTGAACTGAAAATCCCTATATTAAACATACTCTATAGTTCGCAGTACTGCTCGAAAGGCAGCAGAGGTTTTAGCAGTTGGTTGTGTGTTAAACAAACTTCAACGTGTCTTTCCTTTTTCATAAGTACCCGCTCTGTAACGAAGAGAGAGAGGGGGAACTCTGATATCAAGGCACTGATAAGAACAAAGGTAGATCTAAAAATCTAGTGTTGCAAGAACCTGTCCCGTTTTTAACTGAAAATTTTATGGTCACCCTACGCTATCGTTGAGGTCGAATTCCCCTTATTTAGCGACTTTACCCAAAATTGGCAACATTGACCCCCACCGAACAACACCCCGTCATCTTGAGCCTAGCCAGCATAATAGTGGGACGTAAAACTTAAAGATTTCATTTCGAACAACACTCCCAGAAACCTACTGTTATACTATTCTCAAACCACCCTTTCGTACAGTTCTCCCTATTCGAAAAAAAAAAAATTGTAAATAGCAGTGTTCATACATAAATATGGAACTCAATTTCCCTGAATTTTGCAGGTTTTCCAGGTATTAATTTTGCAATTTCCAGGTCTAGTGGAAGAAACTAATAGTACGAGAACACATAAATTTTAAGAATACTATATTTATATATTTGAGAATGGCCACCCTTTTCCCCAATGAACGATTGCAATTAAATATTGAGTCACAAGAAAATAAATAATTAAATAAAATAAAATTTAAGTTGAAAAATATTAAGTTGAGAAGCCTACTAAGGGAATTATATAATACTTTTGTACCATACTTGAATACATTCAAAATATACAAAAAAATATTGGCTTGGGGAAGAAAAAAGGGCCCGCGAGATTTTAACTGATTCTTGTAGTACTCGACGACAGAAATAGATTACTGAAAGAATTTTCAAAATCGGCACAGGCAAACATGAAGAAAATCGCATTTTTCAGGTACCGGTTCAAAATAGGAAGAAAAAAGGGCCCGCGAGATTTTAACTGATTCTTGTAGTACTCGTCGAGAGAAATCGACTAGTGAAGGAATTTTCAAAATCGGCGCAGGCAAGCATGAAGAAAATTGCATATTCATGTACCGGTTCAAAATGGGAAGAAAAAAGGACCGCGAGATTTTAACTGATTCTTGCAGTACTCGTCGAGAGAAATCGACTAGTGAAGGAATTTTCAAAATCGGCGCAGGCAAGCATGAAAAAAATCGCACTTTCATGTACCGGTTCAAAATGGAGAAGAATAAAGGGCCCGCGAGATTTTAACTGGTTCTTGTAGTACTCAACGGGAGAAATCGATTAGTGAAGGAATTTTCAAAATCGGCGCAGGCAAACATGGAGTAAATGGCATTTTCATGTACCGGTTCAAAATGGGGAAGGAACAAGATCCCGCGAGTTTGAACCGCTACGTTGTATGTTCACGAATGTGCCCGTCTTCTCAAATTTAGTTAATTACTGTGACACTGAAACATGTGACACAGAGTCACATTGTGGATGACTCTGCAATCGGCAACCACTGCACATATACTCCTCCCGCCCCACAGTTTGATTATTTCGATCCATTCCGCACGTGCTAACGACATGGTTCAACATCTGCAAGAAAGAGGTAAATGTAACGTTCAATTGGCAATAGCTTTTCACCAAATTAAGCTGCATGAAATCTGATTGCATATTTGACATACTGAGAAAATTCTAGCCCGTGGCCATATGTATCACATATCCCACCAGTTCATAAAAATTTTGAACACAAAATTACGGTCGTCCGTGTGACGTACTCCCAAAAGGCCTAATGTGTATCACCCACCTCACATTCAATGAAACCACATCCGTGTAGAATTAAGAAAGGAACCTCTTATGATGTATACAGGATGTCTCAAACGTTCCCTGACATAAGGTAACTCTGTTATTATCAGAGTTACGACAAAATGTAAGAGGAAAAACATCTCGAAATATGACGTTTTCAATCTAAAGTGAACACTTTTTTAAAAAATCGGACAAGATGAATGTGCTGTATACTCTTTATGCACCCTGGACCCACGACATAAGTGAATGAAGTTACTGTTTGAAACGGGGGTTGGCCATCGACATGTTAGCGTAAAAGACAGTAACTTCACTCACTTCTGTTGTGGGTCCAGGTAAATGGCAACGTTGCATTTTCATTTCACATTGGGCGCATAGAGAGTGTACAGCGCAAACGGGTCATCCGATTTTAAAAATTCCTTCACTTTAGATTGAAAACATCATAATTGGATATGCTTTTCCCTCCTACATTCTGTTGTAACTCTGATAATAACAGAGTTACCCTATGTCAGGGGACTTTTGAGACACCCTGTATACCTTATTTAATGTATGTTTGATGTCACTATAACTGTAGTATAATTTAGTTTGTTTAAATTTACAATTTAATACAAGTAGATTCGGATTTACATGCGTAGGATTTTCTATGCATCTAACTAATGAATTCTTTTATATTTATGCTTAACTTCGTGACTTGGCTTTGGACTGCAACTGATTATTGTAACCCATTATTGCTTGAGAAGAAACAAGATATCCGAATCTTCATTTGGAGAAATCAAAGGTCTATTGGAAAGCTGGGGATTACAATCATTAATTTCTACATTTCAAGGTGCGTAGTAAATAATATATTGTGTTTATTGTTAAATTACTATTATTGGGTTTAGAATCAATGAAGCACTTCATGATATTTTATGGGTATCAAGATGGGTGCCGGATAGATAAGTATTTGAGGGTCAGGCTCTTATTTCTTTTCAATTTAATATTTAATCAATGATTATTTTTCTCCCTCATTATTCCACCAAATCGTATTCCAAGATCATATATCCATTTTTGTTCGATATATCCATATTTTTGATCTCTTTCATATTTCTATATTTTCGATTTTTGATATTGTTTATATTTCGATATTGCTGTATTTTTCGATATTTCGAACAAGTTTCGATAGTTTGTCGACATCGATTATCTATATCTAAATTCGGATATCCCAAAGCCCTATCGAGCACCCTCCGAAATGAAGTTTTTGGCTATGGACCTGATTAGGGATGCGCACGAGACAAGACGAGACAATTTTTGTTACGAAATTCGAGACAAGATAGAGCTTTTCCAATAGAAACGGATACAGTTTTCGAGACGAGACAACTTTCGCGGCACCTTTTCGAGAGGAGACAACCTCAAATCTTTTCTCTTGCGCATCCCTAGACTTGATCATGAGTTATCAAAAAAAATGTTAATGAGAAATAACATGTAAATACAATATAGGTAGCTAAAACATTTTTGTTTTCATTCTTCAGTAATGCATTGTTATTAATCTCAGGGGGGGCGGTGGCTCAGTGGTCAAATTCCTTTTGCTATGCGCAATAGGTTGTTTGCAAATTTTTTTAGTGTTCTATCTGCATAATGTACCTTTTCTTGTATCTGCCCATTTGTATCACCTTCCTTAGTTTGTTTATTGACTTGTACTGACATTAAGTTGCAATAAAAAAAAGTGGTAGAGCGTTCACCTCCGGTGCTTGGGGTCCCTGGTTCGATCCCAACTCGCGCCGTGTGGACTTTGTGGTGGACAAACACCTTGCTCGTGGGTTTTCTCGGGGTTCTCCCGTTTCCTCCCACTTTCTTCATTCCACCATTTCACTCATTTCTCATTATCACCGTCTCCTTATCCTAACCGGCATAACCGTGGGACGTTAAATTTAAAGATTTCATTTTTTATTAATCTCAGCATTTTATAGTGTATTCTTAAGCTTAAGGTGATGTATAATTAAATTTTGAATTCAGTTAACTTATTTTGTTTCTCAGATTGTTTTTAAAATGTATGTACAAACGTTTATGTTCATTCTCGAGAGTTTAAAGTGACGTATAGTTATTAAACATAGTATTTAATATTGTACTCTTAACGTGGAAGTGATATACAGTTAACTTTTGAATTCAGTTAACATTTTTCTTTCTGAAATTGCTTTAAAAAGTATGTAGAAACGTTTTTATTTTCTTTTTTGAGTGCTAAAAGTGATGCAAAGTTATTAAGCTTACTATTTTATATTGTATTCTCAACCCTAAACTGATACACAGTGCGTTTTTGAATAAATTGTCAAGTTATTTGAGTGATGAACACTGGTAGAAAATCCTGACTACTACTGGAACATTTTGATTTTAAGGTGACGACTACTGGTGCAAGGATTTTAAAATATTGTTTTTCCTTCAAGGGCTACTCCTTTTTGAATTCTGACTACATGGTCACTATAGGAAGGATCAGTGAGTCTTTCCAACTATGGTACAGCTCCGACAGATTCACGATGCTCAGAGAAGAGACAAAATAGTATGTTTTCAAACTTAAAGTGAGAACCACTGGCGTTTTTACCTTGCTATGCAAAAGTAAGTGAGTACTCCAATGGGGTTCCAATGCGGTACCTAATTTCTGCATTTTAGATATATGGAAATACATGTCTCTAAAATGTAAAGAACTGATGTTTTTTTGGGGGGGAATAAATTATAGGTATGTGGGGCTTGCATACTTGACGCTACAATTCGGAAATTGAATTAAAATATGACTAACGGCTATCAAGATGTTGTCAAATAAAGGGAGGACCAACACAGTTAAGGGGTTTTCGTGTTAGATGTTAAAATTTCCGAAATCGGTCATGGAAAGTTAATAAACACCAGTAGCAATTTCATCTTAAAGTAATTAGATATCTTCATGGAGTGTTAGAACATCATGGAGTCTACCAAAATTAAATTTTAAAAGCTTTTGAAAATATAATCTGACATTTGTAAACAGTATTTGAAATATGTGTTTACCCAAAACTTCCAGCTAGTACATCTAACATCTGGAGAAACACTTTGAAATAAAAGCGTACGAGATCTTGAAATTTCGGAAACAATTATTGGTGGCAACAAAATTAAATAAGATGGTACTTCCATGGGTTAAATGAGTACCTCAGTACAATTTCGATCGAAAGATTAGTTCAGTCCTAGGTTTTCTTCAGGCAATTCCAAGGGTTCATCGAGCTGTGCAAAAGAATGAAAATTCGCTGTCAATATCTAAGATAGTAACCAAGATATAAGGAATTATATATTTTATGACGTAAAAATAGAGATCTTTACGGATTTGTACTTTTGGCTCTTTCCTATAAGAAAAAAAATCAGAAAACTACTGTATATACCTTAATAGACAATTCAGTGGGCGGGAACACAGTAGCTTAGTGGTAGGGTATTTAACTAATCTTTTTTTGCAGAAACTATTGGAGTATTCACTTAACCTGTAGAGATACGATCACACTTAACTCCCTATTTAATTTTAAAATTAAATAAAAGGAAATATTTCAGTGTAGCGACCCACGATTATGCATTTTAGTCTCACGGAGATTATGATTAAAGCAAGTGAATGTTGTTGACAGAATTGATGGAATGCAAAGGTGGGAGGAAAGAGAGTACCCCGAGAAAACCCACGAATACGATGTGCACTACAAACTGACTTGACCGTGGATCGAACCAAGAACCCAATACACTAGAGGTAAGCACTCTACCCCTAAGCCATCGTGCCCTCGCCCATTTAATTGTCTATTAAGGTATATACGGTTGTTTTCTGAAATTTCTTCTTCTTACAGCAAATACTCAAAAGTACAAATCCATGTGGGTCTCTATTTTTACGACGTCATAAAATGCATAATTCCTTATATCTCGCTTGCTATATTAGATATTGACAAAAAATGTTCACTTTATTTCAGAGCCCGATGAACGCTTGGAATTGTCCAAAAGAGCTGAATTAATCTTTCGATCGAAATTGTACTGACGAGTCTGAGGTACTCACTTAATCCATATAAGTACCATCTTATTTAACTTTTGTTAGGATCAATAATTGTTTTCTGAAATTTCAAGATCTAATACGCTTTTATTGTATGGTGTCTCTCTAGCTGCTAGATGTACTAGCTGGAACTTTTAGGTAAATACATATTTCTAATACTCTTTACAAATGTCAAAATATATTTAAAACTTTTAAAAATTTAATCTTGGTAGACCCCATGATGTTCTTAAACTCCATGGAAATACCTAATTATTTTATGATGAAATTGCTACTGATGCTTATTAACTTTACATGACCGGTTTCGGAAATTTTACCACCTAACACGAAAACCCCATAACTATATGGATCCTCCCTTTATTTGACAATATCTTGATAGTCATATTTTAATTAATTTTCTAAATTGTACTGTCTAATATGCAAGCTCCACGTACCTATGGTGTCGCTTTTTATTTCACCATATTTCGGTAACTGTTAGGCGTACCGACTTGCGGTTTCGGTAAACACACACCTCTAACGTTCTTTAAAACGTTATTAAGACATATTTTAGAATATTTAGAAATGAGAGTTCTGGGAATATCATGGTACCCGAAAACCCCCATCAGGGCGTGTGTGTAGTGTATTTAATTGAAACTACTTTTGAGGTTGTTGTAAGCCCTCGTAATTACGTTTCCGAAACTGCACCATCTAGTACGCAAACTCCACAGTTCTGTAGTGTCGCTCTTTATTTTCCCATATCTCGATATCCATAAGGCTTACCGAGTTGAGGTTTTCGGTAAACAGATGTCAGTTCCTTACATTTTAGAGACATATATTTTGATATATCTAAAAAATACAGACATTAGGTACCCCATGGTAGCCCGAACACCATTGAGGTACCCACTTACTTTTGAATGGTAATACATTTTGAGTTGTTGTTCAGCATCAATAAACACTTCATAGTTTTTCTACGTGCAACCCAAAAGTCCATACCTGACCGAACAGATTTTGTCCATTTAATCTCAAAAATGTTAAGATACTTTGTATTGTTAAGTACAACCAAATTAAGCACACTGATTATAACATTTTAAATATTTTCTGAATTTTGTTGCAGGTATTTCGTGCATCAAACCAGGATTCTGCTTGAAAGACAGTCAAAAGAAGCAGTGTAGGTTGTGGCTAAAAGTACGCCCTTTCTGAAGACAGACTCAGTTGTACTTACATTATTTTGTACGAATATATAACCCTAATAAAGATACTGTGCTACAAATTATTTCTTTCTTCCATAAATTATAATAAAATATTGTCTCTGTTTAAAGAAAATGATGGTTAATGTTAAGTCATTTTAATTCTTTTTCTCTGTAATAAGAACATTATCCCTAGCAATATTTTTTATCTTTGTGCTATTGCGATTGGATGAAGTAAAATTCTATACGAAGCACTATTATTTCAGACATGCATTAATAACTAATGTATTGTTCTGTATGTAAGACAATGTGTATACTGAACATGTCTAGGGAAGGTGTTGTTTTAATACAGAATCTATAACTCAGCTTTTCAGTAGTCAACTTTATTGTGAATCCGAAGAAAGAAGTTTAAAAAAAATGTTGGACTTACCAGCGTGTGTGTGTTCGAATTCTGGACTAATCCAAATTATCCAGAGAAATCATTATATATTTCTTTATTGCTATTTCATGTGTATCCTTTATCCAAGTCGTATGAAACGGAGACTTCATACATCGCTATACTTTGTATGAACTATGTTCCGTATTTACTTAATCACTTTGTAACTTTCTCTAGTGTTGACAAGGCCGCAGGTGTCAATCGAATAGTTTAGTGTTTCACTCATGTCACCTTGTGACTAAGGTACGTCCTGTCGGTATATATATGGTACTGGGTTCAATTAGCGATAAAATACATTTTTAGCGTTAAACAAATGCAAAAATCTACACGAAATGAGATACCGTGATCTCTGACTTACGGATAACACCAAGCAACTAATGGTACTGAGTGTGATTGAGTTTACTAATTACTATTTGGCTAAAATCAGTGTTCCTTTATCTATAGTTCTTTTCGTGCTTTGAATTGCAAAGTTTGAAATAACCGTTTTAAATTATTGTGTATATATATCTTCCGAGTAATTCTGAGAATCATTGCTCTTTCTTTAAGCAATGTATGAGACTGTTAAATTGTTCTTTCCTTAAAATGTTGCACTAAGAAGGATGCATCCAGGAAAGTCCAAATTTGCAGAATGTCTATAGCAGGGAAGAATAAATATGTTTAGTCGATGGCTGCACAACGCCTCCGCTGTCACCACGTTGTCACACAGCGAATACAGCGAACGTTTAAGAGTATTCTGCACTTACTATTAGGTACTGGGAACTTTGGCTCATCTACCTAGTCTCCTTCTTGGTGTTTCATTTTTAATAGCGAGTACTGAGTAGGAATCATATTGTAAGCGAATACGTTTCCGGCTGACACCACACTTTTAATTATTGCGACATTTTAAAAAAAAGACATACCTGTTAATTAAAATGTACAGAGAAGTTATTTCTGGAAAATTCTATTCAGGCCTCTTGTGGTAACAACTGCACTTTAGTAGAAGATACTATTAAGGAAAAGAATGAGGTAAAATAATCTTTATATCGTACAAGCAATGGATGATAACAGCTTAATAAATGATTGTACGTAAATCTTGTTTGAGTTTGAATATAGGATTGTATAAGGCTGTGGATTTTGCATTATTATTGAGGTGCTGCAACTAACTAACTGCAAACCATATGATAAATTCTTACAGTAATATATCACATATTGATTTACTCTGTATGGAAACGAAAATAGTTTAATATATGGTTAACCTCCTTTGTGGTTTGTGCCCATAATTTTAAAATTAACGCTTGTGTCACTTTTCAACACTTGACTTTGCAGTAGCTTTCCAACGAATTAGCAGGAAGCCCAAACTTATAGGACACCCTGCAGGTAAATACATTTCTTTGGACAGTTTCACTGCTCCAAACTAAGATTTGAAAAGTGTAGTATTGTTAATTTTATTATTATTGGCACAAAGGAGATCAACCATATTTTAAGCTATTTTTGTTTTCATACAGAGTAAAACAATATTTGACAACATTACAGTAAGAATGTATCATGCACTTTGCAGTATGTTGCAGCACTTTAATAATGGTGCACTATACGTACACTCTAGATCCTGCATATGTCCGATCCATACATTACAAGAAGGCAATACGTATTCGATACAGGTAAAATCTGTATATTTCATATGGACAACCTATTAGCTATATACATCCAATCTATACATTACATATGGCCAACCTGTACGCGACATACGTATAATCTATATGCTGCATACAGACAGTCTGTAAGCTACATATATGCACTCTGTATGGTGCATACGGATATTCTGTATGCTGTATCTGGACAAGCTGTGTGCGACATAAGGAAAATCTGTATAATACATACGTACAATACGTATACTGTATCTAGTCGTACGTATGGGGCACAAGTACAATATAGATGCTGTCTCGGGGTTGAACGCAAGAAACATACGTAAAGAACGTATATTGCATACTTCTTGAAATCATGCTCCGTCCTGATAGTCAGTGTATGTCGTCATTATTAACCCACATGCTACATACGACCCTGACGTCACAAAGCTAGATATTACCTCCGTATATACTTGTTACTGCAGATAACGTCACACGAATGACGTCATTGCACTTGTGCAGACAGTACGTATAATACATACTTTTTCAGCTATACGTTTGCTGCAGGATGTTATATACGGTTGTACGTTAAGTCCAGAAACTACAGGAATTACGAATGTAACCTACGTTTTTAAGTATGCCACCTACATTTTTTTTCTCAGTGTACTCTTAGGAGAATTCATCGTAAATAATTGCTGTTAAAGGAGATGGTAGTGCTTCTTTAAAATTAATTTTTATTCGTATACTTCCTTAGCGTTCTGGACTTGTATGAAATGTAGCACTAACACCAGAATCGGGAGTGAAATCAAACACCAGTAGAGTATAATCATGAGGATATTCGGCGAGTGAAAAATCATTATGTTGATCAGATAAAACATACGAGAACCTGTTAATAACGTAGAATATGCTTGTAAATATAGCTTACTAACAAATTCACATTGTACTTTTTGGATGGTACAGGCGTTCTATCAACATACAACTTAAGGAATCACATATTAAAATGGTTAAAATTAAAATGATTTATGTCATAAGTATCATAGCATGCTGTAATAGTAAAAAAACAAATAATAATATATTAAGACACTGTGTCGGAAAAAAGATCTAGAAGTGTACTATCTATAATTCTTTATGGTAAAGTGGCTGTCTTTACGTGAACTTTTGTTATAGGGTTTTTTATTCTAAATTTAGAGTTTTTCAATACTTTATTTATTGCTAGATTAACCGCGCTTGATACATCAACTTTTTTCATAAGCAATGTTGCATCTGTAATTACAAGTTTTCCCTCACCATCTTCTTCACCCATTACACAAAATGCAGGTTTAGCTGGAATTATTTTAATATCCAGTTAAACGCCATTCAGTAGAAATATCTCCACGTTGAAAATACCAGCATGAATATAACCCAAGAAGTAAATGACTGACTTAAAATAGTAAGAAAAACACGTTGTTTAAATTCTAAATTTTAATCGGCCACTCCATTCATATGACCTGCAATATCAATAAACCACGTTGATGTTTGAACATGCGTTTATTTAGCATTAGCATTATAAATTAGTAGTGTTCAATAAACGACTGATATATATATATATATATATATATGTATGTATGCATGTATGTATGTATGTATATATGAGGATCTGCTCTTTTAGTTTCAAGGCCTCTACATTCCCGTGCCGTTGCCAATTACTATTCATTTCAATTCCAACAAGCCAAAAAAAATTTCGTTTCAACGATGAATTTTTGGTGAAACAGACAAAACTGATAAACATTTTCTACATACAGGCTAGAATAACAGGATAAAACAACAAAAAATCATCACAACCCGTGTTTTCAAATCCGTACGGTGACCGACAGCCTGCCCGACGCGGCGCGGGGAAAGAAAGTTTAAGTTCTACGCCACGTCGGGGACACGTAACCGACTCGCAAAAATATTTTTTCTCCGTAACGGTCATTTTACAAGAATAAATAAGATGAAAAATAAATATTTTAGAAAGAATAGGAACTTATGGTAATAATAGCCTCAATGGAAAAAATCCAGGGAAGGCTCAGCAGTCAACATGTTAATTTCGTCGCTTGTAAGAGAACGTCCCTTGTAAAGGAGTAAATTGTTGAGATCTTTTGTATTTGGATAATGTGAGTGTTCATTTAACCCCGCATATTAGACGATAACATTTGAGATAAGAAATTCTGCTTGCCAAGAATTTTGTAACAAAATGACGAGTGTGTATTTACTTTATTTGAAGGTTCTTCCTCAATCACCGTCAAATGTTCAGCGACAGTTGGCCTCCAGTCAAATAATGCGTTTGTTACTTCTAGTACACACTCGCTTAGAGAAAAAAACAACAAATGTATCAAATGTGGGAGTTGAATTTAGAGCGCCTAAACAGCACATCTTGTGCTGTTAGGCTATCTAGAACGGTATGTACACTCATGTCCAAAATGTTTCTCACATATCTATAGATGTCTTTGTAGGATACTTTTAATACTGATTCTATGTATATAATCAGAAAATGTATATTTGTGGTATATATAATAGAAAACGAATTATAAATACGAAAATTAGAATGAGTAAAACAAAATGATGCCAAATGGACAAGAATGTTTTATTACTTCTTTTATTTTTTATTTTCTTACTGCTCTCTTGACATGAAATTTGTCACGTACATGTCTTTGCGATTATACACATACTAACATTATAAGAAACAAAAAAATGTCATCAAATTATATTTCTACAACATATTTATAGACATACGACAATAATTTTAGACATGAGTATACGTCAAGGAAGTACCTAGAACATGACACATATATGTCCCAAGTGACGTATAAAACAAATGGCTGTTAGAGTGCGAAACTGAGCCAGGTATATAAATCCTACATTTGTGGTACATAATTGCAAATATCAATTAGGTGTAACAAGTACCTAAAACTGTAGGTAGCTGAATATTATACTTAGCACATGAATACCATATGTACCAAGTGTCGAATACCTAAAAGTAGCTGAGACACCTAATTGCCCCTGCCTAGCACAGTTTGTTCTGTTAGGGAAATCGCAACATTTACAATTATTTACGTTTAAGTATTTTATCTCTGACATAATGTTCGGTACTTTTGGGAACATTTAGTACCTGATGGCTTATTGTTAAATATAAAAACCAAGCCTCAATACATCGCTAAATTTACAAGTTAATTACGTTTAAATATTTGACCTCTGACCTGATGGTCAGTACTTCTGGGGCACGTACCACTTGATAACCTATTGTTAAATGTGAAAACCATACCTTAATACTCGCACTATTAGCAAGTTATTTACGTTTAAATGTTTGAACTCTGACCTGATGCTCAGTATTTTTGGGTTATGTAGAACTTGATGACCTATTGTTAAATGTGAAAACAGCACCTCAGTACATCGCACCGTTTCCAAGTTATTCAAGTTTAAATAGCTGACCTGGTAATTATGAAATATATACAATTATATTTATTGTCATTATTAAGTAGTAGTTTTAATGGGTATTATTTGTCGTATTATAATTACACATAGCTTTATCACACGGAAATGCAAGGTCTGCGCATAACATCTTGAGTAATTTTCAATTCTGGATTTTTCATAAACGACTCACAGATAACATCATTCACCGGGCACTTCTCTGACCCCATCTTAATTACCCTCAAAGCTATTATTTGTATATCTAAAACTTAATTCGCGGAATGCTAATGAATATTGTCAGCCTTTAATAAATACGACTATTTTAAACTATTCCTGGTTAGGCATTGCACTTGTAAATATTAGTAACACGGGTATTGTTGTTTAGAAAATTAAACACGGATTACCTATTTTTGAGGCTTCCCATTCAGAATCTGCCATTAGTTTCCCCTATCACCCTAGAACCTAGTAGTATCTCTTATATCTGTAGTTTATTAAGCGCTAACTAGATAGCAGCAGCGCGTCTGTAAGCAATTATACAGCTGAGTGGGTATGAGGGAAGAACGTTAGTTATAAGATTAATCCACATAATTGACATTTATTTTATGCTCAAATTAAATTTTATAACCGTGCATAACGATGTCCCAGACAATCTCTGGTATAAATTATTTTGTAAGTCCAGATTTATTTTTTAGTTTATTTATGAACAAATCAACTTGCTTACATTAGCATTTTTCCACTTCGAACCTAACTCCTCTTGTAGTTAGTTACTGTAATAAGCAGTGATCAAGTATTGCAGACGTACTTGTGAGAACGGTACAGATACGCTACTTAGGAGTCTGACAGAAGATCCTAATCTTCTGGAGGGCTTTTTCTAAATTTTTTAAGGTCATAGTTTACAGTCATACTCTGACCAACTCTTCTGTCTTTTGTAGTAGGTATTCGAACGGGGTGCTTTTCGCCTATATACTACCTACTGTTGGGTATTCTTGTTTCCATTGCCTTGATACCTTTGGATCATGCATCGGTTACCGGGGATAGTTGTGCCTGCCACCAGTAACCCCTGGGAAGAAACAGGAAGGGATATTCGCAGGAATCGGCGCGGTCGACCATTATCAGAAAGTAGTGCTGAATCTGTAGACAAACGCTCGCGATCTCGTTCACCTGCTTACATACAGAAACCACCTGTACAAGCAGAACCAATGCAATGCACTACAGATTTGTTGCCGTCATCAACATCTACTTCTGGAATGCAGCCACACTATTGCATCTCTCACACGGCCAAAGATACATTCCTTTTTGCTTACCGATTACGACAGCAAGTACAGCAATAGCCGTCATATATTTAATCAAATAATGAAATACCTTCCTCGCGCTAGTGTCAAAGAGATTGTGTTTATCAGGAATGGCATTATTATTAAATCTGATAATGAAAACTTCTGTACCACGCTTCGGAACAAAGCCAGCTACGAAATATTTGGAAAAAATGCTAAGCTTACCAATCTCAGTACTAAGATCAAACAAAAACCACCGCCCTCTCGTTCACCGATGATGTCTGTTGTCATTCGAGGCGTTCTACCAGAAATAACTGACGAAGTCGTCTTAGAGAAGCTTAAAGCCGAGGGCATAGAGGTAGCAAAATGTCTTCGAATCAAACCTAACAATGGTCCAACTTATATGGTTCGGGTTTTGACCATGTCTCAAATATCAGTCGATACCTTGTTGCAAGATGGTGCTTACATCTTTAAAAAACGACATCGTGTTGAGCCATCTCGTACCAGTTCTCCTCTTCCAGTTAGATGTGAGAAATGTCAAATCTACAATGACCATGTTACTTCCAAGTGTCCAAATGTCCCCAAATGTGGGTACTGTGCAGGACAACATGAAAGAAAGGACTGCTCAAATACAGGGAAGCCACCATATTGTTCAACATGTTCAAGTAATGCACATTCTACTTACAGTTATAAATGCAAATCTAAGCCAGCAGCCAAACCAGATCACCCGGAAATGACTGTTCCGCTCCGTACAACAGACGCTTCTGTTCCTTTTTCCCAATCTATTGCTTCTCCTCTCACCGTTGAGAATTTCCTGCACTATATTACTCTTATCTTGCAAAATATCTTTCCATTTCAACGACAGCTAATTCTTGATCATGTTATTGCGGCGGCCTCAGTTATATTTCAAGTTAATCTCTATGCTACCTATTCTGATCCGTATGTTCATTTCCATATTGTACCACGTGATACCGCAGTTTAAACCCAAAGCTTTCTGTCTCAGTATGGCTCTTACTGTTCTTTTTATGAATATTCGGTCGTTATCTCAACACCGAATACTATTTGAGCAGCTACTCTTAGAACAACGTGTGGATATATTTGCTTTGAATGAGACAGCCCTTAAGCCCACAACATCTATACGCCTTCCTAGGTATCAGTTACTAAGACATGATTACGCAGATACTAACGCTCGAGCAGATACTAACGCGCTGCTATTGGAATCTACCATAAACTAACTTACAGAGCTCATTCTATTCCATCACTTGTCCCCTTGCCTGAACATTTGGTGACAACCATATATCTACCAAATATGGCTCTAACCGTAGCTACAATCTATGTCGATTTCTTCCAGTACCTATTCTCGCAGTATCGTCAATTATTAATACTAGCGGATATCAATATTCACAGTCGGTCCACCAGGGAGAAAAATCATTTTCTGATTATATTTCCCTAGGCCTGCATGGCCATATATATCAACTACCCAAACATACCAGGCCGAGTAGTCAGACTACTCCTGACGTTATCATTAGTACAGCTTCAATAGTTGCTGAAACTTCTATCACGGTTCTTGACTGTATCGGCAGCAATCATCTACCTGTAAAAGCGATAAATAACCATGAACGACCACCATCGTCTCCACAATTAACAAGAACTATTTTCTTATATGATAAGGCTAACTGGGAACAATATCGGACTGATATCAATACCGTAATAGATCAGTTACAACCACCAACCTCTGAAGCTGATCTGAACAATGTTATTCATAGCATTACAACTGCTCTTAACGATAGTGCTGCAAAGAATATCCCTACATACCATGGGAAAACATATCAGCCAATATTACCACCGCAATATCTTACACTTGTACGAAAATCCAGGCAGTATTTTCGTGAATATGAGAAGACAAGAAACCCAGAATATTTAGCCCAAGCACGTCTATGGCAACGCACAGTTCACAATTAGTTGCCCATAAAAGACTTACGTGGACTAAAACGTGCAAGAAGTTGAACACCGAAACACACCCCACAAGATACTGAAAACAGTTTAACCTGTTAACTGGGTAGAAAGTCAGTACTTTATACCCTCTTGTCCAGGACGATCAGCCTTTACACACTGTCAGGCGAAAGCGGATGCTTTCCCATCTGACTTACAAACGCCGCTCCTATCCTAACGTCTTTACGCCGCTCCTATCTACACATCGTTTAAGTCCCGTCATATCTGAACCAGCAATCAACCAACTGCTCCAACCAACTGCTTTAAAGCGGAAACGTAATACAGCACCTGGTTTTGATCATATATCTTATCGAATCCTCAAAGAGTGCTCACTACAGTTTTTTTCTCTTCTTGGCAACGATTTATACGTTTATTTTAAGAACTGGATATTATCCACACGACTGGAAGATATTTAAAGTTTGCATGTTCTTAAAACCAAACAAACCACCTCACTCCGTGAAGTCATATCGGCCCATACAAAAGACATCTACTTTGGGAAAATTATTTGAGAAAATATTGGTGCATCGTCTCCATCCATATCTCAATGATCATCACCTTTTACCTTCTCATCAGACAGGATTTCGTCCATGTTACAGTCTCAATGATCAATTACTCCGTCTTACCACTATTACAACAAATCATTATAACAAAGCACTACCGTCCTGCCTCATACTCATGGACCTTGAGAAAGCATTTGATCGTATATGGCATTATGGGTTATTCTATAAATTGCTGAAGCTCGGTGTTCCTCTAAATTATCTTCGAGTTATCTACTCTTTTATATTAAACCGTATTGCCTATGTTAATATCAACGGCTCTCTATCACATCCGATTGTCCCCTACACGGTAGTGCCACAAGGGTCAAGTTTATCACCTCTTCTGTATATCCTATATGCCTCCGATTTACCATCTCCGGCACCTCATACATATCTCTTCCAATATGCGGATGACACTGCTTTTCTTACACTCGGTAGAACAATTCAGCAGATTAACGTCAATTTGCAGACTACAATTACGGAGTTTCTTCGCTGGTCCAAGAAGTGGAGACTTACTATGAACGAAGAAAAGACACAAACTTTAGTTATTTTACCGCCCAATTGTCGTAGTAAAGTCCATCGTAATCCGAATTTGCTTTAGATACGTGTTGGCGATCATCTCCTCCGACCAACTAAAACTGTTACTTATTTAGGTGTCATTTTCGATGATAAATTAGTCATGTCGCCTAGTGTTCAGCCCCTCTCAAGTTTTATAACAGATTAGAGATACTCGAGCGTCATGCCTTTCGGCTAGCATTTCGTATCAAACTACCTTACCATAATCAAGATCTCTACGACAAGATAAACTTTCCGCCGCTTGTACAACACATTGCCCACTTACGGAGAAAATATATAGCTAAATGCCTTCACGACTACAGGGATATTTTTCTAGACACCATATTTATAGATTTGGAGCAACAATCGCAGTTCAGATACTTTTATACGCCACTAAGCATCTTATTTTCCATTTATGCTCGAACTCTACCGGATGATCACCATCATGTCAGATTTTTCCAACGACAACTCATTCATCATGACATTCCTCATTTTTTTCCATTATAGCACTGTTTATTTATCACACCAATAACAAGGGCTTCCCAATGTTTTCTCATTAGTCTTGAGCCACCCCAAGACAGAAGACTAACCTGCATTCGTCATACTTACAAATTTAATTGTTTTGTGTTATGATGTCAAGTGCACTGCATTCATCATCATCATCATCATCATCGACTGTCGTTCTTCCAATTCGACGCTCTTTGAGTACCATTATTGCTTTATATATTTGTACATTCATTTCTTCGCATTTTTAGTACCTTCACTGTTCTTTATCACTTCACTTGATTATATATTTCATATATATTAGTTAGTTATATTTTTCTTGACTTCATTATATATTTCTCATATATTAGTTAGTTATATTTATCTTTCCTTTGTTAATTTTTCTTTATATTTATGTTTTCTCTTAATTTATCAATATATATGTTGCTGTAATGTATTAGTGTCTTTGCTATTTATTAATTATTAATCACCTATATATTTCTCTACAGCTCAATGCCCAACTATAAGTAAAATAAAGGCACAATTGATGCAAACACACCCCATGCCAAGAGAGAGGGCGAAACCCTCTAGTGGTAGATTAATCTCATTTTCTGCTTTTGAAACAATAAAGATGTTCCCCAAACCTGCCTCCCTAAAAAAATAGCATTTTAGCAAAAACACAGGTCATTACTTTCATACCAACCCGATAACGCTCTAGAGTTCAACGCAACCCGTCACTGCTCTTACTCACAGTTAATGACACTCCAATTGTTCTAACTCGAACAGTTACCTATCTGGGCATTCTTTATGATACACACCTTACAATGAACCCTCACCTGAAGAAAGTAGCTGCCAAAGCTTATCAGCGCCTGAACCTCCTAAATCGCCTAACTGGCACTACCTGGGGTCTACAAGCTAAAACAGTTCTTAACACATACAAAGCCTTCTTGCACCGAGTTCTTACCTACGGTTTTACCGCCTGGGTTTCCGCTCTTCCTACATACTACGAAAAGTTACGTATCCTTGAACGTCACGCATTCCGCATCGCACATCGTATCCAGATATAAAGTCCAACCCGCGATAATGTCATCACATTCCCTCGAATCCCTTCGTTAGAAGTCAATCACGGTCAGATATAATTCTCACCAGCCATTACTCCTCGATACTATGCACTATCATGCTCGTCATCCTGTTCTGCCTACTCCCCACTCAGTCTGCTATTCACTTTCTATTGCTATACACTGCCACCTGAGCACCCAGATTTACTGTTACTCGACGACTATCAAATTCATGCCCATCTACCTCACTTATTTCCATCATTTTCTGCACAGTAAGTCCTTCTGTCTCTAACAGGGCTCCTTATGTCCTCATCAGCCTAGACCAGCCCTTAGGCCGGAGATAACTTCATCTGTCTTGCTAACATCTCCTGTTTGGTATTGTGTATAGCACCTCACTCCACCACTCACCTTGATTATTTAGTAAACCAACCTGAACATATATGGATCTCAACACCACCAATATTTTATATTTGTATTTCGAATTTCGTTTTATGTGTTTGCAATATCTATATTTCTACATGTTACTATCAATATATTTATATTTCTTTATTTATCTATTTTCTGTGGTTACTTTCTTCATATTCTTCATATTTTCATCACTTTATTTAGGTTCATTTTATTCTTAACGTAACAACTCATCATTTAATTAATATACAATTGTTTCCCTTACCACAATTTTATGGTTATGATCGCAAAGATCATAATGTCCAGGTTTGTGAAATAAATAAACAAAATCATTTAGCCCATCAACCTGCTAATCCTTGAGTCCTATCCCATAAACTCCCCCACCTAGAAGAGGATGTAGCTAGTGATGGGTAAATTCTCGGGAAGATATTTTTCGGGAATATTCCCAGGGAATATTCCCGGGAATATTTCCAAAATGGGAATTTATCCGGGAATTTATGTACAATCAGAAAGAAAATTGCATTCTATTATTATATTATGATTTGAACGTTGAATTAATTTTTATATCACAGCATATTTTTACTATTGTCCCCAGAGGATTCTTTAAAATATATATTCTGAACGGTACTATGTTACTTTTTTATCACTTTATTATATTTAGAGAGTATGCATAAATGTATATTTATTTGCAATATGTTCTATCACTTAAATATTGAAAAATTATATAGTAACAGTTTAAATTTATATGTAAGTGGATTTGCTCAACTTGACTCTATTACTGATATTATAAACACATTAAATTTATAAATGTTATAAACCAATTAGATTGGGTAAATGCTAGAAGATATGTTTCACAAATTTATCAACATTTGCGCATACATATTGATGTTCACAAAATTTGCAAGATACTTACTTATCTTTATATTTTAGCACTTAACATTGCCATACACGACTTTCATTCTACCTATTTCTCCAAATTCCATACGTTAATTCACATGTAAGAGAAGTCCGAGTACTTCTTCAGAAATTCGAGTCAGAGAGAGGAGACAGACCGACGTATATTACAACGGTGGTTCAGGGTTTATTAATAGTACTTCATCTCTATTTCTTCAAAATTCTAAATTACTTTACAAAATGCTTCGTTTTCATCATTTGAAAATTATTACTTTGCTAATTTTGGCTGTTCTTTAGAATTGGGGGCCTGTTTTTGCACCTATTTTTCTGCGATATTCTATGCCGATGCGGTTGTTTTATGGCTTCATACGTTAAATTACGTTACCAACATTAACTTTAGACAGCGTTGCAGAGCGAGCGTTAGCGAATGAAGGCGGGTTAGAGCCCCGCATGGCACGTTGTTTTATTTTTTCATTGCCAACAATTCACTTTCATTTCTCACATAAATCACTTCCACTTACCTTTCCGTTTTGTATAAATCCCCTACTGCCCTAAAAAAATGTGTTCGATACTTTCTTGACTACTTGAAGATCACTATCAATTCATTTCTTCCGTAAATCATCCTACTTTTTGCTAGTTTTGGCCCCCCAATTCTAAACAATTACCTTACGTTTTAGTGCAAATGGAAATGGAACTTAAAAAATCATATTATTAGTTGTATAAAGTACCGTCAAATAATTTTAAATTTTTTAACCTCAAAATTCTTTAAAAAATAGAAGTAAATCATAATATATTAAATAAAGTAATTAGTCATATGGCTCTTATACTTTGGAAGATAAAGTAAAGAAATGGAAATAAATTCCTTCCCGGGAATTTATAGGCCAGGGAAAAAACCCGGGAATATTCCCATTTTTTTAAATTCCTTCCCACCGGGAATATTCCCACTGCCCATCACTAGATATAGCCCTCTAAGAGGATGCTAGCCTCTGACTAGCAAAAAAGGCATTTTAGTTTAATTTCTTCTTCTTCTGTGATCCTGTACTCCTGTGCTGTAGACAAAGAAGAAATGAAACGTCGTTGTTGTGAACATAGCCCGTATGGGTTTTGTTATATTTGAGGGGAATTTGTTCCTAAGAGACAACGGCAGTGCTCTTCGGAATTTGTTTAAAATTATAGTAGGCTTATTTTCATATAAAACTTGGTGAACAATCAAAACCATAGGCTCCACATAAAGTGTGTCATACTTTTATTGAATCTTTCAGAAATTGGTATAAGGAAGAACAAGTGTCTATGTCGTTTGGAATTCTTATGATTTGTAGGGATCGAAGAATCATACTGACGATTGTTACTTCTGCTTTGGTGAAACTGTTGGCCTCAATGCTATAAATAAGGAGGTAGCTTACCTAAATATTTAATCATCTATAGGGCCTCTGGGCGATGGTCCAGATATTTCTATCCCGAAACCTTCATTACTACTACAGTGTGTTAGTGATTCTAGTTTGCCACCTAGAAGATGACAACCTCCTAGTGGTTCATCTCAGCCCATACTTTTCACAAAATGATCTTCATTATTTGGTTCCGGACTTAAATTTATGGAAGAAGTCAGCAGAAGTTCTTAGTTCTACGCAACCCGAAAGGAACCTTCTAGCATCTGGGACGACATTTCCCGGTACAGGCATTGAAATACAATTCTTACCCTAATATGTGCTATAATCTCTTGTGTGCTACTACGATGTGTTGGATTTGATTAATAAATTAAGTTTTCCTCTATTTTCCACTAGTGGGAGATTGGTTGTTGATTCTAAAACGACTTTAAAATGTGTCAATTTATACAATGAAAATAAATACTTACCTGTACCTATTGCCAATTCAATTTCAATGAAATTAACGACGAAATTAATTCTAAAGAAAATTAAATATCAATAAGATGCGTGGGAAGTGTGTGTGTAGATTTCTAGATTTTGTTCAGTTTACTAGGACAGTAATCTGGATATACGAAGATGTCATGTTTCATTTGCGTGTGCGATTGTAGACAAAGAAGTGAGCATTGGGTAAGAAAATGGCAATTATGGGTAGTTTGGAATCCAGGATCTAAAATATTGCACATAAATGTGCAGCTCGTTAGGACAAAATATTACTTCTACGTTTTAACATTTAATTGGAACTCATTAAACAATTTGTGAAAGCATTTGACAAACAGGGACAATATTTCAAGTTTATATATAATACATTTTCATCCCTGTCCTATGGAAAAGTGAAAGAAGGCATATTTATGGGCCCCGATATGTGAAAACTTATGGATAACAGATATTTTAAAGCAACAATGAATCCAGCTGAGAGAGATGTCTCAGTGGCATTCAAAAGTGTAACAGAATTTTCTCGGTAACTACAAAAGTCCAGATTATGAGAACATTGTAGATCTATGTTGTTGGAATTTCAAGAACTTGGGTCCGAAATAATTATTAAGATACATGTCTTGCATTGGCATCTTGATTACATTTCAGAAAATCTCGATCTAGTAAGTGAAATTGTTTAATTAGGATGGTTATACGACGATATGAGAGATATGGAGCACATATAACAGAATAGGTGGAGTGTAAGCATGATGGCGGAGTATTGCTGGAGCATAAAGAGACAAACGGCAGAAGAAAAGTAAAGAAACTCACTAAAGCTTACAGAAAAAAGCGTTAGAAAAATAACTGAAAAATATTTGTTCATCTTATATAGTCATCAGATGTAGGTTGTATGAAAGTATTTCTACAGGTGAATGTATTTATAGTCATTCCGATTTCATTTTTAGAATCAGCGAGTCGAAACCTATTAAATTCACTATCAAAACGAAAACAACTTTCAGATGGTTTTCATTTACTGTCATGTATAATTTATTATTTTGCTGAGAACAACTAGCGGTTAAGACATGAAAATACTACATACATTACTTGACACGTTTACTCACGTAATATTCACTTTCCTTGTTTAGTTTCGCTTTTAAAAAACACAGAACTTTTAACAGCACTGTTATATACATTTGTACTAATTTAAGAAACGATTGAAAACTCAGTCTTTTTCTGTTTACATAATAGAAACAGACAGAGGTAGTTCAGACACTCCACTATGTACAATTCTTCACAACACTCTTTTCGAAAGTAACTATAACAAAAAATCAGAGTAGCCAATTATTGTTATTTACAGATTCATTATTTCATCTTTTTCCAAAGCGGATTAACAGTTGGTAACATTGTATTTTTGAACGCTATTGTTTCAAAATATGTCATTAATGTCCCGGGCTAGTGGTAAATGCTTTTATCTTTTATGCTAAGTTGCGTATGGAATCAAAAGCTGGTCATAAATAAGCTCTACTGATACACATTTGTTATATAATGATTTTTAAGAGGCCCTAATCTTTTCTAATCTCTTTTATGTGAAAAAAAAGTAATCGTAAAAGAGAATGAGTGCACCACCATGTTATTGGTTATGATAAATAAGAGTTGAAAAACAGAACGTGTTCTATAGAGATACTCAGTTTTCCATAGCTGGCGATAAGCGTGACATGTTATATAGAGGTTGAAAAAGATTACCAGCTCTGCTATGTAGGCTCTACTATGTTACATAAGGGGTCGAAAAAGAGAACGATTGCACATTCCATACTCTTATTCAGCATAAACGTATTGGTCATAAAAGACTACAAAAAAGGTACTAAATTTTCTAACAAAACGCTACCAAGAGTCCGCACCCTACTAGCATTTGACCATTTTTTAGAGTTAAAATTTATAAAAATGGTAGAAAATGAATTAAGATATTTTTATGATTGATGATATGTCGAGTTTGTTCTTCCTATGATTAGAGATTCTTACGGGAGGCAACGTCTTTTTCACCAGTATAAAACACACATAGATTAATAGTATTCGTGCTCTCTATGCTTAAGTTATTACCGAATATCAAATATGAGTTCTTATGTTTAATTTATTTAGCAATTCATAACAACATCTTCCATGTTATCAACAGTCAATACGTTAATCTTGAGTATAAGATTTACCTTACATTCAATATAATATGTCACAGTAGTAGCTAACTAAACCTGAATGCTAAAATAGGCAGGGGTCGAAGGAGACAAGAGTTGATGGACCATATCAAAACAGGAAAGCCTAACATGAAGAGAGTTTATCAGCATAGTTATTGCATGAAACTTTTTTAGTTGCGGCAAGTCTCCCTGCAACAATGGCAGAATACCTGTGATAATGAAGAGAACGACGATGATGATTAGATAACTTATCTTGGAAACGATTTTTCTGTTTGCTATTCATATCCGATACTCTTATTTCTTAGTAAATTATTTGCTAGTGCTGCAACTTGCATCACTGTGTGTAGGACTTTTAACCATGCCACCCGAGTCCCGAATTGCTTTTCAGACCCAGTCTAACTCTGATAAATTAGGTTTTCGAAACACATCTAGCTATTTAAACAGACCACATGGCCCGGAACTGACCAAAATGTCAGTTCTATTGCGTTTAATCCACCAAAACTTCATTGTTTGGAATATTATCTTACATTTATTGGTCTGGTTATACTAATAGTAATGCAGCTCGTTTGGACACTTATTACGAAAAAAAATAATTTAAAAATTCACTGGACTAAGCGATATTCCTTAAATTCTACACTATAAATGTCACAGGCTGTCTTGGTTAAATGTTGATGATTCTTTATAAGATAATCAAATAATAAATATTTGTATGTAATTCACACGCTTTTATAATCGTATAATCCTTGTAGTTATATATCAGTACAAAGTTTCACATACAAAAACGCACGCATCAAGAGCGACAGACAATTCATTATTTACGGAGAAGAGAGGGGAGAAATAAACATAATTAACTGGGAATAAGTAAGACTTCTCAAATTGAGTTTATACAGGGGTTTCAAATGTATATTCCAAGTGGATAGGCCAATTTACGTATATGACAAGCGAGTTTTGCGAGCAACTGTTTGGAAATGTAGACTACGTTCTTCCCAGCAAAGAGAATTGATAGTTTATATGTTTTTGTAAACAGTTGGGGAAGAAATGGATTACAAACGTCACAACTCCTTTGCAGTTCATGAAACGCGATCAAACAGACACCGAAGGATGATAGCAACTGACAAGTAAACCGATTCAAGCTTCCTTTCATCCTGCCTTCCAGTAGTGAACTCTTGAAACTGAGTTATTCTACGAAATTGAGTCAATTTACAAAGATACCAAGGTAACGTCTCGAACATAGTCATTTGGCATCCCGAAAATCATATCTTCTAGTTTCTACATGTCTTATGATCACACAAAATCATATCAGTCATTAACCATGTAATTATCCACAATGATTCGTATAAGCCCGTTCCAACCAGTTTTGTTCATTCGCCAGAATCTCCGAATCGTAAAGGCGCGAAGATGATCTTTAATGTAACCTGTTTCTGGCTGTGCCACTTCACAATTCACTTTCGTGGGCTAGAGTAGTTTTCCCTTCGTGTAACCAAGGTTAGTATGAGAATTATTTTATTTTGGCATTACACTTAAAATGAATGGTTTTCATTCCCGAATTAATAAATGATTGAAAAAAGAATAAAATCGAAAGGGGAACTGAATAATAATGCATAGACTTTTGTCTGATATCACAAGTTGCAATACTATAGTTTTGCTTACTTTTTCTCAATACTGGAAAATTCCATTTTTACTTTTGAATTGAAAATGTATAATAGTAAGATATATGACGATATAAGGTAATTGCATGTGAATCAGTATATATAAATATGCATCGTAAAACGGAAACTCCGAAAGGAAAATACTGTTACGATACACTAACGATGAAAATTTCTGAAATTTCTACATTCTAATTAACAATAGATTATTGTAAAAAGAGTTACTTGCCGCTGAATTCATTACGGGAAATGTTAATGTAGTGATTAGTATGTAATATTTCTACAGAATATATTTATGGTTACTGAGTACTATTTTGTAATTTTGCTGAAAACTCTAACTAAAATATATTAGCTAAAATAAAGCAAAATTATATGTCCGTGAACCTGGCCCCACCCACATCGGCACTAATTTTAAAACATATGCTAAAAATTAGTGCCCAATTAGTGCTGACGACCTGTAACGTTAAAAAAATTTGTGCCGTTACACAGACTTCAAAAAACAAAAAAGATTTTGGGTGGGGCTAGGTTCACGCTAGCCCCACCCACTCAACCGATTGAGATGAAACCTATACCAAAAGTTAGTGTTAAATTAGTGCTGTCGATACCGCATAAAAAGAAAATTAGTGCTATTATCAGAACGCCAAAATATATAGGAAAATGTCCAATGTCGGCATCATCAAAGAAAACAAAAGATCCCTCACTTTTATGATAAGATATATAGCACCAATCTTCTTTCTATGCAGTATCGACAGCATTAATTTAGCACTAATTTTTGGCATAGTTTTCAAAATTAGTGCTGTTACACAAACGTCAAAAAACCAAGAATATGTGGGTGGGGCTAGCGTGAACCTGGCCCCACCCACTCAACCGATTGAGATGAAACCTATGCACAATGTTAGTGTTAAATTAGTGCTGTCGATACCGCATGAAAAGAAACTTAGCGCCATTATCAGTAGGCCAAATATATTCGAAAATCTAATATGGCGGCATCATCAAAGAAAACAATCGATCCTCATTTTTATCATACTATACATAGCACTAATTTTCTTTCTATGCGGTATCGTCAGCACTAATGTAGCACTAATTTTTGGCATAGTTTTCAAAATTAGTGCTGTTACACAAACGTCAAAAAACCAAGAATATGTGGGTGGGGCTAGCGTGAACCTGGCCCCACCCACTCAACCGATTGAGATGAAACCTATGCACAATGTTAGTGTTAAATTAGTGCTGTCGATACCGCATAAAAAGAAAATTAGTGCCATTATCAGTAGGCCAAATATATTCGAAAATCTAATATGGCGGCATCATCAAAGAAAACAATCGATCCTCATTTTTATCATACTATACATAGCACTAATTTTCTTTCTATGCGGTATCGTCAGCACTAATGTAGCACTAATTTTTGGCATAGTTTTCAAAATTAGTGCTGTTACACAAACGTCAAAAAACCAAGAATATGTGGGTGGGGCTAGCGTGAACCTAGCCCCACCCACTCGACCGATTGAGATGAAACTTATGCACAATGTTAGTGTTAAATTAGTGCTGTCGATACCGCATAAAAAGAAAATTAGTGCCATTAGCAGTAGGCAAAATATATTCGAAAATCTAATATGGCGGCATCATCAAAGAAAACAATCGATCCTCATTTTTATCATACTATACATAGCACTAATTTTCTTTCTATGCGATATCGTCAGCACTAATGTAGCACTAATTTTTGGCATAGTTTTCAAAATTAGTGCTGTTACACAAACGTCAAAAAACCAAGAATATGTGGGTGGGGCTAGAGTGAACCTGGCCCCACCCACTCAACCGATTGAGATGAAACCTATGCACAATGTTAGTGTTAAATTAGTGCTGTCGATACCGCATGAAAAGAAAATTAGTGCCATTATCAGTAGGCCAAATATATTCGAAAATCTAATATGGCGGCATCATCAAAGAAAACAATCGATCCTCATTTTTATCATACTATACATAGCACTAATTTTCTTTCTATGCGGTATCGTCAGCACTAATGTAGCACTAATTTTTGGCATAGTTTTCAAAATTAGTGCTGTTACACAAACGTCAAAAAACCAAGAATATGTGGGTGGGGCTAGCGTGAACCTGGCCCCACCCACTCAACCGATTGAGATGAAACCTATGCACAATGTTAGTGTTAAATTAGTGCTGTCGATACCGCATAAAAAGAAAATTAGTGCCATTAGCAGTAGGAAAAATATATTCGAAAATCTAATATGGCGGCATCTTCAAAGAAAACAATCCATCCTCATTTTTATCATACTATACATAGCACTAATTTTCTTTCTATGCGGTATCGTCAGCACTAATGTAGCACTAATTTTTGGCATAGTTTTCAAAATTAGTGCTGTTACACAAACGTCAAAAAAAAAGAATATGTGGGTGGGGCTAGCATGAACCTGGCCCCACCCACTCAACCGATTGAGATGAAACCTATGCACAATGTTAGTGTTAAATTAATGCTGTCGATACCGCATGAAAAGAAAATTAGTGCCATTAGCAGTAGGCCAAATATATTCGAAAATCTAATATGGCGGCATCATCAAAGAAAACAATCGATCCTCATTTTTATCATACTATACATAGCACTAATTTTCTTTCTATGCGGTATCGTCAGCACTAATGTAGCACTAATTTTTGGCATAGTTTTCAAAATTAGTGCTGTTACACAAACGTCAAAAAACCAAGAATATGTGGGTGGGGCTAGCGTGAACCTGGCCCCACCCACTCAACCGATTGAGATGAAACCTATGCACAATGTTAGTGTTAAATTAGTGCTGTCGATACCGCATAAAAAGAAAATTAGTGCCATTATCAGTAGGACAAATATATTCGAAAATCTAATATGGCGGCATCATCAAAGAATCAATCGATTTTCATTTTCATCATACTATACATAGCACTAATTTTCTTTCTATGCGGTATCGTCAGCACAAATTCAGCGTTTTCAAAATTAGTGCTGTTAAACAAACGACAGAAACGGCACTAATATTTTCGTTATTTCTGCCAAGTTAACGCTGTTTTCAAAGATTTTCTATTTACTTGTAGCACCTAACGTTAGGTTGTTGTGCATTAAGAAGCACTAGCGATGCATTAACAATGGCGCTAGAAGGGATTATCAGTGCTTTTGATTTTGGTGGAAATTTAACGCAATGAAAACTTCCCCATGAATTTCCTATGGAGTTTGCTGACATGTAATTAGCCATATCTACATCAATAGTTAAGCATTTACGAAACTGTGTGTGTTTTCTAGAAGCACAAACGATGCATGAACGAATGAAACTTACTTTCCGTTAGTGATTGAAATGGGAGCCAAATTCACGATGGTCCCAAATGTTAGTGCGTGATGTGGAGGTTATGTTCAGGGACGTCGTTAGTTCTTCTTAATGAAGGTGTTAGAAGGAAAACCCTTTCGTCGGACAATTTCTCGCTGCTACAGATACTTCAACCACTAACGAAAAAATTAGAATCATTCGTTAGCACATCGTTAGTGCTTCTTAATGCACCAAGACGTAACGTTAGTGCTTCATTAGTATTGGTGCAACAAGTAAAATACTTTGGGAAATAGTATGAACTTAGGCCCTACTATAAGCACTTAGGAGAAAGTTAGTGCGATTCGTTAGTGCATCGTTAGTGCTTCTAGAAAAAGTTTCGTTAGTGTTTATAAGAAATTTATGAGGAATTTCTCAGTATATCAAAGTATCACTACATTTAAAACACTCATGATCTCTTCTAGTACAATCGTTAGTGCAGTGTTAGTGCTTGTTAGTGTACCAACCCTTAACGTTAGTGCTTCATTAGTGCAGGTGCTAAAAGTAAAATATATTTGGAAGTTGGCTTGAACTTTCCTCACTTCAAGAACTAACGAGAAAGTTAGTGTCATTCATTACTTCTAGAAGACACTAACAGCTTGTATACAATTTGATATTTCTGTAGTTTGTCCCCACCGAAAGCCTTGAAGAAATACCAAAATACGGTAGCAATGACGTTAGTGCTTAGTGCGTTTAAGTATTCTAACAATGCACTAACGATTTGTCATTAAGCCCATGTTTCTACGTCAATTTGTATAGATTTGGATATTTCTGAAGTTGCCCTCACCAAAGATCTTGAAAAAATCCCAATATATGGTAGCACTAACGTTATTGCTTAGTGCGTTTAAGGGCACAGCGATGCACTAGTGATTACCGTTGACCCTATGTTTCTACGTCAATTTATATGGAATTTGATATTTCTGAAGTTGCCTCCCCCAAAAATCTTGAATAAATCCCAAAATATGATAGCACTAACGTTAGTGTTTAGTGTGTTTAAGTGATCTACTATCGATGCACTAACGATTGCTGTTAACTCCATGTTTCTACGTCAATTTGTATAGATTTGGATATTTCTGAAGTTGCCCCCACCAAAAATCTCCAGTAACTCGTAAACGCTGATAGCACTAACGTTAGTGCTTAGTGCGTTTAAGTGCAATTTCCATGCACTAACGATGTGCGACATTTGGTATAATTTGGGAGAGGTGGGGGCCAACTTCAAGCACGTGTATACATAGCAATATTTTTATTTCTATGCGACGTGTTTGAAGTTGCCCTCTCCCTACCTCTACCAAATTACAACAAACGTCGTACATCGTTAGTGCATCGTTAGTACACGTTAGTGCAATCACAATTTACGTGATATTGAAGATTTTTGGTAGGGGCTAACTTCATATGTAGTTATTCTCCCCACTAAAGATAGATTAGTGATTGCGGTTAACCCCATGTTTCTACGTCCATTTGTACGGATTTTGATATTTCTGAAGCAGCCCCACCAGCAAAAGTATTCAATAAATCACAAAATATGATGGCACTAACGTTAGTGCTTAGTGCGTTTAAGTGCACTAACGATGCACTAACGATTGCCGTTAACTTCATGTTTCTACATAAATTTGTATGGAATCTAATATTTTTGAAGTTCGCTCCTCACCAAAAATCTTCAATTACTTGTAAATTCAGATAGCACTATCCTTTGTGCTTAGTGCGTTTAAGTGCAACTAACAATGCACTAACGATGTGTGACGTTTGGTGTAATTTGGAAGAGATGGGAGCCAACTACAAGCACGTTTATACATAGCACTAATATTCTTTCTATGTGACGTGTCTGAAGTTTGGCTCCCACCTTCCAAATTACAACAAACGTCGCAATTGTTAGTGCATCATTAGTCCACTAAACGCACTAAGCACTAACGTTAGTGATATCAGAGTTTACGAGTTATTGAAGATTTTTGGTGGGGGCCAACTTCAAAAATATCAAATTCCATATAAATTGACGTAGAAATTTGGGGTTAATGGCAATCCTTAGTGCATCGTTAGTGCGCGTAAACGCATTAACCACTAACGTTAGTGGTATCAGAGTTTACGAGTTATTGGAGATTTTTGATTGGGGGACAACTCCAGAAATATCCATATCTATACAAATTGATGTAGAAACATGGGGTTAACGTCAATCGTTATAGCATTATTAGTGCATTTAAACGTACTAAGCATTAACGTTAGTGCTACCATATATTGTGATTTATTGAAGATTTTTATTGAAAGGCCAACTTCAGAAACATCAAATTCCACACAAGCTGTTAGTCTTTAATGGAAGCACTATCGATATACTAATGAATATCACTAATTTTTTCGGGGGGGGGAGCTCAAGCAAACCTCGAAAGATATTTTACTTTTAGCACCTACAAGAATGAAGCACTAGCGTTAGTGGTTGCTGCACTAAGAAGTACTAATGATGCACTTACGATTGCACTAGAAGAGATCATTAGTGCTTTTGAATTTGGCGGAAATTTGACTCAATGAAAAATTCAACATAAATTTCTTATCTGAGTTTTCTGACATGTAATTGGACATAAATACACTAACAGTGAAGCACTAACGAAATTGTTAGTATTTCATACAACCACTAAAGATGCACTAAGGAAGTACTAATATTTTCGTTAGTACTTGAAGTGGGGGCGCCAAGTTCACGCACGGCCTATACTAACGAAACACTAACATTAAATGTTGGTGCACAAAGAAGAACTAAAAATGCATTAACGATTTCCTTAGAAGAGATTATTAGTGCATATGAATTTGGCGGAAATCAATGCAATGAAAAATTCCCCATACATTTCTTATGTGAATTTTGTGACATGTACTTGGCCATAACTAAACTAATAGTCCAACATTATTGCAACTGTTAGTTCTTGAAGCACTAAGAATGTACTAACGAATGCCACTCATTTTTTAGTTAGTACTTGAAGTGGAACAACTAACTTCACCCTAACGTTCAAACCTATTTTATTTGTAGCACCTATACTAATAAAGCATTAACTTCAGTTGTTGGTGCACTACGAAGCACTTACGAATCACTAACATTTGCACTATTAGAGGTAATTAGTGCTTTCGAATGTGATAGGATTTGGAACAATAAAATATCCCCACGTATTTCATATGGGAGATTCATGACATATAACTCAGCACCTCCAGAAAAGCAATAAGGGAAACATTAGTGGGGTTTAGCAGTTTGTGTAACAGCACTAATTTTGTAAATTATGCCAAAAATTAGTGCTGACGATACCGCATAGAAAGAAAATTAGTGCTATGTATAGTATGATAAAAATGAGGATCGATTGTTTTCTTTGATGATGCCGCCATATTAGATTTTCGAATATATTTGGCCTACTGATAATGGCACTAATTTTCTTTTCATGCGGTATCGACAGCACTAATTTAACACTAACATTGTGCATAGGTTTCATCTCAATCGGTTGAGTGGGTGGGGCCAGGTTCACGCTAGCCCCACCCATATATTCTTGGTTTTTTGACGTTTGTGTAACAGCACTAATTTTGAAAACTATGCCAAAAATTAGTGCTACATTAGTGCTGACGATACCGCATAGAAAGAAAATTAGTGCTATGTTTAGAGTGATAAAAATGAGGATCGATTGTTTTCTTTGATGATGCCGCCATATTAGATTTTCGAATATACTTGTCCTACTGCTAATGGCACTAATTTTCTTTTTATGCGGTATCGACAGCACTAATTTAACACTAACATTGTGCATAGGTTTCATCTCAATCGGTTGAGTGGGTGGGGCCAGGTTCACGCTAGCCCCACCCACATATTCTTGGTTTTTTGACGTTTGTGTAACAGCACTAATTTTGAAAACTATGCCAAAAATTAGTGCTACATTAGTGCTGACGATACCGCATAGAAAGAAAATTAGTGCTATGTATAGTATGATAAAAAATGAGGATCGATTATTTTCTTTGATGATGCCGCCATATTAGATTTTCGAATATATTTGGCTTACTGCTAATGGCACTAATTTTCTTTTTATGCGGTATCGACAGCACTAATTTAACACTAACATTGTGCATAGGTTTCATCTCAATCGGTTGAGTGGGTGGGGCCAGGTTCACTCTAGCCCCACCCACATATTCTTGGTTTTTTGACGTTTGTGTAACAGCACTAATTTTGTAAACTATGTCCAAAATTAGTGCTAAATTAGTGCTGACGATACCGCATAGAAAGAAGATTAGTACTGTATATGTTACCATAAAAGTGAGGGATCTTTTGTTTTCTTTGATGATGCCGACATTGAACATTTTCGGGTATATTTTGGCCTTCTGATAATAGCACTAATTTTCTTTTCATGCGGTATCAACAGCACTAATTTAACTCTAACTTTGGGTATAGGTTTTATCTCGTACGGGTGAGTGGGTGGGGCTAGCGTGAACCTAGCCCCACCCAAAATCTTTTTTGTTTTTTGAAGTCTGTGTAACGGCACAAATTTTTTTAACGTTACAGGTCGTCAGCACTAATTGGGCACTAATTTTTGGCATATGTTTTAAAATTAGTGCCGATGTGGGTGGGGCCAGGTTCACGGACACCAAAATTATAGTGTAAGGCTAGACATTAATAATAACTCCAAACGAATTAAAGAGAAAACACTTCTGTTACATTTGAATAAGGTTATTTCTTATTTTTCATGAGTAAGAGACCATGAGTAAGAGACAGGATTTGTTAAAGAATATTACTTGCAATAATTCTAATTTTCAAAATAGTAGAAAATGAATATGTTAGCGTTTCTCCTAGTTGCATTCTTATTCTACCAATCATATACTACATATACATATTGACATTTAGTGGTTTGTTTTTAAAATATTTAGCGTACGGTATATTAATTAATATTTCTCTCTTTCAAGTGTAGAAAAATTTTAGCACCCTTTTCCTAAATAAGAATTTGCAGTCTCTTATAATGTTAATGCCAATTTAAGTATGCTCATAATTATTAAACAAATTAAGTATGAATAGCATCAGCGCAGCATCATTAGCGTTTACTCCCTAGTAATCGCGTTTTGGCCTATCGATACAGAGGCAGGGACTGAAGTCATCGTCTTGGTGTAACTACATTGCCACACGCAACACGTGTCCAGTTGTGGTAGGATGAGGACTCTGTGCTTTCTGTGACGTGTTACAATGTCCGCTGCAACAGAAAATCCAAGCTCTAGTAAGGTCACGTTTATTATCATGTTTTTGTCGGCAAAAGAAGAACACCTAAGCCAAATGTAATCTACGGCAAACTGTAAGAAGTGTACGGGCATGAAATAATGAGTGAATGCCGAATGAGACAATGGTGCATTAATTTTAAAATTGCTCGTTTCAATGGTCCCGATGAAGCCCATAGTGATAGAATTAGCATAGTGTCTGATGAACTAGTGTAGCAAATCAATGACAAAATAATTGCAAACTTTGGTTCCACGATTACGGAATTTGTTGAATATTTTCTCCAAATTTCACGGAGTTTGGTGTATGAAATTCTGGTGGAAAAGTTTGGTTACTTTTTTTGTGGTAAGTGGGTGCTGTAAATTCTAGCGGCAGACCATAAAAAACCAGAGAATGCCTGAATGTCTAATTTTCCTCGAAGAGTACGTAAACAATAAAAACAAGATGATATATCGTGTCGTCACTGCGGACGAGACTTGGCTGAAGCATGTCAATTATGAAAAAATACCAGTCAATGGAACGGGGGAGACACACATTCTTTCAAGGGACCAAAGAAGTGTTTACAAACGCTGCCAGCAAGGAAGGTTATGCCTACTGTGTTTTGGACCTCAGAGAGTGGTTCTCGTTGATTTTCTTGTTGGCACATCAATTGCCTCAAAGAGGTATGATGAAGCACTGAGAAAGTGAAGGTGTGAGATGCAAAACAAGCGCCGGTGAAAACTTAGGGAAAAGCAATTGCTTTTTCACGACAACTCACGTCCACACAAGACCAAGCGTACCCGAGAGCCCTTGGATGGTTTTGGATGGGAGGTGTTCGAACACTCACTATTCACATCAGATTTTGGCGCCGAGAGTCTACCACCTCTTCCTAGCAAGAGAAATTGCTCGATACACAACTCTTTGACACTGATGCCCAAGTGCATACCGGTGTAAGCCAGTGGGTGAAATCTGAATCGGAAGATTTATACTGCGACGGTATTAAAAAAAAAAGACTTGTGGCACGGAATAATACCTTCCTTAGTGTATATGGCAATTATGAAGAAAAATAGTTGAAGAGTGTACCTTTCAAATGTATATAAATAATACAACTTGATTTGTTCATTCTGTTCCTTTTTAATTTCAAAACATCTGGGGCTTTCTGGACAGACCTCGTATATAATTAATGAAACATTAGTACCATGTTAACCATGAGACATTTGTGTTTATCCCGAATAGGACACAACCCTTTTATAAGTAAACAGTAGATTTTCTACTCAAAGGCCATAAATCATTTTGGGAATATGAGAAATTTCAGCACCTGATACTTTAGGAAGTAAACCCTATTTTAGTAAATGTTTACTAGGATATGAATAAAATTATACTATTCTCAAAACTTGTCAAAACTAATTACAATTATTCCTATATAAGTCTTTTTAAAATGTATTCCATGTGTAGGCATAAATAAAGGTGAACTAGTGCTTAAATGTATCCATAATCTGAACACTATAATAATTATGGATGTTGTAATATGTGAATTCTCTATGTTAAAACATTCCCGTGCAAAGGGTTGATTTTCGCATATCTTTCTACGTTGAAATTCTACTGTTCTGATTTCTCACCCTGAGCAACACTAGCAGTCTATAATAAATAACGATGATGCTGTAGCCGCTTTACTAAAAATCTATAGTTTACTTTTAAAAGCCGGAATTTAAAAAGGTTAAATAATTACAAAGTAAAAACTGCAATATTAGTAAACGCGATATGTGTCCAGAGATATTTAGAAAAGAAAGAACATTGTAAGATCAGAGTAAGCCTAAAAAATTAAGTCGTGTTTGTCACACGAAGGAAAGTCAAGGGGACTTTTTAAAAGACTATTCAAGAAAATGTGATATAAATTTTGATTTTGAACTTACATCATCAAAACCGCTTACAGCAACGTTACTAAGTTCCACTGTATCTCCAAGACTTTCACGAAGGCACTTGCTGTTTCTATACCCTCGTTATCGACGCTGAATAAAATAACGGTTTTAAAACTGTAAGCAATACGTCTCCTTTTTATCTGTCATTAACTAGTAAAGGGACTGCGTTCAAACCATTACCACAATAATGCATTATCCTTGTAAAAGAAAACGCGTTTATCGAAGGTTTTTATCTTTAGTCCATGTAGAATAAAGTGGTGGAGCGTGAGTTTTGTTTCGAGGATGTAAAGGCGCATATGTATATAAAACGTGAAATTCCACCCAATTTGAAATCAATATACCATTACTGTGAAATGCTTTTCGTGGTTGCACGAAACATTAGGAAATACACTGCTTTTCAATACACCTACATTAGTACAAGCAAACACTTTCGCAGGTTCTGCTATGCGACACAATTGGTATTTGTGTGTTTGTCCATCTGTCCGTCTTCTTCAATAACTCTTGCGAAAGTTATTAAGATTTGATAAAACTGGGTACATGTCTCTCTTCTGTTTGCAGAAATATTTCTATTGCCCTTGGTTTTACGTCTCACCGATATGCCGGCAAAGCTAAATGAAACGGTGATGGTGAGAAATGAATGAATTGTTGGAATGAAGAATGTGAAAGAAACGGAAGAGATCCGAGGAAACCCATGCACACGAAGTTTGTCCACCACAAAGTTCACTTGGCGCTAGCTGGGATCAAACCAGGGGACCCCAAGTACCAGAGGTGCAAGTTGAACCACTAAGCCATCGCGTGCCCCAATTTATATTTGATTTTTTTCGTGTTTATAGAATCATATCTATGATTTATTTAGAGTATTGGGAATATCGTCAGAGCTTGGAGTTGAAATCTGCCAGGAATGAAATTGTTAATACAGTTCTAATTTCAAAAATTTGTTCCCAAATGTTTTTTGTTTAAAATCTTTGATTTTGGACTTATATTCCCTTTGGGTCTTTCCAATCATCCCCTATTTAGAGTGTTAAAATCAGTAAATAATCAAGTAATCAATCACCCTCCTAGCCCTTCTGCTCCAAATTCGATTTCATTTGGAGTTCCAGAGCTTCCTCATGGCTAAGGTGTTAGTGTACACGCCTTTTGCATGGGAGATCCGGGTTCGATACCTGGCGGAGTACATGTGATTTGAATTTCGCTTTACACTGTACGTCTCGTATAGTCTCGGTGCGCAAGAACGTTAAACTCAAAATCAAATATAATCAAAATATCGGGAATTGTTTGTTGAGAAAGAGAGAACCAATGTTGTCGTGTCTAAATGATCTATATGGATATAGCAACTGCAAGAGAACCAGAATTGTGCCTGGGGCGGTTGAGTGGTTGGATAATATTGTTGAGACAGAAAATCAAATTTTCGAATATCGGATTCTAATAGGACTCAAACGTTTTGTATTTGCGTGTTAATCAATGGAACAATAACGATTCCATTCACGCAAATATCTTAATTAAAAAAAAATAAAAATGCAAAAATTTACCTTCACACAAGAAATAGGCAGATTACTTTTTCACTGTTTCCATAGTTTGTGAACACTGTTTAGTTGTGTGAGTTTTTTTTTTTTTTGTTAATAACTCGTTAATGTGAGTGAATTTGCAGCTCCTCGCCCATTTCTCAATGCTTTCTTCTTCATGAAATGACCCAGAACTCACCACGAGAAGGTGACTGTAATTCGAGCTCCACCCACACTCGACCCAACGATCCTATCAATTAGGGTGTACTGAATTATATTGGTTTAGGCAAGGTCTTAGCCTTAAAATCTTATTTTAAAAAAAATCAAATTTTGGCATTAGGAGTCTTGAGAGCAAAGTTGCCCTAATGTAGCCATCTATGTTTTCCTGTCCCCACACTCTTCCTCCAAACTCTGTGACAAGTTTGACTCATCTTTCAACTTCCTGAGTATGGCACGGAAAATTTAAGAAGTCAAAGTCATGACCAGATTTGATAGTTTCTTTTGTCAAGCTTTACAGCACTGCAGAGGAAGACAGCTTACATTTTCTCCAATCTATCAGCTCACTGTAGTCCGTGACATCAAACAGTACTGAATGTGCCATAAAAAATCTAAGAGATTCCTCCCGCGGATCATGATTTCTTCTTGCCTCTAGCACTTTCCTGTAACCCATCTCTCATACGTGTGATCTCTCATCCACTATCATAGTCAACAATAAATTATTTAAATGACAGAAGTAGTGTTTCTCTCAATCAAAGGTCTATGATTGTTTTAATGTTGTTTGGCAAAGGTCTTCTTGTTTGAACTCCCTTCAAACTATGTATAGGTTCATATTTTATCTATTTTTGTCTAAGCAGACAGGGGAATATATCTTTATGATATAGGTTACAAACACTTTGAGTTCCTCAGTAGGATTTGTTTGACGACCGTACAAGCGTAAGTACTGGTTTGCAAGCCATCGGGGGTAACTTAGAGGTCCAGGATCTCTTATAGCAACATCTAGAGCGCACTGTCCAATCTGAATTGCTATGTTAGAACGTTTATGGCCTCTTCAATGAGTTTTGATGGCTCGGATTACAGTGAGCTGATAGATTGCGGTCTCCTTCTCCAGTGCTCGAAAGCTTTCCAACAGAATCTTATGTATTACACCATATCACTTATGTATGACAAATCTGGTCATGGGTTTGACTTCTTAAATTTTCCATGTCATACTCAGAAAGTTGAAAAATGTGTCAAACTTGCCATAGAGTCTGCAGAATAAGTGTCACAGGTCTACAAGAAAAGAGAGATAGCTACATTACGTCAACTTTGCTCTCAAGGCTCACAATGCAAAAATTTGAGGCACCGTCGTTGATTAAAACATAATATTGCGCACCCTAATTGAGAGTATGGTTAGTGGTATGGGTGTAACTGAAATTATAACAATTTCCTTGTGGTGAGTTCTGGGCCATGTCATGAAAAAAGAACTTTAAGAAATGGCCAAAGAGCTGAAAACTCATTGCGAAGATTAAATGTATAAAATCAATCACATTCAAGGATTATTAACAAACACAACCACACACAACTAAAATAAACTACTTAGACCCTATAGAAATGAAAAAATAAACTGTATATTTCTTACGTAAAGGTAGATTTGTTCCAAATGCTAGGCCATTTAGGCGAACTGAATATCCAAAACGTGATTTTTCTTGTTATTTTCCCATTTATTAGTACCCAAATACGCAACTTTCCAGCCCTATTAGAATTCAATACCCGAAAATTTGATTTTTTATCGCTTCATCCTATCCTATAAAGTGCTAAAAAGATTAAATGGGGAGGGGTAGAGAGGTTGTAGGGGGAAGGGAAGGAAATGTTTTGCTGAGGTAAAGAGGTCGGGTCTTTGATCACCACTATCTTCAATATTCTTATCTTGAACTATTGTCGGTTTGCCTGGAGATTTCGAACTACATTTGATTACAAATCAAATGTTTTTACTATTGCTAAGAGCATAATCACCAATTCAGTCAATGCGTTCAAACTACTTACGTCGCTATACCTTGTTAAGGCTATTATATGTAGTGACTCGGATATGACTTCCATAGAATATAGGCAATTTTTTTAGCTTTTAAGAAGACTACGTAGTTCATTGTCATACCAAATAGGAAACTCACTCCATTTTACTGCATTAACAGGGACAAAGTCACTTATGATTGAGATAACAACACATGTAAGGAAGTCCATACCCTCGTCAATAATTCCTGCCTCTAAGAAACATAAAGAAAACAGTCCAATAGCCCAACAAATGTCACCCAGAAGGTTTTATTCCACAGAAGTTGTGACTTACTTTGAGGGGCTGCTTTGTATTAGTGGTGTGAATTAAATTTAAAGAAACGTCCAAGGAATCGTGATCGGAGGGAAAGATATTTCTGTATGGAACAATACAACAAGGAAGTCAAGATTTATTTTCTTATGTAGGTATCATTCATATTAATTTGAGCTAGTCCAAGTCCATGAAGAAAATTTTAAATGAATTAATTGTCTTTTCCTTCTTTAGCGATGCCACGCTTGCTGTAAAGCCAAGTGATGGAGCAGTTGATAAAACTCACTAGGATGATGTTACAGTGTGAAAATACTTGTAACTATGAGTCTTGACAAGCTTCTATGTTGTTCTTGAGATTGTTCTCATGCGATGTATAGAAGTACCCAATAAACACACAGCCACGCATTGGATTAATAACGTCCTCAAAAATAAGTTCTCAATTTCGTTGAAGATCCAGTCTTCTATTGCTCTTCCACTTATTATTTGAACAAATCATCAGTCTACCTTCACGAGATATGCGGTCTTTACGATAGATGGTGAAATTATTTTAGACACTTTTTTTATTTCACTTACTTCACTGATTCATTGAACCACTATACGTTCACTCCGAAACAATCTAGTTCCCTTATCTCATCTATAGTAGGTTGATTGAGAATCCAAGGAATTTGTTTTTAATACTACTAACATTTTGATACTATATGCTAGAAGAATTGATGTAATCTAAACACGGTGTGTGAGGGTTTATGCTAATAGACATATGACAATAGTGCAATATTAAGAATGTAAATTAATGGAAAGAAGGGAGATAATAGTTGAAGTGGTGTGTTTTGATAGTTGGATCAACACGAACAATAAACGTTCCTCTACAAGAAAGTAGCAAATTACAACAGGTACAATTATAACACGTATATGACTAAAAGTGTCATATAGATTGTGTTGTCAATTTTATACATTGACTATAAGTAAATATAATAACAACTGATATACAACAAGTAAACAAAGCAGTCTTTAAGCTACGAAATGTGAATTACAGTATTTGAACAAAATGCTGTGGTCAAACCGTCACCACTCCATATACTGCTATCTAAAATGTCGCCAATCCGAACCATCGCCGCCCGAACCCTCCTGAGGCAGAATGTCTGTTAACAAAAATATTGCTTCTCTAGAACTTCGCAGGCTGAAACATCACATGTCCAAGACCTTTACATCAATACTGGGAATAATACTAATAATTATTCAAAATACTGGTAATAATAATAATAATAATAATAATAATAATAATAATAATAATAATAATAATAATAATAAGACGAAGAAGAAGCCGAAAAGCGTAACGAGAAAATATATATTCTCGTTAGATACCACAAGTATGAAATCATGAATTCTAAATATATTCCTATAGAAAATAAAATCACACTTGAACTCATAGTTTATTCGAATCTATTTTAGTAAAATTATTTTGTCAGAGTGATTTGCAAATTGCACCAGGGATTCAAAATATTCCAGACCTTTAGTATCTCACAAAACTAGGAAGTAGTTTTTGGTCCCATCACGTATTTTTGGTCCTTTTTCTACAACAGTGTCAGAACCACTTTGATCTAACCTCACTCAACCTCACGCTCACAAATTCGTTTAGACCTCACGCTCACAAACTGATTTGGAATTCACGCTCACATATTCATTTCGACCTCACGCTCACCTCACTAGTCTGATCTCACACTCACTCAACTTTACCCTCACTCAACCTCACGCCCACTTGGTGAGGTTGAGGTTGAATGAGCGTTAATTCCGAACTCGCGAGCGCCGATTTCGTGAGTTTGGGCATAGCTCTTCCCACTAGTCTATTGGCTAGTACGCGCACCGTGGGTGTACAGGGCCGTGGGTGGGACTTGCGATATTTCGATGTGTCGATCGATAGTTTGAAATGACCGGAATTTTCGATGTCGATTTTTCAATATTTTCAGCATTTGGATAGTTTTCGATGTTTTCTTGTTTTCAGTATCAAGGTATACCGATACCACTTTCTCAACATAACAAAAGCTATCCATATAACACGATCTAGACTTTCAATACTTCAACGTTCTCTGTTCCACAGGATTACTACCTAATACAACCAAATCTGACACACACACGTCAATTTATCAGGATCACTCAAGTGGGATTTACAATATTGTAATATTAATTCGTACGCTTATATGACCTTTGATTCACACACAAACTACTAAATGCAAGTGAAGTATTGAATTCCATCTCCTGGGAGCGATAGCTAAAATAGAGATAGAAATTAGCCATTTTCCGTTTAACATTGATTACTATAGAGCAAAGCAGTAAAATACAGCGAGACCTGGTTTCTTGCAATTGATCCAGCTTCGCAACATGACCTTTCATCTCCATCTTTAACAATGTACTAAAATCGTAAGTGATATAAATTTACTACAACTTCCAGTCTCTGTATTGATCTACATAGATAAAAAGTATAGAAAAGATAGTGAATTTTTTTTTAAAGAATAGATTTGGTTTTCGAAGAAAAGGTCTCACATTCACTCTAAACTTTCTATTTAAAGTGAAAATGGCAGAAATCAACCACGTCCGGTTCGAAAGTTGATCACCATAAAATAAAATCTGTAATAGCGATTAGCGTTTTTTTTTCAATTAATTAAACATCCCAAGAATACCTTTAGTTTCGATCCTCATCTTTCCACCGAAATCGGAAATGATAAAATACATTACAACTTGCGGATTCAAAACATATTGCAAAAAAGGTAAGAACTAACAAAAAGTAGGATTTGGAAACTGGTTAGGCATCTAAGAATAGTTGTCGCTTCTCTTAACCCTCCATTCTAAATAAAACATTAAATCCGGCCCTGGGTCGAACACTAATAATAAATCAACCATCGGTATTTGTCCAACTAATATTACATAAATTTTATAAGTTATCTCCTTTTTGCATAAAATATAGATGAAATATAGCTCTAGGAACACATGTGAGCTAGTTGCATCTTCCTAAACTGTTCCGCTCTCTGAACAACTATTAAGGATTATACGAAACTGAGTTGAGTGGTCGAGGACTCGCACATATACCCTAGTAATAAAAACTTTTATTTATGATTGTTCTGCTTGCTATGTATATGGATTTTATTTCCAAGTAAATAGTTGGTGTATATGGAATTCTTTATACTTATCAAGATGTAATAATGTCTCTCAAATACCCTCCCAGAAAATATATAAATTCTATTTTCTATTTGGAGACAGGCAGGGGTGCCCACAGGCTGATTTTAGAGCGTTAGTTGCACCCGTTAGACTTTTTTTTTCGGAGAAGGGCATATTTGCTATCAAAATGACAGAATAGTACTTTTAATTACACTATGAGTTTCCTTTTAAGAACTGCAACTGTGAAGGCGAATAAATGTATTCTCTGTGGCTTGAATTATGACGGAAGGTGGAAGAAAATACTATATAGACAGATTCGGGCTACTAAGAAAGAATGAGACAGGGGCTACTAAGTGATGTAGTCTGCAATGTATTCGACATGTAAACCAGTGTGGAAACTCATTGGGGATGCGGAATCTTGCTAAGAATTAAAGCACTCTGTTTTGGGGGCAAATAGTAAAATTTGGCGGAAATTGCGCCCAAGTAGTTCGAAAGATGGGTTTGCCTCGGCCGAGGGCGAGGAAGGGCTGGAATTCTTATGTGTTTAACTGCTAGCCCAAGATTCAAGATTTCCCTCCCGTCTAGAAAATTCGAAAATATAATACTGACTTAGTCTACAAAATCCCTATTAAACAATAGCAAGCCAAATCACAAAAGAAAACTATAGTGGAAAATATTCAAACCTCAAGCCCACTCAACCTCACGGTCACTTCGTGAAGTTGAGGTCGAGTGAGCGTGAGTTCCGAATTCGAGAGCCCAAACCACATGAGTTTGGGCACATTTGCGTGGGACATTAAACTTAATGTTTCATTTCCATGTCCAATAACCTGCTTCCTGAATTAAATATATGTAATATTTTCAATCTGCGAGCAATGCTAGTGTATTAATTTAGGTTGCTGATTTTTCAGCATCTACAACTCTCCGAAGAACTTGATATTTGTTAATTCTGATAGAACAACTTTGTGTAGGCTTTGCTTTAGAAGTAATTTGGAAAGACGTGATTTTTCATTCAACGCATACTGAAAAGTTTTTCTCATCATTTTGATATTCACGAGTATTTTGTGTTCTCTGCATTACTACTCCCTTAATACAGCGTGGGTGTAAACTGAGTTCTTATTTGTAACAATGAATATTTCTAAAAGTAAACAACCTATCAGTTTTATTTCCAACAAATACATTATTAGGGTGTACCATTTGGTTATTAAGTTGCATTTCAATTTATGCACCCGCATTTTCCCCAAAACGTCTAAAATGTTAATAGTATTACACGCTAGCTAGAGCTGATGCTAGTGTCTAGTATAATCTAAATTAAAATGGGTATTGAAAGTACATTCACCACGTATATTCATATATGAAACCTTTAAATTATTCCTTGTCTTCTTGTATATCTCGTAATATTTTTATACATATGTTGTGTTCATCACCTCATTTACAATTGCTTGAAAATTAACATTTAACTTATCTTTTATTGAAAAAACGAAACGCCAGTAAAAATATTATTTTTTTGAGGATTCTCCCGTTGCAATTGGCTCGGTGACACTATCGTCTAAAATCAATGTAATTTGTTTAAGGGCATCAGTTGTATGTTCTAAATTTCCATTACTATTACTTGAGTGTTTACTGTGCATTTCGTTACAGATCTGAGAAATGAAAATCTTCGAGGTCACAGCTTAGAAGCCATCACAACAAAAATATGAAAAAAAAAACATAAAAAATGGACTGGTTGAGCAATTAAGTTGGTGAAAGGAAAGAGAGATTTCACTTATTAATCACTAACACAATAATAGGTAAGGAACTCTCCCAACTGTTCTTTAATCTCTTTTGCAGAGTGGAAAAAAATATAGAACTTGGCATTTGAAGAGGGATACTCTATGTTTATTGCAAAAAAAAAAAAAAAAACTGGTGCCCACTTTTTCGCATTGGGCATGAATACTTTTCAAAACCATTTTCCTGGAAACTTTATTTCCCAAAAGCATGTACTACAACACCTGTTATAACATTTAAAAACGTCGAAAATCCTCGCTTTGGCAAAATATGCAATTTTTCTTTCTTCAAGTGACACGTTAAATTTAAGTGTCCGTGGAAGAGAGAGCTGAATATGTATGTTGGTGAAAAGTTGAATGTTATACCCAGTTAGTCATCTTCTTTCATCCAACAATTATTCTGTAATTACAGCCATGTTGCAGAGATATCGTTCATCAAATTAGCTCAGATTCGAAGATCCCTCTATCACTGGACGCCTAAAGTATTTGCCTGGTAAATATTGAGCTATGTAGTTGATAACATGAAAGGAAAAGCATATATATAGTAGAATTACAAACTAAACCAACCTTCTTTATTAGCAGTAAAATTATCAAAAGGGCGTGAAGGCTACTTTTGACAGTTAATGAGTAAAATTTTGCTACCGTTACAGGTGTAAGCTGCCTGGGATTATCACCAGCAGACACGAGAAGATTAATGTGCTCTTTCCGTTAAAAAAATACTTCTAAATTTTGATATTAGAGACAAAAATTGTTTGTGTGCAAACTGTAGTATTTTATGGCATTTGGATGCATAAAATTCAGGTTTTGGATCATTCGCTCACGCCTAAAGTACATTTCAGCCTTTTACTGAACTGTTCTGCCATGTTGGTAGTTTTCTTGAGTATTTTTATTATAGTTTATCTTGAGTTAATTGTATATTTTTCCTACATTCGCGATTTCTTGTATTCTTTGCAATGCAACATTAACAAAATTATTCACTTGTATAAGGCAAAGTAGTATTTATGTGGCATTCAGTAGTGGCATTCATCTAGTGACACTGAGGGAAAAAAAATGAGATCGGAGCCTTCGGAATGGGACGCTAGTTCTTCACCAACTGAAATGCTGCCACATGTTTTCAAATTATTATTACCATTATTTACTTTTTAATATTTTCAATGATTTTTATCTATTATATGCTCCTAATTGAGATCATAATTTGCCTCAGTTTTAACATTCTCGTTGTACGACTGAGAGAGTGAACCAGAAGTTTAGTTACAGCACAGTGTTAAATAAATGTATTATGTAAGTGTAATATTTATAAGAAGCCATACTTTATATAAATAAAAGTGTGACTGCTTCAACATGTCACAATGTCCGTAATTAAGCTACACTCTGAGGTATGTTATTTTCAGCTGTAGCTATTGTCTTCCTTGCCAGTTAACTTTTCTTCATGTTGTTGCATTATTAATACAAAATTGTTTTGACAAGGCGATGCGGGTCCTACGCAAACATTTTAAATATTTTTGTAAGTGTAAGATTATTATTATTATTATTCTTTAAACTGCTGTTATTATTTTTTAAATATTGCCTGTTATTTTTATTTTCAGAAACTGTGCGCCAACACAAGAGGAATGTAACTAACGAGATTATTCAGAATTGGCTTCAACGTTGCAAGCAGAGACGAACAAGAAGATCTGTTAAGAATTCAGCTGCAGTTCCACAGAACTTTAACTGACAAACGCAGCGTTGAAATAAAAGTAGCATTATAAAGGAGCAAATATGCATTTCTTGTTATTCACAAATAGGCCTATTATATTTCTAGGATGTAATAAAAATTTATATTTCTTGAAAAGATCTATCCGCAATGCGCCGTAGATTTGTAGAACATATTTTCAGCAGCATACTTAAATATTGTTGTTGTTGTGGTTTTTATTTATTTAATTACCGTGTAAGTGACATACTTTTGTAGAACAAGTGTTTATAAGTTAGAAAATGAATTTCTGATATTTGCAAAGATTGTTCTTAATGTATAGAAAGAAATAATACGAGCAGCATAAGAAAGATGCTGCTGAAGAGAATATAAAGAAATAAAGCGAGAACAGTGTATATTTATATTCTTATATAACTACTAACAAAGATAAACATGTATATATATATATATATATATATATATATATGTATATATATATACACACAGTTGTGCCTTGAAGTCCTATGCCGGACTCAAATTATGGGGCAAGACGCCCGCGCTATTTAAATTGTGAGTGTAGTAAGGAAGAGAGAGATAGGGAGAACGGAGTTGGTTGAGGGTTAGATTGATTTAACAACCTAATGCCTCATTGACACTTATTCACATGCATGTATTAGTGGTATAATTCTAGCTTTGATTTTACTCAAATCACAGAGCTGGGTCCTAGATGCAATATTTAGGGAATACTACGAAAGCAATAAATACATGAAATCTATTATGTAGTTAGAACTAAGGGTAAAATAAAAACTGTAAAAATAAATGTAAAATAAATGTAAAATAGAAATTTTAATCCCGGCGTAATAAAAAAAATCATAAAAAACTAAAAGTTTTAACCACTATTGAGCATGCGCGTAAAGAAGTTTTTCCCATGCTCAATAAGGCTCGTGACGTAGCGTTCGAGCTACGTCAGAAACTGGCAAAAATGCGTAGGACGTAACGCCTATATAAACGACGCTTGTTCGCCACTCCGGTTAATTCTACGAACGACAGTCGACGTGTGTGTGTGCTCTCCAGTTCCGGACGCCTTGTAGAACAACAGGTATGTGATTATTTTTTTAAGTTTTCCCTCTAACTCGGGATGAGAACTTAAAGATTTGTAGTCGCACTTTGAGAATGTTTGAGTCGAATACGAAGTCCCTTCAACTTGAGACCAAATTCCCTCTTTGAGGATTAACATTTTCCCCTTCGGGCCAATGCAAGTTGCGATGTACGAAGGTCATATTTTACTACTTTCAATAAATTGCGGTTTAATATAAAAACCTTCTAGCACCTATTGGGTATTATAGGGGTTGTGCTCTCACTTAAGTGATGTAGTAAAACTTCCTAATTGTCATTCCAAGTAACCGATTTTGTAAAATTTATTTGTATTCTTATTTTTGTTTTTTTTTAATAAAAAGTCAATTGGAATGGTCTCTTTAATTTAATCAAGCTATCCCACCAAATTAAATTTAACTCACAGTCTTCATGTGTTACCTGGGTTTTGATTTCCAGTACTAAGCTTTACCACTGTTAGTGCGCTTTTTTATCACCTTCAAACCAGTAAGCCAAAGACGTTGTTGAGACCGAGGCTAAAAAGGAGTTGGACTCCAAACCAACTTTATATTACTGGGTGGAGAGTAAAAAAGTAATCTCAATTACGATTTCATAAAAAAAAGTGTACACAATTGGTACGCTAATCCCAGAACCAAAACATCATATAACAATTTTATGGTGGAGGCGCCGGGTAACCAACTGTGTGTTCTTGAATTTCTAAACAAATCTCTGGTGCTCATTCACTTTATAGGGGAACCAACTATCTCAGTTGCCTTAAAACGCGATTGTTGCAAATCGGGAGTGATTTTTTTTTTACCGAAGAGCTTTCAATAGATAAAAGTGAGAAGTGTACGCGAAAGTTTTCTTTTGACTAGCCAAGTGGTGTATCGGTACTATGTAAAGTCAGTAAAGTTCAGTGGCGTACTTGGCTTGGGCGGTTTTCAGCGTATGACTCTGATATACAAGTATAATTTTTCTGCTCTAAATAGTGCGTTTCACATGTAGTGAAGTGGCGATGAAAAATTTTTTATTCTCAACTTCTCTCGCTTTAAGTTGTTATAAGTCAGCGGAATAGTTGCTAGGTTCCGCAGAACAAGACTCAGTTCACCTCCCGACGTTTTTCTTGTGTAGTAATGGAAATGAAAAATCGGGACGCGAGTGTTAAGACAGAATTCAGCTCTTGTCTCATGTACTTGCAAAACCCTAAGTCTGCTTATGCTTCTGCTCGCTTTGGTAGGGTCACAGTCAGTTTTATCTTTGGGCAACAGAACCTCCCGTTTTACGGGATGAAAGTTCGACTAGTTTGTCCGGCGATAAGTGGCTAATACCCTTACCACTTATTTGGGAAGGATCACAGGCAGATTTATCTCTAGACAGCAGAACCGCCCGTTTTACGGGATGAAAGTTCGACTAGTCTGTCCGGCGATAAGTGTCTAAAATCCTTTCCCATGCAACGCTTGGGGGTCACAGGTATCTTATTCTTTAGGTCCAGCATGGCCCCTCTGTAATAGGGGTGCAAGCCCGACGGCTGCCTGGGAATAACTGCCCAAAACTCACCATTATGCAAATGCAATACCTAAAATCAAAAATGCAAGTACATGAACCAATGGTTGGATGATCGAAGTCCCCCTTGTGAAGTTAAAAACAAAATAGTTTAAAACAATGTTGTTTGGGTATGTTTAAAAAAAACAAGTTAAAGAATAGAAGTAAAAAAGTAAAACTCCTCATAAGTGAACAAATAGGCATTATCTGTTATAAACAGCTGTCTAGTCACTTTCCGTTTTCCGTTCTAAAAAGTAAAGCAAAAATTTATAAAGAAAGGGAAGTTGAGTATTTCAAGTTCAAAGGAAGTTAAATGAAGATATTAAAATAATAATAAGTCTCATAATACGTAACAATTTGACGTAGTATTTCCGAAGGAAGTAACTATCTGTAATTAAATTCTTACTATATCAGAGGAAATAGGTTGATTACCCACTGCCCTGGTTTGAGAGGCCACTGACTTGAAAGAAAAACAGATTTATTATCAAAAATGAGTTTCGCGCAGAAAATCAAAGAAAAGCTATTAGATTTAGGGCAATCTCATTGTCCTAAGACACCCACGGGCAAACACCGTTATATTTTAGATCGGTGGAACAATTATTATTGTATTGAGTGCAATAAAATAAAAGTCCACGGGCATTCTCCACCTGAGTTTGGTCGTTGGAAAAAGAATCCATTACCGAGATACTTGGATACGTGGAGTCAGCCAAGATATCGTGAACCAACGACCGCGAGCCCGCAAACCCCAGAAGCACCAGCGAGTGGTTGTGATCTAACGCCGCTGGCCGCGTCTAGTCCTATTCCGACTAGAAATGATATAGAAATACAAAGTGCTGGTTCAAGTGAAAAACCAACGCCAGCTCCTAGGACGATATATGTAAATTCAGATACGGACGAGACCCCACCGGGGGTAGATCCGAAAACTTTAGTGAATGAAGTAAATTTAAAAGATGAACTGGAGATAGCCGAACTAATCACTGCAGGTGAGGAATGGCCTCAGGCAACAATTGAGATAAAAACAACAGCAGGTGTAATACCTGATGTCCCTTAGATAATAATAAGTTAGCTGATAAGGAAAATAGATTAAGTAATTTAGTGTTAAATGTAGAAAATAAAGATATTGGTGTATCCAAAAGCCCAGATAGCCCAGTAACGCTATATTTTCCTATAAAATACGAACCGTCAGATCCTAGAACGCCGTTAGAAATGCAAAGACCCACCTTTCAATCTTTTTATGCTGGTAGTAGTGATGAAACGGTTTATGCAGAAATCGGCCCTAGGACTATGTATGCTAACTTAGATACTGAAACACGAATCTCAGTGAGTAAAGAGCCAATTTATGAAAATATTGGTCTCGAACCCAAGGCTTTCACGAATAAAGAGCCAATTTATGCAAATATAGGAACCAAACCAAAGGAAACGAAAATTGAGAACCCGGACGAGAATAATGAAAATGAATCGCGCTCTTTGTCACAATCTAACAATGAAGCGTTAATAGACCAAATTAAGCATTCATTACAAACAGAACTGTCCCCAGCAGTAGGAAACTTAATTCGACCCTTAACTAGACAACTACGAAATAAGAAAGTACAGGTCACAGTTGTTCGTCGCCAAGGTGACGACGAAGAGAAATTAGGTATTTTATTTGAAGCGGACCCCTCAGCACCCTTTGAAGATTTATTACCTGAGGAAAATGTAGTTGGAAATTTTAATATGGAAATACAGACTGACGATTTTCAAAAGAAAGATGTTAGTGTTCACACCGAATATAAGTTTAATAAAATGATCCGGATCGATACAGACCGTGAACTTAAGGTCCTTCGGACAACCGCTACTCAAACCAATCCTGTCATGTTTAAAGATAGCCTTACCCTTCAAGAGAAACTGCAATATTTGGACAGTATAGATAACATACTCAGTGTCGTTAGTAAAGTTAGGTGGTCAAACGGAGATATTAGTAGTGCAAATTCAGATGGGGGTAAGTCGTTGAAAGACGATTGGTTAGGTTACGAACTACAGAAATTACAAAACGAAGAAATAGCGAAATTACAAAACAACAAACCGGAGTCTCCTCCTGCGTCATCCCTGGAGGATGAGTCAAAACCTTCGTGGAACTCCGACGGAGAACTCCAATACGACCACTGGGATCCTCCCACGGTTTCTACTCCCCGAGCAGCGAACCAAGACCCTCCCACAGAGCACGCTAACCAGAGAAATGACCTCGTCGCCCCTGCTCCAATTGAGAGTAGGTTAGAAAAGAAAAGTGATGATGCTTCTTCCTCAGTTTGCTCCAACCACCAGAAGCAAATTGAAGAGGAAAAAAAAGAAAATAACGATTCCTGGTCTAAGAGTAGAATAAACAAAAACGTTGGTAAAATCTTTGATTACGCGGAATTTGGTGCATCTGTAATTTGTTTAGATGAAGTAGAAAATAAAAACAATCCCTCAACCTCTCCAACCCAAAGTGAATTTAACAAACTAACTGATAGTGTTAAAAATAGTGGTTTACAACCTTCAGCTAGTGCTAGTTCTAAATTTAGTTCCTATAATGAAACTAGTAAATCACCTGCGACAAAAGAAATGAAAAAGTACCAACAAGAGGAAAAGTTAAATCCCTTACAGATAGTGTTTATTTCACCACCTAGTAGCGTAGTTACACCCATGGCCCCCATGGAGAAATTAGAGTTTAGTGAAGGGAAAAGAACATAAAAATCAGTATTTAGCAAACAAGATATATCTTATACATCAGAATTTAGTTCAGAACAAACCTCCGAGTTAAAAAATAGAAGCGTAACTGATACCGACTATAAGTCCGTTTCTGAAAATTTCAACACCTCGGTTTCTTTAGACAGGTCCTTAGATCTGAAAGATGAGCCCGTATCACACTCATCAAGTGACGATAAGACTTCTGACAAGCAAAAATCAAATTTTTCGTCCTTTCTAAAAGTAGATCCTGAGGATAAGCCTCATATAAATTTAAAATCTGAGCAAGAAATTAAGACTGGTCCGGTTACCGAGCCATCAATACCATATAGTTTTGAAGAACCTAAATTTACGGATACAGTAGTAACAGGCAAAGTTAGCAACCCTCCTCCCGAGGGTGACAATCAAAATTCTACTATTGGTGCTAAACCACAAAACTTTAAGATTTATCCAAATGTTGAAATTCCCTCCTTTTCTGGTAATAGACACGAGTGTGTGGAACTTTTCCTGCAAGAATATAAATTAGTGGCTAGCATATACGAATGGTCAACCCTAGAAATAGTAAATTACCTTCCTTACTGTCTAAAAGGGGAAGCTTTCTCCTTCTATTTAGTAAACCTAGCAAACATTTTACCTTTAAACTATAGCGAAATGAAGGAAAAACTTAAAAAGGCTTTCCCTAGCATTGAGTATACTGCAAGGTTAGAATATGACGTTGATAGAAGAAAACAACAACCCAATGAGAGTACGTTAGCGTTCATTTATAAGTTAATAAAAGATTTGAAGTTCTTACGAGGTTGGGTTAATGAAAGTGAATTGATGAGTAAACTTAAAATGAGTTTGTTACCTGACATCCTAAATAAGCTGATGCTTAAAGTGGATGATTGCAATAATCTCGAACAGTGCCTACAATATCTTAGAAAATTTCACACAGCGCAACGATTAGTTAGTCAGAGACTTAGCCATGACGTAATATGGAAAAATGACCGTTGGGACTGGTCATGCATTAAAGAACAACACCAACCAGGATTTGTACAAATTAGTTCTTGTTACACAGACGAAGTAGTAGCAGAACCGGGTTACAAAACGTATAGAAACAATCACCAAAATACCTATGGCCTTGGCCATGGGCAGGCGCAGCTTTGTACAGTCAAGATAAAAATAGGAGACCGCTGGGCGCAAGCTCTTATCGATTCTAGCTCTGAAATTTCGATAGCTTCAAAAACCCTCTTACCTCCAAAATTTCCACTAACGGAAAAACTGAAGGGTTATGTGAAGCTTCGCGGCGTCGGTGCTCAGCCCACAGATTACATTCCTGTGGTGAGAATAGCTTGTTGTTTCAAGAATCACTTGAAAACAACCAAAAGAAGGTTCCTAGACGTAGCTATAGTGGACCCACAGTTTTGCGCCTATGACGTTATTTTGGGGATAGATTTTTTGCACAAGTATGTCACCACCATTCATTCCAAATACATGGAATTAGCTGATAAAGACGGGAATCATGTTGAAGACCTATGGTTTACAATCCCGAAAAGTACATATGGGTCTCGTCAAGGTGTGATTCATACCTTAAACTTAAAACATGTTAAACGATACCCACCATCAGTCAAAAAAAGATCGTTTAATGATTTCCAATCAAGACAGAACGATAATGCTGGGCAAACGGTTTACTCTGTTCTCTCTCATAAAAACAAACCAATTTATAGGAAACGGAACCTCCCATACAGGAGTAAGGATCCGTCTCCAGAATTGGTCACCGGAAATCACATAAACCCCGTTGCTAGTGTTCCTAATAAGAGACAAAAACTCCCTGTTAAGGAAATTACATCTCGTAAATTCGTGTGTTCCAGGGAAACTACAAAATTTCCCTCGGAGCCTACGAATAGAACAAATGGGAAAGTCAATAGACGTAAAAAGGCAAGACGTAACCAAACTAAAACAAGTAAGGTATCTTCCAGCGCTCCTGAGCTGAAACTTACCAAATCGTCTGACTTAGAGCAAGAGGAAAAGAATCTATGCAGTCTTGACCCTCAACCAGGCCCTAGTGAAACGTTGGCAGTTAGTTTTACAGGAAGTTCGGATACAGAAATTATTCCTAAAAAGAAAAAAAAGCGTGTTATGCGCCAAAAAATAACAAAACAGACCAACACTCTGTAAAGCCACCCCTGGCCTCCCAGGCGCCTCATGAGCCTGTAGAGGGCCAATCAAATAGTGGACAGTTAAAAACATTAGAAAAACAATTGATAATGCAAGGAAGTGTAAATAATCCCGCAACCCTCACTGATCTAGAAAGTGCTGCTCAGGATCATAGTCAAAAAAAGGTCGTGCCAGACCCCTTGGGGCTGAGCGACGAACTTTTTGATATCTATCCGGACACTACCTATAAAGTACACCTTCCAGCAAATGTCCGTGTGCCATCCAAGGCTTGATATGACATAAAAATTACCGCACCAACCGGGAACATACATATTTGGAAATTCTTACCGTCCAAAGGAATTCAATATTGGCACTCCTGTTTAATCCCAGGAGGTCCAGTTTTTACTAAAAATGGAAATATTACTCTGACTATTTTTAATAGTTCTGATCAAACCAGGTCTTTGTCTAAAAATCTTTATTTAGGGAAACTTGTACCCCAGGCCGAGTCCTTAAATGATGAAACGGAGAATAACGTACAGGCCCTTAATCAGATCATACACCTTACTAACAAAAATGAAACAGATGACGTGAAAGTCCCTGAACAACCCCAGAAAGTCCCCCAAACCAAGGAAGAATTAGCTCAAGTACTAAATATTGGCCCAAACTTAAACCCAGAAGAAAAAATCAATTACTAGACTTATTGATGGAATTTAGGGACGTTGTAGCCTGGGACAAGTCTCGTCTGACTGCGGCTACCAATAAATTTATGTGTCCTCTAGAGGTCATTACAGATATACCTGTTTCTCATCCACCATATAGAAAAACACCAAAACAGAAAGAAATAGTCGCGGCAGAGATTCAGAGAATGTTAGATAGCAATATTATCCAAGAAAGTCAAAGCCCGTATTCTGCACCAATTGTGATAGTAACAAAAAAAGATGGCTCCCCGCGCATATGTACGAATTTTAGAGGACTAAATAGGATACTAAGGCCCAATTATACGCCAGTGCCGCGTATAGATAATATATTAGCGTTTCTGAATGGTACCAAATACATAAATACGCTGGATATGCAAAATGGATATAACCAATTATTAATCCGTCCGTGTAATATAGAGAAAACTGCATTCATCTGCAGCCGTGGAAAATTTGAATTTTTGAGACTACCATTCGGACTAAGCACGGCCCCGGCTCTTTTTCAAAATATGATGAACGTTATCTTTGGTGACATTATGTGGAAGTATGTAATCTGTTATTTAGACAATTTGGTTTGTCCTAGTCCTTCTTTCCCAGACTTAATAGAAAGAACGAAAATTATTTTATCCCGACTCCGGGAGGCCAACTTAAAACTCAACCCTAAGAAGTGTTACTTTGGTTATGAAAAAGGATCGGTGCTTGGTCACATCGTCGGCAGGCGAGGGATTTGTGTAGATCCTGCAAAAACGAAAGCTATATCAAAGGTGCCATACCCTACAACAGTTAAAAAAATACGTAGTTTTATTGGACTTTGTTCTTTCTACAGAGCTTTTGTTCAAGTATTTTCTACTATTGCCAAACCACTCATTTCATTGACTAAAAAGAATGCCAAATTCAAATTTGGAGAAACTGAGAAACAAGCATGGAATACTTTAAAATCTTGTCTTATATCTGCTCCCGTCCTTGCCCACTTTAACCCGAATCAGGACGCCATAGTTTATTCGGATGCTTGTCAAAACGGAATAGGTGGATACGTTGCACAAATTAAAAAAAATAACAAAAACATCCAATAGCTTATTTTCCGAAATCTTTGTCTCCAGCGGAGCTCAACTACTCTACGGTCGAGCTTAAAGCGCTAGGAGTTACCAAGACAATTTTGCATTTCCACTTTCTATTGGCAGACCGTCCCTTTATTGTGCAAACCGATGCTCATGGTATATGTTACCTCAGAAACAATAAGATGCTAAATTCTCGTTTCATGCGTTGGGCAGTTCGTTTGCAACCCTATCAATTTACGATTCAACACGTCAAAGGCCGCAATAACGTGACCGCCGACATTTTGTCAAGATGTCCGCTAAAGGATGAATTACCCTCCAAATTTGGTCAAAAAGAAAATTGTGCAAAAGTGTGCAACCTAGTGTTATGTCCCAAAATAAATATCAAAACAATGCAAAAAGAGGACAACAAAATTAAAAAACTAATACAACAGAAGAAAAATAACCCCACTGATCTAGCTCTAAAACCCTATGTTATAGTTGACGATGTGTTATACCGAGTCATGAACAAAGATAAGAAACTAGTAATACCGGAAAAGACTATCCCCGACATATTACAAGAGGCCCGCTCGTCTCCGCTGTACGGAGGCCATACGGGATTTTCTCGCACTTACTCTAAAGTGAACGAACGTTACTATTTTCCGAACATGGGGAAATAGGTAAGGAATACGTACGCTCTTGTGACAAATGTCAGAGGGTGAACATCCCTCGAGAAAAGAAACAAGGTTTTCTTCATCCCTTACCTATAAAAGAGGAATTATTTTCCCGCTGGAGTTTAAATATTTTTGGCCCGCTACATAGTAGCGCAGGCTACAGCTATATCCTAGTTATGATAAAATATCTCTGTCATTTCGCAATATTAGTACCGCTACGAAATATTAAAGCCCCAACAGTGGCTAGGGCCATGTTGGACGAGTTAATCACACGTTTTGGCCCCCCTAAAGAGGTACTGACGGATAGAAAAAGTAATTTTTTATCAACTTTAATGGCCAAACTAAATGACTTATTTGACATTAAACATGTTCAAACTGCAGCATTTAAACCGTCAACGAACGGACTGTGTGAACAATTCAACTCTGTCATTGCAGGTTTCCTTACTAAGTACACGGCTAAACAGCCTACTAAGTGGGCGGAATATGTCCGCTTGTGTGCATATGCCTATAATATATCAACCTCCCCTATTAGGAAATATTCCCCATATAAGATTGTTTTTGGTCAAAAGGCCAGATTTCCCACTCAGTTGGACACCCCGTATCAATTCACGAAAATACAAAAACATCAGAAACAACTAAAGTTAATCCGTAAACTAGCCCAAAAGGCTATAACACATGCACAGCAGCAGACTAAATTACGCGTTAATCGCACTAAACAACCTATTAAATTAAAGGTTGGTGACTTAGTATTGTGTAGAAATTATTTACCTAAAAAAATATTTCTCCAAAGTTAACACCCAAATATATGGGACCGTATTACCTGAGGAGTATTTCTCCCACAAATGCTTGTAAAATTGAATTAGTAGCAAACCCTAACCACACTCAGATTGTAACTATTGAAAAGTTAAAAAAGTATTTCCCCCGAAACAACTCACGCGAGCTAAAAGATTCTAGCAATAGTAAGGACAATGAATGTTAAACGTGACGTACAAATTGACCATGAGGCATCGCCGCCTCCAATTAGGAAACTTTAAAAAAAAGAAAAAACAAAACCTGGCGTATATTCATTGGTGAGTGTGTCAAATCTCTCCTACATCACATAAACCTCTAAAAAGTGAAATACATGTAGTCACACATAACCTCTGGCATACCGGAACACTTGCATACACAGCTATAAATAGAGCCTGAAAAAATACATTGTAAAACAAAAAAAAGTTATAATATACTTTTCATCAATCTAAAAACAAAAAGTTACTTTCTGAAATCCATTCTCCTCTCCCTTCGATGCTGTAGACGGCATTAGACACCCATGGCAAACTAGCAAACTATGGGAATAGGCAGTCATCTTAGTGGGCGGCGCTAAAAAGTAATCTGAGGAGCAATTAAGTAATTTTTAAAATTAGGGCCCTACCATAACTACTATTCCACGTAAAAAGTTAAACGCGTCACAAAAAAAGTCATGTCGGATTAATACCAAAATAAATGTTTTGCCAACATGTCGGGATGAAATTTTTTTTGTTCTTTGTGTGAATGTGCCCGGGCACGAATAAGTTACCCTTCCTCTTCTACTATAGGACTCCCAATATGCTGCCAAACACAGAGAACCTAAAAGGAAAATAAATGTTGACATAGCTGAAAAGTAAAAATATTATTAGTAGCTACTACCATTAATACGTACAGGTGTAACGCCTTAAATATGTAACTCCAACTTTATATATACGTCGTTGCAGCTGCAGGTTCCTCATTCACAGTACAGAATTCCATCCGTTGTCGCTGCCTGATTATTTCATTTCTCTCTTTCGAGAAACTCGCCGCTCTCCCTCTTTGTATCTAGGACTGCATTAACCTAAAAATTAAAACAAAGTCATAATTGCCTGTTCTGGGTTGTTCCGCTACAAACTTATGCCTACTTATAATACACGCGTACTTACGTGTCGCTTTCTTATGACCCAGGTTATATACCTGTTTTTAAAAAAAAACAGGGAAAGCTAGATTCCCCCCCACTAAATATTTACATAGGCTACTCCACACAATGCCTACCCCATTTGTTTTTCCTTGAGAAATTACTATTTTTATTTTATTTTTTTTCGCGTAGTTCCGGCGGAAAGCATATTGGTTAAATTTTAAAAAAATAAAATAAAATAAAATAAAATAAAATAAAATAAAATAAAATAAAAAACAAAATAAGGAGAAATACGCCTTAGTCTCTAACAGGTTGTTCTCTGCTGCTGCTGTGGACTCCATATCCATATATATATGTAAAACTGTTTCTGCGACCCCTTCTGGGTGAACACAAGTGACGTTATGCTGTTGTAAAAATGACCAATATCTTAGCAATGGCCAATCTATTGGCAAACTACGGCAATGTACGAGCATACTGCGCATATTGTACATAATGTAACATTATGTCTTCCATTTTCTTAAAAAAATGTAAATAGCTACTTGTGTACTATACTTGCTACATTTAGTCAGTAAAATTACATTACCTTTAAATTATGTTCAGTTCATGTTGAATCATGATCAAGTATTAACAGTGATGTTCATTCTAGAATAATGTTTTCAATTATAAGGGCATTGATAATATTTATCAAAATACTAAATAGTGTCATATTGTATCATTATTTCATTGTGGCAAGCTAAACTTAAGTTAGTGTTAAGGTTACCATATGTATTTCGTAAGAATATTGGGGTAAATTGAGCCCCCCATTTTTTTATGTCCTTCCCTCATTGGGTAATGGGCTAAAACCCGCTTATTTGTAACTAACTTGATTATATTACTATCACCATGTTATGTAAAATCACGGTTACAAAAAAAACATCATTGTGGGCTATAGTAACATTCAAGATGTTGTCCTACCACTACCCCACTATACTCGTGTTTCTCAGTCATCCCTGTGTAACTGTCTTCATTCAAGTTAAAATCTTGGCTTAAATTAAATTAAAAGGCACACCACGCTGATAGTACCATGCAAAGTGGTATTAAATCAAGTTATCATTGGTACATTAAAATAATAATAATAATAATACTATTAATAATAATAACAATAATAATAATAAAACATTGGAAGCGAATCAGTACGTGTACATCATTTCGTAATTAGGTTCAATACTCGAATAGTAAAGATTTCCATAAATTAAAGAACACATATTAAAAATATTCAAGCTCTGTCAACTTGTTTTTAATGAATCTAGTACAAAATAACTTAATTCTGTTTAAAATTACACTTTTAATTATGCCCGCCAAAAGGTTTAAACCTACAATTCAGGAAACTTTCAAAACTCGGTGGCCCCCTCAATAAACGGCCCTGTTTAATAGGTGAAAAAAAACCTGCTTCACAACAGCGCATGGCGCACACGAACCTTAGAATATAAATATAAAAACGTGACAGTATTTAAAATTTTAAGTGAAATAAAATGTCAATATAACCAAACAAAAGGGTAATTTTTTAAAAAAATTGGAAGTTAATCGAATAGCATTTTGTTTTAATACAAAAAGTTATAATGTTCACAAATACTTCCTCAACACTCGTCTTTCATTCTGCATTAAAAACTAAAAGCAAAACACCTCTTATCAGGTGACGAAAGTAAGTCCAGCTGTTAACAAGAACTCAGAATGTTGTTGCGTGTAGCTTCTAAACACACCAACATTTATAACGGGAAAATAGATATATACAAAAAATAGAGAAATAACGTCACAACGAAATAAATAATAATAATAAGGTTGCCTCATAAATCATCACGATTGAGATAAACCATAGTCTCAAATAAACAATTAATTCTTAGCAATCCCTGGTTCGAGCCCCTAATGGATCATTTCTTTTATCCTATATCTAAAAAATAGCTCATCACGAGCGCAAGGTTGTACTTGAATTGGTTATGTAAAAAGTAGGCTGGAATCAAATACTGTCACTAAACATCATCACTATTTACACTAGGGGTTCCGAGTTCAAGACCCGAAATATTCCAGTCCAAATTAATATCGTTGTAAACATGGTCTCAATTACCAGTAATTATTGGCAGTTACGCAATTGTATCTAACGTTAAAAGGAAGCAAATAAGTCAAAAATCAAGCCCCGACTCACGCACTTTTTGTATGAGTAACACACACTAAACAACGTTTTTGTTTCTCCTTAGGGAGTCACTTACTAAAATCACAAGTAAAGCAACACGCACTTCTTATAATCACTGTTACATTGTAACTTTGATCACTATCTTTCATGGTGGCTTTCACTTAACCCAATAATAATAAAAATCGGTATGGGATACTCCCAGGATATAAACTGTGATTTCGAGTTAGCACTCAAGTTAGCACTCAAATTAGCACTCAACTAAGTTAACACTCACTAGTAAAACCAATTAGTAGCCTAACGTGAAAAAATTGAAAACGCATGTTTCAAAAATAATACACTAACAATTCAGGGAAATAGTACTTACCCTTATTGTCTTTGGAGACGTAAGCCTTCCCTTCTCCTTCCTTTGCGTTTTCCGAGCAACAAATAATACGTATACTCCAACAAGCTGAAAAAAATATGAACCACAAAGTTAAGTTCTTATTTAAACTCGTTGGTTATCATACTTAATAATTAACACAGTGCAATAATTAGCATCATACTTAATATTTAAAAAGTTAAATAAAGATAACTCTACTATTTAAACCCAGCCACGCCTTAACTACCAAGTTCGTCAAATTCAACTAATAAGTAGCTGGGACACTACACTCAACTTCAGGTTCCCAGCCCATAATACTATGTGTGTGTGGAAAAATTTTTTCGTTTCAGGTTCTTCCTTACAGAAGCCAAAGTAGCAGAACCTGCCCAGGTACAAGCAGTGTAAAGACCTACGCCTTGGAAATAACTGAGTATTCGTTTTCTTTTTTATACTTCTGTTAAAAATTATAAGTTTCTAATCACTTAAATAACACTTTAGTTCAAAACAAAAAAAGGGAATTTAATATTTTTCCTTGTTATTCTTACTATGGTACCTACAAAGGGTTGCAAATATAATAAACAAATCACATTGTGCGCAAGATAAAACTGCCTCCTCTGAGGGTCTTTATTATATTAATTAACTTTATATAGCTCAAAACCCTACACTATTATTTCAAAAAATCTCTAACAATTAAAATAACATGCACGTTAACCAAGAATTTCTCAAGTGCTGGATTGCCCTATTATAAAATACGTCTTATCTTAAACACTATAGGTACACAAGGTATAATAAGGTGTAAAATAGAAATAACTACCAATTAGAAAATAATACACAATTCAAATTCATATCAGTCTAATTAATATAAATAAAAATCCTCAATAAAGTATAAACTAGTCATAAATTTCAAGTATAAAACAACTATAAAACTTGTTACTCGTTTGCTTAAGTTTGTGTTAAATTTTTAGTTAAGATTGATTAATATAAACTTTAAAGATACTTTGAAACTAATTATTTTAACTGGCATATTTGTAACAGTATAATTAGATCTAATTAAATCTTGTTGAATCTCAACTCTGTTTAATAGTTCTGTGGTTTACAAAGTAACCTAAATTCAAATCTCACAATCTTTGTTATAGTTTAATTAAAAAAAAATAAAAAAAAGGTAGATAATACTAACATTTCAAGGTATAAAAGATTGTATACAATAAACTTCTTGTACTCATGCATAAAAATCTAAACGACTGACCACTTCTTAGTCTCTAAATGAGAAAAACAATGCAAAAGTACTTATCTGACAATGTCAAAAAGTCCCTGGTCGAAAGCCGGCGTTTGTAACAGTATACTAGATGTATTCTCTCAGTTGCAATGCAAAACCCCCTTCTTCCCCCTCTCTCTCTAAACATTCGTCAGCTAAGCTGATAATTTACAAGCCACTTATCATTATACCAAGCTGTAACATTAGCTCATTTCCGCCACACTGGTTAAATTGAAACTTCCTTTTAACGTTCTAATCCTTAACCTGACTACATCTAAAAACAAAATATACGGAAATTTTTGTATGTCAATATGGCCATTACGTCCTGACGTGTTCATAACAAATCAAGTATTGTCCCTTTGTAAAGTACCTTGAATTTAATTACCATTTAAATCATCACCCAGTAAACAATACAATAAATGAAAAAAAAATAGTTAATAATTCAATTTCCTCCATCATTATCATTCCACTCACACAGCAACAAACCGAGTTAGGTACATCAATCAATTTAAAAAGAACCTGTCTTACCAGAACGTTGTTCGATCTTCATCCACAGTCACAGCTTAAACATAAGAGACATCCTAACAATAATGTGTGGTCAGCGCACCTACACTTCATTCTAGGCTTCCGGTTTATTTGTTCAATAATACAAAATTAACTCTTATGATATTACTACAATCACATACAATATTTAAACAGGTTTCTATACCTAGATGCTGACGATGTGTGGTCAGCACATTCAAAACATCTGGAGGAAAAACATTCTGTATTCAAATCTCATCTTCAAATAGCCTCATTTTGTGGATAACCCCTGCAGGTTCCTTCGATTACTATATCTTTCTTAGATTTGATGTGTGGTCAGCCCCGTTGAATAAATATATATAACAAACAATTACAAGAGGAATTCGGTGAACTTCCTATATAAACAAGTACTTCGCTTAATCCAAAAGGTTATTCTGTAACGCATTAATAATTATGTAGTCTAATAGCCTCTTTAATTACAGATATATATCCATTGCCTACCCAGTGTAAGGTCTAAAGTAAGGCCCCTCCCTGGTATCTAAAGGTACCCAACGATCCAGATTGCAGCCTGTCAGCCCCCTCCAGGGCTGATCCAAAAAAACAATATGAAAATTGATTATTATAATTGTTCAATCCATCATTCAATCCATCCATTGTTTATTAGTAAACAACAGTGGACAACAGTGACCAAAAACCTAAACTGCCATCCGGATACAAAACTTTCTCTGTGCCGTAAAAATTATAAACTGCTACTGTAACAAAAAAATCTCTTTTATCTAAGAACAAACTCCCATTAACTTACCTCAGTTGATTGCTTACAGGTGAAAAACTCTTCTCGTGTCAGTACAAACACGAAACTTGGACAATTAATAAGACTCAAAATAAAAGGAATAAAAACTCTTTTCAAATCGACGTTGTGACAAATCATAAGAAGATTGTAAGCAATGTCAAGAGACTTTACAACTTTCTTAATAGATGAAACAACTCAATTTCATTGTAATATCCACGATCTAACGGACCAAAAACCATGGAAAGTTATTGTCTAACTGTAAAGAAAAAAAATTCAATTTCTATTGTTTGGTCAAGTAAAAGCACAAGTTTATTTCCAAACATTTTAAAGAAGCCTATATGTGAATATGGCAATCAACTTCCCACATTCTCATTCCACCATGTTAAAAACCGTAAGTTTTAAAACCCTCTGTATAGCTATCTTTTGGCAAACACCGAAGCTAAAAAGACAAGGAAGTAATTTATTAAATTCTCCATTTGCACATTGTCTTTAACTGTGCTCAACAACAGTTCACCGTGACGTCATCATATAAAATTATTCTCCGCATAACTAATTCCCTTACACTAGGCATTTAAAATTTAAAAACAAAAAAAAAGTTCACCACAACAAAAACCAAGGCCAGTTATCAGTCAAGGCTAGTAAAATTAAAAAACAGAACGAAACACACTTCCGGTGTGTTTTAAAAACATATCAACCATAGCTTATGTTGTGGTTAACTTTTGCGTTTAAAATCTATCCTATAAATCAACAAAATCCACTAACATAATAAAACATGATGTAACTTTACTTCGTAAAATTACCTTTGTACCCGCAAAAAAAAATCCCTCTCAATTTCGGTGTGTATATTAAAAAAGAAAAAAAAACATAAAATATGTTAATATTATTAACAATAATAAAAATAAAAATACTAACAATACTAACCTATAAAACCCCCTAACATTCCCCCATTATTATAAAAAACTGTTATGTAGTCCCCTGTAAAAACATGTACTCTGGTATAGCAAATGTAACTGCATCCCTGGTTATTAAACTTGGTATCTATTATTACCATAGGCCACTAAGGCATAAGCTAACACACTAACCATAGGGTCAGTATTTTAACCATTCAGACTCCCCCTCTGCTAACAAAACCACTCATAAAAAAAAGCTAAAGTAATGGCATATAAATCTCTAGGTGCGCTAAATCGCACCAATCATTTGTAATGTCTGTATATTGTCAGTATACGTAAAAGTAATCAATGTGTATAATGTATTGCATACCACACAAAATAAAAAAAAACAAATCGAGGTCAAAATAACAATCAAGCTGAGTAGAAGTTTAAAAAAACACATGTACATACTATAATTACCCTGTATAAAACAAAGCTATACAGTAAGTTTGTAATATATTACATTTATTGCATTATCACTATAAAGAAAAATAACTTATAATGTAAAATACATTCTTGCTAACAATAAAATGAGTTTAATATAAAATGCGTATAGACGCACTTATAACATTTATTAAGCATCCAGCAACTGTTTTAATCGCTAGTGATTAATTACTCAAGTTATTTTACATATACGGTTTAATCATTTAGTATGCAATCGCTTCTATGTTACAAATAAATATATTACCAAATATGTAATGAAGTACTCAAATACTTACAGTACATTACAGTTTATAAAATATTCACTTAATTCTGGAAAATAAAGTACAGCCTATGCTTAATAAAGTATAACTAGTATATTGAAACAACATAAAAAATTTTGTTCACAAACTGTAATGCACAACCCCGCAATAAGTTTAAAAAAAAACAATTCAGGCAACACAATTGAGTGTCCTAGTCTATAACACAATTGAGTGTTAAAGCGCTTCACGCTACTTTGTTTAAGTGTATTTAATGTTAAATTTTCTTTCATTTATAATTAAATAAAATTAGTAGCCTAAAACTAGCACATTTACCACGTGTAACTATAATTGTACTCCGTACAGTAAATACAATTGTAATTAATCAGTAAACTCACAAAATCTTAATTTTCTTTATAATATTAGAAGTTGTACTCATAGTCGGTTCAAAGTCATGCTTAATAATATGGTTAGAAATAAGTTTTAAAAAAATATATACTATTGTGAGTTCACACGAAACCTTTTGATAATTATAAGCTAGAAGAATTCCAAGATTGTAAGGTTTCATCTTACATATTTTAATCTAGTATTTTGTTAATAAAATTAAGTAACATTTAAACGTACTATAGTTAGTTATAACACATAAAATCTTACAATCACGCTCTCTTGCAGTTTAGTCGTGCATAATCTCCAATCCCTCAAGAAAGTTTGTTTTTAGTTTACTAGCGCCTGAGGTAAGGCCAGCTCTACAGCAACCCTTTAACTCCCAGCAACTTGCCTTGAACAACCGTTTCCGTAATTAAATATAAATGCCAGAAAGATAACTTTCGACATTTTTTTTTGTTATTTTTTTTTACCGAGGTCGGCGGATAACTGTTACACAGTTGTGCCTCGAAGTCCTATGCCGGACTCAAATTATGGGGCAAGACGCCCGCGCTTTTCAAATTGTGAGTGTAGTAAGGAAGAGAGAGATAGGGAGAACGGAGTCGGTTGAGGGTCAGATTGATTTAACAACCTAATGCCTCATTGACACCTATCCACACGCATGTATTAGTGGTATAACCCTAGCTTTGATTTTACTCAAATCACAGAGCTGGGTCCTAGATGCAATATTTAGGGAATACCACGAAAGCAATAAATACATGAAATCTATTATGTAGTTAGAACTAAGGGTAAAATAAAAACTGTAAAAATAAATGTAAAATAAATGTAAAATAGAAATTTCAATCCCGGCGTAATAAAAAAAATTATAAAAAACTAAACGTCTTAACCACTATTGAGCATGCGCGTAAAGAAGTCTCTCCCATGCTCAATAAGGCTCGTGACGTAGCGTTCGAGCTACGTCAGAAACTGGCAAAAATGCGTAGGACGTAACGCCTATATAAACGAGGCTTGTTCGCCACTCCGGTTAATTCTACGAACGACAGTCGACGAGTGTGTGTGCTCTCCAGTTCCGGACGCCTTGTAGAACAACAGGTATGTGATTATTTTTTCTAAGTTCCCCCTCTAACTCGGGATGAGTACTTAAAGATTTGTAGTAGCACTTTGAGAATGTTTGAGTCGAATACGAAGTCCCTTCAACTTGAGACCAAATTCCCTCTTCGAGGACTAACATTTTCCCCTTCGGGCCAATGCAAGTTGCGATGTACGAAGGTCATATTTTACTACTTTCAATAAATCGCGGTTTAATATAAAAACCTTCTAGCACCTATTGGGTATTATAGGGGTTGTGCTCCCACTTAAGTGATGTAGTAAAACTTCCTAATTGTCATTCCAAGTAACCGATTTTGTAAAATTCATCTGTATTCTTATTTTTATTTTTTTTAATAAAAAGTCAATTGGAATGGTCTCTTTAATTTAATCAAGCTATCCCACCAAATTAAATTTAACTCACAGTCTCCATGTGTTACCTGGGTTTCGATTTCCAGTACCAAGCTCTACCACTGTTAGTGCGCTTTTTTATCACCTTCAAACCAGTAAGCCAAAGACGTTGTCGAGACCGAGGCTAAAAAGGAGTTGGACTCCAAACCAACTTTATATTACTGGGTGGAGAGTAAAAAAGTAATCTCAATTACGATTTCACAAAAAAAGTGTACACAATTGCTACGCTAATCCCAGAACCAAAACATCATATAACAATATTCAAAGGACAGTGTAAATTATGACTATATAATGTTTGCTTTCTCTCATAATTTTAAACATTTTTTACTCAAAATCTTATTTATATACAGAGTGTTTCTGGGTGTTCCACTGCTACTACTGGTGTGTGGCTACGCCGTGCATATATGTTCGGGTGACTTATGTGATGCTCAAACTGCAAAGTAGTGTCTTCACAATTGTCGCCTGCCAGTTTTGAAAGCGGCTATATTGGATTTATTATTTTTAAAATAGGAAAAGGATTGGTAAAAATCGTTTCTTGAATTTGATGTCTAAACTTCAATCCTTTTCCTATTTTTTTTATCGAATCCAATATTGCCGTTTTCCAAACTGAGAGGCGAAGATTGTGAACACACTGATATGTAGTTCGAATCTTGCAACGTCAAATAAGACATCCAAACATACATGGAAAGCGTAGCCACACACCAATAGTAATAGTTCAACATCATTGGGACGTGTCACAATTTATGTTCCAATGAGGTAACGTGGATATAGCAAAGACATCCCGTGGATATTCCAAGGATGTAAGCAAAACTGACATTTGGAGATCCCAGTGACATCGCATCGATTTTCTCAGCGATATTGCATGGGACGTAACCAGAGCGGACGTTTGGAGGTCGGATTTACGTCGCGTGGACTTTCTGTACCAAACATTTTCTTTTATATGCAATAGCCTTTCTTTCTAAACAAGCTGTTTCTCAGCTGATTGAGAGAAAATTAAACACAGTATTTGAGTACATCGAATTCTCCTCAATACGATTTCGACTATCTAAGATGTTCTCACTGGACTGTTATATGCAGATATACCTTATATAAGAAACTCTAGAGATATTTTGTTTTAGAGGCTGTGGGCCTCAGTGTTACTCGTGATGAAAACATAGTGAGGTAAAAGCGTGTAAGCAGATAACATTCTACAAAGCAATCTTGTTTTCTTCCAACTGCTATGTTGCAGCATGGCCGACTTGTTTTCAACCCACTATTTGTTCCCAGCAAGGAGGCGGTATATATATAGAGAGAGAGTCCGGAGCTCATAGGCCAACTCGATTACTATTGGAGATATGAAAAGAAGGTAAGATATGTAAGGATATTTTTAAAGTAAAGCAACAGTTTTTTTCTGTATTAGTGTACGGCCCATTAAAGAATGTTACCATACGTCATGTTGGACTACATGAATGAAAGAATGTGTGGCCTGAAATTAGTTATGCCGAGAAGAATTGAAAGGAGACACAATGAAGGATAAACATGCGACTTCAATATCCACGCCAATAGCGTAGCAACTACGGGGTTGGCGGAGAGAGCAGATAGGAAAGACTCGAAATTGTGTCATGTATTATATCTTTTCATTGTGTCTTTCTTTTTGTTCTCTTAGGTCGAAAGAATTTCAAACCACAGTTTCTTTAATTCACTGTTGTCCAATAGTGGCAACGTTGTATTTTCGTTACTATTGGCCGGTATACTAATATCAAAACAAAACTTTTGCCGGAATTTAAAAATATTCTTATATATCTTACCTTGTTTTAATATCTGCAATAGTAACCGAGTTGGCTTACGGGCTCCGGGTACTATCATGTACAGAAAATATTCTCTAAAGAATTTCTGTGATGTACAAAAAATATTCACTAAATATTTTTTGTCATATAAAGAAAATATTTTGTCATATGGAGAAAAATATTGTCTAAATCCTTTTTATCATGTATGGAAAATATTTTAAAATTATTTTGCAGAACAATAATCTTTGTTGAAAATTAATTAGAAGTCTTTAGAAAACATTTCAGCTAATGTACTCAATACATTGTTAACATATTTAGAAAAAAGTTTCTTCATCCTTGACAAATTATTTTCAGTGCTATTGGTATATTACATTGGTATATTGGTATATTTTAAAATATTACATGCGAAACATTTTAAAAACCATTCCGTTAACATCGTATAACACAATTCAAATATATTTTCAGTATTATTTGGAAAATCTTTTCAACAACATAGGGACTATATTTCCTCAAAGGAAGTAGAGTACATTTTCTGAAGGAAAATGATGGTACGTTTTAAAAACGTTTTGAAAATATTTCATTCCTGTGCGTGATCGTGCATCGGGAACAACTACGAGGTGGTCAGAGTATCAGTGCAACTGTGTACAGACAGCAGACTTCTGGATATCAAAGGGATTCTCCTGTTATAGGACAACGCTAAGCCTCACCTGGCTAGGATGGCCCGGGACACCATTCTATGCCTTGAATGGGAACCACTATTGCATCTATGATAGTGTCACTTGTTCCATTTCTTGGACAATCACCTTAGAGGATGCCTGTTAAAATCCCTGGTAGAAGTGCAAAATGTGCTTGATACCTTCTTCGCTTCACGGTCCACCAAATATTTCCTTTGCCTTACATTATGTTGGCAGAAGGTCGACAATGCTGATGACAGCTATTTTTGATATTCCAGGTGACATATCAATGTTGGAAGATGGTGGATGAAAAAGTTACATAAATTTATTAGTTTCCTTTATACAATCGATATATATGGATAAATATGTTTCAAGAAGGGAAAAGACACTCTTACAATACTTCGCTGATAACATATTCAGCAGTCAATATACTGTGACGCAAGCGAGGCAGGAAATAAAAACAACTGTCCTAGATTTGAGTAAATGCAATGAAATCGTTAGTTTAGCGTCCCATGCAATGAAAGCTAATTACTAAAGGTAACGGGTGAAATTGCAAGTCATGATGGTGAAAGAAAAATTATAATGAGAAAGCAGGGGAAACTGCAGAATCAGAAAAAACCGACGGACCCGAAATTGTCAACCGCGGAGTTAATTGGATTTCGAATAAATGGACTTTATTAGACTTCTCATGCTATAGGCAATGTAACATGTTATTATAACCTTTCTCCGAGTAACCATTTTTGCATAACTTTAGAATAAAGTGAAAACTTGGGATCTGTATTAGGGGATATATTCTTTTCATTGGCTCATACAACTTAACAGAGTAGAAATATGAGAAACGTGCTGGATTAAAGTTGTTGAGAATTTTATAAGTTTTAAAACGATTTATATAATGTCACTACATACAATGTCAGAGATGCGCAATGAAACTTAAAACGCCATCGAACTGCGCACAATTTCAGTTCAAAAATCTGAATGAATCATTTAACATGGAGAAAGAGAGAGACTTTTTAGTGATTTTTGACAGCTTTTCACTGCAATTTCCGGTAAGTATCAAGAAATTTGGAAGTACGGGTAGTTGAATAAATAGTTCGTAAACAGTGGCGTCAGCAGAGGGTGCGCAAGAACTGTGAAAGTAGACCTTTGCACTATTTTTCTGTATATAAGCCTATGTGTCCATTGAAATTTGTGTTTGAGATAAACGTTTCAAAACGAAGATGAAATCTATTGAAAAATGTTTTACTGATGTTATCCTGCAAATATCGAATTACGAGTCTCTTTGAATAAATAGCCTTAGTCCAGTGCAATAAGACAAAAGTCGATCAAACTTCAAGATTTTTTAAAAAGAAAGATTTAAAAAGTTGAAATGTGTTGTATGTATTGATATTGTATAAAAAAAAGTCCCAAAACTCTAGTTGCTGGTTTCCCCCTATTTTAAACAAGCAGTACGCCATCTTGAAATTTTCTCTAGCACTTAGTTCATACTTTATGGCTTCTAAGCCAATAGCCGTAAATGTATCATTATTTCTTTATTATACTTTTAATATTATACGTTATATAATAAGTGATTACTTTTTCCATGTTGCCGTTACCAAAGGTTCAGTGTACCGTGAACTTTTTTCTATTAGTGGTTGAAAATATAAATTTATTAAAAGATAAAAATAGTTATTGAAACATTGATTAATTATTGAAAATTAAAGAAAATACACTTACTGGAATTATTTGATGTGCGTTTTGTATCCTATTTGCAGCAAATACCATCGTATCCTGTTTAATGACTTTCACTGTTTAACTGTAATCACTAGCTTTATAGTTGTTCTTAGATTCTTCCATGCATCTATTAAACTGCTGAACTTAAAAGGAAGACAATATACATTGCTCAGCAGTTGAATTATAGACACCTAACTAATAACATTTTGCTTTGATAATGGAGGCTACCCGCCGCGGCATGGACTCCACGAAGCGCCGGTAGTGTTGTGCAATCTCAATCCATATCTGCTGCAAGTCTCTCACAGAGCTTGCAGGTTAGTTGGAAGAGACTCAACAGTGGAAGGTGTCGTCCAAGGCGTCTCATATATGTTAGATCGAATTGAGGTCCAATGACCGTGCTCCCAGATCACAGGAGTGCTCATCACACCAGTTTTCTGCAGTCCTAGAGCGGTGCGCCGGCGCATTGTCATGCTGCAAGATGAGGTCGCCACCTGGATGTAGCAACCGAGCAAATCACATGACATGATCATCCAGAATATCACGTTAGCGTTTAACTGTGAGCTCTGTGTTACACGTGTTATGGGGCCCATTTCACTCCACGTAAACATGCCCCAGATGACAATACCACCACCACCGGCCTGCACAGTTCCCTCCTGTAACGTTGGAACCATTTCCTCTTGCGGTTGGCGACGTACCATTACCTGTTAATCCGTGTGTACCAATATGAAACTGTCCAGGAACCCTTTTCTCACATTTCCATTGTCAGGAGGTAGCGTTCTTTTCTCCGTGCTAGACGGATGTCGTGTATTGTTCTATTAGAAGGGACACTCACGCGGGCCGATAGCGTCTGTACTCTATGTCGTGCAAGTGTTTGCTAAATGTTTGGCTGCTGAAACTGCCTTGTTGCCTTGCGTTGAACCTCTCCGCGATTAGATGCACTGTGCCCCGCGTATCGGCTGTTATGATGCGAACAACTCAACGTCTAGCCCTGTCGTCGACACGACTTTGACGGCGGCAGTTTGCAAATTCGGGTGCAGTTTACCGGAAGCCAGGTACTCACGATACACCCTTGACACATTTGACTTTGAATATCCGAGTGTCGCAGCCACTTCCGAAATCGAGCCACCCAGTCGTCTCAACGCTACGATTTGATCACGATTAATTTCACTCAGGTCCTTCGTCTTGCCCAAGCACACACTGCACTGGCACGGATACTGAGAGAGGAAGTACACGGCAACAGTTCCCTCGCGATGCATTTTATTCACATTAACTGGTGGATCATCTGCAGGGCGGTTTCTACAACTTTCCTGCTGTCTCTAATTCAACTGATGGTCAGTGTATATGGCAAAGTAAAAACGCTTGCGACGATAAATAAACTTAAACAAAAGTTCTAAATATACCAGTATACTTTAAAACTTACTTTTCTCGATGGCATTTTGCAGTTGAATGTCCACAGTTTTCGTAAACTTCCTCCCCGAAAGAAGTTGGTTTTGGTGGCAGCTTTATTCTCACTTCTTTAATTAGCATTTTCAATTAAAGTATTGCTACTTCGACATCTGTGTCTACCACTCTGCCCACAAAATGATGTACAATCTAGCTCTCTAGTTTTGCACTCACAATTGTTTCCACAGTTCGTCTGGCAGTTGCATCTTTTGGAACAGATTGTTCAAATGTTGTTACAGAAAGAAGACAATCCTCACAAATTCTCCAGTCCCATTCAATCGGAATCATCCCTTGATTTTCCCAACTGCTGAACTTGATAGAACACAATGTGATTTGCAGCAGCTGTTGTTCGCGATACTATTGCTAAGTTGAAAGTGTCACTAATGCGTTGTTTGTATATAATCTTTCTGCAGATACAGAATCTTGTACAAACTAGATTTTCCTTTTATCTATATAAAGCTAGGAACATTTTTCGCCAGCAGCTCCCACAGCAGCAGCAGATGACGCTGGATTGTTGAAAACATTCATTTCTCGACGCAGTTCACTTTTCCCCAGTATTTGTACGCAACTTTCTTCCCTTTACTGTGTGGAACAGACGTTGTATGACAACCAGTGAAGGCATGAAGAAATAAAATGCAATTCACCATATCTCCCAATACTCTCTGAAGTTTGATAGTGCACTATATCTTATGTCGTGGCTTCGAGCCAGGAATAAACATGTAAGCCTCAGCTGTTGCGAGTGATACTATCAGAACCAAACTATCTGAACCTTCTCCTACTATAACTTACGAGACAGATTTTGCATGATTTGTTGCGATTAACACAACTAATGTGAGTGCATCTCCAGGTGAATGATGTACGGTAAAACCAGATTTGTAGAGATATTTCGTCAAAAGTGATATCATTTCGATTTGTTTTTGTTTTAGGAAGAAATTCCTGTTGAGATAAAAGAACAACATGGATTTTATCCTCAGCGTTTACGCGTATTCATGGTTTGTTTGTTCATTTCCGCTGTTTTATATGATTTATGCTAGGTCGATCATCATAACCACCAAATTCAATAATTTATTTACCATAGTTGAGACGGTCTTTTTCCCTGCTCATATATAATAATAATAATAATAATAATAATAATAATAATAATAAAAGAGAGGGAAACATTATCACAAAATTAAGGACACAAAATTGCGCCTTTCGGAGTCTGACCCAAAACTAGTTTGAGTTGTTTATAGTCAGTGCGTACGTGATAGCACTGCCACCTAGCAAGAAAACATTTTATCAGTCAACACTTGACAATCTAATAAGTTTTTGTCAAGCGTTAAAAACAATGTTAAGTAGATAAGAAATTAGAATTATTTTTTTAAATCTGTAGCCATCTTATGCACAGTCGTTGTAATGAATGATTAACGTCATACTAAAGGTTTGACTGCTGCAGGAAACATATATTAGTCGAACTCTTTAGTATGACACTAATCACTCGTAAGAACATCTCTGCATAAAGCTCTAGGTGTTTCTAGGGTAGTATCCCACTAGGAACAAGTTTATACGAAGTAAAATATTTTAAATAAAAAGTAAAATTTTCAAATTATATACGAATAAAATTTTGAACCAATCACAAGAATTGCGAGGAAGAAGCGGGTAGAGACGCGATTCGGGTATAGAGCAAGGAAACATGCGGTCTGTGACTCTAAATTCAATGTCCAGGAACATTAACTCAAAATTTAATATTTGGTGATATCATCTTTGAAAAAGAATGATGTATTACTAAAAGCAAACCTTTCTGTAGTGGCTGGTGGAAGAATGCGCTATTAAGTCTCAATTTCTGAAATGTAACAAGTGGAAAACGCTGTAATGTATCATTAACCCTCTTTCTGTGTCTGGAGAGACTTAATTCATGGTAAAGGGGCAGGTCCTCAGGAGGATACCCTAAGTTACATGAGCTGACAATTACTATCCTGGAACTAAAGATAACCTCATTTTGATTATCATGAATGGGGAAAATCTTGGAATTAAAGAAGAAGGCAAATGAACAATGGAGGTCATGTGCTTTGGATGAATAGAATTTGCATGGGTGATGAATTTTTGTTCCAGCCTGTAATTGGAAGTAATCGTTGACAAGGACATTAACATTTTGCAAACTTCTACTAAATTTTAAATGTTGTAAAAAAGGGGAAAATGAAACTTTAGTGTTCTGCCCGTTCCTAGTTGCTATATCCCAAAATGGTTAATATAGAAAATTGTTTGACTGAGATTTTTTTTGAGTAATGACAACTGAATCTATGGGTTAATAGGTTATATACACTGCTCCACAAAACTTAAGCAACCCGAGAGAATGTGGTATAAGTGATGTATGGGGCCCATTCAACACTGATTAGTGGCATGCAACACAGAGACACACAGCCAAGGCGAGCACCCACTCTATCGCATAAGCAGCAAAGTTGCAAGCGCGGTGAACTCCTTATGCCATGAGGCGTATACCACAGCCCAGTAGTGTCCGAGGTTCTAGGCATTGAGTTAGTGGTTCTTGTGTGAGTTACACGCCTTGCAATAGCTGGTAGAAAACATTTGAGTGACTTTAAGCGCGGGCGAATAATTGGGCGGTTGGAATTGGTCGGATCACAAGTGGAAGTGGCGCAGGAATTCAACGAAAAGAAAAGTGTTGTGTCGAGGCTGTGGAGTCGCTTCCAAAATGGAGATAGTCAGTAGACGTCATGGAGTAGACCGTTCGAAGAAGACGTCGGTCGTCCAGGACCGATTTCTCACAATTTCAAACGCAACCGTCAAGTTCCATGCTCTCGACTGGCCAATGAGTTGTTTCAGGCTACAGGACAACGGGTGAGACGTGAAATATTTCTTTGGGGGCTCAATAGGGCAGGACTGTATGCAAGAAGGCCTGTGAAGTGTGTGCCATTGAAACTGGAGCACAAAAGTGCGCGTTACACACGGTGTCAGGAACATGTTGCATAGGGGAATACCAGTGGGCGCGTGCCATGTTCTCCGATGAGTCGAGATTCAGCCTGTCGTGATATTCTGGTCGGACTTTAGTATGCAGAGAGCCAGGAACATGCTATCACCCAAACTTCATTACTGAACAGCCGTCCTATGGCGGCGGTTCCTTTATGGCGTCGGGTGAAATTATGCTGGATGGGAAAACGGACCTCCATATTGTGCAACATGCCACTTTGACAGGACAACGGTACCGGGATGAAATTCTCAATACACTTGTCCGCAATTTCTGCGGAGCAATTGGCACAGACTTCCTGTTCATGGATGACAATGCCCGCCCACACCGTGCACATCTTTTGCCCGAGTATCTGGAGAGCAAAGAGATTACGCGTATTGCATCGTCTGCATATTCGCCGGACTTGAATCAAATCGAATATGTGTGGGATGCTCTTGGGCGGCGAATAGCGCAGCGCAGTCCACCAGCACGCACTCTCCCTGACTTACAAACGGCTCTGCTCGAGGAGTGGCGCCATCTGCCGCAAGACTTGATCATCCCTCTGATTTGCAAAATGGAGGCCAGATGTCGTGTCTGTATAGCTGTTGGTGGTGGTCACATGCCATTTTGACTGCCTATGCCCTCGGACAATCCAGCTTCACCTGTTGAGGTATCGTTGTCCTGAACTTTTTGGTTACTTTGTACATTCTAACTTTATTGTTCGTCTTCATTTGTGTTGCATTGTGCATCTGGACCGTCTGTTTGTTCATTATAGTTGCTGCAGTGAACGTGTCGTTTTATTTTCTGCCACTTTCTTCGAGTTTCTTAAGTTTTGTGAAGCATTGTATTTCCAGTCAGACCGATGGGTCCCAAGTCAACGGAAGGATAGGATTCGCCTCCCTCCCCCTCACTTTGCGCCCGCCTTACTTATTTCTATCACAATATTTCAAATTCTAAGAATTAAATTAGTAACGGTTAGCACTTCTTTACACTGTACTATAATTTAGATATAGTAGTACGGTTCAATTTTTTTTGTGGTTAGATTAGTGAGGCAATGATAATGATGAATTGTTCTGAAGTTGGCACCGTCATAAATGTTGTAGTTATTCAATGAGTTTACCGTAACGTTACTATAAAGTTAATGTGGGGTGACAAATGATTTATTATGTTATAATTTAGCTGACATCCTAGTAAATTAGCTTCCTTAACAATAAAATTTTGTAAAACATGCTTGCCTCAGTAGTGTGCAATTTGGCAGTTGCAATGAATAAGTAATCGTGGAAGATTATGATTAAAATTTAATTAACAAGCTTAAATGAATGGAGAGCAATTGTTTACTAAATGGCCATGGCAAACGGCTCTGCTCGCATGGGCCATGGGCGCAATTGTTTACTAAATTGAGAAATGGTGTGTATAGAGAGACGTGTTGCACGTGAAACGGAAAGGTTTGCCCGTTCGCAATCAAAGGTCGCAAAAATTCTTCAGTGCAGTTTGTGGGCCCCGCTATTCTTTATCTCCATCGCTGCCAGTTCGACGGGATGTTCTGCCATTCATTAGCTACTGAGTAAGGATTGTATGCAATTTTGTAAGCAATAATATTGAATATTACATGAAGCTTGTAATAGTTTGTTTATATATGTCAGCAAGCCTAGAAAATGTATCAGTCAATTCATTTGAATCTTGATGTTATAAATTTGAATTGCATTGTGTAACCCTTAAACTAAACAGTAACAAAATTTTAGTATGTTCAATATGAAACTCACTTGTGATACTAATTATGCTAGTAAAGAAAATTTATGACTTACTAAATGTAACACAATATTAGAAATTTGAAACCTTTCTGTTGAATTTGCTTAAGTAAATCGTTTTAGATTGGTATTAAATTAACTAACCATACCTTGAGCAGAAGTCACACTTTGTATATCTAAGAGGTGCCTTAAAGTAGGTTTTATTGAGATTTTTTGATAGATTGAAATTGATAAGATGAAAACATAATCGGTAATTAGATCAGAACTAAATTATAACTTTTTCTTTCCAAGCAGGAAGGGGAGTCCAAACATTGTAAGTTCAATAATAACAATAAATTTTGTTTGTGTACTTTATCCAAGTAACTGTCATTGAAGTTAAAGCAAACTATTTCCTTTCTTTATTAACATAAATAAATATAAACGGTGATTAAAGTTTGGTATCTAAGAAAATTAACTCTGGTTTTATCCTGCTAGAATTGTGCTTCCCCGAGTTGACTAGCGCATGAGTAAGATCCTGATTTTTCTAAAAAAAAAATCTCTTCCTTTTTATATGTGTAAACTCCTTACTTTTATTTTATTACTTTTTTAATTTGTAATTTATTTATTTTTCTTTCCGTTGCGCGATATAGTTTGAAGTTTAGAACTGGATACTCTGGAGCACCTTCAGTGCAAATCTAAAATAAAGTTAGTATCAACGTTACATCGTCTTTTGTGATAAACCTCACATATTGCTCATACAATTGTAAAAAAATGTGGAAAACCAACAATTTGAGTTTCGGGACTCTTTTAATACAATATCGGTACATATAACATATTCTAATAAGTTTAATCTTTTTAAAAAGTCTTTAAGTTTGATCGATTTTTGTCGTAATTGCACTGGAGTAGAGTTATTTATTCAAAAAGGCGGAAAACCCGTAGCTGGATTTTTTTTTTGCAGAATAACAACATAAGTAATTTTTTTTTTTGGAAAGTTTATCTCAAACGCTAATTTCAAAGAACAGAGAGACTTACATACAGAAATATAGTGCGAAGGTCTACTTTCAAAGTTCTTGCGCACTTTGTGCAGACGCCAGTGTTTAAGAACTATTTATTAAGCTACCCGGACTTCTAAACCTGTTGATACTTACAGGAAATTGAAATAAAAACCCGTCTCAAATCACGAAATAGTCTCTCTTTTTCTTCATATTTAAATTATGCATTCATATGTCTCTATAGAAATTGGAAGCAGTCCGATAACCTTTGAAGATTCATTGTTTATCTCTGACATTGTATATAGTCACAATATAAGCATAGAAATTTCCAACAATTTTTATTCGAACAAGTTTTTCATATTTGTACTCTGTTAAGTTGTATGAGGCAATGAAAAGAATATGTCTCCTAATACAGATCCAAGTTTTTCACTTTATCCTCAAGTTATGCAAAAATGGTTATTCGGAGAAACATTATAATAATTTGTTACCGTACATTGCCTATAATATTAGAAATATAAAAAGAATGATTCTTTTACAATAATTAGTTTAGAAGTTATGTGGCATAAACTGAGTGCATGTGAGAAATCGAAGATTGCAGACAATTAATTCAACATAGCGGAAGACCTATAACTGGATATTTTTGGATTCTCTGGACGGTAATGAGGAAGAGATCACGAATAAATTCCAGAAGGTTCCATCTTTTTATTGTAAACATTTAGGTTTTCCCGTTCTTGATGTAATTTTTTACTTAACTACAACGGGTCAGCAAATCCAATGAACTGGTGGCCTGTGATATACTTGAACAAAGTTTGCAAGGTCGCAACCTGTATCTACAGAGATCGTTTGTCTGAGTGAATTTGATTCTTTATCACAAGGGTACAATGGTGCAATTAATACATAGCAATCAGAGCTACGTGTGCCGCGCAGCTATTTGTTCCTGGGGTGACTAATGCAGCCGCTCCGGATGAGTTGAGAGTAGCTCTGTGTTATCCACTTCTCCTGCACTCTAAAAACGAGCAGGGTTTTGAGAACCATAAAAATATAGTTAAAATTGGCATTGTCGTTTCAAATATAATTGTGGTGACATAAAAACTATTAATCTTATTTGGAATGTTACCAGAATGATATGAGAAATTTCGTATGCGCTGTATGAAAAATATTACATAGTTAACGATTTTATTGTCATAAGGATCATCTTTATAGTTCTATTAAAAGAAAAGTATAGTTGTTTCAGCTATTCCATGTTTACGTATGCGCACAATGACATTAGAATCAGCATAAACTTCGTCCGCCATTTGTATTTATTTTTTCGAATAACTGTTTATGAAGAGTGTTTAAATTTGCTTTCGAAATTAACAATTCCAGAGCTGATTTCCTGCGAAAGGGCAACTCGAAGATATGATAGATTTATTTAAAGGTAGGTTTAATATTTTAGAAAAACAAAATTATGATAGAGTTTTATGTAATGGAGTAATTCAATTTCTAAAACAGTGAACATGATTCATATTACCAGAATGAATTTTAGGTATATTCATTATATTAAAGTACAGCTTGTCGTATTCTCCTGTTTTAGGGGAACATACTTATATTCATGTGCCAAGTACACTCTTAGTGCTTTAGAAAGTGTTTCTTAGTGGGGAAGCTGCATTGTGCACCCTATAATGAACGGAGCAGGCATAGGCTGTTATCATTTCCAGCCTCAATATCTGCCTAAGTTACATAATGGAATAAAGGTTCAGGTACGCATTTAGAGTTAACTGACATGAAAATTTGTGGTGAGGGTTGGGCTTTTGGCTAATTGCATAGTAGGAGATAAAAGTTGGAAAATGTTACTATAGCAACTCATTATACGATACAAAGTAAATTTCACAGAATAAATATTGGGGAAGGTTATAGAATGCTCACCCCCATGGCAGGTTAGTATCCAGTTTGGTTCCTTTCTTTATCAGGGCAAGTCTTTACTTTGGGCAAGGCAGTGACAATAAGCAATGAATCTGAACTGGTTCCCGCAATTATAATTACAGTTTCCAAGAAGGAAAGACATAAACAACGTGCCCTGCGGAGCTCTAACACGCCTTCATTCGCTGACGCTCGCTTGGCAATAATATGTACTGACAGTATATCACTGCCTTGCCCAAAGTAAAGAGTTACCTTTATCAATACTCAATTCACATGGTATTGCTGAGCGAGCGACAGCGAGTGAAGGCAGGTCAAAACTCCTCAGGGCATGTTATCTTCTATTATTATAACTTCTATTATTGTAGATATCTGGGCACTTGCCTAAATGTTGCTGTGAGACGTGTACGGGAAGACTACAGGTTCGAGCTAAGAATCTGACGTCCGAGCGACTCTACGTAGAATCCGGATTATTGTAACTATATAGCCCCAGGGAAAGGATTGCTCGAGCAAACGGGTTAGCCCTATACCAAATAGAAAATTCATATGTAAAATACAGTGTGAAATATTTTTCATAAAGGAATGAGAGTGTGAATAGAAGTAATTACTATTAGTGCACAGCGTATTGAGTTGAATTTTGAGTGATAGTGTAAGTTTTGTATGTGTAAGTGTGCTCTTCTATTACCTTCGTTTATGCTTATACCCCATTCGCTGACGTACCCTTCGCTACCGTCGGGCCCGCTGCTGCGCTCCTGCTCTGACTCGGTTAGATAACATTCTTGATTTTTAGTTAGCACCTGGAACAATTTGGTTCATGGTTTATGCACTTTAGTTTTTATGCGATCCATCCACACTATTTACAGTCAGACACCGTAAAGTGAGTCTACAAGTAGTAATGGAGCTACTCATTTAGTGCATTCTCTGTTAAAAGAAACACAAACCTCTAACCTGACCTGAAAATGTAAGAAATGTGTGAAAATTTGGTAGAACTGTCTGCTCGAGTAATGCCCCAAGGAGCTCAAAATGTTCCTTCGTGGGCGGGTGTTTAGCGTATATAACTTTTTTTGTAGGTAACTCAGGTTGGAGCTCACATAGTTCGTATCCCACACAGTGTTCGTAGGTTCTCTTAAGAAAGTTTCCCTCGACTGAAACAGAACTTTCCCCTTTCGTGTCAAATTTTCTCTAGTTTGTTGATTGAGTTGATTTTGAGTTTAACGTCCCGTTTAGCAGCGAGGTTATATGAGACGTGGACATCAGCATGCGCCGGAAATCGATCCCAGGTCTCCCACGCCAAGGGCGAATACGCTAACCGTTAGCCACGAAGAGCTCTTTCCCTAGTTTGTTGAGTGTTTAATTCCTATGATGCACGGTATGTTGTAAGATTAATTTAGTTAAACAATATATTGAAGGAAGTATGAACTACATTTATTTTATTCATTTCCTTTTCGTTTCTAACTTTTTTAAACAAAAAAGAAAAAGAAAACATCCAGTCAACAATTGACGCAAATTATGCTACTTTGAATACACACTAAACTCTCGCTATTGCATTCGTTTATTTCTGAAGAACAAAGATAAAATGGAACATTTATATTGAGCTCTTTCTTGGCTAAACTGTTTTCCTACGCGCCTTTGGCGTGGGAGACCCGGATTCGATTCCCGGCAGAAGCTCATATGGTTCGGATTCCACGTTAATCAGTAGGTCCCGTCTCATATAGCCTCGCTACGCAAAGGGACGATAAACTCAAGTCAACAACTAAGCATTTATATTGATTAACAAGTCAGTGCGAGAATTTCCCTAGATTTTGACGTTTTATCATAAAATTTCCCTTTTCGCTAAATTTACTTTTGAAATTTTCCTAGATTAGGGAAATTTCCCTGAAACTACGAACAATGATTCCACGTTAATCTTCAGGACCCCGTCTCATCACCAGAGTGCAGAAGGGATTAAAGCTCCAGTGGCGGTTCTTGAGGGAAGTCACACCGGAAAGTATTACCATTTTATTACTAGTGTCTAATAGAAGAAAACTTGATACTCAGCATTACTCGAGCAGACGGTTCTAACAAATTTTGACACATTTCTTACATTTTCAGGTCAGAATAGAGTTTTGTATTTCTTTTAACAGAGCATGCACTAAATGAGGAGCATACTAGATAGTGCATGTAGCAAGGGTGTAGTCATAGGAGTTCCATCGGGGCAGCCCCCCAGATAATTTCCTGGAGCACCCAAATACCAAACTTTTAAAACATTGCCACTAGATTACTTCTCTTCAGTCATTTAAAAATAAAAACAGTTGACTAGTTAACAAATTTAAACATTTTGTTTGTTACATGAGAAAAATCACCTGATCTTAAAGGAACTATTTTCGCTGAATTCGAAAATGCACTCGGTTTCTCTCCATCACGTACAGTTTTCCAGTAACAGAGGGATCTTCGGGAAATTCCCTCAAAAATTTCCCTTTTTCAGATATTTTATTCCCCTAGCTCCTGTCTCCTTACATATAGTAAAGTAGGAATTATACCTAAGTATACCTTGATTTATATTTTATAAACCCTAAAAGTTTCGTAAAAATCGCTTTCTTCTTTCTAGAGAAATAAATATATTTGTATGTATACTGTGTGCACTGTTTATTGCACCTGAGAGTAATGCTTTCAGATCTCCTGAGTTGGGGTAAAAACGAATTGCTTTATTACTACAAACACAGACATAAAAATGAATATTTACAATAGTCAACAACACACTTGTATTGCTCTCTGTAAATTAGAAACGTGTATGAAAATAGAATGTACTTCCAACGTATATTTTTTTTTAAACGTTCAGTATATGTATATCTTAATACACAACTATAGAATTCTCCAAGTCTTTTTCGTTTTGTTCATGAAATGGTTATCAATATTTGTTATCAAATGTAACAGAATGCAAAAGAAAGAAAGAATGGACAGACTAATTGTTGACAGCAATGAACAAACGCAGTCTGAATTTTACACTACAGTATCGTTTCCCCCCTCCCCCCGCGCATTTCTTTCTTTCTTGTGTTCTTGACACCTGGTGAGGGAGTTTTGTAAATTTTTATATTGACGTGTGGTTTAACACTACTTCACTTTCAAAGTTGTCTTTGCTGCTAAGAGTGCTTTCATGTTTGATCTTAACAGCATTATACCCAACTAAGACCAGAAGTTTAGTTTGTGATCAGTACAATGGCGTCAAGAGGACGGCGTTCGTGTGTTAACTCACCAAATAGTTTTTGTTATGTGTGTGGCCAGTTTGAAGTTAAAGGACAGTGTAGATCCATTACGCCATCGGTGAAACTAGCATATTATATATATTTCGGATGTCGTGTGGGAGATCAGGACAAAACTTGGGCACCCAACATAATTTGTGCGTCGAGCTACGTCACTTGTACGGGCCAAAGGGAAACGGAGGTTCATGAAATTTGCTGTACCAATGGTGTGGAGAGAACCCACCAACCATCTGGATGATTGTTATTTTTGTCTCACAGTAGTTAAGGGACATTCTATAAAAAGCAAATACACAATAAGTTATCCCAACGTTAAATCCGCAATTAGACCTATACCGCACGGGGATGAACTTCCACTTCCCGAGCCCCCTACCAACTGGGAACAGTTATGGCCAAAAGACTCTGATGATGATCATGACCTTGATGAACCATCGACATCAACATGTACATCCAAGGATCCAACGTTCATCCCTGACTGTGTTCGCGAGCCACATTTCATCCGGCAATGTGAACTTAATGACCTAGTCCGTGGTTTGCACCTGACAAAACTAGAGGCGGAACTTCTGGGATCAAGGCTCCAGCAGTGGAACTTATTGGATGCAGAAACGATCATATCAGTGTACAGGAAAAGGCATGTTCAACTTTCAAGCTATTTCTCAATGCAAGATAATGTGTACGTATGTACGGATATAAATGGGTTGATGGCGGAGCTAGGAATTCCTTATGTTCCAGAAGAATGGAGGTTATTTATCGACGCGTCAAAGGTCAGCCTTAAAGCTGTCCTTTTACATAATGGAAATAAAAAACCTTCTATACCACTTGCGCACTCAGTGAAGATTAAGGAATCCTTCGACACCTTGTCAACTTTGCTAAATCCTATAAATTACAAGGACCATTGTTGGCAAATATGTTGTGATCTCAAGGTAGTTGGTATTTTATTAGGACTGCAGTGCGGTTACACGAAGTACGTATGTTTTTTATGTTTATGGGATAGCCGAGCTGATGACAAACATTATGAAATGAAGGAATGGGAACCTAGAGTGAATTACGTACCTGGAGAATGCAACGTGAAATACGCTCCTTTGGTAGATCCTAATAAGATATTACTACCGACACTTCATATCAAGTTAGGACTTAGGAAAAACTTTGTCAAAGCCATGGACACATCTGGTGAATTTTTCAAGTATTTGCGATATAAGTTCCCTAACCTGAGTGATGCTAAGATTTCAGCGGGAGTGTTTATTGGTCCCCAAATTAGGAAATTAATGCTTGATGATAGCTTTGACAGCAAGTTAAACAGTGCTGAGCTAGCTGCCTGGACAGCATTTAAGTGTGTTGTGCGCAACTTTTTGAGCAATAACAAAGCTGAGAGTTACACAGAAATCGTACAGGACATGATACAGAAATACAAAGAGTTGGGTTGTAGTATGTCTTTAAAAATCCACTTTTTGCACTCCCACCTCAGCTTCTTTCCTGCTAACCTAGGTGCTCTCAGCGACGAACAGGGGGAAAGATTCCACCAAGATATAATGGCAATGGAGAAAAGGTACCAGGGACGATGGGATCCTTCAATGATGGGGGACTATTGTTGGGGTATTGTTAGAGAATGCAACATTTCTTACAAAAGAAGGAAGTAGTGTACGTTTTTGTAACACAATGGAAGTTTCATATATTGTGGTAATTTTGATTGTCTTTTCATGACCTTTTGATACATTTGTATTATTGTTTATTGTAAATTGTCACACTTGTAAATTATATTGTATTATATTTTATATATGTGTTTGTGGTAATAAAGCAAAACGTTTTACCTCAACTTAAGAGATCTGAAAGCATTACTATAAGGTGCAATAAACAATACACACAATATACATACAAACATATTTATTTCTCTAGCAAGAATAAAGCAATTATTACGAAACTTGGAGGGTTTGTTAAATATGAATCAGAGTATACTTAGGTGTATTTCTATGATAGTATATGCAAGGGTCAAGATCTTGGGGTGTAAAATAAACGAAAAGGGAAACTTTTGAGGAATTTTCCCGAAATTCCCTCTGTTACGGGAAAATCGTATGTGATGGAGAAAAACCGAGTGCATATTCGAATTCAGCGCAAAAAGTTCCTTTAAGAACAGGTATTTCCTTTTATGTAACAAAACCTTTGTTAACTAGTGTAATTAATAATTTACGGAAAATTATTTACCGATTCTTACTGATGGAAAAATACCACCGTTTTAAAAAGCTACTATATATACTACCATTAAATAATGGTACTAAACTGATTTGTAAGTACATTATATCTTTTATATGCTGTAACTAGTGGTTTAGAATACATTTTTATCAACTGGAAACTTTCTTGAAAAACGATGTGTTTATTCCGTTTCTCAGTTCGAATCTCATTCGCTTTTTTTTTTTTTTTTTTGCGCTACTTGATGTAAATCAGGAAGCGAGATATAACTGTTAGTAAAATAATTATGGTGTTTTTATTTTAGTCACGAATAATGAATAAATATTTTTGTCAGGAAATTAAGTGAAATTAAAAAAAAATCAGTTTATGGGCAAGATTCTAGAACACAGGTCCTCGTTCTCATTTAGCTGTAATAAAGACAGAAAAGAACGTGCCCCAGCGGGGATCTAACCCGACGTCACACGCTTACGCTCGTTCGTCAATACTATGTGGATTAAACATCAAACTTGTACAAAAAGGAATCAATATAGCTACTAATCCATATAGAGGAACATGCGTTCTAGAACCTTCCCGTCCTCTGTAGATAGATTCTGTGCAAAAGCGCCTAAATAGAAATAGTTATTCACAAAGGAATAACGTTTGGTCCTGGCAGTAGTTCTTGGTTACGCATAATTAAAACTAACTGGTACATAATATTTATGGTGATAAAAGCAAATAAATAAATGAGCAGTGTTTTAGTTTTCTGGACGGGAACCAAATTTTCCTGTTTTTTCAGGTTTCAAATCACTACCTGTAACACTTTCTTTTTTACTTTGTACATTGTAGCTGCTCCCGCTTCAAAATCGATGGGCCCCCACCAAGTTAAAACTTCTGCCTATACCCCTGAATGCAGATGACTTGAGGAAGGCTCAGTATAAATATAGTGGGACATGTGGCACAAAAAAACTTCCGTGAATAAAAGATGAACCAACTTGTGCTAGGTGGCCACTAAAAAGCACGAACTCTATTTAACCGATACAGGGCAGAAGGGTAGAGGGATAATCGGAGAAGTAGGGAGGGGTGCATCCGTGGGGAGCTGGCGCGTCAGCGATGGTAGGTATACAAATAAACGAGGATCGTGAACTTACATATACAAGAGGGGCTGCGGTGGCTCAGAAGTAAACCTTACGTTTGGGTGAATCGAGTTGCTGACAAAGACACATATGATGAAGTAGTACTAAATGTGGTCAGTATTTCAGTGAAGTTGTAGATGCGAAGCTCAGAAAGTTAGGAGATACAACTACCAGAACATCACATGGAAGTGCAGAATAGTCTTCATGGAGTTGGAGGTAAAAGATCTGTAAGACAAAAGGTGAATAACAACTATATGGGTACATATTAGGACTAGGGGGAAGTCATATAGTAAGGGTATACCTGACGGCGGTCATCTTGAAATCCGCCATTTTGAATTAAGATTATTTTTTAAAAATAGGAATAGGGTCATTTGATACGTGATTTAAGGCGCAAATTTAATCAGAAGAAAAATGGTGAAGTTAATTTTGATTTACGCGGAATTGGTAAAAAGAGGGAAATTAAATATTGTTGCAGCATATGTATTAGTCCTTTACCCCACCTTGTAAATTTTGTGTTAATGACAATAATTAAATAAAAATCAGGTGGATAAATATTAGGTCTATGGTATGAGTTGCCTTGATGGCGGCCATGTTCAAATCCGCCATTTTGAATCAGACAAAATTTTCTAACAAAACGCATAACATTGACACTTTATTAATATAAGTAAAAAAGTTTGTAAACAAAACGCTGCAACCTAGCTGTTGCGCACATAATCCTACATTTCCCCACTCCCTTCTCCGCGACGATGATGTTTTGCAGTGTTGCAATCTGCAGGGAGCGGAATGGTCTGAGGATTTTCTACAACATTAGAGTGTAAATGATGTATATTGACTGTGCCAGTTCGTACCAATGAAAAAATAATAACAAAAAGAGAAATTTTCCTTTGAGAAGGCGTGAAGGGATCGCCCCGTCGGAAAGCGTCATTGCTTACAGTGTATCCATGAGGTAATCTGCACGGGCCCGGCCCGTGAATTAATAATATAAGGCCCGACCAGAGTTAGAAATATGTTTTAGCATTTAGGCCCGACCCCATGTGACAATCAAATGAACCCGAATTACAAAAACTTAACAATTAAGGCAAAATTGTATTTTTTATTTGCAACAATTAGATGTTTAATTTTGCAATTTAAAAGCTTTCATGATTCAGAGACAACAAGGAAATAAAGGTTATCCTGTACATTTAGTTAACTATAGATTCTCTAAAAAAAAAAGTCATTATATAAATTCTCATATAATATAAACTGACATTGTATTGAAGAAAAAAACGAAGACATGTTGTTCCCAATGCTATTGTTCCTTTAATTTAGTGTAAGAAGCAGTATTTTTACTCAGACAAGCTAAGCATATTTATTTCTGTTACTTTTAGTTTTTCTCTATTATACAGCTTTTCTCTCAATTGCACAGTGATTTTAAGTGTGGGCATCTTAATTTGCAAATTTAGGTGTGCGTTAAAAGTTCTCCAGAAAATATCGTTGTATTATGCCCGAAAAGGTCCCCAGAAATATGATTGTTTATTTAAAAATTTACGGCCCGGGCCCGGCCCTAGGCCCGAGCTCGTGCAGACCTCTACCATGAGATTGCTTACCTACTAAAAAAAAAGTAAGATTCGGACTTTAAACATTTTAGCAGGTGATATTTGTTGTAACATAAGTTTGCTGAGTTAGTATCACTGGAACTTTCAAAGCCAGACCAGTGGATGGAAGAGTAGTGGGGAGGATGGCGGAATACGAAGTGCTCCACAGCGTTCTGCGCATCTTGGTTTGAAACTTGTCGAGTTATAGCAAATTTTACATAAATCCAACGGTATAGCCATTTTTGCTTTATCATTAACCAGCATAAACAAGTTGCTAATTTAAGGAAAAATGACCAAAGTGGAAGTAGTAGTCCCCCCGTTATATCTAGTCGAGTCAGCAAAAATTTTTGTGACGTCATAGGTCAAAGGTCAATGACCTTGGCCCGGGGTCAATGACCTAGGGGTACCTAGGACCACCCCTCTAAATTTTGGCAGGGGTACCATGGCCCACCCCTAAATTTTGGCAGGGGTACATAGGACCACCCCCCTTAAATTTTGGAAATTGCCAAATCTAAAAATTTGGTATGGTAGCCTAGGACCACAGTATGTACCCCTATCAGTATTGGGTGTCTATGTCGTTCCCTTTCATGGGTAAAAAATTGCCAAAAATTCAAATTTTGGGGGTTTTTGACCTAATTTATCCCCTTTGATGAGGTATTATTACCCTATATAGTTATATGGACGTATACAGGGGTCCATTCCCTTTCATAAGACATGGGTATATTAATGCACCCCTTGAAAAATTTGGGAGGGGTACCTTGGCCCACCCCTTAAATTTTGGAAATTGACCAATTTAAACATTGGGTATTATAGTACAGGACCCTAATATGTATTATGATAAATTTGGGCGGTCCACCTTGTTTCCTTCTAGGGGTACAAAATTGCCAAAAATATAAACGTAAGCAATACGTTGTACCACGTGTTTGGTTTTCCACCTAATTTATCTCCTTGGATGAGGTCCTATTACCTTATATAGTTATATGGTCATGTATAGTGGTCCATTATCTATCATAAGACATGGGTACATTGGTGCACCCCTTGAAAAATTTGGGAAGGGTACCTTGGCCCACCCCTTAAATTTTGGAAATTGCCAAATCTAAAAATTTGGTGTGGTAGCCTAGGACCATAGTATGTACCTCTATCAGTATTGGGTGTCTATGTCGTTCCCTTTCATGGGTAAAAAATTGCCAAAAATTCAAATTTCGGGGGTTTTTGACCTAATTTATCCCCTTTGATGAGGTATTATTAACTTATATAGTTATATGGGCGTATACAGGGGTCCATTACCTATCATAAGACATGGGTATATTAATGCACCCCTTGAAAAATTTGGGAGGGGTACCTTGGCCCACCCCTTAAATTTTGGAAATTGCCCAATTTCAACATTGGGTATTATAGTATAGGACCCTAATATGTATTAGGTTAAATTTGGGCGGTCCACCTTGTTTCTTTCTAGGGGTACAAAATTGCCAAAAATATAAACGTAAGCAATACGTTGTACCACGTGTTTGGTTTTCGACCTAATTTATCTCCTTGGATGAGGTCCTATTACCTTATATAGTTATATGGTCATGTATAGTGGTCCATTATTTATCATAAGACATGGGTACATTGGTGCACCCCTTGAAAAATTTGGGAAGGGTACCTTGGCCCACCCCTTAAATTTTGGAAATTGCCAAATCTAAAAATTTGGTGTGGTAGCCTAGGACCATAGTATGTACCTCTATCAGTATTGGGTGTCTATGTCGTTCCCTTTCATGGGTAAAAAATTGCCAAAAATTCAAATTTCGGGGGTTTTTGACCTAATTTATCCCCTTTGATGAGGTATTATTACCTTATATAGTTATATGGGCGTATACAGGGGTCCATTACCTATCATAAGACATGGGTATATTAATGCACCCCTTGAAAAATTCGGGAGGGGTACCTTGGCCCACCCCTTAAATTTTGGAAATTGCCCAATTTCAACATTGGGTATTGTAGTATAGGACCCTAATATGTATTAGGTTAAATTTGGGCGGTCCACCTTGTTTCCTTCTAGGGGTACAAAATTGCCAAAAATATAAACGTAAGCAATACTTTGTACCACGTGTTTGGTTTTCGACCTAATTTATCTCCTTGGATGAGGTCCTATTACCTTATATAGTTATATGGTCATGTATAGTGGTCCATTATTTATCATAAGACATGGGTACATTGGTGCACCCCTTGAAAAAATTTGGGAAGGGTACCTTGGCCCACCCTTAAATTTTGGAAATTGCCCAATTTAAACATTGGGTATTATAGTACAGGACCCTAATATGTATTATGATAAATTTGGGTGGTCCACCTCGTTCCCTTTTAGGGGTACAAAATTGTCAAAATATAAACGTAAGCAATACGTAGTACCACGTGTTTGGTTTTTGGTCGATTTTATCCCCTTTGATGAGGTGTTATTATCCTATATAGTTATATGGTCATGTATAGGGGTCCATTCCCTTTCATAAGATATGGGTATATTTGTGCGACTCCGGGAGGGGTACTTTGGCCCACCCCTTAAATTTTGGAAATTGTCCAATTTAAACATTTGGTATTATAGTACCGGACCCTAACATGTATTATGATAAATTTGGGTAGTTCACCTCGTTCCTTTTAGGGGTACGAAATTGCCAAATTTTAGTACAACCACGTGTTTGTTTTGGCCCAATTAGTTCCTTGGATGAAGTCCTATTACCTTATATGATTATATGGTTATGTATATTGGTCCATTCCCTATTATAAGACATGGGTATATTGATGCACCCCGGGAGGGGTACCTTGGCCCACCTCTTTATTTTGGAAATTGTCCAATTTAAACATTTGGTATAATAGTATAAGACCCTAATATATATTATGATAAATTTGGGTGGTCCACATCGTTCCCTTTCATGGGTACACAATTGCCAAATTTTAGTACAACCACGTGTTTCGTTTTTGACCTAATTTATTCCCTTGGATGATGTCCTATTACCTAATATGATTATATGGTCTTGTATAGGGTCCTTTTTCTATCATAAGACATAGGTACATTGATGCACCCCGGGAGGTGTACCATAGCCAATCCCTTAAATTTTGGAAATTTTTCAATTTAAGCATTCGCTATCATAGTACATGACCTCAATATGTATCATGATAAATTTGGGTGGTCCACCTTGTTCCCTTACATGACTAAAAAAAAAATGTCAAAATATAAACATAAGCAATATGTTGTACCACGTGTTTGGTTTTTTGGCCCAATTTATCCCGTTTGATGCGGTCTTATTAACGTATATGTTTATATGGTCATATATATATATAGGTTCATATCATATCATAAGACATGAGTACATTGATGCACCCTTTAAAATTTGGGAGGGGTATTTTGACTCATCCATACAGTTTTAGAAATTGTTTAATATAAGCATTTGGTATCTTCGTACAGGTCTTCAATATGTACCACTATAAATTTGGATGGTCCACATCGTTCCCTTTCATGGGTAAAGAACTACCAAAAATCAAATTTTGGAGGTTATTGACTCCTATTTAGCACGTTATATCTTTTATTACCTCTATATGTTTATGTTCTCTTTTAAATTTGGGAATTATAAAATAACATAATTTGGTAAACGTTTTCTAGGACCCATTGGTATTCCTCTTATGGCCAAATATTCAAAATTTAAAGGTTATTAACCTGCTTTATTGTTAAATGAGTACAGGATTTATTACTTTTTCATAAGACACAGGTGTATTTGTGTACCAATCTTAAATTTTGGGAGGGTACATTTCTTATTGTCATATCAATAATTGGTAATTGTTATTTGGGTAAATCATTGTGATCACGTGATCAGTTATTGACCTATGATGGGTTTAGGAGTCCAGGACATTGGTACATTGAAACTTTGTAGGATAATTTGAGAATGCGTCATTGGTAATGATTATTACAGCCAAATATAAACGTAAGCAATACGATGTACCACGTGATTGACCTTGATGAGGTAGTGTACAGGGATACATAGCTAACCTTATTGAATCTTATGACTCATAGTCTTAAGGGAATACATGCTACAACACTGGCAAAGTTATTGTTGATGTAATTTGATTGGTTGATCACTATCTTTCGTGCAATCTGATTGGTTGATCACTATCTTTCGTGCAATCTGATTGGCTGATCACTATTTTTCGTGCAATCTGATTGGTTGCTGATTTTCAAATCTTTGCTGCATTCAGTTTTAAGTTTTGTTTAACATTTAAAAATCTTGGTTTCGTTCAACATTTTGCACTCACTGATAAATATGATCAAAACCGTTTATTTGTTAATCGAATAGTTAAAAACCGGATAAAGTTTGACGGTTAACCGTGAAACGTAAAATTTTTAGTTTGAAATTTTTTTGTTTGAAACTTTCTGTTTGAAAATTCTTGCTTTCAAATTTTTGTTTGAATTTTTTGTTTCAAAATTTTGTTTGACATTATTTTGACAACTTTTGTTTCAAAAATTTTTTGTTTAAAAATTTTTCGTTTGAAATTTTTTAAAATTTTTTCGTTTCAAAATTTTGTTTAAAATTTTTGTTTGAAATTTTTCGTTTCCAAATTTTTTCGTTTGAAATTTTTTGTTTGAAAATTTTTGTTCGAAAATTTTGTTTTGAAATTTTTCGTTTCCAAATTTTTTGTTTGAAATTTTTTGTTTCAAAATTTTGTTTGAAATTTTTTGTTTCAAAATTTTGTTTGAAATTTTTTTCGCTTCAAAATTATTGTTTGAATTTTTTTTCGTTTCAAAATTTTGTTTCAAATTTTTTTTTTCAAAGTTTGGTTTGACATTTTTAAAAGTTTGTGCACTTATTAGTAAAGAACTGGAACTGTTTAGAACAAAAACCTTTGACAACATTGTGGTGCAATAGTACACGTCAGAACCTGGTGTTGTACTTGAAATGAAAAAACACAATTCATTGAAATGGATCATTTTATTACACTCCACATACATCCATACCAGATAGTGGTTCTGGATATTGTCGATACAATGTATTTTGAACTTCTTGCACTAGTTTGTCTTTAGCATATAATTTTAATTCCAATTGAAGTCTTTTAAGGTCTAATGCAATATCAATTGGTGGAAACTCAATGTCCATTTGATCACAAATAAACTGTTTATCAATACAGTTATGCACCCACGAACGATGTTGACAACCATCACAATATCTAGATACATGTTGTACAATACGCATAACACATTTTTCAAAATAGTACTTTTTCAGGAATATACTTGTTTTGTTGCACACTTCCACTGCATGTTTAACACACGGAAATACGCTGATGAATTTGTTCCATTCCGTTTGTGTTAGATACACCATGTTGCGAGGGACATGGAATGTACTCTTTTTACGTAACAACACCATCTTCTCTTCGAGGACTTTACGCAGCACCACTTCATGATTTGAGCCTAATGATTTGACTATGGTCACATTTAGCTCATCGTTCATTTGGTCGATTCGTGCCATTCTTCACAGGTCAGTTGTACACCAAATTGTTCTGCTTTACCCAATCGAATCACAGGTTCAAATGTTCTAGCACTGATACCAATCATCACATGTTTTGTTTGAAATATATTTATTGGATAATAGCTTGCGAAGATGAATTCTTTATCGTTAGAAGTACACATCTTTCCTCCTGAAAAGCACTTGCTCAAATGATTTCACGGTATTGGTTGATTTATAGTTATTGCTGACGTCATGTGCTGACGTTTGAATTCATGATTTCATCACAGTTACTGACGTCATGCCGACCAACCAAATGCATACAACTACGTCTGACGTGCTGACGTTTGAATTACAATTGCTGACGAATCTGGCTGTGTACTAAATTCAAATTGATGACTTCGACCCAAGAGTCCTTTGTAACATAAAGATACAGATCCAGTATTTAAGAAACGCAGCAGTTCTTCTTGTTTTGATTCTTCCATGGGTAAATATCTTGCTGGTAAAATTATATTCTTATCATTTTCAAGCTTCACTACGATTCTTAATCCAAACTTTGTAGGGATCATTTGGCTAGCTAAGATTCTATAAGGTACATTCTGTTGTAAATCAGTAATCTTGGTAAATGATTTCATCACATCACGTGTGTTTAGAAACTGCAGACAAGTAGCCATGATAATGTTATCATGAATACTAACTCGAACGATGATGCAAAACTGATGACGTTACAACATCATGTTCTGACGTGTACTATTGCAAAATACATTGTATCGACAATATCCAGAACCACTATCTGGTATGGATGTATGTGGAGTGTAATAAAATGATCCATTTCAATGAATTGTGTTTTTTCATTTCAAGTACAACACCAGGTTCTGACGTGTACTATTGCACCACAATGTTGTCAAAGGTTTTTGTTCTAAACAGTTCCAGTTCTTTACTAATAAGTGCACAAACTTTTAAAAATGTCAAACCAATCTTTGAAAAAAAAATTTGAAACAAAATTTTGAAACGAAAAAAATTCAAACAATAATTTTGAAGCGAAAAAATTTCAAACAAAATTTTGAAACAAAAAATTTCAAACAAAATTTTGAAACAAAAAATTTCAAACAAAAATTTTGGAAACGAAAAATTTCAAAACAAAATTTTCGAACAAAAATTTTCAAACAAAAAATTTCAAACGAAAAAATTTGGAAACGAAAAATTTCAAACAAAAATTTTAAACAAAATTTTGAAACGAAAAAATTTTAAAAAATTTCAAACGAAAAATTTTTAAACAAAAAATTTTTGAAACAAAAGTTGTCAAAATAATGTCAAACAAAATTTTGAAACAAAAAATTCAAACAAAAATTTGAAAGCAAGAATTTTCAAACAGAAAGTTTCAAACAAAAAAATTTCAAACTAAAAATTTTACGTTTCACGGTTAACCGTCAAACTTTATCCGGTTTTTAACTATTCGATTAACAAATAAACTGTTTTGATCATATTTATCAGTGAGTGCAAAATGTTGAACGAAACCAAGATTTTTAAATGTTAAACAAAACTTAAAACTGAATGCAGCAAAGATTTGAAAATCAGCAACCAATCAGATTGCACGAAAAATAGTGATCAGCCAATCAGATTGCACGAAAGATAGTGATCAACCAATCAGATTGCACGAAAGATAGTGATCAACCAATCAAATTACATCAACAATAACTTTGCCAGTGTTGTAGCATGTATTCCCTTAAGACTATGAGTCATAAGATTCAATAAGGTTAGCGGGGCCGCGGTGGCTCAGTGGTAGAGCGTTCCCCTCTGGTGCTTGGGGTCCCGGGTTCGATCCCAGCCCCTGCCAAGTGAACTTTGTGGTGGACAAACACTATGTGCGTGGGTTTTCTCGGGGTTCTCCCGTTTCCTCCCACTTTATTCATTCCACCATTTCATTCATTACTCATCATCACCGTCTCCTTTAGTCTAACCGGCATAACCGTGGGACGTAAAACTCAAAGATTTCATTTCATTTCATTTTCAATAAGGTTAGCTATGTATCCCTGTACACTACCTCATCAAGGTCAATCACGTGGTACATCGTATTGCTTACGTTTATATTTGGCTGTAATAATCAATACCAATGACGCATTCTCAAATTATCCTACAAAGTTTCAATGTACCAATGTCCTGGACTCCTAATCCCATCATAGGTCAATAACTGATCACGTGATCACAATGATTTACCCAAATAACAATTACCAATTATTGATATGACAATAAGAAATGTACCCTCCCAAAATTTAAGATTGGTACACAAATACACCTGTGTCTTATGAAAAAGTAATAAATCCTGTACTCATTTAACAATAAAGCAGGTTAATAACCTTTAAATTTTGAATATTTGGCCATAAGAGGAATACCAATGGGTCCTAGAAAACGTTTACCAAATTATGTTATTTTATAATTCCCAAATTTAAAAGAGAACATAAACATATAGAGGTAATAAAAGATATAACGTGCTAAATAGGAGTCAATAACCTCCAAAATTTGATTTTTGGTAGTTCTTTACCCATGAAAGGGAACGATGTGGACCATCCAAATTTATAGTGGTACATATTGAAGACCTGTACGAAGATACCAAATGCTTATATTAAACAATTTCTAAAACTGTGTGGATGAGTCAAAATACCCCTCCCAAATTTTAAAGGGTGCATCAATGTACTCATGTCTTATGATATGATATGAACCTATATATATATATGACCATATAAACATATACGTTAATAAGACCGCATCAAACGGGATAAATTGGGCCAAAAAACCAAACACGTGGTACAACATATTGCTTATGTTTATATTTTGACATTTTTTTTAGTCATGTAAGGGAACAAGGTGGACCACCCAAATTTATCATGATACATATTGAGGTCATGTACTATGATAGCGAATGCTTAAATTGAAAAATTTCCAAAATTTAAGGGATTGGCTATGGTACACCTCCCGGGGTGCATCAATGTACCTATGTCTTATGATAGAAAAAGGACCCTATACAAGACCATATAATCATATTAGGTAATAGGACATCATCCAAGGGAATAAATTAGGTCAAAAACGAAACACGTGGTTGTACTAAAATTTGGCAATTGTGTACCCATGAAAGGGAACGATGTGGACCACCCAAATTTATCATAATACATATTAGGGTCTTATACTATTATACCAAATGTTTAAATTGGACAATTTCCAAAATAAAGAGGTGGGCCAAGGTACCCCTCCCGGGGTGCATCAATATACCCATGTCTTATAATAGGGAATGGACCAATATACATAACCATATAATCATATAAGGTAATAGGACTTCATCCAAGGAAACAAATTGGGCCAAAACAAACACGTGGTTGTACTAAAATTTGGCAATTTCGTACCCCTAAAAGGAACGAGGTGAACTACCCAAATTTATCATAATACATGTTAGGGTCCGGTACTATAATACCAAATGTTTAAATTGGACAATTTCCAAAATTTAAGGGGTGGGCCAAAGTACCCCTCCCGGAGGTGCACAAATATACCCATATCTTATGAAAGGGAATGGACCCCTATACATGACCATATAACTATATAGGATAATAACACCTCATCAAAGGGGATAAAATCGACCAAAAACCAAACACGTGGTACTACGTATTGCTTACGTTTATATTTTGACAATTTTGTACCCCTAAAAGGGAACGAGGTGGACCACCCAAATTTATCATAATACATATTAGGGTCCTGTACTATAATACCCAATGTTTAAATTGGGCAATTTCCAAAATTTAAGGGTGGGCCAAGGTACCCTTCCCAAATTTTTTCAAGGGGTGCACCAATGTACCCATGTCTTATGATAAATAATGGACCACTATACATGACCATATAACTATATAAGGTAATAGGACCTCATCCAAGGAGATAAATTAGGTCGAAAACCAAACACGTGGTACAACGTATTGCTTACGTTTATATTTTTGGCAATTTTGTACCCCTAGAAGGAAACAAGGTGGACCGCCCAAATTTAACCTAATACATATTAGGGTTCTATACTATAATACCCAATGTTGAAATTGGGCAATTTCCAAAATTTAAGGGGTGGGCCAGGGTACCCCTCCCAAATTTTTCAAGGGGTGCATTAATATACCCATGTCTTATGATAGGTAATGGACCCCTGTATACGCCCATATAACTATATAAGGTAATAATACCTCATCAAAGGGGATAAATTAGGTCAAAAACCCCCGAAATTTGAATTTTTGGCAATTTTTTACCCATGAAAGGGAACGACATAGACACCCAATACTGATAGAGGTACATACTATGGTCCTAGGCTACCACACCAAATTTTTAGATTTGGCAATTTCCAAAATTTAAGGGGTGGGCCAAGGTACCCTTCCCAAATTTTTCAAGGGGTGCACCAATGTACCCATGTCTTATGATAGATAATGGACCAGTATACATGACCATATAACTATATAAGGTAATAGGACCTCATCCAAGGAGATAAATTAGGTCGAAAACCAAACACGTGGTACAACGTATTGCTTACGTTTATATTTTTGGCAATTTTGTACCCCTAGAAGGAAACAAGGTGGACCGCCCAAATTTATCATGATACATATTAGGGTCCTATACTATAATACCCAATGTTTAAATTGGTCAATTTCCAAAATTTAAGGGGTGGGCCAAGGTACCCCTCCCAAATTTTTCAAGGGGTGCATTAATATACCCATGTCTTATGAAAGGGAATGGACCCCTGTATACGTCCATATAACTATATAGGGTAATAATACCTCATCAAAGGGGATAAATTAGGTCAAAAACCCCCAAAATTTGAATTTTTGGCAATTTTTTACCCATGAAAGGGAACGACATAGACACCCAATACTGATAGGGGTACATACTGTGGTCCTAGGCTACCATACCAAATTTTTAGATTTGGCAATTTCCAAAATTTAAGGGGGGTGGTCCTATGTGCACTTGCCAAAATTTAGGGGTGGGCCATGGTACCCCTGCCAAAATTTAGAGGGGGTGGTCCTAGATACCCCTAGGTCATTGACCCCGGGCCAAGGTCATTGACCTTTGACCTATGACGTCACAAAAATTTTTGCTGACTCGACTAGATATAACGGGGGGACTACTACTGTGGAATTGACTCATAATTGAACTTGAGTCTTCCAGAAAAATCCTCAATTAGTACAATCAATATGTAGTTCAGAAAAGAGTGCATGACTTTACAAGGTGGGGTAAAGGACTAATACATATGCTGCAACAATATTCAATTTCCCTCTAACTTTTTACCAATTGCGCGTAAATCAAAATTAACGTCACCATTGTTCTTCTGATTAAATTTGCGCCTTAAATCATATATCACATGACCCTATTCTTATTTTAAAAACTTGACCTTAATTCAAAATGGCGGATTTCAAGATGACCGCAGTCAGGTATACCCTTACTATATGACTTCCCCCTAGTCCTAATATGTACCCATATAGTTGTTATTCACCTTTTGTCGTTACAGGAGGTCTTACAGGGCTATTACCTCCAACTGTATGAAGACTATTCTGTACTTCGATGTGATGTTCTGGCAGCTGTATCTCCTAAACCCCTGGAGCTTCGCACCTACAACTTCACTGAAACACTGACCACATTTAGTACTACTTTCTCATATATGTCTCAGTCAGCAACTAGATTCACCCAAACGTAAAGTTTACTTGTCAGTGGTAGAGCGTTCACCTCTAGTGCTTGGTGTCCCTGGTTCGATCCCAGCTCCGTGTGGACTTTGTGGTGGGCAAATACCGTGCTCGTTGGTTTTCTCGTGGTTCTCCCCTTTCCTCCCACTATTCTTCCCATCATTCCATTAATTTATCATCTTCATAGTGTCATTTAGCCTAACTGGCATAACCATGCGATGTAAAACTTAATGATTTCATTTCATGTGTAATTTAATCCGTGAACTAGTATTCAGCTAGATAACTCCTAATAGTGCATAGTTTTACATTTTCGAATGCTCAAGTACATGAATTTTCTGTATCGAAACCCTGCTCTGCAAAAGCGCAAAGAGCTTTTTTCTCCAGTCCTTAAGCCTCCAGTACTCCCTACCCTTTACAAATTCTATTTCATGATTTTGAACTCTGGGACTACCTAACCATTTTGAGTGATTGGCTTCATGCCATGCAAACTTTGTTCTCAGATAGTAATACAGTGTTTCAAGATGACAGAGGCCCTGTTCGTATAGTTCACATAGTCCGGGACTGGTTTGCTGGGCACGAAGGTGAAGTTTCACATCTACCATGCCCTCGGCAATCGCCAGACCTCAATATCATTCGGCCCTTGTGGTCAGTTTTGGAGACCAAGGTGCGAGTACACTACCCACAACCATGGTGTCTACAACTTGCAGTTTCTTTGGGGGGAAAATGGTTCATTCCTGTGACAACAATACGTGACCGGTATTGGTGGTCCTATTGTGCAATTGGTGGTAATGTGCAATTTGTCAGGTGTTTCCATATTTTTGTCCATTCTCTGAATATGTACTACGTGTAGTACTACTACCGTTTAGTGTCATTACACAGGACTATTCTTCAGATTTATTTATATTACTCTTTGCTTAGTTTAATACATATCGCAAAGTATAGTAAACCGAAGCTACCCAGTCCAACTATTGCAGTACCAAACAAGCCCAGTTAAATGATTACTAAGATAACGCAAAATGCTTCGTCAAATGAGAGCGGAAATTTGGAATAGAGAAAGCATGAAAAATAAAGGAGCACTAAGTACGGGACGTGAAGATGGGTGCCATACTCCGAAAAGTAATATTGCATCCTACTATACGTAGTTCTGTATTTTTCTGTTTCGAAATTTTATTTTTTCTGTCTAATAAAGTGACTATCAAAAGCTTACGGTATGCACTTATGCCGATTTTTTCCTTTTACTTGAGTAGTGCCTAAAAACAATCTGTTGTATAATCTTTTCAGGTTCGGATGATGGCGAAAAGTATGAACATATGCAGTGGTTACAAAACAGTGTTGAACCATGGCATGCAGTTTGCAAACTTTGGGAACTAACGTCTCGAGAAAGGCAAAGTGAGCTAAACAATAATAATTAAAAAATCAACCAATATTACATTGAATATCCAGCATTGAAGCAGTCACTAGGATATACGCTAGTAATTATTGTATATCAATTTAGATAAGTCACGGCTAAATGCAATTCGGAAGCTCTTTTTTTTATAGCGGTAGTAGTTTAAATGTAAATAGAGATTTGTTCTTTCTTATATTTTGTGCAAATTTAAATAGGGTTGTTTGTGTAAACCATACTTGGTGCAAATTGCATCACGTAAAGGGAATAGTGGGAATAGGTCATGCTCACAACTTCTGTACGGCAGCGTATGATATACAAATACTTAAGATATTAAAAGAATAGCGCATGCCTAAACCCAGAGAGCAAGCTTGAAAACTTCTACTACTGTTAAAATAACGTTATATACATGGCCGTTAATGGCTCTAACATTGAGTAATACACTTATATTAGAATTTAATAGAATATCTGAAACTGATAATAAAGTATTTCTTGATTGGAGATGATGCTTTTTTGTCTGCCTGTTTGAATTTCTTGAATCCGTACTACACATGAGAAGATTTTCAGAAAGTTGATATTGGTTAGGCAACGAACATTGCACAGCTTGCACATGCTGGCCACTATACTGTAGCCGCTGCATCCCTGGCTCTGACAGCTATGCGAAAAAGAAAGCAAGGGTTTATACTACACTGCCCCCCCCCCACACACACACAAAGCCCAATGAGTGACCGAGCTGCCACTGCGTTGGCACGGAAAGCAGACGTTGTTGCCACTACGTCTTCTTCCTTTTGTTTGTGCATAGCTGAGTGAAAAGTACTTTGAGATTGTATTCGGTTATTGCAACTTTGAGTTGTTTCCTTTCCTTTTTGGGTGTGCTCTTAAGAATATTGTTGTATTTAACTGGTGACAATTATTAGTTCTTCAGAACCGAAGCCAAAGAAAATAGGAGTGTATAAAGGACAAAACCGAGAATTTATATGCAGACTTCGTGAATATTTCGAGAACGAGCCTCTTCTTCCTGTGACAGTGTTGTGAACAGAGTTGCTGATGTCTTGCGTGTGGGAACATCCACTGTTTAGAACATAACAAACTAAAAATTTTCCGAAGAACTTAATTCTCCTTCTGCAGTTTTGTTTACTCCAGGCAAAAGAAAACAACTACTTTTGTAAAGTTTTCTTACAAGAAAAGTTTTAAAAATCCATGAAAATTCAGCATTTCTTAAGCAATTCATTTCGATTAAATTCGCTTGCTTTTTCTGTTTATTCTTAGTGTACCTGTATACGGTTAAACCCACGACAAATTGGCAACATTGTTTTGTCCACGTGCAGAATTGTCGGAGCCAGAGACGTAGTGGCTCTAGTATACTAAGATACCGGTTCAATAGCCAATAAAGGCAACCAGCGGTAGACGGAATAGGATTCGAAAGTAGTGTATGTTGTAAAGGTTCTTAGGATTAGAAAGTAGTGTATGTTCTAAAGGTACTTCTTTCGTTGGACAATTTAGTACAGGAAAATGAAGATCGTACTTGAATAAGGAAAACATATAATTGTCAAAAAGCTAACATTTCCGTTTTCCCCCCAAAATCCGGCTCTATGCGTGATTAGAGTGCAAAATTAAAAAGGTAATATAATATTTTAAAAACTCTTTAGGCGCAGAACAGGGATATTGAAAGAAAAGATGTGGGAAAATGTTAGATTATTAATACATAATACACAATGTTTTACTACAAGGCTTCGGATTGTCATGCACTAAAAACCTCAAAATATGCATGCAAATATGTCCTCTTTCTGCTGATATGCCGAACTGCAATCATAGATAGCACATAACTAGCGTACTTGTCTCTTCAAAACTGCTGGAGTGTTATCATCAATAGATAAAGGTGACCCTTGTTTCAACTACATTCCATTGCAAGGAATTTGGTCAGTGACATTTCGTAGCAGATTTCTGATCACTCAACAAGATGAAAAATCTGTGCAAAAATAGAATTTCCGTCCTAGCAGGGGCAATTTTATTTAAAAAAATACATCGATGAATGAGTTATATTTCCATGTTCACTTACAAATTATGGTCTTCTTTGCAGCAGATACCATTGAATGTGCATTAGGAGAAAAACAGATGCTGTAAAATATGCAGTGTCTCGTAAAATACGATAAATATGCATTTGTATAAGAAACATGGAAAATGCATAACTATTCGAAGCCTATTTGTTACTTAGCCCACTGAAATTTAAATATTTTGCTACGAAAAACAATGGTTCATGAAATAAACATATTTATTTACTGCTTCATTTTTCTGATAGATTGAGATTGATTTCACACATAAATACAAAGTATTACGTCTCTTAGAGAAGTGGCCAAACCTGAACACAAACGTGGAGGAAATTTTGGTAAAGATACCTACAAGTTATCCAGAGACACTATATTTAACGACAGTACTGAAAAGAGAAAATCTTAATTCAGGTTAGTGTTGATATTTTTCCCCATAAGGAGAATGTGTTTGCCTTTGCTTCGTTTTCAGCAAATAAACGTAATATATTGTTGTAATAGCAGAATTGCAGGAATACAAATTGATTTATTTCAGTGTGTATGATACAATAGTGTTAATTACTATTATTAATATTATATTCTGTGCTGCGTCATTTGGGTAAGTCGAAGTGCAGAGAATATAGAATATTCACTGGCTGTACAGAAGATTCCACTCCGGCATTTGTGAGGTGTGACTGAAATATTCCACGTTAATCTTTAGATATCCATATCATCACGTAGTGCAAGAGGGATTTAAAACTCCAGTGGAGGCTCTTGAGGGAAGCCACATCGGAAAGAATTACCATTTTATCACTACCGTCTAATAGAAGAAAACTCAATGTACCTTACTAATCTTTGTATAATACGCTAACAATGAAATGTCGATCAACTTCCTTAGTTTATACCAATAAAACATTTATTTTTAACATTGTGAATTCCCTCGAGAACCACCATTGCTCAGTTGTTTCTTTTGTTGTGGCTTATTTGAATTTAATGTTATTTATCGATAGAAGATTCGACTTCTTCATTTCGTACTCGAAAGCCTAGGACAATGTTTGTTTCTCTTTACACTAAGCTGCAGTCTATCTTGATGGAAGTCACATCAGTTTAGTTTTATTTGAAATTATTTCCACCCTCTGTGGTATCTTCGTAAATAGCTTTCTGTCGCTGCTGCTCTTCTTGTTTTTTCTTTCTTGTTATAAGACATTCTTAAAATATCAAAAAGGGACTACGGTTGATCAGTATTAGAGCGTTCATCTGTGGTGCGTGGGGCCCTTGTTCCGATACCAGTACGCGCCTATTGAAAATTGTGGTGGACTAACACTGTGTGAAGAGGTTTTCTCGGGGTTATTCTGTTTCCCTCCACTTACTTCATTCATTTCCATAATTGATGTCTTATTTAGCCTATACGCAGTTCCATGGAACGTAAAACTCAGATTTCATTTCTTTTGAAATATCAAAATAATTTTTAAAAAAAACTACACTTTGCGCCATCAAGAGCAGTATCTCTACCCTTCGTGATTCTGGAACTCACTCAATGAATAATTAACACTTCTGAACAGAGTATATACACTTATTTATTAAAACTAAAATGCAATGTATCAGTTTCTATAATATAAATGTCTATGCTCTGAAGATCTCTTTCAGTTAGTGTTTGATGAAGACGACGTTAAGTTAATTTAGTTTTTAATAAATAAGTGTATATACACTGGTCAGAAATGTTTATTATTCCAAGAGCAGTATGTAATTTTTATTTAGAATGTATCTAATAGCGTGGATCAGCAAGTATGTACATTTTTGGTATAGAGTTTGCTATTTCCCACCATAGTTTCTCTAGGTACTGCCTTCAGCGGGAGAAGCTCAGTTACAGTAGTTCAAGGTAGCACTTTTCTCATGGTAACTCTACTGCTAAGAAAGTAAATACAAGAATTCAGGACATGCTTTATAGGCCATTGATTTATTATTGATTACAAAACATTTTACGAGTCAATCCTTTTTAGCTGAGCAGTGTTAAACTGTCATAGTTCTAGTTTAAAATGGAAAATAACAGGGTCTTTTAGGGTCAGAAGAGCATGCTTTGTCTTGGAAATGGAGCAGGCAATCGTGACATTGCTTCAGTGACTTGACCCAGGTGTTTTTTTATGTAGTTACCATGCTTTGTACCCCTGGAATAATTGCCTTGACGAGCATGGTGACATTTTTTATGTTCAAAATATATATTTACAGTGTCTTACTACTTGTGAATATGCCTTGGAAATAAAGTTTATTCGTGGGAAGTCTTCGTTTCTTTTTAATTAGAATGATAACACATACTACCGAGTAATTTGTGGTTTAAAATAGTGACACAGTGGCTGCAAATTAGATTATGTAACGTAACAAGTATTTCCAAGGGAATGCCTTATACGAAAAGAGAACGATAATGAATATTTCACAGTTTATTTTCTTAAGTTTGAAAGGGATGCTGAATGCTTACTCTTTTCTTCTAGATACAAGAAGCACAGTTCTTTTTACTTTACTGAGAAGACATTTTCCTGTAGTAACATCAACTGCGAAGAAGAAAGACACAGCTGGAACGTGGAGACACACAAAACACGAAAGCCAACAAAGATTCTCCTTTTTTCACGTAAAGGTAAAAATAATATCATTTAATTTCATATATGAAATTACAAATTTTTATAATAAGCTAGTTTCCAGGCCCTGAAAAGTAAGAAGTGGGAGTTACACATCCTTAGAATTGTGAAAGTGCTCCAATATAGTTTTGTCAAGTCATTATTTCGTGGGTAAAATCACTCTTCGCGGTATATACTGGATACTGTGCTCGTGTGCAGCAACGTACATATGTAAGACTGAAAAAACGTTAGAACTAGATTGAATGAACCTCTTAGGAAATTACGTGAGGGCAAAGAGGCTATTTCGTATTTCTCAAGACACCAGCAAAAACACATCACGTACAATACGTGAAAGTATTGCACCAAACAATCACGAACATGGAAACGAATGTATTTCAACCCTGCTTCATCTAAACAAAAAATTCTAGGTTTAACACGGATAAAGGGAATTTGGATAAGGATGGGATGGTATCATCTAATTTGATCAATAAGAAATAGTCTAAGTAATGAGTTGATGTTTTTATTTCAATAAATGTACATAGTTATATTACTGGCGTGTACAAACCAATTATTCACACCTTATTTGATATGAAACTTGGTAAAATCTTTTATTTTACTGTTCTAAAAAAAATGGACCATGTGGTCTTATATTCATATTAACGAGCCACAGAGCCCCGTTGAAGGAATCCTGATAGTGATTCCGAAATATCGGTGAAGTTATTAACACTAGGAGGCGAGTATTTTAATAACTAAAATATAGCATCCTTAGCTGTACTTCCTTACTATAACCGGAGGTGGGAGAAGTTTACTACTTCCGTTTTTAATATTAATCTACGTAGAGCAAACACTGTTAGGTATGTCGAGAAGCAGCTTTACACAATCAATTTAGTATTGCAAGAATAAGAATCCATTTTTATCTTGAAACCGTATTCAAACAAGAAGTTGCAAAGATCAACCACTTCCGGTTTTAACGTTGTTCGCTATAGAATTGAAACGGTAATATGTGGCAGGAAGCGGTTTTCTGCAATAAACTTAGCGTCTCAATAGTATTTTCTATTTCTAATATATACGAAGAAAAGGAGAGGTAAAAATCTACAATAATTTTCGATTGTAATATTGAAAAAAATATTATGGCATACAAACCAAACACCTTCACGTGGTGTACACGTGGCAGTACTACTTGTTTGTACATACAATATATCCTATCAATAGGTAATTTAAGAAATTATAAGACACTGTTCATAAATTGTTTAGTTTGTCACGAATTATAAATAACAGCAAGAACAAATCTAATATTACTAATTACAATTGCACAGTTACCTTTTTAATTGCTAGTTTATATATACGGTGAGTCATTTATAATTTTCAACCTTAAATCGGAAAACCAAACGAGTGAGAGAAGCGAAACTGTGACAAAGGAACTAGAAGATAAGGGTACACACATATTAAGCATCAACACCCGGAGAACAGTCTTGCTAGTGTAATATAAAGTTAGGTTTTTTAGAAAGCAAATTGCATACCATCTTATTACAAATTGCAAATCTACGCTTAAAGAGAAAACAAACAATACCACAATTGATGTTCAGTGGTGGAAACTAACAGCCCTAGTTTCCCAAACATGAAAAGAAAAAAGGGGTCGCGGTTGCTTAGTGGTAGAGCGTTCACCTCCGGTGCTTAGGGTCCCTGGTTCGATCCCACCTCACGCCGTGTGGGCTTTATGGTGGACAAATATCGTACTCATAGGTTTACTCGGGTTTCTCCCGTTTCCTCCCACTTTCTTCATTCCACCATTTCATTCATTTCTCATCATCACCATCTCCTTTAGCCTAACCGGCATAAACGTGGGACGTAAAACTTTAAGATTTCATGGAAACAAGAAAAAACTTGGAAGGCTTCTACAATAGAAATGATACGAGACAAGTTTATCGAATGTACCTTAGTGTCAAACAGTACAATCAATACTTGACATATTGATACTTACAAAATTGTAACAAATTAAAAATTGAACTTTTTTAAAATGTTCTTCTCGAAAATTATCTCTCGAACGGTTTGAGATATTAAAGAACAGTAAAGTTATTATGGTTTTAATGTTTTTCGAAAGCAATGTACGTAATTAGATGTGACAGTTACATATTAAACTTTCCAAAATAAAGCCTTTGAAAAGTCAAATTTTCAGTTTGTTATAATTTTATTCCTATCTCTTCGAAATACGCCAAATCTTCATGGTAGTATTTTACCAAAAGGTACATTCGATATGCCTTGCCCCGTTTGTCTTATTTGCGTTATTACTATTGTAAAACCTTCAAATTTGGTTACTTTTTCATTTTTTGCTATATTGTAGTATTGTTGGTTTGCAACATTGAACAATAAGTTTGGCATGGTTTGTTTTCTCTTTAAATGCAGATTTTAAATTTGTAATAACCTAAGATGGTGTTATTTAAAAAAAAACTAATTTTATATGGGGTTGACGTTACTGTTCATTGGATGTTGATGCCTAATACAGATTAATGTGTCCCCCTCCCCCTAGTTGCATCCTACGAAGTTTCGCTCCTCTTCCTCTCTTTTGATCTTCCCATTGTAATCATTGGAGTTTATAAATGACGCACCATATATATATATATATATATATATATATATATTGTACAGCGTGTGAATGAACTAGACCGCAAACTGTAACAAGTGATTCCTACATTATAATTTTAAAAAATGAATCTGAGGTTAAAAGTGCATAGTTTCGGAGTTAAAACTGCCGAAGAAGTGACCAGATTAAATTTAAAGGTCCATAGCTCCATTAGTATGTGCCCTATCCAAATATCCATTTTTGAGAATTCTCCAGTTGTTCCATAACGATTTTTAGACAGGCAGTTTTTGAGTACTCATAAAATCTTAACAAGTCCAAAACTGCTTCTCTAAAAATTGTCGCACAAGTACCGGAGGACTCTGAAACAGATATTCGGATCCAATTCAAATATGCTCCATAGGAGTGGAGCTGCTGAAATTTGAAGTTAATTTTTTCGCGTTTTCGGTAGCTTATAACTCCGAAACTATGCTCTTTCGACTACACTTACTTTCATGTGAGGAGTCACCTGTTCATTAACACTTATATATATATATATATATATATATATATATATATATATATATATATGGTGTCTCAAAAATCCCCTGACATAGGGTAACACTGTTATTATCAGAGTTACAACAAAATGTAAGAGTAAAAACCATCTACAAATATGATGTTTTCACTCTAAAGTGAATGATTTTTTTTTAATTGGACGAGCCGTTTGGGCTGTACACTCTTTATGCGCCCAATGTTAAACGAAAATGCAACGTTGGCATTAACATAAACCCACAACATAAGTGAATGAATTTACTGTTTGAAAGGGGGGCTCTCCGTCGACATATTAGCGTAAAGGAGAGTAACTTCATTCACTTATGTCGAATGGCAATGTTGCAGTTTCATTTAACGTCGGGTGCATAAAGAGTACAGCCCAAACGGCTCGTCCCATTTAAAAGATCTTTTCACTGTGGATTGAAAATATCATATTTGGAGATAGTTTTCGCCCTTACGTCTTGTTAAAACTCTGATAATAACAGTGTTACCCTATGTCAGGGGACTTTCGAAACACCCTACATTATATATATATATATATATATATATATATATATATATATATATATGTGTGTGTGTGTGTGTGTGTGTGCGTTTATAGCTTTAAGATTGGTTTTGACTTCGTTTACAATTAATGGACAATTTCTTATTGAGTATATTTTGTTTCAGGCTCTAGATGAGTTGCTGCCTGACTGGAAGGACATAGAGAGAAGATGACAATATTTGCAAAGGGTAAATGTAAAGGCTACAATTTTTGTAATACATTTTCCTTCAGAATATGCATCTACCCACAAGCAAAAAGTTCCTTATGTAATCGAAAATGTTCTGATCAGGCAGTCTTGTATATCTAGCCTGCTATTCAAGTTTGGTTTTAAAAAGAATAAAACTTGCATAACGTCTTTTCCAACTGTTCTTTCATAAACTTCTACATCAAATCTTGGAAAGGCTGATCATTGGTTGATCCTTCATAAGTTTCTACATTAAAATTTGGAACAACGTGTACACCAATTCATAAGTCACAGCTGAAGCAACGGGTTTTGGAACATTTTCAACGAGGTTATGGTGAGAAACATTTGCAGTAAACACCTGTTAGGCTGTTCGTGTTTCTGGAGATGTTTTCTAAGCGACTTAATATTTAGAAAATCACGAAAGCAGTATTTTTCTCCGTCGATATTTGCTACACGTTACAACTTGTGCAAAAAACGAAAGGGGAGAAGAAGATATTTAGGTGATTTACAGCTAACTTGCACAAAATGGTGGTATTGTTGATATAGGGATGGTGTTGTTACTAGTATAACTGGTTAAAGAAAAGAAGTATAACTTGTTAATTCTTATTAAAAAGATTACTTTGTTTCAAGACAAATATATTTTGGATATATAATGTATACGTTATTTATATTAAGTTGTAATTTAATATAAATATATTGTGTTGGTTATGAAAAATAAATACAATTAGATGAATTCTGATAAAGTCTGCTTTGTGCGTTCATTAGCCATTAGTTACTATTCTAAAAGAACTAGGAATTACGATAAATAACAAATTATTATTTTGATGTACACTGAAGGCAAAGTTTCCTCATGACCTTTTGTTTAATAGCTTCTGATGGATCGTAGTAATTTTTATTTAAAGTATCTTAACAACTTCATATTTGCGTACTTTTATGTATGATATATATATATATATATATATATATATATATATATATATATATATATATATATATATGAGACGATTTTTTTTAAAATTTTCGTTACTACCAGATTTCTGTTATCTTCCTCTGGGGGTTCCTGTTTGCTTAATCTGAGTTATCTTACAACATATTATGACAGGAATCCAACCTGGGTCTCTGACTTACCATGCAGAGTGCAAATTTCATCATATTCAAAGAATGAAAAATATGAAATAACTGGTTCGAGATTCGAATCCAGGTCTCCGAGAACAACCAAGTCTCCCGGTATAATCGTATACTTTTGTTATCCCTCGAATGTACTTGAATTCGTATTATAGAAGGATTAGTCTGTTCTAAAGTAAGTTAGTTTTTCCATTATTATCTAAAAGCTCTATTATACTTATCTACAATCACTATAATAATACTCAATAATTTAAAGGGTTTGTTCTTTTAGTGTAACGATACAGGAAAGGAAAAAGAATTATATCAGCATGTGAACATTTATATTTATATGAGAATAGATATCCCAGAAGTTTTCCAGTGTGCAATCATGTACAAAAGATTTTGAACATCCTTTCCCTTTGTAACAACACCCTATATTATTAGTATTGGTATTGCACTAAACGAAGTCTATATTACTATAGTCCGCGTCACACGAATTGGTGTGTGGCATCAGCCAATAAGCTCGCAGTGTGCTGTTACTAAGCCTTCAGGGAGGAATCATTCATAATTGATTTTATTCGTATTTGTGGACAATTAAGAATGATTAGATTCCTCCCTGAAGGCTTATTAACAGCACACTATGAGCTTATTGACTGATGCCACACGCCAGTTTGGATGAAGGGGACTATAGGTAGTATGGGTCTTTTAATGGGCTATTAACCAAAAATAAAAAGCATGAGTGCAAAAAAATGAACATAAGAAGGTAAGTGTAACTTGACTATATAGCCTATATTGAAACGCTTTCTTTGAATTTCAATTAAGCACGTTTTGTGTTAATTTAATCATATGCATTTCGACAAGTTCTTGTCGTCAGTAAGTGTTAAGGTCTCTCACAATGGTATTTTTTCACTTTTTTGGTAAGAAAGAAACACTGATTTTAAAAGTTCAGTAAATAATTTGAATGATTGACAAACTTCCGCGTTCGTGGCCCTTTGTTTACATTTACAGCAAAATAATTCGTAGGTTAAGAATGAATTCTTTTAAATGCTGAGTCCATATTCTAAACGCTTTCTGAGTTCGAATTACTATAATAGCAGTTGCTCCCACTTTTAATTTTTTTTTAATTTTCAGTCTGTTGTTCGATTAAATTATTGTACAATGATTTTCTTGTTTAAAAATCGCTGTTGCACTTTCAACTTTAATATTTGCTGGTAAGCCATCTAATTTTACATATAGTTTAGGAATGTATATACTATATACGAGGACGTAAACAGAAAGTCACGTATTGTGTGACGTCGAAGTTGTACACTTCAAGCGGTTCATTCAAGTTATAAATCCTTAGTTGTGATTTCTGTTGATATAATAGTGTTCCTTCCTTCTAACGACTGAAAAATTTACCATTATGTGAATTCGTGAATATAAATATTCATTAAAGTCAATTCTTTGTTTAACGTCACACGATTATGCTTCCAGGCAAATGAAATCTATGATAATGATAATGAACGACATGGTGGAATGAATCAGGTTTGAAGAAATAGTGAAATCACGAGAAAGGACACGTACATAGTGTTTATCCAATAAAAGGCCACTTCATGTGAGCTGGGATCAAACCAGAAATCCCTCGCTCTAGAAGTGAGCGCTCTACCATTGAGCCACGGATGATGATAAAGAAATCATCGAAACGTATAGGAATAAATTAATCAAACGGTTGCTTAAGTGACGTTGGAAGGTTCATCAGATTATTAAATATGCATTCTATCAACTCATGTAGTCTGTACATTATTATTACAGGTGCTGCTGTATAGTTTTACTACTGCTGTTCATTGTGCCAATTCCAGTGCTGTTATAGTGATTGTTGCCGTACTGTGGACTTTACCCATATTGCACTGCATTGCTATTATGTAACACATTTAAGAAACAGGATGACGACACATACCACCATGGATCGTTACCATTTTAGATACAATCTGCCTATATGCGTTGTAGTCTGAGAGCTGCTGCACAAGATTGCATCTAAAATGCTATCTATCATTAAACTAGTCTAATACTTGTGCATAATTGTGTGTGTGTCAACATCCTTCCTTAAGACATGTTACATAATAACAACCCCATGGAATATAAACCCGTTGAAGAAAAAAAAAACCTCCGGACCTCATGCAATTTTGGCTGAGAAAATTATCTGGCTTGGTAGACAGCATTGTTTGGTTTTGTCTTTATTGCTGGGAAGCGATCCAACTGTAAATATCAGAACCCACATAGCCCATGCGTAAATATTTCAGTCTTCAAAATTAAACATCACTGTCTACCAAGTAAGATAATTTTCTTATCCAAAATTGCATTAAATTCGTAGGTTTTTTCATCGCGTATAACACTCACAGTATGGCAGCACTCACTACACCCGTATTGCTAAGACAACATAACAGTATCGTTAGGGCAACTATACCAGTATTGTTAGGGCAACAATAATAGTATGGCCCTAACCATACCAGTATTGTTGCCTTAGCATAACTGGTAAAGTTGTTAACATGATATGCATAGTACAGACAGCATAAAACTATAGCTGCGATAACAATACCACATTTCCTGGACAACAATATTTATGATAACTGCAGCACAACAATATAGTTTTACTAACAACGCAGATATTTATACTGACCATAAAGTATAGTCGTGAAAGCACCAGGACACGCCACATCAACTATTTTAGCACTTCGAATATGGTTACAACAACTATACAAGTTGGTGTCAGAACATATATTGTATTGTACGGACAAACACAATACATTTTTGAATAGTTCCGATGACCATATCATATAGTATTTCAAACTATATAGCAGCTGTATAGTTGCAAGTACAATAATTGGCATAGTTGTTAATATCATAAATATGTCTAGGACAACCATAATTATTGTTGACCCTGGTGAATTTTTTTAACAATATAATATTGTACTCCCAGTCATAATTCCTGCTGTCGCTATATTAACAATACTGTATAGTTACGTTCAACCATAATTATGGTTGAATATAACAATACCGTTTTTAGAGTGTGTGACAAGTGTGTTTTGGGGGCGTGAAATGTATTCAATACAAGAAAAATCTGAAATTGTGCTCCTCCATGCAGCTGGAATGAGTCAATTGGAAGCAACAACAGAGTATCACAGGCGTCATCCAAATCAGGTAGAACCGTTCCACCAACACGTTTCGATACTCATGGCAAGCTTTAAAGCTACAGGTAGCGTGCCGGACAGACACCGTAGTGGACGGCCACGAACTGCAACATCCTGCGTCATGACTATTGGTGTGGTTGCAAAGATGGCAGTTAATCCTGAAAGAACAACGGGGAAGATTGCACAAGATGCGTTCATATCTCAGTAGTCGGTCTCCAGAATTTTATCACGTCAACGGTATCATAATTACAAGATATAAGTTTTACAAGCGTTACATGGGTATGACACAGACAGACGATCAGAGTTATGTTTGTTTTCTCACCGGACACGAACACAAAATCCTATGCTAGAGGCTGACATTCTATTCAGTGGTGAGTCTACTTTCTACCTGAATGGCACATCCAGTAGACAGAACGTTGTGTATTAGTCTCGCGAGAACTCCACATAGTTGTTGAAGCGCACAATGAAGCAGATCTGCGAGGGAATGTGTGGTGTGGAATACACGGCAACGTCATATTATGGCCCGTGATTTTGCCCGATAGGTTAACATCACACCGGTATCTACATAATGTGCATACCACATTACAGCGGTATCTGGATGAAATACCATTGGTATCGCGATGGCACGATGAAGCACCTCCACATTAGGCCTCATATTGCGACAATGGCTCAATGAGGTGCTTCCTGGCCAATGGATTGGTCGAAGGGGTGCCGTGGAATGGCCGCCCAGATCACCTGACCTCACGCCATTAGACTCTTACTGTAGTAGTTACTGTACTAGACTCTAGAGCAATAAGACCCTAAATACGCCGGCCTATGCGTGGTAGTATGCGATGCCGTATCCATTTGTGCCACCAGCAGGAGGGACACCAATTTGAGCAACTATTGGCATAGTGCCCAGGATTATTCCGTCTTGAAGCAAGTGCAATGCGTGTGTGAGGTGTGTACATTTCTTCTCACTAAAATGTACATTAATCCTGTCACAAAACGGCACGACTTAATTTCATTTTTTTTTCTTCCTGGTATACCTTCTCTTTCCTACCCCTCTCATCTTGTTATGCTAATGCCAGTGTCGTAGGCCCTGCAAATATGTCTGCTCCTTTTTCTTTACTTTGTTCTCTTTTCTGTTCTCCTTGGCCCAGGATATTTCACGCTTCAGATTATTTCATCCCATCGTGTCCTCCACTGACGTGGCAACGTTGCATTTTTCATTATTATTGGCTGCTATACCGGAGTCGAGCTTAAACGGTTGGTCCGATTACGAAAATTCCAAAATTTTAGATTGACTACCCACACTTGGCAATTAAAATGCTCTCTTATCAATTTTTCATATCTTCAATAGTTACCGAGTTACCTATGGCAAGGGATTAATGAATCCCAAAATAATCATACTATTAATTAATATCCCTACAATAAAAAATCTAAAGAAGAAGATGTAAAGAAAAATTGAAAACTTTAATATTTAAAATATATGTGAGTATTTGACTTTGTGTAGAAAATCTCAATTAAGCTGTTTGTAACTGAAAATGTTACCATTTCAGTGTTAGCATATTAAGCTTCCAAGCTCTTAAAGAACAGAGAAATATATCCATAAGAAACCATAAGGTGGTATAAAGCAATATTATGAAATTAAATGTACTAAATACAGTTCGTAATATTCCATGGCTGATGTTTTTATTTCTAAATCTGCTTTGGAAACTGTAAAACGTTTGTTACTGATTAATTACAAATCTTTGTTCATATTACATTTGAGATATAAAGTTGAATTATGGCTTTTGTAAGTTTTTTGGGGGAATTCATTTCAGTTCAGAAATAATTCTCTCTTAGTATTCAGTAAATACTAACACTTACTACTGGCATCTTCAGTACTTTTTCTATCCATATTATGTTCTTTATGTTTCTTTTTAAATGGTTGGTGCTCCACTTTAAGCATAATATTGGATTCTCAGAGACCAGCAAATCAATACAAATTATCACAGTTGGAAGAAAAAGCGACATAAGAAAATCTTAATTGCAAGGATAATTTAACATCTTTTCCATTGCAGGTATTATTTACAATATGTGCATATGAATACGTTAAGTTTTAAAAGAAGCTTCAGCTGAGTGTAATATAGATACAAATCTATTCAAAATAACAAAAAATGAACTTGATTACTTTATGAATGCAGGATCTGTTCAACATATTTTAAATTACCACTATTTCAAGTTCATTTATAAACGTTACACATCTCTATACAATTTTGCTATAAACCATTTCTTAAAGATAAACTATTCTAAGAACACACGAGCACAAACTTAAATAAATTTGTCCACAAATGTTGAAATATTAATGCTTACACCAATGTATTTACTATCATTTTATGTCAAACTTAAAGATCAATGTCCCTCAAACATTCACAATACTTATGTATTTTGTTCTTTGGGCTGGTAATGAAGCATTTTGTCGGATCTTCAATGAAAGAAGTTTTGAGTTTGTTTTAAATGTACAACTGATAAAAAATCTGAAAACTGCTATATCTTCAAAAATACATGGCTTCATTCACTGTGCCTTAAGGCATAATATTTTGGGTTAATTTTTCTTTTAAACTAAATAGAACACACATACACACACATATTTATATATATATTTAAACATACTAGAAAATTTCTCAAATTTGCACTTAGTTATTTCGATATTTGTGGAAATTCTCACGTACGCAAATAAGACTTATTAAAGCTGTAAACTTCCGTTGATGTGTGTTCATACGTACAGACTTTCAGCTTTCCGGAATTATGTATTGTTATTCTATAAAATGAATTAAAGTTCTATAAAATGAAATGAAATCTTAGAGTTTTACGTCCTTCGGTTATGCCTGCTAGGCTAAAGGAGACGCTGATGATGAGAAATGAGTGAAATGGTGGAATAAAAAAGAGGGAGGAAATGGAAGAACCCTGAGGAAACCTCCACAATCGATGTTTGTCCACGAGAATGTTCCCTTGGTGCTAACTGGCGAACCCAAGCGCCATAGGTAAACGCTCTACCACCGAGCCACCTCGGCCCCTAATTAAAGTTCTACATGCACTCACAATCAGTTTTGATGTGCTAGAATAACAACACGTAGAGTTTTGAGAATTTACCATTTATACATTATTCGCTTGTCTAAATGTACACAATGTATTTTACTATTATCTTCACCAGCAAAACACTTCTCACAATGAAGTTTTTTATGTACCAAAGTTTGAAATGGTAGATGCTATCGATCGTTCATGTATAATATATATAGCAGTATTGATTTTGCATCACTAAATAATTTGTTGCTATTTTTCTATATAGAACGGTAGATATCTCCTTCATATATAACATGTATGACTTTTCTTGATAACTCAGATATGTATAACTTTTGTTGATCACTTGTTGTATTATATTTTAATTTATGTAAAATAGGGTATTCTCTAAGATCAAAATACTTACTTTCCCGAAATTGAAAAAATAAACTATCAATTAATACAAGAAAATATGTCAAACGATCGTAGAACATTAATACTATGGTCCTTTTACATGTTGCATCATACGGCGGAATGGAATTTTAAATGTAATTTCATCTTCATAAAGGAAAATGCTATCTCTCATGATGGAATAGTTAAATACATTTTGTTATATTTCTACTTCTTCACTGTGTATTGTGATGAAAATACGCCATATTATACAGAAAGGTTGTTTTCTGAAACTGTACGAACGTAAAAATAAATTAGTACCAAAGTTTATTCGGTCTATTGTTGGAAATCTTTTTCTGGAATGTAACTATTACAAGCTAGATGATAAATCTAACAATATCGATGAATTGGCCGATCGTGCTTTGTGTGTGTCGATTCAAATTGTTTTATGTCTACAAAAGTATGTATTTTGTGAAAATAATATTGAAAGTTGAGTAAGAGTTAACATATGCTTTACTAATATACAATTGAAGAAGAATGTAAAACTATAGGTATTCTATGGGTACTGCTACTATTGATATTGTTACGATGGTACTATTAATACGTACGAAAGGCTTATAATCTTGTTAATTTTCAGTTAATTTCTAAATTACTAGGACACCAGATTTACAAGACATAGTCAATATATTTTGAAGAAATGCAAAGTTATTATCAAGTTGCACTGGTTGGAGAATTTATATATTTAAGTTGGGTATATTTTCACATTTAATTCTAGAAATCTAGATATATAAACGTTTAGCGATCTTAGGTTCTGAGAATTTCAGTGCATCTCTAATGATTTGAAATAATGTTTGTATATAAATCTATAGTATTTCAAAGTTGACTATATTTGCTGATTCTTCACATTCTGTCGCTGTCTCTAAAACTTGACACATTTTAAATTATTCCGTGTGTTTGTGGACGATAAGAATATATAACAGGACTAGAAGGTACTTAATACTTGGAGTGGAAATATATGAACAAAGGTCTTAATATAATAAAGTAGAACAATTCCAGAACACTCATAAAACTTGCTCCAAGGAACAGACCAAACACACCTCCAACATTAACTGGAAGAGAGAAAAGAAAAAACTGTGCATTATTTCAGGATGACTGTTAATATCATATATATCTTACAATTATAAGGTTTCCAAACATTAAGGGACACACAATCAGTCATACGTCTTGCAAATAAAATCAGAAAAATAAACCCACTGCTGAACAAGACTGCACTTATTTAATATAAGAACACATTTACACGTTACGTTTCGATCTTCTAGCCAAGATTCTCATCAGACGTACAACTCAGAGTGTGTGCGTCTGATAAGAATCTTGGCCAGAAGATTGAAACGTCACGTGCATATGTGCTTTTATATTAAATAAGTGCAGTCTTGTTCAGCAGTGTGTTTATTTTTCAAACATTAAACACCAAATTACTATTTTGAACATATTGTGAGCAAATTTTAGGGACCAAAAATATATTTTTTCCTTAAATTTGTTATTACAGCAGTAGCTGTAATGTAATCAGTCATATACAGTATGGTACACATCTTAAACAAATAACTAAATAGTTTCAAAAATTAACTTTTTAGAAATGAACTATAATATGTTAAAAATATGAATTTATGCACATAGGAGGATAGCCGTAAGTTGTTACGAAACCTAATTTACCTAAGATAAATTTTCAATGTTAAATATATGTCTTTCTTTATCATACAACATCGTCATGATTCAGCAGTAAAGCTGTCATATACGAAACACTCCTTGTAGTCACTTAACATGCAAATTTGATTGAGAATAATTGTCCAAGTGCTCTACTTGAGCTTTCTCTTCAGCTATTTTCAGAGCAAAACAACTATATCGAATTCATATACTTTAATTAAATGAAATTAATTCTAAATTTTATGTCCCACGAATCTGCCGGCTAGGCTAAACGAGAGGGTGATTTATGAAAAATGAATGAAATTTTGGAGTGAAGAAAGTGAGAGGAAACGGAAGAACCCAAGAAAACTCAAGTAGTTTTATTCACCACTTTTCTCGAGAAAACTTGTCCACCACAGAGTTCACTTGGCGCGAGCTAGGATCGACCCAATGACCTCATACGCCTGAAGAGAACGCTCTACAACTGAGCTACCACGGCTCCCTACTTTAACTAAATGTTATATTTCGTAGGTGGGTCGGTATACTTAAATCATTTTTGGTACAAAAAGTACTGTCAATTGATGGTGTCACTAAAAGGAATCTAGATACAAACTATCATTTGAAGGAAGATTTAAGCTGTTCTTCCAAGTATGGGACTGTGTGTTACCTAGAGAGCTAGTCATATGTCTCTAACACTCATAGTGGAGGGAATGTTTCGTGGTTCTTGTTCAAAGAAACCAGGCTCAAAGGCAGATCACTATCTATTTAAATTGTGTCAAATTTAATGGCGAAAACAAATTTACGTCAGATACTTCAGAATCACCAACTCAGGTTTCATCCTACATTCCATTGCGCCTGTGTCGCCTCGTGGTTTGATCACTCAGCAAGGTCTGCTGCCGAGTCATCTCTATGTGCATTTCCCTTCTGTCCTCTGCCTCCTCACACATCACTGTCTCATGTCAGGGTTATCCCTTTTATTCTCACGTCCTAATTTCAAAAAATGTCCATAATCATTCGTTTTTATTAATCATTCGTCTTCTTCAGTCTAAGGAGAATTAGGCAATACATAAAACCAGAAATTTAATTTCGTTTATTTTACTCCACGTTTGGTATAAATTTTGAAAGACCCTATCCCTTAGAATATGCCGTTACTTGAATTTACGTAATAATAAACTTGACTTGCGTTTTAAAAGTCATTTTAATTGAGTCAGCCGATTCCTCGACTCCGAAAACTTTCTAGAAATTTTATTTTGAACAGTTCTCCTCCCAAGCTGATTTTACTGCACTTGGATATTTGGAGTCACTATTCACCTCAATATTACCAGAAGCGGTGGCTTACATATTATTATCCTATTACTTTTACATGTTAATTCCTGTCCTATTTCTAGATTTTTTATTGCCCTACTAGGGTCTGAGCTTGTATTTAAATTATATCGAGAGTGTAATTATTCATCAAAGCAGCCCCAAAATATATGGACTGGCTATTATTATAGTCATTTTCAAATATTTTTACAATGTATTCAGAATATAAGAGGTGGTAGAATTGTGACGTGATAAAAAATACAACCTGAGTTACGGACATATCTCTCTATGACACCTGAGTGTACAATATGATGATAATATATTTTTAATATTCCTAAAATAAAAGAAACTTAGTGATTTTTTGTTTGCTACTTACCAGCAATATCAGCAATTCCTCGCACAACCCGCATTCTCATACGTGAAAGCCCTTGCTTAGCAACGAACTTAATAAGTGGATAGCTTCCATATTTTGCGACCTCATTTGACCTACAATCAAATTTAGTCTCAAATTTTGATATATTTATTCACATAGTAATTGAATAAAATAATAATAAAAGTGTATATTGTATAAAAATATTTACATCTCCTTGTATTCATGTTTATTCATGTTTCATTTATGTAAAGTAATGCTCATTTGTCCTTCACAAATGTTTACCTACAAACATTGATCGTGCAGTTAACAGCAAATGTAATCTCCCCTGACTGCTATAATTCTTTTAAGCCTAGTGCAGTTTTCTTGCTGATATCGGAAATGCTTTGAACAGATGCAACCCGAAGTACTTGTAACATTCGAATGAGGAGGCAATAGTCCGTCAGTCTGTTGAGCACTAACAATACTTATGGTGTACAGTTGACGAGTGAACATGAATTCCATTTTGATTAAACTTTATTTTCCAATGTTTAAATCGTGTTGTATAATGATTGTTATACCTATATCCATCTATATATCGCTGATATTATAAATCGTTGTATGTATAATGTTCCATTTATCTACATGCTGCACGTAAGAAAAAAAAGGAAACTATGATCGTACACGAGTTAGAAAATTCTTAAATTTAACTCAAAATATTGGATCAAGATTAACTGAAGAAAATAATTTGTAAATGTTTGTCACCAATCTTTAATCTATTTCTATTCCTCTTATTTTCCTCCTTACGAAAAGAACAAAAATCTTCCGTGGAGATAACATATAGTTACATGACGGCAAACACCGCCGAACCTTTGAAGTGAATTTATATACAAAAACGCTATAAACAAAGTTTAGAAAATACTGCATCAAAGTTTGTATTATTGAATTAGAGTGAATTATCCCTATTCTACAAGAGATTAATTACTGTGGAAAACTGAATGATCCTATACGAACTTACAGCTCTAAATCCGATAAAAATTGCCGATTTACGGATAGTTTCCTAGTAATAGGATTGTACAGGCAACTTTTCCGCAACCCGGCACAATTGAAATTAAAAAGGAAATACGTATCTGTGCATGATACTTTTCTTCGTAGTATCTTGCGGGTTGCATGACCGGAACTATAAAAATATTCCAGTCCTATGAGGCAAAGTTAGGGGTTGGCCAAAAAAGTCCATATTTTCTGTGTTGACCATCACTAACACAAGGCAACTTTTCCGCAATCCTACCAATCAAAATTCCAAACGAAAAATTCGGCTCACCCATCGTTAATCTGTTTGTAACATAATTAGTTTCCTGAAGTTCTGCCAATCTGTTTAAAATTATATATATAACATAATAGAAATGTATGATATATTTTAAGAAATCTTGTGGTAGTGATTACTTTCAAATTATCCCAGACAGAGAAAAAATAACAACATATTTGAATTCTGCGCTAAAATTCAATTGAAGATAACTTTTTTTTTTTCAGAAATAGGAGAAAAGGTAATTTTTGTAGAAGTGTTATGAATGATTATATGACTTTTGAAGCGATTTATTACTTAATATATATATATATAATTTTATTATTTTGAAGCATTTATGATACATGTTGCATATAACATGAAAGTTATGATACTACCATATAGAGCATGAATAAACTTATAAAGTTTAACTATACAGAAGAAATATATAAAGTTATTACACTATAAATAAGCACATATTACAATTATTTCTCACCAACCTTATAATGACCCCATGGTAAAGTGTATATATCGTTTTTAAAACATTTTTTTATAATCTATACAAATAATTATCAGTTTACTTAATTCTACGGAATAAAACACTCTATGTATATTAGGTAAGAATTCCAATAATTTTCATTACAACCTTCCATACATTTATTACACTAGTTAACAAAGGTTTTGTTACATAAAAGGAAATACCTGTTCTTAAAGGAACTTTTTGCGCTGAATTCGAATATGCACTCGGTTTTTCTCCATCACGTACGACTTTCTCGTAACAGAGGGATTTTCGGGAAAATTCCTAAAAAATTTCCCTTTTCGTTTATTTTACACCCCAAGATCTTATCCCCTTGCATATACTAACATAGAAATTATATCTAAGTATACTCTGATTCATATTTAACAAACCCTCCAAGTTTCGTAATAATCGCTTTATTCTTTCTAGAGAAATAAATATGTTTGTATGTATACTGTGTGTACTGTTTATTGCACCTTATAGTAATGCTTTCAGATCTCTTAATTGAGGTAAAACGTTTTGCTTTATTACCACAAACACATATATAAAATATAATACAATATAATTTACAAGTGTGACAATTTACAATAAACAATAATACAAATGTATCAAAAGGTCATGAAAAGACAATCAAAACTATCACAATATATGAAACTTCCATTGTGTTACAAAAACGTACACTACTTCCTTCTTTTGTAAGAAATGTTGCATTCTCTAACAATACCCCAACAATAGTCCCCCATCATTGAAGGATCCCATCGTCCCTGGTACCTTTTCTCCATTGCCATTATATCTTGGTGGAATCTTTCCCCTGTTCGTCGCTGAGAGCACCTAGGTTAGCAGGAAAGAAGCTGAGGTGGGAGTGCAAAAAGTGGATTTTTAAAGACATCCTGCAACCCAACTCTTTTTATTTCTGTAGCATGTCCTGTACGATTTCTGTGTAACTCTCAGCTTTGTTATTGCCCAGAAAGTTGCACACAACACACTTAAATGCTGTCCAGGCAGCTAGCTCAGCACTGTTTAACTTGCTGTCAAAGCTATCATCAAGCATTAATTTCCTAATTTGGGGACCAATAAACACTCCCGCTGAAATCTTAGCATCACTCAGGTTAGGGACCTTATCTCGCAAATACTTGAAACCTTCACCAGATGTGTCCATGGCTTTGACAATGTTTTTCCTAAGTCCTAACTTGATATGAAGTGTCGGTAGTAATATCGTATTAGGATCTACCAAAGGAGAGTATTTGACGTTGCATTCTCCAGGTACGTAATTCACTCTAGGTTCCCATTCCTTCATTTCATAATGTTTGTCATCAGCTCGGCTATCCCATAAACATAAAAAACATTGGTACTTCGTGTAACCGCACTGCAGTCCTAATAAAATACCAACTACCTTGAGATCACAACATATTTGCCAACAATGGTCCTTGTAATTTATAAGATTTAGCAAAGTTGACATGGTGTCATAGGATTCCTTAATTTTCACTGAGTGCGCAAGTGTTATAGAAGGTTTTTTATTTCCATTATGTAAAAGGACAGCTTTAAGGCTGACCTTTGACGCGTCGATAAATAACCTCCATTCTTCTGGAACTTAAGGAATTCCTAGCTCCGCCATCAACCCATTTATATCCGTACATATGCACACATTATCTTGCATTGTGAAATAGCTTGAAAATTGAACATGCCTTTTCCTGTACACTGATATGATCGTTTCTGCATCCAATAAGTTCCACTGCTGGAGCCTTGATCCCAGAAGTTCCGCCTCTTGTTTTGCCAGGTGCAAATCACGGACTAGGTCATTAAGTTCACATTGCCGGATGAAATGTGGCTCGCGAACACAGTCAGGGATGAACGTTGGATCCTTGGATGTACATGTTGATGTCGATGGTTCATCAAGGCCATGATCATCATCAGAGTCATTTGGCCATATCTCTTCCCAGTTGGTAGGGCGCTCGGGAAGTGGAAGTTCATCCCCGTGCGGAATAGGTCCAATTGCGGATTTAATGTTGGGATAACTTATTGTGTATTTGCTTTTTTAGAATGTCCCTTAACTACTGTGAGACAAAAATAACAATCATCCAGATGGTTGGTGGGTTCCCTCCACACCTTTGGTGCAGCAAATTTCATGAACCTCCGTTTCCCTTTGGCCCATGCAACTAAAGTGACGTAGCACGACTCACAAATTATGTTGGGTGCCCAAGTTTTGTCCTGATCTAACATACGACATCCGATGGCGTAATGGATCTACACTGTCCTTTAACTACAAACTGGCCACACACATAACAAAAACTATTTGGTGAGTTAACACACGAACGCCGTCCTCTTGACGCCATTGTACTGATCACAAACTAAACTTCTGGTCTTAGTTGGGTATAATGCCGTTAAGATCAAACATGAAAGCACTCTTAGCAGCAAAGACAACTTTGAAAGTGAAGTAGTGTTAAACCACACGTCAATATAATAATGTACAAAACTCCCTCACCAGGTGTCAAGAACACAAGAAAGAAAGAAATGCGCGGGGGGAGGGAGGAAACGATACCGTAGTGGAAAATTCAGACTGCATGAGTTCATTGTTGTCAACAATGAGTCTGTATTCCATTCTTTCTTTCTTTTGCATTCCGTTACATTTGATAACAAATGTTGATAACCATTTCATGAACAAAACGAAAAAAATGGAGAATTGTGTATATATATATATATATATATATATATATATGTATTAAGATATACATATACTGTACGTTTAAAAAAATATACGTTGGAAGTATTTACAGAGAGCAATAAAAGTGTGTTGCTGACTATTGTAAATATTCATTTTTATGTATGTGTTTGTAGTAATAAAGCAAATCGTTTTTACCCCAACTCAGGAGATCTGAAAGCATTATTATCAGGTGCAATAAACAGTGCACACAGTATACATAAAAATATATTTATTTCTCTAGAAAGAACAAAGCGATTTTTACGAAACTTTTAGGGTTTATTAAATATAAATCGAGGTATACTTAGGTATAATTTCTATGTTACTATATGTAAGGGTACAGGAGCTACGGGAATAAAATATCTGAAAAAGGGAAATTTTTGAGGGAATTTCCCGAAAATCCTTCTGTTACGGGAAAACTGTACGTGATGGAGAGAAACCGAGTGCATATTCGAATTCAGCGCAAAAAGTTCCTTTAAGATCAGATGTTTTTTCTCATGTAACAAACAAAAACTTTAAATTTGTTAACAGTGTTATTTGCTTTTAAATTTTTTACAACATTGATTAGGCTTTTTTATCATCAAAATCCTATAAAATTCCTTATTAGTTCTAATTCTGTACTTGTTTTTTAATCATTGCATCTCAATCTATATCTGGAAAGGAAGCAGAATTACGTCCGTACACATCCAAACATGTTACCCTTAAAGTATCAAAGAAACATTTTTTTTATTCTGTCCAAGATTTTTGATTATAAATTTATCCTTTGTCTTATTTGAATTTCATACTTTTTATCATTGATTTAAGTGCTGTTAAGATTGGTAAAGAATGCTTTGTTTGGTGGTATTTGATCTGGATGTCTGGCGGTATTTAATCAAACAATAAAATTTGATGAAGAAAATAAATTGGTGGAACAGGACTGAAACTAGAACTGCCATTTGGGAATTACGAACGATGCTACTGAAGTATGAGCCGTTTATGTAACGTTAATAAAGTACACTTCTAATTACAAAGAAATGCATTTACTAATTATATTTTAACTTAAAATATTTTGAAACCTAGTATTTCTGCACCTTATTACAATTTAAGGGATTTTAGTTGCACTAGAAAGAATGTTTCAATATTTTGCAGGGTCACTAAATGTGTTGTGGTATAAATGTGACGTGTAAGATGGGGTGAATCTGTCGAGGCGTTTATGATACCTTAAAATGTACTTAACGCGAGCTAATGGAATTATACCAGCCAGGGTGAGATTATTTTTGTTTTTTAGTGTACAACATTAATATACATGTTTTACAATGGGTAAACGAAATGACGACTACATTTATTTAGGAATATTTTATATAAACATTTCCCACCAAATAGAGAAGTCCCACTAACTAATAATGTATTAACTGTAATATCCCATTTCTTCTAGCGATGTATAACAAACAGACTAAGTATATACAAAATATGTACATAAATTATTAATTATTATTAACATATTAGCAGAAGACTAACATTACAATGAAATATCATATCAATTTAAAGAAATATGTGAAGACGTGCTAAAATATTTATTATATTTAATTGTATTGCGTGTTATATGCTATCGATATTGATAGTTAAAAGACCATCAATACAGTAACTTTGTGTGTAATAAACCAGTTCAAGAAGGAATGAGGTGAGAATTGTTTATTTAAAATATTGCTATTCAATACTCTATCAAATATAGCTAGTATGTATCAATTATTTTACACAAAGTTATGATCACATTAAGCTACTTGTTTTAAACGATGAAAATAGGGTTTATTGTAATGTTCTTACCTTCGATTAAACAAAAATCCAATCTCATTCTGAAGACAGGACAAGTAGCACTTGCAATTCAACCCATACTTTTTTGGTTCAAACGTATTCACAGGTTCCAATTGATCTTTAAAGAAATAATATTATATAAGAGAGATATCAATGTCTAAATATAAAGTTTTTTCTATATACTTTTCTGTAACTTTAAGTAATTAACATTTTAACCATACTTATAAACCATCGTCATTTCTTCTACTTGGTTCTAGTGAGGCACATGATATTTTACTCACATAAAGAGTCTTTAATGATAAACATTACTTAAGTTGAATAGTTTTACATTGTGTTCGTGATCACTTTATAACTCAAATGTATATATTAGATACTCGATATCAACAAGTAGCCGTCTCAGTATACATTACCTGAGAAAGTTTTTGTTTGTAAAACGCGTTATTTTTAATGATTGAAACTGGAAACGGTCGTAAATCTAGTATCATTTCCTATACTCTTGCGACTTTTGATTTATTACAGAAATCACTTCTGGCTTTCTATTAGAGTTTTTTGCTGATTTAAGTTAAAAACAGAAAGACTGATTTATTCCACTCCTCTTTTAGTAAAGAGAGTGGAGTAGATGTTGGAGTATATTCCTGGGATGTCTAATTTATTGAAGAAAACCTCTTCTCGCTGTCTGTTATAGTTTTCCCTCTGTATCAATCAACGTTAAAACCAGAGCCTACTATTGTCATTTCCACTTTCGGTAAAAATATTAGAATGTAGATGGGATATATTTTTAAGACTTAAAAAAGATAATAGCGTCTCATTATCTATTACGGTTTATAGTCTATGGTGATCAAAGTTAAAACTTGAAGCGGTTGATTTGTGCCACTTACAGTCTCAACAGATGACACTATGGAACACGTTTTAAAAAAAATTATTGTCCTTCGGTTGGTATTGTTGATTTCTTAGTTATTCATTGAACATTTTAAAAAATGTGCATAATTCTCATGAAATTTTACTTTTGTAAGTTTAATATCGATTTCTTTACAAAAACAAATAACGCTATGAAATGTATCAGATATTGCATTTAAATTAATTAAAGGAGTTTGGTAGTAAGATCCTCAACATCCATATTATCGAAAGAGTAAACTACTTAAATACGTAACTTGAGCACGAAGATGTGTACCTGTGCACACCTTAGAAATGTTTCCTTTTTCTACATTTTCTTTCATGCATATCGTCTTTTTCACGAATTAGCTTTCAGATGTAGTCCCTACATCATGTTCTCGTTATGTTTACCTACACAACTGTGTTCGAAAGTTATATTGTGAAAGCTCTCACTGTGCTCCCCTGAATATGCATCCGTATTTTCCTTATAACTGCCCAGATGAGAGACAAGAACATGTAACTTAAGTGAACCCTACAACCCATTTTGCGATACTTCGTCACCATGTTATTTATAACCTGAAGATATTTTTCAGCTTTGTTATTTCGTAGGAAATATTAAATGACTGCCACATAGCTGTTCCAAGGTTGGATTTTGACCTGTTCAGCAGCGTGGAGAACTCACTAGACTGGATCATGCATGATCACTTGCGTTCGTATAAATACTCCAGCCTCAACCTTAGCAAGAGATAGCTGCGGAAACATGTCTTGTAAAAACTTCAATGCTTCAGAATCCATATCAAAAGCTTTCACAAATTACTTGATAATGCCAATTTTAATATGTAGAAATGGTAACAATACGATTTTAGGGTCTACAAGTTGCTCGTATGTGTCCTCACATTGTATTCCTCCCGTTATGTATAGTACTTCCGATAGTAGGTCTCTATGTCCCTACTGTCTCATAAACAAAGATAACACGTGAATTTGGTGAAACCTACCTAGAAACCCATGAGTAAGGTATTTTTTTGAAGTCCTCTATTACTTGCCACCTATATTTTGTATACTCTAAATTGTTCAGTAGGGTCATCAAGTTGTCTTCCTTCATACAGACGGAATGAGTTACAGGAAGAGACAGGTGCTTATTCCCATTGCGCAGAAGCACAGTCTTGAGACTTCTAGACGTGTTGTCTATAAACAAACACCACTCTTTCAGAACGCAAGGTACCTGTAGCTAATGGTAAAAGTGAGAGGGAATGCGGGTTGACGCCATCCCTCCACTTTACAAACAAATCCACTTTTACTTCAGATCCACTTTTACCCCTGTCCGCAACACATTAAACAAACAACTTAAATCTTTGCAGAATCACAATCCATCTTTCATGTACTATAATTTGGAAAACTGTTCGTGCCGTCTCCTTGACCTGTTACGTTTACTGATTTACCTACCACATTCCACTGTTTTAGCCACCTTCTTTACTCAGGCTTAGATCTTGAATAAGATCATTGAAATCTGATTGGTTAGCATAGTACGGTTGTCTTTTAGACGTATCTTCAAAGTTCATATCTGCAATGCTTACTAAGAAATTCATGGTGTCAGTGGCGGACTTACCCTGGACCGAGGGGGCCTAGGTCCTCTCAGTTTTTTGTGTGACGAAAAAATTCAAGTATAATTTATATATTTTGAAAATTTATAGTAAACTTATGATATACCTATCATAGTCTTGGTTCTGGTTGTGGCCCTCAGATTTTACCTTCTAGATCCGTCACTGCTTGCTGTGACACAGTTCTAGTATATCAGAGTATTCTAGGGTTATAAATAAACAGAGTGACCGAAAAGTAGGTATACACCCCTGCATTGAAGAAGTATAACATTCTAGTTCATTGGTTTATTTGCTTCGGCTGTTTCTATTTAAGGTATAAGTAATATGACATTACAAACAAATAATAAAGGAAGCTAATCGTTAACAATTAATCGTTAACAATAACAAGTGATATAGAATTTAGTGAGGTAATCACTACGGTACTCTATACCTACTTTTGGGCCACCCTATATATACGCAAACTTATAATCCTTACAAATAGGCTTAAAACACTGTGCCCGATATGACACACGTTGCTACTATTGCGAATCTCTCACTGTTGGCTGGCTCTTCAATCAAATTTAACTGCAACGTAAGTAACAAACATTTTAAGATGCACATATAATTTCATTACTATAGAACACATTAAATATGTTCGATGCTAATAATTGCATATGCAAAGGTTCATGGATAAAATACACCTTTTCGAGTTACTTTTAACGAACCAATACAGGAAACCACTTATTATAAGACAAGGACAAAGTGAATGTTGCATAGTGTGATTAAGAGGAAATATGGTTCTTATTCTTAGAACACTGATTCGGTTTCAAAAGACGACATCTTCTATCTCTTATTGTTTCTGGGCTATGAAGATCAGTCAGAAGTTCCAGATTCGTAATATCACTCAGCTATTGATAGTGAATTGAGGATATTGATGAACTCTTGCTACTCTAAATAGAATGAAGTATACTGATTTTATATTGCATTACATTTTAAATGTAAAGATATCAAGTTAAAAGACTCAACTTGTACCACTTTCAGTTAGAGTATAGAATCTGAAAGCGCACTCGAACCCTAACGTTCGACCGTCTACATCCTGACAAGCGGAGTGTTTGTCAAATATAGCGTGGGAATAAGTAAAAACATATTAATATGGACACACACACTCGCACACCCACCCACACACACGTCGGTCCCTTGTTAAATGTTGCACAACGTAAGGGTCGTCTTCTTTTGTAGTTGATCGTGGTTATTCACCACATATCATTCGCACAACATTTACTGTGGGTTGGGCGGCTTCCCATGCACGTAAAGAGTGTGGTGGGTATCGCTCAACTTTTAGGAGGTACTTGTCATATGAAGCCTTTCTTTCATTTGTCGATGACACCTCCTCATTTAAGTTATTCAAATATCATCTCCGGTAAGTAGTAAGAGCATTATCAGTACATTGCATCTTAACTGTGCTGTAACTGACACACAGTCTCGTCTGTTTCATTTTAGTGGTTAGTATTGGAAGGAGACCTATTCGTCGCTATGGTAACACTTACGTCATGCCAACCAACCTATTCCTCCAGTAACGTAGCGAAGGGGAGTAGTGTCCGGGGCTTTGGACCCCCCTTTCGTAACCAGAAATGAAAAACATTAAGGAAGGACGAACCAAAACGAAACGAGAAGAAGGAGAATTAGCTAATAAAAAGTTATAGCAAGCTTTTGGTTACTCTTTCTTGTGAAGAGATTTGTATTACTTGTAGTACATGGTGACGAATGTGCGGGATATCCTGGAAAAGTCAGGGAATTTGAAATTTTTAGAAAAGTTACGGTATTCTCAGAATCTCTGCTACTAGTCATGGAAATTTCAAGCTTTCGAAGAAAGTGCCGTTCTGTAACAGTTTGGATGTTTTTCATCATAATTTTTCGCCATCGTCTCTGCAGTATCGAACATGTTATTTCAGAAATCAAATTTGTACTTCTCATTTATCTTGTCATTTCGAACAGACAGTAGTTGACAGACAGAATTTCTGTTAATATTTGATTCAACAGAGAAGGGAACGCAGATATTGTAAAATATTCTACAAGGCATTATTGTATATATACACTTTTATAATTGTGAATATCTAGTTTTTTATAACATTCAATATATACTTTTTATAATAGTTGAGGTCATTGTGAAATGAAAATTGTTACATTTGAATGAACAGAGGAAGGAACGTAGTTTTTGTAAAATCTTTTTCAATACTTTTTTATATTGTTTTACTCGAGATTTCTTCTTAGTTTGTTGTTAAAATATTTACTAACATATCATCATTTTATTGTCCTAACAAACCAATACATGTTGCCAGCAAAATAGTTTAGATTGATCGAGCTCCTGGGCCTTCCGTATTTCATGTTGTGTCCCTGCCCCCAATTACAAAATCCCTGCTAAGCGAACCAATATATTTTCCAGTAAAATACTTCAGAATGATCGAGCCCCGGGTGTGATGAGCACAATATTTTATATCACGGACCCCCCTTTCCGATATCCTGGCTACGTACCTGCTTTCACCTTGTGTACGTATGAGAGACTTCTAGAAATTTTCCGCAAAGACTGTCATTCATTTCTGCCGACTACGCGATATTTTATATTACTTTATCTATCCCATGCTTAAGTTTTCTACACCAATTTATATATATATATATATATATATATATATATATATATATATATATATATATATATATATATATATATATATATATATATATATATATATATGACGATTATGTAATATTCTCAAAATATTGTTTAGTTGTAAGCAAGAAACCTAAAATTATATCTAGAAAACGGAATTTTCTGTTTATGAGTGTGATACGAACTACACTAGAATGTGTAAATGTGTCTGAATATGATACAAATAATTTGAAGCTATGTTATAATACATTTGTAAAATTTGTAACTGCAATTTAAAATACCTTGATAATAAAAACAATTCGAATCTGTGTTATAATACATTTTTAAAATTTTTAACTGCAATTTAAAATACCTTGAATATTTATTATGCATTGCTTCCCTGCATCATTGCACAAAACCTGTGGTCCTGTAATGTAAAAGAAATATATGTAAATTATTTATATCACTAGACCAATTAACATTTTTATTTCAGTGGTTAATTGTCTCAATCTCGAATCTAATCCCTTTATTTTGCAACTATGACTCTAGTTACAGAGGAATGTTATGAATAATTTTCAATATTAAAACTTTCATAATCCATTTTTACTTACATTCAAAGCATACACCGAAATCAATTAAATGAGACACTAGATGCATTTTCTCACCAACATTATTTCTGCTCTTAGGTTTCCGAATGTGCTCCTCAACAAGAAGGCATAAGACTCCTACCTGACACCTAATAACAATAATTTTATAATGCGTTATCGCTAAAAATGATAGTCAGTATAAACAACGAAATGAAAATGAGATCAAACCTTTCAGTTTTACGTCCAACGATTGTTTTGCCTAGGCTAAAGGAGACGGTGATTATGAGAAATGAATAAAATGATGGAATGAAGAAAGTGGGAGCAAACCAGAGAACTCCGAGAAAATCCACATACATGGTGTTTGTCCACCACGAAGTTCACTTGGTGCGAGGTGGGATTGAACCAAGGATCCCATGCACCAGAAGTGAACGCTCTATCACTGGGCCATCGATGCCCCGGAGTGAGTATAATTTCCGGTTTGAACTCTACCATATTTTAACACATAGCGAGGATAGTATTCGTAGGCTATAATCTGCAGGATATAAAAATTGCTAATGAAAAAATTGCTGCCTTCTGTGAAAGTGTGGGCTCTCCCCCCTTGTATACTATACAATAAATCATGGAATGTTCTATTCCATAGAAGCTGGAGAGGAATGCATTCTTGGTAGTACTCATCTCTTAATCGGAAAGAATCTTCGTATACTTCTCAAAAGATTTGGGATAACGTAGATTCACCTTTGAGATCGCATAGGTGCTTCTGCAGCCATGTAGATTTTCACACAGCAAAATCTAACATTAATTTTGAAACTATACAAGAAATCTGAAATGTAGTCCCACCACGTAGAGTACAAATTCAACAAAATTAACGGTTTTCATTAAAGTTAACATAATTCCTTATGAAAAATAGTTTTACTTAAAAATTCTCACAAGTTTAATATAATAAATTCAAGAATAATACATATTTGCATCAAACAGTAATTTACAGCAATATATCATTGTAAAAATATGTAAATAAGTTTCAGAGATATATCGTATAGTATGTAGTATTTAGAAACAATGGATAACAATATGTAAAATTTCTCTGAACAGTTGATATATTATTTTTATTATTGTATTGTTCGCTTATTTCTCTTGCACTAGAGAAGAAACACCTCGTCCAGTTCCCTTCCAGGTGGCAACGTACCAAGTACTGACGAAACGTTGCCACGTTGGAACGCAATGGATATACGTTGGAATAAGAAGGATGCTGAACGAACATCTCCAGAAACGATAGATATTTACATCTATTTAATTTTTTATTTAATTAACCCTTAGATTCACTTGGCATTTTTCCTACGTAATTACACTTGGTGGGTCAAAATGACCCGGTGCTCTTTTTGATGTTTAATCTTTAGGAAATTGGAGATTTTGCTTCGGAAATGATGTTTGCTATATCCCTAGTTTCTCACATGGTTCTTATGTGCTTGAAGTTTGTACAAGGGCTTATGTGTACAAGAACTTATTTGTACAAGGGCATATGTGTATCTGTTCACAGGTTTACTATTGTAATCAAAGAAGTTGGAATTTTTATTCAGAATTTGTTTGCGTCATCGCTATTTTCTCACACGGTCGTAATGTGCTTGAAGGTTGTACAAGGGATTATGTGTACAAGGAAATGTCTACTTGTTCATAGGCATGCTATTGTAGTAAAAATACACTATTGATTGCAATTCGGAATAATATTTCATTATTCATATCGTAACATGTTGTACAAAAGTGAATTTTAATGCTATTAGAAATTATTAGCAACAAGTAATAACGTACTTTCACTAGAGAAGTACTCTACATTTTCACCCTACACACATTCTTCACAGAAAGACACAGTATGAACTGTGCAGATGAATCTTTGACATTTATAGCAGACAGTAGACGTTTTCTTATCCGCTGACGTAGGACAAACTGAGCATCGCTTCCTTTTCCTTGAAAATTCCGGCACGGTCTTCTTGTGGTCCTCGTGTTATACCACATCTTCTCAAAGCATCCACTACACTCCTCTTCAAGTCAGGAATCAGCACACGCCTTTCCATCTGAGGTTTCAACATGTCATGCACAAGCTCTTTCAGGAATTTTCTGCGGCGGTCAGTAGCATTTCCTTCGTAGTCAGGATTGCAAGCTATGTACGTTATATATGCGTTATTTCCTCCTACATCTAGCATGTTGAAAAACAAGGTCATAGGCCACCGCCTGGTTTGCCTCTTTGTTGTGTATGTGCGTACCAATTTATCCATAGTATCGACACCACCCTTGGTTTTGTTATAAAATGTTATTATTTCTGGCTTTTTTTGGCACTTTCAGAATCTATTGAAGCATCTACATGCATAGAAGATAATAAAATAACAGCTTTATTTTTCTTCGTTACAAAACTGACCATTGTCGCTTGTGGAATGAAAACAAATTCAGACGAATAAATTTGTCGATTTTTAGCTGGTAGCATAATTGTAGGCACTTCCCTCCTGTGTTTCCTAATTGTTCCAACTAAAGTAATCTTATTACGTAACAACTCTTTAGCAAGAGATAAACTTGTGAAATAATTGTCTGTTGTAATATTTCTCCCTGGAAAGTTCTTCAAAGATTCAGATAGCTTTAGAGCAACATATTGTGATAGGTTAGTTTGTACTTGCTGCCCAGGTTTGCGACCTGTGTACACCATTCCAATGTATGCATAACCAGATTTAGCAGAACACATCCAAAATATTTTGATTCCGTATTTCCCTGGCTTTTGGGGCATATACTGAATAAAACTACATCGACCTCTGTATGGCAGCAACTGTTCATCAATGGTTAGATAAATGTCTGGAATCATAGCTTCGGAGCAATTCTTCATGAACATATCCCATACGAAACTTATGGCAGCAAGGCGGTCAGTTTTTAGCCTAGTATCCCGTGTACGCTTGTCATCAAATCTCATTACTCGCAGTATATTCAAGAATCTGTTTACCGACATGGTAGCTCGATAAAGTGGATTTGCATACATGTCAAGAAACAATTCTTTTACCGGTACATCCCAATTTCTTTCTAGGCCAGCAAGAAGAAGTAATCCAAGAAAAGCAGTAAGTTCCACCATATCAACTTCTTTCCACGTAGTTCTTTTTTCTCGAGCAACGCGTTTGCCTTCTAGATTTGTACACAGTCTAATTTCTTCCAACAAGTCTGGTGAAAAGAACATATCAAACGCAGCTTTAGGTGAAGTGAGATGAATGTTTTTGACAGGTCCAGGATTATGTCTTACAACATTATGTACAAGGGTTTGACTTGAAGTACGGGGATTCGTGTTCCAAATAGTACCGTCTTTAGAAATATATCGACTGTTTATATCATGACTACAAGAGGGAATGGGCACATCGTTAGTAGTTTCACTTTCACTGTCGTCGGTAGATTCACTTTCATCATAGGAATCCTCTTCATTACTCACGGGAATAACAGTTGCTCTTTCTGCCTGTAGCTGTCCAGTATCTTCCGTTTCACTATCGTCATCCTCACTTGCATCTAACAGAAGTTCATCTCTTATAGCCTCATCTGAAAGTCCGCTCATTTTCGCAGTCTAAATTTCACCTCACAAATAGACGCTCTAATACACAAGCTGACAACAATTTTCAATAAATCAAATTTACAGGAAAATATTTTCTTCTTCTTTTTCTTATTTTTCTTCTTCTTCTTTTTCTTATTTTTCTTCTTCTTCTTCTTCGTATCTTCGTTTCCGCATTTTTGACCTTATGTTGTTTTAGAGAATACAAGCGTTCGAAAGTGAAATATATTACTGAAAATAAAGCAAACTAAATTACGGGTCAATTTGACCCACCAAATGTAATTACGGAGCAAAGAGAGAAATCAGTTTTCCCCCACTCCATATTTGGTGATACTCAAAAACTAAATATCAGGTATAGTAGACAATAGATGAATTTGAGATGTCACAAAGACTGGTTTTATAAAAACATCATTGACTCGTTTAGAAAAATAAAAGAAGCAGGTACCGGGTCAATTTGACCCACCAAGTGTATATAAAGGTTAATATTATTATTAAATTTTATTATTAAATAATGAGGTTTTATTTAATAAAGTACAGGTAACTTTTCATCGATTGATATTAAATTTCAAGTGTACTCGAATTGTGAATTTTCCTACACTCCCTCAATAGGAAACACATTGCCCCCTTCTTGAAAATCTCTGAAATTTAAGGAATATTCAAGAGTCATTGTGTATTGTATAAAGTGTGAGAGCACCCAAAGGTCGAAAGTTCATGTAGTAAACTCTATGTTGAAAAATGAAGGGTTCGGTGCAATAAGGAGCTAACCCTCATTTCTGTCAAAGTTGTGATAAACCGTGCAGTATGTGAGACATGAAGTATGTGTTTTGTTCATTTAACAGTGGGTGATGCGGGTGTTGCGTCACCGTCGCGCGTAATCATGTGGAATCTTTCTTCAAAAGAAATTTTCAAGTGGACAATTGCGTGCAACAAAGTGTCAAGTGACAAGAAATTAGGGCTATCGGAGAAAGTCTGCAGAGCAACTCCGCACTTATGAGTGACTCTGATGAAGAAGGTTAGTTTCTACTCGCTGGCAGCAGCTTTGATGACAAAGATTATGTTTGGAGTGTCTAACAGCGATAGCAATAACTACCAGTTTTTATTTCTGGTAGTTTGTTAAAATGCTTGTTAACGCCTTATTGCCTCAGGCTTGGGCTTAGGTGAAACGGACTGCACCTGTATAAATTCTAACGTGCATGTTAATACCCAAATTAATTCACTGTTCATTCTTCAGGACTCATGTAATGATGAACTTTTTTGAATGACAACGGCTGCTAACATAATGAATATGTGTTAGCACCATGTTGCTGAAGTCATTAGCCAAGGAGGAAGTGATATTACGTATGTAGATTTTCTTTAATAATGACAAATTCTGATTAACGAGTAAATAGCGTTAAGAGCGGTACGGTATACGTTACTGAATGAGAAAGGTAATGGAGAAATCAGTAAGGTTAAATAATTAGAATTGTACTAAATTTAGTGATTTAGAAAATTAAAAAGAATATACACTTAATTTAGTGATAAATGAAACGTCCGCACCCCCATATTAGCAGTGAGATTGAGGCGTAATATAAGTTTAAAAAATCAGTAGCTTCTATAGGACTATAATCCAAAGAATGTTCTGATGAGTTATTTTGTAATTTCTATGTTCCTGTTGAAAGGAAGTTAGTGTGCATTTTTAAAAGAAATTTTCATACTCTTATTCTTTTCAGGATAACCTTCACATCTCACGAACGACAGAGGGATTTCCTGTGAAACATCCACCACCGAGGAAAAGCTGATGTGATCGAGGTAATTAGCAGAGTGACGCGTAACAGAATATATAAAGAAAATCATTATATCTTCAGTCATTCGAAGGATCTTGTACCAGCCAGGAAAGCAGTTGAACCACGTACATGTCCAAACAATGCTGGAACAAAGTTATGGGAATCAAAGAGTTTATTTTTCACTCATTCCGGGACGTGGCTCCCTATCCAACGCAGAACATATATTTCATGCAGAATATGAGAATTCAGAAAACAGAACGTTTCTACACAAAGGAGAAAACTTAAGAGATCATTCACGTTTTTCTATGATTTGAACATTAATGGTGTGGATATTACTGTATGCAGAAGGATTTTCTTGCAGTTCATGACCTTCACCATAGCAGAAAACGAGTACAGCTACTTCAGGAACAGATTAACGGTACGAGGGCCAAAGCCATAAGCGATGAAAGGGTTAGGCATCACAACCGCACAAATGCTTTTAGAGAAGAAGTTTGAAATCTGCAAGGGACGTCTATACCGAAATGTGTCAATCACTAAATCTGTAGTAAAAACGCGAACAAGCAGTACCTGGACAGTAATCTGACAATAAATTTTCAGAATGAGAGAAAATATGCTCCATGGTGTGCATCTCAGCAAGTGACGTCCATTAGTTCTAACAGATTCTGAAGGATTTTTGGGAGTAATTTTGTATAAGTCAGACACCTTTTCCTTAAATTACCTAAGTCACACACGTTCTCCTTTTACGACTCGAATAACATAAAGTTGGATCATGTTAAATCTTTACATCACGGAAATAAAGTCAAACATTTAGAGACCAGACGAACGCTAAATCTTGCTAGGGCAGAAGCCACTAAGGAAATCTAACTTATTTCTCATGACTTACTTCTTAAAATCCAACTAAATATCGTGTCATCTGCATTGATTTACAAAACACCTTCCCAACTCCAAAATTAACGGATTGTGCTGCTTTCTACATAAAAAACTCTGGAATTATAATTTCTCTGTTCATGAATGTCTCTCAGACATTCGCTTCATGTTTACGTGGAGTGAAAATTCAACGAAACGCGGTTCCTGTGAAATTTCCAGTTGCATATTGAAATAGGTTATGAGAAATAATGTGCACAGTGAAGAACTTGATATTATTAGTTGGCCAAATGTCTAAGAGAAAATAAAAATGGAACTTGATTGCCTTTTATGATGCCCTGGTTCTGTGTGGACAACTTAAGAAAGTTATTAATCATTTGCCAGTCGTCGGCCATCTGCAACTGCCATTAGATCGTAAATTTTGGCCGCATATAGCTGTACGCACTTAAGCATCGCCTCATCGTATATCATAAAGATGAATGGGTAGATGTAATCAGCAGTCCAATCGAAAGAAGAAATTATATGTAACACGCATGTAACAAATCGACTTCAAGGAAATCACACCATTTGTATCATCAGTTACCAAAAAGAAACTATAGTCACAGCTACTACACACACAACTACAGTCAAACCACAACGAGCCTCTAAAGTTTTCAGAGGTAGCCTTCTTTATGATGGAATTAGCTACTTCTCATGTTTCACTTGGGAGTTATTCATACCAGAAGACAGCATCTGTATCGACTATGTTCAACCTAAAAAAAATAGGCGCCGACTGCCAGAAGTGAATCAAAGTGATTTTTCATGCAAGTACCAGGAAGAAAATCAAATCCATGTCCGGAAGAACTCTGATCTATTGTTCCTGTTGGAATGGGTTCCCGAATATAACACATTCTCTTTATCGTAGCCATGTTCCAATGAAAGTACCTGGAGAGGAGAGTGCATATATGTTGGATGGGCTTTATGACTGGTGGATAAGAATGTCCAACCTTGATTGAATTCAGAACAATTTTTGATCTGCTTGAATATGCCGTTATCTGGTATTAGTGCTGAGAATATTGTAACGGATACTACATATGCATTAAGCGTGTAAACTATTTTGTTATCCTTACATACTTAAGTTTTATTTTTTATTATTATGCGTGTTTTGTTTATGAACCAGTCAATAAGGGATGATTTAGGGTCGAATAAGGAAAAAATTGTGGAAAGCTGGAACAAATTTTATTTTCTTTATATAAGTGTCGTAACAACATACTAATTTGCACCACTCAACCACCCCGGATTTTGTAAAAATGGAGTCAAAAATTATTTATTTGTAAAATCTCGCATGGAAAGCATTTTAGAGCAAAAATGTTATTACAAAAATAATTTACATTAAATTCTAAACAACAAATGTTTTCTTCATTTCTTCTCTAGAATACGCCATTTAGATGCTATAGGCGTCGGTTAATCATTTCTGTTAGTTGTTATTCTACAGAATTAGCATTCAACATTCTATTGCAATATGGAGCTTACTAACGATGAGTAATATTGAACTACAAAAGGACAAATTTTTACGCACTTTGCATTCAAATTGTACACAGTTGTATGTGCATACATAAACTAGGAACTTCAGTGATGCTTACGAATGAACTGTGTGGCATTACAAAAATAATTCCGATTTATGGATTTCTTCAAAATTTTAAATGTCCCGAAAATAACTTTTTGAGAGTTATCTCCTTATTGCACCGATCCATTCAATTATAATCATGTAAGAAACAAAGAAAAATTTCACAAATCAGTAGAAATAAGACTCCCGAGGTAACGAATATTTAAAACGTCATGGGAGTTTACCACAGCAAAGAAATGTTAAGACATTATAAGAAGGACCACCACGAAACTGAATAAGCATTGGGCATGTATCAAAATTCGTACAATTAAGTTAAAAAGTCCAAAGTATGAATTTAAGAGCAAGTAGTTATCAAGTGATTAGAGTATGATAACGTAAGAGATATATTACAGGTGTATAAATCAAGAAATATCTACTTAAAATGTGATCTGAACCGCTATAGTGCTTTCCCTTGAACCTCATATATACCATATTGAAGACCACGTGCTTACCCTTACACAAAAGATGACTGCTACGAATTTTGGCTTGGGCGTACGTTATAACATTGACTTATACCCATATTGAAACAACATATCTTTTATTGAGATGCTCATAAGATTATTATATCCTCAGATGTTTATGCAAGTTACTACAACATATTTTTGGCTTTTAACTCAATTATACACTACATTTTTATTACTTTTGCTACCACAGATAAAATTATACGTTTTTAAGACTTACATTTATCGAATCACTTAACGCGGCAATTCGTATTTGGCAATATCTGATGTGATATTTTACAGTACATCCTTTTGAAATAGGTCTACGAGACTTAAACGAAGCTCAATGGAATTATTTAGTATATTCGAATTATGGAACTAAAGTATGTGATACATTCAAGAAGAAAATAGTACACATTATTAGCAGAAAAACTTTCTGTAACTATACAAAAGTTCAGTTTTCATCAGATCACAATTGTGAAAAAGACCCAAGTTAGCAGTACTGTTGCGTGTATGACAGTATTGTCTGATTGGACAAAATAGGCGGGAAATAGTCACGTGATTTAAGTTATTGAACTGATTTTTGTCTTGGAACAAGTGGATTTAGTGTTAATGATCTTGTTCACGTGATATGATGTCATAGGAACAAGAACTTCCCAATGTTTTTATGTTGATCAATGGGTCCTTATATGTACCTCTGGGGGATGCTGCAAAGTTCCCTTAGATGAACGAAAAACACTAGAATGTACATTTATGGGATTTCTGCTATTATTGGTTTTCTGTGATAAGTGTTTTGAATTATAGAGGGGTAGGACACTCTGTTTCATGACTATTAGTGACAAGGAATGTGCCCCTATAATGTTCCTAGTTCGTTCTCTTGGATGGGTAAAAAATTGCCTAACACTAAAAGTTCTTATTTTGGTGTTATTTTTTCCCAATCATTGCTTCTTGGTCGTGTAATGGAGAAGTTCTCTCTCTTTTATATCTAATAAGGACAAGCTATGTATCCTTATAGTTCCTCTGAATTAGTCTATGGTTGGCCACTTTTCTACTCCTCACATATTTAGATGGGCGTTTCTGATAACATCCTTTCGTATGGGTGCTTATGTATTTATGTAGGAGTAACTTTATCACTTTCATGGCTACTAAGGATAAGTTACAAACTCTTATTGATTCTCTCTATGGCTTTATGACGGGCCAACCTTGTACCTTTCCAGTTTAAGATGGACGTTTGTGAGCATATGCTTTAGTATGAGTGCTTATGATTAAAAACAGAGTACCTCACTCTTTCTTTAGTATTAATTAGCAGTTACTTGCTTTTGTGGTTTCTCTGAATGGGTTTCAGGATGTCAATATTGTACCCTCATGTTTTGGGTAAGCTCTTGTAGTCCTATGCTTATATATGATTGCTTATGGTCTTACATCGCTTTCTTTCATGAGTATAAATGATTGCTTATGAACCAATGAAGTTCTTCTTAATGGGCGTAAGTGTGCCAACCTTGTATCCCTCAAGTTATATGGGTTCTCATGAGCCTATATATGATATCTTACTCTCTTCCATAATTATTAAAAGGAAGAAATTTCATGGCTAATTATTCTGATTGGTTGTTGTAATCACATGGCATATGCCGCATGACACATAGGCAAAATACTGTCCTTTTTTTCTAGATGACAGAAAATGCTTATTCAAGCTTTTAAGTCGTTTTGTTCCTTTCATCTAAACGGGGATTTTATATGTTGGAAACGAGAAATGATGCTCTTTTGTTCAAACTTGTGTCGTAATTTTTAGTGAGAGTTATTGCAATTGGTGTACAAGATTTACCTTTAAAGAAAATAGCCTCATTCGGATGAAAATGATGTTCCATAATGGTCATTAGTTGTGTAGAGTTCTCTTCTTGAATTTGAATATGAGAACTATAGATTAGAACGTGAATAATACAAAGATGTAATTATCCTTAGAATTAAGTTATATATCTTGGAGTTTTGTTTCACCTCAAAATAGTGGTAGAGCGTTCACCTCTGGTGCTTGGGGTCCCGGGTTCGATCCCAGCCCCCGCCAAGTGAACTTTGTGGTGGACAAACACCGTGCTCGTGGGTTTTCTCGGGGTTCTCCCGTTTCCTCCCACTTTCTTCATTCCACCATTTCACTCATCTCTCATCATCACCGTCTCCTTTAGCCTAACCGGCATAACCGTGCGACGTAAAACTTAAAGATTTCATTTCATTTTTCACCTCAAAATATCAGCCAATCTCTTCATACATCAGCTTCACACCAATTAACTGAATTTTATTTATCGATGTACAAACGTATGATTCTTCACATTTATTACATGACATCACCTCTAATTTATTACTTTCGTTAAATATCATCTTTCAACCTTTCTGGCAAGTGATGTATTGTTCAATGACTGTGTACCTAATACCTTATAAGATGTATTACTAATACAAAATATTGTTACTATTCTTAAACGTAAAAATATAAACCTGTTTATTTTCTTAAACCTTAAAGGTTAAGTGGTTAACAGTTTCCTTTGTTTTCAGATTGCAAAAAATTAAAGCTGATTGTTTAAGTTTTCCGGTTAAATATTTAGCGTTTCTGGAAGAAAATAAACAGATAATTTGCTCATTGAAACGACTATATTTTAGAATTAATCTTGTAATTATTTAAAACACTTTTAAATAAAAACTGTTAAAGAATAAATTTTAAACAAAAATGTGCTTTGAACATTTCTTCCAAAATAAAGTTTGTATTGGGCAAGGATAAAATCAGAAACAATAAAATCAAATAATCCAAGAAAAATGTGAAAGAAAACGTTTTCAACAATAACAATTGCACAAACAGAACTTTTAGCAAAAAAATCCAACAAGAAATTATGAAAAGAATACTTAGGAAAACATTTGGAAAGAAAATTTTGTTAACAGCAATTTTATGGAAATAATGTCAAACAAAAAATCTGCTACGTATCGAATATAGAATTTTTGTAAAAATAATGTGTAAGTAAAAACTGTGTAAAAATAGTTTTCGAACAAAAGTAAACGAGGAGAAATTTTTAACGAATGTTCATGAAAACGAAGATTAACCGTTTAACGTTTCCCAGAAGTAAAATTTTCCGTTTCACTTTTTCAACAAACAGAAGACTTCTTCAGATATGGTCGTAATCAGTTACATGAGTAAGAAAGATAGAATTAATCACTACCTGGAACGAATGAGCATGAGTTCAATTTAAGAAAAGTGCCTGAACGTGAGTATGACCACTATTGGAGTTATTGAGTGACAATCCGATTTAGCAAAGTGGATCCAAGTGTGTGTAAAGCGTTATCCCAAAACAGACTAGTGGGCACCAATCCATTTGAAATAATTGAGCACAAACATGAGTGAGCGGAAGGTCTTTATAACGAAGTGAAAACAAACAGGAGATAGCACGAGCCCAATAGAGGTCAGTAAGCACCAACTGAATCGATAAAGTAAACCAGAGTAGATGTTAATACTCGCTAATTCGAAGGAAGAGAGTCCGTACGTACGTAAACTGAAACATATTGATAAAATGTCTTGAGTGCCATTATAAAAGAGAGCATGAACTTGAGTGAGTACGACATCAACATACTTTACTAAGCTGTAAGTGAACGCATATCAAATTTACATTAATGAACGCAAGTCTTAGTAAGAGAAGTAAGTCAAAGTACGAGTAGGCACGAGATCAATTAAAACATAACGATGGCAAGTCTAATTGAAACAATTGACCCTGAATGTGAGTAAGGTGGGACCCCAAAAGAGGCTATTGAGTCTGATTGCGTGAAAAAGGTCTAAACGGGAGTAAGAATTAAGTTGGGAAGTAGAAATTTAAAGCTTAGTGTGATCAGATAAAATTTATTTCTGATTCTGTTTTAAAATGGTAATTTCATTTCTGTAATATTTCCTAGCCACGCTGTGCACTTTTAAACCTTAATAAGTTTTATAAATCTTTTCTACCAAGAACTGTGTACGACTTTTATCTAGAAAAAAACGAACTTTGAAAAGAATACTAATAACAAAACTGTCTTTGTCTTTCTGCTTTCCCTCACCCAATACTGGGATAATTTCCAAGCATTTTAATGCCAATAGCATCATCCAAACTTGTGATAATTTGAGCTTTGGAAGGTTAGAGTTAAGTCGTGATCCTACATGTGAGGATTTTGTGTTATAAAAATTAAGCTTGTGGAGGAGTAGCATGTATATATCAAATTTTGTTTGCAAGTAGAAAATGCACATACACATGCTTCAAAACTGTACGAAATTTGTGGCGAAGGCTATATGAGCAAAATTTACTGTTATGATCGTTCAAAGCAGAAAAAAAAACAATCGTCTAATTTGAGGAAAGACCTGGGGACTAATTTATATTATGTAATAACGTTCACATTCAATAGCTACGATTTGTTTCTTAACAAAAAATGTCGTTTGCAGTCTAAAGAATTCAGTAGATTTTCCTGTCGTGTAATATTAGATTAAAACAATTGAACATTCATATCGTTGCTAATATTTCTTTTTTTATATTTATTAACAATTGTCAAGAAAAAGCACGTTTCTAAATGTGTTAAGACCTTTTGAAACACGCATTTAAAGACAGAAACGTCTTGGAAAACATAAAATGTGACGATGTTTCGGCCTATTTTAAGAACATTAAAGCAAATGCATATTCAATAAAATGATTGTAAAAATATTAGGTAAATCGTAAAACAGCACTATAAAGTAGCTAAAACGTAGAAGTGATGCTTATTGTTTTGTGATGCTTCTCATTATGAATAGGTCATGTTCAAACTGTGAGCAAACTCTATTATTATGAAGTAAGCATGTGCTTGTAGAAAACTAAGGGACCATAAGATTCCATAAATGAAAAATGGATGATGAATTGTTCTTAGCCCTTTCAGGCGCTCCTTATTACGGAATTTTCGATGATGAAAAACACTATGCTCCAGGCATCCTAATGAACTGATCTAATATCTGGACTTTTTCACTCCTCAAGTTGAAATCCACCTCAAAACGTCTGTGTTTCCAATCCATGGAAAGTATTGCAAACATTTGCTACTAGATCTTCTGTCTATTCAAAAAAGTGTGTTCCAGAAGTGCTTGACGCGCTTTGAAATATACATGATTATTACAGGAATCCATGTTAAGGAGATAAATCTTAATATTTTCTACCAATAATAAGTACTATTATATTCAGAAAGCTTGTTTTCTTTGTGCACAGACATCTTATATATAGAGTAGGAAAAAAATGAGTAAGAAAAACTTACCTTGATTTACTCCGATAAATCTATCGGTACAGTTACATAACTTCATTTTTTGTTCTGCTTTACATTGTGCAATACATGCTGAGAAGCTGTAGTATGGAAACGCCCACATTCCTTTGTTCTCATCAGGGAACTTACATTTTCTGGATTCTAATGGAAGAGCTCGTACATCTTCATCTGCAACTTCATCAAAGATTATCCTCTCAATATGACTCTCTGTTTGGAAAACGGGGACTAAACTTGCAGTACTTAAGGGATAAGAACTCTCTAACGGAATACCATATTCATTCATCAGGAGGATCTAAAAAGACAGATATCTTATAAAAATCGTGAAACTTAAAAAATGAGTATAAATTATAGATATGTTCCCTTTATGTAGGTAACTTCTAGCGTCCAGAAAGATACTGCTACTACTTTCACTTCTAGTACTACTACTAAATAATAAAAAAAACTTATATTTTATTATTATTATGATTATTATTATTATTATTACGTAAAGTTCTGCTTTTGCAGGTATGGGTAGAGCATAGGTAGATCAAATTACAGTCCGGAATCGTTTTCCACTACAGACGTTTATTACAAAACCCGCTATAAACCGCATATTACAAATATCATTTTAATACAGTTTATCTAATCATGTGGTAAGAGAGGTGACCCAAGGCCCCAGCAACCAAGTTTAAGATCTTCACAAAGCTTCGAGTAAGCTGAGTGAGAATCGAAGAAACATAGAATTCTGAGCAAACTAGAATCTTTGTGTTATTAATTTTCTCGACCTCCGCAGCAAGCTAAAGGAGGGATTGATTATTGGCGAGTTGCAGGTTGATGATTGACTCTGAAATCCTCTCGATTAGGATTTCAGGTGAAGTGTTGGCGTTCATCGTCACATTACCAGAGAAGTCGCTAGTGTGCGTCGTCTACCGCTATAGTCAGGGGTGTAGTCAAGGGGGGGCCCATCGAGGCCGGGCCCCCCCAAATTGTTTCCTGGCCCCCCAAATGACCAGCTTTTAAAACATCATAGTAAAATTATCTCGCTTCATTCATTTAAAAGTAACAAAGTTTATTGACAATTAATAATTATTAATAATAACTGGTCTACATCAATTTTGCTGACTGGAGGCTATCAACTGTTCTTTAATAATTCGAGTGTGCTAAATCCAAAAATGAAATCCGTTTTTCTCTATCACGTCAGGTATTCTCGCAAAATGAAATTTTATCTAATATTTCATGTATGCTTTAGAACCATTAATCGTAACGTAATTCTACAAGATGTCACAAGATGGCAGCACATTCACTGTTTCCTTTAATTTTATTTTTACGAGTTAATATCACGTTGAATTAAAATTGAAGAGGATATAACGTATGTAAAGCGTTGAAATAAAGAGTACTCGCAGGATGCTGCTGAATTTTTATGCAGGGTGACGAATTACGCGGCACTTTTTGCTTATGGAAAACATGGCGTGTTAATAGATTGCGAGAGGTGTGCTAGAATTTTGTAGAAATTTTGCAAACTGATCTGGTAATTTCTAGTATTGGTGCGCTGTATTGGAGTAGTGATATCTACAGGATTACAGCTATTGTAGTGTAGACTACACACATTCTGATCAAGTTGGCAGCTGTACCGAGTTTAAATAACATTACATCTATTCGTAGAAAGTGTAAGAACGATCCGGATATATTTTGCTATATTTCTGGTTCTTTCACAACCCCCAAACAACGAACAAATATTTCGGAATGTATACCAAAAGTGTATCATGCATATTCTGGAATTCAATTGGGCGACCAAGATAAACCATGGGCACCACATAAAGTATGCAGGACTTGTGTAGAAAATCTCAGACAATGGAGCAAGGGTCGAAGAACAAGCCTTAGTTTTGGAATACCAATGGTGCGGTGAGAGCAGCAAAATCATGTAAATGACTGCTACTTCTGTATAGTAAATGTATCTGGCATGAGCAGGAAATCTAAACATACTATTCAGTATTCTGATCTTTACTCTGCTAGAAGACCTGTTCCTCACAGTAATGAAATTCCCATCCCTACATGCAGCACGTTTGCAAGTTCCAGTGATGATGTCGATTGCCCTGTCAACACAATACAGAACGTAGTGACGAGGATTTTGTGGTGTCTGATGAATGCAATTCATGCAAACCCTTTACTCAATCAGAATTAAATGGTTTAATTCGCAACCTTGCTCTACCAAAAGCATCAGCAAAATTGCTGTGTTCAAGACTGAAATAAAGGAATATGTTGCACCAGGAAAACTATCGTATATCGGGACAAAGAGAAGAATATATTACAATATTTTCAAAAATATGAAGAACTTGTGTATTTTTCAGATATAAAAAGGCTAATTGAAGCTATGGAATGTGATTATGATGCGAATGAATGGAGGCTCTTTATTAACTCTTCGAAGAGGAGTTTAACCCTAGAAAGGCAAACTTCACTATCAACCCATTAAAGGTAAACATACGTAATATTTACGTACACACTAAATAATGATCTATAAATATACGATTCACATAGAAACTCTTATTGTTGGTTTGCTCAAGATTCCAAAATTGAAGTTTTATTGTTTAGATAGTATTACAGCACAACTATTACGGTATCCAGGGCCGTAATTTGTGGGGGCAGGGGTGATAACTGCAACCTAGGGAAGCTCCCCGCGGTTTGAGAGACCCCATTTTAAGGACAAAATTTTCTAAATTCATATACGGTACGAACATGAAATTATAAATGAAGGATCAAACAGGTTCGCTACATTACATAAACAAAACAGCCCTCAAACGGTAAATAAAACAAAAATGAGTCATGAGCCCATTTCAGTAAACAAATATTTACTATTAGGGGCCCTGGAAATAATATTTATTCGTATGGATTTGAGATTTGTCAATATTGTCCCCTTAATTAATTGGTCATGTATGGAACGGGCCCAGGGCGTAAGTAACGGCCCCGCAGATCTTGCCGTGTGGGAGGGCCCACAGGCTCCGGGGGCCCATAAAAGGTAAGAGAAAATGGAAAGAGAGGGGGCACAAGAATTAGAAAAACAACTTTTTCTAGGGGGCCCAAATATACATATTAATGCTTGCCCCCTGCTCCCCACAAAAAAATCTAAGTTACGGCGCTGCTATTATCCTAAATCTTTTAGAAGTACATAGAAAAAGGGCAAAATAAACATTATTAACACTTAAGAACAAACCTCTGAGAAAGTCTAGATATATCACTGATTATTTTTGTTACTAGGAAATATTGAATTCATATTGAATAGTTCTTTCACATTATATGTCAGATTGGTTCGCAAATCACACACAGTTATAACACATTTTGATCTGATGTTCACCACATACTGGCTTATTGCAGTTATAGCAGTGTTCCTTCTTGGGATCTTCCCACTTGAATCTGTCATTGGATTTGTGTTCCAGGGACCATTCTTTCCTAGCAAATCACTAACACCACTAATTTTCACTTGCCTTTCGTCAAATGGAAGTTCATTTGCCTTCTCATCTCTAAAATATACTGCCCTCTCTGTCTGATTTTATCCAGATTCCTATCCTGAATGCGTGGCGAGACTGCTATTTTCGTTTTTACTACATGTGGAAACTTTCCGCTTCTTTGGTTGGATTTGAGGTTTCACATTCAACAGTTCGAATTCCTGACACAAAATGTTGTTCAATATCATTTTCACTGGGATAGTAATCTGGATCTTTGTCGGAGTCATCTGCTTCTTCTTCTGATCTCACATCAAATTCAGCGTTATCTTCCTCCATTTCTAAATCTGAGGTTTCTCTAATATCCGTAAAATAGCTTCCTCGCTATTTATTGCACCACACTCGTCCATTTTTTTAGTAATAATTAAATATTTACGAATGACAATGATCCATTGATGGTAAACATACGTAAAAAATGCGTGCAAGAAAACTAACGTTAAAGGTAAACACACGCTAAACTTACGTGTAAGATTTTACGTTAAAAGGTAAACATACGCCAAATTTACGTATAAGGTTCTACACTCAATCGTTTATCACAGACAACATAACACCTACCGAAGTGATCAACGTCGGAACTTCAAGCCAACTAACCCGCGATAGCATATCTAGAGGTTTGTATCTCTACACACAGTTCCTGCTACGTCACATCAGTGTTTCCAAGTAGTATACGTAAAATTTACGTAGTTTACCTTTCTAGGGTTAAAGTGTGTATTCCTGCATAATAGCAATAAGTTGGCATCCATTCCTGTTGGTCATCTTTGCTTTATTTGTTTATGAGACAGCCGTGCAAGGAATGAACACTGGGTACGAAGATTGTGGCCTGCCAGAGTAGATTTTGAAGTGGGAGTGAAAATCATCCAGAATGAACCGCCTGTTGACCCTAAGAAAGTGTTACACTCTCCACTACACATAAAGCTGGGATTAATAAAACAGTATGTAAAATCTTCGAATCAGGATGGTGCTTGCTTCAAATACATTTGCTCGAAATTTCCTGCATTGACACAGGAGAAAATGAAAGCTGGTAATTTTGACGGCCCCCAGATAAGATTGCTAATGAAAGATAAAGAGTTCTTGCAAACCATGAACCCCACAGAAAGAGATGCATGGAATGCTTTTTGTGCCGTTGTTACAAACTTTCTTGGAAATTTTAAAGCGGACGACTACGAGGAACTTCTTGACAATTTGTTGGCCACATTTCAGAAGTTAGGAGTACATATGAATATGAAGCTTCACTTCCTACACAGCCAACTAGACTATTTTCCATCCAATCTTGGTGCCCTTAGTGAAGAACAGGGTGAACGATTTAACCAGGATATTAAAACCACGAAGAACCGGTACAAGGGAAGGTGGAACGAAAACATGATGGCGGACTATCGCTGGTGCTTGCAGCGTGACGTTCCGGACGCCACTTACCCCAGAAAATCAAAGAAACGAAGATTTTTACCTAAATAGGTAAGCACGCTGTGTTATTTGGTTGTGTGCATTTATCAGCTTGAAGTCGTAAATGAAATTAAAAAATGTATTGGATTTGCTTAACTTTCTATCAAGTCTAAATTCGTTATGACAAATAGGTTCGTAAAACTACTCCACACGTAATATTGTGGAACCATAAACATCAAATCGTATATATATATATATATATATATATATATATATATATATATATATATATATATATATATAGTATGATATGTGTAGATGGGTATCAGTAACTTTATCGTAACTTGTTCCGTATTTATATTTAATATTAAAGCAATAGTACAATATTTAATGTAAGTTTCTTACTAAGATATATGGAACAAATAAGAAATTCTGTCAGTGTAAGTATGATCAGATTGTGTAAAATTGTGACGTGATAGGCAAAAACTAACTACACCACTGGAATCAGCGACCTCGATTTTTAAAAAAACAAGTCAAATATCTCAGTCAGCAGAAAAACAGTTTTCATATGTAGACCAGTGTAATTTATGGTAAAATAGTATGGAGAAATATCGTTTTTCCATACCGATCGAAAAATAGTATAGTATCTCTTCCTTATACCGATCGAAAAATAGGATACTTTTTGTGACAGCAGATTACACAATTTACTGCGATTTATATTTGACAGTTTGAAGACAAACGTTTTAACAAGGTACTACAAATACAGCCATAAAACAAAGTACTAAACTGATTTATAAGTACAGTGTATTTTTATATGCTTTAACAAGTGTTTTAACCCTGCAATACGCGCGTGGATTTTTGTGACGTGGATAGTCGCGCGGGCTACCACTGTAGCCCATTTGTTTTTATTCTATTATGTTGCATAGCTTGGTTAATATTTCTGTCTTTCTTGTAGAGAATGTTTTCTATAAACTGTTTTAAGGGTTTTATACACAATTTGAGAAATATGTTTATTTTAAAAGCTATGTATATACAAAGAAGAAAGACCAACACCATTCATTTTTTTCAAAAGTGATACAGCAATAAGACTGTAAAAGTTATTTGTATTTATCAAGAAATTGACCAATCCGGCGCATTTTAAACTTTCCTTCATCTTAAACATATGTGTTAGAATTCTTTAAAAATTAAGTATAATTTTTCAAAAATTTTACAAATATTACAAATAAACGTATTATCAATAAAGCATATACCTTTTCAGCATAACAAGTTGCTGGTATCAAAGTTTGATTACGATTTTGCATAATTTTACATATGCTATTTACATTCATATATTTTTCTTTTTATGTTTCCGTATTAATGTCCTTCTAAGCATGTTCTGCACACAAGTGGTGAGTGGTCAATGCACACTTTCCTTCAAGCATTGACCACTCATGAAAAGCCCCAAAATGTCAATAAGGGCACGTACAATCTCGTCTTTAAATTTTGCATCACGGTTAAGTACAGATCTCAATCTAACACTGTCAATGTAAATATTTGTAAAGTCAACCTTAAGTCTCAAAACTTTTGCATCTAAAAGCACTTCTAGATATTCAAGCTCCGATAACGCAGACCTACCCCCATCTTTAGGTCCTGGAAAACAAAGCACAATATTATGAGCACGAACGCAAATATTACGAGTAGGAGTGACTTATTTCGATTCGATATTGTCTTTTACTACATACTAATTTACTTTAGAACTGTCTTTACTACTATTATCAACAGGCATCAGCGATTCCTGCCGCCCTGAATTCTCAGTAACATCTTCTGAATTTTCACTATTTCTGTGTCCGAAAAATGAATTTTGCGGTCTCAAAATATTAACTATTGCCATCTAGAAAACATGCCTCATCAGAATTGGCATTTTGCAAACTAATTGACCATCTGATCAACACTCAAACTATAATGAAAAAACTTTGACTCTTTGGAGCACCCGTAACATCAATAGTCGCGCGGGCTACAGATGTAGCCCATGAGACTTTCAAGCAGAATAACAATGAGCTCCTTTCGATTTTACGTTTGACCACAAACTAAACACGCAGAATGATAGTTGATAGAAAGGTACACAGACACCCTTTGAATTATGATCTCGCATTACTTTGCGGCAAGAAAAACAAAAAAGCTGGGCTACAATAGTAGCCCGCGCGCATATTGGAGGGTTAAAAGACATAGAGGATGGAAAATTTGGTGAGAAACAATGCTTTTATTCAATTTGGGTTTCATTCGCTCTCTCTTTTATTTCTACTCACGAGAAAACGGTCTTAAATGTAAACAACCGATTTGACTGGGGTCGGGATATGTGTTACGGGAGACCAAAGTAGGAGACACGCATTTTGGCGTTTGGGCCCATACGCATAAATTTCCGAAATACGGAGCAGCAAAGCGGCCCTACATTCCATAACTAGGAAGCGAATGACGTTACTGGTACAGAATGTTGGCTTGGGTTGGAATATGTTATAATATATCCAAAAGTATGGGACTTGTGTTTGTTGTTAAGTCCCACAAAAAGGAATGTCGAATGTACCGGGTCCGATATTGCTAGATTTTCAATAAGCCCATGAAGTTAGAAATACAAGCGAAAAACGCAAACATTCTTTCGCTCCGTTGACACCCTCGTGGTCAGCAGATCCCCCTCGACGGCTCGTGCCAGCTGAACATCTGTTGAGAATTGCATGGGTACCACATATGCCAACTTCATGGCCCTATTGAAAATCTAGCAATATCGGACCCAGTACATTCGACATTTCTTTTTGTGGGACCTAACAACAAACACAAGTCTCATACTTTTGGATATATTATAACATTCCAACCCAAGCCAACATTCTGTACCAGTAACGTCATTCGCTTCCTAGTTATAGCATGTAGGGCCACTTTGGGGCCCCGTATTTCGGAAATTTCTGCGTATGGGCCGAAAAGCCAAAATACATGTCTCCTACTTTGGTCTTCCGTAACACATATCCGGACCCCAGCCAAATCGGTTGTGTACAAGTAACGCCATTCGCTTCCTAGTTATAGCATGTAGGGCCACTTTGGGGCCCCGTATTTTGGAAATTTCATGTATGGGCCCAAATGCCAAAATACGTGTCTCCTACTTTGGTCTTCCGTAACACATATCTGGACCACAGCCAAATCGGTTGTGTACAAGTAACGTCATTCGCTTCCTAGTTATAGCATGTAGGGCCACTTTAAGGCCCCGTATTTCAGAAATTTCCGCGTATGGGCCCAAACGCCAAAATACGTGCCTCCTACCTTGATCTCCTGTAATACATATCCGGACCTCAGCCAAATCGGTTGTGTACAAGTAACGTCATTCGCTTCCTACTTATAGCATGTAGAGCCACTTTGGGGTCCCGAATTTCGGAAATTTCTGCGTATGGGCCCAAACGCCAAAATACGTGTCTGGTACTTTGGTCTCCCGTAACACATATCCGGACCCCAGCCAAATCGGTTGTTTACACTTAAGACCGTTTCCTCGTCAGTGTAATAAAATAATTATGTTTTTTTTAGTCACGAATAATAAATAAGTATATTTGTCAGGAAACCGTAAAGAAATTAAGTGAAATTTCAAAGAAAATCAATCTTGTGTAGATAGGTTCTGTATACAATGTCTTAAATTTAAATATAAAGGTAACCAAGAAACGTGTTGTTGCTTTTTCACCCACCGCCTTCGAATATCTATATGTCACCTAACCTGGAAGATGAAAAATAGTCCCCATCAGCATCGACGAACTTCTGAAAACGTTCTGGAAGGCCATGGAATCCATCGCGGTAGAACGTGGTGGGCCGTGAAACGAAGAAAGTATGAGGTGCATTTTGGACTTTTACTAGGGATTTGAAATGGCGTCCTCTAATGTGATTGTCCAAAGAATGGAACAGATGATAATCGGACGGTGCAATACGCTCGGAATATAGTGGTTGCAATATTGTTTCCCATCCAAGGCGAAAAATGGTGTCCTGAGTCATCCTAGCCACGTGGGGCTTAGCGTTGTCCCGTAAACGAGGACACATTTGCAATTCAGAAGTGATGGCTCCAGAGTTTTGAGTTTTTGTTGAGCACAGCTCAACTGCTGACATTACACAGATGCATTGATACTCTCACCAGCTGGTAGGAGTTCCCGATGCACGATGCACCAAACACACAGAAGGACCTTCTTCTGGTACAGTGCTGGTTTCGGTTGTTTTGAAATCGGTTCATGGGACACTAACCTATGATGACGACGCTGTGGAGCTTCGTATAGGACACACTTTTTATCACATGTTAACGCCCTGTCCAGAAATGGCTCCGAAACAGTAAATAAACACAGGCGACTGCCGCGTTGCCTTCTGACCCGGAGTCAAAATATGAGAGACCCATCGACCCAACTTGTAGTGCTTCACAAGTTGATGGATGTGCTGCCGAATGGTTTCTCCACACACTGAATTGTAGTCCCAGTTCCTCTTTGTACATGCGTTGGTCTTCTGGCACGTGGTGTTTTCGGGTGTTTCGTCATCGTCCTTAAACTTGTTAAACCATCGCTGCAATGTCTGCGTCATCACGACACACTCACCAAAGGCCTGGCATATCTTCTGTCGCGCTACAGTGGTGTTTGACCTCCATTTGAACTCGTTCAGCATACATGCTCCTATGGTGCTCTGTGGAAGTCCCATATTCCCTCTGTCTTTACGCAAGTTCACGGTGTGTCTGAATTGCCACAACCAAGTAGTATGTTGGATATACCTACAACAACAACTGACTTTCGCCTTATCTCCACTCGCATTCAACTCACGATGTGAGGTCCAATCGAACACAGACCTCCACGAAAAGGGACAGAACTTTCTTGGTTACCTTTATAGTTATGCACAAAAGTATAGCGTTTGGTCCCGGGCAGTAGTTCTGGATTAAGCATAATAAAAATTATCTTGAATATAATTTATGGATAATAATAATAATAATAATAATAATAATAATAATAATAATAATAATAATAATAATAATAATAATAATAATAATAATATAATTAAGAAGAAGAAGAAGCTAAAATAGTGTTTTTAGTTTTGCAGACTAGCAGCAATACATTTCTTGGCTTTGTACATTGTAGCTGGCCCCCCTTCAAAAACGACGGGCCCCGCCTACCCTGCTGGCTACACCCCTGGCTATAGTAATCCGTAGTAAGATTCACATGGCTAATGTTTGCCAGCATCTCGTTGTTTGCAAACAAAGCCATGTGGAATATTACACCCAACAGGTCATTTTGGAAAAAAAAAAATAAGACAAAAGTTTATCCTTCTGCAAAAGAGATACTGGGGAACATTATACTCTGGAACAGATAGAAAAAAAACACTGAAAAAATGAATTCATAAAGCACAGAAAATGTACATGTTGAGCACTAGAATAGCGGTATGTGAAAAATAATAAAGAGCTAAATCTTTTTCTCAGGCTGTTTTAATATTTTGAGAAAAGGATAATATACGTATACTAATTCGCTCATGCTAAGATGTTGATTAGATGGTGGATGTTGAGTAGATGGCAGGAATCATGTTATGAACAGCCTGACTTCTTGGATTACATGTTTATGGTGGAGTGTTCACGAAATATTGGCAGGAATGACACACTTACTGGTGAAACACAATCATATTCCTATCCCAACAAAATAATACAGAAATGAAGGCAGTAATAGCAAAAACAGTCCATGAAAATGCACTAGATAAATTTAATTCAGACATAGTATTTGGTAGGATTTTTTTCATTTTGAAGTAACAAGTGCATGAATGTAATAGGGATGACCAAAAATTTTCGGATCCGGATATCCGTGACCCAATTCGGATCTCGGATCTGGGTCCGGATCTTGGAACTGCGTCTAGATCATGGATTTCGATCCGAAATTCGGATATCGGATCTGGAAACGAAATTCGGATCTTGGATCTGGATCTGAAATTCGGATTTCGGAACTGGGCCCGGATCTCGGATCTGGAAATGAAATTTGGATCTCGGATTTGGATCCGAAATTCGAATCTCAGATCTTGATTCATATCCAAACCTACATCTGAAATTGTGATGATAAAATTGAATATCTAAAATCCGTCAAACCTTTTTTCGGATTCACTAATATAGTAGGTTGCTGTGATTTTAAATGTATCCATAACACATTTGTGCTACCTTTGCTCTTTATTATATTTTAACTTTGCAATATTTACATCTTTCACTTTCTGTCGAAATGTCTTTAGTAAAATGTGTCCAAGTTTGACTTCTTCCCATTTCAGAGTATGGCGAACTTTCTGAAAATTGATGTAAATGGCAATAAATTATCCTGTTTATCTCCTCTACAAAACTTAATATTAGCTTCACATTGAAACTATTTATTTTATTATTAGAAAATAAACGTTAGTATTTTTTCATACACAAATGAAATATTTTTTAGATAAAGCCCTTTTAATAGCAGGAATACTAGACAAAACAAACTCTTTATTAATTGTAGTTTCTGACTCACTACTGTCAAACTAATGTAATAATGAATATCTTTCACTTCGAAGGTGCAACAAAAGTTATAGACTGGTTGGCGTGCGACAACAGTAGATTTTTAAACATACACACTAGAATTTCAGGAAAGCGATATGGTTGTGTAGTATTATTAGTGTTCGTTTTATGCCTTTATTACCTAACAGCTAAAATCGGGAGTTTGTTGAAAGAGTAAATGTAAAAGAGATTTATGATATTTTTCATCACCCTCGGGTTTCTTTAATCATACATTGCAGAACGTAACCGAAACATATTCATGCATCGTGTCATTGAAGCGTTTGTGTTTTGTATATTAAAGTGTTCAAAAATATTTAACATATTCGCATTTGTTCATGTGATATCCGGTTCAATTCTCGGTGGGAACATACATGAGACAATTGATAGCTAAAACAATCTGAAAATATTTTTGAAAGTCAGGAAATTGATATTAAAACTTTAGCTATCTCTTGGGACTGTAAAGCTGTAACTAGTTAACCCACACGTTTCGTGAAAATATATTGTGTCGTTATTGTTTATTTACTATAGGCTACCAGATGCATCCTCAGAGGTCACTTTACACTCTAGTAATCAACAGCTGAAAACAACATTGGAAAAGGAATGGAAGGAAGATATCAAGAACCTTAAATCAAGGTAATAAGCTAGAATTTGCCCAGTATAACTGAGGAACAACTCTGGAAGATAATCAGTCAGGATAACTGGTCTCCGAATTCAAACCGAGTATTACCCAATTGCGAAGCAAGAATCCTAACAACTAGCCTAAGCTTGCTCTGTATTATTATTGTTATTTAGCTAATAATTAACGTAATGTTCTAAAATTAGTAGAAATCAAACCCTACTTTATTGCTGATATTATATTTAATAAGTCTACATGAGACATCAATCCCCCATTTGATGGGCCTTGATCAAGAAAGAATACTAGAACTGGAATTCAGAAAGCGGGAGTGAAAAGATTAATGAGGACGAGGAAACTATGTACGATGCAAAACTGAGCAATTATGATTTCATTACAGATATATTCACTTATATACGCAAATTAATATTTTTCTGATACAGGGCACTCTTACTTTCTATAGTCGCAGGAAAAAGGGCCGATTTTGTAAACGAACACACTAAGCACGTGCGTATAGGCGCTATATCCGAGCAAAGGAACATAGGTAAAACTAGGAAAATATAGGGAAAGTGAGGGGAAATTATAAAACGCCCTTCAACTTTAAAAAAAAGCTAAAAATAACTGAACTTAGAGCTACGAAAGACGCGAGACGAATTTATATTGAAAGGATTGTTTTTCGTTAGTGATTAGTTATGCTAACTATGAACATGAATTAAAAAGAAAGCAAGTAGTTTTGCAAACTAGTTGACAAGAAAATATTGGATAAAATTTAATAATAAAGAATGCATTTATGATAATTAAAATAAACTGACTTAAGATAACTCCCCAATTGTTCTCACAATGCTGGGTCAACATGGAAATTGTTGAGTGTCTCTCCGGAAATTGTACCCATGACCACGGGCACCAAAGCACGCGCTAACCACTGTTTTTAATATATATATATATATATATATATATATATATATATATATATATATATATATATATATATATATAATGTAAGAGCATTTTATCAGATTATTTAACCTGATGAACGCTTTGCACGGATTACACTGTAACCATTACGACACCACACAGACATAGAAGTAAACGAGGACAGTTGAAAACACATACCAGAAGCGGGATTTGAAGCCAAGACATTTACAGCAAATGATCCACAGCCTAGTGCCGCAGACCACTCAACAATCGCTATCTCGTTTTCTCGGCTAAGCCGTAGCACATTTAAGGTAAATGATTATTTTAAAAGTTGCTCTTAAATACTATCAATCTAAGTCATATGTATCAAATATTTTCTGCGATAATACCATGTGCTCTCCGTCTTCTACAGACGAAAAGCTTTAGTTACCCTCATTATCTAGCACAAAAGTAAGTCCTGACTTTCTAATAGCTGCTGATGGTGATACTCAAAGTTCACTGAAGCATGATTCCCAAACTCATATTGAGATATTGATGTCACTGGAAGGCCTGAAAAGTCATTGTGGGTAAGCGAATTGCCCACTTGTCAGGATGAAGGGCGATGGCGATGGTGATGGTGCGGGGCTGTCAGAGGTGATCTGAATGCAGGGCTTTTAATATTAGTTTTTTTTAAATTTTTTATGTTGCCGTAAATCCTCTTCAAGTTGATAACTGTTAATCGTAGCTTGTTAAACGTTTGAAAATGTTACATAAGGAGTTTTATTGCTATCATTAAGTTGCATATAAATCTCTTCATTCCGGAATAATCAGATTTATTTTACGCTTAACTTTCACATCTCTTCTGATTTACAAATATTTAAATCGCGATTATCCCCTTATGGTCAATTAGTGATATTTTAACTCATTTCGAACCAACTATATATATATATATATATATATATATATATATATATATATACTTAGTCTTGTTAGGTGGGAATAATTGGAACCAGAAGCAATTTACACGCTAAGTCTGAAAGAATCTTGGCCGAACTCCTGATAAACCACGTCATTCAGCAAGGTAAATTGTGGCATTCCAATACCCACATGAGGAAATCTTCGGTTCAGTGTGAAAGCTTACATAACACCAGCACTCTTATCAGTTGAAGGTGCCTTACTAATTTTTCCCCAATATGAAAGTAACTAACTTTATTATTAAAAATGAAAAGGCATTTATTTCAAACAAGTCCCCATTACAGTTTTCGTATTTGAACACAACACTCATGAAAAGTCATGCTAAAGCGCGACTTACCCCTAAAAAAGAATACATATCTTTATTAAATTTCTCGTGTTGCTCAAAGTACATGAAGCGTTAGTGCAAGTGGCTTCCTATCGCATTACATCAGCTACGATATTGATGCTAGCACATTTTCCGGTTTCTAGATCTCAATTATTTATTTTTCAGTATGATTTTATGTATGAATGCGAAATTCAAATCTAGGTAAGGGGCACCAAAATTCATGGTGCTCATATTGTGATTTACTAAGTAATTATTAAATCTAATTGTAATGGTATACATTTGATATTTTGAGCAGACTGGGCAAGGCAAATACAAGTAAAAACTAGTCAATATTTGTCTTAACTGTTAATGTTTTCTTAACTGTCAATGAAATAGTTGTCTTGAGGAATTTTAAATATTCGAGATTTGTATTCCGGTTTCAAATATATATGTGGGTATTTTAGCTCGGTCTTGCAACCGGGCAGACCCAGTTTCGAACTCACATACGGATCAAATCAGATGTTTTTTAGTAAGGCAAGCATCTGACCTTTAGAGTACAATGTAGACAAATACACTTGTCAGTATCCGTCTTAATTTTCTATTTTCCTCTTCACTGTCAGGGCTTCGTGAAAATTACTTTCCGCAAATTTTAGATATTCAAGCTTATCAATTTCGGTGGGATGTGGGTTTGGATAAGAATCAAGATCTGAGATCCGGATTTCGGATCCAGATCCGAATTTCGAACCCAGTTCCGAGATTAGAATTTTGGATCCAGATCCGAAATTCGATATCCGGATCCAGATCAGAGATCAGAGATCCGGTTCCAAAGGATCCTTTCCCAATCAGATCCGAATATTCGGATCTGGCCAACCCTAGAATGTAATAGTATGTTGTAAATTTTGTGAATTAAAAGTGAAATTCAAATATGAATTTTCGGGTAATTGGCGAAACGCGAAAGAAACATTCGCTGAAACTTTGTTGTGTAGGTTCAAAGTATCGGTGATTCTGCGATGAAAGTGTTTGTATCTGACAACGTAGGCCCTGGGTTCGTTAACAACATCGCGGCCAAAGTTTGGTTCCTTTGCGGAAATCACTAATTTTTGAATAATAAGATGAAGGTCCTAAGCAGAGTATAATTATAATTTCTGAGTTTTCTATGTGAGAATTTTGGGGGATCATTTCATAGCACTTTTCTTCAACGCTATGCCAAATTTGTGTCTTTCTTTGCAGTTTTGTTATTGTAGATATAAATACTTATTCCGTTATTAGCATTCAGTCGAATCCGCTGATTTAGCGCCAACCATTACCAAATGAAGCCCTCACACTGTATTGTAGATCGGAGTATGTGTTAACTTTTATTACTCTGGTGAACATTGTAAGTAATAGCTAGCGGGAAAATGAAGTGCTACGAAGAAAATTATAAATGTTTATTTTTGTTACAATGTAAATTCATTATAGAACATTTTGGTAAGGGTAAAATGAATACAGTAATGGATTTAGGACCGAATAGCAGAATCACTATACATATTTCGTTATGCAAATTGAACGAAAACTACTGTATGTTATAACCGGGCACATTCCGTAACCGTTTACGTTGACACAACACAAAATTGGAGATTTACATAGCGGTAATGGACATAACAATTGCAATGACTGTCTGAGTTTTTGCGTTACGTTGCTATACTCAGATTTTTTTCGAAAACTGGTACAGAATGACAACCAATGGTGGTTATAGAGGGAACTCTTGAGTGAAGTGTATTGGTAAAAGTTAACATTATATGAATGTCATCCACGAGAACTTAACTGTGAAAATGTATGATGGAATTTCATCTACGGTGCAAAACATTAATGGTCTCAGAAGGAAAGTTCAAACATAAAACACCAACCATATTTGTTCATTGTTACGCATATTTTGTAATGGTATCTCCTAACAAAACATCAGAAAAATGACATGCCAATGCAACGAATTAAGTGGTTGTTTTATTCTTCTTATAGGCTATGGCCTACAAAATTTCAAGTTCTTTAGTCAAAGCCTTTGCTAAATACTGAAAAAAATAGAAAATAAATATTTTACTTCTTCATAATAAGAAAGAAAAGTACCCCAACCGCTGCTCAACTTTGATGTGATATATTTAGCTTTAAGGAAGTTGGTGGTAACAAGTCCTCCAAATATTAAGATTTTGGAGTAAGTGGCATCTGACATAACCAGCTGCCCTGATAGTTGTTTCTGTTAACAAGTACGTTCCACTGTCTGACAACAATCTAAGGTTGATTTCAGTGATTTTGTCCAGTGCTTGTTATGCAAATAACAAAGTTGTATAACAGTGAGTTGAATTAAGTCCGTGTTTTTTAAAGCCGTCGAGACCGAACATAAAAGCACATCGGTTACCACAAGCCAATAATACTTCAAATACACTTTATTTTACTCTCTGATGTTTTCCAATTTTATCTATTCAATATTACCTGTCACGAACTTTATCATCGCTATTGCATGATGAGTTGTTCCGAAGTATATTACTACTTTTTTCAGTGATACTAGTTTCCCCTTAACGAAAGCTCTATCAGAATTTATATATAAATATGAGTATTGAGGCTTTGTTTTGAACAATTCTGTATCTGTATGTATAAAATATTTCTCAGGTCGTATGAGCGGACTTGCTCAAATATCTTAGAAAAGTTTTACACGAAACTAAGATCATTAAGAAATTAATCGGCTCAATAATATAAGATGTCAACATTATCTTCAGTGGAAAATTTCGTCTCCCGGAGAAAGGAGCATAGAACCTCGTTTTGCTAATATAACTTAAACTGACCAAAGCTGCAATGAATAATTTACAATCTTATTTTCAATGATTACAGTTATCATTTCTTTTATCTGCTTCATTGAAGAGAGATGAGTGGTGTCTTAGTTGAACAGTTGTTATCTCTGTAGACTGGAATCAAGGCTTCGATCACCGCATATGTAAGTTTCTGGAGGATAAAATATTTTACGTGGGTTTTATTGGTTTACTCTAATTACCTCTGACATTCTTATTCCAATAATCTTTCTTTTACCATTCGCTTAACTTAATCATGTGTTTCTTAATTTAAGGGTCATCTACGGGAACAGTAACCTGAAAGATTTCATTTTTTATTCATAAGAAAACGTAAGGGCATTGTAGGAGATTAAGGTTAGTTATGTACCGACATGATATATTATCAAAAAAGTAGTACGTATATCCATGATCAGGTTCAACGCATGCTCCAAAATTGCATTGAAACGACAATAACAATACAATTTAGTTACAGTTAAACGAATAAAATTATTGAAAGTTCCTTACTTGAATTTCGAATGAAATAAAACTACCCAATAACTTGCTGATAATTTTCTTACTACCGGTTGTAACTTACCAGTATTCCCTGGCCATCCCACTTGAAATGAAATGACTCTTCCAAAGTTCCATGCTTGTCGTAAGTCATCAGAGTGTTTAGTTTTGACTTCCTTTTCCTAAATAAAAATTCACTATAAGTACACAGTGTTTCAATGTGTATATTGCGGGCCATTTTCCTTAAATTGTCCATAGAAATTATAACATACTGAATAGAAAAATCACAGTTTGCACAATGCAAATACCTACATTAGAAAATCATCTGCAATAATCTGGAAATCACATCATAATACTGCTACCAAAACAAATAAATTCACATCTTTTTAAAGTATTACTTACGACTGTTGCTTATTTGAAATCAACATATTGAGTTAAAACATAAAATACAACATTCAATTTATATATGTTATTAAATAAAGATTCTGTAATATTGTAAAGGAGCTACATTCAGAAATTCTCTACAACGGAAACGTAGTAAGCAATGTTTCTTTCAGAGAAATGATCCGGGTTGCACACTTAGGATTCCGGGGGGCGGGGCACTGCTGGTACTTTTCTATTTATTATATTATACACACATTATTTTGGTCTCCTCCGCGGTCTCCCCAAAAATCATATCTGGAAGAAACACGGATAGTAAATAGGACGGGTAATATATTTTACTTCTTTTGTAATCCAAATTATTGCGAAAACTGTAGAACGAATTGAAGTTATTTACTAGCAACGAAATTACATGTCGATGAAAAAGTCCTTTTCCATTTGTAAGTGATAACGATCAAAGAAAAAATAAAGAAATATCCAAAAATATAGATCATTGGAACACATTGAATTTCAGAAGAAAAATGCCTGACGATATGTTTCTCGTAGTTTTATACTCGGTTATCCTAGGCAATACCAAAGAATCAGATGAGATCCAAGAGCATATCCTTGAATATTAATGGATTCAATGTAAGTCTGAAAAAACGTATCGTATTGAGCCCGTTACTCTAGCTTTCAGCTTATCGTAGTTGTACAACCATGTTTAATCCATATTTTTTATTTGTAACATAAATTCATTGGCATTGGACTAAAAATCGGAGAACACCTCCCTGATGCCGTCATTCTTTCCCTCCTTTAATCTCCGGACAGGTTTTTGGGAACCCATTATGCCGATAGCTTACGCATGCCACTTCATTATTAATTATGTTACTGATGTTTTCGAGAGAAATATCAACAACCTCTGACACAAGTTTTGCGTTGGCGGAGGAGACTCCTGTACTGTTTCACTGATTTCCGCATAAATTTACTTCGGTGAATTAGCTTAGTGGATCAAAAAACTTGATGACAGCTGTGCTCTTGATGTTCGTAGAATTCACTGGTTGGCACACATGATGCCCAAGGACTCCCATGACTTAAATAAATGTTGACTTCTCTCCACCCACTAATTTAAATTTTTGTATAGAAAAAGGGGAAAAGTAAACATTTCACCTTTAAACAGCAAGAAGAAACTATTAACATTTCTAGTTTCAATCGGATTAAGATCCCTGATAACTATTATAACATTTGGTAGACATTCAGGAATTCTTTTGTAAAGATTTGGTGGTACATATTTGGATGAGTAATAAGAAGAAAACATTTTACAGCATTTTCGGGATATCCTCACAAGGAACAAAATGTAATTAGAGAAAATGTTTTAAAGCGTAAGCATGTTAGAACACATTACAATTTATGATGACATTGTGTTTATTATTTGATTTTAAAGAGATTATCATTATATTAAATACTGAAAGTGACATAGTATAGCTGAGCGAATCATAGTTTTGCGTTTTACTTAGCACATATAAAATAACTTAAAAACAAGTTGACGAAATTCCGATTTTGCTGTACTTAGAAATATTGATGACTACTTATATAACCACCTGCAAAAGTATTTTCTCCTTAACTACTCTAATTCCATTACTTGGTGTATAGATACTTTGCAGTTGTAAGCAGTGTTTTTTCAAGACCTGTTTTTTTGGGGCACTGCCCTCCGGAGCTCTGAGACTGCACCCCCGAAGCACACCAAAATATTACATTTATAATATAATAATAAATAGAATAGGATCAGCAGTGACCCCGGAATACTAAGTGTGCCCTCCCGGAATATTATTTCTGAGAGAATCACTGGTTATGAGATCACCTGGAAAGGTGTTACCTAACTTACAGGTGAGTTTCCTCGTCACGAGTTTCCTCGATAGCAGTATGTAGCCCTGAGCAAGGTGTTTATGCATGTAATATTGCCATAAGTGACTAATGAAACAGTTTTCCATTGTAAGATGAATCTCTCTAGCTCAGAGCATGCTTTCCAATGAAAACCATATATTAATTTCAATATTGCTGTGTATGGAATGTAATATTTCGTTATATATTGTATGTTTAGAAAAATAAAATTACTGAACACGTATGAATCAGAAACTACTTGAAAGCAGATGAAAATATTAAATTTAGAACAACTGCTGGAAAAAGTGTGTAACTGTTTGCTTTAATTAATAGGCTTTCTCCAATTCCCCTCATTCCAATATCCTTTTTCTTTCTGGAGAGAAGATCTTGCTTGTCATACAGAGTATGAATTGAAATTGACACTGAAACATTTGAAATAGTTTAAACCTGGAAGGAATTAGAACTCGAGTCCTCCGAATAGAAGTTCACAGTGCCATGCGCTAACCACTTACCTACGGCGTGACGTCTTCTTCCACCTAAAATATTAGCTAGTTAAAATCATTTCTTGTCACACTATACACAGGGTACTAATGACCGTATAAGGAAACGTTCCTAATGTGAGTCTCACAATGAGTTTTTAGAGGTTTCCTTCCTTAATTCAAACATCAGCTTTATAGACGTTCCTCAATGAGGAAAATATCACGAGTCGTTGCTCAAGTTGAGGCTACTTCATCGTTTTTAACGATGGTCTAGATTTACATTACATTTCTTCTTCACTTTAACTCCTAATTTCCAAAGAAGAAAAGACGGCAGACATTACCTTCACGTTCTTTGAATTGTATCAACACGTGTACAGAGTTGTATTTTTTTCTTTCGAGAGTACTACTTTATTTTTTATATCTGCATGTGGAGTTTGTGGCAGAGTGGTAAAGACTCGGGTTCGAATCCCATCATGGATCATTTAATCTTTTTGGAGGGTATTGTTTACGTAATTGGCATTGTAATTCTTTTCTACCTTTATTATTATTATTATTATTATTATTATTATTATTATTATTATTGAGAAGGTGAGATCGGATGATTATTTTATATTTAACGAAGTTTTTGTTTGGACCAAGTATTTTTGTTCTAGAATCAACACACTTCATGGTAACGGGTTAGGGGAGGGAAATATTAATATGTTGTTTCTTATTTGCTTTTCACTAGCAGGCTACACAAAGCCTGGATATTAAGTTTCAGCTTTGGGTAACTGCGGGATGTATCCCAAAGGTACTTGCGATCCCAGGAAAAAAAACACGGGCTACGCATAAATAAGAAAATGTTTGAAAGTAGATGAAAATATCAAATCTAGACAACTGCTGGAAGTATGTTTGTAAATAATTGTCTCAATTCATATAACTTCTCCAATTGTACTCTTTCCAACATTTGGAGAGGAGATGGCCTTGCTCGCCACACTGAGTATGCATTGAAATTGAAATTGAAAGATATGAGAAAGTTTGAACCTCTCGGGGATTTGAAAGCAGGTCCTGCGAATAGAAGTTCAATGCGATAACCACTTAAGTACAGTGTCGCTTCACCTAACGAACAAACTATTCGCTAGAAAAAATCGTTTCATGTATGATTATACAGAGGATACTAATGTTTGTTTAAGGAAACGTTGCTTATGTGAGTGTCACAATGACTCAGTCGAGACTTCTCTGCTTAACTCTAAAACAAGTTATGTAGAGGTTCCTCAATGAGGAAAGGATCACGAATCTTTCTTAAAGCTGAGGCTACGTCTGCGTTGTCAGCGATGGTCCAGATTTACATTATAATTCTTCTTTACCAACTTCTAATTTCCAAAGAAGAAAAGACAGTAGCATTTTTATCAAATTCTTTGAATTATATCAGCACGTCTAGAAATTGTATTCTACGTTCATGTAAGATAACTACTAGTTTATTTTCTTATCTTCATATGAAGAATTGGTGGCAAGATATAAAAGCGGAAAGCTACCATTACAGCGACAATGGTTCGAGTCACGCCGTGGCAATTATATTTTTCTTTATTGGAAGGTATCTTTTACGTAATTGGTATTGCAATATTATTCCCTTATTATTATTAATACTACTACTACTACTACTAATAATAATAATAATAATAATAATAATAATAATAATATTGCAAACTCTATATTGGCTATATACTTTATATTTTATGAAGTTTCTGATTGGATTTCAAGATTTTCGTTAAAGAATCAACAAACTGAATTGTAAATGTTCTAGGGGAAGGAAATATTATGCTTTTGCCTTTGATTTGTTTACTTGTACGCTACACCATGCCTGGATACTACATTCCACCTTTCTATATATACGGAGGTACCATAAATGTTTTGATGATCATGAGAGAGAGAATAAGTAATAAGATCAATGAACTTCGGTTATTAACAATTTTAAAATATCAGGTTATCGGAAAAGTCAGAACGTATTTCGATAATATTTGACATATAATTCTTTGTGGATATACTAGAGTTACTTGGACTCATGCAATTGTTATGTGATGAATAGCAAAGATGTTGAGCGTATTGTGTAAATAATGCTCCTTGTTCGGTTTTGTTCTACAGGTTTGACTGTATATATCTAAAATAACATTTTCACTATATTTTATTCTTTTACTTCAGGCAAAGGAAGAACGCCTAAAGAGTGTTCTTGATTTGATTTTGACTCCTCTAAATGTTTCTGTATTTTTGTTCCGAATCTTAAAGAGTTACTGGAAAAACTGTAAAAGTGAGGGAAATGAGTAAAACTAAGTGAAATGTGTAAAATTAGGAAACATAAGGTACTGAGGAGGATTCGTCAAATTAAGTAAGTGTTAAAAATAATCCAGTGTTCTGAAACTACGGATTCGAGTCAACATGAGTGTCTGTCCAATGCTATTGCGTGAAATGTCATAACGCGAGACGAGAGTATAAGACAACCTCCTTATACATATAAGTTAGGTCGCTAGAAAAGCCGCGAAGAGCCACCATGATTAGCGCAAAACATTTTTAAAAACAAACCCTGCTTTTCCTTTATTTGGAGCGTTATATTACTTTTTTCTTCTTTTCTTTTTCCCCGAATTTTGCATTTCTTGTTTCGGCTTCAAGGGACTTAGAACAGCACTGTGCCTGTCAAGGGTTCGAAGCCCTCTCAAGGCCAGTTTCCCCTTTATGTTCTTCCGTGTTTGTATGTCTTTTTGTTTTCTAATATAAAGTTGAATTCTGTGGGCTCTTCTTTCTACATAACACTACTATTTTATCAGGACTGAAATCAGAAAGTTTGATCATTATCACATAGAAATCGTAAAAGTGCGTAGTTTACTGCATTCACTGCACATCCAGTTTTTTCTTCTCCCAGAACTGTGATGTCTTAGAGTAGTGGCGTAAGCGTTAGTTTCATAACGTTGGGGTCATGGGCTCGATTTCCGCTGAAGTTATTAACGAAAATCTTAGCATCTGCAATATTGATATTTCTGATGAATAATAATATGAAAAATATTCACTTTTGCTGAGTATCATAGTTGAGATGACTTCCTTCACTGTTAGTATGAGCCACAAATATGTTGTTGAAACCTAGGAAATCTGGAATTGTTCCTAATTGCAAATAGTGATCGACCTTATAACTCTAGTCACAGTAATGATCATATTTAAGATTTCAGTCCCTTTCTACCTAGAAGAAGAGTGAAACAATATTCATTACTATTATCAGATAACAAACTTCTATACTCCATTACTTGTTCTCATAAATTGATAATTCTATTTGTAGATACATACACGTAATAATACTATAGCGTTCATGTGTAAGCCTAACAACATATATCTTTCCTCTTTCTATAAATATCTTCGACCATGAGACCTTTGTTTCCCTCTTTCGCCATGATAATAATAATAATAATAATAATAATAATAATAATAATAATAATAGTAATAGTAATAATGATGATAAAGAAATAGCAGAATACCAATTACGTAAACAATACCTTCCAATAAAAAACACTTACTATGACGAGATTCGAATCCGGATTGCTGCAATGTGAGTTTACTGTTTTACCCACTGCCACGATAATATAATATTCTAGTGGTTATCGAAGATAAACGTAGAACTTTCTAATTCTTCATATGTTATATGATTCAATGAATGTGAGAATAATTTCTTCCCTCTCTTCTTCTTTGAAAATTAGAAGTCAAGGTAAAAAAGAATTTTAATGTGAATAGGGACATTATTTAAAACAGTGGCGTAGCCTCAACTCGAAGAAAGTCCCCTGATATTTTCCTCTTCGAAGAAAGTCTATATAAGTTGTTTCAAATTTAAACAGAGAAATCTCGAATGAGTCATTGTGACATTCATATAAGCAGCGTCTCCTTCTACGAGCATTAGTATCTTGTACATTCTTCCATGAAACGATTTTAACTAGCTACTAGTTTAGGTGGAAGATGAAGTGACGTAGAAGGTAAGTGGTTATTGCATTGAACTTCTATTCGGCCGGCCTTGGTTCAAATCCCCACCGTGCAAAAACGTTTACACACCTTTCAATTTCAATTCCAATTCATACTCAGTGTGACAAGGAAGACCATCTCTTCCCCCTAAAGAAAAAGATGTTGGAAAGAGGACAATTGTAGAAGTTATATTAGTGGAGACAATGATTTACAAACTTATTCGCAGCAGCTATACTAGAATATTTTCATCTCCTTTCAAGCATCTTATGATCCATGCTTGATGAGTAGTTTTATTTCTCTGAATGTATAATATATAAAGAAATAGTACATTACATACACAGCAATATTGAGAATAAAATGTGTTTATTGTACAACTCGCTCTGAACCCCATAGATTTATTTTAGAATGGAGAATTGTTTCTTGCGTCAGCTGCTCACAATTTTTCTTGCATAAAGATCTAACTCAGTGCTACCAACTGGTAATTGTAGATATCAGCTACTGCAAACATTTGCTTTGGATATTACCCGTTACAGGAACTTACACACAGTGGGAAACATTTGACTACTCATGCGGTATGCGTTCTAACGGTATGAAAACTGAAGGAGATCTATTAAAATGAGGAATGCGAATGTACCTTCTCATATAAGGTGAATTTTGTTACTTCATACTGCAAAAATCTTTAGAAAGGAGCATCAGACGAAAAGAAATGTACGAAATAAAATTTATATTATGTAGGGAGGAAGCTATATTTTGCTATGCTGAAAGTACCCTCCCGCTTCCCCGCTTAGGAGTGTGACTTGGAGGGGGAACTGAAAAATGATATAGGAATCCTGTCATTTTATTTACAGATTCAGGTTCTATTGGAAAAATACGTAAATTTTATTCGAAACATTTTTCCGAACCCTAATGGGTAGTGGTGTAATCATTTGAGTCTATGTTGACTAACGTTATCTTTAATTAGCTTGGTTAGGTAGAAGTTCAGTATCTTTATCAGCACTGAGGCTCTAATAAAATGATGACACAACATTTAACGCTGAAATTGAACCATTGTAATATGTTCAAATGTCAATTTCTCCCACCAAGAATTAGAGGTGCACACGAGACAAGATTTGAGACAGTCTCGTCTCAAAAATGTCCTGTAAAAGTGATGTACTCGAATAATTTGTATTTCTCTATCGTGAAAGCTATGTCCTGACCCGAATTTTTTCAGAAAAATTATGAATCGACTCGTCTCGTGAGCATTCCTACCAGTAATCTTTCATATGTAGACGCAATCTTATTTGTTATTTGAAACTTTTATTCGAAATAAAGTTAAATTATGATTATATAATGTAAAAACCAGAAAGTGGTTCACGTTGTATTGTAATACAAGTCAAACATGATAAAAGTACAAATTTTGGTATGCAAACATACCTCTCCCAAAAACTATCTCTGCCACTCCTTTCCTCCCCTAAGAAATTAAATCTGACGTCGTCACTGGCGTAACATTACAATTACAATGTTTCATTACGGTAATCTTTCTTTCTCCATAATTCAAACAATCCTATCTAGACCTACAGCATTAACACCACATTACACCATGTACTCAAAGGTCATTCGTGTGTTCACGTACAACTACGTGTTCTCCTTACTGTCTTTCGCAAACAAATTCAATTACTTAAGCTCCCATCATGAATCAAGCTGACTGTGAGACCTCTTGTTCAAATTATAAGACAGTACATTACTTTCATGACGGACGCTTTTCTTCCTTTCGATTTTTGTCTAGTCTTGTCGGAAAGCGGTTTCTAATCGAAACCACTGAAAAGATAATAACCGGAAATTTAGATAATTAACAGTTTTAGGTCACTAACTAGTTTGCTTCTCGCGTGGTGATATGAAAGCAAAAATAAGCTTTCCATGTTTGACTTGTAATATTTTGTACAATTCTTGTCTTCTGTGAAATCTATGAGACATTTGCTCCTATCGTCTCAAGCGGAAAAAACTTTCATGTCTCGTGCTAAATGACTTTTTTTTGGATAGTCATTTAAAGTCCGGGAAGTTTCTTATACTTGTATTCAATATAGCAACGTATATTAAATATGTAAATTAAGCGTCTACACTAATAAGTTATCATATTTTCAACGGTTATGTGTAATCCATAATACATGATCACAATACTCACTTTGTTTGTAAGGAGTTGAATGCATAACAATTAGGGAAGTCTGCAGCAATGTAATCCCAATATTCACAGCAGTCAATCGAAACATTATTGAAGGAACAATTCTTCAAAACAGTGTCACAAGTGCTGAAAAAGAAAGAATGTAAATTTTATGAAGTGGTAAGATTAAAATTGGGAGATTCTATCATATGTTATTTTCAAGGAAGTAAACAAAACTTATAATAAAAAATATCTACCAGGAATTTCTCTTGTTGTACAGATAATTAAAATTTAAAATAAGCACCAGGAGTTTCTCTTCCTCTAAAGATAATTATTAAGTATAGTTCTTCCTAAAGAAATATGAAACTATGATTTAACGAATTCACCTTTAAACGTCTATTGACGCAACCCTGCGTCATGACTTCAAACCTTCATAGCTCAGTCCCTAATTAAGGCACAAAGGTAATATTTGTATCAATATGTTTGCAAAGGTTGACATGTTCCAAGTATATGCATTTTATATATGTGGAGGTAACAGGGTGGAGAAAGGGAGGATAAAATTCGTGTTATTTTTGCTTTCTTCATCATTTGTTTAGGGGGGGGCAATCTCCATACTCCTTTGAGAATACAGTCACAAAAATTGGTATGCGCAACAATAAAGTAATCCACTAGACGCTTATACCCTTCAAAAGTACTTTCTTTTATATTTGTGAAACGGAGAGCAAAATTGACCGATTTTGGGTTGCCGGGCCTCTAAATTCTACTTTTCATAACTTTTTCAGATTTTGCTCTTTCTTCTTCTTCTAGGAATAAAGCGGTAATGGCATAAGTGTTGCTTCGTTGGAATGTGTGTTGCATAAGTTTCCGAGATGGATGACGAATGACTGCGAACGTTACGAGGGTCAGTAGGTTTAACAAGGTTTCAACCGCCTTTCGAAAATGATATACATGGTGTTTTTCATTATAAATTTGGTTCTGAATTTCAATCTCCGTTTCTATTACTGCGAAAGCTACTATGTTTGTATAATATTGTAACAAGTGTGTTCTCTTAACATGTCCTTCATTTTGTCAGAGTATGGAGATTGTAAGTTGCTAGAGCCATCCGAATTCTATTTTTTAAATATTTTCCGGATATTTCCAATTTCTTTTTGTTCTTCTTTTACGAATAAAGTGGTAATTGTACACATCTTATCTTTTGGAATCTGTAATCTTTACGCTTTCCAATGATGTATAAATTATGACTCTGTGATAATTAATGGAGTTACCAGAGCCCCTAACTTGAGGCTCTAATATTTCGATAAAATTCCTGGCTGTAGTTTATAGGTTAAAGGGAATTTCGTTTTTCTTCATGAAGACTTTTTGCGAAATAGGGATTACGTAAACCGCATGTGCACATCATAAACGAGAGTTACACAATGAATGTAATACTATATTTCAAAATTATAACGTATTCTGTGCATTTCGAGCAGCATAACTTAGTGATTTTCATTTACCCTCCCCATTGGAATTATTTTTAAAAAATAATTTCTTCAAATAACCGTATAGAACGACTTGCAGCAAACTGATTGTTAAATGACTAACAATTGTCTTTAAAAACTGCTTTTAAAAATATGTGCACTTTCAGTTTTTTTCACTTGCTCAAGATGAAAATTTGTCTTCTGAAATCCGTAGAAAAATTGTCAAATGCAATAAAGTAATACCTAACAAAAACCTGAAGATAATTTTTAAGTGCTTCGTCTGAGCTTAATAGTTACGAAAATTGTGAACTAGTTTTCGCTGATAGTCATTGAAATTCAATATACAAAGGATATACATATTTAAGTAATGTATAAATAAATAAGTAACAAGAGCTATGGCCTATGGAACTTCAAGGTTCAACGCCTCGTTCACAAAATCTGTCCACTGATTCCTACCCATAAGTGAACGGTGTATAAGAAAATTTTCTGTTTGTGTAGTTTGCATATAAACAAAACATTTTCTTCATAACGGTCAAGGACCAACTAATCCGATTTTTGAATTAATGGAATGGAAATTCTTGGTATGAGTAATTCTGTAATTCTGTATTAGGTTGAGTCGAAAATTCGTGCTAAACGCTGGAAAAATGATTTATTGCTTTAATTTGCTTCTAATTAGCTAGGAATGCAGGATATATGGCTGTTTCAGGTTGAAATTAAATGCAACTTCAAATAAATTCTCTAATTTTGGAGAATTAACATTTTTTGAAATTGTAGAACTTTGCGAGAATTAATTTTTTTTTTAGTTCGGTGAATTAGTAATTTGATTGGAAGATTTCTTTCTCCAGATTAATTTTATAAATTCTTAGGCTGATTGAAATGTTCGTATACCTCTTTAATTAATGCTATTATTCTGTTAATTTGCATCTGATTGACTAGAGATCTCGACGTTGATATGTATATTGAATTATTCGGTCGCTGACATAGCCTTGTTGAATTTTTTCTGAATTTTATAATATTAATTGGAATTTTGTTATAATTAGAAATCAAGTAGTTTTTGGAATTTATGAATTGTACAGAATTTGAGTTTTTCCTTGGAATTTGAATTACTATTAGTAAAAATTGAAAAATTAAAGCCCGGATTCATATAGTTTTTGAATTGAGGAGAGTATTGTATTTTTGAATTTGTTTTTTCGTTTTTTGAAATTTTTGGTCAGTGTATACACAGTTGATTAGTAGTTACTTTATCACCTTTATATATTTTTGCTTTATTGATCATTTATTGGAATACTGAAATTTATTAGAATCAAGATTTATTAAAAAAAGAATCTAAATTTGTTAGCTTATAGTTTTAAAATCTTTGAATGAAAGTTTAGAGCCCGGATTCCTATGTTAAATTTCTATTGAACCGAATTTCTAGTTTATTGAATTTTGTCTGCTTTGTTTTAGCGGTGCATATATAGTCAACTAACGGTTGACTGCATATTCACCACCACATATTTGGTTATAATAAAATTATTATATAAACATCTGAATGGTTGTGTTTTTCTTAGTATTTATTGATAAATATTTTCGCACACCCGAATGTTGGATCATAGGTATATTTATATTGAAAGAGAACTCGGCCGAGACCTGTACTTCCCTCCGTGCTCCGTCTGCCATTAGTTTTCCTCGAACGAGTCCGGAGGAATCAATTGATTTTGTTTATTTTGGCTTGATAAAATTGCTTCTAATTCTTTTGCGGGGACGGGTGGATAGGAGCGTTACAATATTCGGATTATTTCTACCATGGCTTAACTCCGGGTTCTTTGAGTAACTACTTTTTTTGTATATTTTTTCTTTCTGAATGTGTGTATGAAAATGATAAACTCTTTCACCCTTCTAGCGGTAAATAATAATCTTAGTAGTTATAGCACTACTCAAACAATTTATCAACGGGCGTCAACTAGATGTATGTTGTTTAACAGAACTGACTTTCCTTCATTTGGATTTCTTAGTGATTATGATGCCATTATTAATTGTGAATCTTCTACTGGTGTAGCTATTTTAGTGAGGAAAGGCTTAACCTACGATATAATAATGTTGTAATTTGATGGTAGGGCAATTTGCTGCTACATTCAAGACATGTGTATAATCTGTTGATATACTTATTCTGGATATCTCAAGATACGAGAAAGGGAAGAGTTTTTTTGCCACAAATATTGCGCCTTTGATTCCTCCTGGCGTTACCCACTGTATTGTGGTGGGGGACTATAATGCGGTGGTTGATCCTCGTGACTCTCTCACCCCTTCCCCTCCGTGTTATGCTTTAGTTGAATGGTGCGCTCTCTCAACTTACAATTTGCCCTGATTACCTCTAATTCTAAGTACGCAATTTCATTTAGCTGTTCTACCACTCAAAGTAGACTCGACAGGGCATACGTATTGGACCCTTTATGTAAAGCAGTGCTCCACGTTTTAACTATACCTGCCCCGTTGGCTAATCATGCAGCGGTCTAAGTAACCTTTAAGTTACCGTTTTCTCTTCCTGACGCACGTGGCCCTTCCTTTTGGAAGATCAACACTGATGTGATGTCACGAGAGGAAGTGGTAGAAACATTTACTAAGCGTTTTGAGTACTGGTGTAAAATGCAACAATATTATCCAACGGTAGGATCATGGTGGAGTCAATATTGTAAACCCAAAATACGTAGCTTTTTTCAATGGCGTGGTAAACTTGCACGTCAACATGATCGTCAGTTATATGTTTTTTTTCCTACCGTGCTCTCTGTGAACTTTGGGCGGCACCACCGTCCCTAGTCAATCAGGCCAGTATCAATAACCTTAAACGTCAGATGCGACAGATAGATTCTCATGCCTCGCTTCAAGCATATTTTTCAGATGACTTCTATCATTGTTTTCCGGCCTAAATATCCGCCTTCTACCATGTAGATCTTTTGTTTCGTGAAAGGCGCGCCACTTTCATCGAGTCCCTTGTCTTGGTGGATGGCAATATAACGAGAGATTCGTTCAAAATTTTACAAGAATCTACTCGGTACTATATCAAGTTTGCGAGTGCGCTTTTCCAACACAGAGATAAAATCTCTTCCGTTCTCAGGCTTGCCAAGGGCCGCAGTTCCCCAGAGGCCGACGGTTTGAATTTTTCCTTTTATAGGCGTATTGGTCTTTTTTCAGAGTGACTCCTGTTTCGCTCTTTAACTCGTGGCTCTCTGGCGAAACTTTTTATCACAATACGGCTATAATGGTGCTTATCCCGAAATCGAGTACTGCAAGTGAGGTTTTCGATTACCGGCCTATTTCCTTATTACCAGTAGACCTGAAATTGTTTCCGAAAGTTCTAACAGCTCAAGTTCGTCCTATTTTTCAACGATTCATTAGTCCGTTCCAGGTGGCGCTACACAAGACTCATACCACTCAATACCCTCTTCGCTCTCTCCGGGAACTTTTTGAATGTTTTCACTGGCGTCAGGTTCCACCAGGAGCCCTAGCAGTTGATTTGGCTAAAGCGTATGATAGCGTAGATCATAACTTTCTCCGCTTAACGCTTGAAGCCTGGGGCTTTCCTTTAGCTTTCTGTAAGGTAATATTGAATCTGTATGCTACGGCGAATATCCGTATTCAAATTAATGGACATTTATCCTCAATCATTTCCTTACGACGTGGTTTGAGTCAAGGGTGTTGTCTCAGCACTACATTGTTAGCTTTAGTTTTAGACCCGCTTCTTTACCGTTTGGCAACGTTGTCACCTATTCCCGTTGCGCTGGCCTTAATTATAATGACAGGAAAACTCATGTGTTCACGATTCAGACTTACAATTCACCGATTTTCATTTACTTGGGAATACTCCTGGTTCAACAAATTTACCGCATGTTACTTCTTTAACTATCTTAGGAATTCCCTTTACGTCCCACCCTACTCCCCACTATGATGAGATTTGGGCACCACTATTAAAACAAGTACGCCGTTTGTTTTATTCCCAGCGTTTTCGTCGACTTCATTTACTACAACGTATACACTTGATCAATATTTATGTTACCCCTAAGCTGTGGTACTGGGCGCGAGTTTTACCCCTACCGGAGATATACGCCAAACGATTTGAACCTCTGTTCCTTTGGCATATCTGGCGCGTAGTTTTTCCGTCTTCCGCGTACTGCACTTTATCTGCCACGTTCTCTGGGCGGATTAGGATTAGTCAAGATTCGCTTAAAATGCCAAACTTTGTTCATGTCAGATTCCTATTCCGCGCTCTCTTCAGATGGTTCTTTCACTAATCACTGGTTTAGTTGTTTCTGGCCGGATTATGAACACCCTATGAATCCCCCCTCATTCACTTCGCAGCCAGTATCCGGCGTATGTGCGGACTCTCATCCGCTATTGGACGTATCCCGGGGTGATCCTTACCCGCGGACACATAATGCACGTTCGTTATATTGTGCCCTTGCAATGTTAACTTATCCTCAGACGAAGTTGCGCGTCGTACAGCTTTTCCCACACGTCTGTTGGCAGCAAGTGTGGGTCAATATCGCGAACTCCGTAATACCTTCGTACATGCAAGTCATCTGGTTTCAGGTTGTACAGTAGCTTATCCCTACACGCGCGCGCTTGTTCGAGATTGAACGCGTTCCTGATGCGTTGTGTGATAAATGCAAGCAGGAGGACACTCTGGCTCATTGCTATACCCAATGTGATAGAGCCACTCCTATTTGACACACTTTTCAGAAATTGGTGGACGTATTACCCGTCGTCCGCCCTCTCAGTTTACAGTGGAGCATATGTTATTCCTGATTTTCGTTTCCCTCACACCAATAAACATCTGGCCGTGCTTTATCTTGCAGCCAGTACTCTTGCCTATTTCCAGCGGTATGTGCCCTTGTTAGATGCGTACACTTATTTTGATTTTTTTAGACTAACACGTCGAAAGCTCTATCCTCCAGAACGCGATCGGCACTATTTCAGCCGGTTTTTAGAAGATGCTTTGCAATAAACTTTCATTTAGTTGTTGTTATTTTTCTTAATTTTATTTTCCTTATTGTTCTTATTTTCTGTTTCTTATGTTTGTTAAGCTGAGTACTCACTTTCAAGGTGTTTAAACAATTTTCTGTTGTATCCAGAGCAGTTGAGTCCAAGTTCTGTATTTGATGTTCAGTAACAATAAAACGGATAGTGCAGCGGTAACGTAATGGAGTTACGACTAATAAAGCTGTCTAGCATATGTTCAAATCGTATTGACGCCAAAGTTGCATTTTGTACAAAGTGATAGTGAAAAATCGATTCCATACATTAGACGTGCAATGCTTAAGAATGTGGAAGCAAAGACCTTTATCATGATAGAGACGATTTACAAATGTTGGCTGGGAAAAGGCAAGGAATTTAACAGAATATTCGAAACACTTAATTGATCTTCAGTAAACTCTTTTCGTGTTATCGTTCTCAGATAGAAAAATACACAGCATTTGTTGAAGAAAATTTTGGTAAAGCAATCAGTGGTGTAGTGGTAAATAAACCAGACTTCCAAGCGGAAAATCTGGGTTCGATTCCCCGCCAGGTAGTATAACTTTTCCGCATAAAATGGTGGCTGCAAATAGAGATTAATCTTCTGTAGGAAAACATAAAAAGCATTACTGGCGAGAATTCGAATAAACAGTGTGTGCGTTCTTCATCATACACTGTAATGATAAGTATGTTTCAAATTTATATTCCTCCCTATCTCCCTCTCGCTCCCTCTCTCTCTTTCTCTTTCTTGACGTTTCCCTATCCTGATGTTTCACCTTTGATTTCTTCCCTTCTCTCTCCCGTACACACGCATTTCATGTGCGTGTGCATGTTCCAAAGTTAAAAGGGAGCAAGAGACCGATAGACCTGGTCTGGAGAATGTAATTAACTGGCAACTTCAACGTCGAGTTTTTCGTGCTCTGGGAATAACATCTCCAGTCCTCGTCATCTCTGAAAGAAGTACTGTTTAAACGTAAGGGAATAAGCAAAATATCTTTTTATTATCTGGGTTACCGAGTCTCAGTCGAATTACCGGGTCACTACGGGTTTGAATCCTCGACCTAGTGGTGGTCCATAAGCAAACCAACATCATCCAACTGACACTATGATCCGTTTGAGCTCTAGCGTGTTCATTCTATTTGTGCAAATTACAACGTTATATTCGCAAGAGATGAAAGTGATGCTGGATGTTCGGAACAGATAAATTTTCGGAAAAAAACTATGAAATGGCAACCTCTTTGGTTATTTTGAAACAAAATTTTATTTATACCAGTTCGACACAAATTTGTTTTCATCTTATAATTCAATGTGATTTATCCACGTTGAGATTTGAAACATGCAAGGTCTGCTACTTCTATATATATGATATAGAAGTCCCTCTGAAAATTTCAGAGGGAAGGGACTCATTACAAATAAACACCCCGAATAGTAAAAGGCGTTGGACTCACTATAAATAAGCACCACGAGTAGCTGAGGGGACTCAGTTTCAATAAGCAGGCCAAATATTGATATATTTCTGTATCATGAATCATATTTCTTTAAAACAATATTTGTATAGTGAACATCTTAGAGTTGGGTAACATCGAAAAAACTGGAAATATTAAGTTTTAGCAGCTTGAAATATGCAATGTGATACGTAGTATTTTAATTATCTTTCATAAATTTGTTGTTTAATCAATAGCATCGAGTTGTTTACTTGGTAAGACACATGCCCAGTTTTTCTTATACATGTAAAAATAAATTGTAAGACACTTTGTGTTCGAAAACTACATCTGATCAAAACGATTTTCTACCTCATGTAAAGTCTAGCACAGTAAACGGATCATAACCTTTAAACATAGTATTGTTTTTCATGGAAAAGTAAAGTATTTATGAATGGTTATCTGTGGTAACAGCTCACTACAAATGAAAATTGAGCTTTCCTCTTTGTTGATTGGAATGTAAGCTATGTTAGAAAGTAAGAGCTGTGTGCTCAATTGGGGCCTTGTGCTCAGATTAAAGTGTGCTTTGTGCTCAAAAGGGGCTTAGTGCTAAAAAGCATTAGGATGTCGAGGTGCTTCAGAACAGGAAAGCTATGTCAGTGAATAGGTTACCGATCCCAAAGGTTGAACGAGAAGTACAGGAGGGCTATTTACGAAGACCCCAGGAAAATGTTAGGAGTTAAATGTTTGCGGAGCTGTTGGGATATACGTGCTATAACAAGTACCTGCACATAACAAAAGTGAAAAGATGTTTAAAAGAAGAAAAAATAATAGTGATGTTGGGATATAATTGCTGTAACAAGTACCTGCACATAACAAAAGTGAAAAGATGTTTAAAAGAAGAAATAATAGTGTATTATGTGGATTGTTTAAATTAAGATTATATTTTTAGCTGAGATGTACTAAGTATTTGTTCATGGTTCTATATTTTATAAACATGTTTTTGTTTTATCAGCTTTTAATTGAATTATAGATTGTAACAAAGTATACATTCGTATTTACGATTTGGTAATGATTGGTTTTAGTGGGAAGTTATATATATATAGCAAAATTTATGTCGTTAGGCCTAACTAGTAAGCCTAACGTTAATAGTAAACGATACGGTTGAAGTGTATAAAGCAGCACTCACCACAAACATGTTTTAGATGTGTAACAGAAAGGTTGAATTCCTACTGTCGCGTTTGTGATATTTTTGTGGCCTTGTTGTTGCACTTTGATATGAATTATTTCTGTAGTATGTACCTGATATTCAGGAAACGTTCTGTAGCAATAACATAAATGATCATATCCGTGAATCAAATAATAAAAATTGCCCAAATAAAAATATTTGAAAATACGAAGTGGACAAAATCAACAGTGTTGATGTTCCTGGCAGTTTCCAGAAAAAAAGCCTATTGATGTTCTAACCACAAATTCAGACCCTATCGATCAAAGAATTTTCTTTATTTGTCTTCTTAGATTGTTGATTTGTCGATTCTTTTAACATCTCACAATTCAATCGAATGCATTTATGATTGCTCTTTATAACTTATGTTATATGCTAATCACCTCAGACTACCAAAGCATTGTTGTTGATATGAATAATATCTTTACTAAGCACGTAGTATTCCAAGACAGTATGACATTCACAAAATGGAAGTGTCACCACTATTTTCGGGGCACCCTGACATGAAGACATGCTTGGGAATATTCGTGCTGACACAGCAGCCAAAAAAGTCTGGACTAATCTCTGAAGGTATTCCGTCGAATATATGTATTTGCACTTGTAGAAGGTCTGAATCAAATCCAATGACATTACCATATATCGATTCTGTGAAATGAATTATGTTGAATTGTTATGAGTGTTTTATTTTGATTGCTGTACCTCAGTGTCTTCTGTATCATAACAGGTCTAGAAAGTTTTTCTCATATGTTTTCCCCAATTGGATATAAACCATAGTATTTCAGTGAATATTAACAATAATATCTCTTCAATTTCCCACTTTAAATTCAGATTCTCGTGAGTTTGAAAGGAAAAACATGTGTATGTTTGTGATCTTTCCTACTATTCTAGATTGTTATCATATTGTTGAAACGCAAATGTTTATCTGAAAACTTGATTCGCCTTCACTTATGTGCTTGTGGCTGAATACTCGTCTCTGAATCAGAAGTGTGATTTGTGAATCATCCTTACCTCTAATAGCAGTACTATTTCATTCTTTTCATTTTAAAAAATATATATTTGAAATAGTGTAATTGTAAACGTCTTAAAATATGAATAAATAGTACTAAAACGAAATGTTCGTATTCATTTCTATTCATTTAGTGTGCTCAATTCTAATTTTAACACACTTTGTTGTTTTTATTACAACTACGTACTACAAATTGCTTACTGTCGCTGCATACGCAAGTTTGAATTTGCATTATTATACACTTGTGTTTATATATATACTATGAAACCAGATTCAGCACTAGCTGTGAAATCAAACCTTGTTTTCGTTCTAAAAAAATCGTACGATTGAACTGAGTCTACCTCCAGCAATATATTGTGGCAGATGTTTTCGTGCTAATTAATCAACGAGGTGAAGTGATACTCTGTATTTTGGTATCAAATGATCTTATCTCATTTATCTTTGATTAGTGAGTGAAGTTATGATGTGTATCGTGAAGAACATATGCATCTCGCACTTGGTTTTAATCCCTACAGAATGTACGGAATATTTAGTCCAGAGAGATTGTTTTATATTTTCTACTAATCGTATTCCCGTTTTCATTTATAAAATTGATATGCTAAGTTTCTTTCAAATCTTGGTCTTGATTAAATATTACATTTCCTTGGGTTATATTTATTGGCGTATGATTTATTTTGTCTTTCCAATATGATATGTATTATTTTTGATTTTTCAGAAATCTATATTTTATTAATTATAGCTTGATGTTTATTATTTTAGAGAACTTGTATTCAAAGTAAGTATCGTTAAATATATTTTATGTTTTATTTACTATTATGAGAGTTCTGTTTACTCTGTGAAACAGCAACCAGCCAATATCCTTTCCAATGACAAAGAAAGTTGCCTTATTGGTTTTCAAAATATTTTTCTCTTATACTTTCGTTGTACATACCTGTGTACTAAAAAGCACTTAGTCATTTATGTAGCAATCCATGGACCAATCCCTGACAATACGAGTTAGTTGCTGACAACATCGTGTAACCTGTTCTGTCCAGTGTTTTCCAGATTCCCCAAGATTCACAATTTGGCCACTTAAATCTTAATCATTCACCTTCATCAATCATCTGTCTGTTTCATATTGAGTTACATAACCAAGAAAGCACATTTAATCTAATTTTAAAAATATGATAAAAGGGCCTAGTTGAATACCTATATATGTACGTGAAAGTACAGATTTTTTTCTTTAGAAAATGGAAAGATTAATGCTAAGTGATAGAAAAGTTTTACTAATAAATTATGGTTTGTCTCTGTACCACGTCTGTGGTCTTCTGTAGCACCTTAAATGTTATCCTGACAAAACCTTTAATGCCCACACCGGGTTTGTGTGCACCCCAGGCCTCATTATGTTCATATAAAGTATTTTTTGATTGTTCCGTACTCTTGTCAAGTATTCAGTAAATCACTTTTCAAGATATTTCCAATTCACAAATAACAATTTACTTGTATTCTTTTGTATTTATAAATTATAAGAACATTTAAGAACCAAAATGTATTTAACACACTTAGGGTCAGTGCATACCTCACTAACCTCCATACTCTCTTACGGCTTTCGTTTTGATAAGGCATCAAGCTTTCGACTTTATATCTTCAAGAAGCTGACATCTTCTTCTTCTCCTCTTTCTCTTTTCACAAACTAATCCTTCCAAAGTATTCCTTATAAAGCAATTGTTTCCTAGGGCAGTCTTTAAACCAACGTATTTTCTTATTTGCTATCAAATTCAGCATTTGCTATTAACCAGATCTACATTACGAAATTATTATAATGAATAAAATCACATTTCTAGTAAAACATGTTTGAAAGTACAGTAATGAGAGTATTATTCTCAACGTCTACATTATAACAATGGATGCAGGCCTCAGAACCCGCTATTATAGCCACTTTTTCCAGAGTTGCCTTTTCTTATAGATGTCGTATTAACTGTTTGTGTGAATATTTGTCTTCTACTTCACCCTCATAGGACACGCTTGGTATGGAATATGTTTTCCCTATTGATTCTCATCCTTCCCCAAAACTAGTTAAGTCAAAATGGGATTGCTTATATATGAGATAACATATAATATTTAGAACTTACTATAAATTTAGCACTATAAATTTAGAACCTAGATATCACGTACTATTTGGATAAAACAATACTTACATTGTATGGTTAAGTTTGTAACCAAGTAGTCATCCAAGACAAGTGTCATGTCTTTTTTATACGGTTACTAACAGAATGATTTCATAATATAAGACATCAACTAGTGATTACTGAATGAATCTGTATGATGAGTATACATTCTTAATAATTTGCTTCAAACTTCTCATCCACACTTTAGCCCACGGCAGGGCTCTATTGTTTCTTACTTCTGGAAATAGCTTACCTCTTTTAATTAGCATATAACTAAAATTTTCCAAAATTCCTATCGGACGATAGTATGCGAAAAGGAGAAAAGGATATTGAAATTCTTCACAAAGCTGGAAGCAAAATCCTTCGTTTTAGAGTAAGTAATGGATATTTACATTCGTGATAGTAAACCAAATGACGGTACCTTCGTTGCAGAGAGTGTACCTCACTTAAAACATCAGTATTTTATGTTTAATTGGTTATCAAAGATATATGCAGTAGAACTTTATTTTATAAGATATAGAATTAGTTTGGCATATAAATTTCTAATTAACGTAAAATAGCCGATAGTCGTCACTTTAAGGTTAAATAATTACTCCTTTGTCTCTTCTATGAGGATCAGGAATCTTTCGGAGCTATACCATACTTGGAACAATACATTGATCCTTCCTATACATGATCATGTAGTGGGAATGCGGCGTAGGATCCACAATGCGTACGATCCAAACTTCGTAGAATCCAAAAAATCAGGTCAAAACCTGTTTTGGTCCTACGCAGTTTCAATCCTACGCAGTGTGGATTCTATGCAGTTTTGGTCCTACGGCGTTGCCCTGAAATAACTTAGGTTTTAATCATGCGCTCAAAAAAATATTTTTTATCATATCTTTAATTTGTTTAACCTGTGCAGCTATCAATTAAGGTAATATTCATGGACTCCGCACGACGTGAACTGCGTAGAATCCAAACTGCGCAGGATCCAAACTGCGTAGAATCCACACTGCGTAGGATCCACACTGCGTACGATCCACACTGCGTAGGATCCACAGTGCATATGACCAGAGGCGTCGCTAAGGGAGGAAAGGGGGGAGCAAGTTACCGACTTCTTATCGAGTTGGTATTTTTTTAGTTACCCAGTTGTTGTGAATTATCAATTCTTTTACGGACTTGGCAGTTGGCACAATTGAAGATTTATGTAATTAGTCTAGGGTTTTGCCTAGGTGGGTCTTCGTCCCAAATTTACCAACTTCTGAACAAGTTGGCAAATTAAAATGCCTAGTTGGCATTATTACTTAGAAGACTGTCGTCACGTTTAACCAGAGCCGTAGCTAGAGGGGGCCAGCGAGACGCTCGCTCCGGGCGCTGATAGCAAGGGGCGTCGAACGAGCAAGAAGAAAGGAAAAGTATTGAAAATGAATAAACGACGCGGTATGGGACGTCACCTGTATAGACACATTTCCACCTTCCCATTTAGCTTCATCATGTAAGGAGTCCGGAAATGCAGCTGAGCGGAAACATACTAATATTCCAATTTAAAAGATCATATGTTTTTAGCCTTTGCTACGGAATTCCTGGGAGGTTTTAGAAAGGAAGCTAGGGAATTCCTAAAGGAAATCGGATTTAAATTAAATCTCAAAACAGGAGATCCAAGAAGTGCACAATTTTTATTTCAACGCATTAGTCAAGCAATTCAGCGAGGTAATGGAGTTAGCATTTTAAGTTCCTTCCCTTCTTCTAAAATGGAAGAAATTTTTCATTTGAAATGAACCAGAAATTATGAACATTTTCGACTGAAAATTTTGTAAATTATTTAAGTTTTCTTAGCTCCATGATATTTGTCATGCTACTTCCAAAGATGAGGAAGACGTACTTATTCGCCCATCTAAATTTCGAATAGCCTTGTTTCTAGATTTTACTGTAATGTATCTTCTGTCCATAATTATGTCTATGACAACCATTTTGGCTATGAATTTTGAATATTCTAAAGTTTATTATTTTCCATTGATGTTCATTATTCAGATGTTTCACTGTATCATTTTTAATGAAAAATTGTGTACCTCCAGAAACTCATTTCTTACATAGAGACATACAAGTTAAAGTTTTGTTGCACAAAGTAATTCTTCATAGAACTTTGTTTTAAAGATTGATACCGTAAATTGTATTCATACATAAGGAAAAATAATCATTGAATATATGTGAGTTTATTATTTTGTGATCGGTAATTTTCTTGTAAAGTATGTGGCTTTAATTATATCAAACCTCGGATCAACATATCTAATACTAATTCCGACTATTTTAGTATTTATAAATGGATAACTGTGTTTGAATTAACTGACCAGAACAATATTTAAATATTGAGAAACTATTGCAAACGTCGTTTCAAAGAATGGACAAGTTACAGGGATATGGATTGAGAATCTATTATGATTTGTAATGATGACTATGTCAGAAGTGTAATACTAACTTTGAAACAGCTTCGACGGAATATAATATAAAATAGTTAATATTATGTAATATGAATAATTTCAGTAATGAAGAATATGATGTATGATGAATATTGAAAGATAAGAATAATAATAATGTTTAACGAATATTTCGAATGTAAAGACATTATTTAGTAAAGAGTGGCAGAAATTTAGAAAAAAAGAAATAAAAAGCCAGATAAACAGTCATATGCTGTTCTGGGTGTACTTGTCCGCGTAATATGAATGAAAATTTATATGATTTTATGTACAGCTTAACTACTTAATCACCAGTTATTCATATGTATGTCAACAACGTTACATCATAGTACTTTGCTTTGGGAGTTTCTCAGTTGTACACCGAACCTGAAATCGATTTATAATCGGAACACGTACACGTGGGTGCAGGAGCACTTCAATGTATTCCGTTACATTTCACAAAAATATTTTTTCCCGTAAAAGATTCGAAATTAAACTACTATTCAAATACAGAATAAAATTACAAAAGTTTACAATTATTACTGGAAATCAATGTTGTCAGCCATTGTGAACATTTTAAAAGAACATAGTCTCTAATGTGTTGAAATTTCAATTCTTATGAATAGTTTGAAACGTTGTAAATAGTAGTAAAGCGCCTGCAGAAAATTCCATCAAAATCCTCGTACAATGGGGAAGCCGTGTTAGACATGGAGTTAGTGAATGCAGATGGTGGCATTGGAAAAGTCCGGGTCTCCCGAGCACAGTGGTGATATCAGAAACCAGGTCCCAGCCATGAGGCTCCAGAAAAATGAGGTCCAGAAGTTTTGGGCGCGGGTTCATTTTATACGCCTATTAAACATGGAATTGTACACCCAGACACTAAAGTGTCTCCCGCTAGTGCTCTAATTCCATTACTTGGGGTCCAGGTCATTTGTAGTTGTGAGAACGCCTAGACAGATGCAACCCAACTTACAGGTAACTTTTCTCGGCACTGACAGCAGTTGGTAGCATTGAGTCAAGTCTGTATTCAGGTAAAATTGTGAGTACATGACGCTCGAAACATTTCTCCATTCTGATATCAATCTCTCTCGTTCAGAGCATGTTGTCCAATGGACACCATATGTTAATCTCACTATTGCTGTGTATGTTCTGTATTTTTTCATTATATACTGTGTAATCAAAAAAATTAAGAACACTGATCACATTTGAATCCGAAAATGCTTGAAAGAAGCTGAAAATATCAAATCTAGAACAACTGCTGGAAATAACTTTGTAAATGATTGCCTGCATTGAGACACTTTCTCCAATTCTCCTCATACCAACATCTTCTTCTTTCTGGAGGAGAGAAGATCTTGCTTATCACACTGAGTATGCATTGAAATTCAAATTGAAACAGAAACACTTGAAAAAGTTTCAGCCTCTGTGGGATTCGAACCCGGGTCCACCAAATAGAACTTCAATGCGCTAACCACTTAATATTTATTGTACTCTGTCACTATTATTACATAGCAAAATTACATGGAGACAATATAGGCATAATCTACGACCGACCACTGGGAACAGAGTCCAAGATGTGGTTCTGAGCGAACCTACTCCGCTGTACGATGATAATGGTTATGCTTCACAAGGAAAATGTTCACAGGCACAATTCACGGCCTCCCGGTCTTTCCCGACAGGTGGGACGGAGCTGCTTGCAAAAAACCACTGAAAGACTGTCTTTCTAGATCGACTGAAAAATATCTGCGGCGTTCCCCTTGTAAAAAGTCGAAATATAAGCATTCATCATTCCACGGCATGGAATGATGAACATATAACAATGTGGTACCAACTAACCAGAGGACCGTATTATGTTTGGTTTTTGGGTAATACTGAAATGCAGGAAAGAATAGGAGATCTACGGTAAATAAAGGAACAGGTGTACGGCAGATCAAGCTCAACATACGAAGGAGGAGGTTCCAAATAATATCGGCTCCTGAACATGACATGTAGCGATGAGATAGTGTATCGGAGTGGCCACAATATTTGCAGATGAGGGTTGTGGTACGTCCAATGCGCAGAAGTCGTTCTTGTCTGGCAGGCAGTTGATGAACTATGGTCGTCCATACCGCTTGTGTGTGCAAAGGGAGGACATTGGTTCTTAGATTTTGCCAAATATGGCGCCATTGTTTATTGGGGAACATATCCTGTACCCGGACTCTCACAATCTACAAGTGACGCTCTCCACAATTGCTGGTATAAGGTTTGGTGAGTATATGTAGTAGGGGAAGCAAGCTCACCAGAATATGTCCATGCTTGAACAAGATTGGTGACATAGGTAGGACATAATTTGCCAAATCTGCAGAATGGCGGATTCCTTGGTTGGGAGTATTCGGGCCAGAAACATTCGATCCACACCCGTGTATAGTCCATGTGGGGCTCAACGTCTTGATACGCATCTAGCATGTATAAAACTTGACTTTTGAGACGAATGTTGACGAGTCGAATGCCCCTTTCGCTGCGAGGAAGATAAATAGTGTTGTGGCGGAGGCGGAAGAAGTAGCCCCGCCAAAGAAACCACATAAATACAGATTCAATTTGGCGAGCGTAAACAGAAGGGAGGGGAAAGGTGCGCGCGTAGTACCAAAGTTTCGCAGCAACATACTGGTTGAGATATTGAATCTTATGTATTATATGCAGACCTCGGAACCGTTGTAAGTATAGCATCTGCTTAATCTGATGAACGATAGGACGCCAGACAGCATCCATTTGTTTGCGTACATCGCTATGAAAAGTTATGCTGAGTACTTTTAAATCATCAACCGTGGGAATGTGAGAGCGTGAATCAGGTAAGGAGGGTAGGGAGAACCCGTGAAATGACAAAAGTTTGGTCTTGTGTTTATTGTATGCCAAGCCGGAGCACTGGGTGAACTCGTCAGTTATGCGGATGGCAGTGAGCATATCTTCGGGCGTAGTTCCTATTAAGGTTACGTCATCCGCAAATCCAAAGACGTGTAATTGATGGTATTCCGGTATACCGGGAGAGGTAATCTGAGCCAGAGCCCAGAGATAGGTATCTAGAACTATCACAAAGAGGCTCGTCGAGATGCTATCAACTTGCCGTAATCCGCGTTGCAGAGCAAATGTGTCAGAAAGATGTCCATTAATCTGTACTCGACATTGGGCCGATTGGTATAGTTGTCTTATGACTTGTTGAAATGCAGGAGGAAATCCCCAAGCGTCTAAAGTTTGAAGAAGAAACCCGTGATCAACGCAGTCATATGCGGAAGAAAAATCTATGCCTCCGCTTCAATGCGCCGAGTTTGCACGTACGCTATAAAATCCCGTAACGAACGTAACACATAATAGATGTTATATTTGGGGTGGGTGGCTGCCTGATATGGACTAATATACTTTTGCAATATGAGTTTTTACCACTCACCACCGCGCCATTTAAACTGCCACCCAAACTAATACCTAGTTAAAGTCATTTCATGGTAAAATATAAACAAGATACTCAAATACAACAGAAACATACAAACATAAACAAAATATAAATAAAATTATAAACAAGAAAGTATAAGCAATTTGTGTGTCTTAATGAACTTTCCTTGTTTAACTCAAAAACAATTTATATAGAGGTTCCTCAATTAGGAAAATATCACGAAACGTTCTTCAAGTTGAGGCTACGCCATCGGCAGAGGCATAACTTATGGGGGGCAGGGGTACCTCCCCCCAGCGAATGCCCCTGCCGTTCGAGGAGCCCCATTTTCAGACAAAACTTTCTTAATCCATATACGAAATTAGAATATTAGGAACATGAAATTAGAAACGAAGCTTCATATCGGGTCGCCACATTACGTAAACAAAACAGCACACAGAAGTAGAACAAAAATGAGTCGTGGACGCATTTCAGTAAAAAATGTTTACTATTAGTGGCTCTAGAAATAATATTTATTCGTATGGCTTTCAGATTTGTCAATATTGTCTCCTTAATAATTTTTGTCATGTACAAAATGGGCCCAGGTTGTAACTAACGGAACCGCAGACCTTCCCGTGCGGGAGGGCCCACAGGCTCTGGGGCTCTGAGGCTCCCATAAATATTAAGAGAAAATTGGAAAGAGGGGGCCAAAGAATTAGAAGAATATCTTTTCCAGGGGGCACAACTAAGCTTATTAATGCTTGCACCCCCAGAAAAATCTAAGTTAAGGTGATGGTCATCGGTTGCAGGGATTGTCCCGATTTATTTACATTCCGTCTTTACCACAACTGCTAATTTCCAAAGAAAAAAATGCTTTAAATGGTATCAACACGTGTAGAAATAGACAGTGCTATGTTCCATAAGTACTAGTTTATTTTCTGATGTTCATATGAGGAATTTGTGGCAAATTGAGGCCACATGATCATAAGCCTGCTTATCATCAGGTGCAAAGCACTACGTATTTAAATTCCTCTGAAGAGCAAGTTCGGAATTTTAATTGTCCTCAGTATTTCTGTGTTCGTGTTCCTGTAGTGTTTGGAGTAATTCTAAAGGACATAACGTGCCGTTGGTGAACAATACTCCGGTTGGGGCGCTTTGTTTAAAAAAAACTGTGAAAACAGGAAACTCTCATTCCAGCTACCCGGAGTGAAATCCCGTCCTAGCAGTTATTAATTTTTGAATGGGAAAATAATGTTGTAATTAGGTCATGCCTTTATTATTATTATTATTATTATTATTATTATTATTATTATTATTATTATTATTATTATTATTATTATTATTATTATTATTATTATTATTATTACTATTATTATTATTATTATTATTATTATTATTACCACAGAAAGAAAGAAAAAAGATAGATATAGAGTATGTCAGATGTTTCTTAGGTTTACACATGAACGCAATAACATTATTACGTTTATGGATTTACAGATATAATTATCATTTTATGGCAACAAGAAATGGAATATAAATATTTGTTAGCTGATAACAGTAATGCATTTTATTTTGCCGTTCTTCTAAACAGAAAGGTGAGTTGACTTCTTAAATATGATTATTCCCGTGATTAGCGTTCTAAGTTCGATCACAATTTGCAGTTTGTGCACAGCTACGAACAATTCCTTGGAACTCAGTTTTGGCCCATACTACAGTAGTAAGGGCGTGTTTAGCCATTATGTATTCATCAATTCGTGTCCAAACACGTTACATGCCAGACGGTTACGAATGAAATTGATACGGATGACGTAATTTTGTCTTATTGGCATTTCACCGTCTCAACTCTTAGACCCAGAGAAATTGAATATTTTTCATGTTAGTTCATATGTTAGTATATGTCAGAAGTATCAGTTTTGTACATTGTAAAACTTTACTGAACAGTCACACCCGGAATCGAAATCGCGTCCCCAACATTATGAAACTAACGCTGAAGCCACTACTCTAAGAAATCACTGTTCTAGGAGAAGGAAAAAACGGAGCTATAGTGAATTCAGTAATTACACACTTTTACGATTCCAGTGTAATAATGCTGAAACTTTCTGATTTCAAACATGATAAAATAGTAAAGTATTATGCAGAAAGAATAGTCCAGAGAAGTCAACTTTAAATTGACAACTCATATGTACGGAGGCGCTGCCATATGCTCTCGCCTCGGGCTCTGATTTTTCACGGCACGGCATCGGAAATATACTTATATTGATTAGAATCTGGTGTTTCAGGGCACTGGCTTATTCTTTTTAACTTAATTAATTTAACGAACATTACGTTCTTATGATCACCAAAATCTTTATGTTACCTCCCATAGATAAAACATGTGAAATGTAGTATCCAGGCTTCGTGTAGCATGGAAGTAAAGAAATGAAAGGCAACAAGATGATATTTCCCTCCGCCAAGTCCCATTATATGTAGTGTGTTGTTTATTCAAGAAAAAACGTTAAATCCAATCAGAAAATTCATAAAATATAAAATATGTAGCCAAGTCTCGACTTTGCAATAATAATAATAATAAAGGAATAACGTAATTAGAATATTAATTGCGTAAACAATACCATCCAATCAAGAAAAAATAATAAATGCCACACCGGGATTCGAAACCGGGTGACTGTAATGGCAGTTCTCTGCTCTCACACTTTGCCATCAACTCCTCAGACAAAGACAAAAAAATAAACTAGTAGTTATGTTAGATAGTCATAGCACACTAATACTACACGTGTTGATATAATTCAAAGAATGTAAAAATAATTTATATCGTCTTTTCTTGTTTTTAAACTATGAGGTAAAAAATAATTGTACAGATGTGCACGAGCGAGTTCGAACGAGTTATAACTCAAACTCGGCTCTACTCAAGAAAGACATCTTTGAGCTCGACTCGAGAATTCAACTTCAAAACTTTTCTCCAACCTGACTCGAATTAGACTCTAGTTTCTATTCGAGTCGAGTCAAAATGAAGAAAATCGAGCCAAATGGTGTGCGTAGTTTCATGTGCTTTCTTCAAGGATCCTACATAAACGATATAATTATCATCAATGATGTTACTACTACTACCACTACTACTTCTACTTATTATTGTTATTATTATTATTACTATGGATCCTTATAGTAAAACTGCAAGCTTATTTTAATGAAAAGAATACTATGAACATTTAAAAAAAATCCTTGGGCAAGGTTTGAACCCATGCAAAAATTATTTTCACTACTAGAACATTGCCCTAGAACACTAAGCCACGAGGGCCGACAGCAGTTTGCCTTAATTTCTGCTATATGTAGATCATGACTCTTGATGTCCTATTTGTATCGGCCAATAAGATAAGAGGATATCTGAAATTCTTGGAATCCTCCGTACACCAAGGTCTGCGGAGTCGTTAGTTACGCCTCTGGGCCCGTTCCATACACTACAAATTCATTAAGGGGACACTATTGACAAATCTGACAATAATATACAAATATATGTTATTTCTAGTGCCCCTAATAGTAGACATTTCTTTTACTGAAATGGGTATACGACTCATTACTGTTTTATTTACTTTTAGTGTACTGTTCTGTTTATGTAATGTAGTGAACCTGTTTGACGCTTCACTTATAATTTCATTTTAGTATCGTATATGGAGTAAGACAATTGTGTCTTAAAATGGGAACCCCTTGAACGGCGGGGAGCTTCCCTGGGGAGTGGGGGTCAGTGGCCCCCCTGCCTCACAAGTTACTGCCCTGTGTCGTGGCAATCATGTTTTTTTAATTGGAAAGTATTGTTTACGTAATTGATTTTGTAATTCTGTTATTTCGTTATTCTTATTCTTATTCTTATTCTTATTCTTATTCTTATTCTTATTCTTATTATTATTATTATTATTATTATTGCTAATTCCAGACTTGGTTACGTATTTTATATTTTATGAATTTTCTGATTGGATTTCAAGTATTTTTGTTGAATAATCAACACACACCACTTTAGGGAGTTTGGAGGAGGGACATATTATCCTGTTGCTTTTCATTGGTTTACTTGCACGCTACACCAAACCTGGATACTACATTTCACATTTCTATCTCTACGGGAAGTACCCTAAAGGTTGTGATGATCAGAAGAGAATAAGTGAATGAGTGATGAGATCAATGAACTTTGCCTATTATCAACATTTCAAATATCAGGTTGTCAGAAAAGTCATGAAGTATTTCGGTAAAATATGACAAATTATGGTTTGTGGATATTCTAGAGTTATTCGGATCATGCAATCGTTTGTCATGAATAGCTAAGATTAAGCGTTTAGTGTAGTAGTATTGGTCTTTGTTTGGTTCGGTTTTACAGATTTGATCAGAGATGGCGTGGATCAATCAAAAATTGACCCACCAGCCACCTGACCCACTCTGACTCATGATCCACCACCCAACTTTGCCCTCTCTGACCCATTACTCACCATGACCCACTCCGACCTACCACCGAAAAGAAACCACTGACCCACCAAAGCACATCGTCATAAACTCTGGCACATGATAAACGACCTCTTTTCTACCGACCAAAGAGTTTGTACTTGTAATAAAACCAGGTTGTCAATTTGTAACTAATCGGAGTTTGAATTTATTTGTCAATCCCTCAAGCACCGCTCTGTTACAATAATGATGGATCTGACCTTTACGATATAAAATGGTAAATTGTTTGTCATGGGCAAACTAACGATGAATTTCAATTAAATTATCATGGACTAATTATTTCTTTGTCGAATTATAGATACTTCTCAGTTTAAAAGCGGACGAAATTTGAAACTCCCAAATCAAGGTACGTAGGCCAACATACAGAAACTTACATTGCCAATTTTTGTTTTTTTTTTCACAATTTTATGGGTTTAGTGCCCTGTGCTCTAAGCGCTCAATATAATAAACAAGCTTTTTATCAATTATTATAAAGCGCATGGTAAGTATATGCGGATATATGATGCGAAGCACTGTATTTTTTGTTAAGTTGATGGTATAATTATTTTCTTGTTGAATTATCGATACTTCTCAGTTTAAAAGCGGATGAAATTTGAAACTTCCAAATCAAGGTACGTAGACCAACATAAGAAGCTCACATTGCGAATTTTATGTCTATTTTTCTTACAACTTTATGGGTTTATTGCACTGTCCTCTAAGCACTCCATATAATAAACAAGCTTTTAGCAATTATTATAAAGCGCATGGTAAGCATATATGGATATATAATGCGAAGCACTGTATATTTTGTTGAGTTGATTTTGAGTTTAATGTCCCTTTCAGCAGCGAGGCTATATGAAAATGGACCTACCCCATGCCGTAAACGTCGCCAAGACCTTGTAGCCCACTTGCGGGTAAACGTCGATCGTCAATATAGAGGCGAGATGGTGTCCCACTGCCTTCAGGGTTTCGTCGAGTCGAAACAGATATCTCGCGCCGGGGTGTTGAAGATACCAGCGCGTCGCAACGAGGACTTCGTTTTGGTCCGCGCTGCTTTGATTCGTCGCGGAGAATCGCGAAGAGACCAACACGAACTATCGCCACTCATGTGCATGCGGTTACTATTATATTTTATTTTTTCCTGACGAATTGTTCCTAAAGTGAGCTCCGGGGATCAAGAATAACCACTGCCTCAATATCATGAAGTGAAAAATCTTATGATAAGTGCGATAATTGTATGAATTTAGATGGCAACTGTCGTCGATCATTAGAAAGTGAATATGGGAGAACTATGAAATAAAGTAAATAGACACGCGACATTTTGTTATAAAATTATATGGCGAACGCATTTTATATTATCCCAAACAGTTATCGTCTCATATATACGGTAAAAAATCTCTGATTGACAAGATTAAAACGATCTCAACGATTTATCCCTTTACAAGCGATTTCTCCTTCATCGTCTCCGTGGCGAAGTCGGCAAAACACCCGCCCAGTAATCATAAGGTTGGTGGTTCGAACCTCCTCCGGGGTAATTTGTTGGTTCTTTTTTAGTGTTTTTAGACGCATCTTAATGTATTCAAATCACACATATAGGCGATTTAACATATATTGGGGGAGTAATTTTGTGGTTCATTGGCGTTTTGTCGCGTCAGAAGATGCTGTCTACAATGCAGTGAGCTGAGAGGATCGTAAAATGAAATCACTTTAAAAAAATAATCCAGTGCCCTGAAACACCAGATTCCAATCAATATAAGTATATGTCCAATGCCGTGCGTTAAAACATCAGGGCACGTGGCGAGAGCATATGGCAGTGCCTCCGTACATATGAGTTGTCAATTTAAAGTTGACTTCTCTGGACTATTCTTTCTGCATAATGCTTTACTATTTTATCACGTCTGAAATCAAAAAGTTTAGCGTTATTACACTGGAATCGTTAAAGTGTGTAATTACTGAATTCACTACAGCTTCATTTTTACCTCTCCCAAGAGTGTTGTCTTAGAGTAGTGGCTTCAGCGTTAGTTTCGTAATGTTAGGGACTCAAGATCGATTCCGGGTCTGGCAACTCAGTAAATTTTTACAATGTACAAAACGGATACTTTTCATGTATACCAACATGAAAAATACTCAATTTCTCTGGGTCTAAGAGTTGAGACAATTTCCTTTACAGTTGAAACGCCAATAACACAAAATTATGTAATCTGCATCAACCTTCGTAACTGTCTGGCAAGTAATGTGTTTGGACGAGGATCGATGAACATATAAGGGCTAAACACGTAGTATGGGCCAAAACTGAGTTCCAAGGAATCGTTTGTAGTTGCGCACAAATTGCTAATAATGATCGAACTTATGATAGGGATCGCTAGTCAGAAGAATGATGCTATTTCATATTTCACCTCTCCATTTTACTTACAAGAAAGGCGAAAAATGCATAACGGTCATCAGCTAACAAATCTTTATATTCCATTTCTTGTCATAAAACCATAATTCTATCTGTAAATCCGTAAAGGTTATAATATTATTGTGTTCATGTATAAACCTAAAAAACATCTGACATACTCTATATCTTTTCTCTTCCTATGAATACCTTCGACTATGGTACTTTTTCTGTCCTTCTGTGGTAATAATAATAATAATAATAATAATAATAATAATAATAATAATAATAATAATAATAATAATAATAATAATAATAATAATAATAATCAATGAATAAAATATTTACAATACAATTACATAAACATTATGTTCCCATGCAGAAAAATTAATAATTACCACGACGGGATTTAAAAACAAGTAGCTGCAATGGAAGTTTCCTGCTTTAACAATTTCTTTTAAACAAATCGCTCCAACCGCAGTATGACACTTGACTACTTTTACCCAAAGCATTCCTCCACCAAGGGTTCAGTTTTTACAAGTCACGTGACACTGTGAGAAACTATGTAAAGAAGCTAGCAGCTTACATTTGAACTTTTAATTCCATGTGCTTTTCTTATTTTAAGGATTTTAGTATGTAAATGACGGCAACCGGTAGAATCAGACCACTTGTGCTTTTAGTCTACTTTTTTGCATTTATTTCAGTCTAATTTTACACCCATGCAAGTGTTTCTGCTTATTCTACAGATTTTAAGAAGAAACACTCTTACAAGAATTTGTTTCAGAATTAAAAATAAAGAAAAAATATACGCAATAATCTCCAATTCTAGCATCAAAGCATTAAATATGAAAGATATATGTGTCAGAAGTATTACATGTTTTGTTATTTCATCATATATTCATGTTTAAAAATAAATAAAACTACATCTGAGACCGAGTTTCGAACCTTCGATATTCAAGTTTTACAAGCTCTTTACGAAGACTCAGTGCCTCACCAGACTCGATCACCATCGGCAAAAGCACTTCTTGCTGCTAATATCCATAAAAAGAACGGAAGAAAAATGTATTTCCTCTGTAAACATCTGTAGGAATAGTGATTGATAGAGCCCCATTCTTTAAGACTTGGTCTCGAAAAGGGTTTCATGTTTTTTTCTTTATTTTATTTTATTTATTTTTTTGGTGAAGAAAAGTGTAACTATGCATGGAAGATATTTTTCCGTGTTTACATTCCAAGTAAGTCAGGAAAATAGTTTGCAAAATTTATTGGTTGTACGATGCTCAAACATTATATCCATTCAAACTAGAAATATATATTGGTTAACGAGTACCGCATGAACGAACAAACATAAAAGACCTGGTGAAGTGACTTGTTGAATCGTGGATAAATAAATGAAGAAATATAATCATGGGCAACTATTTCACAAGTATATATATACACAATGTTTTAAATTTAATTAGAGGTTATCAAAACGTTTGTGCAATAACCTAGAAGATAACAAACTACGAACACTTGATAAGAATTTCATAGTCAAGTCCTTGTATGTTAGCCATCAAATTCTGGACTCGTTTCAACAGTTCTTCCTTTCTTTCTTGCAGGTAAATCGCTGAAGGTGCCAAGGTTGACAACCCTGAGGCACGAATCGTCAATAATTAATTCATCTTTAGGGGAAATCAGCAAATCATTTCTACAAAGAGTTGCAATAAATCTATTGAGATAGAAGTCATTTCCATGAGATTGTAACTAAGTAGAAATGATTATTCCAAACTGCACCATGAACACCGAAGGCTTCTATATGTGGGAAACCATCTTTCACTCATCATGCCACTTTGACACAGATAATTGAGCAGATCATAATGAAAAAGAGGAGGACAACTATTGAGAAAGTTATAAGTGCAATAGATATGAGTTATGGGTTTACCTTGAATATCTATCGCATCCGTTACATCTTCTAAAAGTGTCAGCTCGGTGCGTGCTACGAGAGGAACCGTTACTACTCTGCCATACAAATATTGCATAGCTGTGAGGTGGGGGAAGAGCACTTCTTTTCAGACTGGCCATAATTGATGAATGTTGAGTTTATCTTTATTATCCATAAAGAAAGGAAATGATCAAACAATGGAAACACCCTCCACTTATAACCCCAAAAACACGAAGTGAAAATTCATGCGCCAAAGGAATGCTTTACATTTTCTCAGACTGTAAAGGATTCATCATGACAGATTATGAATCACGGGGGCAAACTATTACTTGTAGCTGTTATTCGGATCTCCTTACTAAGTTACGAGACTAACTGAAAAACAAACGTAGTGAATAGCTCACAGAAGGGGTGCAGCTGTTGGCAGTCAATGTACCAGCTCACTCCGTCCATGCATCCATGATGAAGCAAGTGAAATTAGGATATAAAATATTAACCTATTCCATACTCACCGTACCTAGCACAATGTGATTTCTTTCTCTTTCCAAAAGTTAAGTATTCAGTTAAAGAACGCCATTTTGACAGTAGGAAGACTATTTGTGAGGTTGAAATGTGGTTTTGTGGTTTCAAAGTCAAACTATACACTTTTACATAAAGAACCTATCGGAAAAGTATCTCACTGGGCAAGGTGACTATGTAGAAAAGGCCTTATACCATCTAGGTATCATGATTTTCAATAGTGGATTTCTTCTAGATGTTAGCACGATCTTATTGATACCCCCTCGTAAATTACAGTAAACAAAGGTAAGCAACTAGATTACATTTAACAATATTTATAAAAATAAAAAGCTAATGAAAACGTGCCCACTAACAATATTACTGATTGATGTAAACAGATTGACATTAATGTAAACTTTGAAATACTGACATCAGTAGGTAAATCGATTGTGACAACCATTTTTTTTTAATTTCCATTAACTTCAAAATAGAGTAAAATCAATCAACCTATAGTACTTACCTAGCATTCCATTCTACGCTTTCGGAGCACCATCCAAAAGTAACATGACTCACGTTAGAGGGATCGAAACCAAATTCAACTTCGTAGGAAACTGCACTATGCATGTGCTTGACCATTATATTTTTTGCTGTAAATGTAGCAAACACTGCCATTGTAATCCAGAAACAGAACCAGAGACACCTTGAAGAAAATACACGAAAATGAAAATAACGTAAAATATGCTAATTTTAAATAACATATTAATCATCGTTATATCAATATTGTGGTTAATATAATGACAAAATGCATTACTCCTGTTACAACAATATATTTATGTATAGTTCTAGGTAACTTGTTGTTTGCGTGAATCAGTTATATGAACCAAAGAATATGTGATACAGAAGAAAACACAACATACTTGTAATAAATCAAGAAAAGCAATATTTCAAAATTAAATTAAATACTTTTCGGTAAAGAATATTTTAATTATTCATGTTCTAGCCCTACTGTGTAATGTGTTAAGTGGCATTGAAAGCAGGGTATAGTTTTAACCTCTTGTGATATCGTATTTAGACATGTTATTTTATGATTACAAAGATTTTATTACTTTATTTGAAAGCAACTTCTTTGTACTTGGAGCGAAAAATTTCTTTATCAACAAATTTATAAACAGTAACCTTAGTCTAAAATTATATAATTGTATTTCTTAAATTGCATTATTTTCAGCGACATTATTGACTGACGATATTAGTACGTAGATTTATTATATAATGCTACTATATAATATGTTTCATTATGGTTTGTTCAACACATCAACACTTTTATTCAATAGTCATAGAATATGACACTAAATTGCACAAAAATATTTCCATTTTTGGTGTTAATCCTCTTGACATATGCTGCTAACTCTGGAAACCCAGTATGAAATTATTATGACTGCATACAACTTTAAAAATATTTAAGTCATGTCACTATTAGTAGTATTCAATAAATGCTATTTTAAAAGTATTGCGTATATTCCTTGATTTTATACATTATAATTACAATTTTATATAAAATAGTATTGGTAATAAAGGCATATAATACAGCAAATAATTGTAAATAAAAGCGAACGTAAAATCACTAGCTAACTTACAATCGGAACACTTTTTACAGCCCTTTCTGGCGTAAATCTAGATGGTTCGCATCCTGGTTAGCTGCAGATGTACCTCTCGTATAGGCTTACTGCTAAGAAAGGCGCTAAACTTAAATCCAACAAAGTGGAATTTGTATTAGGAAACATCCCGGAATTTGATTACAATAATAATCATCAAAACCTACTAGAAACTGGATGCAAATATGGTTAATTCGCAAATGGATTTACTTGCTTTATAAAGAACAACAGAAATAAGCATTATTCACAAACCTTAACACTGCGAATGCAGTACATATACCAAATTTATAAAGAGAAAAGAAATGATTTAGTAACTATCTCCAACTTTAGGTTCTTTTTGATAATCTTATAAAAGTAATTTCAAAATTTGTACTTAAAGTAATAAGTCTGCATGTCACTAGAATAAAATCTAATTTCCTATTCTATTATTGACGTAATTTAAAACAAACATCAGATCTTATTTTGCTTTCTGACGTGTAGTTAACTCTTTATATAATATTCCTGTCCTTAACCTTCAGGCCAACAGATATGAAGCAATTATACTTACCGCAATGTAAAATTAGGTGCTTGGTAAATATGAACAAGACCATGGACAGATGACGACATAAAATATTCCTTAGTAGCATTAAAAACCGACGAAAACAATTTTCTAATTTTACACATCTTCCTGTAACAATGTCTGCAACGATAACCACAATTTTCGTTTTAATCTTACTTATTAAGACAACCAGTTAATGAGACTAAATTTGAGTATAATCCAAATTGAATAAAAGCCACGTGATTCATATATAAAAAGATTTTACTCACAGAGTTATTACGTAGTGTTCCATCCAAATATATTACAATTCTATATAATTCAACTATAAATCTTTTAGGAACATTTTAAAGGATCGTTGGTGGAGAACTATATCAATGAAACAAAACATGTTCTTGTTTCTTTTAGACAGCTTAAATTCTGCTTTTAGAAGCAAATGTTACATTTCCTAATGGAATAGCACTCTAGCATATGTTTAATACAAAAAATTCATTCCTATGTATTACGATATTACCAATAGAACACTGCAAAGTACCGGTAATACACTTTCGCGTAAATATATATCTGTTTGTGAATCTAGCATTCATTAGTCGACTGGTGTGGAGAATATGAACATTAAATCAGTCGAAAATAAATAGTTTAGTCGGGAGAGACAATGCAAGTCTGAAATGCACGTTTACGAGGGACAGAATATATAAATGCAAATTATGTATGTTATTGATGAGTGATAAAAGCACGGACCGTTTTAGCAACGACAATTCAAATCATTGTAACAAAATTGTAGAGGCTTAATGTTTTCAATGACATTTTTTGCGTTATCGTCCCCTACAGCAGCGAGACTTTATGAAAAATGTACTTATACATTAATGAGGGATCCGATTCATATTACCCTTCGCCCCAAAATCGAATCCCAGACCCCCACGCTATGTAATGTTAAAGGAATTATACTATGACTACAAAAGACAGCAGTATGCATGCATAGAAGAAACAATTACATTTCGAATATTTTCTGTGCTTGACAGATGATGCCAAAGATTTTAAATGTTTTACGCTAAAGTAAGGTAGACATGCTATTATTGTGGTCATAAAATAATGAGAATGGACATTTAGTTTGTATAATCACAAATCTGGTAAATTTTAATTTAGTGCCGTTTTGTGTGAAACTTAAAATATTGTTCCTCTAAACATTTACATCATTTTTTCTTATTTTATGTTTTTTCACATTGAGACTTTATAAAGGCGGTTTAATATTTTAACATAAGTTTCAAGTCTTTCTTCTAAAGACGAAAAGATTTACAATTACATTTCTAAACAATGAAATAAGGTAGTTCTCAATAGATCTATGATATTGATTCTGCCGATATGACAATAAACTCGTAGGGCCAATATGTATCTCAGCAATAGAAGCGAAATTGTGTTATAAATTATAAAACTATCACTGTATATAAAATGTCGCCAGTATATACACGCATTTCGTGAACTATATTACAACTCTCTGTAATTTATACGCTTAACCAGAAAGCAATATATGATCGAGAGTAACAAAAACCACTGTTATTTTTACGGCCAAAAACGATTTATGCAGAATATTTTAAACAATTGAAACCCTTTCTCTAGCTTAAGATACGTATTTAAATTTAATGAGATTATAAAAATCCAGCAGGGCCTAAGTCTAACTTAATATATTGGAAAATCCATATGATATAGCTTAAACGCTTTTCTTAATAGTAGAGAGTGACAAATTGGAAACGTTTCTATATATTGAAGAAAAATATAGGAATTGCGCTTTCTCTTCTCTCCTTTAAAAGCATAATTTTATTTAACTCTGTTTACGTTAATTTATTTAAGGACCTCATCTTGTACTTTCAAATATCTAACGTGATAACTCGCGAGATACCCTATTTTGGCATACATTTTGAATACTTTCCTTCCCCTTTGGATACGCATTTCATCCAAAGTGTCATAAGAACCATCCCTGTTCGATTTATACGCGCAGTGTCACAAGTGTTTAACCGTAAACATCGGTTATCCTTGTTGCCAACCAACAGCTTTACGCGTAACTAGTATAAACTTTTGACGCACCTAATGGGTCTTTATGGTTCTCTCCGATGGAAATTCAAATATACCAAGAATGTCTTCCTGATTGTTTGAATCATAGAAGTGAAGTTTTTGTCGGGAATTATTATAAATCTTAAATAATATTAGCACCACGATTTCTTTATCGTATAATATCGGTGGGAGTTGATCATACCCTTCAAAGAGCAAATGTTAAAAGTCATCGCATGGTGATAAATCAAGGGTCACTTAGAACAATTCAACATCTCCGTAGGGAGATACTTTCAATAATAAGAAAACACGTGTTTGAGCGCTTTCGAAACTTTGCTTCTAAGAAAGAAAAGGTTTTGGTTTTATAATATTCTAATTTATGTTTCTTGTTTCAGAGAATACCGAATTATGAAATTAACTTTCAAGTTGAAGATGTGTAATTTGATATACATATTCTTTCAATTGAAAGTAATAAAGTAAGTTTCATTGTTTTATGAAAAATACGTTTGTATCAGGTTCATTTTGATATCCGAATTTCCCTTTTTTCCTCTGTTTTGAAGGTTCGAGCGTAGGGTTCGTTTAACAAGGTGTTGCGACATTAGTTAAATAATGTTGTTTGATAAGAGTAAGAAAATACATGTTTCAGTGTTTCTAGAATTCCCGCTTCTAAAGATGAAAAGTAACTCATTTCTATTATATCTGAATTTCCGTCTTTGTTAAGGAAATAATGAATCTAATCATGCTCAAGTTGAATATGTATGATTTGGTATATAAACGCTTAATTCAAATAATGGTATTTTTTCGAAAAATTTCTTTCTATGGAAGAAAAGTGGAAATTTATAAAATATTCAAATATCTTCCTCGTTATTTCGAAAGTGCTAAATATTGGCATTTACCATTCTATATTGTATATCGTTTGATCTCTCTTTTTTTCTGATATTTAAATATTTTTACTAAAGTTTGTTAGTAATTCAGAAATATATATGTACGGTATCTAGAATGCAGATTGTTGGGTGAAAACGTTTAATTTTCAAGTGGGCTGCTTTTAGTCTTTTTCACATGGCTTAATGGGAACAACTGTATTCCATAACCTCCCCGAAGATGGTGAATCTATGCTTTACTGGATTGTTATTGATGTGCTATCCAGAACTGTCCTTTTTCCGGTAAATGCATCTAGTCTGAGCAAAGATGTGGTTTATTTAATTCCATACAATTGTACTTCGGTGATTTGATATGCATTCTGACCTTGTGATGCCCCACCACAATTTCATCACGATTAACTACTCTCAACTCTTGACGATCGCTTGGCTTGGCTTTGCTTCTCAGAATGAATGTTGATGACATACTGTAAGCAATATTCATGACGTTACTGTACATGTCCCTCGGAAATAATTCTGTAATTCTCCTTATTTTATCAACTATAACAGGGGCTTAGAACCATTGTTGTTCTAAAGGCCACGTTCAAAGTACCCTCTTTAAAAGAATTCCACCTATGATAGTTTTGGAAACCAAAATATTGTAGTTATTTTAATTTATTAAAGATGTATTAATAATTTCCATGTCAATATGTAATTCATAGTATTAAAAAGATACAATAAAGAATATTATTAATTTGCTTTTCAAAAAGTATACTCTAAGTGTATTTCATATCCTTTATATCAATTAACATTTTCAGACACGAGTGATAGGTTACACTTTATCAATCTAAAATATCACAAGCTGCCTTAAAACCACAGACTTTCCATTTGTGTCCTGAACAATAGCACTTTAACTTTCATGATGATAAAAATTTAGTTTTCATCGTTGAAATTACATCGTCAACGTACTACCATTTTACGGAATGTTGTCTAAATTCCACTACGTCTCTCCACTAAATTATACGTTTATGAAATTTAGTTTCAATGTTCATTACACTAGTCATTCTAGGAATGTGAGGCTCACATGTAGGTGTATATTTTTTAACAGATATTACCCTGTTTCAATGATTCAAGCAACCATATTCAGCTAGATTCATATCCATTTTCGTATCTATGAAGCATTTACGATCATTTCAAAGTTATTCGTTTCACAGGTTTAATATATTTTATGAAAGTTATTATCGCGCAAAATTAAATATTACTTGTGGCAAAAATAGGTTTCTCGATTCTAATAGCTGTAACGTTGAACTACTTGTCGTAAACCCAACGTACCTTACCATAAGCTATAGCTAGTTTGAAATAGGAAAACTAATATTACGAATTGCTGGGAAACGTAATTTGAGCAAAAACCTCTATTATGATCCCAAGTTCATTTTTTTCTTACTTTTTGCAAGTATTATATTTTGGAACATGAGCTATTCTTTGTGAGACCTTCTTCTTTTTCTATGCCATTGTATCCAAAATATTCTTATCTACTATTCTAGTAATCATATAGTATGATTTTTACAGTTATGTGCATATTACAGGTAACTTTCTAATCATCTTTCCCTTGTATCATAGAAGCATTTTTAATTTTTTCTCTTACTTTATTTTTCTAATTTTCTCACTTTCATTTAAATTATAATATATTAATTCTCCTTGATTCTTTTTTATGTCAGCAGTGCGTCTTCCTTGCTTCGTCTGAGACAAGGAAGAGATGTCGCTTCATTTCACATTTTTTATGTTTTTAAGTTTCGACTAAATGAGACCCTGTTTTCTTCTTGCCTTTTAATTCATCTCAATTTCAAATTTTATTTAATAGAATCCGACGGGGACAAGGACACAGAAAATTCGAGAACATATAAAAAAAAGTATTTTGTAGGACTCGAACCAAAGAACAAAGGGAACCTTGATTAGTAGCAACTGTCTCAGACCAGTATATTGCACTAGTAACAACTCTTTATAGAATAAATCCATTTGTACTGTATAATCAGAAGTTTGAACAATATTTGTTCTAGCGCAATAAGTCTATTGTACTTTTCGAAGTTCACTTTATGTGTTACTTTTCACGACAAAATTTTATTTTCTGTATTCTTTTTCAAAACGATCAATTATAATTTGCTAACATATAGCTGAATAATAATAATAATAATAATAATAATAATAATAATAATAATAATAATAATAATAATAATAATAATAATAATAATAATAATAATAATAATAATAATTGCTTATTTTAAGCTTCACATTCTTCGATAGAATTTCTAAGGCAAAACAGCTTTGACTCAGTATAATGCCAATTTCCTACTTTCAGTGATCTGCACTACACTACACACTACACACACTACACATAATAGCCACCTCGTACATCCCTCACTCCCGGAATTAACAATGTGAAAGATAAACTTTCTCTGCCTCCCCTAGACATTAAATTAGGCCTTACGAAGGTGTTAGTGAAACCGTTAAAAAAGGACTAGGATTTAAGTACTTCAAAGAAAGATTTCCAATATTATCAGATACTAAACTAAAAGACGGTGTATTCACTAGATATGTGAATTGATGAGAGATGGCATATAAGAATCAAAACTGACTGAGGTGGGACGGAAAATCTAAGAGTGTCTCAGAACACTTTCTGTGAAATAATAAAAGTGCGAACTATGTGCAACTAGTGGAGGAGTTATTGTCAAACCTGCACACTGTCGGACGCAACATGTCGCTCAAAGTGCATTTTCTACACAGATATTTACCTTAGTTTTGCGGCAGATTGCATGTCTGTAGATCCATAGCGCACATTATTCCTTCTAAACTCAAGAGGGTACATGTACAGAGGAGCAATTCTTCCACTGAGTTTTGTATTTCTCTTTAAGCCAAACCCTTTTGATGTTAAGCGTGAGAAAAACGTTTTGCAACTATTCACAATGAACAGGTAAACAATTTCAGCAACAGATAATAGGCTCCCTCCGAAAAACAGACACCCAATTCCACCAAACGATACTGAAAACAAATAAAATAATAGTATTATCATTTAATAATTGAAATAATTAATGGTGTAAGCAATTTACAATAGTAATTAAATATTAATCTTCCAAAGTGTTTAATTGAGTAATTGAACATTAAAATATACAGAGACTGAGCGATATATAAATAAAACAGTACTAAAATGCAAGGAATTTATCTTTGAAAGTAATAGTGACAGAAAAGTTCCAATATATTCACTAAATTGTAAGCCACGATTATAAGCGAAATATAAAGACCTTGATGGTTTTATTAGTACAAAACTCTTTGTAAAATTTGATTGTATTGTGTGTACATACACAATATGAAATACAATTCTCAGATTGAATACTTGATAACCGAAGGAAGCAATCGTCTGAACAACGACTATAACGCTCGACGAACCCATTAATGTCGTAAGTTAGAACAAGCTAGAGCTTGCTCTCAAACACTAAAGTTGAACACTCGTTCGGTGCTATTCGGTTAAACACGATTCCATGGTTTCTTATATGTTAGAAATCAGGAAAAGTGTTGATTACTTTAGCAAAACAAACACACACACACACACACAAATATATATATATATATATATATATATATATATATATATATATATATATATATAGGGTTGATTAATTCATTCGTGTGTCAATTTCATTTCTTCACTGTGCAAAAGTGGTATGAGGTAAAGCCATGCAATTTGGTGTAACTTTAGACGAAGGACATAAGTTTTGTTTCGCCATAGAAGCATGCCACTTGTGTTATAGATTGAAGAATATAGGATCAAAGGTCAAATTTCGATTTTTTTCCTTTTGGGATTGCAATGGTAAATTCTGAAGGAGACTGAAAAAACGTAAATGGAAATGATAACAAACGAAAGGCTATATGGTATGATTCTATGTCACAAGCCGACCAAATATGCGTCAATCATGTGTCAAGATCAGAGGTCTCTGTCAGATCAAGGTCACAGGTCATCTTGAGAATCCATTTGAATACGCTGAAAGCAACGTAATATCCGTAACTCATGATGTCAAATGGGTTCTTAAGGTGACCTGTGACCTTGATCTGACAGTGACCTCTGACCATGACAGTCTATTGACGCATATTTGATCGGCTTGCGACATAGAATCATTAATCGGCTTGCCATTTTAAATAACTCAGCATTTTATACCTTTTTGTGCTATTCAAAATTCAAGGAATAAATTTCAGTGGTTTATTCTATTTTTGTACCAATCAGAAGAATACCAAAGATAATCCATTTTAATTAACTCAGCATTTATTACGTAATGTCCTATTCAAATAGACGAAGGGTTAAATTTTAATGAACTCTTCAATTTTGTAATAATCAGAAAAAAATGAAGAATGAATAAATTTCCTTGGCTTCTTTCCCTTTATATTAACTAGGAAAAAGAGAGGAAAATCCATTTGAAATTACTCAGTATTATCTACCTCTTGTACAACTCCAATAAACAAAGGAATAAATTTGGATGTTCTACTTTTTGTAGCAACCAGAAAGAAAGAACGAAGAAGGGCCATCTTAACTAGCTGAGTATTTTATACGATATTGTACTACTTACATAGAGGAAAGAATGAATATGAATGACCTATTCAATTTTGTACCAACGAGAAATGCCATTTTAACTAACTCAGCATTTTATACCTCTTTGTGCTATTCAAATAAAGGAAGGAATAAATTTGTACTAACTAGTGAAAGCGAAGAAGGACCATTTATTTAACTCGGAATTTTATACCATTGAGTACTACACAAATAAAGGAAGGAATAAATTTGTGTGAACTATTCAATTTTGTTACAAGCAGAAATCAGATAAGTGTACCATTTTGTACTAATCTAATAAACGAAGGAATAAATTTGGGTGGCCTATTTAGTTTTATACCAATCAAGAAAAAAGCAAAGAAGGTCTATTTTAAGTGGCTCAATATTTCTGCACCTTTTGTGCTACTCAAATAAACGAAGGAATAAATTTGAGTGTTCTATTCTATTTTTGTACTAATCAGAAGAAAAGCAAATAAGGTAAATTTGAACTAATTAAGCATTTTGTACTTTCTTGTGCTATTCAAGTAAACGAATTGTTAAATTTGAGTGTTCTATTCAATTTTGTACCAAGCGGAAAAAGCAAAGAAGGTCCATTTAAAGATTTGACATTTGACTTCTATGGTCATTGCTTTTGGTGCATACAGCGGCTGGTGACCTATTACTAAATGTGGAAAGAGCACCTCAATATGTGGCTCCGTTTAAGAGGTAATTCGGGTTTGAATATTTGAGCTTTGACCTCGATGGTCATTATTTTTGGCCATGTAGCACTTGATAGCTTATTACAAGTTGTGAAAACGGCACCTCTATATGTTGCCAAATTTATGAGTTATTCGGGATTAAATATTTGACCTTTGACCTCAATGGCCAGTACTTTGGACATGTAGTATTTTATGACCTATTACTAGATGCGAAAACAGCTCCTCGATATGCGGTTCCGTTTAAGTTATTCGGGTTTAAATTTTTGACTTTGGCCTCGAAGTTATGTATTTTTGGACATGCAGTACTAGATGAATGCTTGTGTAATTTTTGCTATGTTACATACGTGTTGATAAAACGGAACGAGTACACTCCTGCTACTGGTTCTGTAATAAATAAGGGTTTAATATGTGCTATGTTAAATAGTGGTTAAAAGATAGGCCATACTCTTTTATACATAGAGGGTTGCGAAAATAGGTGCTTGTAGTCTCTGCGTAATTTCTCCTATGTTAAAAAGGGGTTGTAAAAAGTGGTCATAAAAGAGAACGAATACACCCCTATTCTTCTCTGTTATGTTAGTATTCTATGCTAGTATTCTATGATAGGTTACATGGAGTGCGTTCGTAGTCTCTGTGTTCATTGCTTTACGCAATTTTTGCTATGTATTCATTCCCTTTTATTAGCTCTGCAACGTGCTGGTAATCTTATGTAATGTCTGCTACGTTAAAAAGGGTTAGTAAACTGAGCTATGTTAAAATAGGGGTTGATAAATAAGCCATACTCTTTTATTAGCTTTGCTATGTTACGTAGTCTTATGTAATATCTGCTATGTTAAATAGGCTGTTGGCAGATGTGTTCAATTTCTTTTATAATATTTGTTATGTGAGATAGGGGTTGAGAAATAAGCCTCACTCTTTCATTAGCTCTGCTACGTGTTCGTAGTCTTATGTAATTTCTGCTATGTTACATAGGGGTTAAAAAAACGTGTTCATTGTCTTTTATTGACTCTGTTATGTTACGTAGCCTTATGTAATGCATGCTATTTTAAATAGGCGGTTGGGAAATGTGTTCATTGTCTCTTATGTTACATAGTCTTATGTAATTTCTGATATGTTAAAATATTGTTTCAAAAGTGGTCATAAAAGGGAAATAATAACCCCAAGAAAGTGCTCAAAAAGGGGAACGAACCCAAGCCTATTGTTCTCTGCTATGTGTTCTTATTCTTATGTAATTAATGCTATGGTATGTAGTGGTTGAAAGTTAGCTACACTCTTTTATGAGCTCTGCTATGTTCGTAGGCTATGTGTAATTTCAGCTATGTTAAAATACTGGCTGAAAAAGTGCTCTAAAAGGGAACGAGTACTCCCATAAAATGTGGTCGTAAAAGGGAACCAATACACCCCGAAAAAGGGTCGTAAAAAGGAACGAATACACCCCTATAACGGAAGACTCAATTTCCCGACTCATACCTGGGTCGTCTGACATCCCGTATCTGGAGGCACTGGAAAAGTTGTTCTCTTATTCAGGCGGAACTGACAAAATGGGTGTGAGCTCAGTGGCCCAGAATCCTGGTTTCTCCACTACTAATACCGGCAATGATACAATACGAAAATAAACGTTTGCTCTCTTTCTCGCTGTATTTCCCCCCTTTTGCTTTATACGGGCGGAATAAAGATCTGAGCAATCTCATATGTTTGATTTGCTCAAGGTTAAATATACCTTATTCCTGGGTACATAAGCGAGGGTTATTGGAAAGTACGGACATCTAGCAAGTATATATATACGGATCACAGAGCACTATTGTACACGTCAAAATAAAACGAAAATGTCATATGGTGATATATCCTCCATGTCCTCAATAAGCCCATATGAGAAATGAAATTTTCACTATGTGACAACGTTGCAGATTAATTTGTAACCATTAACATTACTATGTGAATCCATTAAGCAGTTACATGAATTTTTACGCTAATAAGTGGCGCTAATGTCGACGTCTATCGTCGATGTCGAGGTATACAACTATATATATATATTCGTCTTTTTGTGACTTGTAGACTCCTTTAGCCTAACCGGCATAACCGTGGGACGTAAAACTTAAACTTGTGACTTGTATAATTGTGTTTTTTTTGTCCGTGGGTGCCATTTTTAAAACACCCGATACATACATACGTACATATATTAGTAAAATATATTGAGTGCATAAAACTATATATTTATCATTTATAAAACAACACTTTCTCATTCATAAATAATTTTTAATGATGTAGAAACAAGGCAAACTTGAATTGGCAATCCTTAAAATATTCAGATCAGTTATGGTGATAACTTTATTTAAATACATACATCTTCTCCGCGTTCTGCGCCGTCTTTGGCGCAGTCAACATTAACTCTCTCTTACGCTCTGCTAGAGTTTATATGTTAATTGTACTCGTGTCTGAAACATTTTTATATTGTGTTTACATACTTCAACAAGAAAATCTTGTCCCCACTTAGCAATGAATACATCTTCAAATTAAACATTTAATATATTTTTATTTAATACATGATATGAAATTTGTCTCTTATATTGATGTAAGGATTCACCTTTTAAAATTTTTGGGTATAGTTCATTAACATTCTGTATATATATATATATATATATATATATATATATATATAAATTTTAAATGTATGTATAAATGGTAAATGTACTCAACATTTGAGCCGTTAGTTTATTTTAAAAAAATAGAACTAAGTATCAACAAAATAAAGTAACTATATTTTTTTGGAATCACATACCTAGCATTTCAAGTTTTCCGAAAATTATATCTCGCTTAAATCTCTTCTTTGGAAATACCGGTATATGAAATACAACGAAAGGAATATTATATCTGAAAAGAATTGAAAAACATATAAAATAACAAACAAATATTTGTACCCATTTGCATTGTAAATTAGCAGTTAGTACTTACTGATAATTTATTATAAAAATATAAGAAGTTTATTAAAATAATGGAAACCTTTTGTTGCTTTGGAACGACAAAGAACACACCATCTTTCGAATCAAACTACTTTTCTTCTTCATGGAATTTCAGTTGACTTGTTGGAACTTGTAGGTCTACACGCTTTGGACATATGTGATGGAATCAAAATTGTGTGATTGAGTGGGATGAAATATCCGGCAGAAAAAGAGTGTTGTATGTTATATTAATAAACGGGAAGCTTCATTTACAGTTGCAAGGAACTCTAATTATATTAAGAAGTAAACGTCTAACAATATGATAGTTAAAGTAAAAATATGACAAATAAGTTGAATTAAGAACAATTTCAAAAGCTTGATTAACATATTAGAGTATGCAGTGGCTATGCCGGGTGAATCCTCGCAAAATATATAAATTTGAAGACTGATGGTATTAAACATATGCCATACAAATCATCACATAGAGACTTTTATCTTCAGGAAATTCATTCTCGTTTTCTTGTTTACATATTTTTATTCGTTATTTCCCCATGAGTATCACATATTGCATTTGTAAAAGTTTATTGGAGAAAAATATTGTATCAGTAATTGTCGTCCAAGTTTTTTTGAATTGTTAGTGAGTGACTTCAAAATTATTATTGTTTTGTTTACCGACAAAAAATATTTTTTTTACTTTGTCCGTGTGTCTTTCGGGACACAATCTCAAGAATTTTTATTGAATGAGTTCCAATAGTCTAAACTGTACAGTGTTGGCAATTATGAATTAAGTTCATTGATGGATGTTCTATATCCGATGAGTGTGTTTCTATATATCAGAAGTTAACTATTTCTGATTTTAAGATTGGTCGCTATAGAGCAAACATATCCACTTGATACTGTTAGTTTCTATTAGACAGTGTTGCTAGTCTCTGATTACTTTACTGGATGATTTGAAAGGCCGTACAGTAACAAAATGGAACTAACGTAAAACTGAAAGCAATTTGTTACGTATGTATACTATGAGCCACGAACATAAATATCTAGATGTTGAAGTCATAAGAAACAAATACTCTTACACCTACTTATTTATGCTCGTACCTCTACAAGTACTGAAAACTACTAATGCGTAAAACTAACCCGTTGTCCCTTAACATGTGTGTGAAGTGCATAATAGTAACAAGAAAAACATTTCAACTGCAAAACAATTTGAAATAACCCTTTTGCGATTGATATACATTTTTGCGTGCTAAACCCAGAAGTGCTAAACGTGGTTAATTACTTCGTTGGACACATGGGATTTTATAGCATCTTTCAGTAGTGAGGCCATATGAACCTTCACCTATTGCGTGGTGCGAGACCCGGAGCAGATGAGCTTCATTGAATGTTGAAAATGTATTTCATTATTCATAGGTGAGTGCGCAACCAGTTACTCATGAAAATGCTCCTGAATATGATAATCAACAACTTCGATATATCTACCCATAAAGATGCAAAGAAAATGCTGTGTTCTATACTTTTAATAAATGTTTTTCTCATGGAGTGTATGTAAACAAACTTACGAACTTTAAAAGTGTCATTTACTTTGCAAATCACTTTCGATATGATCATTATTTACTACCTAATTCTAATTCACTAGTCTGCTACGAGTACTAATATAGAAAATCGCATATATAATGTGATGCAACTACAATACTTACTGAAATATACCCAAGAACTCTGACACAAAATTGTCTTCATCGCACAAAGGTAAACAAATGCAGTTCTCTTTATTTGAAATTTCTGAAAAAAGGATAAGGTGAAAATTAGGGTAATAACAAATGCATTTAATTCTGGAAAATGTTTATTGCCTCTCACGACTCGTCTAGAAGAATTTGGCGATTTTGTTTCCGAATAGATAGAGGCATGATACACTCCCTTATTGTTGCGTTTTACGTTAATCAAAGTTATAACGACACAACGATACATTTAATATATATGGACAGATTAATAGAGACATTCTTGTTCATTCTTTTCCGTATAATTATATAATTTTGAGCAACAAACGGAAAGGAAAAATGGTATTCGCGATTGCAATTGACTATATGTTTCATTACCCTGCTTTTGTCAGTTCAACCTGTTATATGTTCGCAAGTTGTAGCGGTTGCCAAACAGGAGGGGGTCAGGACAGCGAGCAAGGTGATGTAAGATTTCATATAGATAAAATGTGAAGTTATGGATAAAACAAAACTTGAATTAAACACTGACAATTTAGCTTCTTCAAATTCAAAGTTCTAAATGTTTGACGTTTTGTCTTTCCTATTCCTGTTTAAGATTTCTAATTCGTTAAAAGCTGAGCAATTATGGACATTGAAAGTTTTTGGATAATTTTCAAAAATTAATACAAAATGCTATTTTCCTGTGTACGATAGACTTCAAAAGTTAATAAGTTAGGATAAAGGAAGATCTTAGTCTAATAGTTGACCTTACTGTTTCTTCACAAGTTTCTTGGTGTTCGGTGATAATTTCGCTAAAGCATGACTGAGATGATTTTCCACTTCAAAACGGTCGCGGTACATTGACTTTAATGCGTCAACGTGAAACATCCTGACCCACATAAGTAACTTGTCGAAAACTGAGCAAAAGCTTTCAAGATTCTTTATGCTATTTTTGAGTAAACAAGCAGGAAACAAGATCCAAATTTTCCAACGAAGTTAAATGAAGTGTTTTTCTGACACCTGAATCGCACTTTAATTGAATTGCGTCACGTGAATTTCATGCGGAAATAAAACCACATCATTGTTGAATGACGTACCTGCTAATTTTTGCACTGCCAGTCTTCCTCACACAAATCAGAACAATACCGCTAATCAGGATAGCTTTAATATTCAATCATAATACTTGCTTCATATTTTATTGTAAAGTTTCTTTGAAGCTGATGCTTGCTTGTGACTTAAGCAGAGCGAACTAATAATTAAACGTTTTCTCTTCTACCTGCTTAATAAATCCAGACCGCGAACCTAACATTACTCGAGCTTCATCAGTAAATATCCCTACAACTCTGTCCCAAGACAAATAAGTTTCGACAAAAGACTACTGAAAGCAGAAAAATCACCAGAATATTTGAATGATGTATCCAAACTTTATGAAAACACTATTTCTTCCATTAACACTTAGAGGAACATCGAATTTAATTACTTGCACATTGTTAGCCTCAGAGACTTGCTATATTTTAAATGTTAATAATATGTAAAATGTAAAGGGACTTATTTTATGATGAACCCTAGCAATTCTTAACACTGTATTCAGGTATACACAGACAAATATACTTTTATGTCTTTTCTAGTCAAGGACATAACTAAAACACACATGCTTCCGTTTTGCTCATTCAATGTGGAGATTGTTGAAAAACGGCATGCATTCTCATTTAGTCTTAGCAAGCAGCTCAAAGGCAAAGTTTTTTCTTGTTACCAGTTCTTGTTGTGTATTGAGTGAAGTAAGGATAGCCGTACTCTTTTGTCCTCAATTTATATATATCAAAATTGCATTAAGAAATTAAACATTATGTTAATATTCAGATCCTTTTTTGCCAGAGGTTGGACTGACTGACAGGCAGGTGACTCCGATATATGTTCTTACGTGTATTTCTTTAGTCATGTAGTTGCTTCCATACGTAACAAAATATACATATTTACAACTTCAAAAAGTGTTAAAATTCAAAAGTTTTTCATCAGGTTTTACAAACAACAAAGATATGCTTCAAGCACACGTCATTTCAATATTTGCTGCACAGTATTTTCGTTTTCTTGTCCTTTGAATGTGGGAGCTCCGTCATTATTTTCGCTTCGGGGCGTCAGGGCGTGTGGGCTTATTAAAAGGAACATTTTATCAACAGGTTCTCAAATTCAACTTTACAGTGTTTTCAAATAAGATTATGTTTCTTTATTTTAACATTTAGGGCTTTAGCAATTCATACGCAGGTTCTTGATAAGAAAACCTTCAGCGCTGATACACATATATTCAATTATGGATTGTGGTACAAAAACAATAAACGAAAACGTCGAGATCTAGTATATTCTTAAAGTTGGCGAATATTTTCTTTTTTCGTCTTTTCCAAGAGTAATAACTTGACGTAATAAATTACTCATGAGATCAATAAACGCTGTTTCTCTTTGTAAGGTGTTTTATGGATGATATGCTTCTGTAATTATTTCTCATTAAGCGAACTGTTGTTATGCCTTTCGTAAAAATATGTTCTTAATTTTGGAGGATTTGTAAAATTATTGTCTGTTCCTATATTAGGTAACTTATGTGCACGAAGGCATACCACTAAACGTTTCGTTATTTTAGCTAAAAGGCAGCTTTGAACTCGTTGTCCAATCTTTTTATTTCATTAAAAATAACCGTCAAATGCTAGTCGGATATAGCATCAAAGAACCGAACGATTTTGAAACCAAAATTTCCTGGGTCTTTAGGAATAAACTAAATAAACGGACATCTGTCTGTAAATTGGATCAGTATTTCATTGATTGTAAGACAAAGAAAATAAACATATTTCAATGATACAATAAACGATTCCATAAATATGATACATGCATATTTTTTCGGGATTCTCGTGTTTATAGTCATCCGATAGCAAATGTCTAATTATCGGTTTAATAAGCTGTTATGTCATGTACATAAATATTATCTTTTTTAAATGTCACATTATCACGAATTTTAATATATGTAATTATGCAACCACACATAACTAAGTTTAGCATTAAAAAAATTGATAACGCTTGAAAACCATGTTCTAACCTTGAAAATCATTTCATGACAGTGAGCTAAGCGAGATAAATGTCGTACAAACAAAAGATGATAAACAATACAAATATACATAAATCCGAAATACTGTGAAAAGGAACATCAGGGAAAAGAATTTGAAAAACTATCCAAGAGAGGGTGTAGCATGATACCTTCACACTGACATCTCACTTTCTTTTATCCAGCAGTAAATGCGATAGGTATTACGAGTAAATGATGATGAAAGAAATGATGATAGAATGAAAAGCTGGAGGAAATGGGAGCTCTCGAGTAAACGGATTAATACGGTGTCGTTCAACACGAATTTAAGTAATATGACGTATTAATAGATTATACATCTTTTATGCTCTGCATATTACGCTAACCAAGCATTTAAGTAACAATAATAATTAAAACAGATGCTCGAAGTGTCTTCCATCAGCCTCAATTCAGTATTCTCAAGGAGTTGACAATTATTCACGTATACGATTGAAATGCATAAGGGTATGACGAACCATTGCAAATCTATCACGAATTATTTTCCTCCAATTCGTGTATTTAGTTTATTTGTGGTTTATGCAGTGTACTTTTGAGGTGTCCCCACAATTAAAAAATCCAAGGATGTTGGTCACGGGAGAGAGAAGGCTACTGTATGGGTACTCCTCAATCTATTAATCTTTCTTGAAATTGCTTATCAAGAAATACATGAATGTTTCGCAGAAAGTATGGTAGATCATCACCGTGCATATGAGAAACTGGAGATGTTCTCGGTCAATGAACATTTCCCAACCATTCTGGACAATTGTGTTGATGGGATTGAAGTTATATTGCACCTCTGACAAGTTATAATACAATTTATGACCCTAGAAATTGTATGACCACACATTAATCGAGAATTAATGTTGGTGTCGGATAGGTAAATTTGCGTTAGGGTTTTCTTCTGCCCATTGCTGGTCATGGTGGATGTTGACACCATCTCATGTCAACCCAACCTCGACAGTAAATATGATTAATGAAGGAAACAGAGGGTTTTCCATACACAAATTAAGATACTGCTCACAAAAGCGTCTTTGCGAAAGATAATCTCTTTCTTTTATTCCTTGCACATGTTCCAATTGGTAGGGATACAGTTGTTGTTAACGAAACACTTTTCACACGGTCCCATAGGAAACACCCTCCAGCATTGCTAGCCTTTTTATACTAGTATAATGATCTTCTTTAATTATCTAAAGGATTCTCTTTTCTCGATCAGGAGTCAAGAGAGTATGAGGGTGCCCAACTGAATCATATGTAACAGGCATATACCGTGTTTTTAGGCAGCAAAAGTAGTACGGTTAGGAAGAACACGATTTGGAACATATTCATGATATAGTTGTTGTGATATATTCTAGTAGTTCTATTCAACTAAACTGCCTACGAGAATTATAGCAAAATCAAACTAGCCTGCTAGAGGACATCAGGTGGGTCTATTCAGATGAAAGAAGAGCAGATGTGTGGACCAAATACAAGAAAAACAGGTTTGTTTACCAACTGCGAAGTTTGTTTACTATGCTTATGATCTCCATATATAAATTGCTTAGTATTCATTTATTGTTGTCATTCTTTGTTCTTCTCTCCCCGACCAATGAGAGAGAAGAAAAGGGCGTGGCCTTTCACTTTCTCGTGTATATAAGATCTGATGTCACCTGTCTTTTCTCAGTGTTTGTGCCTGATGAAGAGAACGTTAGGTCCTTGAAACTGTAACACATTGTAAGTGTAGTTTTTAGTATATTTTATTCTGCTCTGGTCAGAACTGTGTTTTATTTGTTCAAAAAAATCCTAAAGGGATTTTATTTAACCTTAGACTTACGAAGGAAAAATCAATGATGGTCAAACATTCATTTCGTTTCACAGGTAGAGTATTTTGTAAATTATCTTAGTGTTTTGCACTGTTCGTTTCAAGTTTACCTTCACTTTTGTTAATTTTCATTTTAATAGATCTTTTGAAACTTTATGAGAAAATTTCATGTCGTGCAAGAAGATTTGACTCTTATATTTCTTTTCAACTTTTTCATCCGCAAAACAATCAGTTTTCTTTTTCTTTTTTTAAGAAAGTGTATTGTTATATGTAAAATTTACTCATTAAGGCTAACAATGAGATTTACCGGTATTATATTATCGGTTTCTCAGTGTGTTTTTATACTTAATCAAAAAATAGGACAACAATAGAAGAAAACACAATCTACAATATGAGAATTTTAATATGTATAAAATATTGCGTCAATAGAAAATATGTCATATATTTGAAATGTAACAGTAAAAATGTGTATCCTTGGCATCCCCTGCTATAGTCTAAGTAACCGAGAAGCGTAATTTCGTAAAGAAGAATAAACCAAAATGAACTAAAACATAAACAAATGGGAAAATTGGCGAATGTTTCACAAGATCTATTTCCACTCTCTTTCCATCTCGGTTAATATATGCATGATTTTAGTGTGTTAACTGTAGATGGAGAACATTGATCAAAGAGAATTTATCATTCACCTTCTAAAAACAAAATAATTTAAACTATTATTTTGACGTACAGTGGATTTGATCTGAATATCTTACGGTTTCTAGATCTGCGCCTATGACACCTCTAATATTCTTCAACTACTGGCAAAGCCTCCTAACTTAAGAGCCTTCATGAAATGAAGGACAGGGAGAGAAAAAAAGTAAATATATTTGAACAAAAAACATAAATAAACACAGAAACTTTCAGCTCGCCGAAAGAAGAGTAAAGGAGAAAAGCTTCGGTTAGGACAATCCTTTTTAAGAACTCTTGTGCGGTGCTAGTAAGTGTACAGTAGTCGGTTAAACTTGGCTCTTTTAACTTAATTTTGGTATACTAGTTACCAAGAAAATTAACAAGAATTTTTTCACCAACTTACTTGGCTACTTTATTCAAGAAGAATGGCGCATTAGGTCCTATTCAAACGCCCATTTGAAAGATTACACAGTACAATTAGTATATGTTAGCATGCAATGTTCAGTTACTAGTAATTGGGAGCCTTCTAAGGTGATATTTAACCTTGCAAGTCGGCTACTTGCAACCAAGTTTCGGTTTATTTAACACTGGCAATTTAATCATCTTATTTAAATGTTAAACTCTCCACATAAATTGTGTTATTTTGAATCAACATTACTGTTATTATATTGTGAAGGTATATATATATATATATATATATATATATATATATACATTGTCATCGTGAGGTGGGTGCAAGGTGACAAGGGTCACCGATTGAATAAACATGCTCAGGTCTTTCCACACCCCAGGTTTTTGAGGAAAATAATATGTTCTTATATTCAATTATATATTATAATCCAGTGATAAATGTGGTGAATTATAAATTATAAATATATGGGTAAGTAAGTACATGTGGTAAGCGGAGTTATATACTAATTTACTCAAAGAAACGGCAAGAATCAACAGGTTGCATCAGGGTTTGAACGTGGCTCTTGTCGCAATAAGTGAGTGTGACACAATATTACTTTTCTACCAGACAAATTTGTGTCACCTTGGGATTCAGTTACCCTCGAATCTAGAAGGAGTCCCTTGTGCTGTAAAATAGGAAATTACTATCTACAAGGTTTTATTTATCATATGTTACATTCTTTAATCCTTCATGAAATCCATGATACGGAAAATCAGTTCGCATAACCTGCAACCGATTTCGTAATTTAATTAACCTTAATATATTCGTAAATTTATCATCTCAGTTTAGAATAAAATTTTATTACAGGTCCCATATTTTAAGCATATGACAGAAATTCGTTTGTGGATACTTGTTTCAGAGAATATCGTATACGCCTCTTGGGTTCGTATCTCCGACCTACAAGTGATATTTTTAATTGTGGACAGATAAAGGTACGTTAAATGACTATAAGCATTTAAATCATTGGTATTTGAAATTGATCACGTAATCCTTCTAGTTCAACTCTACGACAAATCTGTTTTTTTTTTTTTTTTAATTTCGAAATATCTTCTTAGACAAAGTGAGAGGAGAAAAGTATAGTTTGTCAGTTTTGTATCCATCTGTTCTGGATAGCAGTGTTTGCATTTCCACTTTGGCATCCAATTGGATCCATGAGGAGTAAATATGAAAAGTCATCAATTCAGAGAATTCAGAATCCTTTCCCCCGTCATCAGAGTCTATATAATGAATTTCAATACGTGATCCAAAATTCGTATTTGTCTACTAATGAAACATCTAGTTCTTGCGTTTCTGTGAATGTAATACAAATGTAATCAACGAAGCCTTATTAGCTTTGGCGCTCAGAGTCATCCTTGTGCTATTTTTTGTTCTTCCCTCCAGATTGCCTGCTGACCGCATGTAATCTCTACAAGAATCCAGACAGCGTAATTATCAAGTATAAGATGGAAGCGTGTGAAAAGAGTATTGGTATATTTTTTCTTTTATCAAATGACGTTTATTTACAATAACTCTGTCATCGTCAGGCTTAGGCTTGTTTAACATCGTAAGTAATCAGTTAGTGTCAGAAAGGACTGTATACAGAGGAATACCAAGTACGAATTATATAGCATAATTTCTCAAGTTTTAACTACAGACTTACGAAGTTATTTGATTTTTCCTTGCTGTATAGCAGTCATATCTTAAGAGCCAAAAGTTATAGCAAATTGTACCACGCAAGAATTTCATATTTTCCACGAAATTAGGAACATACTGTCGTGTATATTTCAGTTGTGTCAGTTACCGTCATTACTCAACACAGCTTTACACATCTTACATTATATTGAATAAGTAATACAACAACGAACAGTCTAAGAGATAGATTTTTAGAAATTTTGAAAGTTAGTTTAGTACGAAACACCATTACAATCCTCATTACATTGCAGGTTTTTAATAACAAAGCAAGTGAACAGGCTCTTTGAAGATAATTCAATTTACTACCTACCGTAACTCAATGTTGATTTAAAATCGATCATTCAACAAGTAATTGTAAAACGTATCTTAAAATTAGTAGAATTGAAGTAAATATAGATACTTCAGTCATGTCCCATTAAATAAAAAGTTACGCAAACTAGACGCTACTTGTAGATAAGAATGTTTTTGTGCATAAATATGGTTCTAAAAATAGTTTATTCATACTATTACTTTCCCATCAAGTTTGAATAATGAACAAATTCCTACAATATTGTTTCATCTTTCAACGTGCCTGGGATATATTTTCATATTTTACTCATGTGTGAAGTATGGATGAGTCAAATATTAAAATTGTTCATATATATAACATCTTTCCAATGTAGAGAAGGTTATATTTCAAATGTTTCTAGTACAAATCTTAAAAGTAAAATATATCGGATTATTCTCACCAGTGAAACGTTGAATGCAGGATAAATCTTTAATTTTGCATGACTTGAAGGTGCCTGAAAAAAAATACGTAAATTATATGTTTAAGTATCTGTTAAGTATGAGTTGAGTTGATTTTAGTTTAGCGTCCCTTTCAGCAGCGAGGCTATATGAGACGTGGACCTACTGATTAACGTGGAATCCGAACCACATGAGCTACCGCCGGGAATCGAACCCGGGTCTCCCACGCCAAAGGCGCGTACGCTAACCGCTTAGCCACGGAGGTCTATTAAGTATGAAACACATAATATGCATAAAGTACTTCATACGAAATCACCCTTGGTTTGTCTACGAACTTACAATCTAAAAGCTTCGACATATATTATAAGAGTAAAAGTGATTTAATCGAAACTTTAGGATAACCTTAATATTAAAGTACATGTAATTGTAAACATGTAATTCTCGTAAATAGTTTGAAAAATACAAAGCTTAATTGAATCATTTTAAATGTCTATTACAAATATATCAAAAGAATCTCTCCAACCTAATAATCAAATAAACCATTGTGTGTAAGAATTTCTTTGTTTAGAAATTTGGATACGTATGCTTCACAAGGGAGCATTCTTATTTGGTAAATTAAATTCCTAATAATGACTGCTGTCACAGGATTCATCACGAAAAGAAAGATATAATTATATACCGCACATCCCACATTTTATCCCCATTTTGACTCGTTTCAAAATTAACATGGAATTTCTAGACATTTCCTACCGATGTACTTTCTGTCATCATACAGTGTCCTTACTTATCTCCCACCTTGTATAAGGTCTGCCACTAAACACAATCTTTTTGTCAGTTTCTTTTGGTGCTGAATCCAGTCCTAGTAATAATTTTCAGTAATTGAATTCATCAATTCAAAATTGTTTGTTGACAGTACTGTGTCCAATCCCTTGAGATAATGCCTTGTACAATGTAAAATGAAACAATATTAATCATATCATACAAATATTTAATAATGCAAGAATAAGGACGCGGCAAATTACACAATTAGTTGAACTCCATTTTATCGTTAAGAATTCAGGACCTGGAAACATAACAAACTTTTAACAAGCAAGAGGCGCGATATCGAGACTCGAATTGCGCAATAAGAGTTACATATACTGAAAGAGCATCAGGTAGTTAGTAAGTTACCAAATTAGTAGCTGCAGTCCGCCGGTAGGGAAAAAGTTGTGGGACTGTAAAGTTCAGAGCCTGGCGTACGAAAACTACACAAAACTTAGCATTTGGCTTGTTCCTCTTTGTATTGACAAGAGATAATGAACTCTAACGTATTCCCATCACAGAACATGATGTTTGACATAAGAAAATATGTATTAGAAGAATTGTCAGTGTTGCCATCCATAGAAATTACAGTGTTGCCCGAATAAGAATACCGCGAAAAGCTTGGTTTGCAGCGAATGAAAGACTGAACACAACGGTGTTTTATGACATCATGTTTTAGTGGTTCGCACGGAATTACGTTTTATGTAATACGTAATTTAGTTTATAAGAATCAAAGTAGTTATAATATACTTGTATTAACATTACAGAATATTATTTAAACAGAAGTGCACCGTGACAATTTCCTGCTTCTCCAGTCGTTCACGCTGTACCAATTCTGCGCTCCCCTGTTCCGCAACAAGATTCGCTTTGCTTTCTATAAAGCGGGATACCTTTATATCTGAAAGCATTCCAGACACCAATTCAGTACTGTTTTGACTCCCTTACCACAGAAATGTGTCATCACTGCGCGCCGCTGGCTATCGTCCGATGTGCATATTGTACTAACTGTTTTTGTTTGAATCACTCGATACTTTCTGCTCTTCATATCAATTGTGTGGCTTAACACTGTCATTTACATAGCTATCTCCCCTTCCCAAACAAATACCATTTGCTCTTGCACACACAAACAGGTTATTCCTTCTGTTTGCCATAGTCTCTCATGTTCACTTTGCAGCCCCTTAATTGTGCCCTACTGGCGGACTGCAGCTAATAACGTGATCACTTCATGATTGATGGTCTTTCAGAACATACTTTATAGCTCGTATTGTGCAACGCAAGTCCCCATCATGTACTATTTGCTTGGAAGCTTTTCGAGGTATTTTTATTCGTTGAACACTGTAATTTCTATGGATGGCAACACTGACAATTCTTCAAATACAGATTTTCTTATGTCGAACATTATGTTCTGTGATAGGAATACGTTAGAGTTCATTATCTCTTGTCAATACAAAGAGAAACAAGTCAAATGCTAAGTTTTGTGTGGTTTTCGTACGCCAGGCTCTGAACTTTACAGTCCCACAACTTTTTCCCTACTGGCGGACTGCAGCTAATAATTTGGTAACTTACTAACTACCTGATGCTCTTTCAGCATATGTAACTCTTATTGCGCAATTCGAGTCTCGATATCGCGTCCCTTGCTTGTAAGTAAGAAAGAAACGCTTCAAATTTTTAATCCTCTATTATAATATACACTATTTTATAGAACTTAGGTTTGGCATGTTGTATAACAAAACACTCATAATTAAATTTGAACTGAAATCCTATAACATAATCATTTCTTCTGGCTACCGTGAATTGTCAAATTTTTGCACCTTAGAAATACAATATTCCAATCAATCAACATACATTTAGTAGAAAGGAAAAGAATACATTTTGAGATAGGAAGAAATTTGTTTTCTAAAACAAAACACGATATATATTAATCAAGAAAGTTCTGTCGCTTTTCCACCTACCACTTTCGAACATCAATATGTCACTCAAGATGTACCGGGAAGATCACCCTTTAGAATAGTCCCTTTAGCTTCGGCGACCTTCCAACTTTCTGGAAGACCATGGATTCCATCGCTGTAGAAACATGGTGGGCCATGAAGGGAAGACGGTATCAAGTTCATTGTGCACCTCTACTAGGGATTTGAACTAAAGTCCCCTAAGGTGATTGTCCAAGAAATATAACAGATGATAAACCAATGATGCAATATCCGGGGAGTATGGCAGGATGTAACGAATGTTACATTGGTATTCCAGATTTCCCTTTACCGTAACGGACTGGGCATATGGATAATTAAGTTATGGGATTTGATTGTTAATTGTAAAGAAATTTCCTGTTTTGTGGTCACTTTGGAGTCTTTCATAATTGTGGACTTTTATAAACTTTAATATTCCCCTTTTCCTTATTGGCTGCACCTTTGGAGAACGAAGTTATGGGATAAGATTTTAATTCTAAAAAATTTCCTGTTTTCTCCTTTTTTGGAGTCTTTCGTAATTGTGGACGTTTAAAATGTTTAATAATTTGGTATTATTTGATAAAAAAAATGAGATTTTTAAGTTTTGATAATTTGTTTATTGTTTGGTCTTTTAAAAAGTAAGTCAGAAAGAACGAGAGAAAATATGTTACGGCATTGAGAGCTGTCAATTTTGAAAACGAAAAACAAGTCGTTTGTTGGAAGGAAGCTCCCAGGCGATGACTTGACTCTTATCTTTTGTATGGATAGGTCGTCTTAGCCTTGACTTCCTCTGTGTTTGCTTATGTCTGCCCCTTGGATGTGGTTTAATTATGGCTTGATAAAGTTAGACGTGATGGAGAGTTTAGCGTGGCTTGAAAAGTGTGTGCAGTTATAAAACGCAAATATAATAAAATTTAGTGCTTTTTATATTCTGTTCAATATGAGTGAAGGACTATTAATCAGTTTGTCCTTTTTCACCTCTTTTAAATTGATTGGAACGGTCGCATGTGTGATTCAAGTGGGTTGGAAGGTATGTTCAACTTCTTGTCTCAAGCTGTGTTACAAGCTTATTTTAGAGAAGTTAATGCCTTTCTTCAGTGTGTTTTTGATCAATTGCATTACAATTCCCGCTATTAATTATTCTTCATTCTTTAACTTTTTGTCGTAAGTTTTGTTTCCTTGAAAACGGCTCAATTTTGTACCCCCGCAAGAGATCAAAACGCGGTATATCATCCAATATTATAAAAAAATTTTCCTTACCTTTTCGATGTAAGGAATGTTTTTGCATTTCTTTGGAAAAGTTAACAATTTTGTCACAAAACGCAATTAAACCCTCTCGATAGTAGTATGTTTATGCAACCGTTTTAAGTTTGAGAAATTGAGAAGAAAGAGTTTAGTATCAAATACTTTTCATTACTTGTGTAAAAATAATCCTACTGATGAAGGATTTGAATTGTAATTTCGAATTGAGTAATTTCAGAATTTAGTAATTTCGGAGCGAATTTTAGGATGAATCCAAAGGTCGTTTTCAAATTTACAAAATGTGTTTATTGTCATATTTTACTTCCACTTTCCTAAAATTTTCCGGATTTATGATGGTACAATTTGATATAAAAGGCCGTAGGAGAATTTTGGGGATAAATTATCGTTTTTTGGAATATTAACTTTTGATATAATTTCATTTTGTGAGATATGAATTTCTTTAGACTCGTCATTTGTATATATATTGGACATTTTACTCTCCAGATTAATTATCAAATGTTAGGTTGATTCAAAAGTTTTTTTAACGTTTTGATTGAATACGAAACATTTTATGTTATTGCATCTATTTTGTTCGAGATTTCGAATTTTTAATGTGTATTGTATTATACGGACGCTATGATGGTTTCTTGGTATTTACACTAAATTTCTACATATTAATCACAATAATGGCTACTATTTGTCATAATTGGAGCTTAATTAGATTTGCAGTATATAAATTATATCAGATTTTGTAACTTGTTATGAGTTTTAATTGCTATTAGCAAACTAATGACCCGATTATTCATATGTTTTTAATTAGAAGAGATTCAAGTACTTTGGAACTGTTTTTAATATTTTGTATTTTTGACTGTCAATATATTATTAGTTACATATTCACCTTTTGCATATTTGGCTTTATAGTTATTTCCTGTCAAGACTTAACTTTATTAGGATCGATATCTGGACGTTGAATATGTAGTCAACTAACGATTGACAGCACATTCGCCATCGGAGTTTTGGCTTAAGAAAATTCTGGTATGGAAATTTGATTTTTGTTTTTATCTGTATTTGTTGTTTGAATCCTAGAATGTTGGATCATAAACATTTTTTTGCAAGAGAACTCAGCTGATTCCTATGCCTCCTTCGTAACTCCGTCTACCTAACGTTCTTTTCGAGTGAGTCTCAAGCAATCAGCCGATATTTATTTTTTTGTCAGATTACTTTGGGTTCGGTTGCGGAGACAGGTTGATAGGGTGGTTAGAAGAATATATAATGTTTCCCATCCAAGGTGTAGAATTGTGTTCCTGATTATCCTATTTAAGGTTGGGCTTAGTATTGTTCTGTAATGGAGGAACCCTTTGCGATTATGAAGTGCTTACTTCAGAGTTTTAAATTTTCTTGAACATGTCTCAAGTGCAGAGAGTATACAATTACATCGATGCTCTGACCAACTAGTAGCAGTTCCTTATTTACGATGCTTCGAGCTGTCCATCAAACACACAGGAAGTCTGTCTTATTTGCAGTGCTTGTTTTCGCTTTTTGAAACTGGTCCATGGGATGATAACTAGTGATCACTAACAACTAATTGGACTCATTTTCATCACCTTGTAGAGAAATGGCTCCTTTCTCTGACGTGCCAGTAAAGAAACACAGGTGTCTGCTTGTATTGTCTTCTGGACCTGAGTCAAATCATATGCAATCCATCGACCCAACTTGTAGTGTTCCTCAAGTTGATGGAGTTGTTGCCGAATGGTTTATTCATTCACACTGAACTTTAACCCCACTTTCTCATATATCTGGCCACTGTTCGCCTCAATTGCGACCTTAAGGTCTTCCGGGATGTTGCGCGTATTTCGTTATCGTCCTTATACATTTTAAACCATCACTGCATGTTCGCTTAGTCTTGACATCGTCACCAAATGTACTGCATATCTTCCGCCCAAAATGCAACGACGTTTGACTCCAGTTTGAACTCGTAAATCATACACGCCTTTATTATGCTCTGTGTAGGTCCGGGGTGTAACTGAACTGCCACAACCAGATTGTATGATGAATATCCCTTTAGGGATCAATGGTTTTTTGGGCTATGTTTTAGACTTTCAGTCAAGCAGCTACTGCATCGTCACTATTTATCCTAGGATCATGGTTCATACCTCATTCTCTTCAGAATAGAGCTGGCTTGCAAATGGTACCACTTGCATGCTCATACCATATACCAGTAGCGGGGAAAAATGTAAAAGTGAAAATTTCGGAGGGAAAATTTTTTTCCTCGAACTTTGGTTCCCCCTGGACCCCACATGTGTGAACGTAGCCATCTAAAAAAACCCGATAAATAGTACTTGGTATACTGAATGTGTGTGCCAAATTTCAAGTTTCTATCTTGGATAATAAGGACGGGAGAAATTTTATCAAAAATTCCCACAATGCCCCAAATTACCACAAAACACTATGATCTCAGGGAAAAAATTTCCTGAGAAATCCCTAATTACCCTAGGGACATTTGTCGCTCATATTCTCTTCTGAATAGAACTGCCTTTCAGGCGGTACCATTCACATGTCTCCATCATGTATTTAAGGTGGGAAATTCCAGAAAAAAGGGATTTGTTGGTCTAAATTTCCCTTTTTTCAACTTTTAGCCCCTCTGGACCCCCCTGTTTTAACGCAAAAATCTGAAAAATCTGTCAGATGCTACTCGGTGGACTGAATATTTGTGCAAAATTTCAAACTTCTACGTAAGAAAAGAAGCTCACCAAAAAAAAAAAAAGAAATCAGAAAATTCCCCATGTTGCCCTATACAGAAGTATATTTTGAAAAAAAAATCACTGAGACGTCCCTAATTACCCTAGAATCATAATTCGACAGTCATTCTCTTCGGAGTGGAACTGCCTTTCAGGCGGTATGAGTCATGTGTCTCCATCATGTGTGAGAGGCGGGAAAATTACGAATTACGGTTTTTTTGGTCTAAAAATCCCTTTTTTCAATTTTTTCCCCTTCTGGACTCCCCACTGTTTTAATGCAGAGATTTGAAAAAAATCTGAGAAATACTACTGGGTAGGCTGAATGTTTGTGCACAATTTCAATTTTCTAGTTGCAAAAGTAAGCCCGCCAAAAAAAATACCCAACATGTCCCATTTTTCCCTATATAGAAGTATATTTTTCAAAAAATCCCTGAGACGTCCCTAATTACCCTAGGATAATGACTCGACAGTCATTCTCTTCAGAATGGAACTGCCTCTCAGACGGTATGACTCACGTGTCCCCATCATGTATGTGAGGCGGGAAAATGACGAAAAATGGGATTTTGGGGGTAGAAATATCCCTTTTTCACCCCTTTACCTCTCTGCCCCCCCCCCCCCCCGCTGTTTTAGCACTGACATCGGAACAAAAAATCTGGCAAATACTACTCGGTGGACTGAATGTTTGTGCAAAATTTCAATCTTCTACGTGAAAAAATAAGCCCGCCAAAAAATAATGAACATAGGCATCATAAGGGAACATTTCTATTTCGAAATTATGACGTCATCATCTCCTATATCTGGACGCAGGACGGTCTGAAACCATACGTAATGTCTTCTACAATGTCTCTGGACTTGAAAAATGAAAAAATCGGACCAAAAAGCTCAAATAGAAGAGAAATAACGCAACGTACCATGAAAAATGCGTATGGTACAAAATGTACCATAAGATCCCCAAGGGAATATACTCACAGTAACAACTGATTTTCGCCTTATCTCCTTTCGCATTCAACCTACGGTGTTAGGGTCAATTGAACACATACCTCCACAGAAATCCATACATCTTTCTTGGTTACCTTTATAGTTACACAAACTGACACCTGCATGATCCTCTACGATGAGGTGCCTTTGCTCAAGGTTTAATTAAACATTTATATTAAATGAGAAGATTAAATTAAGTATTTGTATTATAATTTTCCAAAACATCTCGAAACAAAGCCCTGGTACTTGTCCTCCTACTTATACAAAAGTTGTATTTTTTTTATACTTCTGTTCATACTGTATATTTTAAAGATTTAGAGTTCAATTAAAAGTCATTTTCTGTTAAGATTCTTCATTCTGTTGTAGTAGCTCCATACACTGGTTACAAATAGTGTAACCTTCCTTGTACTTTATATCCTGAACTTTTACTTGAATCACACTCCATAACCAAATCATTTATTAATCTTCGGTTGTTTTTGTAAACAATTCTTTGAATTTAGGAGTGAGATTTTATATCATTTTTCTCAGGACAACGATCTCTGGCGGTTATTTTATTGGCTATTGTATTGACTAAATAAGGGAGTTCATAATGGATAAATACCATCAACTTTTGGGGTTGAGTACTCCGATTTCCTTCCACATTCTCGTACCGTCAATTTTTAAATATCGCTATGGTTTCGCTTTCTTTAAGCACTTGCTTGTCTATTAAACTGGGTACAATCTTAGCACGCAGAACTAAAATTCCAACAAACTTTCATATTTTGTGTTAAAATTATCCATTACTATAGTTGCACATTACGCAGAACTCACAAATATTCATTGCCATTATGATTATGATTGCCATATCAATATCTGCGCGAGTTTCGAAGAAGAAATAACTACAAACAAGATTTACTAAATCCATCCAATGTACTCTCAAATGTTAAGAACGTAAAGATTCATCTATTTCCACTCATGTAAATCATCATACCTAATCATATATCAAAGGTTAGATTCTTTTTTAACGTGCGTTTCACTTAGTATCCCTGATGAAATATTGAAGAAATAGTATCAAAACTGATTTAAAGTTACTATAGTATTGATAAGGTATTATAGGAAGTTTGACCTTGGGCAATTGTTACTAGGCGTATTTAGGCATAAACATGTATTGCGGCAGTGTTGCTAAGTGTTAAGATCCTCCGTGAGAAAATCTTTCCTCAGGAAACTTTCCCTGGGTTGCTAAGAGAGTACCGTAGTTCATGAATTTTGAAAATATAGGATGAGAAATTGTATATTCAAGCGCGCGAGCTTGGCTGTCACGTGAAAGTTGTTGCAACAGCAGCAGCATTGAAATTTAGCTTTGGTCTTATTCCCTTGGAGATACATGTATAAACAAGATGAAACATGACTTTCCGAGGTCTTGATTGAATAGTTTCGCATTTGGATTCCATTCAGCATGATCTACTAACGATAGCTGAGGTATTCAGTAATGGAAGCTTCTCACAGTATTTCATAATGTTTTGACAATGTAAGATGAAAATTTGTATACTCAAGTTCCCCTGTGTCATTGTGATCCACATGAAAGGTGTTATGTGAAGAGCTACATCAACGAAAACTGTGATTATGATGCCGGTTTTGAAGCCGTGATATGATATTTTTTCGAAACACATTACCATTGTATGATAGTCACTTTTTTAGTCTGAATGACATGGGGAAAATACTCTATGCATAAATCTCATAATAAAGCCCCCAGTTTGTTTTATGACATGTTTTGTCAAAGGTATTCATGTGTGTGTGTAGGACTAGAAAAGAGTATTTGTGTTTGATAAGTGTGGATTGTGTGCTTCGCCTTTCGATGAATTCTAAATCTATAATCATCTGTTGCTTATTGAAATAGAGTAAGTAAAAAATAACTTAGAAATAATAATAGTAAATAACAATATTTAAGTCGCACGTCCCATGAATAGGCCTGAAGCGTTGAACTGCATGTTATTTCGTCGTTTAACTACAACGAGTACGAGAGACACGTCCTTGGTAATGACAATGAATTCTAACGTAAAAAGACGTCGCATTGAAGGTTACGAATGTTAGCCCCTTCTCTTCCTTGTACATTGAATTCGGTGATACACATTTGTTGTGTACTTTGAAGAATAAAAGATAAGATTTCAGAGTATATATATGTGTGAGTATTGATGTTTCGTATTTCAAATTTCTTCCCAAGCGTCGTGAAATAATACGTCCAAAGAGTCGTGTAAAAACAGATGCTGAACACGAAAGGCACATGTACCGTGTCCTGTAAAAACGAACTAAGCGCCACTTTCATACTTTTGAGAAAATTACGTATAAAGGTTGATGCCCAGCATTAATTTAGCAGTAATCAAAAGTGAAATTATGTTTATGTTTTGGAAATTTATTGGTTTTCCTCTCTTTTCGATTGCGCAAAACGTTCTAATGCTTATCAGGAACAATCGTCGCATTTACGTGGATTTTCAAAGTTTGGCGTCTTAGTTCACTTTTGCATAACACGGTACAAACAATCTTTACTCTCTGTATGTTAAAAAAATAATATGAATGAGGATATATGTGTTTTTAGCTATAATTGATAATATCATATGATAGCTTTAAAATTCAATTGTCTATTTGTGTTTCTGTCTGTTGTATGTGGTCGAGATCATCCGAGTGAATTAAAATGAATCAAAATGTAATCATGGTCTCAGATCAAGACGGAGCATCTTTTGTGGGTAAATTCGAGTTCACGTTACTTTCAAAGTTAGCCACTCCTCATGACGTAAAGAATACTCCTAATGGGGGTGGACTATCGAAACATGTAGAATAATAATAATAATTGAAAATGATCCATAATTTTCAGGGTCGCTGGGATCAGTGCGGAAACTCCGAACACATTAGCTCATCAGGTATTGGGGTTGGAGTGGAGGTATCCGGGATCTGAATTATCCATACATGTAAAAATAATTCGAAATGCTCGATATTAGTGTCAAATCCATAGTTTTGGGGGGCACTGCCTTCAGTGATGAAACTTCGAACCCATTAACACATCATCTAAAGGGGTTGAAGTGGGGATCTTAGAGGGATGATATAAATACATGTAAAAAATTTTACAATATGCTCGGTATTAATGTCAAATGCATAGTTTTCGGGGACGTTGTGTTCAGTGTTGAAACTTCGATCGCATTAAGACATCATCTATGGCGGTTGGAGTGTAGGTCCCCGGGGGTGATATCGAGACATGTAAAACTAATTTAAAATGCACGATATTACTGTCAAACATATAATTTTCGGAGTCGCTGCGATAAGTGATGAAACTCAGACCAGATCATCTCATCATCTATGAGGGGTAGGTGTGGGGTTCCCTAGGGGTGATATCGAAACATTTAAAAATATTTCAAAATGTCCGATATTAATGACAAATCCGTAGTTTTCGGGATTTCTGTGATCAGTGATGAAACTCCGTCCCCATCAGCTCATCATCCAGGGGTGCAAGTGGAGGTTTCCCCATGGGTTGAAGTATCAAGAGATAAAATATGTTAAAATGATCGATATTAGTGTCATATCCATAGTTTACGGGATCGACCTCAGAAAATATCACGGATACAATGCTGTTCACCACAAATTTACTCGTATGGTGATTGATTCAGTATTAAATATGAACCCTTACGTTAAGAAAAATGAATGATGATGAAACAGAATGTAGAATGAGAGAGGATATCGAGAAAACTCACAGATACGATGCTATACACCTCAAAGTTATCAGCTCTGAGATCGAAGTAAGGACCTTAACACCAAAGGTAAATACACTTTATATTAAGACAGCCTCCTTAAGAGTGCAATGAAATCTTTTAGTTTAAAACCCCATAAATATGTTTTTCACTTCCCCATACGCTACAGTTGGCATATGATTAAGGCTAGAGGTGACACGTAGAGTGACAGCTTTCAGGGAAGAGCCAATAGCATTATTTCGTTGCGTTTTAGAGAAGGAAACAGCGAAAATATGTATGTTAAGTTTATTTCTTACTTTAAAGGCACGGTAGTTCAGTGATAGACCAGAGTGCTTACATTTATTACATGCTGTCCTTAGTTCGATCTCTCGCTATCATTGAGACACCGCACCTCCCTTAAAAGATAGATGAAATCTTTCAGTTTACTGTCCAACAAATATTCTCCTTACACTTAGGAAATACATGATTAAGACAAGGTATAAAATAAATATCGAAAAAGAAAACTACGAGAAAATGCAAAGATATGATTGCTGTCCAGCACAAATTTACACGTATGGAGATCGAAAAAGAGGGTAATAATCACCAGAGATAAACACAATTTAGAATTCAGACACTGTGCTTCGTAAGGGGGAATAATACTGAATTCACGTTTGCTAAGATCAATGCTGAAACTCCATATGCATCCGTTGCAATCAACTACCGTAGGGAACAGGAGTAGCGGAATATGTAAAAACGGTCAATATTAGTGTGAAATACATATTTTTCGTGTTCGCTGAAATTAATGGTGAAACTCTGGGAGAATAAGTACAAAACACCAGGTACGGAACTTTTGTTCATCAGACAACACACTTGAAGCAAATTGTGACCATACATTTGTTTTAGATATTGAAAAGATATACTTTTTGTTTCCTTGGCATCATAAAGTTCTGTCTTACCTGTTTCCTGTAACGAATTGAAATCTATCTATCTATCTACCTATATACTGTTTCATTACTATTTGGAATGTGTTTATAAGTATGGAGTTTATGGAGATGAATTTCTTTCTTATTTTAGGTTGAATAAAATAAACAAAGACAAGTGTATATTCCTTTCTTTATTATTATGGATAATGTTATTCCTTTCTAAGTATATATATATATATATATATATATATATATATATATATATATATATATATATATATATATATATATATATATATATATATACCGTTTTACATACATACTTTTATTTTCTGTTAAATAGTCACGTATACGAAAATATCCGTTTTGAATTACTTATTATACATATAGGAGAATAAAATGGAAAACAAATAGAGTACGCAAGAACTATTAAAAAGATTACAGACTTTATTGACGACATAGAAGAAGAAGACAAGGACTTACGAAATAATAGACAAAAGTATTTCTAATGGAAATAGATGGTATAATACGAGTTGAAAAGTAAGAGGAAAATCATGAGAGGAAAGAAAGCTTCCATAAGGGAAAAGGTGACGAAAGGAAGAAGAAGAAAGGAACACATAAGCAAGAAGTATGATTATCATCAGATGCAATTGCTTAAGAAGAAGAACAACAACAACAACAAAAGATGTAGTTAATGAAATTGAAATAGCAGAAGAGAAAGAAGAGATGATGAACATTGCTCAAGAAGAAGAAGAGAGAGATGCAGTTATTCAAATTCAAATACCAGAAGAAAATATAAAGAAGAGATGATAAGCAAAGCTGTAGAAGATGAAGAACAAAAAGAACTATCAGAAATATTAGAAAATGGAGGTAATAGATTTATAACACAAGAAGAGGAAAAAGAAGTGCCCGTCTGTATTGAAAAAAATTAAAATGGTTACTAGATGGAGCAGAAGAAGAAGGCGTTGAAAAAAAGAACAAATGAGGAACAGGTGTTAAAACTTTGGTTTTCTGAAATAATAGAAAAGGCTTACAATGTGCAACAAAAAATACAGAAGAAGAGTTTTACGAAAGTGAACTACAAAATTGGCTTAACAATTTATTTCCCTATCCTGGAAAAGAATAGGAAGAAGAAGAAATATATCCAGCATTTATGGAAATATTAGCAGAGGCTAATAGTGAACATGAAGAAACAGAAGTTGATTTAGACGAAATATAGATGAGAATGGATGAATTGCTATCTGAATTTCAAGCAGAACGAAATACAAATGTACAAGTTGGGATTTGGAAATAACAGTCGTAATCATGGAAACAATAGATTTCATATAATAGAAGAACGTAGAATACAATACAGAAGATATAAGAAATGGTCATCCTGCCTCATTTTGCCTTCATGAGGGCTGTCCTCACCCTCACCTCGCCCTCATTTTAGTAGTTGAGGGTGAGGGCGTTGGAGGGTGAGGACGATAAAGTATTTGAGAGTGAGTTGAGGGAGGGTGAGTGCGCGGGCGTCAATGGAGGATGAGTGTGAGGGAAGGTATGTGTGAGGGCGTCAATGGAGGGTGAGTGTGAGGGCGTCAATGGAGGGTGAGTGTGAGGGCGTCATTGGAGGGTGAGTGTGAGGGAGGGTGAGCGTGGCAGTTGAGGGTGGGGGTGAGGGAAGGTAAGTGTGAGGGCGTCAATTGAAGTGAGGGTAAGGGTTCATAAAATTAATTATCTTGCAATTCTTCATTTCTGGAAAATATGTTAGAAAATGTAATGTAGTTTTTTTTCTAAAATTAATTGTCGTTCACAGAAAATCGTCATATCAATATTCCATCAGTTTCATACGCTTTTCATGCGCGAAGACAAGATGTTTCTCATAGCTTTATTACTTTTCTATATTTATATATTTTCACTTTATAGAAATAATAATTACGAAATATATAAAAATATCTACTGCAAGTTTTTGGCTACCAAAAATTTCAAAGTTTAATGAAAGTAACCTATTAAAAATACTAGAAGTTCTCAGGAAATAATGTTTTTTTCATATATTTGTTCAGAAGAGAAACTAATAAATATTCATATATATATATATACATACCACGTCAAAATTGGTAAGAGCTATTGACAAGCGCTTTTAGGGAATCGATCCAGTATCCCAATAATAGGTTGTTTCTCCTTCAACAACCTCCTGCTTAACAGGTACCCTAAAAACACATTGGCAGTCAATCTGTTAAACCGAAAGTGGTAGAAATCAAAATTTCCGATTTCAAATTAAAGACCACGAGTAAAAAACGGTAATAGCGATTGGCGAACGGTTTTCGGAAATAGGTGGATATGAAAGGAACCACCTTAACTCCGGCATTTCTACTAAAACTGGAAGTGGTAGGATCCACTTCTACTTCAGGTTTCAATATTTATTTTCATAAACTTAAAAGGGTAAGAGCTATCGATAAACGGTTTTCGGGAATCGATTCAGCATCCCAAGAATAGGTTCCATCTCTTTCAACAATCTTACTTAAACGGGAAGTGGTAGAAGTCGACCATATCTGGTTTCAACAAACATATTCATAATTCATAAACGAATATAAAACATAGCTAGCGATAAAGAGTTTTCAGAAATCGATTTAAGGTCTTAAGGGAACAAACCACCTGTACTTCTGTATTTCCACTAAAATCGGAAGTGGTATAAATTCACTACTACTTCTGGTTTCAATATTGATTTTCCTGGACTTAAAACGGTAAGTGCTATCGACAAGCGGTTTTCGGGAATCGATTCAGCATCCCAAGAATAGGTTCCATCTCTTTCATCAATCTTCGAGTTAAACCAGACGCTATGTTGAACCACTTCTGGTTTCAACAATATTGGTCATAACTCAAAAACGGTAAGAGCTATTGAGAAATGGTTTTCGGGAAACGATTTGTCGTTCCAATAATAGGTCCCATCTCCTTCAACAACCTAATATTTAAACAGTAAGTGGTAGAAATCATCTACTTCCGGTTTCTACTATTTCCAGTTTTACTATTGAATTTGTATAGTTTGGAAGTTTACCGTATTTTCATACTGTAGAACGACACTCGCTTGTTCTATCATATAATTCTGTGTTAACAAATACTAGGTTTATTACCAGATACTCAATAATATTTATATATATTTTCCCATTATAGGACCTAGAAAGTTGGAAGATTATAATTTGCTGTAATGTCGTATTTCTATTCATGGATTCAATCAATATCATGGCTTAATACATGATAGTGAATATTTGTTTAGAATGGAAAATTCTCAGAAATGGGAAGTTTTAAGCGGAAAATTTTCCACTTCACATCACTAGTTTCAGGGATGATTTCAGTAGAGCAATTGTTAATATGTACATTTGATGGACGGAACAATGTAAAGGAGATTCTTTCTTCTAGGGTAGAAAATGATTTATTTGTAGCTGTACTTTATTTGAAGGAGCGCCAAGTGAACTTTGTGATGGACAAACACAATATGCGGTGGTTTTCTCGGGGTTCTTCCGTTCCATTTCTTCATTCCACCATTTGATTCATTTCTCATCATCATCGTCTCTCTTAGCCTCGGAGCATAATCGTGGGACGTTAAACTGTATATTTCATTTCATTTTATTTGAAGGAGAACATTTTTAACCAGCAATTATTTGAAGCAGAGATCCTTGGGTTACCTGAGTTCGATTCCGTGCAGGACATAAGTTCCTCGATAGGGAGATAAGCTCAATTAAATATAAAACATAACTGTACTTATAATGATTTTTATATACAATTATATTCTTAAGTTTACACAGTTCAATTTTTTATTATTATTAAATTAAATATTTCCCTTTGTCTTTCGTGACTGGTGGCTTATTGGCAGGGGCGTCACTAGGTCCAACTTGAGGTGTTCAAGCCTCCCCAATTTCTTACAAGCCCACCTAAATTTCACTATGTTACATACTTTTAGAAAAGAGGACACTATGAAAATCTACCGAAATTACTGTATTGACGAATTTGCACCCAAATGCAACAAAAGGTGCATACACACCTTAAAATTTAGCATCTTCACAGAGAAATTGATCATTGATTATTAATATTCTGTTACTATAGGAATAGCCCCCTTAAAATGTAAACTATTTCGCAGGGAAAATTTTAAATAGGTGACTTTGAAGGTTTGATTACTTTATAAGGTAATTAATATTTTCTTTTTTGCTGTATTCTAATATTATTTCGTGCAAATGAGGATGCCCACGAGACAAGAGAAGAGGTTGTCTCGCCTCGAAAATATGTTGTGTAAAGTGATGCCTCGAAAAATGTATATTTTTCTGTTGGAAGAACCCTGTCTCGTCTCGAATCTTGTCGAGTTATTTTGAGAAACAATAGCTTTAATTTAATATAGAATAATACAAACATGACTATGTTGCTAAAAATGTGCAAGACTGAAATAGTAACCACAATTCTTTTGCCCCAAATGCTCGCAAATTGTGTTATGTTCTTGATTAAATATAAACCTAAAATACCGAAACAATGGAATTTTGGAGACTTGGGTACCTTGGCCCCAAAATGTTTTTTCAGTCCCCTTTTAAAAAATCCTCGTTACGCCACTACTTGTTGGGTGCAAACAATCAATGGTCGTACAGATCACGCCCACACCGATGGGGCCTGAGCTTCCCTGAAATTACGATTTGAGAATGAATTTCGTAATGAAGAGTAATTGCCTTCATTCTTCATTAAAGTTGCTTATATCCGAAGTATGTTCCGTCCTTCATTTATAAATATGGTGTTATATAAATTCATAACTTCAATATCTTCTTTCTGCATCTCCTAAGTTCTTTTCACCAAAAGTTGAATATCAACAAGCATTTGGCAACCATTATTTTAGATTTTTTAAAGCTATGTTCTCTACCAATTGTAAATCAGACATATTGAAAGAAAGGCAAGACAAGTCAAGCTTTATTTCTAAAGAAATGAAGTGAAATGAAATGAAATATCTAGTTTAACGTCCCACGATTATGCGCCAATGCTAAGGGAGACGGTGATGATGAGAAATGAATGAAACTGTGCAATGAAGAAAGTGGGAGGGAACGAGAGAACCCCGAGAAAACCCACGCAGACGGTGTTTGTTCATCACAAAGCTCACTTGGCGCGAGCTGGGATCGAACCAGGGACCCCACGCACCAGAGGTGAACACCCTACCACTGAGTCATCGTGGTCCCCTTTATTTAAAAAAAAATGTGGGTATTTTGCGCGCATAGCCAAGGACGTACGAAGGGGGTGGGTCCTTGAGGTACAAAGTTTAGTATAATTTAGCCTGAAATTGCGTTTGGACCCCCCCAAACGCTTTGGACCCCTCCCGAAATAAATTCTTGCGTACGTCTCTGCGCATAGCACTCAGAGTGGATTAAGGCTTTTGGGACCCTGGTGCCGGCTATTTCAAAGGTCTCCATGTTACGAATAATTCCAGCGCATAACTTTTCTTTGCTGTCTTCCACAGCCTCATATGCTTATCGAAACACCGAGGAGTATGCTATAACATTTTAATGTACTCCAGGTTTACAATAATTAGTTTAATTACGTTCATTATTAACAGTTAAATGCCCATATACTTCAGTGTAATACATAAATGCTGAATACGAGCCAAATGGTCAACAGTCCCTGTAAAACACTAATAGAGTAAAAGGAGAAAAATCATATACGAATAGTAAACCTGTACAAGCTTACACTATGAGAAAAGTTTCGAATTGGAAGGTCTTCTGTGTGAATGATGTTTGAATTTATTTGTTTATTCATCACATCAATCAGTTTATTTATCCACGCCCGGCGGTGCCACAAAGTGTGATGTTTGCAGCCACGAGGCCAAGCTGGTGGAAGAAGACTTAACTCTAGCGATATCGCAAGTCTAACGAGCGGGAAGTGAAATTAGCATGGATCTGAAGCCTATAATATAACAAGTTGATTGATGTATTTTAGTATTAAAGAGGGGGATTTTAAGGGACCCCCTAAAAGAGTAAATGGTAGTTTTTTCAAGGAACTGTATCTCCCAGATTTCCGAAGTTAAGAAGATAAAACTTGGAACACCAATTTACCATAAAAAGTAACTTTTTTTTAGCTTTTTTTGAAAATTCCACACCTTAGAGGGAAATTACACGTCCGTACTATTTTACACATACTATATTGGGCACATTTAAGTTTGTCGTGTAATGACAATTTTGGTTCCTTGAGGGTAAGTGTGAGGGCATCATTTGAGTGTGGGTATGAGCAAAGGCGAGGGCGAGGGCGTTAATGGAGGGTAGGGTGAGGGCGTCAATGGAGGGTGAAGATGAGGGCGTTAACGGAGGGTGTGTGAGGGAGGGTGAAGTTGAGGGCGTCAATGGAGGGTGAGTGTGAGTGAGGATGAGGGGAGGCCGTCAATGGAGTGTGAGTGTGAGGGAGGGTGAGGGGATGGTGTCAATGGAGGGTGAGGGAGGGTGAGGGGAGGGTAATGTAACACTTGCTATACGATAGTACGACCTAATCACTAATGCTACATGAAAGTGAACGAAAGATTAAAAACGAAACAAAAGATTATCATAAAGAGAAGAAAGCTATGTTTGTATGGTATTATATTGAATGTACACAAGATACGAAAATAGAAGATGAATGCGCAAACATATATGAGCACATACGCAATGTCTTGGTTAGTCAGCATGCACGTTACTGTTATGAAAATAAGAACGTGAAAAATAATTGAGTGGTTTGTGAAAAACGAGAAAATATATTCGATGGAGAAAATATAATATAAGGATTCTTAACACATTTACGAAAACGACTACCAAACATTAACACAATAAGATGCACTGCACGCAAGTCAGAAGGATATGATGCACACTTAATCATAAAGACCATGGTTGAGAAGATAAATTGGACTCCAGAAGAGATCAAGAATGGGGCGAAAATCTCTTAAAGTAGGTGACGTATCCTTTATAGATGTATTATATTTTCTTCCTAAGCACTTAAGTAAATAAAGTAGTGCGTTTGTTCTTCAATCCTATAAAGGGTATTTTCCACATTTTCTCAATCGACGTAAGAACGAAACATAATTCTTATAAAGGCACACTTCCAGACATTAGGTATTATGGAGCAGATACCCCGAAAGTAGACGAAAGACGCAAGTTTCTGCAATGGTATACTGAACATCGCAATGCCACATTTAAAATGAGAAACTCATCAAGTATTGTGCACAGGATGTCGAAGGTTTACGCTAAGAATGTTTTTGCTTTATTAATACATTTGGATATGAAACGAAAGTAAAATCCTTACTTGAATGTATTACAATCGCTAGTGCATGTAACTATGCGTATCAAATAATTATTATTAGGTGACAAATATGCCAAAGCAGCACACGTTCTTATATGAAGTCTGACTTCGTCGTCCTTCTTGTACTCCCTTAGCAAACCGGTATCCTGCACTTTCCTCCAAATGCATCGATTAAACTAATAATTGCAACCATTGACATCCACTGCCGGAAATACAGCCCTAAAGCTTAAAAAAGCTCCTGCTTTTAAGTCTATTATCACGGACGTTGGTTTCCACAAAGGTAGAGAATTACACAAATGTTCAAACAGTTTACTGTAGGTTTCTTTCCTCCTATTGAGTGAAAGAGTATACAGTGCATGGACAAATCCGAAGAAATCATTACTGAAGCTATAAATCTCTCGCAGGATTTAAGAGTTCATCTAGCTACAAGGGATTGTATCAGATTGCTATGCGACAAACTTTTACGTTTAAGTCAAAACAAAGGGAGAAGACGAGATAAGAAATTAGTTTATGTTTTGGTACCTTATAACAGGGGGAAGGTAATTTAAAGAGTTTACCTTTTTGGTTGTGTAGAGTGCACTGCATTGTAATTGATGGGATTCATTGGGAATATCAAATTGGATGTATAGTCCAGGAACTTTAGTCAAAAAATGGGTGTTTCTTCGGAAAAATTAGAAGCCAAGGTTTTTCTTCACAAAAACGTTCATTAGGTCATTCTAAATGACATATCAAAAGTCCCCGGCTTTCTGCTGTACGCTTCCCCTTTTTTCGGGGGGTGGAAGTGGGGGAGGAAAACGCAATTTAAAATACAATCAAATTCAGCTTATTTACATGTTAACCTAAATATTCCGAATAAAAAACAAAATTTACCGGGAACGCTTAGCACATGTGCTCGTAAATGTTTCACAGGAACTTCCAAAGAATATCGGGTCGGGTTTCTGAAATATGACGTCACCAAAATGGCCGACACCAGAATTTGTAGTGTTTTGTGGGAATGGTTATAACTTTCCGCAGAATAGTGGTAAAACCGTCGTTTTTGTTTCAGATTGAAGATAAATAATTATCAAATGTACGGAATGAAACGTAGTTCTGCATTGTTAATTTCTTTCGAGATACAATAACAAAAAAACTAGTTTTTGAGTACCTGGTTTTAAGTGTAAATGCAAATAACTCAGTAATCATAAAATATTTCAAAATATATCTTCAAATAAAGGTTGTAGAACATTATAAAGCCTTTCCAACGGTATCTGTACCTGCATTTTTTGTAACTAAAACCAACTAAAAGGCAGAGGTCCAACTGCACAATTATGGGACCAGTATTTAGATATGGTGTTAATCCGTAAAGAGTTTATTAGGACAGAGAGGATGGTGTGACTGGAAGGCATATCTGTGTGCAGTGAAGAGGATGATTCCGTATTTCCACGCCGCAGGATATTATTTGTACGCTAAAAGTGCCAACTTGTTTGTACAAGACATGGTAAAGTTGGAGTACATAATGAATGGAGAAATCTATAGAAAATTTATTGCAGACTTTTTCACTGTTAAGCGATCAGACAATTTTTTTTTTTAGTGGAACTCCAACAGATATGGTAATAGAACAGTCACTCATGAAGTCTTCAAAGATACGAGGAGGCTTTGTGCATGGAAGAAGTACAAAAGAGAATGTTTTAACTAAGTTTTTTGTTGATTTGTTAAGGGTGAGTAACATTTCTGAAGGACTAGAAAATTTTTGTGTGATTCCGTTTGCAAGTGGAGAACAGCACGTAGATGCACGAGAATCTCGAATCAAACGGGACCAAGAAGATGTTAGGAAAGTATCAGAGTGGTTCAGTTCCCACAACCCTTTCCCAAATGTACAAGTGATCATGTCTATAGCAACAGAGGTTACAGGTAATGTGGAGAAGATAAATTGCTACGATGCACTGAACATTGGAGCAACTATGATAGAAAGAAAAGTTGGTGACAATTTTCGTGACATAAAATATTCTCGCACTGATAGGGATCTTTCTCTTCAATCAGTGAACAGTCACCTTAGGGTACATGATGTTACTGTGTCTGTCGATCCACTGCTGCTGTTTCAACGATTCAGCATAATCAAAAGATCAGATGATGACCTTCGAGCATGTTTAAATTTCGAATTGGATCCTTACCCAATGGCTCTTTTTGATGCAACTGGAATGAGAAAAACGAAGAAATCATCCTTATTCAACATCTTCAACCCGACCAATGTTCATCCTGATCTCGGAAACGCAAACTACTTCGTTGATGGAGGGTCCCTTCTTCATCGAGTGGTATGGCGTCAAAACGATTCTTTCATGGATATTTGTGATAAATATGTGGCATATGTGGAAAAACACTTCGGTCAAAACACTGCCATCGTATTTGATGGGTATAGTAATCCTCAGAAAAATGTAAAAGGCATGGAGCAACTTCGACGGTGCTCGAAAGCAGCATCAAAAACAATTATATTTGATGGAAACATGGTTGCGACTACAAGCCAAGAAAACTTTCTCGCCAATGCAAACAACAAAAGTAGGTTGATTGCTTTGTTCACTGATAAATTCAAGGCTGTCAATATTGATGTCAAACCAGCAGAGAATGATGCTGATGTCCTTATTGTAGAAACCACACTCACGACATGAAAAATTAATTATAATTCTACAGTTATTGTTGATGAGGATATTCATTTGTTAGTAATCATGACAGCTCGATCTCCGCCGAATTTAGAATTTTTTTTTCTTGAAGCCAGGAAAAGGAAAGACAGACCAGAAGATTTACTCATCAAGGAGTTTAGAAGGTGTATTCAAAAATCACATTTTATTTCCACATGCTTTTTTAGGCTGTGATGGAACATCCGCCATTTTTCAGAAGGGAAAATCAGCTTATTTGAAATTATTACAAAAACGTCCAGATTTAAAACATGTCGTAGAAATTTTTAATCGAAGTAATGTTTCCCATCCAGAAACAACTGAAAATGGCATACACTTTTTTAGGGGGATTATACGGTGCATCTGCAAATGACATTTCACTAAATGATTAGCGTTACCATTATTTCACCAAATCCGTGAAGAGAAATAAGCCTGTCGATTTAAAAGCCATACCACCGACTTCAGCTGCAGCACAACATTTGTTTCGGGTTTATTACCACGTACAAACATGGCTTGGAAACCAACTAAATCCTGAGGAGTGGGGTTGGGTTATGAAAGACAATTTGTTAGTACCAATTTGATCAACGCAGCCAACTGCTCCATCATCCCTTTAAAATGATTTTCTGTTCATGATTTAAAGGATGCGGCAATGTGTGTGGATGTCGAAAACTGTGTCTGTTCTGTTCTCTTGCTTGTGCAAATTGTCACGGACAATCCTGTTTGAATGTCACTTCAACGGAAGGAATATCTTAACGTGAAATATTCATGGACGCCGAAGAAATAGAGGCCGAATACTTATCGAGTTCCTTTGCTGATTGATAAATAATAATTGTAATTATAGCATGTCCCAAACCGGGTGGACATGCTATAATTACAATTATTATTTATCAATCAGCAAAGGAACTCAATAAGTAAACCATTTCAGGTAAGTTGAATAGCTTACCTTTCTTATTCATTATTACTCTGAATTTTATATTTCTCATTCTATAAACGATAAGAATATATCTCCGAACGTTGTAAATCCTCATTTTTGTATCTGTGTCTAGGGTGTATGTGACTTACGGATTCTAATGCGATATTGAATCTTATATCCAATTTTTTTTCATTTTTTTAAAAAAAAGTAGGCTTATATTGTCTTTACAAGAGTCGGTCTATTAAATAAAACAACATACCTTCCTTACATTTCAAAATACAAAAAAATGCAGATACAGGTAGCGTTGGAAAGGTTTTATAATGCCCTACAACCATTGTTTGAAGATATATTTGGAAATATTTTATGATTACTGAGTTATTTGCATTTACACTTAAAACCAGGTACTCAAAAACTATTTTTTTTGTTATTGTATCTCGAAAGAAATTAACAATACAGAACCACGTTTCATTCCGTACATTTGGTAATTATTTATCTTCAATCTGAAACAAAAACGACGGTTTTACCACTATTCTGCGGAAAGTTATAACCATTCCCACAAAACACCACAAATTCTAGTGTCGGCCATTTTGATGACGTCATATTTCCGAAACCCGACCCGATATTCTTTGGGACTTCCTGTGAAACATTTACGAGCACATGTGCTAAGCGTTCCCGGTAAAATTTGTTTTCTTATTCGGAATATTTAGGTTAACATGCAAATAAACTGAATTTGATGGTATTTTAAATTGCGTTTTCCTCCCCCACTTCCACCCCCCGAAAAAAGGGGAAGCGTACAGCAGAAAGTCGGGGACTTTTGATATGTCATTGAGAATGACCTAATGAAAGTTTTTGTGAAGAAAAACCTTGGCTTCTAATTTTTCCGAAGAAAAATGCTAAAGTTCCTGGACTAGTAAGGGATCTCTTTTAATATTGAAATTTTTTCTCATTTTATTTATAGAGTCTTACGAAGTCTAGAGTAGAAGTCTAGAGGAAATCTTAGAAAAAGTAGATAGTTGGCGAAACTGTTACGCGTTCATGATTTCCAAAACAAAATATATTGCTTTGCTTAGTGAGTAATTAAATTAAGTACAGAAAGCAGAGCTTTTGAAGAAAGGGGATTATCAATAATTAATTATCTAGGAATACACTTTCAATTTAAATATTGCTGTTGTCTCGTTATTTTATATGTTTTATGTCAAATTTAACTAAAAATTAAGATAAGTTTTATTTGCACTCACAGTAGATGGAAAACATATTTGACGAATAGTATCACTGGCTCGTACATTTTTCATAGCAAGGTTGTTTGTACGCTAATAACGTCAGAGACAAACATATTTTAGGAGAAGGAATGAGCTCATAGGATAGATAAGAGTTCCTGTTGCTAATAGGACTGTCGCTTCTAGGACTAATTCATGCTGAAAGCATCAGTATAACGGTTTAAATGAGGATCTATGATCATTAAGGAGCCTATACTTCAGGACTTTTAGGCGCTGATTTACTCGCTTCCATTTAATCTCTTGCGGCCTAGATTTCTAACTTCTAGCATTGACGTTAAGTCATCATTGTTTCCTTGTTCTTGCTGATATTAAAGTAACGAATGTTTCTGTTTCAACATGGAAAAAAACTATAAAATAATAATAAAAAACAATAGAAAGAAAATACACTGAGTTAGAAAAAGCACTTCATGTAAATATTAGCAATTTACCACTACTTAGATTTTGCTATGTCTTTTATTTTTATTTGACGCAAATGGGATGCTTAGCAAGCTTTATACAGTATTATAAAATGAAACGGGTAAATGCTTTGCTTACTGCGCAAAGTGTTCTATCATCCTTCTGATGAAAAAAAATAGAAAATAAAAAATAGTTGTTTTTTCTTACTCCAATGTCCCGTCATTTTGCACCGATCTTAAGTGAGACTATGAAGATGAGATGGATGATAACGGTTCAATGAGGTAAGGGAGAAGAAACAAGATAAACCCTAGAAAACCCTGGCAAACGGTGTTTGTCCACCACAAAATTCAGTTAGCGGACTGGGATCAAACCAGAGACCTCAATCACTAGAGGTGAACGCTCTACTAGTGAGCTACGCAACGTATTTTCAAAAGCTGATATGATTACATTGAATACATAGGTATATAGATTAAATTTGGGTTCATTTCATTTATTCTAAGAAATACAATATTGAGTAAACTACATGTCTGATTTTGAACGAGACTTTCAGGGGAAATACACGTTACCCGTGAAAAATTTGAGTAGGTTATATAAAATTTTAATTATAGCCCTACTATTCGAACATGAAAGTACTTGAAACCATCAGCTCAATTTTCAAAGTAACTTTTCAAGTGTTAGTGAAATGTTAATGATGTTCTTAAGTGCTTCTTCATCAAAATAAGAGATTTATATGAATTTACAATAAGATTGTACACTTCATTAGATTTGTTTAACGAAATTTGTGGCACACTAGCACACTAGAAACTATTTTTAACAGCATGCTATTTGCAGCAGAAGCACGAACTGGTTACTATTCGACTTCCAAACTATGTTATGCATAAGTGTCGAATGTCATAGAATGGCTTTGTTCGCCGGTCTACCTATAGGTATCAGAGCGAAAATGGTAAGAGCTATCGAGATGCGATATTTTACAATCAATTCAGCATCGCAAGGTAGGTGGCATTTCCTCCGTAAACTCTCTATTCAAACCGAAAGTGGTTCTAATTAGTCCTTTCCAATTTCAACGTTTATGATCATAGAATGAAAACAGAAACAGATAGCAATATATATATATATATATATATATATATATATATATATATATATATATATATGGCGAGCGATTCAGTGTCTCAAGATAACGTATCATTACTGTCAAAAACACTCTACTTCAACGGAAAGTGGTTCAAATTTACTTGCAGTTCCGGCTTCAATTCTGATTTCCACAGAGCAAAACAATAAGAGATCGACAGGCGGTTTTGTGCAAACAACGCAGAGTGCCACAAATAGGTTCTACATCTTCTGTTAATCGTCCACACAAGTCGGAAATGGTTCAAATTTACGTTTTCGTTTCTCAGGATTTATAGCTGTAAAACAGAAATGGTAATAAACAGCAGCAAATGTTTTCTGCAACGGATACACCGTATCAAACGTATATATATATATATATATATATATATATATATATATATATATATATATATATATATATATATATATATATATATATATCGGGTGCTGCAAAATAAGTGTTACAACTCTTGGGAGGTGACTCCTGCGACTGAGAAAAGAAGAAAAGTTCTCTTGAAATTTTGGCTATCGGACATAATCTGCCAAATGAAAATTGGTATAAATGGATATGAATTGATAGGGTTTTCTACCAGGTAACAATAATTCGTTTGTATTAAGTCGATGTCTAGAACAAATAAAAAATGGCGGACACCTTCATGCCCGTCGTGTGTGGTTGCATAATCGCAAGGTACGGATGCTGGTCAACAGTGACGTTCTGAGTATTAAGTGTAGCGAATTTGTGCTCAAATGCTCTAGAAAGACATCTGGAGTATCAGTAGAGCACAACAGATGCAGCAGTTTGATACACATGTGTGGAAACACTTAGCAAAAAATGCCCAAAAATGCACTCGTACTCAGTAAACGTGAGTTCAAAGCGTCGGAAATGTAAGGATTAGCGTCAAGAACTTGAAAGCCATTGGCATTTCACCAATAATATTCCCTCAAACCGATGCAATATGATGTGCATGGTTGCATACCAATAAGGATGCAACAACTGGGGTCAAGTTGAAATTGTGCAAGGGGACTCACAAAGTTACTGGGCAAACTAAATAAATGTCACTAGTGGGATCGCATGATCGATATTGAAATGAGGCCAATGTGTTTGTTGATATCGACATGTAGCTAATGAACAAATGTCAACATGTCCCACTTCTGATGGGACACCGTCCCACGTGCGAAAAATAGGAAAATAACTACTCAGGTCTTGAACCTGAGGCCATGGGTTCCCAGTAGGATTGGAAACTGCGACCACGGGAGCGAAAGCCAGCGCTCTAGCCCTGAGGCTTCGAGGGAGCCACACTTTCTCTGTATTCATTTCTTTGAGGAGTATCCACTTTGCTTGGCAAGTGCTCTTGTATAGCCTCTCGACATGCTTGTGTGTTTCATTTTGTTACTCCTACTGCATAGTTGTAAACAATCAGAGCTTTAAGACGTTTCTTCCTATTTCTCATGTTTCCATATGTATGGTGTTCCAGCTGTAGTGTTACATGTGCCAAATTGATTCATTTTCGTCTTTGTCTTGACATGCGCGCTGTGTGTAAGATACGAAATTCTGGAGGTATTTTCCAATATTTCGAGTACGTATATGTCCCAGTAGACGTGGGACATGATACAAGGTTGTTATTATTACGTTCTATCAGAATTTGAACCATGGATTAAGAGATTTCTTTTCATATGTCTCAACTGTGGGACATTGTTCCAAACAAAGAGGGACATTGATACAATTGTGTTCTAGTTACCTTGTACCAAAAAATGCACCAGATGTAATAGCAGAATGTACATCGTTATTTTCCTAGTTTTCGCATGAGAGACGGTGTCCCAGCAGCAGTGGGACATGTTGACATTTGTTCATTAGCTACATGTTGATATCAACAAACACATTGGCCACATTTCAATATCGATCATGCGATTCCACTAGTGACATTCATTTAGTTAACCCAGTTTCTTTGTGAGTTTCCTTGCACAATTTCAACTTGACCCCAGTTGTTGCATCCTTATTGGTATGCAACCGCGCACATCATATTGCATTGGATTGATGGAATATTATTGGTGAATTGGCAATGGCTTTCATGTTCTTTATGCTATTTCTAACATTTCCGACGCTTTGAACTCACGTTTACTTAGTATGAGTGCATTTTTTCTGGGCATTTTTCGTTACGTTTCCACACATGTGAATCACCCTGCTTCATCTCTTGTGCTCTACCGACACTCCAGGTGTCTTTCTAGAGCATTTGAGTACAAATTCGCTACACTTAATACTCAGAACGTCACTGTTGGCCAGCATCCGTACCTTTCGATTATGCAACCACACACGACGGGCATGAAGGTGTCCGCCATTTTGTATTTGTTCCAGATATCGACTTAATACAAACGAGTTATTTTTACCTGGTAGAAACACTATCAATTCATATCCATTTAGACAAATTTTCATTTGTCAGATTACCCGGGACTCCCTACGTTCCTTTGGGGAATTCCTTGCGCATGCATGGAAGGATTGTGAAACATGCAAAATTCAATACAGCAGGTATGACTTCTTCAGTGAATTTTTTACCCGCCCTCTCTACGTTGGATAGTTTCCGAACTATTGGCGTCCGAAAGTCATTTTCACACGCTTTCGGCACCTTGTAGATCCGAAACTATGTCCGCTAGCCGAAAGTTCAACAGAACTTTTTTTCTTGTCTCAGTGGCAGGAGTCATCTCCCAAGAGTTGTAACACTTATTTCGCAACACACGATATATATACCTAGGTATAATCGTGGCTCATAATACTCTAACATAATGTGCTTGAAATTTTCTAGTATTTCAAGTTTTAAATCTGATTTCCAAATAGCAAAAACATGAGAGATATCGGAACGGAGTTTTTGTAAGTCGATACAGCTTCCCAAGAATAGATTCAATTTTCCCCTTACCCCTTTATTCATACATTTTGGAAGTCTACCGTACTTTCACACTGAGAAATGGAACTCATTTGTTGCTACAAATTTTATTATCTCTTATATCTACAAGTCTTCCAAGTAAAATCATGTTCCTCTTCATTCAAAACTTGTAGTTGAGAACACATAAAAGATTAATATATATCGTGGATATCCAGAACCGCGGGTAATAATGTATCTGGGTACTCTATATTCGGGTACCCGATTTTCGGTATTGTAATCGGGTACTTGATTCTTGGTTCCGAATCTGTGGTTCCGATTATCGGTTCTGGAACAGGGTATCCGATTCTCGGTTCTGGAACCGGGTATCCGATTCTCGGTTCTGGAACCGAGTATCCGATTCTCGATTCCAGATCTTGCTCGTATCCACGGGGGTCTAGGGGGCCGGGCCCCCCAGAATTTTTACTGGCCCCCTTTTTAATTTTCAAGGTAGGTTTGCAAATGAACTATAATATTGTTGGGTCTGGCCCCCTAACTTCTACCGCCCACCTACATTTTTGGGCAGGTTAAGGCCTGTTCTAGTACCGGATTTATGGTTCTAGAACTTGGTACCAGATCCTAAGTGAAAGAACCGTGTTGTCGATTGTAGGTTCTGGAACCGAATATCCGATTCTACGTTCTGGATTCGAGTACCCATTTTTCAGATCCAGACACAAACTATATCGGTAACCTAAGAGGATTCAAAATTACTTTTAGTTGACTATCAGACACTTTTCTCTTCAGTAGGTTGATTTACATTTTTCTTTTTCTTTTCTTTTCCTTTTCTTTGTGTGTGTATGCGTGGCGAAACAAAGAGTCAGATAGATAGATAGATTCATATACTACGGTTTTTACATAACATTTTCATGCATCACAAATTAATATGTGCTGCTGATAGATAGGTAGCTAATTTGTAATCCTATAAAAAAACGTGGCAACGTGCAGTTGTTTGACATGAACGAGAGAGAGAGAGAAAAAAAATATACAGTTTGTATATTGGCAAGGACATTTGCCTTGCGTTCGCCGTTGGGGGACTACCTAGGTAGAAAGCGGAGTATTTACACAAAAGAATTGAAAGGTCAGGAAAAACATCAGTCTTTAAAAATTTCCTTGTTGTTCCGATTTGATGCAAAAATAAATACTTGATTTGACGTCGACTTTTAGCTGACAAAATTAAGGTCATAGCAAACAATGAAATTCATGGGACTCTGTTGACAGTAACTTGAAAGAAAAGCGGACCCACTGTACAAACTATATGTAAACCTAATTAATATAGTACAAATAAATATATTCATAAATCGTTTGTTACCATTGGTTGCAGTGATGACGCCAGCTTTAATTTCTTGGGAGAGAGGAGGGGCAGACATTTGGAGGATGCAGCAATTTTTTTTGTATGCCGAAGATATTAGTTTTATATTACTTGACCTACAGTACATTATAATACGTGTGTGGAGCATTCGAGGGCGAGTGGAACCACTGATGGAGCTCGACCCCTTTTTCTTCTTTAGCGTCGTCACTGTTCAAGAGTGCAGAGTGCGGTTGTATTTTACTATGAAGAAAAATGTATTTTTCAAGCACTTTAGATGAGATACGACTGGAAAATTTGCTGTATATTTTTGTTGTAAAACGAACATTAAATCGACTGAAATTACAAAGGAAGAATCTTCTAGCTTCGTATTAACAATATTAGCTCAGCCGCAAGTTATTCTTACTGTCGAAAATTATAAAGAAAACATCTACCTAGACTATCTAGTGAGGAAACCAAAGAAATGTCATAGTCATAGTAATTCAGTATTGTAATTATTGCTTATAGTGTCAGAATTGGTCAACAGAACTGATTATGCGTGAGGGCTAAGGTATTGATTGATTCTTTTGATTTTATCGTCCTTTGAGCAGCGAGGCTAAGTGAAATGAGGACCTGCAGCTTAACGTAGGATCTAGTCCACATGATCTCTCTGGAGAAATTTAACACAGGTATCCCGCTCGAAAGGTACGTACGCTATCCACAACAACTAGGAAACTCAAGAAGGATAAAGGAGATGGATGATAATAATGGCGAGATGGAGGTGAATGGAAACAGTAAACTCTGAAAAGCATATTCATGGTGTCTGTTGATGACAAAGTTCCTTGGTGGGAGCTGGAATCGAACTACGAACCTCATGCGTCAGAGGTGAGCGTTCTACCATTGATTGAAGTTGAATGATTTCTTGTATTGTTGTTATTTTCTAAAGCATTGAGTCTTCAATACTGTGTTTATATGTGTTTGTATTTCTTCTGGTTTCAAAGATACACATTGTTAAAAATGTCGCAGAAAGTTTTCAAAGAACTATTATTTGAAAATCAACCCTGAGAGGGGAGAATGTTGAAGAATGTTTTAATCTTATTTTTGCAAGTTGAATCACCTCTCGAAATTTTCCTGTTTGTTTTGGAGTCACCTTGTATATGACTGCTTAATTTGTCCATGTATCATGCTGAAACCAGTAACATGTTATAAGAAGTTAATTTCCCCTACCATTTTTCAATAGTGCTGCAGATTATCGAAACATATAATAATAATAATAATAATAATAATAATAATAATAATAATAATAATAATAATAATAATAATAATAATAATAATAATAATAATAATAATAACAAAAAGTACATCATCTAACATTTAAAATGTATACCGGATTTGGTAATACCTGAATACACAAATAATATGATTATACGAATTCCCATTCTATGCACAGGAATGAGGTAAGGTGATATTGAGTTTAACTTCCTTTTCAGCAGCGAGGCTATATGAGACGGGACCGTCTGATCAACGTCGAATCCGAACCACATGAGCTCCCACCGGGAATCGAACCCGGGTCTCCCACGCCAAAGGCGCGTACGTAAACCGCTTAGCCACGAAGGATCACTCTATGCAGAGGAATGTTGTGCAGCCAAATAACAATTTTTTTAAAAAAAAATTCTGACTTTTGGGTTTTGCATTTCAGATGGCAAATTTATAATTAACATCAGAACTGTACGTAACAACAACAACAAAAACAGAACAGTATAGACTACAGAAAAATACCTGACTACATGGTTGAAGTTGAACAGGTAATTTTCTGTTTCAACTGAGAATCACATCTAAATTTTCAACCATAGGCTATCCGTCGCTCTCTTTTATCTCACGATTGCAATAATCTCCGATATTTGTTGTTCTAGCTTCCTACTCTATCTGCTACAATCTTGAATTCAGACACTTTCAAGAGGGAGAAAAATTTTCTTAGATTTCTTCACGACCCTCTAAATTTACAGATAATATCTTTGAAGTGTAGTGATGAAAGTAGATACTGATAAAGACGTTGAAGTATAATCAAATATTGTAGGTTGTAGGGGAAATATATCGTTCTCGACAAACAAACCATCATAAACTTCCTTGTTTAGGCTGTCCTCATTTTGAAACTGCTTTAACCATAGAAAAAGTGCGTATCGCAAAGTTATATGGCACCAAAATGGACATTAACAAATATTGAATGTCGTAATCTACCAACTGAAGAAAAGAGATGTTACTTTGTCAAAAAATAAATGTCCATTAATTCGATAGTTTTTAAGTACCTGAAGTATGCAGACATTTATTTCGAGACCGGTCCACTGCATTTGGGGAATCCTAATTCAGTATCAGGATGAATTATATTAAAATCTATAAAATAGTCCTTAAAAGTAGACTAAATTTGCAGAAAAGTCGGAAGTTCGGGGAGCCCGGACCCTCACCACCCCTGCTTACGTCTCTACTTCAGTTGAACTTCAACCAGTAAGGGCTTGAGCGCTTTTTTTGGGGGGGGTGAAACGAGGATAGCCTATGTGGTTTTATTGCGATACGTTCTTTGTTTATTGGCCAGGTAAACTTTTACATAATATATATTTTTTAATTTACGTAAAAGTAATTAGCAAAGGCAATTCTAAAGCCAAAAGTGAAGGACAACATACTCAATTTTAATAGCGAAAGTTCTATAAATTAAGCATTTGTTGATTATTCATGTTAGAATGATTTAATAACGAATAAGTGATTTCTTTAAAGCTCTTTTAATGAAGTTGACATATTATATATTATGAATATATTTCCGTTAGCATAAATGGCCTGTCTATCATAAAGATCTGTAAGTACAATTTTTTTATAAAAGATAAACCCAGATTCGTGTGTATCATTTAAGTTATTTGTGTCCTGAAAGTGTTGTCTTGTCATGCATGTTCTTCGCCTTGTCATGCATGGTGCAATATATTGATATAAGTAAATGTTTAGAGTGTTCAATTAATTTTCATGTTAAATGATGTTGAAATTTTGCCTTATTTGTCAGTTTAAGGTGGTTATTCCAATTTTCGCCTATGTGTAGTTAGCGGTGGAAGAAGCTATTGTTTTGTGATAACTTGTTTCTTCGTTAACGCTCGGGAGAAAAGTTCAATTAATGACTATCTACAGCAATGTTTTCTCTACTTGGATTACCATCCTATGCAGTAAACATCACAAAATGGTGCCGGGACATGTGTACAATCACAAAACCTTTACTTTTTCGTAAATTTTAAGTTATTGTTTTAATTGGTGTAAGCCTATGCATTCAAAACGAGTCAAACTTATCTTAGTGTGTTGGATGGTACATGAAACGTTTCGTGGAGATATCGAGATCTATCACATTCATTTTAAGCCTTTATAACCTCACAATAATTTCTAAATTTAGAGAATTATTTTTTATTGCTATTAGTAACCTCAAATGTTTCGAAATTGTTCGTGTTAACGAATTTCTTGCATTTGCATCGCCATGGCTGAAGGTGATCTTAGAACCGTAGTTGTCGCCTTGCAGCGAGAATTAACTGCATTAGTTAACGAAATCAAAGAAATCCAAAATGAATTGAGTGATAATAAAAAACGCGTGGGTGAAAGTGTTGAGGCAATAAGTGAAAACCAGCAGATGAAAGATGATCTTAAAGAATTACGTAGTGAGTGCCGTGAAAATATTTACCAGTGCAAAGAAGGCCTAACTAATGAAATCATTAAAGTAAATCGTGTTATGCATGGTGAAATTAAGAATTTGAGTGAGTGCATCTCAGCAGTGCGTCAAGAATTAACGGAACAAATCGAGGCAGTGGAGTTGAAATGTTTCAATACAAGCGAAGAAGTGCGTAGAAGTGTCCGAGAATTAGCGGAAGCGGTACAGGATGTATCGGGCACATTTGAAGAAAACTCGCGCCAGGTGAAAGACAAGCATCGACAAATTAATGAAGATCATAATAAAATGAGTGGTTATGAGAAAAGATTGCCTTTGGTTGAGAGCCTGGACAGTTTCCGCGAAAGTAGATTGCAAAAGTGCGACGTAGGGCAAAGTGAATATAGCGCTGCGGTACAGGAATGCATTCAGGTGTGTGATGAACAAAGAAAGTTAAGCCATCAGTGCTATGAAACTTGCCTACGTGCTAGTGAATTGGGTGAACAAGTTAATCAATATACCGATAAATCAACAGAACGAGTGTATCGCATAGAATTAGAAATGAGCGCCAAGACGCAGGGAGTAATATGTCGCAAAGAAATACAGGTTCCGTGCGCAGTGTGAAGCGTGAGAGAAAATCCAGCAGCGAGTCTCAAACGTCGTCCGATACCAAAGTGGCATGTGACGTGATAAGAAGAACCGCGTCAAGAATTAAAGCGCGCAAGAAATAGTAAAGGTACAGCAAGGCGTTGTCCATTCAGATTAGCAGATATTAAGCAACTCTCTACATTTCCAGGTGATATGATGAAAGAAAGTGCAAGTGCATTTTTAGAAAATTTTGGTAGAGAAATGTCGTTCGTCGGAGTGGCACAAAGTGAATATTTGACGATTATGCCGTTGATTCTTACAGATAGTGCGCTTGTGTGGTACGATCTGCACGGTAAGAAGTGTCAAACGTCCAGGAATTCGTGATAGAGTTTCAGAATGCTTTTGAGAGTCCGTTAGTGAAAGCTACGCGCCTGCGAAACTTACGTTCTATTTCATTCGATGCAAACCGTTATAGTAGTGTTGTAGATTTTGTAACAGAGCGTTTTAGTCACATTCAAGCTTTGGAAGAATACGGAAGCCCAACCATTACGTTGTCACACATCATCATTCTACTGCCCAAGTCGTACCAATTAGCTATGATGGGCTTTATGCCAGATAATACAAATCAGTTCCTTGCGAGTGCGCAGTCTATTGAAGCATATTCAGGTACAACAAATATGTATGACAATCAGTGTAATAAGCAGAAACAGCAAGGTGGTGTCAGTGTTAGTGTGAATAATGTGAAAGCTGAACAAGACATTGAAGTGAGTAGTGATCATAGTTCGCGTCCGAATTTCCAAAAGGTTTGGAACAAGAAATTTTATAAGCATGGATGACGGGGTAAGATTAACAGAAATAATAATGCAAACGGAGGTAATCATTCACGAAGTAATATGCAACAGAACGCAAACGCAAATGAAAGTAGAAGTGAGACGCAGGGTGCGAGAACACAAGAAAACCAAAGTAAGGCACAAAATCCTCCGACCACTTCGAATCCGATTGGTAATTGGTTTCCAGCGTTTAATAGAGGTCCCATTGTAAACAACGGTAATAATCAGGAAAGCCAATATATGTACCAACAGGGTGGATTTTATCTGCAGAGTGCTGTGCCTTTAAACTAGTAGCGCCCTCCCACTTGGTTGCTGCAAAGGGGAGGGATTTCAATAGTGTAAACAGGATTACTTTTCCACACATGTGCAACGAAGAAGATATACAAGTAGATGATGATATAGATAACATTAACAAAGAGGAAGTGATTACATATGAGGTAGGTCGAAATACTATGAGAGTAAAGATTTTGTTGAAAGAGCAACCCAAAATTTTCCTATTAGATAGTGGATCGGAATTGTGTTTGTTATGGTATAACATTTTTCGAGAAGTAACTAAATGTGTAACAAATGTGCATTTACAAAAAGGAGAGCATATGGTTTTGTGTGATTTTCTTGGAAGAAAGAAAAAGAGCATGAAAGGAAAATTTATTTTACCGGTACGAATTGAAAAGGTAGAGGTGCCAGTTGAGTTTCTCAAACTACCAGAGTGACATGAAGATGTGAATTTCAAGGAACTGTGGTTAAGTGTCGTCGATTTAGAGAAATAGTGAGTGTAATTGTAGCTAACGGTAGTGAAATTAAGCATGAGGTAGCCCCTATTGTTGTGTTGTACGAAATAAAGTACCTTAATGAGTTTTACGCGAAAACAGTGAATGTGTTTCGCAGTGGGTGCGCCGAAACGATAAAATAAAGAAAAGCTAGTGACCAAATGGAGGACTTTCCACCAGATTTATATTTTACTGTAGAAGAAATAAGGGATGCAGTTAAACGCGATACGCTATATAATGAGAACGAGAAAGAAGAATTATTTCAGTTGTTATTGAAACACAGAAGAGTGTTTGCTTGTTTTCCTGGCCTGTGTAATAAATTCCAGTAACGATTACAAGTAGATACAAGTGAACCTATTGTTGCTCGCCCGTACGATATTCCGCACAAATATAAGGAAGAAGTGCGAAAAGAGATCCGAAAATTGTTAAAGTGGAGTGTGGTTCGACTTAGTGTATCACGTCATCTGCTACCTTTGCATATAGTGCTGGAAAAGGGAAGAAAGTTAAAAACTATAGAATCCAGACGAATGAAGACTAGTTCATTAAGGTTTCCCAGGAAATCAAGAAGAAAGCAAATGAAAATTGCATGGTGTAAGCGAAAGAAGAAAATGAAGACGATAAAGAATGAAATTACCGAACACTTTCGTCGATATGTTCTGTGGTATGTGCGACACGGTTATTTAGACGAGCTAAGTTGTTCAGATTATTAGAGAGGTACTACCAGTAGAGTTTTGGAGAAGATCAAATTTATATAGAGCATATTAGGAGTTATTAGAGTATATACATATTTTATTAGAGTATTCCTTTTGTTGTTATAGGGACAACATTGAAGTTATACCTTGAAACTTACGACCACGCTTCGCCATGAATTTTAAGTGCATCATTTTTTTGTCTCCGGAAAACTCTATGGGGTTTCCTTAGTGTAACTTCTTTCTGTTAACCATATCTCTTGTGTCTTCGTGGTCGTACTTATAGTGGGTAGGTTTATTTGGTTTTTGTAGGTTGGCTCTTCTTCACGTAGGCGTCAGGCCATTCCTATGGTGGATACAGGTTCGCATCTGTAGACATCTGACATTGCCTGAATATAATACTCCATCATTCGAGTTTATATTGGTTTATTTCTGTCTTCATATTAATATCCATATAATAGTCACTAGTATATGTGTAGGTTTAATATGTTTTCTATATGTATTCCCATTCAGCATCATATTCTATAAGTATATTTAGGTATCAAGTATCAATATATTTTGCAGCGTGTATTAAATTGGTGAAGTTGCATGTAGGTGACTAGAGTTGAGTCGCATCTATCGTGATTGATACGCATGAAGGGAGTCTAATGAAGAAAGAAATACTTACATTTCTTTTGTTAACCCATCCTAAGTCAACTTCTTTTAACCATGAATACGCAATTTACCTTTTGTAATAATTACATGTAACACGTAAAGAATATACACTTGATATACATACACGAAGAATACAAAACAAGAAAGAACACACGTAGGTCCGAAGAATAAGAAAAACACACATTTTATTCACGTTCCAATTTGCAGGAATGCAGAAGCAGCAGCTGCAGCAGATTGTTTTTAAAGTGAGATGTAAATCATTTGTTGAATAAGTCTATGCGCAATAAAGTACAGTATAATAAAATATAGCATCTCGATATCGGCGCCCAATACTCAAAAAGGGAGTTTTAAGCTAATAAAGGACTCGCTAGCCTGCTGAGATCTTCAAGAACTTCCACACATGGACCTAGCCCTATCCAATGGGAAGAGGATAGGAGCAGAAGATTTATTCGTCGAGTGTTCATTCAATGGGAAGAGAATGAACGAAGAGGACATTCTATGGGATTGGACATTGTTCTGGAGGATAGTGTGGACTGTGGATAGTGGACAATTTTGACAGTATTGTGTGCGCAGATAGTAAAAAGTATAAACAGTGTGTTCTAAATGAACAGTGAAGTGTTATTCTTCAAACTGAGAAATATTTACATTTTTCATTTTAATATTCATTTTTTATTTTCAGTTAACAGTAACAAAGTGATAGGTGTCTTATAAGCTGAAATTAATTCATTATTTGAAATGTTTTCTCATTTTATTCATATTATCATGCAATAGTTTAGAAACTAATTTTCTTTTGTGTTATATATTGAAAGACCAAAGGTCTAAATTATTTAAACATGCATATTTCATAAGAAAAAAAAATAAACTAAAACATACCAAAAGTTAACAGAACTGTGGTCACAGTTTACGAATCTTAGAAAAAAAAATCTTAGCAGACTCCATGAGGGCGTAAAGAAAGATTCAAAAACAGTTCCAATTCAAAGCAGTCAAATATAATCTAAAAAGAAAAGTAATTAAGAGCCAAAATTTTATAATAAAATAAAAGAAAGGAAAGAAGATGATCCCAAATTCGAACAGTCCAAAATGGCAGAGAAATATTACCTCGTTCGTCAAACTCATCGTCGTTGTAGTGTTCGTAGGTCAGTTCTTTCCTAGCAAGTTGTGGTATGCTAAGTATTGATCAAAATCTGAGACGTAAGCAACGAATCGAGTCATGATGTTCTAACCATTCCAAAAATCTAACTTTTTTTATAAATTTAGTTTGCCTTACGGGTGGGTTTACAAATCTTAATAATTTTTCCTCATAATGAATTTGATTCCTCCAAAAGCTTTGGATCCTTCTCAAGTAAATTCATGTAACGTGCCTGATCAGAATGTTGAAAATTTTCCATAAAATATGTATTACGTAATTTACTTAGAACTATTTTTGTCTTGTATGAAGAAGGGACATTTCCTCTTACTTGTCTTGTCCCGTACGTATTCCTAACACTGCGAGTCTGCCACCCATAGTTTATAATTTTTAGACTGCATACATCGTTCCGTTTTTATATATATTTAAAATACCGACTAGTTCGAAACTCTCATCTCGCTCTCATGTATCTCTGAAGTCGTCTAGCTTGGCGAAATTTCTTGAATCTAAAATTAAAATGAAATGAAACATTTCAGTTTCACCTCCCATGATTACGCTCTTTAGTGTAAGGGAGACGATGATTAACGGAAGTGAATGATGATGGAAGAATTGGTGAAATGACAAAGTTGGAGGAAACGGGAGTATTCAAAGAAAACCAACGGACCCAAAATTGTCCACCAAAACTTACTTGTCCAGGAGTCGAACCAAGGATACAATGCACTAGAAGTAAGCACTCTACCACTGAGCCACGGTGACCCCATTCTTAAATGGAAGACCAAGTATTTCGACTATAAATTATGAATTCATCTAACAGCAAATAAAATTGATGAAAATGCAATTGCTGCTTACATTTTTTCCTCTAAGTGAAGAGTGAGCTTAGATATTGAGAGACAACAGCCAGACCGCGGTGAACTGAAGGGAATATGCTATTTGTTGCACGGCATAAAGAGATTTAGTGTTATGAAAATCCTCTTGTCTCTTTGAGTTTCAAGGAAACTTAGCTATTTTCTCAGCTGTTGGAACCGAAACTAATGTTGAAGGCATAATAAAAATTTGCACTTCGCATAAGGAGAAATCTTACCTAAACAGCTTATAGAAATAAATCCTTGCTCTTGAACTAAGCTTAACTAGTAACTGATTTTCTTTTGTTCTATTTTGAACACTATTCGTTACTAAAGTTGTAAAATATTAAAAAATACAAACTGTGTGATCAACATGTATAAATAGAACTGACTCACTACCAAAATAACAGGTGTTTCGCGTTCATGTGGAAAGCTGAAATTTGGCTTGATTGTAGCTTCTCGAAACTAATCAACTGGAAAATTGCCAAAAGCTTATATTTTTAATTTTTAGGGGGTCTAAACGGAAGAAGAAATTCTCCATGTTATTTAAATGGGCCTTTGTATTTGGATTTATAATCTCATATTTTAGTTACTTGGAATTGCAATAAAAACTTGAAATTCGGTATGCTTATATGTTTTCTATAGGAATATTTAACAAAAGAACTAAATAAAAAATCTAACTTTAATGGAATTTTATGGGTAATTAAAAATTATTGGACACGTCCTGAGGGCTACAATGATTAAATGTGACATGATTGTAGTTTATCAAGAATAACTGACAGAAAAATTGTAAAAGTAAATATTTTAAATCCTTACGTGGTATAAAAGGGGGATAAAGAAATTCTCCATGTTATTTAAATGGAACATTTTGGATCTATAATATCCTATTTTAGATACTTGGAATTGGAATAAAAAATTGAAATTCGTATGTATGTACGTTTTTGTTAGCGTTGCCGAACTATATCAGCAAATATAAAATTTTCGAAATTTAGAGTGGTCTTACGAGGAACTGAAAAATCTCTCATATGTTATTTTTGCATAGGGCATCTACTTCACCCGAGCATGTTGAGGCACTTCCTATGATATATGATCAAATGATACGATTATATGATGAAATTGAGCATGATTGTAGCCTTCCGGGACTTACCTACAGGAAAATTGCCTAAAGTGAATTTTTTTAGTTTCTAAGGGGTCTAAACAAGGGATGTAGAAATTCCCATCTTACTTAAAAGGTCGTTTTATGGGATACAAAATCGTATCTTAAAAGGTAGTCCAAATAGGCAAAAAAAATCTTGAAATTCGGTAAATCCGACAACAGGCTAACTTTAAGAAATATTAAAAGCAAATGTACGAAATTCATTTTTCATGGAATAGCTGAGTACATAAAAGATGCAAGGCCGTGAGGCCAGCAAATACCAGGGTCTGGGGATGAAGGCCCCCTCTAGCCAAAGGCTAGCCTATAAGTTTATTACACTATGCTTGTTGCACTTAATCTCTTGAACTACCCAACCGATTTTGATCTAATTTTCAGCGTAGGTTAGATTTGGGCCTGGAAGTGTTTATATTAATTTACTTTGACGGTAAAACTTAGGGAAGGGGAGAGAGATATATAAAAACTAACTAAAACGTAATAACTTTCGAACCTCCCGAACAATTACAATTGATTTTTCAATATAGAAGAGGTTCCGGCTTGGGAAGCTTGTATCATTTCATTTTTACAATAGAACTTAGGAGAAGGGGAGGAAAGTGTGAGGTATAAAAACCTAAATAAAACTTAATCACTTTTAACCATCTGACCGATCTCGATGAAACTTTCAGCATAGATGAACTGCAGGCCAGGGATGATTCTCTTAATTTCACTTTAATTGGCAGCTTAGGAAAGGGGAAAAGAAGATATAATAAAAGGGAAAATGAACATGACTTTTTCTGACTTAAGAAATCTTGAACTCCAGCCCGATATGGATCTAGTTTTCAACATGGATGAGGTTCGGACTTTTGATGACTTTTATCATATCAATTTGACGGTGCAACTTAGGGGAGTGGTAAAAAGCGAGATATTCAAAATGATTGAAAATGACTGATATTAATGTTGAATCTATAGCCTCCTGGGTCGCTGAGAAGAACAGTGACACCTCCTGAGCTCTTTAAATCAAAATTCAGCTCTGAGCTCCTTCGTAGCTAAGCGGTTAGCGTGCGCGACTCTGGCATGGGAGACGCGAGTTCCATTCCCAGCGGGAGCTCATGTGGTTCGGATTCCCTTTAATCAGTAGGTCCCGTCTCATAGCCTCGCTGCTGAAAAAGGGCGTTAAATTCAAAATCATCATCATCACCCAAATTCAGCCCTGTAACTGAGAGAAAAGGGAGGAGGGGATATATAAAATGACCATTATTAGTGTCGAATCCGTAGTTTCTGGGTTGCTGAGTTGAACAGTGACACTCCTGATCCTGTTTACATCCAAACTCAGCCACGAAAATTGGAGTTGTTGAGGAGGAGATACATATAAATGATCGAAAATACCCGATATGAATGTCGAATCTATAGCTTTCTAGGTTGCTGAGATGATCAGCGATACTTTCGATGCCGTTTAAATTCATGGCACTAAGAACATAAATACCATATTTCATGGGTATCAAATACATGAGATAAGGAGTTGTGCATTAGAATTTTTATTTTAATCCAGCTAGGAGGGTCATCGATTCCAGTTTATTCTAAATTGAAAGATATATAAATAACTTTCCCAAAACGATAAGTTGTATTCACATATATATCACATTGCTTTTATTGTTTTAGAAGTTTATTAATCATATAGCAAACAGAATGAGTAAGTTATAAGGTCTTATCAGGCTATTTCTTGGATTATTGTTGCTGTTAGATTAATTCTTTGCATCCCTTTCACAAAGAAGGCATTACACCGACCCTTTCGAGGTTTGGACTTACTGTTTAACGTGTGATTTGATACACATGTGGGCCCGAACGGAAACGAAACGTGTCTTGCGTGCCAAAGATATATACGTTTACCAATAATAGTTACGAGGGAGGGAACTGTATTCTGGAGTTAAGAAATTTGTGGGTAATATTTGGAGAAATAAGAAAGTTAAAATAATAAAGTGCTTTCGCGTTCACCTACAGGAAAAATATATTTATTAAGAAAAGACAATTTGTGTCTAATTTCTAACAAATGTATATACATGACGGAATAAACTGATATAAGAGGAAACTGAAGTAATTATCGCTTTGTTACTGCTTTCAGAAAGGAAACGAACGCATCCTTGGGTTCGAAAAGCACTTCTCAAGAATGTCGTATGTCATTGTTAAAAAGGACCATCCCTAAACTCTGAACGAAGCTCAAAGCTCGCACAAGTTACTCAGTGCAGCATACTAAGAAAGAGAACGAAGCGTAATAAAGGCGCTATTGGTAACCTTAACATGTGAAAATGGGACAAATAGATAATTAATGCTTGTTAAATTCTAAATCCGTGTGTCCAGACCGTGGTTATGGACTGGACTCGATGAACATTTTTGTAACTGTTTGTTCATTCTCAATTTTAAAAACTACCGAAACGTTTTAACGTTATTAGGTATCAGAAACTCATTTCAGTGAAGACCTTTCTGCTGACGAAACTATAATCAACCAATTAATGTTGGATGGTCTAAAATATAGCTATGTACCGGTATATTCATATGGAGGTATTTGCTGAAGTTTAGCGGCCCGAGTCTAGATGAGATCGCGGTGGCTCTGTGGTAGAGCGTTTACCTCTGGTGCTTGGGGTCCTAGGTTCGATCCCAGGTCCCTCCAAGTGAACCTTGTGGTGGACAAACACCGTGTGCGTGGGTTTCCTCGGAGTTCTCCCACTTTCTTCATTCCACCATTTCATTCATTACTCATCATCACCGTCCCCTTTAACCTAACCAGCATATCCGTGGGACGTACAACTAAAAGATTTCATTTCATTTCATTTTTGCTGCAGAATCTTTCAAATACTACATTTGAAGCAATTATAAATCGAATGAAGGAATTCAGTGAGCAAGGGTAAGAAGGAATCTAGAGAAAACGCAATTATGAACTTGCAACGGTTTGTTATTGCACTGGGATATCAAGTTAATTCCAGCTTTATCAGCGTGAAATACATTGATATATCAACTATTTTAATTTTCACGAGAAAGGCCAGTTATTAGATATCCATTACATTGAAGCATCTAGATCAATACCTTGCAACTGGCAAAGTAGTGGGAAAAGAGGGGCATGCAAAAGGGGTGACACGATTGATATGATTTAGTAAACAGTGGTTTAATAAGTGGTGATATTTCTGTTAATTGAGATAATCTTTCATTATTATTTTCTATTTTCTCTATGCCAACATCATTTCTTGAAAGAAATGTTAAGAAGTTGTTTTCATGTAGTAATTTGATATAATTTCTAGATCTGATCTGAACTACTTGAAATGATTACTGAAGACTTGTAATCCATGTGTAGTAAAAATGTTTCGTGGTGTGATGAAAAGGGTACGTAGATTGTATGTGTTAGTATTCTGGAAATTATACATGTATTCTTAAGTCAGAAATAAGTAAGAGGTAATTTCATGCAATTAATGGAATAGGAAATAATCGACTACAGTGAGGCTCTCCTAAAAGAGATTTTATCTTCTTGATGCTGCGGGGCTAGTGATGGAAAGCTAAGTATTTGTGTCCCTTTAAATTTATTTCTTTGAAGATGATTTGTGAAGAAAAGAGAAGGAATACAGCAGGAAATTGTCCATTTTCTCACCAGAAAATTTACAAGCCCAGTCAGAACAACAGTGGTTGTGAAAGCCACATAATTGGAATAAGATCCTTTGCAAAAAGTAATAGGAGTGTGGGGAAGTATATCCGGAAATTAGATTGCTAAAGCTATCTGTTCCGTTGTGTAGAGTTCCTAGTTTGACTCCAACTCACACCTAGAGAGTTTGTTGCATACAATATCGTGTCAGTGAGTTTTCTTTTGATACTCCCGTTTCCTCTCAAAATACAATTCAACCAATTGTACTAATAACAGTTACTTGTCTTAGTCATCCGTGTCTCTTAGCCTAAAGGTCATAATCGTCGGGCATTAAACACAAAGATTTCATTTTCATTACTACCGTCTTCTATGCTTTTTACGGGACCACTCTAATAGGTAAAACCGAAAGTTTCAATTTCAAACATTATTTAAAATGTCTTGAGGAAGTGTGATTTGGAATATATCACGAAGACAAGATTTAATGAAAAACATAATCGTGACATCAGAGTCATAAATCAAGAGAAAATAACAACATTAGTAGAGCAACACTGAATTCGATAAACAAAATCCTCTTCTATCGTTTTACTAACTCTGATTAACAAATGTTTTTTTTTTCAATATATTTCAGTACATCAATATTTCTCCTTGATTTCAGCTCATGCATGTATATTAGCATGAAACGATAATGTCAAAACTAATGAAGATTAAAAGCATTGAAAAGTATAGTTGTCTTGAATAACGTGGCTGAGAGAAGAGTGAAGCTTATGTTCAAATATCTGATCATTTTGGGAAACGAGGGAATAAATTTATAGATAGCGTAGAAAGAAATTTTCATATGTTGATGAACATGAACTAATAAGAGAAAAGATTTTTGTTTCGTTGTTTTTTTTCTTTTTTTGTTTAACTCAGCTGATTAATTGTTTTTTATTTCTTTGGGTTTCACAATTGGTAACAGAACTACCTCCAAATGCAATGGCATACTATCTTCTACATAAAATGGGGAGAAATTATACAAAATTATTAAATAGGAAATATAAATTTCTATATAAATTTAACATTTTAACTCTTTGGAGAACGGGCTTGAACAGTTGAATAACTACACATAACTAATAAATAGCTATTATATATAACTAAGATAACTAATACATGTAATACGTACATATTACTAATATAATTTACATGTGTGCTGATATTCAGAACTGAATTATTTCAATCTGAACGCGAAATATAAAGCTTCTTAATCCGAAATCTGAAACTTGGTTGTACATACCTGAATTATAAAATAGCGGAGGCGAGCATCCGCATTTTTCAATTGCTTCTTTATATTCACAGCTCCACTGGCATGACACGCGAGTGTAGATGTTATTTGTACACAATTTCTTCTCATCTGGGAATAAGCAGTTCCTTTGTTTAACAGTCAATGTTCTTAAGTCTGGAGAGCTTACTATTTGAGAGGGGAGGACAAAATATGCTACAGAGTTAAGTTTCTTTCGTGGTATGTATCTAAAACGATTAATTAGGTGCTGAGGATATTCGTATGGTGAGCTCACAAAAACCTACGAGTAAGATACATATGAGAGATTAATGAATAAGAGCATTAATTGTTAAATAAGTTATCTACATAGTACAAACGTAATTATATATTACATGATTCGTTTTTTTTCGAAATCCACTTGATTTATAAAATGTATAAAATATCTATTGTCTAATTTTCATTCCTATCTTGTTATATACACTATGTTATCATTCGACACCTGCCACCCTTCAAATAATTCCTGGAATATTCTGAAGACGTTACACAACGTGTAAAATGCTTGCTGGTTCAGACAACATAACATCAGTTACAACAGTTGTAACATAACATCAGTTACAACAGTAAATACGGCTAAACGACGCGATCTTAATGAGACGAACAGAGTAATGATCATTGGATTCCATAGGTTTGGACATTGGATCAAAGAGATTTCCAACACATTTCAGATTCGCCCGAAGCGAACCGCTATGAAAGAGAAAAATACAAACGAAATGTAAGGTGAAAATTTCAACAAAAACATGTCCAAGAAGAGATTCGATCCCTAATATATCGGTTGTCTAGCATTCTAGACCACACGGCTATCCGGGCCGACTAAAAACGAAATGAGGTAGTAATAAAATCATTATATTTCCAATCTGAAGATGGTAATATTACAGTGAATAACATAATTATATGGTGATATTACAATGGATAACATAATTATATGGTATGCAAGACAGGAAGGAAAATAATACTTATTTATTTATTTTGCCTGTTTTGACTTGCAATATGGAGAATATCTCCTATAAGGTCTACAGTTGTCATATGTATATAAATGTAAATTGTAATGACAACTTATTACAGCATTTGTAGTACAAAATTATAACATACATCACATGTTAAATTTGTTACATCATTACATCATATTCATACACCGTTATCATTTGCAAATTTCTGAACTGAATAATATGCTTTAGAAAGTAACAGAGTACACATTTTGTTTTGAGTATTAAAATTTGCCTCTTTATAATGTGACGGTAATACTTTATAAAACCTCATACAATGTAAATAAACATTTTTTTGGTATTCGGAATAATTTGGTTTTAATACGTAAATGTCGTTTAATTGCCACGTGTTGTATTAGAGAAAGTTGGAAAGATGGGGCCCAAAAATTTTAAAAAACATTTTCTAGGGGGCCGAAATAAGCTTACTAATGCTTGCCCCCCAGAAAAATCTAAGTTACGGCGTTGGTCTCGGTTGCAGGGATGGTCTCCATTTACATTATGTTTCGTCTTTACCATAAAATTATTTCTAAAGAAAAAAAGAGGAAATAAATTATTTTCACATTCGTTGAATTGTATCAACAAGTGTAGAAATAGACAGTTCTATACTTATGTTTCATAACTACTAGTTTATTTTTTATTCATATGAGGAATTTGTGGGAAATTGAGCCGGTGTAACGGGATAGACGTACCTCCCGTAAAACATACCCCCCGGTAAAAAAAGTACTAGGATAGATATACCCCGCGGTAAAACAGTCCTGGGACAAACGTACCCCCGGTAAAAAAATCCTAGGACAAATGTACCTCCCCGGTAAAATAGTCCCACAGATAAAAATACACCCCGGTAAAACTGTCCTAGGAGAGATATACCCCCCGGTAAATCTATCCTAGGATAAATATACCCCCCGGTAAAACTATCCTAGGACAGATATACCCCCCGGTAAAACATCGCCAAAAGAGACAACAATCAAATTTTTCGATGAATCTTATTCACAAAAGGAAAAATTGTTCACTCACAATAAGGGGTAAATCTATCCTAGGATATTCTTACCCCCCTGTCGGTTTTCCTTAAACTCAAAGAAAATGAAGACAAAAGATATAATATTAATACCATATTGAAGTGTACATCTAAATCAGTGAACATATACCGGGGGGTAAATCTATCCTAGGATATTCTTACCCCCCTGTTGGTTTTCCTTAAACTCAAAGAAAACGAAGACAAAAGATATAATATTAATACCATATTGAAGTGTACATCTACATCAGGAACATATACCGGGGGGTAAATCTATCCTAGGATATTCTTACCCCCCTGTCGGTTTTCCTTAAACTCAAAGAAAATGAAGACAAAAGATATAATATTAATACCATATTGAAGTGTACATCTACATCAGTGAGCATATACCGGGGGGTAAATCTATCCTAGGATATTCTTACTCCCCTGTCGGTTTTCCTTAAACTCAAAGAACATGAAGACAAAAGATATAATATTAATACCATATTGAAGTGTACATCTACATCAGTGAACAAATACCGGGGGGTAAATCTATCCTAGGATATTTATATCCCACTGTCGGTATTCCTTAAACTCGAAGAACATGAAGACAAAAGATATAATATTAATACCATATTGAAGTGTACATCTACATCAGTGAACATATACCGGGGGGTAAATCTATCCTAGGATATTCTTACCCCCCTGTCGGTATTCCTTAAACTCAAACAAAATGAAGACAAAAGATATAATGTTAATACCATATTGAAGTGTACATCTACATCAGTGAACATATACCGGGGGTAAATTTATCCTAGGATATTCTTACCCCTCTGTCGGTTTTTCTTAAACTCAAAGAAAATGAAGACAAAAGATATAATATTAATACCATATTGAAGTGTACATCTTTATCAGTGAACATATACCGGGGGGTAAATCTATCTTAGGATATTTATACCCCCCTGTCGGTTTTCCTTAAACTCAAAGAAAATGAAGACAAATGATATAATATTAATACCATATTGAAGTGTACATCTGCATCAGTGAACATATACCGGGGGGTAAATATATACTAGGATATTCTTACCCCCTGTCGGTTTTCCTTAAACTCAAAGAAAATGAAGACAAATGATATAATATTAATATCATATTGAAGTGTACATCTACATCAGTGAACATATACCGGGGGGTAAATCTATCCTAGGATATTCTTACCCCCTGTCGGTTTTCCTTAAACTCAAAGAAAATGAACACAAAAGATATAATATTAATACCATATTGAAGTGTACATCTACATCAGTGAACATATACCGGGGGTAAATCTATCCTAGGATATTCTTACCCCCTGTCGGTTTTCCTTAAACTCGAAGAAAATGAAGACAAAAGGTATAATATTAGTACCATATTGAAGTGTACATCTACATCAGTGAACATATACCGGGGGGTAAATCTATCCTAGGATATTCTTACCCCCCTGTCGGTTTTCCTTAAACTCAAAGAAAATGAAGACAAAAGATATAATATTAGTACCATATTGAAGTGTACATCTACATCAGTGAACATATACCGGGGGGTAAATCTATCCTAGGATATTCTTACCCCCCTGTCGGTTTTCCTTAAACTCAAAGAAAATGAAGACAAAAGATATAATATTAATATCATATTGAAGTGTACATCTACATCAGTGAACATATACCGGGGGTAAATCTATCCTAGGATATTCTTACTCCCCTGTCGGTTTTCCTTAAACTCAAAGAAAATGAAGACAAAAGATATAATATTAATACCATATTGAAGTGTACATCTACATCAGTGAACATATACCGGGGGGTAAATCTATTCTAGGATATTCTTACCCCCCTGTCGGTTTTTCTTAAACTCAAAGAAAATGAAGACAAAAGATATAATATTAATACCATATTGAAGTTTACATCTACATCAGTGAACATATACCGGGGGGTAAATCTATCCTAGGATATTCTTACCCCCTGTCGGTTTTCCTTAAACTCAAAGAAAATGAAGACAAAAGATATAATATTAATACCATATTGAAGTGTACATCTGCATCAGTGAACATATACCGGGGATAAATCTATCCTAGGATATTCTTACCCTCCTGTCGGTTTTCCTTAAACTCAAAGAAAATGAAGACAAAACATATAATATTAATAGCATAGTAAGGTGTACCAGCCCAATTGGAAATATTTATTACCATTTAATTTTACGGCTAAGCAACGTTGTTCGAATAAATAGATATTTTTTTATGAATCGTCAAATATTAACAATTTTTAATAAATTTAAATTTTAAATAATAGAGCGTGATATTTGTACTCTACGAACTCGGTGTTTTTTCCCTGTACTTTACACACACACGCACAAACACACTGACACACACATACACAGAGGGAGAGAGAGAGAGGAAGACGAGAGAGAAAGAGAGAGAAAATGAGAAACACTATGTAAATTTTTCCTTCCCAGCTTGAAATTTTAGAACATGTTTCGGTTCCCGAAATCTTATTGGAGAATTATAATTTCTTGCTAACTAATTTTACTGTACAAAAATTCAAATTTCTAGTTGAATGTGCAGTTAAATATAGTGGAAAATTTTCTACCTAACATCACTGTACAAAATGTCCAAAATTGTCCGGCTTGTGAAGAGTTTTTTCAGTTGATTGTTTATCAGAATTAAAATTTTCCGATCTATGAAAATTCCTTTCACTTGTTACTTCAAAGCAAGTAAAACTTTTCGATTTACTTCTTGCTTCAAAATGATGACAATTTTCCGACTCATAAAAGGTTTTACAATTTTTTCATACAGGCTACCAATTTTTCTATTCATGAAAAATTGTTTCACTTATTTCTACATAGTACTGAATATTTTCTGAGCCGTGAAAATTTTCAGATTCTTTAAACGATCTTTCACTTTTTACCATTTCTACTCATGAATTCTATCAATTTTATGATTACTGAGGAATCGTTACTTGATCACTGCTACTTTTTAGAACGGAAAATTTTCCGGAAAAATATGGAAGAAAGCTTTCCAGCTCACATCACGGCTAAACAACGATGTAGGAATAAGTGCAGTATGTTTTTATGAATCGGAAAATTTTTATCACTGTTCACAACATTAAAACTTTAGATGTCATATTAGCACTTATTGCAGCAACATACTTCACACTCCAACCTTTTCCTCATTTCTGTTGTTCGGACATTTGTTCTCAGGCGTTTACGTTTTTGTGAATATCTCAGATTATATTTGTTCTATCGAAATGAAAATTGCGGAATAAATCTCTACTTCAAATTTCCTTTAGAAATAAGAAGCTACTGAGTCATAATATTATAGGCATCACTTTTTTACTTTTCTAATAGAAAGAAACCCCAGACCCCCAAGCGTTACCGGACCAAATGTCCTTTGGACGAAATGTGCTTTGAACTAAACATCTCTGGACGAAATGTCCCTTGGACCAATTATCTTTTGGACGAAATATCCTTTGGAGCAAATGTTTTTGGACGAATTGGCCTTTGGACCAATTACCAATTGTCCTTTGGACGAAATGTTCTTTGGACCAATTGCCTTTTGGAGCTAATGTCTTTGGTTGAAATGTCCTTTGGACCAATTGTCTTTGGGCGAAATTTTCTTTGGACGAATTGTCTTTTGGGCGAAATGTCATTTGGACCAAATGTCTTTTGGACCAAATACCTTTGGACGAAATGTCCTTTGGACCAATTGTCCTTTGGATAAAATGTCCTTTGGTCCAATTTTCTTTTAGACGAAATGTCCTTTGGACCAATTTTCTTTTGGACAACTCTAAGCGGCAAAATACTTTTTATATCTCGAATTTGTCTTTAAATCTTTATATATATATATATATATATATATATATATATATATATCTTCTACATCTGAATGCCCCCCCCAAATTTACAGAGAAATCGGCGCTTTTTTATGGGGGGCTGAGCCCCCCTAGGATATCAATACACGTGCATTGAATTATTTGCTTTCTCTGTTTATTTTTCGGAAATAAAAGTCTTAATAGCAAAGATTTTTGATTTTCGAAGAAAATTTGTTTTTTTTTTCATTTGCTCAACCTAATTGTTCTAATTAATAAACCGCGTTCTCGTGATATTTTTGTGGCATAATTATTAATGACGTATTTTCTCTTCATATCGTACCCATTCTTTCCTTATTCTGTGATTTTATTTTCGTATATATAGCACGAAGAGAGAAAGGAGCGCTGGGATTGGTATAAAATGTTGATATAAAAAGGTTGGGAGGTGAAGCACTATAGTAAGGACTTGGTAAACAAAATAAAAGAGCCCCGAATAAGATTCAAATCAGCCGTCATCCTCTTGACTCATTCTTCACATAGTGTCTTATTAATAATGTTATGTACAGGGAAAGTCAAAATGATGGATTTTGTTTCAGAAATTTATAATGTATTTATATATATATATTAGATTCATAAATAACCATATAGCATATATTCAAAGTCCCCAACATGGCGATATTTATCGCTGAAAAAGAAAGACTAGATATACCTGTATAAAGGGCCTCCTTACTTTCAACAGCTTAGGGCCCCATGAATCCTAAATCCGGCACTGAGCACACTTGAGATTACTTTTTATTTCTAAACGGTTGAAGTGGTTTAATTTTATTGTGGACAGAGTTGGACCATTTCCACGGAAAGGGAGATAGCACAGGTATTTTGAGTGAGCCATACCAGTTGGTCAGAGGGGGTGTATTGCGCCATTCATAGACATTTGCTGCTATAGACATCTCATATTATGTCTGCAACTACTTTTGATTTTACTAGTAGTAACTATAGCATAAGAACTCTTCCATCCGTACGTAGATATAAAAGAGGACAATTGAATGACCCATTATCGTCCAGGCAAAATTACTATAAGTGCAGTAGAATTTACCACTCTTTATTCAGATAATGTAAACTGTAAGGATTCGTGTGGTCCCGCGTAGCGTAGTTACTAACTCTCTCGCCTTTGGTGCGAAGGTCACGGGTTTGATGTTCATAGGGTTGGTTTATAACAGCTTTGTCGGGCCAGCCATCATGATGGACGTTTTTCCTGGTTTTTCCTCATTTACACGAGGCAAATAGCTGGATAATACCTAACATTCAGGTCCCTGGCTGCTTCCTTCCTTCCTCAATCCTTTCTTCCTTTCCCCCTGATATTGCGCTCGCCTAGAGGCGTCCTCTCTCATACTTGACGGGCTTAAGGCCGTAGATGAGAGTAATGCTCATAAATATGTATAAATAAATAAATAATGTAAGGATTCATTTAAGTTGGAGATGTGAAATTAGGCATTTACTCTCTTACCTAAAATTATAGTTTCAACATTTTTTAAGGTGTCGCACCTAAAATTATAAAGCATATATTTTCTTGAATATTAAAATTAGCCACTATTTATTCAGAAAACATCAAACGTAAGGATTCGTGAAAATTGTGGGTGAAAAAGTTCGCATTTAATCTCTTAACTGAAAATAATGAAATCCGTGTTTCAGCGTTTTAAAAAGTTTCGCTCTTAAAAGAAGGGGCAATTTCTTGAATATTAAAGTTTCTCATTATTTAATCAGAAAATACCAAATGTGAGAATTCGTTTAATTTGGAAGTATTAAATTTGGTATTTGAACTATCTAAAAATTGTGGCATACGTGTTTAAGCATTTATGGAAATTTCGTGCCTATGGGAAGAAAGGGAATATTTTTTTGAATATTAAAATTACCCACTATGTATTCAAAAAATATCAATTAATAGCATTCATTAAAGTTGGACATGTGAATGTTTGCATTTAAGCTCAGTAAAAATAACATATTACGTGTTTCAGAAAATTACGTTCCTAAGTAGTGAAAGAGAGTATCTTCATGGATATTCAAGTTACCCTCTATCCGTTCAGAAAATAACAAATATAAGGATTTACTTAAGCTGGAGGTGTGTAATTCGTTTGAACTCTTACCAAAAAGAAAAAAATGGAATACGTGTGCAGCGTTTTCGAAATTCCACTCCTAAGGGGAAAAGGTGTACAATTCCTATCATATTAACTCTAGGAGGACCAAGGTGGGTCAAATTTGCCCGCACTTCCTATTTCTCTTTGCTCTGAAAAAATCAATTTTTGAACATGTTTGATTATTTTTTTGTTTTCTTCTGTTAGTCCTAGGGATGCGTTCGAGTCGAGTCGAGTCGAGATTTAAGCCTGTCTCGACTCGTCTTGAGAAAATGTTGTCTCGACTCGTGTCTCGACTCGAAAATATGTTTCTGTCTCGACTCGTGTCTCGACTCGACAGACTCTGTCTCGACTCGACGAGTCGAGACGTCTCGAAATTCGAGTCCAGACAAAATATACGAGTTAAAATATACGCACACATCAGCCAGAATATTATGACTACCTACCTTATTGTCAGTGTGTCCAACTTTGGCACGGATAACAATGGCGACGCGTCTTGGCATGGACGCAATGACCCTTGAAAGGTCATGCAGAGAGTTGTAACGTGCCTCGATGGACGCCGCTCTGGGCCGCTGGATATTAGATCCAGGACAACTATATAAAGTATTTGAGGGGTTAGAGTTGTTTGACCTATTTTCTCTATTAAAGGAAATTAACTGGTGTTTTATCAAATCTATGGCTAAAGATTATGAATCTGATTAAATTTAGCATTAAATCCAAATATATTAATTATACACTTACGAACTGCACTAGAAATATACCGTTTTCTAGGTAATTCAATATCAGGTTCTTTTTAATGCTAAATCAGTAAATTATCTTTTCTTATTTTATTTAGAAAAAAACAAAAAAAATGAACTATCAAAAAATGTATCGACAATACAGATTAAATATTGAAACAATTGAAGATTATTAACAAATATGAGATATCTTTGAGTATATTCTCCCTTTTATACAAGTCAACACGTGTTCAAGTAGGTCAAGAAGATAGATTTACTGACACTATTTGATTACTACAATAATATAATAAATCTTGGATAACTAATAGATTTTGAAATCCTCCTTAAATTCAATAAGAATTTAGAACAATTAATTATATCTCACAATGTGATATAAATTGAATAAATTACTAGTATTTAAATTGAAAAAGTATAACACTCACCATTAGACTATATCACTATTATGCCTTGTTAAATACCAGCCAGGAGGAGTATTTCACAATATTGCCTCAGAATTCCATCAAATAATCACACAATTCGACTCCAATTACAGATTTATATAAATTATAATATTATATAACACTTGATTAACTTCAGGAGAACTTTAACACTTTTAACCAACTCGAATAGTAAATCACTTGAAACTTTTGAAGAATTACCGTATTACGATGAAATTTAAATATATGTTATAGAACCAGTATAATTTCGATGTGCCCAGTTCTACATTTCGTTCCGAATGGCCGCTTAGGTAACCCGCAGCTCATTCGAAACTCAGTAGTTCTATAGTTTTCCTCTAGAGGCGCTGCATATGCCGAGTGTTCGGAAGTTTAACATAACCTCTAGGATAACATGATTTCTCTTTCTTTCTTTCTTATATCCAGAATTAAGTGTGATAAAACTTATCACCCGCAACAAATATCGCCCTCCCGGTATATAAAAAGTTGAGGCAACTTTTTATTTAATTAATTTTACCATATTTAGATATTCCATTTCAACCTTTAATTATGAATAGATAGCATAAGTTATTATTAGTAGGTTAAGTTTATAACTACTTCTACACTACACTATTAACTACTAACTCTAACTAACCCTTACACTCAATAAAATTCATTACATACAAAATAAAAATTTAAACGAAACTTAAGAAAAAAAATTTCCCCCCAAAAATTCTAACACACCACTAACAATCTATCAACCACTCTAAGTTAGTTAAAATTAAATAGCTATTACTAATGTTGTCTATCTATTCATAAATTTACATTATATACTCTTTAGATGTTCTTACAATACTCATATATACCTTATATTCTAATATGAATATCAGGAGGTAACAATATTCTATTAATCTTACATATATTTAATTTACAAAAAAATTATATTATCCATTGTACGTATTTGTATTACAATATATACTCATCTGATATAGCACCATTATTTTCCATCCATCATAGGAACAATCTTTAGAACTATTTTTCGTACAACCTTTGGAATAATCTTTGGTACCTTCTGTAGAATAATCTTTGGAAGCTTCCATATATCTGTTACTCTCGGTTTCCATTAAAATCTCCATGTAGGACATTGGACAATGACAATTCATACAAACAATTCTCAATACATAGACATAAGGACATCCAGATCTGGAATACTGATAAAAACATGCATTAGAAAACACATTAAAAACTTTTTTTTAAATAATTTTATATAACACTACATTTGTCTAAATAGCTGACTAGATGGAATTTATTGAATAAGTTCCTATTTACTGACTAGATTTTTTTTTTAGTCTGACTAGATTATTACCTATTTTCAATTAAGCCAATATTTACAATGCATTATTTCTAGGCTCTCTGTACTTTTTTGTTAAACTAACGTGGCTTTTTCGTATGTCAGTAGGATTATTTACGTTTACAACTCTAATAGTATTTCTACCTAAAAAACTCTCGATCTGATAGGGCCCAAGCCATTTTGCACATAATGATTTAGTTCTCTTTTCTTTCAATGAAGACAAAACCTGTGACTTAATTAATACTTTATCTCCAATTTTATAATCTGTTTCTACTCGTCTTTGATCATACAATTTCTTTTTACGTTTCCAGGCTTTATCTAGATTTTCTAATGCTCTATTCCACAAGTTTGGATCCTTTTGAGTTAAATTCATAGTACTTATTTTCCACTTAACATCTAGAGGATTGCAAACGTTATAATTGAAAACTAGGTCCATGGGACTACATTTAGTTTCTTCGTGGACCGCATTATTAATGGAAAATTCTATTTCCCATAGTCCTTTGTCCCACGAACGCTGTTTATTACCAAAATATATTCTTAACGAATTTTTAATTGTAGCCACGTATCTTTCACTGGGATTAGATGCCGCGTGATATGATGAGATACTAATATCTTTAATCCCGTTAGCATATACAAAATCTTTAAACTTCGCTGAGGTGAAGATTGAGTGATTGTCATGACATATACTGAATATAAAACCATTTCTACACATCAATTTGTACAATTTGTTTATTACACTTTGTGTAGATAAGACCTTTATTGGTTCTAAGAATACTCTTTTTGAAAAAGAGTCTACTACAATTAGACAGTATCGTCCCGACTTACTTTCTACCATAGGACCTAGCAAGTCTACAGCCCAGAGTCCGTTTACAATGTTCTCATACTGTGATATTAAAGTAGCAGATTGTTTTCTGTTATCACTTTTATTTAATTGACAATCTACACAAGTAGATACGTATTCTCTAATGTCTTCTAGGATACCTCTCCAAGTAAATCTAGCACAGATCTTAGCTATTGTCTTATTAATGGTAGCATGAGAACCTGGTAAAATTTGTGTATGAAAGAATTCAATAATGCTGGGAACTAACTCCTTCGGTAAACAAACCTTATAGGGATTCCTAATTGCCTTGGTCTTTTTACAAAGAATTCCTTGAATTATTTTATAACCTTCAACCTCTTTCCTAGCTCTTATATCTTTTATAATATTAGCTAACTCTGGATCTTTGAGTTGATGTTCTTTTATGGAAATATTAGTATAAGGCATGTTCCAGATGTTTATTAAGCAATAATTATTAACCTGTTCCGCATGGGATGGTTCGGTTTCCATTTCTTCAAAATTGTTATGATCATATAATCTAGATATGAAATCGGCTGAAATATTCATATTTGAGGCTATAGATTTCACTTCAAAGTTAAAGGCAAAGAGTCTATACAATAGCGATCCATATCGCTTGACCCTCCTCATATTTCTCATAGCATATACTAAACCTGAATGATCCATCCTAAGTTCGAAAGGATTATGTAAGTACGTACTGAAACGTTCCATGGTTTCGATTGCAGCTAACATTTCCAATAAATAAATAGGTTTGTTAAAGTCGTGTTTCTTTAAACGCCGACTGTAAAATGCAACGGGAACTAAGTTATTATTCTCATCGTACTGTTGGAGGACCCCGCCTAAACTTTTGAGAGAGCTGTCAGTATTGACTATAAATTTCTTACTTAAATCTGGAAGTTTCAACATAACATGGTTGGCAAATAAGTCTTTTACATCATCGAGAGCTTTCTGTTGTTCCGCTCCCCAGACAAATTCTGCTGAAGCCCCACGTAAACGTTCAAGTGGTTCCATGACTTGATGGAATTGCGGTACAAACTTAGCATAATATTGTAAGAAACAACACAAAGATATTAAACCCTTTTTAGTTTTTGGTGCAGGTAGTTTTCTTATGACCTCTAATCTTGAATGATCCATATACATTTTCCCATTTTCTATAATATAACCTAAGTAAGAAATCTTATTGGAAAAGAAAGTACATTTCTTAGTTGACAAAGTTAAACCTTTTTCTTCAAGTAATTTTAACACTTTTTCCAATAATTCCTTATGGGATTCAACATCTGGACTTTTACATATGAGGTCATCCATGTACCATTGAACCCCTTCGTCCTTCAATGGATATAACAAGTCAGTCAAGATTTTAGACAAAACATGGCTACCTGCATCCAAACCAAAAGGTAAGACCTTATATTCATACAATCCCCTATGCGTAAGAAAGGCAGTAAGGTGTCTACTTTCTTTTGTTAAAGGAATTGTTAAATAAGCCTTTAAAATATCCAGATGACTAAATACTTTTCCATCTGATAATTCTGCCAATATATCTTCAATCCTAGGAGTGAACTGTGTGTTCAAATACAAATGACGATTAAGATCCGAATAATTAACAATTAATCTCTTGGATCCATCATTATTGTTCACTAGGAAGCATGGAAAAGCATAGTCGCTATTGCTGGGCTGAATTAAATCTGCTTTTAACATTTCATCTAATATTTTATCCATTTCTCTTTGCGAACTCCGAGATAGTGGATAAGCTTTCTTACGTATAGGAGTGTAGTAGTTAAGCTGTATTTTATACTCAAAATCTTTTATTTTTCCAACCTGCGATGCAAAAACTTTAGGATATTTATTATAAATCTCATCAACGTACCCTTGTAAGTCTGGGTTTGCCTCAAGTACATCTGGATCCACCCTCAACGGACAAGCCATTTGCTCCATATGGGTATTAGAACTGCTTTCAATAGGATTAACTGCACTGGCAACACTGCAAATCCCATGAACTGGACCACTGAGATGCCCCTCTCGATCTGATACCATTGTCTGACTGGTTGACTGTCCATCAGTGTCCGACTCACGCAATAATAGCTTGGAAGTGTTTCCGGCCGCTTCACTGTAAAATAAATCACCCGGACGAGTTTCTGTTTTCAAATTAGGGGGGTGGGTGTTTAAAGTAAAGTTTAATGGTACATAAGCACCTTCCAAAGGGAGAAACAACTTATTGTTCACTAAGTCGATGTTCGCTTTTAGAGTTTTAAGTTCATTTATCCCAACTATGAACACTGGTTCTAAGTCACTCACTAAGAAAAACTTCATTCTGTAAACACGGTATCTAAACTTAATTGGAATGATCACACACTGATCTAATGTTAACTTTTGTTTATCAACCCCAATTCCTATAAATTTTTCATTAATTATCTTAATTGGGTATTTTAACTGTTTATTCCAATTAATAAACCTTTGTTTGTTTATTAGTGACGCCGTAGAACATGTGTCCAAACCACCTCTTATATTTTGTCCCAACACAAAAGCATCCACCAATGCTGCAGTCAAAGTTCCACAAAAATTGGCATTTTCATTTTCTATTTTATTCTTATTATCACTACCTTTAGTTTCAGAATACGTAAATCTTCTGTCTTCTTTCTCTCGTTGTTGCGAATCATGGCAAAATCTATTTTCATTTCTTTTAAATAGATGTTTTTTACTTTTATAGCTGTTCCCTCCAGAACCGCCACTGAAACCAAAGTCTCCGCGCTGTTGGTCACGCGTATTACTATCTTTCTCTTTCGCATTAACTGGTATTGCCTTTGGGACCACTTCGTGTTGTTCTAATTGCACTCCCTCACGTCCATGACTTCTACCTCCCCCATGGGATCGAATCCCTGACCCCTTCATAAGAGTCAACAGTTCATCAGTACTTTCACTTTTTTGTTTCTCGGACCACCCCAACCTTGACCGATTACCTGCAAAGCGTCTTTCATTATTATTTAAAGTAAAGGGTAATTGTTTATTGGAGGCACTAACACCACTAGGAAAGCTCCGGGTTTGATTTTCCGACCCCCTCATCTGAGTAGTACCCTCTAACCGGTCACTAAGTTCTGCAAAGCGTCCGTCCGAGTTTAAGTTCATATTCACTTTCACTAACTGCTTATTCACAAGATATTGTTTATGAGCCCTACAGTTAGCAACACGATGCTGTCCGCCACAAAAATAGCACTCAATTTTGTTTTTCTGGGTTTTACTTGTATCGAAGTTTCTCACCAGTGCATTATACGATTCTAAGTTCCGCTGATGATTCTCATACTCAATAATGTCTCCCCTAAGATCTTCCATAGACATTGGGTATCGGTACTTATAAATATCGAACCTAATTTGCGGCTGCATCCCATCCATTATTAAACAAATTAATTCACTAGAGTTATTCCCATTCACAGTACCATAACATATTTCATATGCATCGCATATATTGTTTACAAAATCTAGTATATTTTCTCTAGGCTTCTGTATTACTCTTACATACCGATTTAAGAGTTCTCGCTTTCCTAAAGGTGTAACTAATTTAGTAAACAAATAATTAGAAATAAATCTCCAGTCATGTGACATTTCATACCAAGTAAGCAACTCTTGATTCAACCTCCCTTGCGCTTTACTTAACGCAGCAACTAAAACTGACTCGACTGGAAAAATTTTTAATTTCATAATTTTATGTACTGCTAATAGAAATTGAAATAAATTAAGATCATTTGTTCCATCGGTACTGGGTATTGATTGAATTTTCTCATTAAATAAGTTACCTGTAATACTACTATTTAATTTATCTGCCCTAATATGGAAAGGCATAAAATTATTTATTAAGAAATTTCTACCAGTATTTAAATTTGTAGCTTCATATGAATTATCAACTACAAAAGGATTCTTACTTTCGTTTTCTTCGTATTTCTTGCAATCATCTGTAACCAACAGGTCAATAAACGGATTGGTAACAAGACTTCCTCCACTATCACTTTCTACAGACAAAAGCTGTTGTGAGCTATCACGTGACATACCTATTGCAGCTAGCTTGCTTGTTATGTCACTAGCGTTCGAACATAATTCACGTGTCTCGCTGTTTTCCTCAACATACATGGAATGCCTTGACCTTGACTCACTTTCAGTTTCTAAATAAGAAAGATCCCATCGCCGCCTAGCATTGGGAGAAATGACTACCCCTGCATTTCCATTTTCAAATCCATTTAATACCAACTGCGACTGATTTCTTTCCCCCATATTTTCCGACAAAATAACAAGGCTTAAAAAAATTATTATTCTTAAACCAAAGTAATGTCTGTATGAACTACCTTTCTTTAGGATAAGCGATAGACTCTTTAAATTCATTGACCTTAAATTTTAGATTTGCTATTTCCTTAATAAATATATACAGGGTGTTCACAAAAGTTTTACAAAAATGACACAACCTACTAATATTCTTTCCACCTAATTCAGCGTTGAACATACTAACCCCTTTATTTTAACTCCTAATTTTCTTCCTATAGAAGAATTAGCATTCGGAACGAAATGTTTGTAACGTGCCTCGATGGACGCCGTTCTGGGCCGCTGGATATTAGATCCAGGACAACTATATAAAGTATTTGAGGGGTTAGAGTTGTTTGACCTATTTTCTCTATTAAAGGAAATTAACTGGTGTTTTATCAAATCTATGGCTAAAGATTATGAATCTGATTAAATTTAGCATTAAATCCAAATATATTAATTATACACTTACGAACTGCACTAGAAATATACCGTTTTCTAGGTAATTCAATATCAGGTTCTTTTTAATGCTAAATCAGTAAATTATCTTTTCTTATTTTATTTAGAAAAAACAAAAAAATGAACTATCAAAAAATGTATCGACAATACAGATTAAATATTGAAACAATTGAAGATTATTAACAAATATGAGATATCTTTGAGTATATTCTCCCTTTTGTACAAGTCAACACGTGTTCAAGTAGGTCAAGAAGATAGATTTACTGACACTATTTGATTACTACAATAATATAATAAATCTTGGATAACTAATAGATTTTGAAATCCTCCTTAAATTCAATAAGAATTTAGAACAATTAATTATATCTCACAATGTGATATAAATTGAATAAATTACTAGTATTTAAATTGAAAAAGTATAACACTCACCATTAGACTATATCACTATTATGCCTTGTTAAATACCAGCCAGGAGGAGTATTTCACAATATTGCCTCAGAATTCCATCAAATAATCACACAATTCGACTCCAATTACAGATTTATATAAATTATAATATTATATAACACTTGATTAACTTCAGGAGAACTTTAACACTTTTAACCAACTCGAATAGTAAATCACTTGAAACTTTTGAAGAATTACCGTATTACGATTAAATTTAAATATATGTTATAGAACCAGTATAATTTCGATGTGCCCAGTTCTACATTTCGTTCCGAATGGCCGCTTAGGTAACCCGCAGCTCATTCGAAACTCAGTAGTTCTATAGTTTTCCTCTAGAGGCGCTGCATATGCCGAGTGTTCGGAAGTTTAACATAACCTCTAGGATAACATGATTTCTCTTTCTTTCTTTCTTATATCCAGAATTAAGTGTGATAAAACTTATCACCCGCAACAGAGTTGATTGGTACACATAGGCAAGGGCGCCGATTTTTCTGTAAATGTGAGGGGGCATTCAGATGCAGAAGGCATATATATGAGGATTTTAAGACAAATTGTATTCAAATTATGCCAAATATTGTATATTCATAAATACAATGCGGGGGCTCACATGAGCTTTGGGAGTGTCCGGGCCCCCCCGGCCCCCCCGGCCCCCCAGGATCGGCGCCCTTGCACACAAGTCATCTAATTCCCGTAAATTCCAGGGAGAGGGGCGATGCGCTCTGAAGTCATGTTCAATCACATCTCATTTGTGTTCGATTAGGTTCAGATCAGGCGAGTTGGGCGGCCAGCACATCACTTTGAACTTGCCCCTGTGTTCCTCGAACCACTCCATCACAATCCTGGCCTTGTGATATGGTGCATTATCTTTTCGAAACATGCCACTACCGTTGGGAAACATGGTCGTCGTCTGCAAGCAGTGTGTGATACGCCTTGGCCGTCATGGTGCCTTGCTCGACCTTCACTAGACACATGGATGCTCACGTAAATGTTTTCCGGAGCATAATTAAGCCACTGCCAGCTAGTTTCCATCCCGCAGTACAGGTGTCAAAGAACTGTTCTCTTGAAACACGACGGATTCGCACCCTCCCATCGTCATGATGAAGAATGTATCGGGATTCATCAGACAATGCAACGCTCTGACACTGTGCTAAGGTTTAATGACGGTGGTCATGTGTTCATTTCAGTCGTAGTTGCCGATGTCGTGGTGTTAACATTCGCACATAGATGGGACATGGGCTTCGGAGGCCCATCGTTAGGGGTGTTCGGTGCACTGTGTGTTCAAATGCACTTGTACTTTGCCCAGTAATAAAGTATGATGTTAGTTCTGCCACAGTTCGCTGCCTGTCTTGTTTTACCAGTCTGCCCAGCCTATGACGTCCGACATCTGTAATGAGGTGGGGGCGCCCAACCCCTCGACGTTTGAACGTCGTTTTCCCTTGGTTTCGCGACTTGTTGAAGACACTCACCACAGCACTCCTCGAACATCCGACAAGTCCTGCAGTTTCCGAAATTCTCCTGCCGAGTCTGCGGGCCATTACAACCTGCCCTCGGTCAAACTCAGATCGCGCGCCTTCCCCATTCTACACACGGCCAGCACTCTCACTGATACTGCATGCACCGTACGCGTGACAAACTAGCAGGCATTCGTCGGCAGGTGACACAGATATCGCCTGGACGGAAATTATATAGATAGTAGGTTGGTAGTCATAATGTTCTGACTGATCAGTACATACTAAATAAATTGTAGGAAATTTTCAACATTCTGATTAACTTGCAGGAAATTTCACAATGAAAAGAAGCAACTGACTTGGACAAGACAACGGTGGCAATCTTTTTTTATGGTCTTTGAGGTGTGAGCTTTGACCATGCCTTGTGAAATTTTGATGTTTGGTGCTCATCAGTCGCGCTTCCATTTTTTTCTAACTGTTCCAGTTCATGATAATTAACAATACATTGCGCAGTTCGAATACATGTTCACGTTTTCATTCAATCCAACTCAAGCCGCTTCAGATACTATAGAGTTGTATTTGTTTACGAAGAATTAATTGCGTATTAGAAATACACCCAAACAAAACATTCTGCGTGCTCATCTGCTCAGTATTCAAGGTTTTAATTACAACCTGAATTGTTAAAATGCGAACGTAAGTTGCATTAGATATCAAAGCAGTTCCTAGTCTATGGATAATTCAAGCAATGCTAATTAAAGTCTTTCTAGCAAGCACTTCTGCTGTTCATAAACCTTACGCATTGGAGTAGGAAAAAAAGAAAAGAAAAGAAAAGAAAGAAAGAAGTAAAATTGGTAATTTTGCAACCGTGACTCACTCGGGCTCATGCTCTCTATCCTCAATGGAGCTCGCGTTCGCTAATCTCAATGATGATCACACTAGTCAAGTTTCTCACTAATTCGAGCTTGAGCTTGATATTTACTGTGAAATTCTCTTTAGCTCGATATCGTAATGCCACACGTCCTTTCTTGTTTTTACATTTGTCTCACCATTTTCGATGTATACGAGTGGCTGTGGACTTTTCAATTAAGTTTTTGTTTTCATTTTGACCCGCCGCCATTTTGCACAGGGTTGTCGTAGAGAGTCGAGATTTGCTCCATTTTCCTTCATTTTACAACAGATTTCAAACGATGTGCTACTTAACCCCCCTTGCCATTTGAAACTTTTTAGTTGGATCCCGTCTGGGGCCCTGCGGGGAACCCTGGGGCAAACTTTTTACCCCCAAAAAGTGTGGCCTTGAAAATGATGGGATACATGTTCACCGAGTTTTCCATTTACCCAATCGTTTCCGAACAAATGACTCGGTTCAAACAATTCTAGCAGGTAATTTCCTACCTATGGCTTTTTCAATATTTAGAAATTGGCCATGTTTTTGGCCAATATCACGGGAACGGTAAGCCATAGAAATATAATATTGGTGGTAATCAATCCCTAATAGAATGTTAAACATTTTTGTTCTGATATTAATTGGTGGCCACTGGCCAGTTGGACAGTGACTACCGGTTACTATTTGGTACCAAAATGTTCACCATCCTTTTAGATATTGATCAACACCAATATGATCTCTCTATGACTTACGGTTCCCGAGATATGGCTGCTTAAATTTCTGTAAATCGGTCATTTTTTGGCCACTATCTTGCGAACGGTTAGATTGACGCGAAAAATTTAATCATTTTGTTTGATAGTTTTTGATGCTCTATCTAATGCAGTGTACAAAATAGAGAATTCAGTAACGAACTTTTTATGTTCGTTGAATATGTTGTAACTTACGATATCCCGCCCGGTGACACGTATAACTTCGGGATTCGTCTAGTTATAACATATCCAATGCGAACACAATTGTCTCGTTCGGATCTCAGTGGAGCCACTCCCTTGTCAGTAAGCAACTGTCTTCTTCAAATAACAAGTTGTTATATCTCGAATTATTTTCTTGGAAGATATTTCTGGTAAATACGATAATTTATTGTAATACACTGTAATTCTAGTCTAAGATACCCGATATCGAAAATATGGCATTATAGACTAACATAATAATATGCAAATATTACACTGGAAAATAAAATCTTTGGAAAATCGCAAAGAGGAACCTGACATTCATGTTCACAGTCATTCCTCATTATTTGATTTTAATTATTACTTCATTATCAACGAACTTAAAAAGTTCGATACTGAATTCTCTAGTCTGTGTGTCTGTCTGTCTATCTGTCCGTCTGTCTGTTATTTGCGATTTTTCAATTTTGAACCGTGTATTTGATAGAGCTTCAAAAAGTGATTAAATTTTTCGCGTCACTCTTACCGTTCCCAAGATATTGGCCAAAAAATAGCCGACTTCCAGAGATTTAAGGAGCCATATCTCGGGAACCATAAGTCACAGAGAGATCACATTGCTGTTGTTCATTACCTAAGAGGATGGTGAACATTTTGGTACCAAATAGTAACCGATTAACACTGGCCAATTGGCCACTAGTTTGACCAATGGCCAGTTGTACAGTGGTCACCAATTAATATCGGTACTAAAATGCATACCATCCTCTTAGGTATTGACTAACACCAATATCATCTCTCTATGACTTACCGTTCCCGTGATATTGGCCAAAAATGGCCAATTTCTACCTATTTAAGGAGCCATAGCTCAGGGACCATAAGTTGTAGAGAGATGACATTGATGTTGATCAATACCTAAGAAGATGGTGAACTTTTTGGTACCAAATAGTAACCGGTGGCCACTGGTTTGGCCAATGGCCAGTGGCCACGAATTAATATCGCTACCAAATTGTTTACCTTTCTCTTAGGTATTGATTAACACCAATATCATCTCTCTATGACTTACCGTTCCCGTGATGTTGGCCAAAAATGGCCAATTTCTAGATGTTTAACGAGCCATAGCTTGGGAGCCGTAAGTTGTAGAGAGATTGTATTGGTGTTGATCAATACCTAAGAGGGTGGTGAACATTTTAATACCAAATAATAACCAGTGTCTACTGATTAACTGTCTACTGGCCAACTGGCCACCGTTCCCCAAATACTGGCCAAAAAGTTCAAATTTCTAGATATTTAAGCAGCCATATCTCGAGAACTGTAAGTCATAGAGAGATAATATTTTACTAATTTTTGCGAGGTAGGAACAATGACAGTTTTCCTTCCCGCTCCATATCTCCATTCTTTTTAAGTTCGTTCTGGCAATGCTCATGGAGCATTCTCAACTAGTTTAATTCTGTGAAACTGTTAGAATTAATTATAAGCTGTGTAGAAACGCTTTCAAAATGCATTAAAATTATAAATGACAAGTAAAAGGTGCCTTGCTGAGCGTACGTTGTAGAGGCCCCCTCAAGTATGCTCCTCCGCACCCCAGGGTATGCGTGCCCTTTATCGCTGTCACTGGCTAATATGAATATGAAACAGATGTCAGGCAAGGACAACTAGCGGTGTTTCCCATACGATCAGACGATGACTTATTTATGGCACGTGCCATAGTAGAAGGCGGCATAGTTGAAGAAACTACACCCTCTCAGTAACCTAAATTGCACGAAAATTTCCAAAGCAGGTTCATTGACCTGACTACCGCATGTTGCCCACTTTGTCCAAGAGCGGGATGGTTTGTTTCTAACTTTTCTACCGAAAAGCATTAGTCTGGAATGGAGTTTCGGAGACAAGAAAATAAAGAAAATATATTAGGCAGAGAGAGAGCAGGGAGGAGGGAGTGTACCAATTATTCTTTCCTCTAAACCAGCGTTTCCCAACCTTTTTCAAATTGCAGCACACTACGGGTGTTACATGAATTCTCGCGGCACACTTATAGATATTATTATTTGTAAATATAAAACACACTGGTATTTTTTTTCTTTGATTACTTATCTCCTTCGCACAGAGAAGAAAGCTCGATCACTGGGTTTTCCTCGTGGTAAATCACTATGCTTATTTTTCATTCTAATTTAAAAGGAGAAAACAACTGCAATGAAATGTTGGACTCAGGTTATTAAAAATACGCTTACTCTTTCGAAAACTGTATCCAACCTTTTACTAAGAATGAAGATCATTAAATAACGAACGAACAAATAAATCTATTTTACTTTTAAAACACAAATGTAAATAATTTATCGAAATGATTGAATAATATTTTAAATTTTCAAGTTACGAAATAGTCTGTAACGATAAAGAAGCAATAATGGTCATAACAATAACAAATACTTTTTTCAACATTAGAAATGTACAGAAAAGTAACACGGCATGAAACTTAAAATTGTATATTCATAGTAGAGGTTGATAGTAATGTGCAATACGAATATACATTTTCCCCTACGTTTTGCAATTTGATTGCTATAGAATTAATAATTTTGTTTTGATATCCTCGCATGGTACACCAGTGGCCCATTCACGACACACCAGTGTCGCGGCATTTTTACTGCTAGCTTCTCATTTTAGATAGGTATATTTACAACAAAGGGGGGGGGGGTTAGCGTGCACCTTTGCACCCCCATAAATCCGGCCCTGTCCAAAAGTTATGTAGCCCTATGGCGTTCATGGAAATAAAAACACAATAATTATAACTATGCTAAATTACTATAGACTGCCAATTGCTCATTCAGAGAATTTATGATGTTCACTTTATTGCAATGTTCTAGATATAGGCTACGGATAATAGTTTTATACAAACTAGATAATCAATTATTATTATTATTATTATTATTATTATTATTATTATTATTATTATTATTATTATTATTATTATTATTATTATTATTATATTGAAGTACAATCAAATATCACGACATTAATTACTAGTTTTAATTAACTGAATTGAGCTGAAAATTAAATCTTGATCTCGGAAGATTAACTATTAAATTTATGCGTTCTGTACCTTTCTAAAGTAATAAATGCTGGAATTGGTTTCAAGGCTGTTCCTGAGTGAATAATTTCTTCATAATAATATTAAAAGTTTTAGAAAAATTTTCGAGACTTTCGAGTCGAGTCGAGATTTTTATGAGCTGTCTCGACTCGACTCGTCTCGAATTTTACAAAGTGTGTCTCGACTCGAATTTGAGTTGAGTCGAGTCGAGATTCGAGATATGTCTCGACTCGAGCGCATCCCTAGTTAGTCCTAACTTAAATTTAGTTGTACAGTACTAGAATGTATACTATCATGGTAATTTACGAAAAAAATGTAGCGCGTGTGATTGGTCAATACATTTGTAAGCAACATAGAATTGATTAGAGAACTACGGTATTACTCCAGTAATATCTTTGTAATCTTGTATGTTCATTGAATTCATGATTAAGCTAATAAAATCTACTTTCAGATATTGATCAAACATAACACTGGCAGATTTAGTATTGTAATTTGTCTACAAATGATAATGTATTTAATGGCACTTTATATCTGCTAAACAAATGTCTGTAGCCTGTACTAAGATATATATTTGAAATATTTCGTATTAAAATAAAACTTCAGAAGATTCAATATAATTTTAAAACTCATACTTATTAGTAGGTCATTAAACAACTTGAAATTATATTGGTAATGGTTAAAATGGTTTTTACAACCTCGGGCAAAAAATTGACCCTCTTGGTCTTCCATGTGTCAGATTACACCTCGGTCTTTCTATGGTAACGTTCCCATTATGTATCGAGAAAAATGTAAAAATGTAAAAATTTCCTTAAAGCGTAAGTGCGAAATTTGGCAACTAAAAAGTTAGCTAAAAAAATGTAATATGTATTTTGGCATTTTTGATACTTCGGCTCGTAAGTGGAGGAAAGTGAGCAGTATTTATAATATTAAAATTTCCCTGTATTTATTCACAGAATAATAAATACATGGATTTGCTTAAAAACTATTTTCTAAATATTGGTTAACTCATTCGAAGTATTCGGTAATTATGTTTCGAAAGGGGAAAACTGGACAATTTCTAATATATTCTCATTTTATACATACGAAATGGCTAAAGCGAGGAAGTGATTTAACCGTTTAAAATAAAGTTTTGACCAAAGTACTTGGGTCGACCTGGGATTTTTTCGGCTCTTTTTGACTGAAATGTGTATCCTAAGCGAGAAAGACAGAACAATTTTTTTCAAGTAATATTCGCTGCACCGGTTGTTACATTTGTATCATATGGGTCAATTAATAAAGTTGATTTTTTTTTACATTTCACCTTGATTCAAATACTGGGAGAAAAGTTTTCATAATACCTTCCAAATATTTTTCTGTAAACGTATTCTTCCCGTGTGAGGAACGGTATTTTACATACTTTGCATGTTTGAAATAAAGATACTTGAAAGAAAAGTGCTATTTCGTTTTGATGCTCGATTAAGAACGCACTAAAGCTTCCAATACATTTGTAACTTCAGATCAGTTAATCTTTCTCGCGCGGCATAACCGTGGGACGTAAAACTCAAAGATTTCATTTCATTTTTTCTCGCGCCTTGAAAAGTTATTATCAACAGATTCACGAGATACGCGAATTATTTTGTTTTAGTACAGAAAAATAGTTTAAATATATCAGGAAATTTTATTCATTTGGTTTTCATTATTAAACATTTTTCGTGGGAAATGGGTACCATAAAGTGGAAAACGAAAAGGGCATTTGCCCGGTTGCCCGGCGGACAAGTCCACCTCTGATTCAGGACATTGAAAATCATCATTCACGGAGATAAGTTTACAAGAACTGAATAAGTATCACATAGCTACATTACACAGAAGAACATTTAAATGTATTATAATTGTAATATGCACTGCTCGTCATTACAAACGTTACATTAAGAAGAAGACAAGATAGCAGCCCAAACTTAGAAGACAGATAAATTAAGGTTTCATTAAAATATTAAAGTATCCGCTTAGTATAATTAGTACAAGATAACCACAGTGAAGCAGAATTGCTAACAGTTAATAACGTGTGAGCAAAGCATTTGCTTTCAGAAAACCTGCAACACGACGAATGCGTAGAGGAGGCAATCAACTGACAAGCAATGACAACACATCTCATAAGCAATAACTATAGAAGTTCACTAGCGTGAGAGAAAACATAAGATAATATATTAGACTTATTCAAACGGCGAGAGAACTGTTGAACGAATTGTCCAAACAATCGGATACATTACTCTAGCTGGACAGTGTACGTATCACCCTGCTGGAATGACGTCCACTTGACTATGCAACCGAACTAAAGAAACCAAAATCACGAAAAAAACACCTAGTTGGATGTCAAATTTTCCAGTGCATAGGAAATACAAACGTCCAAGGAATCAAACAACACCACATGATACTGAAAGAAAAAATGAGATTTGTTTTATTTTCTTTGAGTTCAAGAAAAAGCGACAGGGCGGTAAGAATATCTTAGGACAGATTTCCCCCCGGTATATGTTCACTGATGTAGATGTACACTTCAATATGGTATTAATATTATATCTTTTGTATTCATTTTCTTTGAGTTTAAGGAAATCCGACCGGAGGTAAGACTATCCTAGGATAGGTTTACCCCCCGGTATATGTTCATTGAGAAAGATGTTCACTTCAATATGGTAATAATATTATATCTTTTGTCTTCATTTTCTTTGAGTTTAAGGAAAACCGACAGGGGGGTAAGAATATCCTAGGATAGATTTACCCCCCGGTATATGTTCACTGATGTAGATGTACACTTCAATATGGTATTAATATTATATATTTTCTCTTCATTTTCTTTGAGTTTAAGGAAAACCGACTGGGGTAAGAATATCCTAGGATAGATTTACCCCCCCGTATATGTTCACTGATGCAGATGTACACTTCAATATGGTATTAATATTATATCTTTTGTCTTCATTTTCTTTGAGTTTAAGGAAAACCGACAGGGGGATAAGAATATCCTAGGATAGATTTACCCCTCGGTATATGTTCACTGATGTAGATGTACACTTCAATATGGTATTAATATTATATCTTTTGTATTCATTTTCTTTGAGTTTAAGGAAATCCGACCGGAGGTAAGACTATCCTAGGATAGGTTTACCCCCCGATATATGTTCATTGAGAAAGATGTTCACTTCAATATGGTAATAATATTATATCTTTTGTCTTCATTTTCTTTGAGTTTAAGGAAAACCGACAGGGGAGTAAGAATATCCTAGGATAGATTTACCCCCCGGTATATGTTCACTGATGTAGATGTACACTTCAATATGGTATTAATATTATATCTTTTGTCTTCATTTTCTTTGAGTTTAAGGAAAACCGACTGGGGTAAGAATATCCTAGGATAGATTTACCCCCCCGTATATGTTCACTGATGCAGATGTACACTTCAATATGGTATTAATATTATATCTTTTGTCTTCATTTTCTTTGAGTTTAAGGAAAACCGACAGGGGGATAAGAATATCCTAGGATAGATTTACCCCTCGGTATATGTTCACTGATGTAGATGTACACTTCAATATGGTATTAATATTATATCTTTCGTCTTCATTTTCTTTGAGTTTAAGGAAAACCGACAGGGGGGTAAGAATATCCTAGGATAGATTTACCCCCCGGTATATGTTCACTGATGTAGATGTACACTTCAATATGGTATTAATATTATATCTTTTGTCTTCATTTTCTTTGAGTTTAAGGAAAACCGACAGGGGAGTAAGAATATCCTAGGATAGATTTACCCCCCGGTATATGTTCACTGATGTAGATGTACACTTCAATATGGTATTAATATTATATCTTTTGTCTTCATTTTCTTTGAGTTTAAGGAAAACCGACAGGGGGTAAGAATATCCTAGGATAGATTTACCCCCGGTATATGTTCACTGATGTAGATGTACACTTCAATATGGTATTAATATTATATCTTTTGTCTTTATTTTCTTTGAGTTTAAGGAAAACCGACAGGGGGGTAAGAATATCCTAGGATAGATTTACCCCCCGGTATATGTTCACTGATGTAGATGTACACTTCAATATTGTATTAATATTATATCTTTTGTCTTCATTTTCTTTGAGTTTAAGGATAACCGACAGGGGGTAAGAATATCCTAGGATAGATTTACCCCCGGTATATGTTCACTGATGTAGATGTACACTTCAATATGGTAATAATATTATATCTTTTGTCTTTATTTTCTTTGAGTTTAAGGAAAACCGACAGGGGGGTAAGAATATCCTAGGATAGATTTACCCCCCGGTATATGTTCACTGATGTAGATGTACACTTCAATATTGTATTAATATTATATCTTTTGTCTTCATTTTCTTTGAGTTTAAGGAAAACCGACAGGGGGGTAAGAATATCCTAGGATAGATTTACCCCCCGGTATATGTTCACTGATGTAGATGTACACTTCAATATGGTATTAATATTATATCTTTTGTCTTCATTTTCTTTGAGTTTAAGGAAATCCGACAGGGGGGTAAAAATATCCTAGGATAGATTTACCCCCTATTGTGAGTGAACAATTTTTCCTTTTGTGAATAAGATTCATCGAAAAATTTGATTGTTGTCTCTTTTGGCGATGTTTTACCGGGGGGTATATCTGTCCTAGGAAAGTTTTACCGGGGGGTATATCTATCCTAGGATAGATTTACCGGGGGGTATATCTGTCCTAGGACAGTTTTACCGGGGAGTGTGTTTATCTGTGGGTCTATTTTACCGGGGAGGTACATTTGTCCTAGGATTCTTTTACCGGGGGTACGTTTGTCCCAGGACTGTTTTACCGGGGGGTATATCTATCCTAGTACTTTTTTACCGGGGGGTATGTTTTACGGGAGGTACGTCTATCCCGTTACACCGGCGGCACTAGCTGAGTGATCTCGGACGTTCGGCCTCTGATAATGAAGCGCAATCCACTAGGGGTTCAAGTTCCTCTGAAGAGCAAGGTCGAAATTATAACTGTCCTCAGTATTTCTGTGCTCGTGTCCTAGTAGTGTTTGGAATACTTCGAAAGGGCATGAGGTGCCAGTGTTGAACAATACTCCGATTGGGGCGATTTATTTAGAAAAATGTGAAAGCAGGAAACTCCCATTGCAGCTACTTGGGTTCAAATCCCGTCGTGGCAATTATTATTTTTATAAATAGGAAGATAATGCTTATGTAATTGGCATTTTAGTTATGTTAATCATTTATAATAATAATAATAATAATAATAATAATAATAATAATAATAATAATAATAATTATTATTATTATTATTATTATTATTATTATTAGCACAGAAGAAAAGAAAAACTAATATAGTTATAGGTATTCATAGGAACAGAAATGATATACAGTATGCCAGATGCTTCTTATATTTAGACATGAATGCAATAATATTATTACGTTTATTTATTTACAGATAGAATTATCATTTTATGGTAATAAGAAATGGAATGTAAATATTTGTTAGCTGATAACAGCTAGCATTTTGTTTGGCTCTTCTTCTAGGTAGAAAGGTGAGGTGACATCTTAAATAGGATCATTTCCGAGAATAGTGTTGTAAGTTCGATCACTATTTGTAACTTGTGTACAGCTAGGAACATTTTTTGGAGCTCATTTTTGGTCCATACTATAGCAGTAAGTACGTGTTTAGCCCTTATGTATTCATCAATTCTTGCTCAAACACGTTACTTCCCAGACGGTTACGAATGAAGTTGACACGAATGACGTAACTTTGTGTTGTTGCCATTTCACCTGTTAAGGAAGTCGTCTCAACTCTTAGACCCAGAGAAATTGAATATTTTTCATGTTAATTACATCAGAAGTATCAATATTTCAAAATATAAAAAAAATGCTGAATTGCCACAGAAGGTATCGAACTCGCGTCCCCAACATTATGAAGCTAACGCTTAAGCCACTTCTCTAAGACTTCACCGTTCTTTGAAAAGGCAAAAATGAAGCTGCAGTGAATTCAGTAATTACACACTTTTACGATGCCAGTGTAATAATTCTGAATCTTTCTGATTTCAGTCATGATAAAATATTAATGTATTATGCAGAAAGAATAATCCAGAAAAGTCAACTTTAAGTTGACAACTTATATGTACGGAGGCCCTGCGTATGCTCTCTCTTCGGGCCCTGACTTTTCACGGCCTGGCATCGGACACATACTCGTATTGATTGGAATCTGATGTTTCATTGCACTGGATTATTTTTCTGTTAATTAATTTAAGGAACTTTCCTCAGTTCCTTGTTTCCTATTTTACGCGTTTTACTCACTTTTACAGTTTTTCCACTAACACGTTAGGAACAGGGGCAAAAACATAGGAAACATTAAGGATAGTAAAAATCACAAACACTATTCGCGCGGTCTTCCCTTTCTGAAGTAAAACAATAAAATATGGTGAACATGCAATTTTTGCCTTGCGTTTTCTATGTAGGTTTAAATACAGAGTTGGGGTGGATCAGTAGGTCAAATTGATCGAGTTTTCTGAGTGAGTCAGTGGGTCGTGGGTCAACAGCATGTGACCAACAGCAACCCATCGTCCAGCGTTACAAACTGCGACCCACTACCCACCGTCACACACTCTGACTTAGCGACCCAGTCTGCTCGCTGCAATGTAAACATTATCTTTTCAACTGAATATGTTTTGACCCTCGAAACTAGACATAGAAACTGAAAACACGTTTCTCATTGTTTGCAGCTTGCGATTCTCCAAACCTTTTGTACGTATTGTGTATTAGAGTATTATTAAAAAAAACATTGTCGCTTCGTTGGAATTGAAGATGAAGAAAATTGTAGAAGCACTTGAGGTTAATTTGACATCATGGCAGTCAAGGTGGAACAAAAGGAGCCCTGCGGAGCTTCTAAACTCTCCTCCTCCTCCTCCTCCTACTACTACTACTACCACTACTTATAAATGTGGATTCGTATAGAAAAAGTGCACACATAAAGTAATCATTTTTTGAGTATTATTTTCATTTTATTTTAATGAAAAAGTGTTTTGAAAATTTTAAAAATAAAATATAAAAATAAAAACTTTCCTTGGTTTGGGGTTGAACTCACACGAAAAGCAATTATAATTACTAGGCCATTGCGCTAGTACTTTCGGCTACGAAGGCCACCGCCAGTAACAGACACTTAATTTTTGCAAGATTTCTGACACGTGCAGAGAAACGGATAATTCCAACTTACCAGGACCGCGTATTTACCTCCTATGAGTTGGGTCGAGCGTGGTTTAAAGATATGCTTCTGAACTCTGGTGAATTTGTCTACGTTTTACTTTCAATGCCTCTATTTTTCAATTTTTCATTTGTTTCTATTTACTAACCTGATTTGATTATCCCTAAATAATTAAGAAACTTGAGGAAATTTTGGATATTGATATTTGTAATTGTAATAATAGCAATAGGACGTATACTACTACTTGGCTTTCGAAACACAGCCTGTGGCTTTTAGAGGAGCTAACTACTGGAAACAATACAGTCTTTAATCACTATAATATATAAATCGTTATATAAAAAAATAAATGTAAATATGTGTGAGTAATCAACATGGCCAAATTGCAGTCAAATAAAATAGCTTAAGTTATATAGTTATGCCTTAATCAAAACTGTGATGTTGTCATGGTGCGTTCATTATAGTAATACCCAAAGGGATAGAGATGATCCGAAAATTTGCGAAAAAAATGAGTCTCTCACAAACGTTCAAACTTACGGAGCTGAAATTCAGTATATGAACTCTTTATTGAAAATAAACAGAACGTCTTCTAGCATAGTTTGTCATTCTCCTGTATGAGGAGGGGTGTACTTTCTACATATGGTAAATAGATAGTTGGTTAATTTGTAAAAATAAGCGAAAACGATAGATATTAGTTGAGGAACAAGTTAGGAAAGAAGAAACACAGAAGGGTTCTAATCCCGGCGGGAGCTCATGCGGATCTGGTCACGTTAATCCGTACCCCAGGCCGTAGGCGTCGGTGGACCACAGATGGCCAACTAGCGACATCTCGCTAAAAATTGGCGGCCTGCATCCACTAGAGGCCCAACAGTGGCAGTGACGCTATAAACCACAAAATTACTCCCCAATAATATGTTAAATCACCTATGTGTATGATTTGTTTACTTTAAGGTGAGTCCTAAAATACTAGAAAAGGTACGAAAAAACTACCCCGGAAGGGTTTCAAACCAACAACCTTATGATTACTGGGCGGGTGTTCTTCCGACTTCGGCACGGAAGCGGTGAATTAAATGTCGCTTGTAAAGGGATAAATCGTTGAGGTCTTTTAATTTGGTCAACCAGAGTGCTCTTTTAAAAATGTATATGAGACGATAACTGTTTCGGATAAGATAAAATGCGTTCCCCTTGTACTTTCATAACAAAACGACACGTGTCTATTTACTTTATTTCATAGTTCTCCCATACTCACATTCTAATGATCGACCACAGATGCCATCTAAATTCATACAATTATCGCACTTATCTCAAGATTTGTCACTTCATGATGTTAAGGCAGAGGTTATTCTTCACCCCCATACCTCACTTTAGGAACAATTCGTCAGGAAAACATAATATATAATAATATCCGCATTCACATCACAGGCTATAGCTCGTGTTGGTCCCTTCGCGATTCTCTGCGTCGAATCCAAGGAGCGCGGCCCAAAACGAAGTGCTCGCTGCTACGCAGTGGTACCTTCAACACCCCGACTCGAGATATCTGTTTCGACTGGAAGAAACGCTGCCACCAGTGGAGCATAAGCGGAAATCCTTCGACTCGTAATTATATTGACGATCGATGTTTACCGGCAAGTGATCCACTAGGAGTTGCGACTTTTACTCATTCGGGTAGGTCCACGTCTCATATAGCGCTTCTACTGAAACGGACGTTAAACTCAAAATCATCTCTACTAAACTCAGCAAAAAAATACAGTGCTTCGTATTATATATCCATATATTCTTATATTCATACCTTTTATAATAAATGCTGAAGATTGTTTATTATATGGAGCACTTAGCGTACAGGACAATCAACCTATAAAGTTGCGAGAAAAATAGACATAAAATTTGTAATGTAAGATTCTGTATGTAGGTCTACTTACCTTGATTTGGGACTTTCAAATTTCATCCATTTTGTCACTGAAAAGTCTCGATAATTCAACAAGGAAATAATTAGACCATGATAAGTCGTCGTAATTTTGCCCATGACAAACACTTTACCATTTTATATATACTAAAAGTCAGACTCATCGTTATTATAACAGAGCGGTGCCTGAGCAATTGCCGCAGAAATTCAAACTCCGATTAGTTAGAATTTGACAACCTGGTTTTATTACAAGTATAAACTTTTTAGTCAGTAGAGAAGAGGCCATTGATCATGTGTCAGAGTTGATGATGATGTGTTTTGGTGGGTCAGTAGCTCATGGTGGGTGGTGAGTCATGGTGTGGGTAGTGGGTCAGAGTGGTCCACGGTGGGTAGTGGATCATGGTACAGAGTGGGTCACGGTGGGTGGTGAGTCTCTGGGTCGTGGGGAAAGTTTTCATTGAGCCACATCATCTCTGAAAAAATCAGTAAAACCAAACCAAACAAAGAGCAATAATACACAAAACGCTCAAGATCTTAGCTAATCATGAAATAACTATTGAATAATACGAATAACTTTAGTATATCCACAAATCATCATATGTTATATTTTACCGAAATACGTCGTGACTTTTCGGACAACTTGACATTTTAAATGTTGTTAATACGCAAAGTTCGCTGATCTAATCACCTATTCACTTACTCTGTTATGATCATCAAAACATTTAGGGCACTTCCTGTAGATATAGAAAGGTGAAATGCAGTATCCAGTCTTGGTGTAGCGTGTAAGTAAACAAATGAAAAGCAACAGCATAATATTTCCCTCCCCAAACCCCCTAAAGTGGAGTGTGTTGATTATTCAAGAAAAAGACTTGAAATCCAGTCAGAAAATTCATATAATATGAAATATATAGCCAAGTTTTGACTTTGCAATAATAATAATAATAATAATAATAATAATAATAATAATAATAATAATAATAATAATAATAATAATAATAATAATAATAATAATAATAATAATAATAAAGGAATAACAGAATTACAAAATCGATTGGGTAAACCATACCTTCCAATAAAGAAAAACCTGATTTCCAAGACGCAGGGTCGTAACTTGTGGGGGATGGATGGACCCTGCCACCTAGGGAAGCTCTCCGCCGTTCGAGGGGGCCCATTTTAAGACAAAATGCCTTACTCCATATACAATACGAACATGAAATTATAAGTGAAGCTTCAAACCGGTTCACTACATTACATAGACAGAACAGCACACAAAGGTTAAATAAAACAAAAAATGAGTCGTGTCCCCATTTCAGTAAAAAATACCTACTATTAGGGTCCCTAGAAATAATATATATTCATATATTATTATCAGATTTGTCAATACTATCCCCTTAATTAATTTGTGGTGTATGGAACGTGTCCAAAGGCATAACAAATGACTCCGCAGTCCTTGCTGTGCGGCAGGGCCCACAAGCTCCGGAGGCCCAGATAGAAAAGAGAGGGGTGGAAAGAGGTTGCCCAAGAATTAGAAATGAAAAATAAAACTCAATTTTTTGAGTTTTAAGTCCCACGGTTATGCCGGCTATGCTAAAGGAGTCAGTGATTATGTGAAATGAATGAAATGTTGGGATGAAGAAAGTGGGAGGGAACGGGAGACCCCTGATGAAACCTACGCACATGGTGTTTGTCCACCACAAAGTTCTCTTGCCCAAGAATTAGGAAAACGACTTTTTCTAGGGGCGCAAATACGAGTATTAGTACTTGCCCTCTCTCCAGAAAAAAATCTAAGTTACGATGTTGCTATTGCGGGATTCGAACCGGTGTCTCTACCATACTACTTTCATAATTTGCCAATCTACCACAAATTTCCCATACAAAGATAAAACAATAAACTAGTTACGAAGATAAAAATAGAACTTTCTTTTTCTACACATGTTGATGGAATTCAAAGAATGCAAAAATAATATCTGCTGCAGGCACGTAGACAAGGGGTCGGTACGGGGGCCGGACCCCCCTTCTTGACCAAAAATGAAAAAATTAAGGAAAGTTGTAACAAAAAAACCATAAAAAGAAGAACCAGCGTTAAAAATATAAAGCTACAGCAACCGTTTGGTTAATCTTATAGGGAGCTTTGTGTGGGGAAAACAAGTGGAGAGAGTCAAGTTCAGAATGGATATTATTGTAACGGAGCATTCTGAATTCAATTTAGATTCATGCTAATCGTATGAACTACAAATGACGATGAGATAGACTCTCAAGTTGAATTTAAGGAATACCAATAATCCCCAATAACATGAGCCTGGCAACATAGATTCCATTGACAATTCTTAAAGTAATTTTCAATTTCTCGGCAGCACTAATCCATTTCGCGGCAGGATGTTTTCACTGCCGAAAGATACTTCTTGCTATTTTTAACGGCATTAAACAAATACAAGAAAAAGAAGAAAAGACAAGAAGAACGGAGGTCGAAAGACCTCGGAAGACTATATCTTTTTCAATTTTTTACTATCCTTTTACTCGAGATTTCTTCATAGTTTGTTACTATAATACTTACTAACATATTCTCATTTTATTATACTAACAAACAAATATGGGTACATTGTCTGTAAAATAGCTTACATTGATCGAGCCTTTTGTGGGTAACCACAATATTTCAAGTCACGCACCCTCGTAACAAAATCCTGACTAAACGAACCTAAATATTTTTCCAGTAAAATAGTTTAGAATGACCCTGCCCCTCGTGTGATAACCTCAATATTTCGTCACGGACCCTCGCTATTACGAATTCCTGGCTACGTGCCTGTCTTCCGGCTTGCATTTTCGAGGATTCCAAGAATTTCAGATATCCTCTGATCTTACTGGCCGAAACAGAGAGGACATTAAGAGGCATGACCTACATATAGCGGAAATTAAGGTCAACTGCTGTCAACCTTATTGGCGGAGCGCACTAGAACGACACTCTAGTAATGAAAACAGTTTTCGGCATGGGTTCGAACCCTACCGAAGTTTTTTTAATTTTAATAACTCTTTTTTCATTAGAATAATCTTGCAGTTTTACTATACGGATCCATAGTGAAAGTAATAATAATAATAATAATAATAATAATAATAATAATAATAATAATAATAATAATAATAATATCAGTGGTAATAGTGGTAGTAGCAGTAGTAGTAGTAGGAGCGGGTTAGAAGCCCCGCAAGGGTTATTTAAGTTCTGTTCTCTTCCTCAAATTTTTCTGTACATTTTACATGAATAACTTCAAACATCTGGCTACGGTAGCGCGCGAATACTGAAACACTTTGGATCGGCGTAAATGCTGCAGGTTTTTCCTATTTGGAAATTAGAAGTTACGATGAGGAAGAATAGTAGTAATATAAATCGTGAGCACTTAAAAACGATGAGGTAGTCTAAACTTGAAGAACGTTTCGTGATATTTTCCTAATTGACGAAGGTCTATATAACTTGTTTTTCAGTTAAAGAAGGATATCTCAAGTAAGTCATTGAGACACTCATAAGGAACGTTTTCTTATATGAGCATTACTATTTATATAGTCTTACATGCCATGATTTTAATTAGCTAAAAGCTTAGATAAAAGATGAAGTGACGAGGGAGGCGAGTTGTTAGGGTATTGAACTTCTGTTCGGCGGACGCGTGTTCGAATCCCGTCCAGGTTGAAACTTTCTCAAATGTTTCAATTTGAATTTTAATACATACTTAGTGTGACAAGAAAGATCTCCAAAAAGAAAATAATGTTGGCATGAGGAGAATTGGAGAAGGTTTCTCAATGGAGGCAATCATTTCCAAACTTATTTCGAGCAGTAGTTCTAGATGTTATATTTTAAGCTACTTGCAAGCATTTCCTCATAAATGCATCTTCAGTATTTATATTTGTGTAAACATACTATATATAAAGAAATAATACATTACATACACAACAATGTTGAGATTAATATATGGTGTTCTTTGGAAAACACGATCCGAACCATACAGATTCATCTTAGTATGGAGAACTGTTTCTTTAGTCATCTACTTTACAATTTTACCTGCATAAACACCTGGATCAGGTCTGCCAACTGCTGCCAGATCCGAGAGAAGGTACGTGTAAGTTGGGTTGCATCTTTCTAGTCGTTCTAGCACCCCAAGTAATGGAATTCGGACCTCGAGTAATGGAATTAGAGCGCTTAGGGGGAGATAATTTTGTGAGTGGTTGTACATAGGATTGATAATTTAAAAAATAAATCCAGTTGAGACTTTACACCTGGCCGCTCTCAGAAAATATGTAATTTCCTTTTATAGTGAAGTATTATACGTAATGTCAATAACTACATATCGGGAGCTGCTAGCATATAGGTTACTTACTGAATTAATGAATAGCATCGGTCATAATTATATCTTCGACAATGTTGTGTATTGCTTAAAAGTTTTGATTGAGAGTGCTATGATCTATATATATAATGTATGTGATGTTCATGTTATATGTAATTGCGTCATGCTTGGAGAGGTTGTAAAACACACTGCATTGAATGAACTGGTTCCTCAATTATAACTCGAGACTTTTCGTCATCTTTAACCTAGTGCATTAGAAAAGTTAGTGATCGCAATGCATGTGCATATGTTGGAGATCCATAACGTTGCAACTTATTTGTCCTTAGTGAAATATATCATTAGTGCGAAAAAAATAAAATCTAATCTGGGTGCTCCACGGCCGAAATATTTTGAGTTTTCTGACCCTCATATAGTATCAAAGTGTTAAAAATCAACAAATCGTAAATCCTAAACCTGTATCTGTGGATAAAATTAATAGTGAAAGAGATTTGCAGAATCCAAGAACAATAGAAAACCAATATTAAATTGAATATTAGGGAGATACGTATAGTTCGCTCGTGCTGAGTACAGTGACACATTTTGAATACAGATTTGATTAGTGTGCTAATGGTCGAAGGTTCTGAGTTTGACATTTATGTTAGTCATCTATTTCTGCTACTATTTTGCAGATAGATCTGAACAGTATGGGAGATCGTATATTGGCAAAGATTTAATTTAATTTCCTCCTTTCCTTCTGCTTATATATTATATAATACATCTACAGATATCATACTCATATTCATCAGTTTTTCTTTTAAACAAAGAGCAGTTCTTAAATTTCAATAAAAATCAAACGTCTTATAAAAGTCATTCCTAATAAATATAGTGCAATGAGTGTCGAACAGAATAGAGTTGAATTTGAAGGCGATGTGCGTGTACCTATGAGGTTCGAGTCAATAAATGAATTTTTCCTAACCTACTTTTAATGTCGGCATACCAGAATTGAAATTGCTTAAAGATTCTGTCGGCATTAAACAAAGTCAATTATATATAAGCTTTGAGAAAACAGTAGTTCAATTGATTTCAAATTGGACTTCTCCTCTCCTTCTTTCCAACAAGGATGATTCATAATGATGTAGATTATTAATTCTTTAATTTTAATTTATTTACCGGTGAGGATCAATTTCCTGTTTCTCACATGTTTATCTATTTTGACTCTAAGTGTTCGAAAGAAATTGGATGTGATTCAAGCGACAGGGAGAAGAGTTATACTTAGAATCTTAAAATTGCGGGTTTTAAAAGTAAATTATAGATTTTCAGTTAAGCGACTGCAATATCATCCCTATTTATTGTAGAATCATGGTTCATATCTTGTGTATTTACAATACAGCAACCTTTCAAACGATAACATTCACATTTCCCTACCATTTCTTTGACTGGGGAAATTTTGAGAGAAATCGGGATTTTTCACTGAAATTTTCTTTCGAATTTTTAGTCCCTCTGGGCTCCTTGTGTTAAGTTAGAGATCTGAAAATCAACTGAAAAGTAGTAAGTTGTGTTCTAAATATGTGTACAAGATTTCGACCTTCTATCTTGAACAATAAGGGCGGATACAATATTTACAAATGATCCTCACAATGATCCAGATTAACGCAAAAGACCCTGATCTCAGGTTCAAGTTTCCTGAGACACCCCTATTAATCCTAGATTCTCGTTTTGTATCTCATTTTCTTCATAACAGACCAGCCTTTGAAATGATGCAATTCGTGATTCTCTATCTTATGCCTAAGGCGAAAAAAGAATGCGAAAAATTTGTATTTTTCATCAAAATATTCCTTTTCTTTATTTTCACACCTGTTGATCCCACCGGGGCTAAGGCAGAGATCTGAAAATTAACTGAAAAATACTACTCTGTACACTGACTGTTTGTGCAAAACTTCGAGCTTTTAGGTGCTAAAGTAAGGCCGCCAAACAAATAGAAATATTCCTTGCCAAAAAATATTTTTTTTAAAGTTATGACGTCATCACCTTCTGTCTCTCGTGAAACTATACATGACGTGTTTTAAAATACCTCTAAACTTGAAAAACACAAAGTAAAAAGGCTTTATTAGTTCTATCTAATCGAATAATGAAGAGACTACTTTAGTACCTAAGAATAGGTACTAGAACTCTAAAGGGTTAGTCGAGAATAATGTTTCAGCGTATCATGGAGGTTTTATGGTGAGACCTAGTAGCTATTCGTTTCGAACAACAAATCCAAAAGGGTTACTGTCATGAGATTGACGGTGTTTACACTTCTTAAAATGAACTCGTGATGTCTTAGCCCCGTCGATTAAGAGTCAACTAAGTGTGGAAAACACACGTAGAACTACAACAAGCAGAGGTCATCATAGTTACCAGTAATCAACAATCTTCCAGTGGGTTCAACTCCCATCATTTCCCGAACTATTACCTTCATGAGTTCATCGTGAAGGGTGAGGAAGCTGGTAGAATTTTTAAGGTTGAGAGATCACAGGGTAATGCTGGCTAGTCTCCATTCTTGCATGAAGTAGTGAAGCATGTTAACAGAAGCCTATATTATTAACAGCCATAACATAACAGTTCTAGAGATGAATCTTTGTTTAAATGAATATATAAATAATTTGCGTAACTTGCATCCTATTGTATTTTCGAGTTAAATTGGGAAGTTTTGAATCATGTCAAATCCAGAATCCAATATCGCCAAATTCAATAACGTAAATAAATGAAAAGTTTGGATTTACTCTTAAACCGGAAAAGTATGTGGCTCAGTTCTGATGTTTTTAGTGGTATGTGCTTTTATTTCTATGTATTATTCGGGATTGTTAGTTGCTCGTTTCGATGAGCAAAGTTATGACACGTATTTTGTATGCTCCGTAGAAATCCACCCAATTAAGTGGTGCGCAGCCGATCTGATAATATGAAGTCTAGATATTGATAAGCATAAACACATATTGAATAGGGTTTTGTCTAAACATTAAAGAAATTGGTTAACTATATATTAATAAGTGCATTTTCGTCCAAAGATGTAATTAAAATTTAGAACAAATAATTGAAAATGAAATATACACTTAGATCCTCCATATTAGAATTTATCACAAAACTACCTAGATGCGATGTCGTAGCGATGCTTCTATATAAAATATTATATGAGTTACATTCCTCTGTTTCAAGAGATTTTGAAACCTATATCTCGCTTACTGGAATGCAACATTCTATTTGAATGGGGCGAGTAACAATGACAACCCTTATCAATACCCAAATAAGTGTTAGAAAGTCCTTAGTCCATAAACCACGGGATCTGAATTTAAAGTTCCTATTGCCATCAGGTGGCTAAATGCATTCAATTAGGGTGCAATTTCCGAATATAACTCAGAAAACAATTTACTTCTGGTCCCCTTGTTTTCTCGACTGAAGGGAAGTACGGTACAAAAGCCGATCTTTGTTTCAGAACTCATAGATGTTCTTGAAAAGATGTAAAGCTTTAGAACATTCCTTTGCGCTTTAGATCATTCCCTCGAACGGAATTTTGATATTTTAGGTTAGCTTGTACACATGATAGATAACCTCAAAAGAATTGAGAAATATGATAATTTGATGTACAAGTTGTTTAAATTTAATCTCACTATGAAATCGGTAAACTGAGCGTTAAATACTTCACTAAGACTTGTTTATATACTACATAATACGAAGGACTTTGAGAAAGTTTAAAAGGATCCGTCGTTTGGCAAGCAAATAGTAAATGTTGGTGATAAACTTACTTTAAACCTCACTAATTATCAAAGAAACTAAAGAGAAGTGTCCAGAATAAATGATTCTCATTCACAGATTTACAAATAGAAGAAGGTATTTTCATAATACAAAGTTATTAAAGGCATTCTGTGCTGCAAATCTCGAGCAATTCTTATCTGTAAAAGTTTTGACTCTCAAGACGTCTTACAAGTTATATCGTGAATTTATATTAGAAAAATTTCTTGAATGGAGCACATTTAGGTGTTTCTAAGTGTATGGCTAAGATATGTTCTGGATACGTCTGGAACGGCGTGGTTCCTGAAAACAAAAATTATATTACACCCTCCATCCAAACTCAACTTGCCACATGTACTAATTCTAATGTTATGGGAAATTCACCTCGATATAGGAAAACTCTACAATGCAAATTGGGATTGTGACATCATTGGACAACATGTTCTGGAAGGTGTTCATATATTTTTCTTTTCAGTTTATTATAAGGCTTCATACGCATCTCATTAGATGCACTGTTGTAAATTATTTTCTATGTGCGACATGATGATACTGTATTGTTTCGATACATTTGAGCTTGTAGGTCTGGTGAATGGACAACGTTCTGTCATTACATGTGAGAATTGTATGCATATTTATCAAGATCATTCATACACATCTTTGCGACTTTACATAATCCAACAAAGGATTGTAAATTGCAATACCATGATATATGGAATTCTTGTACCTAAAATACTCGAAGGAAGTGTTTAGTATCTAAGCCTTGTAAAACGCTTCTTAAAGCACCTATATTTATTGTACATTTATAATATTTATCTTTGAAAAAAATTATATATGAGGTACTATGACCTTAAGTCATATATTCCTTACCATTAATAATTTCGAGTGTAGAGTCTAGATATTAGTGTTGTGGGGTATTATATTTCTTTAGTTAGTTACCTTTCAGTTGGATATGAATGTTGAGGTAGCATAGTGTAGTTGGTGAAGAACGATGTAGGTTTGGTAGAGTTTTCATTAACATTAACGCACTGACCTCTTTGTATCTAATATTCATAAAGAAAACATGAAAGGAAACCTTTGTGTCCCACGGTTATGCTGGGTAGGCTAAAGGAGACGGTGATGATGTGAGAAATTATATGAGATGGTGGAAGGAAGAAAGTTGCCGGAAACTAGATAACTCTGAGGAAACCCACGTAAACGTTGTTTGTTCACCACGAAGTTCAGTTGGCGAGAGCTGGGATCGAACCAAAGACCCTATGTACCAAAGGTGAATGCTCAGGATTCATATAGATGGTATAACTATATAGATATAATGGAGAGAATTGTTTCTTATTTTTTATAAAATATATGACTTTTTACCAAGCGAGGAAATATTTGTAACAATTTCATAAAAATCATGAGCATTTGGTTAAAACGCTCGAGACAGAGAAACGGAAGATGCTTGAGAAAACAACTCAGTCTGGGATCGAAAGGTCCTGACTGATATGATGTAATTTTATTACCGCCACTGCATTGAGTAAGAGAATTTGGCAGTACCGAGTCACTCGTGAGCTGCTGAATAGTTATACTAAACAGGTAATAGCTAAAATACAAAGAAGACATTACGTTTAAATATTTTATAATGAACACGTTAATAGAAGTATTGCAATTAACGAGATTTATTTAATCAAGTGAATTTCTTATCAGATACAGTGTAAAATACAAGTAATGAATATAATTTTTACTACGAGTAGTAATATATTTACGTTAGTTTACAACAATATTATGGAAAATTCTTTAGTCAGCTTCACTCGTATTATATGCTGTATTGCGGCAAGAGTTAGAGTTTTGTTGTATGAAATTTGAACATAGTGTTCTTAGAGAGTTATAATATCTCGTATTTGTGGATCTATATTTGTTTCTCCTTTTCAGTGGTATTTTAATATATTTCTACGTAAAGGATTAACATTTTATTTATAAGTAGGGTAAATATTTAAGAAGTGAAGTCATGCTAAGAAGAAATTACAGAAAATGTTAAAAGCATAGTTTTGTGTTATATATACATACAATTTAAAACAATTTAAGTAAATTCTTATTATTCATATTTAAGAGTTTAGTGTTCCATTTGCATATTTTCAGACAGTTTAAGTATTAAGTTCCACCGTTATGTAAAGAATGATTATTACTTAATGTATTGTCCGTTCACTGTAGCTTGGCGCTGTGTTTTGACACAAAACCTGGCTAGCGAATCTTAACAGTCCTTCCCCTTCTTTCCCCTTATCGCAGTGGTAACAGTGGCACTAACTCATCAACTTTAGCACTAGTAGGGTTTGGTATTTGCAAGTTGCGTAAATTTCGAAACAGATTACTTCTTCTCTAATCAGGACCCGTAACTTGTGTGGGGCAGTGGAGGGGCACCTGTCCCTCAGGGAGATTCTCCGCCGTTCGAAGGGGCCCATTTTGAGGCAAAATTTTCTTAATCCATATAGGCCTACGATACGAACATGAAATTATAAATGAAGCATCAAACAGTTTCACTACATTACATAAAGCATCGCACAGAAGGTAAATAAAACAAAAGTGAGTCGTGGGCCCACTTCAGTAAAAGAACGTCTACTATTAGGGGCCCTAGAAATAACATTTGTTAATATGGTTTTGAGATTTGTCAATATTGTCCTCTGAATTAATTTGTTATGTATGGAAGGGGCCCAGGGGCGTAACTAACGGGCCCGCAGACCTTGCCGTAAGGGAGGACCCTGAGGCTCCGTGAGGACATAAATAGTAAAAGAAAGATAGAAAGAGGAGGGCCCAAGAATGGGAAAAAAGCTTTTTCTAGGAGGCCCAAATACACGTATTAATGCTTGCCCCCCAGAAAAAATCTAAGTTACGGCGCTGTCTCTAATGTGAATTTATTGGTATAGTTCTGCTAATAGTTAACTATATCAGGTTGGTCCCTTTAAACCTTGGTCCGTGGGGAGAAACGATCTTACAGGAGGATGTATTCAAATTTTAAGAAGGTGGGGAAAAGAGAGCGAGGATGAGAAAGATGAGAAGAAAGAAAGAAAGAGAATGAAAGAAACACTTCTACTTTTATTTCGTAATGAATTTAAACACATATAAACGAAAAAGGGATATCGGAACCCACCACCATAATATTTGTTTAAATGTTGGAAACATAATATTCTGGCGTAATATATTTCCCGCCAATTCTGGGGCCTCAGTGTTCGGTCCAATTCTGGCCTTACAGCAGTGGTGGATCCAGGGGGCCATCGGGGAGATTCGGCCAGGGGGCCCGGAGAGGAAACTTTCTTATTTTATATATTTAAATAAAACCCATCGCGGAGTTTGGAACTCTTAAAAGTTGCTCTAAGTAGCAGTATTAAAACCCACCACCCCCCAGAAGTCCGTCCTGGATCCGCCCCTGCCTTACAGAAGCTATCGTCTAGGCATTCACCTCGTGGAACTGAGGAAAACCTTAATAAGGAATACCAGCCAGAGCTGGGTTCATGCCCACGCTCGATCTACCTATTTTAATGCCTTTTTTTTTGTGTTGGACAGTGTCTGGTAAGGACACCCAAACAGGGTAAATGCGTACTTCTTTAAAATGTTTACATGTTAAAATTCGCTTTATACTGTACTTTGAACACGTAATACAATGTGTATTATATTCTTCTTACAGCAGCATGCTTTATTTCCTAATACTTTAACTCTATGGTTGTTAGTACGTATTTATAATTATTGCATCATACTAATCCTTCTCAAAGCTCGTTCAATTAGTATGAAATTCTAGACTTGACAGTTTGCAACATTGCAAACCTTCACCAACAGGCAATAATGTAGCGAGAATATTTCCACCTATACTCGCATCGAAATTCGCAGCCCCTGTTTACAATCAGCACAATATGTTTCTGTCGCCTTATCATGAAAACAATGCTGTCCAGCGAACCTAACCTCCATCTGTTTATTGTTTACAATACAAACTATATGCTTCCAATATTACCAGCGTACAAGGTTTTCGCACACTTTCGAACAAGAACACTTGTACAAAATTGAGTGTGCATTATATGTAAGATTGTATTACATAATAACTAGCTCGATTTGTCATAACGTTAATATCTCAGTCATCTCAAAAGCAGCAATTTATGTAGTAATAATAATTGTTCTATGACGGTGCAGAAGTAGGTACATTCGTTTCGGCGATTCACGTGCCTGGCAACCATGAATTAACCATGTAGGGGTGAGAAGCAAGGTGTTGAGGCTCGCATTACAATGGTTGTTTGTAAACAATCTTCCATCCTAGAGTGAACAGACAATAGTTATTTACTTAAAGCTATTAATTTTTATATTAGTCGTTTCTTGCCTTATGATTACTACTTGAGATATACATTATTCACTTTTTATAATATTTTGTATAAATCATAATTTTTCGTATTTATAAAGAGCATACGTATAGAAAGTTCGGCAATTTTGCAAATTGACTTCTTTAATCGATCGGTACCTTTAACATAAGAACCCGGTCTGTAGTTTCTCTTGCTTGACTAGTTTTCGTGCACGATATGGACTTTCAATATTTGTCCCCTTGCGCTTACACCTTATCTGTAACCCCCTATTTTTTAAGGAAGTGGAGCAAGCCCACTGCGTGGCAGTCAAAGCCCTGCCTACCAGTTACCTACTGGTGGAAGAGGACTGCTAGCGACCCAGTTCTTCCATAGTCTCAGGTATGGTGGCCGAGCGTTCCAAGGCAAGCTCACCTTCGACCATACTCACCGTTTCACAGATTCATGGGATTGGCTCTCATGAGGTACTGAATCCCACGGTTTGACCAAGTCAGGCAGAGTCCACCCCGATTTGAGAGCCCCAGGCACGCCCGAGGGTGCTTGTTCCATCTCGATGGGGCACGTTAAAATACATTACTGTCATATTACTTTTAACAAGTTAAAACAAAATTTTAATAGTAGTCCCCGTGGATTGTTTTCTTTATAATCGACCACCACGTGACATAATTTTCTGGAAATTCCAGAATACAGTATTATTGCACAAACCAAAGTCGAATATTGGTACTCTGCTCTGTAAGGCAGAGGGAAAGTAAATATGTGAATCAAATTTTATTCCTGTGTTTAAAAATCACTGGAATGTTCTTAAAATTCTGTACGTTGAATATTTGATCATTATATTGTTATTTAAGAAATGACAATTGAATATATAGAACATAACAAAACATCACAAGAAGGGGGAAAAAGGGAGAATCAGTGTCATATTATCTTCACCTTCGTAGAGAACATAATCAATCAAGATCATAGAATCTAGGCACGATTTTATGTCTTTAGCATCTCGTAGTCACGTCGCCTCAGTGCAAGTAAAACCAAAGGTTTTAGATAGAATCTGAGAAACTTTGAACAAGCAAATACTTTACAGAATCTGTTGCTGATGGCATTATAATATTTTTGGGAGGATGTTCTCACGGGCATTCAATAGTAAATTTATGAAATGGGTAAAGTTAAAGATTTGAGTTTGACTTCTTCGTGATTTTCAAAAGTGAATGTATGTGTGGTGTGGAATAAAAGTGTGTGGTGTCTTAAATGAAGTCCTCGAAATGGTGGCTTCTGAGTGTCAACTTTGGGTTCGCTGCTCAACATATGAACAAAGCATGAAAAAAATCAAACCTATATTTAAATATTTTCGTGCGATTTTGCCAAATTTACCTTAAGTCTCCAATGGAGTTATTTTGACTCCTTTCATAATTACAATAAGAATATGTCTTGAAATATTTACTGTTGATTGGACAGTTATAAAAATTGGTATAATGATCTAAAGGAATGCCCCGGACCGTGGTGCCTTAATGATTCACCTATGTTACATGAAATCCTTTGTTAAACCCCTGAACATTGATGGTGTAGGTTTTATGTCAGGTAGATACGTTGACCACTGATTTTCTCGGCATTCACAAGTTAGCTCCTACTTACCATCATCTCATCATTTCCCTTGCATAATCGTGCTAAGTTAACTAAAATAAATAAGCTTACGTATTGTCCATAAATACATATCATGCTCGCAGTGGGAACTCCAGATACAGTGAAGCATAACAACCACACATTTGGCGCAAACATTATCAACCAAATGACAAGGAAATATTCAATGCAACAAGATCCTACATTATTGTCTTCGTTAATTTCTGAACGAGGATTTAGCAGCCAAACGGTCCTGTCCTCTATAGCGATATAACAGGAAAATGACTTGACGCAAGGAATTCGCCAAGTTACTAGCAACATAACTGACATAGGTGAATATAGTGTGTAGAGTAATAGTGCAACAGCATGTGCTGAGTAAGCTGTTACCATGAGGTAAATGTAGCTGAAACGTTTATAATAAGTTTGTGGTTTATAGTTTTGCCCACGAGAGATTTTGAGCTATCTGGTCTCCAAAAGGTAAAGTCATAGTGCAGTCTTGTATCGTATCATGTCACAAAATTCCTGCTTTGTGTCGTTTCTTGGTCAACATTAGTAATTTGAGACCGGATAAAGATAAAATATAGATGACATTTTAAAAGCATTCATAGTACTGGGTCTTGATTATGCAATACGTTGCTTCCTCCCAAGCTTAATTAAATGTTGTTTGGTTCGGTCATAAGGTGAATGAGGCGTTATTATTATTATTATTATTATTATTATTGACATTATTATTATTTACCCCTTGGGGATCCTATGGTACAATTTGTACCATATGCACTTTTCATGGTACATTGCGTTATTTCTCTTCTATTTGAGCTTTTTCGTCCGGTTTTTTTCCAAGTCCAGAGTCCTTGTAGAAGACATTACGTATGGTTTCAAACCGTCCTGCGTCCAGATATAGGAGGTGATGACGTCATAAGTCAAAAAATTCTCTTCTCATTTTCGAAGCCTATGTTCAATATTTTTTGGCGGGCTTATTTTTCTACGTAGAAGATTGAACTTTTGTACAAACATTCAGTCCACCGAGTAGTAACTACCAGATTTTTTGTTCCGATGTCAGTGCTAAAACAGGGGGGAACCAGAGGGGCAAAGTGGTAAAAACAGGGATTTTTTACCCCCAAAATACGGTTTTCGGTCATTTTCCCGCCTTACATACATGATAAGACCACGTAAGTCATACCGTCTGAAAGGCAGTTCCATTCTGAAGAGAATGACGGTCGAATTATTATTCTAGGGTAATTAGGGCCGTCTCAGTGAATTTTTATCCAAATATACTTCTGTATAGGGTAAAAGTGGGGCAAAGTAGGGAAATTTTATCTGGCGGGCCTATTTTTTCACGTAGAAGATTGAAATTTTGCACAAACATTCAGTTTACCGAGTAGTATTTACCAGAAGTTTTTTTCCGATTTCTGCGTAAAAACAGGGGGGTCCAGAAGGGCAAAAGTTGAAAAACGGGAAATTTTGCCCCCCAAAATCCTTTTTTGACGAATTTCCCACCTTAGATACATGATGGAGACATGTGAATGGTACCGCCTGAAAGACAGTTCTATTCTGAAGAGAATGATTGGCGGATTATAGTCCTAGGGTAATTATGGATGTCTCAGGAATTTTTTTCCCTCAGATCATAGTGTTTTATGGTACTTTGGGGCATTGTGGGAATTTTTGATAAAACTTCTCCCGCCCTTCCTATTCAAGATACAAACTTGACATTTGGCACACAAATTCACTACTCCAAGTACTATTTATCAGATTTTTTTTAGATGGCTACGATCACACAGGGGGGGTCCATGGGGGGCCAAAGTTCGAGAAAAAAATTTTCCCTCCGAAATTTTCACTTTGACATTTTTTCCCGCTTCTGGTATACGGTATGAACATGCAAGTGGTAGCATTTGAAAGCCAGCTTTATTCTGAAGAGAACGAGGTATGAACCATGATCCTAGGATAAATAGTGACGATACAGTAGCTGCTTGACTGAAAGTCTAAAAAATAGCCCAAAAAGCCAGGATCCCCAAAGGGTTAAATATGAAATACTTTGCGTAATTTCATTTATTTATTGCACAGTTGTGTTGGAATGATTAATAATAACAGCAGAGTTGTTTCCGTGTTCACATTTGTTTATACTATTGCAAGAAATAACAAAATGTCTCACTTTCGTAGACTGTACTCGTACAAAGAAAAAAATTAGAAATCGTGTAAAATTATATCTGAGTTCTGTGAAATGATTTTAGAAACTTAGGAAATTTAACAAAAAAAAACATCACTGGCTAAATTCAACACGGAATCAACAAATTGTGGAGGGAGTAAAAACAACTCCTTCGTTGATTATAGGTAAATATTATTCTCGGGCATCTTGGTCTTAACTGCTTTCTAGAAAGTAGTATTTTTTATTAAGCTTACTTTATTACAGTTCATGTGCTCTAGTTTTCACGGAAATGCATATAGTGGCAACGGATAATTTATTAGACTTGGCATTCGATTCAGGTTATTGACCAAGTGCAAAAATAGTTTATTAAAACTGAAATTTTCGAATATGACAGTAACACATTTATTTATTACTGAAATCTATTTTGAGAGTTTATAATGCATCTAGTAGACAACAACTATACACGTAGCAGCAGTGGAAATGTTTCTATTGATGTTATTGTGGTATATCCACTCGGATATAAATACTTGACTGTTTCATTCCTAGCAACCTAGCAATGTAGTTCGCAACCGTAATATATATAACATATTATACGCGTATGTTATTTCTGGGAGATGTTAATACTACATTTTCCGATAGCTAATAACAGAATTAACGTAATTTCTACAAAAAGAAACTTTTCAAATAAAAAGTACCTGCCAATAAGCATATTTGAATTACTTCTACATAAAGGAACTCTTCAATTAAATAGTACCTGCCAGTAAACATATTTGAATTACACCTGCTTCGTCATAACTGACTCTATTTTATCCTGGGTATTATAATTTCTCGTACGTTAAAATTTATATCAAATCCTCATACTTAAGTATTAGGACTCTCATCACTAGGCTTGGTTTTGAAAAGTTACAATGGGGTGTCTGACCTCTCCCACACAATGCGAATGTAAGCAAAATTTGAATCTTTAGTTTTATATTTGTGGGGTATTTCAGACACCTGAATATTAGATTGAATTTTTTGTTTAGTTATTATGAGTTAGTTTCTTAGTTCATTGATTTGCTTTATGTAGCACATAGAGCGACATTTGTGAATTTCTGCAAAGGATTTACTACTAATACTACATAATAATAGAAAATGTAAATTTATTCACTCTTTCTTCAATATCTAATGTAACAAGGCTTATCTCTTCATATACAAGAACAATTTGTTCCGTACATATTATTCTGAGATGTACACTCATATCAAAAATTAGGAAAATGATTTGATAACGAATTCGCTCGGTATTTTTTATAATGTTAGTATGTGTATAATCGGCAAAGATATGTGTGGCAAATATCATGTCAAAAGAGCAGTAAATGAGAACAAAAAACGAAAATAAATCATTCGTTAATTTCGCAACATTTTGTTTTACTCATTCTAGTTTTCGTATTTGCAATTCTTTTCCAACGAAATTTAACACAAATATACATTTCCCGATTATACACTCAGTATCAGCATTAAAAGTACACTGTGAGATCATTATTAAATTATATTTTTGGAAGAAGACAGTTATAGATATGTGACAATCAGTTTGGACATGAGTGTACACGCTCACAATATACTTAATAGTCAACAATTTTTAAAGTACTTTTAGAATTCGTTTGTTGTAATCGTATCAAATTTTAAGTTATTAAAAATGTATTGCAGCCCTATTTCGATTGATATAGAAGTAATAGACCTTTTCAATGTATATTTATTATAGCTCAGGAAACATTTTCTTGCATGTTTTAGATTACTGTTACATTTAAACTCGAGAAAATTAACGTGAATATGATAAAAAAATTCACTAAAAACAATTAATTCTGTGTTGTTGAAAGGGATTATGTTTTACGTCTAATACTTATTGTTTCAAATATTTTCCAGTTCATCCCCGAAAATGTTTCCCCTCTTTGCTGAACAAGAACCTTCACCTCTGTGCAATTGAACAGAAAGCTTGTAGGTTTTCGAATAAACTTACAAGGAACTCTAGCTATCTATCAGAGGCCGATTTTCACGAAACTTTGTATATAGAGAGAGTACCTCGGGAAACTAGCACAGCCAAAATTGTAGCTGCATTGTCCAAGACGTTGGGACACTAGGGCCCGAGAAAATCAAAAGTGGAACGGCAGTACATTAAGGACGTGGTGAGAAAATGCACGTTTTTTCTTTAAAACTAATCATTGTAGCGACACGAAATGAGCATACATGGATACAAGATGGTCGATATGAGCTGTTAAAAGTTATAAAATAGAATATCCGCCATCTTGAAAGAGGCCATGTTAAAACTGGTGTGATTGGTGTAAATGAGAAGAGGGTCATCCGATTTTGACCCTTTGCAGCTACAATTTTGGCTGTGCGAATTTCCCGAGGTACTCTCTCTATATACAAAGTTTCTTGAAAATCGGTCTCTGATAGATACCTAGGATTCCTTGTTAGTAGGTTATCTCGTCTAATATATGGAATGCATTTCGTAACCTTCAACGTTCATCCTGCGCTAGAAATTTTCATATGTGAATGATGTTTGCTGGCATTGGTGTTACCCTATACTTGAATGATTCTTTAATCCGCTAGAAAGTGGTGGTGAAATGTGTCTTGTACTGAAATCAGAAGACAGCACGTTAACAAAGCGGAAATCTTTATGTTGTGCTTTCAGTTATTGTTTTTTTCTTTCTTTTTTCTTTTTTTTTTTTTTTTGCAAAAAACTTACCTTAGTTAATTGTTTATCTGCGGCAAGTGGGGCTATTTAAAGAAATCATCACTGCTACCAATGCTATATTATGATTACAAAAGACACAGAAAATCTTGTTTTCAAACTTTCGTGAGTACTTGTCAACATCGTTAATATTTATTCTTAAGCAATATTTAGTTGTTTAGTAAAATAGCTACATATTTTATGAATGAGTATTAATTTTTATTTAATTCGTTTCGTTAGTTACCGATTCCAATTGTTTCCGAGAATTATTGGAAAGGGAAACCGCAGTCAGCTAAAACTGTTTATTGCATTTGTACACTAATGATTCTCTCCCGAAATATAATTCAGCATAATTTTGTTAGCTTGCTGTTTACGATCCTTTATCGGAAAACTGAACATAAGTCTTATGTTAACATATTACGTTAAAAATCGCTGTCAAAATCCTACTGATTGTAAATTCCTTACTTTAAACCCATGATACCTTCCTTGAATAGTCACGAATGTTAGTTTACTTCTAACATTTGAACGTTCGTTTTTATTTCACAAAATGTAACATTAGCATAACCCCAGAACATTTTATTCATTTAGAGAATTGATCAACTTCAAATAAGCATACATACCTCAGATTGAGTGGGTACATATCCTGCAAGGAGTTTAACTTGCCTACCACTGCTTTCAATAGACTGGCTTCGAACTTTCGTCTTAGCAATTTCATAGCCGTCACTAGAACAAAGTAGAAGTGTTTCAAGATTAGTAATAGTAAGCACTTCTGACAACATTAGAACAATACATAAATTGCAGGAAAAATAGAAATCCTTGGTTCTCGTTGTCACTAATTCAAGTTGTAGTGTAAGACATTAAAGCTTTAAGTAAAAATAAATCAGTGAATATATGACTGAAATAAATATTTGAAAGATTTTTCAATATACTAGTATATACAGTATTAAAATGCATGTTTCAAAATCCTGTATAACAATTCAAGAAAAAAGTAAGAAATGGCCTGCGATCGTTTCGATAGTTAAAACTTAACATCAAAAAGCAGTATGTGGAAATTTACAGTGTATTATTTGAAATTGAGAAAGAGAACCTTACACGAACATTGTGGAATCTAACTGCTACATTACTTTTCATTATATTTTACATATTTCAAGTAATTTTAGCTATAAGCGTAATAGAATGATGATAAAAAAAAAGAGAGCAAATGATCTTGACAATTGTGCTATACATGGAAGTACAGTTATGGTGCACAAAACGCATCCAATTCACAGTCCAAGTATATGATTATGTAAGCCAATATAAGTTAACTCCTGAAAATCGATCAAGTTAGATATTTCTAGTATAGTTCCGTGCTTATGTAATTCTGATGGAATTATTTTATACGAACTTGACTGCAAGAAGCAAAATATTGTACAAAGATACTTGGTAAATAGTTCATACATATTTTGAGGTTCAGGGTTTTTGTCCACTCTTTCCAAACCCTGTGGGTGTAAATGATTGCATCAACTTTGGAAGATAAGTTAGGGTAAATATTTCATTTAAAAAATAATCGTAATTCTTTATATTTTGCTGGCTTTTGCAGTTATCGCATTCAATGTATAATCAATTTCTGATTATTGATTATATTAAAATTGAACTTTCCTGTATTGAGCAAGTTTAAAGTACGAATGAAAATTACTGAAGATAGGAAATTATTTCCAATATTACCTGATGAATTGCGAAATCGTACATATCTTGTTTCGTATATTATTTTCCTTAAGTGATGAACTTTGTATATCTTTGAATTCAAAACACTGTGTACCAACATTCTGTACCTAACCTCTATTTCGTTAACTTTGCATAATTCAAGCCCACTCCTCTTCGTTGGTTCTTAGTGTATCACTTTCCGCAATTACAGTTGCAGAATTGGGCTCTCAATTCTTTAATAATAGTCTTCTCACCCATGTATACTTACTTACTGAAAAACTCTATACTATTGTAATGCAATATTTTTATCAGCCTTTTTATTAATTAAAAATGTTTTTCACTCAATATGCCCTTGTATGGTATTTAATTTAACGACATTTAGTTTCATCATTCATAATACGAGTATTTATAATTTTGTTGCTCAGATTGTAGCTGTTTTCCTTATACTCGCTTTTTATTATCTCCAGGCAGAGACCCCTTAGATTGGAAACCACTACTTCAATTGCTTTGTATAAATATGTTATTTTTAATTCCTCATGGTTCATTTTTCTTACTTCAATGCTTAACCAAATACATATACAACTTGCTTATTAGTATGCATAGTATATAGGGTGTACAAAACTTTTAGGTCAAATTTATACACGTGATATGTCCAATATACGCATTTTGAGATAGGAAACTGAAGGTCGGAAATGGCTAATTTAAGTGTCACGTAATGTTGAAGTTCCAGCAATCTGTGAAAACAAGTATGACGTTTCAATAACAAATGTATTTATCAAATCTCTGTAATCTGTTTTATTGTACATACCACAACATCTGAGTATGTAAGGTTTAGAACAAATACACTACTGCTCCACTGTACGTACCAAAAACTCACAGTAATTGTACAAAGCGACGACCTCCAATCATGGTTCACGTAGCACAATGCCTTGCAAGCAAGTCCTCCTCGGATTCTACTGGCCAGGAACGGTCTGTCCCTCGTGATGTAGCGCCAGAACTATTGGTGACAGTACTTCTAGATGCCTGAGCGAGAATGTGGGTGCAACGTGAAATCGCAAATGCCTACTTCAATGTGGATGTTGTTCATTATTCGGATACAACCTTTCCTAATCGTCGGATTGAGAGTGGAGGTTCAATCCCATGGTCAGAGTACTACCAGGATCTCAATTCTCTCCTCCTATTTTTTTATTTTTGAGAAAACATCAAGCTCTTGGTGCATGAATCGCCAGTATAATCCAAGGAGAACCTGGTTCTAAGAGTCCTAGCTGTCCGCTTAATTGTGCAAGAGACGCTGATGATATTTGATCTAGTGAGGCAAAATTTCCTTAGGCTTTGTGCTACATGCGTCATGGTTGGTGAGCGTCACTTCGTGCAGATACTGTGAGCTTTTGGTACATACAATGCAGCAGTAGATTGTTTTTACTAAACCTTACATACCCAGATGTATTGGTATGCACAATAAAGCAGATTACATCCACTTGATAAACACACTTTTTATTGATACTTCGTATTTGTTTTCGCAAATTGCTATAATTGGAAGATGGCATGTTGCTTGAACTAACCGTTTCCGACCTTCGGTTTGCTATCTCAAAGTGTGTATATTATACCCAACTATCACCTGTGTAAATTTGACCGAAACAGTTATGGTTACTTCGGTATACGGACAAAATCTCGCGGCCGAAACATCGCCGCCCAAAATCTCCCCGGCCAAAACCTCGCGGGACAAAATCTCGCCGGGCCAAAACCTCGCGTGGCCAAAACCTCGCCGCCGAAAACCTCGCGTGGCCAAAACCTCGCCGCCCAAAACCTCGCGTGGCCAAAACCTCGCCGCCCAAAACCTCGCGTGGCCAAAACCTCGCCGCCCAAAACCTCGCGAGACAAAATCTCGCCGGGCCAAAACCTCGCGTGGCCAAAACCTCGCCGCCCTAAACCTCGCGGGACAAAATCTCGCCGGGCCAAAACCATGCCGCCCAAAATCTCGCCAGGCCAAAACCTCGCCGCGAATGAAACTTTTCTTTAGAATTTACCCAATGTGTTTCCTAATATGCAATTCCACATTACAAATAATAATAATAATAATAAGAGACAAAACATCGTGTGCGTGGGCTTTCTCGGGTTATTCCCGTTTCCTCCCACTTTCTTTATTCGATCATTTTCTTCATCCTGGTCATCTACGTCTCCTTTAACCTACAGGACATAATCAAGGGACGTCGTAAAGACTCATATATTATTTCATACTTTCATAAATATTATTAGATTTTTGTTAAAATTTTAAATAATATTAGATTTTTGTTAAAATTTTAAGTTTTTTGATATTCCAAAGTTCACGAAACTAACCTCGTTAGTTGTCATTACTTTCCTTATGCAGGCTTTCTTTCCCAATAACCAGTTTAAAAACATTCTGTCGCCCTACCTTCACATTGAAATCCTCTAATACAGAAATAGAATTTTCATGTGGTATCGCGGGACTTGGTCAAATACCCGTGATACTTCTTCTGAAACAGCGTCTTTCATACCGTCATCCTTATCAGCTGTTGGAACATTTACATTTTGGTCAGGCGAGATTTTGGGTATGGCGATATTTTGGGGCGCGAGGTTTTGCCCGGTGAGATTTTGGCCCGCGAGGTTTTGGGTGGCGAGGTTTTGGCCCCGCGAGATATTGTCCCGCGACGTTTTGGGCGGCGAGGTTTTGGCCAGGCGGGGTTTTGGCCCGGCGAGATTTTGTCCCGCGAGGTTATGGGCGGCGAGGGTTTGGCCAGGCGAGGTTTCGGCCTGGCGAGATTTTGGGCCGCGAGGTTTTGGGAGGCGAGGTTTTGGCCAGGCGAGGTTTTGGTCCGCGAGGTTCTGGCCGCGAGGTTTTGTACCCAAACCGGTTACTTCGTATGATAAGCTTATTTACTAACATTGGATCATTACTTAAAAGTTGGCATCCATGTTCGTCTCTTAGTAATAATAGGTTTATATTCTGAGCTTAATCAAATACATTAATCCATTCGTGAAATGTCGTATTTATTCAAGAAATTTAACTCTTATTATCCCCTTATGATATGTAATCGTAATAAAAGAAATATCTTTTTGTGAATTCCTTTCTTTAGAAATGTTATTGTAAACGCATATTTTATTTATTGTAAAATACAATGATTTGCTGTGGAAAAAAATGTCACCTTTGGCTTTCAATATCCTTTTATCCTCTGTTAATTCATCTGACTGATATGACCTTCCGTAGCATTTTCACTTGAACTAGATCCATTTTATTTCGTTCCTTCCTAACAAAGGACATCTAAGGCAAGAATCTCACTTTTCTTAATATATCAGAATGGCTTCCGCGATGATGAATGAATCAATTTTGACTTTCCGCTTTACCTCCTTAGGAGAGGATTTTTGTAACCGTTCAAGCACATAGTCTCTTATTTTTATTTAAAAGAAATAAGTGCCGAATATCCTATCGTTGAGGTATGCGAATTCCTAAACTAAGGATTTTCAGAACATAGAATCGGATAATATATTATTGAATCAATAAAATCGACTCCTTAGAAGTGAACTTTAGATCAAGTTAAGATGAGTTTTCTTAATTTCAGTAACAAGTTGAAAAACGAATTTCGCATCTCCAGCTTAATAGAAGATTATCATGGTATATAACCGGAATAAACACTAGGAAACTCAAACATTATATAAATTACTTCCATTCTCCCTTCATTCTCCATTTACTTCTATGAAGTAGCTTATATGCTCAATTCCCTCTTCGCAACTAGCGGTATTTCTACTTTATAATATTGTTCGCGAGAAAACTAACCCAATTTTCCACTTATTTTCAAAATAGGTATATCTACAGAAATTCTTCCATAAACCTTGCTCTCTTTTCAACACGAATTTGCATAGGGAATTTTATACTACTTCTCATACTAATGTGGACTAGCTACTTTCTTCTACTCTTTTATAAAGAAATAGTAAAATATTACCTTTCTATTAGTGACAGAGGTAACGTGTTAGAAAATGTATGAATCATTACTTCCGCCTCTTAATTTTATTTTAAGGTCAATAAACTAATATTCTGCATTTGCTTGATGCATTACAGACATCTTCACCAAAATATGATCATGTTTATGAAGAATAAAAAATAATATTCAGTTACGATATTGTAGTATGAAAACAAATATTGCAGTTGCAATAAGCATGAAATATTCTAAAAGATAAAAACCGAAATTTAGCTCTGATTGAAAGAGTTGCAAAGGATTTCTTACTTCCACACTAATCTAATAGATTATGTAGAAACGTATAATACGTTTTCCTCGCTGTTACAAGTACAAAAAACTACAAATTGCTTATTTTTGCTTCAAAACTACAAAACTGTATTTTGAATTTAAAATGGGGATTGGCTATGAATATTAAAGAATATTTCTGAGGAGTATGTATTAATTACCAGTAAAAAGTTAACGGTAAAAAAGATCAAACCCAATGGTAATACTAAATACTGAGTTTTACAGATATTGTATTGGTGAATATATATGCTGTGCTTTCGAATAAAGCCTAAACATTAAAAAAAAATCACTTTTAGAATATTTCTTTCATTTTTAGAGTCTGAGCTAATCAAGCACATATTCTCAAAATTACAGTATGATGTGAATGGGAACAAGCTTGAACATCATTTAGTCGGAGTTTCTTAAAATGACTTGATATACGCACACCTATGACTGCTTGGTGACGCACATTTTAACCAGTTCCTGTAATCTCACAAATTATTTATCAAATATTCTGTTGCAGAAGTGTGTTTTACAAATAAACGACGTTTATTTTTACACTAACAAAATTTTATTCATTACTTTGGCATGCCTTACCTTGCAATTGCTGGTAATGCAGAGTAGTAAGTTACGCATAAACCATATTTAGTATGTACAAAGTGAGCTTCTATAGTATTAGATATGTTTTCCGTAGGCACCAAAAACATCTTCGGTGCCATTCTCACCTAAAATAAGAAATAATTAAATGAATATATATATATATATATATATATATATATATATATATGTAGTATAACAAATGTCGAAATGAATGATAATGTACATAACTTGAAGAAAATAATTCCCCACGCTCAACGAATTTTCGTATCTAGCTATCAAACATCTAGAATCGCTTCAAATCCAATCGTCTCACGGGTTCAACCTTCTATTGCGTATACAACATAATATAAATTGCGACTAGTGCAAAAGATACATTTGTAAATTGGAAGAGATGAAAGTTTCAAATTTAACGCCAAACGCAGTCGGATCTAACTGTAAGCAATACTAGTATGAAACGGAAAAGTATTTCATGTAAACGTTAACGCTTTCGGACCCAAGTGGCCAAAGTAGTACATAAGGGTGTTTCACTATTTTAATCCGCTCCTTAGTGGACACTAATTTTTTGGCCAATTATAGTTGGACCATAGTATATCATGCTGGATTCTTCTTCTTCAGAGTATCTATTTTCCTTCCCAAAGTTCAGCCCAAATCGAAAATTCGCGAATTTTGTAATTTCGAATTTTCTTTTTAACTTTTTTCCATACGACTTCCTTCGTTGTAAAGAGATCTCCTTAAGACTTGTCAGGTAGGTACCCCGGATAGATACCTAAACGCTTACATCAATTGGACTGCCCCGTCAGCGGTGTTGCCAACTACGAAAATTACAATTTTCCTAAATTTGGACAAAAAATCAAAAGTTTCGAATTTTATGTTTCTAAATCCGTAAGTCTACGTCCGAGCGAAAATCAACTTGCGAAATTCGAAGTCGAATATTGGTCCTTACAGAACAAAAGCGTGTACAGATTGTTACAATTGGTAATTAGGGGGTGCACGAAAAATTCTAATTTAGGTTCTAAGCCTTTAATTTTTTACCTTTTTGTGTACTATAATCTACTTTTTTCTTAAACTCGGAGCTTTGTTTCTTAGATATCGACATGATACTTGTAACAATATTGGTGGTGCTCCAATGTTTATTTTAAGATAGTCTGCCTCTGTCTCCTAGTAGTGTTTCAATCCGCGAGAAATTTTAATTCCCTATTAAAGGTAGAAATTAAAAAAAAAAACCTTCTTCCTTCTTGTTAGCTACATGAAAAATGTAGCAGTATCTAAAACTCACGTTCTTGGAATACACAAAGCATTAGAAATTGTTACAGTAGGACAATTAGGGAAAGAACAGCTGATTTTTATAATAAAACCTATTCTGTAAAAGAAAAAGAATGTTGAATTTCTGAGTTAGAATAAGATATTCTGAAATTTCATGCTTACTTCGTTAGTGATCGCCATGACACTTGTAGGATATATTAATGAATAATAGTTGTGCTACACCAAAAACATTAAACTACTTCCTTATTATTGAAATAAACCTCCATATTCAAATATTGAAATATTCATATCATAAGCTTCATTTAATCCTAATATTGGTATATGTACGGTACGTTGTTGTTCTATACAGTACTTGCAAATCGCCCATTGTCAATAATAAGTACGTACTTCCAAATTATTATTAGGTAGATCATTACACCTACCTCACTCTGCAGATAATTCACATTAAGATCAGCAACTGTTTCATCTTCTTCATATTTAGCCATATCACCAATAGTCATGTGATTCAAATTCACAACAGATTTCAAGAAATTTTTGTAATAACTCTGTTTCTTCTTGTTAACATCCCCAAAATTTCTTTGAAGAAAAAAGAAGGCGTATTGTATAAGATATTTCATATTCAGCTAAACACAATAACAACTAAATTAAGGAAACATTTCATATAATAAGACAAACATCTTTCATACTTCGTATGACCAGAAATCGTTTCGTTACTAAAGTAAAGAGAATCGAATAAATGATACTATATACATTTCATAATCTTAAACTCTTCCTAACTTAAAAACAGAAAAGTAAAATAAGATAATTTGAATTGGTTTTATTTAGAGTTTGCTTTGGAAAATTTAGAGTACACAATTTTGATTAAATGTTTGTAAAATCCATCTTAAATATCAATGGATATTATACTCAATTGTTCGTGAAATGTTATTTTATTCGAGCCTATAGATTTAGAAACAAGTTATAACATGATGTATATAAAGACAACCTGGGATGAAATATATGTTATTTTGTTGTTTTGAATATTAATAATGTGTGCAAGTTATATAGCAATACACATTTATAATTATACATCTCAATAATAGAGTTTCTTCAGGGAATTTTGACCTCATTAACGTCTGACAACTTAGTTAATTTACTCCACAATTAAATAAGATAGAGTCTGATGAAACAATTGCAGATAGAATCATATCCAAGATTATTATGATGTATCTGATTTGAGTACATTTAAAATAATTACATAAAAATTGATAAACAACTGTCGCGACCAGTCACTTGTACGTTTTTTCTTCTTCAACCTAAGATCAGTTATTCAATTTAGGAAAACATATGAAAATATGGGTTCTACTTGCAGCTATATTCTGGTACAAACCTCTGATTTATAGAAAAACAACACCATAAGATATTTTGTTTAGACCAATGAGAGATTACTTTTAATTAAGATACATCATTAGTATAGTAAAGTACACGTAATTTTCTTCAAAATAGATTTCCGTTAAAGTATTAAAATTAAGATAGTAAATAAGCAACAATATTAACTATTCATTTATTGCAAGAAATTGTTTTTTAAAATACCTAATACGCAAGAAAAGATTACGGAAAATATGTAACTAGTATACAATATCTGATACTTCAGAACTGTAAGTTGTAGTAAATCTGTAACCTCGTGCAGCATAGCGCAGAAACTTTTTTTCTTTCTGTAGTCCTATTCGATATACTTTTATCAGCAGCATTTTACTACGATGTTTATTGAACATGTTTTGAGTCTTTAGATTTAAGGGAACATTAGAGGGTAAGCTTATTTCTAAAACGCGCATTTGTTCTGTTTTGTTGTCATTCCTTCAGTATACGTTTTTTGTCTCAGAAACAGAATAATGGATACGAAAATCAAGTAAACTAGCAGTTTTAGACAATAAATATTAAATTTTGTTAAAGAATACTCACCCTTTTATTACAGGTTTGTATTGACGTGTGAACATGTTTGGTGGACATACTGTAATTGCTGGTTTAGGAATCTTCCATTCGTTGTAATTCCTCTCGATCGTTACAACTACAGGATTGTCCTGGAATTTTCTCCACGATTGATAAATAAGGAATGATGTTAGTACAACTCCAACAAAGAACAGAATAAGCCACATTAACCTGAAAATTGTGTAAGTTGAATTATATGATAATCATATTATTATTATTATTATTATTGTCAACCGTAGAGAAAACAATGAACTCCATATCAGTTTTTTTTAATCAAACTATGTATCAATTATTTACAATAAATACTAGACTCTTATTTTATGAACTGGCATTACCTTAATCTAGTTGCATATAAGAAGCAACACTATTTTAATATCCTTCTTAAAATTGCACAACCCAGTAACGTTACACGACATGCTGATGGAATTCTGTTGGAAGACGTTCTCATGAAATTTGATCAAAATGATAATAAGTGTCAAATTTAATAATTTCGTGTCGTGTGTTCTTGACATAACTGTATTCTGAACTAACACACCTTTTTATAAGAGCATACACTATTTGATTTCGGGGTCTGTTACAAGGAGGTATTAATTTTACCTTTCAATATAACTCTGAAACTAAAAGTTGTAGAATCTTTAAAGTCACTTTAATATTCTCTTTGCATTCTCTGGTCCAACAATACTAGATTCTATAAGGTATGAATTTAATATGTGGAAGGAGTTGAATTATTTTTCTTTGTTTTCTTTTTGCCTTTTATCGGACCTACCACAGTAAAAGGCAGACGTAAATCATTGAAATTGTATGAAATTATTTCATTAAATCCTAAGTTCTGTTATTTCCTGAAACGCCAGTGGCAGCGATTCTTTCAGATTTTTTCTGCAAGCATTTACGAATACTGAACAATGATTGGAATTACTCACAGGCGTATTTACAAAGTGTTGTAAAACCTTGAATTCCCTCCCTACAAAAAGCACTACACGTTCTTTCCCATTCGATATGCAAGTGGTTCTTTTTCTTAGATTGTTTAAAATAATGTATTATTATATGCATTTACAAAAAAAAAAAAAAAAAAACTGAGAAAATAATGTGCATCATTACAAAGAAGTACAACAGGTATATACAATAGGGACTAGCATATTATCTATACAATGAAAATAAAACTAAAGATAATGACCAGAATCAAATGGTGAGAGTCCAACACTATGCTAGCCTACGCAACTACGTGGTAACAAATATCTTAATTATGCTGTACAAATCTAACTTGGAAGCAGCTTCCGATTTTGAAGGTAACTCGCCTTATGCACACAAGTATGTTTTCAAATTTGAGTTTACGTTTGCTATAGTGCCCTCTAAGATAATGTGACTTTTCTGTAACATGAAGATTAAATACCAACATTGCAAGTGAATACGATTTTACTTTGTTTGCTGATTCGTGCAACTCTTTTGAAAAGAGAGACAAGTCCCCTCTCAACATCTTATTAAAAATACGTGTGGGATTAGTCCAACGTTATAAGAAAATATTATAGTATACTTTTATCACAATTATTTCCCAATTGGGGGCCGGAGGAAAGGCATGTTTCCGACGCACTGGAACCGGAAAATAATTAGCAAAAACGAAGAAAGCAGATGGTTTTCATTGTATTATATTAGTAGTTATAATATTGTCCCTATTAGCATAACTTTTTAAATCGTTCCAGATTTAAAATATAAATAATGTCAAATTAGTGACCTTAATTGTGCTAACAGTTGTGTGGTAGCTACTTTTGTTTATCTGCGACGAATTTAGCATAAGCACGTTGCCATCTTAACGAGCAAATTGCACCCTGTCTGTGGCAAATAAGCAGGACAAATTAGCAGCAACTAGACGTTATTATTAAGAATCTAAGATCACACTTTTGTACTTTGTCTCTGGTAGTACATAATATTTTGACCAGATGCAATGTATGACGAGATAAAGTAACTGTAACAAAATTAACAGCAGACTTTGATATACTCTACATTTTGACAGTACACAAATGTGTCCGAGCACAAGTTCGGGGTCCATAATTAGACACGAGCTTCTACAGCCGATGTCTCACACGTGTACCTGTGTTAACTTTACATCATTGATAACGATTTTACTCTGTACAGGTCCGTTGCAATTGGACTGCAGAGGAAAGGCACAATGTTGTCTTGTTCGATGAATCATAATAATGAATAAATACTGAATGATTTATTACTTCCAGAAAAAAACATTAAATATAACATGAAGTATACTAATGCACTTTAGCAGGTATCGCAAGAGTTTACAGTAGTTTTGGAGTTTTTATAATTTGTTTCCAAAAAAATGCTGCCTTTACAAGTTGAACATGTAAACTTTTATATTTAGTTACTGTTCCATTTTGTATATTGCTTCAGAATATCGCCTTTAATAAGAAATTATTTCTATACCTTTAAAAATATTAACTAGAGTTTTATTATGTGATCTTTAAATGTTTTAAAATATGAGAACAAATTCATAAAATGAAATAATAAAAATATAGAGAATAAATTACCGTTCAGCAATTGAATTTTGTTTGTTTACAACATGTGGCAAACCATGAAATGTTGTTTTCGGTAAAGTATCCTCAAAACATTCATACATTCTGCTAAGCATTCCTTGCGTTCCTGCAAATAACAATAAGAAAAATATGAAATATAATCTATCAGTAATTACATATTTAAAGTGCAAAGAATAGCGTTAACCTGGCGTAATACTTTAATATATAATGTGCAAAATTCTAAAGTGCAACTACAAAGTGCAACAAAATGTAACTAAAATATTATAGTTTAAGAATACAGTTTATAATAAATTGAAATGAATAAAACCTTCTAAAATAGTTCACTTCACGACGATTAAATTTAACGAATGCTCTAATGTTCAAGTAAATATAAAAATTACTGTTAAAATAGAAGCACATACTCGTTAAACTAGACATCAATTGTATATTCTTTTGTTTGTCACTTGTGTGAGAGTAGGCCATTCTAACTAAAACGGTGTTTTGAAACTGGAACTTATAATAAACATTAATAAGATATAGTATTCTTGTGAAGTTATGAAAGTTGAATTCTGACGATTTTCTCTCCCGAACACGGAAATAATTACAAAAATTCTTAACATCGAACATTTTCGTATGACATAAGCAAGTTGTATTCTAGTGAAATCTACAAATATATTTTGCTCATACATAATTTTAATTATGTCATTAATACAATAATTTAATTAAAATGAATTAATTTTGTTATAGCAAAAAATTAAAAAGACAAAGCTATAAATTGGTCGTTATGTATTCTCGGAGTAGTGTACGAATGGTAAGAAAGGATAAAATAAATAAGTTCGTTGCCTTTTAAAAAGAAGTAAAAATGATTAAATTTTATTTAAAATCGTGTGTTCTGTTTTATAGCTATAACTTATTTCACAGGAAGTTAAATATCACTAGTCTTTTGACTAAATTAGTCATCAGATATGCGAATATTTTTATTTAATTTAGACTAAAAGATCGCTTATTGTTGCACACAACTGCAAAGACATAATTATATGTCTTTCTATATTAGAAGTTAACAAGACAAAATAAAGTTAAGACGGAAGAAGAGAGAAGAGAGGAAGAGGAAAGAACTGGAATGACTTCTCGAAAAATAGTCTACTAAGAATGAATACTAGACAAAGGAAACAATGCAGAGAAAAATAGCATGTAAGATATGTGAAAGATAGCATAACAGAAGCGGGTAACAAGAAAGGGAAAGTGAAATATAATATAATAATAATTGAAATATAGTTAAAAGCCTAATAATACATTGTATCTGTAGTGTATTCCTGTTGATCTCCATGCTGGGAAAGTCAATATTAGACAATTGCAGCTAGATTCATGTTAACCTGTACAATACTGACCTGGATTCAAGTCAATACTGAAAATTATTTTATACAACCACAGCTCAGCTGTTAAAAAATATTTTAGTTCTTGTAGTCATGATTTCCAAACAGATTTGCTTTGAATAACGGATTTACACTTCTTGTCTTAAACTCGGATAAATATCTGAAATTAAGAAGAGAGAAGAAAATCCATACTAAGTGTTGTGACATTAAGATGCATATCGAAGATCTCAATAATTGACCGACGATAGGAAAATGCAAATGCTTATGAAGTGTATATTTGTATTCAGTAATCGTTATTAATGACATATGGCTTGTAGTAATACCGTAAGTTCTTTGTTCAGTGTTTACATAATAAATAGTTACAAATCTTTAATACTGTCTTAGGTTCACATGCTCAAAACTACATCACACTCACACTACTCTCAATCCACATAAATATAAACATTTATATATATTGTTTTTATAACAACTCCAATGCAAAATCAATAACTACATTTCCATAACGTTTTTATTACTATCAATGAAAGAAAGAAATAAAGAAAGACAGATATAAATAAATAAATGGTTTCATTAACAAACGACAATATTATTATAGGGAGGAATTACAGTATGTTATATGGTTAGTTCTTTACATTAACTGCTCGAGTCGTTTAAACATAACTGAATATACAGAAATGACGCACTAGGATTGCTGCTTTCGAGTCAGTTAAAGCAGATCTAAGTATGACATATATATTTAAAGTAATGTGTTGAGCTACTGAAGGTATCTAAAAATTGAATTTCTTATATATTGCAACGACGAGACAAATTCAATTTTGGTAATCAACATTTATGACCTTTACATGGTCGAAACATCATTACAGGAAGAAATAATTTATATATGAGCTTTCAATAGATTTGCATGGGCATAGAACAGTCAACAGTTACATCAAAAGCGTAATGTTTTGTAAAAGGTGATTACGGATTTAGTTTCTTGTCCTCAAAGTCGGTTATCTGCTATTATTTCCCCCTGATAATGTAACTCTTCTTTCCCCGTTGTTTCGTATTTGCGGATTGCCCTGACTATTGTTACTGCCATGATTGTTATTACTGTTAGCACTGTTACTGCCACCACCTTTTTCGAGTCTTCTATCTGCACCGTTCGGCCAGTTAAAAGCTACTCGATTATTGTTACTATTATTTGGGTTCGACCTCATGTTTGGCCAAATATTATTTCTGTTATTAAATTATATCGGTCCAGTATAACTATTAGTTCCTGAGTTATATCCGCTAGGAATATATACCCAGCCTGAGCATAACTCACAAGGTTTGGTGTGACAACTCACGGCGACCTGGCTGCGAACCGTTTTGATGATTTTGCCTTGCTGTGCAAAATGCTTTTTTGCTGGGTGATTTATCTCCTTATTATACAACTATGCAAACGAAACGATACTTCTGTCACTGTTTGGCATAAATGTGATGCAGTGTTTACAGACTCTTCATGGGGCAACGATTTTACTAGAATTCTGCTAGTTCTGCTTAAAAAAGGTTTTCCGCAATTTGACAATACAATTCGATGCTCTCCCATGAATAACCTAGATGTGACGCGTACTTCAAGCTATCATTCCGCCTGAACGTCAATGCTCTTCTCTGGACAAGATTTTACGTTTTTCACGGTATCCTTCTTTAAAAGGAGCAATGAAATCGCTTTAGGTTCTTATACAGAACTTGATGAATGCTTACCAAGCTCCAGATGCCGTTATAATGCATTATTCTACCGTTTACAAACATTAGTATAATGTGTCTGGTGATATATTTCTAAGTACTGTTGAACTTTCCTTAGGAATACTAGTGGCAGTTCATTTGTGATATTGTCATCAAATGTTGAAAACCTATTCAAGTCCCGTAATCTTACCTTAGCGCTCATACACAACGGAGATGAAAATAATTTGTGGGAACCAAAGCGCTATTGTAGACAGCCGGCGTCAGGACTGGATTTGTCATAGACGACGTAGTCATCGTAATATATACTCGAGAATATTCCGACTGGACGCTAAAATTAGTGCCGGGAGAATTAATTTCGATTTCCGGATCGATAGCACCAGCGACAAAAGATACAAACGAACTTGTTTCGAGTCTTTCCAATGACCAAGTAAAATTTCTATTTACACTAGATAAGGACGGATCACTCACTTCTAACACAGTAGTAGTAACTGCGCTAGTCTTGGAAATAGCATTGTACATTTTTGTAGTGTTGGTCGAAATCAACATTGGCATTGGATACCGCATCACTGTTTCCGTTGCAGTTGTTGATATTCGAGTTTCAGTTCTCGCGTGCTTGCGATGCTTCAGATATTTGTACCGTTTTCTTACACTCCTTTAAGTTCTGATGGTTTTATAGGACTGCTACCTCATCCTGTCTCCCACTGATAAAATCGTTCACAACCTTTAATTCTAATTCGACGTGGCGAGGGACCTCATTCTTGTTTTCTAGTACAGAGACTAGACTGTTATTTATCCGTAAGTTGACCAATCTTTTATTTACTTGTTCAATTTCGGCCTGATGTTCATTGACCCCACTACAACGCTGGGCAATGCTTACATCGACCTCATGGAATCTTTTGATCGTTTCTTTCTGAACTTCGTGTAGGCGAATGTGCACTTCGCCTTCCATTTCGTCAGTCCGGATAGTAATTTCCTCTTCGACTTGCTGTAAGGACGTGAAATCGTGACTAAATTTGTCGATTTTGTCACTTAGCTCTTACAATCGAGAATCACTATCTCTTTTCGAAGCGTCAAGTTTTTGATCTACTGTAAATCAGAAGACATTTGATTGAATTTTTGCCTTATTTTATTCATTTCTCTTTTCGTTTCATCGTTGTTGCCACTCATTGTCGGATCCATTGTGCTAAATTCCTTATTCATATTCTGATTGATTTCCTGAAGCAGAATTAGAATATGATATTCACCTTGTGATTTACTCCTACTGCCCTTTCTTCTTGTCGTGTGAGGGATCACTATTCTTATTGTCTTATTTACAATCAACATTGTTATCGGCATTATGTCCTACGTCTGATATCTCAAGAGAAGTTAACTGATATTGCTTTTATGGTGTGAAATGACCATTTATCGTTCCGGCTCAAAATCAATGAAATTCGTGTTACTATCGGCCACATTCATTTCCTTCCACGATTCCATATATATTTCACTACATTCATCAAAATATCTAATAACCTCCCTTCTTGAAACTTTCTCTTCTACCTCTTTAGTGTCGTCGAGGTTAGTGCAAAGGAAATGAATCCACTTAATTTTGCACCCGTTACCACGTACTAACCTCTGGGAAATACGTTTTTGCATTCTCTTTCACTTAATCGACATCGGTTACCCTCTCAGTGTTGTTGTCCTCAACCGATTTTGTATTTGCTGTCATATTACATGGTCAGATCTAAACTTAAACAAATAAACAAACAAACACAACGTAAAAATACACCTTATAATTTATCTTAACTAGTTACGATTTAATATGTGTATATTAATTATTGGGTTGCTCCTGGCTATATGGGCCAGTTCAGCTATTTTGTTTTACTAATTTGTCTCCCCACCAATCAAAATAATTGAACACAAACAAACAGAAAAAGTGACAACATCCCAAGATTTGTGATGAGAACTTCTTTAATTTAATGATCTTCCACGATATTAGTTGCAACTAAGTTTATTCTTTAATTTTAGTAATATTTTGAATTTAATGTATTCGTTGCACATAATTCTGATTCTAATGCTAATTGTTTCCATGGTAATGTAATTGGTCGGCAATCTGAAAAATGCAAAGCTATAAATGAGCCGTTACATATTTTGGGAGTCGTGTACAAATGGTAAGAAAGGATAAAATAAATAAGTTCATTGAGGTTTTTTTAAAAAAAGTAACTAAATTTTAATGAATGTCATTTATTCTGCTTTATGGCTATAACTTATTTCACGTGAAGTGAAATATCACTATTCTTTTACCTAAATTTGTCATCAGACTTCAGAAGATTTTTATTTAATTTAGATTTAAAGACCACTTATTGTAGTACACGCCTATAATGACACAATTATATTTCTTTTTACATTAGAAGTTAAAAATAGAAAATAAAGTTAAGAAGAAGGAAGAAGATTGAGAAGAAGAATAATAAAAGGTTAAGACGGCAAGGGAGTAAAGAGGATAAGAAGAAAGTTCAAGAAAAGAGAAGTACAAGATAATTATTGAAATATTGTTAAAACCCTAATAATGCATTGCATATTTAGTGTTTTTCTGCTGACCTCAATTTGAGAAAAAATCAATATTAAACCTGTTGCAACTAGACTCATGTTAACCAATACAACACTAAAATGGATCCAAGTAAGTACTTAACTTATTTTTACTCAAACTCAGCCCTGCACATGAAAAAACATTATATTAGATCCTGTAGTCCTAATTTCCAAGCAGATTTGCTTCGTATTCCAAGGATTTACACTTCTTGTCCGAAATTATTATAAGTATTGGAAAGTAAGAAGAGCGAAACAATCCATACCAAGTATTGTGACATAAAGATGCAGATCGAAGTTCTCAATGAATTTTCAGGATTCTGGTACCCTTCGCCCCTAGTTTCTATTTACTCAACTTTGCTAGTATTGAACACCTACAATTGATCAACGACAGTAAACTTTAAATGCCGATGAAGAGTATATTTATGTGCAGTAATCATTGTTAATGACCTATTGCTTGTAGTAATATATTAAATTTTTCGTGCAGAGTTTACATAATAAATAATTACAATTCCTTAATATTAATTTATGTTGCCATACTTAAAACTACGACACACTCATACTACCCGCCATTTTAAATAAAGATAAACATTTACATATATTTGCTTTGTTACAACTCGAATGGATAATCAATAACTACACTTACACATTTTTATTGCAATCAATGAAACAAAGTAACAAATACATAAAAAAATACAAAAAATATAAATACATAAACGTTTCCATTTACAAACAATAATATTGTTATTGGAAGGTATTTCAGTATATTATATGGCTAGTTCTTTACATTAACCATTCGAGTCATCGCAACATATCTCAATATTCAGAAATGACGCATTAGAATTGCTACTTTTGAGACAGTCAAGGACCAATCTAAGAATGAAATATATATACATATATATGTCAGGGTATATCTTTAATGATGGTTGAAACTTGAAGGGATGATGGAGAATGACAAAAAAAGTAATTTGAGATCAGAAATTGTTATCCGAAAATCCGAGAGTTCTGACCTACAGCCCGCCGAAAATGTAGCAAAATAGATCAAAAACGAAAAATACTACAGAACAAATTGCCGGAGAAAGCTCGGGATAAAGGAAATAGTGCATTATTTGACCTGCGTATTCGATTCAGATGCAAATCAATGAGGAACAGTGGTCATCAACATTTATGACTTTTAGTAAGTCTAGTCATCAGTAGAGGTAGTAAAAGTTTTATATGAGTCCTTTACGCTCAAAGACTAGGTTATACAAGGATAACGGATTGAATATATAACGTGTATGTGTTTGTGTATTTGCGTCACTTTGCGCTAGTTTTAGCATCAATTTATTAATCTTATTTGACAATTTACATGTACTCTTAAGTGAGTCTTTAATTTGAGGAAGAAAAAGATCACAAAATTAGTGAGAAGCTTAGTAACAAATAAGATAGCATTACAGCTTTATAGTCACGAATCGGCTGTAATTTTCCGTCCTTCCGGGATTCCAATTCTGAGATATTTGAATAATTTATTTGACTCTAGGTAAAGAATTCTATATGGGGGGGTGAACATGTCACCTACGTGGACAAATTTCCAAATAATAGTTTTGAAAACTAATTTTATTTTGGGACGAACAATTATGCAATCAGCTGCCAGTAGGAACAAATATCATTCGAACGATGTCTAAAACGGATAAATAGTAACCATGTTTTATGAAATTAATTGACTGAAATTCTTTAATTCCCTTTCTTTTACATTTAGTTTGCACTAATTAGAATCACAATCTGGATTTAATCACTTTAAAAGATGGGGGTAAATTGAATAATTCTTAGAATCAGGACTTTACTGTACGGTTCATAGTTGAATCGTTTATTTGCGAAACGTCATAAGTCACCCATTTGCCGAAAATGAGTTTACATATAGTTTTGATTCTAGAAGTGTAGATACACCGTTTTATTGTGAAATCAGAAACGTCGCGCTAGTATTTCGTGCAGTATCGACATGTGCCAATTGTTCGTGATTTGAAAAACGTCACAAGTCACTGACTTATGGCATTTCTCAACTCAGCAGCCGGCCTGGAGCTATCCACTGACAACAAAATTAATATAGATCTGGAGCACCAGCTGGAAGGTGAGAGTGAGAGAATATATGACTGCGCGGACATGGACAATAAAGCACATCGTATTTGTTTCGTGTATGTCAGTAGACAGGTAGTGAAAGAACGTCTTTTGTGTTTGTGGTATATTGTGACCCTTAAGTACAAACGTAACGAAGAAATAAGTGGCCAAAAACACCGAAAGGAAGCGTAAGAAATGAATATTTATAAGCATCAAATATCCCTAAGAAAGTAAGAATGGAGGGAAAGCAACATATGAGTAAGAACACAGGCTGAGCTTTGACTGAAAGTGAAATTCCGTAAGAAAAACGCGGTCAAAATACGAAAGAAAATGCAGTGCCAGCGCAGGTGTTTACCGACATTAAGGAATATATTAAATTATTCCAAACGAAAGAAGTGCATTATTACGATAGGCAGCGAAAGTATTTAGATGCAATACCCAATGTCCGAAAAGTGCATGCTCTATTTATGCTAAAACACCCCTATACCAAAGCGATGTATGAATTTTATAACAAATTCTTCAAAGAAAATTACAACTTTTTGGGTGGGCTGGCCACAAGTGTGAGGAATTGAAAGTGAAACTGTAGAGCCATCACTTACGCGAAAATGACAAAAGTACGGCAGCTGCAACGCTTATTGTACAAAAGAATATTACAGTTTATACCAGCAGAGCGTCAGGACTTCTATCAGAACATTGTGGAGTGAACAACGTTCAACACAGGTGATGCAGAACATTCAGTGTGTGAGGTCTTGTTGAAAACGACTGAACGCATATGTTTCCAGACAATAACTCATCTGAAATATTGCAGGAATACCATAGAGATGTTTTAAGGCTATATTTTATACATATATTTTTTACCATACTCGTGAAATATAGAATAGCTTTCTCTTTCATAGCGGTAACGTGTCGAAAATTTGTACTTAAACTAATCTAACTTAATCTATTCTACACTAACCAAACCTAACTTATGCTAATATTTTCCTGATCCTCGTGTTGGGTTGAGAAACTTCCTAATTAAAAAATATTAAATATTTTTGTGTACACTTATTTCTCAACTTAACAGCTGTTTCAACAGCAGCGATAATCGGCGTACATCTCCGTAATGTGCAGATATAAGCTCAGTCCTTTAAATAAATATAACTCTGTGTGTAAAGGTTTTCGCCTCTCTTGTAAAATATGTTTTGCATGACTTATGACGTTTCTCAAATCAGCGATTCAGTTATATCGTCGTAACATGTTAATCTATTTATCACATACATGCTTTTTAGTAGATGTTTGCACGATAAAATTAGAAAACAAATACTTCACACACTAAAAAATCACATTCAATTTCTATATATATATTCTGGTATATATTTATATGCAATACACAGATAAAGGATCTAAGAAATATGTCAGAGAAGGAATATAGAAAATATAAGTCAACTAAGTACATTAATTAGAGATGATTTTAGAGCAAGTCACTCTCTTCTATGCCCTCGGAAAATATGCAAAATATACTTCGGCTAAACCCCCGCCCCCTCTGACTGAAAAGATCCTCCCTTTGCGTACGGAGAAGAAGTGAGTATCCCCTGCTGTTTTGCCAATTTGTCTTTCAATCGTATGGTCTTGATTGGTAAAGATTTTAGGCTACTTAGAATGACTAATAATACAGAGGATAGCACAGTCCGTGAAACAATTTATTCTGGCAACGCTTCCGCATCTAACCACTCAATGATCTCGACAGCAACAACTTGTGTCTCCTTTTTCCTGGGAGGTACAGGAAAACACATACCGACAACAGCGCCACAAGCGTCACAGTTGAAATTAAAAGGCTCTGGAAGGGGAGAACACAACAAAGCACGTGGTTTCGTAGACCGATATGTTAAACAAAACACATTAATCCCCAATTATCACATGTACATAGATAAAGTAGCATCACATTCACGAGTTTAATTATATTTAATTGGTTTGTTGACGCATGAGCAATTTACAAACTTTTAATTACTAATTAAGCATTAAAAATAAAACTCGGGACAAGAAAACGAACAACCGCGTTAGATCCGTACAACTACTTTAAAACACTCTTATATTCATAGGTTAGTAAATAGCAGGTCTACAGATGTGCAATAGACAAATGTATAATTTATTTTTAAAAAGTATTCGAAGTAATATATTGGAGTTTCGATTTCAACATCTGCAGAATATTATACACTTAGTATACATTATTACCAAATATTTGTGGGCTCATATCTGGCATCGAATGAAAAGAAAGAAAGAAAATTTATCACCTCTGAATGTAGTTGTCATTATTGAAGGTCATCAGTGATACCTTAAGTGGGACCTGGATAGCTAAATGCTGAGACTTATTATTTCTGTCAAGGAAACTGTAATCTAGTTTTGGCTAGGTTACTGATCAAAAGGAAAAGAGGCACAAAACCATTAGTTCGGCTATACGATCGCGAATTGTACCGATCGAGAGAGAGAAAAAACAATGACTATGAAAATAAACGTCCCTAGACACATTGCGAAGATGTGTTAAGCACAGAGATGCTACTTTCTATATTCAAAATGAAAAACGATTTTTAATACTTTACCGGAAATAATATATAGATTGAAAATAGTTTAACTTTTAACAATTTCACAAGAGGGATAGGTAGTGACAAAGATGATATTTTATTTTGAAGAAATAAGGTTAGAGAAAAAAGTAGAAGAAACAGGAAATAGACCTTGAAGGAGAAGATAAAAGGAAGATGGATGATACCGCCGATGGTATTCGGACCTAACAAAAAGCCACGACAAGCGTTGATTTTAATGACAAACATCTCCATCGGTCGAAATATTTGGGCCTCAAAGCATATGGTCACATTGGGAGTCCCTTTGCGCCGCAAGTCTTTGCCCTTAAGTGAGGACCTCAGAGAGTAAGAAAGCTTTATGAAATTCAAATCATTCACCGTTTCTGACCCACTTCGTCCAGGTCACAGCCAGTCAACAGCCAGTCACAGCCAGTCACAGCCAGTTTAATTGGGAAATTTGTATAAGTAAAATTTTCCGACGCCACACAACAGCGAAGAGAAACTACTCAGTTTAAGATCAAGAGAATAGTCTAAATGGGGAGAAAGAAAAGAATGAGAAATATCAAAATGCATAACAAAAAATCTAAGTAAAATAGCGCGGGTTTGAAAATTTGTGATGCGACTTCGCTTGCCCAGTGTGGATCACATGAGTCTTGTAACAGCAAAAGGGAAGTGGGCATATATTGGTGGTCATATGACGTCTGTTCTCAATTGTAATGTTTTGTTTGAAAATATTTTGCTCGTTCTGAAAACTGGTGCGGGAAACTGTAAGTATTAAACTTAATATTATATTGAAATGTAAAAAAGAGCTTTGAGAGTATATTATTCTACATTATACCAGTGTTAAATTGTATGTAAGTTATTGCTGAAAATACACACTTTTCAAAAGTGAAAAGAGTCGATGGGCAAATTTGCGCTCCTTAAGAATTTTTGTTTTTAATTACAATGGCGCTACAAATTCCCTATCACACTTTATTTGAGATATGGGTACAGAATTAAAGTTCGACGAAGTTTGACGCTTTACTGACGCAAGTTAAGCGATCAGTTGGTTACTCTCCATTATTTAATGATGATTGATCAACTATTAAGGCGACACTTACGACTTTTAGTCACAAACGTTTAGTGGAGCGGAAGACTGCATCAATACATCGGGAACGTTTTCTCCAAACAATTCCTTCTGGCTTGAAGGAAGTCTTGAATTCCCTGACCTCATGACATTGCAGCCTAGTACATCCCAAGGTCATGTTGGAAGGCCACAAAAATTCTTCAGTGGTTGCAGCCGAAAGTCAAAGAAACGTGGAATGAAGATTCTCAGTAGAGAAAAATCTATAAGAAAGTGTCGTTGGCCATTTAACTAAAACTTAGACAAAAAGGAACGAGGGATTCTCCTTCAATTGCGAGTGAGCTTTGAAGCGCCTCTCCCCAGAGAGCAACTCGGATGAAGAAGTCTCGTCTTGTGTTCTTCCTATTGGCGAGCTTACGGAGGAAGAACAAGAGACCAGAAAAAAGCACTACAGGTAATACAGAAAATTCTTTACGAAGAATACATCAAGAACTAATAGAACTAGCGATCTGCTCCACAGACTTCACATTATCTCTGAATCATTGGAAATTAACGATTTCCTCCAAACATAATACTGTTGTATCGAAGGAGAGATACTTGATTTTTTGGATGAGCCTTCTTTGCTTCCTATCTTTGCTAACGTCGATCTTCATCAGATGACTCATCGGCCAACGAACTCAGCAGTAGCGGTTCAGAGAGTGATATTGGAAAAAAAATATATTTCAACATAATGTTTGACTGCCGAAATAGTTTTACATTCCAAATCATGTTATATTTTGTGTTGCGTTATGTTTATATAAAGTGAAATATATGATAAATGAAAACACAGGGGAGAAACAATTCATAAATATTAAACAAAAAAGGTGAGTAACAGGAAATCAAAAAGTAGTCAGCATACTAAATATATGTTTTTTGTTTGTTTGCTTTTTGTTCTATTCTCAGCCTATACTCAGTCTGTTCCATTCTTAGCCCGTCCACTTTGCATGATGAACTTGTGTTTTTCTTTTTCTTTTGTAATAAAAATAATAAATTATAAATTAATCAAATAAGAAAATAAATGACATGGTTTAAAATATTAAGACATGATGCCAAAAAAAGCTGCCTCCCGTCATCCTGTTGGGGTTTCAAAACAATAAAAGAAACGAAAGAAAAGAAAAAGTAGCAGAGAGAGAACAAATTGTTAAGAGGGAGTTTCGCCTGCCATAAAAGAACGTGGTCAAGAGAGGGGGAAGTAGAGGCTAGAAACAAAATCATGTTTCCATGCTTTGTTTCAATAACTAATGATCATTATTGTTTTTTGCAATCATCTTTCCTTTCGTTGTTGTTTTTCTTTACTTAACAACCCTTTCTTCCTGTTTATTTAATGTGTTTCTACGAAAGTTGTTATTGCTGCCGTGGATTTGTTACTACTACTTTTTCAAATATAGGGTTCAATAACATAGGTTCACTTATTTCTACTACTATTAGTGCCTACATTATGACGCATAAATTATATAGGAAGAGCAAATCTATCAACTCTTCAATTAATTACTACAAAAATATTAATTTACGTAAGGGAAGATATCCCTTAAGAAACCTATCGACTTCATATACAGAAGCCAATAAACTGTCAGTGGGTTTATATCTTTACATCTACGCTATAGAGACCACTGTATTTTGTATATTTTACTCGAATCTAAGGTTACTTGGGTTTGTTAACTATCGGCTCCTTATAGAACAGATAATCATTAACTCTCGAATAGAAGTTTGTTAAATACTGAGTGACGGAGGCCAATGATTCTAAACTTTCGTTAGTGCTTCTACAAAACACTCATAGCTTCGTTAATGCTTCAATATTCATGTAGTGATGTGAGGAATGTAGTAATTCATTAATGTGTGTAGTAATGGCCAATTACAAGTCATGAAACTCCCATAAGTAATTTATGAGGAATTTTTCCTTGTATCAAATTTCCGCCAAAATCTAAAGCATTAACAATCTATTCTACCGCAATAGTTAGAGCATCGTCAGTGGTTCTTAGTGTATAAACAAATAAAGTTAGTTCTTCATTAGTGTAGATGTTTCAATTAAAAGACGTTCGGTACCAGACTGGATTTGGTGGCCCACGTCAGGCATTAAGGAAAAATAGTGCCATTCGTTAGTGCATCGTGAGTGCGTCTAGAAAACACTAACAGTTTGGTTAGTGCTTCACTATTTGTGTAGCAATGACTAATTACATTTCACGAAACTAATAAGAAATTTATTGCTACTCTTTCGTTTCATCGAATATCCACCAAATTTAAAAGAACTAATGATGTCTTCTAGGGAAATAGTTAGTGCTTCTTTGTGTACCAACCACTAACGTTAGTGCTTCATTGGTGTAGGTGACACAAAAAAAATACCTTTGGGGTCAGCTTGAACTTGCCGCCATTTCAAGCACTGACGAATGAATTAGTGCCATCTAGAAAACGCTAACAATTTCTATGGAATTTGGTAATTCTGAAGTAGGACACTCACCAAAAATCTTTAATAAATTCCAAAATACGGAAACACTAAAGTTACTGCTTAGTTCGTTAAAGTGCACTAAGCATGCACTAACGATTGCAGTTAACCCGCGTTTCTTTGTAAATTTATATAGAATGTAATATTTCTAGTGTTGCCCCTTCCAAAAAGAATCTTGAATAGACCTTAAAATATGATAAGAATAACGATAAGGAAAATTTTTCTATTGTCACACTAAATGTGGAACGAGGGTATGGACAATCGATTTGTGCTAGTGAACAAGAAAATCCATAGGCGGGAAAAACCCTCCACCGTAACTGTTCCATACTTATGGGGGAGTAGGGGCTCTGGCGACTGAACACGTTTTGAATAATGAGACAAAATATAGAGCGCGTTCGATGAAAACATCTGTAGAAGCGCAACATATACTACAAGTGATGGCAGATGAGTAGCACATAACGACACAGGAGGCGGCGCTTAAGCGCAAATAAAAATGGTCATATAAAAGAGGAAAACGGAGAAGCAAGACCTCAGGGGAATGGTATAGTAATAATGCATAGTCAAGTAATCAATCATAAACTATATACAGACTATAGACGATACAATGAAGCAGAAATGGAAAAAAAGCTAGTGAGGCGACTGTCCGTAGAGACCGAACTCCTCCCCTCGTAACGTTGGATATGTGTAGACTATTGTATACATGTTGATATTCATTTTCATATGTTTATGATGATGATGATGAAGACAGAAAGTAAGACAACAATATACGTCCATGTTTGAATGCACTGCAAAGTCCAATATATCACTATACATTGAAAGATCAGTTCAGAACGGTTTGGGGCCGTGACCCCTTGCCTTTCTACTCTCGACCCATGTACTCGACCATGTTCATGATATGTTAGTACGCTATTTCCCTCAAGTCCGACTCATTGTGTTCACACCTAGGGATCTTTTCTTCTATGCTATACTCATACTCAACCTTACCTTCCGTCTCCTCCGTCGTTACGTGCTATGCCTCTGCTCTCAGTTGTCACGGTATTGTCGAATGCAATGTCACATTGTAGTATATGTTTAACTGCGCTTCTGTGCATATTTTCACCGAACTCGCGCCATATTCCGTCTCATTATCCATAACGTGTTGTGTTGACAGTGCCCCTACTCTTCCCCCATAAGTACGGAACGGTTGCGATCGAGGGTTTTTCCCGCCTATGGATCTTCGTGTTCACTAACACAAATCGATTTCCCATGGTATCATTTCGTGTGACACCAGAAAACGTTTCCTTGTGAGTGCGTTTAAATGTACTTACTATGCACTAACGACTGTCGTTAACCCCCATGTTTCTAGGTTAATTTGAATGAAATTTGATATTTTTGAAGTTGCTTTCTTCCACCAAAAATCTTGAATAAACCCCAACATATCGTATCACTAAAGATAGTACAAAGTTGGTTTAAGTGCTCTAACGATTTACTACCGTTTACCATTAACCCCATGTTTCTACGTCAGTTTGATTGGAATTTGCTCTAAAGTTAGCTCCATAAAAAATCTTCAATAAACCGTAAACTCTGACAGTACTAATATTAGCTCTTAGTGCACAACGTGCACTAACAATGTGCGACGATTGGTGTAATTTTGGAGAGATGAGAGTCCAACTTCAGACACGTAAGTCGATGGTTTGCTTATGGTAGATTGCATAAGTTTAAGGCCAATTTTCTCCAAATACAGGGATGTACATTTTTTAAATAAAAGTTGTACAAATGTGTACAAAATTTGTAGATTATTTTTGTCTACTTAGGTCTTCTAAATGAAGATTATACCCTCCAATTTGATGTTTGAGTTCGAAATGTCGAGACTAATATTGCCGAAACATAACAGTGTACAAAATTATTTGAATGGTGTACAAAATTTAACAGAAGATGTAAATAATTCTAAGGGATATTTACAATTATATTATCTGGTGTGTCTGATACGGTACTCCAACTTAATGGTTTGCTTATGATGGATTGCGTTAGATTAAGGACGATTTTCATGAAATACATGGGAGTAAAAATTATGTTAAGTGTAAAAAGTGTAAAAAGTCGCAGATTATGTTTAGCTACTTTAATCTCGAATCTGAGGATTACGCACTCCAACGCCAGTGTGGAGTGCATAACTATGATGGCAAATGTCTGAAAACACGTGTACAAATATTTTTAAAAATGTACAAAAGGGTATAAAATGGGTATAAAATTACGAACATGTTTAGTGTGTTATTTGCCAATTACGCACTCCAAGTTGACAGACTGAATATCACTTCGGTAATGAATTTATCTTCAAATTCAATCAACACTCTCACTAAATACTATATAAGACTACATGCGTAAAATACACATACAAGTATCTATGCGTATGAATACACAAAATTATAATAAGAATCTACATATACTCAATTAATCGCCTATTGATTTTTTTAATAAAAAATCATGTTACTGTTTATCCTCTCCTGGTAAAAACAGGGAGATTAAATCATCAAAAAATTGTACTTACACCTTACATTTTCTAAAAGTGAATTATGAAAAAGTTTTTTTTTTGTTTTTGTTTTTGTTTTCCGAGGGGAAAGGAATCCTTGAGAAATGTCTTAATTAACCAATTTTCATTAAGCAAGCAAAAGCTTCCGAACGATATTTGCTTATACACATTCAAAATCATGCTAACACAATTGAATAAATGATATACCACCATTTCCTAACTCTACTATACAAAATACTATTTTAACTATCTGCACAGGTTACCTATCAATTTCGGTTATGGATCGGAAAATGGGGTGGTATCACTGGAAGCAAGAATCTCCAAATACTTTTTTCTCTGATCACTTGAAAAAAAAAATCACTGCATCACAAGATCTATCCTTCCTGAATTTCTGTCCCCAAATATAGCAGCTTTTCAGCAGATTTTAAAATTTTGAAGTTGACGCCTGCTTCAAATTTCTAGTTATCCTTGCTATTTTTTTTTAGTTCAAGAATGTTTAATTTTAATTTCTCTAGTGCTAACTTGCCGTTCTTCTGGATGATCAGTCGATTTTCCCGTATATCTTTCGTAAGCATATTTTCATGTGTCTATTCGGTCTGATTTCAATACCACAAAACCCACCATGGTTATAGCGCCAACTACTGAAGTCAGGTTAGACTACTAATAGTATGTTAGAATTTTAGCGCAAAATAAATATAATCGATAAAAATAATATAAACTGTATCCAACTGGTTTTCGTCCAAATTTAAGTATCTCATCGGGATGAGGGGTAATTATATTTGATAAGGTATCGGCAAATAATTTGAGAAAACTTACATACAATTGTTAAAATACGACTTAAACTTGGAAACCAAAGCTTAGATAATGGTTTCGTAATTGAGATTCCCATATATGCCAAAGACCATATAAAGAAGTTATTTTGTACAACTTAGAAATTTCAAAATCCTACAAATCTCAAACATTTGACTGTAATGTTATTTACACGACAAACGCTTTAAAAACCTAGTTTATTGTTTATCCTATAATGTGTGTCAATTTGTCTAACTAAAATCAATAATACTTCCCCACAATGTGAAATTCCATACTACCTTAACACCTGTATTCCATTGTCTGAATTCAGTGTTTAACCTTTCTTTTCGCTCATCGTTAGAAACCTGTAAGTTTTGAGAGGAAAGTCTTAATAAGAAGTTGCCATGGTTCTAAAGAAGTTTCTACTACCACCCAATTTTATATGTATAGAATGTAACAAGCAGTATTTTGTGTAAATGTACTCAAGGAATTTATTTAACATTGGTCCTATTTCTTAGTAGGCATCTCTTTTCTGAGATGTCTGTGTTTCACACTTTAGTTTTAGCTAAATGACCTACTGACCCAAACGCTTAAAATACACAATTCTAAATAGAAGATGAAAAATGGAGCTTTTGGGTAATTGCCCGTGCCGATTCTGACACTTTCACAATTTTTTCAAATGTTTTTTTCTCTTAAGTGGGGTACGACGTTAGAAAACGTAGAAAATCATATGCACATTGTACATATGCCGTTAATAGAAAAGGGCTGTTCTAGTTTTTAGTGCAATTTTTTCCAGGCTCACTGATTAGTTGACCATAGATGGTGATTGGCAGACAGCCAACTAGAAGGGAGTGGCTGAAAATGTGAAATATATATGAAAAACACGTATAAAAATAATTTCCTTGAGAAACTATACTGATGGGATACGGAATGAGCTAATAAATGAATAGATGACTTCTGTGGATTGGAATGTTAAACGCTCAGTGATTGATTGAACCGATTCGAAGATCATCTGACCTTCGGACTGGTTCGCGTTATCTCCGTTCCCTCTCTCTGTCTATACCTTAGCCTCTCTGCCTGTCAAAGCCAAATTTCAATTACTCTGTAAACCGTCATAAATAAGTTTTCTGCTACATCACCTTTTGGTACGAATTTCCCCACGCTACTGATTGGTTGCTTTAATCACGTGATCTTTGAACTAAAAATATGCCTTCTTTGAAGAGAGATATCGTGAACATATACGAGTCCAAATCTACCTGAATTACATATAAGCTTACTTCAATCACTTACAAAAAAATTGACCTCCGAAACCGATAGTGGTGGTTTATTCCGAAAACAATGAAACAACAGATCTGACTTCATAAATGATTTGTAGTCTCTGCTAGGCATCCTCATTCCCTTCTTTTCCGTCACGTCTCACCATGTGTTCTGATCCGAGGCATTAAAAATGAAATTATTGCGAAAGATATTTAAATATCATCCCTACACCACGTCGCGTTAATTGCATCATGCTTGAAGCCTGATGCCAGCACAAATAACGTGATTGAAACTGTCCCATCACCTAGGATGGAGGAGATTTTCCGGCAAATAGAGCCTATATGTACCTAGGTATATATGACCTGGTCACCCAGAGCATTGTTATAGAAACGAACAGATGTGTGGACTGCATGCTAGTTGTTTTATTCAGTGATTCAGTGCTGCTACAATATGGTCAATCAATAGAATATTAGTGCCCATTAATCCCCTAAGGGCACGCACATAATCGTACCCGTAGAACCTACTTCTCGTAACGAGTTTTATATATAAATACCGCAACACTACCCCTTGACATATTTCTAGCACTCAAATATACGATTTATAGACATTATCATCTCCTCTCGAGTCGCAGTGGCCACTACAATTTATACAGTTTTCAATAAGTCGATTTCAAAATCTAACAAAACAAAACATAGATTGCACAAACAAAAACACGAGAATAAACCAGCGACTGTGACGTGTGTACTATCACCCGAAAATAAAAATCAAATATACTGTAACATCTAGATTTTTTTTAATAAGTCGGTTTTCTTCAGATAGTATTGCTTCCCTGTGCTTTCCTTAGAAAGGCAGTATAGTAATAAATAATTATTTATGATTTTTGAAAATAAGAAAGCAAAATAAGAAAATTAGAAGCAAAAAACTTTATTGTTAATAAACCTTTGAAAGTCAAATAATTACGCGAAGAATAATTTGAAGGAAACTAGGGGTAGAACACAAGACAGTGAATAAAATTAGGAATCCTCACACAATTCCGAAAATTGAAAAAAGAAAAATACGTATTTCTGCGATTAGCATATAATTTATACTTAATTCACAGTTCCAATGTACAAAAGCAATATTTTTCGTCAACTGAAATTACGGAAAAAGACAGAAAATTATTATTTAAAACTTTAAGTTTTAAACTGCACTAGTAGCGATTCTATTAGCAATATTAAAATGCATTATCTCGTAAGTTGCATCCGTAGCTAAGCTAGTTTGGTAATGATGTTGAAATTCTAGAATCTAAAGTCGGCAGTTCGAACATGATTATGGGACGTTCTTATCTTTTCCAATAAAGGGAAAATTCGTTTCAATATAAAGTTTTATTTTGAATTTTTCGGAAAAAAATAAGATGCATGTATTCTTCATCTCAATTATTTACATATGAAAACCCTGAAACTAGGAACATTAATACTGATATAATGATAGAAGTTTTTTGAATTGGATACCATTATCCTCGTAGTTTTCCACGAAATGGGAAGCGTAATATACATTTTAGCTGTTCCTTAGCCTCCACAATAACTAGCCAATGTTTTGTATTGGTTATCAAATAAACAACGATAAGTTTGCAACGAATATCTTTTGTTCCACACAAATCACGAAATAAAATAAGGTTACACATGTGGTAATATATACGAAAATTAGGAATTCTTAATCTCGTATTATCATTTCTTTCTGTTTTAGTTAGAAAGAAAGAGAAAAATTTACACTGCAAGATTTACAATCAATTCGTAATATTTACTGCTATTATAAATATGTATATTGTATTTCTGGAAAGTGCAATGAACCTAGAACACTTCAATTAAGCAATAAGTTTCTATTTTTTGATTCGAACTTGAAAGTTACAATTTTGGCAGAGATTTGTCGATGATTTAGGGTGTTAATTTGTGTTGTAACCTGTACCATTGAATCTTTAATATTCTTTGAAATAAAAGTATATCGGTTTTGCTAAATCTTGGAAAAGCAACAATCTATGTGTGTCTAGAGCGGTTAATTTATACTACGTTTTATTACTTCCATATCTGTAGAAAACAAAGAAAGGTGTAGCAAATATTCATCAGGGAAAGACAAGGAAACAGAGGAACTCGTAAATCCTGCAATTTAACTTTATTCTTCTTCCCTTCCATTCATCATACCTGCTTTTAGACTTAACGTTTGTGCGATTTTAAACGCAACATTGGTTTCTCAAATTTTGCATACTACTACTACTACTACTACTACTACTACTACTACTACTACTAGCACCACTACTACTACTACTACTACTACTACTACTAATAATAATAATAATAATAATAATAATAATAATCACCATCATCATCATCGCATAAATTTATATTTATTTTTTAGCAGTTTTTTCAGTACAGCTACCAAGTGCAGTATCATTTTTGTAAGTATTCATTACAAAATTGTTAAGGTAAATTGTAAATGTCATTATATATGGTGCATTATTCATTTCAAACTTTGTTTCTGCAAGTTGATCGCACCGCACTTATTCGATCTTTAGTTGTCCCCAGTTTCAGACCCACTGGTTTCGAGCCAGGCATTCTGATAGTCTATTTAAAATTTGCTTCGTGACTCCTATCACAAATGTTAGTAAAGTGGATCTTTCTGTTTCTACTGCTCACATACCAGTAAATTTCTTTAAAAGGTCATAAATATATTATTATATTTATTATTATAATATTTATAACAATTAATATGTTATAAGTAATATGAACTACTATGTAATAGAACATATTTCAATTTGATACGTAGTTTTTTGAACTATTCATGTTTATGCAAATATGTATCTTTCCTGCTTGTTGCAAATAAACCCCAGTGCTGCGGCACACCCGCCTACTGCGCTCATGTCGTAGTTACCTGACATAAGTTGGCTCATATTTTTAGGTTTTTGCAATTTTGCAACATATATATCTAGAGCCTCCATTTATATCAATAATGATAAGACGTCATAAATGAGTATAAGCACCTAGTAATGTAACTAATCCCTTAAGAAACGTTTTAGAAAACTTAAAGATTAATTTTATGATGATAATAGGTTAATACCCTATCAATGTATGCTTTCGTACCTAATATAGGATAGCACGCATATTCATTACAAACTATTTATATAATCACTAAGATCACCAACGCTAGTTCTTGAGAGGTATACAAATATTTCTATGCGCTGTCACACACTAAGGTGCATTACAGGAAATGTTTTCTAGGTAATGATTCTCAATTGCTTCCGAGCTGTGGAGTCTATTTTAATTTTAAGGCAGGGTACCGATCCGTGACTTTTTCATTTTTTGCATCGGTGTACCAGTAGTACTTGAGAGGTAAGTAACGATGTTAGCAACAATTGAATTGAAAAGCTTTATTAATTTGATAATATATAACATATATTCATGGGTTCATGGTATAGTCTATATTTTTAAAAATTATAAGAAATGAAGAGTGCCAGAGATCACTTAATAAGTAATACGAATCCTTAGTTGTCTGCGGACCACCAATGTGGGAACACTTTTCTACATTATTTTATTATTTATACCAAATATTTAGAATGTGGGCTGGGACTGAAATAAAATTGAGTTATTATATGATAAAGTGTTCATGTATATATTTATGATCGTTTTCATTGCATATTACAATGACATATGATAATAATCATTTGCAGAAAATCGCAGAAAGTATTCAGAATTAGTTACTCAACTCACTTTTGAGATATGACAAAATAAATATAAGTAATGCAGAACATAGTTACAAACTTAATTTTAAAAAGAATAACAGGCTAGTGAAAGCATAATGGAACCATGGTGTATGATTGTTTAGTTAATAACTTTCAGAACGAGGGCAATTGTTGCTAGTATCACTCCGTCTCACATACTCATACTCGAATGTATTACAAGGCATTTATCTTTTCACAAAAGACCGCTACCAGGAATTAAGCGAGATGGTATGAAAGAACCGCTAGTACATGTATGTTAAGAGATGGACATAATCAAGCTAGTTTGATAACAGAATGATCGCGCTTTAGGTATGAAAATTATCGAGTCATTTGCTCGAGTCATCTGCTCTGAATTAATGCTTACACCTTAAAACAGCTTGAGGTGAGAGATTATGAACGTTTAAATTGGAATAATAAATCATGCATTCAGCCTGTTTGTGTTATGTGCATGCGCCTTATTGAAATTTCCTTTCCAAAGATTTTGTCTTGGAATGGGCACGTTATCATTGAGTAGTCCCCGAGAAAATACATAAAAGAACTGAATATATAGTTTTGAGTTTGGGCGTAGAATGCAGCAAAATAATTCTGCTTACAATGATCCAATAATATTTCAGATAATTTCATACTTAAGATAGGTTTCCACAGTTGAGAAAAAAATACTTAAGAAAGACAATTGCAGAGAGGCATACAGTAGGCTCAGTTGAACTATAATGCAATAGCGGGAAATTTAAAATAATTCAGCAAACCAGTATTTCATAATGGAAAATCGGGTTCTCAACGCATGTGGAACTATGGATCACATAATAAGATTTTGTTATTGAATATATTATACAATGTGTAATATGGTTAATGTAGTTAATGAACCGTGCAAAAATGTTCCTTAAATAAGAGTGGAGGATAATATTTACTTTTTCTTCATATACAGTAACTATTTAATAATTATGAATACTAGCGAGTGATCTTCGTTTACTCGAGCGATTTGCTTGTTTCTGAGGAAGCTGTTGTGCGAGTAATTTTAATGATATTATATACATAGGAACAGGAACAGCTCGAACAGTAGAACGACCCTAATTTGACTTTCATGGCTATAACTTATGAATTATGTCCCAACGATTTAAGACAAAAATATGACGTCCTAAAAATATTATATTCTAGAAACTTAATTTTGTTGTCTATAAATGTTTCTATACATTTCATCTGTCTTAGTGAACTCATCATATTCTATATTACATAAATGAACAATCATCAGATCTTGCCATACATTATCAACACAAATAACTCAGGTATGATCTCCAAATACATACAATATAAACACAGCCGTATCAATAGATTTCGGCGCCCGGGGAGAAGTAGAATTCGGCACCCCTACACTCACCTCACCAAGCTTTTACTTCTCTATCCCTTTTCTTTTCTTTTTCTTACATATAAAGAAATACAGTTTTATTGTTATGCTACGCAAAATTTTTATCAAGATGCTGGACAGATCATTAACCAGCCAAAATCAATCATTACGTATTCTTTTGTACAGTCCGCGGCATAAAACTTGTTACAAAAATTCTAAGTCCAAATGAATAACAAACTCTTGCTCAGTTTTCTTATGCATTCCCGCAATACATGTATCAATCGATTACTTGCTTCTAGTATTTATTCCAACTCCTCCCCGTCCTCCACCTCTCCTTGTCTAAAGCAGTGTGTGTGAGATAGTACACTCTTTCCATTCAGCTGAAAAAGAAACATGAATCGAGTTTACAACGTTATAGCTTTAAAACAGTCTTTTCCATTCGTTTGTTTTGCAATATTTTTAAGAGCCTAAATTAAAGGAAAGTCACACAATCTTCCCAGAGCTCCATAAATATCTTTAGTTTTATTCTTTTCTTTCTTTAAAGAGTGCAAGCTAGTAAGATGCTTTCTAAGAAATCTATGGAAATTGCCAAGAGCTCTAAAATATCTACGGACAGAAACGAGTTCTATTCAATGATTCATTGAATTTCTTTTCAGTAAGTGCAAGCAAATGTTTCAGGGGCGTCATTTGGGCGGGACAGGAGGGTGTAATTCCCCCTCCCTTGAACTTCATAAATACGTATTTTTTGATCAAATGTATAGTAATACACTAATAAAAAGTGAAAATCTTATGTCGCCGGAGAATCTCTTCCTCCTCCCCCCCCCCCCCGAATAACGTCTAAAAGACACTGGTTTTAACAACAAACCTATAGAGTTACGATAGCACATTGCTAAAGAGCTTACATTTGGTTTCAAGAGTCGAAGGTTAGATCTCAAGCCATATGACTTCCTGGGTGACATTGAGAGAGAGAGAGAGAGAGAGAGGGAGAGAGAGAGAGGGAGAGAGAGAGAGGGAGAGAGAGAGAGAGAGAGAGAGAGAGAGGGATAGATTCAAGTATGGAGACAGAGAGGGATGATTTGTATATACAGATTTAGAATTGGGGAAAAATTATCGAACAGCATTCGTATTATGACAAAATTCTGATTTTGTGAAAGATAAGAAGGGAAGTTTTCGAACTGCGAGGATCACATTAGGCAGTTGTCGAATTAATGTGGAGAACTCTTTTTAGAGCATCAGATGATTACGAAAGGAGAGAAAGATCTTCAGAACTGAGGAATTAAGATTTTAAAAAATCTAGTTTCGGCGACGGGTTTCGAACCACGAACCTCGAGGTTATCGAACCATGACTTTATCCATTCTGCTACGGAGGATTATATTACTCGTTCACATACGTTTCCCTTAGCTGCTTTGAAAGCTACCTTAAGAGAATATTCCAAAATTGACTCGGTAGATGCGCCGTTCAGTTAGGACGTAAACCTCTTGTAACTTAGTTACAATGTGCAAAATGAACTTCGTCTTCTTCAGGACACTTTTTAAAGCTTTAAAATTTGTTACTATTGTTTTAATTAAGTTACATTTGATAGAACCATCTGATAAAGTAGTGCCAAGCACTGTGCATCATTGTCTGTTAGGTGAATGGTTAATGTAAGTTACTTTTACGTGGATGGTCCGAGCTTCCAATCAAGACCATTCTTATTGATTATTTTATTTGAGCTACGCTCATTTTGTATATTCCACAAGTTCAAGTTTGAGGTAATGTAGTCACAGCTAGTTTAATTCGAAATAATTTTCCAATATTATATTTGTTTCTAAATTTACATGGCACTCCTCACTTGTTTGTAGCCCTGCATAAATGCAAAATTGTTTTCAAAGTATATTTTACTTTCAAGTATTATTCATTTTTTCACGAAATCACTACTTTTTTCTTTGTATATATATATATCTAATTTTAGAGATGGTGATAGCAGGGGCAGATCCAGGGGAGTGTGTTTGGGGTGATCGCATCCCCCAGAATAGGGAACTTTTTATACTGTTTATTTGAAAAATAAAACATATCCTAAGTATTTTTCATCTTTGTATTATAAACGTAAATTAAAACCTAAAGTAGATAGGCCTTACTTTCTTAAGAAAGTTATAAATAATTCTAGAGAAGAGCTCTTTCTCATGTTCTATTTTTCCTTTTCTTTTTTTGCAATCCGCTTTTACCTTGATTTGACTTCGAACATCCGCCCCTCCCAAAATAATCATCCTGGATCCGCCCCTTGATGATAGACATTTTAGTAAAATGTGCCCTCAATCGCTGATTAAATTCCTGTCAAGCTTTCGATCGCTGAAATAAATTTCAGTCTACGGCCCTGCAAAACAGTGACGATTTTAGGGAGTGTTCAGTTAGTAATGTCTCCCTGGAGCAACGACACTTCCCCAGAAGTCATATCTCCGATAATTCAGAATGTGATTTGTGCATTATCACTTTTCACAATCAGTGTCTTGAAACGCAATAAAAAGGAACTGTTCTGAAGTATTTACTAGTTCTCCCTATGACCCCATTTCAATATGGCCAACCTTGGACCTAAACACATCTGAAATATCACCTTTTATGTCAGTGATCCCGAAAAGTATCCATTCGACACAAATATAGGATATTTTCGATTCTTTATTCCTGTCACCCTCCCATTGTCAACTCGAAGCCAACCAAGGCTTATTTTGGACTTACGCAGCATCCACCGTGTCACTTTTCATCTTTCCATATAAATTCGACACTAATTTCGTTCGTATTTGACTACTTTTACATGTCACCTTCACCTCTTGGTAGGGATGTTTTCAGTATCTCGCCCCCACAACTATGGAGAAATTTCAACCAACTAAGTATAATTATAAATTATCATCTGAAACACAACAGTACGGGTGATCTGTTTCGCAGAGGAATTCGTTAACTACTGTTTCAATATCAATGTATTGGCTTTTTTTGCTCTGTATGCTGGAGATTGTCAAAGAGCTAAACTTCATTCTGTACTATTGTGCTATGAATATAGTGGTATAATTCACTGAATACTCGCTTAGATGATGCTCTCGTCACAGGAAAAGTGAGATACAGTTATAAAAGAAAAACGAAATAAAATATTTAAGTTTTACGTCCCACGTTATGCCGACTACGCTAATGGAGACAGTGATGGTGAGAAACGAATGAATTCGTTTAATGAAGAAAGTGGGAGGAAACTGGAGAAACCCGAGAAAACTCATGCACACGGTGTTTGTCCTAATAAAGTTAATTCAGCGCGAGCTGGGATCTAACCAACAACTCCATGCACCATAGGTAAAGTTATAAAAGAATAGGCGTCTAAACAAATACGGAACACTACTATCAATGAGAGTTGTATAAGATTAGATTTTTATTTATTTCATTCTAAGTTGAATGATTGAATGAGTTCAATCAATCTTGATCTTCATTACTGTTCGAAATCCGGACCAACCAGTATTCCCTACTAGGGTAAAGATTAATTGATCGCCAACAGAAATCCAAAATCCTCTGTATAACCCCACGTTTTTTTTATTCCATATACACAATTAGGAGTCCAGCGTAACCTACCAGTTAATAAGTTTTCTTATTATTAAAATATTATTATTTTTAACACCTCAAAAATATAGGCTCATAATTGAACCACTGATTGGAAAAAGGGAATAAGTACATAAAAATATTTTTTCCACTTTTAAGCTTTTCTCACCAATTGCAGTGCTACAATACAAGATTCTTCTTCTTGTCTTAGAGTTTGTCAGTTCTTTTGCTACAATTAATCAGTTATACACGTGTTGAAACAAATACAAATACGCCTCGGGTAGGTTTTTTAGCGTTTCTGAAAACTTAGGTCTGATGTACTTATTACCTTTTGCTGGAAATAGTTGCTGCAAATAGTTGCTGCAAGGACGTGATAAATCTTTTCGGTAGACTTCACAGTCTATAGCTCCTTCACAACTTCCTTTTCATCTAAGGCTAAGTAGTTACATTTTAGACATTGAGGAAAAAGTGTGAAATAAATTAAAACCCTTCAAAGTGGAGTTACGAATGTTCAATGGACCCCATTTTGCTGTTGGCCTCGCTCAACGCACTCCCGTCACTGTTCAGGGTGCACGATGGAGTTTCTCCCTTTTAGGAATACTTTCTAAGACAGTACTAGTGTTTTTTACAGCTGTTTCAATTGAGTTGTATTTGCTAGAACTGTCGGTTAAGGAAACAAAAGATCCTATACTCAAACACAAATCATCTCTCTAGAAGCTCTTATGGAAGACGAAACGAATCGTCGTAAAAATGTTACGTTCTTCAAGAGGAAAACAGCAAAACATTGATTGCACAAACGAATAATGGTATCATTTGATTGCAAATTTAAAACTTATAGAAGTTGATGGCTTGTTAGGTAAGGGGTTAGTGAACATGATTTTTGTACTGGTGGTCCAGGGTTCGAATTTCGTCCGTTCTTCTTACGTTTTGTTTCTTTAAGCTACACTGAGTTTGTTCATTCCAATTCTTTAAGCTTGAATTAAATCTAGTACCAGTTAGTGAATTAAAAGTAGCTAACATTATTTTCAAATACGAGACGTTATTACATGATTGTCACTAGCTCACAATATTCAACTTTGATATAAACTCTTGCAGCCTTCATTTAACTGATTTCTTGAAGTGTTTTGTTACAAAACTCATGAATCGTGGCGAACCAAATTGCTTTACCAGATAATGGTGACTGCTTTCAAACCAAATGACAAGTATGAGAATTAAACGTATCATACTTGTAGTTTGGTGTGGGGAAGAAACCAAATAGCGAACGAAAGGTTTAAAAACAACCACGTTATTAATATAAACTATGCCAAAGATTATTGACTTATATGATTAAAAAAAATCGAAAGAAATTTTGAAAGAATGAAAAATACTAACTTAGAATTTTGTAACTGGAGGCAAGGAAATCTAATTTTAAACATACTAAAACATACCACTTAGCGCATATAGAGCGTGGATCTGTGCTCAAGGCGCTAGCTAATAATCTGGAGGTTCTCAAGTCGGAACCATGTGTGAATATTTTATTCAAATTTAGATTTTTTGGTGATCATTAGTCGGCGATGACACACGTTTAATTGTCTTAAGGTATTTGCATATTTGATCTTTCAATATTTGAAAGATCAAATCTTCAATACTACTACTACAACAACTACTACTACTACTACTACTACTACTACTACTACTAATAATAATAATAATAATAATAATAATATTAATAATAATTGTTATTATTATTATTATTATTAATAGTAGTAGTAGTATTAGCAAAGTAATTCAATAACACGTTAATATCTATAATTATTTCTCGTTAACTACTCGAACTTAGGACGTCCTCAAATCTAAGTCGCACCCCGATTTCGCTGGGCTAAATTAAAGAAAAATAGTAATAAGTTATGGTTTTACCATTACTAAAGCACTCTTTGATATTGGTCATTTTCTATGATTTTATGTATCCCTCTCCCCTCTCCATATTGGGGGCACGGTATGACAAAAATTATCCCAGGCCCGAATGTCATGTACGTTGAAAATTTGATCGAAATCTGTTTTCTATGGTTCAAGAGTTGTTCTATTTATTTTTATATATTAATCTCCCCTTCTCTTATCCTCTCCTATGTTCTACCGTCAAAGTAAAAATATTAAAACAAAAGTTTCTAGGCCCGAACGTCGTCTATGTTGAAAATTAGATCGAGATCGGTCAGGTGGTTCAAGAGTTGTTAAGTTTTATTCATTTTTATAGATATCTCCCCTCCCCTCCTCCTTCCCTACGTTCTACCATAAAAGGGATATGATAAAAACCACCCCAGGTCCGAACCTCATCTATGTTGATAATTTGATTAAGATCAGTTTGGTGGTTTAAGCGTGATGAACTCACCAAGACAGCATTTTTATTTTTATTTTTTTACATAGTTCCCCCTTCCCCTTCCCTACATTGTGCCGTCAAGGCAAAAAATGAAAACATCCCAGGTCCGAACCTTATCTATATTGAATGTTTGATTGATTGGGATCAGTCGGATTGCTCAAGAGTTATTAAGTTTCATTCATTTTCATATATTTACCCTCCCCTTCTCTTCCGCAAGTTCTAATATCAAAATGAAATAACAAAAAGCTTCCCAGGTTCAAATTTCATCTATGTTCAAAATGTGATTCAGAACGATCGGGTAGTTCAAGAGTTATTCACCACCGAACATTGTCACTTTTATTTTTTATAGTTATAGCTGTTATGTATTTCCCCCTCCTCTCCATCCTCTACGTTATTCAGTCAAAGTGAAATGGTAAAATCCATCCCTCGCGTTAATCGAGACGGGGACATATAGCCTCATTGCAGACGTCCCCATTAATCCTCCTACTCATACCCTTTAGTGTGTTTAAGTTAGTTTTTTTTCTTCAGTTGCAAATTTCTAAGTTATTTTTCTTTGTTTCAAAATTCTCGCATTTCTTGTATGATAATACAAGTTAATAATCTTTGACTTGTTTTATATTAATGATCTGAGTTGTTCTTAAACCTTTGGTTTCCAATTTTGTTTTGTCTCTACACCAAACTACAGATATGACAAATTTAATTCTCATACTTTACATTTGCTTTCAAAGCGGTCGCCATGAACTGCTTAAAAGCACCTTTTCCGTCACGAAACACCAAGCAGAGGGCGTACGATAACGTCTACAGCAATGACAGGAAACACCGCCTTGTTACGTGACGTCACATGAAGCACGTTCCGTTCAAACACCTAAGCAAAGCTATCATTTTGCTTCTGGTGTGAAAATGGCTCACTACGAAGCTTCTGTTAAAAGCAGCGTTATTGCTTCAATTAAGCATGCGGGCATGAACTATAGCGAGGCAGGCGCGAGATATGGCGTTAACCGTGCTACAGTACGGAGGTGGTGGAGGAGATATGAGGAAACAGGAGATGTACGACGTAAAAGAGGAAGTGGGCGACAAAGAGTTTCCTCTGCCGAAGAAGACCAGAGTGTAATTGCCCAATGCCGTGAGCACCCTTTCATGTCTGCCCGACAGTTACGAGAGGAAACCAATTTCCCAGGCGATGTTACGACTGTCCGTCGTAGACTCAAATCCTTTGGTTTGAGATCATACAGGGCAGCTGTTAAGGAGCGACTAACAGAAGACCACATGGTTGACCGTCTGTCGTTTGCACAGTTAAATATTGCACATGTGTGGGACGAGGTCGTTTTCACAGACGAAAAAATATTTTCCAGTGCAAACTTCGGGACGAAGCGTGTTTACCGCCCCCCTGGATAAAGGTATGCCTCTGGATACGTTTCCCGTTCTGGTCGAATGGGACATGTAACTGTCCACTGTTGGGCATGGATATGCAAGGCTGCAAATTTCGGAGGAATCTACAGGATTCCTGGTCGCCTAAACGCCCACAAGCATGTCGAACATCTGGATGAAACGCTTCCGGAAATAAAAACTCATGTAGATGACGACATATTATATTTGCAACAGGACAATAGCTCGATACATAATTCAAATGTGGTTCAGACTTGGTTGCAGAGGCAACCTGATGTCGAAATAGTTGACTGGGTTCCTCATGGAGCAGATCGGAACCCTATTGAAAATATGTGGGCCTCTGTTGCAAGAACATTGCGGGAAACCTGGTCGAACAATCCTCCACGAACATCTAATGATCTTTGGGAGCGTGTTGAAGATGTGTGGTCGATCTGTTGCACCAACCGCTATATCTCTCGCCTGGTGGATTCAATGCCACGGCGTATGGCAGCTGTAATCGAGTCCCAAGGGGACTATACACACTATTAATAAATGCTCGCCCACAACACCATCAGCCCTTTCGAGTGCTACCTAATTCGACCCACTTATTAACAAAATTTTATGAAATACTTTACGCGACACCAGTGAATGTAAGTCTCTCAGTAAGTTCTGCATTAATAAAGAGGCTAACGTGCGAGACTTGGTGGCCAAGTGGTATTATGCTTGCTATGTAAACCAAAACCGCCTGTAACAGTGGTTCGAATCTAGTGAAGGAGACCCCTACTTTTTATCACCAGGGATATTTGCAATACGCCTTCTGCTATGTCCGCCTTCGTACGGTCTATTATATGACACATAATGTGAACCGCCATAAGATTTTACTTAGTAAACAATTTATAAATATATGAACAAATACCTAGGTATATTAGAGTAACAATGGAATATAGTACTTTCGTTCGACCGAATTCCTTTTACTAACCCTTCATCTATCAAACCATGAATGTGAACATGACTTTTGTAAGTTATAAATTTGTATCCAAGAAACACCATTAAGCGTATGTGCAACTATTCCTTTGCTCTTTTTCTCTTCAAAAGCCTAAAATGTTTAGGACGATTCGTTTCGTTTTCCATTAGAGTTTCGAAAGAGATTATTTGTGTTTGAGTGTACGATCTTTAGTTTCCATTAAGCGACACTTCTAGCAAATACAACTTAATTCATACAGCAGTAAAAAAACTCGTACTGCCTTAGAAAGTATTTCTAAAAGCAGAAGCTGCATCATGCATCCTGAACAGTGACGTAACTAACGGCAGTGCGTTGAGGGAGTCCAGAGTAAAACGGGGCCCATTGAAAATTCGTAATTCCACTATTTTTTCTCGATATCTAAAATGAGACTACTTTAGCCTTACATGAAAAAGAAGCTGTGGAGGGGACTGCGAAGTCTACTGAAAAGATTTATAACGTCCTTGCAGCAACAACTTTAAGTTTTCGAACAGTAATGAAGAACAAGATTGATTTAAAATTTAACTTAGAATGAAATAAATAAAAATCTAATCTTATATAACTCTCATTGATAGTAGTGTTCCGTATTTGTTTAGATGCCTATTCTTTTATAACTTTACCTATGGTGCATGGGGTCCTTGGTTCGATCCCAGCTCGCGCTGAATTAACTTTATTATGGAGAAACACCGTGTGCATGAGTGTCCTCGGGTTTCTCCAGTTTCCTCCCACTTTTTTCATTAAACAATTTCATTTATCTCTCATCATTACTCTCTCCAGTAGCATAGTCGGCATAAACGTGGGACGTAAAAATTAGATATTTCATTTCGTTTTTCTTTTATAACTGTATATCACTTTATCTGTGACGAGAGCAACATCTAAGCGAGTATTCAGTAAATTAAACCACTGAAACCTATATTCATTGCACAATAGTGCAGATGAAGTTTAGCCCTTTGGCAATCTTCAGCATACAGAGCAAAAAAAGCCAATACATTGATATTGAAACAGTAGTTAACGAATTCCTCTGCGAAACAGATCACCCGTACTGTTGTGTTTCAGATGATAATTTATAATTATACTTAGTTGGTTGAAATTTCTCCATAGTTGTGGGGGTGAGATACTGAAAAAATACCTACCAAGAGGTGAAGGTGACATTTAAAAGTAGTCAAACACGAACGAAATTAGTGTCGAATTCATATGCAAAGATGAAAAGTGACACTGTGGATGCTGCGTAAGTCCAAAATAAGCCTTGGTTGGCTTCGAGTTGACAATGGGAGGGTGACAGGAATAAAGAATCGAAAATATCCTATATTTGTGTCGAATGGATAGTTTTCGAAATCACTGACATAAAAGGTGATATTTCAGATGTGTATATGTCCAAGGTTAGCCATATTGAAATGGGGTCATAGGGATAACCTGTAGCCTAAATACTTCAGAACAGTTCCTTTTTGGGGTGTTTCAAGACACTGAGAGTGAAAAGTGATAATGCACAAATCACATTCTGAATTAACGGAGATATGATTTCTGGGGAAGTGTCGTTGATCCAGGGAGACATTACTAACTGATCACTCCCTAAAATCGTCACTGTTTTGCAGGGCCGTAGACAGAAATTTATTTCAGCGATCGAAAGCTTGACAGGAATTTATTTCAGCGATTGAGGTCATATTTTACTAAAATGTTTATCATCCAGGGGCGGTTCCAGGATGATTGTTTGGGAGGGGGGGTCGTTCGAAGTCAAATCAAGGTAAGAGCGGATTGGAAAAAAGAAAAGAAAGAAAAGAAAAAAATAGAACATGAGAAAGAGCTCTTCTGTAGAATTAACTTTCTTAAGAAAGTAAGGAATATCTGCTTTAAGTTCTAATTTACGCTTATAATACAAAGATGAAAAATACTTAGGATATGTTTTATTTTTCAAATAAACAGTATAAAAAGTTCCCTATTCTGGGGGATGCGATCACATCAAACACACTCCCCTGGATCTGCCCCTGCTATCACCATCTCTAAAAATATATATATATATATATATATATATATATATATATATATATATATATATATACAAAGAAAAAAGTAGTGATTTCGTGGGGGCAAAAGTTCTGGATCGCCAAGGCCTGCATCCTGTGTATGTCCCTACTGCTCTGAATTGTCAACAGCTCTTCTTCAAAGGTAAGATAAAATGTAAATAATAAACGTGTGACATAGAATACAATATAAATAGAAAATATGTTATAATTAAGAAATAGAAAATAATTATAAAATAAATTTGAAGGATAATTTAAAAAAAATGAATAACACTTGAAAGTAAAATATACTTTTAAAACAATTTTGCATTTATGCAGGGCTACAAACAAGTGAGAAGTGCCATGTAAATTTAGTAACAAATATAATATTGGAAAACTATTTCGAATTAAACTAGCTGTGAATACATTACCTCAAACTTGAACTTGTGGAATATACAAAATGAGCGTAGCTCAAATAAAATAATCAATAAGAATGGTCTTGATTGGAAGCTCGGACCATCCACGTAAAAGTAACTTACATTAACCATTCACCTTACAGACAATGACGCACAGGGCTTGGCACTACTTTATCAGATGGTTCTTACTTGTTTCTTAATTAAAACAATAGTAACAAATTTTAAAGGTTTAAGAAGTGTCCTGAAGAAGAGGAAGTTCATTTTGCACATTGTAACTAAGTTACAAGAGGTTTACTTCCTAACTGAACGGCGCATCTACCGAGTCAAATTTTGGAATATCCCCTTAAGGTAGCTTTCAACGCAGCTAAGTGAAACGTATGTGAACGAGTAATATAATCCTCCGTAGCAGAATGTATAAAGTCATGGTTCGATAACCACAAGTTCGTGGTTCGAAACCCGTCGCCGAAACTAGATTTTTTTAAAATCTTAATTCCTCAGTTCTGAAGATCTTTCTCTCCTTTCGTAATCATCTGATGCTCTAAAAAGAGTTCTCCACATTAATTCGACAACTGCCTAATGTGATCCTCGCAGTTCGAAAACTTCCCTTCTTATCTTTCACAAAATCAGAATTTTGTCATAATATGAATGCTGTCCGGTCATTTTTCCCCCATTATAATATGTGTATACAAATCATCTCCTTCGGTCTCCATACTTGAATCTCTCCCTCCCTCCCTCTCTCTCTCTCAATGTCACCCAGGACGTCATATGCCTTGAGATCAAACCTTCGACTCTTGAAACCAAATGTAAGCTCTTTAGGAATGTGCTATCGTAACTCTATAGGTTTGTTGTTAAAACCAGTGTCTTTTAGACTTTATTCGGGGGGGGGGGGGGAGGAAGACATTCTCTGGCGACATAAGATTTTCACTTTTTATTATTGTATTACTATACATTTGATCAAAAAATACGTATTTATGAAGCTCAAGAGAGGGGGAATTACACCCTCCTGTCCTACCCAAATGACGCCCCTGAAACATTTGCTTGCACTTACTGAAAAGAAATTCAATGAATCGTTGAATAAAACTCGTTTCTGTCCGTAGATATTTTAGAGCTCTTGGCAATTTCCATAGATTTCTTAGAGAGCATCTTACTACCTTGCACTCTATAAAGAAAGAAGAGAATGAAACTAAAGATATTTATGAAGCTCTGGGAAGATTGTGTGACTTTCCTTTAATTTAGGCTCTTAAAAATATTTCAGAACAAACGAATGGAAAAGACTGTTTTAATGCTATAACATTGTAAACTTGATTCCTTTTTTTCAGTTGAATGGAAAGAGTGTACTACGTCACACACACTGCTTTAGACAATTAGAGGTGGAGAACGGGGAGGAGTTTTAATAAATACTAGAAGCAAGTAATCGATTGATACATGTATTGGGGGAATGCATAAGAAAACTGAGCAAGAGTTTGTTATTCATTTTGACTTATAATTTTTGTAAAAACAAAATATACCGCGGACTGTACATATGATTTGTTTCAAAAGGCTTGTTTTAGACTTTTTGTTAACCCTGCTAAAAATAACTTTAATGGTATACAAATCTACTTGGAGAAGAGTTAATGGATATTAGAATTATCTACAAAGTTTCATACCAGCGATAAGAAAAGAAATTTAAATGCATTAGAAAATGTACTCTTTTAAAATGCTTGTAATATGTTTCAGCATTTATTTCCAGTAATAATTTTAATCATTTTGTCATTTTGTTCTGTGTGTGACCACTGAATTAGAATTTGAATTTCGATCCTTTTCATGTAAAAAATATTTTGTGAAATGAAAAGGAAACTCAGAATAAGCCCTAGATGAGAATTTCTCAAGATTGATCTATAGAGGTGAAGAATATGTTTAATGTTATATTTACAATCAAAAATATAGTATGGCTATTACATATCTTTCATGGATTAATTTCTTAATGATGAAAGTTTCGAATTTAAGGTTATTATTAATTAACATATTAAAACACAATAACACACACAGATTATATATATATATATATATATATATATATATATATATATATATATATATATACACAGAGGGTTGATTAATTCGTGTGTCAATTTTATTTATTCACTGTGGAAAAGTGGTATGGGGTAAAACCGTGCAATTTGGTGTAGCTTTATACGAAGGACATACATTTTGTTTCGCCATAGAAGCGTGTCACTTGTACTAAATATGGAAGATATATAGGTTCAAAGGTCAAATTTCGATTTTTTCCTTATGGGATTGCAATGGTAAATTCTGAAAGAGCCTGAAAAAACCGTAAATCGAAGTGATAACCAAGGAAACTAGGTATGGTATGATTCTACGTCGCAAGCCGACCAAATATGCGTTAATCAAGTGTCAAGGTCAGAGGTGACGGTCAGAGGTCACGGTCAGAGGTCACGGTCAGATCAATATCACAGGTCACCTTGAGAACCCATTTGAATGCACTGAAAACAAGGCAATGTCCGTACCAAATCATTTTAAACATCAAAATGAAGCAGCGAAACAAGCAAGGAACACTCAATAGTACCAGGGAAGCAAGAAAGTCCGTGCGCTTTTATACTATGAAAGAAAACTGTCAATTACCGGGTTTTAACGGTTTATTTATTTGGTAAAATAGCCTCCATTTGCTTCTACAACCTTCTCCCAGCGCTCAACAAGCTTGTAAATGCCAGTTTTATAGAATATTTGTTCCCGAGACTCGAAAAGCTCAGCTACAGAATTTTTGACGTCTTGTTTTGTGTCGAACTGTCTTCTACGCATGAAGTTGTCCATGACCAAGAATAAATGGTAATCCGAATGGGCGACCTCTGGGGAGTAGGGAGGATGAGGTTCTCCAAGTTCTGAGATTATCTCCAGCGTCTGTTTTGCGGTGTAAGGGCGCGCGTGTTCCTGGTAATAGAGCACACTTCTTCTGTTCACTAGTGCTGGCTGCTTCTGGGTCAATTTGGTGGCTACCGTTCTCAGTTGTGATGAGTACACTTCTTTGGTAATTATCGTACCACGTTCGAAGAATTCGTAAGGCGCGATACCTTTTATAGTCCACCAAACACAGAGCAAAACCTTGCGTTGATGGATGTTCGGTTTTGCAGTCAAAGGCTTCGGATCATTCGGTGATAGCCAATGGTATGAACGTTTTTTAATGTCATACATGACCCATTTGTCGTCACAAGTTAATATTCGGTCCAAAATTGTACAGAGTTTGTGTCTCGTCAACAAAGATGAATAGATATTCAGTCTTAGAACTTGGCTGGTAGCGATCAGCTGGTGATGGACCAACTGACCCAGTTTCCAGGTCTTCCCCAACTGATGCAGACTTACCCGAATGGTTTCCCTGCTTACTTCGAATCGGTGAGCAAATTCCTCACATGATTGACTGGAATCATCTTCAATACCGGCCTTCTGGTGGTCCATATCCACTGATGTAGGCCTCCCAGAGCGAACCTTATCTTCCAAGGTCTCGTCACCAGTTGAGAAGGTCTGAAATAATTTTTGTGCTGTACACTCTCTCCGAACGTAACACATATCTTTCTAGCTGCTTCTGCACCATTTGTCCCCCATTTAAACTCGTAAAACAACCAAGCTGTAAGAACTTCATTTGACACTGACATCATCACGAGCGATTTTTATGCACCACACTACAAATGCGTTCTTGTATTCACCGTGGTTGATGCGTCAATGAATAAGCTTTCCCAAACAGTCAAAACTTTCATGCTAAGGCGACAGATGTCGCCGCAGCAGCCAAATGGACGCGGGAGCGGTTAAAAAGCTCACGAACTTTCTTGCTTCCCTGGTAGTATAAGGTCAAATGACACAGGGAAATACAAGGTCAAAAGTCAACCACAAAAATCAAATAGTTGCAGGGAAATCAGCAGTTGTTGTAATAAAAGGACATGTTGAAGGACAAAAGAACGGACATTGCGTTGTTCTCATTGTATTCAAATTGGTTCTCAAAGTGACCTGTGACCTTGATCTGACCGTAACCTCGCACCTTGACACTTGATTGACGCATATTTTGTCGGCTTGAGACGTAGAATCATATCATACAGCTTTTTCTTGGTTATCACTTCGATTTGTGGTTTTTTCAGGCTCTTTCAGAATTTACCATTGCAATCCCATAAGGAGAAAGTCGAAGTGTGACCTCTGACCCTATAGCTCTTCCATATTTAGTACATATCTTGTCAAACATCAAATTACTTCGAAAGGGATAGAAACAATGAGGACCCCACGCACCACAATAAGCGCTCTAATACTGAGCCACTGCGCCCAAACATTAAAGCAAGTCAACATTAGAAGAAATGATGGAATGAAAAATGGGAAAAAGCTTGAGTACTGTGAGAAAACCAACGAATACGATCTTGTTTATCACACAACTCACTTGGACGTGGATCGAAAGAATAAGGACCCCACGCACTAGAGGAAGCGTTTTACAACTGCGCCACCGTGCCGAATGATTAAAGTAACTCAATGATAATACAAGAATTAGTGGAATGAAAAAGGGAAGAAGCGTGAGTACCCTGAGAAAACAAACGGATTCTATTTTGTTCACTACACAACTTACTTAGACGGGGATCGAAACAATAAGGACCCCACGCACCACAGGTAGCGCTGTACCAATGAGCTACCCTGCCCGATGATTAAATCAGGTCAATGATAGTAAAGAATGGGTGGAATGAGAAGTGAGAAGAAGCCTAAGTACCCTGAGAAAACCCACGGATACGATCTTGTTCACTACACAACTGACTTGGACGGGGATCAAAACAATAATTACCCCAAACACTACAGGAAGGGCTATATCAAAAAGCTACCCCGCCCTGTAATTAAGTCAAATCAACCGTAGTAAAAGAATTGAAAAAATGAAATGTTGGAAGATGCATGGATACCATGAGTAAACCCGCATATGCGATCATATAGAACCCAAATTTATTTGGGCGGGAATCGAAAAAGTAAGGACCCCATGCACCAGAGAAGGGGCTCTTCCACTGTGCTACCGCGTCCAATGATTAAAGCTTCAATGATAATAAAGGAAATGGTGGAATGAAAAGTGGGAAGAAGCGGGAGTACCCTTATACATACCACAGATACAATCTTCTCCAAATAACATACTTGGCTGGGGACCGAAACAATAAGGATCCCACGCACGGGAGAAAAAAATAAAAGAATTAGTGGAATGAAAAGTGGGAAGAAGCGGGAGTACCCTGAGAAAACCCACGGATACGATCTCGTCCACCACACAACATATATGGACCGGGATCGAAACAATAAGGACCACACTCACCAGAGGAAGCGCTCTAACACTCAGCAAGCGCGCCCAAAAATTAAAGAAGGTCAACGAGAATAGAAGAATTGATAGAATGGAAAGCGTTAAGAAGCGGGACTACCCTCAGACAAACCTACTGATACGAACTTGTCCAATACAAACTTACTTGGCCGGGTAAAAAAAAGCATAAGGACTCCACGTGCTAGAGGAAGCGCTCTACCGCAGAGACACCGCGCCCAATGATTAAAACATGTCAAGGATAATAAGGAATTGGTTAAATGAGAAGTGGGAAGAAGCGGGAGTACCTTGAGAAAACCCGCGGATACGAACTCGTGCACCAGAAACTTACTTTACCAGGAATGCAAAGAATAAGGACCCAACGCACCAGATTAAGCGCTCTAACACTGAGTCACTGCGCTAATTGATAAAAGCACGTCAACGATAATAGAAGAATTGGTGGAATGAAAAGTGGAAAGAAGCGGGAGTACTGTGAGAAAACTCACGGATATGATCTTATCCACCAGAAGCTTACTTGGACGGAAATTAAAAGAAACCCACGTACCAGAGAAAGCGCACATCCACTGAGCCACAGCGCACAGTGATTAAACCAAATCAATGATAATAGAAGAATTGGTGGAATGAAAAGTGGGAAGGAGCGGGAGTACCCTGGGAAAACACACGGATACTATCTTGTCCACCACACAACTTACTTAGACGGGGATCGATACAATATGGACCCCACGAACGACAGGAAGCGCTCTACCAAGGAGCTACCCCGCACGGTGTTTATAATCAAGGCAATGATAGAATAATTGGTGGAATGAAAAGTGGGAGTACCTGAGAAAACTCATGAATAGTATCGTCTTCACGACACAACTCAGTTGGACGGGGATCAAAACAGTAAGGACCCCATGCACCAGAGGAAGGACTCTACGACTGAGCTACCGCGCCCAATTTTTAAAGCATCAATGATAATAAAGGAATAGGTTGAATGAAAAGTGGTAATAAACTAGAGTTCCCTGAAAAACCCACGGATATTATCTTGTCCAACACAAACTTATTTGGCCGGGAATCGAAACAATAAGGTCCCCACGCACCAGAGGAACCTATGTATAACTAACACACTGTGAACAATAATTAAAGCAAGTCAGTGATGATTAGACTTCGGATCGATAAGCACTAAAAACGGCAAAATATGCATGTAAATATAGGCTAAAATAAAGAAAATTTGTACTCAAAATGATAAATAAGCACCGATCAAAAACAAAAGTTAGCGGGAAATTTTATTATCTTTAGATAAAAATTTTGTATTACTTGAACTACATTTACTTGGTGTGCAATTATGATATTCATGCTACAATAAACAACTATATATTTTTCGGTATTTTCTGGCAAAAGCCTGCATTTGTCAGTCAAAACATTGCTATACATCGAAAATGTTCCTTCCGTGTCACGGGTCGTTAAAGGACAGTATTTCAAAGAAGCAATGCTACTTGCCGATAAATCTTTAATTCGTGAGTCGTTGTTCCCAGGAACACTTTATTTACAATAGACAAGAATTTTAGGCCAGGTTTTATCGCGTGTATTGACTGTGCTTTTCGAAAAAATGATTGTCCTATTGGTCTTGACGGAGTCTGTTTCATTATTGAATCTAACAGCTCAAATGCACTACAATGTCCTAATCATCGGTCTTCTCACCGTTACGATCTTTGAAATTGAACTGAAATGAGTATTGACAAACGCAAGTTCACTTTTAATGTTTCCAGTATCCACCGCTTCTTAAATCCACTTGGTTTCTTCGGGTTCAAACAGCTCAGTATGTGAAATTGAAATACATCTACCTCCCCATATATATATATCCTCATGACATTGTGAAGGCCCTATATTTGTATTTTACATTTAAAGTTGCAACCGGGTGTTTCTGGCTCCCGTATTCGGTAGCCCGATCATCACCCCTCTTCTTCGCGCGCAGAGTCATTCGAAGAACTGAAAACGTACTCTGTACACAAACAGATTATGTTTGTGAACTCGGAAAGCCTGGTACTTCTGCTTGTCAAGGTCAAAAAGTGGGAGAAAAAAGAATGCGTAGAATGTAAAGAGGGTTCAAGAGTGATTGATACTTGTAAGAAACATATTCATCTGTAGTTCGTGCACATTCCGCCTGTAGCGCTACTGTGGCACAACGTATATTGTAACTGTATAACTCTTGAACACCGCTTGTAGATCTATGTGACGACCGAAACTATGTTGTCAGCTCTGACTGCGATAAGGCACTGCTGTGCTGCTGTTGCTTTTCTTTTTTGTCCTTTGTCATTTGTGAGACGCCAAGCATGATGTTTTTGCTTGTTGCACGCGCTGAACGAGTTCCTGCGGAGCGAAGTATTTAAGAAGTTAACTACATATTCTTGTTTTGCGATAAAAATATGATAAGTACTTTGAATTATGATACGGTTTTAAATTGGATAACTGTTGAAAAAGTACGAAAATAAAGCTGTACTTGTAAATGTATATTAGTCGAGGACGTAACTACTGACAGTGTTCCTTCTCCTGTTTAGGCACGTAGCCAGGATTTCGTGAAGGGGATGAGGGTCCGTGACATGAAATACTGTGGTCATCACAAAAGGGGCTCGATCACTCTAAACTATTTTACTGGAATATATATTGGTTCGTTTAGCCAACATGTCGTAACGGTGAGGGGAAGTGACATGAAATTCTGAAGACCCAGTACCTCGATCAATCGAAACTATTTTACTATCAATATATATTGGTTTGTTAGAACAATAAAATGAGGATATGTTGGCAAGTATTTTAATAACAAACTATGAGGACATTTCGAGCAAAATAATAAAAAAAGTATTGAAAAAGATTTTGCAATATTTACGTCCTTCTCCTGTTTATTCAAATATAACAATTATACTTTCGTTTTGACCTCAACTATTATAAAAAGTACATACTGAATACTGTCTAGTAAACTATCTTCTAATATAAATAAAATAAAGTTTGTTTTTGTGTTTGTCTGTCTTTTTGTGTGGGTCAAATTTTGGTCAGGGGTACCTTGGCCCAGGCCCCAAATCAAGACGTAGCGATTTTTTCAAATTTCCAAGCAGTGGGGTTTCAGGGGTCTTTTACCGGAACCGGCTTGAGAACCAGACAAATTGACCGAGCGTTACCAAATTTTAGTCACGGATACCTTGGTCAAGGCTCCAGACCTGAGTAAACGTTTTTGTCGAAATTCGAACCAGGAGGTCTCAGGGGGGCGTTTACCTGGACATGAAAAAGTAGTAGAAAATTACCGATATTTTACTATTTATTTATTTAACAATCACCAGATACAGCTCAGAGGACATTTTGCATTGAATATCCAACAACATTAACAATGGAAAGGATTTGGGAAGGTATCGTACAGGGCCAGTTTAGTAGGTGCCATCCCTGCATTTGCCTGGTAGGACTTAGGGAAACCCTGGAAAACTTCAGTCAGGATGGTAGGCAGCGGGATTCGAAGCCACGACCTCCCGAATGCGATGCCAACGCTCCACCACTTCAGCTATTAGTGTCAAATTCTTATTTTCGCGGTCGCTGAAATCAATGGTGAAACTCAAGTTGCATTAATTTTCAAATTCATGCTATTCGGCTCCGGGCCGGGGGTCACCGGAGGGGGGTGAGATACCAAGGCATATAAAAGTAATTCAAAATGACCGATATTACTGTCAAATCCATAGTTTTCGGTGTCGCTGAAATCTGGTGATACTCCCACTGGCGTTGACTTCCAAATACAGGCGTTGACTTCAAGTCTTAACTTTACGGGATCCCGAGATATAAACATCTTAATATAATAATAATTATAATATCCACTTCTATTCTTTTCCAAACCCTTTTCTTCCCTTCTAGATCACAATCAAAAGCGCTGAAATATGTATCTAATTATTGGGATTACAGAGTAAGATTTATAATAATATTGTACAGTTAGTACTTTGGTCCATCCCGTCCGTTACTCCGCACGAAACTCTTGAACTAAGCTGAATTTGACTTCTGTTTTTTGCAATTGATAGCTAAAGTAATTTTCTCGAAAGCGTTCGCTAGTAGAGGATCATAAACCAGGAGGTTATGGATCAGAAACCAGGAGTGGTAGAAATCAACCATTTTTGCTTTTAACGTTGATCCTGTAAACCAAAAAGGGTAATAGTTAGCAAGAAACGGTTTCCTTCAGTCGATTTAGCATACCAAGAATACCTTTCAACTCCATCCTTAACCCTACAACGGCTAACCTATTTTCCTAACATAAGCAGCCAAGGTGAGTCCAATGGACTTACATTGTTGATATCGTGTTATCAGATCTTATATTGTGTTATTGAGTGTAATTCAGTGTAATACTTTTAAGTGTTTCCGACGGAACATGCAAGTATAACAACCACGTATTTTTATAGTGTTTCCAAGCTGGTCAGTGCTGCCATCTGATGTAAAATTTTAATGGAAATTAAAATTATTTTTCTTGTATTGTTTAAAAGGTAGTGTAATTATATATTTTAGTAGAAACAACTTTTGCTAACTACTAGACTTTCAAGAAACGCTTTTCTCAAAGTACTGTAAGTTATTAGAAACTTTACAAGTAATGCAATTGAAGGGGTGGATTCCGAAAGAGCGTAAGTCATTTTTTGTCAATTTTGAGGTGTTGGTTATATTAAGTTCTATTTCATCATCATCGTATGTTGAACAGGCTTTCATGCTAGAACTACATAAATCAAATTAGTTGTAGACAAACGAAAACTGAGTTATTGTCTAAAATGCCCTTACTCAACAGCATTCTCTGAAGTTATTTTGTGACTCATGCCTACAAACACTTATAAGTTTCTTGCTATAGATGATAATTTTACCGTTATCTTACGAAACGTAGAGAATTAAAATTTTCTTTTACGTTGATTACTTTTCTTTCACGGAAATAGAATGATGGAAACTCACACAAAATATTCTCTCCTGAAAAGCTTACTTTCTTGACTTAGGGTATTTTGGAGTTGAGCTCTTCAATTGTTGGTTTGGAATGTTCTCGTGATTTCCTGGAACTACTGAAGAATATGCTTAGTTTTACTTGTTTGTTGATTTACATTTTTTGCAGTGTCTAAGAACAACCGAACCTTTAGAATACATACTTTTGGTAGGTCCTGCATTTTTGCCTTTGTAATTGTCCTTTTCGCGCATCACATAAGTAAAAAATATTTTCTTCTTTCTTTCTCCAACCTTATGTTGGTAACATGCATTAGCCTATATCAATAGTTTTAAACTCGGTAGCCACAGACTGGATTCATTTGTCAAGACCTACAGCACGTCTTTTGCCAATATGTGGCTGGATGAGACTTTCTGCTATTGAAATAAGAATATCCTTTCTGAAAGTCTTCCGATCAGGATGTAATGTACTCCACACGAATAGGCTGCAACAGCTCATACATCAAGCCTATTCATAAAAAGTAAATTGTTATATATTAGTCTTTCTTTGCCATGAATATCATGGGACAATTGGTTTCTTCCTTCCTTCAGTTTTCTAAGAATTCGGGTGGAACGAACGTCTTTTGTTCTTCACTGTTCCCACTAGTGTAATACCATTGCCAAGCAATGTGTTGGCGAGATCAAAATGTGTGAAATAATTATTTTTTACTCCCAGAAGAAGACTCCGCCAAATGCAAGACCACTTTTTGTCCCAAGTGTTTGGTTGTTATTTTCTTTCCTAAAGTAAGGTGTACCACACAAAAGGATATTGTGTTCTGGAATCTGCTATTCATCATACTTTCATCTCATACTTACCTGGTTTCAACGGCAAATATTGCGTAAATAGACACTACCTACGAATGGAACACGCTGTTCGTCACCATTCAGAATTTCTCCAGGGTCATAGTGGCTTTTCTAGCATTGGTTCATTCCTTCCTAAACTTCACGCATTGACGCCAGTTTATCTATTTCTTCTGTCACTTCTTGTTGTTATGTCATCAAATTGGATAAATGTGCGCAAATACTTGTTCCTGTTTTTACTCATAGCACCGCGAAATATTGGTGGTCCATACTTTTTGTCCCATAGCAGTTCTATATTCAGATCTCTGGCTTTGAGACAACCAGTAGTATACAAAGGTGCAAGTAAATACTTCAGTTCTCTCGACCGGCTTCCACTGATTCTGCATATTGCTTCTTCATAAGTATACCGAACGATAGTCTTCACACAGTCTTGAATAAATAATAACAGAGCGTCTAAGGGATCTTCGATTATTTTATTTGGAAAAAGGGACCTCATTTACTCCCCCTGATGATGTTCTGAGATTTTGTCTTCTGTGGTCAAGGAGGTTCAAAATATCATGTGGTTCCGTCCTTTGCATATAAAATATTTTCATTACTTTGGCACCGATTTCCAAAATCTTCAATCTCAGAATTACTAATTCTATCAGAAACTTCTAATGCTTCACTTTCCCAAATACTTCCGCTATCTTCAAGTTCACTACACATAATGTGTTCGTCTTCATCATCAACAACTGGCGATTTACTTATACAATATTTGAAGAAGCAGACATTTCTGCACTTCCATTTGCACTAACATACGCTAACAGTTCCACAATCTGCACCACAACAAGAATCAACTGATACATATGTGCCATATAATTAATAATTTAAAGACAATTACCTATATTACCACTGGGAACCCAAATATATGAAGCAATTTAGTAATGAGTCCATTGGACTCACCTTTTCCTTTTGTGTTACGAAATTAGAAATATATTTTTAAAACCTACCCTAACGTATAATTTTTCAATTCCAAATTGTATTCACACTTTACATTACCTACCGATAGCATATCTATAAAGAGACATCTATTGAGCAGGAAATAAATTGCAGGTGGATAAAAATTATACGCGATGAGTCCATTGGACTCACGTTGGCCGTTTAAGGGTTAATATTGTATTATAATAGAAAGTGTTAGAAATAAACAAATTTCCGCTTTAAAATTGAATGGGGAAAAACGGTAATATATAGCGAGAAGCAGTTTTGGGAAATCGACCAAAAGATTCCAAGAACACCTTTCATTTCTATCCTTAACACTGATAGAACTAGAAGCGGCAGAAATCAACAATTTTCGGTTTATTTTTTATTACTGTGGACAAAAGCTGTAATAGATAGCGAGAAGCTGTTTTCTACAATCGATGGAGCATCCCAAGAATACATTTTGTCTTTCCATAACACTCTAATAAAGTCAGAAGTGACAGGGTGTCTACTGAAATTCCAAAATGAAATTTCATGACCTTTTCTTTAACAAACCATTAAATTTAGTAACATTCTCAAAAACGAATTTTAGTGCGACTTGGGCCAATTTTCACGCACGTGATAGAAGCGTGCTTTACTTGTGATTTGGTAGCGTCTAAAACCATATGCGCTTTAGGTGGTGAATTTTGACATTTTATAGAACAACATTTACGTGTATGTACTTATATTTGTACAGATAAAATGAATCGTGACCCAATAACAAAATTTCGTGACTTTTTCTTGACTTTCATGACCATTTTCTGATTTCGTGACTTTCTTAATCCTTTTCGTAACCGATAGACACCCTGGTAATCCAGTATGACTTCCAGGTTCAATGTAATATACATAGAACATGACCTATAAGAGACAGCGAGAAGAGTTTAAAAAAATGAGTTAGCGTTCTTAAAATAGGTACCATCTCTTCTTTTACCCTGTAATCAAACGTAATTATTAGAAATCAACCACTTCCGGTTTTAACGTTCATCGTTGTACAGTCTTGTTCAAGAAATCTTGGCCACTCAGCCTGCTGTGAAAGATGATATTCTTGGAACCGCAAAAGGAAATTATAATGCTGTGGCTCTTAATAAACTTCTTAACTGACCAAACAAAATTCACATTTATTTCATTTAATTCTAACTATAGGTAAGACCACAGGCCTTTTCAAAGAGAGATGAGTGGCAAAGTTTTCTTGAACAAGACTGTATTTGACAAACGGCAATAGATAGGCACGGTTTTTGTATTCGATTGAGCGTCCCTAGAATATATTCCATCTCCACTATAATCACTAGTAAATAACACTATGTGGTAGATACCTACTTCAACTTCTGGTTTCAATTTTAATTGAAAAATATTGGGTGGTCCTGTTTACTGTCTTTAAATGATTTTGTTTTTCACTTTAAATGAGAAGTCCTAAAGCCAAATTTCATGTTTGTAACTTTCAGAGATTCTGAGATACCGAGATGCTATTATATGAGTAATAATTCCTATTCTCACCTTTTCCTTCTCCTTTATTACTAAGATATAAAAGAAATCGTGAAACACGTGTTAAATTATTTTAAATTGGAAATCCAAATACCAAATTTTAAGTTCACAGTCCTATACGTTTCGGAGATGAGGGTATCTTATTAAAATAACTCTCACCCCAATTAATCCTCTTTTCGTGAATTTTCACAATTTTTTCTTACTGGTAACCCACGTCACAAATCCTATCTAGGTGTAAATTCAATGTTTCTAGGCAGTCCCTAGAGCAGTGGCTCCTAATCTAGGGGTGCGAGTCTGTGACAGAACTAAATTTAAAATTACAAATATTACGAATGTAGTAACATACATTAAATTAAATATTTAAACACGAAATAACTATTCTGTAAGAATTGTGGTTTCATTGACAAAACTAGTAAAAAATAATATTCCACTGCACTACAATGCCATGCAAGAATCTTGCTGGAAATAAATATAAATTTGTGAGAATATGGCTATTATTATTTACTATTATTATATGCAAGCCCGTTCTTCGTACGGGTCAGCGGCGTAGCGTAAGGGAACGCCGGTATGCCCGGCATCCCCTGTTAATATTTCATTGTATACAAATTGTTTGCTTGTAATTATTATCACAATTATTTCCACTGCAATCTTCTGGATGTCCTCTCTCGCCTTACTTTGACAGGTGGAACCTACGCATGCGCATCACTCAGATGTACATTTTCTCTCTTTACTCTTGTCTAATGCTATGTTCCTTGGGCATCCAGGCCTCCTGCAAGCAACGTGGTTTTCGTCTGCTTTCTACCGAATCCGCATGCCCAACTACTACTCTCTTCATCCCTTGCAACTCTACATTTTGCTTTAGATATGCTCTGGCGTATTCAAGTATTTCCAACTCTATATATCTTGAACTAAGTTATAGTTTCTGTACAGAACGTACGAGCGCTAACATCCAGGAGATAGAACAAAACAAAAGTGGTTAATTCAATGTCTTTTTGAAGCATGCCGGTTATGTAAATAATAGTATAAAAATAGTTATGCTTTAATCGTAATTAAATGCATCGTAATTGTAATCGTAATTAAAGGCAAATTATTAATCTTCATATAAATACATAGTATGTCCAGTGGCGTGGCCAGAAATTCTTTGAGGGAGCTCACACACACCCACCATAAATATAAAGCATTCTGTAGAATCACGGTCACCGATCTGGTAGTCCAAGAAAGCCAGTACTCCTTGCCCCTCGTAAGGATTGCTTGGAACCTTCAGTCACTGGCACGTATCCCGGGGAGATGAGGAGGACATGTCCGCTCCAATCTTGAAGCAGGGGGACTGTCCTCCTCAACTATCCGATTTGAAATTGAGATGATTTGTATCCAACTGCTACAAAGGAAAGCAAGATGAAATTGATGTCCCTTGACTTGTTTTATTTTTAAAAAAAGAATCGTATTTAATTGTCATTAATTATTGTTAGTCTATTTGCAGCTACTTGTTTAATTCCTGTAATGATTCCTATAATGCTATTGTGATCATCATAATTTTGGTCAAATAAGAGTATTGTTGCCCCATACATAGTTGACTTTCTTTCATAGTTTTGGGGAAGTCATTATATATATTATTGCACAACAAGTGTCCTAAAATTTTAATGTGGATCATTGTGGATGCGTACATAGAAACATATCAATTATAAATAAGCATGTATTCAGATTTCAGAATGTGTTCACGGTACTGATACGTATCACAATTTCATCTACATCCCCTGGTAAATAAAATAAAACAGATTCACTTCAGAAATCAGATTCATCTACCGTAATATGAATCTTATCTCCCTTCCCCCCGGAATAAGCCTCAAATCTGCACTCCTCCCAATGTTGAAGACAACTCTGGTCATCTGATCCTCCACAGCTTTGTTTTTCAACTTCATAAAAATTTTGAACATCGCTTTTAAAAAATAGGAACGGTCTTACCCGTTCCCCGAATGTTGAAGACAGATTTGCGCCCTTGCCTTCAGTATCTGGATATCTGACAACGAAATACATACACACAAACAGGCCCCCTGAGTTGGTTTAAGTGCTTTCTATTTGCATCTTCAAATGGTATACGTATACACTCAGGTCCATATTCACAAATGGGCGTCTGAGTTCGGGACTCAAGATGACAAATTTTTAGGGGCGACTTTTTAAAGAACGAGATTGAAGTATGGTATGCGGAGAAAGAAGTTGCCCACGAGAAAGAAATAAAGGGAACTATACTGGAAACAATGTTCATACAACAGCGGGGCCGAGTTTTCTTGTCACATGGTAGTGGTAAGAAGGAGCTGAGACAATTGCTTATTGGCTTCTAACGTAATCGACGCATTTTCTTCTCTATATCCCACTAGGCCACCAATTAGGGGGCCTCCCCCTAAATTTTTAATAACCCTATATTTCCCATCGGTATAGCAATGTATTGCTGATTTTAGTAGTATTGTATCACACAAGTGACTAACTTTGGCATCCCCATTTCGGAATACTACGCTACACTACTCGTACGGGTAGAATAGGTTTATGGGAAATATTTGAAAGTTATATTTGATCACTCTCTCCCCATTACGTAACTTATTTGAACAAAAGTGAAATAAAACCCCTAGCTCGACCATGTTCAAAAATGTGTTTCATACGATGCAGTATTTATTCATTGTAAGAAATCTAAATTCTCTTCTGCTTTTACGATTCTTTTGTTTCGAAGTGAGTTGATAAAATAGAAATATCCCACATGCTAAATATGTTTAAAAATTCATTTCAGACGTTTCAAACACTTTGCCACACTGTAACATCTTTTGGAAGCAGAATTTTCGAAAACGCTGGGGCATGTCTACATGATGACTTCGTTAAGTAAAAGTTATATACCTAGTTTCATCTCCTTGGCTTGGAAGATATTTAATTTTCGCCGTATATATTAACTCCTCCACCCTCTTAGGATACAAATTTTAATGAAACTGACATGATTAAGAAACGGCTTCAGCCAAATGCTAACTATGTTCTAAAATTCTCAATAACTTTTCATGAGATGAGACGGAAGTGGAATTTCCTAGAATGCTGGGTTGCGTGTCTACTTGGTTTTTATATTTAATCTCATCTTCATACATGAGAGATTTGAAAGATACTGTATTTTTAGCAAATATTTTAGACCTTGACCCCTCCCCTTAGGATACGCATTTCAGTGAAAATGATAGGATGAAACCATGTTCTAGAGTAGTTCTAAATATGTTCAGTAATTCTCCTCGAACATTCTATGATGATGAGACAGCAAACGCCGATTTGAATGTCGAGAAATAAATAAATTAATTCCTCCCTCCTTCTGCTTAAAAGGGGAATTTCGAAAACTCTGAAATACGTATTCCATTCTTTTTAGTTCAGAGTTGATTTACGAAATTTCACATTACGAATTTAAGCGAATTTCACATTTCATGACATTTTCTGAATAAATAGTGGTAAATTTTAACATTATAGAAATCGTGTCTTTTCTCCGTCTTTAAGAGGGGAATTTCCGGAAACATACCTTCAATTATTTATAGTTAAGAAATCAAAGCCAAATTTCACACTTCAAACGTAAGCAAATGCAGAAATTTTAATAGGTAGACACTATTCTCCATTCTCATCTTAGGACAGAATTTTCGGAAAACCTAAACATGTATTGGTTCGTTTCTAATTGAGTTTAATTTTGAAATTTCACGTCTCCAATATAAAGAATTCTTATATTTATCAAGAGGGTATTATGATGGCAGTAGAAAATAACAATGGGAAGGTAGTCAGCGAGAGAAATGAGGTCATAGGAAGGTGGAAAGAATACGTTGAAGACTTATATGAGAGTAGGGATAGACCGTGTAGCCTAAATGTTGAAGTAGAAAATGAAGTAGGCGAGGATGATAAAGGATTTAGTATTCTTAGGGATGAGTTTGAAAAGGCTATATCCGAGATTAGAAATGGAAAGGCAACCGGAAAAGATAACATACCAATCGAATTCATTAAAAATATAGGAGACAAGGGAAAGAAAGAATTGTTCGGATTATGCAATGAAATGTATGAAACAGGAGAATGGCCAAAACACATTCCGAAAACGATGATGATACCGATGGCTAAGAAATCGAACCCAAAGAGATGTGAGGATTATAGAACTATTAGTCTCATATCTCATGCAGCTAAAATTCTGCTCCGAATACTGAACAGAAGGTTATATGAAAGAACGAATAAAGAAGTTGAGGAGGATCAGTTCGGGTTCAGAAGAGGCAAGGGCACAAGAGATGCAATTGGATTATTAAGGGCGATCGGTGAAAGATTTATAGAAAAGATTTATAAATTTCAGAAACTGTGAGAAACATGTTCTGTTATTTTTAATGGTTAGTTTATATGCCTAGTTTCATCTTCCTTACCTCAGGTATTACCACGATACGCTATCATATTTACGCCCCTAAGGATATATATTTCTAAAAATCCTTCTTTATCCATCGCTTTCGTCAAAAAGAGTATTCTTGCTAATTATAGCATTATGGCTTGGTCGATAATCAGTAACTCACTTATGCTGTCTTATATACAGTATAGGTTATTATTATTGTTATTATTTTTGTTGCTATTACTGATGATTTGAGAATACAATGCTGCAAATAAAATTGCAGAAACGGTCAAAGACATCGCGAATGATGTAGGCGTGAAGTATGTAGGGTTTAAGAATGTGGGCGCTTGTTAAAAATGTTGGAACAATTGCCCTAGAAGATCCCAAAACTTTAATTTAGAAAACACAGCGTCTTGTATCATTTCCTACTTTATAACACTACAACGAATACTCTATAAGAACATTGTACTTCTGTTAAATTGCCTAGCTGACCAGTACTAAATGATCACCGAAGGCTAACATGAAATGGAGGATTCACACAGCTAGATCTGCTTTTTCTTGAGTTAATTAAACATTAAGTATAATAACGAAGTAGGATTATAGATAAAATGAGACTGTAGAAAAAATGAACCTTTCCTCTAACAGTTAAAAGAATAACAGAACATAGACGCGAAAATAATAATAATAATAATAATAATAATAATAATAATAATAATAATAATAATAATAATAACAGACCACGATAGTTGCTGCGACTAAGTTACTGCGCACGATAGCTCTTGAAAGAAAGCAAATTTTTATTTTATTTTATTTGTTTATTTTTTTGCAAACTACGGGGTAGAGTAATTATTTCGGATGAGTTAGTTAATTGAAGTGATCCATAAAACGAAAGTGGTAAAAATCAACCTTTTCCAAGTTTTAACGTTGGCCACTATAAAACAAAAACGGTTTTCGGCAATCGATTAAGCATTTCGAGAATATTTTTCATCTCCTTTCGTTACCAACCGAAAGTGGTAGAAATAAACCATTTTCGGTTTTACGTTGAACACTATAAAGCAAAATCGATAAATAGTTACGAGCGGCTTTCTGCAATGACAAATCCTTCAGATTGGATCTGACAAGAGTTTACCGAGAAATAAATTACCACACGCAAATCAAGCCCAAAACTTGGTCAAACTCGTCGAGCAAATGTAGAGATCTTAATTAGGTTGAGGGCTGCCCAACACCGATTTGTTTTTCCGATTCAGCCAATAGTTATCAAGAAATGCTGCTGGCTAATTAAGTAGTTATGGAGAAATAAGGTATGAAATGCAACCCGCGTCCACCCTGTTCTTGGCCGAGTTTGACCACAGAATATGCCATTACTTATTCTTTAGGGAATGGTCTAGTAGCTCACAAAATTTAGTGAACATCTGGCTAGTATTTAATTTAAAAATAAACTCTAGTAAAAACCGTAAAGAGGGTTTTATGTAATATGTTCTCAATTAATATGGATACCGGAATTTGTATCGTATTTCTTTCAGTTCTGGTATTAATACAGAGATTACTGTCGAGATGGAATACATGAATTACATAAAATTCCTTCTAGCTCCCCAATCTATAACACTCAATTTATAACCGGAAGTGTTTGATATATGTCACTTATGCTTTTAGTATAAAGGCTAGAGTCGAGATAGAACATATTCTTGGGACACTAAATGATTATAGAAAACCGCTTCTCCTTATATGTTATATTTTCTAATATATTACGATCAACACTAAAACCGGAAGTAGTTGGATTTTGCTACTTCCGGTTTGGAGTTTAAGAGAGATAATAACTTACCTGTTCCCACAACGTTAAATTGATTCCATAAAATTGCTTCTCCTTATATCTTATTGTTTATGATATATGTAAATTAAATTGAAACCGGAAGTTATAGGTGGTTTCTACACTTCCTTTTTACTAGGGTGTTAAGTACGAAGATGAAAGTTACTCCTGGAACACTTTATAGATTGCCGAAAACTGCTTCTTACTATATATTATCGTTTTCCCTCTATAGTGATCAACGTTGAAACAGGAAATGGCTCAATTCTGTTACTTTCAGAATTTACTAGCTTTTTAAATGTGAAGAAGGTTATCCTTGAAAAGTTTAATTGATTGCCAGAAATATCTTCTCGTTATCTATTATCGTTTTTGCTCTATGGTAATGAGTGTTAAAATCGGAAATGGCTCATTTCTACCATTTGCAGTTCTACTAGAATGTTAAGAATAAAAATAGAGATTCCCTTGAAACGTAAAATCGATTGCCCAGAACCGCTTTTCGCTATCCATTATCGTTTTTGTTTTTTATTGATCAACGTTAAAACCTGAAAAAAATCATTTCTATCATTTTGTTTGTCGAATCACCTTTATTAATGAACTCTCTCGAGAAAATCACACTATCTACTTATTGAAAATACTACTACTACTACTACTACTACTACTACTACTAATAATAATAATAATAATAATAATAATAATAATAATAATAATAATAATAATAATAATAATAATAATAGAAAATTTGCATCCTTTCAAATGATATTTTGCGAAGTAACGGACGTATGTATGTACGTACGTACTAACATTACGATATTACAAGTTCCACTACGTGATCCTAATAATAATAAAATCTTAAAGAGGATCATGTTATATTTTGTGTAGTGGTTTGGGAACCAGAAGCTCTAGTATATTTATTTCACTTCCGATTTGAGTAAAGGGATCACTGCCGAGATGGAATATACTCTGGGAGCACTTAATAAATTACCAAAAAAAGCCTTCTCGCTATTCATTCTATAACGCTCAATGTTATAACCGGAAGCGATTGATTTCTACCACTTCAAGTTTTAGTAGAAAGATTACAGTCGAGATAGAACATATTCTTAGGACAGTTAATTGATTACAGGAAACAGCTTATCGCTAATTAGTTTCTAATCTATAGCAATCAACACTAAAACCGGATGTAGTTGAGTTTTGCCACTTCGGGTTCGATTAGAAGTTTAATAGAGATGATACCTGTTCCTACAACGCTAAATTAGTTCCCATAAACAGTTTCTATAACTTAGAGTTTTTGCACTATATAGATTAAATTGAAACCGGAAGTTATAGGTAATTTCTGCCACATCTTTTTCACTAAGGTGTTAATTATGAAGAAGAAGGTTATTCTTGAAACTATTTATCGATTGCCGAAAACTACTTCTTACTATCTATTACCCTTTTCTCTCTATAGTGATCAACGTTAAAACCGGAAATGGTTCATTTGTACCAGTTGATGTTTTACTAGAGTGCTAAGGGTGAAGACGTTGATTAATCTTGAAACGCTTTTTCTATTGTCCATTCTCGATGACTCATTCGTACCTCTTCTGGTTTTATTAGACTATTAAGAATGAAGATGAGAGTTGGCTATGAAACGTGTAATCGTTTGACAAGAACCGTTTTTCCCTATCTATTACCGTTTTTGTTCTATAATGATCAACATTAAAACCGGAAATGACATATTTCTACCACTTCCGGTTGGTGAATCTTCTCTATTAAAGAACTCCCTCGAGATAGTCATTGTATCTTTCTATTGCAAAAACAATTTAAAAATTCGCATCCATCCAAATGTCATCGTACGGAGTAACGGACGGACGTAGGTATAAACATTACGATGTTACAAGTTTCACTGCGTAATCCTAATAGTAAAAACAGTAAGGATTTACGTAATATTATCTCAATTCATTTGGAAATCGGAAGTTGTAGTATCTTTTTTTTTTCACTTCCTAGTTGAGTAAAGTGATTATTGTCGAGATGGAATACACTCTTGGGCACTTAATAAATTTTCCATTCTATTCCCTTTTCGCTATATATTCTACAACACTCAATGCTTAAACTGGAAGTGATTTAATTCTGTCACTTCCGGGTTGAGTAGAAAGATTAAAGTTCTTAATCTCGAATTACAAAATTCTTGGAACACTTAATTGATTACAGAAAACCGCTTCTCGCTATTTATTACGGTTTCTAATCTATTGTGATCAACACTAAAACCGGAAGTAGTTGGGTTTTGCCACTCCCGGTTTATTTAGAAGTTTAAGAGTGGAAACGATACTTATTCCCACAACGCTAAACTGATTTCCCAAAACAGCTTCTCCCTATCTCCCTATGTAGATTAATTTGAAGTCGGAAATTATAGTTAATTTCTACTGCTTCCGATTTTACTAGGATGTTAATGATGAAGATGAAAGTTATCCTTTACACGCTTTATCGATTGCCGAAAATTGCTTCTTGCTATCTTTTACCGTTTTTGCTCTACAGTGATCAACAATAAACCGGAAATGACTCATTTATACCATTTACTATAGTGTTTTACTATAGTGTTAAGAAGGAATATGGGGGTTGTCCTTGAAACGTTTAATCGATTACCGAAAACCGCTTGTCGCTATCTATTACAGGATGTGCTCTACAATGATCAACGTTGAAACCGGAAATGGCTCATTTGCAAAACTTTCTGTTGACTAAATAATCTCCGTTAACGAACTTCCTCGAGATAATTACTCTATTTATCTATTTCAAAAAACAGAATTAAAAAATTCGCATTCGTTCAAAAGTTATCGTGCGGAATGTTATGGTAAGTTCCACTAAGTGATCGTAATAAATACTTCATACCCCCGACCCCACCACACACACACACTAACTTATGTACACACGGAAGTATATCTGGTAGTTTCCATATGCCTATGTCGGTAGCTGGAAACAGAAAGAGAGAGAAAGAGAGAGAGAGAGAGAGAGTCATATTGCACCTTTACACAGAACGCGCAATTACTCAGACATCAATTAAAAAAAGAATAGTTGTTAATGAAACTTTCAAAGATTGGTAGTACTGCTGCAATATACACATGCAATTCTTCCATAATGATTGATTCGTAAGATGATGTATATGGGTTTCTTAATGACAGTATAATAAAATGCCTTCAAATTGACCACAAAATAAAAAGTTAAATTTCTCTCTCAAATTTTATAAAATCGAAGTCGATGGTCATTATGGTAACACTCTACAATAACAATATATGCTACAAATATTAATATACTCCAAGCTTTCCACTGGATGCCAGAAAGCTTCGGATCATATTTGATGTCATAAGCATAAGCAGATGTTAATATATATATATATATATATATATATATATATATATATATATATATATATATATATATATATATATATATATATATACATTTTCACGGCATTGTCAAGGCTCTATATTTGTATTTTACATTTAAAATTGCAACCGGGTGTTTCTGACTTCCGTGTACAGTTGTCCGATCATCACCCTCGTTCTTCGCGCGCAGAGTCATTCGAAGAACTGAAAACGTACTCTGTACACAAACAGTTTATAGTTGTGAACTCGGAAAGCCTGGTACTTCTGCTTGTCAAGTTCAAAAAGTGGGAGAAAAAAGCACGTGTAGAATGTGAAGAGGGTACAATAGTGATTGATACTTGTAAGAAACACATTCATTTGTAGTTCGTGCACATTCCACCCGTAGCGCTACTGTGGTACAACGTATATTGTAACTGTATAACTCTTGTACACCGCTTGTAGGTCTATTGGCGTATGTGACGACCGAAACTATGTTGTCAGCTCTGATTGCGATAAGGCACTGCTGTGCTTCTTTTGCTTTTTCTTTTTTGTCCTTTGTCATTTGTGAGACGCCAAGCATGTTTTTGGTTGATGCACGCGCTGAAACGGGAACCTGCGGAGCAAAATATTTAAGAAGTTAACTACATATTCTTGTTTACGATAGAAATATGATAAGTACTTTGAATTATAATACGGTTTTAGATTGGTTGACTGTTGAAGAAAAATGCGAAAAGAAAGCTGTACTTGTAAATGTATATTAATCGAGGACGTAACTACTGACAGTGTTGCAGGCACGTAGCCAGGATTTCGTGAAGGGGATGAGGGTCCGTGACATGAAATACTGTGGTCATCAGAAAAGGGGCTCGATCACTCTAAACTGTTTTTCTGGGACATATATTGCTTCGCTTAGTCAGAATTTCGTAACGGGGGGGAGGGGCATGAAATTCTGAAGGCCCAGGAGCTCGATCAATCAAAACTACTTTACTATCAACAGATATTGGTTTAATGAACAATAAAATGAGGATAAATTGGCAAGTATTGTAATAACAAACTATGAAGAAATTTTGAGCAAAATAATTATAAAAAAAAGTATTGAAAAAGATTTTGAAATATTTACGTCCTTCTCCTGTTCATTCAAATACAAAAATTTTCCTTTTGTTATGACCTCAATTATTATTAAAAGTACATACTTAATACTGTCTTCTAATATAAATAAAATAAAGAGCTTGTTTGTTTGTGTGTTTGTCTGTCTCTCTGGATGTGTGCGGCCTGCGGGCTCTGGATGTGTGCAGACGAGTGGATCGAGAGTTACCATATTTTGGTCAGGGGTACCTTGGCCCAGACTCCAGATCAATACGAAGCGTTTTTTCGGAGCTGGCTTGGGTCTCAGGGAGGCTTTTACCGGAACAGGCTTGGGAACCAGGTAAATTGACCGCGAGTTACCAAATTTTAGTCACGAATACCTTGGTCCAGGCTCCAGGCCACAGTTAAACGTTTTAGTCGAAATTCGAACCAGGGGGGTATCAGGGGGACGTTTACCGGGACATGTAAAAGTAGTAGAATATGACCGATATTTATTTATTTATTTACTTATTTATTTACTTATTTATTTATTTATTTAACAATCACCAGATACAGCTCAGAGGCTATTTTACATTGAATTAACAATGGAAAGGATTTGGGAAGGTATCGGCCAGGGCCTGTTTAGTAGGTGCTATCGCGGCATTTGCTGGGTAGGACTGAGGGAAATCCTGGAAAACCTCAGTCAGGATGGTAGGCAGCGGGATTCGAAGCCACGACCTCCCGAATGCGAAGCCAACGCTCTACCACTTGAGCTATTAATGTCGAATTCTTATTTTCGCGGTCGCTGAAATCAATGGTGAAACTCCAGTCGCATTAACTTTCAAATTCACGCTATTCGGCTCCGGGTCGGAGGTCACCGAAGGGGGTGAGATACGAAGACATATAAAAGTAATAGAAAATGACGAATATTAGTGTCAAATCCATAGTTTTCGCGATTGCAGAGATCAGTGGTGATACTCCTACAGGCGTTGACTTCCAAATACAGCCCCTGTGCGAAGCATGTGTATATTCAACTAGTTTTACAATATATGCGTTCCTTTCTCTTTTGAACCAAATGTTAAAAGAACTTTCTTTCAACATGATTTCTGTTTTTATTATTCCGTCAACTACTGTTGATTCCAAATGACAGGTTAAAGAAGCAACAGAAAATTCTCCTTGTAATAACATGTTTGACACTGCAAGGATGCGATGACGAAAAGTTATGATTAAAAATGTCCACGCTGTTACACAACGGCACTATGCTTTCGGAAGCTTGAAATCTCCCTGACTAGTAGCAGGAATTCTGAGAATTCCATAACTTTCTTTGGAATTTCAAATTCCCTGAGTCTTCCAGAATACCTCGCTTACCTCGCCACCATATTGCAAGTAATACAAATCTCCTAAAAAAAGAGTAAACAAAAGCTTCATGTAGTTTTCTTTTTAATTTTTAACACTGTTCCTTCTTTTTGTCATTTCATTTTGTTTTATCCTTCCTTAAGTTTTTCATTTCTGGTCTCGAAGGGGAGGGGGTTTCCGGACCCACCCGGACCCTCCTTGGCTAAGTGCCTGAGTGCTGATTACAGACTTTTCTCGTGGAAGAATTTCATTACACAAGAGGCGAAAAGCAGTACTGCAAAAATACGTGTAATTCATATTGAGCACGATAGGAGACAATGTTCATTTCAGATTTTCCAGTGCGGTGGGATTGAATAAACGATGAGTGAATATAGTACTGTGAAAATTCTGGTAACTCAAATTGAGCACGCTCAGGAAATGCCCTATAAGGAATTTCGAAGCTCTAGGCCCAAGAGCCACCTCTATAATCATCACTGACTGACATTTCAATAATGTGTTTTATGGTCTTATGTCCGTGTTCCGATCTTTCCCTCCCCCTCCAACTGTACACTTGATACTTTTCCTATTCCAAATTTTTCTGCTAGTTTTCTGCAGAAATCTTGAGTTTTGTACTCTCATCGGTTTCGAGTTAATTAATTAAGTTTAGGATTCCCTTTCTGCATCGAGGTTATATGAGACGTAGACTCAAAGATTATAATGACATTCAAACACAGTAATAATCCAAATTTTGTAAGAGACTCCCAATCGGAATCGAACGTGTGACTACATGCACGAAAGGAGCGCGTGCTAACTACTAGAACAACGGAAATTGCGTCACCATTTTCGAGTCTCTTCAAAATTAAGTTGTATTTACATTTTACAAGTTGTGTGTACTTGCAATATAGAAACAAACATAAATTGAAATTATAAGAAAATCTTAACGAAATCTTTATAAACGTTTAAGAATATGTTGAAAAGGCCAGAAATATCTCACTCTCTCTCTATCCCATGTTGTGGTGCTATTTAAAAAGTATACTCTAAAAATAATAGTAATAAGAAAACTCTACAGTCGCACCTACATTATTGTATGGCCAATAGTCTAGTTTTTCTTCATGCATAAGTTTACATTAATTAAATTCAAAAGTTGCATTCTAACTTCTTTTTAAATTGTATCAAAACTACCACTATTCGTCTTAGCACTAATGAAAACTATGGATTCTCCTTTAATATCCATCATCTTCGATTACTTTTAAAATGTCACTCTTCCCGATTCTTCATAGATGAACTTGAACAGCATGGAAACAGTCATTATCCATATCAGCGACTGACCCGAAAACTATGGATTGAACACGAATAACGATCATTACAATTATTTTTAAAATGTCAGCTCTCCCATCCCCACTTCTTGGGATGCTAGGGGTTCCTTACCCTCCCGAGTATTTCTTTTTAGATTGTAAGACATATATGTATCAAGTTTAGTTGGAATTAAACCAAGTGTTACATAATTATGTGGGAAAAATGTTTTAAAATTAATGGAGGTTACCCTTGAATGGGAAGTGGCAGAAATCAACGACTTCCGGTTTAAGATTGATCACTGTAGAGTTAAAGACGTTAGTAGAAAGCTAGAAGCTGTTTCTGAAATTCGACTAAGCGTCCTAAGAATGCATATTATCTCTATTCTTAACCTACAACTAAAACATGAAGTGGTGGCGATTAATTATATCCTGTTTTTAACGTTGATTGCTATGAAAGAAAAACTGTAATAGATAACAAAACGCTGTTTTCCATAATCGATTAACCGTCCGTTCTCAACTCCATCCTTAACCCTATACTAAAACTGGAAGTGGTATACATTAGCCCTTTTCGGTTTTAACGTTGATCACTGCAGAGCAGAAACCGTAACCCGGTTTTCTACAATCGACTAAGAATACACTTCATCTTCATCCTTTACCCACTACTAAAACTGTAACTGGTAGATATCAACCTCTATACGGAAGTAGATAGCAAGACGCAGTTTTCTGCAATCAATTAAGCATCGCAAGAATGTAATTCTGTTACCAATCCAATCGCTCTACTAACACCGGAAGTGATATAAATCTACTATCACTTCCTATTTCATTATTAATAAAGAAAATATTGTGTGAGCCTCCTTACTGTCTTCACCAGAATTTATTCAATACAAGCCTTCGTCTCGCTGAACGCTTTGCCCTCAGACCCGCGAATTTGTTTGTTTTAACGCTTTGCATCTCAAACCTGCAATCGTCAGTGTTTGCTCGTTTTGCAGCCTCGCACCTCACATACCTGCAACTACACTGAATTTCAGTGAAATACCTGGGGGTTTTGCTCCCAGACCACCGTGTTTGTTCCGACTATGGCCTTGCACTTTATATATTTGGAAGCATACCAATTTCAGTTCAAATACCACGTTTCATGTCTTCCACTTTACGGGGTACCGAGATATAAACATCTTAACATAATAATAATTGTAGTATACACCTTTATTATCTTCCAAAGCATGAAGCATGTTTTTTCCCTTCTAGATCACAATCAAAAATGCTGAAATATGTATCTAATTATTGGGATTACAGAGTAAGATTTATAATAATATTGTACAGTTAGAACTCTGGTCATAGGCGTGCCCACCTAAAATTTTCTGGAGGGGACAGTACCCTTCACTCAACATTGTGGGCCAAATTTAAAGAAAGGCGGATGTCATTGCACCGCCCTTAATTTTCAAAATGTCACATAACATGAATTAAACTGTCCAAATTTAGGACAGATAAATCCTATCAATGGTGATAACAAGTTCTATTCCAGCGACACAAACAATCCTATTTATGGTACTGTTGACAATATTTATTATAATTAATGGGATTTCCAGGGCGATGATATTAATTTGTAGGTTTCATTGCAATACAATGAACTTATGATCAGTGACTAAGCATATTATTCAAGTTCATGTTTTCATTTATGATTTGTATTGTTTCTCATTTTGACACTGAAATTGGGTCTTTAATTGTCCTGTTAAAACTCTCCAACCTCTGATAATATTTCTAGCCATATGAGCCCAAGAAACGTAAACCCTTCTTCAAAAAGCCGCAAAACCTCAGCTGCAGATCCTTAAGATGTGTTGACAATTCCATCAGTCTTCATCTTTTGCAACGTAGAGAGAATTTCTTCATAATGTTAAACAACTCCCGTTATTAGACTAAGTCTACAAATTCACCTAGTGAGACATAAGGATTTAATGTTTACAATGTTTAAGACGAGACCACAAGCATGAGCCTCGATTAGAGCAGAAAATCGTGACCTCACTAAAAGTTACTGCGAAAACAGTACTTATAGTTCTTGCACCCACTGCAAAGAGTTTCTCACTCCCTCTGATGCACTACAGACACCCTTAATCACAAGATAAGTACTATGAGCTCCACAATGTACGTACAAAGCAAGAAGTTGCTGTTTACATATAATAGATGGGATACTAATTCCAGAGCCGCCATTCGTATTTCCAGAGCCATCATAAACTTGTCCAATGAGTTGAGCAATTGAAAGCTGGAGTCTCACCATCTCATCCAGAATAACTGAAGCTATAAACTCACCAGTAGTTTTTTGATATACTGTAGAACACAAGAAAACTTTCATGAGAACAGAGATCTTCATCAACTTACCTGGCACAAATACTTAATTGTTCTTCGCCATTCACATCACGGGGCAATCAGACACGATAGAGAACAGAGGAGGGTTTTGAGATTTGATTTTGTTACAAATATGAAAAGCAATTTCTTGGCTTATAGTTTCGAGATTTCGTTCTGGCTTTTAACATCCATGAAATTACATCACTTCATGTTTCCCTTTATCTGGCTCTTCAATTGTGGAAAATCTTCAGAGCAAAGGCTCATCAACTGAAATAAATTCCTGAACAGGGAGTCATGTTCTCTAAATGCGAGTCCTTGTCTTGCAAGATAACGTATACTTGAAATTACATTCTTTCCCCATGAATTTCCTGGCTTTCAGTTGTTCATCTAAAATTTGTCTGTTTAATTGGTCTTCTATTGGATTTTTTTTCTCTGCGTGTAGCTCAGTACAGCCAGTTTATAGCATTCTGAAGCTTCGTGTATACTTAATTTCTCTTTAGCCTTCTTCCAGTTGCAAAATCCTACAGTAGACAAATCGTTTTCCATGGTTTTAGTAAGAACTTTTTTTAAAAAAAATTCAAGGTGTCCATACAGTAAAAACAGAAAATGACGATAATTTTGTTTGGATAGACGTGCAGCCACGGAAGGAACCAAGTTGGCACAAATTTCAATGTTCGACCTTTCAGGGACTGTTGTGGAAAATTTGTAGGTTACACTAAAGTCTAATTGGGCTTTGAAAGTTTCGAAGGGTGGGGAAAATCTGAACCAATTGCTAGACGTGGAGATTGAGAGGATTTTTTCTATAGACACTAATGGCGATGGTGACCAATACAAGATTTGAATCTCCATTGTCAGTTTCAGGTTGTTATCCATCAGCTGAACTATCATTTGAATTATTTTTTCTCTTCTTTTTTTCAACAATGGCACTGCTTTGGCCCACGTGCTGTCTTCTTTGCTTTTTCTTATGACAAATTGATCCATTTCTAACAATAAAACAACACTAAAGAGAAACAAGAAATGAAAAACTTCATATCAACATTATATTCACAGTAACACATAAAAACAGCTGTCTTAATAACGTTATTGTTGGAGAAAACAGGCTGAAAAACAGTGGCACACTTGCGCATAGCCCAGTTGACCAAGTTCAACAATACATTAGAAAGAACACGCAAAGACACCTACGTTACCCGCACACGAGGAAAAAGATCTTTTAAGGCAGGTTTTGAGTTATATTTCCGAAGCTAAACAGTGTTGTAAGTCTTCCATCGATTGTCGAGGTTGGCACAATAATGATGGTATTTTTACACGAAGCCGATACAGCAAGAGTGGGTATATTAAATAAAAAAAGATCATTGCACATTTTCTCTTATCTCTTTGTAATGCTATTAGTGTAGAAGGAAAGGAATCTTTTTAGATGCTTAGAAAGCAACATTTTTTTTCTTCTTGCCGCTACCGCTTTCTTGGAAACTGAAGATAAAATCTCAAGGCAGAAATATTTGAAACTGAGCATGAAACTTTTAATAAGTACTAAGTCAAATTCGAAATATTTTTGCCTTGGAACCAAGTTGTAAATCTTTCACAAAGCTGTAGCTGTTCAAAATGAAAACACACACTAAGAATTGCGTACTTTCAATTAGAACCTATTTTCATAAAGATTTTTATAAATATTTTCATATAGCTCACACACATAATTAATTATATTGTCAGTGATAGGCTATATAGCGTTCATTGGGCCAAACACTATAATCAATAAAGATTCATCTTACACTGGAGAAATAGTTGTGCTTCCTTTTTCATTATCATTTGACCATAAAACAAATGCGGAGAGATATACTAACCTCGTATACAAATGTGCGGTGTTGGGATGTATAACTCGTTGAGATATGATGCTTTACTTTTTAAATTTTCAAAACTTCCGCGTACTCCTGAAAAAAGTAATAAAGAAATAACGTCCATTTTTAAAAATATTCAATTATAACTCAACAATCTTCACAAAATTTGCAATCGATCAGTGAAAACGGCATCTTTCCAGAGCTTGTAGTTTCCGATATATGATTGTTAAAGGAATTTGCCACATACATATAAACCTTTCTTGACCACAACCATATAAAAGTAGCATTTTAATATATAGATATTTCTTTTTTTGCAATTGAATGTGTACACGCTTTGTGGTAGTTTCCGACGTAGCTAATACAGTGTCGCTACTTTCTATACTTCATTTATATTCCCTGGTAATTGTTACAGAGTTTTCTTCAATGAAACTGTAATTCCTTTCAATTCCAGGAATTATTCATTGACAATCGACGTTCCCATTCCAGTATTTCATCATTTCTGCGAGATGTTTGGGGAAGAATTCCTGCTATACAATTTTCTGGACAGGACAATCCCCTCCTAGAAAATTTCTGGGGGGGACGCGTCCCCCTCATCCACCCCGGCTGGTACGCCCGTGCTTCGGTCCATCCCGTCCGTTACTCCGCACGAAACTCTTGAACGAAACTGAATTTGATTTCTGTTTTTTGCAATTGATAGCTAGAGTAATATTTCGAAAGAGTTCGTTAGTAGAGGATCATAAACCAGGAAATTGTGGATCAGAAACTAAAAGTGGTAGAAATCAACCATTTTTGCTTTTAACGTTGATCTTGTAAACCAAAAAGGGTAATAGTTAGCAAGAAACCGTTTCCGGCAGTCAATTTAGCATCCCATGAATACCTTTCAACTCCATCCTTAATACCGCATTGAAATAGAAAGTGGCAGAAATAATTATAGTTCCCGCTTTAACATTGAACGGGGAAAATGGTAATATACAGGGAGAAACAGTTTTGGGAAATCGACTAAACAATTCCAAGAACACTTTTCATTTCTATCCTTAACACTTTGATAAAACTATAAGCGGTAGAAATCAATAACAAGAATCGGTTTACTCTTCATTACTGTGGAGCAAAAGCTGTAACAGAGAGCGAAAAACTGTTTTCGACAATCGACTGAGCATCTCAAGAATACATTTTGTCTATCCATAACACTCTAATAAAATCAGAAATGACAGGGTGTATACTAAAATTCCAAAATAAAATTTCATGACCTTTTCTTTAACAAACCATTAAATTAAGTAACATTCTCAAAAACGAATTTGAGTGCGACTTGGGAAAATTTTCATGCACATGATAGAAGCGTGCTTTACTTTGATTTGGTAGCGTCTAAAACCATAGAGGTTTTTGGTGGTGAATTTTGACATTTTATAGAGCAACATTTTCCAGTATGAACTTATTTTTGTACAGATAAAATAAATCGTGACCCCAAAAAAAATTTCGTGAGTTTTTCTTGACTTTCATGACTGTTTTCTGATTTCGTGACTTTTTAAAATCCCTTTTGTGACCGATAGACACCCTGGTAATCGTATGACTTCCAGTTTCAATGTAATATACATAGAACATGACCTATAAGAGACAGCGAGAAGAGTTATTTTTATTTATTAAAAAAAGGGAGTTAGCGTTCTTAAAATATGTACCATCTCTTCTTTTACCCTGTAATCAAACGTAATTATTAGAAATCAACCACTTCCGGTTTTAACGTTCATCGTTGTACAGTCTTGTTCAAGAAATCTTGACCACTCACCCTGCTATGAAAGATGATATTCTTGGAACCGCAAAAGGAAATTATAATGCTGTGGCTCTAAATAAAGTTCTTAATCGACCAAACAAAATTCACATTTATTTGATTTAATTCTAACTGTAGGTAAGACTACAGGCTTTTTCAAAGAGAGGTGAGTGGCAAAGTTTTCTTCAACAAGACTGTATATGACAAACGGCAATAGATAGCCACGGTGTTTGTATTCAATTAAGCGTCCCTAGAATATATTCCATCTCCATTCTAAACACTAGTCTATAACACTAAGTGGTAGATATCTACTACAACTTCTGGTTTCAATTTTAATTGAAAAATATTGGGTGGTCCTGTTTACTGTCTTCAAGAGATTTTGTTTAAATGATAAGTTCTAAAGTTAAATTTCATGTTTGTAACTTTCAAAGATTCTGAGATACCGATATGCTATTATATGAGTAATAATTCCTATTCTCACCTTTTTCTTCCCCTTTATTACTAACTAGGGATGATTCCGTTCCGGGACCAAGTACCTGAGGAAAACCTATATATCGTGTGAAAGCTCTTGCCATGAGAAGTACGAAACCGTTTTCAAATCACGGGCAAAACCGCAACTTGACCCTATAATGGGCCACGTTTTTTTTGTTTCTGACCCTATGTATGGCATATTAAACAGAACTAAAAACGAATGTTAATAATAATAATAATAATAATAATAATAATAATAATAATAATAATAATAATAATAATAATAATAATATACCACAATAGCTGGTGCGACTAAGTTACTGCGCACGATAACTCTTGAAAGAAAGGATTTTTTTTTCAAACTATGGGTAGAGTAATTATTTCGGAGGAGCTAGTTAATTGAAGTGATCCATAACCGAAAGTGGTAGAAATCAACCATCTCCAAGTTTTAACGTTAACCACTATAAAACAAAAACGGTTTTCTGCAATCGATTAAGCATTCCAAGAATACCTTTCATCTCTTTCGTTACCAACCGAAAGTGGTAGAAATAAACCATTTCCGGTTTTACCTTGAACACTATAAAGCAAAACTGATAAATAGGGACGAGCGGCTTACTGTAATGGCAAATCTTTTAGATTGCGTCTATCAAGAGATTACCGAGAAATGAATTACCACACGTAAATCAAGCCCAAAACTTGGCCAAGCTCGGCCAGTAAATGTAGAGATTTTAATTAGGTTGAGGGCTCCCCACCACCATTTTTTTTTTCGATTCGACCAATAGTTATAAAGAAAATGCTGCTGGAGAAATGAGGTATGAAATGCAACCCGTGTCCAGCCTGTTGTTGACCGAGTTTGACCACAGAATATAGTAGTACTTATTCCTTAGGGAATGGGCTAGGAATTCACAATATTTAGTAAACATCCAGCTAGTATTAAATTTAAAAATAAACTCTAGTAAAAACCGTAAAGAGGATGACGTAATATGTTCTCAATTAATACGGATACCGAAATTTGTATCATATTTCTTTCTTTTCTGCTCTTACTGTCGAGATGGAATACACTCTTAGGGTACTTAATGAATTACATAAAATCCCTTCTAGCTCTCCAATCTATAACACTCAATTTATAGAAATAATAGAAAACCGCTTCTCCTTATCTGTTATATTTTCTAATCTATTGCGATCAACACTAAAACCGGAAGTAGTTTTGTTTTACTACTTCCGGTTTGGAGTTTAAGAGAGATAACAACTTTCCAGTTCCCACAACGTTAAATTGATTCCATACAACTGTTTCTCCCTATACCCAGACAACACGTACGTGTACGACACATGTGCACTATCCATGCATAAGCCGTACATGTGCACATGTGCATTTGTGTGGATGATGAACACATACATAACCCATGCACAAGCCGTACACGTGAATTTGCATGGATGAAGCACACATTGATAGCCCGTGTATGTGCACATGTGCATCTACGTGGGTTATGCACACGTACATAACCAGTGATTAATTCGTGCCTGTGCACATGTGCATTTGCATGAATAAAGTACATTTACATAACCCGTGCTTAAGCCGTTACATGCGCATGTGCATTTGCATGGATGAAGCACACATACAGAACCCGTGTTTAAGCCGTTATGTGCACATGTGCATTTGCATGGATGAAGCACACATTTATATAACACGTGCTGTAGCCGTTATATACATGTGCATTTTTGTGGATGCAGCGCGCGTACGTAACCCGTGCTTAAGCCGTTATGTACACATGTGCATTTGCGTGGATGCAGCGCACGTACAGAACCCGTACTTAAGCCGTTATGTACACATGTGCATTTGCATGGATGAAGCACACATTTATATAAACCGTGCTTAAGTCGTTATGTACACATGTGCATTTGCATGGATGCAGCGCATGTACGTAACCCGTGCTTAAGCCGTTATGTGCACATATGCATTTGCAAGGATGAAGCACACATTTGTACAACCCGTTCTTAAGCCGTTATGCACACATGTGCATTTGCGTGGATGCAACGCAAATACGTAATCCATGCTTGGGCCGTGTATGTGCACATGTGCATTTGCATGGATGAAGCACACTTAAATTACCGGAACTTAAGCCGTTGTGTGTACATTGGCATTTGCACGGCTACTGCACGTGTGTATGAGACGTCCATAATACCGTGCAAGTATATACTTTTACTTTCATTCTTTTACTCTCATTCTAACCAACAATATAAAGTAACTTCCATTTTTGGTAGGTGTCGTTTTTCCTCCAGGCGGTGTTATAGAGGCTTTTCGACGAATAACAGCTGAATGATTGTAAAAACTCCATAACGTCAACTGAACTGAGATACGAGATCAACAGGTGGCAGCATTGTACTGATGATGTAACTACTGTCAGACAGTTCCTAGCTTTTCAAAATTATTTTCGTGACCGATTACAGCAGAATATGTTGCGTTATTTGTTACTTGACAAGCATGTCAAAGATACTACCTAAAGTTTTGCTCCTTACAAACAATGAACTCCGAAACTAAAGTTCTCACTGACAATTATTAGTTGCTTGTGATATACTTTGAGGTGATGTCTTTGCTGTTCATATACTTAACCAAGAAGCCTAGCCTCTCTTGTGTTTCTTACTGTGTCAGCGAGAACCAATTATTGCAACACGTACTTGCGAGCATAACACAATTAGGACACTTAGGGGATTGACTAAAGTTTTCACTTCAGGAGGGCAAGCTTGCTTTTTGAACATCATTCAATCATCTTCCTTTTCGCTTCCATCTTCATTTGGGCTTCGGCCCTAGGCTCGTTACTCATCATGACTGACCTTGGCAACGCTTCCGGACCACTGTATCTCGATCAACAACTTCCTCTTAATATTGGACCAAATGGACGCCAGAAAACTCTACCGCGGATTGTTACCGGCACTTCACGATCAGGACTCAACACCTCTGGTTCGCTTAGTTACGCTGATTGCATTAGTAAAGGCCATCGCATTCGATCTTGGTCTCTCTCGGATGGAGAACAATCTCTGGATCCCAAGAAACAACGCATTAATCCTATAATCGATCAGGGTAGTAGCAGCTCCAACATGGATTGGACATCAACTTCAGTCGATACTTCTAACACACGCAACCAACCAGAACCCGTATATAATTTTCTGTTAACAGATTATGACCAGAAGTATGATACTGTTCGCGCAGTTTTTCAGCAGCTTGTTAAATATGTACCTCGTCCTGAGATACGTAAAATAGTCAAAACTCGCAGAGGCATAATCATAAAGTCTAACAATTCAAACTTTGTATCGCATGTGCGTAACAAGGCCACTTTTGAAATATTTGGGCCAAAGGCTAAACTAACAGCACTAACTCCTACCACACGCAAAACTCCTCCTCCTCCTAGACGATCGCCAATGCTCTCAGTAGATATACGCGGAGTAGAACCGGACCTCACCGATGAGGAAATTTGTGAGGAATTACATCAGGAAGGATTCCCTGTAAAACGATATATCAGGGTAAGGAACAACAATGGTGCAACTTATCTTGTGAGTATACTCACAGATCAGCCACAATTAATAGACCAATAGCTATCCACGGGAGCTTACATTTATCGACGACGTTATAAGGTCGAACCCTCTCGCACACCTCCTCCTCTCCCATTACGATGCGAGAGATGCCAACTCTATAATGCACATCCCACATCCGAATGTACAAATGATATTAAATGTGGATATTGTTCATTACAACATTTTACCAAGGATTGTCCCAATCAAAAGGCACCGGCTCAATGCAGTACATGTCCTGAGAGGCATCCAACTTATAGCTACAGATGTAAGGCTAAGCCACAACCTGAGCCATCCAAACCAGAACATGTAGCACCCATAAGGTCTGCTGACCGTCCAACTCCACCTGCTAATTCTTTACTTCATCCGGTTACTGTCGAAGATCTGCTCCGCTTTCTCACAATTATTTTACAGAATATCCATCCGTTTCTTCGCACCCGCATTCTGAACCAAATCATTCACGCAGCTAAAATCTTGTTTAACCTCCAGCTACATGCCACCTATTCTGGACCAACAGTCCATTTTCAAATTCAACTTCTTGAAGACTACGTGTAATATGGCAGCTCCTATTTGCTACTATTTCTGTATTTTCGTGATGACTTACAACTTATTATTTATGAACATTCGTTCTCTGTTGACACATCAAGTGCTGTTTACGCAGTTATTACAGGAAGAACATATATCAGTTTTTGCGCTCAATGGCACTTACCTGGCTCCTTACCTACAGTGTTACATACCAAAATTCAATATACTACGCCATGATGCTCCGTCCGGACCACGACTATATGGGGGTACAGCTCTCGGCATTAGTAGTCGTATACCATATCGCACTGTTACAATACCCCAGGATTTCAATCTGCCTGAATACAATATAGCAACTATCTACTTTCGCGGTCGCACAATCACATTTGCAACAATCTATGTTCGCCCCGGAAAGATTATCAATTACGATTTCTTTCGTTTCATTGATGCACAATCTAGGCATTATATTATCATGGCTGACTTAAATTTCCATAGTCGAACACAACGTGACAAGCAGCTCTTCCTTGATTTTATACGTACATCCTCTACTGGGGAATTTCACAATTTGCCACAGCCTACGAGACCAGCTAGTAACACGACTCCTGACGTAGTAATAACTTCGTCTTCTTTATCTGCTCTTATCAACATTACTGTACTGGACTCAATCGGTAGTGATCATGTTCCTATTAAGCTGGAACTACAATGTACAGCAAAGCCAACAAATCCCTTACCAGCTAGAAAGATTTATCTCTATCATAAGGCTAATTGGGATCAATATCGATCTACCATCGATGATGCCATTACCGCACTCACTGTACCTACCTCGCAACATAGTCTTGATCACGTCATCACGGAACTTACTGACGCAGTTAAAGGTGCAACAGATCATTCCCTTCCATCTACTCATGTCCATCCGAATAAACCTACCTTGCCGCCAAGGTATCTTACATTAATTTCTGCTTCACGTCTAGCTTATCGAGAATATCGAACAAGCTGCAACTTGGAGGCACTTCGTTTACACCGTCAATATATCCGAATAACACACAACTATATTATAGCCTACAAGAAAAGACAGTGGATTCACACGTGTAACACCCTTAGCAAGGAAACTCATCCCAGCAGATATTGGCGTAAATTCCATCAACTCACTGGCAAAACGTCTCGCACGCCCTATCCTCTTATTCACAACAATCAAGCTCCTAATACTAACATCGACAAGGCGAATCTTTTTGCTGCATTTTTTCAAGATATCTTCACTCCGCTTCCTGGATGGCACACACCGCAACGACTTCAATCTTCGATCAACCGTCACGCTGATCCTACATCTGCTCATTTACAACCATCTGACCAGCATGTTCTGAAACCTAATAATCCACTAACTCAGGCTATAAACCCAGATGACATTAGAACTATTTTAGCAACTAAACGCAATACGGCGCCTGGATTCGACTCTATTACATATACTCTCATCAAACATGCATCTCCTTCTTTCATTCTGATTCTCAGTCATATTTACATGTTCATCCTTCGAACTGGCTTCTTTCCGCTCGATTGGAAATACTCCAAAGTTCTTTTATTTCCTAAGCCAAAGAAACCACCATCTGATGTCCAGTCGTATCGCCCAATCCATTTAACAAGCTGTCTTTACAAAGTATTCGAACGTATACTCGTTCGACGGCTTCACGAACACCTCCTTACATACAATCTTCTGCCAATCCATCAAGCTGGTTTCCGACCGCTTTTCAGCACACTAGATCAATTATTGCGACTTACCACTGCCATTTATAACCAATACAATACGGGATTTCCTTCTTGTTTAGTTACATTTGATTTGGAAAAGGCATTTGATAAAGTCTGGCATCCTGGCTTGATATACAAATTTCATAATTATCTGCTACCCTTATCTTATATACGCTTAGTCAATGCCTTCTTAACCGGACGTATTGCATACATCTCTATCAACAACACTCTATCACACCCAATTTTCTTACACTCTGGCGTACCCCAAGGTTCTTTTTTGTCTCTATTGCTGTACTTTACCTTGCTGACCTCAGAGTCACTCCTCACGTCCAAGTCTATCAATTCACTGACGACACAGCATTTCTAACAACGGCTCGTACTATCCAACGTATCAACAGACTAATGCAGCCAGCCATCGACACATTTGTCCACTGATGTGACGTATGGAGACTCAGTATTAACTCTGCGAAAACACAATCTATTGTATTTCTACCACCTGGTAGACGATCCAGAGTGCTTCGCAATCCAAATCTATTACACATTCATGTGGACAACACGCCAGTTCCTCTTTCATCTTCTCTTACCTACCTTGGGGTGATATTTGACACAAAGCTCACTTGGACACCGCATCTTAAGAAAATTATTACTCAAGCCAAGAACAGACTAAATCTCCTTAAACGCTTAGTTGGAACCAGCTGGGGTTTACGACCACCTACTGTCCTCCATACTTACAAAGCTTTTATGAGGACTACTTTAACTTACGGCCATACAGCTTGGGCCGCTGCCGCCGACAAATTTTATAAACAATTATCAATAATGGAACGACATGCTTTCCGATTGGCCTATCGAATTAAATTACCAAGTCCAACTAGGCTCCTCTATGACCTCATAGATTTTCCACCATTGCTTACCCATCTAGAACAGCTTCGCATCCGTTATATTACGCAACGTTTTCACTTACAACACCCCATGCTTCAGGACGTAATACGCTATGACCAAGACAATAATGCACCACCACGATACGTTGATTCTCCGCTACAGCACTATCTTACATTGTACCACTTGCAAATAGACCCTGCCGACCGCGACCCAGAAGTATTTGCAATATATCATCCACGTCATCTGTCATCTTCCATATATCCATCATATGCACAGTAAATACCTACTAACATGGGCCTCTCCTGTCTACATCAGTTCCTGAATAGCCCCAGGAACAGAGGATAACCGCATCTGTTCACTAACAGAACCTTGTGTTGTGGCGTCCAGAACAATTCATCCTCATTTCATCATCATTTCAAATTATTATTCCTATGAGTTCTATTATTCCTGCTATGTTTTGCTATGACTTGTTATTCCTTTTAATATTTTTCATATTTGTTGTTATATTCACGCACTGAACCTAATGCACTGCACTAATTTTGTTATTTTCTTGTTTCTTGTTTCATATTACTCATCGCCTCCCTGCACATTTTCTGTTATTATTATTTTATTTATGTATATCACCAGTTCAAGTTCATTTCTAATGTATGTAGTAATGTATATAGTAATGTATATAATAATGAAATACGTTCCTATGGTACGGGACACTCTAGTTCAAATAGTTTCCATTAGGAATGGCTACTTTTTGAAATCGAAAGATCCGAATTTTGGAATCACCATACGGAATAAAGCTTCCTACGAAATTTTCGGGAAAAATGCTAAACTGACGAAATTGACAGATAAGCGTCAAAAGCAGCCTCCACCACCTCGACAACCATCTTTTCTGTCTGCTGTCATTAGATGAGTCTCACCTGAACTAACAGATGCAGAAATACACGAGGAACTAGCGAAAGAAGGGGTATCAGTCGATAAATGTGTTCGCATTCGAACTAATTATGGTCCTACATATATGATCCGCGTTCTTTGTAAGCGACAGGATACTATTGACTATTTATTGCGATATGGTGCGCCTATCTATAAGAAAATACACAGAGTTGAACCATCTAAAACTCAAGGTTACCAATTCGTTGTGAAAAATGTCAGGTTATAATGATCATACTACCGCTAACTGTTCAAGTCCTTCTAAATGTGGATACTGCTCAGGGCTACATGAGACCAAGGCATGTCCCAATCTACAAGGACAACCAAAATGTAACACTTGCAGTGGTCATCATCCTACTTACAGTATTTTGAATACATAGCCCATAACTTTCGTAATATTATCATCATGGCGGATATTAATATTCATAGTCGTAGTGCTCGCGAAAAGGCAAATTTTCAGCAGTTCTTAACTGAAAATCTACAGCTGCATCTTCATGTCCTTCCTAGTCACACTAGACCAATCAGTCAGACTACACCAGATGTCGTCATCACATCTATAAATCTTATTAATGACTGCTAGCTTGAAGTTCTCGATTCCATCGGAAGCGATCATCATCCAATTAAATTAACATTAACTTGAGGACAACCGCAACGACCGATAATAGCCCCGCGAAGTGTTCCTAGATTTGACAAAGTGAATTGGTCTCATTTTCGGCAAGACATCGAACACTCTCTTTCATGTGTAACAGCACCAGCTACCGAGCCTGTGTTGGCTTCGTGTCTTGCTACTCTCACTTAGGCAATACGAATAAGTGCTCATCATAATATTCCAACTGTTCAAGTAACTCTCCATAAGCCAAAATTACCACCGACGTATGTCACTCTAATACACAAGGCTCGTCAACATCTCCGTGAATACTATCGAACAGGGAATGGTGTCTATCTACATCAACATCGCCAATGGCAACGAGCGGTTCGCAACTATCTTGCTGCATATAAACGTCGCAGTTGGATTAAGACTTGTAATGCCTTACACCCATCTCGCTATTGGAAGAGGTTTATTCAACTAACTGGCAAGAATACGTCAAGAACTTATCCTCTAATTGCAGATGGCACACCTCTATTCTCCGACGAAGAGAAAGCTAACGCATTTGCTAGTCAGCTACAGAGCGTTTTTACTCCAACAGTTGCCTCTAAGATCTCTGAACGGATAGACATCTCTTGCATTCCTGCTTTACAACCTTCTGCCAATCATGCCATTGATCTGGAACATCCACACACCGCACCCATTACTACTGATGAACTCCACATAGCCCTCAAGCGGAAAAAGAACACAGCTCCTGGGGTTGATAGCATATGTTATCGCCATATAAAAGAAGCCCCGCAATCACTTCTACTACTACTGGTGGCGATAGATAATTTTATTCTCAGAACTGGTTTCTATCCTCCATATTGGAAAGTATCAAAAATTTGCATGTTCCATAAACCAAACAAGCCAGTGCGTTCTGTTTCCTCTTACAGACCAATTCAACTGACATCAGTATTCAGTAAAATATTTGAGAAAATTCTTGTCTGCCGTCTTTATAAGTATCTTAAGACAACTACTCTACTACCCATCCATCAAGCAGGCTTTCGGCCTAATTTCTCCATAAATGACCAGCTACTTCGTCTCAGCACCATAAGTACTAACCAGTATAATAAAGCCTTCCCTTCTTGCCTCATTCTTATGGATTTAGAAAAGGCTTTCGATAAAGTTTGGCATTACGGCTTAATTAAAAAATTACAATCATTTAAGTTTCCACTTTGCTATTTGAGGATAGTATATTCTTTCCTTACAAATCGCATTGCTTATCTTTCCGCTTACTGGAGTTCATCAGGGTTAGGCTCTCAGCGCTTTATTATATATCCTTTATGCTTCTGATCTCCCTGCAGTTCCAAGTAATGTTTTTACTTTTTAATACGCCGACGACACAGCTTTTCTGGCTCTTGGTAAAACTATCCAACAACTTAATACTCTTTTACAACGAACTCTCGACAATTACATCAGGTGGTGCAAGAGATGGCATTTAACTATTAATACAGAAAAGACGCAAGCAATCGTGTTCTTACCTCCGAACAGGCGCTCCAGAGTTTACAGAAATCCAAATCTCTTGCAAGTAAATGTTGATGGGTACCGAGCACGCCCTTCCCCTATTGCTACCTACTTAGTCGTGGTCTTTGACTCAAAGCTCACTTCGAATAATCATTTGAAAAAGTTAACAGCTAAGGCTAAAATTCGTTTAAATCTAGTGCGTCCTCTCACAGACACAACTTGGGGTCGGAAAGCTGAAGTGTTACTTTATACCTATAAGGCGTTTCTCCGTCCCATCCTCACTTTTGGACACACCGCCTGGAGCAATGCTTCTCTGTCATGTTACCAAAAAGTCTGCATAAGGGAGCGACATGCTATTCGGCTGGCTTATCGTATTAAGTTTCCTTACCCTACATGGCTTACATATGAGTATATCGACTTCTCAAAGCTTACGAAACACCTCGCAGAACTACGACTAAGGTATATAACTTCACGTATAAAAAAGGCTCATCCGTTATTCTTGGACATTCTGCAGACTAATTCTATATTTCGGTATAAACACTCACCTTTAAACATCCTAGTATCACTGTTCAAAATGCACATCTGACTGCTGATGAACGGGAAATATATGATATTTACCTCATTAATGATCATCTTCCTCATATTTTTCCATATTAGCACGTAATCCTCATTATTAACAAGGGCTTCCCCCTGTCCTCATCAGTCCCGAGTCGCCCCGGGACAGAAGATTTAACACTGCATCTGTCTTGCTAATACAATTATGTTTGCATCGTCTCTGCACTTCATCTCATACATCATCATCATCGCTCTAAATTCTATTACTTTAGTGATACATTTTGTTTTCCTTCATCTTAATACCTTAGCACCTCGTAAACATATATATATATTTGCACATATTTATTCTAATTTTGATTTATTGTTATTATTGATCTTATTATTATTTATCAGTATACCTAGTGTTATATGCTTACTTTTCCTCATGTTTATATAATTGCACTTTGACCATCTCACAATGTTTAACAATCAATGTATATCTACTGACACCTATGCCAAAGAGAGGGCGTAACCCTCTAATGGCTGGGAGTAAGAGTACCATCTTTACCAAAGCAGTATATAATTGATGAATAAAGATTTATCCAGTTCACTTATTACCTTATTCCCATACCCTAAAAAAACATCTTTGCTGTTATAGATGGTGTTACTGCGTAAGATACCAAATATATAAACTCTTTTTTTTCCTTGGATCTCGAATATGCTTTTGCATCACCTCTGTACTACGAGGAAATCACCTGTGCCCTACATGTAAGTCATCTGGGTACTCTGTGAAAATCATCTCTGTCCTACATGTAAATCACCTCTATCGTACATGTAAATCATCTGGGTACTGCGTGTAAATCACCTCTGTCCTACATGTAAATCACCTGTGTGTTACTTGTAAATCATCTCTGTTCTACATGTAAATCATCTGGGTATTGCGTGTAAATCACCTATGTGCTACGTGTAAATCACCTCTGTCCTACATGAAAATCACCTGGTTACTGCGTGTAAATCACCTGTGTGCTACATGTAAATCACCTGTGTGCTACGTGTAAATCACTGCTGTCCTACATGTAAATCACCTATGAACTACATGTAAATCGAATACGTGCTACTTGTAAATCACCTGCGCGGTATTTGTGAATCAAATGTGCAGGACGTGTTCTGTGCACGTGAAGATGTTGAATAGGACCTATGACGTATATGTGCATCACATGTACAGGCGTACATTTATACAGATGATGCACATGTTGCATCCGTGCAATTGTACATGTACTATACGGATACTGTACGTGCATTGTGCTGTCTGGGTATCTTATAGTTTATGTTCTATGTAAATTAAATTGAAACCGGAAGTTATAGGTGATTTCTACTTCCTTTTTACTAGGGTGTTAAACACGAAGATGAAAGTTACTTCTGGAACGCTTTATCGATTGCCGAAAACTGCTTCTTACTATCTATTATCGTTTCCGCTCTATAGTGATCAACGTTGAAACCGGAAATGGCTCAATTCTGATATTTTCAGAATTTACTAGCTTGTTAAATGTGGAGAAGGTTATCCTTGAAAAGTTTAATTGATTACCGAAAACATCTTCTCATTATTTATTATCGTTTTTGCTCTATAGCAATGAATGCTAAAACCGGAAATGGCTCATTTCTACCATTCCCAGTTTTACTAGAATGTTAAGAATAAGATGAGAGATTCCCCTGAAACGTATAATCGATTGCCGAGAACCGCTTTTCGCTATCCATTACTGTTTTTGTCTCATATTGATCAACGTTAAAATCTGAAATAACTCATTTCTACCGTTTTGTTTGTCGAATCACCTTAATTAATGAACTCTCTCGAGAAAATAACACTATTTACTTATTGCAAAAAAAAAGAAAAAAAAGAAAAAAGAAAAGAAAGAAAAGAAAAATAAGATTCGCATCCTTTCAAATGTTATCGTTCGAAGTAATGGACGTATGTATGTACGTACGTACTAACATTACGATATTACAAGTTCCACTACGTGATCCTAATAATAATAAAATCTTAAAGATGATCATGTTATATTTTGTGTAGTGGTTTGGGGACCAGAAGCTCTAGTATATTTATTTCAGTTCCGATTTGAGTAAAGGGATCACTGCCGAGATGGAATATACTCTTGCAGCACTTAATAAATTACCAAAATAAAGCCTTCTCGCTATCCATTCTATAACGCTCAATGTTATACCGGAAGCGATTGATTTCTACCACTTCAAGTTTTAGTAGAAAGATTAGAGTCGAGATAGAACATATTCTTGGGACACTTAATTGATTTCGGAAAACCTCTTCTCGCTGTTTAGTGTCGTTTAATCTGTTGTATTCAACAGTAAAATGGAAAGTAGTTCAGTTTTGCTACTTCCGACTTGATTAGAAGTTTAAGAGAGGAGATGATATTTATTCCCACAACGCTATATTAGTTCCTAAAACAGCTTCTTCCTATCCCACTATGTAGATTAATTTGAAGCCAGAAGTCATAGTTAGGTTAATTTCTACCTTTTCCGGTTTTACCAGGATGTTAACGATGAAGCTGAAAGTTATCTTTGATGCCGTTTTTCGTTTGCCGAAAACTGTTTCTTACTATTTATCACCATTTCCGCTCTATAGTGATCAACGTTAAAATCAGAAATGATCCATTCCAGTTGGCGAATCACCTTCATTAACAAATTCTCTCGAGAGGAATCACTCTACTTATTTATTGCAAAAAGCAGGATTAAAAAATCGCCTTCGTCTAAAGTTATCGTGTGAAATAACGGCTTCACGTATGTACGTACTAATATCGATAAGTTCCACTACGCGATCCCAATTAATACTTCATATATCCCCGCTACACACACACACACACTAGCATATGTACACACTTAAGTATACCTGGTAGTATCCACTCGCTTATGTCGGAAACTAGAAACATACACACACACACACACACAGAGAGAGAGAGAGAGAGAGAGAGAGAGAGAGAGAGAGAGAGAGAGAGAGGATCTTGTTGTACCTTTATAGTGAATGCACCATTACTCACAAAATCAATTAAAAAAGAAAAAAGAAAAAAAGGTGTGAATGAAACTTTCAAAGATTGGTACCACTGATGCGTCTAACACATGAAACTATTCCATAATGATTGATTCGTAATATGATGTGCAGTGGCGTAATTACGATTTTGTTTCGGGAGGAGCTTTGCTAACTTTCGGGGGGGCTTTGCCTGGAAATGTGAAAATTATGCAAAATATTTCATTTACTTTACTATACTAATTAAGATTCCGGGGGGCGCTTAAGCCCGGAAGCCACCCCCCTAAATACGCCACAGATGATGTGTATGGGTTTCTTAATGATAGTATAACAAAATGCCTTCAAATTGACCACAAAGTAAAAAGTGAAATTTATTTTTCAAATTTTGTAAAATGGAAGTCGGTGGGCATTATGGGAACCGTCTACAATAACAATATATGCAAATAAATATTAATATACTTCACGTTTTCCAGTGGGTGCAAGAAAGCTTCGAATTGTGTTTGATGTCATAATCATTAACTGATGTAAATATAATTAATTTACTATACTGGGAGAGAAGTACGTCCCCAGTATATTTTCTATAGTAACGAATGATGTTTATGCCACGTTCCATGGATATACATCCAGTGGTACAGAAACCATCTGCCACATTATATTTACATTTCGTTGGCAACACTGACCAAATGGGTATGTTTGGGTGCAAAGTGATATTATCAAACCCTTGCCCGAGTCACGTTCAAGCAAATAGCCCAAAAGGAGTAAGATATGGCCACTCGCCTACGCGTGGCGCATCGCAATATTCGTTTTTAGTTCTGTTTAATATGCTATACATAGGGTCAAAAGCACCAAGAGTGTGGCCCATTATAGGGTCTAGTTGCAGTTTTGCCCGTGATTTGAAAACGGTTTCGTACTTCTCATGACAAGAGCTTTCACACGATATATAGGTTTTCCTCAGGTGCTTGGTCCCGGAATGGAATCATCTCTAGTTAGTAATAAAGGGGAAGGAAAAGGTGAGAATAGGAATTATTACTCATATAATAGCATATCAGTATCTCAGAATCTCTGAAAGTTACAAACACGAAATTTGGCTTTAGGACTTCTCATTTAAACAAAATCTCTTAAAGACAGTAAACAGGACCACCCAATATTTTTCAATTAAAATTGAAACCAGAAGTTGTAGTAGATATCTACCACTTAGTGTTATAGACTAGTGTTTAGAATGGATATGGAATATATTCTAGGAACGCTTAATCGAATACAAATACCGTGCCAATCTATTGCCGTTTGTCATATGCAGTCTTGTTGAAGAAAACTTTGCCACTCACCTCTCTTTGAAAAGGCCTGCAGTCTTACCTACAGTCAGAATAAAATCAAATAAATGTGAATTTTGTTTGGTCGATTAAGAAGTTTATTTAGAGCCACAGCATTATAATTTCCTTTTGCGGTTCCAAGGATATCATCTTTAATAGCAGGGTGAGTGGTCAAGATTTCTTGAACAAGACTGTACAACGATGAACGTTAAAACCGGAAGTGGTTGATTTCTAATAATTACGTTTGATTACAGGCTAAAAGAAGAGATGGTACCTATTTTAAGAACGCTAACTCATTAATAAAAAACTCTATGTATATTATATTGAACCTGGAAGTCATACTGGATTACCAGGGTGTCTATCGGTCACGAAAGGAATTTTAAAAGTCACGAAAACACAAAACGGTCATGAAAGTCAAGAAAAAGTCACGAAATTTTTTTTGGGGTCACGATTCATTTCATCTGTACAAATATAAGTTCATACTGGAAAATGTTGCTCTATAAAATGTCAAAATTCACCACCAGAAACGTCTATGGTTTTAGACGCTACCAAATCACAAGTAAAGCACGCTTATATCACGTGCATGCAAATTGGCCCAAGTCACACTCAAATTCGTTTTTGAGAATGTTATTAAATTTAATGGTTTGTTAAAGAAAAGGTCATGAAATTTTATTTTGGAATTTTAGTAGACACCCTGTCATTTCTGATTTTATTAGAGTGTTATGGATAGACAAAATGTATTCTTGAGATGCTCAGTCGATTTTCGGAAACAGCTTCTCGCTCTCTGTTACAGCTTTTGCTCCACAGTAATGAAAAGTAAACCGTTTCTTGTTATTGATTTCTACCGCTTATAGTTTTATCAAAGTGTTAAGGATAGAAATGAAAAGTGTTCTTGGAATTGTTTAGTCGATTTCCCAAAACTTCTTCTCGCTATATATTACCGTTTTTCCCAGTTCAACGTTAAAGCGGTAACTACTTTATTTCTGCCACTTTCTATTTCAATACAGTATTAAGGATGGAGTTGAAAGGTATTCTTGGGATGCTAAATCGACTGCCAGAAACGGTTTCTTGCTAACTATTACCCTTTTTGGTTTACAGGATCAACGTTAAAAGCAAAAATGGTTGATTTCTACCACTCCTGGTTTCTGATCCACAACCTCCTGGTTTATGATCCTCTACTAACGAACTCTTTCGAGATAAATACTCTAGCTATCAATTGCAAAAAGCAGAAGTCAAATTCAGTTTCGTTCAAGAGTTTCGTGCGGAGTAACGGACGGAATGAACCAAAGCGTGGGCGTGTTTTACCCAATGAACACTATATAGCCTATCACTGACAATATAATTTATTATGTGTTTGAGCTATATGAAAATCTTTATAAAAATCTTTATGAAAATAGGTTCTAATTGAAAGTACTCAATTCTTAGTGTGTGTTTTCATTTTGAACAGCTACAGCTATGTGAAAGATTTACAACTTGGTTCCAAGGCAGAAATATTTCGAATTTGATTTAGTACTTATTAAAAGTTTCATGCTCAGTTTCCAATATTTCTGCCTTGAGATTTTATCTTCAGTCTTCCAAGAAAGCGGTAGCGGTAAGAAAAAATGTAACTTTCTAAGTATCTAAAGAGATCCCTTTCCTTCTACACTTATAGCATTACAAAGAGAAAAGAGAAAATGTGGAATGATCTTTTTTTATTTAATATACCGACTCTTGCTGTATCGGCTTCATGTAAAAATATCATCATTATTGTGTCAATACTATATACTATAATTAGCCATAATACTATAATTAGCAAGAATACTCTTTTTGACGAATGCAAGGGATAAGGTAGGATTTTTGGAAATATGTATCCTTAGGGGCGTAAATAGCTTTTTTAAAGGATAGTGTATCTTGCTAATCCCTGAAGTAAGGAAGATGAAACTAGGCATATAAACTAACCGTCAAAAATAAGTGAACATGTTTCTCACAGTTTCTGAAAATTCCGTACCTAAACAAGGAAGGAAGAATTCGTATAACAATAGTTTTTCAAGTGTATTTTATTTGCTTTATTTTTAGAAAAAATAAATGTAAGACTTCTTTGTATTGGAGACGTGAAAATTCAAAATTAAACTCAATTAAAAACAAACCGTTACATGTTCAGTTTTTCCGAAAATTCTGTCCTAAGTGGAGGATAGAGGATAGTGTCTACCTATTAAAATTGCTGCATTTGCTTACGTTTGAGGTGTGAAATTTGGCTTTGACTTCTTAAGTAAAAATAATTGAACGCATGTTTCCGGAAATTCTCCTCTTAAAGATGGAGAAAAGAGAGGATTTCTATAATATTAAAATGTACCACTATTTATTCAGAAAATGTTATGAAATGTGAAATTCGCATAAATTCGAAATGTGAAACTTGGTATATAAACTTTGAACTAAAAAGAATGGAATACGTGTTTCAGAGTGTTCGAAATTCTCCCTTTAAGCAGAAGGAAGAAGGAATTATTATTATTTTTTTTTTATTTCTCAACATTCAAATCGGCGTTCGCTGTCTCATCATCATAGAATGTTCTAGGAAAATTATTGAACATATTTAGAACAATTCTAGAGCATGTTATCATCATGTCACTTTCACTGAAATGCGTATCCTAAGAGAGAGGGGGTCAAGGTCTAAAATATTAGCTAAAAATACAGTATCTTACAAATCTCTCATGTTATGAAGATGAAATTTAATATTAAAACCAAGTAGACACACAACCCAGCGTTCTAGAAAATTCCACTTCCGTCTCAGCACATGAAAAATGACTGAGAATTATAGAACATAGTTCGCATTGGCTGAAGCCAGGTTTTAACCATGTCAGCATCATTAAAATTCGTATCCTAAGAGGTTGGGGGAGTTAATATATACGGCGAAAATTAAATATCTTCCAAACCAAAGAGATCAAACCAGGCATATAAACTTTTTACTTAACGAAGTCACCATGTGGACATGTCCCAGCGTTTTCGAAAATTCTTGTTCCAAAAGAGGTTACAGGGCCATTTCTAAAACTTTTAACTTTCCGTTTTGTATTCACAAAATGACCGACATGACAAAGTGTTTGAAACGTCTGAAATGAATTTTTAAACACATTTAGCACGTGGGACATTTCTATTTTGTCAACTCACTTTGAAAAAAAGGATCTTAAAAGCAGAAGAGAATTTAGGTTTCTTGCAAATAATAAATACTGCATCGTATGAAACACGTTTTTGAACATGGTCGAGCTAGGGGTTTTATTTCACGTTTGTTCAAATAAGTTACGTAACGGGGAAAGGGTTATCAAATATATCTTTCAAATATTTCCCATAAACCTATTCTACCCGTACGAAGAACAGGCTTGCGTATAATAATAATAAATAATAATTGCCATATTCTCACAAATTGTAGTTATTTCCAGCAAGACTCCTGCGTAGCTTCGTAGTGCAGTGGAATATTATATTTTACCAGTTTTGTTCTTAATGAAACCATAGTTCTTACGCAATAGTTATTTCGTGTTTAAATGATATTTAATTTAATATTTGTTAAAACAATCAAATATTTGTAATTTTGAATGTAATTCTTTCAGAGACTCGCACCCCGTGATTAGGAACCACTGCCCTAGGGACTATCTAGAAACTTTGAATTTACACCTACATAGGATTTGTGACGTGGGATAACACTAACAAAATGTTTTGAAAATTCACGAAAAGAGGAGGAATTGAAGTGAGAGTTATTTTAATAAGATACCCTTATCTCCGAAACGTAGACTGGGAACTTGAAATTTGATATTTGGATTTCCAATTTAAAATGATTTAACACGTGTTTCAGCATTATTTTTATATCTTACTTGTTAGTAATAAAGAGGAAGAGAAAATGTGAGAATAGCAATTATTACTCATATAATAGCATGTCGGTATCTCAGAATCTCTAAAGTTAGAAACATGAAATTTGGCTTTAGGACTTCTCATTTAAAACAAAATCTCTTAAAGACAGTAAACAGGACCTTGGAATATTTTTCAATTAAAATTGAAACCAGAGGTTGAAGTAGGTATCTAGCACTTAGTGTATAGTCTAGTAATTAGAGTGGAGATGGAATATATTCTAGGAACGCTTAATCGAATACAAAAACCGTGTCGCGCTATCTATTGCCGTTTGTCATATACAGTCTTGTTGAAGAAAACTTTGCCACTCACCTCTTTTTGAAAAGCCTGTAGTCTTACCTACAGTTAAAATTAAATCAAATAAATGTGAATTTTGTTTGGTCGATTAAGACGTTTATTTAGAGCTACAGCATTATAATTACCTTTTGCGGATGCAAGAATATCATCTTTCATAGCAGAGTGGGTGGTGAAGATTTCTTGAACAAGACTGTACAACGATGAATGTTAAAACCGGAGGTAGTTGATTTTTAATAATTACGTTTGATTACAGGGTAAAAGAAGAGATGGTACCTATTTTAAGAACGCTAACTCATTTAAAAAAAAACTCTTTTCGCTGTCTCTTACAGGTCATGTTCTATGTATATTAAATTGAAACCGGAAGTCATACTGGATTACCAAGGTGTCTATCGGTCACGAAAGAGATTTAAAAAGTCACGAAATTCGAAAACGGACATGAAAGCAAGAAAGTTTGCTTTTGGGTCACGATTCACTTAATCTGTGCAAATATAAGTACAGACTTAAAAATTTTGTTCTATAAAACGTAAAAATTCACCACCGAAAACGGCTATGGTTTTAGACGCTACCAAAGCGCAAGCAAAGCATGCTTCTAACGCGTGCATGAAAATTCGGTCCAAGTCGCACACAAATTCGCTCTTGAGAATGTTGCTAAATTTAATGGTTTGTTAAAGAAAAGTTCATGAAATTTCATTTTGGATATTTAGTAGACACCCTTTCACTTCTGATTTTATTAGAGTTATTGATAGACAAAATGCATTCTTGAGATTCTCATTCGATTGTCGAAAAGAGCTTCTCGCTATGTATTACAGCTTTTGCTCGACAGTAATGAAAAGTAAACCGAAAATTGTTGATTTCTACCGCTTCTAGTTTTATCAAAGTGATAAGGATAGAAATGAAAGGTGTTCTTTGGATGTTTAGTCGATTTTCCAAAACTGCTTCTCGTTATATATTACCGTTTTTGCCCGTTCAATGTTAAAGCTGGAACTAGTTTATTACTAACACTTTCTATTTCAATACAGTATTAAGGATGGAGATGAAAGGTATTCTTGGGATGCTAAGTCGACTACCTGAAACCATTTCTTGCTATCTATTACCCTTTTTGGTTTACAAGATGAACATTAAAAGCAAAAATGGTTGATTTCTACCACTCCTGGTTTCTGATCCACAACCTCCTGGTTTATGATCCTCTACTAACGAACTCTTTCGAGATAATTACTCTAACTATCAATTGCAAAAAACAGAAGTCAAATTCAGTTTCGTTCAAGAGTTTCGTGCGGAGTAACGGGCGGGATGGACGAACGTACTCACTGTATAATATTGTTATAAATCTTACTGTGTGATCCCAAAAAGTTAGATACATATTTCAGCGTTTTTGATTGTGATCTAGAAGGGAAGAAAAGGGTTTGGAAGAGAATAGAGGTGGATATTACAATTATTATATTACTAAGGTGTTTATATCTCGGGATCCCGTGAAGTTGAAGACATGAAACGTGGTATTTGAAGTGAAATTGGTATGCGTCAAGATATATAAAGTGCAAGGCCATAGTCCGAACAAACACGGTGGCCTGGGAGCAAAGCCCCAGGTATTTAAATTGAAATTCAGTATATTTGTAGGTATGTGAGTTGCAAGGCCGCAAGAAAGGCAAACACTGATGATTGCAGGTTTGAGATGCGAGGCGTTAGACCGAACAAATTTGCGGGTCTGAGAGCAAGGCCTCCAGCGAGACGAAGGCTTGTATTGAATAAACTCTGATGAAGACACTAAAAAGATCACACAATATTTTCTTAATTAATGAATTAGAAGTTATTGTAGATTTATACCACCTCCTGTGTTAGCAGAGGGTTAAGGATGGAGATGAAATGTATTCTTGGAACGGTTAATCGATTACGGAAAACAGCGTTTTGTTATCTATTACAATTTTTCTTCCATAGCAATCAACATTAAAAACACGATATAGTTAATCGCTACCACTTCACGTTTTAGTTGTAGGTTAAGAACAGCGATAATATGCATTATTAGGACGCTTAATCAATTTTCAGAAACCGCTTCTAGCTTTCTACTAACGTGTTTTGCTCTACAGTGATCAATCTTAAACCGGAAGTCGTTGATTTCTGCCACTTCTAGTTCAAAAGTAACCTCTATTAATTTTACATTTTTTCCTACATAATTATGTAACACTTGGTTTAATTCCAACTTTACTTCATACATATATGTCTTTCAATTTGGAAAGAAATACTCGGGAGAGAAAGGAAGCCCTAGCATCCCAAGGAGTGGTGATGGGAGAGCTGACATTGTACTGATCGATATTCGTGTTGAATCCATAGTTTTCGGGTCAGTCGCTGATATGGATAATGACTGTTTCCATGCTGTTCAAGTTTATCTATGAAGAATCGGGAAGAGTGACATTTTAAAAGTAATCGAAAATGATGGATATTGAAGGTTAATCCATAGTTTTTATTAGTGCTAAGACGAATAGTGGTACTTTTCATACAATTTAAAAAGAAGTTAGAATGAAACTTTTAAGTTTAATTATGTAAACTTATGCATGAAGTAAAACTAGACTATTTGCAATCCAAAGTTGTAGGTGCGACTGTAGAGTTTTTTAAAAGTATTTTTAAAGTATACTTTTTAAATAGCACCACGATATGCAAGGGAGAGAGAGGGAGAGATTTCTGGCCTTTTCAACATTGTTCTTAGTCGTTTATAACGATTTTGTTAAGATTTTCTTATAATTTTAATTTATTTTTGTTTCTTATATTGCAAGTACACACAAATTCTAAGATATTGAAACAACTTAATTTTGAAGACTCGAAAATGGTGACGCTTTTTTCGTTGTTCTAGTAGCTAGCACGCACTCCTTTCGTGTACGGAGTCTCACGTTCGATTCCCGGTGTGTTTCCCTTACAAAATTTGAACCATTACTCAATTCGAATTTTCAACTGAATTTTTGAGTCCACGTCTCATATAACCTCGATGCAGAAAGGGAATCCTAAACTTAAATAATTATCTTACTCGAAACCGATGAGAGCACAAAACTCAAGGTTTCGGCAGAAAACTAGTACAAAACTTTGGCATAGAAAAAGTATCAAGTGTCCAGTTGGAGGGAGAGGTAAAGGATGGGAACATGGATATAAGTTCAATAAATCACATTATTGAAATGGCAGTCAGTGATGATTATAGAGGTGGCTCTTGGGCCTAGAGCTTCGAAGTTCCCTCTAGGGCATTTCCCGAGCGTGCTCAATCTGATTTACCAGAATTTTCACAGTACTATATTCACCCATCGTTTATTCAATCCCCCGCACTATAAAATCTGGAATGAACATTGTCTCCTATCGCGCTCAATATGAATTACAAGTATTTTTGCAGTAGTGCTCTTCATCTCTAGTGTAATGAAATTCTTCCACTGGAAAATCTGTAATCAACACTGTCAGTAGCTATGTCCTCGACTAATATACATTTACAAGTACAGCTTTATTTTCGTATTCTTTTAACAGTTAACCAATTTAAAACTGTATTATAATTCAAAGTATCATATTGGTTTCGTAAATAAGAATATGTAGTCAACTTCTTAAATACTTCACCCGCAGGAACAGGTTTGGCGTCTCACCAATGAGAAATAAGAAAAAAGCAAAAGCAGCACAGCAGTGCCTTATCGCAGTCGAAGCTGACAACTTAGTTTCGGTCGTCACTTACTCCAATATACTCCTACAAGCGGTGTACAAGAGTTATACCGTTACAATATACGTTGTGCCACAGTAGAGCTACAGGCGGAATGTGCACGAACTACAGATGAATATGTTTTTTTTACAAGTATTAGTCACTGTTGCACCCTCTTTACATTCTACACATGCTTTTTTCTCCCACTTTTTGACCTTGACAAGCAGAAGTACAAGGCTTTTCGAGTTCACAACAATAAACTGTTTGTGTACAGAGTACGCCTTTAGGCCTTCGAATGACTGTGAGCGCGAAGAACAAGGGTGATGATCGGGTTACCGTATACGGCAGCAAGATACAGCCGGTTGCAATAGTAAATGTAAAATACAAATATAGAGCCTTGACAATGCCGCGAGGATATATATATATATATACTAGCAGCGTTCACCCCGCTTCGCTGCGGTCACCCCGGAACGCAATAAACTTTGTTACTTAGATAATTTTTACTTTTTCGCTTTCAAATTGCAGTAAATGTTAAAATTATAGCGCCTGTCATTTATGTTAACCCGCCGAGTCACATGGTCATGCGGGTTGCATATAAATACGTTTATTTTTACCTATGATGAACTAATAACAAAGGATTTGTACGTATGGACACTTGAATGGTCAATTATCTCAAGACACTGGTAATTAAAAATTAAAGTGATATGATAAAAACCATCTAGGGTCCAAATCCTAATAACCCCCCAAAAATCAAAGAAATTGGTTCAGCCGTATTAGCGTGATGAGTTCACAAAGGATTTGTGCGTTCTCTTTTATATATATATAGATATATTTAAAGACTATTACTATTGTTGCATCCATTACATTTCGTAGGATTATGGCAACACTAGAGGACGTGAAGTGTATTGATTTCTAAGTGCGAATATTGTCAATGTCACATACTGTCTGAATAAAAATCGGTTTTTGATTTTCCGAATCCTCCCCCCCAAAATCACTTTTTATTCGATGAGTAAAAGTGGAATCCGTTTATGCTATATGATTATGAAACCCGATATCTACGGTCTCACTAATTGTACTTCGTTATCATTATGAAACCTTTCAATGCACAGGGGTACCAACCTTTGCATTTGCAATATTTCTTGCCAATTATTTTAATTATGCAAACGACAAAGAGTAATCAAAACCAAGGGAAAAATATTTTTGTTTCTTTTGAATTATTTTCTGGTGTTTTGTTGGTATTCCTTCTTCTCCCCTTTCTCTATCCCACAAGGTTTAATTTATCAGAGAGTAAGTCAGATACAATGCAAACTTCTACTACCGACTGATATCGAGTTGCTCGGTTGGGTAGAGTCAACCCGACCAATTTGAGATTTAGTCAAAAAGACTCCAAGCAAACTTCGCACAGCATCTAAAATTTTACGCTCTTTATTTTCCTAGGGCAGGAGTGAGCAAACCTTGATACGCGTGCCAAACATTGCAAGCCGATGAATTGTTTCTGGCACGCCAAAAAATTTCTTGGTAAAATTATTTAATTTTTTTTAACATATCTCAGTCCAAAATTTTAGAAGTAGAATCTCAGAGAAAAGTAGTTTCAGAAGAGAAAAGTAGAGTCTCATGACCTGGTTGTTCTCGTTAGATGTGAGAAATATGCTGTACCTATATTCCTAGATGGTTGACAGTACAAAAGAAACCTAGGAAATCATTCCCCTAGTAATGAACATCAAACAAGACTCACACATACATACATACAATTAGAAAAGAGAAAAAATATAGTTAACGTAAAATGGCTTTGTCCCTTCGAAACCCGAAACAAACAAAATTCGCTAAAATGTAATGTTATTTTTCTTAGCGTAATTTCAATGGAAATTAACAACTATCCATTACATCCAACGCAACGGCTCCGCTACAACTTAAACACAAATATTTTGAAATTAGAAACATTTTTTTTCTGGTTGGGTTGTATTAATATGAAATCTATTTAGTAGGCGTTGATACAAAATGAATCCAAAAATTGATTCGAAACATCGAAATAAAACATAAGATCTCTCACAGGTGGGAAATTGTGTATCGAAGATTTGTTAGACTTCGACCCGAACCCTCAGAAAGGTTGCCCACCCATGTCTTTGGACTATAGATAAGTGTTGGATATGAGGTAAAGTGCGCTGGGGGACATGACTTCTAATCGAGCGACCCGGGCAAAATCCCGATGGGTGTAGAAGAAACATTTAGCTTAAGCCGGTATGTCTCAGAGATTGACACATTCTGAAAGTGAGTAGTTTGGGCCTTTTAGGCTTCCTTGCGACTAGAAGGCCAAATAACGCACAGGAAATAGCGGTATGCTGACCACACACGCCTCTTAGATAGCCGCGTGACAGTCTCTGGCCTTATAAGACTGTTGCGCTGAACAGTTTGGTTTGGTTTAGAGTTATAAATAGAAAAGAAGGTTTGCCAATCATGCTAACTGTAAGCGAGTAAAGTTTGTTGTATTTTATCCTTTTGTGTCTCCTGCTTTACAGTATGTTCGTGCGCTGGTCTTCTACGGGAGATGAGCTTAACTTTAATTCCCAGACAATTGAAATCTAGTTTATATAATAGAAAAATTTTATGTTTGCAACAGGGTATAGGGCAGAAAATTTAAGATACATTTTATTAGCAATCTTGTAAAGGAATGAGCTAATGGGTTTGGGTAGGTGTCAAGAAAACATTTTTGGGGAGGATGAAATCGAACGGATCTTATAGTTTTGAAAGCGCTGATCACAAATCTGGCTTTTATTTTTCTGTTCCGTTAAAAGAAAAGAGAGTTGGGTGGTAGGAAGTGAAAAATTACGATAAATTATGGTATCCACAAAACAAATTTCCATCAATGGAAATGCATCTTATATTACACTTTGAGCGCTCTGATTATAAATACGAAGTTTTTTTTTCAGTAACGTCACTAGAAAGTCGCTTTGGGGTATCAAAGCGAAAATATATGATAACTAACAGAGTTTTAGAACTCTCCGGTTTACAAATAACTCTTGAAGAGAACGAAAATAAGCTGATTTTATAGATTCAGAGTCGTTGGTTACGAATATGACCTCTATTTTTCAGTGGCGTGGTAGAATATTCTTTTCGAGGGGGAAAGTGGTAAATTATTGTAACTCCCATTGTTTCAGTTTTCTTTGTCTACAAAACATTTTACTGTGTATAAATCTAGGCAAGTGTTATAGTTTTGAAGGTGCTGATCACAAATAGAGTTGAGTTTGAATTTAACGTCCCTTTCAGCAGGGAAACTATATGAGGTGGGACTTATTGATTAAGGTGGAAGTCGAACCACATGGGATCCTGCCGGGAATCAGACACAGGTTTCCCACGACAAAGACGGGTACAGTAAGCGCTTATCCACAAAAGAGCTCATGCGCTGATCACAAATCTGACCTTTCATGTTTCATTTGCGTTACCAGAAAGACAATTTTGAGGGAAGGGAAGTTTAAAGCTATGATAAGTTATAACATTGATAAAACAATTTCCAGCAACTGACTCTCTAATTATCTTACATTTTCCAGTGCTCTGATTACAAGCATGAACGTTGTTTTCCTGAGCTGTGTCTAGAACGTCACTTTTTTTGGGATCAATGGTCAAAAAAAATTACGATAACTAATATTGTTTTAGTGCTCTCTGTCTACCAAAAGTTTGGAAAGGTTGAAACAATGCTGATCTTATAGACGCAAAGATGCTCATTATGAATTTAACCTTTGGTTTTCAGTGGTGTGATCAGAATGTCACTTTTTAAGGGGACAAAGCGATTAATTAAGGTAATTTTCATTGGTTTAGACCACCCATGTCTACAAACTATATGTTGCGAGGATGAAATCGAATAGGCCTTATAGTTTCAATAGCGTTGATCACGAATCTGACCTATCTATTGTTTCCAGTAGCGTGACTTGAGAGCAATTTTGGGGGGTTATGTTGAAATTGAAACCAAGCTGTTCTTATAGATTAAAAAGGGCTTAATATAGTTCTGAAATTTCGGTAGTGTGAATATAAAGTCACTTTTCGGCGGAAAGGAGAAGCAAAATGATAACTTTCTATATTTTTCATTGTTCTAAAATTTCCTTTCTACAGAACATTCTTTCAGAGACTGCAATTAAGCTGAGCTTATAGATTGTAAGGCGCTAACTATGAATCTAAGATTAATTTTTGCCTAATGTGACGATACACTTAAGAGAATCAGGAAGGAAAATGAAAAAAAAATGTATTTTCCAAATGTACGGTTAAAAACATTGGTTCTGTTCATTGGTCTGTCAGCACAAATATATTTTCTAAATAAGCAGAATCGGGGAAATTATCTAGCCAGACGTTTTAAACAGTTTCGGAGTACAGAAAATTAAAGTTTCTGATTTTTTGCGAAACAATGAACCGACATCGGGTTGAAAAATAAATAAAGATAGAGAGGACAACAAAATCTGAGAATAAAGCTGAAGTTATGTGTGAAATTCTTGAACTGACCCCAGATAGGTATCAAACCTCGTTTGTATCTAGAATTATAATAATCTATAATGATTAAGAAAGTCATTACCATACTATCAATTTTCTATTTTCTTTTGATTTTTCATCGTTTTCGCCTATGTTGGTGAAGTATAAATATAGTTATCAACATTTGTGCAAAGTGAAGACAAGCAAAAAAGAAGGGATGGAGGCAATGAAGGAAATTTTGTAACCTGGTCGGATTTCAAGTTCTCTCTCCCCTTTCACTTTTCACAAGTTGAAAACAAAATAGTTGGAAAAGGATGATATGAAAAGGGGGAATATGCAAAGCTCTTGGTCTTTTCAGTTGACCTGATCTCCTACAGACTTTATGGAGTAACGCCACACTAGTTAGTCTCTCGCAGACCGTACGGAGTGAGTCCAGACTTCTTAGTTTCCTCCCGATCATATGGGCTCTTATGGTCTCACCCATACTGTGTCCAAAGTAAACCCCTTATTCTCTTCCAGACCATATGGGTATTATGGTCTCATACAGGAGGAACTTTTTGCCAGCCGTGATAGCAGTCTCATCCAGAGAAGGTTTCGGGTTCGAAATCCGCTGCCGATTCACCAGATGGACGTCTCGCCGAATCGTAGCCGTCGTTGCCCGCTTCACAAACATCGACTAGTTCCTACTTGAACTAGCTGTACTTCGGGTTCCACACGGACGTTACGGAACATAAGAAGAAACAATCGAAGTAAATACGAATATGAAGCCAAGTCTCAGGATACGATTGAAAGAAAGAGCTATCGTCAAGAAGAGGATTTCGAGTCGGCCCCTGGGATTAGAACAGATCACGGTAAAGCCCTAGGATGAAGCACAAAGTTGCTTAGGCTTTCATTTGTGATATTGAGTTGCCCTGTTCCAATAATATGAAAAGTTATGCATTAACAGGGGAATTATCGACTGAATTGAGAGCGGCGTCTCCAATTCCCGCTGTTCTTCAAGAGCTTCGTTTTACGAACACTAGGGATCTATAACAAAGGGGTGATCTAGGAGGAAAACTCAATTTGACAATGAAAATTTATTGAGAAAGTTGAAACAAGAATTATGAAAGTGAATACACAAATTTAGTGTGTACATAGTGTTGTGCATGGAGAAATGTCGATATTATCTGCATTAATTTTTATGGTTACAGGAATTTCAAGTGTTGTTTTCATTAAGAGTATGGTAATTAGCGAGTGTGAACTGCCTACAATTTTGTCGCTGCGGCTAAGTAAATGCGGTGCAAATCTGTCTTTAAGATTGGGGGTGGAGGGGCGGGGTACGGGTAAGACTGTTGCACCCATAATCTTTTTCTAAGCGATGTTCAAAATATTTATGAATTTGAGAAACAAGATCAGGGAAAATCAGGGGAGCAAGTTGTATTCAACATTGGGAGGCGAACAGATTTGAGGCTTATTCCGGGTTATATCAATTTCACCCCATTGCCTTTGTGGTAGTCAGACACAAATCATCACATTTCTCTCCAAAACACGTATTACAAATCGGATTATTGCAGTGACAGTACTCCAGTTTCATGATTGGACATGTCCCTATCATCCTCCGGGATTTGCGCCAGTAAAGCCAGTAAGGGATAATTATTTAGTAGCGAACCCTTACCGTAACATAATGACGGTTTGAGAGATGACGTGAGCTAAGGAAGACGTGACTCACGATCGGCCCCGACCGATGACAAACGTCCCATCTTGACCCGCTCTGACATAAACCTACCTTGATCTATTCTTAATCACAACCCATATTGATCCGTTCTAACCCACTTTGACCTCTCTCAACCCACCTTAATTGAGAGTGGCCCACTCTGATCCACGATCCACCGTGATCCACTCTGAAACACCAGGGTCTCACATAAGTCAATGGCCCAAGAAAACATTGACACTTTTTATTAGCACATAAAAGGAATTTGGACAAAGATAATCCAGTATGCCATAGCAATTTAAATACTTTTTAAATGTCACCGTTCATAAGATATAGGGTTCAGTATTTTTCATACATGAATTTTTATCCTTTAACGAAATAAAGAGAATTTAACTTGAATCAATGTAAATAAATACTTTCCAGGAATCCTGGATACTTCTGGTTGAACAACGAATATTTCATTATCTCTCGGGGATTTCTTGTTTTAACTAAACTAAAACACAATTCGGCTCACATTGGTGTTCGACTTATAATGACGGTTTTCATGTTTTTTTGGTTAAAGTTACTTTGCGGCCTCATCTTAAAAAGTGAATACAGTCTCATAAATTTCTTGGAATATTTTAATACAATGAAGCAGTAGTAGTGGTAGTAATAGTAAGTTGACCATGTTTCGATTTCCGGGCATTGTCTCCGAAAGAACACTTTCGTAGTGAATTGCTTATCTTCCAGTTAATCCCCGATTTCCAGATAATAATCATAATAATTAACCCTCAAGGAACATTGACCAGAAATTTGCCAGCATATTCTTTCTAGTTCCATGCTCATTTAAAATACAAAAGACGCAGTTCGCTATCATTGCATTCTCACACGTTGATAAGAGTGAATGAGCCAATGGGCCAGGTTGCAATACTGTATAATGCATTCTACTAATATGTTCTGCCTGTGAAAAAAAAATGTAACTATACTCTAACAAGTGGACATCCTATTTGTTGACTCTCTTTTTATGTTAAAAATAATTTTATGTGGGTCCCTTTGAGTTGAGGATAATTAGTTTTTGAGTTTATACTACCTGATTGCCCTTTGTTATCTGAATATTTACGTCAGTGGAACTGCCACTAATAAGATTATCTACGTTGAAAATTATGGAATTCGACACTAATTCGGCCATTTTGGACATGTCGAACTTAGATTTGAGTGGCAGTAAGAAGATCACTATTCATCTCAGTGAGTTCAAAAACTATGAATTTAACAGTAATGCCTTTCGTTTTCGATACTTTTTATGAGCTACTCTATTTTGACTCTTACCTCCAATGTTGATACGACCTAAGTTATAGCATCGGAGTGTCTCTATTTATTTTAGGACTTTAAGCCACAATTTCGCGGTAATGTTTGTCGTTTTCATTGTTACATGCCATCCACTGCCATTCCCGCTTTTACTCCTATGCCCATGGGGCTGTCTTTGCAATTACATGGCACCGGGGTTGTCATTATTGATCTCAGTAATTCCATTAACTGTTAATTCGATATCAATATCGGTTTTCGATTATTTTACGTCTTCCGTCCCCAAAAGTAATGGTACGAATGCCTCCAAAAGAAGCTTTTTTTTTGGAGGTTGTAATTTATATGTGTACTGACTAAATTTAGTTGGAATTGCTCGATGAGTTCCAGAGTTATGCAGGAACATACATACGTTTGGTAAGATAGATAAACTGAGATTCACGTTTATAAATGACAATAGAAATATATGTATTGTCATTCATATCCAAATAAATACAAATTTATATATCATTTTTCAATTGAAACTCTGAGGTTGATTTCTCGAGAGGCATTCCATATGTTACACTATTGGTCTTGGTAGTATTTTGATGCTTTACAAACGATTTGGTCATTCAATTTTGGTTTGAAGGGCCTACATGCACCACTAGCGTCTCTGGGATGTATTTTTGGTTAAGAAAGTGATTTAAATGCTAGTACCTAACCCAGCCTGTTTATTATCTTCGATTCAATTTGTTACCTCCCTTCTTACCTTCACTGACCCCCTGACCCTCTAAGAACTATGTTATAACCCTAATCGTTTCACAGCCGGAATATTATATTTCAAATAAATATAATTATTATTATTTCTATGTTATTCTCTCCATTGTTAACAAATAAAATTAGAATAAAATATTGAATATTTTGTACTGAAAATATTGGGGGAACGTGTCCCTTTGCAAGAGACGCCCATGACTTGCACTACGGGATAAAATAAAGATAAGAAGGGTAGTGAGATACCATAATTAATTATAATACCATAATTAATTATAATTCTTTATTTCAGTGTGTGATAAAATAAAATATCCTAACGTTTTTCATATTAACTATTACCTTTATTCTTTCTTTCTATCTCTCTCTCTCTCTCTCTCTCTCTCTCTCTGTCGATCGCAATGAACTACAAATCTCGATTTTTTCTTTTATGTGGAAGTATTCTAATAGTATCTGTTTTAGTTGTCACGATTTTCCAACAGAAGGATGGTGTTGGAAAACAATAGCAAACAGTAGGCCTATATATACTGTATAATTCAATTCTAATGATACAAATATATATATATTTGCTGCGAGTTTAGCATGTCTCTAGAAGAAAGTCATCGAGCGGGAAGGAACGTGGGAGAGCAGTTGTGGAGCCGAAGTCCGTAACTTTGTGTTGCCTTAACTGACATGCCGTCACGCACGGTCCAAACACGCACAATTCAACGCCTTCTGCTCAGCTGGCTAACAGAGCAGTCAATCTATATCAAACTCGCTGTATTGCACAGTACTTGCACAAAAGAAAATACTATACTGACAATGGCGTTCATTTTAATGCACAATTCTGTAATCATTTATATTTTGAGTAACAATTGCGGGACAATAGTTGAAGAAACAAGACAGGCTCGGTCTACGCAAAAACAGATAACAAAAATTATACATGCATAAAGAATAATACCCAACGTCAAGAAATAACAAAATAAATTATGACATTTCTATATGCATTTCTTGGTAACTTAAAAATAACACAATAATTAATTATAATTATAAATTATGCTTAATAGTATATGGCACACAGTGTTCCAAGTGAACCAGAATATAGGGAAGCAATTCTTTCATATTGCTTTCATTTCTGTTTATATCACGACATAATTAAGGAAATTCAAAATTGAAAATCAAAATATAATATTTAAACTGAACTACAAGGATGTTTTAGTGACTCCGTGATTATTTCATGCAGTAGTGATTAGACGAACATAAATTTCGTGACTTTCCCCCGATATAAGAATGTTATAATTTTTCCACTTAAAAGAAAAACTGGCCTCCTCACTCAAGGGTATAGATCTTGTACAGAAGAGTGAAATGAATACACCTTATAATGCATAATACTAATCATCAGTATATTTAAACCTTGTATTGTGCTACTAAGAGGAACCCGGAGAGACGAGCGGTTCGAGCATAACCTACAATAGTAACGTATAAACCCTAGCAGCAGAGATAACTTGAAAACCGCTTGCTGTAAGCTTGAATTGCAAGTCGACCAAGCTTGCATCCAGCTTGATTGGAACACGTGCAAGCATGCTGCGAGCTGGATTCCAGTAACGAAGTTATATGGGCTCAACCTTGCATTCAGTTTTCTATTCTACCTTGACGCAAACCTTTTACACTGGCGTGATGATATGACGCTCTGTGAAGTGTCTAAAGCATCTCTTGCAAGTACAACAAAAGGCAGATTGTACAAAAGCATGCGTTGAAAGTGCAAGCATAGAAAGTCAAAAGCTAAGCACTGGCCAACTGGCCGAAAGCTTTCTTGCTACTTGGAAAGAAATGAATTGCGAATATAAATCCTGTATGAATATAATATATTGAGATGCTCCTTATCTATATAAATCACTAGTCACTGTGAAGGTAAATGCATAATTTATTCAATAAAATGCGGCAAATAATGCAATAACAAAAAATTTAATACTATACTTTCTATTACACAATCTCAATAGAAATTTTGTCAGACCTAGCGCGAAATGCGCATAAATTTTTGCATGAATTAAAATTATATAAAATCAAATATAAGCCATTATAATTCATAAAGATGTAAAAAGAAAATTAAATCCACTGAGCAATTCGCAAAGCATGCAATAAAATGAAAGAAATATCAGAAATATAAAACCAAAGTGATGTTTCCGTTCATTACTGCACACAAACTATATTTCCTTTAACACACCGAGTGGCAATATTATTTGATATTATCAGATGTTTGGGGAAAAATGCTAATTAAAATTTAATTTTGAAAAATTCGTATCCTTCAACGAAATTACCAATTGAGAAAAATGTACGTTTAACTAGTTCTTTTATTTTCATCTCCGATATAATATGGACCCCCGTTTGGCCCAGTGGCTAACACACTTTGCCTTTGGTCTGCGTGATCCCGCGTTGAATTCCCGATAGGGGTTGAGTTGAATAATAAAAGTGGTTCGGATTCCACAGTAATCTGTCGGTCCACGTCTCCTTTAGCCATCGTGGCACAATTGTTTGACGTTAAACAAACATATCAAATATAATGTATAATAGAGTATATAACTTTAAAAAAGCAATTTCAATTATTTTTTTCTGAGTTCATCTTTCTTGATTTTGAATTCCATTTATATATCCATTTTTTACGACACAAGTCTAAAATATACATTTTTAGTTCAAAGAGTGAGCCGATTTGTCCTCCTTCCTACATCTGTTCATTCAACGAATGAATCATATTCTTGCTCCTTTGTAAGTTATGGTGGCTATATTTTTTATAGCCACCATATTTTTAGACCATATTTTTTATTTCCCAACGATAAATGCTGGATGTTAAAAATAGACAAATAGACCTTCGGGGGGTCCCCTCCACCCCCCACGTAGATCCGCCAGTGCCTTCATGTAAGAAATTCCGGAAAGTTTGTATATAATATATTCGATCAACATCTCCAGACACAAACCACCCTCACCTCATATGTTTATATATGAAAGTATGAATACCACATACGAAAATATCTTGTCAATAGCTCCATCAGTAAAATTACAAGTGCTGACGGTGAGCCTCTACATATTGTTGCGTACAGTTTGTGGTGCCAGCTTTGGCGGCCAAGGCGAGTCTGACTCGTTTTTGGAACAGAACCCACATGGGAGCCAATGATTGGTTGAAATGAAATGAAACGAAATGTTTAAGTTTTATTTCCCAAGGTTATGCCGGCTAGGCTAAAGGAGATGGAGATGAGAAACGAATTATATGTTGGAATAAAGAAAGTTTGAGGAAATGGGAGATCCCCTAGAAAACCCACACACAAGAAGTGACTACCACAAAGTTCACTTGGTGTGGGCTGGGATCGAACGAAGTACCTCATGCACCAGAGGTGAATGCACCGTGGCCCATCCTTTGTTGAGTGATGGTTGCTGTCACAGTGCCAACGTGGAGCTGTCCATGCCAATGCCCTGCCCTCTCGTAGCCGCTGACCTTCTCATGACACATATGAAAACTTTTTACTATAATGGTTAATGATTTACCAAATTGTGTAACTAGTCACTCAATTTTATACGCAGATGACACAACATTTCTCAGTGTTAGCCACGACTTGGAAAAATTAGAAGAAATCACAGAAAGAACATTATCTGAAGCTGGGTCGTGGTTTAAGACGATTTTTTTTCCTTAATGAAGGTAAAACGAAACATTTAAACTTCAATTTAAGAGGTATGGCAACCGAGAACAATTTGGACAGTGTAAAATTTTTGGGCATTATTATTGATAAATTATCATGGTACTCTCATATTCAATATATGACAGGAAGACTTTCAAGAGTTATATATTTGATTAAAAATTTGAGGAATCGGGTACCACAAAACTATGTAAGATCCGCATATTTTGCGTTTTTTCAAAGTATCTTACTATATGGTATACTGTTATGGGGAAATGGTAGCCATGTGAATGACGGTCTGTTGTTACAAAAAAAAGTTGTGAGAATAATGATGAATGCAGAGAATACGTGTCATTGTAAACCATTATTCATAAGATAAAAAATAATGACGGTAATCAATTTTTATATATACACAATGTGTTGATGTACATAAAGGGCAAAACGTCAGAAATACACTATAGGCATGACATACACTCATACAATACTACAAATAATAGACGTGTCGACGTACCATATTTGAGATTAACAAAATCACAAAATAGATATGAAGCCATGAGTGTGAGGTTGTATAATAAATTACCTATAGAACTGACACACTTACCTATGGGTAGCTTCAAAAATAGATTATATTCTTGATTAGTAAAAACACCATTTTATTCTATACATGAGTTTTTTGAATGCGATAATATTTAATTTTTGTAAGGTTATAATATTTAAGATATGTTATTGTGGTGAACTTTAGTACTTTAGTACTTATTGTAGATAATGAACAATCACTATTGCTGTACATTATTGTAGTAAGTTATAACTTGACGTTGTCTATGACTATGTAGCTGATTCGACAATAAAATTTATTATTATTATTATTATTATTATTATTATTATTATTATTATTATTATTATTATTATTATTATTATTATTATTATTATTATGATCTTTCAAAAATAAAGGTGAATTAAACAGTTTTCTTACGTATAATGTCATGTCATCTGTAATCCACTGAACCAAATGAAACAAAAAACTACACGAAAATTGTTACCTCCATACCGGGCCAAGAAACACCTACTCCAACTTCTTTCTTATTTCTAAGTTATGTCTTAATTCTCTAACATTTTCGCAATGAGGCAATTGAAGGACAGTGCAAACTAGTACAGCGGCATTTCTGTACAAGAGGAATTAAAATACTGTATTTAATGAAAGAATTCATTTGCCCACAAGTAGCTATCCAAATGCCAATTAAAATTGAAAAGCAGCCACCCGAATTTCTCACTAGAAATCCAATAGGACAACCAGTCCCATAGTGGCCTCTTCTTCTTCGAGATTGTTTTCACACATTTATTCAAATACTTAATTTATATAAGAATTGCAAAACTTTTTTCTTTATGTGTTGGTAGAGAATGAAATAAGCTCTCCAATGAATATAAATCAACGTAGGTCATTGTATACGTAACAATTATGGCCGCCAGTTACTAATATGACTCTTGTAATACAGCGGTTTTCCCATAAGAAAGGTCCAAAATACTGGTTTAATAAAGCAAATAATTTCCTTTGCATACACGTAGGTACCCAAATGCTGCTCAAAAATTGATATCAAGAAAACTGAGTTTCTTACTCGAAATCTAATATGACAGCCATTTCCAAAATTTCCTCTTTCTTCATTCTTACTTCTCAGATTTTTACATATACTATGAAGTATCAGTGTAATCATATTGACATGATTGTGAGATAACTACGTAAACTTTTAAATTACTTCGCCAAATTCAATTATTTATTAAATTGCGGCTATGTTCTACACAATCATGAACTGTCTTTAAAATCCAAAGGAGTAAAAACCTTTTATTAAGATTGTTCATTTACAAACAGCTTCTGTAATCACATATTTGTTAATGAACACGACTAGTTTCCTTCTTCACTTTCCGCATACCTTAGCCTGATACTTCCTCATTCATTGTAGTCCCAAGTCGTCAGTTTGCAGCCATCAAAAACCACGGAAAGCACATCAACTAGGAGTATTCGCCACGAAGTTTAGGAAGGTGCAGGGTCATCGGAGGCAAGCAGGTCCCATCATTGGAAGACACCGACCCCATGTCCCGAAAATACCATACCATTCTGCCGGTTTATCGCCGCAGAATCATTTTGAGTTTGACATCTAAGTAGTGGCATGAAGGTGTAGAAGAGTATCATCGTAAAAGGCGCATCATCGCAGAGAAAACTCGACGCCCCTAGCAGTGCAGCAGGATTAAGATCCAGTTGTTTGCTGACTCCAGTACATCCAGGCTCCTCCGGGGAAAACAATTCATCATCCAGATGACCAGGACGACACCAGTCTAATTGGATTTGTCAGGCTAGTGCTTACCCTTTATCTTTTAGTCATAATCATCTCTCTCTCTCACCTATTTCCTCAACTAGTCATTGTTCAAAATAAAACATTTGAATAATGGCTGATCAGAAAAATATTAATTATACAAGAAACAAAAATTTAATTTATGAAAAAAAAACATTTGAATTCAATTTAAATTTAATCATAATTTTACAGATAAGTACCGTGTTGTGCATTAGTTTTATGCCCAATTTGTTGCGCTCATTTAGTACGTATTTTGAGCTACTGCCACAGCACCGGCCACAGTACTGCACTAATGCCACAGCACCGGCACAATACTCCAATTTATACAAGAATTTTTCTAACTTCTTTCTCCTAATTTCGGTAGAAAATCAAATAAGCTTATTACGAATGCAAACTCATACATGTATGCTTAAAAATGTGGTAGCCATTTCCTAACGCAGACGTTTTAATAGAGTGGCTTTTTCATAAGAAAAGATCAAAATACTGCGTTCAATAAAGCAATTAAATCTTTTTAGATATAAGTAGGTATCCAAACATGTCAGTCAAAAATAGAAATAAAGCAACTCGAATTTCGTACTAGAAATCCAAAATGGCCACCATTTTCAAAATGACCTCCTTCCTGAAACTTCCTTCATACATTTTTGCATATAACCTAATTTACGTCAGAGTTCACTAACGTTTCTCTCTAAGTATTGGCAAAGAATAAAAAAAGGCTTTCCAACCTACGTATGTATAGCCGCCATTTCCTAATATGGAGATTTAATAGAGCGGCATTCTCATATGAGAATGTAAAAATACAAATCTTAATGAAGCAAATAAATCCTTTTGCACATAAGTAGGTATGCAAATCTAGGTAAAAAAATGATATGAAACCACTCGAATTTCTCGATAGAACTGAAATATGATCGCCATTTCCAAAATGGCCCTCGACATAGTATTGTCTTTTTCTTCTGCTGCAAGAAGAAAAAAAAGAATAAAATAAGAATAAAATAACGTGTCAAAAGTAAACAAACCCACATATATGGTTAACAAATATGACCACAATTTCTTAAAATGGCCGTTGTTGAAGTTCTTCTTCGTCTAGGTTTCAGACTTTAATATCTCAATCTATATGGGAATTTTGTTGAATTTTATTTTCATCATTGATAAGTCATAAAATAACATTTATAGCAAATCGAAGTGCTTTATAGTTATGTTAACTTTACCAATATGGCCGTCATGTATTAAAATTGAGTCTTCATACAGGACTTATCTTTGCATATTGTAAGACAATGTATCAGCTATTTTTAGCAGCTTTACTTCTCTTGATTTCCAATATATTATTCAACAATAAGGAAGGGGAATGAAAACGATTTTAATTGCCAAAAAAATATTGATATCGAGATATCTGTCGAAGAGATAGCCAACTGTTTTCAGACTATTTTAGTTGGATGTACATAAGGAGGAATATAAAGAATACATACCTATGGGAATGAGAATTAGTAATTTTGATAACTGAGTGGATAGCCTACCGGTTTCTCAGATAGATATGAGAGAGAACTGGCAATAAAGAAATCATCGAAAAAAGGTAACTAGCCCAGATTGTATTCTACCGTAAGTAGTGAAAGGACGCACGGAGCTGTAAAACATCCATTATATTAGACCAACCAAACACATTTTTTAACTTCGTGTTAATGCTTCGTGTTTTCCTGTATTGTTCAAATCGCTTGAAAAGTTTTTTTTTTAAATTATATATACCTAGGTATATAATAAATCAAAAATGGCGATTCCAGTGCCCGAGGACACATTTTCCGGGAAAAATATAGTTTATTATCACTGGTGTTAGACAAGTTTTACAACAGCGAAAGAACTTTCAAAAATGGTTCATTAGTTTATGAAAATTTCTTTTATATATATTGAAACAAAAACAACGCCCCCCATGGGCTCATTTTTCGGTACAAAATATAGCGTATCATTACTGTCATTAAGTAAGTTCTCCTACAGCGAAACACTTTTTGAAATACGTTCAGTAGTTTCTGAAAATTTCGTACATATAACAAGCTGAAATACCCATTCTTCGCAATGGTCAGACACAATATCAATATAAACAAACTGCACAACGAAAGGAAAAAATATCGGTCATTTTCTACTACTATTACATTTCCTGGTAAACGCTCCATGATACCCTTGACGCATCTGACTCCCAGCTGATGGGAGCTATATTTGGAAGTCAGCGCCTGCGGAAGTATCAACATTCAACTCAGCGACCCCTAGAACAATGGATTTGACACTAATATCGGTCATTTTGGATTATATTTATATGTATCGGTATTTCCACCTCTGGTGATCCTCGTCCCGCAGCCGAATGCGGTGAATTTGAAAGTTAATGCGATCAAAGTTTCACCATTGATCTCAGCGACGGCGGAAACTATTTATTTGACACTAATATTGGTCATTTTGGATTATCTTTACATGTCTCGATGACCCCTCTATTGTTGCCCCCGTTCCTTAGCTTTTGGGGGCTAGAATTCAAAGTTAACGCGATCTTGAGTTTCACCATTGAGCTCAGCCACCTCGACGAGTATGGATTTGACATTAATATAGGTCATTTGGATTACTTTTTACATGTCTCGGTATCCTCCCCGGTAACCCCGTTCCGCAGCCGAATGGGGTGAATTTAGAAGTTAATGCGATCGGATTTTCAGCATTTATTTCAGCAACTGCGAAACCTATGGATTTGACAGTAATATCGGTCATTTTCTTAATTATTTTTACTTGTCTCGATGATCCCTCTATTATGGCCCCTTTTCTTAGCTAACGAAGGCTAAATTCCAAAGTACACGAGATCTTAAGTTTCACCATTGAGCTCAGCAAACTCGAAAACTATGTGTTTGACTCTAATATCGGTAAATTTGATTATTTTTACACGTTTCGGTATGCCCTCCCCCCAGTGATCCTCTGCCTATAGCCCAATCGGGTGAAATTGGAAATTAATGTTAATCAAATCTCAGTTTTACCATTGATCTGAATCATCGCGAAAACTATGGATTCGACACTAATATCGGTCAGTTTGGATTATTTTTACATGTCTCGGTATCATCCCCGGTTACCGCGTCCTGCAGCCGAATTGGGTGAATTTAGAAGTTAATGCGATCGAAAAAAATGAATCTTTAAGTTTTACGTCCAACGTTTATGCCGGTTAGGCTAAAGGAGACGGTGATGATGAGAGATGATGAAAATAGTGAAATGAAGAAAATGGGAGGAAACGGGAGAACTCCGAGAAAACACAATAGCACAGTGTTTCTCTACCACAAAGTCCACACGGGGCGAGGTGCGATCGAACTAGGGACACCAAGCACCGGAGGTGAATGCTCTGCCACTGAGTCACCGCGCCACCCTTTTAATGCGATCGCAGTATCAGCATTGATCTCTGCGACCGAGAAAACTATGGACTTGGCACTAATATCGGTCATTTTTAAAATAATTTTTAAATCTTTTGTTGATCCCTCTATAATAGCCCCTTTTTTTAGCTAATAAGGATTAAATTTTAAAGCACACGAGGTCTTAAGTTTCACCATTGAGCTCAGCAACCTACGAAACTATGTATTTCTTTTGCGTGGAAGACGTCTTTCGTTAGCCTCCATTTTTCAAGGTATGACGTCACTAGTACCTATCAACCACCTACTTCCTGTGGAATGAATTCACACACACGGGTTAAGGCAGATGAAGAGAGAGAGAGAGAGAGAGAGAGAGAGAGAATCATAGATCAGGTGTGCCAGGGCAGGCTTTTAATTGGCTCTCGCTATTCCTTCCTATGAAATAATTAAAAGCCGTTTCAAGAAGCCAGGCAAGAGTACCAACAGTCGCGTTGGTTCCAACAATGCCGCTACTATGGATTTGCTGTCTCCCATATACGTATACAGTTTCCGATCGAAACGCTACACGCGGAATGTACTCCAACTAAAAAAGTATACGTTTTTCATATTTTGTATGTTTTATGGTTACCAGCGCAATGTTTTCAAGTAAGGTTTTTTTTTTATAACTTAACACATGAGGAGCATGATGAACAGAATATAAACTGACGACCGTATAAGTTCACTGTAGACAAGCGGTTACTGCAGTCTGAAGGATGAAGAGTAGGAAAAGCATGGAAAATGATACGACGAACGTATGCAGTCGTCATAAAAGGGTGGATGCCACATTAAATGTAATTTTTAAATATAAGGGTTCAACAAGAATAATGTGTTGAATATATATATATATATATATATATATATATATATATACGAGGGTTGGGACAAAAGTCATGGCAACTATTTTTTTCTTCCAGATATGTGAGCGGATCATAAACTTACATGAGTCGTGTGGAAGTTCTGAAGACATAGTGTGTATGGAGAACAACAGATGGCTCTGTGATAGCTGGTAGTAGCACAGCGAGGGCTGTGAAATCAGTCAGTTGATGAGTGTCGTGCGAGATGGAAGTAACCCGTGTTGAGCAGCGCCCTTACATCAAAATAGCCGTTCCCCGAGCGAGAAATGCGATGGAATGTCACAGTGGATTAGTGGAAGCCCTTTGGAATAATGCCCTACCATACCGGACAGTAGCACGGTGGTAGGAAAGTTTCAGCAAGGACGCGTGTCAACCAGTGATGAGCAACGTTCGGGACGACCTGTCAGTGTGCGGACTGACGTGGCACGTGCCGTCATCGATCAGCTTCTGGATGAAGACAGATGAAGGACGCTACTGGAGTTGGCGGAGGCAAGTAGCATCGAGAGAAGCACCGTCTACAGGATATTGCGTAATGAGCTGCAACTACGCAAAATCGCATCGCGGTGGGTACCGCATGCACTAACGGAAGTTCAAAGGTAGATGCTCTATGCAATATGCTCCGACCACCTTGCACGCTGGCAACAGGACGGCGATCAATTCTTGTCACGAATAATCTCCATCGATGAATTTGAGGCCAGGGCATACGAACCAGAACTGAAGCGTCAGTCCGCGGATTGGCGACATGTTGGATCACGAAGGAGACAGAAGTTCCGTCAGAATCCTTCCCCAGTCAAATTGATGGTGATCGTCGCGTATGACGTCAGGGGTGTCATTGTTTGCACTTTGTTCCACATGGCAGAATAGTGACCGCACAGTATTACAGGGACTTCCTGGTGCGACAGGTACGACGTGGCGTTCGGGAGAAACGTCCGTATCTTGTGGACAGTGCAATAATCCAGAGCAGAGTGTGTAAAGCAGAGTGTGTAGGGGAGCTACTGCGATGTTGGGGATGGGAAGAATTGGAGCACCCACCGTACTCTCCTAACATTTCGTCCTGTGACCTTGATCTCATTCGAAAGATTAAGGAACCACTACGTGGTAGGCGGTTTGCAACACGCGAGGACATTGCTAATGCTGTGCGCAAACAATTGACCCAATTCACACATGGCGCGGCAAATACTGAGAAGGATGATATTCATCGCCCCCCCCCCCACATTATTGGCAACGTGTGATGCAAGTAGCAGGGAACTACTTTGAGGGTCTTTAGGCCCAGAGTTGTCATGTCAACTGTATGCGTACTGTGTTGTCAATCTTTTGCACCGTGAAGGCCATATTGCCCTGTATACTACCGTAATAAATTAGTGTGTTACGATATTTCAGTGCTATTCATTTCTACGCATGTACTTAATACCTTGCCCTTTCGTCTGTATATCTCATATTTTCCAACCGGACTGAAATCTTCAAGAAAAAGAATAGTTGCCATGACTTTTGCCCCAACCCTCGTATATATATATATATATATATATATATATATATATATATATATATATATATATATATATATATATATATATATATATATATATATATATACATATATATATATATATATACAGAGGGTGGGATCCTATGCTACAATTTATACCATGCGCGTTTTTCATGCTACATTGAGCTATTTCTCTTCTATTTGAGCTTTTTCGTCCGTTTTTTTTGTTTGTTTTTCAAGTCCACAGGCATTGTAAAAGACATAACGTATGGTTTCAGACCGTCCTGCGTCCAGACATAGGAGGTGATGACGTCATAATTTTGAAATATATATTTTCCTTTATGAAGCCTATGTTCATTATTTTTTGGCGGGCTTATTTTTTCACGTAGAAGATTGAAATTTTGCACAAACATTCAGCCCACCGAGTAGTATTTACCAGATTTTTTCCGATTTCTGTGTTAAAACAGGGAGGAACCAGAGGGGCAAAGGGTTGAAAAAGGGATATTTGTACGCAAAAAATCCCGTTTTCCCTCATTTTACCGCCTTAGACACATGATGGAGACACGTGAGTCATACCGTGTGAAAGGCAGTTCCATTCTGAATAGAATGACGTTCGAATTATTATCCTAGGGTAATTAGGGATGTCTGAGGGAATTTTGGTCAAAATATACTTCTGTATAGGGAAAAATGGGACACGGTCGGTATATTTTTTGCGGGCTTATTTTTTCACGTAGAACATTGAAATTATGTACAAACATTCAGTCCACCGAGTAGTATTTACCAGATTTTTTCCGATTTCTGCGTAAAAACAGGGCGGTCCAGACGGGCAAAAGTTGAAAAAAGGGATTTTTAGACCAAAAAAGGCTTTCTTCTGGATTTCCCGCCTTGGAGACACATGAGTCATACCGTCTGAAAGGCAGTTCTATTCTGAAGAGATTGATGGGCGAAACATGACCCTAGGGTAATTAGGGATGTCTCAGGAAATTTTTTTCTGAGATCATGGTGTTTTGCGATAATTTTGGGCATTGTGTGGATTCTTGATAAAATTTCTCCCGCCCTTACTATTCAAGATAGAAACTTGAAATTTGGTACACACATTTAGTTTACAAAGTATTATTTACCAGATTTTTTGAGGTCCCTACGTTCACACAGGGGGGGGGCAGAGGGGCCCAAAATTGGACAAAAAATTCCCCTTAAAAGTTTCCATTCGACATCAATTTTCCCTCTCCTGGTATATGGTATGGGCATGCAAGTAATACCATTTGAAAGCCATCTCTACTCTGAAGAGAATGCGGTATGAACCATGATTCTAGAATAAATAATGACGATGTAGTAGCTGCTTGACTGAAAGTCTAAAAAACACCCCAAAAGTCGATTGGCTTGTAGGTTTGAACGTGGCAATTTTACTGTTTCCTGAAGATACCCGAATTTGAATTTAGAAAGTGTTTGCTTCAGAACAGAAAATAATGAATGAGCTCCATTTGCTACGTACACTTCAAGTCGATTTTCTCTCAAGCTACATACCAGTGAAAGTTAGTATAGTGGTTTAAGGAGCGACCTTCTGAGGGAAAGGTCCTCGGATCGAATCTAGGAAGTTGACATGAAAAATTATATAATGTGCGGTATTCTAAACTTTAGCCATAATAACACTATAATAAAATAGTTTGTTTCCATGAGAGAGTGAAGTATTCTTGCAATCTTACCATGTGAACAATGAATAAAAACTAATCAACTTGAATCATCCTGTTCGAATCTGAACATTTGTTAATCGTTTGGCATGCTGTTAGTGTGGAGTTGAAGAGTTTTCCAATATATATAAAGTAGTATAAAGTAAAGTTCGGTTCTGTATACCAATTCATTTCGCTTCACATCGTCTGTTCGATGAAATACAAATTAATCAATCTCTCATAATATGTCCAAACCAACAAGAACGTTCTCTTGCTACATTGCTAATAACGATGAGTAAGATTTCAAAATAGTTCATTTTAAATAAAATTATCACGAGGAATGAGACTTTTCATTAAATGTTTTCTCAGTGAATAATGTTTTCAGAAAGCACTATTGTATATATAATAGTGCTCTCCAAAGAGGGTGCAATATTTGAGTTGGAGATAGTGAGCTTTCACGTTCTAATTACGTATCATAAATATTTTAGTCAAAATTATATATAATTGTAGCATAGAAAACTTTAAAGGATAATAAAGAAGTTCAAGCCAATATATTGCTTCAATGTGTATCATAACTTACAATTATTGTAAAAAAATGAATATTCGTACCCTAAAATTGATTTTATCGAGCATTATTTGATATGGAGAGACAATTAACCTAAATTAAATTAAACAATAAATTATCCCTTGACTTTTACTACATGAGTTTACTAAAATATTACGTTTCACAAAAATTAACAGTTTCAACGAGGAAGTCTAGAATCGAAAGTGGAACTTCCAATTTCAGAATCAACTTGCTAATCACTTGACTAAGCTAATAGTTACTTTAGAGGTTAACGTCGCTGAGCATTAAGATTACATGAGAAATAGACTTACGTTCCAAAGAGTGTTCGAACCTTTCCGTAATACGTTGGATCTGTTTCATCGGGAAGAGAGGTGGAATCTAGTGTGTAATGATATTGTTAAATTAGAATTTTCTTCACAGCTAGGTCAGGTTTTGAATGTTCCCTGATTTTATGTTGTATACTGAATTAAACAAACATTGAAACGAAATAAGTAAAATGATAGGATTCGTTGTTTAAAGAGGCTAATATTTCAATGTTAGTGCAATAAACAATTACACAATCACTTATAATCTATTTTAGATACAACTATTATTATACACTTCATTTTCACAAACCTGTTCTTAAAACAACTACATCGATTTCCTAATTAAATTAAATTCATGTAGATAATTCTGCATTACAAAGCAGGTAATACTCATGTTATAAAGTATATATGATCCAAGTAATCATTTAATGTAAATAAATAAGAAAAGGAAGATATTACAGGTTAGTGAAATTTCAATTTAATTTGATTTTAAGCATTATATATTTTCTTTCTGACTGTTTTAAATTGCTTTATAAAAATTTAGATTATGAATCACATTATTTTTTTTAATGAAAAATGCAAGTATATATATTCTCTCTTTCTCTCTCTCTTTCTCTGTATACAGGAGTAGGCATCAGGAACAAGAATAATGATCATTTTGCACATCTGGTTGCCACTATTCAACTCAGAAATCTGTTCTCATTATAATAGTGTTAACGTTCCTTATTTTCATGTTTTTGCATATAAATGATGGACATGTCGAATAAATGTGACTGAGTTTTGAAACGTGACAATTCATCATTTTGTTTCTCTAAGCACTTCAAAGTAGCGATATATATGTAAATATATATATATATATATATATAAAGAAAAGTTTTCATATATTAACAAAGCATTCAGCATTGGGAACTCCAACAGTATAACTAAACCCCCTTGACCATGGAGGCAGCTCACAAGAGTGTGTGTTACAATATTGCTAATAGAATCACTCCAAACGCATGTGGAGTTTTAAACCGATATTTTCTGTTTTCTTTTCAGTAATCTCAATTAAAGATATTGGCTAATTTTATATTTTGCAACTGTGGATGAAGTGCAAACTCTATGCTGATCGCTGAAATACCCAGTTTGATCTTTTAGTCTTCTTTACACTTCTCAAATATTTTTTGTGAATGTTCCGAATACCTGTGCAGTGTGTCGGGTCATTTTCACTCTAATTTTCCCCGAAATATTCTTCTTGTGATTATGTGACTAACTAAAGTTTCAAAACAATAAAGGTTTTTTGCTTATAATTTTCTTGTTTTGCATTATTTTTTCTCAGATATGATAAACATGTACTAATTACTACATTGATTTGTCAAAGAAAGCACAAAGAAGCAACAATATATGAAGAAAACTGACATGGAACCTGCGTAAAGTGTTGCACGCCGATTTCAACGCAATTTTGCAGGTAGATACAAGACACAAAATGAATTGACCCGTACTTTTTGTTTCTGCGGAAAAAAGTTATGAAGGGGCCTAAGCCCCTCGCGAAATATTTTCAAAAATCTTGAAATCTACAAAAAAAAAAACATGAGGAATTTGAAGAAAAAGGCGTATACAGATACTAGATAGAAAGTTCAGAAATACGGGAATTTTCTTTTGTGTGAGGAAATGGTTGCAGGGGGAGGAACGACCTCTATTCAAATATCTCCAAAAATAATGACAAAGCCCAAATTCAGAAAACGGCACAAGCGATTCCAAGGAAACTACGCATGCAGGTACTAGACTTAAAAGTAAGGAACACGTATTGTTTCGTTTCTGCGGAAAAACGGTTTGAAGGGGCGTAAGCCCCTCCAGGAATATTTTCAAAAAAACTCGAAATCTCCAAAACGACAGGAATAATTTGCTGAAAAGGTAGTAGGTATACTAGATATACAAGTAAAATATATGTATTTGTTATTTCCTACGGAAAAACTATTGCAAGGAGAGCCGCATCCCCACCAAATTCATCCAAATTGTTTACAAAGTTCACAGTCCACAAATAATCACAAACAATTCGGATGAAAGTATAAAGGCATTTGTTAGACGTGCAATTATGAAATACATATTGCAAGTACTTTCCACCACTTGATAACACAGACCAACCGTTTTTTAAGCACAATATCTTACGAAACAAATGTGTCATAATAATGATATTCCACAAAAAAATGCTTTAAACAAAATGATCTCTTACACTAACCACAACGAATCACAGCAACCTGTCCACAAAAGTCACACGTCGGGATGTGATTCGTGGAAAAGGAGAACTCTGCTGGTGTCTGAAATTGTGCCGGTTTGTCTGTTGTAAAGCCAATGTGATACCACGCGTATTTGATGACATCTTTGTATCTTGGAGAGGAGAATTGATTATGTGTCAGAGATTGTAATTTGATTATGTTATCCCGTAGATGCAAATTAATTTTAGACTGTTGTAAGATAATACTGTCCGAAAAGCCTCGCACAAATGTCTTCCACAAGCGAAAAAATTACACATCTACTGGTTGCAGCTTCCGAGTTAAACCTTGAGGCATTGTAAGTAGCACAGTATTTTTCTCTTCCGGTTCAATGGAGTGTAGGGTAACTTCACAATGTACACTCCAAGCGTCCAATAGAAGAACTGTTCGACAATGTGTTGTAGGAAAATACACGTGCTCTAGCCAAGGACGATAAAGTTCCTTTGTGAGTTTTCCTGGTTTTGAAGCGGCAAGATATACGTTATGGGGGCGAAACACATTGTTGTGCCGCGTTGGCCGAACTCACCAGTTGGCTCCTTCAGAACAATGACTAATGGTGCTAGCGAACACTATCGGCAGAGATGGTCGGTTGTTTTGTATAACTGTGCTTTGTCGCACTCACGGATTGGACAACTGTTTCCACTTTCTTCATTCCCTGAGCAGCCAAAGTTCGACTGCCGTGCATTTCTAGTTGGAAACCACTTTGATTGGAGTTTACCGAATTGGATAATATGGTGTTTTACATTGTCAATAAAGGAATTTACGATTCTAAATATGTCCTCTTTAGCTTCAGACGTATGTGCCGTAGATATAAATTTCGTCACCTTTCGCGATACGATTTTGTGTGTTGTTTTAAACTCCCACAGCCTTAAATGATGGAAGGTGAAATCTATTGCTGGCCCGCAGAGCCCATCGTCGTAGATCAACATCGTGTACCGGAAAATGTGCCTCACGAGCGTCTTGGAATTGCCGAAGAACGTATTGAGATACCTACAATATCTTATCCTTCCGTGTTCCTTCACCAATGACTTGCTTTTCCCAGCGTTCTAGCTGCTGCCTTGAGGTTACCTTTCTAAATTTTGCTCGTACGGATCGAAGGGATAGCGGTCTTTTCATGCCACTTCTCCAGTAGTTGACTGCCTTTTGTTTGTATGCAATGGTGATGTCTGCTTGACCATGTATGGTTGTGCCGCCATTGCACTCTTCTGTCGTCATCCACAGGAGAATATTGGGCAGTATTCTCTTCCCTGTCGTCGTTCTCAATTGCTAATGTTAATATTACTTCTGTGTCCAACGTAACCATATCTCCCATCCAGTATTCCAGCAAACATTGCAATATGCGTGCTGCATCTCATTCCTGTGCTGTTATTGGCGACTCTGGTCGATGTATCACTTCAAAAGCAACAAACAGTAAATGCAGAATGTTAGCGGGATTCATGCTGGATTTTTCGTGTTTAAAACGCTGACGGAACGACAAAATTATATCATACACATATGAGTATCTGACCCAATGTACTTAACTTTTTCGATTACTTATTATGTACACAAGGTAGATATTGTAATCTCATTTTGCACGTGTGACTCATTATCTTGAAGTGATATTTCGTGGCATTCGTGCATCATTATAACAAGTAAACACGTTATTGCACAAGCCAAGGGCCAGATAAGTATAATTGCACACAGCCTTGTCAATTATCGGTCAAATGTTTTGCACACACAGATAAAATTACTATCGCTCGAACTTAACATATGCAGCGATGATCATGACACCTCGTAGGCTTGCTACTGCAAGATAAGATTATAACTATTTCATAATATAGTTTGATATCTTTTCTGCTGTCCAATTACATGCAGTCACCCTTTGGAACGGTTCTTCAGAATACACTTCTCTCGCATTGTTTGTTCAATATATGACACTTAAACAGCTGCCTGTCTGTGAGACGTAAGATATTCGTATGTCGTTTCAGAAGTTCTTTGTTTTGGGAGTAGTTTCTCCATGAGTGGGACATATAAATTTGGCTCGTAACAGAAAGATATACGTGCCCAAGAAATATATGTTGGGTATGTGAAAAATATGTTGGAAATTTCTGCAAATTTTTTTGTGAGGTTTTGAAGATTTAGAGCTTCCTGGAAAACATTTCGGAAGGAGCTTACTCCCCTTTAAAGGTTTTTGTCCGCAGAAAAGAAAAATACGTATTTCTTACTTTTACGGTCTACTATCTGCATGCGTAGTTTCCTCGGAATCGCTTCTGCCCTTTTGTCCAACTTGGCCATGGTCATTACTTTTGGATATATTTAAATGAGGGCCGTTGATCCCCTGCAACCATTTTTTCACACAGAAGGAAAAACCCGTATTTCTTAATTTTCTATCTAGTATGTGTATACGCCTTTTTCTGCAAGTTGCTCATGTTCTTTTGGAGATTTCAAGCTTTTTTGAAAATACTTCGGGAGGGGCTTATTCCCCTTCAAACCGTTTTTCCGCAGAAACGAAAAAATACGGATCACTTTATTTTGTGTACAGTATCTACCTACAAAATTTCGTTGAACTTCGGTGTGCAGCCCTTTACGGATGTTCCATATGAGCTATTAATGGAAATGTGCAATTTACAGCATATGCGAATTTTTTGTGCGGAGCACAGTACTTGGCAAATGGCTAAAACATAAACTATGTACGTATTGTTTACTTTGTTTAATAGACTTAAAAACTATTAACTGTTAACAAATCAATATACCTTTACAATCCAATACTATTATATGTTTCATCACCAAGACCTACACGAAAATACGAGGTGAGGTGATTTAGTTTAGCGTCCCGTTCAGCAGCGAGAATATATGAGACGTGGAGCTGCTGATGGACGTGGAATCCGAACCACATGAGCTCCCTCCGGGAATTAACGAAAATGCGATTAGCATATATATATATATATATATATATATATATATATATATATATATAGGTGTGCGTGTGTGTGTGCATACATTGTATTTGCAATGATTTATCGCGCCTGAATAGCTAGGATTCATATCAACATTATATAAATTAAGTAATGCACTTGATAATTCATTCTATACTACCCTTATTTCGTTATCCTATATGATTTAGTTTAGGAAACATCGGAATCCAGAATCAAATAAAGAATGAATAACTGTTTACTATATGCATTGGGTTACACTTCTTTAAGACCTCACACAGTGCGATTCCAAAATAAAAAAATATATCAAATTCAAAACGATTAGTTTGAGATGTGGGAAACCCGGACCCTTTTTTGATCGTGACGTAATATAGTTCGAATTCCACTTTACATTCTACCCATGTCTCATTTAGTCTTGCCGTTCAAAAGTAGACTAAATCCTTACAAACAAACAAGCCAAAATTATTATTTATAGAAGGGAAATTAATGCTATAAGCTCTTTCTATAAGTAATGTTATTCTCTCGATGACACCAGAAATGACGTATCTATCGAGTCTATAACGACATCGATCAGCTGTGGCTAATAGAGCTGCTCATTCGTCTTTACTGCGCAGAAGAACAACGGTCTACTATACATTTTACAATTCTTGTTTCTGTTTGACAATACATGTTTTCTATTGTTAAATACCGTGTCAGGTAGAAGGCATGTTTCAAGAAAGGCATTGTGCTTGTTTGTCGGATTATTGAAATTTAGATTTACGTTTCATTATAAGCCTAGATGAGACGTGGACTTACAGTATAAGTTGGTATGTAAAGTACCGAGATAACACAGATTGGATTGCAGTCTCAAAATGAGTTTCTTTCTAAAGGATAACTCCCGGTGAGTAATCCCATTAGTTGCTTTAATTCCTCAAAATGACTAACGACTTTATAAAGACTACAGTGAAAATAAGTTATATTTGGAAATTCTTACATTGTGATCTAAGTACCATCCACGCCCTATTTGTTATTGCATCGTTCATCATGCTGAAATATTTGACACGAAAGAAGTAGAGTATTATTACTTACCGTTGTCGCTCTTACCGATGCGTGATTTTTCCTGAATGTATGAGGTTACCGCATGCGATTAAAGTTGTAAGGAGCTAAATGTTACTTAATTTCTAAAATTTAACCTTTCAAAAAACGGAAACAGCACTAATGCAATATTAATTAGTACATACGAGTATAAATAAAGAAAAGTACGTGAAATTTATCAATCCATTCACGGAAAGTGTATAGCTTCTGAGCTGAAGGTGTTGGTCAAGCCAAAAGAACGTTTTGGCAGAAACATTTTTCTATAATATCACAATGTCAAAGTTGAAGTTTCTTCATCTTAACCTCAGTCAGCAAGGCCGTTCTCGAAGCAGAATTGTATGAGTATTTAGTATGAGGGAAATCTTTGTGATAAAATGTTCACTTTTGAAAAATTTCATAAAAAATCATATCTGTAATTTGGGGATGGAAATTGGAATTGCTCAAATAATTGTATACGTAGAATGTAATCACGTTAGCAAAAATTGATATCTGAAAAAACAAGAACCGCATCTGTTATAAACTTTACCGTACTTATGTAAGGTCAAAGGTAATACATAAACTTCCGGAAATGAGTATCCATCATCCAGGAATTTACCATAAGATGTTTGTTCAAAGCTGTTATATTAGACAGCTGGATGTGCTCTATGTATTTATTCTTGAATATATTAGACGAGATATTAGATGTTTTAAGTTAAGGAAGTCTGTTTTCATTCACTCCTATAGGTTCTGAAATAGAATTTACATTAAACAAAACAGTGCTTCTTTGTTCATAATTATGGCTGCCAACATTATGTCCGAAGGGCTCTTGCTGTGAGTTTTGTGGCCAGTCATCACTTCAGACGTTGTACCTCACGATACTCCCAAACTACCTTTGAAGCCCCAAGCTAAATTTCAGAGATCTTATATATATATATATATATATATATATATATATATATATATATATATATATATATCGTGCTGTAATATTTTGTATTTTCGAAGAAGGAAGAAATATCTCTGAAGTCCGATCTTCGGACAGGCAGAATATGCTGCTGCCAAACACTTCAGTCTGTTTCCTCTTGGGACACACATTACAATATAACTGTAGTGACAACCATCTATTATGTCACTTCTTTCTTAAGTCCGCCCTCTTCCAATTTCCGATCCAATGCATCACATCCGTTCTGATTTTGGATTAATTTAAAATGAATCAATGTCGGAAGTCTCACGTATCACATAGATAAAAGCAAACATCCTCCAGAAGTTGAAGTTTAAATCTAGAGCACGAAATTCAAATTTGTAAAAATAGCAATGCATATATCGATCTATCGTCTTAAGGTTTTTGGAAGAGTTCATTTTATTTATTTTTTGAGTTTGGTTTTGGCCTTTAGGAAACGATAAAATAAATGAAGAAAATGAATGGTGAGAGAAAAATCAACATTTATGTATTGAGTGAGATCTAAGTCTATGTAAACTATTTGCGACGATAAACCTAATGGTTTAGGAAACTCACCTCTGCCACTACGCATATAGTAACTTAAAGTCATTGCATATTGTATGTATATAATCGATAGGCAGATACAGATTTCTGGGATCTGGTAGTCTTTGTATTGCTTCTAAAAGTGTAGATATTTTTATGACAGAAGACGGTGTACTTCACAAACTCACTTGCCAAAATTTCGTAGGCTAGTCGCATACTGTCGAAAGAATCGACAATTTATGTAAAGTAATTTAGCCAACTTGTACTGTAAATTCAATTTTATTCATACATGTCTTTCTACGTGTTGAGCAATTTACCTTCTTGGATATATATTTATACACCCGAGAGAGAAGAGGGATTTTGGCCAAGAGTGGACATTATACTGAGCTCAGAGTCATAAAGTGCGCCCTTCTGAACCTGTTGTGAAAACTGTTAAATTATATCAGGAATATTACATGTAAGACAAATAAAAAGTAGCATGAAACTCAGATTACAGGTGTATACTCTGAAGACCTATTGAAACTTAAATGTTAATGCTAGAAATTGATATTCTTATGTTGTCTCCTCAAAGGCAATAAAATTTTTACATGAGCAGAAATATGTAAACGCTACTTTATCTTTTTAATACTTTATAATGATATACAATTTCATGTATACACAAATCCAAAAGTGCAGTACCACCTGCAATTCTCCCTTTCCTGCAAGAGCAGGCAACCCAAAAAGCTCGGAGGTTGGGTTGGTTGCGAATTCGAAGTGCCTTGGACCAAACCTCAATTTTGTTATAAATTAACAGTGTGGCAGACTGCAAATAAGAGAATAAAATAAATTGTTAAGACTTACCATTTTATTATCGTGAGGGCAATGGATGACATAAAAGTTACAAAATCACCTTACTTAAGCAGTTCAAACAAGGTGAATGGTAACAAACAGACATAAGAGGATACCAGTTTCTTTCCTTCTTCCAAAAGAAAATCTTGTAAAAAAAGAAAAAAGGTTACATAATGTAAAGGTTTAATATAAAACCCTAACACTCCAAAAACAAACACGACACTGAAAGAGAGACAAACACAGAATAAGGAAAACCAGTGGCTTAGCTGACTAGCGTTCCTCTCATGCAAGACAAAGAGATGGGACAATGGTTTTAAACATAATTGTTATAAGAATAATATTAACAATAGCAATAATAAGAATTATATTATTATTATTATTATTATTATTATTATTATTATTATTATTATTTTATCGTTTACTTTTCAAATCTCTGACTCTACCTAAGAGCTTGTCTGCATATAGCGGTCATCTGTGCACCTTTTGTCAATGAGTGGCCCTAAAGGCCAAAAGGGATGCAAATCTCTGAGAAAGAGGAACATAAAATTTCTTATGATAAATTCTAGGAGAAAGCTCGAAGAATTGCTTTTGACAAGTGCTTTCTTGTTTTTCGGGGACAAAAAATTTTATCAGCTAAGAAATTAAAGTATATAATATGGCAAATTTGCAAGTGCATTTATTTACAAAGCAATTTGAGGTCATAAAGAAATTTAATATTTTGGGGCAAACAACCTGTCAAGTCTAATAGGTGAAAGTATAAAGGAGATAGATTCACAAGGGTTTCTCTTCATCCGATTTTCTTCAAACTTGGCACATATATACTTGACCCAAAATAAATGCAGACGTGTGTTTTGTTTTTTTTTCTGAAAACAGGTTGAGGGGACAGGCGGTCCCTCTATAAAAAGGGACCCCCTAGATTTAAAAAGACCACGTTAAAGAAACGAAACTCTGCCGATGTAAAGGTAACTTCAAAGTACAAAATACGGGTTTTGTCGTTTTCGAAAGAAACGTTTTGCAGAGGCAAAGCTTCTTCGAAATGACAAAGAACACCGCACAATCTTTACGGAAATTGGATTTCGGTGGAATTGCTTGAAACCGTGTTATGTTGTAGATATAATGTTCCTGAGAAAAAGTCTCAATGGGCAAAACCACAAATCATTGGCCGTTTGGCCACCACAAGGCCACTTTAAAAAAAAGCCGAAGAAAACAACATTCGAGTTTTCATACAAAATGACAAAAACCGTGATATTGTGATTCCTAGGAAAAGTCTTAATGGGCATAAACACCAATTACTCATTTTTTGGCCACTACAGGGACACTTATTCGAAAACAGCCATATATAGAGATATCCCGAATTCCAATGAACATGATTGAAACTGTGATATGTTGCAAATGTAGTGATCCTGAGAATGTCTCAATAAGCACAACAACCAAGCACTAACCGTTTGGTAACTACAGAGCCACATTTTTGCAAACAACAGAATTAACGTTATTTTGGATTTTATTGGAATTGCTTGAAACCGTGATATTATTTATATAGTGATTCTGAGAAAAGGGCACAACCACTAATCCCTGACCGTTTGGCCACTAAGACGCCACTGTTTTGAAAGTAACCGAAGATGGTGATGTACTGGATTTCGGTAAACATGACTGAAACTGTGATAAGTTGTAGATATTTTGATTCTGAGAAAATATCTTAATGGCCACAACCAATAATCACTAACCGTTTGGCCACTACGAGGCCACTTTTTGAAAGTAACCGAAAACGTTAATCGCCAGATTTCGGTAAAAATTAGTGAAACTGTTATATGTTGTACATACTGTGATCCTGAGTATAGGTCTCAATGGGCAACACCATTAATCGCTGTCCTTGTGGCCACAACCAGGCAACTTTGTTCAAAGTAACTGAAGATGTTGACGTTCTGGATTTCGGTGAAAAATACTGAAACTGTAATACGTTGTAGATAATGTGATTCTGAGAAAAGGTCTTAATTGGCACAACCACTAGTCACTGACCAGTTGACCACTAGAAGGCTACTTTCTTGAAAGTAACAGAAGATGGCGGTGTTCTGAATTTCGGTAAGAACGACTGAAGCAGTGAAATGTTGTAGATATTGTGAATCTGAGAAAAGCTCGTAATAGGCTCAACCGGTAATCACTGAATGTTTGGCCACAACGAGACCACTTTCTTGAAAGTAAGCGAACATGGTGATGTTCTAGATTTAGGTAAAAAATGATTGAAGCTGTGATATGTTGTAGGTCATGTGATTCTGAGGAAATCTTTAATGGGCTCAGCCACTAAACACTCACCGTTTGGCCAATATGGGGCTACTTTTTGGAAAGAAATCGAAAATGTTGATGTTCTGAATTTAAGTAAAAAAAAAGTTTGGAACAGTGTTATATTGTAGATATGGTGATTCTGAGAAAAGTTCTAATGGGCATAACTACTAATCACTGGCCGTTTGGACACGACGAGGCACATTTTTGAAAGTAACCGGAAATGGCGATGTTGTGGATTTCTGTAGAAATGACTGCAAATGTGATATGTTGTAGATATTGTGATTCTGAGAAAATGTCTTAATGGGCATAACCACTAATCACCGATCGTATGGCCACTACGGGTACAATTTTTCGAAATCAACCGAAGATGGCGATGTTCTTGATTTCGGTAAAACATGACTAAAACTGTGATATGTTGTAGATCTTATGATTCCGAGAAAAGTTTTTTATGGGTACAACCACTAATCACTAAACATTAGGCTTCTACGTAGCCACTTTTTGGAAAGTAATAAAAATGTTGATGTTCTGAAATTCGATAAATAGGACTGAGACTGTGATATGTTGTTGATATAATGATTCTGAGAAAAGATCTTAATGGGCACAACCAATAACCGCTGACCGTTTGGCTACAACGAGGCCATTTTCTTGAAAGTAACCGAAACAGTTGATGGCCTGGTTTTCGGTAAAAATGACTGAAACTGTTATATGTTGTACACATTGTGATTCTGAGAATAGATTTTAATGGGCAATACCAATAATCACTGTTCGTGTGGCCACAACCAGGCCACTTTGTTGAATGTAACTGAAGATGGTAACGTTCTAGATTTCGGTAAGAAGTACTGAAACTGTGATACGTTGTAGATATTGTGATTCTGAGAAAAGGTTTTAATGGTTACAAGCACATATCACTGACCGTTTGGCCAGTAAATATCCACTTGCGTCAAAATAACCGAAATGGTAGATGTCCGGGATTTCCGTAAAAATTACTGAGACTGTGATACGTCGTAGACATTGTGATTCTGAGAAAAGGTCTTAATGGGCATAACCACTAATCACTGACTGTTAGGCCACTACGAGGCCACTTTTTGGAAAGTAATGAAAAATATTGATGTTCTGGATATCAATAAATATGACAGAAGCTGTGATATTTTGTTGAAATGGTGATTCCGAGAAAAGTTCTTAATTGGCAGAACCACTAATTATTGACCGTTTGGCTACTACGAGGCCACTTTTTGAAATGGTAATTGCTTGGATTTCGGTAAAAATGACTGAAAGTATGAGATATTGTAGATATTATGATTCTGGGAAAATGTCTTAATGGGCACATCCAATAATCACACTACGTGTCCGTTTGGACACTACGATGCCACTTTCTTTAAAGTAATCGAAAAAAGGTTGATGTTCTGGATTTAGGTAAAAATGACTAAAACTATGATACGTTGTAAATATTGTGATTCTGAGAAAAGGTTCTTTTGGCAAAACCACTAATCACTGAACCTTTGGCCACAACGAGACCACTATCTTGAAAGTAACCGAACATGATGATGTTCTCGATTTCGGTAAAAATGACTGAAACTATGATATTTTGTAGATATTGTGGTTTTGAGAAAGTCTCAATTAGCACAACCACCAACCACTGACCGTTTGGCCACTACGAGGCCCCTTTTTTGAAAGTAACCGAAGATTGTGATATTCTAGATTTCGGTTAAAAAAGGAGTAAATGATCTTGTAGATCTGGTATTATTGTAGATCTTGTGATTCTGAGAAAAGGAGTTTTTGGGCACAATCGCTAATCACTGACCGCTTCGCCACTACAGGCCTACTTTCTTGAAAGTAAGGGAAAATGTTGATGGCCTGGATTTAGGTAAAAATGACTGAAACTGTGATATGTTGTAGACATTGTGATTTTAAGAAAAGGTGTTATTTAGCACAGCGAATAATAACTGAACTACGAGCCAACATTTTTTAAAGTAACCGAAGATTGTGATGTTCTGGTTTTCGGAAAAAAATGATTGAAGCTGTGATATGTTATAGAATCTTGTGATTCCGCGAAAAAGTCTTTATAGTTTCAACCACTAATCACTGATCGTTTGACCACAATGAGGCTACTTTTTTGAAAGTAATCGAAAATGTTGATGTTCTGGATTTAGGTAAAAAAAAGATTAGAACTGTGCTATGTTGTAGATATGTTGATTCTGAGAAAAGTTCGTAATGGGAATAACTACTAATCACTGACCGTTTGGAAACTACGAATTACATTTTTGAATGTAATCGAAAATTGCGATGTTCTGGACTTCCGTAAAAATGACTAAAAATGTGATATGTTGTAAATATTCTGATTCTGAGAAAATTTCTTACTGGGCATAACCACTAATCACCGATCGTATGGCCACTCCGGGACAATACGTTGTAGATATTGTGATTCTGAGAAAAGGTTTTAATGGTTACAACCACTTATCACTGGCCGTTTGGCCACTAGAAGGCCAATTTCCTGAAAGTAATTGGAAATATTGATGGCCTCCATTTCGGTAAACATTTCTGAAACTGTGATATGTTATTGATGTTGTGATTCTGGGAAAATGTCATAATTGGCACAACAAATAATTGCTGGCCGTCTTGCTACTACAGGGGCATCTTTTTCGAAAGTAACAAAAAATGGTTATGTTCTGGATTTCGGTAAAAATGACTGAAACTCTTATATGTTGTAGATCTTTTGATTCTGAGACAAGGTCTTAATCGGCACAATCACTAATCACTGACCGTTTGGCTACAACGAGGCCATTTTCTTGAAAGTAACCGAAACAGTTGAGGGCCTGGATTTCGTTAAATATGACTGAAACTGTTATATGTTGTACACATTGTGATTCTGAGAATAGATTTTAATGGGCAATACAAATAATCACTGTTCGTGTGGCCACAACCAGGCCACTTTGTTGTATATAACTGAAAATGGTAACGTTCTAGATTTCGGTAATAAGTACTTAAACTGTGATACGTTGTAGATATTGTGATTCTGAGAAAAGGTCTTAATGGGCATATCCACTAATCACTGACCGTTAGGCCACTACGAGGCCACTTTTTGGAAAGTAATGAAAAATATTGATGTTCTGGATTTCAATAAATATGACAAAAACTGTGATATTTTGTTGAAATGGTGATTCCGAGAAAAGTTCTTAATTGGCAGAACCACTAATCACTGACCGTTTGGCTACTACGAGGCCACTTTTTGAAATGGTAATTGCTTGGATTTCGGTAAAAATGACTGAAAGTATGAGATATTGTAGATATTATGATTCTGGGAAAAGGTCTTAATGGGCACAGCCAATAATCACACTACGTGTCCGTTTGGACACTACGATGCCACTTTCTTTAAAGTAATCGAAAAAGGTTGATGTTCTGGATTTAGGTAAAAATGACTAAAACTATGATACGTTGTAAATATTGTGATTCTCAGAAATGTTTTTTTTTTTGGCAAAACCACTTATCACTGACCGTTTGGCCACTAAATGGCCACTTGCGTGAAAGTAACCGAAATGGTAGATGTCCGGTATTTCGGTAAAAATTACTGAGACTGTGATACGTCGTAGACATTGTGATTCTGAGAAAAGGCCTTAATGGGCATAACTACTATTCACTGACTGTTAGGCCACTACGAGGCCACTTTTTGGAAAGTAATGAAAAATATTGATGTTCTGGATTTCAATAAATATGACAGAAGCTGTGATATTTTGTTGAAATGGTGATTCCGAGAAAAGTTTTTAATTGGCAGAACACCTAATCACAGACCGTTTGACTACTACGAGGCCACTTTTTGAAATGGCAATTGTTTGGATTTCGGTAAAAATGACTGAAAGTATGAGATATTGTAGATATTATGATTCTGGGAAAAGGTCTTAATGGGCACAGCCAATAATCACACTACGTGTCCGTTTGGACACTACGATGCCACTTTCTTTAAAGTAATCGAAAAAGGTTGATGTTCTGGATTTAGGTAAAAATGACTAAAACTATGATACGTTGTAAATATTGTGATTCTGAGAAAGGGTTTTTCTTTGGCAAAACCACTAATCACTGACCCTTTGGCCACAACGAGGCCACTATCTTGAAAGTAACCGAACATGATGATGTTCTCGATTTCGGTAAAAATGACTGAAACTATGATATTTTGTAGATATTGTGGATTTGAGAAAGTCTCAATTAGCACAACCACCAACCACTGACCGTTTGGCCACTACGAGGCCCCTTTTTTGAAAGTAACCGAAGATTGTGATATTCTAGATTTCGGTTAAAAAAGGAGTAACTGATCTTGTAGATCTGGTATTGTTGTAGATCTTGTGATTCTGAGAAAAGGAGTTTTTGGGCACAATCGCTAATCACTGACCTCTTCGCCACTACAGGGCTACTTTCTGGAAAGTAATTGAAAATGTTGATGGCCTGGATTTAGGTAAAAATGACTGAAACTGTGATATGTTGTAGACATTGTGATTTTAAGAAAAGGTGTTATTTAGCACAGCGAATAATAACGGACCATTTGGCCACTACGAGGCCACATTTTTGAAAGTAACCGAAGATTGTGATGTTCTGGTTTTCGGAAAAAATGATTGAAGATGTGATATGTTATAGAATCTTGTGATTCCGCGAAAAAGTCTTTATAGGCTCAACCACTAATCACTGATCGTTTGACCACAATGAGGCTACTTTTTTGAAAGTAATCGAAAATGTTGATGTTCTGGATGTAGGTAAAAAAAAGATTAGAACTGTGCTATGTTGTAGATATGGTGATTCTGAGAAAATTTCGTAATGGGAATAACTACAGATCACTGACCGTTTGGAAACTACGAATTACATTTTTGAAAGTAATCGAAAATTGCGATGTTCTGGATTTCTGTAAAAATGACTGAAAATGTGATATGTTGTAAATATTCTGATTCTGAGAAAATTTCTTAATGGGCATAACCACTAATCAAAGACCGTTTGGCCGCTACGGGGCCAGTTTTTTGAAAGTAACCGAAGATAGTGATGTTCTTGATTTCGGTAAAACATGACTGAAACTGTGATATGTTGTAGATCCTGTGATTGCGAGAAAAGGTCTATATGGGCACAATCACTAATCACTGACCGTTAGGCCACTACGAGGCCACATTTTTTAAAGTAATGAAAAATGTTGATGTTTTGGATTTCAATAAATATGACAACACTGTGATATTTTGTCGAAATGGTGATTCCGAGAAAATTTCTTAATTGGGAGAACCACTAATCACTGACCGTTTGGCCACTACGAGGCCACTTATGAAAGCAACCAAAAGTGGTAATTGCTTTGATTTCGGTAAAAATGACTGAAACTGTGATATTTTGTAGATATTGAGATTCTGAGAAAAGGTATTAATTGGCACAGCAAATAATCACTGACGGCTTGCCCACTACAAGGCCAGTTTTGGAAGTAACCGAAAATGGCGATGTTCTGGATGTCAGTAAAAATGACTGAAACTGTGACATGTTGTCGATATGGTGATCTGGTAAAAAGTTCTTTATGAGCACATCCACTAATCACTGACGGTTTGGTCACTACGAAACATCGTTTTTTGAAAGCAGCCGAGTCGAAAATAGCAATAATCTAGCTTCGGTCAAAATGGCAAACCGTGAGGTGTTGTAGATATTGTCATCGTTTGAATAAGCATCAATGGACACAACCACAAATCATTAATCGTTTGGTCACTACAGTTCTACTTTCATGAAAATAGCCTATTATAACGATATCTGAATTTCGGTAAGTTGAGTAAAACTAAGATATGTTCATGATCTCATCATGAGGAAAATTCTTAATGAACATAATCAGCGAATTATGAGCGTTTATTCACTACAGATAAAGTTTTACTTAAAACAGCTTGGTATAACGATATTTTGATTTCTGTTAAAATTAATGAAACTGTCGTATGTTGTAGATGTCGTTATCGTGATAAAAATTCTCTAGGGCTTTCCAGGGTTTTCCTTTGTCCCGTAAGATAAATATCTGAATGTGGTCTATTCTTGAATGATGTTAGTCGCTACTCTCCCCATCTCTTTCCCGGGTTGTGGGATACTTCTTTTCAGGGTTTCATACAATTCTACCGAAATTACAGATTATCCTTACCTTCTGCTCTTTTAAAAAAGATGGGTCCGTAGGTACCGAATGATTGGTGGTTGTATCCATCAAGAGTTTCTCTCAGGATCACAATATATACAACATATCACAGTTTCAAGCTATTGCACCGAAATTCATATTATAGTTACCTTCTGTTCTAATTTTAAAAATAATAAAAAAAACAAGTGACCCTCCAGTGATCGAACATACATTTATTGGAGGCTGCGCCTGTTGATACTTTTTTTTCAGGATGACAGTGTCTAGAACATATCACGGCTTCAAGCAATTCCACCGAAATCCAGAATACCGTTACCTTCAGCTATTTTAAAAAAGTGATCCTGTAGTGGCCAAACCGTCAGTGATTAATGGTTGTGCCAATTGAGTCTGTCTCCCACGATCACAATATCTACACCACATCAGATTTCAAGCAATTCCACCGAAATCCAAAACAGCGTTATCATCTGCTGTTTGCAAAAATCTGGCCCTGTAGTTGCCAAACGGCCAGTGATTTGGGGTTGTGGTCATGGAGACTTCTTCTTAAGAACACCATATCTACAACATACCACGATTTCAAGCAGTTCCACCGAAATCCAATTTTCGTCAAGATTGTGCGGGGTCTTTGGCATTTCGAAGGGGCATTGACTGTGCAACCGTTTTCTCGCAAAAACGACCAAACCCATATTTTCTACTTTGAAACAATCTGTGCATCAGCAGAGTTTTGTTTCTATAATGTGATCCTTTAATCAAGAGGATCCTGTTTTGAAAAAAGGACCCTTTGCTCCTTAACCTATTTTCCAAAAGAAACAAAAAATATCTTTCAATTTATTTTCGGTCTAGTATATGTGCGAGAAGTTTGAAAGAAATCGGATGAAGAGAACCATTTGTGAAATTTCGTTTACACTTTGAATTTTTAGACTTGACGGTTCTTTGCACCAAAGTCATCAATTGTTATTAGAATACATTATCGTAAAAATTAAGTTTTATTTCTTCGTCCATCGCAAGTCTTACGGGCTCCCTGTACCTCGCCTATCCGAAGATCGATATCGAGAATTTAGGATGATGATATATTGATGTCGATATATTTACGATATCGAACGTTGATATTTGTTAATATCGATATCGACGATATCGATATATCGACATATCATACAGGCCTAGATCCGATAAATTGTGCTTGATATGTACTAGAATCAACAATCAAAATCTAATCATGTTCTATTTCCGTACTCAAGGTAGAAGTGGAAGAGGATGAACTTGAACAAGCATTTTAAGGCAAAAAATTGTTAAAATAAAACTAGTTATACTTCCCTTTAATAGAAAGCTATTAACAGAAAACCATTAATGTATTTTACCTTTTACTTCTGTTTCTGATTGTCATCACAAATCAGCGACAGTACAGGTACTTTACATAGTATAGCAATATAGTCTATTTCTTCAGAACTAAGCAAACCGGAAGATGAAACTCCTGTGGTATTAGAGATAATTCATTGTCCATATTTCTATCAGTACTTTTGCCACAGACTCAGAGCTACAAGACTGATAGAACTGGAAATTAAATATTTCTTTCCTTCTTTTCTATCAGACTAAAAAACTTCTGTATTTTGCTGAGAATGTCATTCTTTTAAATATAAGCTCCCTATCTGGGTTACTGGATGTTTCAAATGGTTTGGGTACAAAACCTCGCGGACCAAAACCTCACCTGGCCAAAACCTCGCCTCCCAAAACTTCGCGGACCAAAATCTCACCTGGTCAAAACCTCGCCTCCCAAAACCTCGCGGCCCAAAATCTCGCCGAGCCGAAACCTCGCCTGGCCAAAACCTCGCCGCCTCAAACTTCGCGGGACAAAATCTCGCCTCTCCAAAACCCCGCCACCCAAAATCTCGCCTGGCCAAAATCTCCCCTTGCCAAAACATCGTCTTCCAAATCCTCGCGCCCCAAAATATCGCCATACCCAAAATCTCGACTTATGAAAGCCTCGTTGTAATGATCTCGCGACACAGAATCTCGCCTGGTCTTATTTAAGCAAGCCGTAGTGTCGCCTGGGAAGAAATGTCGTCAGGGTAAAACCTCTTCACGACGATTTCGTCAGTGTAGAATGTTCTATATATTACTATATGTATATATTTAGTAATAACACATAATTACATTAAAATAATGACAGGAAAAATTCTAATTCATGCTTTGGGAATCTATATATATAAAAATTAAATGACTATGTTTGTTATATTATAGCTCTTGAGCTATTCTACCGATCTCAATCAAATTTTCAACATAGATGATGTTTGAGCCTAGGATGTCTTTTATAATTTCATTTTGTCGGCATAAAGAAACGGAGGGGGAGTGGGAAATTATATATATATATATATATATATATATATATATATATATATATATATATATATATATATATATATATAGAGAGAGAGAGAGAGAGAGAGAGAGAGAGAGACGTAGCTTTAGATTTCGGCGCCCCTACTCTCACCACACCAAGCTCTTCCTTCCTTTTTTTCCTTTTACTTATAAGAAAAGCAGCAGATATTGTTATACTACACTGAATTTTTCTTAAGCTCCAGGCGAGATTTTGGCCCACGAGGTCTTGGCCACGCGATGTTTTGGGCGGCGAGGTTTTGGCAACGCGAGGTTTTGTCCCGCGAGGTTTTGGGCGGCGAGGTTTTTGGCCACGCGAGATTTTGGGCGGCGAGGTTTAGGCCTCGCGAGGTTTTGACCGGCGAGATTTTGGGCGGAGATGTTTCGGCAACGAGATTTTGTCCGTATCCCGTTTCAAATTAATCGGTACCCAAAAGTGGAAAGTTTGTCGACTCTCAAATCTCTACAGTTTGTTGAAAGAGATTTCACTTTTCACGTGCTTATTTCTTAATTACGAAAACACCCCATAATAGTGCCGTCCTTCCTATCCCATAATAATGTATGGTAAAAAGATCACACCTCTCTTTTCTCGTTTCCTTTTCGTGTATTAAAATCAACATCATGGGCACAATTCCAATTTCAATATACTATACATGTATAAGTATCAATAAAGTGAAAGTATAAAAATTATACGAAACGAGATTTTTAATTAATGTAGAGAGAAACTTAAACACTTTCTCAATGAAAAAATTTAAACCAATAGATATCTGTTAGAGGTACAGAATTGAGAAATAGAGAAAGGAGATAGAAGAAGAGAAAGAAAAGGGACCACACATAAAAATATTCGACATAGTAAAAAAACTTAACATTATAAAGTTCCGATTCCAGAAGTCCATCAGTAATATGGAAATAGCGTTTTTTTATTAATATTTCTACAGAACTATTGGAATATATAGAGAATGCTAAAAAGATTCATTAAGTCACTTTTAAAATGAATAGTAAACGTGGTGGTCAAATTAAATAATTTAAAGTGACACTATAGAGTTCAGAGTCACATATAGGATCATGCCAAAAGTTTAACACACACACTTTCTCTCCCCGTGGTTCTGTTGCAAATTCGTTAGTGTGCATTAGACGTACTGATCCGAAATATATTATAATTAACCTAGTAGGACTGTTCCTTGGACAATCACCCTAGAGGAAGACAGTTCAAATATTTAATAGAGGTGCAAAATGCACTTGATACCCTTCTCGCTTCACAGCCCACCAAGTTCTACCGCGAAGGAATCCATTGCCTTCCAGAACGTTATCAGAATTTCATCAATGCTGATGGGGACTATTTTAGATCTTCCAGGTAGAACTGTATTAAAAAGAAAAATTCCTCATTATGAAACATATTTTTCCGCAATAACTTTGTTTCGTTACGTATGATCTTTTCTTTGAGTTTTCTTGGGAGAAAAAAACTTAGTATCTAATATTTCCTTAAAATATTATGGAAAAGTAATGGGATATAAAGATGAAATGAGCGAAAAATAGAAATCAATAGCAACTTTCATCTCCTACCAACATAGTACTGCAAAGTCCTTATAGGAAATTAACTAAGGATTTTACATCGAAATTAAATGAAATGAAATCTTTTGGTTTTACATCCCACGTTTATGCCGGCTAGGCTAAAGGAGACAGTGATGATGAAACATGAAGGATGTGGAGGAAGCGGGAGCACCCCGAGAAAACCCACGCAAACGGTGTTTATCCACCACAAAGCTCACTTCTCGCGAGTTGGGATCGAACAAAGGACCCCATGCACCAGATGTGAAAATTTACCACTGAGACATCGCGGCCCTCTACATCCAAATTAAGTTGCAATATAACAATTCTCGTTAAACAACCCAAATCGGCAATGTGAATTGAAGATTAGCCTATACTTTAGATAGCATGAAAAAGTGTCAAGAGCATTGTCTAACTATGTGGGCGAGTGGGTGTCCTCCAGGCTGGTCTAGTGGCTAGTACGTGAGCCTTTGGTACCATAGAGGTTTTCAATAAATGCATTTTTTACTAAATATGCTAATTTTTCTTTTAAAAATGTGCAATCAATACGTTTGTTTATTTAATACTTTGTCATGGTTGAACAATGTTCTCATTTTCATATCTGGCAATAAGATCGTCTCTCTTCTGTCTCTAGACCCTGTCATATTACTTTTAATAAATGCCAAATTACGATTTTTATCAACAAAGAGAAGCTGTTCTACTAACTCTGGTAAATAATAAAATAATAATAATAATAATAACAATAATAATAATAAAATGTCAAGCCCCCTTCGAATGCCTTCTATAGCAAATGCGTAGCTCAAAACGCAGGGAGACTGTTCTCTGAACATTCTCTATAATGTCCGAGAAAAGTCACTAAGTAATTTCATGAAAACAAACACATGACAAGATTCACTAATAAACATTTGTATTTTTAGTATAAAACTTCGTCATTAAAGTGTACTGTGTGTGGTTTAGTAAATTTACAAAACATTATCAGATCACAACCCGCTAAGTCTGACTATTTTCTCTATTTTACAACAATGCTCAGATAGCAAACACGATGTTGGTGATGGTCCTCTGGTAGCAAGGTGCAGCTTAGTGAGCTCCGACAGCTTGGACTGATGAGTCTACCAAAATTTTAGAACGTTGAATAGTTGTAGAAATTATAATGAAGAATAGTTCACCATGGCTAGTGACTATTCGCTGACGACTAACTCTCTCTGAATAAAAATCGTTGAATAATGATCCTTAAATAGCTCTTCCTCGAATGATCGTCTTAGAATCCTCTTCTTCGAATGAACATCTTAGAATGCTCTTCTTCGAATGATCTCTTTCCAATCTTGGTAAGGTATTTATTTCGAACACGTCAATTTCCAAACTGCCAACTTGCTTCACGTAACTCCACGTGTCTGCTTATCTCATTGCCGAAATTCACATTTCTGCAATGATCACCAAATAGACAAAATCTCCAGACGCCTATCTCCGTAATCAGACAGTTTTGTCACATTCTAAAATTGTGTTGATGTTAACAAATAACAAATACCAAAATAAATTTTACAATGACTCTCACAATAGTTCTTACTCTGCATTACTTATTTGTTGTCCTTTGTCATCAAAACATTACATATTCACATGTCTGTATTTACATCTTACATAAAATAAGAACAATAACTTGGACAGCAGTACAATCTCATCATAATTTTGAAATGTATTTTCTTTGGCGTTTGTCTTTAATTTTATCTTTAATTTTTCTTTAATTTTGTTACATCTATTTGTCTTTATTTGAGCCAATTATTATAGATTTTTTAAAATATAAATTCATTTATCTCTAATTTCTCAATAAAATAATAATAATAATAATAATAATAATAATAATAATAATAATAATAATAATAATAATAATAATAATAATAATAATAATAATAATAATAATAATAAAAGCACCTGAATAATAATGATAATTTTTCATCCTTTAAAATTTCTGTGGGTTTCTCTGAATCTGGATATATTGTGTTATAATGTATAATGCAAAAAGGCTTCAAACAACAATCTGGCATAAATTATTTGTGTAAAAGACACAAAGGTCTTATCAGTTTTTTTTACAAAGAACGAAACATCTGACCTTGTTTCTGTTTGCCTTTAAACACAATGTTAGAATTCACAAGGCACAGACAAAAGTAGAGAGCAACGTGATATTTCGCCTAAGTGCAGCTTCGTTGAGAACTGAAGACTGGCATTCTGTCAATATATTACATAGCTATCAATAAGTCACACTCACATGTTCTCTCCAAAGGCTTCGGTATAAAAGGTTAATCAAACGACGTTGTTTTACGTATGGGATGAGACCCTAAAAGACCGATAAGTGTTGGAGCTCAGAGCCGTAGCTAGAAATTTCGTTGCCAGGAGCGAAGTAGAATTCGGCATTCCCCGACACTCACCTTACCAAGCTTTGACTTTTCCTTTCTGTGCTTTTATTTTTATCATATAAGAGAAACTATTTTTTTCTTGTTATGCTACGCTGATTTTTTTTAACAAGCTGCTTGGACAGACCATTGGTACAGCCAAAAAAGATTCTTATGTATTCTTTAACAAATAAGAGCCGCTCACGAGAGGCAGATTTAGACCTGCTGTTAAACTTGACAAAACTACCTTGTATAAAAATCCATTTGGAGAATAACTATGAAAAAAGCATGAAGTGGATTATTCTACGTCAGGAGGACCATGTTACACATGGAGTTGGTGGACGCGAGTGGTAGCGTTGGAAAGTTGAGGGCCCCTGAGTGCAGTATGTCAGAAATCAGGCCCAGGCCACGAAGCTCAAGGAAAGGAATCCTGACGTTATGAGCTCGGGTCCCTTCTATTCACATATTAACCATGAAGTTGTTGAAGGGAGTTGGAGGCATTTGAAAGGTTTTGATCCGTTGAGCACAATTGTGTTGTTAGAAATCGATCCCTAGCCTTGAACCACAATAAAGGGGTCCCGAAGTTTTAGACGTGGGTCCTTTCTATTCCCCTTTTAAACATGGGGTTGATGGACGCGGATGGTAACATTGGAAAGAGCCTAGTCACTTGAGCACAGTGGAATGTACGAAATTGATTTCTGGACTCAAATCGCCAGAAATGAGGATCCGAATTGGCTCATTCTCAAAACCTGGTTGCGCAAGATAGAACAATATGGAGCTGTATGGGTGGTTTTATCTCGCGTAATAAAATACTGACATTCAACTACTGCAAAGGTTTATAACACAATCCAAACGTTCAAACCGGAATTGATTTCTGACATCACCGCAATGCTCAAAGGACCAAAACATATCAAATGATTAAAGCAATTCAATGATAGTAGAAGAATTTTTGGAATGAAAAGCGGGAGGAAGCAGGAAACCCACGGATATGACCCTGCCTACCAAAAATTTACTAGGCCGGGAATCGAACCAATAAGGACCCCATGAACCAGAGGAAGGGCTCTACCACTAAGCTACCGCGACCAATGATTAAAGCGTCAATGATAATAGAGGAATTGGTATAATAAAAGTGGTAAGAAGCGGGAGTTCCCTCACAAAAACCCACGGATACGATCATGTACACCAGAAACTTACTTCGCCGGGGATCGAAACAGTAAGGATTCACGCACAAGAGGAAGCGCTCTACCACCGAACCATCCCACCGAATGATTGAAGTAAGTCAATGATAATAGAAAAATTGATTGAATCAAATTGGGAAGAAGCAGGAGTACACTGAGAAAACACAAGGATACAATCTTGTCCACCACAAACTTAATAAGCCGGGTATCGAAACAGTAAGAATCTCACGCACACGAGGATGCGACCTACCACTTTGCCACGTGATTAAAGATTAAAGTAAGTCAGTGATAATAGAGGAATTGGTGGAATGAAAAGTGTGAAGAAACGATTGTATAAGGAAAAAAAAAAACACAGAATGAATTACGGAAGAAATTTGTTGATAGTGATGTTCAAGTAGTCAAGAAAGTATCGAACAATCTTTTTAGGGCAGTAGGGGATTTGTACAAAACGGAAAGGTAAGTGGAAGTGATTTATGTGAGAAAAGAAAGTGAATTGTTGGTAACGAAGATAGAAAACAACGTGCCAAGCGTGGCGCTAACCCGCCTTCATTCGCTAACGCTTGCTCAGCAATGCTGTCTGAATGTAATGTTGGTAATGTAATTTAATAAATGAAACCATGAAACAACTGCATCGGAATAGAATATCGCAAAAAGTAGGTCCAAAGCTGGCCCCCCACTGCTAAAGAACAGCCAAAATTAGCAAAGTACTAATTTACAAATGATGAAAAGTAACCACTTTGTTAAGTAATTTAGAGTTATGTAGAAATAGAGATGAAATTCTATTAATAAACCCTGAACCAACATTAGTAATAGACGTCGGTCTTTCTTCTCTCTCTGACTCGAATTTCTGAAGAAGTACTCGGATTTCTTTTACATGTGAATTAACGTATGGAATTTCGAGCAATAGGTAGAATGAAAGGCCCTGTATGGCAATGTTACGTGCTAAAATATAAAGATAAGTATAATTTTTTTAACATAAAAATGGTGGGACATGTATCTTCTAGCATTTACCCAATCTAATTGTTTTATAAAATTTATAAATTTAATGTGTTTATAATATCAGTAATAGTCAAGCTAAGTAAATCCACTTACATATAAATTTAAACTGTTACTATATAATTTACAATATATTTTTTCACACATATTTAATTGATAGAACATATTGTAAATACATATACATTAAAGCGTACTTTCTAAATATAATAAAGTGTTAATACCGTTCGGAATATACATTTTAAAGAATCCTCTGTGGACCACAGTAATAATATGCTGTGATATAAAAATTAATTCAATTTTGAAATCATAATATAGTAATAGAATGCAATTATCTTTCTGATTGTACATAAATTCCCGGATAAATCCCCATTTTGGGAATCTTCCCGGGAATCTTCCCAGGGAATATTCAAGAAAAATATCTTCCCGGGAATTTACCCATCACTACGCTCTACCACGGAGACGCCGCTCCGAATGATTAAAGCAAATCAATGGTAATAGAGGAACAGGTGAAATGAAAATTGGGAATAAGCGGGATTACCCTAAGAAAACTCACGTATAAAATCTTAATAACTTTATACGGGATCGAAACAATGAAGACCTCACGAACCAGAGGAAGCGCTCTACCACTGTGCTACCACGCCCAATGATTAAAGCAAGTCAATGATAATAGAGGAATTGGTGGAATGAAGATTGGGAAGAAGCGGGAGTAACCTGAGAAAACCTCCAGACACGATCTTGACCACCACACACCGTCTTGGTCGAGGACCGAAACAATAAGGACCCCACGCATTAAGGGGAAGCACTCTACACCTCAACCACCGCGCCCAATGATTAAAGCAACCACTGATAATAGAGGAAATTTGGAATGAAAAGGAGGAAGAAGCTAGAGAACCCTCAGAAAACCCACGGATACGATCTTGTCCACCACAAAGTTACTTGACAATCGGCTCTTCCACTGAGTCACCGCGGCCACTGATTGAAGCAAGATAATAGAAGAATTTGTAGAATGTAATGTGGGAGGAACGGGAGTACCCTTAAATATCCACGGATAAGATTTTATCCACCAAACAACTTACTTCCTCGGGGATCGAAACAAAAAGGACTCCACGCACCAGAGGAAGCGCACTACCACTGAGGCACCGTGCCCAATGATTAAAGCAAATAAAATTTTATAGAGGAGTCAGTGAAATGAAAATTGGGAAGAAGCGGGATTACCCTGAGAAAACCCACGGATAATATCTTGTCCACTACAAATTTAATAAGCCGGGGATTGTAACAATAAGGACGCCACCCACCAGATGAAGCGCTGCATCTCTGAGGCACCGTGCCGAATGATTATATCACGTGAGTGAAAATAGAGAAATTGGTGGCATGAAAAGCGTGAATAAGCGGTTATACCCTAAGAAAAAAAATTACACGATCTTATCCAACACAAATTTACTTAGCTGTGGATCGAAACAACGAAGACCTCACTCACCAGAGGATGCACTCTACCACTGGGCCACCGTGCCCAATGATTAAAGAAAGTCAGTGAAAATAGCGGAAATGGTAGGTTCAGAAGTGCCGCGAAGCGGGAATACCCTGAAAAAAATCCGCGGATACGACATTGTCCACAAGAAAACTGCTTGGGCGGGAATCGAAACAATAAGGACCGCACGCACCAGAGATAGCGCTCAACCACTGAGCCACCGCGCCCAATGATTGTAGCAAGTCATGGATAATAGAAGAATTGGTGCACTGAAAAGTGGGAAGAACCGGGAGTATCCTGAGAAAACCTATGGTCACAATCTTGACCGCCACACGCGCCCTTGGCCGGGGATCCAAACAATAAGGACCCCACGCATCAGAAACAACACTCTACTAGTTATGCACCGCACCCAATGTTTAAAGCAAATCAATGATAATAGAAGAATGGGTCGAACGAAAAGTGGGAAGAAGCTAGAGTACCCTGATAAATCCACGAACCACAAAGATACTTGACCCACCAGGGGAAGCGGTCTACCACTGAGTCACTGTGCCCATTGGTTGAAGCAAGTCAATGATAATAGAAGAATTCGTAAAATTAAATGTGGGAGGGAGTGGGATTACCCTGAGAATAGCAACAGAAACGGTCTTATCAACCACAAACTTACTAGACCGGGGATCCAAACAGTACAGACCCCATGCACCAGACCAAGAGCTCTACCACTGGGCTACCGCGCCCAATGGTTAAAGTGTCAATGATAATAGAGAAATGGGTGGAATGATAAGTGTAAAGAAGCGGTTTTTCCCTGAGAAACACTTGGGATTCAAACTTGTCCACCACAAACTTACTTGACCCACCAGGGAAAGTGCTCTACCACTGATTCACTGCGTCTAATGATTGAAGCAAGTCGCTGATAATAGAAGAATTGGTGGAATGAAATGTAGAAATAAGCCGAAATACTTTGACAAAATCCACGGATACGATTTTGTCCACCACACAAGTGACTTCCCCGGAGATCGAAACAATAAGAACCCCACGCACTAGAAGAAGCGCTCTACCACTGAGCAAGCGCTCCCAATGATTAAAGCAAGTCAATGATAAAAGAGGAATTGGTGGAATGAAAGAGTGTTCCCTGAGAAACCACTGGGATTCAAACTTGTCCATCACAAACTTACTTAACCCACCAGTGGAAGCGCTCTACCACTGAGCCACCGCGCCCAATGATTAAGGCAAGTATGTGATAATAGAGGAACTGGCAAAATGAAAATTGGGAAGAAGCGGAATTAACCTGAGAAAACCCACGGATAAGATGTTGTCCACCACAAACTTAATAAGCCGGGGATCGAAACGACAAAGGCCCCACATACTAGAAGAAGCGCTCTACCACTGAGCAACCGCGCCCAATGATTAAAGCAATTCAATGATAATAGAAGAATTGGTGGAATGAAGGGTGGGAAGAAGCGGGAATAACCTGGGAAAACACACGGATACGATGTTGTCCGCCACAAACTTACTTGGCCTACCAGAGGAATCGCTCTACCACAGAGCCACAAAAATGAAGCAAATCAATGATAATGGAATAATTGGTGGAAGGAAAAATAGGAAGAAACAGGAGTATCCTGAAAAAAAACGAACACGATCTTGACCACGACACATCCTCTTGGCCGGGGTCGAAACATTAAGTACCCACGCACCAGAGGAAGCGCTCCCCCGCTGAGCAAACGCGCACAATGATTAAAGCAAGTCTATGATAATAGACGAATGGGTGGAACGAAAAATTGGAATAAGTGGGAGTACCCTGAGAATACCCAAGGATATGACCTTGTCCACCACAAACTTATTTCGCACACCAGAGAACGCACTCTACCACTGAATGACCGCACCCAATGATTAAAAGAAGTCGATGATAAGAGAGGAACGGGTGGAATGAAGATTGGGAAGAAGGGGGAATATCCTTGGAAAATCTACGGACAAGATCTTGACCACCACACATCCTCTTGGCCGGGGATCGAACAATAAGGTCCCCACGCATCATTGGAAGCGCTCTTCACCTGAACCACCGAGCCCTATGATTAACCAAATCACTGATAATCACTGATAATTTTTGGAATGAAAAGGGGAAGAAGCGGGAGTACCCGAGAAAACCCACGCATACGATCTTGTCCACCACAAACTTACTTGGGTTACCAGAGAAAGCGCTCTATCACTGTGCCACCTTGCCCAATGTTTTAAAAAGTTAGTGATAATAGTGGAATTGGTGGATTGGAAAGTGCAAAAAAGTGTGGGTAACCTCAAAAAACCCCCGGATACGATCTTGTCAACAACAAATTTACTTAGCTGGGTATCGAAACAATAAGACACAACAGAAGAAGCAACTATCACTGAGTCACAGCGCCCAAAGATTAAAACAAGTCAATGATAATAGAGAAATTGGTTAAATGGAAAGTAAGAAGAAGCCGGAGTAACCTGACAAAATCCACGGATACGATTTTGTCCACCACACAACTTATTTCACCGGGGATCGAAACAAATAGGACCCTACGTTCCACAGGAAAAGCTCTACCATTGACCCACCGTGACCAGTGATTAAAGAAAGTCAATGATAATAGAGGAACTGGTGAAATGAAAATGGGGAAGAAACGGAATTACCCTGAGAAAACCCACGGATAAGATGTTGTCCACCACAAACTTAATAAGCCAGGGATCGAAACGACAAAGTCCCCACGCACTAGGAGAAGCGCTCTACCTCTGAGTGATCACGCCCAATGATTAAAGCAAGTCAATGATAATAGGGGAATTGGTTCAATGAAGTGTGGAAAGAAGTGAAAGTAACCTGAGAAAACCCACGGATAGGATCTTGTTCACCACAAACTTACTTGGCCTACCAGGGGAATCGCTCTTCCGCTGAGGCGCCGCGCCCAATGATTGAAGCAAGTCATTGATAATAGAAGAATTGGTGGAATGAAATGTACGAGGAAGCGAGGGTACCCTGACAAAATCCACGGATACGATTTTGAATACCACACAACTTTCTTCTCCGGGGATCGACACATTAACGACCACACGCACCAGAGGAAGCGCTCTACCATTGAGCCACCGCGGCCAATGATTAAAGCAAGTATATTATAATAGAGGAACTTGTGAAATGAAGGATGGGAAGAAGCAGAATTACCCTGAGAAAACCCACGGATACGATCTTTTCCACCACAAACTTGCTTCGCACACCAGATTAAACACGCTACTACTGAGCCACCGTGAATAATGATTGAAGCAAATCACTGATAATAGAAGAATTTCTGGAATGAAGAGTGGCAAGAAGCGGGAATACCCTCAGAAAGCTAACTAATACGATCTTGTCGACCACCAATTTTCTTGGATGGGTATCGAAACAATAAGAAAAACGCCCCAGAAAAAGTACACTAGCACTTAGCACCCAACGATGAAAGCAAGTCAGTGATAATAAAAGAATTGGTACAATGAATAGTGGGAAGAAGCGGTAGTACCCTGAGACAACTCACACATATGATTTTGACCACCATAACATTTGTAGGCCGGGGATCGAAACTGAAAGGACACCATGCACCAGAGGAATGGGTCTACCACTGCGCTTCTCCGCCCAATGATTAAAACAAGTCCGCGGTAATGGAGGAATTGGGAAATGAAAAGTGGGAAGAAGTTGAAGTACCCTGAGAAAACCAACGGATACGATTTTGTCAACCGCACAACATACTTGGCCGGGAATCAAATCAAGAAGGACCCCACGCATCAGAAAATACTATCTAACACTGAGCAATCGTGCCCAATGATTGAATCAAGCCAGTGATAATAGAAGATTTGGTACAATGAAATGTGGGAAGACGCGGGATTATCCTGAGAAAACAAACGAATACGGTCGTCTGCACCAAAAACTTACTAGGCTGGAGATCCAAACAGTACTGACGCCATGCACCAGGAAAAGAGCTCTAGCACTGGGCTCCCGCGTCCAATGTTTAAAGCGTCAATGATAATAGAAGAATTGGTGGAATGAAAATTGTAAAGAAACGGTCGTACTCTGAAAAAACCCACGGATACGATCTCGTCCACCTCAAACTTACTTAACCTGCCAGGGGAATCGCTCTACCGCTGAGTCGCCGCGCCCAATGATTGAAGCAAGTCGTTGATAATAGAAGAATGTGGAATGAAATGTACGAGAAAACGGGAGTACCTGACAAAATCCTTGGATACGATTTTGTCTACCGCAAACCTTACTTGGCCGGGTATCGAAACGAGAAGGACCCAACGCATCAAAAGGTACAATCTAACACTGAAAAACCGTGCCCAATGATTGAAGCATGTCAGTGATAATAGAAGAATTCGTACAATGAAATGTGGGAAGACGCGGGATTATCCTGAGAAAACAAACGAATACGGTCGTGTGCACCACAAACTTACTAGGCTGGGGATCCAAACAGTACTGACGCCATGCACCAGAAAAAGAGCTCTACCACTGGGCTACCGCGTCCAATGGCTAAAGCGTCAATGGTAATAGACGAGTTGGTGGAATGAAAATTGTAAAGATGTGCTTGTACCCTGAGAAAACCCACGGATACGATCTTGTCCACCACAAATTTATTCTGCCTGCCAGGGGAATCGTTCTACCGCTGAAACGCCGCGCCGAATGATTACAGCAAGTCAATGATAATAGAGGAGTTGGTGGAATGAAGGATGGGAAGTAGTAGGAGTAACCTGAGGAAACACACAGATACGATCTTGTCCACCACAAACTTACTTGGCCTGCCAGGGGAATCGCTCTACCGCTGAGTCGACGTGCCCAATGATTGAAGCAAGTCAATGATAATAGAGGAATTGTTAGAATAAAGGATGGGAAGAAGCGGGAGTAACCTGAGAAAACACACAGATATGATATTGTCCACCAAAACCTTATTAAGCCGGGGATCGAAACAATAAGGGCCCCACGCACCAGAAAAAGCGTTCTACCACTCATCCTCCGCACTCAGTGATTCAAGCAAATAAATGATAATACAGGAATTGGTGGAATGAAAATTGGGAACAAAGAGGAGTACCCCGACAAAACTAACGGACACGAAATTGACCACCAAACACCCTCTTGGCCGGAAATCGAAACAATAAGGACCAAACGCATCAAAAGGTACAATCTAACACTGAGCAACCGTGCCCAATGATTGAAGCATGTCAGTGATAATAGAAGAATTCGTACAATGAAATGTGGGAAGACGCGGGATTATCCTGAGAAAACAATCGAGTACGGTCGTGTGCACCACAAACTTACTAGGCTGAAGATCCAAACAGTACTGACGCCATGCACCAGAAAAAGAGCTCTACCACTGGGCTACCGCGTCCAATGGCTAAAGCGTCAATGGTAATAGAGGAGTTGGTGGAATGAAAATTGTAAAGATGTGCTTGTACCCTGAGAAAACCCACGGATACTATCTTGTCCACCACAAATTTACTCAGCCTGCCAGGGGAATCGTTCTACCACTGAAACGCCGCGCCGAATGATTACAGCAAGTCAATGATAATAGAGGAATTGGTGGAATGAAGGATGGGAAGTAGCGGGAGTAACCTGAGGAAACACACGGATACGAACTTGTCCACCACAAACTTATTTGGCCTGCCAGGGGAATCGCTCTACCGCTTAGTCGACGTGCCCAATGATTGAAGCAAGTCAATGATAATAGAGGAATTGTTGAAATGAAGGATGGGAAGAAGCGGGAGTAACCTAAGAAAACAAACGGATATGATCTTGTCCACCACAAACTTAATAAGCCGGGGATCGAAACAATAAGGGCCCCACGCACCAGAAAAAGCGTTCTACCACTCATCCTCCGCACTCAGTGATTCAAGCAAATAAATGATAATACAGGAATTGGTGGAATGAAAATTGGGAACAAAGAGGAGTACCCCGACAAAACTAACGGACACGAAATTGACCACTAAACACCCTCTTGGCCGGAAATCGAAACAATAAGGACGCCGCGCATCAGAAGAAATACTCTACTACTGCGCCACCGCGCCCAATGATTAAAGGAATTCAATGATAATAGAAAAATGGTAGAATGAAATGTGGGAGGAATAAGGAGTACCCAGAGAAAACCCACGGAAACGATCTTCTCCAACACAAATTTGCTATGCCGAGTATCAATACTTTAGTGATCTCATGCACCAAAGTAAGGGATTTACCAATGACCTTCCGCGCCCAATAATTAAAGTCAGTGAATTATAATATAAGAATGGGTGGAATGAATTGTGATATGAAGCGGTAGTACCCTGAGAAAAATCATAGATACGATGTTGACCACCATAAACTCTGTAGGGCGGGGATCGAAGCAGTAAGGACGCCATGCACCAGAAGAAGAGCTCTACCAATGGTTGAAACAAATCACCAATAATACAGGAATTGGTGAAATGAAAAATGGGAAGAAGCTGGAGTACTCTGAGAAAAACATAGGTTTCGATCTTGTCCACCACAAACCTAATAAGCCGGGGATCGAAACAATAAGAATACACAAACCAGTGGAGGCGTTCTATCACTGAGCCACCCCGCCCACTTATTCAAACATGTCAATGATAAAAGAGAATTTGCTTGTATGAAATGTGGGAGGAAGCGCGAGTACACTGACAAAACCCACGGATACCGTCGTGTGCACCACAGACTTACTTAAACTTAGAAAGCCATACTCCAGAGGCAGAGATCAACAACTGACCTTCCTCGCACAATGATTAAAGCAAGTCAGTGGTAATAGAAGAATTGGGAAATGAAAAGTGGGAAGAAGCTGGAGTACCTTGAGAAAACCAGCGGATAAGATTTTGTCCACCGCACAACTTACTTGGCCGTGGATCGAAACAATAAGGACGCTACGCATCTAAAGAAACACTCTTTCACTGAGATACCGTGTCCAATAATTAAAGCAAGTCAGTGAAAATAGAGGAAATGGAGGAATGAGAAATTTGCAGAAGCAGGAGTATTCTGATAAAACCCGCCTATACGATCTTGTCCACTAGAAACCTAGTTGGCCGGGAATCGAAACAAAAAAGACCCCATCACCAGAGGAACCGCTCTTCCACTGAGCCATCGCGCCCAATGATTGAAACAAGTGCGTAATAATAGAAGAATTGGTGGACTTGAAAGTGGGAAGAAGCGGAAGTATCCTAAAGAAAACCTGCGGTCTCAATCTTCACCACAACACACCTTTTGGCCGGGGATCCAAACAGTACTGACGCCATGCACCAAAGGAAGAGCTCTATCACTGGGCTATCGTGTCCAATGGTTAAAACGTCAATGATAATAGAGGAATTGGTAGAATGAAAATTGTAAAGATGCGGTTGTACCCTGAGAAAATCCACGCATATGATCTTGTTCACCACAAACTTACTTGGCCTAAGAGGGGAATCGCTCTTCCGCTGAGTCGCCGCACCTAATGATTGAAGTAAGCTATTGATAATAGAAGAATTGGTGGAATGAAATCTACGAGGAAGCAGAAGTACCCTGACAAAATCCACGGAAACGATTTTGTCTACCACTCAACTAACTTCCCAGTTGATCGAAATATTAACGACCCCACGCACCAGAAGAAGCGCTCTACCACTGAGCCACCGAGCCCAATGATTAAAGCAAGTATATGATAGTAGAGGAACTGATGGAATGAAGGGTGGGAAGAAATGAATGACTCTGAGTAAACCCACGGATGAGATCCACTACAAACTTAATAAGCCGGGGATCGAAACCGTGAGGACACCACGCACCAGAGGAAGTGTTCTACCACTGTGCCAAGGCGCCCAATGATTAAAGCAAGCCAACGACGATTGAGGAATTTGGTGGAATGAAGGATGGGAAGTAGCGGGACTAACCTCAGAAAACACACGGATACGATCTTGTCCACCACAAACTTAATAAACCGGGGATCGAAACAATAAGGACCCCACGCACCAGAGGAAGTGTTCTACTATTGAGCCATCGCTCCTAATGATTAAAGCAAGTCAATGATAATAGAAGAATTGGTGGAAGGAAGAGTGGAAGCAAGCGGGAGTATCCAGAGAAAACCAGCGGAAACCATCCTCTTCACCAGACTTACTAGGCCGGGGATCGAAACTCTAAGGATCCCATGCACCAATGCAAGGGCTCTTACAGTGAGCTACTGCGACCAATGATTAAGGCATCACTGATTATAGAAGAATTGGAGGAATTAATTCTGGGAGGAAGCAGGATTACCCTGACAAAACCCACGACTACAGTGGTGTGCACGACAATCTCACTAGGCTGGGGATCGAAACAGTAAGGTCGCCATGCACCAGAGGAAGAGCTCTACCACTAAAGCACCGTGCTGAATTATTATATGAAGTCAGTGATAGTAGAGAAATTGGTGGAATGAAAAGTGTGAAGAAGCGGTTGTAAACAGAAAACCCACGGATACGATCGTGTCCACCACAAACTTACTTGACCCACTAGGCCAAGTGCTCTACCATTGAGTCACCGCGTTCATTGATTGAAACAAGTTAGTGATAACAGAAGAATTAGTAGAATGAAATGTGGGAGGAAGCGGGAATACCCAGAGAAAACCAGCGGAAACCATACTATCACCAGACGTACTAGGCTGGGGATCGAAACAGTACGGGACCCATGCACGAGACGACGAGCTCTACCACTGAGCTAATACTCCCAATGGTAAAAGCGTCAATGCAAATAGAGGAATTGGTTGATCAAAAGTCGGAAAAAGCGGGAGTACCCTGAAAAGAGTCCACGGATACGATCTTGTGGACCAGAAATTATTTGGCCGGGGATCGAAGCAATAAGGGTAACATGCACCAGAGGAAGCGGTCTACCACTGAGTCACCGCTAACAATGATTGAAGCAAGTCAATAATAATAGAGACAATATTAGAATGAAATGTGGGAGGAATAAGGAGTATATTGAGAAAACCCACGGATACGATCTTGTCCACTACAAACTTACTTGTCCAGGTATCGAAACAATACGGACCTCACGCACCAGAGGAAACGTTCTACCACTGAGGCACCTTGTCCAATGATTGAAGAAAGTCAGTGATAATAGTGGGAATGGTGGAATGAGAAGTTCGGAGATTCGCGAATTCCCTGAGATAACCCGAGGATACAAACATGTCCACATAAAACTACTTGGCCTGCAATTGAAACCTTAACCCATTACCAGCCGAACACTTGTATCGTTGTTAATGTCATAAAATGTGTTTATTCATAACTGTTTGAGATATAAAGTAGACTAAAAGCAGGGAATTTAGGAGGTGAATTCTGTATCATGCAGAAAAGACTGTGAACAAATGAGAGGAAATGAAATATTGGAAGAATATCTTTCCAAACACTTTCAAAAAATAGTAAAATAAACCGTCCCAAAAAAGGGACAATGGCTGATAATGGGTTAAGTACCTCACGCACCAGAGGAAACGCTCTACCTCTGAGTCACCGCGCCCATTGATTAAAGCAAGTCAATTATAATAGAAGAATTGGTAGAATGGAATGTGGGAGTAGCCTGAGAAAACCCACGCAAACGATCTTGTCGACTACAAACTTGCTTGGCCGGGGATCGAAACAATAAGGGTACCACGCACCAGAGGAAGCGCTCTACTATTGAGCCACGAGAGGAAGTGATGGAATGGAAAATGTAAGAAGCGGTTGTACCCTGAGAAAACCCATGGACACGATCTTGTCCACCACAAATTTACTTGGCTAGGGGTCGAAACAATAAGAACCCCACGCAGCAGAGGAAGCGCTTTACCACGGAGCCGCCGCGCACAATAATTTAAGTAAGTCAATGATAATAGAGGAATTGGTAAATTGAAAAGTGGGGACAAGCGGCAGTACCCTGAGAAAAATCACAAGTACAATCTTGTTCACCATAAAGTTTCTAGGCCTGGGATCGACCAGAGGAATGGTTCTACGACTGAGCTACTGCGCCCAGTAATGAAGGCGTCAATGATAATAGAAGAATGGGTGGAATGAAGGGCGGGAAAAGCGGAGGTTATCTGAGAATACACACGGATACGATGTTCTCACTACAAACTTACTTGGACTACCAGGGGAATCGCTTTACCACTGAGCCACTGCGTCTAATGATTAAAGCAAGTCAATGATAGTAGAAGAATTGGTGGAATGAAGGGTGGGAAGAAGCTGAAGTTACCTGGGAAAACACACGGATACAATTTTGTCCACCACAAACTTTCTACGCTTACTAGAGGAAGTGCTCTAACACTGAGCCACTGCGTCTAATGATTAAAGCAAGTCAAAGATAGTAAAAGAATTGGTGGAATTAAGGGTGGAAAGAAGCGAGAGTAACCTGAGAAAACCCGCGGATACGATCTTGTACACCACAAGTTCACTTGCACTATGAGAGTAAGTACTCTACCACTGAGTTATCAAACCGAATGTTTGAAGCAAATCAATGATAATAATAAAATTGGTAGAATGAAATGTAGAAGAAATAAGGAGTACATTGAGAAAACCCACGGACATGATGTTGTCCACAACAAACTTAGTTGCCCGGGGATCGAACAATAAGGAAGCCATGCACCAGAGGAAGCGCTCAGGCTCTTAGCCACTTTGCCCAATGATTAAAGCAAGTCAATGATTTTAGAGGAATTAGTGGAATGAAAAAATTGAAGAAGCGGGAGTTTCCTGAAAAAACCTACGGATACAATCTTGTACACCTCAACTTACTTGGCTCACGAGAGGAAGCGCTCTACCACTGAGCCACCGCGCCCAATGATTGAGGCCAGACCATGATAATAGATGAATTGGTGGAATTAAGGGTGGGAAGAAGCGGGAGTAACCTGAGAAAACACATGGTTACGATTTTGTGCACCACAAACTTACTAGGCCTACTAGAGGAAGCGCTCTACCACTGAGCCAATCAGCACAATGGTTAAAGCAAGTTAATGATAATAGAAGAATTGGCGGGATGAAACTTACGAAGAAGCGGAAATACCCTGAGTAAACCCGCGGATACGATCTTGTCCACCACAAGCACACTTGCACTACGATGGGAAGTGCTCTACCACTGAGTTATCGCGCCCAATGTTTGAAGCAAATCAATGATGAAAATAAAATTTGTAGAATGAAATGTAGGAGGAATAAGGAGTACCCTGAGAAAACCCACGGACATGATCTTGTAAACAACAAACTTACTTGCCCGGGGATCGAACAATAAGGAAGCCATGCACCAGAGGAAGCGTCTGACACTTAGCCACTTCGCCCAATGATTAAAGCAAGTCAATGATATTAGAGGACTTTGTGGAATGAAAAAAATTGAAGAAGCGGGAGTTTCCTGACAAAACCTACCGATACAATCTTGTACACCACAACTTACTTGGCTCACGAGAGGAAGCGCTCTACCACTGAGCCACAGCGCCCAATGATTGAGGCTATACCATGATAATAGAAGAGTTGGTGGAACGAAATTTGCGAGGAAGCAGGAGTACCCTGACAAAACGCACGGATACGATCTTGTCCACTACAAATTTACTGTCTGGGGATCGAAACAATATGGACCCTACGCACCCGAGGAAGAACTCTGCCACTGAGCCGCCGCTCCCAATGATTAAAACAAGTCAATGATAATAGAAGAATTGGTGGAATGAAAGTGAGAAGAGGCGGGAGCACCCTGAGAAAACCCACGGATACGATCTTGTCCAACAAAACTAATTTTTCCGGGGATCGAAACATATTGATAAACGGTTATTATCCGTCATTCGGATATTATCCGTTATCCGTCATCTGGATATCATTCGTTATCAGGATCTTATCCGTCATCCGCTATCCGTCATCCTGATATTATCCGTTATCTGTCATAAGGATAGTATCCGTTATCTGTCATCCCTTTTGTTATCATTCATCCGGATAACTTTCTATCAGATATCAGAATAAAATTTACCCAGATGTGGCCATCCCTAGTCAGTATTGTCAGGAGGAGACACTAACTAAATGTCTTCAAAGCCTACTACACAAGAGCAGGGGCGGATCTAGGGTGCGATCAAGGAGATTTCTTCCCGATCTTATATCGATAAAGCCCATTACAGAGGTTGGAGCTCTTAAAACTATCTCTAAGTAGGCGTTTTACAATCCACCGAGCTCTGAGAAGTCCATCGTAGATCCACATCTGGACAAGAGTATGGGAAACACTTATTATTCACATTCAGTTTGCACATCTCAAAAAATAAACAATATTTTCATTCACTTCCACCTACTACTGCATTCTACTGAACTGTAACAACTTCTTATGTTTAAAAATAATTATTCATTTTTCAATAATTGTAAATGTTTATAAGTTCAGTAATTCATCATGAATAGAGTCAACCAGAAGTGTTTTTTGTAACGAAAAAATAATAACAAGAACTGTGAAATGTCTTTTCGCAAACTGTCGATGGTTGAGAGTCTACAAACTTTACTCTTTCGTTTACCGATTACCTCGAAACCGCGGTAGGCAGAATTAGCCCAGGATAGGGGACTTATATTAAGAAAATTAAAATCTCAGGAAAATGCAGAAGTCTTTTAGTCTGAGAGAAAAAAGGAATGAAATCTCTAATTTTTAGTTCTGTTAGTCTTGTAGCTCTACGTCCGTACAAAAGTACTGATAGAAATATGGCCAATGAATTATGACTATTTTGTAGAACATTCCACTTTAATATCACAGGAAATTCGTCTTCCGGCTTGCTTGGTTGTGAAAAGTTATAAAGTGTATTGGTATACTACGTAAAGCATGTGTACTGTCGCTGATTTGTGATAATAATCAGAAGTGAAAGGTAAACTATAGTAAAAATGTTCTGTTAATGAAAATGAAATCTGAGTTTTACGTCCCACGGTTATGCCGGTTAGGCTAAAGGAGACGGTGATGATGAGTAATGAATGAAATGGTGGAATGAATAAAGTGAGAGGATACGGGAGAACCCCGAGAAAACCCACGCACACGGTGTTTGTCCACCACACAGTTCACTTGGCGGGGGCTGGGATCGAACCCGGAACCCCAAGCACCAGAGGTGAACGCTCTACCACTGAGCCACCGCGGCCTCTTTCCTGTTAATAGTTTTGTATTTAAGAGGAAACGGGAAACCTAAATTTATCTTAACATTTTTTTCTTAAAATTTCTATTCGGGTTCACACCATTCCCCCTCAACATTGAATACTCAAATGGAGAACTTACTTACAATTTGATTGTTGATTCCAGTATATTTCAAGCATCACTTCTCGGACTTGGACTGGTGATATGTCGATATATCGCTATCGTGGATATCTATATTATCATATATCAACATTCGATTTCGCAAATATATGGACATGAATATATCATTCTAAATTTTCGATATCGATATTCGGGGGGGGCGAGGTATAAGGGGCCCCTAAGACTTGCGATAGATGAAGAAATTAAACTTACTTTTTAGAATATTGTTTTCTAATCATAATGTATTTATTACCACAAATTGCAAAGGAAATACATCCACTTGCAAATTTGCAATATTATATGGTACAATTTCTTAGGCGCCAGAACTTTTCTGTTCCCTGAAAAAAGAAACAAAAAATAACATGCAAAAGGAAGTGCTTCGAACTTTGAACTAGAATTTACCATAAGAAAGGTTTTTATTTCTCTCTCTTGGACATTTCCACCCCTTTTGGCCTTTTGGGACCGCTCATTGACTAAACGTGCACGAATGATCGCTATATGCTTTAATGCTCTTAGGCAGAGTCAGAGATTTTGAAACAGAAACGACTTTTTAATAATAATAATAATAATTATTATTATTATTATTATTAATGTTATTATTATTATTATAACAATGGGGTTTACAACTAGGGTCCCATTCCTTTATCTTGCATAGTAGGGCCGCAAGTCTGCTACGCCACTGGTGTCCCCTATTCTGTGTTTGTCTCTTTTTCGTTTCGTATAGCTATTTGTTTTTGTGCTGTTATGCTTTTATATAAAACCTTTATATTATATAACTTTTTCTTTTTATGAGTTTCTTTTTTTGGGTTTGGAAGGGGGAAAAGAGAGAAATACTTTCTTCTTATATCTGTTTCTTACCATTCATCTTGTTTGAACTGCTTAAGTAAGGCATTTTGTAACTCTTATGCCATCCATTGTCCTCACGATAATAAATTGGTAAGTCTTTATAATTTATTTTATTCTCTTATTTGCAGTCTGCCACACTGATATATTTGTGACAAAATTGAGGTTTAGTCCAACACCTTTCGAATTCGCAATGAACCCAACCGCCGAGCTTTTTGGGTTGGCTGATATTGCAGGAAAAGGAGAATTGCAGGTGGTAATGCACTTTTGGAGTCGTGTATACATTACTGGTATAAATAATATGTAAAAATAACTACAAAAATTAGGTCTATTCAAAATTATTGTATGTAGTCTTCTTGGGTAATGAGCCTTGTGAATGTGGCCCTAAAACGAAAGCTTTTGCACTCATTGACGTGAAGGACCGATTTGCATCCGTTACAATATTCTGAAAGATTTACCATTATGTTATCTTCTACTTAATGCTTTCTTCGTGTACTTCGAACTATTCTTATGCCTGTGGGGCATTTCTGGAATATTTAAATGAAACCTTAATATTTATGCCAAGTCAGAATATTGTTTTTTTGAGCTTATGTATGAACTGGAGATAATGCCATCAATTTTGATGCCTGGTGTGTTTTGTTTTAATTTTGCATTGTTTTGCTTTGCTTTTGATAATTGGAATGTTCGACAGTGAACGTTTTCATTTAACAAGGTGTTCCTTACTGTTTATGAACTATTGAATACGAATTTGAACTTCCGAACTCTCAAAGTTGAAATAATATCAGTTATATTAGATTTTGTTTAAAATTATAAGGAAATAAGAAAACTGCAAATTTGAAGCCTGTGTGTTTCTTTTCTAACTATCCAGAATAGCAAATGATACGTCGTTGGAAAGAACATGGAACACAAATTCCAACGGTAGTCGGGGTCAATTGATAGAACTACAAAAAAAACTGGAAATTAATATTTGGAAAATTTAGTATTTTCAAGACTTGCCCTTGCGAGACTCACACATAAGCTCTGTAAGAAAAACCTATAACATTCGGGTGAAATACTCATAGGCGTTACCGGAACGGAAGTTCAGAAAGTTTTGCTACATGAAGTTACTATATATCTAAATTGTCAGCAATTATTTTGTAAAATTTCAGCTCTTGTGTGGCGAAAAGGAACCGCCAGAATTTCTTAAATTACAGCCAATATTCCAATTTGCGAGAAAAAAGTGGCCTATTGGAATCTGGGAACATTATATTTTTTTGCCTTCCACCCTCCTCTCTAGTGTTGCTCAGTCGTTTGCAGGTTTCAGCATGGTGCAGGGAGTTTTTGCGCGTCTTTCTGTCGTGTAAGTGCTTGTTTGACTGTTACAATGCTTCGAGATTGTCTTAACTACTCAGATAATTTTTGTTGTCTATAGAGAATACTTAGTTAAGGCTTAAAGAAAAAATTAACACCTATGGTGAAGAAGACTTACGAATTATACTTCGACAGCAAAGTTGATGAAGATATGCAGTTGGTGCTTAGTACAATATGTAATAACTCTGTTTCGCCTCTCCGATCGTTGTTGAAAAACAAACGTCTTGCTAAATTGCCACTTTTTGCTCCGATGATATGGCGCGAGGTAGCTGACCACGCAAGGGACTGTTACTTCTGTGCTTCAAACATACAAGGCATCAAAGGGAATTACAAAAATTAACTACCCTGACAATATCTCGCTTGCAACAAGACCTGTGAATCCCAATGATAGCGTTCCGTTTAATGTAAGTCCAGGTCTCCGAAAGAGGACAAAATAAATCTGCATTCTTCAGAATCGGAGAGCTCAGCATCACATTTTCAATTTCAAGAGATAAAGAAAGAGATAACAGAGAAACATTATGTAACACAAAGTGATTCAAATGACCTTGTGCGACATTTGAAATTAACAAAGTCTCAGGCTGAAATACCTTAAACAAACTCAGAAAAGAAAAGTTCTGGCGCCTAAGAAATAACAATATATAACATTTGCAAGTTTGGAAGTGGTTTTATTTACATTGAAGTTTATGGTAATAAAGAAGTTGCGATTAGAAGATATTACTATAAAAAGTTTTATATCCTCATTCATCCAACCCTTGGGGACCCCTATATCTCGCCCCCTGAATATGAATATCAAAAATTTAGAATGCTGATATATCGATATATCGAAATATCGCACTGGCATAGATCGGAGAAATGATGCCTGAAATATACTGGAATCAATTATAAAAATCTAAAGATGTTCCTCCATTTCCGTACCCAACGGTGACATGAAACGAGATGATCAAAAAGCCAAAAAATATATAAAAATAAAAGTAGCTATACTTCCCCTAATTGAAAACCATTAATACAAACTATTACTCTATTTTCCTATTAGTTGTTTCTGATTGCCATCACAAATTAGTGACAGTACTCATACCCTACATAATATAATAAAATACTCTATAATGTTTTACAACTAAGCAAACCAGAAGACGAAAGTGCTGCGATATTAAAGTAAAATGTTCTACAAGTAGTCATAACTCAATATATGTGTTCCTATCAGTACTTTTGCCACAGACTTAGAGCTACAAGACTAACAGATCTAGAAATTAGGGACAAGAAATTAGGAAATTAGTCATTTCTTTTTTCTCTCAGATAAAAAGATTTCTGTATTTTGCTAAAAATGTGACTACTTTAAATGTGAGTTCCATATCCCGGGATAATTCTGGCTAAAGAGGTATCGAGGTAACCGGCTCCAAAAAGTGCAAAGTTTGTCGACTCTCAAATCGCGAAAGTTTGTAAAAAGTGGGTTTACTTATTTCTTCTTTACAAAAGCACTTCTGGTTGACTCTAGTCATAGTGAATTACTGAACTTATACACTTACAATTATTAAAAAATTTATAATTATTTCGAAACATGAAAATAAATATGGTTCAGTAAAGTGCATGATTAGACCTATAAAGGTAGGAAGGGGATGATTTTTTTTTTATGTGCAAACTGAATGTGAATAACAAATGTTTGTTCAGCCTTAATCTTCTGTAGTAGAGATTGAGAATATGCGGATCATGTGATTACTGATCCTGCTTTGGGCATTGGCAAGTTAGAGTGAGTTTTATTTGAAATTTAAAACGACTAGAAAAATGTTCTCCAACTGAGGTCAAGTCCATTCAAAACGAAGTAAATTCTATGTGCACTTTTAAGTACTTTGGACAGAAGGAATCAGGCATAAGAATACGAAGGATCATACAGAACTTTAGTGTGCACAGCACTGTAATTGCAATAATAATAATAATAATAATAATAATAATAATAATAATAATAATAATAATAATAATAATAATAATAATAATAATACGAGGAAGAAGAGGAGGAAGAAGAAAAAGTACAGTACAAGACGAATATTGAAAAGTTTTGTCCCTTCTTTCAGATTCTTTATCTTCATTTATGGCTCTTTGATATATGCTCCTGTCTTTCTACTTTTCTTCTATAACACCGCATATAAGCATGAAAGACTGGCAGTTTTTCCTGTGAATACTAAAAGGTGCAGTGTTTGTTTACTGGCTGACTGCTCACCTCGGTGGTCGCGAAGTGTAGGAGATAAGTATGTCATTTACGAGGTTCCAGGTTTGAGTTCCGAAGAATCATGTATTGGGGCTGCTGCTAAAATTTTAAAAAACTATCGTGCGCCTACCACACACGTTCAAAACTTTTCGGCAATGGTTGGACTTTGGCTTGCGCTGCAACATTCGACCGCGTGCGTCTCTGCCTTAATAGTAAATAAATGTTGATATTCACGGACAGAAGACAAGTTTTTGCTAGCCTGTTTTGTCATAAAAATTTACTCTCATCTAGTTATTGAGATAAGATGAGATGCTAGATTTGTCCCCTCTCGTGAACCACATTAAAACTTTTCCAGATTACTGTTTTTCGTTTCTCATAGGTTATAGTCGCTGCGGAGCCGCAAATATTTGGCGAGATGTCTCTAGTTGCCCATCGGTGGTCGTCAAGAAAACTCAGACTGACACCCAAACGCGGAGTATACATGTGGGAGAAGGCTGGTTCCTTTTAGTCTATACACGACGACTGCCCCTGAAATTTCATGACCAACACGCATTCATCTGTGAAGATCTCATCGTTGCAATGTCTGTTCGCAAATGCAAGATGCAGTCAAATTTGATTCTGTGCGAGAGCTTTGCTTCTTGCAGCATGACAAGCGTGAAAGCTCTCTTAAGCCTTCTTCTAGCAGTAGAATATATGTTATCTGTCTCAATAGCCGGGAGGTCGTGTTTGGTCTGTGCTGTGCAAAAGCAATAAGCCGATTATTTTGCTGTTGTATGGTTTCATTTTTTTTCTCCCACTTCCTGGATGTATAGCAGATTCTACAGTTTCTAGATATCGCTTTACACATCCTTGAGTTTTCCTTGTGGGAACTCAAAAATTTGTCATTGTTTGTGCGACGCTGAATCTGACAATGTCGAAAATGTGATATTTGGATTCTCATTCATTATCTACAAACAGAGGCGGTGGAATTGCCAGATCTAATACCCGGTCAATATTTAGGAAAGTATCCATTAAATGATTCACAACGTATTAAAAATTGATAATAGAAATTAAATAATAAATAACCTCTATTATATTATTCTTGGAATCAGTTATTGACAACGATGTAATAGCAAAAATAACATTCTACTTTCAAAGACTGTGTCTACTGCGTTTGTTTCCATTCATCATTTCTACCTTCTAATCGTTTCCTTTTTCCTTTCTTCTTTCGCTTTAAACTACCACGCAGATATTTTAGAGATAACATTCTGTCAAATAAATTATAGTACAATAACATGAACACGGATAGTATTGTTTCTTTTTCACTTTTTCGCCTCTCTGATCCTCACCCAATCTTGTTGAACTCAGTGCACATCGAGTGAGTTGCAACGAACAGATACATTAATGAACAATTAAAAAATAAATTTGGTTTTTTAGACACCCTAGAATCAAGTATAGGCCCGCAATTTTAGTGTGGCGGATTACCCGATCCGGAAATTTGCCGAACGGTTTTAAATATTTAAGGTCGAGCCGGCCCTTGCATTTTTCGGACCGAACACAAATGTTACAGGCCCGAATCAAGCAAATGTATTTTCGAGCCGAGTCTGTTCGGGCGGAAAGACGAATCCGGCGCTATACTGTCACCCAACGTTAATCGTACTTTTCTTTTTTGGAAACTGATTCTTTGTATAAAACTGTAAAGTACTACTACTACTACCACTACTACTAGAACTACTGATGCTATTAACACTACCAATATTAGTACTACTACTATTGCTATTATTATTATTATTATTATTATTATTATTATTATTATTATTATTATTATTATTATTATTATTATTATTATTATTATTATTATTACTTTTACTGTATCTTCTTCTATTACTGCCATTACCTCTGGTAGTACCCTAGATCTGTTACGACTTTGCCTGAGAGTTGACAGTTCTGGTGGTATAGAATTTACCTTCTAATTACAGAAAAAAAATTCGGGAAATGCTAGTTATTATGGCTGTAGAATTTGAAGCGATACGTTGTAGTAGTAGTAGTAGTATCTGAAGTTGTATTTGTTTAGTAATAGGGCAAAGGTGGCTTGCAGGTAGAGAGTATATAGAGTCCTTGGTTTGATATCAGCTCTTGCCAAGTTAGCTTTGTGGTGTACACACCGTGTGTATTAATTTTCTTGGGATTCCCGCTTTTGATATTACGTGCCCCACCTCTCCGTTTCTTCCAGGGGAATGCGAAACCCGTATTAACTCATTTTTCGTCTACAATATCTATGCACAATTTCGTTCACTTCGGTCCACTTTTTCTTGCCTTTCGTGCGTCAACGTTCAAATTTTTTTTTGGGGGGGGGGGTTTGCCCCTAAAACCGTTTATCTGCAGAAAATTTAAAAAATTCCAATTCGTATATATTTTGCGTATTGCCCATACACAAAGATTCGCTGCAACTTTTCATGTCCTTTACACACATTTGTCATACTGTTACTAGAACTTTTGATAATTCGTGGTCAGAGATTTGGAGGGGTCTGTGGCTGACCCAACTCTGCCGCACATGAGTATGGTTGAAAAAATATTTATTATTCACATTTCGTTTGCAAGTGCCAAATAATAAACAATATTTTCATTCCTTTCCTATTTTTATGCATCTACTACTGCATTCTACAGAACTATATTGATTTATTATATTTAAAAATAATTAGTTTTTTTCAATTATTTATTTTGTAATTTACCATGGATAGAGTAAATCAGCAGTGGTTTTGTAATGAAGAAATAACAACATAAAAGGTGAAACTCTTTTAACGAACTGTCGAGATTTGTGAGTCGACAAGCTTTACACTTTTGAGTATCGATTACATCGAAACCGCTGTAGCCAGAATTATCCCGGAATAGAGGACTTATGTTAAAAGCAATTACAACCTCAGCAAAATGCAGAAGTATTTTAGTCTGAGAGACAAAAGAATGAAATCTTTAATTCCTAGTCCTATTAGACTTGCAGCTCTCATTCTGTTTCAAAAGTACTGGCAGAACACAGGATTATCACTTTCCGGTTTCCTTAGTTGTGAAAAATTATAGAGTATATTGGTATGCATTGTAAAGTATGTTTACCGTCTCTAATTTTTAATGACAATCAGAAACAGAAGTAAAAGTAAACTACCTAGGTACAGTAATAATTTTCTACTAACAAGATTTTTTTTTTTTTTTGGCTAAATTGTATATTGAAAAACTTGTTACTAAAGGACTCCTTTATTTTCGTTCTCAGATATTCCCTTTCACGAACTAACAGTAAAAAACACAGTTAAAGGATCTCATCACAATATTCCGTGGATATTCCTGAAATTGCAAGGCATATCGCCAGGATAACTCTCATATCGGGATGAAGAAAAGCAATGAGGAGTTAAAATAGGATATTCATATCTGTGTGTGGAAGTATAACTACTTTTATTTTAACATTTTTCCCCTTAAAATGTTAGTTCATGAGTACTTCTTTCACCCTCAACCGTGGGTAAGGAAATGATAGAACATATTTAGATCATGATTCTTCGTTCCAGTATATTTCATGTATCATTTCTCAGAACTAGACCTGTGCGATATATCAATATCTTCGATATCGAGATTGACATATATCAACAGTCGATATTGCAAATATATCGACATCAGTATATCAAGATCCTAAATTTTCGATACTGATATTAGGGATGACGAGGTATACGGGTCCGTAAGACTTGCAGTGGATGAAGAAATGCATTACGTGAATAGGCGAATGGAAAAACAGATTTTTCTTCAAGTATCAGCTAGAATGATTCCTTGCTATTCCTGATAGTTGTCAGTGTTTAAGGGCTCTTTTGAGCAGCGTAGGTATCAAACGTACTTAGAGGTTAAGACAAAAATCGGCACACTGTAATTCGTTCAATGATCTATCAGGAATCGAAACCTTGACCACATGCACCAATAGCACGTGTGCTATCTAGTAAGCCAGTGAAAAAGGCGGAAATGAGATTTCTAGAACGGCATTTGTGATAGCTCTTTTATAAACACACACACATATATATATATATATATATATATATATATATATATATATATATATATATATATATATATATATATATATATATATATATATATATATATATAAGATTATTATTTAAAATTACGTATTCATTCTGAAGCTTCTGTTGAATTTACATTATCATTAACTACTTACTGATACACTTTCTTGACCACTTGGTTCTCTCGTATTTTAACAATATTCATTATTACAAATAACTACTTCTAACTTGTAAAGTTCACATTTTAGTTCACTTTTTAAAACTAAAATAAAACTGCGAGCTTCTCAATTGTACTTCTTAAGAACTGAAGTTGGGTATTTCAAGCGTACAGTGTCATTCTAAAATTCACAATAAACTGCGTATATCTTTCCATTTGTGTCTAATTTGTTCGTAGAATTATAATCGGTATAAATTGCCTAACGTAGTACGTGAAGATAACATAAAAAATGATGCTAGCATTTGAACGTCATTTTAGCTCTTATGTCAAGTAACGTTCGATAATAAACATAATTTATTATTTAACTTGTTTACTCGTTTTTTCTTGCGTGGTTCAGTTTTAGCATAAACGCAATTCAATTTTATCAGTAGTACAGGTATATTTCGTTTGACACGAAACTAAAGATCTATGGATAATAAACGAGAAACGTACAGAGAAGCGAGTAATATTTTGGTTATCGCAATTACTACATACTATTAGAGATCAGTTAACAGAATTCTCGAGGCAGCAATTTATTTATTTATTAACATGTTCCAAATACAATATCATAAGATAAGGAAACTGTCAGAGGTGGTCATTTTTATATTTTTTATTTCCTCTTTTTGGACTACATTTTGCGTGCTGGTAATCTAACAGATGATACATCATACAGTTGCCATTATTCATGTTTTCATGAGAGTCCTTCCTAAAACCAAAATGTAGCTTTTAATATATTCAAGTGTAGACGCGAGTATACCAGAAGTATGATGTTTTGTTCTGGATTTCCAATAGCACTTGTGTGCAATAACCCTTGCTACGTAGTCATATATACTCTCCTCTTTGGCACGAGCAATTTCGAGTTACATTCTCTGCGGAATGCACTCGATTGAACAGGTGTCAGGATTTTTCCCGCCACTCACTCTGACAAATGAGTGAAGGTTTTCCTCGCTTTTTTCTCATTCACAGAAGACAAATGCTGGTATGCTGCTTAACTTAATAGTCCCACGCAGCTTCCTTCCTATCTTCTCCATTTCTCCCAATAATTTGCCCACCGACGGAAGTTATACCTGACATGTGACGAGTTTCACGCCATAGATACTGGCAATGCTCAGAAATATGTATAAATGAATAAATGAAGTGTAAGGGAAGAAAGAAGGAATGTCACAGAACTGCAATTTCGAGAATTTTAATATTGAAAACCGCGTACAAAGAATAGAGTAATTAAATCTTTTGCTCCTTTTTACATGGGCATTTCTACATCTACGTATATGTGGCATATACAGTCAAATAGTACCAAGAGTCACCAACAGATACGACAGAGCACCCGACAAAGCACATACACGGACATTCCTTGTTTTTTCCCTTACCCTTCAAATAACCTTCTCTGGCCATTAGACCCCAGATAAATAATTTTTGTTCTGATTTTATTTTTTGTTATTTTTTGAAAACTTTTCCATTCATGTAAATTCAATTGGTAACACGGCCTGTTGTTATGTCTGGTAAGCTGCGTCAATAGCGAGCTTTGTACTATACAAGATGGTTGTGAATTGGTTGTGTCCTGCACTTAAAGGTTTGCTTCCTTTGTTCGCTTTTTAATTTCACCTATTTTCCATTATTTCTGACATTTCTTTTCATGAGAGCTCCTCCTTGGCTAAGCGGTTAGCGTACGCGTCTTTGGCGCGGGAGACCCGGGTTTGATTCCCGGCGAGAGCTCATGTGGTTAGGATTCCACGTTAATCAGTAGGTCCACTTCTCATATAGCCTCGCTGCTGAACGGGACGTTAAACTGAAAATCAATTCAATTCAATTCAATTTCTTTTCATGAAATATGGCTCAGAGTAAGTTGAAAGAAAGCGATATACTTGAACTTTAGCTTGACAATAATGATAGTAATAGTGGTATAGAAGATTCTAGTATTTTAATGAAGCACAAGAGCCAAAGCGTTGACCTTTTCAAGACTAACTGCTCAACCTCTGAGCCAGCAGTTTAAACATCCATAGTTCGGCTCCTATTAAACGTATGGAGATGATGAATTTACCCTTTTTCCAGTGTATATTTTTTTTTTATAAAAGAGAAACATATTAAGTGAAAATTGTGGGACGCTGCCAACACTGTTATTTCCCGTACGCCCAAAAAAAAAATAGTATCACATGTACGCCAGATATTCGGAACAATAATATATAAAATGAAAGATGAAGATACAATAGCAAGGGAGAAAGAAATTCGGAACAACGTATCTATGAGAATCATATATATTAGGGATGGCCAAAATTTTCCGGAATCCGGATTCCGGAAATTTTGTTTTCCGGAATCGGAAAATTTACTTTCCGGAATTCGGAAAATTTCCGGAATTCAGAAAAAATCGGAATTCGGAAAAATTCCGGAATTCAGAAAAATTCCGGATTTCGGAAAAATTCCGACATTCGGAAAAAATCCGGAATTTAGAAAAAATCGGAATGTTTCCGAGATCCGGAATTTTTCCGATTTTACTTTCCGGATTCCGGAAAGTAAAAATTCTGGAATTGGCCATCCTTAGCTAGTAGCTGTTAAAAGAGAAAAACAATAATGAATAGGCTATATATACTGTATTAATTTCTTGTAGTTGGATATGTCTTTATCATTTACGTAGACAATTGCTACTGCAGTTATTTACTACTTTATGAGAAAGGTCTTATTTTCACACACAAAAAAGTCGCCGGTATGTCTCAAACATTATCGCGTTCCCACCTGCAGCTGCTCCAAAGCACTGCAAACTACTTTTTAACCAGACGAAAGGCAGTGAAGGAAAATAAATCTCAACAAATATTGTAATAACATTCGCTTATTGTCAACATACCTACAGTGAGCGCAGAAAGTGTTCGTACACCGTGCATACTTTATATTGAAAACAGCTAGCATGAGAACGGGAGGTGGAAAATATATATAAAACCATAATTAAGACTACACATTCATACATTTTATTTCTATATACAAGAGAAAGGCCAAACAAACACAATCACTGTTTTGTTCAGAAGAAAAGAGAGAATTCCTTTTTTGTAAACGCAAAAAGTCACCGTACACTTATGCTTGAATTAATGCTTATAAAGTATATTACGTTATTTAATATTTTGTGGGATTACCCTGTGCGTTAATGATTGTCTGTAGTCTTCGTGGCATTGATCGTGGCCATCGCCCCCCCACAAGAGGAAACTTTCTTATTTTATATATAAATAAACCCCTCCATAACAAGTTTGGAGCTCTTAAAAGTAGCAGTATTACCGCCGACCGCCCCCCCCAGAAGTCCCTCCTGGATCCGCCCCTGGCAAACCTTGCAGACAGGCCTTGTTCAACAGTACAAACAATAATTGTGATGTATAATGTTTTTATCATTGTGCGAAACCATATAATAATAATAATAATAATAATAATAATAATAATAATAATAATAATAATAATAATAATAATAATAATAATAATAATAATAATAATAATAATAAAAAGAACTTGAAGACCAAGAGTGTTGAGTGAACAAGTTAAACGTTACATTATTAGGGAAAGAAAAAAGGTCCAAAAAGTAGTGCTGTGCAATTGGCAACGGATCTGGAAACACGCGGTGTTAAAGTATCAGCCAGTACAGTGCGGAATATTTGCAGGGTATCATGGTCGGATAGCCAGGAAAATGTTCTGGGTGAACAAGACAAATCTATAAAGAGACTAAAGTTTGAAAAAGAGTATAAAGATAAGGGATCAGGCTTCTTTCTGGAATAGGGTCATATTTTCGGACGAAAGTAAATTTAATTTTATCGAGTCCAATGGGAGGCGTATGGTATGGCGCAGGGTGAATACAGAGATGAATCCTCAAAATCTCGTCCCTAAAGTAAGACACGGAGGAGGGCCCGTGCTCGTCTGGGGTTGTATGAGTGCCTCAGGAGTGGGTCGTCTCCACCTTATCGATGGAGTGATGATCCACAAAGTGTATATTAACATATTAAAGGAATATCTCCATACTAGTGCGCAGAAGATGGTTCTTGAAAACAATTTATTGTTCAGCACGACAACGACTCCAAACATACAGCGGAAAATACTCGATTGTGGCTACTCTATACAGGGGCGGATCCAGGACGGACTTCTGGGGAAGGGGCGGTCGGCTGTAATACTGCTACTTTTAAGAGCTCCAAACTTGTTATGGATGGGTTTATTTATATATAAAATAAGAAAGTTTCCTCTTGTGGGGGGGGCGATGGCCCCGGTCGCCCCCCTCTTGATCTGCCCCTGAGGTTTGCTATCTTTCTCAAAGACTTACCCTTCTTATGCACTTTAATAATTACTTTTCTTGTCTCCTCATTTGTTTCTGTTCGGTTGCTTCCCATTTCGACAGCCCACCGTGCAGTTTTTTCACTCCTATTCACAACTAAACTCATTCTGTTACTCGTCATGCTATACAGAGGTGTATACTCAGGTGAATACTAGTGAACCCCAGTTGTGGTATCTTTGTTTCGTATTCGTACGTCAGGTGTACGATCACTTTTTGCGTCTACTCTATACATTTTCTACGGAATTTATTTACTTTCTGACCATTAAACTTGTCTTTGTGGTTCTTTATTGATATATTCATAAAGCTTAGTTTTCATTATTCATATTGTGTGTGTTATTACACTTCTTAAATTTTCTGTTTCTTTTTCGCAGGCATTCTCGTTTCAATAGCATAGGTGTACGAACACTTTCTGCGCTCACTGTATGTACAGTAAATACAAATTTATAATTTTTGACTTTACGAAGTATACAATGTAATTGTTCAATATTTAACATAAGCAGGCATTCATTAATTTATATTAATATAATAATTAACAAAACTAATAAGCGGGTGATTGATGACTCAGTGGTAGAGTTTTCATCTATTGTATTCTATGTGGGTTTTCGATGGCTAATTTTGTGTTCGAAAATTTTCCCGGTGGTACTCTTGGTTCCCTTTCTTATATTTGTTTCATCATCACTCATTAACGAATTTAGTTTATCAAAACTCTATAGCCATATATCCATTCTGTCCGTCAGTGAAACAAACAGTCTCAAGAACTATCTGATGGATTACCAATCAATTTTGGCCATGATGTACAGAGTCAATAGTTAAGAATCGAGTTCCCTGATGAATGTAATATTCAAACCGGAAGCGGTAGAAATCAACCATTTCCGGTTTTAACGTTAATCATTATTTAGTAAATATGGTAATAGATAGCGAGAAGCGGTTTCCAGTAATCGACATATATAACATTCATGTAGATAGAATGTTACCCAGTTTGAGCATCTGCTGAAAATAATGAGCTTAGGTATTTAGAGAGCATTTTCCGCTTTAGAAAATGTGTGCTTGGTAAAGAATGTAGAGAATTAGCTGAGTCAGGCACGTAGCTAGAATATGGTAATAGAAAGGGGGGGGGGTCTGTCACGAAATACTGTGGTTATTTACCAGGGGCTCAATCATTCTAAACTATTTTATTGGCAACATATATTGGTTCGTTTAGCCAAGATTTCTAATGGGGGCATGATATCAAATACTGTGGTTACACACCAGAGGCTCGATCAATCTAAATATTTTACTGACAACATACCCATATTGATTGGTTAGGACAATAAAATGAGGATACATTAGTAAGTATTTTATTAAAAAGCTATGAAGAAATCTCGAGTAAAAGAATATAAAAAAAGTATTGAAAAAGATATCGTCTTCCGAGGTCATTCGAACGATGTCGAGACTTTTGCGTCTGGGAAATTTGCGCCCTACCTCAAGAACAGGGAAAATTGTGCCTGCGATGTACCTCCACCGGGAAGTTTGAGCTCTGCGAAATAAAAGAACCTATTGGAGCTTACGCATTTGCTCGAAGGGGCTGACATTACAGCATAAACAATCCTCCCCCCACAACCATGCCATTTGTGATTTATTTTCATTGTGGCTATATAAGGGGAGAATAAACTTCAATATAAGCCAAAAGAACACAACGGATCAACGCAATCACTGCTTCTTCCAGAGATGATTTTGGGGGAACACTGGCCTCCCCAGAGCTCTCAGAATGCCCCCTCGGAGGAGACCAAAATAATACGCCTATAGTATAATAATAAATAGAATAGTACCAGAAGTGACCCCCCTCCGGAATACTAAATGAGCCCCCCGGAACATTTTTCCTGAAAGAACGACTGAACGCAATTGTGTGTTTGAAGTGTAATTCCAGCAAGTAAACACACTGTACATAGTTTTCTTGATAATATTACTGAACTGATTTTACATTCACTTTACATTTTCTTTTCTATATTTTGTGTGCTGAAAAGCCAAACAACTCGCAAGGATTGTGAACAGAGATATCTGGGTAGAGCCAAACAGCCTTTTGTAGATTAAATTATACTCTTTGATTATATTAATAAATAATTATATATCAGTCATTTATACGTTTATTGTAAATTTTGTAGTATAATGAAAAATTGTATTTGTATGGATTGCCCTTTAGTGAACTAAAATTGTATTTTTTTCATTTGTTCGGAATATTATAACGGATGGAGTAACTCACTGAGACGATGAGAGGCAAGCCTAGTTCAAATGCGAGTGGAAGTTACTTTACACAATACAATAATAAGTTGAATTGTAGGGCGCTAACATCCCAGTGCAAATATATAGCCGGCGCATTTTCCCCTCTTTTTGGGGTAGGGCGCAAACATCCCAGGGCAAATATATTGCGAGCGTATTTTTTCCTATTTTTGTGGTAGGGCGCAAAATTCTCGCATTCAAGGAAAATATAATGTCCGTGAAGTTGACAAGCCACTTATGTCAGACTCCAATTTCGACTTTAAACGTCGCTAGTGCTACGTTAGTGTTCGATAGTGACGCAAATCGTTAGTACTCCAACTGCATGTCAACACGCCCACTTCTAAGAATCATCTCAAAAATGAGGTTAACCGTTAGAGCAAGTAAGTGCTCATTGGTGCCATTAACATTAACGTTAATACCTCCATCGTACGGCCCTTTGAGTAATAATAACACCACGTTTTTTGCTAGTCTCAATGCGTCCCTATATTCTCGCGAACATTCTGACGTGCCCAAGTTAGTTACTTTTTTTTTGAACTATTGTTTATCTCTTATTGTTTATTGTTTATTGCTAGTCTGCAGAGTAGTCCTTACATTAATATGCCATTGTCCTTGACAATCATTGCGTATTTACAAGCAATTTGTTATTACTGTTAGAAGATATCAAAAAACAACAGATAAAATCTACTACTTAACGGTTCATATTTTTCTTTTACAGTACATAAACGATTAATAATAATAATAATAATAATAATAATAATAATAATAATAATAATAATAATAATAATAATAATAATAATAATAATAATAAGACTATTCCAGCATAAAAGTTATCAATTGCATCACACTGGCAACAAGCAACGCATATTTTAACTTCATAAAAAATCGTTTCTCACGATTTTCTGGAAAACTACGTATGATAACATCTTCATTATGTCAAGTTGTTTATCTCAGTGTGATATATGTCTTACCTCTGGACAATATCACAGTAAAACAAAAATTAAATATTAGGAGTACATCGTACTTTTGGACTACATCTCATTAACCATGGGAAGATTGAGTAGTGTATACTTTAGGATGTAAGTTTCAGCTTAACTTGCATCATACATTCTTAGGATTACAAAAAGGAAATTTGTTCGTTTGCATTTGAACAAAATTCTTAGGATTACAAAAAGAAAAAAATATTTTTTCTGAATTCCGGAATTTTTCCGAATTCCGGAATTTTTCCGAATTCCGGAATTTTTCCGAATTCCGGATTTTTTTCCGAATTCCGGAATTTTTCCGAAATCCGGATTTTTCCGAATTCCGTTTTTTTCCCGAAATCCGGATTTTTCCCGAAATCCGGATTTTTCCGAAATCCGGATTTTTTCCGAATTCCGGATTTTTTCCGAAATCCGGAATTTTTCCGAATGCCGGATTTTTTCCGAATTCCGGAATTTTCCGAAATCCGGATTTTTTCCGAATTCCGGAATTTTCCGATTTTACGTTCCGGATTCCGGAAAGTAAAAATTCCGGAATTGGCCATCCCTAATATATATATATTTACTACTCTACCCTGAAGTTGGCAGCCCCAGCGACGTCCCTAGTTGTCACAGAGATGAACTATACTTCGTTGGAAAGCTTATGAGATAAAGATTCTATCGAGGTAACTTTTGTGCCCTCCATGCCTAATTCGTAAAAGAGGAAGAAAGTAAAATAGTCGAGTAAAATACACTTTTTTGTGGGGCTTTGTGACTAGCTGGCAACACTGATATTTGTCACACTCCCGGAAGTACAGAAGTTACCTCATAGAAATCTCTCTCCTATAAGGTTTTTCAATGAGATATGGCTTATATCTCTGTGACAATTAGATAAGATCTACCCTAGGGCTCCCAACGTAGGGTAGACCAAAATATTTCGAAAAATATATACAGGATGATTTTAATAGGAAACACGTTCGGTATTTTTTTCTCACTTGGTACTGATTTTTTGCCCTTCATTTTTTGCATGTTTGTACCTAATGTCCGGGGTACATGTGATTTTTTTTTCCTCCGTACAAGTAACAGTGTTGCCAGCCTTCACAAATTTCAGAAAACAAAAAAACTCGTTTTTTAAAAGTATTATTTTTCTTCTGAGGGTTTGACAACACGGGAGACAGAGAGGTTAGCTGTTTAAAATTTGTGTTACATACGATTTACTACGAGTTATAGTAAGTAAGGTCACTGTGACGATTAGAAGGGTACCAGGGCCGCCAACGTAAATATCTATGATTTTTTGAACGTTTTGTCGGTCCTAAAAGGTTAATAATACTGTTCTTCGTAAGATAGTGTATTGGGATTTTTCTTTCATATTTTGTATAAGACGTGTTTATTATGTTAGTATATAATATGCATACATTTTAATACAAATGACCCTAAAGTGTAGGGATTTTTAGCTTTTTTCGATAAAGTGACAAAACGCATTTTTGTTGTGAATGTTAATGAAAACGGTCATAAAAATACCAAATCATTATAAATCCTAACATATTGCTTATGGTAAATACAAATTGTCACAGAACAGTAAAAACAAAAACAATTGTAAGAAATATTTAAAAAGTTAAAAAAGAAAAATGGTGGTGGGGTCCTCTAGACCCCAGTGTGACCTCCGTGTCACAAAAAATAAGAGTGATCACTGAGGGATAATAATGAAGTGACAAAAGTAGAACGAAACGGGAATCCCCAAGAAAATTCATCCACGATTTTTGATTTACCACAATATCGTCTTGTGCAGCTGGAATCAAAACATGGATCAAAACGCAACTCTTAAAAAAAGCAATACATTTAGAAAACATGAGCCATGGCAACAATTGCAAAGTGCCAGTTGGAATCTTAAAACATGGGGTGAAAATTAGGAATTTGCCAATTTGAAAGATCGAATAATGGACGTTTGGTGCACATTAGAAGCAGTCCTAAATTCATACTGGTTAATTATAGAACAAAAATAAGCATACCATTGCCTTTTTGGGAAAATTTACTATTTAAATGAGGTGTCACATGCTATGGTTTTCATGTTTCAAGCTTCACTTTAATTCAAAATGGCGAATTTCGAGGTGACTGCCGTCAAGGTTACCCTTACCGTATTACTTCCCTCTAGGCATAATATGTATTACCTAATCTTTTATCCACTTATTATTATTAATACGCGGGTTAGAAGCGGCGATAAGGGACTTTCGCACGTAGTGAGTGAACAATTAAATGCCTGTTACTTTTCCCCAAATGGGTGTATCTCAAAACGAGCTTCACCAGTGTCTTCCTGATTAAATTTTAGCCCGAAATGATGCATCATATTCCCATTTGTCCTTAATTCAAAATGGCGGGTTTCAAGATGGCTCCCGTCAAGGTCATACCTACCATACAACTTCCCCCTAGGGCTTATATGTATCTACATGGTTGTTCTTTCATTAACGCTCCGTTTAAAAAGGTTAGTAAGGAACTTCTGCGGTAATCTCTAATAACCACATTACAACACTAAAAAAATATTTAAAAAATAGAAAATATACACCAATGCAAAATCTTCTGTCATCACAAATAATACATATATGTCCTGTATCAGCTAGAAAAATTTAATTGAAATCGGAGCCGGACAATTGGATGATGTCCCTTGTAAGATACAGTTGCCGCAAAACGATTCATGTGAAACCTCTCTAGCATCTGCGAAACAGTATGTACCGTACAAAAACAAAGATAATGATATCTTCGTATCTGAGAGTTTGATTGTATATTTGTGTATTGAAACGATTGTATTTGCATAATTTATCAACGCCTACAACATATCACTTGTTCTTAATTTATGTTAATGAAAAGGTCTTGTTTTTAATGGAGGCATCAAGAAGTACTTTTAATATGATTAGAACCAAAATCTTGTAAACGAAAAGTCATTACCAATTGTGTCCATAGCACCATAGAAATGAATTTTAATTCGACTCTCTATAATGCACTTAAGACTAGCCATATTTTAAAAACTTTGATACTGCTATTTCAAATATGTAAATCGCAATTGTGCAAAGAATATACTCGTAATTACACGTGCACAGAAAAAAAGAGTTTCCGCTGATTAATTTATATATCTCTTAATTCAGAACATTAATTCCTAATACTGCAATAAAATGAACATAATTCGCAAACAGTTTTGATATCGTAGCAATTGATTTCTCGTAACTGTCCCGCGAAAACGATAATAATGGAGATCAAGTGAACGGAAATGCATTTCTAATGTTTTCCAAGACTGTCCTCAACAGTCGTTTTACCCAGTACTAAATCGGTGGTTTATTACACGTAACTCAAAATGTCGAGTGCGAGGGAGTCGCCATTTCACATCAACATTCTGAAAAACAGATCGTTTGTGGTAAAGAACTATGAAAGTTTATTGCTCCGTGTACTCTTGATTTTAAAGATTTATTAAATTAGGAAATATACAGCAAATTACAGACTTACTGTGAACTTCCAATTGTAGAACTTTCAATGAACAGACAGTGGTAATCCACAATACTATAATATAACACAGGGGTTTTCAAACTTTTTGCAGTTGAGGCTCCCCTCAACCACCAAAAACTGAACGCGCCTCCCCTGTCAAGAATGAAATGTGTCACAACTTAAATAAACGTATTCCTAAAAGAAAGACTATCACTATAATAAACTATGTTTCAATTATTAATTACTAATGGAAATATCTCATTAACACAGGCGATCTACATTGTACACACTGACTGAACCTTTTAATGTTATTGGCCAGCCTTAATAATTATTAATTATGATAAGTCAGATATTTATGGGAAAATTAAAAAAATACGAGCTGAGACGGAATTTAAATAATAAAAGCCGGCACAATTAAATACTCAGAAAAGTCAATGTATTATTAAAGAATATTGGTGTAGACTTTAGTATGCGATTTGCACTTTAAATATATTCTTTTGTCGAATCTTTTTTTAAAAGTCCTCGCGCCTCCTCTAACAACCTTCGGCGCCTCCCCAGACAAGCGCGCCGCACTGTTTGAAAACCCGAGACATAGCAGAATTTAAATACAGCAACAGATATGGGCTACTCAGAAAGTACGTTTCCACCTGCAATTCTCCCTTTCCTGCAATAGTAAACAACCCAAAAATATGGTCGTTGTGGTTGTTCAGAATAAAAAAAATGAACCAAACTACAAATTTCTTACAAATATATCAGTGTGGAAAACAGCAAATAAGAGAATAAAATAAATTGTTAAGAATGATAGTTTTATTATCCTCATGATAATGGATGATACAAAAAGTTACAAAATGATCTTACTCCAGCAGTTCAAACAAGATGAATGCTAGGAAATGGATATCAAACGAAAGCAGTTTCAATCCGCCAAAAAAATCGTAAAAGAAGACAAAGATTACATAAAGTTACACAAAGGTTACAGCACAAAAAGAAACATCCACACAAAACGGGCCTCTCATGTAAATTAAAGAGATGGGAACATAGTTGTAAAATCAATTGTAATAATAATAATAATAATAATAATAATAATAATAATAATAATAATAATAATAATAATAATAAACTGAATTATTATTATTATTATTAAGAGTTTTTCCTTTTTCAAAATTTCTGACTCTGCCTAAGATCATGTGTGCATATGGTGGTCATATGTGCACTTTTTGTCAATGAGCGGTCCCAAAGGCCAAACGGAATTGAAATCTCCGAGAGAGAGGGACAAAAACACTTTCGAACCACTTGCTTTTGACAGGTGCTTTTATGCTTCTTTTATTTTCGGTAACAGATAAGTTCTGCCTTCTAAGAATTTACAGTATACAAATATTGCAAATGTGCAAGTGGATTTATTTACATTGCAATTTGCGGTGCATGAAGTGCCACCCCCAACTCTAAGTAAAATATTGCGAATACTATAAAAATTAGTGCTTAATTGGTGTTAATTTGTGCCGTAACATTTACAATCTTGCTCCATTAATAACACAGGAATTTAAAGATAATAGTGGGCGCTAACTTCACACTAGCCTCCACTAATTATGGTTGGATTCAAACCTATGCCAATAATAAGTGCTCAATTTGTGCTGATTTGTGCCGCAAGTTTCATAATTTGTGCTTTAACCAGAACGTGGGAAATGAGTAACGATGATTTGGGGGATTTCGTCACATCTCACCTAATCCCACCTCACCTAACAATTTATCAGCCACTGATGTATCCAAGATAAGAATGTCAGCCATTTTAGGCGAGATGAAAATTCCCATGTTGCCTAATCCCATCTCGCTTAAAATAGCGTGAGATGCAAGGAGGGAATTTCTACACTAAAAAGGGAACTCGTTTACTAGGATTGTAAGCAGATGTTTCAAACAATATTGTCAATCTCCGTCAACTACAGTGTAAATATATAATAAGAACTATACAATAAGAAAGAATACGGGGAAAGGCGATTCAGTGAATTTTGTTTATTTTTTAGTTCGCTTCGGGAATACTACCAAGTGATTGGCAGACAGCGAGGTAATCGAATACAAGATGGAAATTTACAGGGTATTTAAAAGCAACAACAACAATGTTTGAGAGGTGATTCCTGACACCAAGATAAGACAAAAGTATAGACCAACCTGGGTGTACAAACACACCCTTTCGGTGCTAATGACCAGCCGAAAATCAGTAGGAAAATTGCGAAGAACATCCATAACTTCAGAACAAAATGCCGGATCGAAATCGAGGGAAAGGGAATGTCTATTAATTTTAGCTTCTATCAGCGCACAACTCGATGTCGTACAGGGTAGGCTCAAGGGCCACCCCAGAGGAATTGAAGAATTCCTGCGATAGTTTATTAAACGTTGACTGAGACTAATTAACTACAATTAAGTACTACATTTCAAGCAACGAAAGTCTTAGAACGCGGTCCAAGTTAAAAGAACATTGTTAGATTTCGAAAAAGTAAAGGTACACATATTTAGTTGATCTACATTGTATAAGTAGAGAATTGGTTATAAAAGAGGAACTAAAATTATATGAAGTCAATGTAATGCCTTCTAGGCTAATGAAGACAGAGAGATCATTCATGACCTTGTAGGTAGCGTACCGGACATTGCAATAGGGGACCCGGCTCCGATTCCCGGTGGAAGCGCAAGCAGTTCGGATCTCACGTTAATCTGTAGCTTCACGTAGCCTACTGTGGGAGTATAGAACGGCGCCCCGTACATATGAATGAGGTCGCATACCCGCCGCGAAGCTGACCCATGGTTGGCGCGAAAAGTTTAAAAAATCAAAAATAAATCCTGCTGTTTCATGATTTTATGCATGTTTTATTACTTTTCTCCTACCATTTTATATATAGCTTTTTAGTTTCCTCCCGAATTTGGCAAGCCTTTACTTCGCGCACCCGAGACCGTCACCCCGCTTGCAAACCCCTCAGGACGGCACTGAGTGTTTTGTTAATCTGAACTTTTTCATTTAATTTTTCAGTGGTTGCTTACTGTATGCTGATGTGTCACCGTTAAGAGAGTTTTTAATACGTTGTATTATATTTCTATTATATGTAAGGAAGAAGTCTATGGGGTTCATAATTTTAGAAAGGCTGAGAACTAGAGTTTTGGTTGACTGTAAGAACTGCTAAAAGTAAGAACTAAATTCGATTTGGAGTCTAAGAAATAGTTCAGACAATTTTCTATTAACGGAGGAACAGTTAGAATAATTCTACAATGACTGAGTAAAGATTCTCAAAGCCAGGTAAGAAAATAAAACATATAGTAGCATGATAGCGCATTGAAAAATACAACTTGTTACTTTAATTTATATTTGACAAGGTCTAGTCATTAGAATGTGATGATATATATTGAGTACACTTCATATTATGGTATTTCATATTACGATTAAATAGGCGTTCCAGGGTCATTTCTACAAGACCTACGTAGTCAACAATAGTCAATTAAATTACATCGATTACTTTATTGAGTCAGTATTTATTTCTTAATCTATAAAATACTCAGTGAAAAGTATTTTAAATTCGGATAAAATTTTTACAGGAATTCACTGAAAGATTCTTAAGAGTGACGGGGTCAGTTTTAATTAATTGGATGGCGGTAAGCGGAGGGACAGAAGAAACTAGGAGACAAAATATTTTTGTATACGAAAAGGATAGTTTTTTATTATTACACCTATATCATAATACAGTTTGGATTATTCCCGTTTCGCAGAATGTCTTTGGTTACTAAATAATCACAAACCTTGGTAGGCGACTTTGTTTGGCGTATCAGGAATTCCTGTTTGCCCGAAAACTAGTTAAAGGGAAGGAGATTTTCCCAGCAAAGTCTAAATTTTTTGTAGCTTGATTTGTGCGGTGTTGAACATTTTCATGAATGATTAGCTTGATTGAGGGAACAAAACACTACATTTAGTGTTAAGTGTAGAAAAAAATTAATTTAAAAGTAAGAACATTTGTTTAATTAACTGCTTTTAATTTTATTAATTAACTGTCTTTATTAACTGTATATAAAAGAGAGGGGACCAAATGGCTTTATTATTCGATATAATTTCGGTACATCTTTGAAAAGATAAGAGGATTGTGGGGTTAAAAATATTCTTTTGATTGCCAGCCACGAGAATGGAGCTTTCAAGTTTCTGCAAAGGCACAAAATTAATCTCAGAAGAATGAAATGTATACTTTTTCTAATACATAATATTAATCCTCATTGTAGTGGTCTAGCCAGAAAAATATAATTATTATTAATAATTTTTTATTTAATCCTGCTTTAAGTAACAATTTAATAAAATAAACGAAACTTTATTTCAGTAGGGGTGCCCCCCTAGAAATGGCAGAGAAATGTACATAAAAGTTACATTTTCAGTACTTTTTTTAGAAAATACATAAGAAAAGAACTTGTGTAAAAATACTATGCTAATACTGCAGCCATTTCTTAAATATGGCATACATTTTATATAGGCAAAAGGAATTTTTCTTTACTGCAGAAACCCTGATATTAGAACTTTAGTGAAAAAGAAACTATGCAATTTTTCTGTTCGGCATCCTCTAGAAAATATGTTTGTCAGCCAGCAAGATCGTATCATAAATTTTATATATCGGAATTTGGAACTTTTCAAAAATTTGTAATTTTTTGGAATACTTTTAAACCTATTTTGCCATCTATATATATAAAAATGAATGTGACAATGTTTGTAAATTGACGACCTGAACCACCCCACTGATCTCGATCAAATTTTCAACATAAATGAGTTTCAGGCCTGGGATGGATTTATCATTTCACCTCGAAGAGGATGGTGATAGGTAAAAATCATGGAAAATTACCGATTTTAGTTTCAAATTATTCGTTTTGAGGTCCCTAAGTTGATTGGTGATAGTTTTGGTGCATTTCTTGTCCAAAATAGAACCCTATGCAAAAAACGGGTCACACTTAGCATGCGTTAATATCATGTTTCTGCAAAATCTTTTAATATGGCAGGTGTTTTAAGGAAATATTTTTTCTCGCGGCTTTGTGTCAAAAGATTTAATGGAAATTAAATAAAATATCAAAAGTCAGGGGTGTCAGCAAGGGGGGAATATACAATAGTATCATTAAATTTTTAGGGGGCAAGGTTTTAACTTAAAATAATTATTTTAAATTGCCACATTTCACGCTAAGAAAAAAACCTAGTAGTTAGCAAGTCAATTACTACTGTTACGATACTATACGTCGGAGGTCCCTGGTTCGATTCCAACGACAGACTTTTGGATTTACGTCATCTACTTCGCTGGATTATTTTTATTTTTTTTCTTTCCTCGAAAAGTTCAATTATGTAGTCTCAAGCTTCCTAGAAGCATATTTGTATACCTTTGTGTTTTATTAAAAGATAAGTGCAATAGCAGATTCCTTTAACCTCATATAAAGTGACTACCCTTGTTTGTTTTCCTACCTTTGTGCAACTTATCAACTTTCTACTTGTGTCTGGCTACGTTTTCATTTCTTGGCTGTGTCACTAGTCTGCGTTTGAGGACATTGCTCACATTCAACTTATTTGTAAATATTTCGAGCGCCCAGTTAGCTTTTCTCTAGCTGACTCATTCGATTGCCTCAACTAAAAGTTATTGTCTGGTAACTACGTCAACGATTATTAAGTGTGTATTTTGTATTTTCTACTTTTCGCTGAGGTTTAGCTTTGCACTTGAAATTCCTCAGAAAGTACAATTCAGGATTTGGAGGTGAAGTCCCCAGCGTGTGAGGTCTTCGACTCTCAAACGTTTTGACTCACGTGACGTCACGAACACGGTGTTAGGAGGAGGTGAGTTATGGAGTGACCATATTTGGTATTGAGGAAATCAGGAGGTGTGGTTTGAGGCCTCAGTCCGGGAAACAAAACTGGATGGTGAGTATTTCTCGGGGCACTTCGTTTGGAGTTGGAAGAACAGCAACGAGCTAGCGAAAGAGAGGGAGGAGAAGAGTGGAGTTACTAACTTTGAAGAAGGTACTGTTTATTTCGTCGAAACAATAAGTGACTACGCCAGACTAATTACTCTTATACTTTATTGTCCTTACCCTATCTGCTGCACTTTTAAAAGCAAATTTGAGTATGAGTTATGATTTCTAAATACCATGAGCTACATTTCCCACATGCTTTAGTTGTAGAATTATCTTTCAAATGAGATTTATTTTTATATTCCAGCGCTAATTTCTGGTGGTGGAGAAGATACCCCAAAATCTAGTCATCTATCGGTCTCATAATGACCAAAATCGATAGATGATATTAAGCTAAACATAACTACTATTTAGCCATGTTTCATGATGGAGATGCTTTAGGTTTGATCTCTGTAGTACCTGTGCAGCTGGGTTTAAAAAAATGGCGTTTTCACTTTTTTGTTCTGACTACATTTATTTGGAGATTATTTTTATATGTTGCGTTACTTTGCTGAGGATAATGTGTTTTTATCTGATTTTTGTGAAGATTTAGATGCTACTGAATTTTTTGAGCCGATTATTACATCATCTCCGGGTCGCATACATTTTACGCGACAATGTTTTGATAAGATTAAAAAGCTATTACAATTTACGCATTCGCTTTCGAGTATTGACACTGTTTCTTCATTAGATTCTGACAGGTCTGAGTTTACTGTAGACATGGCTGTTGGGGGAAATCAGGATAATATTGGCATTTTGAGTCATATCCTTCGGCCAGAACCATTTTTTGGACGTATGGGCGATGATATTGTTCGCTATATCGATCAATTTGAAGTTTTGGCTCAGGTAAATAACTGGACAGACGTAAAGAAAAAATGGATTCTGGGTTCGCTTTTAAAGGGGCCAGCAGCCTATTGGTTTGACACTACGTCAAAACAAGCAGATTTTCCGGAGTTGTCATACGAGCAGTTTAAACAGATGTTAATAACTGCTTTCAAGGACGCGCTTTTGCCTCAACTTAAAGAACAGGATATGCGGATGCGAGAACAAAATGAGGGAGAGAGTATTCTATCATACGTTTACGCCAAGCGTAATTTAATTTTACGTAACGATAAGGACGCGCCAGTAGCTAAGCAAGTGCAGTTAATAATCGATGGATTATCTTCGGAATATATGAGATTGGCAATAAAAAAAACAATATGTTACTGTTGAAGCTTTAGTGCAAGATTTGTTGGACGAGGAGAAGGCACGCGTGTTGTTGGAAAGAAAAGCAATTGAAAAGCTGATTAAGAAAAATCCGTTATTAGCAAATTCTCAGTTAACGCAATGTAATCCACCTGAGAATACTCAAGTTCCATCGGCTTCTGTTCCGCAAAGTCAGCTTTCTCAGGCTGTAGTACGGACTTTGCCCTCTCAATCTACGAATACACAGGAAACTGATCAGATTAAAGATCAGCTGGCTGCTATACAAAAGCAATTAACGCAATTGTCTTTGCAAGCAGAAAATAAGAGGACAGATGATCAACGTTCGTTTTCGAGACGTAATACTAATAATAACAATAGTAATAACAATTATGGACGTAATTATAATAGACGGTGCAATGGCCAACGGTTTCAGCAAAATCGTTCCCGGGGTGGTCAGAATAACAATGCAGGGAATAGGACACAGCAGAGGGGTCCTATTATTTGTCATAAATGTGGAAAAGAAAACAATATTGCCACCCACTGTAGAAGTAATTTAAACTGATCAATAGAGTTGATGACGCAGGGACATCAGCTCTTCAACGTCTTAAAGTCCCTATTCAGATTGATCGTGCGCTTCCTCATGTTAATGTTACTATTAATGGGAAAGAGAGTCCTTTATTATTGGATTCTGGATCACAGGTGTCTTGTATTGGTCAGGCCATGGTCCCGTGTTTTACTAAAGTTCAAGCAACACATAGTTTTTTGAAAGGCGTGACAGGGAATACTTTGTCTGTTAACAAGATAGCTTTGGTTCGATTCAAGCTTGGATCTCAAGTTTTTTGCCATCCTTTCCGGGTTATCCCAGCGTATTCCCACCCACCCCTGTTGGGGCAGGATTTTTTATTAGCACATAAGGCAAATTTAAATTTACATGATTTGTCTTTGGAAGTTACGCGGTTTGGTAGGATTCCTAAATTTACTCTGCCCACCGATAGTACAGTTAATTCTGTGTCTAACGAATTTGCAACGCTCGTATCTCCTGTGTATAAGGTTTTTCGTCTGTTTGGTTGCCCCCACGTTCGCGAACATGTGTTAAAGTGAAGAAATGTTTTGATTTATTGGGAAATAGAGATTATTTGGTACCTAATAAGTTCGTAGTGGGTGCTGTACATGTTTTATTAAGAGATACTGCGGTTGACAGCGTAAATTCACATATTTGGGTTTCGAATCCTACTGACAAGCAATTTTTGCTATGGAAGAATAAAGTTTTAGGGCATGCTGTTCTGAATAGAGAACATTTTTGTAGTAATGTTACAGAAGATACTGGTCTTCAAAAGACTCAATCTGATAAATTTGATTGTACCAGGGTGGATGTGAACCCTGAACTCTCTGAACATGACAGACAACGATTTTATGATTTAGTTACGGAGTACAGAGATGTGTTTAGTTGGTCCCCGGACGATTTTTCAAAGGCACGGGACTATGTTCACGAATTTCAGTTAAAGGATGAAGACCCAGTCTACATCCGCCCGTTTCCCATCCCGTTCCATCTTCGTGATGCTGTTCACGAGCAAGTTGAACAGTTACTTAAACAAAACGTCATTCGTCCTTGTCATAGTAGTTACAAAAATCCCATCATATTAGTGAAGAAAAAAATGGGTCTTGGAGGTTCGTGGCAGATATGAGATTTACGAATGCTAAGATAAGGCCTATTAATTTTCCTGTACCACCAATTCAAGACATATTAGTGCGTTCTAGTGGTAAAAACCTGATTTGTTCGACAGATCTCTCGCAAGGTTTCTTTCAAGTGCCTTTGTCTGAAAAAAGCCAATTAGTAACTGCTTTTTCAGTTCCTGGACTTAAGCAGTACTGTTTCACTTCCATTCCTATGGGAGGAGTTACTTCTCCAGCGGCGTTAAATGATTTAATGAAACTAACACTAGAAGGATTAGATGAAAATAAAGTATTTTATTATCTCGATGATATTTTGTGGTCAGACGATACGATAGATGGCATTATTAATACAACACGTGAACTATTTGAACGATTAAGACGCAGAGGTTTGAAAATATCTCCTGAAAAAACCAAATTAGGCCATTTTTCATTTGAAATATTGGGTCACCGCGTCTCTAAGCGTGGTATTTCTATTTCTGAACGTATTACTGAATCGATTCAAAATTATAGACGTCCAAGAACACAAAAACAATTGAAAAGTTTTTTAGGGTTGTGTTCATTTGTTAGAAACCATGTTGCCAACTTTTCGTCTATAGCGGAGCCGTTACAGCGTCTCTTAAAAAAATGTTCCATATAAATGGACGAGTGAACAACAACAATCTTTTGAGAAGCTCAAAGAAGGGATCTTGTCTGCGCCTACTCTTATGAAATTTCATCCAGTAAGAGACGTGTACGTCGTCACGGACGCCTCACAACGCGGTTTAGCTGGGGCAGTCCTGCAACCTGAAAGTGATGAAAAAGATGCTCCTTTGGTTCCAATAGCTTACTGTTCTCGTGATGTAGGGCCACACGAGAAATAATATTACCCATTTAATTTAGAATTAGCAGCTTTGATCTTTACGCTAAGACGCTTTAGATATTTTTTATTAGGACGTCACTTCTATTTGCGTACCGACTGTCGGTCACTGGTTTTTTTACGTCAAACTAAGAATGTGGCTAAATTTTCTCGAATTCTTGCGGAGTTGGAGACCTATAATTACACTATTTCTCATATTTCGGGTGCTTCTAATAGTCTTGTAGACAGTATTAGTCGCCATGTAGATTGCACAAGAGACGAAGCGTATGAACAGAAGAATCTAGAAGATCCCCGGGTCTTTACTATAGAAGAAGATAATAAGTTAAAGGATGAACAGCGGGAGGATTCCTGTTACAAAGATATCATTCTCTTTTTAGAAGGGAAAATACCGCAAAATTATGATATTGAACGACAGGCACTGCGATATGAGATGAAGGATGGTTTGTTGTACCGAAAACATAGACGTCCAACTGGTACACAGTTGTTGGTAGCTATTCCTGCTTCCTTACGAGAGGAAGTGTTTCAGTCAGCACATAGTTCTTCATTGGGTAGTTCACATTCAGGATTTACAAAAACATATAATTTGTTGTTAAATTCAGTATATTATCCATACATGAAAAAGTTCGTCATCGAGCGATGTAGAAGCTGTCAGGTCTGCCAACGTTTCATAAAGGTACCGTTTTCGCCTCCTGGTGTTTTACAAACTATGCCTAACGTGCCTCCTTTCTTTTGTATTGGTATTGATGTAGCTGGGAGGTATTCTGATGCCAATATTCTGCGGCACAAATATTTAGCAATCGCAATAGACTACAATACTCGTTACGTAGTAACGGCTACGTTGGGTGAACAGACAGCCGCTGCTTTGGCAGATTTTTTGTACAGTCATGTAATTTTACTCTTTGGTCTGTTCAAAGAAGTGATTTTAGATAGATCTACGGCGTTTACTAGTTCTTTGTTTCAAGAACTATGTAATATTTCAGATATTAGAATGAACTTTGTTAATCCTTACTTTCACCAGACCAATGGTCTTGTTGAGACTTCTGTCCGCCATATTGAAGCACTATTGAAGAGGAAAGTGGATCCTAACAATCATGGTAGTTGGGTGGATCACGTGCCAGCCGTCACTTTTGCCCATAATATCACTGTGAACCATTCCACGTCATTTAGCCCATTTAAACTGTTACACGGAGTGGATCCTTATTTAGAACACCAGGCTATCATTAATGGACCGTGTGTACACAGTGTGAATCAAGAGCGTCTAGCCACTCTTGTTGACATTAGAGAACAGGCTCAGGATAAACTTTTTAATCGATTTCGTACTTCAGAGAGATCTTACAATAAACATCATAGATCCGTACAGTTCACGGAAGGAGAGCGTGTATGGATTTTTGACCCTTCAAGATGGAGAGGTAATGCCAAAGCATTTTCAGGATTATTTTTTGAACCTGCTGTTATACTACGAAAAGATTATGAAAATGCTTATTTTGTGAAATACAAAACTTCAAAGGGAAGAGAAAAAATTGAGTCGATTGCCATTACTAGACTGAAACTGTATTACCCGGATGTAACCCCAGAACCGATGACAGGCGAGGAAGAAGAAGAAATACGTGACATGCAAGTGATAAATGTTGCCAAAGATTGTTCTGATCATAATATAGAGTTTAACCAGCTAACATTCACCACTGCACTCAGTGATCCCGTGGAAATTCAGCGAGTTGTGGATGTGTTGGAGCTTCCAACTTTAATGGATTCGTCTCAGAAATTTGCATACAAGAAGCCATTATATAGGTATAATGAGGACATTAACAAGAAAGTGAGTGTATATTATGGTAATATTGCGGATCTGAAGTGTGACATCGTGGTTAATGCAGCGAATGAGACCCTTACTCCCTTGTCTGGAGTCGACGGAGCAATTCACAGAGGGGCAGGGAAGGAACTAGCTGAAGTTTGTAAAAAGCTAGGTTCGTTAAAACCTGGTGAAGCTAAGATCTCTTCGGCTTTTAATTTACCAGCGGAATATGTGTTATTCACTTGCGCGCCTAGAGATAATAATAAAAGAATTTTACGACAATGTTACACGAATTGTCTACAACGCGCTTTGGAGAATAATTGTCGGACGATAGCGTTCCCTAATTTGGGAACTGGGAAATTCAATTTTGATAAGTTTCAGGCAATGAAGATTGCTTTATCCACGATTCGAAATGTTCTGGAAGCTAATTTGCAAGATTTCGATCGTATTGTGCTGTGTATTTTTGATAAAGAGAACCGGAAATTATATGAAAATAATATGTTTGCATATTTGCCAGTGCGGATTTAAAAAAAAAGACAGTGGTTAGTAGCGCATATATGAAGGTTAGTAGAGTTCTTACAGCTACTCTTACCTACATGTGATACTTATGAATTAGGAAAAAAAAAGAATTCACTAATGTTTCACGACACTGTATTACGCACACACTCTCACTGATCACTAGTCTTCGGTTATATAGATCCTGGACGAGGAGTTTTCCTTTCACTTACCTGCAAAGGAAAAGAGAAACTTAACTTGGATATTTATTATACTTTGATTTGACGTTAGTTTATTTTCTATTCAGATCATAAGCTAAAAAATAAAGTACCAATTATGACATTTTTATACTAGCTGGTCTAGTACTTATTTTATTTATTTATTTATTTATTTATTTATTTTGCAATTTTCATTATGACTATTTTACTCGAGTATAATTGCGTAGATCATGATCTATATCTATATCTATCTATATATATATATATTACATATTGACCTAATTGTGTATTTTACCCTGGTCTGTGACGTTTGAATTTCACCGAATTAAGACTTTAAACTGCAGTTTTCCTATTTTTGACATTAGTTTTCTCTATTTTGATGTTAATTTCCTGATTATGACGTATTATTTTATATATATATCCTAATTTAGTCAATATGCGCATTTTATGATATAAGTTTTGCTTAGTTGTGTTATTAATTACAATATATACCTGTTTGAGTATCAATTTTAGTGTTAGTTTTATTACAATTATGCCTTTATGAGTGCTACGTTATGGTTTTTAAGTAATTTCAACATTTTATGAGAAGTATAGCAGTTTGATTTAACGGTACTAAGCTGAGTTATTTTGTTTGAATGCATCTATTTGCTTTATTATTTAATGAATCAAGTTACACTATGGTAGTTAAGATATATATATATATATATATATATGGCGTAAAGTGGTCATTTCCTACCAAGGCAGTATATATTATTCTTTATTTTAGGATGTGATTTTTAACAATTTCTAACTGTTTATGTTCCCATTCTGACTGTTTATTAATATACTGTTATCAAATAAATTAAAGGAATTTGCTTATCTGCAATGTTTTTGCATGCTCGACCTCTTGCAAATATGGTTTCAAAAATTCATTATTATTTAATGTTTACTCTTTCTGCGCTATGGTATATTGCTCTCGCATTGCAATGATGCTATTAACGATTATCTACTATGATATAAAATTGTAAGTAAAAAAGTTTGAATTTTTTAGCGCTGAAAGTCTATGTTGTTTCATATACCTCATAGTGACATTTTCTCTAAAGTCAGAAAATGAAAACAGGCAGTTTTAAAATTTTTTGAGAAGAAACTATTCAATATTTAGTAATGAAATTTCTTGAAAGTGGTGGAATTATTTGCAAAGATTTTTAGGAAAAAATGGTGTTTTGTTTCATAGTAATATATATAAGTTATTTTATATAAACTACGAATTTAAAAAATAAAAAATGGTCAGTACACCCCATTTTTTTTTGTTATATGTATAATATTCATACCTTCTTATCTTAAAGCTGTGAAATGTAAATACTTTGGCTATCAACTAATATAATTCATTTTTCTGCAAAGTAATTATAACTTAGACGAAAATATTTTTTAAAAAAATACATTTTTTAAAAATTTCAAGTGGTCATTTTGTTCCGTCCTTAGTGTTGCCATACTCACTGAGTTTACCACACAGCTTTCAGCCAATCAGAAAATTATTTTGTGTCATGTGACTCTAAGTGCGTTTAAGAATATTCTACTATGTATATGGAAATATTGGAATTGTTCTATCTACAGTCAGGATTACCAACTTTCCTAAGTAGTACTCAACCAATCATCAAGCTCTTCACATACTCGCGCGGGAAGGTGACGCGTCGATAGAAGAAGGAGGGAGAGCGAGAGAGAAAGGCAGGAATTTTATACTGAAAGAAGAACGCGGCGAACAATGAGACAAAAAATCGTGGTTACAAAAGCCTTGCTATTGTGTTTTTGTGCGCGTGAATATATTAAATGTTATTTTTCTAAAAGAAACATCAGGGTAGGAATATACGCTGTGGGAAATTTATTGCTAGTATTTTCAGCAGCATTTTGTTAACGGGCGATTGTACGTGAAGGAAAATCAGTGTATTTCTTATTACAATTTTGGCATTTAGGAATAATTTATAATAATCGAGCATGCATAGGGGTGAATGATAGGGGCGAGGACAAAAGAAAGCTGCACAGAAGCGCATTCTAAATTTCCGAAGATAAGACAAATCTTACCAAAAGTTTTCCTGACTATGGCAAGAACCCATAGGCGTAGCGAAGAACCCGTAGCCCCCGAGTGCGAGGGCCCTAAGCGTATCGGGGCTCTATTTAATGATAGGTATAACGACTATTTTCTCATATTAATCGAGCTTCTGATAATTCTTGCCAAGTATAAAATTCGCAGGGGCGCGAAAGAAAGCGACAACCATCAGCATTACTTGACTTCGAGCACTGTGGCTCAGTGGTAGAGCGTTCACCTCAAGTGCTTGGGGTCCCTTACTCGATCCCAGCTCGCGCCAAGTGAGCTTTGTGTTGGACAAACACCGTGTTCGTGGGTCCTCGGGGTTCTCCCGTTTTCTGCCTCTTTCTTTATTCCAACATTGTACTCATTCTCATCATCACCGCCTCATTTAGCCTACCCGGCATAACCGTAGGAAGTAAAAACTCAAATATTTTATTTTCCAGATCATCACTTTTTTCTTTCTCTTTTTCCTTCGAAAATTTAATTGTATACACCACCACTGTAGTCCCAGAATATGCAACATTTTCTATATTTTTTATTTCATAAAACGTCTTAAGTTGCTTAGCCTCGTTGTTGAATTTTCACTTTTTTCTTTTATTAAGAGGGGGGTCTAAATACTCCGCTACCCCCTGCAAAAACTCATTTGATATTTTACGAGTAAACAATAATACGCTCTGTACGTAGGAAAATAGTGTATACGTAGAGAACGCAGTAAATTTAAAATTTGAACACTTATTTTATTCAGCATGCTTACATTATACAATATGTTGTAATGTAATCAATATGTACAATATAAATATAAAACAAGTAGTATTGCCACGTGTACACTACATGAAGGACTTTGGCATATTTGTGCGATATTTTCACAATTAATATTGAAACAGGAAATGGTAGTAGATTTCTACCACTTCCGGTTTCAGTGGAGATTCAAAAGGGTAGGAAAGCAAAAGTGTTATGAGATATCGAGAAGTGGTTTTCGAAAATCGACTCAGCATCCCAAGGATAGGTTTCATTTCCTCTGATAGCTTCCTTTTTAAACCGGAAAAGGTAGAAATTGATCATTTCCTGTTTCAACATCAATGGCCATAAAATGGAAACCGTAATAGTGACAAGCGGTTTTCAGAAATAGATTATGCCTCTTATCATCATCAGTCCCGTTTTTAAGCAACTACGTCCGTTTCAACGCATGACAAAACTTAACGAAAACTTTTTTTTTTTTTTTTTTTGCAATCGATAGAGATATCGGAGGCAAGATTTTTCGAATCGAATTAACTTTCCATTCTGTGATTGTCTGCTCTTGTTAAATGACGTCAAATACTTTAATTCCTTATCACCTCTATATTATTTAATTGAATGCCCACCACAAAATCAACTTCACACCATTCCCTGGCCAGAAGCCATAACAAAGGAAATCCCAAACTGATTTACATATATGGTTACCCGATTTGATTCTTCAGGGTCTTCTCTGCTCGGGGCTCCATGCTACAGCAATGAATGGGAATCTCTGTCTGGGAGCCCATCAAGGCTTTTTCACAGTCCTCATTGCTTGTAATATATGTCTAGAATGAACAATGAACCAAAATCCTTACTCTTGGTCAAATACCCATTTCCCTAATTAAAAGAAATCAAAATTTAAAAGAATATTAAATTTTATGGCGCATTTTTTGACGTCATAATAATCGCAAATACTTGGATTTCAAATGAATCCATAACAAAATAATAAAACCCCCTCCCTGCCATTCTACTCGATTGGCATTTGTGTGAGTGTCCGTTTGTCCATTTGTCCATTTATCCATCTGCCTGTCTATCCGTCTTTCCGTTTCTCCATCTGTCCATCCATCTGTGCCATGGTATCTTGTGTAAAACTTACGGGATTTAAATGAAATTTGGTACGCGCCTTCCTTGGACTTGCAGATGTAACCCTATTGTCTGGAGTTACAATATAAGTAGGGAATAAAACAGGGTAAAATCTACCCTTATGCTGTAAATTTCGACATATACATGCAAGGTAAATTTCCAATATAAACCACGTAAAACATTTCAAAGAATAATTTTCTTAAAAGCTGAAGATGATCATGGACAGGATTTAAAAGTAAAGTGGTGCCCCGGGGGGAAATATTTATCAACAACTAGGGTGTCATAATCAACGACATACAGTAACGAGTTAATACGAATAAACTGTGTTCTGTTGAGCAGGCTACTCCATTACTAGAAAATAGTTTGTTGATGGTATGTAATATTAGAGTTCTTTCCAGGGGGGCGATCGGGGCGATTGCCCCCGCCCCAGAAGAGGAAATTTTCTTATATTATATATAAATAAAACCCATCCCAGAGTTTGGCGCCCTTAAAAGTAGCTCTAAGTAGCAGTATTACAACCCACAGCCACCCCCCCAGAAGTCCGTCCTGGATCCGCCCCTGGTTCTTTGAGATCAGTTTGCGTATCTTTAAGTCCCGTTGTTTTTAGAGCTTTAAAAAGCATGTATCAATTTTAGAGTTACTGGCAAGTTTTGATTCGCCCCCAGTTCATGAGTTCTCATTTTATTAGTTGTAGTGTAATGTTTCTCTATATTCTGTATTTTTAATTTTACATAAGAACATTATTATTAGTGTAGCAAAATAATAATAAGCAACCATTTTTCCTAACGCATAGTCATGGGCACGAGTCAAGCTAAAACTCGACTCGAATTCAAGTCTAGTTTCGAGCCGAGTTAAAGGTAATATTCTCGAGTTGAGTTCCGAGTCGATTCACTGTTTCTGGCATCAAGTTTCGAGTCGATTCGAGTTTGATAAATAGCTCGCTCGTTTTAACTTGTTTTGAAATCATGGCCTGATTAAACTGGAAAGCGAAAGCCATGAGAAATGTAACATAAGCAGTAATATGGAATACTTTTAGTGTCGCTCACGAGAGGGTACACTGGTCGCATCTCGTCTCGTCTCGATAGTGAGATTCCAAGAAATATTTTATAACAAATTGAGCTCGGCTCGGCTCAACTGAGCCGTTGGCTCGAGCCGGCTCTCTTGGCTCTCTCCTATGTAAAATACTTGAAGAGAGTACTGAAAACTACACACCGGATTTGGCTCGACTCGACTCGAAACTCGACCCGAATTCGAGTCGACTTGGAGGAAATGTTTCGAGTCGAGTTCTCGGGTGGAACTTAAAGATGTCTGTTTCTAGTCGAATCGAGTTTCAAAGAAAACTCGCTCGAACTCGCTCGTGCCCATCCCTACGAGTAATGCAGTATGGCATTTTAGTCAATGTTACATTATATGAAAATGTTCATATAGCTGTCAAGTAAAAATTTACCCTTGCATTTACACAAAGCTATTCAGAACGTGCAATAATAATAATAGACATAATAATAATAATAATAATAATAATAATAATAATAATAATAATAATAATAATAATAATAATAATAATAATAATAATAATAATAATAATAATAATATTAATAATAATAATAATAATAATAATAATAATCGGCTCGAGCTGGCTTGGTTGGGATAAGCCATCTGCTCGGTTCGGCTCAACCGAGCCGAGGGCTCTAGCCGAGTCTGTTGGGTGAGCTATTGGCTCGGCTCACTTCTTGGTTCGGGTCGATATTGAATGAGCTGTGAGCCAAGCTGCGCGAGTCGTTGACAATTCTAAACCCGGGTCGAGCAGTTTTGAAGATATTTGGCCAGTGCCCTGTAACTTTTAACAATGTTTGGCTCGACCCGAATACTCAACCTAGACCTTCACCCCAAATTCAGAAGCTCGTTACCAATGTTCTTAATTCCTATACTTCACGACTACCGAGATTGGCAATCAACTACTTTTTTTAGTATTTAAATACAAACCGCCTATCTTTCATGTTTATACACAGTGTTGTTATAATTAATAATAATAATAATAATAACAATAATAATAATAATAATAATAAGTTGTAGTAGTGGTAGTATCATTGATAATAATTATATTTCCTATGTAAAATACTTGAAGAGAGTACTGGAAACTACACACCGGATTTGGCTCGACTCGACTCGAAACTCGACCCGAATTCGAGTCGACTTGGAGGAAATGTTTCGAGTCGAGTTCTCGGGTGGAACTTAAAGATGTCTGTTTCTAGTCGAATCGAGTTTCAAAGAAAACTCGCTCGAACTCGCTCGTGCCCATCCCTACGAGTAATGCAGTATGGCATTTTAGTCAATGTTACATTATATGAAAATGTTCATATAGCTGTCAAGTAAAAATTTACCCTTGCATTTACACAAAGCTATTCAGAACGTGCAATAATAATAATAGACATAATAATAATAATAATAATAATAATAATAATAATAATAATAATAATAATAATAATAATAATAATAATAGCGGTAGTACGGAAAATTGAAGTAATAAGATTTTTTGACATATTGAAAGTTTCGGACCTAAAAGTAACGCGTTAGTAACGCGTTACTTTCGAAGTAAAGTAACAGTTACTTTTTGGGGCAAGTAACGCGTTAGTAACGCGTTACATTTTAAGAGAAAGTAAAATAACTCGTAACTCGTTACATTTTTACAAGTAACTTACCCAACACTGCCTTAAGGAGATAATCGCGATTTAAATATTCGTAAATCAGAAGAGATATGAAAGTTAAGCGTTAAAATAAATCTGATAATTAGAAAATGAAGGAATTTATATGCAACCTAAAGATAGCAATAGAACTCCTTATGTAACATTTTCAAAGCTAAGATTAACAGTTATCTTCTTCAAGAGGGTTTACGGCAGCATAGAAAATTATAAATCCAATTATTATAAGTAGTACCTCTGACTGCCCCGCATTTCACATCACAAGCGCCCTTCATCCTGGGGCCGCGGTGGCTCAGTGGTAGAGCGTTCACTTCTGGTGCTTGGGGTTCCCTGGTTCGATCCCAGACTCCGCCAAGTGAACTTTGTGGTGGACAAACACCGTGTGCGTGGATTTTCTCGGGGTTCTCCCGATTCCTCCCACTTTCTTCATTCCACTATTTCATTCATTCCTCATCATCACCGTCTCCTTTAGCCTAACCGGCATAACCGCAGGATGTAAAACTTGAAGGTTTCATTTCATTTTCATTTTGCCCTTCATCCTGACAAGTGGGCAATTCATCTGCCCACGATGACTTTTCAGCCGTTCCAGTAACATCAATATCTCAGTTTGGGTTTGGGGATCACGCTTCGGTGAACCTTGACTATCACCATCAGCAGCTATTAAATAATTATAACTTATTTCCGTACTAGATAATATGGGTAACTATAGCTTTTTGTCTATAGAAGACGGAGAGTGTATGGTATTATCGCAGGAAATATTTGATACATAAGACTTAGATTGTCAGTATTTAGGAGCAACTTTTAAAATAATCAGTTACCTTAAATGTGCTACTGCTTAGCCGAGAATACCCGACAGTCATAGTCAAGTGATCTACGGCATTAAGCTGTGGATCGTTTGCTGTGAATGTCTTGGATTCGAATCCCGCTTCGGGCATAGGTGTTCTTAACTGTCCTCGTTTACTTCTATGTCTGTGTGGTGTCATAATGGTTACAGTGTAATCCGTGCAAAGCGTTCAGCAGGTTAAATAATTTGATAAAAAGCTGTTATCTTTTCATACAAAAAACAGTGGTTAGCGCGTGCATTCGGTGCCCGTGGTCATGGATTCAATTTCCGGAGAGGCACTAAACAATTTCGGTGTTGACCCAGCATCGTGAGGGCAATTGGGGAGTTATCTGAAGTAAGAGGTAGAGGACTCCAGTCTAAAAAGCCGGCATTAGGGATTTCCAATATCCAATATTTTCTTTTCAACTGGTTTGCGAAACTCAGAGCTAGCTACTTGTTTTCTTTTTTAATTCATCTTCATAAGCAGCACAACTAATCACTAAGGAAAAGCAATCTTCTCAATAAAATTCGTCTCGCGTCTTTCGTAACTCTAAGTTCAGTTACTTTAGCTCTTTTTTTTTAAGTTGAAGGGTGTTTTATCATTTTCCCCTTATTTCCTTCTTTTTGTTTTCTGTTTTTTGTTTTACCTATGTTTCTTTGCACGAACATTGCATCTATAGGCACGTGCTTAGTGTGTTCGTTTACAAAAGCGGGTCTCTTTTCTACCACTATAGAAAGGAGAGTGCCCTGTATTAGAAAAATATTAATTGACGTATGTAAGTGAATATATCTGTAATGAAGTCATAATTACTTAGTTTTTGCATCGCACATAGTTTCCTCATCCTCATTAATCTCTTCACCCCCGCTTTCTGAATTCCAGTTATGGTATTCTTTCTTGGGCAAGGCCTATTTAATGGGGAACTGATGTCTCATGTAGGCTTATTAACTATAACATCAGCAATAAAGAAAGTAGGGTTTAATTTACACTAGTTTTAGAACATTACGTTAATTATTAGCTAAATAATAATAATAATAGGTAGCGTGCTTAGGCTAGTGGTTAGCATTCTAGCTTCGCAATTGGTTCGAATTCGGAGACCAGCCATCCTGACTGACTTTCCAGGGTTGTTCTTCAGTTATACTGGGCAAATGCTAGGTTAGTACCTTAATCTAAGGCTCTGAAAACCTTGTTTCCATTCCTTTTCCAATGTTGTTTTCATCTGTTGATTACTACAGGTAAAGTGACCTTTCAGGACGTATCTGGTAGCTTGTAGTAAATAAACAATAATGACATAACAATCTTCATGAAACGTGTGGGTTAATTTAACTACAGCCTTACGTCCCAACACATAGCTAAAATTTTAATATCAATGTCCTAACTTTAAAATACTATTTTCACATTGTTTTAGCCTTCAATTTTCTCATGTATGTTCTCACCGAAAATTGAACCTGAGATCACATGAACAAATGAGAATATGTTAACTATTTTTGAACACTTTAATATACAAAATACAAAACACTTCAATGATACGATGCATGAATGTGTTTTGATTACGTCCTGCAATGTATGATTAAAGAAACCTGGAGGGTGAAGAAAAAAATAACAAAAATCTCTTCTCTTTTATTTACTCCTTCAACAAACCCCGGCCTCAGAAGGGCAAGCGATAAGTTAGGTGATAAAGTCATACAACAAACACTTTTATTAATACAGTGAAACCTCTGAATAACGGGCACCAATGGGACATGAACTTTTGTCCGTTATTGAGAGGTGTCCGTTACAGAGAGGTTACAAAAATTTAATATTTCACAACGGTAATTGTATGCAGTAATATACAGTAAATACATTATGTGTGAGCGTAAATACGTAAAATTCAACATGAAAATATTGTATTTAGTGCGTATTTGAATTAATGGAGGAATGGAGGAGAGATTCATTTCTGTTAAATAATATTATTGCTGGGGGATGTGTTAATATATTTGTATACTGCAAAAGATGGGAGGGAAAGTGTGTGTGTGGGGGGGTAGTTTTTCATTCATTTCAAATTCTCAGAACCTCAAAAGATGTGTTAGGAACCAACTAACCGGCTAAACTCGTTTGTTTAGCGAAAAAGGCATACTTTTTCCTCTACAAGGGTAACAAAACTCATTAGCAAGTGTCCTCTGAGAATCCTCAGTAGAAATGTGTGTGTGAGTATGTGTGTTTGTGCATTGGTGCGGTATATTCGTTGACGGAATCGATGAAAAGATAAGTTATTGGAAGTGCATATGTTTATTGACCTAAAAGGAAGCCGGAAAAATTCCAACCCAGACTTGTTCCAGTATCATAAGTAAAAGAAAAATGTTGCTTTTCAAAAACAAAAAATAATAATAATAAATAAATAAATAAATAAATAAATAGATAAATAAATAAATAGATAAATAAAATAAAATAAAATAAAGTACTAGAAGAAACATTCCTCGTTGAGAATCTTATTGTAAAACAATCAATGTTGGTTTTGTTACCTATGAAATTGTCGGGAAAGATGCAAGGCCCAGAGGAAAAAGGACTAATAGGGAAGGGAAGATCTTTCGCATAGAATTCTTGGTCATACAACTGACCCTGTATGAGTGTTATTGCTTGTTGAAGGTTTTCTATGATTTCCAGAAGAAAACGGTTTATTGTGGGGAGATAAAAAAAAAAAAGAATTTCAAGTTCAGCTTGAAGCTGTTCTGTTTGATGGTTCACCAGGTCTAGACTCATGATAGATACACTTGTAGGGAAAATGCTTTTCTGTCTACTGTAATATATCGCAGAACCGAGAATAATTCCTGCCCGTTATGAAGAGGTATTGAAACGTTTGGGGGGGAAAAAAGGACTGTCTGCGTCCGTATTGGAGAGTGTCCGTAAAAGGGAGGGTTTTGTTCCGTAGGAGAACATATATTTTTGCCGGGACATAAAAATTTATCCGTATAGTAGAGGTGTCCGTTATTGAGAGGAGTCCGTTAAGCAGGGTTGAAAAAAACACGTTTTAAAAAAAGAATGTTTTTTATGTTTAAAACATGTTTTTTTTGTTTAAAACGTTCTTAACGTTTAAAACAAAGTATTTTGTTTTAGACAAAAAAACACGTTTAAAATGTTTATTTTGTTTAAAACAATAATCTAAATAGGCATATATATATATATATATATATATATATATATATATATATATATATATATATATATATATTCCATTTTTACACGCTCACAAGTATTGCTTGCCATCTATATTCAACCGTTAGATCAAATTTCTGGAACTTCCCTAATCTCGATCCGTCTAAATGTTCAATTCCGGAGAAAGAAATCGGGATTTTCCCAATTTCGGTTCACTGAATATGTAGTTTCTTTGTGTTACATTCTACTAGTCGTCTGTATTCTTAATATTTAAACGCCCATTGATGCAACTGCTGTATCAGGGCTTTAAACCTCAATGGCTCAGTCCCTAATTAAGGCTGGAAGATGGTTTTGGAACTAATTTATTCCTGAAGGATGCAGCTTTCCGCTGGTGTGCATCTTATCTATGTGAGGGTACCATGTGGCGGTGGGAGGAGGGTCGTGTTCTTTTGTTTCTTTTTAAACGGTTTTTTGGGAACCATTCCCCTCTTGGGGGATAGATTCATAAAAATTGGTACTTGAAGCAATGAAGTAGGCCACTATATGGTAATGTCGTGTATTTGTACTTCTTGCTTATATAGGGGAGCAGGGAGGGGGCAAAGTTAGACAATTTTTGGAGTTTCAGTTTTTGACGTAAATTACATTTATTTTTACAACAAACATCAATAGCTCAGCCCCTAATTAATCTAGAAAGATGATTGGGTACCAAAGTATTCCTGAGGATTGAAGCCTTTCACTAGTATGCATTTTCATTAGGGATGGGCACGAGTCGAGCTAAAGCTCGATTCGACTTGAAACTAGAAGCAATTTCGAATCGAGTCAAAGGTAATTTTCACGAGTCGAATTTCGAGCCAAGTCACTGTTTTAAGGTCGAGTTGAGTTTAATAAACGGCTCGCTCGTTTAGCTCGTTTTAACTCGTTTTGAAATCATGGCCTGATTAGACTGGAAAGCGAGTCATAAGAAATGTAAGCAGTAATATGGAACATTTTTAGTGTTGCTCAGAAGATGGGACACTGCTTGCATCTTGTCTCGTCTCGATTAACAGGACGGCTATGGATTTTTATAACGAGACAGCCTCAAATGTGAGCACCAATGTAAACACCGGTATATACTGTAGTTTTTACCACCAAAGCTGAGACCTGCACGATCTAACATTTGAGCCGAAGCAGAAGCCCAACTCAGGTAGTGATGTTAACTGGCCCAGTTCGGTTCAACTGAGGAGCAGCTCGAGCCGGCTCGGTTGAGATGAGGCACCGACTCGGCTCAGGTGAGCCATCCGTTCGAGCCGGCTCGGTTGGGTGACCTGTTGGCTCGGTTCGATAGTGAATGAGCTGTGAGCCGAGCCGCTAGAGCCGTTGAAAACCCGAGCCGAGCAGGTTTGAACATGTTTGGCCGACCCAGTCTAACTTTTAACGATTTTTGGTTCGAGCCCGGATACTTGCTCCTCCGGAACTGAAACCCAGAAGTCCAGAGAACTCAAGTTTAAATTAAAAAAAAAAAAGACCGAAAGTATCTCCGTAACTTATCTCTATTATATCCGGTTATTCTCGTTTTACAGGTATTTCCAGTAACCTTGAACGACACGGATACGAACACAGATACAGCGAGGACATTTAATATTTCAAAGGCTCTCCCACCGGGAATTGAAACTGAGACCCCGTCTACTGAACTATCTGAAGGGTGGGGTGCCTGGTTCGTTCCCAAGGCAAGTAAGCTTGAGACGAACAACATCGTGTTCGTAGGTTTTCTCGACACACTCCCACTTTCTCATTCCACCATTCCGTCCATAATAATTCACTTGTTTCAATCATGGTCTTCCTTAACTTAACAGGTATAATCGTTGGACATTAAATGTAAAGATTTCATTTTCAAGCTGTTAACCCAAACCAATCCGAATCGAAAACCAGTTGTATTTTCCATTGCTCATTAACTTTTTTTTTTTTTTTTACAAAAAAATATGTAAAAAAAACATGGGGAATCGTAATTCCATTCAAAAGTGAAACAGCAGACTCATAATACCTTAACCTAAAACGTAAGCATTACATTTCGTTTGGAACTTTTCCAAAACATATACGGATGTTATGAAAAGTGGCAATATAGTGTATATTTTCAAACAAAACTGAACCAAATTACGGTTCGTTTTCTGAAATAAACGGATACATTCTGTTTCAAGTTTAAACCGAACCCAAACCAGTTAACCCAGAGATGGCGTGCGTCAATGAAAACTTGACCCACAACCCATTGACCCATGACCCACCGTGACCCAGTCTGACCATTGACCCACCGTGACCCACTATGGCTCACCACCCACTATGTGCCACTCCGACCCACCATCCACCATGAACCACTGACGCACCAAAATACATCGTCATCAACTCTGACATGATCCACGGCCTCTTTACCGACTAAAGAGTTTACAGAACCTCGTGAGCGATGTCCTTGCCTCCTTGACTTCACCTTTTCCGAGGTCAGCTGTAAACTTATTTTTAGTATTCAAATACAAACCGCCTATCATTCATGTTTAATAATAATAATAATAATAATAATAATAATAATAATAATAATAATAATAATAATAATAATAATAATAATAATAATAATAATAATAATAAGTTGTAGTAATAGAAAGTATCATTGATAATAATTATATTGTCTATGTAGGATACTTGAAGAAAGTACTTGAAACTACACACAGCATTTGGCTCGATTTGGCTCGGCTCGACTCGAAACTGGAGTCGAGTTGGAGGAAATTTTTCGTGCCGAGTTCTCGAGTCGAGCTCAATGATGTCGGTTTCGAGTCGAGTCAAGCTTCAATGCAAACTCCCTCGAACTCGCTCGTGCACATCCCTACATTTTATGTACCGTATGTAGGGGTATTTATGTACGGCCGAGAGAGGGAGGATGAAGTTCGTTTTTTAAATTTTTCATAATTTTTTTAAATCAAATTTTGGAGGCCATTCCTCCCCCTTTGTGGTACATCCACAAAAATTAGTATATGAAACAATGAAGTAGTCCCCTACATGAAACTAACTTGTATATATACTTTTGTTTATAGAGGAAGAGGGGGTTAAATTTGGCTCATTTACATTTAGTTTCAGAACGGTTCCATATAAGGCAAGATATATTTTACTGAAGTGGTCTAGAAGCAAAATTTTTGTTCGTATACATGATGTGTGCAGCAAAAATGATTTGCATTTGGACGTGGTACTGTCGTGGGGGAGGGGAGAGAATGTCTCATTCAATGAATGTTTTTCTGTGCATTTTTTAAAAATTCTTACATAAAACGAATTCGTTACGCAATGGCAGCACTGGCTACCATTTCTTATATTATTGTCACAAGTATGTGGCCTACACATTAGCATCATTTTGTCAGCGCAAAAGCACACATTTTGCACATTGCAGCAGCATTTTGTCACAGCATTTTGCGGTGACTGCAAGAGTTGCCAGGGCCCCGCAAAGTCAATATTTTCATATTTTTTAAATGATTTTTGTGTCTGTTCGTTTCTACAAATACGGCGGGAATTTCACAAATGTTACTTCATTAGAATCTGTGGTCTATAAGCTTTCCAACTGTGTATAAATCATGACTATGTGATAATTAGGAGGGTCACGAGAGTCCCGAACGTGAGAGTCTATCATTTTGTTAAAATTCCTGGCGGGCGTCTAAAGGTTAATTGTGTTGTTATTCCATAGACACCAATCATTGGTAGCTATCCATGTTGCAGAGAGAGATGTATCTTGAAAACTGTTTAGTTAAAAGATGTCATTTGCTCCTTGTAGGCTAGTCACTGCTTTTTTCTATGAGTTGTATTTGTCAGAGTATTTCTTCTAGCTTATGATGTGAGAATTGTTCATTATTATGGAAATGATAGTGATCAAAAAATTACTCAAGTTTTGAATTTGTGAATTTGGATCTTAGAATAGTGTATAGTGTGTTTAATCTCAATTATTCTTGGAAATTAAGAAATGTTCAAATACGTCACTTGAATTTCTGTTGGTTTAGTTATACGCACATTGGGGTACAGAATTTCGTTCAGTAATTGCTGTTATAATAAGAATATAACTGCTTGTAATTTACTTCATGCACAAATCCTGCGGAGGATGGAAAATTAAATTAGCTTCTTCAATTTGATATTTTTGTTATTTTAAACATGTCCAGCCACCATCGTTAAAAAAAAACACGTTTAAAACAATGTGTTTAAAACATTTAAAACAAACTGAATAAAACAAGAGCCCTCGTTTAAAACATGTTTTAAACACTTGTTTTAAACATTTTGTTTTAAACATATCAACCCTGCCGTTAAGGGAGGATTCACCAGTGATGAAAATTTTCCGGAAAATTTTCCGATTCATAAAAACATACTCCACTTATTCCTACATCGTTGTATAGCCGTGATGTGAGGTGGAAAATTTTCTTCTATACTTTTCCGGTAAATTTTCCGTTCTTAACATATATCAGTGATCAAGTAACAATTCCTCAGTATTTATAAATTGATTAAATTCGTGTATAGAAATGTAAAAAAGTGAAAGATTGTTTAAAGAATCTGAAAATGTTCATGGCTCAGACAATTTTCAGTACTATGTAGGATCAAGTGAAACAATTTTTCATGAATCGAAGAATTGTCTGTCCTGTACACTGATGACAATTTCCCGGAAAATTTTGAAACGGAAAATTTTCCGATTCATAAAACATCACTTATTCCTTCATCATTGTTTAGCCGTGATGTGAGGTGAAAAATTTTCTTCTATATTTTTCCGGAAAATTTTCCGTTCTTAACAAATGTCAGTGATCAAGTAGCAGTTCCTTAGTATTCATAAAATTGATTGAAATCATGTATAGAAATGTTAAAAAGTGAAAGATTGTTTAAAGAATCTGAAAATTTTCATGGCTCAGACAATTTTCAGTACTATGTAGGAACAAATGAAACAATGTTTCATAAATCGAAATATTTTGTGTCTTGTATGGAAAAATTGAAAAACTTTTTATGAGTCGGAAAATTTTCATAATTTTGAAGCAAAAAGTAAAACAATTTTTTGTGAATCGGAAAGTTTTATTGCTCTGTAGAAACAAATGTAAGGAATTTTCATGAATCGGAAAATTTTCATAACGTTGTAGAAACAAGTGAAAACACTTTTCATAATCCGGACAGTTTTGGATATTATGTATAGTGATGTTAGGTGGAAAATTTTCCACTATATTTAACTGCACATTCAGCTTTAAAATTCGATTCCTGTAGAGGAAAATTAGACAGCAACAAATTATAATTTTCCAATTAGATTTCGGGAAACGGAAAATTTTCTAATATTTCAAGTTGTGAAGTAAAAATTTACATAGTGTTTCTCTCTCTCTCTTTACTATATCTACTTATTCATAAATGTTGCAGAATGTAAATCTATAAAAGTAGTAAAGCTTTGAGAAACCCGACTTATCCGTATTAAACTGACGAAATCTAATATTGTAAGATCAAAGGTGGATTCTGAGGGAAGAACGCATTGAAGTTTTTGAAACATTCTTGAAATGAATGGTTAGATTTTCACTTCATGAAACTATGTAAGACAATACTCATTACCAATAAATTATACGGCTAAACAACGATGTAGGAATAAGTGGAGTATGTTTTTATGAATCGGAAAACATTCATGACTTTTAATAAATTGAAATTTTAAGTAATAGAATTGGATATTTGTACTCTACGAACTCATGTTCTCTGCACTTTGCATACACACACACAGAAGAGTTGAATTGAGTTGATTTTGAGTTTAACGTCCCTTTCAGCAGCGAAACTATATAAGACGGGACCAACTGTTTAACGTGAAATCCGAACTACATGAAGTCACGCTGGAAATCGAAGCCAGGTCTTCCATGCCAAAGGCGCGTATGCTAACTGCTTAGCAACGAAGGAGCTCGCAGATGAAGAGAGAGAGAGAAACACTGTGTAAAAGTTTATTTCCCAACTTGAAATATTAGAAAATTTTCCGGTTCCCGAAACCTAATTGGAAAATTATAATTTGTTGCTGATTAACTGTCCTCTACAGAAATTCAATTTTGTAGCTGAATGTGCAGTTAAATATAGTGGAAAATTTTCCGCCTAACATCACTATACATAATATCCAAAATTGTCCGGCTTATGAAAAGTTTTTTTTCCGCTTGTTTTTACATCGTGATGAAAATTTTCCGATCTATAAAAATTCCTTTCACTCGTTTCTACAGAGCAATAAAACTTTCCGATTCACAAGAAGTTGTTTTACTTTTTGCATCAAAATGATGAAAATTTTCCGACTCATGAAAAGTTCTTCAATTTTTCCATATGAGAAAAATTTCGATTCATGAAAAATGGTTTAACTTGTTCTTACATAGTACTGAAAATTGTCTGAGCCATGAAAATTTTCAAATTCTTTAAATGATCTTTCACTTTTTTACATTTTTGTGCATGAATTCAACCAATTTTATGATTGCTGAGGAATTGTTCCTTGATTACTGACATTTTTTTTAGAACGGAAAATTTTCCGGAAAAATATAGCGGAAAATTTTCCGGAAAATTTTCCGAAATGGAAAATTTTCCGCGGAAAATTTTCCACCTCACATCTCTAGGATTCACTGTACTAATAATACTATACAACTATATTGCTCTCCTGAATTTCTCGTGTGTATGTTTAAAAATCTACTGTTGTACCACGCCAACCAGTCTACCTTCGAAGGGGATACGGCTGTTTCGGTGTAGGATGTTTTACTGCAGGGCGTTTCGGTGTAGGACGTTTCGGTGTACGGATGTCACGGTGTAAGGACGTTTAGGTGTGAGGCTGGTTCGGTGTAAAAGTTCCAATGTTTACACCGAAACGTCCACTCTTCAAAACGAAAATTATTCGTTAGGGAGAAATAAATTCATGAAGTAGAAAATACAAATTAATAAATAAAATGAAAATTAAATGCTGTTGTAATTGGCAGGTTTTACTTATTTATAATGAGTCCCCTCGCTTCACTCTATGTCAGGACTTCTTATATCCTCAAATATTATAATATGAATTGATTGGGAAAACGTTTTACGGTAATGATATATTGTAAAAAAGTGTGTGATGCATAAACATTGTGTACACCACACACACCTTTTTACGGCAATAACTATGCACAAATCGCAAAATGCTGCACAATCTTTGAAAGGAAATTTTCAAACACATGTGGTTTTTCTTCCAAATAACCGCTTTAATATCATGCATACCCAATAAGATTAGCAAATCTAGGAGAAAAAACCTGACTATGAATCAGTGATGGGATCTTAATTATATTATTACGGAGATGTAAATTCAGGTTATAGTTGTAGAGAAGGGCAGTGTCAGAAAAATGTCTCAAGAAAAATTTTTAACGGCCTAAAGAACACAACAAGAGGCTGAATCCTACGAGTTGTTAGTGCAGAAATGGTTTCTATTATGAGTTACTCTTTTGTTCTTAAAATAGGTTCAAAGTTGTTGAATTGTGACCACTCCATGAAGCTAATAACAAAATGGACTTTGCATCAGACGCTTGAAGAAAAATCTCTTGGAACCATGATCTCACAAGACTTGATGTTAACTTTTCCGGATTTGATGCCTTCACAACGACATTTTCAAATTTAAAGAGGTTATGTTGGACTATAAGACCAAATGTTTTATTGTTTTCCTACAAAACAATTAACAGTGATGATAACAAAATACTATTTGCAGAAATTAAAGGCTGTATGATGTAGCTACGAGTTATAGAATTTACTGACTGTGCCACACTTTCTACTGTTTGTGTCCCTGTAAACACTAGAGTACGTCCCGTCTGCACTTCCAAATTAAACCGTATTGATCAGAGTTATAAATATTTTCTGTTCCAATAACATGTGTTCCTTCACATTCACAACAAATGCATTGGCACTGGCTTCTAACTTTTTTGGCTATAGATTTAATCAAACGTCCTGTTAAAATAAGTACAGAAAGGGGTTTCAAATCAGTCTGTATCTTCTCTCAGTGGCTCCTGCCAATTATAATTGTTCTTGGCTAACTGCAGAACATTTCAAACCAGAAGACTATTTGTAATTGTAATCATGTTGGATCCACCAATTTGAATTTTGTAATTTTAACGTCAGGTTCTGAATCACCTGTCGTAAAACCTCCTTGGCAGTAAGCTAGCCGTATCATTTAATCTTCTATTTTAATGATTATTTTCTGTTTATGCTTGGAGGCCATCTCTAACGTTCAAAGGGTGGTTTCTACCCTTAAACCCGCACCACTGCCAAAATTAAAAAAAAAAAAAAAAGACGTGACGATTATTTTTTGATATTCTACAAGTATGCAAAGTTTCATTCAAATCAGTAAATAACACTTCCGTAATTCTCTTTGTTAGTGCTGTTCAAATGGAACAAATAAGTTAATTGGCGGACATGAAGTCAGAACAAAGAAAAAATACGCCGATATTACGAAGAGACTGAGCAACGTTTGTGAAAATTACAAATTTGATGATGTAATTACAGTCTTAAAAGGAATTTAGTACAATTTTAGATTCTGAGTTGAGTGGTTCTATGTAATTTTAATTTTTTCAACAAAATTCCTTTGAGGTATTATTTAGTTTGTATATATTATTACTGTGTCTCAGGAACTTTGTGCAATATATTTATTTCTATTTAGAAATGATGCTGAATACTTTGCAGTAGATTTGATTTTTGAATTAGATTTGATTATTATTCTATAAAACTCGACTATGGACACATCTGAATTGAAATTATTGTTACGAATGGATTGTGTTGTATTATCATCCTTTCTCAATAACAATGAGAATCAATAACAATGTTAATCAGTTTACACTATTGCAGAGTGGCTACACTATGACACTTCATGACTGTTCATTACAAACATATGATTAATGCAATTAAATATTAGGCTATACACCGAAACATCCTTTACAGCCAAGCGTCCTTACACTAATACGTCCGTACACCGAAACATCCGTACACCGAAACGTCCTACACCGAAACATCCTGCACCAAAACATCCTACACCGAAACACCCTAGACCCCCTTCGAAGTGAAACATATTCATTATTACATTTGTTGGACTCTAGTGAGTCAGAAACTACAATTAATAAAGAGTTTGTTTTGTCTAGTATCCCTGCGATTAGAAGAGCCTTATCTAAAAGATATTTCATTTGTATATGAGAAAATAGTAAAGTTTATTTCTAAAAATAAAATAAATATTTTCAATGTAAAACTAATATTAAATTTTGAAGAGGAGCTAAACAGGAAAATTTGTTACCATTTACATCAGTTTTCAGACAGTTCACTATACTCTGAAATGGAAAGAAGTCAAACTTGGAAACATTTTACTAAAGGGACTTCGACAGAAAGTGCAACATGTAAATATTGCAAGGTTAAAATAAAGAGCAAATGTAGCACAAACGTGTTATGGAAACATTAAAAAAAAAAAAAAAAACTGCAACCTACTATATTAGTGAATCTGAAAAAAAGTTTTGACGGATTTTAGATATTCAATTTTATCATCACAATTTCAGATATAGGTTTGGATACGAATCAAGATCTGAGATTCGAATTTCGGATCCGAGATCCGGTTCCAGATCCGAAATCCGAATTTCGGATCCAGATCCAGGTCCGAGATACGGATCTGAGGTTTTGATCCGAGATCCTTATCTAAGATCCGGATCTCATTGGGTCCGGGATATCCGGGTCCGAAAATTTTTGACCATCCCTAGTTCAAGTTCATATATGAACCCCCAAGTGAAGATGAAGGGAGAGGATCCATTGCTTCAACAATCAACTATGTTAACAGTAGTGAACATTATATTGAAATGTGTTCAGAGCACCACTTTCGTTTCATTCCTTATTTTACCTAGGTATATATATCTGCTGCGTAACTTAAAATCTATATCTGTGAAAGTTCTTTCTGGGATGTGGTAAACCTATTTCGTGTTTCATTTATACATACATGTTCATATCGAACTTAGGTAATTTCGTCACCGGAAATTTCGCCACCGGAATTTTCGTCACGGTAATTTCGTCACCGGAATTTTCGTCACCAAAATATTAGCATGTAGATAATTTCGTCACCGAAAATTTTGACGTAGTAAATTCGCCACCGGTAATTTTGTCACCGAAAATGACCACTGTCTTATTGAACATGGCACAATGAATAAACTCGAAAAAGTTTTTGAAATTGCTTAGATTATTAAATAAATAGTTACATATTATTTTAAATATTATGTCTGAGGTAAGAGAGAAAATTTTCGGTAATTCTATCACAGAAATATTAATTAGCATGGAAATTTTGTCACGGTTATCCTTTCATCTTTCTTGAACTAAGTAGAAACAAACTAAGTGAGCGAAAAGCTTACCTGATCTTAATCAAACTTGGAAAGCAATTAAGTTGGTATTGTACTCTGCAAAATCGAAGTTTCGGATTCTCGACGCAAGAACAAACACCAGTAGATCATAATGCCAGCTTCAGTAAATGTTAAAAGCACAGGCAAAATGGGCCCCTAATGAGTTTGTATATTACTATTTACAAATTTTATGTTTTTCCAATATCAAAATTTCCAAACAGAAAACAGTAAAGAAAATGTAAGTCGTTATAATACCATAAGCGTTTTACATGTTCATTTTCTACTGTGCATCACATTAAATGAAACACCAAGCAAAAATCTGTCAAACTTTTAGTTCCAGCATTGTACGCTAAACACAAAGACTGGAGCCGTTTCTGCAAAGTCTGAAACGCTCTTTTAGTTTTCTTTTTTGGTGGTTGACCCACAGCATTTTGATGAAGCATAGTTGAAACTGTTGCTTCATCTTGTTGAATTCCACGAATAAACCTCCAAATAGTTGGGTGTGATATTCCTACCAGTTGATGAAACTTCTGGTTCCACGATTCACAAATATTATTTGTCCTAGGATTCTTGTTCAGGGTGGCTTGGTGAACATTCCAGGTGTCTGGAGAATAAGGAGGGGGCAAATTGCGTAAACGAATATTTCCAGATCGAGTTTTAACACGGCGATATGTGCCGGACACGTAAATACTATCAAAATAGTCTAGAAGTTCCAGCTCTTCCTCCGAAGCCTCCTCCCTTAGTATTTGTATTCCTCGATGCACATCCGCTATAGGGAGAAATGCTAATCCGTTCATTTTCCCGCAAAACATACGAACATTTTCATCGTTCTTGTATCGTTCTGTGAGTCCAAATTCTTGTACCTATGGCCATCAAAGCCTATGGCCATTCTTGAACCTATGGTCCAAATTCTTGAACCTATGTACAGCCAGCGACAGTAGAAAATGGAGGTTGGATACATAAGAAATGATAGCTTTTTCCAGTATCAGAATAGTTTCACTCGATGTCTGATAGTTGGACAACCAACATGACAGCAAATACGTGCCCGAAAACATAACATGCCAGGATATTCCTCCACTCGGAGGAAAAAGTATTACTATCTGAGAGTATCATTTAGAGAAACAACCACGAGATAAATCTGCAGAAATTCCATTCATATTAAGTTCAAAGAGATAGGAATTAATGCAAAGAAAACGAAAAGAATAATACGCTTCATGCCGAAACCGAAAAAGTACGGATAGCTAAACAAAATGAGAAAAGAAGGAAAGAGCAAAAGATATGGGAATAAATTAAATTTTAACACTTAAGGATAAACAGTTTCCGTCTTTCCCGCTGCCCCCATCTTGGGTTTTCTTCCTTCATAGGATAAATCTCTTTCAGTATCAAACGCGAACATCATTTAGTGTTGAATTCCTTGAAAAAAAAATTAACTCAGTTTAGGCCGAGACTCGAACCCCAGACCCTTAGAATGACAGTCTCACGCGGTACCCATTTAACTACACAGGCTCTATCTACTATGTTCATAAATCTGCTATTACCCGCGCTGTTATCAAACGTGTTAAATGAGCCATTGTCGGTGAGCCACACAAGTTCCATTTGAAGTTTAAATTTTATTTACCTCACTTAGCCATCTATGTGTAGCAGTCCCCTTGCTTTCATAAAAAGCATTTGTTCTGTAGATTAAAATCAAGAATGAATTAATCTGTACTCTTGTGAGCTTACTGGTGCACCAACATATCTATCTATCTGTCTATCTATCTATCTATCTATCTATCTATCTATCTATCTATCTATATATATATATATATATATATATATATATATATATATATATATATATATATATATATATATATATATATATACAGGGTGGGCCATTTTAATCAATCCACGGAAATATCTGAAAAATGATAAAACATAGAAGAAATGTTTGAAGTACACGTTATATATTGCTAAGGGGGAAAACCAATTCCGTCAAAAGTACCCCTCTCCGCCGCCCGTAAATGAGGGTAACGGAGGGTAACTCTGAAATGTCAAATGGGAACATGAGTCGAGTAATACCTCGTTCGAAAGGTCTTGGAAAACTAAGTAACGCTGTACTAAAAGATGTTTCATATGGAGCACCAGTTTCAAAATGGCCGCCATGATATAGTTCGGAAACTCCAGTGCCCGCAGTATGAAAACCATGGAAGGTAAATGAAAAATTGAAATGAAATCTTTGAGTTTTACGTCCCACGTTTATGCCGGTTAGGCTAAAGGAGACGGTGATTATGAGAAATGAATGAAATGGTGGAATGAAGAAAGTGGGAGGAAACGGGAGAACCCCGAGAAAATCCACGCACACGGTGTTTGTCCACCACTAAGTTCACTTGGTGCGAGCTGAGATCGAACTAAGGACGCCATGCATTAGAGGTGAACGCTCTACCACTGAGCCACCGCGGCCCGACCAAGGATAGATGCAGTTACGAAGGAGACCTTATCAAATTATAAAACAGCTTTCCCAGGGGAGAGAAAAGTTTTAAAATTTCCTTCTTGCGCTTCAACCTATGATTGAAGTAAGGAAGATTATTATTATTATTATTATTATTATTATTATTATTATTATTATTATTATTATTATTATTATTATTATTATTATTATTATTGTTATTATTATTTTATCGAGAATGTACTTCTGGGTTTCCTCCTAAAAAAATACACACACTATTTCCAACTATAGTTATCCTACTTTTTACAAATTTGTCTAATTCAATATTGGTTTAAATAGTAGTAGTTTTCAAGCTACATATATGAGTTCTTTGACTAACTGAATAGTGCACGCCCCTTCTGGCTCACTCGCCACTATTTAACATTAAATTTCAGATGCCTAGATATATTTGCGTAAGTTTATTATTTTTAAAATAAACATTACGTAAAAGGTCTATTCAAATTGATATCAAGTTTTTCTGACATTTGTATATTACGCATACCTTTCTTCATTTGCATTACTCACATTACCCCAGAGAACGAACAAAGTTTAGAGTTCTCGTTTGCACTTCTCTTACAATAATAAGCAAATATACGAGGAACAAATTTACCATTATTGACGATGCGGAGGGGAGGAGATTTTCTGGGCTAGGAAGGAATGTGTGCGGGTACAGAGCAGAGTTCTGCACGGGTAGGAATTTTCAGCCTGGGCCCGGCCCGTGAATTTACAATGTGAGGCCCGACCCGAGTCCGAAATATGTCTTAGCATTTAGGCCCGAGCCCGGACTGAGCTCCGTGATAATCAAATGAGCCCGAAATAAGCCCGAATCACAGAAACTTAATTATTAATGCAAGATTGTATTTTTATTTACAGCAATTCGAGGTTTGATTTTGCAGTTGTGTTTTAAAAGTCCTTCAGAAAGAACGGTGCAATTTGTGTTTTACACTATATTTACAAAGTTAGGCCCGAAAAAGTCCAAGAAATATGGTTGTATATTTAAAAATTCACAGCCCGACCCAGGGGCGTCATTTAGGGGGGCAGGGAGGGGCATTGCCCCCCTGAGTTTGAGATTTATATAGATTTTATCAATAGAATAGTAGTAAGTCAGTGAAAAACGCGAAATTTTACATATATCAAGGGGTCTTGCCCCCCAAGCCAAATCTGAAATGACGCTACTGCCCGAACCCCTCCCGGGCCCGAAGTGATACATGCTTTGTAGGCCCGAGCACGTGCAGTCCTCTAGTGCAGAAGCGTTTCAAGTGGTGGGCGACTGCCCACGGCCTTGCATCTTTAGGGACCTCGCAAAGACCAACGAGCCTAAATCGATTTGGCTCTCACTTTTGTCGATGCAACAATAGAAACAAGTATGAATTCGGACTTACAGAAAAAAAATACATAAGGCTTCTAACTAACTTCTCATCTATTCGTATATATTAGATCGCTAGCATAGGCGACAGGCGGCGAGTTTATTTTAAGATTGCAATAATGAATGTGTATAAGTCTTTATCGTTGGGGTAAATTGTTTTCGATAAATTTTATTATAATTAGCAATTTTTAAAAAAGGGGCAGAAAAAGGGGGCAGGAAGGACTCGTAAACCTTACTCGCCTTGCTGTGCAGATGGTATGGTCAAAATCAATACTGGATAGTGAAAGTGTAAGTGTAAAGGCTAATATGGAACAGAGGAACAAAAGAGAACTTCTTCAGAAGGGAATTGGGAGGGGAGGGGAGGAGAGTACAATGCTGTGACACTTGAAATGCGTCTTGATCTGTATACTTCCAGAAACTTTTCTTATTAGATTACGCAATTTCTAGTTTCTTACTCCGATTATTCAAAGTATTCAAATGTTCTCGGAGGGAGTGACCGCCCCTCCCTTTAATCCGTCCGTGGTGTCATTCAGTTTTGCTTTTTGCTACTAATTCAAAATGCTTTCCGAAACAAGTTGTCTTCTTGTGACTGCAGGGGGTGGAAGAAACAAACAAGCCGTGAAAGGAAGAAAGAAGTGGTTTTGGGCTCTTCCAGTCCAGACCATTCTAACCACTGAGAAGTGAGAATCACATTAAAAGCAGCTAGAACAGATGGTCAGCCCTCTCCCCTCTGCAGCATACTTTTTATTCTCTGTTGCCAAACTTACTGAAGAATATATTGCAATTATTCTAACGCATGTAACGTAAATTGGAAACCGTGGTTGGATTTATATGGGTCTAGTGTATTTGTATTAAACATTTCAAGTCATTACCTGCAATACTTTGTTAGAAATTACCATATTAAAATTTACATGTTTTCAAATGGGAACTTAGAAACATAAGCGAAGAGGTAGAAGATCCCCTTAATAGGTGAATAGAAGGGACCCGAATCCATGACGTCAAGACCCCATTCCTTGAGCTTCGTGGCCTGGGCCAGACTTTTGACATTACTACTGCACTCAGGGGCAGTGGTTAGGGATGGGCACGAGCGAGTTCGAGCGAGTTTTTTTTTTTGAAACTTGATTCGACTCGAAACAGACATCTTTTAGCTCGACTCGAGAACTCGACTCGACTCAGGGGACCCGGACCTTTCCAACGCTACCACTCGCGTCCAGCAACTCCATGTCTAACATGGTCGTCCTGACGTAGGAGTATCGACTCCATGCTTTTTTCATAATTATTCTCCAAATGGATTTGTATACAAGGTAGTTTGGCAAGTTTAGCAGCAGGTCTAAAATAAGCCTCTTGAGAGTGACTCTTATTTGTTAAAGAATACATAACGATCGCTTTTGGCTGTCTAAGCGGCTTGGTAAAAAAAAAAAAACAAAAAAACAGCGTAGCATAACAACAAAAAAGGTGTTTCTCTTATATGTTAAAAATAAAAGCACATAAAGTAAAGTCAAATCTTGGTAAGGTGAGTGTCGGGGGACGCCGAATTCTACTTTGCCCCGGGCAACGAAATTTCTAGCTACGGCTCTGACCTCCAACACATCAGCCTTTCAGAGTCTCATCCCTTACCTACAACAACGTAGTTTGATTAACCTGTTATACAAAACGTTTGGAAAGAACCTGTGAGTCTGACTTATTGATAGCTATGCCATATATTGACAGAGTGCTAGTCTTCAGTTTAGCGACGAAGTTGCCCTTAGGCGAATATCATGTTGCTCTCTACTTTTGTCTGTGCTTTGTAAATCGTAACATTGTGTTTAAAGGCAAACAGAAACAATTTCAGCTGTTTAGTTGTTTGTAGAACAACTTGATAAGACGTTTGTGTCTTTTACACAAATACTTTTTGCCAGATTGCTGTTTAAAGCCTTTTTGCATTATACACTATAAAACAACATATCCAGATTCAGAGAAATACACAGAAAGTTTAAAGAAGGGTGAAAAATATCTTTATTATTCACATGCTTTATTATTATTATTATTATTATTATTATTATTATTATTATTATTATTATTATTATTATTATTTTCTTGAGTACAGAGATACAAAGAACAAGAGCTCCGTCACCAATAACATGGAAGCGAAAATGACTTCGAATTGGATAGAATAGATCAATGTATTTAATTTCGGGGAGAGGCTATAGGACAGACACGGATCCAGGGAGCGATCGGGGCAATCGCGCCCCTCCCACGGAAGAGGAAGCTTTCTTATTTTATATGTAAATAAAACCCATCCAAAAATTTGGAGCTCTTAAAACTAGCTAAGTAGTAGTATTACAATCCACCCCCACCCCCAGAAGTCCGTTCTGGATCCGCCCCTGCTACAGGGGTACTTTAGGGTTCACTGCTTTTCCTTGCAATCCACGCTCATTGCTGGATAAGTATTATATTTTATTATATTATTTGTCAAATTGAGCGAAATAGTTTTACCACAGCGGCAAATTCAACAATTAGGTTTAGGAAAAACAACTCATTGGTTCAAACACACACAAAAAGACAGAGTCCATTTGTTCGGGATGTTTTTTGAGGTTCGCGGCGTCTCCCAAGAAGAAATCTTGCTAAAACATATGTTGTTTTTAACAAGGAACGTAAATGGGTATCAGGTATATCAGTACTTCAAATGAAAAGCAAAAAGAAAAGAGAGACAAAGATGAGTGTAATTTCCTATACTGTCTTTTTGGCATTGAAGAATACCGTTACTGTTTTACTGATCTACTGTACGCACTTCTGCGTTTTACTAACCAAGCCACAATCATGCTATATGTACCATATATCGGCTAGGTCCAATCTGATGCCAATGCGCCTTTTCTTCAAGGAACATTTTTTTTTATTATTATTACACGCTCAGAAACAAGGATAATCACCCAAAACCTGAGAAGATCTGAAGAATGACCCAGGAACAATAAACTGACAAAGAGAAGGAAAGACAAAAATGGAAAACTATTGTAATCCAAAGTCGAGGCATTTTTTCTTGCAATAACCGACCCTTCAAGTCGGGGGAAGTTTCTTGAAATAATAGTAATATATTTTTAACTTGCTCCTTATTTTAGCTTACGTAGTAATTTAAGACACAAAGATGTATCGCAATTTGCAATACATTTTTCAATTTGCAGTGGAAACATGTAAATGCATTGTTGCATTGCCATGTTTGCACTGCATTGCATTCCCATTTGCACTGCAAACTGCGATGCGATACTCCATTTAAAAAATGCAAGGAGATTCCTGACCAGTTGTTCTTTCAGAAAGAAATGTTCAGGGTGGGGGAAGGGGCACTGCTGGTACTATTCTATTTATTATTGTATTATAGACGTAATATTTTGGTCTCCTCCGGGGGGCACTCTCAGACCTCCGGGAGGGGGGCAGTGACCCAAAAACATATCTGGAAGAAATACGGTTCCTGACACCAAGATAAGACAAAATGTAATAACAAACCTGGGCGCACAAATGCTTAATTTCGGAGTTATAGGCTGCCAAAAATATGAAGAAATGAACTTTAAAGGTCCATAGCTCCAAAACTAGGCGACCTACCGTAGTAGGGTCAAGACCTTATTTAGGAACTAGTACGTGAGCTATCCAGATATCCGTGTTTCAGAATTCTGCCATACTTCTGCAACAATTTTTATACAGGTATTTGGTGAGTACTTCAAATTATATGCACATAGCCAAAGTTCCTCTCTAAAAATTGTCGCATGTGTACTTTAGACTCTGAAACATTGTATATTTGGATAGCGCACATATTAGTTTCTAAGTGAAGTCTTAACCCGACTACGATAGGTAGGGATGCGCACGAGAGAAGATTTGAGGCTTTCTCGTCTCGAAAATGTGCTGTCTCGACTCGAAAAATGTATTCTTTTTTATTGCAAGAGCTGTGTCTCGACTCGAAATTTGTCAGGAAAATTCTGTCTCGACTCGTCTCGTGCGCATCCCTAACGATAGATCCCATAGTTTTACAGCTATGAACCCTTAAAGCCCCGGATCTAGGATATGATCAAGGGAGCGACTAAATCACAGTTTGCCGCTTTATTCAGTGTAAAGCAGGATTGAAGCTTATTTTATCCAGTGTATACCTGAGTGTAAAGAGGGCTGTAGCTCCCCTTGGATCCGCACCTGTATAATAATAATAATAATAATAATATATATATATATATATATATATATATATATATATATATATAACTGTTTCTGAGTAATTAGTTTCTTCAAAACTATTTTTAAAAATATGTGAAGAGTTTTGAGACATTCGAGTCGAATCAAGATTTTTACGAGCAGTCTCGATTCGACTCGAATTTTACAAATTGTGTCTCGACTCGTGCGCATCCCTACTTCTCGGTTCGGTTCGATATTGAGTAAGCTGTGAGAAAAGCCGCACAAGTCGTTGACAACCGTAGACCCAGGCAGAACAGGTTTAAACATATTTGCCTGGCACGCTATAACTTTGGCCCAAGCTAAATTTTGGCCCAAGCACGAACACTTGCTCCTCTGGAACTCAAACCCAGAACCTCGTGAACGATGTCCTTGTTTCCTAGATTTCACGACTACCGAAATCGGCAGTCAACTAGTTTTTAGTATTCAGACGCAAACCGCCTATCTTTCAAGCTTAATTACAGAATTTAATAATAATAATAATAATAATAATAATAATAATAATAATAATAATAATAATAATAATAATAATAATAATAATAATAATAATAATAATAATAAGTTGTAGTGGAAGTAGCAACATTGATAATAATTATATTGTTTATGCAGAATAAGTGAAAAACGAACTTGAAACTACACAAAGATTTGGCTCGACTTGGCTCAACTCGACTCGAAACTCGATCTAAATTCGAGTCGAGTTGGAAGAAATTTTTCGAGTCGAGTTTTCGAGTCGAGCTAAAAGATGTCTGTTTCGAGTCGAATCAAGTTTCAAAAAAAACTCTCTCGAACTCGCTCGTGCCCATTCCTAACCAAGTGTGATTATAAACCAGCCGTTACCCGCGCTATCAAACGTCTTAAATCAGCCATTGTCGGGAGTTACCCCACTTACACTTGAAGTTTGAATTTTATTTACGGCCTTTAGCTATCTACGGCAACAGGCCCCATGTTTTCATTAAAAGCATTTGTTCTGTAGATTAAAATCAAGAATAACTTAATCTATACTCTTACTTACTGTTGTCAATATATATATATATATATATATATATATATATATATATATATATATATATTGACAACAGTAAGTAAGAGTATATATAAACAGAGAGAGAGAGAGAGAGAGAATTGTAGGTATATAAAAATCGGATTAATGGGGGTTAAAAGAGTGATTTCGTAACTGCGAAATGGGTGATCGCATCACTACTGACATCTAGTAGCGGTGTTACGTAATACACCCATTAGAAATAACGCTTCGAAACGACAAATTGCATGTTATGCCGTGGATAAGTCGGTAAGGGGTCTGCTTATTGAGTAGGCAACTCGAGTTCGAGTCTTGAGTACACCAATATTTTTTCCTTCAAAATACATTTCTATATTTTTTATATATGTTATTAATAATTGTTTTCCTGCATTTTTTGTAAATTATCTTAAATTAGTGAAGGTTCAGTAAAATCAAGAAGGTTAAAATACATATATATGATTGTTTTATCCGTATGTACAGTCCAGAGATGGAGCGGGTCGGGGGGCCGCGGGTCAACAGAACGTGACCCACTGCAATCCCCCACTCTGAATTAACAAAGTATTACGACCCACAGACTCATTCTGCTCAGTGCATTGTAGACAGCTTCTGAACACTGGTGAATTTGTCTTCTTTCAAGGCATCCTTTTTCTTTTCATTTGTTTCTATTGACAAAAGAACTTCAGGCAATTTTAGATATTGATATTTGCAACTGTAATAATAGCAATAGGACTTATTTGAGACGCAGCCTGTGATTTCTTAGAGGAGCTAACTACTGGGAAAAATGTTTCAATCATGTGTAATATATGAATTATTATATAAAAAATTGAATGTAACTATGTGTGCATGATCATTATATCCAAATTGTAAAGTCAAATGAAATGATTTTTGGTATATACTTAGGCCTCAATCTCAACTAGGAAGTTATCATAAATTCGGTAACGATTTCATTATATTACATATTCTAAGAGGGTCCGAATTTTTGCGAAAAATTTAGTATCTCACAAGCCGTTCAAGTTGGAGAGCTGATATTCAGTATATTAATTCTTTATCTAATATAAATAAAATAAAGAGTTTGTTTGTGTGTTTGTCTGTCTGTCTGTCCGTGTGCGGCTTGGGTACCAGACGAGTGGACCGAGAATTACCAAATTTTGGTCAGGGGTACCTAGCCCAGGCCCCAGATCAAGACGAAGTCGTTTTTTTAAATTTCGAACCAGGGGGTCTCAGGGGGCTTTTACCGGAACCGGCTTGGGAACCAGACAAATAGACCGAGAGTTACCAAATTTTAGTCACAAATACCTTGGTTCACGCTCCAGATCAAAGTTAAACGTTTTTCTCAAAATTCGAATCAGGGGGTCTCAGGGGGGCGTTTATCGGGACTGGTGTCTGGTGATTCACGTGTAGAGAATTCATTTATGTCTTTCAATACTAATTTAGATAAAGTAAGTGTAGACATTGCTTCAGACAGCTTTAGTAATTTATATAAACAAATCCCTATTTGTGATGGACAAGATGATTATGTATTATTTCAATTTCTATTGTCAGTTTATAAAATAGCTAGTTTAAAAACTTTCCCTGAAGAAAGCATTCTCACGGCACCTATAGGAAAAGTCATAGCCCATTCAGCCCTGACCCACACAATTGTGCACGTAGAATGAATGACCAATCTTTCCATATTTCGTAATTATTAAAATAAAACAATACTGTTTTTGTGGAAAACTGAATATGTGATTTGTAATGTAGCCTGAGTGGAAGATAAAATATTTCCACAAAAACTAACGCTATGGGACAAGTACTGGTAAAGTACATAAACAATTGGTTTTAAATAACTAAAGAAATATATATATATATATATATATATATATATATATATATGTATATATATATGTGTGTGTGTGTGTGTGTGTGTGTGTAATAAATAAGCTGAAACAGAAGCATTAATACTATCAACTGAGTAAATCGCTCAATAGGCTATTTGAATTATGCAATGAAATAATACATAAAGTTTGTTGGATATAATATGTAAATTTCATTAAGGAAACAGGACATAAAATTTGACTTAAATAATTTTATAAACAATTTGATCACTCCAAAATAGATCCTACAACAAATATAAAAAAATAATAATTGTGTATTCATTGATTATCAGCACAAATATATTCAATATTCTATTAAAGTTATTTTATTTGATAAACTTCAATAATCTTCAATCAACTTAATAGGATAACTTTGAGATAAAAGAGTATTCAATTAGGAAAGTTAAAATTTACCAATATTTTTCGCATATCAATACAACATCTTTCATAGCGAATATTACACTTTATACAATAAATATATGGTTTTGTTCCAAAACAAGCTAATAAGGAACCTTCGAAACAACTTTAAACACAATTCATTTATACTCAATACTCACAAGAATTTGACTAATACATACACTATAGCCGTATTCACAAAATTCATGAAAAGCAGAATAGCATTTGCAACTAATAAACTTCAACATATTTTTGGATCAATCACAGAATATAGAATAAATCTTGAGATATTGAAAGAAATTGCTATGTAACTCTACTATCCATATAGCAATAACTTGAGCGTTGTTATCACAAAATTTCATACAAAACTTAACTTCCCGTAATAACATACAGATTCTTGCCTTTCACGTTTCTCCTCCAGTTTCGGAATGAAATTGTTACAGAAAACATTTCGTCGATATTTGATAAATAATACTCATGAATTTGTATACATTTCCATGTTTTCACTTCTGACTATGTATAACTTGTAGAAAACTAAAATGAAGACCCAGGGTCAGATACTGAACCTTGAGAATTTGACTGTCCACTTCTCTATCGTAGTCGTAATTATGAACATACAGACGGCTACGGACAAATCACAGCCTAGCGCACGAGTTCCAATTCTATCCACTATCACATGAGTAGTGCTATTTATAGTATAAATTTACTGCCGATTTCCTCACCTTTTTATCTTCAATGAAATCGTTACACACATCCAGCAGTATATTTACAAACAAATGCAACGTATATTTTTTCCTAATTATGAATGTAAAAGTACACTAGTCATCTGTCAAAACAAAAATTAATAATTTAATTATCTATACCCAAGTAATAATAATATTCTAACTACAAAATAAAAATCCCCAAAACTAAAAATTCCCAAAATAAACTACCTAAATACAAACAAGAAGTCCCAAGTCTAAACGTCAAAACGTAATCTATAGTCTTAAAAGTCCAAGTACTAAATACATTCATAAACAAACATATAAATAACTAGAATCCTGAAATAACTATAGAAATCAAATTTTCCATAGATGTGTATAAATAAATGTACAAAAATTCACAAAAGTAAATCCCCACGTTAAGCGGGTTTTCATATCCAGGCTCCTAACTATGAAAACATTTACGATCACTCCAACCCCAATCATTTCACAGATTCAACCTGTTGTATATAAGTTATTAGGACGTAAAATTGAATGTAGTTTATACGAAAAAGATTTTTATGCATTGCAACACCTGTAACGCCCAAATATTCACCACAAACTTATAGTCGTATCGAAATAAAAAAAAATGTGGAGCAATAAACTACTTTACACAAAAGTCTAAAGAAGCTCAGTGAAAACGTACGAACTGGTGGAGCGGTTTGGGTGAATAGTATATCAATCATAAGTGTATGCGTTCAAACCCTGTAGGTATTATTCAATTTGTTTTTTTTTTCTTTCTTAAAAGTGTGTTCATATTTTCATCAGAGGACTGAGAACATTTCTTTGAATAAATCTTTGGCAACTACTTTTCTCTCAAATTCGATTAGAAAGGAACATTATATGAATTGCAGATCTAAAATCCAAAGCTGAAAACAAAATATTAAGTATGTTCAATATTTCATTATTATCCTTTGATTTGTAATAAAAAACTAATTATAAGCATTGATAATTTCAGAAGATTCTCCCCGGGTATGGTCAAGATATGAACGAGAGAAAACTGATAAAACATTATTAGTCCACTTTGAGCATGATCGAAAATATGGCCACGAAGGGGGAAATTTATGTCGACAAGGTCTCAAATTCTCGAACAGGTAATGCCCTGAAATCATCACTGTTTGAAAGGTTTCCTTAACAAATACCTAGGTAGAATCAGGGGCGGATCCAGGAGGGATCAGGGCGTTCGCCCCCCCCAGAAGAGGAAACTTTATATATAAGGTTTCTATTTATATATAAGGTTATATATAAAGGATAACTTTATAACTTTATATAAATACACAGGAAGCTACATAACTTTATAGTTACTTCTTGTTAGTTAGTACGAATAATTACGACTACGATTTTGTTAACATAGTCTGAGTGGCGGGAAAAAAATATTCCAACAAAAACTAACGCTATGGGACATGTACTGGCAAAGTACATACATAATTGGTATTAAAGAACTAAAGAAGTATATATATATATATACCAGCTGAATATACCCGTTCTTCGAATGGGGCCAGTACTTGGAAGTCAACGCTTGTGGAAGTATTACTATTCATTTCGGCGACCGCGAAAACTTTGGATGTGACACTAATATCGATCATTTTGGATTACTTTAAAATGTCTCGGTATCCCCCCTCCCCGCTGACTCCCGGCCGCATACAATTGTAGCTGAATTTGCAAGTCATCGCTAATGAAAGTCTCACCATTGATCTCACCGACTGCGAAAATTATGGAATTGACGCTAATATCGGTCATTCTGGATTATTTTTACATGCCTGAGTATTCCTCCTCTGATTTCCGGCCCGCATACATATATAGCTGAATTTGCAAATCATCGCTAATGAAAGTGTCACCATTGATCTCAGCGGCCGCCAAAACTATGAATTTGACTCTAATATCGGTCATTTTGGATTATTTTTACATGTCTCGGCATTTCGTGTCCCCTCCCTCCCCGCTGACTCCCGGCCTGCATACAATGGTAGTTGAATTTGCAAATCATCGCTAATGAAAGTGTCAGCATTGATCTCACCGACTGCGAAAATTATGAACCTGACGCTAAAATCGGTCATTTTGGATTATTTTTACATTTCTCAGTATTCCCCGCTGACTCCCGGCTTGCATACAATTGTAGCTGAATTTGCAAATCTTTGCTAATGGAAGTGTCACCATTGATCTCAATGACCGCGAAAACTATGGATAGGACACTAATATCGGTCATTTTAGATTACTTTTAAATTTTTCGGTATCCCCCCTCCCCGCTGACTCCCGGCTCGAATAAGGTGAATTTGGAAGTTAATGTGATCAGAGTTTCACCATTGATTTCAGCGACCGCGAGAACTATTAATTCGACACTAATATCGGAAATTTTCTACTACTTTTACATGTCCCGATAAACGCCCCCCTGAGACCCCCTGGTTCGAATTTTCAGAAAAACGTTTAACTCTGATCTGGAGCGTGAACCAAGGTATTTGTGACTAAAATTTGGTAACTCTCGGTCTATTTGTCTGGTTCCCAAGCCGGTTCCGGTAAAAGCCCCCTGAGACCCCCTGGTTCGAAATTTAAAAAAACGACTTCGTCTTGATCTGGGGCCTGGGCTAGGTACCCCTGACCAAAATTTGGTAACTCTCGGTCCACTCGTCTGGTTCCCAGGCCGCACACGGACAGACAGACAGACAAACACACAAACAAACTCTTTATTTTATTTATATTAGATAAAGAATTAATATACTGAATATCAGCTCTCCAACTTGAACGGCTTGTGAGATACTAAATTTTTCGCAAAAATTCGGACCCTCTTAGAATATGTAATATAATGAAATCGATACCGAATTTATGATAACTTCCTAGTTGAGATTGAGGCCTAAGTATATACCAAAAATCATTTCATTTGACTTTGCAATTTGGATATGATGATCATACACACATAGTTACATTCAATTTTTTATATAATAATTCATATATTACACATGATTGAAACATTTTTCCCAGTAGTTAGCTCCTCTAAGAAATCACAGGCTGCGTCTCAAATAAGTCCTATTGCTTTTATTACAGTTGCAAATATCAATATCTAAAATTGCCTGAAGTTCTTTTGTCAATAGAAACAAATGAAAAGAAAAAGGATGCCTTGAAAGTAGACAAATTCACCAGTGTTCAGAAGCTGTCTACAATGCACTGAGCAGAATGAGTCTGTGGGTCGTAATACATTGTTAAGTCACAGTGGGGGGTTGCAGTGGGTCACGTTCTGTTGACCCGCGGCCCCCCGACCCGCTCCATCTCTGGACTGTACATACGGATAAAACAATCATATATATGTATTTTAACCTTCTTGATTTTACTGAACCTTCACTAATTTAAGATAATTTACAAAAAATGCAGGAAAGCAATTATTAATAACATATATAAAAAAATATAGAAATGTATTTTGAAGGAAAAAATATTGGTGTACTCAAGACTCGAACTCGAGTTGCCTACTCAATAAGCAGACCCCTTACCGACTTATCCACGGCACAACATGCAATTTGTCGTTTCGAAGCGTTATTTCTAATGGGTGTATTACGTAACACCGCTACTAGATGTCAGTAGTGATGCGATCACCCATTTCGCAGTTACGAAATCACTCTTTTAACCCCCATTAATCCGATTTTTATATACCTACAATTCTCTCTCTCTCTCTCTCTGTATATATATATATATATATATATATATATATATATATATATATATATATATATATATATATATATATTGACAACAGTAAGTAAGAGTATAGATTAAGTTATTCTTGATTTTAATCTACAGAACAAATGCTTTTAATGAAAACATGGGGCCTGTTGCCGTAGATAGCTAAAGGCCGTAAATAAAATTCAAACTTCAAGTGTAAGTGGGGTAACTCCCGACAATGGCTGGTTTAAGACGTTTGATAGCGATGGTAATGGCTGGTTTATAAACACATTTGCTATAGCGTGTGTAGGTAAGTGGTTACAGCATCTGACTATTATGCTAAGGGTCCGGGGTTCGAGTCTCGGCCTGGATGGAGTTACTTTTTTTCAAAGATTTAAACACTATAAATGATGTTCGCATTTGATGCTGAATGAGATTTATCCTAGGAAGGGAGAAAAACCAGGACGGGGGCAGGAGGAAAGACGGACACTGTTTATCCTTAAATGTTAAAATTTAATTTAGTCCCATGTCTTTTGCTCTTTCCTTTCCCTCTTTCCTTCTTTTCTCATTTTGTTTAGCTTTCCATACTTTTTCGGTCTCTGCATGATGCGTATTATTCTTTTCGTTTCCTTTGCATTAATTCCTATCTCTTTGATCTTAAAGTGAATGGATTTTCTGCAGATTTATCTCGTGGTTGTTTCTCTAAATGATGCTCTCAGATAGTAATACTTTTTCCTCCAAATGGAGGAATATCCTGGCATGTTATGTTTTCGGGCATGTGTTTGCTGTCATGTTGGTTGTCCAACTATCAGACATCGAGTGAAACTATTCTGTTACTGGAAAAAGCTATCATTTCTTATGTATCCAACCTCCAGTTTCTACTGTCGCTGACTGTACATATGACCATCAAAGCACAATTTTTCTCCTCCTCGTGTAGTAGATATAATCTCCATGCCTCACAATAACTTCAATCTAATAAAACGATCACAATGAACTACACTCTGTATAGAACTTCACTCTACACTGTGAGCATTTCTGTACTTAAATAGCCACCAGAGCAAACACACCTGAAAGACGTGTAATTGGCTAAAACTGGGAAACGTAAACAAATCCTTGTCTCTGATTGGTCGACTTCCAGACATATTTGTTTTTTTTCTTCCTTTATATAAATTTGTTTTCTTAACAGATTTCCAATAACTATTTACCCATGTTTACTCAGAGTTGAAATATAATATTCTTTCAATGGCCTCTTTTCACCTGACGTAGTCAACATGGAGGAAGGTCCAAGAGCTTAGACTCACAGAACAATACAAGAACGATGAAAATTTTCGTAAAATTCTGACATTGGCAAATCCTAATATTTGTAAATAATGATATACAAACCCGTTATAGGCCCATTTTGCCTATGCTTTTAACATTTGCTGAAGCTGACATTATGTTCTTCTACTGACAAAATTACTGTGTAAAAATTTCCGTGACGAAATTACCTACATGCTAATATTTTGGTGATGAAATTTCCGGTGACAAAATTACCGCCGCCCGTTCATAAGGCGGGTAGCATAAATGGGAGGGCAGTTACCCATTCTGCTCCTCCAGAAATTAGGCAATGTCTTTAATGCTTGGACCTACTCATAGTCCCACTGTATGATTTCAAAACAAAATTGTGCATAAGAGCTGTTGTAAAATAAAACAATTTGATTTTGTTGGAATATACTTTTTTTTTTTTTTTTTTTTTTTTTTAGGATTTCCAATAGACTTTCACGCTTGGAGTTGACATGGCTCAATAATGGGGGAATTTATATCCCTAACTTCCTCTCCGATTATAAATAAAATATTCTCAGAAAATATCGTAAAAAGTGTATTTTTTATGAAACAAAATGTGTATTTTGTTCGATATTAGAGACTTACTTTGGGATTGATATTAGTTAGAGGAAAGTATCAATAATGTGCTGCATCAGTAGTAAATATTATTTTTAAGTATGCATACTATAATATGTATGTATTTATTGTGTTATTACTGTAATAATTCCATAAGCTGGAAAAAAGTTTGATCTGCTTTTTCTAGTATCTAAAAAACCTGCTCCCCTAAAAAAAAGTCATGCCTTCTCCCCCACCCCCTAGAACACTTGCTGACTACATCCTGAATGACTATGTATTGGTTTCTACATATGTACTGTGTTGTGCATCACATTTCTGTCTAGCGTTATTATTATTATTATTATTATTATTATTATTATTATTATTATTATTATTATTATTATTATTATTATTATTATTATTTTGTTTTTTTCTTCCCTTATACATGTCGACTCAATACGAGTACTTTTGGTAGGTCTTTATCCCAGCATTGGAATTTTGGAGTGGGCTTTTGTCCGATGAGCTTTTGTCTTACAATGGTACTGGAAGTTCGAAACATTCATCTGGCAAAGATACTGATCTACCGCATGTACTGGTTGATTGTCTCGATCTTTCCACTCCTGGATTTGAGCTAAACACCTTTCCATTTTATCATAGAATCATTTTAATCCTAAACAGTTTCACATGTATTGTGCTCTGCAGTCTGCAGCTGCACCTGCTTTTAGTCCGTTCATCAATGCGCGCGACAAGATTCAACTATTCGAAACAACGACCTTGATTACTCTTCAATGTCAATGTCTCAAGGAACCTTTCCGCTTGGAGGCAAAGGTACTTTGTGTGCTATAAGGTGTGTCGGAAGAGCATAGAAAATTCCGAAAGGTCGCAAGGCTTTTGTAGTGCTTCAATTAGTTTTCCAGAATGCAGATTACTGAACAGATAACCTCTTTGTAGTAAATACAATGATGAGAAAAGAATGATTTACCTAAGTAAGAAAGATGACTGGTTTTTCTTCTCGAATCGTAAAAACTGTCGTCTGTCACCGAATTTTGAAACAAAGAAAATATCTATAGCATTTCAACATAAACGCGTAAAAGCTAATTACACTTCACATTCCGTGCGAATTAAACAGAAGATGGCCTACGTATGAAAGTTCAATACTTCCAAACGAGTACGCAAAATATAACCGATGCAGATACGCATCACAGCTGTGTCACCTGAGGGATTACGACCAGAAAGAAAAGGGAAATAAGGTTTGCTCATTCCTAGAGGGTCAAAAAAAAAAAAAAAAAAAAAGACCAATGCTTAGATTAAAGGAAAATTTTCAACCTAACAGAGAAGGCAGCAGATTTTTCTTCGGTGAACCATTATTATTATTATTATTATTATTATTATTATTATTATTATTATTATTATTATTATTATTATTATTATTATTATTAGTTAATAATAATTATTACAGTGCACGTTTGTGCTCCAAAACTAACGTTAATGCTATCATTATGCAATAGCTATTAGGGATTATGAGTGGGGGCAACTAGATAGTTGGTTGGTAGATATTGTATTTTCGTCCCGTTCAGGACCGAGGCTTTGAGTCATGGACCTAGATGTTAACCTGGGATCCAAATCACATGAGCACCCACCGGGAATCGAACCTCGATCTCTGATGCCGAAGACGCGTACGCTTACCATATAGTCACCAAGGACTTAAGGAGCCGGCTTTTTCGAAAAACCTCCCGAAGAAAACTCACCCCTAATAGTAAACTACCCTTTGTGGATTTTTTAATGATAATTGATTTACGCAACACCATAGGCTTATTATTGAAATACAATGAAACTTGTCTTTAGCGGAAAAGAACAAGTTTGCTTAATTTTCCTTTAAAGACGGGTATGCAAAACGAAAGTAGATGTATGCAAAGGTAAATAAATAAACCATAGAAATACTGAGAAAAAAAGGTCTGGTAAAGACGGTAAAGAGGATCCCGAAATATTTTCTCAATTAATACTGAAACAGGAAGTTGTTGATTTCTACCACTTATTGCTTTAGTAGAGATATTATAGTGCAAATAGACTATATTCTAAGGACGATTAATCGATTACCAAAAAAAAAAAAAAAAAGGCTTCTCGCTATCTGTAATAGTTTTTCTTGTATGTTATTTAAACTAAAACCGAAGGTTGTAGTGATTCTTTTTAAATTTGGCTTTAGTGGAGTGTTAAGGATGGATATAAAAGATGATTCCATTCCATCTCGCCTAATCCCACCTCGCCTAACGATTTATCAGTCACTGATGTCTCCAAGATAAGAATGGCAACCATTTTAGGCAAGATGGGAATTCCCATCTTGCCTAATCCTATCTCGCCTAATATGGCGGTAAGATACGAGGAGGGAATTTCTGCACTAAAGAGGGAATTCCTCTACTAGCATTTTAACCGAATGTTTCAATCAATATTTTCAATCCCTGTCAACTACAAAATACATAAATGTTTAATAAGTACTGTACAATAAGAAAGCATAGGGAAAAGGCAACGTAGTGAATGTAGTTCAGTTTTGGTTTGTTTTGGGAAAACTGGAAGGTGCTTAGCAGACAGGAGCTTATCAGAAACAGGATAGAAACATACAGGTGTTTCAAAACAATACCGACAACGTTTGGGAACAGATTTCTGACACCAAGATAAGACAAAAAGTATAGATCCACCTGGGTGGACAAATGCTTTCTTTCGGTACTATGACCAGACGAAAATCTGTCGGAAAAATTAAAAAAAAGGGAATGTTTATTATTTTTAGTCGTAGCTTCCATTAATGCACAACTCGGTGTGGTACAGGTGCGGCGCAAGAGTCAATCCTAAAAATTCAGGAAATTCTTGGATATTTTATTAAATGTTGACTACAATTATATACGATTAAATTAACTACAATTAAAGACTATATTTCAACTAACAAAAGTCTTAGACCATGGTCCAAGTTACAAAATCATCGTTATAATTCGAAAAAAGATAGATAAGTATATTTGATTGATCTACTTTGTCCCAGTATCGAATTGGCAATCGAGGAAGAACTGAAATTATATGAAATCCATAACGTTTAAATTTTATGCCTTCTAGCCTAATAAAGACAGAGAAATCACTCATGGCTATGTGGGTAGCGTACGGGATTTTGTCATAGGAGACCCGGCTCCGATTCCCGGCGGGAGCGCAAGCGGTTCGACTTTCACGTTAATCCGTAGCTCCATGTCTCATACAACTATGCTACAGAAGCAATGCTAAACTCAAATTTAATCCAATGATAGAGACAGATAACAGATGGAAGCTAATTATTGGGAAATAATTCATGAAATGAGAATATAGGTGAAAACATATAATCCCGAGAAGATTCACGGGTACGATAGTATCCACCACGAACTTTTATAGTCTATAATTGAACGAGGTTCATCTTGCATCAGAAGTAAGCGCTCTATCACTAAGCCACCGTGCTCCTACTTTGGAGAAAGCACTATGATTCTGACAGAAGTATTTGGTCTAGAAAATATTGTATGTGATAAACCAATATAACTTAACAAGAAGTAAAAACGGTCAAAATGTTTAATTCGTAGAGTTTCATTCGTTCGGGAAAGGTAAGTACGTTTCTCTAGGGGCTGGGGGCAGAGTGACTCAGTGGTAAACAGCTTTCCTCTGGTACGTGGGGTCCCTGGTTCGATCGCGAGCGAAGTAACTTTGTGATGGACACCCTCGTATCGTGTCTGTGGGTTTTCTTGGGATGCTCCAATTTCCTTCCACATTCTTTTACCACCCTATCTTCCTTCATCATTCACTTGCCTTAATCATTGCCTCCTTTAGCCTAAAGAACATAATCGTAGATCGTTAAACTGAAATATTTTATTTCATTTTTCAGAGGTTGCTTACCCTTTGCTGATGGTTCAACGTTAAGAGAGTTTTTAATGCGTTGTATCAGTATTGCTATTATTTGTAAGGAAGAAAGAGTCTATGGGGCTCGTAATTTTCGAAAGACTAGTTATAGGTTAATTGTAAGAAATGCTACAGGTATGAACTAAATTCGATTTGTGAGTCTTAGCATTATTAGTTGTATTATGGACAAGAAATAGTTCAGAGAATTTTTTATTGAAGGAGGAACGGGGAAAATAATTCTACAATCACTGAGTAAAGAGGTTCATAGCCAGGTATATATATATATATATATATATATATATATATATATATCAAGTAGTGGCAGGATAGTGCGTCGAAAAATAGCACCGGTTACTTCAATTCATAATTTGATAAGGTCTAAACATTAATATGCGAGGATATATATTGAGCACTCTTCATATTAGGATTTACGGTTAAATAGACGTTTCAAGGTAATTTCTACAAGACCTATGTGCTATTGTACAAGAACAATAGTGAGCTAAATTGCATCGATTGATTCATTGATTCAGTAACTATTTCTTAACCTATAAAAATCTCAGTGAAAAGTATTTTAAATTCGGATGAAATTGACACAAAAACTCACTGAAAGATTCTTAACAGTGACGACGCAAGTTTTAATTAATTTGTTGGTGTAAGCTAAGGGACAGAAAAAAAAACTATGAGACAGCAAATTTTTGTATACGAAAACGGTAACTTTATAGTACTTCACCTGTATCATAATACAATTTATCTCTAGAGGGCAGGCGTCGACTCCGAGGATGGACGCTCTTCCTCCTATTTCCCTCTGGTGTTGTCAGTGATTCTTAACTTTTACATAATTTGGGGTATCCCAAACTTTTTAGGCCATGAAAAGTGGAAGGACACCACGAATGAAACTTCTACTAGGAGAACTTAGAAGAGTAAGACGGGAAAGACAGTGAGGTAACATACTGTATATAATAAAGTTAGAAGTTCGTATGATAGTAAGTTCAATAGTGAATTAGTTCAGGGATGTAAACACACTAAGGTATATTCTGAAATTTAAAAAAAAATGACTGAAAAAGAAAAAATAAAGATAAGTGAGAGATTAAAGTAACAGATTGGTTATAAAATACAACGCATTAATACCCTTACGAAAGCTGTGCTCTCACATGTAACATACATATTTCAGTATCTTCCAAAAACAATAAGTTATAAACTCAGGGAATATGTCTATCGCAAGGGCACTTCCCCGTCGGAAAATTTATTCTGCTCTGAGGCAAACTATGTTAATGAAAATGGGTATCTTTTCTTAGTGTTGTTCTAACTTGGACAATGTAGCATGATTTTTGTTCATTGACGTAAGGTACTTGATTTTGGCCAATTTTCCTCAGTCGACTTCTGATAAAATATCCTAGGAATTCTTCAGTTTCATTGGGGATCACCCTTGCGCGGCCCCTGCACCACATCGATGACTAAAAATAATGAATATTTCCTTTTACCAGACTTCGATCCGACATTTTGTTCTCGAGTTATGGCTATTTTTGCATTTTTCCGACAGCTGTTCGGCTGGTCATAGCGCCAAAAGCAAGCATTTGTGCACCCAGGTTGATCTATACTTTTTGTCTTATCTTAGTGTCAGGGACCATTTCCTAAACATTGTCGGTATTGTTTTAAAACACCCTATATAATTTTAATGAATTGTGCTGCTGATATATGAAAGTAGCAGATTCTCTTTATGTGATGGCTGTGGCTTATTTGCAGAGTATAGGCGGTAAGAATTTAAAGGAATAGAAAAAGAGATTTCCAATATTGATTGAAATATATTGAAAAGGTTATTGGTTTTCTTATGTACGAAAGATAAATACATAGAGTATTTCTTTTCTGGGTGCATATGATTCATGATTTCTTAGTGTTGGTGGTTAAAATGCTCATGCAGGATTTCCCTCTTTAGTGCAGAAATTCCCTCCTTGCATCTTGCCACCATTTTAGGCGAAATGGGATTAGGCGAAATGGGAACTCTCATCTTGCCTAAAATGGCGGACATTCTTATCTTGGAGATATCAGTGGCTGATACGTCGTTAGGTGAGATTGGATTAGGCGATATGGGAGGACACCATAAAAGATATTTTGGGACGTTTAATCGATTGCCGAAAACCACTTCTCGCTATCTGTTACCATTTTTGCTCTATAGTGATCTACGTTAAAACCGGAAATTGTTGATTTTTAAAACTTCTGTCTTATCAGAGTTCCTCCATGAACTAACTCCGAGATATTTACTCTTTCTATCAATTGCAGAAAAAAAATTCGCTTCCGCCCAAGAGTTACCGTGCGGAGTATCGGACGGACGGAAGTACTAAACTTTCAATCTTATAAGTCCCGGTAGCGGTATCCTATTAAACTTCCGTATGTCTTGTTCAATAACAGTTTTATTTGGATCATGTAAGTGGGACTTATATTATTGTCCGTCCGCCCGTAGTTACTCCCTCCATCCGTCCATCCTCACGATATCTCTTGAAACGAAGCGAATTTTTGAATTGTGTCATTTGCAAGCGATAGGTAAATTAATTATCTCAGAGGACTTCGTTAATTGAAGTGATCCATTCACCGGAAGTTGTAGAAATGAAGCAATTTATGTTTTAACGTTGATCGCTATAGAGCAAAAACGGCAACAGATACCAAAAAGTGGTTTCAGCATCGATAAAGCGTCCCACGAATACTTTTCAATCCATTCTTGACATTCTGCTAGAATCTAAAGTGATAGAAATCCACTAAAATTTTCGGCTTTAATATTGATTTAAATAGAACAAAAACGATAAGATATAATGATAAGCGTTTTTTTTTTCGAATCGATTTAGTGTTCTAACAATAGGTGCCATCTTCCTTCTTAACCCTCAAACCAAACCGGAAGTGACAAAAATCAACAACCTTCGGTTTTAACATTGATTGTTATAGAGTATAAATCGTAATAGATAGCGAGAGAAGTGTATTTCTGTAATCAATTAGGTGCCCAAAGAATACATTTCATCTAAACTCTAATACTGTATCTCTACTTATAAACGGAAGCATTAGAAGTCCGCTTTCCATTATAATTGAGTCTATACTCTCTTTACAAGACCTTATTTATGACTCTAATTGATACAGGCAAAATATGTCTACAATGAACAGGAAACACACATATTTTCTAAGATAAAAAAAAGTAAAGAAAGTAAAGATAATCACGTGATATTTTCTTCAATTAAAACATGTACCTCTTTCGGTTTTAGTAGAATGATTGGAGTGAAGATGGAATATATTATTGGGATGCTTAGTTGATTCTAAAAAAATAACTTCTATTTATTACCGGTTTTACACAATAGGAATAAACGCTAAAACAAAGTTGTTCATTTCTGCCACTTCCGGTTTGAATATTGGGTTAAGAGGGAAGATAATGCCCATTTTTAAAACGCTAAATCAATTTCGAACGAAAGGGTCTCCCTATTCCTGCTTATATTGATCAATATTGAAACCAGATGTTGCAATGAATTTCTATCACTTCTTGTTTCAGTAGAGACGTAAGGATGAAGATGAAATGTATCCTTGAGACGCTTAATCAATCGCCTCCGGAATGATTGAGTTGTACCCCTTCCGTTTTGTCAATCACCTCGATTAACGAACTCCTTGAATATATTTACTCTACCTATCGATAACAGAAAACATTCAAAAATTCGCTTTCGTTCAATAGTTATCGTACAGAGTAACGGACGGACAGACGTTCTAATATTACATTATTATAAACCACTATGTAATCCTAATAAAACTATGCCCTTTCTTACAGTACTCCATTACCTTTTGCTCCCTTTTGATCTGTTGTGAGTATTATACTTTTCGTTTCACGTCTCTAGATCAAATAGGGAATGAGTTACTGGCATTTAGAAATAATTCTGTGAGAAGGTAGAATGGTTAGGTATATACGGTAGAGACCTGCACGGGCCGAATTTTTCGGCCCGAGCCCAATCCAGCCCGAACGTACCTAGGCCCAGCCCAGCCTGGGCCCGAAAAGTTTTGGAGATTTTCGGCCCAAGCCCGGCCCGGCCCGGCCCGATAAGTTTTTCAAAATTCTTGGCCCAAGCCCGGCCCGGGCCCGAAAAAAATTTAAAAGTTTTTGGTGCGATCCCGGCCCCATAAATTTAAAAAAAAAATAGCTCCAGCCCGAATCTTTCTCAAAATTTAGTACTAAATTTCACCTAACCCTCAGAAACATTTTCTAAACTCTGGTTCATAACCTGACGCTTGCCTCCCGAATAGTACCATTGCTTCTTAGAACTTTGCCTGTTATCGAGAGAACAAAAACTCCATTCACTGTAACAAAAATCTAACTTAATTGATTTTTTGCATAAATGAAGATGGCAATATTGTTTAGCGACAGGAAAAACATTCCCACTCCTCCTTTTTATATTTTGCGTTCAGTGAAGGTCAAGGTCACAGCTCAATTTACCGCATAATGCCTGCAATCCTCTATAGTCAAAGTGGAGCCGCTAAGCAACACAAACTGTAAATAGCTATTGCATTCTTTGTAACATTCTTCACGGACACACTTCTTCAATGTTTGGCTTTATTCCAATTATCGTTTAACGAAAGTCAATAATTATTAAAGAATTGCAATTGATCGGACCCAGCCCGGCCCGACCTGAAGAGAAATCAGTGTCGGCCAGCCCAAGCCCGGCCCGACCCAAAGAAATAACAGAGTCGGCCCGCCCAAGCCCGGCCCGTGCAGGTCTCTACTATCCATTTCATAAAGATAGGCCCCTGACTTGGCGGTGCTGCCGTGACGTCCAGTCATAACTTATATTACATTGTCGTACCTCCTTGGAATTGTTGGAATGTTGTCTTTTCAATACTTAAGACATACAAATTTTCTTTGTACTGTGTAGTGAGAAAAAAATAGAAATTAATGAAAAAGTGCGTATTTTTTCGTACTTTTTTGGTAAATCAATGTTTATAGGACTATATCTCGGAAAGGAGATAACATAAAATAATTTCCTGTGCACCATATGTAGATGCATATGTTACCTGTAAGTTCTGAAAATGTCATTACTGAACACGTAGTAGTTTTCTTGTTATTCAGTAAAAAGTGAGACATCATTATCTCTGAATTGCTGCGGTGTATTAACAATCTTAAAAAACTTTTAGAAAGATCTTAAAGTAGCTTTTTCAACCAAACTGTTTTGACTTGTTTTAAAAGATAAACAATCACAAATATGACATTATGATTTTCTCAGCTTTGCGCCCTTCGCTATCGCAGTTTATACGGAGTGCTACGTTGCCACATTTTCCTGGCGCGTATACACTCTCAGACGGACGGGTATTTAAACTTGTCACGCACACTTTCCGGCACTTTTTAGAGATATTTTTAAAATGTAATGTCTCCACAAATTTTAAACCAATTTCTTAGAAATTAACAGGATATACAGAAAATGTGCCAAATGTTCAAAATTACAAAAGCGAACTCTTATTTTGTTTGGATTTGCATGTGATGGTCTTCGAAAATTTGTTGCTTTTTGTCAGTTTTTCACTTACTGCACGCAGTACAAAATACACTTGCACAGAAACAAATACAAGCATAAACTTTATTATATGATACAACCTTAGTTGATATGTAATATTGAGTTTACACTTCACAGAAGATCTGTTCCACCACTTGACAGACATACTAATAGCTCTTGCGTAGTTGATTTGTAAAAATCGCGTAAAGCTGGCTTCCGTGCAAGGCTTATGTGAATAATTAGTGTAAAAAGTTCCTGGTTTTTAATTAAAGTAACACGCCTTCATTTAGAAAACAAAGATTTTTGTTTTAGTATTTTTTTCTTTTTCTCAATCTGCTGTTTTGCGTATTGATTCATAACTTTTACTACTATTCCTGGGAGAGCTCATGTAGTTTGGATTTCACGTTAATCAGTAGGTCGACGTCAGCCTCACTGCTGAACAGGACGTTCAACTCAAAATCAATTCAACTTTTTTTTACTATAAAACTTCATCGGTAAAAACTATCTTGTTCACTCCCGAATACGCCACTGAGCACAGAATAATCAATGTCATTATTATTCATTACTAACTCATAACCGTCTGAGTCGGAGTCATTCATCAATTCTGCAATTTCATTATCGCTAAAAAATTAGCCTCTTCTTTTTGTAATACCGCCGCTCGTAAAGGAATATCCAGATATATATATTTTAATCAAAAACCACGACATATACTAAGGAAAATATAAATGCCCATTCGTCCGTCTCATTGCAATGGACCCATATGGTGTGAGTGCATGTCTAAGTTTTTGACGCCTACGAACCGAAGGGAAGTGTTGAAGGCGTAATCAGTGCAACGTGATTAGACGCAAATACAGCCCTCGTCACCTACACATTGCATAGTTTTCTTTCGTTGAAAGAAAACAAAGGACCCATTCTGTGTTATTGTATACATTCGGCAGGGGAATTGATCGCAGAACTTGGATGAACACGTGGTTGCCAAGGATACATTTCTTTTTAACCTTTAACATGTTCGTAAGCTGGAAAATGTGTATACTGATAGATCTTGAGGTAAAAATGGAGCCATTATTAATAAGTGTACAGGAAGATAACAGGAGCAGCGATGAGTCAACAAACCCATTACGAAAGTGAATGAAGTAAATAGATTAAGAGATGAGTTTTTGGATGTTTTACTTCAACGTTTTATTTCGATTAAATTAAGATGTGTAATGCATTATTATTATTTTTATGATGTTGTGAAAGGTTATAATAAATACTTTTTCCTATTACATGAAGTAAGCTTCGCGCTACAAGCTTCCTGAACGCGACAACACTGCACGACAGCGTTGCCGCACTTCCACTTACTGTATGCTGTTTCTTCATATAAGCGCGGTGAATTTAAAGATTAGGCTGCAACATGGCTCACCGCTTAACGCAGAGAACATGTTGAAGTAAAAAATTTTTTTAAAAAAATAAATACTCTACAACTAAACCCTTTTTTGTTAATAGTTCCAAATATTTGGAACACTAGACTTCCAAATTTTCGAGCAGTGTTTTGTACGTTTCTCTAACTACCATGGTAAAGGAGATCAGAGCGTCGTACATTTGTTTTAATTACACAAAAAGTATCAAGTGATGAAAATTGAAATTCTCACAACTTACAGTTAATGGATGCATCTACATATTGTACACAGGAAATTATTTCACGTGATCTCTTTTCTGAGATATAGTACTATAAACATTGATCTACCAAAAAAGTACGAAAAAATACGCACTTTTTCATTAATTTTTATTTTTTTCTCACTACATAGTACAAAGAAAATTTTTATGTCTTAAGTATTGAAAAGACAACATTTCAGGAATTCCAACGAGGTACGACAATGCAATATAAGTTTTGACTGAACGTCACGGCAGCACCACGAAGTCAGGGGCCTATCTTTATGAAATGGATAGTAGTATACGGTTTGCAGATGATATGGCGCTTGTTGCAGAATTTGAAAAGAAAATGAATAAGATGTTACAAAACTTGAAAAAGGCTTGCGAAAAATATGTGATGAAAATAAACTTTAGAAAGACAAAAGGCATGGTAATTGGGACGAAGCAGTCGGTGTCAAATATAAAAGTAAGAGAGGAGAAAATACAGCAAGTGCCACCCAGACAAAAGCCCACCGGCAAATCTCCACCCGGGCAAAAGCCCACTCCAAATTTTCAAAGGTAGGACAAAAGCCCACCCAAAGTTTTCTTGGCTAGGACAAAATGTTCACTAGATATTTTACGAATAAGCACTAAATATGCACTCTGTATTGAAAACGCAACCCATAGCTCTCTTTATTTTTCATATTATGGTATCATTATTAACACACAATAGATATATATTCATGAATTCTTAGAAAAGTAAGACAACCATTACTTAAAGGGACACACTGTCATTCAAAATCTATAAGAATCTAAAAAATAGTGGCGAGGTTTGCTTAGACTACTATTGCACTCAGCGAAAGGGGCACCTACCCCCAAATTTCTTTTCTAAAATGACTACTTCTGAATCAATCGTCGCAAGTTAAAAACGTGCGGTATTATTTTCGCATCTCGCCTTGGAATGCACATGCTTTCATTTTATTCAAGAGTAACAATGTATGATCAAAGAACTAGGCCGAACACAATAAATGGAGAATGTTGCGTAAAGTTTCCAATTACACGGAGAGCCCCTCAGTTTCGGGACCCAGGGACTGCAGCCACCCTTAAAACGGCCGTGGTGCTGTACAAAAAAAAAAAAGTGTATAGACACATTAAAAGCAAATTATACTTAGAATTCAAAGAGCACCTAATTTATTCTTTGTAATTACTACTTATACAGTATAATGTAATAGAATTGATATGTACAGCAAAAAAATTCAACAAATAACGGTAGATTACTAATGTGATGTAGAAAACAATACGTATGCACAAACCAATACATAGTCATTAAATATACAGTACATAGCCATTACATACTAGGCTTTTGTCACAGTCGAGAATACTTTAGGTGGACTTTAGTCCTAGCTTTGAAAATGTAAAGTGGGCTTTTGTCCTACCCTCGTTGTTGCCATCAATACAGACTCAGAAGGAGCAACGCTTGCCTTATTTGTAGGTTTGAAATATGTTGTTTATAATTTGTTCATTAAAAGTTTAAAAATAAATAAATAAAAATAAAAAAATTACAGGTAGTAGGAAGTATGTAGGTTTTCATTTTTTAATGTTCTTGTTTTCTTTCTTTCTTGAATGCTAAAAGAAAAATGCATATGACTAAAATTCTGTTAGTAGTATGTACACTCATGTCCAAAATGATTGTCGCATATCTATAACTGTCTTCTTGTAAGAATATAATTTATAATGATTTTGCAAGGTACTTTTAATACTGATACTATCTGTATAATCGGGAAATGTCTATTTGTGATAAATTACATAGGAAAGTCATTACAAATACGAAAATTAGAATGAGTAAAACAAAATGTTGCTAAATCGAAAAGAAAATTTTATTTTTGTTTTATTGTCCTTATTTACTGCTCTTTTGACATGAAATTTGCCACATACATGTCTTTGCCGATTATACACATACTAACCTTATAAGAAATACCGGGCAAATTCGTTATCAAATTTTATTCGTAGAACAACATATTTATAGACATGGGACAATAATTTTGGACATGAGTGTACACATTATATTGCTTTACTTGCACCTCGATATTTAGGTTTCGGAACCGCAAGATGATAACATCAGTTGGTTGAATCTAGAAAAATGAATTATTTTTAGCAAAGAAAAAATCAAGAGAAAGAAAAAGAAAAGTAAAAAAAGTTCGAAATGTGAGTCCAATGAAGTTATTACTTAGAGATAGCGTTATCTCGAAGAAATTAAAGCTTACCGTTCCGAGGGATTCTGTGATATATACCTAGACGAAACTTGGTACGATAGCAATACGTGCCAAATCAAAAATTGGTCCGACGACTCTTGAGAATTGCACAGTTGAAACTTCGGACAAAAAAGGGGAAAGGATCGTTATTATGCACTTTGGTGGCCGATTTGCTTTTGTGGATTGTTTTTTATTTATAACTCACAAGAAAATGTCTGATGATTCCCCTGTCGATTATCATGGGACAATAAACGCAGAAATTTTCGAACATTGGTTTTGAAAACTCCATACTAAAACGCTTAGAGGAGATATCAGTTATAGTTTTGGATAATGCCCCTTCCCATAGTAGTGTAATTAATCCGAAGCCTAATACTTCGTGGAGAAAAGAAATTATTCTTAATTATATGCGAATCTACAATAGTGCCATATCTAGTCCTTGCCCGATAATACCTGTTCTCCAAATTATTGATGAACAACTGCCTGTGAACGGAAAAAGAAAAAGGTGCGCAATTAGATGAACTGGCAGCATCATATGGACATGTTCTAAGATTATCTCTATATCATTGCGTATTTAACCCAATTGAAATAATGTGGTCACAATTAAAACGGACGGTAGCATCTCAAAAGATGAAAGGGAACCCCTACCAAAATTGGTGTCTTTATTAAATAGTACATTCAACAGAATTAGAGTTGACAATTGGAGAAATTACATAAGACAAGTGGAGGATATTGAAGACAGTTACATAAATCTTCAGTCAACGCAAGTAGAGTTTTAATGGAAATAACAGATTTGTCAACAGACGACCCTGACTTAGATCAGGAGTAGAACTTTTCCAGGGAAGACGGTACTCCATAGTTTTTAATATTCTCTTATTTTCGTAGATCATGCACCTTATAAAATTTGTGGTTGGTTACTGTTCAATATTTTTTTCTTGTTCAAAATATTTGTATTCACGAATGGGCGAACATATAATTGCATGTCTTTACAGAATTTCTTATTTAAAAATAATTTCCCTATTTATTTTTGCGTTAATTAAAATATTGGTATATTTTATAGCAAATTTTTATTTTGTAATATGATAACGCTTGATCTTGTTGAAGAATTCACATACAGTTAGAGTAATACGTGGCAAGTTTTATTTTATTACCACTGGTAATACAATATATTTCTTTTATCCTTTATGGTTCATTACCCGAAGACCGGAAATAACATAGAAGCAAAGTTATCTGATATACAACCAATAAAGTAGTGGAAATTTCAGGAGGGCTGAAAGTAGTCGAAGACGAACTAACCCTAGCTACAGATCTGGTTTCGATATAAACATTGGTTAAGAAACCTGATCGATATGTATATTTAATTAATGCTAGTTATTTAACACCTATCCCAATAAAGCATATACATTTCTTATTGCTAAATGCAATAATTTACCAAGATTACTTTCAAAAGTCAAGAATATAAAATTACTGAACAAGATTTTTTTTTTTAAGATGAGGTGAAAAAGAATTCTTTCAGAATTGAGACAAGACTTCTTCAAACTTAACAATACGTCTCTTCTCGTGGGCAACACTAGTCAATATCGAGTTAAATCGTTTCCGCGCATCCCAATTGGGATAATATAAATTAATCTAAACAAAATTTCGTTAATATCGCCTATTTATTGGCTTCAATGATAAGAACCATAAACCCAGCCGAAGCCACTAACCTTAGGATACGTTTTCATGTAAGACATTTGCAAGCAACTGAATTATATTGATTTCAATACAATAGTAAAATATTTACATACAAGTCATCATTTTCACAATTGCCTGTTTTAAATTTTATTTTAAGTTTAGTTTACTGAGAGCTTTATCAACCAAGTGCTAATCAAATTGCAATTTTCTCATATTTTGCTTTAACTAGGGATGATACCATACCGGGACTAAGTACCTGAGGAAAATCTATATATCGTTTGAAAGTTCTTGTCATGAGAATACGAAACAGTTTTCAAATCACGGGCAAACCCGCAAACTGGCCCCATATGGGGCCTGTTTGTTGGTGTTTGTGACCCTATGTATGGTATATTCGACAGAAATAAAAATAAATATTACGATGCATCACACATAAGCCCCTGAGCCCATCTTGTTCCTTTTTGGCTCACTGATAGAACGTGACTCGGGCAAGGGTTTGATAATATCACTTTGACCCAAACGTACCCATTTCGTCAGTGTTGCCAACGAATTGTAAAAGCGTGGCAGATGGTTTCTGTACCACTCGATGTATATCCATGAAACGTGGCATAAACATCATTCGTCACTAGAGAAAATATATGTCGGATATATGTCTCTCCCAAGGGCCCCAGTTTGTCAGTGTTGTCAACAAAGTATAAAAATAAGAAATTATAAAACAGGTTCCGTACGATGGGACGTTTATACACAAAGCTTGGCAGAAACATCACGCAAACTACAGCAAAAAGATGTTGATGTGGCCATCTCCCAACCATTCTAGGTTGTCAGTGTTGCTAACAAGTGTAAATATATAGTATTGTTGAAAATGGTATGAATGCCATTGAAAGAATATATGACAAATGTGAGAGAAACAGCATTGGACAATGGGAAACATAGTGTATGTCCCCGTCTCACAAGCACCCCAGTGTGTCAGTGTTGCCAATCAATGCGAATATTCAAGATTTTCGCATGAAGTTTACCCCATTGGGGGACATAACTGACAACATGGGTGCTTGTGGGTTCACTAACATACTACAAACCTACTATGGACCACAGTCTAATTATACCCGCGACACTGAGGTGCCTGGGAGACGAGGACACTCACACTATGTTTTCCATTGTCCAATGCTGCTTCTATCACTTTTGTCATATATTCGTTCAATGACATTTACGCCATTTTCAACATTGTGATGTTTACACTTTTTGGCAACACTGACAATCTAGAATGGTTGGGAGATGGCCACACTCAACATCTTTTTGTTATATTTTGTGTGATTTTTCTGCCAAGCTTGGTGTATAAACATCTCATCGTACGCAATATGTTTTACAATTTCTTATTTTTATACTTGGTTGGCAACACTGACAAACTGGGGTCCTTGGGAGAGAAATATGTCCGACATATATTTTCTCTAGTGACGAATGATGTTTATGCCACGTTTCATGGATATACATCGAGTGGTACAGAAACCATCTGCCACGTTGTATTTACAATTCGTTGGCAACACTGAGGAAATGGGTACGTTTGGGTGCAAAGTGATATTATCAAATCCTTACCCCAGTCACGTTCTAGCAGTGAACTAAACAGGTAAACAGATGGGCTCAGGGGCTTATGTGTGATGCATCATAATATTCATTTTTATTTCTGTCGAATGTATTATACATAGGGTCACAAATACCAACAAACTGTCTTCATATAGGGTCAGTTTGAGGGTTTGCCGGTGATTTGAAAACTGTTTCGTACATGGCAAGAGTTTTCAGACGATATATAGGTTTTCTCCAGGTACCTGGTCCCGGAATGGAATCATCCCTAGTAATGTTTGTTTTTAATTACCTGGGACTTTTTCTTCAATAAAACTAAAATTATAGATATAATATTATAGAAAATGACTACTTCCCCTTCTCAGCAACGGAATTTTTAAAATAAAATAACTTCAAGCATTCTTGATATACTCTATTCTTAGCGAAAGGTATTTGAACCCTCTTTTACTCCCCTATAAGACATACGTCTAAACAATCTATTCTCAGTCCTTGATTTTGTGACAAAGGAACATACATACAAATTCATGTTTCTATCTATTATAATTTGACTTAGTTATTGATATGTAAGTCATTTTAATCTTTTTTATATAATAGTGTATGTCTTTCTTTTCTTTTCTTTTTTTTTAAGTAAAAAGAATGATTCGTTTTGAGTTTTGATATTTTCGCCCGATGTGAATTATGTTGTAGGCAATGGATCATATAAATTTTTTCTTAGATCATTTTTTTAGACAATTCAGGCGTCAATACTTTTCTACTACGCCTTTCTCTATGGGTTTCTCTAGAAGAGAAGGGTGTCCAGACATTTTCAAGAAAAAAATGTGACAACCCTTTCCTTTTGCGGAAAAGACTTTTGTGGTCACTTGTGGTTATGCTTGAGGAAGGGGCTCTTTCTTACGAAGGGATGGGTAAGGGCCGTTTATCGGTGGTCCCGACTGTACACATATAAACACGAGGAAAAAATCTGGCTCCGGGCCACTGCGGAGAAGCAGGTAGAAGTAGACATAAGAAGAGAATCCTCCAGAAACGAACTGTGAATGGCATGGGCATGCACACGGCTCTTATAATGGAGGCAGGAAGAGGTCATATGCAACATATGAATTGACGTAATTTTTACATTTATTAACTTAGAGCAATAGTTGTTTTTGCATCATGTTAAAAATATTGCGCAGGAAGTACTAGACCAAATATGATAATCCTCTTGTTATTATCTTCTTAGTTCTAACCAATTATATACTTTTAATTATCCAGATAGGATAGCCGTCTGGAGGGAATAGGAGTAGCATGGGCATGCTATATGGAGGTAGAACTTAATACTACTCCTCGGCAAAACAGGAAACTGTTGAACACATCAGGAAAAGTAACATGTTTATTCTCTGTAATTTAACCTTGAGATTCAAAATGTTTACAGATGCATTAAATAAGGGAATACATGGACCATCATTTTGTAAGAATTGTTTGACTGTATACTATAAAGTTCACTCATAGGGATATCCCTATCATTGATAAGGAGTAAGGTGACTCAGTGGTAGGGTACTCACCTCTACTGAGAGTTCCCTGATTCGATCCTAGGTCAACTGAGTTTTGTTAAACAGCATCGTGTCCGTGGTTTTCTCGGGGCTCTCCCGTTTCATCTCACATTTTCAGCCATTTTTCATAATCATTCAGATGTGTGTTTTTTAGTCTAAAGGCCAAACCATGAGACATTAAATTGAAATTTCGTTTTATTTTCCTATCATTGAGTCAAAGTTGGTGCAAAATAATTTATTCATCTGGATGTGGAATTCTCACATCATTTCTTATCATTCCTTACAATTTACGTTCGTCCCAGAAACCACAAATCGAACGGGACGGTCCTGAATACTGTGTTCCCATTCCTTTATAAAATACATAGCAGTGAAGATTTCACATACTTTTTGTGCCTTCGATATTCTTTTGTGTGGTATCATTATCACATATTGTGTCGCAAAGTCTGGATCGCTGAAAAAATGTCGTATTTTTATTTACTAACTAGTTAATACTGAATAACATATCAAAATAATCTTTGAGGAGGCGCCCCGTCTGTCCCCCTCGTGCATCCGACACTGTATGAAAGTAAGTCTATTGTCATATGTTCTTATGAACTTTTTCTGTTTCTTTGATTATTTGTTTATAACAATGGTTCACTTCATAAGAATAGACAAGAAGCAAATAAAACTAGAGACCAGACTTTTTTTAAGATTTTTAATATGAGTATTTGTGTACTCTATATTGGAATAACTTCTGCTATGAAAAGTTGTCCGATTTTTTTTTATTTTTTTTTTTTTTACAACTTGGTTTGATTTGTATGAAAATTAACATGAATATTAAAAAAATAAAGTGCTTCACTTCTTGGTGATTTTTTTTTGTAATGGTTTATTTGGTGAAGTGTTCTACATAACTTAATGTTATTTGTGTTATCAAGTCATAACTAGATGAGGCCTGGGGTGGCCACGCCACACCCAGAACACTGTTGAACCCCTAGAGTACTGTTGGAATACCATGTAGTCGTTGAAAAATTCTTTAAATTCTTGTAATTAAAGGGTCATGCCTCCCTGCCCCGAGGAAGATATTCTACTTACGCTAATGTCAACAGTTTCAGGTGTGTCAACATTTAGTCATATCTAAAAATAAATCATATAAAACAAGTCAGAACAGAACAAAGACGCATTAATTTGCAGTGATTAAGCACAAATACTTTTGCTTCAGAGATAAGTACTTACAAAAATACTTCCTATAGACCTCCAACTATAAATATTAGCAAAAAAGTCCATACGACAATTTAGAGTTTTCTTTATGCGTTTATCTCGAAATGTTGATTTTGTCATATATACCCTTTTAACAATGACTGATTCAGTTGTTATATTTTTATTTTTCTGCTATAAAATTTCGAAAGATAAATCACGCTATTTGTTCAGTTAATGATTCCGAGTAATGTGCTGAGAAACTGAATCAAATTGATGCCATTTTCAGCGTTTTGATAAAAGGCCTTTTGGTGAAATGCTAGTGACATAACATACGAGTTCCTAGTATGGAGCTTACACAGTTCATGGTGCCCGTTTTTGGGTTTATGACGCCAAGCAATTTAAAGGTTATCAAAATACTATAATAAATATTGGTTTAAGGGGCCATGTTGACAATTACATAGGGGAGAGAGACAGAGAGAGAGAGAGAGAAACATGATCATTAGATATTTTATGGGGGAGACCGATTAATTTTTAGTTATGCCACTGTAAACGATATGTCACATCAACACCACTGATAAAGGTGTTTCTATAAAAGGTTGTTTCAAACAGTACTTACAACACTAAAAGTTTTTTTAAAAAATCTATTTAAGGACTATTTTAAAAAGAATGAAACACTCCATTCTCAAACTAATCTATCTAGGTATAACGAAAATAATTTCAACGTAGAGAAGGATAGTTTGAATAAAAAACTAAATTTATTCGTGGATAGAAATTTGCTTTGTTCTCTCTTTTACAATAGAATAAGGTGTACATATATATCTCATAGCTTCGCTGTTGAAAGGAACCTTAGCTCTAATACCACTCATCCAACTATATAGCACAGTTATCTTGAGATACGTAGCTTTACAGTCTTGTCTATAACCTAGATTACTATTGGTAAGGTCCCTGAATCGATACTAAAATTATTCAAATATTAAAAAGGAAAAAAAAACTCCTGTTTGCCTCAACTAAGCAAGACATTCTCAACTAGATGGTAAGTACACAATTTAAACTACTTAAAAATGGTCATTTCACCCCATTTTTGTCACTGAATGACCACTTTTTAATAGTCCATGTTAAACTACCAGTGGCTGACAAACAGTTTGTACTAATAGTTTATCTCTACAGTGAAGTTCTTTCATCCTTATTTATAAGATTTATTAGTGTGATGCTGTTGGGAGGATTCTGGGATAAGGGTTCGTTGGGGATTTTGTATGAAAAGTACGTCGTAGTTAATTTCATACATCACACTGTAGATCTTATCTGATAGATATTTAGTCTGAAAGTCAGTTTCTCAGCCTATAACAAAATATGAATAAGAAGTCAATATGCCATATTCCCAGAAAAATAATCATATAAGATGTTTTTCTCTTTGAGCAGGGCTTTGAGCAGAGCCAGCTGAGGGCTTCTTCCTCACACTAGTCCATGTAAAGGGTTTGAATAGTAGGTAATAATGCAAGTTCCATTTCCGTGAACGCTTAGGACATTTCAGGGAAACAACTATAATAAAAGTCCCTAAGGCAAAAATATAGTTCATTATTTTAAAATGTAACATAAAAAATAATCAATGTGTTGTTAACAGAAAATCTTAAACCCCTACCAGTTGAAAGTAAGTTATCTCCGAGGAATAAAACATCAATTTTTTAGATAACAGGGAGTGTGTGAATGTGGAATAATTAACTCAATATTGAATGTAAAAGCCTTTGAGTATTACTCAATTACAAATACTGAAAAAAGTCCTAATGTTGGTTCTAGAAAACAAATCTTCACAGACACTAATTGTAATAGTTGTTTTTTTCTACTACAATTCAAGATAAAACGCTGATAAGCAACTGCTCATATGCGGGTGGACCAGTTCGTTTGTCTTTTTTAAATGTATTATTATTTTTTATATGCATCGCATTACTTTTAAAGTTGTCTCAGGCTCAATATGTACTTTCTATCCCTGGCGAAATGAAACTTTTCAAGATTCTTTTTTACATTACTCTCATTTACATGAAATGATAATTTTGCATTCTTTTTCGTTTAGTGAATGATTTCGTATTATTTGTTGGTTTGGTAGATCTTATTGCAGGTAGGTTTGGTAAGTTTTTGTCTGACACTTCGAGTTTCATACCTGCCATACGTGCCGTTTTATCTTTTATTATTTTCAATGAAAGAAATCATGTATTATTTTAAATATATAAAATTAAAAGTAATTAATTAACTGGCTGCTCGTGTAATTATCTGGCTGCTTTCAGTGAAATAACCGTGTAAGTCTACTTAATTTTCTTTTGATATTGCTAATTAATATTTTACAGGTAAAGCTAAGCTTCTCCTAGTGAGTTTTACATTAAGCAGAAGCAGCAAAATTGAATTCCTAAAATTAAGAAAGTTATAAGCATTTGTATGACAAGTTATGTCCATTATATTACACATACCATCAGAACTTCAACCTATCATCCTGTAAAACATACTTTCCCGCTTTACCGGTTATTCACTGAAACCAGCCATATTGGTTAGAGCAAATTTTTGAAAGGGTACACATCCGTGAATGACGCTCCTAAATCTTCGCGCTCGGGCTAATTCACTTTTCTAAGTTGGGCTTCCACTTACTCGGGCTTTGGCTTACTTTCTTCAATTGGGCTAAGGGTCATTGATTTCAATGGGGCTCGTGCTCACTCGGATTTGAGCTCACTGATCTTGGTGAAGCACGCGCTCTCTCGGTATCGGCACCTTCGGGTTCAAAAGCACTAATATTGCTGGGGCTCATGTTCACTCGGGCTTGGGTGCACTAATCTTGATAGGGCCCGTGCTCAATCGGGCTAGGGCTCACTTGGGCTTGAACTCACTAATATTGGTGAGCTCGCACTCACTAAAATTCGGACTCACTGACTTTAGACCTCATCCGTAGTAACACTATCCATAAAGTTTAGGAGGGACGAATAACATTTAGGAAGACACTCAACTAATAACCATACCAGGGGTACAGGCTTCTCACGTTTTAGGACGCTGAACAAAAAGTAAGTCTTAGACTGAATCTCTCCATTTTTAAAAAATGCTCTTAACTCGAATTTTCTAGCGTTTCGCGTCTTTTAACATTTTGTTACAATGTATGTAGTTGGATGTTTGATTTAGAGTTCAGCGTTTCGGCAGCAAGACTATATGAGATGTGGACCGAAAGATTAACGTGTGATCAGAACCACATGAGCTCCCACGAAAACCGAACTCGGGTTATTTATTTATTGATACATTTTGTGGGTACTACCGGCAGCTACGGCTTTATGCCCGTTACATCTTGAGGATGACGTCCCTCAGCGAGCACATAATCCAGAAAAAGGGATGGAATAAATGGAATGGGAAGGGAAAGAAGCGGCCTGGGAACTGTATGTTATGTACTATCCCGGCATTTGCCTGGTGGGAGTGAGGGAAAACCAGGAAAAAACTCACTCAGGAAGGCCGGCTTCGGGATTTGAACCCAGGACCACTAGAATACTAAGCGCCCACACTAACCACTTACGGAAACCGAACTTGGGTATTCCACGCCAAAATCCTGTACTCTAACACTCGCATACCAATGCGACTGACCCCAACGCGGTTTTTTGCCTATGGTTCCCATGTTATTTCAAATTACGAGATCAGCTCCTAAGACATTTCTTGGGGTGGTTGGTGTCTAAAAGTGTAATTTACTTTTTCTTCTGGAAGCAAATTTCCCCCATAAAATTATCGCTGCTGCTGTTTTCTTGCGTTGTGATTTGAGATAGCTCTTGTGCTACACAACTGAATTCCAATTGCATGAAAAAATAGGTTCTTGTTATTCCTTACCATTATTACGATGTAGGAACTAATATTGAAACCAAAAGAAGTGGTAGTCTAGTTTCAGTACATGAAAAAGATAACTGAGATGGAACTTATTCTTGAGAGGTTATTGACCCTTAAGAATTAGTCCCATCTCATTGTCTCTCTCGGCGGAACAATTTCTTAGCGTTTATGTTCTTGATATTTATACACTGAAACCAGAAGTAAGTAAATTTCTACCCTTCCAGTCTTAGTAGCGAGATGGGATGAAAATTATGCCTTGCTTTGGAATTTGAATCGATCCTCAAAAATAGCTATTGCCATTGCAATATATGTTGCATGTCCATAAATACTGAAACCGCATACAGTTAATTTCTAGCACTTCCAGTTTGAAAGAGGATTAACGGACTAAAACAGATCTACCATTAGGACGGTGATATGAATCCAACAGAAAGAAAAACATTTCTGAATATTTCTTGCCGTTATTGCAATATGGATTTCAATATTGAAACCGGACTTAGTATTTGTTTACAACTTTTAGAAGAGAGAGATATTAGTGGAGCTTATATTTTTTTGAAAATTAAATCCATTCATCAAAACAATATGTCGCTATCTATTACCGTTTTTACTCCAATCAATGTTCAAAATCAAAATGGTTTTCTTCCTCTTCTGGTATGAATAGAAGTTTAACTGACTAAAAGAAATCGTTTGTTTAGATGCTGAGCCGAGTACAAAAATCCGCTCCTCGATATCTCTTACCGATTTTGATCTATAGACATTAATGTTGGAACCGGAAGTAGTGGTGAATTTATGCCACTTCCAGTTTGTAAAGATATAAGGGTAAAGATTTTATATTTACTTGAGACCGTAAATCGATGCCTGAAACCTTTTGTCGCAAGTTTTTACTATATTTGATTTACGACAGTTCTTGTTGAAACCGGAATTGGTCGATATTTACCATTTCTGGCTTAGATAAAAGGATGTCCAGTGAGACCAAAATACTTTTAGGACCGTGAGTCGAATCCCGAAAACAGCTTCTTGATATATTTTACCGTTTTGGCTCTGTGGACATCAATATTGGAACCGGAAGTAATGGTGAAGTCGACAACTCCGGTTTGTGAAAGTATAGGGGTAACGATAATATGTTGATTTGAGACCCAAAATCGATTTCCGAAAACTGTTTGTCACTATCTATTACCGTTTTTGATTTATGACCATTATCATTGGAACCGGAAGTGGTCTATGTCTTTCACTTTCGGTTTAAGTAGGAGGTTGTTGAAAGAGGCTGAAGCTATTCTTGGGACGCTCAATCGAATTCAAAAACCACTAATCGATAGTTCTTACCATTTTGCTGTGATACATCTTTACATATGGACGGACAGACAGACTAACGGACGGACGTAGTCGTCCGACAACACTTCCAGTACTTAAGAATTGCATAGTTCGGAGGTCTAGGAAACATATTGTTAACTAAAATTAACCACAGAGAAGCACTAATTTCTGTATACATTTAACATATAGTTAGAGGTCAGTCACTGACCTCCCCCCCCCATTGGTGTGTGTAGGTACAAAAAGGCAATGGTATGCGAGTGCTAACCATATGGCAACGTTGGACTTCTATGAAAGATCTGAGTTTGCAAAGGATATTTCAGTATTGTGGAAAGTATATTTCAAAGGCTACATTTTTTCATTCGCATCTAACTCTTAAAGAAGACACTAACTTTACAAAAGTAGCTAGCCAACCAACATTAAAAAAAAGTGAAATAAGTGCCGACTATTTCAATAAGTATCGATTTTGATATCCTAACGCGTATAGCAAGAAGCACTCTAAATGCAAGTGTATTTTTTTAATAATTGGCACAACAACTGATGAATGGTTGCATATGAAATGATACAACAGTAACTTGTCAAAAATAGGTTGGTACGACTGAATGGTACAACATGACCATTATTGTTATAAAATGACCATTAACAATATTTCTTGTACTGAATGACCACTTTTAACTATATATATATATATATATATATATATATATATATATATATATATATATATATATATATATATATATATATATGCATTCTATACGTTAACGCACTTGAATTTTATTTGAGTTTTGTTCTGAGTTTAATTTTATTTATTTATTTTGGGTGTTATATGTGTGTTCGTCTGTATTTTTTACAGATGATCCTGGTTTTATCCATTGCCTTTGGTACTTCTGCCAATTTTGATGTGTCGATTTCAAGTGGATTTTTTTTAATGAGTTACATGGCCACATATTATACCAATATGCTATTCCCATCATGTTTAACGTAAGTTTCACTTTTCCGAAATCCCTGCCTGCGTCTTCTTTATTTAAATCATTACACTGTGCCGATAATTCTTCGTATCCTATTCAGACATGCTCTTTAGCTCATAGTCTTGACGCATTACATTCACATATAGCGAGTGATTTTTTGAAAATTAATGAACCTTATAGATACCGAGAACATTCGCGTTCTAAGAGAGGTATTGCTAATTTAGGGAATCTTTTTTCATTTTGCTGTAACGTGGCTACCCAAGGACAGTTATCGTCTTTTCAGAAGAAACAAGATAAATTAGAATCTACAGTTATTGAACCAAGACAGCAGTTACTGAGGAATTCTGTGTATATTCAGAATGCGTCTGTTGAATTAACAAATTTTCCAGGCGAAATTGGGTAAAAATTTTCAAAAGATGGAAGTTTTTTCTAAGACTTTGTTGGATCAATCTAAATTTTTGGCCAGGACCTTAGAAAATTTATAAAAAAAGGACCAATTGGAAGTTTTTGCGATTTTGGGTGAATTATATCAGTTATCGATGCACATTTTGAAAGTATTAGAATTTCAGCGTTATCAAACGTCCATTCAAAGCTGCCGAGCAGGGAAGTTAGATCCCGTATTGGTGCCTTATGAAGTATTGCAAGCTCAGCTTCACATTTTACAGGAATTATAACTAAACAACGTATGATTTTGGCTATTCCTGCTGAAGATATTGATATATATTATACTTTGAAATTACTTTCGTGCACTATTACTGATAATTACATTTTTGTGCATTTTAAAGTGCCACTTAGAGAACAAGATGTGCAATTTAAATTATTTTCAGTTAAGGCCATTCCATTTGGTTATCATAACCAAACATGTTCAATTAGTATTTCACCCAGTTATGTTATCTTTCAGGGTCATATTTTAGCCCTACCAATTACTGGATCAGACCTTTTGTCATGTAATTTGCAAGTTTCACCCTTATGTAAAATCCCATCACATGTTTCTGTGTCTTCTCATTTAGCGCAATGTTTATATAAAGGATATTTTGGTATAACTGTCCATGATATAATTTCATCTTGCTCTTATATTTGTCATGAAAATTCTCAAAGCCAATTGCTGGAATTACTACCACATACTTATGTGTTGACTCATCCGCCTGCTACGGTTCAATTAGTGACTGGTACTAACACTAAACTCATAGACATTACAGATAAAGCTAAGTATGGTTCGATTATGATTAAACTGCCTTGTGGTACGACATTAAGAGTTAATAGCCATTTATTTGCGAAAGCCGTCTTTCCTTGTTTTCAAACGGAATTAGTTACGCCTACTGTAGTGCATTTATTTCCGGCTTTCTTGTCTGCCAATAGTTTTGTTCACCTTAATCAGAAATTTAAAACTCATGAAGTTTTCAATTCCTCAAATTTATTAAATCTCAATTGGCACTATTCTGTACCTCATCTAAATCTTTCTAGCTATTCTGTTGCTACTGTGGTTCCCTATACTCCAATTTATTATAGAGACAATTTTATTCCTATTTTTCTCGTGGTTTGGAATATTATTTTGACATTAGCCATAGGTTACTTATTATATAAACAAGGTTTTTTCTTGTGTACTCTTTGTATGAAAGGCGCTAGAGCAGAACATGTCTTTGGATCAAGATGTGTTGTGGATCATTGTTCATATTGTGGAAATTTTATTACTGTTGTTAGCAGTTTTTCTGTTATTTAAAATTTATAAGCGACGCCCATGTTACGTCGAAATCCTAAAGTTTTTAGAAGTGCTAGCCTGCCTCCACCCCTTCCACCAACTACTAGTGAAAGCAATAGAACTAATGTTCATCCTTCGCCTTCAGTTTCTTATTTACATGACTATATAACATATTATTGATATTTATTGGAACTTACTGCAACTTGGGATTAGGTAGTATTATTAGAGAGATATTTATAGACGTTGATATAATAACTTTGTATTAACATTGTACAGTTGTATTGCGACATATATATTTTAAGAATTCGTAGTGGCATATGATGCATCAGTATTTTGATTATATTATTTGAAGGATATTGAGATTATAGTTACCTTTTGGAAATCCTTGGATGCATTGAAGCCTACGTCCCATTGCTGGATTCAAGCAGTATTTCTGGAAAGATAAGAAAAATGTAGACGTGGAGTAGTATCACCTTTATTGTATATGCATATTTTGTATAGACTTTGAATTTAATGTGATTAGAAGAAACAAAGATATTTATTAATAATAATACTACATAATTTGTATGCTACGACAGATCGTATTTTATTTACATTATAGACTGATTTTATTAGTGTTTAAACTTCTACCTCTGACTACGAACATACTTTTCACTTTCAATGCTTCGTCTGGACTTATTTTGCCTTTCTGATATGGATTACAATTGAGAAATCTACGCCTCAGCTTTGCTATTGGACATGGAAGTTTCTCGCCAAGTGGATTTGACTTATTGTGATCTTCGATCCTGCCGACTGGTTGTCGTTACGTCGCCCCGAGCAGTGGTTTCACCTTGGATATTTCACCTGGACATCTTCACTTATAGGCCGCGTTAGGTTAGGAGTAGTTTGGTGGTGGTCTGTCGTGTCCTATTTTTCTTGTCGGCAAGTGCGAATATGGACCGCGATAAGTCCATTTCTATGGACACCGTGAAGATTAAATCCTTCATGGTTCAGTTTTCTAAAGATTAATAGGACCACTCTTTGCCCCCCGGTTTTGTTCCGCCAACATTCTGTGCTATTCTATGGGTAGTTACCTAGTAATGCGTAAATTATTAAGCTTTATCTTCAATTAGAGTGAGATCTACATTAGAGACTTTACATTGTGGATTATTTATTTCATTCTATATTAAAAAAAAAACTTTAGTGCAAGGTTGATTGGATTTCAATTAATTATTTTTTTTATTATTACTGCCCTTCGTTTGCTGTATACTATTATTAACTTTCGTTTAAGTAAGGAAAGTCAAACATAATAGAAATATTATCATCATTTTTCTTTTGAAGCTTGCTTGTGCTTTACCCATTTTTATACCCGGTTTGTTTCCGTTTACTTTTGGCTTATTTATTATTCCATCCATATCAATTTCTTTTTTTTCCTACTTCGAGACTATACATATATTTATAGTGTAATATTGTTTTTTTTGTTGTTGTTGTATATTTGTAGGACTTACCTTAAATTATTTTTATTTTTTCTCTCCCAATTTTTTTAAACTTTCCTTTGTTTTTTTGTTTTCGCTGCTGTATGAGAGATGTTTCTACTTTCGATAATTTGAGAACTTGTCGCCTGCCTGGATGCATGGATTCGTCGTCCGTTAACGCCTATGCCATCTAGTGTTTTTATCTTAACTTCGAAGTCCTGACTAAGTATGCCTTTAGGTTTGTTTTCTTTTCTATTTTTTGAATATTGAGAAAAATATGAATGTATACTTACATGTGTTTTTTAAGTTTCTTTTAGATGCCGATGATTGTTCTAGATCTTCCATCTATTCAGCTCTTAGACTCAATCATCTTGTTTGCGGGGAGGGCATGTTACGATACTATACGTCGGAGGTCCCTGGTTCGATTCCAACGACAGACTTTTGGATTTACGTCATCTACTTCGCTGGATTATTTTTATTTTTTTTCTTTCCTCGGAAAGTTCAATTATGTAGTCTCAAGCTTCCTAGAAGCATATTTGTATACCTTTGTGTTTTATTAAAAGATAAGTGCAATAGCAGATTCCTTTAACCTCATATAAAGTGACTACCCTTGTTTGTTTTCCTACCTTTGTGCAACTTATCAACTTTCTACTTGTGTCTGGCTACGTTTCCATTTCTTGGCAGTGTCACTAGTCTGCGTTTGAGGACATTGCTCACATTCAACTTATTTGTAAATATTTCGAGCGCCCAGTTAGCTTTTCTCTAGCTGACTCATTCGATTGCCTCAACTAAAAGTTATTGTCTGGTAACTACGTCAACGATTATTAAGTGTGTATTTTGTATTTTCTACTTTTCGCTGAGGTTTAGCTTTGCACTTGAAATTCCTCAGAAAGTACAATTCAGGATTTGGAGGTGAAGTCCCCAGCGTGTGAGGTCTTCGACTCTCAAACGTTTTGACTCACGTGACGTCACGAACACGGTGTTAGGAGGAGGTTAGTTATGGAGTGGCCATATTTGGTATTGAGGAAATCAGGAGGTGTGGTTTGAGGCCTCAGTCCGGGAAACAAAACTGGATGGTGAGTGTTTCTCGGGGCACTTCGTTTGGAGTTGGAAGAACAGCAACGAGCCAGCGAAAGAGAGGGAGGAGAAGAATGGAGTTACTAACTTTGAAGAAGGTACTGTTTATTTCGTCGAAACAATAAGTGACTACGCCAGACTAATTACTCTTATACTTTATTGTCCTTACCCTATCTGCTGCACTTTTAAAAGCAAATTTGAGTATGAGTTATGATTTCTAAATACCATGAGCTACATTTCCCACATGCTTTAGTTGTAGAATTATCTTTCAGATGAGATTTATTTTTATATTCCAGCGCTAGTTGCTGGTGGTAGAGAAGATACCCCAAAATCTAGTCATCTATCGGTCTCATAATGACCAAAGCGATAGATGATATCAAGCTAAACATAACTACTATTTAGCCATGTTTCATGAACTTGTGTAAAAATACTATGCTAATACTGCAGCCATTTCTTAAATATGGCATACATTTTATATAGGCAAAAGGATTTTTTCTTTACTGCAGAAACCCTGATATTAGAACTTTAGTGGAAAAGAAACTATGTAATTTTTCTGTTCGGCATCCTCTAGAAAATATGTTTGTTAGCCAGCAAGATCGTATCATAAATTTTATATATCGGAATTTGGAACTTTTCAAAAATTTGTAATTTTTTGGAATTCTTTTAAACCTATTTTGCCATCTATATATATAAAAATGAATATGACAAGGTTTGTAAATTAACGACCTGAACCACCCCACTGATCTCGATCAAATTTTCAACATAAATGAGTTTCAGGCCTGGGATGGATTTATCATTTCACCTCGAAGAGGATGGTGATAGGTAGAAATCATAAAAAATTACCGATTTTAGTTTCAAATTATTCGTTTTGAGGTCCCTAAGTTGATTGGTGATAGTTTTGGTGCCCTTCTTGTCCAAAATAGAACCCTATGCAAAAAACGGGTCACACTTAGCATGCGTTAATATCATGTTTCTGCAAAATCTTTTAATATGGCAGGTGTTTTAAGGAAATATTTTTTCTCGCGGCTTTGTGTCAAAAGATTTAATGGAAATTAAATAAAATATCAAAAGTCAGGGGTGTCAGCAAGGGGGGAATATACAATAGTATCATTAAATTTTTAGGGGGCAAGGTTTTAACTTAAAATAATTATTTTAAATTGCCACATTTCACGCTAAGAAAAAAAAAACTAGTAGTTAGCAAGTCAATTACTACATTATTATACCAGAAGGCGAAAATGGTTAGCCTACAGCAAATCTAAAGACACGGCTTTCTGCGTACATTGCATGCTATTTGCATCACGAAGAAATCAGACCGTATGATTTACAATGAGATACAAAGAATGGATAGGAAAGAATGCTTGTAGAGATATAGAGGTGCACGAAGTATCAAAACGGCATTTGGAATGTCAAATTGCCAGAATACAATAGTTAGCAGGAAATCAAATTGATTCAAGTCTTGTGGTGCAAAATAATGAACTTGTAAAACATTATCGACAAATAATGAAGGTTATTACTGACTGCTGAAAACTCTTAAACAAGAAAATGCTGCTGGCTTTTCGTAAGATAAACTGTATGACGGGAAAATTAATGAAACTATTTCGACTCTTTGAAAAACATGATGCAGACGCTCGAGTTTATTGTGAAAGAAAATCATGAGTGTGGACGAAAAGATAGGAAGATGGGGTCCAACCTTTTAAGCTACCGATACATTTTTGATCTCATAGATGTTATGAGCAAGTTTGTTGTCTCTACTATTGCAAATGTATTTTTAAATACTACTCTATCATGTGGAATTTACATATGATGCGACTAAAAACGAAGCAACGGACGTTTCGCTACATTTGACACTCATGCGATGCAAATTTAGAAGCAAATTCGTTGGATCATTTGTTATCATTTTTCAAAAGGAGACAACTGGTATAAATATAACTAGTCGTGTAATTAACTCTTCAAGAAAACATCTTAACATCAATCTGCAAAACATGATTGGACAAAGCACGGACCTAGGTGGTGCATGAGATGCATGTGTGGTGTCACGCGCACAGGTTTGCATTAGTTCTTTAAAAATCCGTTGATATTTATGCAGAAATGAAGAATATGTTTTCCTTAATAGAGGATCTGTACGTTTCCTTTTCTGGTCATCTCCGACAATCCAAACTTGCAGACAAGTTATCGAAGTCTGAAGAAAAGGTGAACAGAAGAAAAAGATTATAAAGACTGGAATACTATTAGATGGACAAATAAAAATGTTGCACTAAAAATTGTGTTGTCTTATTTTGATGTGATCTAACAAATTCTTTATGGACTGAGTACAGACAATGATTCATATGGCGATAGAATAGCTACATGTAAATGTTTGTTCGAACAACTTATGAAGTTGTTGCCGCAATATATATCTCTAATAAGATATTTCAAGTTCTTAACTCTTTGACGATTTGTCTTCAAGACACAATAGTTGATTAGAATAGTTTATTCAGTGATTGATGGAATAAAACAGAAGCTTGGTTCACTAAGGAATAATGAAACGTAGAATAATATATGTTCAGAGATAGATATATTTGGTGAAAAATATTAAGCTGTAAAATAAAAACTGCAGCCTACAAAAGTGAACCTTGTCCTTTACAATCTTCAAAAAATCGTATCATATAAGCCAAAAGTTAAAAAGTTCTACAACTATGAACACATTGTATGTAAATAAAAGTGATCTTTAAATTAACGAAATCAAGACATTAAAATAAATGTGCACATACCCACCGAAAATTGGGAAAAGTAAATTTATTTGTGATCACAGTTACTAATCATCTAATCCTCTAAATGTATGCAGTGCCCTAAAACAATGTTCCAACAAACATGGGCCAAAAACGCCTATTTTTAGGGCTTTATAGTTATGCTGAAAATGGGAAAAATCACATGTTAAAACCTCTTAGATTGAAAACTATAGGACCTACAAATGGTCAAATGGTCGGATGAATTACACACAAAGAACTATGCATTTTATTTGAACACCCATTGTTACAATCTTCCAATACGGGCTGAATGAATTACAAAAGTGGTTGTTATTGAGGAATCTTCTTCGAATTTAGAAAATGTTGTTGGGAATTTTATAACTTCTAAACATTATATTGACACTTTCATGATAGAGCATTGAGAAAAGTAATTTTCGATTACTAACAGGGACATAAAGTGATTTTTAAATAGCATGTACTTGAATAATGCCAAAAATGATGCTTTAGTAGTTAAAAGTGTATCTCCTTAAGGGTTCGATTTTCGGAGGTTTCTCTCGGTCGGAAAGAAATAATAGCTTTTTCAGGCCAGCTGTCGTGAGTAAAGTTTTTTCCTGGGTTTTCCTCACTTAAACCAGGTAAATGCCGGGATAATACATAACATACAGGTCGCAGGCTGCTTCCTTCTCTTTCTATTCCTTTCTTACTTTCCAGGATAGTGTGCTCACCGGGACCACCATACCTTATACGTGACGGGCTTAAGATTGTAGATGACGATAATGTCCACACATTGGTATAAATGAATTAATAATGTAAAATCACAGAAATTCCTTGAGAATGGGGAAGTCAGAAAAATGATGATAACCAAAATTAAAACTTTAATTATATGTTTGTTTGAAAGTTAATAAAGGACGAGAATCACGAAGTAACACACTTGATTTGGAAGTTTCCTGCAAAGGAAAAAATATTCTGTACTTAACAACGGCTAAGTGGAGTATAACGCTCGACGACGGTGCACATGAAAATTGGCAACAATGCACGAATTAACCGTAACAGAATGAAGACTTAAATGGGAAAATCACTCTCTGTACGTAAATTCCCTTTAACTAGTTTTCGGCCAAACAAAATTCAGCGAAACAGGGAACATGGACGACTACCCACGCGTGTGATAATTTCATAGCTTAAGGCTATCGGCGGAACATAAATCGGTGAAGCAGGCAGGAACCCTCCTATTCCTCTCTGGTGTTGTGCTTGGTTCTTAACTTTTACATAATTTGCGGTATTGCAAACGTATTAGGGCATGAAAAGCGGAAGGGCACTGCGAAGAAAACGTGTGTATGAAACTTCTACTAGGAGAACTTATAAAGAGTAAGACAGAAAAGACTGTCAGCTAACATATACAATAAAGTTAGAAGGTCGTGTGATATTAAGATCAATAACGAATTAGGTCAGGAATGTAAAAACACTACAGATATAATCTAAATAAAAAACGAAAGAAAAAGAAAAACAAAGAGAGAGAGAGAGATTATGGTATTTGATTGGTTATAAATTAGAACACATTCTTAATAATTATATTTACAACAGATGTGGTCTCCCATGCAACATACATATTTCGCATGGAAAGAATAGACTTTTATGCCAACAGAATTTTAATGTAACAGGACTTCACGCATGCGCATTATTCGTGGCCAAAATTGCGTCCATTTGCGTTTGTCAGAAAGTAGAGTGCTACTTTGAGCTCGCAGAATTCAAGTCCGCTGTAACCATACAGAGAAGATTTAGACAACAATATAAATAGGGACCACCACACCGTCATTGTATTGTTATATGTTAATAATAATTGCTGGAAACTGGCTCTGAGTTGAGGAAGAAAAATAGTAGGAAGAACCCTTGAACGAAGACGTGGAGAGGGTTCAAGAAACCTTTCAGCGAAGTTCACGCAAATCGATAACGCGGGTAAGTACCCAATTGTGAATCATGCGTTCAACTGTGCATGATATCATGCACAAAAGATTACGTCTTAGAGCACACAAGCTACACCTTGCTAAAAAAAATTAGATTATTGACAAATCTTGCAGATATGTATTCGTCATTATCAATGTTCAATATCTATTCAACAGCAATGATTTCCTGAAAAGGGTAGCTTTTCTGACGAAGATATCTTCCATACTCCAGATAAGTTGCATAGGTATAACTGCATAGGTATGGGGGTAAAGAAAATCCACAGTTTGTAGAACATGAATGCAACAGCCCCAAATTAAACGTGAGTTGTGCATTGACTAAAAATCCTGTAACAGGCCCATTTTCCTTTGAAGATGTTACAATTATAGGAACCACGTATCTGGCAATGTTGGAAAGTTATGCTGTATCTCGTATACCACAAAGATGTATTTTCCATCAAGACGGGGCTCCTTTCCACTATACCCGGTGCCTGAGATACTTTCTCGATAGCCACTCAGAGAACAACTATTGAAAGGGAATGTCCCGTTTAATGGACCCCGAGATCGTGTGACTTGACCCTGGACTTTTTTCTTTGGGGACACGTGAAGACTGACGTACGAGACCCAAGTTTAGGATATAATGATGTAAGACAAAGAATTATCAATAGTTGTGGATTCATACCTTCTGAAATGTTACACAACACTTGGAGGAAGGTATAGTACTGCCTTGACATTTGCGTAGCAACAAAAGCACCACATGTAAAGGTGTACTGAGGTGAATACATTGACTTTTTTTACAGGGGAAAATATTATCAACTTTCTCCGAAATGCAAAATCTAGAGAAAATATCACTATTCGTTCTCGATTAATTCAAATTTCATATTTATGTATTTTCATCCGGACACAGTGTACAAAATACATATATTATGGTTTCGACTTCCGATGGTTTTGAGTCACCTTTAAAATGTCTCCTTAACAGGCCAAAGTTAGCAATTTCAGACGCAGACGCTTAAATAATTTCAGATTTTAGAACCTAACCACAAATCACACCAAAAAACACCTTGATGTAACTTAATGGATCTGTAATCTACTACTCAATATTGTTATGTTGCATGATCTCTAAAAGTCGTATAACTTTTTTCCAGAACGAATATTTTGTTTCCTAACATTAAATACCTTCCTAACATCAACTATTTTCTTGACATACCGTACTTTCAATAATTTGTGGGAATGCCTTACAAAAATCAAATTCTACCAATTTCTACCACATTTTCAGGGTATGTGGGAACTCTGTAATAGTACAAAATTCTGAGCAGCTCAAAACTCGTATTTGAGGATGTAGCGCTACATCCAAATTAACTCCTAAATACGAAAATTGTCCACGTTCGTAAATTTGAATGATACAAACACTTTAAAGGTTGTACAATAAGGTAAAAGAACAGTACACAATTCTAAGCTAGTTAAAATTCTAATATACAGATATCGCATTACAGATGAATGAAGTGGCGCAAATTTAGTTTTCGTCGTCATTTGTTAATTTAAAAGGTACAAGCTGTTCTTGGTGCCACAGAAAAATATAAAAACAGAGAAACACTTTTGATTTTATTAAAATTCGAATTTGAAAATGCCGCACTACAAGCAAATTGACACCCCATTTTTGAAATTGTCTTGCTTCGTTTATATGAATGGTACAAATTTTAATTCTGAACTAGTTAAATTAAAATTTGAAAATGAAGCAGGACAATTAAATGGACACTAAAGTGCACACTAAATATTGGTATAGGTTTCAATAAAATCAACTTTGGTGTTGAATGATTTACACAACCCTCAATTAGCCGTAAAATTTTCCCCTTTCTGGTAAAGCAAAAATTCTAAAACTTGTGGCACAAGTTCAGCACTAAATATTGGCATTGGCTTGTATCGAATCCGACCTGGTGCGGGCGCTCACTTCACATTTTTTCCCCAAAATATCGTTACTCAATTGGCCCATTCTGTGTAAAGCAAAAATTATAAAACTAGCGGCAAAATTAGCACAAATTGAGCACTAAATATTAAAAAAAAATTGAATCGAATACCACTTGCTTGAGGGCTAACTTCACACTTCGCCCGAATCATCGTTACTCCTTTTCCAAGTTTTGGGTGAAGAACATTCTGAAACGTGCCGCAGAAATCAGAAAAAAATGAGCACTAAATATCGGCAAAGGTTTGAATCGAATCCTACTTAATTGGGGGCAAACTTAACACCTCATCCAAATAATCATTGCTTATTCGCCACGTTCTGGGTAAAGCATAAATGGTAAAACTTGCAGGATAAATCAGCAGAATTTGAGTACTAAATACTGCTATATGCTTAAATCGAATCCAAGTTGGTTGGCGTGGGGGCCAACATAACACTAATCCCAAATCATCGTTACTCGTTTCCCAGGTTCTGGATGAAGCAAAAAGTCTAAATCTTGCACAAATCAGCACAAATGGAGAACTAAATATGGGAATGCGTTTGAATGCAATTCACTAGGTAGGGAATCAAACTTTACACTTCGCCCAAATCATCGTCATACATTCCCCACCTTGTGGGTAAAGCACAAATTCCGAAACTTGTCTCACAAATAACCACAAATTGATGTCTAAGTATTGGCATAGATTTGAATCGAATCCGAGTTCCTGGGGAGCTAACTTCCTACTTTCTCGGAATCATCGTTACGCATTTTTCCCACTCTACATAAGGAAAAAATTCTGAAGTTGCTCTAAAAATCGGCACAATTTGAGCACTAAATATTGGCGAAGCACTGAATCGAATCCTTCTTAGTAGAAGGGCTAACTTCCCCCAACTCATTATTACTTAATTCCCTTGTTCTCAGTACAACCGAAGTTCTAAACCTTCAAGCACATATCAGCATAATTTGAGCACTTAATATTATCATTGGTTTGAATCGAATTTAACTTGGTGCAGGGGCTAACCTCACACTTCCCCAAATCAGCGTTACTGATTTCCCACGTTTACGATAAAGCACAAATTCTAAAAAATTGCGGCACAAATCATCAAAAGTTGATCACTAATATTGGCATAGCTTTAAATCGAATCCGTCGTGGTTGTGGGGCTAACTTCACATTTCCATCAAATTATCGTTACTGATTTCCCACGTTCGGGGTAAAGCACACATCCTAAACGTTGTGGCCCAAAGCGCCCCAAATTGAGCACTAATTATTGGTATGTGTTTGAATCGAATACGACTTGGTTGGGAGCTAACTTCATACCTCCTCGAAATCATTGTTACTCACTTCTCACGTTCTGGATGGGGCACACGCTGCACAAATCAGCAGAAATTGACCACTAAATATTGGCATAGGTTTGCATCGAATCCGACTTGATGGGGGAGCTAACTTCTCACTTTCCCCAAGTGAAGCACAAATTCTAAAACTTGGGGCACAAATCTGCACCAATTCAGCACTAAATATTGCGATAGATTGGCATCGATTTCGGCTGTAAGGGGGGATCATTTCACGCTTACCTCAAATAATCATTTCTCAAGTTCTTGGTAAAACATACATTTTTAAACTTGCTTCACATACCAGCACAAATTGAGCACCTAATATGGCTATAGCTTGGAATCGAATCCGACTTTTTATGGGGGGATCAAACTTAATACTTTACCCAAATCATCGTTATTCATTAGCCACGTTTTGTGTATAGCACAAATTCTAAAAATACATATAAAATCAGCACAAAAAGTTCACCAAATATTGTCATAGGTTTGAATAGGTTGGCATAGGTCCCTGTTCATGTGAGGTAACTTCAAATCATCGTTACTCATTTCTCGCTTTCTGGATAAGGCACGATGTCTAAAACTTGTGGTACAAATCAGAACAAATTGAGCAATAAATTTTAGCATATGTTGGAATTGAATTCTGAGTTAGTGGGGGTTTAACTTCACACTTCCACAAAAAAAAAAAAAAAAAAAAAACTATATATACAAAACAACATTGGTGCATGTTTCAATTCAATACGACTTGGTTGGGAGCTAACTTTATACTTCACCGAAATCATTGTTACTCATTTCTCACGTTCTTGATGGGACACATGCGGTACAAATCAGCATCGATTCAGCGCTAAAAATGTTCATATGTTGAAATCGAATCCGAGTGAAATGAGGGGTCACTTCGTACTTCCCACAAAACATAATGTCAAATTTCTCACGTTCTGTGTAAACCAGAAATTCTAAAATGGTGCGACACAAATCACCAACCATTGAGCACTAAATATTGTCATAGGTTTGAATCGGACACTTCTTCGTTGGGGGCTAAGTTTACACTTCGTCCAATTCATCATTTCTCACGTGTTGGGTAAACCAAAAATTCTAAAAATTGCAGCACAAATCAGCACAAATGAAGCACTCAATATTGGTAAAGATCTGAATCAAATCCGTTTGGGAGGGGGGACTTCACACTTCGTCCGAATCATCGTTATAAATCCCCAAGTTCTAGGTAAAGCATAAATTCTAAACAATGCGTCACAAAACAGCACAAATTGAGTACTAAATATTGGAATAAGTTTAAATCGAATCCGATTTAATCGGAGTGGCTAACTTCACACTTCCTCCAAATCATCGTTACTAATTTCCCTCCTTGTGGATAAGGCACAAATTTTAAAACTTGCAGTACAAGTAAGCACAAATTGAGCACAAAATTGTTGAATAGGTTTGAATAAGTCCCATTTGGTGTGTGTGTGGGGGGGGGGGGGTAAACTCGCACTTCCTCAGAGTTATTGTTACTCGTTTCACACGTTCAAGGTAAAGCACAATTTCTGAAACTTGCGGCAGAAATCCGCGCAAAGTGTGCAATAATATTGGCATATATTTAAATCGAATCCGGCTTGGAGTGGGGGATAAATGCACACTTCCCTAAAATCATGGTTTCTCCCTAAACTTGTTCTTTCGGAAAAGGACAAACGTTAAAACTTCCGGCTCAAATCAGTCCAAATTGAGCAATAATATTGTCGTAGGTTTGAATCAAATCCGAATTGGTGGCGAGGCTATTTACATGTTTCGCCAAAATCATCGTTACTTATTTCCCACGTTCTAGGTAAAGCACAATTTCTAAAACTTGTGGCACATTTCAGCACAAGTTGACGACTAAATATTGGCATATGATTGAATCGAATCGGAGTTGGCGGGGCGCAAACTTCACACTTTACCCAAATCACCGTCACTCATTACCCTCGTTGTGGGTAAATTACAAATCCTAAAACTTGAGTCACAAATCAGCACTATTTGAGCAATAATATTGGCGTACATTAGAAACGAGTCCACATTGTTGGGAGTGGCTAACTTCACACTTCCCCAAATCATCGTTATTCATTTCCCCCGTTCTGGGTAAAGCAGAAATTCTAAAACTTGCGATATATATGAGCTGAAGTTGAGCAATAAATATTGCCATTGGTTTGAATCGAATCCGAGTAGGTGGGGGTTAACTTCACAGTCCGCTTAATCATCGTTACTCGTTTCCCATGTTCTTGGTGAATCACAAATTCTACATTTTACGGCACAAATTAGCACAAAATAAGCGCTAAATTTTTATAGTAATCGGAATTTTGTATCGGAATCGGGCCAACTTCACGCACCTTGCAATTTGTGGTAATAAAGAAATTGTCTTTAGAAGTCATTATTGTAAAACTTAAATCGTATTTCTTCATCCACCATAAGTTTTATCGACCCGTTATACCTTGCTGAACCCGAATGTCGATATCGAAAATATACGATGTTGATATATCAATGTCGATGTTTTGCGATATCTATATATCGATAAACTACACAGGACTAGATCCGAAAAAATATGCTTGAAATATACTGGAATCAACAATCAAAATCAAAATATGTTCTTCCGTACCCAAGTATAAAGAGGAAGGTGGTAAAAACGAACAAAACTTTTAACGAAAGAAATGTTATAATAATAGTAGTTTTATTTCCGCACACAGTCATGGATATCCTGTTGATGTCCCATTTTCATTCCTCAAAATCTTTCTTCATCTCATTATGAGAGTTATCTTGTGGATATTCTTTTCGGAAATAATAGGATATCCTTTGACTTTGTTAATTACTGTTACTTCGTGAAACGCAATATCTGAAAACGAAAATACAGGAGTCTTTTCGTAATAAGTTTTTGTATCATACAATTAATTCCAATACATTATCTTGTTAATAGAACACTGTTTCTTTAATTTACTTTTTAGGTTTGTTTCTAATTACCATCAGAAATCGGCGACAGTACACATTAGTTACATTGTATAGTAATATACTTTATAATTTTTCACAACTAAGCAAATCCGAAGATAACATTCCTGTTATATTATAGTGGAATATTATATAAAATAATCATAATTTATTGTCCTTATTTCTGTCAGTACCTTTGCCACCGACTCAGAGCTACAAGACTAATGGAACATTTCATTCCTTTTTTCTCTCAGACTACGGCTTCAGCATTTTGCTAACATTGTCTTTACTTTAAACGTAAGTCCCCTATCCCGGGCTAACTCTTGCTACCGTGGTTTCGAAGTAATCGGTATCCATAAGTGTAAAGTTTTTCTAATCTTAAATGTAGACAATTTGTTAAAATCGAGGTTACATTTCATGTTGTTATTTCTTTGTTACAAAAGAACTTCTGGTTGTCTCTATACGTGGTGAACTACTGATCTTACACATATACAATTATTGAAAATTCAATATTTTTTTATGAACATGGAAAGTTATTACAATTCAGTATAATGCAATAGTAGATGCATAAGAATAAAATGGGAATGAAAATATTGGTAATTTGATGTGATGTGCAAACTGAATGTGAATAGCGTGTGAATTAACAGAACTAATGCGAGTTCATCTCCAGGTGAATGATCTACGGTAAAACCAGATTTGTAGAGATATTTCGTCAAAAGTTATATCATTTCGAATTTGTTTTTGTTTTAGGAAGAAATTCTTGTTGAGATAAAAGAAAAACGTAGATGTTATTCTCAGCGATTACGCGTATTCCTGGTTTATTTGTTCATGTCCACTGTTTTATATCCTTTTTGCTGGGTCGATCAACATAACCATCAAATTCAATAATTTACTTACCATAGTTGAGACGGTCTTTTTTCCCCGCACAGATATAATAATAATAATAATAATAATAATAATAATAATAATAATAATAATAATAATAATAATAATAATAATAATAATAGTAATAGTAATAATAATAATAATAATCATAATAATAATAATAATAAAAGAGAGGAAAACATTATGTATTCAATACAAGAAAAATCTGAAATTGTGCTCCTCCATGCAACTGGAATGAGTAAATGGGATGCAACAGCAGAGTATCTCAGGCGTCATCCAAATCAAGTAGATCCGTTCCACCAACACATTTCGATACTCATGGCAGGCTTTAAAACTACAGGTAGCGTGCCGGACAGACACCGTAGTGGACGGCCACGAACTGCAACATCCTGCTTCATGACTATTGGTGTGCTTGCAAAGATGGCATTTAGTTCTGAAAGACCAACACGGAAGATTGCACAAGATACTTCCATATCTCAGAAGTCGGTCTCCAGAATGTTATCACGTCAACGGTATCATTCTTACAAGATATAAGTTTTACAAGCGTTACATGGAGATGACACAGACAGACGAACCGAGTTATGTTTGGGTTTCACCGGACAAGAACACAAAATCATATGCCGGAGGCTGACATTCTATTCAGTGACGAGGCTACTTTCCACCTAAATGACACACTCAGTAGACAGAACGCTGTGTATTGGTCTCGCGAGAGCCCCCACATAGATGTTGAAGCGCACAATCAAGCAGATCTGCGAGTGAATGTGTTGTGTAGAATACACGACAACGTCATATTATGGCCCGTGATTTTGCCCGATAGGTTAACATCACACCGGTACCTACATAATCTGCATATCACATTACAGCCGTATCTGGATGAAATACCGTTGGTATCACGATGGCACGATGGAGCACCTCCACATTACGGCCTCATATTGCGACAGGGGCTCAATGAGGTGCTTTCTGGCCAATGGATTGGTCGAAGAGGTCCCATGGAATGGCCGTTCAGATCACCTGACCTCACGACATTATACTCTTACTGCAGTAGTTACTGTACCAGACTCTAGACCAATAAGACCCTAAATACTCCTGCCTATGCGTGGTAGTGTGCGATGCCCTATCTATTTGTGCCACCAGCAAGAGGGACACCAATTTGAGCAACTTTTGGCATAGTGCCCAGGACTGTTGAGTCTTAAAGCAAGTGCCATGTGTGTGTGAGGTATGTACATTTCTTCTCACTAAAATGTACAGAAAACCTGTCAGAAAACGACACGACTTATTTTCATTTTTTGTCTTCCTCGTATACCTCCTCTTTCCTACACCTCTCCTCATGTTATGCTGATGCCAGTGTCATATTCCCTGCAAATAAGTCTGCTCCTTTGTTCTTAACTTTGTTCTCTTTTCTGTTCTCCTTGGCCCAGAGTATTTCACGCTCCAGATTATTTCATCCCATCTTATCATCTGACGTGGCAACGTTGCATTTTTCATTATTATTGGGTGTTATACCGCTGTCAAGCTTAAACGGTTGGTCCGATTACGAAAATTCCACCATTTTAGATTGACAACCACAGTTGACAATTAAAACGCTCTCTTATCAATATTTCGTATCTTCAATAGTTACCGAGTTGCCTATGGCAAGGGATTAATGACATACAAAATTAATCATATTATTAATGAATATCCCTACAATAAAAGTTCTAAAGAAGAAGATGTAAAGAATAATTGAAAATTTTAATATTTAAAATATATGTGAGTATTTGACTTTGTGTAAAAAGTCTCAATCAAGCTGTTTGTAACTGAAAATGTTACCGTTTCAGTATTAGCATATTAAGCATCCAAGCTCTTAAAGGACAGAGAAAAATATCCATAAGGAACCATAACGTCGTATAAAGCAAAATTATGAAATTAAATGTACTAAAACTCAGTTCGGAATGTTTGCATGGCTGATGTTTTTTTTTCTAAATCTGCTTTGGAAACTGTAAAACTTTTGTTACTGATTAATTAAAAATCTTTGTTCTACTTTACATTTGAGATATAAAATTGAATTGTGTCTTTTATAAGTTTTTTGGGGAGGGTGGAATTCATTTGAGTTCAGAAATAATTGTCCCTTAGTATTCTGTAAATACTAACACTTACTACTGGCATCTTAAGTACTTTTTCTATCCATATTATGTTCTTTGTATTTCTTTTTAAATGGTTGGTGCTCCACTTTAAGCATAATATGGGATTCTCAGACACCAGCAAATCAATTCAAATTATCACAGTTTTAAGAAAAAGAGACATAAAGTTTGTATGAAAATCTTAATTGAAAGAATAATTTAACATCTTTTACATTGCATGTATTATTTACAATATCTACATATGAATACGTTAAGTCTTAAAAGAAGGTTCAGTTGGGTATAATATAGATACAAATCTGTTCAAACTAACAAAAAATGGACTTTATTACATTATGAATGCAGGATATGTTCAACATATCTTAAATTAGCACTATTTCAAGTTGATTTATAAACGTTACAAATCTATATACAATTTTGCTATAAACCATTTCTTAAAGATAAACTATTCTAAGAACACAAGAGGACAAAACTTAAATATGTTTATCCACAAATATTGAAATATTAATGCGTATACCAATCTATTTACTATCATTTTATGTGAAATGTGTGAGGATTATATTATATCCCAAAGAGATGTGAGGATTATAGAACTAATAGTCTCATATCTCATGCAGCTAAAATTCTGCTCCGAATACTGAACAGAAGGTTATATGGGAGAACAAATAAAGATGTTGAGGAGGAGCAGTTCGGGTTCAGAAGAGGCAAGGGCACAAGAGATTCTATTGGACTATTAAGAGCGATCGGTGAAAGATTTATAGAAAAACGGAAAGAGGTGTATGTTGTATTTATTGATCTAGAAAAGGCTTTTGACCGCGTGAATTGGGAATTGTTGTTGGGAGTTCTAACAAAGATAGGGTTGGAATGGAAAGATAGAAGACTCATAAGAAACTTATACAGGAACCAATAAGTAAGTGATAGGATAGGGGAAGAACTTACGGAAGAAAGTGCAATTGGAAGGGGAGTTCGACAAGGATGCTGCCTCTCGCCAACACTATTTGATGTCTATCTAGAAGAGATAGTGGTAAAGAGCCTACATGATGATGATGGCATTTCGGTAGGAGGTAGAATGATTAGATGCATAAGATTTGCAGACGATATGGCGATTCTTGCAGAATCTCAAAAGAAAATCAATAAAATGTTAGAAAAAATGAGAAAGGGCTTTGAAGAATATGGGATGAAAATAAATGTTAGAAAGACAAAAGCCATGGAGATTGGAACGAAGGTGTCTGTGTCAAATATAAAAGTAGGAGGGGAGAAAATAGAAAAGTGAATAGTTTTCGATACCTGGGTAGTATTCTTAGTAATGACATGAAATGCGAACCTGAAATAAAAGCAAGGGTAGGAATGACAAAAGAAGCCTTTAGGAGAAAGAAAAGTCTGTTTTGTGGAACCTTGAATAAAGAGTTGAGAAAGAGACTCATAAAATGCTTCGTGTGGAGTGTTGTACTGTATGGGGCGGAAACGTGGACATTACGTAAAGGTGACGAAAATCGACTGGAAGCCTTCGAAATGTGGATGTGGAGAAGAATGGAAAGAATTAGTTGAGTCTGGCGGAAAACGAATGAGAGAGTGTTAGAAATGGTGGGTGAGAAAAGAACACTTTTAGACATTATTAGGAAGAGGAAGAGGAACTGGTCGGGACATTGCCTAAGAAGAGATTGTATCATGAGGGACGTCCTAGAGGGCATAGGGCGGGAAAAAGAGGGAGGGAGCGAAGGAGACTACAATTAATGGATGATATTAAAACAGAAAATCGTACGCAAAGACGAAAATGTTAGCGGAGGACCGTGGAGCATGGAAGCTTCTCAGCTGCGGCAATTGACCTGCCAATAAAGGCAGAATATCTATGATGATGATGATATGTCAAACTTAAAGATCAATGTCCCTCAAACATTCACAACACTTATGTATTTTCTTCTTTGGTCTGGTAACGAAGCATTTTCTCGTATCTTCAATGAAATAAGTTTTGAGTTCGTTTTAAATGTACAACTGATAAAAAAAACTGAAAACTACTATATCTTCAAAAATACATGGCTTCATTTACTGTGCCTTCAGCGTTAATATTGTGGGTTAATTTTTCTTTTAAACTTAATCGAACACACATATTTATATTTAAATATGTTAGACAATTTCTCAATTTTGCACTTAGTTATTTTGATATTTGTGGAAATTCTCACGTACGCAAACAGGACTTGTTAAAGCTGTAAACTTCCGTTGATGTGTGTTCATACGTACACACTTCTAGCTTTTTGGAATTATGTATTGTTATTCTACAAAATGTATTAAAGTTCTATAAAATGAAATGAAATTTTAGAGTCTTACGACCCTCGGTTATGCCTGCTAGGCTAAAACAGACGCTGATGATGAGAAATGAACGAAATGGTGGAATGAAAAAAGGGAGGAAACGGAAGAATCCCGAGGAAACCCAAACTCGATGTTTGTCCACGACAATGTTTCCGTGGCGCTAGCTAGCGAACCCAAGAGTCATAGGTAAATGCTCTACGACCGAGCCACCTCGGCCTCTAATCAAAGTTCTACATGCACTCACAAACAGTTTTGAAGTGGTAGAATAACAGCACGTAGAGTTTTGAGAAATTACCATTTATACATTATTTGCTTGTCTAAATGAACACAATGTGTTTTACTATTATAGTCACCAGCAAAACACTTCTCACAATGAAGATTTTTTATGTACCAAAGTTTGAAATGGTAGATGCTATCGATCGTTCATGTATAATACATAGCAGTTTTGATTTTGCATTACTTAATAATTTGTTGCTGTTTTTTATATAGAACGGTACATATCTCTTTCATATATAACATGTATGACTTTTCTTGATCACTCACATATGTATAACTTTTGTTGATCACTTGTCATATTATATTTTAATTTAAGTAACATAGTGTATTCTCTAAGATGAAATACTTCCGCGAAATTGAAAAACTATGAATTGATATAAGAAAATATGTCAAACTTTATAACATTAATACTATGGTCCTTTTACATGTTGCATCATACGGCGGAATGGAATTTTAAATGTAATTTCATCTTAATAAAGAAAATGCTATCTCTCATGATGGAATAGTTAAATACATTTTGTTATATTTCTACTTCTTCACTGTGTATTGTGATGGAAATACGTCATATTATACAGAAAGGTTGTTTTCTGAAACTGTACGAACGTAAAAATAAATTAGTACCAAAGTTTATTCGGTCTACTGTTGGAAATCTTTTTCTGGAATGTAAGTATTACAAGATAGATGAGAAATCTCACAATATCGATGAATTGGTCGATCATGCTTTGCGTTTGTCGATACCAATTGTTTTATGTCTACAAAAGTATGTATTTTGTGAAAATAATATTGAAAGTTGAGTAAGAGTTAACATATAATTTACTAATATACAATTGAAGAAGAATGTAAAACTATAGGTATTCTATGGGTACCGCTACTATTGATATTGTTACGATGATACTATTAATACGTTCGGAAGGCTTACAATCTTGTTAATTTTCAGTTAATTTCTAAATTACTAGGACACCAGATGTACAAGACATATTCAGTGTATTTCGAAGAAGAAATGCAAAGTTATTATCAAGTTGCACTGGTTGGAGAATTTATATATTTAAGTTGGATATATTTTCACATTTAATTCTAGAAATCTAGATATATAAACTTTTAGTGATCTTAGGTACTGAGACTTTCAATGCATCTCTAATGATTTGAAATAATGTTTGTATATAAATCTGTAGTATTTCGAAGTTGAACATATTTGCTGATTCTTCCCATTCTGTCGCTGTCTCTAAAACTTGACACATTTTAAATTATTCTGTGTGTTTGTGGACGATAAGAATATATAACATGACTAGAAGGTAATTAATACTTGTAGTGGAAATAGATGAACAAAGGTCTTAATATAATAAAGTAGAACAATTCCAGAACACTCATAAAACTTGCTCCAAGGAACAAACCAAACACACCTCCAACATTAACTGGAAGGAAGAAAAGAAAAAAAACTTTGCTTTATCTCAGGATGACTGTTAGTATCATATGTATCTTACAATTATAAGGTTTTCAAATTATTAACTGACACACAATCATAGTCTTGCAAATAAAATCAGAAAAATAAACCCACTGCTGAATAAGACTGCACTTATTTAATATAAGAACACATTTACATGTTACGTTTCGATCTTCTAGCCAAGATCTTCATCAGACGTTCAAATCAGAGTGTGTGCGTCTGATAAGAATCTTGGCCAGAAGATCGAAACGTCACGTGTAAATGTGCTTTTATATTAAATAAGTGCAGTCTTGTTCAGCAGTGTGTTTTATTTTTCAAACATTAAACACCAAAATATTTTATTAAACATATTGTGAGCAAATTTTAGTGAACAAAAATATATTTTCTCCTTAAATTTGTTATTACAGCAGTAGATGTAATGTAATCAGTCATACACAGTATGGTACACATCTTAACACACGAACTACCAAAGGGGTCATTTTGACCCCTCACCGTTATTCATCATCCTCTAATTTGTACATTAATTAAAATATGCAAAACGTATTGCACCACTTTTCTTCTCTCTAACCAGTGTGATTATATCCTAAATACCATATTTAAATTATTTTTGGTTTTCCTTAAAAATGGTGATTTACCTAGAACTACCACGGGGGTCATTTTGACAAATAAGTCTTTAGTTCGAAAATGAAAATGGAATCTTTGGGTTTTACGTCCAACGGTTATACCGGCTAGGTTAAAGGAGAGAGTGATGATGAGAAATGAATGGGATGGTGGAATGAATAAAATGGGAGGAAACGGGTGAACCTCGAGAAAGCCCAGGCAAACGGTGTTTGTCAACCTCAAAGTCCATCTCCTATTTATTTTACCCTGGATAAAAAAGATGACTTCTTTGATTCTTCTTTATACTTTTTATCAAGGTGTATTATTGATACCCCCAAACAATTGTGAACAAATTGAAACAATTGTGAACAAAATGCGGTCGTTTAGAAGAACGTTATTCACTGTTTGCGAATGATGGAGTCTTCAGGTGGTAAACAACATGCCGCAGCAGAGCTTCTAGCACAGTTACAGGATATTGGTGATGAGGACAGTAACAGCTTGATTGAAAAGGAGTATGCTACAGACCATGAAAAATAAAATTGTTATAGTAGTTATGACAAAGAAGTAAAAATATACTGATTCTGATTCTGGTAATAATGATTCAAGTGAAGAGTCTGAGCAAGGGAATTCTACTGAAATTACCGGTTGGTCTAGTGAATTCCGGATTAGACTGTGTGGACGACAGTGGATGTAAACAACAAGACATGCGGAAGATTACAAAAAATATAATATAGTTCATATCAAACTAGAACCCACATCACTCGTTACACGTAATATGGATTATCCTTGTGCAAGTGCATTCAGACTTATGGCAACCGAACTCTAATGCGAAATATACAGGAGTGTACAGAAATTGAGGTCCGTCGAGTTTTAGATGATTCTAAGTGGTCAGTTTCCCTCGATGAGTTTGACGCAATTATTGTCTTGCTGTATTTCCGTGGAGCAATGAAGTGAAGAGCGTTAAGTGTAAAGTGTCTCTAGTCTGGAAAGCTTGGGCTGCAGCTTCTATCGGAATATCATGCCCAGAAACAGGTTGGAAGAAATAGTGAGATTTATAAGGTTTATCTCAAATCTAAGAGGAGTGAAAGACGTAAAACTAGCAGGTTTTGCTTATTTTCTTATATTTGTTATCAGTTGATTGGAAATTCCCCAAGGTACTACAATCCCCATACGTATTGTACTATTGGTGAGCGGCTCTCTCTAACGAAATCTCGCGATCCATTTATTCAGGTCATGGTCAGCAAGCGGGATAAATATGGCGACAAATTTTGGATGCTTGTTGAAGCGAAGAACAAATATACTCGTGTAGTAAATAGTTTTCCATATCTAGGAAAAGATGAAAAGAGGCAAACGAACATCCCTCTTGCTGAACATGTAATTTTACATATTTTGATACTTGGGATTGCATGTAATTTGATACAACATTTTTACTTCTCTACATCTTGCAAGGGAACTAAAAATAAACGGAATAAATTTGGTTGGTACTATCCAAAGCAACAGAAGAAAATTTCCAGATTCTGTACGTTTCCATAATAAAGATTTATATACCACAGACTACTCAAAACCGTGGACGATATCACACTCACCACATATCAATGCAAGAAAAACAAGAGCACTGATTTTGAGCACCCTTCACACTAACATACATGTAATGAGCGGTCACGAAAATAAGAAAACTGAAAGTTTTGTTTTGCAATTAGGAGAAAATTGGTGTAGACATTGTAGACCAGATGGACAGCAAATGTTCTGTGAAGTCTGTTAGAAGAAAATTGCCCGTATAGCTCTTTTATAACCTACTTGCTTTGGCAGCCGTAAATTTCTCATATCTTATACAAGTGTATTACAAATAGGCATATTAGTAGACAGAAAATTTGAGAAGTTCTGTCTTTTCAATTTGGCAAAGAAACATTCTGAGAAAGTGAGACAAAAGCGTGTTTCGAAAGATTTGCTAGCAGCGTCAACAACTTCTACCGGAAAAAGGAAGAAGTGCCAAATCGTGACATGTAGCGGAATCAGTGTATTGAAATTTATGCCTACATGCCGCAATGTAATCCTATTATCAAATTTTGATTTACTCTTGAAACTTGTACTCGTTTATATGCTCACATCTTATATTTTTAAATAAATGCATAACCTATAGATATAATAAATGTTCCTGAGTTTACCTTTAAGATTTCAAGTGTACATTTATTCACATATTGCCCAACATTTTAGGCGTGGTAAACCACGGTTTGATACCTGATTAAAGATAGTATGGATTCTAAAACATATTAATTTTTATATGAAGTCACATCAAGTCTTGGTTGCCAGAGGAACACTAAATTTCAACCTAAAAAACCTCTAAAACACAAGGGGTCAAAATGACCCCTTTGGTAGTTCTTATATAATTAATTTCCTGGTAGTTCTAGTGTTAAACAAATAACTAAATAGTTTCAAAAATTAACTTTTTAGAAATGAACTATAATATGTTAAAAATATGAATTTATGCACATAGGAGAATAGCCGTAAGTGGTTACGAAATCTAATTTACCTAAGATAAATTTTCAATGTTAAATATATGTCTTTCTTTATCATACACCATCGTCATGATTCAGCAGTAAAGCTATGATATACGAAACATTCCTTGTAGTCACCTAACATGCATTTTTGATTGTGAATAATTGTCCGAGTGCTCCACTTGAGCTTTCTCTTTAGCTATTTTCAGAGCAAAACAACTATATCAAATTCATATACTTTAATTAAATGAAATGAATTCTAAGTTTTACGTCCCACGAATCTGCCGGCTAGGCTAAACGAGAAGGTGATTTATGAAAAGTGAATGAAATTGTGGAGTGAAGAAAGTGAGAGGAAACGGGAGAACCCCAAGAAAACTCACGCAGTTTTGTCCACTACTTTTCTCGAGAAAACTTGTCGACCACAGAGTTCACTTGGCACGGGCTAGGATCGACCCAGTGACCTCATACGCTTGAAGGGAACGCTCTATCACTGAGCTGCCACGGCGCCCTACTTTAATTAAATGTTATCTTTTGTAGGTGGGTCGGTATACTTAAATCATTTTTGGTACAAAAAGTACTGTCAATTGATGGTGGCACTAAAAGGAATCTAGATACAAACTATCATTTGAAGGTAGATTTAAGCTGTTCTTCCAAGAATGGGAATGTGTGTTACCTAGAGAGCTAGTCATATGTCTCTAACACTCATAGTGGAGGGAATGTTTCGTGGTTCTTGTTCAAAGAAACCAGGCTCAAAGGCAGATCACTATCTATTTAAATTGTGTCAAATTTAATGGCGAAAACAAGTTTACGTCAGATACTTCAGAATCACCAACTCAGGTTTCATCCTACATTCCATTGCGCCTGTGTCGCCTCGTGGTTTGATCACTCAGCAAGGTCTGCTGCCGAGTCATCTCTATGTGCATTTCCCTTCTGTCCTCTGCCTCCTCACACATCACTGTCTCGTGTCAGGGTATCCCTTTTATTCTTACGTCCTAATTTCAGAAAAAAAATCCATAATCATTCGCTTTTATTAATAATTCGTCTTCTTCAGTCTAAGGAAAATTAGGCACACATAAAACCAGAAATTTCATTTCGTTTATTTTACTCCACATTTGGTATAAATTTTGAAAGACCCTATCCCTTAGAATATGCCGTTACTTGAATTTACGTAATAATAAACTTGACTTGCGTTCTAAAAGTCATTTCAATTGAGTCAGCCGATTCCCCGACTCCGGAAACTTTCTAGAAATTTTATTTTGAACAGTTCTCCTCCCAAGCCGATTTTACTGCACTTGGATATTTGAAGTTACTATTCACCTCAATATTACCAGAAACATTGGCTTACATATTATTATCGTATTACTTTTACATGTTAATTCCTGTCCGCCCTATTCCTAGATTTTTATTTCCCTACTAGGGTCTGGCTTGTATTGAAATTATATCGAGAGTGTAATTATTCATCGAAGCAGTCCCAAAATATATGCCCTGGACATTATTATAGGTAATTTTCAATTATTTTTACAATGCATTCAGAATCCAAGAGGTGGTAGAACTGTGTGACGTAATAAAAAATACAACCTGAGTTACGCATACAACATTCTATATTACACCTGAGTGTACAATATGATAATAATATATTTTTAATATTCCTAAAGTACAAGAAATTTTGTGACTTTTTGTTTGCTACTTACCAGCAATATCAGCAACTCCTCGCACAACCCGCATTCTCCTACGTGAGAGTCCTTGCTTAGCAACGAACTTAATAAGTGGATAGCTTCCATATTTTGCGACCACATTTGACCTACAATCAAATTTAGGCTCAAATTTTGATATATTCATTCATGTAGTAATTGAATAAAATAATAATTAAAGTATATATAATATAAAAATATTTACATCTCCTTGTATTCCTGTTTATTCATGTTTCATTTATGTAAAGTAATGCTCATGTGTTCTTCACAAATGTTTACCTGCGAACATTGATGGTGCAGTTAACAGCAAATGTAATTTCCCTTGATTGCTACAATTCTTTTAAGCTCAGTCCAGTTTCCTTGCTGATATCGGAAACGCCTGCACATATGCAACCCAAAGTACTTGTAACATTCGAATGAGGAGGCAATAGTCCGTTAGTCTGTTGAGCACTCAAAATACTTATGGTGTGGAGTTGACAAATGAATATGAATTCCATTTTATGATTAAAATCTATTTTTCCAATGTTTAGATACTGTTGTATAATGATTCTTGAGTTGAATTGAGTTGAATTTCAGTTTTAGCGTCCCTTTCAGCAGCGAGGCTATATGAGACATGGACCTACTGATTAACGTGGAATCCGAACCACATGACCTCCCGCCGGGAATCGAACCCGGGTCTCCCGCGCCAAAGGCGCGTACGCTAACCGCTTAGCCATGGAGGTGCTCTATAATGATTCTTATACCTATATCTATCTATATACCGCTGATATTATAAATCGTTGCATATATAATGTTGCAGTGCTCTACATGCTGCCTGTAAGAGAGAAAAGAGGAAACTATGATCGTGCACGAGTTAAAAAATTGTTAAATTAAACTCAAAATAGCGGATGAAAATTAACTGAAGAAAATAATCTGTAAATGTTTGTCACCAATCTTTAATCTATTCCTATTCCTCTTATTTTCCTCCTTATGAAAAGAAAAAACTCTTCAGTGCAGATAACATGTGGTTATATGAGGACAAACACCTCCGAACCTTTTAAGTGAATTTATATAGAAAAACTCCATAAACAAATTTAAAAAAAATGCATCAAAGTTTCTATTATTGAATTAGAGTAAATTACCGCTATTCTACAAGAGTTTAACTACTGTGGAAAAAATTAATGATCCTGTACGAAATTACCGCTCTAAATCCGAATCTGACATTAAAAATTGCCGATTTAGGGATAGTTATCTAGTAATTTGATTGTACAGGTAACTTTTCCGAAAGCCGGAACAATTGAAATTTAAAACGGAAATAGCTGTACATTAGACTTTTCTTCGTAGTGTCTTGCGGGTTGCATAACCGGAGCTATAAAAATATTCAAGTCCTATGAGGCAAAGTTAGGGATTTGCCAAAAAAGTCCAAATTTTCTGTGTTGACTATCACTAATACAAGACAACTTTTCCACAACACCAGAAATCGAAATTCCAGAAGAAAAATTCGGCTAACCCTAATGTATAGTTAATCTGCTTGTGACATAATTAGTTTACTGAAGTTCTGCCAAACTGTGTAAAATTATATATAACATTATAAAAACTTATATTTTAAGAAAACTTGTAGTAGTGATTACTTTTAAATTATCCCTGATAAAGGAAAATAACAACTTATTAGAATTCTGTGTTAAAATTCAAGTGAAGATCACAATTTTCATTTTCCAGAAATAGAAAAGAAGTTAATTTTTGTAGAACAGTCTTATGAATGATTATACAATTTTTGGAGAAATTGATTATATATATATATATATATATATATATATATATATATATATAATTTTATTATTTTGAAGCATTTATGTTTCATATTGCATATGACATGAAAGTTATGATTATACCATATAGAGTATTTATAAACTTATAATGTTTAACCATACAGAAGAAATATATAAAATTATTACACTATAAATAAGCACATATTACATATGTGTCTCATCTACCTCATAATGACCTTCCAACTAAATTCATCTTTCTATAGTATTCACTTTGATTAAACGAACAGTTTCAATATTCATTAATTTGAACTTGTTGTATTTTATATCTTTATAGCTCGTAATTTTTTATATATAACCTTCTCTATTCCACATTTTTGTTTACCGAAAGTCTTCATCTGTTAGATTGGTTGATGGTGATAAAATTGAATACATTTTTGTTGTTAATCCAATAGACTCCCTATAGCTAATTATAGTTGTTCCTTTATTTTACTTTTATATCTTTGTATACATTTTATCTTTTGAATGCGATAGAAATAACTATCAGTGTCTGTATAATAAAACATATTAATATTTTGTTTTAATAACTTCGGTTTCATTACACTATAATGAAAGTCATATGCCTGTACTACATATTTTACAAATCTAAAATCGATATAATGACATAATTAGCTTATAAAAAAGAAATATATTTTACTCTTCTTCATGTGTTCAGCTACTAAATTTTCTGAATACACTTTTGTGTTTTTATTATTCGGTCTTGTTACGAGCTTTTCATATTTGTTTTCACCACTTATAAATTTAATGCTAATTTTCTTACTTTCAAGTTTCTTTCTAAACGATGAGTTGTTAATGAACTATATAAAAATCTTTTTCGAAACCACTTGTTACTTTTGTTCTCACTTGTGTGTTTAGATGGATATAATTATGTAATCAATCTGACTGTTGAAATATATTGCTCTATATATTTCATTTAATTTTAATCCAAGTTACAAACATTGTTTTAAGTTGCGATAGTAAATTGCATAGAGCTCTTCATTATACACGGATATTAATAGTTTAGATTGTTTCGAGCGATATAGATAGATATTTTCCAGAGGTAAGAAATAGTCTTTCGGGTGGTCATTGTTTCTTTTTCTATATTCAAGAACTACTTCTAATATACAACCAGTATCGTAATTGTCATGCATATTTGTGGAATTTATTGTTTCTATTAATTTCTCACCTACAACCTAAATCCTCCATACAGTAGATATTGACTCATCGTTCATCCATATTGATTGTTTGCGTCTATGCATATTAGATAAGAATCCCAATAACTTTCTTTACAATCTTCCATATATTTATTATTTGCTTTTAAATTTCTTTAGAACCTTGATTAGCCTTTTCTATAATCAAAATCCTATCAAAATTACTTAATAGTTCTAATTCTGTACTTGGTTTTAATCATTGTATCTCAATCTAAATCTGGAGCGGTCATAAACGAAGCAGGATTAAGTCCGTAGACATACAAACATGTTATCAAAAAATTTTCAAAGTAACACCTACCAGTAAAGAAAAATATCTTTTAAACGTTTTTCTGATTTTGTCCAAGATCTTTGATTATAAATTTATCCTTTATCCTATATGAATTTTGTAGTTTTTATCAATAATTTATGTTTTGTTAAGTTTGTTAAAGAATGCTTTGTTTGGTGGTATTTGATCTGGATATCTGGCTGTATTTCATCAAACAATAAAATGTGATGAAGAACAAAAATTGGCGGAACAGAACTGAAACTGGAACTGCCATTGGGAATTTACAAACGATACTACTAAAGTATGAGCCGTTTATACAATGTTGATAATGTACACTCCTAATTAGAAAGAAATGCATTTACTAACTATATTTTAACTTAAAATATTTCAAAACCTAGTATTTCTGCACGTCTTAATACAATTTAATGGATTTTAGTTGCACTTGGAAAGAATGTTTCGATGTTTTGCACACTCAGTAAATGTCGTGTTGTGGTATAAATGTGACGCGTAAGTTGGTTGAATCTGTCGGGGCGTTTGTGAAACCTTAAAATGTACTTAACCCGAGCTAAGGGAGTTATACCAGCCAGAGTTAGATTAGTTTTGTTTTTCACTGTACAACATTAATATACATTGTTACAAGGGGAAAACGAAATGACGACTACATTTATTTAGGAGTAATTTATATAAACATTTCCCACCAAATAGAGAAGTCTCACTAACTAATAATATATTAAATATAATATCCCATTTCTTCTAGCGAAGTATAACAAACAGATTAAGTATATACAAAATATCTATATAAATTGTTAATTATTATTAATATATTTGCAGAAGACTAACGTTACAATGAAATATCATATTAATTTAAAAGAAATCTGTGAAGACGTGCTAAAATATTTATTATATTTAGTTGTATTGTGAGTTATATGTTATCGATATTCATAGTTAAAATATCTCTACAGTAACTTTGTGTATAATAAACCAGTTAAAGAAGGAATGAAGTGCGAATTGTTTATTTACAATATTGTTATTCAATACTCTATCAAATACAACTTATATGTATCAAATATTTTATACAGGGATATGATTACATGAAGCTACTTGTTTCAAATGATGAAAATAAGGATTATTGTAATTCTCCTACCTTCGATTAAACAAAAATCCAATCTCATTCTGAAGACAGGACAAGTAGCACTTACAATTCAACCCATATTCTTTTGGTTCAAACGTATTCACAGGTTCCAATTGATCTTTAAAGAAACAATATTATATAAGAGTTATCAGTGTCTAAATATAAAGTTCTTTCTATTTACGTTTCTGTAAGTTCAGAAGTAATTAAAGTTTGAATAACACTTATAAACCATAGTCATTTCTTCTACTTAGTTCTACGGATGTACACGATATTTTACTTACATAAACAGCCTTTAATGGTAAACATTACTTAAGTTGAATAGCTTTACTTTATGTTCGTGATCACTTTATAACTCAAATGTATATATTAGATACTCAATATCAACAGGTAGCCGTCTCACGTATACATTACCTGAGAAAGTTTTTGTTTGTAAAACGTGATATTTTTAAAGATTGAAACTGGAAACGGTCGTAAATCTAATATCATTTCCTATACTCTTGCAACTTTTGATTTATTACAGAAATCACTTCTGACTATCTATTACAGTTTTTTTCTGATTTAAGTTAAAAACAGAGAGACTGATTTATTCCACTCCTCTTTTAGTAAAGAGAGTGGAGCAGATGTTGGAATATATTCCTGGAATGTATAATTTATTGAAGAGAACCTCTTCTCGCTATCTGTTATAGTTTTCACTCTGTATCAAGCAACGTTAAAATCAGAACCTACTTTTGTCATTTCCAATTTCGGTAAATATATTAGAATGTTGATGGGGTATATTTTGGAGACTTATATCGTGGGTAAAAGATTAGTCTCTGCTCTAGTATAATTAGTCACAAGTGATTAACTTCGTCCAATACTACGTCCTAATCAGAGAGTCTGAATACAAGTTTGATAACCATCCGTTACTCAACCCCGTAGTAAGGTGATAATCATACGTATAAATTACTCTGCATAAGGCCCATTCAGTTTAATATCGATTTGTTCGATATCCAGTGTAAGTTTAATATCGATTTGTTTACAAAAACAAATAATGCTATGAAATGTACCAGATATTGCATTTAAATTAATAAAAGGAGTGTGGTAGTAAGTTTCTCAACATCCACATTATCGAAAGACTCAAGTACTTAAATACGTAACTTGATCACAAAGATGTGTACCTGTGCATACCTTAGAAATATTTCCTATTCCTACATTTTCTTTCATGTATATTATCATTTTCACGAATTACCTTTCAGATGTAGCTTCTACATCATGTTCTCCTCATTTTTTCCTACATAACTGCGTTTGAAATATATTGGTGAAAGCTATCACTGTGCTACTCTGAACATGCATCCATATTTTCTTTAAAACTGCCCAGGTGAGAGGCAAGAACATGTAACCTAATTGACATCCTACAACCCACTTTGCGATAGTTCATCACCATGTTATTTATAACTTCCAGACAATTTTCGGCTTTGCAATTTTCTAGGAAATATTAATTGACTGCCACATAACTTCCAGGATTGGTTTTTGATCTGTTTAGCAGCGTGAAGAACTTACTAGACTAGATCATGATCACTTGCGTTCCTATGAACACTCCAGTCTCAAACTTAGCAAGAGATAGCTGCGGAAACATGGCTTGCAAAAACTTCAATGCGTCAGAATCCATATCGCAAGCTTTCACAAATTGCCAGATATTGCCAATTTTAATATGTAGAGGTGGTAACAATACGATTTTACCGTCCACAAGTGGATCGTATGTGTCCTCATAGTGTATTACTCCCGTTATGGCTAATCCTTCTTCCGGTAGTGGACCTCTATGTCCCTACTGTCTCATAAACAAACTTAACACTATAATTTGATGAAACCTACCTAGAAACCCATGAGAAAGGCAGTAATATTGAAGTCGCCTATTACTTGCCACCTATATTGAGTATACTCTAAATTGGCCAGTAAGGTCATCAAGTTTTCTTCCTTCATACAGACGGAATGAGTTACAGAAATAGACAGGTGCTTATCCCGATTGAGCAGAAGCACAGTCTTGAGACTTCTAGACGCGCTGTCTATAAACAAACACTACTTTTCCAGAATGCAAGGTATATGTAGCTAATGGAAAAGTGAGGGGGAATGCGGGTGGACGCCGTCCCTGCACTTTATAAAAGACCAACTTTTACCCCTGTTTGTAACACATTAAACAAACCACTTAAATTTTGGCAGAATCTATTTTTCATGTACTATAATTTGGAAAGCTGTTCGTGCCGTCTCCTTGACCTGTTGCGTTTACTGATTTACTATGTTCCACTGTTTTAGCCAGCTTTTTTACTCAGGCTTAGATCTAGAATAAGGTCATTCAAATCTGATTGGTTAGCATAGTACGGTTGTACTTTAGACGTATCTTTAAAGTTCATATCTGCAATGTTTAATAAGAAAGGCTTGTTGACAGTGACGCATCTACTCTGGAACGGGGGTGCTAGGTCCTCTAAGTTTTTTGAGTGACAAAAATAAGTTCAAGTATAATTTATATTTTTGAAAATTTATATTAAACGTATCATAGTCAGGGTTCTGGTTGGGCCTCACAGATTTTACCTTCTAGATCCGCCACTGCAGGCTGTGACACAATTCTAGTATATCATTGTATCTAAGGTGACCGAAAAGTAGGTATACACCCCTGCATTGAACAAGTATAACATTCTAGTTCATTGTTGTATTTGCTTCGGCTGTTCACTGGTTGAAGTATAAGTAATGAGACATTTACAAACAAATAACAAAGGAACTAAGTTTAATTGATCGTTAAAAATAATAAGTGATATGGAATGTAATGAGCTGATCAGTACTGTACTGTATGCCTACTTTTGGGCCACCCTTTATATACGCAAACTTATAATCCTCACAAACAGGCTTAAAGCACTGTGCTCGATATGACACACGATGCTTCTACTGCGAATCTCTCACTGTTGACAGGTCCTTCAGTCAAATTTAACTGCAACTTAAAGTAACAAACATTTTAAGATGCACATATAAATTCATTACTATAGGGCAGATTCCATATTTTCGATGCCATTAATTACATACGCGAAGGTTCATGTATAAAATATACCTTTTCAAGTTATTTCAGGAAATCACTATTATAAGACAATTACAAAATTAGTGTTGCATAGTGTGACTAAGACGATATATGGGTTCCTATTCTTAGAACACTGATTCAGTTTCACAAGACGAGCTCTTCTATCTCTTATTGCTTCTGAAGATCAGTCAGAAGTTCCAGATTCTTAATACCACTCCGCTATTGGTACAGAGCTGCGGATATTGATGAACTCTTGCTACGCTTAATAGAATGCACTAAACTAATTTTATATTTCATTATATTCTAAATGTAAAGCTATCAAGTTAAAACAATTAACTTGTACCACTTTCAGTTAGAGTATCGAATCTGAAAGCAAACTCAAACCCTAATGCTTGACCTTTCACATCCTGACCAGCGGAGTGTTTGTCAAACATAGCGAGAGAGTAATAAAAACATATTAATATGTACTCCCACACACATACCTACATACATACATATATCTATATCTATATCTATATCTATATCTATATCTATATCTATATCTATCTATCTATCTATCTATCTATCTATCTATCTATCTATATATATATATATATATATATATATATATATATATATATATATATATATATATATATATATATATATATATATATGGCAAGTCACGAAATCTGTAACAATTTTTTAACACAGGTCCCATTTTACAGAAATATTTGAAACAAAATTGAAAGAAAAATATTAAGACTAAAGTGTATGCAGAAATGCAGAATCACATTCTGATGCTTTTGAAACAAGGGATGCATTAGGAATATCTCTAAGAGTGGGAGAACTAACGTTTTAAATAAACCCAAGTGTTAATTTAGCCCCCATTGAAAAATTGCTGTTTTAACAACTTTGAGAGGTCATAAGTTGCCATATGTCTGGCCCGTTTACCAGATACACGAGCACATTAATAGGAACAATGAGATTGTTTCCAAATTCTAGAAATAAAAAGAATTCTAGAAAGCAGTTGTCGGAAATATAGTAGAAACAAACGTTGAAATATTCAAAAACAGCGTTCTTTGAAATATCTCATTTGCTGCCTTCAAACTTCAAAACGTAAAAGAGAAACAGTGATCCATTTTACTCACATTGAAATAACAGATAAATATTGAACTAATTTCATAGGCAATAGTTCATGGTAGTTCCTACCATATGTGTTCTACAGAAACTTACTTGGTGGGCAAACGCAATGTGATGAGACACAATTTATGTTGTTAGAAAAAAAACGAAATAGAAACTATTTGGTCGAAATAAAGAAAAGGGTAATATATTTACTGTTGCCAAAGAGTTGCCCTAAACATAGGAGCACAAATCTAATTATTTTCAGTAGAGCAATTTCAGAAATGTGAGTAAATGATCACAGAATCGTCTTACATTCTATAGTATGCAGTAGATACTTCTTTATCTCACCAATGCCGAAAGTGATATACATGAGCAAGCGATTTATTCGCTCTACATATTTATGAGCAACGGATTCACGCTAAGCCATGCTGTCGTTCATTAATACGTTGTTTTATGTTGGGAATTGAAGTGATCTATTGACACAAGATCCTTATTCGATTTTCTGAAAAAAATAGTTTATAAACGTTTAGAAAAGAAACTTTGGAGAAAGCTTTGGATTGGACTCATCGTTGCAAAAAATAGAACGTAGAATTTTTTCGTACAGGTGTCAGCATTATTTGTTGCACAGCTATCCTGTCTGATGCATACTGAGAGAGGAGTATAAAAATAGCAAGTGTCCGCGCCCTAGTTCCCAGTTGAATTTTTTGAAACCCACGGACCTTAGGATCCTTAATGCAAGAAGATGAAGCTGTCCGAGTGATCAGATATTGCACTCCAATAGCGTGCCTACGTGGGGAAACAGGACATTGACTTGCATATGTTGGGAAAGAGAAAGAATCATTTACACGGATACTATAAGTATCCTGAAACACAAGAAAAGAATGTTTTTTGCGTGTCAAGGCTGTAATTTCCATAAGTGTTGGCAGTTTTCATACTGGCTGTAATCAAGACATTTATGAAAACTCACTCCATTGATGGATTTTCGCTACGAGAGATCAGAGCCTAATATGAAGTGATTATGGTTTATAAAATACAAGTTGTATGTGTAGTAGTGTGAGTTCCGTCAATTATCAAAATCCAGAGATGTATTTGTGGATTTTGTAGAAAGGGGGAATTTTTATAAAGGATTGCTACTAAAACGTGAAGTTGAATTATTGTACCTTATAACAGATTATATAGCCTATGAAAGGGGTATTTTCCCTGGGAAGACTGAACTAAGAGACAAGGAAGTCAAAACTTAGAAGGGGGGAAATTAAAATTTTTCCCTGGCCACAAATAAATCCCTGTCAAAATCTAATACAGTTTTTGCATCTTAATTAAATACACATTCTGATACGAATAAATAAAAGAGATAATTCTATGGTGCACGTGGTAACGTCTTTAAATTGCATCATGTAGTAGATAAAAATATAGGCGAAAAAGTACCTGGACCTGTTTCACCTAGACACTGTTTTATTGTATTCATTTATGAATAAGTGCAGACATTAACCCGAAGGGCCCCACGTATCTATAAACAGGGGACTCGGAATGCCTGTCATTAATTTATTCCCCAGTAAGAAGCTGTCATTTTCTCATTGTGATTCATGCGCGAACAAATTAAATCAAGACTCTTCATGCACTCACTCCGATAGTGAACAATGCCTGTCAAGTACGTGGGTGTCCTACAAAATGCAGAAAGGCATAGAATTTAGATATCAAGTCATTGATATGTATCACATTTGGGAATACGACATTACGGTACTTAATTTTGAAACGAAGACGAGTAGGTTATTCAGTGAATATTAACACATTTGATAAATTCAACCTTGAATTTCCTGAACTGCTTAGCAACTTTATTACTGAAGACGAAAAGCAATAATATATTCATAAGGCACAATTACGTGAAAGAATTACCATACATGCATTAAATATGGAAAACGATTCAGTATATCACAACTTAGCGAAACTTTGCTTGAACTCAATATTGTGACAACTTACCATCAGGGATAATTTGAGGCAGACGACCATCAATTGTGGTACACTCCGCATCAAAAAAATTCCGACACATAACGCTTTGCAGCTAGGCCACCAATATACACCTTCTTATCTCATAATCGTGTCTGGTAAAGAAACCCCCTCTCTCCCTTTCTTTCTCCTCTCCAACGCTAAAATTGGCTAACATCATCGCAATTCTAATATCAAACTACACATGTATTAGTATGGATAAAGTGGGATAGCAAAACCGAGATGAAACAAGATTCATAAGTTGACTTAGGGAGAAACTGAAACACACACAATGAAAAATTGAAACCAATGGATATCTATTACACAAAGGTTCAGAAAGGAGGAAGAGAGAGAGAGAGAGATTGCGAGAGAAGAAGAAAAAGAAAAGGGAGAACAGATAAAAATATGGAATTTTAAACTTAAGAAGAAAATAACATAACATTATAAAGTTCCGTTACCAGAAATCTAAGAGTAATATAGGAAAAACGTTTATATATATATATATATATATATATATATATATATATATATATATATATATATATAGAGAGAGAGAGAGAGAGAGAGAGAGAGAGAGAGAGACAGAGATAGATAGATAGATAGATATATAGATAGATAGATAGATAGATAGATAGATAGATAGATAGATAGATAGATAGATAGATAGATAGATAGATAGATATACATTTTCAGGACTGTTCGAATATATAGAGGATGTTTGAAACATTCGTTAAGTCTATTTCATAAAGGATAGCATACTCAATTTCCAGTAGAACAGCAGATCTCACAGATACAGCTAAGATAATGTCAAAAGTTTAACACACATGTTTTGTTTCCGCGTGGTTCGGTTGTAAATTCGGTAGTGTTCATTGGACGTACCGAAGCAAACTACGTTCTATAAACCCAGTGGGTGGCGTAGGTAATATCTTCCATTCCAGATTACTAATGCGAAGTGAACAAAAAAGAAGAAGGAAACGAGAAGAGAAAGAAAGAAATATAAAATTGTATGAGTGCTATTTTACTGCTAAATTTTTTATCATAAATATTATATTAATAGTCCATACCTTATGATAATGAAAATTTACAAATGTTCAAATGGAAAATTGGATATTCCTTATAGATAAGCAGACCTTGCGTGTTTCAAATTTCATCTTGAATAAATCACATTGAATTGTAGGATGGGAATAAATTTGTGTCGAACTAGTACAAATAAAAAATTCCTTTCAAATAAAGAAAGAGGTTACCATTTTCTAGTCATTCAGAATATTTATTTTTTTTCCGAACACCCAGGTTTACTTTCATCTCTTGCAGATATAACGTTGTAATTTGTACAGATAGAATGAACACGCTAGAGTTCAAACGAATCATAGTGTCAGTCGGATGATGTAGGTTAGCTTATGGACCACTACTGGGTCGAGGATTCAAACCCGTAGTGACCCGGTAATTCGACTGAGACTCGGTAACCTAGATGATGAAAAAGATATTTTGCTTCTTCCCTTGCCTTTAAACAGTATTCCTTTCATATAGTGGAGATGTTATTGTCATAGCACAAAATCCCGAATCTAAAGTTGCCAGTTAATTACATTCTCCGGACCAGGTCTATCGGTCTCTTACTATGTTTTAACTTTGGAACACAAACACGTACATGAAGTGCGTGTGTACGTGAGAGACAGGGGGAGAAGTAAAATATGCACAGAGGGGATAGAGAAACATCAAGATAGAGAGAGAGAGAGAGAGAGGGACGAACATAAATATGAAACTTACTTATCATTACTGTGTATGATAAAGGACGCACACACTGTTTATTCGAATTCTTGCGAGTGATGCTTTGTAAGTTGTCCAACATAGGATAAATCTCTGTTTGAAGCCAATATTTTATGCGAAAAAATTATATTACCTGACGGGGAATCGAACCCATATTTACGTGTATAGGTCTGGTACTTTACCACTACACCACCGATTGCTTTACTCAAACTTTGTTCAACAAATGCTGTAATATTTTTTTCTGAGAACGATGACCCGAAAAATGTTTACTGCAGCTCAATGAAGTGTTTTGAATATCCTGGTAAATGCCTTGCCCTTTCCCAACAAACATTCGTAAATCGTGTCTACCATGATAAAGATGTCTGTTTCCATATTCTTAAGCATTGCACGTCTAATATGAGAAATCGATTCTTCACTATCACTTTGTAAAAAAATCAACTTGGAGGTAAAGAGAATTTGAACCTATGCTTGACCACTTTATTAATTTTATCTCCATTACATTACTGCTATACTATCAAGCCACCTGAAACTAGAACCCAAATATGGCTTACTCAGCCGTGCTCTTTGGAACGATCAAGATTCTTGCTGTAAGGATATTTGCACTTAAATGCATGACAAAATTCATTTATTCGAGGACGTAGAGAGAAATTAGTGGCCACTAATAAAGGAGACAACATACAATCCATGAAAAGTTACAGAAATAAAAACATTATGAATTAATTTTGACCTGCAAGTTGAAAACTACCCGAATAATAATAATAATAATAATAATAATAATAATAATTATAATAATAATAATAATAATAATAATAATAATATAATTATTATTATTATTATTAGTAGTAGTACTAGTATTACTAGCACAAATTGGCTGCTTGCTTGGCTAAATTGAAAAAAAAATAAGAATATGCTGCGTTATTCAGTGTCTTTCTAATATCACTAATGTCCTCTTTGATATCGGTCATTTTCGATGAGATTTATATATTCCCTCCCCCTCCCATGTTGCGGAGCATGGCGTCTTGAATGTCATTTTTCATCCCAGCCAATAGGAGGACTATGAATTCGACAATGATATTGGTTATTTTGATCATTTTTATATGTCTCTCCCTCCTCCATGTTGCGGGCTGAATTTGGATTTAAAGGGCATCAGATGTGTCACTGTTGATCTAAGCGACTCCAAAAATTATAGATTCGATACTAATATCGGCCATTTTTCGTTCTCTTCCAAAGTTGCTATCCTTCTTTTAGTTACACCATCAAAATATGAGGAAAAGCATCTCGGGTTCGAACTTCATCTTGGTTGAAAATTTTATCGAGATTGGTACGGCCGCGACGGTTCAAGAATTATTAAATTTTATTTACGGTTATATATCTCTCTATCTGTCTATCCGGATATATATATATATATATATTCCTTTTACATTCCCGTTCCCAAAATTCTACCGTTAAATTGAAGTAATAAAATCTATATCAGGTGCGAACCTCATCTATGTTAAAGATTTGATCGAGATAGGTCGCGTGGTTCAAGAGTTATTAAGTTTTATATATATTTCCCCTCCCCTCCACTTCCTAAGGTTTAAAGTCAAAGTGATATGAGGAAAACCACTTCAGGCTCGAATTTAATCCATGTTGAAAATTTGATGTAGATTTGTCCTGTGGTTAAAGACTTATTACCTCATGAACATAGTCACTTTTACCTTTATTTACATTCATTTTATATATCTCCCCGTCCTCCCCCTTCCTTACATTCCTCCAGCAAAGTGAAATTTTTAAAAGCATTCCACGCACAAACGTAATCTATGATGAAATATTTCATCCAGATTGGTCCTTTGATTCAAGGCTTATTAAGTTTTCTTTATTTTTTATATTTTTCCATCTTCTACCTCCCCTAAGTAACACCATAAAAATAGATAAAAATACTCCCAGGTGCGAACAGTATCAAGGTTGAATATTTGATCGAGATCGGTCGGGTGATTCAAGGGACTATAAGTCAAAGTCGCTTTCAATGTTATAATATGGGTTATTATTATTATTATTATTATTATTATTATTATTATTATTATTATTATTATTATTATTATTATTATTATTATTATTCGGGAACTCTTGATTTTGCACGGCGAAATTACTGCATAATAAGTTTTTATTTATGTATTTTTCCTGGATTGTATGTTGTTTCCTTTATTAGTGGCCACTAATTTCTCTCTACATCGTCAAATAAATGAATTTCGTTGTGCATTTAGAAGCAAATAACCTTACAGGAAGAAGCTTGATCGCTCCAATAATCAAGGCTTAAGTTAATAATATTTGGCTTCTAGTTTCAGATGGTGTGATAGTGTAGCGGTAGGGTAATGGAGTTAAATTAAGAAAGCTGTCCAGTAGAGGTTCGATTCTTGGTCACACGCAAGTTGCATTTTTTACAAAGTGATAGTGAAGAATCGATTTCTCATATTAGACGTGCAATCATTCAGAATGTGGAAACAAACACGTTTATCATGATAGACACGATTTACGAATGTTGGTTGGGAAAGGGCAAGGGATTTACCACGACATTCGATACACTTCATTGATCTGGAGTAAACATTTTTCGTGTTATCGTTCTCAGAAAGAAATATTACAGTATTTGTTCGCAAAGTTTGGGTAAAGCAATCGGTGGTGTACTGGTAAAGTACCAGACTTCCAATTGGGTTCGATTCCCTGTAGTATAATTTTTTCGCATAAAATAATGGCTGCAAACAGAGATTTATCTTCTGTTGGAGAACTTACAAAGCATCACTTGCGAGAATTAAGTAAACAGCGTGTGCTTTCTTCATCATACACTGTAATGATAAGTATGTTTCATATTTATATTCGTCCCTCTCTCTCTCTCTCTCTCCTGATGTTTATCTATCCTGTCTTTGAATCTTTTATTTCTCCCCCTCTCTCTCACGTACAGACGCACTTTATGTGCGTGTGCGTGTTCCAAAGTTAAATCGAAGCAAGAGACCGATAGGCCTGGTCTGGAGAATGTAATTAACTGGCAACTTCAGCGTCGAGTTTTTGTGCTCTGGGCATAACGTCTCCAGCCCTGTTCATCTCTGAACGAAATACTGTTTAAACCCAAGGGAAGAAGCAAAATATATTTTTTATCATCTAGGTTACCGAGTCTCAGTCGTATTACCGGGTCACTACGGGTTTGAATCCTCGACCCAGTAGTGGTCCATAAGCTAACCTACATCATTCGACTGACACTATGATCCGTTTGAGCTCTAGCGTGTTCATTCTATCTGTGCAAATTACAACGTTATATCTGCAAGAGATGAAAGTAATGCTCGAAGTTCGCAGCAGATAAATCTTCGAAAAAGATTAGAAAATGCATCGTTTTCGTTTATTTGAAAACAAAATGTTATTTATACTAGTTCGACACAAATTTTTTTCCATTCTATAATTCAACGTGATTTATTCACGTTGAAAGTTGAAACTTACAACGTGTGCTACATCTATAAGGAATATCCAATTTTCCATTCGAATATTTGTAAATTTTCATTATCACACGGTTTGGACTTTTAATATAATATTTATGATATAAAATTTAGCAGTAAAATAGCACTCATACAATTTTATATTTCTTTCTTTCTCTTTTCGTTTCCTTCTTCTGTGTTGTTCACTGTGCATTAGTAGTCTGGAATGTAAGATATGACCTACTCTACCTACTGGGTTTATTGGAATGTAGTTTGCATTAGAACGTCCAATGAACACTACCGAATTTACAACCGAACCACGCGGAAACGAAGCATGTGTGTTAAATTTTTGACATTATCTTAGATGTGTCTCTGAGATCAACTTTTCTTTTGGAAATTGAGTATGCTATCCTTTATGAAATAGACTTAATGAATGATTTAAACAACCTCTATATATTCAGACAGTTCTGAATATATATATATATATATATATATATATATATATATATATATCAGTAGCGTAGCGTGATATTCCGAAAGGGAGATGCCAAAGTTAGTCATTTGTGCGATATAGTACTACTGCAAGCAGCAATACATAGCTATTCCGAATAGAAATATAGGGTTATACAAAATTTAGGAGGAAGCCCCCCTAATTGGAGGTCTAGTGGGGCATAGAGAAGCGAATGCGTGGATTACGTTAGAATTTAAAAAAAGAATTGTCTCAGCTCCTTCTTGCTACTACCGTTGTGACGAGAAAACTAGGCCCCACTTTTGTATGAACATTGTTTCCAGTATCGTTCCCTTCATTTCTTTCTCGTGGGCGGCTCTTTTCTCCACATACCACACGTCAATCTCGTTCTTTCAAATATATATATATATATATATATATATATATAATATATCGCAACTAGAAATTTGTCATCTTGGGTCCGGAACTCAGACGCCCGTTCGTGAATATGGGCCTGATTGTATATATCATTTGAAGATGTAAATACAAAGCATTTAAACCAACTCTGGGGGCCTGTTTCTGTATCCAGATACTGAAGTCAAGGGCGCAAATCTGTCTTCAACGTTCGTGGGATGGGTAAGACTGTTCCCATAATCCTTTCCTTTTTTAACGATGTTCAAAATATTTATGAAGTTGAATAAAAATACTGTGGAGGATTAGGGAAGCAGAGTTGTCTATAACATCGGCAGGAGGGTCTATAACATTTTAAGGCTTATTGTGGGGGAGGGGAGAAGAGACTCATATTACAGTAGATGAATCAGATTTCTGAGGTAAACCTGTTGTACTCGTATATTATATACCAAATGATGTGGATGAAATAGTGGTACATATCATTATTCAACTCAGTGCCGTGAGCACATTCTGAAATTTGAATATATGCATAATAATAATTGACATGTTTCTACTTACGCATCCACAATGATCCACATTAAAATTTTAGGACATTTTGTTTTATAACAATACAAATAATGACCCCCAAAACTATGAAAGGAAATCAATCAGGTCTATATTTGGCGTAACAATACTCTTATCTGAGAAAAATTATGATTGCCACAATAGCATTATAGGAATTGTTACAGGAATTAAACAAATAGTTGAAAATAGACTACTAATAATTAATGACAATGAAATATTAAAGAATACGATTCTTTTTTTAAAAATGAAACAAGTCAAAGGACATCAGCTTCGTTTGTGGCAGTACGATAGAAATCATCATCACAATCTCAAATCGGATTATTGGGGGGGGGTGGACAAGATTGTAGGGAACATGTTCCCCTTAAGTCCCCGAGATTTGTGCCAGTGACTGAAGGACCCTGGCACAATCTTTGCGAGTGACGGGGAGTGGTGGCTCTCTTGTCCTACCAGATCGGTGATCGTAATTCTACAGAATGCTTTATATTTATGCCTGTGTCTTTGAGCTCCTTTACGATGAAGATTACAATTACGATGCATTTAGTTGTGATTGAGGAATAACTATTTTAATACTATTATTTACATAACCGGCATGCTTCAAAAATGCGTTGAACTAACCATTTCCGTTTTGTTCTGTTTCCTTTATATTAGGGATCGTACGTTCTGTTCAGAAACTATAGCTTAGTTCAAAATATATACAGTTGGAAATACTTGAATATGCCAGCGTATATCTAAAGCAAATGTAGGGTTGCAAGGGATGAGGAGGAGTGAGAAGGGAAGTATTGCGCATGCGCATTCAACAGAAAGCAGACGAAAACCCCGATGCTTTCAGTAGGCCTGGAAGCCCGAGGAAAATAGCATACGACAAGAGGAAAGACAGAAAATGTGCATCTGAGCGACGCGCATGCGTAGGTTTCTTTTGTCAAAGTAAGTCGAGAGAGCGCGCCAGAAGATTGCAGTGGAAATAATTGTGATAATTACAAGCAAACAATTTATATATAATGAAATACGTACTTTTTCTTATTAACAGGGGACGCCGGGCGTGCCGGCGTTCTCTTACGCTACGCCGCTGATATATATATATATATATATATAAACTTTATTTCTATATTAGTGTTGGATTTCTGGTAACGGAACTTTATAATATTAGGTTCTTACTAAGTTATACATTCCACATTTTTATCAGTTCTCCCTTTTTTCTTCCTCTCAAGCCTTCTCTCTCTCTCTGCCCCATTTCTGAACCTCTGTGTAATATACATCAATCAGTTTCAATTTTTCACTGTGTGTGTTTCAGATTCTCCCTAAATCAACTTATGAATCTTGTTTCACTTCGGTTTTGTTATTTCATTTTATCGATGCTAATACATGTGTAGTTTGAAATTAGAATTGCGTTCATATTTAGCTAATTTTAGTATGGGTAGGGAGAAAGGAGGAGAGAGAGGGGGTCTCTTTACCAGACACGGTTATGGGATAAGAAGGTGTATATCAGGTGGCGTAACTGCACGGCGTTGACTGTCTCAATTTTTTTTCTGCTGAGTGCACCATGTTGAACTCCATTAGTTGCATTCAAAGAGAAAATAGGCACAGTCCAAAAGTTTAGCAGCGCTCGAGAAAACACTCCACGAAAAAAAATGTTATGGTGGGAAACAGGATATTTAAGGATCTTTTTGGTGATAGATTGTCCTTGTTTCGAGTCACTTGTAGTGATTGGTATTCAACATCTTTCTCATCTCAGGTAATTAACAGGTGATAGCATAAATCACTACTTTGAGAGGAGTTATGCAGTTTGTTTGTGTGGTTGGTGTTAAAGCTATGCTAACGCAATGGTATCTATTTTACTCTTATGCTTTGTTTATTCACATTATTCGTGCCATATTGAAATATTGCTTTACAGTGTCTGATTTTCGCTTCCTCAACATTAGATTTTCCTGCATCCAAACTTGCAAGCCAAAAAGTTTCAAATGCAGATTATGTTTTCCGAATCTACTTCAGTTCTCGAGATATAAATAAAAAAAACAAATTACGAATCAATCCTTGTGCATATACCGGATGTATCAAAATCATTTGCCATGATTCCACTCTGTTGTGTGTAGAGATACAAAAAATTAGAGAAAGAGGAAAGATATTGGAAATGAGTAGTCGTATGCGTATTGGAAATGAGTAAGGGAATTAAATAATTTATGTGTGACCATTCAAAAATTCTTTTAACCCGAGACCGGTGGAGTGTTGATTTGTAGAGCAGGTGGTCGACAGTTGAGAGCAGCGCACGCTTACAATATACTGATTAATATAGCTGTTTAACACTCTAGATGGAATTTATTTTGATCCAATTTTCGTATGTTGATATTTTGTGATATATTAATATTATTTTCGCAAATAAAATTAAAATGTATTTATATAAAGCCATTTCCTATTATAAGTTGTATCTATTTGCATTATGAGAGCCCTTTTGTTGTCAAAACAACATCTTGGTGATCCATAAATAATGCAGTTAGTTGATTACCAATATCACGTAAAAGTTACACTTTTATTATCATTATCTCACAACGATTACATTTAAGGAAAATACTTACATATTTAGTCAGGTTTTTCAGTATATGCTCTTCATATGTTCATACTATTCATATTTTAAGATTGAAATTTCTTATGAAAGGAACGATATAAATATCTTAGTGTAAACACGCCACTTATGTCTTTCTATAGATAAGTATTTCAGTAAAACAAAGTTCTACTGCATGTCTCATGACTCTCATGTCACTCATTATACATCCAGCAGATTCCAACAGTGTGTTACCCACAGATTGGCCCTTCGCAGATATCACATCATCTAGTTGTTTTTCTTTTTATGTTTTTAGCAAGTCACAGCTAAATCTACTTCTTGTTGTTGTCCATGACCTCGGAAAAATCATTTTCCTGAAAGTCGAAAGGTGAGCGTGGCGCTCACAAATTATGCATAGTCACATTTATTACGCGTGTGCTACTCTAACTGACAGGGACGTAAAACTTAAAGATTTCATTTCATTTTTCTAACTGACGGGTATGAAAATGCGACAGTTGAGAAACACACACTAGATACATCTAAACACATCTAGATTCGCCTCAGGTCTATGACCTGACGAGAGCGGCTTTCAAACGAAACAATAAACAAGGGTGAGTGCTGCTGTCACCTGTCAATCATTCCCGGTTTAACTGGAAAAGTTGCTGCTTCATTGAACGAAGTGTGGTTTACTTCTGTGGAGCCAAAGGTTTAGTACGATTAATAAAACAATCTATGAATATATATTGACAATCATTTATTTCAAATGGCTTTCATCTCTTTCCATTTATATGTATGTTTACTCATATCTGAGTTGGCCTATTGCACCAGACGTTTCTTGCTAGTATGAAATAATTATATGAGAAAGTAAATTGTACAGCCTCTATCACTCCCAAATAACACAGATCGATGAAACGTGAACCACATATAGAAAATAATTCTACACTATCATACATGACACACCACAAAGGAACCCGTGATTAGAAAATATGACACACTCATATAGGAATAATAACTTATACTGAGTTTATTGCTACTCACGGAGGTCCGGCTAAGGAGAAAAATATGCATTAGATTATTGTGTGATCAGAATGGAAATAACCCCTGCTTTGTGATATGCTCTAATGCTGCTCACATATTTGGTTATGAGTTGTTCTTTCATGGGGTTTCATTTTTCAACCAGGTCTGTTGATAACTACTGGATGGCTCTTAGTACATCTCGACGTGCTACAGGATGTCCCCGTATAGGATTCAAGTAGGGGAAAAGTAGGCTAATCTCTTCGCCGAATACCCTATTGCTCGTAGAATTTTGTCACTTGTGCTATTGATGCTGTCGCACATTATCATCCATAAAACAGTTGGTACCAGCTATATCTATCAAAATATACACGTACTGAGGGAGTTTGTGTAAAAGTAACGTTGACCAATGAGTATTATTTTCATAAATTCCGAGAAGGTATACTCATCTAATGTTAAGCCTCAATAGGAAATAACACATATACTATTAAAACAATCATGCTCGACAGTGTTCTTTGGTTTATTACTTGTTTCTTTCTCTCGCCAAATACGGAACAATGAGAATAGTGACACCGACTCAATCTGATCTTATTTGATACGTATGCCCGACCCAGCTCGTCCTCGGTTCCAGGTGATGTTTTTGACATCAACGCAAATACTGTCGCGGATGTGCAGGTCTCAATGGAATATAACTTAATGGTTGTTGGGCAAAGAAACCACCCTATGCAATAGACGTACAACTGTGTAACGTGAAATTGGATGCTTAGCAGTAGTTTTAATTGTATCGCAATTCCATCCCTTATTTTAAGTCGGTCCCTTGTTAAATGATGCACAACGTAGGGGTCGTCATTTGTTGTAGATGATCCTGATCATTCGTCTCATCTCATTCGCACAACATTTACTGTAGGTTGGACGCCTTCCCATGCACGTAAATAGTGTGGTGGGTAACGCTCAACTTTCGGGAGGTACTCGTCATATGTAGCCTTTCTTTCATTTTTCGATGACACCAGGAGCGTCATTTCAGATTTTGCTTGGGGGGGCAAGACCCCTTGATATCAGTAAAATTTCGCGTTTTTCACTGATTTACTACTATTCTATTGATAAAATCTATATACATCTCAAACTCAGGGGGGGCAATGTCCCCCCTGCCCCCTACCCCTAAATGACGCGCCTGGATGACACCTCCCCACTTGAAGTTATTCAAATATCGTCTCCGTTAAATAGTAAGAGCAACATCAGTGCATTGCATTTTAACTGTGCTGTGGCTGACACATAGTCTTGTCTGTTTCATTCTAGTGGTTTGTATTGGAAGGGGACCTATTCGTCGCTATGGTAACACTTACGTCATGCCAACCAACGCATTTCTTCAGGCACATATCGAAGCGGAGTTGCGTAGGGGGGTCCGAACACCCCTTTTGTAACCAGAAATGAAAAATTAAGGGAGAATGAAACAAAAGGCAAAGAAAAAAAGAAGAATCAGCTAACAAAAAGTTATAACACGCTTTTTTTTTACTCTTTCTTGTGAGGAGATTTGTATTACTTGCAGTACATGGTGACGAATGAGCGGGATATTCTGGCAAATTCAGGGAATTTGAAATTTTTATAAAAATTAAAGAATTTTCAGAATTTCTGCTAATAGTCAGGGAATTTTCAAGCTTTAGAAAAATGTACCGTTCTGTAACAGTTTGGACATTTTTCATCATAATTTTTCGTCATTGCTTCTGCAGTATTGAGCATGTTATTTCAGAAAACAGTTTTCTACTGCTTCTTTATCTTGTCATTTTGAACAGACAGTAGTTGACTGAATAATAAAAATAAAAAAGGTTATGTGGAATGAAATTTCTGTTAACATTTGATTCAGCAGAGAAGGGAATGCAGATATTCTAAAATACTTTACAAGGTATTATTGTACATGTACACTTTTATAATTTTGGATATGTACTATTTTATAATAGTGGATATGGACTTTTTATAATAGTTGAGGTCATTGTGAAATGAAAATTGTTGTTTGAATGAACAGAGGAAGGGATGTAAATATTATTAAATATTTTTCAATACTTTTTTATATTGTTTTACTCGATATTTCTTCTTAGATTGTTGTTAAAATATTTACTACAATATCATCATCTTATTGTTCTAACAAACCAATACATGTTGCCAGTAAAATAGTTCAGATTGATCGTTCTCCTGGGCCTTCAGTATTTCATGTCATACCCCGCCCCCCCCCACCAACTACGAAATCCTGGCTAACCGAACCAATATATTTTCCAGTAAAATAATTTAGAATTATCGGGCCCCTGGTGTGACGACCACAATATTTTATGTCACGGAACAACCTTTCCGAAACCCTGGCTACGTACCTGCTTTCTCCTTGAGTACGTATGAGAGACTTCTAGAAATTTTCTGCTAGACTGTGATTCATTCCTGCCGACTACGCGATATTTTATATTTATTACTTTATCTATCCCATGTTTAAGTTTCCTACACTAACTTCTATATATAACGATTATGTAATATTCTCAAAATATTGCTTAGTTTTAAACTAGAAACCTAGAATTATGACTAGAAAACACAATTTTCTTTTTGTGACTGTGACGCGAACTACATTGAAATGCATAAATGTGTCCGAATATAATAAAAACAATTTGAAGCTATGTTATAATACATTTTTAAAATTTTTAACTGCAATTTAAAATACCTTGAATGTTTACTATGCATTGCTTCCCTGCATCATTGCACAAAACCTGTGGTCCTGTAATGAAAAAGAAATATATGTAAATTTTTAATATCACTCGGTCAATTAAGATTTTTATTTCACTGGTTAATTGTCTCAATGTTGAATCTAATCCCTTTATTTTGCAACTACTACTCTAGTAAATTTACAGAGGAATGTTATCAATAATTTTTAAGATTAAAACTTTTATAATTCATTTTTAATCACACTAAAAGATACACCGAAATCCATTAAATGAGATACTAAAATATTTTTTTATGAACAGTAGTTTCTGTTCTTAGGTTTCCAAATGTGCTCCTCAACAAGAAGAGATAAGATTCCTACCCGGCACCTTATACCAATAATTTTACAATGCGTTATCGCTAAACATGATAATGATTATAAATAATGAAATGAAATGAGATGGAATCTATGTTTTACATCCCACGATTGTGCTGCCTAGGCTAAAGAAGGTGGTGGTTATGAGAAATGAATAAAATGATGGAATGAAGAAAGTGGGAGGAGACCAGAGAACCCCGAGAAAATCCACACACGTGGTGTTTGTCCACTACAAAGCTCACTTGGCGCGAGGTGGGATTGAACCAAGGATCCCATGCATCAGAGGTGACCTCTCTACCACTGAGCCATTGCGGCCCTGAAGTGACTATTATTTCGGATTTGAACTTTACCATGTTTTAACACATAGAGAGGATAGTATTAGTGGACTATAATCTGCAGGATATAAAAATTGCTTATGAAATAACTGCTCCCTTCAATGAAAGTGTGAGCTCTCCGCCCTGGTATACTATAAAATGAATCATAGAATGTTCGATTCCATAGAGACTCGAGCCTAATGCTTATTGGATAACGTAGATTTCCCTTTTAGACCCCATACGTGCTTTTGTATCGACGTTGATTCTCACGTAGCAAAATCTAACATTAATTGTGACAATCTGCAAGAAATGTGAAAGGTAATTCCACCACGGAGAGTAGAAATTCAACAAAATTGTCGGTTTTCATTAAATTTAACATAATTGCTTATGAAATGTAGTTTCATTTAATAAGGTACTGGGAGCTTTTCATCGATTGATATTAAATGTCATGCATTTACACACAATCTTCCACGGGAGTGATTGGGGAATGTTAAAAATTCTTGTGTACTCGGATTATGTATTTCCTACACTCCATCAAAAGGAAACACACACACATTGTTCCGTTCTAGGAACTCTTTGAAATTTAAGGAATATTCAAGTGTAATTGTATGTTGTATATAGTGTGACAGCACCCAAAGGTCGAACGTCCATATAAAAAACGGCCATGTCGAAAAATGAAAGGCTCCGTGCAATAAGGAGCTAACCCTCATTTCTGTGAAAGTTGTGATAAACTGTGCAGTATGTAAGGCAAGAACGTTTGGTTCAGTCACCAATGGGTGATGCGGGTGCTGCGTCACCGTCGCGCGTAATTATGTGCTATCCTGCTTCAAAAGAAATGTTTAAACGAAGAGTTGCGTGCAACAAAGTGTCAAATCACAAGAAATTAGAGTTATCGAAAAATGTCTGCTGAGTAACTCCGCGCATATTAGTTACTCTGATGAAGAAGGTAAGTTTCTACTCGGTGGCAACAGCTTTCATGACAAAGATTATGTTTCAAATGTCTAACAGCGATAGCAATAACTCTAAGTAAGGAAGAAGTTTTATTTGTGGTAGGCTTTAGAATGTTTGGTAACTCTTTATTGCCTCAGGCTTTGGAGGAAACGGCCTGCAACTGTACAAGTTGTGACGTGCATGTTGTGATAAACTTGCACTGTTAATTTTTCAGAACTCATGTAATGATGAACTATTTCGAATGACAACGGCTGTTAACATAATGAATATATGTTAGCACCATATTGCTGAAATAATTAACCAAGAAGGAAATTATATTACAGATGTAGGTTTTCTTTAATAATGGCAAATTCTGACTAACGAGTAAGTAGCGTTAAGAGCGGTAGGGTATATGTTATGGAATGAGAAAGGTAAGAAATCATTTAAGGGCAAATAATCACTTAAGGGCAATTGTTTTGACATTTTCAATAATGATGTGTATCGAACATTTATGTTTTTTTGAGAGGATTGTACAATATACACAAAATTTAGTGATAAATGACCCGGTGACGAAACGTTTGCACCCCCTTATTGGCAGTGAGGGGTAGTGTTGTAAATAGAAAAAAACCGTTCGTATTTTTTCAGAAATGTACGTTTTTTTAGAAAAAAAACATTGCCTCTCGTTTTTTTTCAAGTAGTCATTTGTAATGCATCTTACGTCTATTTAAGTATTAAATATTTTTATGTAGGTATAATCACCGTAAAACGCAACATAAATTAAACGCTAGATACTGATATGCTACAAATATTTTATAATTTACATGAATACCATACCTATTAACAATTCGGGTTTCAGCAGTTTTCATCAATATCAACTAAGAAATAAAACTAGAAATGAAATTTTGTTTTTTCGTGTAAGCAGGGTTTTAATAAGTACGAAAATAATGTCACGAACAGTATAAAATTCAAATAACTTGTCTAAAGGAAAAAACTAATACTAATTTGCCTAATAGTATTTTTCTTAATGTCATATATAAATAATTTGTCGACTAGATATATATGATATGCAGAGCCGGCTCTACCATATATGCAGCACGTGCATTTGCGTGGAGCGGCAAGTTTGTATTGTCTGGCAAAATCTATCATAAGCATATTATTTAAATTAAATATTTCTTGTTGGAAACAGACTTCATGATGATGGTAGTTACATTTACTAAGCTGACCTTTTATTTGAATACTACATTCATAAATTATGTTTAGGTTGCATTAGTTTAAGGCCACGTGGACAATGCTAAAGCAAATGGTCGAATAAATCCGAGCACAAATTGCTTGATTGTTGCCAAATGCAAGAATTCAATTCTCCAATAGTAGTGAATATCTGTTCCATTTAGTAAGTTATCACAGTTTTGATGTGACAACTAGTCTTGTTTTTTTCAGAAACAAGTTCCTTACCATTGAAAATAGCAACAAGTTTTTTTTTTTAAAAAAAAGTTAACAGATATAGAAGAGAAATCAAGAAAAAAGATAAAAGAGCTAGTTGCACTGGAATTGCAAACTGATACATTGAGATTGAAGCTCGATAGTGAATTCTATAAAAAGGATTAACGTCTTTCCTCTGCAGGTGTGTTTGCTTTATCTTTCACTAACGTAATAGATTAATATTTTTTTTTTTTAAAAAAGACACAACTGGATTGCAGTTTTAGTAAGTATTTAAGCCTTTCTGAGTGCAACTGCACTTACCCTCACCTTTATTGTTCATGCTGGAGTAGCATATTTAAAATCATGACTTGTAAGATTTGTTCTTTCTGGAGAAAGGGGGAAGCGGCAAATTCTGCCATTGCATGGGGCGACAAATTGACTAGGACCGGCCCTGATGATAAGTATATAAAAGACATGAATATAGGATGATACAATTTGAAGTAATGCAGGGTGTTTCAAAATTAATATTAGGGTTTTGAAACTTTGTAGTATCTATTACAATTAACTTACAATTATAAATATTATATCAAATGAAAGAGCAACTCAAACAGTTTTGTACGCATGCATGTACATGCATTGTTTCTTCTGTCTGCCGTTAGAAAGAGCAAGCAGCAAAGATGGAGACTAGAGAGCAGAAAGTTTTTTTTGTTTTAATAAAGACTGAATCTATACAGTGGAACGGTCTATGTGAAGAATATTAAGGAGACGCTTGCAACTACGTCCTTATCGTTTGCAGTTGCTACAGGTCTAAAGCCTACAGACTATGGTTTACGTGCCAATTTCGCAAGTGAAATATTGCTGCATAACAATGAAGATTTTCTGGATTGTGTCGTCTTCAGTGATAAATCGATATTTCGCCTAAGAGCTAATGTGAACACTCATAATGTTTGTATCTGGCTGTCAGCAAATCCTCAGGAAATGGTACACTTGAAACGAGACTCCCCTAAATTGAATGTGTTGTGTGCCATATGGCGGAAGGTTTTTATGGCCCTTTCTCGCCTATCGACTAAATGTGTGCTATGTGACGAATGAATCTCTCATTGAACGCTTGTAGCAAAGACTGTTTGAGGTGCTCTTTTACTTGATGCATTGCTTATAATTGTACGTAAAATGTAATATGTACTACGAAGACTTAAAACCCCAAAATTTATTTTGAAACACCCTGCATTTCTCACCAACAGTGTTGGAACTAAGATGTAAAAAGGAGAGAAAATTTTCCTTATAAAGTTATTGTTTACAACAACGATATTATTATTAGTCGAGACTATAACTACAACAACAACAACACGAGTTAGTATTTAAAAAAATGTAATCAAATGTATATTCGGTGGCTCAGGTGGCCAAAGTGGCACACACGGGTGTGTCATTTGTTTAATCCGCTCCTGTGTGGACACTAATTAAGATATCGGGATATTATTCTAGCAAAATATGGTTGGACCATAGTTTATCATATTAATTTCTTTTTCTTCTGGTGTCGAATTTCCTTCTCAAATTTCACCCCAGTCAAAAATTCAAAATTTTCTAATTTCGAATTTCCTTTACTTCTCTTTTCCCTGTAGCTTCCTTCGTTGTAGAAAGACCTCCTTAAGAATTGCCAGGTAGATACGTCGGATGGATACCTAACTGTTGACATCAATTGGACGGGCCTGTGCGCAGTGTTGCCAATTAAGGAAATTAAACTTTCCCTAAATTCGGGCAAAAAATTAGCAATTTTTGTTTATAAATCCGTACCTATACGTCCGAGTGCAAGTCAACTTACGCCAATCGAACATTTCTTCCTACTTAACAAACGCAAGTACAGATCGTTACAATGGGGTAATTAGAGAACGCACGAAAAATTCGTATTTAGGTTCTAACCCTTGACTTTTCTAGTTTTTCCCTACTTTTCTGTTTACCGTAATATATCTTTGGTAATTAGAAGTTTTGTTCCTTAAATATCTTCATAATACTTGTAGGATATATTAGCGGTGTACCAATGTTAAATTAGGATAGTTTGTGTCTGTCTGGTAGCATTGTTATCAGCTACAGAAAATTTTAATTCCAGGATTTAGGGGGAAATTTTGGAAAAATTATCTGTTTTGTCTCTATTATTTCCCTCTTGTTGGCTATATCGGACCAAACGTACCAGTATCTGGAAGTCTTGTCCTTGCTGTACGCAACGCACTATAGAAAGTTTCAATAGGATAATTAGGGGAAGTACAGTTGAAGTTAGAGTAGACCTTGTTCTCTAAGTGGAAAGATAACTGTGATTTTTTTAAAGGTAGAATGAGATATTTTTTATTGGCATGCTTACTTTATTAGATATCGTCACAATACTTGTAGGATATATTAGAGGGATATCAAAGCTTATTTTAAGATAGTTTGTGTGTGTCTGATAGTAGTGTTGCCAGCTACAGAAAATTTTAATTCCAGATTTTAGGTTGAAATTTTGGAAAAAATTCCCTTTTTTATTTTTATTATTTCCTTCTTGTTGGCTACATTCGAACAAACGTACCAGTATCTAACATCCTTATCCTTAGCCTATACAGCGCAACATAAAAAGTTTCACTAGAATAATTAGGGAAAGAACAGTTGAGGTTTATAATAAACCATGTTCTGGAAATGGTAAGAAAATGGTGAATTTCTGAGGTATTATGAGATTTTTTTAAAATTTCATGCTTACTTTGTTATATATCGCCTTGATACTTGTAGATATATTCTTGGAGTACTAGGGTTTATTTTCAGATAGTTTTCGTCTGTCTGATGGCAGTGTTTTCAGCCAAAACAATTAATTCCCGCTTTTAGGTGAAAAATTCGGAAAATTCCCCTTTTCCCCTCTATTATTACCCTCCTACTGGCTACATTGAAAGAAACGTACCACTACGTGAAAGCTTCCTTCTTGCCCTACAGAACGCACCATAAAAAGTTTCAATAGAATAATTAGAGAAGCTGTAGCCCCGGCATATTTGATTTTTGCTTGTGAGGCGTAAAAAGTGTCAAAATTTCATGTGTATGACAGATTTTTTTCTTTTCCTCTTTGAATGGAAGCTAGCGATTTAAGGATTTCACTGTACCTTGTCAACACAGCAAATATTTTTTAGGTGACTTGAACCCATATAGCAGCAGTGGTACTAGATACAGAAAATTTTGAAATTAGGTTAGGGATTTTTTGTAAATTTTCACTCCTACATTTCCCTCAATAATTTCCCACCCATTGGCAACACTGCAATGCAACTTACGCCAAAAAAATAGCCACATCGATTTTCTAAAAGACAAGGCCTTAACCATATCAATCGAATGAATGGTTTTTGAGCAATAAGTCACTAACTGGAAATGTAGGAAAACGCCAAAAATGACCTGGGGCCGAAAGTAATAATCACACAATTTTGCTAGTATATAGGTGCAAAGAAACAAAAGATTTGTAAGTTACGAGGGCTTCGACTCAAGTTTTGTTGATTATTTCAATAATCTGCAACGTAAATCAATAAATAATAGTTGCCAGAAAAGAAACAGACATTTGAAAAAAAACATGAAAAAGAACGATGTTTTTTATTGAAAAAAGCCTCACAGAAAAAAAACCGTTTTTTTACAACACTAGTGAGGGGTAATATCAGTTTTAAAATGCAGTCGCTTCAATAAAACTATAATCCAAAGAAAGTTCTGATAAGGTATTTTGTAATTTCTATGTTCCTTTTGAAAGGAAGAGAGTGTGCATTTTTAAAAGAAATTTTCGTACTCTTATCCTTTTCAGCATAACCTTCACATCACACAAACGATAGAGGGATCTCCTGTGAAACATCCACCAGCCAGAGAAAGATGATGTGATCGGGATAACTAGGAGAGAGTGAAGCGGAAGAGAAGAAGATATAAAGGGAAGCATTATACCTTCGGTCATTTGAAGGATGTTGTTCCACCTAGGAAAAATTTGAACCATGTACATGTCCAAAAGATGCTACAACAAAATGAAGGGAAATAAAGAGTTTATTTTTTACACAATCCGGGACTTGGCTGATTATCCAACCCAGAACATCTATTTTATGGAAAATACAAGAATTCAGAAAACGAAACGTTTCTACACAAAGGAGCAATCTTTGAGGAGATATTTCACGTTTTCCTATGATTTGAAAATTAATGGTGCAGATATTAGTGTATGCAGAAGGCTTTCCTTGTACTTTTAAGCCTTCACCGTAGCAGAAAACAAGTACAGCTACTTCAGGAACAGATTAATAGTTGGAAGATCAAAACCTAAAGCGGTGGAAGGTGTTGTCACCACAACACACAAATGATTTTAGAGAGGGCAGTTTGAAATCTGCAAGGGAGTTTATAACATCTATTCCGAAATATGCCAATCACTAAATCTGTAGTTAGAACGCAAACAAGCGGTGCCTGGACAGTATGAGACAAAATATTTTCTATGGTGTGCATGTCAGCAACTGACGTCCTTTAGTTCTAAGAGATTCTGATGGCTTTTAGGGACTAATTTTGTATAAGTCAGAAACCTTTTCCTTAAATTACTTAAGGCACTCACCTTCTCCTTTTACAACTCGAATAAGATAAAGTTGGATCTTGCTAAGTCTTTACATCACGGAAAGAAACTCAAAGAGTTAGAGGACAGACGAACGCTACATCTCGCCAGGGCAGAAACCGCTAAGGAAAACTCACCTATTTCTTATAATTTACTTGTAAAATGCTACTACATATCATGTCATGTGAATGGATGTACAAAAGACCCCCCCAACACCAAAATTAACGTATTATCCTGCTTTCCACTAAACCAAACTCTGCAGTTATAATTTTTCTGTTCATGATTATCTCTCACATATTGGCTTCATGTTTCTGTGGAGTGAAAATGAAGCGAAACGTGGTTTCTATGAAATTTCCAGTTGCATAGTGAAGTACGTTATGAGAAATACTGTGGAGAGTGAAGAACTTGATATTATTAGTAGGCCAAATGTCAAAGGGCAAAGTAAAAATTGTAGCTTGATTGCCTTTTACGATGTCCTGGTTCGGTGTGGACAATTTAAGAAAGTTATTAATCATTTGGCCGTCGTAGATCATAAGCAACTGCCATTGGATCGTGATTTTGGCCGCATAAATCTGTACGTCTTTAAGCATCGTCCCATCGTATATCATAAAAATGAGTGGGTAGATGTATGAAATGAAATGAAATCTTTAAGTTTTACGTCCCACGGTTATGCCGGTTAGGCTAAAGAAGACGGTGATGATGAGAGATGAGTGAAATGGTGGAATGAAGAAAGTGGGAGGAAACGGGAGAACCCCGAGAAAACCCACGAGCACGGTGTTTGTCCACCACAAGGTTCACTTGGCGGGGGCTGCGATCGAACCCGGGACCCCAAGCACCAGACGTGAACGCTCTACCACTGAGCCACCGCGCCCCCCTGTGGGTAGATGTAATCAGAAGTGCAACCGAAAGAAGAAATTTCATGTAACACGCATGTAGCAAATTTATTTCAAGGATCTCACGCCATTTGTATTATCAGTTACCAAAGAAAAAACTATAGTCACAGCTTCTACACACACTACTACAGTCAAACAACAACAAGCCCCTAAAGTTTTCATGGGCAGTCTTCTTTAAGATGGAATTAGCCACGTCTTAGGTTTTACATGAGAGCTATTCTTATCGGAAGGAAGCACCTGTGTGGACTATGTTCAACCTGAAAAGAATGAGGCGCCCACTAGCAGAATTGAATCTAAGTGATTTGTATGCAAATACCAGGAAGAAAATCCCATCCATGTCCGGAAGAAGCTCTGACCAAATGTTCCTGTTGGAATGAGTCCCCGAATATAACACATTCTTTTTATCGCAGCCATGTTCCAACGCAAGTACCTAGAGAGGAGAGTGGTGAAATGTTGGATGTGCTTTATGACTGATGCATAAGAAGGTCTTTCCTCGATTGAATTCAGAATAATTTGTGATCTGCTTGAATATGTCACTATTTGGTATTGGTGCTGCAAATATTGTAACAGACACTACAATATGCATTAAACGTGTAAACTATTTGTTATCCTTACATATTTGACTTTTATTTTTCATTATTATGCATGTTTTGTTGTAAATATAATGGTCAGTCATTTCTGATAGTTGTTATTCTACAAAACTAGCACCCAGCATTCTATTGCAATACGAAGCTAACTAATGATGAGTAATATTGAACTGCAAAAGGACAAATTTTTATGCACTTTGCATTTAAATTGTACAAAGTTGTATGCTGATACATAAACTATGAACTTCAGTAATGCTTACGAATGAACTGCATGGCATTACAAAAACAATTTCTATTTATTTATTTTTCAAACTTTGAAATGAAAATATCCCGAAAATAACAGTTTGAGGGTTATCTCCTTTTTGCACCGAGCCCTTCAATTATAGTCATGCCAGAAACAAAAAAGTCTCACAAATTAGCCGAAATGAGAGTCCGCAAGTAACGAGAATTTAAAACGTCATGGGCGTTTACAACAGCAATGACATACTGAGATATTATAAGAAGGACCATCACAAAACTGAATAAGCATTAGGCATGTTTCAAAATTAGCAAAATTAAGTTAAAAAGTCCAAAGTATAAATTTAAGAGCAACTAGTTATCAAGTGATTAGAGGATGATAACGTAAGAGATATATTACAGGTGTATAAAACACGAAATGTCTATTTAAAATGTAATCTCAACCGCTATAGTGCTTTCTCTTGAACCTCATATATACCTCATTGAAGTGCACTTGCTTACCCTAAACAAAAGATGACTGCTACGAATTTAGTGTTGAGTGTACGTTATGAACATCGACTTATACCCATATTGAAGTAACATATCGTTTATTGAGAAGTTCATAAGATTACTACCTCCTTAGATATCTATGCAAGTTAGTACATATTAGTTTTACTTTTATCTCAACTATATACTATATTTTATTGATTTTGCAGCCACAGATATAATTATACGTTTTTAAGAGTTACATTTATCGAATCATTTAACGCTGCAAGTCCTATTTGACAATATATGATGTGTTATTTTAGAGTATGTTCTTTCGAAATAGGTCTACGAGACTTAAACGAAGAACAATGGAATTATTTAGTATATTCAAATTGTATTGTAATGTTTAATTAATTTATTGAAATATTAAAAACAAAACTTCTGTATATGAGTGTACAATTAAAAACATTTCATAGTGTTGTACTGAAGAAAATAACGTTAGACGTCATAAGACAAACAACTTTCAAAAAGAAAACCCACGACGAAAATAAGTTACAGGAACTGATTAGGTACAAGTTGTTTTCACTCTCTCAAACTAGTACAAAAGCTTGAAAATTTGGAACTATTTATCTCAATCTCAATCATTCTCTTGTCTTCGCTACTCCGTCATCTTGCGACTTGCAATTGGACTTTGAAGCTTCGACGATGATGGTTAACATCGAGCTGAGAGAGAGACCTCTTAACGTTGAATGTAAGTTCTATACCTTTTGAATAATCTAGTCTCTTTGAAGAAGTAATTTCTTCTGGCAGTCTCCTGCTAAGGCCTCGAGTATAACAGCTCTTAAAGCTAAATTTGTCATTTATTAATGAATTAATATTGTAATACTTTGCAGACTTTTGAGCTCACTTAATATTTCATATTTGATAATATCATGTCTGCATATGTGTAATAACGTTATAGAAATCATTTGTAATAAACATATACATTGAATTTCTTTTCTTTCATATACTACCAATTTATCATTTAACTGTTAACTTGAGAAATAAGATACTAACCATTATACGCATTTATGCCCAAGACTAATTAGCATTTAATCAAGTAGATAAACAGTACGAAAATTAGTAAAATCATAAATAAATTAAACAGTATATCTAAAGCACCTGATACATTCAAGAAGAAAACAGTACACATTATTAGCAGAAAAACTTTCAGTAAGTATACAAATTTTTATGTTTTTCTCAAATCACAATTGTAAAAATGACCCAAGTTAGTAATATTGTTGTGTGTATGACACTATTTCTGATTGCACAAGTTAGGCGGGAGATAGTCATGTGATTTAAGTTATTGATCTGATCATTGTCATGGAACAAATGGATTCAGAGTTCACAATCTTGTTCACGTGATACGACGTCATATGGACAAGAACTTCCCAAGTTTTTGGGTTGGTCTATGGGTCCTAATATGTACCTCTGCGGGATCCTGCAAAGGTCCCTTAGATGAAAGAAAATTACTAGAAATGTACATTTTTGGGATTTCTGCTGTTATTTGTTTTCTGTGATAATTTTTTAGTACTTACCTGAGAAGAAAAACGGTACAGATTGTAATGTTATACGAATGTCCGCTGTGACTTACATCGTACTTTTGTGCAGCAGCTAATGTCAACTATTCAATTTAATTAAACAGATAATTCAATACATATATCAAAATGTATTAAACACACTACCAACAACATTATGACATAAACGTTGTAGGCTTTCAATATTTTAATGTTTTACGGGGGCCAATTTTAATAGACATTTCAAGAAATTATATACGTTTACATGGCATGCGAACGAAAACCTGGACGAGCCATGTTATTCACGATGACACAACGTAAAGTTTCGTCTGTAACTTTAAATACTTAGATAATTCACTTTCGTTGAATATCTTATTTTATTAACTAAGAGCAACTGATTTCAATGGTTAATGTTCATGACCTGTAGTGTGCAGCTCTAAAACCCCAATGTTGGAATCTGTCATCTTCAGTGGAATATTTTAATTTCAATTTCAGTAGATTAAGAATGAGTTACGTCTTGAAACACTTATCACATATAACACTCTTGTGAATACATGTTTTCATCTTCCTATATTATTAATACTTTATGGGAAAATTCAAACTTGTTCTAGATGCTGTTAACTAACAATGGTTGGATGATTGATTAATGTTTAGCGCTTCCTTCAGCAGCAAGTTTAAGTAAGAGGTGTATCTAAACTTAATATTGGATCTGAACCAGAATCATTCCCTCAGAGATTCGATATCATCTCCTTTGGGTCAAAGCTCATACAATAACATTATGAGGCGTATCAAAAATTTCATGCAATCACCTAAAATCCACTCTGTAGAACTATGAAAGAAGATGGTTTTGGCCCTTCTCTAGATAGTCACCATGTCTAGCGACAGAAATCTGCCAGTGATTATTCACTTTCCGTAAACGTGTGTTGCAAAAGCCTACAGTTTGGCTCTTAAACCACATATGAAATGACGTCACCCGAATTGTAAAAATGGCATCCTCTGAACGGACGCTTCGTTTCTGGGAGGAGAAAGAAGTCATTAGGTGGTAGGTCAGGTGAGTATAGTGGTGAGGCAGCACTTCATATTCTAATTTCATTATCTTTACCATGGATACATGGGCGTATTCAAGGTGTGTTCTACGTATTGTGGATGACGCTAACGTCAGAACTGGTCATTTTTATTCATTACATTTCATGAGCGTTTCGTATCAATTATAGATACGCACAGAGTGGATTTCAGTAAGTAGTGGTAGTATATGCGGATAGCTCAGTGACTGGACTTTGACGTTGCATGCTAGAACATGACGTGACATTTTTGTGAAAATGAGTTATCGACAGTTATGAAGGCTCCAGAGGTCAACCTACTACCTGAGAAAAATGCAGAGTTGTCGGAGGTTTACAATTCCAAAAGAAATCTGGTGTGCACATGTTATTAGGAATTGGAATTAACGTTTATAGCGTTCGAGAACCTAATATGTTCTCGCCGCATTCCACTGTTGCTGCAAACGATATTATGGTGGATTTTCGATGATGCACAACATAATTTTCCGTTACCTGGTCATAATGTCCTACATTCTGGCAGGGATTTGGGAATTTTTGAAAAGAAGAAAAGGTCTACAACAACAGTATACACTACAGATCAGTGGGACGACATCATTAGAATACAGAATATAGAATATCAACATAGCTTTCCATTTACCCTTCCTCGTGTTGTTTCATCATAAGTCTTCCGTTCAAAATGTGTTCAGGATGAATCTCTCAACATACGGAAAGCTTCAGGATGAAAATTGGAATTACCAAAGAGAAACCTGGTGTTGTCCATATCCCTTACTCCTACTCTGATATAACTAACTGATAAACAATTAACATTTGTCCGGATTGGCCAGCACACACGTCTTAAGAAACCGCTTCCTTTGAACTTCTGCCAAAGCAAAGGATTTGCGAAGCTTCTTATTTATTTCTACCATAATTTCGAGACTACTACGAAAGTAAAGTCGGCGCTACCAATTCATATTCACACAGCTTCAAAAGAAGCAGAGCACCATTAAAGTAAGCCAGAAGTTTTCTTCTTACAAAAGAGAGAGAAATCATAAAGTCCTTCTAGTTGAGGGTAGGCGGTCTTCCGATTGAGCTGGTGGTAAAAAAATAGCAATGCTGCATCGTTTACCTTCTTATAGAAAAAGTGCTGTACACTCCGCACCAAAAAATAGCAACAAATAACGCTCTGCAGATAGGCCACCCAATATACACTTTATTATTCCATAATCGTCTCAGCAAAAAAGAGACCTACTCACTCTTCTCCTTTTTTCTCTCCTATAACAAAATGAGCTAACAACATGAGCGAAACTCTTATTTCAAACTACACATGTAACAGTTTCGATAAAAATGAAATAACAAAGCCGAGACGAGACAAGTTTCATAAGTTGATCTAGGGAGAAACTGAAACACACACAATGAAAAATTGAAACCAATGGATGTCTATTACACAGAGATTCATAAATGAGACAGACAGAGAAAAGAGGAGAGAAGAAGAAAGAGAAAATGGAGAACAGCTGAAACTGTAGAATTCAAACGTAGTAAGAAAAGAACCAAACATTATAAAGTTCCGTTTCCAGAAATTCAACAGTAATATAGAAATAACGTTTGTTTTTAAATATTTTTCAGAACTATTCGAATATATAGAGGATGCTCTAAACATACAATATGTCACTTTCATAATGAGTTGCATACTCAATTTCAAGTAGAACTGTATATCTCTGAGACAAATCCAGAATAATGTCAAAAATTTAACAGACATGCTTTGTTTTCGCGTGGTTCTATTGCAAATTCTGTAGTGTTCATTGGACGTACTGTTCCAAAATACATTCTTAAAAAAACAGTAGAAAGCGCTGGTCATCTCCTCCATTTCAGACTACTAATGAAAACTAAACAAAAGCGCCAAAAAACGAAACGAAACAAAACGAAAAGAAAACAGAAAGAAAGAAAGAGAAAATAGAAGGCAGTTTTATATTACTATGAAATTTCTATCAGAAATACTCTATATTAAAAGTCCAAACTTTATCGTAATGAAAAGTTAAAGATGTTGGAAAGGAAAAGTTTATATTCCCCATAGATGTAGCAGGTTTTTAAATTGAACATCCAAATAACATATTGTATTATAGGATGGGGACAAATTTTGAATATCATGAAAATTGTAGAGGGTTTCTTCCCCACATAGATTAAGGCAATCTATATATTTGGAGGTATTACGGTACATATTTCGCATATAATGATAGAACGTGGTCTTTTCATTTTCCAGTTGTTCACCAAGATGCGTGCGGCTGTACAACTTATAAAAAGCTGATGTTCCACTTTACGTAATTTGATTTAATGTGGTTCATGAGAGTAAAATTTTCCGGTGTGCTCGGTTGTGACCATGTGTCATGCAGAATTGTGTAATAATATTCCTAGGTATGGAGAAGATCGGTCTTTGTTTCGCCAGCTTGCCAGTGAAAAATGAAGGAATTTTATGTTTAGCGTAAGCAACCCACCACTGATTAAGGCTGTGGTAATAGCGCTGTTGTTTACACCAATACTGCCACTTATGAAGGAACACGTTTTTAATATCAGCGCGGTTTATATGACAATTTCCAATATGAGCGACCAACAGCGTGTGAGAACTTGCAAGTAATGTAGAAGGATACATGGTCAGAAAAACAGGGGATGCGCAAGGCCGCTTCTATAACATTTTCCCGGGATACATCTGATATATAGATCCTATCTAAACGTGATTGCATTCTAGCAGAGCGGTACGTCATTTGTCGTTCTGCATGACATGATAACCAAATGTCGCGTAGGTGAAGCTGTGAGATAAGAGTTTTTATAGCGTTACATAGTATATATTGTCCTGACATATCTAATGGTGATTATACCGCATTCCAGTATCCTGCCATGATAAGTTAGTCCGGTACTACTGGTAACAACGGCACTATGTCTTCATTATAAAATTGTTGCCTACGTAAGCGGTTGTGCGTCCCAGATGGTGAATAAATGTTAATAATCGGGAACCCCTCGGAGCCGCAACGAATTGCCCGAACAAAATGTAAACAACGTATATCGTCCACTTGTATACATTTATTGTACAAAATAGCAGTTCCCCGTTAGTGTTCATCTTGATTAATAATAGAATTATATGCCAGTAAAAAGGAAAATGAGGAGAATGCCACTTCTTGAAACAGAAGAAAATCGGCATCTATTTGTCCTACAAATTATTGCAGTAAGCACTCACTAGATAATTTGGATATAGCATTTAAATTGAGTGTACAAAATTACCGCGCATTAGGTAGAGGCATGTTACTGTTAGAAACAGTAATACTGCTACTACAGAAAAAAGATAAAGGAAGACAAATCTCTGCGGGAAGGAAAGTACAAAGCCAATCAACATATCGATGCACAATACTTATAATGATGCTATGGAACTGACTTTCGATCCAGAATATTTTGTCGAGTAGTTAAATTCAACAGGCAACTGATTGACATGTTTTTCTACTCTTTCCACTGATGATACTGTTTCTACTTGGTCAGTAGGTGTTATGGAGGAAGTATCTAAATCTTAACTAAAAGTTTCGGTTACAGTTTCACACACATCACTCGAACGGGGGGAATCAGCAAGATTTGGCTTTTGTTTCTTACCTATAGGCAGCAAATCAGATTCCTCGTCCAATATATGCGTGGCACTTAATTGCTGTTCGTGGGTTTTACTATTTACTTTGTCTACTCGCTGGGAAGACGACTCACACATTTCACTTCTTACAGAAAGAGCGCACTGCGAATGTAGTTCTTGAGTAGGCCCAGAGATGGCAGAAGGCGTCACTTCACTCGTTATCGCTGGAGATGCTAGTGGCGAATGAGATGCATCAATGGGTTTGTTTAACCAAGCTTTGTTTAACAAATGGTGTAGTGCTTCTTTCTCAGAACGATAACACGAAAAGTGTATAGTGCAGACCAATGATGTATTTGGAATATCCTGGTAATTCCCTTGTCCTTTCCCAAGCAGCAATCGTAAATCGTTTCTATTTTGATATAGGTGTTTGTTTCCAAATCCTTATGTATTGCTTGTCCAGTATAATAAGTCAATTCTTCACATCACTTTGCACAAAGTTGAGTTTTAGCGTAAACAGGAAGGAATAATACGTTCAATAGTTGTATTATTTTAATTCCATTACGTTACCCCAACACTATTGTTTCATCCGAAATTACAAGCCAAATATTAGTTACTTTCGCCTTGATCTTTGGAACGAACCAAAGTACACAACGAAATTGACTTATTCGACGACCTAGAGAAAAATTAGTTCCCACTAATTAAATCAAAAACATACAATCCAGGAAAAATTATAGAAATAAAACATATTTTGCAGTAACTTTGTCGTGCATATTGAAAAGTACGTGAATAATAATAATAATAATAATAATAATAATAATAATAATAATAATAATCATTGTTCACATTCACCGTATAGTAGTATATTATTATTATTATTATTATTATTAACATCAATTATCCGCTTCGTTGGGTTAAATTGAGAAAAAATAGTAATATGTTCCGTTACTCAATCACTGTTTATTGTTACGAAAGCTCTCTTTGATATCGGTCATTTTCAATGTGTTTTATGTATCCCCTCCCCAAAAATATATTCTGGGGCACTGCATCTGCAATGCCATTGTTGATCTCAGCCGGAAAACTATGAGTTCGACACTGATATTGGTTATTTCGATCATTTTTATTTGTATCCCTCTCCTCCATTTTGAGGAGCTGAATTTGGATTTAAACAGCATCAGATGTGTCACTATTAATCTCAGCAACTTCGAAAATTATAGATTCGCCACTTATACCGGTAATTTTCCGTTCTCTTTAAAATGTTGGTCCCCCTCCCATCTCTTGAGTTACACAGTCAAAATGATATGACAGAAACCATCTCTGGTACGAACTTCATCTAGGTTGAATATTTGATCGAGATTGGTTTGGTGGCTCAAGAGTAAAGTAAGTTTTATTTAGTTTTATATATATATATATATATATATATATATATATATATATATATTTCCCTCTCCAATTCCCGTCCCCAAGTTCTCCTCACCTATGTTAAAACTTTGATCGTGATTGATCCTTTATTTCACGAGTTTTCAAGTTTTATTTATTCTTTTTAACTCCTCCCTTCCCTCAAACCCTAAGGTATATCTTCAAAGTAAATAAATAAATATCATCTTAGGCCCGAAATTCATCTATGTTGAAAATTCAATCGAGATCGGTAGGGTGGTTTAAAAGTGATGAAGTCAAAAAGACAGTCACTTTTATTTCCATTTTTTACATATATATATATATATATATATATATATATATATATATATATATATATCCCTCACTCCGGACCCTACGTTGCACCGGTAAACCGATCCGAACCCTCTCTATGTTGAAAGTTTGATAGAGATTGGTTTAGTGGTTCAAGAGTTATTACATTTTAATTATTTTTATATATTAACCCTCCTCCCCCATCAAACCCTAACTTTTACCGTTAAAATGAAATGATAAAAAAGCTTCCCACGCCCGAACCTTATCAATGTTGAAATTTCGATCGAGATCGTTCGGGAGGTTCAAGAGATTAGGAGTCACAAACATAGTTACTTTCAATATTATAAGTTATTATTATTATTATTATTATTATTATTATTATTATTATTATTAATATTAATATTAATATTAATATTATTATTATTATTATTATTAATATTATTTGCGTACCTTTGAACTTGCATGGCTTCACATTTTTCTGAGTTGTATGTTTTTCCGTTAACAGTGAACACTAATTTCTCACTAGGCTGTCGAGAAATTCAATTCGTTGTGCAGTTTGGTGACAATGACATTACAGGAAGTAGCGGTTCGTTCCGAAGATCAGGGATAAAGTAAGTAATATTTCGCTTGTAATTTCAGATGGCGTCATAGTGTAGGGGCAATAGAATCATAGAGCAATCGAGCGTAAATTCAAATCCTCTTCAAGCCAAAGTTAAACTTTTTACAAAGTGATTGTGAAGAATCGACTTATTATACTTTACAGGCAATACGTAAGAATGTGGAAGCAAATACCTATATCATAATTCAGACGATTTACGAATGCTGGTTGGGAAAGGGCAAGGGAATTACGAGGACATTCCAAAGACATCATTGATCTGCACTATACACTTTTCGTGTTATCGTTCTCAGAAACCATTTCTTAAACAAAGTTTGCCCAAAGCAATCGGTGATGTAGTGGTAATGTGCCGGACTTCCAAATTGTAAATCTATTTCTATTCCCCATCAGTTAGTATGACCTTTTCGCATAAAATAATGGCTGCGGAGATTTATCTTCTGATGGAGAACTTACAATGCATCACAGCCGATAATTTAAATGAACACTATGTGCGTTCTATGTCATACACTGTAATGATAAGTATGTGCCATATTTATATTCGTCTCCCTCTCTCTCTGAATTGATGTTTCCCTATCCTGTATTTCCATCTTACACCTATCCCCCTCTCTCCCTCTCTCACACACACGTACTTCATATTCCAAATTTAAAACGGAGCAAGAGCCCGATATACCTGGTCTGGGGAATATAATTAACTGTTAATTTTGACGTCATGTTTCTCATGCTCTGGGGATAACATTTCCAGTAATGGTTACCTCTGATAGAAATACTGTTTAAAGCCAAGAGAATAAGTAAAATCTGTTTTTTATCCTCTGGGTTACCGGGTGTCAGTCGAATTACCGGGTCACTACGGATTTGATCCTCGATCTATAGCGTAACCAATATCTTCCGACTGACACGATGATCCGTTTGAGCTGTTAGCGTGTTCATTCTATCTGTAAAAAAATAAGTTATATCCACAAGAGATTAAATTAATGGTGGATATTCGGAACAGATAAATCTTCGGAAAATACTAGAAACTGATAACTTTTTGGTTATTAGAAAACAAAATTTTATTTATACTAATTCGATACAAAGTTTGTTTCCATCCTACAATTCAATGTGTTATTTTGACGTTGAAATTTGAAACTTGCTACATCTATGAGGAATATAAACTTTTCCTTTCCAAGATTTGTAACGTTTCATTACGATACAGTTTGGACTTTTAATATAGGGTACTTCTCATAGAAATTTAGCTGTAAAAAGAACTCTTCTATTCCCTCTTGCTTTCTTTCTCTTTTCTTTTTATTTCGTTTTTTTTCGCTTTTTTGTTTAGTTTGCATTAGTAGACTGGAGTGGAGGAAATGATCAACGCTATCTACTGGGCATATTAGAATGTATTTTGGAAGAGTACGTATAATCAACACTACAGAATTTACAACCTAACCACGCGGAAACAAAGGATGTGTTCTAAACCTTTGACATTATCTTAGATGTGTCTGTGAGATCTACAGTTTTACTGGAAATTGAGTATGCAAGAGACTTAAGAAAGAGACTTATGAAAGAGACTTAATGAATGTTTAAGGCATCCTCTATATATTCGAACAGTTCTGAAGAAATATATATGAAAATAAGCGTTATTTCTACATTACTGTTGGATTTCTGGTAACGGAACTTTATAATGTTAGGTTCTTATCTTACTAAAGTAAAAATTCCATATATTTATCTGTTCTCCCTTTTCTTTTTCTTCTTCTTTCCTCTTCTCTCTATCTGCCTCATTTATGAACCTCTGTGTAATATACATCCATTGGTTTTAATTTTTCATTGTGTGTGTTTCAGTTTCTTCCTACATCAACTTATGTAACTTCTTTCGTCTCGGTTTTGTTATTTCATTTTATCGAAACTGTTACACGTGTAGTTTGAAATAAAATTGTGCTCATGTTGTTAGCTAATTTTATCATTGGAGAGAAGGAAGGAGGGGAGAGAGTAGGTCTCTTTACCTGACACGATTATGGGATAATAAGGTGTATATTGGGTGGCCTAACTGCAGGGCGTTAGATGTAACATTTTTTGATGCGGATTGTACAAACTTAGTCAACAGGTTGTGTGATATCCATAGAACCATTTGTAATATGCTGGATTTACTTTAAAACGTCATCTTTAACAATTTTCTATTATTGATACTAACATTGTTATTGACACATTACCACAATGTACACATTTTTGTTATTAGTTTTGTGACTTTAACTGTGCGTCCTACTGACACTTCACTCGTGCTGTATTTTTGCTTGGTGTGTTGTTTATAAGCGGTTAGGATAAATATTCTACTTGACTGCATATGAAGCCGATTGAGAACAATTTGAATGTGGCAAATGTATTCAGAGTGTTACTCCGTCGCCGATCTACAGTTTTCTGCAGATCACAATACCGAAAGAGATCTAGACGGAGAAAGAGAGATAGGAACACTAGCAGACGAATTAAATGGTTACAATCATGAATAGTTTTTCTGTCATGTAACATATCAGGTTCCTGGACGCTAAGATCTGTCTGTCGAAGTTGCCATTTTTCTTTCTAACAACTGTGTACTTAACATTTTCGCATATAACCAGATAGCAAATTCTGGATATTATGTTAGGATCACTTACTAAGTACTGAAACCAAAATGTAATGCTCAAAGCAATAAATATTGGTTTTATATCACGAAAACTTGCATCTTTTTATTTCAACATGCTTTAATTGTAACATATCAGATTGTTCCATGAACCCACAGACTTGGTTCTGTACTGAAGTAACAGAACATACATAGGTTTCTGGGGGTATTTACGTTATTACGTATCTTCTTCGTTACCCCAATCCTTCTTATCATTTATTTCTTTCATTATTGCATCTCCCATAGCGTCGCATTATAAAAGTAGAGATTAAGATTATAAACTATCGAATATGTAAAGTATGTACTTTATTGCTTTTATAAATACCGCATGTACGAGTGGGTATTAACATCGTCAAGATATTCACTGATAGAAATTGGATCAGCATGCTTACGAGACGCACTACTTCGACAATAAAAAATGTTGTATGTGGTTGCAAGACTCCGATAACTGGACCATTGTAGTAATGCCCTCCACCACTATTCTTATTAATAACAAATGTGTTAAAGAGGGTTGATGTTGACTTCCACTTCCACGTCATCAAAACACTTTGTGGAGGTATGTACTTTATTGCTGTTGGCGTTGATATGTTTGAACACATACGCAAACATCGAGAAGTTTCCTAAGTGTAGGTAGTGCGCAGGTTATTAAGTTTGTTAGATAGAAGTCAACATTGGTTGTTAAAGGCAAAAACAGAAGTTCAAGTCTAAACCATGATCAACAAGACCACACCATGATTAACACACAGCTAAATTTCATAGTATGAACAATGAAATTAGATTAGCTTTGGCCGTACTCATCCGTCGAAATGGTACATATGGAGTGATTTCTCACTAATAATACGATCTTCAACTGCCCATTCAAGTCATGTGTTTCACCACTGTAATCGGTAAGGCTTGTTCGTTTGTTGTGCTTTAACTTATTGCATACCACTCACCCAAAGAACCCGAGTTGTAGTATCTTGAAGAAACCAGTACACAAAATGGCATCAATTCCATATGCCGAAAGAAAATTTGTGATAACGTTGCAAAACTACAACAAAGTGAAAAATGAGAGACTTAAAAATGCAGTATAGAGGAAAAAGTAATAACCGACTTCGAAAACGTTAAACAGAGAAAAAAAAATAATACTTACAAACTTACAAAATAATAATAAACATCTCTAGAAAGGTGAAAATAATTCATTGGTATTATGTATTTTTTATTTGAAGTCTTTTTGACAAGACACAGAAATTGATCAGTGAAAATATTAACATTAAGTAAAATTTTATATTAGAAATTACTTAATTTCACTTACCACAGAACTTTTTTTCTTATAAATAATGGTAGAGATTTATTTTCCTATTTTAAAATTTTCTTTGATATCATTTTACATTTTGTAAAACTTTTATAATAGTTTTTATTTTTTAGTGTTTTCTGACGTTAATAGCACTTCCTTTGAAAAACGTTTTGGTTTTAATACTTAAATCGGAGACCTAGAATAATTGATGTAAGTAAAGGAAAAGTTTTCTTGTCTAAACCGCCTTTTAACAATATATTGTTCACATGAGATATTTTTAGATATGGAATGGAAGCAGTGCGAAGCAAATTGGGTGAGAATGGCCCACAATTAATTTTGTAGATATTAGTTGTTTTAAATACAAGTTTTTTTTTCTGTGTTTCGTGAGAGGTTTGATTAAATGCTCTACACTTATATTCATCAACGTGAAAATATTAATATAAATGCTATTTTCATTAAGTGCAATTAACGTCTCATATTTATAGGAAACATGAGTTGTATCATTGGTTTGAAAGTAACGATCTCAGACGTAGACCTTCACCTTAATGTAGATTCCAAACCATTTGAGCTCGAAACAAAGGTTTCCGCCGGTAAAGAAGGAAAGTTATGTGAAATAAATGTGAAGATCAGATATGATTATTGTGGCAGTTTCTAGTATATACGTAATTGACACATCTACCTTAGCAAAAATAATTGTTATGATTTTGTCTTGAGTATGCCAATCATCGCCTAAAACCACTTTGTTAATGGGACAGTACTGTTTGGGAAATAGATATAAATACAGAATGATGCTATTATGATATTAGCAATGAACTAAAGGAAACATATGAGATATTGTCATAGTATATAAAGTAGCAAAAACTTTGAGATAATTCCTCTTATTATTTCGTAACAGATTCTGGTCTTAACATATTCTGCCAATGACTATTCTCTTCTGCTGAAGCAGGAACAAGACTCTTCCTAACGGGTGCTGGTTCATAATTAGAAATCTTGGGACACAAAATACGAAAGACGTATTTGGAAATTAGACAATCAGTGTTGTGTAAAAAATAATAATTTGTTTACTGATGTATTTCATAAGTCAATTAATTCACCTAATTTATTGCATGAGATTTTAGTGAAAAGTGTTAATTTATGGTATCAAAATTTAAAGCTTAGTGTGATTAGATAAAATTTATATCTGATTTTCTTTTAAAATTATAAATTCTTTTCTGTAGTATTACATAGCCACGCTGTGAACTTTTAAACCTTATAAGTTGTATAAATATTTTCTACCAGGAACTAAATAAGACGCATAACTAGAAAAAACAAACATTGAAAAGATTACTAATAACACAACTGTCCTTGGCTTTCTGCTTTTCCTGTCGAATACTGGGATCATTTCCAAGCATTATATGGCAATGGCACCACCCAAGAGATATGAAGGGTTAGAGTTAAGTCGTGATCTCTACTTGTGCTGATTTCGTTTTGTTTACTGCCGATTTGGAAAACTTTAAAAATTAAGTTTTTGGAGGACGAGTAAGTATATCAAATTTTGTTTCCAAGTAGAATATGCACTATATATACTTCACAAATGCTGTAGGAAGATTTTGGCGAACACTATATGAGCCACACTTGCAGTTATGATCGCTCAAAGCAGAGACAACAATCGTCTGAGGAAAGACCTGCGGAAGGGTTGGGGGAGAATTTACATTGTTTAATAACGTTAAAATTCAAAGGTTACAATATGTTTGTGACCAAAAACGTCCAAAGTCCGAAGATTTCAGTAAATCTTCTTGTCGTGTGATATTAGTTGAAAAAAACAACTAAACATTCATATTGTTGCTAATAAGTCCTTTTCACATTTGTTAACGACTCAACAAAACGAAACACGTTTCTAAATGTGTGAGGACCTTTTGAAATATGCAATTAAAGACAGAAGCTTTTTGGGAAACACAAAAGATGACGATATTACGATTTATTCTTAGGACGTTAAAATAAATGCGTATTCATTAAAATGATTGTAAAAATATTAGGTACCTTGTAAAACAGGCCGATAAAGTAGCTGAGACGTAGAATAGATGCTTGTTATTTTGTGATGCTTCTCGTTATGAACAGGTCATACACGGTCAAACTGTGAGCAAACTCTACTATTAAGAAGTAACGAGGTGCTTGTGGAAGACTGAGAGACTGGAAAATTCAATATATGAAACATGGATGATGCATTGCTCTTAGCCATTTTAGGCATTCCTTATTAGGGAGTTTTAGGTGATGTAAAACGCTACTATTATGCCCCAGTCATCCGAATTAACTCATTTTATATGTGGACCTTTTCCACTCTCAAGTTCAAATTCACCTCAAAACGTGTTTGTTTGCAACCCATGGAAAGTATATTAAACATTTGCTACTAGATCTCCTGTCTATTCAAAAAAGTGTGATCCATAAGTGTGAGACTCGCTTGGAAAGAGACATTAATATTACAGGGATTCATTTCAAGGAGAGAAATCTGAATATTTTCCAACCAATAATGAGTATCATTATATTCAGAAAGCTTGTTTTCTTTCTAAACGAACACCTTACATATAGATTAGAAAAAAACTCTGTGTAAGAAAAACTTACCTTGATTTACTCCGATAAATCTATCTGTGCAGTTACATGATTTCATCTTTTTCTCTGCTTTACATTGTGCAATACATGCTGAGAAACTGTAGTACGGAAACGCCCACATTCCTTCGTTCTCATCAGGGAACTTACATCTCCTGGATTCTAATGGAAGACTTCGTACGTCTTCATCTGCAACTTCATCATAGATTTTCCTCTTAATAAAACTCTCTGTTTGGAAAACAGGGATTAAATTTGAAGAACTTAAGGGATAAGCACGTTCTAATGGAATACCATATTCATTCATCAGGAGGAACTAAAAAGATAAATCTCTTATAAAAATAGTGAAAATTAAAAAATGAGTATGAATTATACATATGTTTATTCTCATTATATAGTTAAATCCTAGCGTCCAGAAAGTCACTGCTACTACTTCCACCACAACCACCACCAACACTACTACTACTACTACTAAATAATAACAAACTTATTTTTATTTAAACTTATTATTATTTTTATCACTATTTTTGTAAAGTTCTGGTTTTGCAGGTATAAGTAGAGCATAGGTAGATCGAATTACAGTCCGGAATCATTTCCCACTACAGACGTTTATTACAAAACCCGCTATAAACAGTAAATTACAAATATCACTTTAATATAATTTCTCTAATACTGGATTAGGAGAGCTGACCCAAGGGCCAAGCAACCAGGAGTACAATCTTCGCAAAGGTCTGAATAAGCTGAGTGGGAATCGAGGAAGCATAGAATTCCGAGCAGACTAGAATGTGTGTTTTATTAATTTTCTTGATTAGCTCGAGGAAGCCGGGTAATGACCAGTTGCAGATTGATGATTGTGACTGAAATCCTGTCGATTATATAGGTGCTTCAGGAGAGTTGGTAGCGTTAGTCGTTACGTTACCAGAGGATCCGTTGGTTTCCGTCGTCTACAGCTATAGTAATCCGTACTAAGGAGCACATAGCTGATATTAACAACATGTAGTTGTTTGCAAACAAAACCATCTGGGATATTACAACCCAGAGGTCAGTATAAAAAACAAGTCAGTATAAAAATTTTTCCTACTTGGAAAGATACTAGGGGGCATAATACTGTGGAACACATAAAAAAACACTGAAAAATAAATGCACAAAACAGAGAAAATATACACATTGAACACTTGAGTAGTGGTATGAGAAAAGTGATAGAGAGCTCATTCTTTTTCTCAAGATGATTTAAGATTTGGAGAAAAGATTAATATATATATATATATATATATATATATATATATATATATATATATATATATATATATATATATATATACACTAATTCACTCATGCTAAGATGTTGATTAGATGGTGGATGATGATTAGATGACATCAGCAGGGGTGTTGTCATTATAAATACCTAAGAGAATAGGTGGAGAGATATCGAGTTTTCGTCACTTTGCGGCTAACGGGAGCAAGCAAATAAGATAATATACATAATGTAAATGAAAGGGTAAACACTGCAAATACTTTGGATTGACTGCTGTAAGTAGTATGCCCATACTGGAAGAAAAGAAAACTCATGTTATGAACAGCATGACTTCTTGGGTAACATGTTTATGGTGGAGTTTGCACGAAATATTAGCACGAAAGACACACTTACTGGTGAAATACAATCATATTCCTATACAAACCAATAATACAAGAATGAAGGCAGCAATAGCAATAATACTCCGTGAAAATGCACTGGATAAATTGAATTCATGCATAGTATTTGGTCGGATTTTTTTATTTTTGGAGTAAAAAGTGCATGAACCTAATTGTACGTTTTGTGAATTTTGTAAATTTAAATTGAAATTCAAATTTTGGTGTTAGGGTATTTGACAAAACACGAAAGTATCATTCGCTGGAACTCTGGTGTGAAGGTGCAAAGTATTAGTGATTATGCCATGAAAGTGTTCGTTTCTGAAGAAGTAGGCCCTAAAATGATTAACAGCATCGGAGGCTACGGTTTGGTTCTTTCGCAGAAATATCTTTACTACTTTTTAAATAGTAAGATAAAGTTCCTAAGCAGAGTGTAAGTAGAATTCCTTAGTTTGTGAAAGAGTAAGTTTTATGTTCCAAGCAGTTCTTAAAGTTTGAAAAGCAAATTAATAAATAACCAGTTTCAAAGAGTGTGGCTGTGCCTGCAGTTTACGTACGGAGAACATATCGTCATGCGAGAACTAAGGGAACGTAACTGCAAACATCGCATTTTCGGTTTCCTTTATACATCGAATTTTGAAAGCCCCCTTGGTGACAAACTCTTGGTAGTAACTCTATCCATTCTAACTGATGTTAAAAGGCAGTAATGTATCTCCCATTTACGTACAGATCTTAGAGGCAGAGAATCGTAACATCCAATACGCTCTTCTATCCCAAACGAAGTCATCAATTTTTAGAACCAAAGAGACGTATTGGCTCATACGTTTCTGTGACTCAAAAAGTCAGATGAATTTTGAAAAAAATACGTTTTAGTAACACTGCTTTAAGCTTGAGTAAATAATTTTTATTTTGAAAGCACAATGATCTTTGTTTATTTTAAAAATAAGTAAATAACATATTATATAATTATTCATAATCAAAATGAAATGTCGATTTACCTTTTACTCCCTAGCAAAATGTGCAAATTACATTTTTGTCAATTAGTAATCCGCGACAATGGAAATTATTTTTAGACAGCATTTTCATGCCGACGTTTGATCTTTTTGTAGGTTTTTGTTCCTTAGGAAGAATGACAGGAAATAAGACTGTAGCGAATGAACTATGGATTCTGACTAGCTCGTCATCCCGCACAGTTCGTTTCTGAATTTCAAAATAACTTCGAAAGGCAAGAGGACTTCTCAAATTAAACAAATTAACTAACACCGAGAAAACGGGAGAACAAAAGTTTGAGTCGATACAGAAAGCAAACAAGAACTTTTGAGTTCATGTTCAAGCACTGATTATACTAGTCGACAAAAAATACTTTTTCACTGGTACACGGAAGACAATACCTGATACCAATAGAATTTTTCACGTAGAACTCGATTCTGCAATCCGTTTTTCTCCATCTTCTTCAGTTTTCCAGTGACAGAGGCATTTTTGGGAAATTTCCCCTCAAATTTTTTCCATTTTTGTACCTGTAGCTCGGGTACCCTTAGATATATATATATATACACAAATTATATTGCATGTTAGCATGATTTATACTTAGTAAGCCCTCTAAGTATCATACGAGTCACATTATTCTTTTATGTCTACAAATTTTATGTCTACTTAACAAATAATACGAGGGAGCATGGTGACTCAGTGGTACACGTTCACCTCCGGTGCTTGGGGTCCCTGGTTCGATACCAGCTCGCGCCGTGTGGACTTTGTGGTTGACAAACACCGTGTTCGTGAGTTTTCTCGGGGATCTCCCGTTTCCTCCCACTTTCTTCACTCCACCGTTTCATTCATTTCTCACAATCACCGTCTATTTTAGCCTAACCGGCATAACCCTGGGACGTAAAACTTAAAGATTTTTTTAATAAATAATACAAAGGAAGTGAGTGGTATCTTCTTCATAAATGAACACATACTTACCTTGACTAAAATGTTTTAGTTGTCGACTTTCTTCTGTGTTTGGCTTTTGGAACATCGCTTTTGAGTGTCCAACAGTAATCAGCTGGTATTTGTGAACTCCACACTGTCTCTGGTATCTCTTCCACATGGAGGAAATGTTCTAATGAAAAAGTTCCCCATGCTCATCACTAACAGCACAAAGGTTTTTTAGGAAAGAAATCCAGATGGAAGTCTAGAAAGTGAACTTTAAGGGATATGTTGCAACCCATTTCTTTGAATGATTGCAGGAAATCACCACGATTTCACGGTAATTTGTGGATTTCTGGTTTCCTAAAAATTATGTTCAACATTTAAATAAACACCAAGCTGCTTTCTCAACCGGAGTTAAGACATACTCAAATTTTTGGTCACGAATCAAACATCTTATTTAGGGGGTTTACAAAAATCCCTTCCTTGATTTTATTGTCACTAAACCGAAGAAATTTTCCTTGAGGTAACAAAATCCTGCTACCTTTTGTCCATTGCCTTAACAAAGATTTGAAGAGCCCCAACTTTATGTGAGGAGGAGGTTGAATTGTCTTATCAGGGCTCACCAGTGAGGAATAAACAACATTCTTCTGTCCAGGAGTTAATACACGCTTTACCCATTCCTTCTTGATGTAATGTTCCGTTTTTTTTTTCCTGCTGTCCCATTCGCAGAGGAAACAACGATATTTCGTATAACCAAGCTGCAAACCCACTAAAAAAATAACTTTTCAATCACAGCAAACGGTTTACTTGTATTTCTTATACTCAATTCTTTCTAACACTATTTTGATGTTTTCACAGGTTTCCTTCATATTAGTTGCATAAGACAAAGGCGCTGAGGGAAATTTGTTGCCATTGAGCCTTCAAATTAGTTTTCGAAAAGTCAATAAACAATCTCCACTCTGTACTTCTGTGTGCATGTCCTTGTGTATCTATCACAGCACAGACATTATTACAATACACTAAATCATTTTCTTGAGAACCATAGTTTTGAAACTGTATGAAGGTTTCGAAAAATACACACTTTAGTGTCACGCTGGAGCAGATTCCAGTCTTTAAGTCTAGAAGCGATAAGTTCTGCCCGTATCTTGGAGAGTTTTAAATTCCGTACGAGGTCTTTTAATTCACCCTGAGTTAACAGATAAGGATCCAAAGTAGATGTGCTTCCTTCATAAGTAGGATCATCTTCTTGATTTGGAAGTTTAGTAGTTGCCTCAAGTACGTAATCTTCATTTACCGGAAGATGAATAGGAGGTACTAGTATAGGTAATTCTGCACTGTGTGGAACTGGGCTAATTGCTGATGGTAAATTAGGGTACTGTACTGTGTGCTTAGAATTACTGGTTATTCCTTTTGTCTATGTCATACAAAAGTATCAGTCTGAAGAATAATCTTTTGGTTCCCTCCAAATTATCGGTACTGCGAAGTTCATGTTTCGTTCAACATTTGTCCACCCAGTCAGACGTTTTACGCAAGTACAACAAATGTAGTGAAGAGCGAAATTCATATCTTGGTCTCTAACAGAGCAACCAAAAGAGAACTTATAACACCTCTTCACAAGTGGAGTAAAACATCGACGTTGAGATTTAAATGTCAGCTCCCCGCATACATAAAAGAAATTGTCAGGGCGAATTGCACATTTCCTCGGCATCTTGTATCCTGTAAGGCATAACACACACATACACACACGAATCTACACTCCATCAATCACGAAGCAGCACAAACGTAATCTAACTCAATGCATCACCACACAACAAATCTATTCGAGCTCCACAATGGAAAAACACTTCATCTTACACGCGGCCACATGTATAACACGTCCAGCTTGGACCGTCACTAAACGCAATTAACAGTCATGAGGCTTCTTGAATGATCAATTTCTTTATGCATTGTTGCCACATCAAGATATTAAAAAGTGACTTATTTTCCATACAAAGCATGAGTGTATTTTTTGCTTGCTTTTGCGTATCCATCTATGAGCCGACAATAATACGTCAACGTTAGGTTTTCGTGTTTAGTAAAAGTCTTACATAGTATATTCTTTATTACGTATAAATAGACACAATAGTTCATATCTGTATACAGAATAATGCCTTTCACATGAAATTAACATTATTTATTTAGTAGACATAATACTATGTTTGAGTGCAGTTCTTTTTCTGTATGACTATATACAAATAGAAGATTGGGACATAAATTCATATAAACTACTTTTCGGAGGGAATTTCCCACAAAATTTCTCTAAAAATTGACTGATACAAAAATGGCAACATGCTGCCACATCATTGAACATATGTTTTATTGGAAGTCCAATGAGTTACAAACCGTGCCAATATTGTAATTATATATATTATATTTGCAATTATATACCTAAGTGTACCCGAGCTACAGGTACAAAACTTGTAGAAAAAGGGAAATTTGAGGGAAAATTTCCCGAAAATCCCTTTGTTACGGGGAAACAGACGGTGATGGAGAAAAACTGATTACAGATTCGAATTCTACGTGAAATGTTCTATTAGAATCAAGTATTTTCATTTCTGTGGCAACATCTTCTTGATTAGTGTTATAGTACTGGCCCGGAATGTTTATCATCAACATAAAATGATGACATCCCTAGACGCAAGACAAAAAAGGGCAATGATTGTAAGGGAAACAATAGTAGGAAGAACAGGGAAGAGAGATTACGCAACTAAGTTAATCATAATTTTATTTGCTTGATACTGCTGTCAAGCTCCCTTTTTTGAAATTCCAATATATTTTTTTTAAATATAGGCTTACCGGTACTACAATTCTACGCAAAATTGTCAACAGGTGAATAATTTACACTTATTCTGAATTTGGGAGTCCGCAAAATCCTCGAACTCTTCTCGAAAGACTATCTAGGTTTATGACGATGGGTTAGTGCTGGGTTAGTATGAATAACGGTGGGTGGTGCTTTACAGTGGGTCATGATGGGTTAAAGGGGCTCAGGTAGATCGTGAGTCACGATGAGTGGTAGGCCAGTGGATCGTTGGTCAAGTTTTCCTTCACCCATGCTATCCCTGCAGCGAGTACATCCCTGTGGTAATGATGATGATAACGGGTATAGTGGTTAAATGTTATTTTAGTGTTTAGTGGTGCTATACTAACATTTACGGTAGATGACGGTTAAGTGCTTCTTGTTACAGCACTTAATAATTAAACTGTAGGCTATTACAATTTGCTAAGTGTATGTCTACAAGTACATTTACTTTAAACCAATCCGCTCAGAGTCAGAGGAACGCATTTAATTTCAATAGTGTGTAGCACGAAACTGAATTACTATTATGGTAAGCTATCCTGTCATTTGTGTAGTATTAAAACCCATTTTGTAATGCCTCGATTACTATTCAAGAGTACAGTCTTATTATTTTATCAATTTTTCTCTTAGAATCACTTCCTGTGTTCTGTAAACCTATGAAAATGGACATTCCTCTGGTTCCCATGCAACGCTATTCTGGGAGGGACAATCTGATAAATCGAATTCATAAATTGCCCCGTGAGTCCAGACGATGTATTCAGCTAACTAAAGATTTATGTGAGCCACATTCGTGAAAAGAGCATTATTATTATTATTATTATTATTATTATTATTATTATTATTATTATTATTATTATTATTATTATTACTCGTAAGAAAACTTTACTTTGCTTAGAAATTTGATAATTGGCTCTCTAATTTCTTGCAAATTTCAGAGCTTTTTCTCGTAATTTGATGTTAGTAACATAGGTTGCAGTTGCGTAAGTTATGGGCAACCGAGGCTACGGGTGGTAGCCTGTAACATTAGTAAAGATACTTAATATAACACGCATAAGCTAATATAAAATAACACATTTACAGTTTAATATCTTCTTTCCAAGGTACTAGTTTCTCTATATTTTTCTCAAACTGGATTACGTACTAAGACAGGATTAACGTTTGGAACGCAATCCTTCCGGTTTTCTTAGAGACTGTAGATGTGGCAACCGTCTGGTATACCACCATTGTCTACTGCTAGCAGAAAGAAACGTATAACTGCTTGCGGGCCAACGTAGGTTCCTCCGTGCTAACGAGCTACGGGATGGCAATCAAGTCGGTTTCCTTTTTGTGTACGGTTTTCTGTAAGCAGAACGAGTAAATTGAAGAGAACAAAGACATTGTAGCAATTTTCTAGGAGGGTCAACCCCATGTAAAGTGATCGAGAAAAAAGTAAGAGTGCCCTGGACCTTTTTAAAATAATCTAATTTTTTAAATGAATGTTAATACTATATCAGGGTACTTCAAAACTACAATCACTTATTGTTTACAACATCCCATGACGACGCAGCGCCTACCACAATTTTTCCTTGCATTTGCCTACCAAATTGAACATTGCCGGACGTCTCCAACTCGTGCAGAACTAAAATTTGATCTCTTATCATTTTGATCTAAAACCACTTGAAGGAGGTGAAATTAGTATTAAAAGTACCAACATTTGTGAACATTGAAAACATGTTTGGGAACGGGAAACAACTGGCATAGACATCTGAATTTGTGTGTGCATATAGTCTGCGGTCATAAGTTAATACACAAAAAATTTACAGACCTGTAGCTGCTACCAAAGCCCTGAAAAAGAATCATCAGTTTGCGGAATAACCGAATTGGCATTGTTCACTGTCCAATATATCCAATGGGCCTGGATACAAAAATCTAAAATTTAGTGAATAGTTAGTCCTTTAGTATACCATAACACAACAGAGAGCGTTTTGTGTTTTGAGCACAAGTGGTTCAAATTACGTCATACCCTATTAGGTGTATGTTCATAAATTCAATTGAAAATTTGTTGTTGTGAAGTAAGATAAAGTAGGATGAATAGTTATTTCTGACTAAGCTCTCAAGCTCGTTTGTTATTCTACTTGTTGTAATGCCCCCTTCTATTTAGCTTCGCCTAATCGAATCCACATTGAGAGTTTATAAAAAAAATAAACAAACTGCCAAAATGTTCTCAGACAGCAAAGCCTGGCAGAGGGCTTGGGAGAGGGGAGTCGAGCGGTATCTCGTAATCAACTTAGCACGTATTAGCTGGAATTGCAGATCCAATATTTCTGTTTTCAGAAAGGGAACACTTCAAACATAAACAAAATAAACATGTACAACAGTGTTTCAATTTTAAAGATAACAACTTTATTGCCAATGGAAGGTGGTGTATATACACTAAATCGTTTGAATAGCGCATATACACTCGGATGAAACGTGCAATATACAACTATCCTAATAATTATTAATTTCTCGGCAAATTTGATTAAATCTCAAAAATTTCAATTTTAACTTAATTAGCAGATTCAAACCTTCCTTAAATTCAAAAGCAATAGTATTTCAAATATAATCTACAGTCAATAATTACTTTTGTCACCAAAATTGACTTTAACAGTTACAAAACTCCTGTCCACTTTTACGAACATCAACTACTCATAAGTAAATTCTTTCAAAAATGAAAAATATTTCCAAATATAATTCTGACAATACTTCTAGTTCTTAAAATATTAACTCATTCAAATAAAAGCAGTCAAATTTAATTCTGAATCAAAATCTTTACAGTCAAGGCTTATGACAACTTTCGGGAAAAAATATGTCTATATTTATCGTTCGAGAAAATATATCACGCTCTGCCTTTGAACATATAGCTAAACAGCTGAAAAAGAAAAAAACTTAAATGAAATCTTGGATCTGCAGGTGGTTCAAATCTTATTTCAACTATCAGGGTCAAAGTAGAAAGAATAATCGCCACAATTTCTGGGAGGATTTTAACTACTGTTGGAAAGCAAAGGCCCGCGAGTTTAATCCCATTGGATACAACATACAGACAACCTCACTATCCACACTTTTAACGAACACAACTACTATTGGTAAAAATACGAGTAGCAACTCACCCAGTTTCAGTAATACTCAATGGTTTACCTACTAGCTTCTTTCCTCTCGTTGGGTATTTGGCCTCTTTGACTAACGGTTGACTGGTCACGTACGCAATTCTTTGCTCTGTGTCAGAAATTATGCTATTCAACTTACGAAGTTCTGACAAGTTCAACCATCAAACCACGTATTTACAGAGATTCTCCTCAGGACAAATCTTTAGAATTGCCAGAAGAAAAAAGTTCTTAACTAGCAATCAATTACTCTTTAAAGAATTGCCCTACACTACAAAATTTCTCTCTCCTTAATAAATTTCTTTTTTTGAAAAAATAAATATTTCAGAAAGATTAAGGAGTAATGAACCAGGCACGAAATGCACATTCACTCTCTTAATACAATTGATAGAGCGAAATGAGTGTTCACTTTGCATACACACTTTCTCTCTCTGACTCTGTAACTTTCACAAGCACAAAAAAAGCCCATTTCTTTGCCAATTTCTTCCAGAAAAACTGTGAACTTATTCCACAAATCGTGATACTTTACTTCACTTAACTCACAAAGAATATATAGCAGTAAAAGCTTTTCCGGCACGGAACTTAGATTTGCCCACGTACACGCACTCAAAAACATGTCCTACTTAACACACAAGCAAATCGAGAACACGCAACTACAAACAACTCCATCCTCTCTGGATTCACTCAAGGAACTAGATAACGGGTCCTTAAGTCACCGAGCCAGGTAGAATCGGCGAGACAAGCCACACCCACCGTAAACACGCGCAAACACGTTTTTTCTCTCTAGTTGTCATAGCCTAGCTTTTCAAAGTCAATTCCTCCTTACATAATTCCCTTCAACTTTTTTACCTTCAATACCTTTTTCTTTCTCTTCTTTTTCTAAAAAGAAGATTTTTTTTACAAAGAGAATATAATTGTTTTAAACACTGAAAATTATTCACAATATTAGTTTAAATAGAAATTATAACGCTCAATATACAATTTTCCTTCTTGTAACCATCCATTTTTCTTCTTCTCAGATCCAGAAGGATGGTATGTTACATTGAGACACTGTCTTATCATAACCGCAGCAGTACTGGTGAAGAATGCCGCTATCAACAGAAGGCGAGGAATGTCAAAATGCACACTCGACAAAAAGTCCGTAAGTACTTCTTGCTCTTGCATCTTCATACATCAATGATCTCAATCATATGTATTCTTGTTTCAATTGTCAAGTCATGCAGGAGACTGTTGTCCTTTTGTTTAATATACATTCTCAAGTCAGTGCACACTTACTCGCTGTAAACGCTCAAAAACACAAAACGCGCTTTACTCTGTGTTATGGCATACTAAATACTATAATACCCAAAATTTCAGATTTTTGTATCCTGGCTCATTGGCGATATTTGACAGTGAAACATATCAAATTGGCTTAATTCCCAAAATTAACGATTCTTTTATTAGGAGCAGCTACAGCTCTGTAAATTACGTGTATTAACTCATGATCACGAACTACAAGCGCACAGAAATTCAAACCTCTACGTCAGTTGTTTACCTTCAAAAAAATGTCTTCAATGTCTACAAATTTTGCTACTGTAAACCCTAACTTCACCCGTTTCAAGTGGTTTTAGGCCAAAATGTTAAGAGATGAATGTTTTGGCTCTGGCTGCTAAAAATAATTAATTTTGGTTTTGAGGTACCCTGATATACGATATACATTCATGAAAAAAATATAATTTTTGGGGATAGTAGAGCGGCACATCCTTGAATCACTTAGAATGGATTGATTCAGGTGAGAATTTCGGGACATCATTTCATAGCCCTATGCGTCAACGCTATGCAAATTTCGTGTCTTGCTTGGAGATGTTGTTATTGTAGTTATAATTACTGACTGTGTTATTTGTATTGAGTCCAATCCGCTTAATTGGGACCAACCGTTAGCAAATGAGGCCCGCAGAGATTATCGTAGATTGGAGTATGAGTTAACTTTTATTGCTCTGGCGAGCATTGTAGTAATATCCAATGGAAAAATGAATTGCTACGAAGACAATTATCAATTTTTATTTTGGTTACAAAGTAAATCGATTAGAACATTTTGTAAGGCTAAATTAAATACACTAATGGATTTAAAAGCAAATAGCAAAATCAGTATACATATTTCGCGATGCCAATTGATGAACGAAAAATATTGTTTGGAATACCCGGGCTCGTCCCGTAACAGTTACCGTTAACACAGCACAATATTTGCGATTTAGATAGGGATAATGGACATAATAATTACAATGACTGTCTGCATTTTTACGTTACGTTGGTACACTCAGAATTTTTGCGAATACATACGAAATGACAACCAACTACAGTAACAGAGACAACTGTTAAAAGAACTGACATTGGTAAAAGATAACATTTAATCCAACATAAGATAACATTTAATAAGGTAAAAGATTACATTTAAAGAATGTAATCAACGTGAACTGAGCGAATGTATGATGGAATTTCATCTACGGTGGAAAACATTAATGTTCTAAAAAAAAAGTACGAACATAAAACACCAACCACGTTTTGTTAAGCAGATTTTGTATATTATTATTATTATTATTAATAATAATAATAATAATGACGATAATAATATTAATATACAGGGTTAGTGGTAATCCATGCTATCAACCCTGTGCACCACTGGTAGGTTGGTCCCTTATGCTTGTAACAACTTATGGATAGCTACATTTTGTCATGTATATTTCAGGGACTAGTGGTACTTTACATACATATGTAGTCTGTCACCCTTGTTATGTAGTTTATTGGGCGACACATCGCCAAAACATAGTGTTTGGGAAGACCTAAAAATAGTATTTTCGACATCCTAGGGATAATATTATAATGAAAGGTTTTCTTGAATATTTTATCGTTTCTATGAAAAAAATCATCTCTCCAGCATCGTAAACAATCTTTAGAAACACACAGTGTATAGAAGTTTCATTACACAAAACATCACGTAATCTATAAGATATATAATCCAACTGAGCCAATGGGGCGCGGTGGCTCAGTGGTAGAGCGTTCACCTCCGGTGTTTGGGGTCCCTGGTTCGATCCCAGCTCCCGCCGTGTGGACTTTGTGATGGACACGCACCGTGCTTGTGGATTTTCTCGGGGTTCTCCCGTTTCCTCCCACTTTCTTCGTTCCACCATTTGACTCATCTCTCATCATCACTGTCTCTTTTAGTCTAACCGGCAAAACCGTGGGACGTAAAACTTAAAGATTTAATTTCATTTCATTTTTTCCAACTGAACTAAGAACACACTGAGGAAGGCTTTGCAATAAAATATATAATAGCACAAGCATGTAACAATTTCAACACACTAACAGTTATATATTTGTATTATTATATATTTTTACATAACCATGCTGAGAGTATTGTATTTCGTTTGACACTATGGAAACAACGTAGGGTATGGCCTACAAAATTTCACATTTTTTGTCAAAACCTTTGTGAACAACTCATCATGCAACAGGGATGCTCATGTTCGTGACATAGTTAATATGGGATACATCCAATTGGAAAACATTAGAGAGTAAAACAAAGTGTATTTGAAGTATTATGTGCTTGGGGTAACTGATGAGTTTTTAAACTTCGTTCTCGACTGCTTTGGAAAACACAGGCTTAATTCAACTCACTGTGATATATAAGTTGGTGATTTGCAAAGCAAATACTGAACAAAGTCACTGAAATCAACCTTAGATGGTTGTCAGACCTTGGAAAGTACTAGTTCACAGAAACAACTATCAGTGTAGCTGGTTATGTCAAATGTTGCTTATTCCAATATGTCACGGGTACCAGCAAACTCCTAGTTATAATCTTCACAAGTCTTATAAAAAAATTTTGATATGAATTAACGTGAAGAATTTCTACTACCAGCTGCTTTTGATGGGAACCATGAGACTAAAACGACTACTTAGAGCGTTAGGGAAAGATGAGTGTTGATCTTACACTTAAGTACATCTGACTTCCATGATGCTGATCATAACTTCCGTAACACTCCAGAAAACGAAGTGTTCCTTGTTATAAGAAAAAGAACTCATTTCCTTCTTTAAAAAAAACAAGAACTACTGTATATTAGCACCATTGCTTGTTCCAGTTCTACTTGAATTACGAGTTCGTTTTTAAAAATATATAATATTGTACAGGACAAGAAGAAACGACAAAAAGCTCCATTAGTTTTAATGGCATTTTTGGTCCTTTTTTTCCGTACTGTATATGGTGTTTCTATTACTAGGCAAAGAGTTTCAACCTCTCAAGAACATTTAAAACATAATCATGGCAGAAAACGACATAAAATGAAATGATTTAGTTTAATTTTTCGTGGTTATGGACTTTAGGCGAAAGGAGAAGAATGGTTAAAGAAAGTGAATTATTGTACAGGAAATTGAATCCGAGAAAATATGTACCAGAGCCACACATGTTGGTCACTAGAGCAACATGATGAACTTGATATCCTAAACGTTTCAAGTTAGTGTTTGGACGAAAATAGATCTATATATATTTGTTTTAAGGAACGAGCGTAGAAATTACTCCTATCATTTATATTTTAAATAACACTTAACAGTCGCGTAAATGATATTAGTTTAGAATCGGGATACTTCGGTTCCCAGTTTAAGAACCAGTATATAGCAACTTCAATATCTTAGGCTTTTAAAATTTAATGTCACTAAAATGCTTGGTTACCGATCAGTTCCTAACGGTAAGGATTTGTCTCACATTAATCAAGATTCTTGTTGTTATCCCAGAACTGTGAGATAGTTACTCAATATTCTGCAAAGTAGGGAGACCAAATGATGGACTAGGTTAAAATTCAGGCGTTGAAGACCGCAACATGAACGCTTGACGTTCTAGTTGAAGAAAGAAACATATTTTCCGTCATCAATCTCTCTTCCATTTCAAAGTAGTTCAATTAGCAGGTTCACAGGACTCATGAAGGCTACCGTTTAATGTAAATGAAGTCCATCGTTTACGACACATCATGTCCAGAAAGACCTCCATGTCCAGAAAAACTAGCTCTCAGTCCGGATATGCTTTGGAAATCTAACTTTCTTTTTACGAAAGCTATCATAAGATATATTTTCTAAATCGCAACAAGGAAGTTAAATTCATTCCCTTATATCTTACCGATTCTATATCAAACATTGGAAGTGACTGAAAACTTTCAGATACAAACTTCCCTTATTGTATAAAAGCGAATAACTGCTTACTTAAGTTACCATAGGACATATTTCTTGCCCAGTAAACTAAATATAACCATTATTATTCCCAGGGTAATTATTGAAAATCTAAAAAAGCATATATTTGCTATGTTCTTAAGAGTGAAATATGTATTTGCTGGAGAGTTTTTATGAGCAAATTTTATTTTATATGCGGATTCAGCATTACTTTTCGCCAGATTTTAGCCATATATAAGCGATGAGAAGTAAGTCTTAAATAAAGAATACATCATATTACAAAAAATCAAACCATGTTTTAAAAGTTTTTAAAGAAAAGTATTTTCTTGTATTATTTTAAAAAATATGAGATAATATGTTATTCTTCTTATCTGGAACAAGGAAGAATAGCCACGAGAAGAGATAGAATCAATCATTGTCCCAATTTACAAGAAAGACGAAAAAACTGACTATAATAATTATCGAGGCATTTCTCTTGTGCCAACATCCTATAAAATCCTGTCAATCATGCTCTTAGCAACATCGACCCCATAACCAGATCAAATTAGTGTATATTATCAATGCGGATTTAGAAGAAATTGTTCTATGATCAACAAAATATTTACCGTTCGCCAAATACTCGAAAAGAAGTAGCAATACAATACCCCTGAACATCAATTATTTATTGATTTCAGAAAGGTGTACGACTCGGTTACGAGGGAAACATTGTACAACGTCTTTACAGAATTTGGATTACCGAAAAAGCTAATTAGCTTAATTAAGGTATGTTTAAATGAATCGCAAAGTAACGTCAAAGTAGGGAAATTTCTGTCTACGAACTTTCACGTCGAGAATGGCCTGAAATAAAGAGATGCGTTGTCACCATTATTATTCACTTTGTCCTGGTATATGGTATAAGGAGAATGAAGGGTAGCAACTAGGCGTAGAGTTGAACAGTGTTCACCAGGTTATGGCGTATGCTGATTTTGTAAATTTAGTATGGGATGATAGGAGAACAATAGAAAGAAATGCAGAGGTCCTATTAATAGCTTGCAGTGACTTGGATTTAGAGGTAATGCAGAGAAAACTAAATACTTGGAAGTGCTTCGGATCGTTATATGGCAAATTATGGATGCGTTAAAATATTAAATAATACTTTTGATGAAGTGGGTAGTTTGAAATATTTAGGATCAATATTAACAGACGAAAATCATATTCACAAAGAAATTAAATATAGATTAAAAGCAGGGAATTCGTGTTATTATTCATTTCAAAACCTCTTCTTATCGCGAATTCTGTCGAGGAATTTGGAGCTTAAAATGTATAAAACGATAATCATGCCTGTAGTTCTGTATGGTTGCGAAACATAGTTGCTTACTCTTAGGGAAGAACATAGACTGAAAGTATTCAAGAACAAGATGCTGAGGTGAATAGTGAGACCAAAGAGTAACGAGAATAGGGAATGGCGGAAACATCATAATGAGGAACTACATAATTTATATGGTTTACCAAGCATTGTTAGGGTCATCAAATGTAGGAGGCTTAGGTGGGCAGGCCATGCAGCTAAGATGGAAGAAAGTAGAACCGCTTACGAAGTCTTGACTGGAAAAACAATCGGAAAACGACAATTAGGAAGACCTAGGCGCATATGGGAGAACAATATTAACATGAATCTCGCAGAACTAGGAAAAAAAGTAGAAATTTGACTCAGTTAGCTAAGGATAGAGGTCAGTAGAGAGCTTTTGTGAACGCGGTATTGAACATATGTGTTCCATGGGCCATAGAGTTAGTTCATTAGTTAGTTATTTCAGAAATTAAGAACTGAAATTTGTTTAGATTTCCTCTGTCTTCCAGTGTATCTTTGACTAGTTTCAACCGCACACATTGGGATACCAAACAGAAATTTTATCAAATACCAAATACGTTTTACACAGTTCCTATCAAAATGATTTTCCATATAAAAGCATTGCAGTATTGTGAAGATTTTATTTTCTTACACTCCCTTATTAATGATAGATTCTTGCACCATCAAGCAATAAGTTTTTCAAAGATTGGAGGAAAGTACGCTACATGTTATGTACTTAGAGGATCTCAGTGCTCTAGTTCTTATCGAATTCCTTGTCGAGGAATAGAAGTTTAAAATTGCCCAAATAGTACAATCATTCACTTTCCATTTATGTTGTGTGTGCGTTTAGTTTTCTTAGAGCAGTACACTGTTTGGTTTAATAAACGTTTGTTTAGATTATTTATGTCTCCTGGGTGTTATTCTTCTGTTCAGGAGAAGGTAGTTTACTCACTCACTTAAAGTTCCTTTCCTTTCTAAACATTTCCCTTATGACATCTTAAAGATGGATTTAAACCTGTTTATGGTAGACGTCTTCAGCTTGCAGTAAGGCAAGTATTGTCTTTCTTTTGCCACTTTCCTTCTTAAGTTGTGAATGTTGTTATTTTCTCAATTTCAAATATCTGCGAATGATTTTACTTTCCTCGGAAACTATTAAATTAGCGAACGCTATATTTATCATTAGCGATTTCGATGAAACACCAACTGTTCACGCATATTTGGAGAATGTTTTTGTGAATGTACGTAGTTCACGCACTAAAGTATTGCTTTATCCAGTCACTGCTACTATTCTATTTATCCAAGCCCTACAAACTGCTACTATTCTACTCCAGTATATCAGCATACTAGATGTCCCCTATGTCTTTAGTCATTACCATAAGTCATTGTTAGATCCTGAGCCGATTTATGAAGTCCGCCAACAATTTTATTCCCCACGCTCATTGAAATAGTGAATATCAAATAAACTATCTGGAAATTAGAGACGACGAAAGAATGAGTACTGATATTATCCTGGGATAACGAAACCTAAGCGTCTTAGTCCTGAAGCCACAAATCATCTACTGTAACTGGTAGAGTTCTCAGGAGTAAAAAGTGTTCTCAAATAAACTGTCTTTAATAGGTGATAGATCGGCGGAACGAGTTAGTCTAGAAAACAGAGGAACATTGGGTATATCCAAGACGTGTAGAACGGTACCTAAACCATAAAAGCATGCGTTACTCTGCTGGAATGAAGTACCTGGCAGAACTAGCATAAAAGCAAAGCTGTACAAGTACACCACCATATAGTAAGCACGAACATACTCATAAGACAATGGAATCCCAGGAAAAAAACACCAACGTTGTAATAGAAAATACAGAGGTAACTGGTCTAGTGTTATGGTGGAGTCAGATGCGGACGCAGATAGAATTAGGGTTTGTCTGGAAAATGCTGTTCCTTGTATCTTAATTCAATACATTATTGTTCCCATACCAATGAGGTGCTCTTTGGAGAAAGTTCACCAATGGTCGTCGCGCGACGATGCTCGGGTTAGTCAGATGACGTAGGGATGTTTATGGGTACTCTGGCTGCTGTGCAACAAATTATAAGACTTCGTTAGTGTGCTAGATGCGAGAACTAAGCCATGTGTGTTCCTAGATCGTGGTAAGGGGCAATTACTAGGCTCCGTCTTTAGAGTTTCTTTATGCGTTGCTGTGTTCCAGAATTTCGTTTAATACAAACATAAAAGCGCAGAAGAATACAACATCCTCACAATACTGCACTATTCACCCTGACCGAGGGCTAAAACTACTAGAATATATTCAGAATTCTACACTGTTGCATCTTTTAACCGCATAATCACATTTATATCACACCAACTTACATAATACTGATCTGTGATTCTAGCTATCCTCCACTTGCTGTCACTAGATGGCATATTTGTCACATCTGCGAATTCACTGTGCGGTTGTGCTAATCCACACTTTTTTCCTTCACACTTCAAAAATTCTGTAAATTTCTGCTAATTATATTGTATCTTTTTCTTGCTCTTCTACTATTAATGGCGAGCATAGAACGCTCTGTGACTGACGACCTTTTAAAAGTTTCCACCGGTTTCAAGGACAAGGACATGAATTTCCTTCGCACCTATTTTCTTAAGTTCTAAATAGGGTAGTGGCCATAGTCTAGTGTTTTCACAGAAAACTGATCTATGGTTCGTACATCAGAAAAAAATATTGCAGCTACTTTATTGTCAGTATCAGGAACACTGTGTCCTTTCTACATAGAACTCAATTTCAATATATATATATATATATATATATATATATATATATATATATATATATATATATATATATATATATATATATATATATATATATATATTCATATCTTGAAACGAGACTGAAATAATTAAGACAGTAATCGGCTCAATAACTCAGATCTCATCAACTTCAGTGAAAAATTTCGTCTCCCGGAGAAATGGGCAAGGGACCTAATTTTGCTAACAAAACTCCAACTGACCAAAGCTGCAATGAACAATTTCCAACCTCATTTTCAAGAAATACGATTATCTTTTCTATTACTTGCTTCATTGAAGAGAGATGAGTGGTGCCATTGTTGAGCAGCTCATACCTCTGTTGAGTTGGATACCTGGTTCAATCACCGGATAAATAAGTTCGTGGTGGACAACATATTTCACGTGGGCTTCATCGGGTTACTCATATTACCAATGACATTCTCATTCCAATCATCATGTCTTTCTTTATTTAAAGGTCATATTCGGGAACAGTAAACTGAAAGGAAAACGTAAGGAAGCATTGTTGGTGAGTAAGGTTAGTAATGTATCGAGATGATATATTATCAAAAATAGTTGTACCTGTGTCCAGATTCATGTTAAACGCAAGATTCTAAATTGGGTGTAAACAACAATAAGAATAAAATTTAGTTACAGTAAAACCAATAAAATTACTGAAAATTACTTACTTGAAATTCGAGAGAAATAAAACTACACAAAAACTTGCTGATAATTTTTTTACTACCGATTGAAACTTACCAGTATTCCTTGGCCATCCCACTTGAAATAAAATGATATTTCAAAAAGGCCATTCTTGTCGTAAATCATCGGAGTGTTTAGTTTTGAATTCCTCTTCCTAAATAAAAAAAAATCAATATAAGTACTTTAGTGCTTGCATGTGTATATTGTGGGACATACTTCTTAACTTTCTCATAGAAATTAAAACCTACGGAATAGAAAACATCACAGTTTGCACGATGCAAATACATACACGAGAAAATATTTTGCAATAATCTGGAAATCATATCATTATACTGCTACCTACACAATATAAACTTACATCTTCTTAAAGCATTACTGCGGATTATTGCTTATTGAGTTATTGCATACGCACGTATTGAGTTAAATATAAATTATAGTATCCATATTTAAATGTTATTAAATAAGTATTCTCCAACATTGTTAAGGAACTACATTCTAAACTTTTTTACAATAGAAACGTAGTAAGGAAGACGGGCAATAGGTTTTACTTCTTTTGTATTCAAAATTATTGCAAGAACAGTGGATTGAATTGAAGTTATTCATTTGCAATGAAATTACACTTTGAAAGTGGTAACGATCAAAGAGAAATAGGCAAATATCTAAAAAATATAGATCATTGGTAAACATTGAATTTCAGAAGAAAAGTGTCTGCTGATATGTCTTTCCTACTTTCATATTCGGTTATCATAGACAACACGAAGGATCATATCAGAGCTAACATCATACCCTTAAAGTTCAATGGATTCAGTGTAAGTCTGGAATACCGTTTCGTATTCATCCCTTTACTGTAATTTTTAGCTTGCATACTTCGTAGAGTTTCATCGAGGCTAGATGTTATGTACCCCAATATTTTCCCTTACATTTCTGTTTTGTTTACTCCTTTAAATGTCAGGATTTTGGGCAAACGAAATCTTCTTGTAACGCGTTGCTTTGCAGTGTGCAAAAACATACTATATTATATACATAATTGAAGGGGTAATTACTATTCTTTGCGATGATACAAAACTCAACCCTTTTTTGATTGGGGTTGTTCATACCTAACTCCTTTCTATAGTCAAGCAATCTTGGCATGAAACAAAGTAAACAATGAATTGGCCATCTTTACGACCCTGCTGCCAGTCAAAGTAAACATAATTATCCATGAGTTAGAATCCACCAACAATTACACCAAAATATAATATGGTTTGAGATAAAGTGAAGAATTACCAGAAGTTGTCATTCATTCTATGGTTTAATAGTGATTCTGGGACGATTATCATGAATCATCTTTAGTGAAATATTGGTAGCCTACGAAATATTATTAAATAATTGAATTAATTGTTTCTTGATGAGTCCCCAGCTGTCATCTGTTTGCACGAAACCCTATTTATCTGTAGAAAGTATACTATCTAACGTTCTGATTTCACGTTTCAAAGTTCTGATTTCACACTTCAGGTGACGTTAGAATTCCTGCATTGAAGACGGTGCATTGTAGCCATATTAATATCATTTTTAGTTTGTACGGTCTTAGTTTGTAATTTTTCCTCCATTTTTAGCTCACTACTTTCCCATATATTGTTTTTGCCTATGAACCCTTTCTGCTGCCTATGTGATTCAACTTTGCAAGCCCAAAAATGCAAGGGCAAGTAGGTAACAAAAATTCTTGACTAAAATAGGGGTACTCGTGCTTATAGATTTCAACTTATTAACTTTTATACTTGTTCTTGTACCTTTCCTTCAATTAATCATTTTCTATGTAGTTATTAGTTAATTATATCTTCCGTATAACACGAATCTAGATACATATGGTAACAACCACATTCCTGTTCAATGTCTGCATGCTTCCCACATTCAATTCTTCAGCTTCATCCATGTAGATTGATCGATATTTGTGAAGCCAATAAGAGCTTTTGATGCTAGTGAGACTTTCAGAATATGCGTTATGTAAAGCAAATTAGCAGGACTTTATCCATAAATCATGTAATTCATTTATCTAATTCCGAAATGACGATGTTTATTCAAATAGAGAACATTCGACAGCACATTGTTCATATTTTATAAACTAATCGATTATTAAATAATTAATTTTAATTATATGTGCTTCTAAAATAAGTGTATAAAGTGTTTTGTTAACTATTAAATTATCGATCATTTACAATTTATATATTTTGTACAGATCGTGTGACGGGAACTGCAACGAATATTGTAGTCTCTCATTATTTTTCCAACGTTACGGGTGAAAAGGGAAATAGACTCATGTAAAACTATATAAATGCAATTTATACAATATCCTAATGTAACATTGCGTTATTTCCTGACTTTAAACATTTCTTAATCCTGTTTCATATATAAAAGGGTGTGCTTTATTTAGGGTAACTTCGTGTTGCGATACACACACCAACTAAATGAATTTTATGTGACAGTAATCACGCATTAATGAAATAGAAGCTCCCTACGAGAAATTTAACCTGCGCCGACTTGACGACAAAGTAATGAAATGATGTTTGCACATTACAATATAATTTAGAATGTCCAACCGTGAAAGCGGAGAAACTAAAAGAGACAGAGAAACGAAACTTTGGACGAAGCAAGTAGAGAAAGGAGGACATCTACCCGTGTATTGAATAAGATCACTGGATGCACAGTTTTGTCAACCCAACAGAAAGTTTTGCTTTTGTGAACCGAATGACCTAAATTAAATATCATCGTTGGAAGCAACAATGAAAATAAAGACAAAAAATAGTAAACGCAGATCATTGTTGCAAACTTTTTTGAGAAATAACGTGAAGCATGTGTTAAAAGCAAACGCCGTGGTGCACACAGGGTGTGATTTTCCAAAGTTTTGTAAGCCTTAAACTAAATATTTACAACTCTTTAAGCTGATTCGAAGCTTAGAAGGGTCCCTTCAACAGTGTTGCCATTAAGAGAAGAGTAAAGTTGTGTTTGGAAAAGGTAAAATAACTAGGAAAAGACCCTAGTGCACACCCTAAGATTCATTAAGGAGTCTAGTGCATTATAGAAATGCTATTCTCTTTAATATTAATAATAGTTTAGAGTTCGTTAACTATTTTTGGTTAGGGAAATTGCCTTTAATGAGATCAAGAAAAGTTACTTTACAAACAGCCCGTAAGACAGAAACCAATTTTGTAGATATAATATTTTTCTTATGGATGCATTTTCATAATTGAGTAAATATCTCCATACTATGTTTATTTAACAATATCGGTGAAATCATATTGCATAGCAAATATTCATGTAAACGTTTTCTCCTAACGCAGAAGAGCGCTCTTCATTTTATTGCTAGAAAATTGTCAATTTTCGGAAGCGTGAAACAAAACATTCTCATAGGACAAACGCTATTGTATAGGTATCCACTTCGTAAATTAAGTAATGTCTCTAGAAAATACATAATGAACCATGCCATGCTAGAAGATACATAATTAATCATTCTAAGCAATATAGAGTGTAACTACTTACATCTAATGATTCTTTTTGGCCGGAGACAATTACCGGCACAATAAGTCTAAATATATGTTCATGTTAGTTTTGTCATCGAATGAGTGAGAGGTGGTCAAACCAAATAAAAGTGATCATTGCAACATACTCAATTTATGTACTGATAATTATTAAATTAAGTTAAAATATACTTTATTATCTCCGTTCAACCTTTGGTTTCTGCTTCATTACGTAGTAGGACAGGCGCAAAATGTTGGATCGCCAGGTCGCCATTGGCGACTAGAAATTTAGAGCTGGTAACCAGTGTTCTGTAGTAATGGATTCTGCCTAAACTTACAGGGCTGAAAGTGTTGTTTCGCACTAAAATAATTGTCATTGAGAGACAGGAAATGGAAAGTGAAGTCTTCACAACGTTGTAATTTGTCTCTCCTTTCCCATCCTCAGTCGAAATCCCCATTACGAGATTCCCAAATTTTCTTACAATCGTCACATTTGTCTTTTTTTTTTTTTTTTGTTTTACCTGTGACTTTTGCTGAAGATTTGCTGAAAATTTACATCAACGGTCGTTCATTTGAGGATTTCGATCCGAAAACTGAAATCAACAACTGACACACTTCAGTGCAATGAGACAGCGTTACACAAACATGAAGACTTAAGGTAAAATATTTTTTAACATGTGCATGAATTGTCAAATTCAAAATTGATTTTCCTAAGTCCTAATGTCTGGTTTTGAAATGTTATGCTCTGATGTAATCTCTTTCTTTGTCAAACCAAAGGCCGTGAGGGAGATGGGGAAAACCCATAATTTGTATTTGAGAGGTACTGGCAATAATCATTTTGGGATTGGCAAGTGCGTCTGACCTGGAAATTGTGCGCCCCTAGTATGTATTTTTAACAAAAAACCCGTACGTATTCCTTTAGTAATATATAGAATTCTCCTAGCGTAAAGAAAACAACTTCCAGCTCCTGAAACACACTTTTTTCTTCTAGTTCTTAACAAATTTAGGTTTTGATTGTACGTTCGTAGCGTGTTCTATAATAGCAGTTCATCTCATACAAATTTCAATAATTGGACTAACAAATGAGTAACTAGAATGACATGACGCAGAGGTATGTTCACGTTTGCTCATATCTAATCATTTTTCACTCTTGATATTAACAATCCACTACCATAGGTCGAGAATACGCGGAAGGTGACGATTTGATGCACACTAATGAAGGTATGACGAAGTTTAAGTAAACAGAAGAACTGACGAAAAATCAAGAAAACCCTGATCGCGCCGAAGGTGAGATTCTTTGCGCCGAAGGTGAGAGCTCTAGCATTGATCTACTTAGGTCAGAAGTAGTAACCCGAGAGAAAACAAACTCATACAATGTTTCTGCATCACAAAATTTAATTGTTGGGAGTAGGGTTCAAACCAGAAACCATTGTCGTCAAAAGAAGGACTCTACAACTGAACTATTGCGCCACAGCTTGCAGTAATGTTTAACCATATAAAGTCCCTCCAGTTGCATTTGATGCAAAGGAAAACTAATTCGATAGTTGATTACATGACATTATGCTGGATACTATCATGTCAAGGGTATACAAGAGAGAGTCAATCGTGTCGTCCCTTAATTCAGTAATGAATTCAAAATTTTTACTAGAAAATTTCAATATAAGGGATAAAATTACTGATAATTGACATTCAGAGCATGATAAGTGATATGTATCCAGAAGCGAGAATTAACCGTTCAGGAGGGAATTTCTTCAGAAAGACACCACTGAAGTAATCGTTACCTACATTTCATTCATTCACTCGTCCTCAATAACAGTTTCAAATTATCTTTTTTATTTTTAATCTAAATTTGCATTTGTAAAATGTTATTACTTCCTGAACAAACGCCAATATTTATGATTATATATTCACTTTTAGGAGTCATCTAGGATTTCACTCAATCAATTTAGATATACCTTCGTATAATCTCCTTTCTAAGACATTTACGATAAATTTCACCTTAGGCAATGATACAAAGCTAGACCTCGATTCAGTTTGGGTCTCATGGTCTAACTGCTTGAAAAATGTAGTATATGAAACGTGTTGTAATATGAATCTCCATTTCATTCTTTTTCTCTATCTGAATTTCTTTCGCACTATCAAAAATAATACATCTCTGATTACTTGGTAGATGAGCATAGCACAGTGACGACGCCAGAGGAGGGAAAGGGGCGAGCTACTCCCCTGGTAACCACTTCTGCCCTCTCAATACCCTTCATAATGTTGCAATCTTAAAACATTTTAAATATACTATTTTCTACGTCAGTACCATAGCCAATTTTACTGTCAAATTGTATTATCCATGCATATCCATGTGAATAAATGCTCAACCTTTCTTCCTTAAGTGTCTCGGTATGCACGAATATTTCTGTTTTCTAATTTAGCGCTTTTCCCAATAAACTTTAATTACAGTTCCTTTTTCCTGAAAGTACAGAATATTTTTTATTTTTTTTTTCTATATTTCACTTTTAATTTGTCTTTCAGTTTTGTGGGTAGTTCAGACATTCCCCAGATAATATCTGGCACTTGGGGAGGTAGTCTGTGAGTATGACTCCATCGTTATCCCAGAAGAATGTTGCGGACACTTTTCCATCAGACTTCTGTCTCTTGAACTTCTTGCGGCGAATGAGAAATGAGTCACTGCATGGACTGTTGCTTCGCTTCAGAATCCCAGTAGTATAATCATGTTTCGTCCATAGTTATTATTCGTGACAAAAATTGATCGGCATTGCAGTAAAAATCGAAGAAGACATCCCTTCATGACGTCATTCTTTCACTCTTTCGATTTCCTGACAGATGTTCGGGAAGCCATTATGCCCAGAGGTTGAACATGCCCAATCTATTATGAGTTATGTAACTGATGTGTTTGAGAGAAATGTTCAAAATCTCTGCCACACGTTTGCAGAAATTTTTACAATATCAAGAATAAGCTCATGAATTCTACCCACCATTTTGGGGATAATTATTCATTTTGCTCATCTTGGACGTAAAGCATCATATGTTGAGAAATCACTACATTGATACTTTTCCATTCTCTTCTTCACCACTGCATTTGACGGAGGAGAGTCCTGTAGTGGTTCACAGATTTCCACATGAATTTACTTCAGTAACCTTCCTATTGAATAAAAAAATGACAACAGCTGTGTCTTGATGTTCGTGAAATTCGCTTGCTGGTACACATGTTGCCAGAGGAGTCTCACGACTTAAATGAATGTCGACTTCTCTCCACCCACCAATTTAAATTTTTGTGCAGGAAAAAGGGGAAAACTAGAAAAAATATCTTTAAACAACAATAAAAAATTAGTAATATTTCTGGTTTCAATCGGATTAAATTCCATAATAACTATTATAAAATTTGGTACGGATCCAGGGAGTATTTTATGGAGATTAGAATGGGACATATTTGGACTGGTATTAAGAAGAAAACCATTTTACACATTTCGGAATATTCTCACAAGGAATAAAATGTAACTAGATTTTGGAGTATTATTTTATACGTAGTAGTGTAGATTCTTTCTTTCTTTTTGGATTTCTCCAATCAAACGTTGTCCTTCATCTAAACTCGTAATCTTTCTTAAAATGTCCCTAGTAATCTCTATCGTGCTTATACATTAACCTCATTCAAAATGCACTATTTCCGAAGTCTTTCTAAGCTGCTTTATTCTTTATAAAAACCTCTCTGATATCTTCTTTATATCTTATTATCATCATGCACTATTTTACTCATATTTATCATCTGCGTCTTACTAATTCTTATCCTTTTAAACTCTTATCACAATTATCTTAAAAGCCTCTTAGCTATGTCTTCCATATATCTTCCTTAAGATCTTCCATGAATCTAATCTCTATAATCTCTATATTTGCACATACTCATAACTCTCTTCCTTACAAATGGCTACTGTCACATTTTAAAATACTTTGTAAATACGTACTCTTATATTGCAACACTAGAAAAAATGTCTTAAAGGTGTAAACATGTTAGAACACATTGTAATTTATGATGTCGTTTTGTTTACTATTTGATCATAAAGACTTTATCATTGTAATAAATATTCTAAGTTTCTTAATATAGCAGAGCGAATCAAACTTTACGCTAATTTTAAGTTTTACTCAGTGTGTATATAAGTACATTAAAAAGTAAATAATTGACGAAATTCCAATTTTGCTGTACTAAGGATATCACCAGCAAAATATTGACCCCCTAAGCGCACTAATTCCATTAATTGGGTCCAGATAATTTGTAGTTGTGAGAACACCTGGATAACTGCAACCCAACTTACACGTAACTTTTCTCGTTACTGAGAGCAAATGGTACTCCTGAGCAAGGACACCATGCAGGTAATATGGTGAAGTAGGTGTCTAACGAAACATCCCTCCATTCTATGATGAATCTCTATGGTTCAGAGCGAGTTGTCTAATGAAAACCATATATTATTTTTAAAATTGCTGTGCGTGTAATGTATTATTTCGTTATATATTGTATGTTCAGAAAAATAAAAATACTGACCACCCATGGATGAGAAAATACTTGAAACTACCTGAAAATATCAAATCTAAAAGAACTGCTGAAAATAAATTTCTCAATTATTGCCTTCATTAACAGACCTTCAATTCTCCGCATTCCAACATCTTTTTGTTTCTGAAAAGGAGAAGATCTTGGTTGTCACACTGAGTATGACTTGAAATTGGTATTGAAACATTTGAAAATGTTTGAACCTGAACGCGATTTGTACTCGGGATCGCCAAATAGAAGTTGAATGTGCTAAGCAGTTACCTACCTCGTCACATCGTCTTCCACCTAAACTATGAGCTAGTTAAAATCGTTTCATAGAAGAATATACACAAGAAACTAATCCCGTATAAGGAGACGGTCCTAATGTGTCACAATGACTTTTTCGAGGTTTCGTTCTTTAACTCAAAAACAAGCTATATAGACGTTCCTAAATGAAGAAAATATCGCAAACCGTTCTTAAAGTTGAGACTACATCATCGCTTTCAACGATGGTCCAGATATACATTAATTTCTTCCTCATTTTAACTGCTAATTTCCAAAGAAAGGACGACAAACATTATATTCGCATTCTTTGAATTGTATCAGAACGTGTAGAAACAGTTATATTTTTATCTTCCGTAAGAATTAGTTTGTTTTCTTTTATTTGTATGTGGAGTTTTGTGGCAGAGTGGAAAAGACTGACAGAGAATCGGGTTCGAATCTCATCGTGGGAACTACTTTTAATCTTTTAATCTTTCGATTTTTGACTTGTTTTGTCGGAATATTATTTCTAATCGAAATCTCTAAAACGATTTCAACCGTCAATTCAGGTAGCTAATAGTTTTGCGTCACTAAATTCTGTGCTACACACGTGATGATAGGAAAGCAAAAATATGCTTTCCATGGTTGACTTGCAATATCTTGTACAAGTCTTTCTTCTGTGAAATCTAGGGGATATTTCTTCGTATCGTCTCAAGGGGAAAATAAAACTTCCTTGTCTCGTGCTAAATGATTATATTTTGGATAATCATTTAAAGTACGCGAAGTTTCTTATTCTTGTAATCAATACAGCAAAATACATACTTGTATTAAATGTGTAAGTTAAGTGTCTACACTAGTAAGTTATAATATTTTCAACGGTTATGTATAATCCATAGTACATGATCAGAATACTCACTTTGTTTGTAAGGAGTTGAAAGCATAGCAATTAGGGTAGTCTGAAGCAATATATTCCCAATATTCACAGCAGTCAATCAAAACATTATTGAATGAACAATTCTTCAAAACAGTGTCACAAGTACTGAAATAGAAAGAATGTCAATTTCATGATGTGATAAAATTAAAACTGGAAGATTTTATCATATGTAATTTCTAAGAGAAGAAAACAAATGTTATAGTAAAAGAAAAAACCCAGCAAGAGTTCTTCTTGTATAGATAATTAAAATTTAAAATATGCACCAGGAGTTGATCTTCCTCTAAAGATAATTATTAAGTATACTTTTCCCTAAGGAAGCCTGAAACGCTGATTTAACGAATTCACCTTTAAATGCTTATTGACGCAACCCTGCGTCATGGATATAAACCTTCATAGCTCAGACCCTAATTAAGGCACGAAGATGTTTTTCTCTATCAATGTGTTTGCGAATAATGGCACTTTCTAAAAATATGCATTTTATGTATGCGGGGTAACAAAATGGAGGAAGGGAGAATAACATTTGTGTACTTTTTGCCTTTTTTATCATTTTTTTGAAGCATACTGCATTCTCCGTGAGGGACACAGCCTTAAAAATTGGTATGCGAAAAAGTTAAGTAGTCAACTAGACGCTTATACCTTGCAAATGTACTTGCTTTTATGTTTGTGGAAAAGCGGGAAGGCAAAGTTGACCAATTCTGGGTTACCTGGGCCTCACAAATTCTATTTTTTTTATATTTTCCGGATTTTGCTCTTTGTTCTTCTCCTTCTTCTTCTTCTACGCATAAACGGGAATTGCACAAGTACTACCTAGTTAAAATAAGTGATCCATAAGCTTTCCAAGATGTATGACGTATGATTCTGTGATAATTAGGAGGCCATCAGGGCTGAAAACATGAACGTCTTAAACCGCTCGTCGAAAATGATATACATGGTGTTTCTTTATTAGAAAGTTGTTTCTGAATTTTAATATCCCTTTGTATCACAACAATGGCTGCTATGTTTTTATATTGTTGTCACAAGTGTGTTACCTACACATGATCTTTATTTTGTCAGTGTAGCTTGATTGTAAGTTGCTAGACACCCAAATTCTACACTTTTTATATTTTCCGAATATTTTCTATTTATTATTATTCTTCTTCTTCTTTCACGAATAAAGCGGTAATTCCATAAACATTATCTCTTGGAGTCTGCGATCCATACCAACATCACCTAGATTACAAAGTCTCCGCACTGAGTCGCAAAAATTGAGTGATGTCACATTGACTAAGCAAACCGCAGAATTCGAGTGTGGACTTTCTGTTAAGGCTCAAGTGAAAATTTATTGTATTTATTTAAATATTAGACTAACACCTGTGTTCTATTTATTTTAAATGTGCAAAGGTTATTAAAAATTGACAAAATGGTAGGCTATACAAATGTTCTGTACCAAATTGTTGCGGTAATTATAATAAAGAACCTAAAGTACATGCATTTCAGTTTCCCGTTGATGAAGAAAGGAAGAAAAAGTGGAGATATGCAATTACAAGAAATAATTTGGTTCCAAATTAAAAACTCTAAGGTAAAAACTAGGAATCAATTTTTATCCTTGTCATTTATATCTATATCTATATCTATATCTATATCTATATCTATATCTATATCTATATCTATCTATCTATCTAACTATCTATCTATCTATATATATACATATCTCATGGACTTAATAGGATGCAGACGTAGAATAGCTAGCCAAAAATGTTTATTCCAAAAATAAAATCAGTAATTGCGCATGAAAGAAAACTGTAGGCTTATTAGATACTAATTTACATGTTGTAGAACTTCTACTTCAAGTACGAAACTTGAAAGTTTAGTTAGAAATTCAACGTTTCACGTATGAATGTATAAGAAATACTGTACTAAGTGAATTTTTATTTTTCTTCAATAGGAAGTCGTGGGCAGATTTACAACATGTCAGCAAATTAATATAAATATTTTTATGCACTTCTGTTGCTGGAATATTCTCGAATACATTCTGCATTCTTATTTTGCAGGCACAGGTACAAAGTATCGGGCACAGATTGATAAGATGCATGCAATTTGATGTACCATAAAAATCTGTTTTCTGTGTACAGATCTAAAGTCATAAAATATTAACTTCTCTATGCACCAAATGCAATCTCACTGACTTACGAAGTGTTTCTTAAGGGAGGTATTTGGTACTATCTTAATTTAGGGTAGCACTTTGACTCATGACATATATTAACAATGCACTGTTATTGCCTTAGAAAGTGTTCTAATGACTGTATGCGAAATAAAGTGAAGTGATATGAAGTAGTGCATGGGGGAAAAGAAAACGAGAAATGTACGATTTTCTATAGCACAAAAATTCACAATTCCTCCAAGACTTCATATGTATTCATACATGGAATTTTGAACTTGTAAGTGAAATTTTGGACTTCCTACATTAGCAGAAATTCTCCGAAAGTCGGAATGTTCTCTTTCACATGCACGTACTAATTTCAAACATGGGATTACCAACTTTATTCCTACCATTTGTAAACCTTCAACAAATATTTTATTTAATTTGTCTACTTATTCTACGTCTGCACGCTTGATACTAATAAAAAACTGAAGGCTAACATGTACGAGATCCGTAGTTTTGCATTTTAATCTTCCGTAGATGAGCGCGAAAAGGGAGTATATACCATGTGCTATTTCTTTACAAATTCGAAGTTTTGTACTTGGGCGAGAAAGTGAGTGAATACGAAATTAATCGTTTATGGACGAAGCTTCATGGATGCTAAAAGGCACGTGAATATAATTCGTTAGTTGTTTAAAGATAAGGCTCCGTACAAAAGAGTAATAAGTACCATTAATACTTAATATGTAATTAGAAAAACAACTAAATTTTGAAAATCAAACATATCTTTATGCTGCAATGAAAGATGATATTCTAAATATATGACTATTTTTAAAACTTGTATAATCCTAATGCTTGTGTAAGTGAGAAGAGGGCCCAGAAGGAATAGGCTTTAATTTTAGTATTTTAGATTTTACTATCGGCAGTATCATGGGCGGCGATTAGGGGGGCAAAGAAGGACAGTTGCCCCCCACTTTTTGGAAGTGACCCATTGATGTGTATAGTTTCATTTGGAAATGTAAAGTTACTGTATATATATATTACTGGTTCATAGAAAAGAATGACACCATATATATTTGCCGTTGCGTGAGTACGTATTGATTAGTTCTCTTCCCGTCGTGTTAAGAAAGCTACAGGAATTGCGTTTTAATTGCCACTGAAAATGGTTCAAAATTTAACGTATTGGAGCACAATGATTCCAGCGTACTTCATTTCTTCCTACAATGTTAGTCAGTCGCTTTGAAACTAATTGAGATAACACTTAAAAAAAAACTTTCACAAGTTATTCTTTAATTGCATAAAAGTTGACTAAAATATATTTTCTTTTTTCTAATAGGAAGGAATATTGATTAAAAACAGAGCAATAAGAAAGAATTTCTACCTTTTTCATTGTTTTACAGTGTAATATACGAGTGAAGTGGTGTGTTTAGGGGTGTACGAGTGTATATACAATTAAAGTTACTGAATTCAGCATAATTTTAGGTTTCAGGATTATTTTGTATAACTGGAGTGTGGATTGATTCAAAGTATTGTTGAGTTTAGATGTATTCCAAGAAAGTGAAAATTGCACCTAATGGCAACTAAAATGTTTCGAGAAGCTTACTGTCTTTCTAGAGTAATAACATACATTTAATGCCTTGTGTGGAATTAAAAATATAAGTTGTTCATTAATCCCCAATTCATTAAAGTGTCTATGTAACTTTTGCGAAACAAGCCTCATTATTCATTACTGAGTAATACAGGGTTAGCCTAAAAGAAATAGATAACTTTATTGGTCCCCCAAATGAAGAGTTTTAATTACATGGTAACTTAACTTACGTGAGTTGTAGGGTACATCTGAAGTGGTTGTGATAAAACTACAGATGCTCTATGTGCGATCCTTTGGTTATACGGGAAACATCTAGTCTGTAGTCCAATCCTTTCCAAACAGACATCAAACTCTGACTGTCCACCAATGCAACAGCATATCTGATTCGTTCTTTCAGTTCCGTCAGACTGAGGGAGGGGAGGGAACATACACATTATCTTTTCTGAAACTCCACAGAAAGTAATCACTCGGTGTGAGGTCTGGACTTCGTGGTGGCCATTGAGTCATAGGCATGTTCTCATCTGTTGAACGGCCAATCCACCGCCTAGGAAGAACTTCGTCAAGATAACCCCTTACATCGTAATGCTATTGAGGTGGGGTTCCATCCTGCATAAATATGAAATGGTCACTATCTTCTGCAAGTTGTGGCATCAACCAAGGCTGCAACATGTGCAGGTACGTTCTTCCAGTAACAGTTTCTTCTTGAAAAAGAATGGCCCATACACCTTTTTGGGCGATACAGCACAAAACACGTTAAGCTTTCTGAGTCCCTAATCTGCTCTGTTTACGACATCACTAGTGTGAAAGGTTGATTCGTCCCCAAATGTAAGCAGCTGAATGAGGGCATGTTTTTCTTCACAAAGATTTTGTATGAACACACAAAACTGAACGTTGCTGTTTGTCACTTTCATTGAGACTTTGCAGTAATTGCAGTCGATATGGATAGAACTTGAGACGTTTGCATAGAATGTTCCAGACAGTCTTTTGAGGGATATCAAGTTTTTTTCTGCACGTGTCGTTGATTTCCTCGGGCTACGAGTGTAGCTCGCACGAACGCGCTCAACTGTTTCATTTGACACTGGAGGTATTCCCGTGGATTTTTTCTTACACAGACAACCTGTTTCTTCAAATTTATGAACCCAGTCATAAATGGACTGTCGTGTGGGTGATTCTTTCCCATACTTTATCCTAAAATGACGTTGCACTACAGTAACTGAATTTGTCTTGGCATAAACAGGAGAATAGCTTTCTCAACTTGACTCGCCATATTCCTCAAAGCCACGTTAATGTCAAGTTCGAGGGTAGGGCCGCTTACGTCACATACACTTCATTGGAACAAAAGAGAAACTGTCAGCCGCAAAACTTCAAGTATGTATGCATGTACCACAGGTAAAATCTTTTTGCTCAAAAAAATTATACATAGTATAACGTGTCTATTTCTTTAGGTTAACCCTGTATTATCATTTCTGTTTATTTGTTTTGCAAGTTTGTTATTAAATAATCCGATCACATAATTTTCCATACAGCATTTCATGAGCAAAAAAACGAATTTCTTCTTACACTTTCGTTGCTTAAAAATACAACGAGCTAGTACCTACTTCCGTTGCTCTTGCCAATTTCCTTGATAAAATATGAAATAGAATACACAGTATTTTAACTGAAAATATAGTATCCTATTAGTTATACAACCTTTCGACAAACAAAGTGTTTGCATCAACCAGGTAAACTAACATTGATATACAAACATTCAAATCATGCCTTGCTCCCCCTTTTAACGTCCAACCGCCGCCACTGGGCAGGATTGATATTAAATCTTTTGAACTGATGGATTTTTAAAAACCTAAGTTTCATTAGCAGCCCAGTGTAGTGACACCAAAAGAATTTACTTGTTATATTGCCATGGCATTTAGGTAATGTAAGATATGTATGTACCCCTTTTATCAATTCACATTAACAAGAAGAGACAAGAAAAAAGGGAGAGAAAATAAATAAGACATAAGTAGAAAGTAAGGGAGAAGTCAAACGACTTCTAACCTACACCTTCCCAATCCTGCTTCCTTAATTTCGATACTTTCTCTCACAATTACTTTTCAAAATCATTCTACGTTTCAAGAATTGAGCTAAAGTACATTATAAACATAACGTCCGAGAAGTTGTGGGTTCGAATCCGGTGGCCAGCTATCCTGATTGAATCCAGACGAATGGTTCGTGATACATCTAATATACACTCTTTTCGACTTCGTTCCCATTGTTGTTGTTGTAAGTGTTGATTATTGATTCAAGTGTAAAATGCACTTATTGGCTATATCTGTAAGATAGTAAAATGAAAATAATATTTATACATTTTTTTTATTCTTCTAGGTTTCTAAACTGCATTTCCCAAAGAATCAGTCGGTGTGGGAAACGTCTCATTTTGACGAGAAAAGGTGGAAAACTGCTTACTGTGCCGCTAAAAAAGGTTAAGAGATAGTGTGATACCATCACTATTTACTGGTTGTCCAGATTATTTATTTTCAGAAGGCACCTGTAGTCATGACTCGCCTTCGTTGAAGAGACTACGACGAGAAGCAAATACTCTGGAACTAGCAATTGAAGAAAGTCTAAAGAAATACAAAGAATATGAAACACAACACAAAAACAATACATTTGAGAAATTTGTTGATCTGAATAAGCAGACAAAAATAAATCCGTTTTGTACTGTCATATATCGCTTAGATAAGGTACTTTATGTTCGAATTGATGCCACGACTATGTGAGAGTGAGCAGATTTCAAGTGAGAGTGATTTTATTCCAAAATATGTATTGGTGGAAATTTCCTTATCCCACAGAATAACGCGTCATGGATGTAAACAGCGACAGATCAAGATTCGCAGTTTTAATAAAGCAGTCGAAAGTTATGTTGACAGTGTTCATTACCGTGACGACTATTGGTTCCTTTAATATTTCAAGTATGATCAAGTAGTCATCAGGTATAGCAAACTTTAGTATAAGTAAGTAAAATACGATCAAGTAGTCGTCACACCCATTAACTAATAAAATTGCTCGTAGATACAAAATCTGGCATGACAAACGCTTCTAGGGATATTAAATTTAAGGTTCAATAACTCATACTAATACAAACTATAAGATCACACTTGATAAGTGACCAAAAACATACGTGATTCGCTTATGGTTTTACACAATTAAAAACTCTCCTAAACGTTGTTTCATTACACACTTGACTACTTTTCCCCAAAGCATTCCTTCATTGAGGGTTCTCTTCTTACATGTCACGTGTCATTGTAAGAAACTGTGTTGCATCGTGTATCTGAACTTTTAATTTCATGTGATTTTCTTATTCTAAGAATTTTAGTGCGAAAAAGACAACTACTGGTACAGTCACGACCACTTGTGCTTTTACCCTATATTTTATTTGCATTTCCTTTAGTCTAATTTCACAACATTCAAGTGTCCCTGATTATTCTACAGATTTTAAGAGGAATACGCTTACAAGTATTTGTTTTAGAATTAAAAATAAAGAGAAAAACAATATAAACAATAATTGGGAATTCTGTGGGAATTTTGATGGATCTATGCTCATTCTTTTAAACTTAGGTTCTGAAACGTTTTAATGGATCTTGTGAATAGAAGTGTACCTAGACATGGAAGATATCGCTTCCGTGTTTACATTCTAAGTAAGTCCGAGAAATAGAGTTTAAAAAATTACTGGGTGTAGAATGCTCAAATATTATATCCATTCAAACTAGACATATAGGTTAGCCAGCAAGTACGGCATGAAAGAGGAAACATAAAAGACCTGGTGAAGTGACTTGCAAGGAATTGATTAAATAAAACATGAAATATAATCATGTACAACTATTATACAAACATATGTATGCAATGTGTTTCGTTTAACTAGAGGGATATCAGAACGTTTGTGCAATAACCTAGAAGACTACGAACTACAAACCCTCGATAAAGATTTTATAGTTAAGTTCTTGCACGTTAACCCTTCAAATTTTGGACTCATTTCAACAATTCTTCCTTTCTTTCTTGCAGGTAAATCACTAAAGATGCGATGATTGACACGCTTGAGGCACGGACCGTAATTAATTTCTTCAGGGGAAATCAACACAGCAGATGTACGAAGATATGCAAGAAGTCTATGCGGATTGCAGTAAATTCTATGATATGCTATCTAAATGGAAACGGTTATTCCAAATTATACAATGACCACCGAAGGCACCTCTGGACATGAAAGAACATCTTTCACTCATGATAGCAGTTTGACGGAGAAAGTTGAGCGTATTAAAATGAAAGGAAAGAGGATAAAATTTTAAAGAGTCTTTTTGTGCAATGTATATGACTTATGGCTCTGCTCGGAATATCTTTTACATCTGCTGCATCATTGCGTGAAACAACTGCTCAGACGTTTTCAGAAGTGAAATTGTAAAGACTCTGCCAGTCAAATATGTATTGCGTCACTGTGAGGTAGGTGAAGAGGATTTTTGACAGAGTGGTGAAAATTGATGAAAGTTGGATTTATCTTTATTACCCAGAAGGAAAGAAAATGAGCTAACAATGGAAACACCCCTTATTCCTAATCCTAAAATCTCAAGTGAAGAATCCTTGAGCCAAGGGAATTTTTTCCATTTTCTCGGACTGTGAAGGGGCCGTGATGAAAAATTGTGTACCATAGAGGCAAACTATTACTAGCGGTTGTTATTTGGATCTTCTAAGTTACGTAAAAACAAACATCGTGAATTAGTTACAAAAGGGGTGCTTCTGTTGACAGAAAATGAGTTAGCTCACTCCATCCATGCATTCGGGATGAAGCTAGTGGAGTAGGACAAAGTTTTATATCCGAATATAAAATATTTTCCTATTCCACACTCACCGTACCTAACACAATGCAAGTTCTTTCTCTTCCCGAAAGTTAAGCATTCATTCAGAGAACGCCAGGGGAAAGAATGAAATAAAAGCTTATGGAAAATTGCCTACTAACAATATAATTGATGTAAACATTGACTGGCACTAATGTAAACTTTGAAATACTGTCATCATTTGGTAAATATATTGTGACAATGATTTTTTTTAAAAAATTTCTTAAATTGAAATTAGAGTTGAACGAATGAAAGTGTAGTACTTATAGTACGTGCCTAGCATTCCATTCTATGCCTTCGGAGCACCATCCCATAGCTATATGACTGACGTTAGAGGGGTCGAAACCAAATTCAACTTCGTACGTAACTGAAGTATGCATGTGCTTGACCATTATATTTCTTGCTGTGAATGTAGCAAAACCTGCCATTGTAATCCAGAAACAGAACCAGATGCACCTTGAAGAAAATACACGTTATTGAAAATAACCTGAAATAAGCTAGTTTTAAATAACATATTAATCATTTTTGTCTTAATGTTGTAGATTATCAAATGACAAAATGCATTACCCCTGTTACAACCAGTGGTGCTATTCTATTTTTTAACAACCGACTTCTCTCTCTCGCTTTATATATATGAGAGAAAGTAGATGAATAGGTAGGTAGATGTATAACAATCTCTTAGGAAAAACATAGAAGGTTGAGAAAAGCAATTTTTTGTACTGAATACCACAAGTGACAATCACAGGATTCGTATACAAGGTATACAAGCTGGTGTGAAGAAATTAGGTAGCACTGTAAAAACTTGGAAAGATTTGTCAAAAGTTTTGAGAAGATCTCCATTCCGAAATAGATCAACAATTGTTAATAATGATATATATGGTTTTCAATTATAAATAACCACTATAAACACACTCATGTGATCCTGGTGCTCATTCTTGATATCTGATCATTTGAGATTAAGAATAAAGCTTATATCTTGTTTTGAGAGTTCAATGTTTAACCTTGCAACTGTAAGGATTTCTGATAAGGAAGATACTTAAACTGAAATTTACTGATCTTGAGTATAACAGAATAAAATTTACTGCCATGTCTGGGTATGGCAAACGGTTCTGCGAACTGGAAATATTTTAACAATCGGTTCTAGCTAACCGGTGCGAACTGGCTGAATAGCATCACTGGTTACAACAGTATATTTATATATTGACACAGGTATCTAGATGCTTCCGTGAATCAGTTTGATCGAAGCAAATATTACATGATACAAAAAAGGAACACAACATACTTGGATTGAATGAAGAAAAACCAATGTTGTAAAACAAGATTAAATAACTTTCCGTAAAGACCATTTTAATTATTCGTGTTCGTAGCCCTAGGAATGATTTAAGTGGCAATGAAAATAGGGTCTAGTTTTACCCTCTTATGACACTGTATTTTAATTGTTATTTTATGATTCCAAAGATTTTATTACTTTTTTGAAAGCAACAAAATTTGGAAGCAACATCTTTGTACTTGCAGCGAAACATTTCTTTATCAACAAACTTAAACTCTAACTTTCATCTAAAATTATATAATTTGTGTATCTTGAATTCAGTAATTTTCAATGACACTATCGGCTGATGATATTAATACATAAATACTAATTCTATTACATAATATGCTTCATTATGTTTTATTCAACACACCAGCTTTTTTAATCAATAGTCATTGAATATATTACTATATTGCGCAAAAATATTTCATTTACAGGTATAAATCCTCTTGACATATGCAGCTAACACCTAGAAACCCATTATGAAATTATTATAACTTCAGACAATTTTAAAAGTATTGGGTATGGTCCTTGATTTTAATACATGAGAATTGCAAATTTATATGAAATAGTAATGGTGATAAAAGCATATACTACAGCAAAGAATTGTAAATAAAAGCGTACGTAAAAAAATGCTAACTTACAACCGGAACACTTTTTACACCTCTTATATATATATTTCTGACAGGAGTCTAAATGGTTTGGATCCTAGTTAGATTTAGGTGTACGTCTCATATAGGCTTACTGGTAAGAAAGGCGCTAAACTCAAATCCAACCCAAGTCAAACTTTTATTAGAAAACATCCAATAATTTGGTTACTTATAAACAATTACGAAAACCAACTAGAAACTGGAAGGAACTATGGTCTATTCTTAAATGGATTTACTTCCATTATGTAGAACAACAAAATCTAAGCATCATTTACAAAACTTAACACTTTCGATCCTGGGCTGATCTGACCTTGTTTTTTCCAGTATCCTGTAATTTTCCTTTTCTAAAAAATATATAGCACATTAATAAATAATACTAGACACACTAAACTCATTGCGAACAGGTTTTTGTACTTTAGTTTGTATTATGAATATATAATTTGGTCATGCAAGAAGGGGTAGTTCGTTACACTGCAGTTTGAAATATGTACTTTTTGAACAAACGAAAAAAAAGAATACAATAGAAAAATAATACTCTCTCTGCTGACTAATTAAGAGCAGTGACAATGGTGTGTAATAAGGAGCGGGAAATTTGCAGGACCTTACCGCTGAGTTCCGTTATTGTGAAACGACGATTCTGAATAATGCTTTTCTGAACAAGGTCCACAAGTTTGTCTGTGGCCTCACTCAGTTCTCCTCTTCATGCACATTTTATCATCGTGCGTCCTACTACAAATTGTATACAGGAGCAGCACACCATCTGCTTCTCATGACGTTAGGTCCAAAGACATAGCACAACTGACAATGGATTTCAATCGACGTTATGCTCTGGCCATTCAAAAACTTCATAACTGCTCGCACTTCACACGCGTCTGGAGCTGGAATAGGAAACTCACTCCAACTTCAACCACTGCCACGAACCTTCTGAGAGCAGTAAGAAAGTTCATTCGCGAAACTAGGACCTTACTCTCTGACGCCAACGCAGTCGCTGCGGGGCAACTACGGTTTCTTAGCTACAGATAGTGATCAGAAAAATGGAAACACCTGAACGAAATTGCAACTTACCAGATTAATATGTTGTCGGGCCACCTTTTGTCTTTAGAACAGCCTTGATGTGACGTGGGATGGAAGCCTAGAGGTCGTGAGTGTTAGCAAGTGGGATTTTACACCATTCCTCGTGCAGGGCAGCCAGTTATGTGAGAAAGGATGGAGCTGGAAATCGTCGGAGGAGTCGTGTTTCCAAGACGGACCACAGATGTTCAATTATGTTGAGATCTGGGGATTCGGCGGGCCAGGAGAGGTGTTGAATTTCATCCCGATGTTCCTCAAACCACGCTGCAACAACGCCAGCTGTGTGAATGGGAGCATTATCATCCTGGAAGATGGCGTCATTCTCCGGGAACAACATCCGGATCATAGGATGCAAATGGTCTCCTAAAAATGCGACATAATCGTTGACAGTGATTCGTCCGCTAAGTGTGACCACAGGACCCAATGAAAACGATGATATGGCGGCCCACAGCATCACCGAGCCGCCGCCATGTTTCACAGTTGGGCGGAAACACTGCAGATCATAAGCTTCTTTGGGCGTTCTCCGCACATAAACACGGCCCGTGGTTGGGAATAGGGTGAAGGATGATTCATCCGACCATATCACACGTTTCCAGTCCTCAATGGCCCAACTCGCATGGTCGCGGCACCATTTGCGGCGTGCGAAAGCGTTATGGTCCCTGGTGAGCGGTTTGGCCCGTGTAACACGACCCCGTAAGTTCATGTCATGTAATTCGCGGCGGACTGTGATTGTCGAAACAGGGGGCGGAGGTGCTGATTGAGTTCCTCCGTCACTTGCTCCGCAGTGGCACGACGGTTCTGCGTGACAATGCGCTTTAATACCCGGCGTGACCTTTCACTCATCATTTTCTTCCGCCCACTGTTCCGCTTCCCCAATGTGGTCTTCTCGTATGTTGTGTAGGCCGTCATCACCTTCGACACTGTCTCACGCGACACACCTAACACAGTAGCCACTGCCGTCACACTCACTCCACATAACCGCGCACCAACAATTTGCCCTCTTTGAAAACCTGAGAGGTCTCCCAGTTTAAACTACCTCCGTCTGCTGCAGCCACTGGACACTGCTGTTCCACTGCGCCTGACGTAGTATGGAGACCAACCACACCACCACCAGCGGTCCGGCGCTGCGGGCGCCACGACACCACTGCCAACACATATATCTGACGTGTTGCCAACTACAGGTTTTTCCATTTTTCTGATCACCATCTATATATGATGCGTGGGAAAATTAATTTTTGGACGGGTCTCGTACAAATATTTTTATATCGGCATTGTCATATAGAGTAGCGTATCGTGGGGGGGAGGGAGCATGGCGATGGCGCTGGACGTCTTAATAAGGAGACGCAGAATTATGAAGGAAGAAAAAGAAAAAATAACTATAAAATGGAAGAGAAAGTAATAAAAAGTGCTCAAAATCAAGGGAAATAAGGTTTACGTTTACAATTTTTCCTGAGCTTCCCGCCCGATATAGTGATGATTCGCTGCTGATCTGTCGATTTCACTCATACTTAGGGGATGTGGGTGCCGGCAATCAGTCTCGCTACGGTCGTTGATGTACTATTCTGTACAATGTTATAATCTTGATATTTCTTCTATATTCATTTTACTTGGTTCAAACAAGACAACTGTAAAATTAAATACTTTTCGAAACATAATATTGCACTGTATTATCAAACATGCCGCAGTCAAACGCAGAAAATTAATCACAACAATTAACCTGCAAAAGTTCGATTATTCTTCGCTGGATGTCAGGTAAATGGTATTTCTTCAAGAACTGAGTCTCAGTAAGTATTTAAGATTGTCGACAACCGATAGGAACTCATAATAAATTACATAGGGGCTATTACGTAAGAAACGAGTTGGGCTCGAGCACCGGCGTTTTGGAATAAACATACAAAACGAGTTTCATTCAGCATAGGATTGAAAGTGTTAACACTGTGAATGTACTACAGATATCAAATTTATAATGAGGAAAGAAATGATTTACAAACTATCGCCAAGTTTTGGATATTTTTAATACTCTTATAGAACCCATTCAAAATTTTCACTTAAAATAATACGTCTGCATAATATTAGAAGGAAATCCGAATTCGTATTCTATTATTGATCAAATTTAAAATTATTTTTTAAATCTTATTTTTCCGTCGAACGTGAAACTATCTATATAGTTTTACTACATTTAACCTTCAGGCCTTCGTGCATATATCAAGCAATTACACTTACCGCAATATGAAATTAGGTGCTTGGTAAATATGAACAAGACCATGCACAGACGATAGCATAAGATATTCCTTGGCAGCATTACTAAATGACGAAAACAGTTTTCTAATTTTGTGCATCTTCCTATAATAATACCTGCAAAGATATTCACAGTTTTCATTATAATCCGATTTGTTACGCCAACCACTTAATAAGAATAAGTATTAGTATAATCCAAATTAAATTAAAGTCAGCTTATTCAGGTATAGAAAGAGAGTACTCAAAGGGTTATTACATAATATTACATCCAAATATATTAGAAAAAATGTCATTTAAATCTTAATCTTTGAAGAACAATTTTACGGAGTTATGTTGCCCAATTATATACATGAAACCAATCTTGTTTCTAATTTATTTCAATAGCTTAATCAGAAGAACCGATCAGTCAATTTGAACGTTTTTTCTAAGTGTTCCCATTGCACTTCTCTAACCATTTCATTTAGAACCCTGAAAGTTTGCTGACCTTTTATCACTCATAGGCCAAGACTATGTGTAAAATTTGTCGTCTAGCACATTATTATTCTGCGCTATACCGCTATATACCCAGAACGACCAAGCAGTCATTTTGATCGCTAGCTTATATTAACACTGAAAACGTATGTCATTTGCAATTAATGGTTCGCAATTACGTTGCGAATGTAGTGTGTGAAGTCATTGCTATTTTAATAACATTTTCGGCCATCGCGAGCGTACGCACACATATTATATATATATATATATATATATATATATATATATATATATATATATATATATATATATATATATACATTACGTTTGGGTGATTCCGGACAGTTGCTGAATCCGGGCATCCTAAGCTTGTGATTATTCTGACCTTCGCATGTGTAATATGCAGACTTGTTGTGACGCGTATTTGAAACACCGTACCTTCCTACAGTTCAGTGCTAAGTAGGAAGTGCAAAGAATGTTATACGTAGTTTCGACGGTGGGGAAAAGAAGAAATAGGAAAGTTCATGTACGTATTTTTGACCTGATGTAACTTATAAATGTTATATGTTAACGTTTCACACAGAAGTGGTTGTCAGCAAAGGGTTACGTAAGACATATATAGAAGCAAAGACCCTATTTTACTCGTTGCATATTGGAAGAATTCTATTATTTTGCACGAGCCTGCTCAACATGTGCACAAGTTTACAATGCTCAAAACGGGCGAATCCGGATGTTTAGGGAAGGGTAAATTCGGACACGTTAATTATGTTAAGATGAATCTGAACAATATAATTAATGAACTAACAGGATTCCGGACACTCTCTCTTCTTTTGATTTCACATTTATGAGTGTGAAATAGTACGTGAGGTCCATTGCTTGTGTCTAGCGTCTATTCATTTTTGCCATAAATGGACTCCGAGGGATAACCAGAAAAAGCTATAAAATATTATCTTAGGAACTACCAACACAACTAAATTACAAAATGCCAATCATAAGGGACTCAGAAATTCTGCACTACTGAATAGCTACATCATCTGCTATATTCAAATTTGATCCGCAACAAACTCGGGAACATGATTTTCTTTTGTCGAGTGAACGTAATCCGCCAGAAGCTGGAAGCAATTCCTCTTCTGTGTCGTCAGACTCATCCCGAAACACGTCGATTTCAGGGTCCACAGTTAAACAGTTCTTATTTTTTCCTGCTGTTGCTTCACGCAAACCCACATCTGTAAGCTCAGACGTTGCTAAAAGATTAAGTATCACGAAACGAAGTTTGTTTCAAACTGCCTCCTAAAACACAATCGAAGATATGGATGAGAGCAAACTTGAATTTTGTGGGAAGAACTATTATGCACCATCATCAACCAAACACGGTTCCTGGGTATCCTGTACTGTGTGTAAGACCTGGTTTAGTGAAATATATGGGTGTTCGGTAAGGAACAGTATCTGTTTACGATGTGTCTGAATTATGACTAATGTTTCAAGAAATTGCCACGCGTCTTTAACGTAAGAAAACTAAATACTTGTCTTTGCACAAATATACATTTTAGTAATAAACTAGATGTTACTAACAAGAAATAGTAGTATAATGTAGTTGTAATGGAAACAAATCTAATTACTATGTTTAATGATTAAAAGCTACATTATACTACTATTTTTTGCTAGTAACAACTAGATTATTAGTAACCACATTTGCTACTACATTTGTTACACTACTATGCATTTATCTTACAATTTCAACAGTAATAAGTATAGAAATCGTTATGTTAGTAATTTGTATGTATTTATAATGTATTTGTATTTACATTCTGTAATTAATATGTTAGAATATTCGTGTAGCAAGATAAAAAACTAAAATATGCCTATCATGTATATATATTCCTTCAAAGTTCAATGTCCGGAATCGCCAACCTACTGTTCGCATTCACCATTTCAAATTTGCAAATCGAAGATTTTGTCAATTTTCAGAAAATTATTTTTTTGTTTCTTCACATCCCATTGCAGGAAAACTATTTCAGTTGTACATGCATACCAACATATCATTAAATAATATAACGAATATTCGATATTTTTGTTTAGCGGGTTAGTAGTACAGGAAAGAAAGATCACAGCTGTCCGGATTCACCCGAAATTAACCTAAATAGTCAGGCCTAATCTTTAGGAAATTCCAAAAGGAATTACCTGCCAAAAGAGTAAGGAATTATATACCACTGACATTTGCTAACACAGTAGCGAGAGCATACTGACAGTATATAAATGCAAGAGGAACAAGAGTATAGCAATTTTCAGTACTATGCATAAGGTAGCTCGTGTGTCACAAGATAAGTGTACCAGATTGAAATGAATTAAGAGGAAAGAAGAAAACAGTCTCGTTTAGTCGAACCTTTAAAATAAAAAATGCTAATGTAGTGAGATATCCTCCTTTTTTCAGGCGAAGCAAAGACGATGCTCTGCTGACATAAAAGAAACCAAGGAGAATTTACATATAGGTTAACTGAAATTGTTAAAGTAAGAAAAATTTTTAAAAAAATGCTTCTATGAGAAAAAGGAAATATGAGTAGATAGGAATTTGTAATGGGCCTTCAATAACCATACATATGATTGCAAAATGCTTAATAACAATATTAAGATACGATGGCATATAGAAGAAAGAAGAAAAGATGATTGGTCTCCGCAAAGAATATCTCATGTTCCAAAATATAAATCCTCGAGAATTTAACTGAAAATTAAAACGTGCGATATTTACCAAACTACCTTTCTCAATAATATGTAATATGTGGTTTCATATTTCTATCTAGCTTTAGTTTACAGTAAGGTTCAATTGGGTTTACGGCGAGTAGTTCAAAGTTACATCTCTTGATCATTCTAACAATAATCCTAATTTAATGTGTTTTAAATATGCTATTATAACATAAAATTAAATGTGACGTGCGAGAAATATACGTTTATCCACTGTAAGAGCTGTAACTTTTCACTAATCATCGTAAACTCAATTATACCTTACTGTAAACTAAATCTACTTGTAGTTACAAACAAAAAGAGACGTGTTATAAATTATGGAGAAAAGTAGTTTGGGAAACATCCTCCGTCATAGTCCACAGTTCACTTTCCCAGGTTTTACATTTTGGAACGTGAGATATTCTTTGATGAGACCAACCATCTTTACTTCTTTTTCTTCTAAGTCATTTATACAATATCTTCGTATGAAATATTCTTGTAATCATATGATATGATTATTAAACGTAAGTGCATGCTACAGGTTCCTTTCTAATCATATTTCCTTTCCCTCATAGAAGCATTTTTAAAAAATCCCTTACTTTATTATTTTTAGTTTTCTCACTTTCAGTTAAACTACATGTCAATTCTCCTTGATTTCCTTTCTGTCAACGGGACATCATCTTTGCTACGCCTGAAACGAGGAAAAGATCGCTACATTTTGCATTTGTTTTATTTTTATTGTTCGACTAAACGGGACAATGTTTTCTTTCTGCCTATTAATTCATCTAAATTTCAAATGATACGTAATGCAATCGGACAGGGACAAGAACAAAAACTACGAGAAAATGTAAATGAAAGTATTTTGTGTGACACGAACCAAAGAACAAAGGGATCTCTGATTGGCAGCAACAATCTCAGACCAGTAAATAAGTGCCATAAACAACCGCACTAGTAACAACTGCCATTATAGGATGGATTCCTGTGAAACTTTTCAAGCCAGAATTTTATTTTCTGCATTTTTCTCAATACAATCAATTATATTATGCTACCATACGAAAGCAATAAGAATTATCAATTCGCATATTTTAAGCTTCACATTTTTGGACGGAGTTTGTGAAGACAAAAGAGTTTTGACACAATAATAACGCGCATTTCCTGCTTTCAGTGGACAAGTAATTTATTCGTGCATATTGTTCTAATGTAGCTAAGATATATTAATTACTAATCCATATTACTCTTGTGCAAAGCAAACTTTTTTTTAGCGAAATATATTTCGTTGTAGCAACCTCAGATTTATTTACCAGTCCGGATAACATTTTCTGGAAGGTTAAAAATCAAGTTTTCTTAGCACTAGAGATGCGAAAGAGACGGCTTTTTTAAATCAATATTTTTCTTTTTAGATAAAAGCTAATTATTTAAGGCAAAGAACGGAAATTTTGGCGTTTTTCATTTTCATGATTTTCTCTCTAAATATGTAGCTTAAAATGCTCTATAGGTAGATAAGATTTTTGTGGTCTAAAGGCCATATTTCCCTTGAATGCGTAATTATGATGGATGGAACATTCCTTATGAATTAAAATAACTATAAAATAAATTGTATTTGAGTGCAATTTTAAAGGCTATTTAACTTTTTCTACGTCTGGGTTACTATATGTTTTCCTTTTCCAGACCATCTCCTTTTTAATCATCCTTGTTCCATTTCTTACAGCTTAGTACTCTAGCTTATAGCACATAAATTAACGGATTATGTTTTCCAATGTATCGGACAGAGCGTACTTCAACATGTCTGTTATACTTTAGCTGTTCAATGATTTAGAAATAATCTTCGAATACCATTTTATATAAATGAGCAGTAGCGGAAATAGAAAAGTATTTAGGTAGGGGTTTCTCGAATAAATGTTTCTTTTTTTCTAAAAATCCCTCGTCCTTTTAAAACTTTGTGAGTACTGGCGTAACTAATATTTCGTTTCGTTTGTTAATCAGCAACAATGTTCAGAACACAGTATTTAAGACCATTTTATACTGATATTTAGTGGTGGATTTAGAAGTATTTTGGAAGGATATATTTTATAATCAGGGCCGGATCTAGCATTTTGGCGCCCCTAGGCCCAATAATTTTTTCCGCACCCTAGTCTGGATAAAGTTACTTTCCTAAAAATCTTTATTAAAAAAATATATCAGGCTTATATGCTAATTGCTTAAACACCACTCCACGACGCAATTTTATCTTTAACTTTACCAACAATTATTTGTTCCCATGAACTTCTAAATCAGAATGCTTTATTAGTCTGATATTTTAAAATCAATTCAAAAAGTATGTTAAGTTATGGCTATTTATTTTTATATCTAGATATTTTTTTATTTTTTTCTCTGCCTTGCGCCCATAGGCCTGGGCCTACCGGGCCTATTGGGAAATCCGGCCTTGTTTATAATGTTTAGTTTTTATAAACATTCTTAATTTTTATTTGAGGAAAGCCTGAAGTTTATGAGTAAAAGCAAAACTAATATTTCTCTTAATTTGGAAATTCAGTAATTTCGGATAATGCTGCAGTCCAAATAAAATATCAACAAGTAAGCATCAACAACAATATAAAAATAATAAGAAATGGCGTCCGCTACTCACAGCAGACGCACTATCTCTACATTCACAGATGGAATCAAGAAAATATTTGTCAGAATGGTCAAATGCGGAATTGAATCCAAGACTTCCCGATGGAAGCTTAAAAGCTAACCGCTCACTCATGTTCGTTGTCCAGTTCTGCTTGAATTAAATCTGTTCCGTATTTTTTAAAGGGAAAGGTCACTAATGATATGTTGGATTCCTCTTGTTACAAATTCAGAAACGTTTAGGATTGAGTAAACCGTGATGTTGGTTATACTATACTCTACAGCCTTGGACAAATTACTCTCAGATGAACAGTCTTTTATTCATATGATCTATAAACAGAAAATTCGGTACATTCTAAACAAACTTAGTCAGTGCATTACAGAACTTGGGACTTTGCTGGACCGAAGCACATGATAGGTGGAAGCAGATTATTACGTACGGTGAGATAAATGAAGTGAAAATTCGGGAAGTACAGACTTACGGGAAGTAATGTAAATATTATATAAAATAAAATTGTTTGAAACATTTTCGAAATTCATGTCTTATTTTCGAGGTATTGTATTGCCTAGGTATTATCTGCATGAACCACAAATTAAACGAGTTTTTGTTCTTCAGAGAAGAGAAACCAGGCATGTTTCATCAATTTAAATTATATATTTTTTTAAGTAAAAAATAACACTATCAAGCAAAAAAGTGAAGCAGAAAACTGAGTTTTTTTTTTTTTTTTTTTTTTTTTTTTTGAAAATAGCAGTCTTTTCCCAGCACTTGTATCTCTACTTCGCACTGTGGAACTTGCCTTTAAGTAGAACAAAAAATTTTCATATGTAAGCTCATTAAAAGAAGCAATGTGGTAAGCAAAGGCGAATTTTGGAGTTTTAAATTCCTTCAACAAAATGTAGGAAAATACAAATTTACTATACAAATATAAATCACAAAACACGAAAACGTTTCCAATTTGGACATTTTAGTCCTCTGATTAAAATTCGTGTAAGCCACTGAAACAAATAAAAAATCACTCGAATTCCATTAAGAATAAAAAAGTTATGGATGCAAACTCACCAGGAGTTAAACTTAGTGAGTATTATTCCCTCCACTTCGAACCTCAATTGAAGATGTAAAATAATCAATATGAATCTTATTCGTTCCAATTGTGATAATACTCTAAACTACGCACAAATTTAACAAGTTAACAGAAAAAAATCATTAAATAAGTGAGAAGAGTACACTATTTGAGATATTAACTAAAATTAGTTAGAGTAAAGTGATATTTGGGGTGATATAAGAAAAAAATAATAAATACGTTCTCAAAGACGTTCGAATTACATCATTCAATAAGCACCAACTCGAGCACACCTAGGATCACGGTGGCTGAGTTCTAGACCGGTCACCTATGCTGCTTGGGTTCCCTGGTTCCATCCGAACTCGTGCCAAGTAAACTGTGTGTTGGAGAAACACCCGGTGCGTGAAATGTCTCGGGATTCTCCCGTTTCCTCAAACATTCTTCATTCCACCATTTGAATTATTCTTTCATAATCACCGTTTTCTTTAGCCTAGCCGCCATGTACGTGACACGTAAAACTCAAAGATTTGGAGGACACACAGAATTATTTTCTGTGCCCAGTAGCTACGCAATAGAGAGAAAAAAGTAAGAGAAAAACAAGAAATAAAAAAATAGATTTTAATTTTGGAGAATTTCCTAAATTATAGTAGGACCTTATTCCTTCACGAAGTGGAGAGGAGGAATATAAGAATTTAATTCTTTCTTTTGTCGAGTCTAATGTCCCGTGCAACGAGACTAAAGGGAACGGTGATTAGATGAATGATAATAGTGGATTGTAGAAAGTGGAGACAAAATGGGAAACCAACTAGAATACCCAAGTACTTCAGTATCTGTCTACTACATATTTCACTTAATGCTCAGAATGCCTTGGCGAGTTCTAAGGTAAGGGCTTAGAACCCTAGATTGTTCTTGGTTGCGGAGCCGTAGTCACATTCAATAATACTTTTTACTGTGAAAAGAAAAATGGTTTTCATTCTAAAATACCTAAAATTCCGTTTTCAGAGTAGGCAGTGTTCATACTTTCCTGGAAATTCCAAGCAACGTCTAGCCATACTCTTAGAGCCCCTAATTGTTAACGGTTATTTAGTGCACCCTGTAATATTTAATACTGATCGCTCCTGACGTAGTTAGAAAAATAAGTTCATAAATATATTTTTGAAGATATTCTCGTCTTGAATTAGTAGTTTGTAATAAATAAATGAAAACAATAAACGAATTTCTTACTTTCGAGAAAATATAATGATCAGTTGGAACTTAAAAATATGTTTACATTTTATAAGTAGTGTAATAGTTAGTGGAAAAAAATTAAGTAGTGAACTCATTATGCCAGGATAAATTCAGCATAATAATAATAATTAGACAATCTTATACAATGTAAAAGACAATGACAAGATATGTTAGTCGCTAATCTTCGGTGCAGATACTGGCCATGGGCCTTAAAAGATTTGGATGAGACGTTTCATTATTGATGGAGAGACTTCGTTAAACTTTCAATAAAGAATTGCTAAAGAACATTAGCGTTATGTAAATTTTCTTCAAGCTTTCTGTGTGTGTGATACTATGGAGTTATATTAAATGGAATATAAGGTATAGATGAATTATGAAAAGATGTTGACAACACTGTCCAGTTTGGGCAGGACCTTTTGAAATAGATCATTTTAAATGTATATAAATTTAAATTTACTTTGGTAAAGTATGGACAAATTCTAGTAGAATTCACGCTGGATTTACATAGACTAAGTGATAACTTGTACGCTAATTAACACTTCCTTATTATCTTGTAATGAGATTGTAATAAATAATTCAGGTGAATAGAAAATAGCGAAAATAGTAGCAAATCCTAGATTTCTCATTCTCAAGGACACTACGTTCTTATCGAATAACTGCCATATTTGACACTCTGTTAGATGCATTGATGGATTCAATCAATTGCCGTTTAAAGTTACTTCTATAATATGAAATTAACTGAGACAGTATTAATAAGCAGAAATATAGATTTAAGAAAAACATTACTTTTCCTAGCTTTTGAATACAAACTTGGCTACCTGGAACCCTATTTAAACGTATGTGGAAGAGGTTTTCCGTTTTCATCTATTTTTTATCTATAGTCAAATACTATTTAGTTTACTGCAAATAATTTAAAGCTACAGCTCTTTTAGCGCATAGACGTATTTTTCGCGTAAGGCGCATTTAATTTTACATCATATTTAACTTACGTAAAATAGATTATATCCTTAAAGTGAATGGAATTGGCATGGTCATACATGTTTTCACCTAGAAGATTCTATGTACAAAAACACCAAACGAGGGAATTTAGTTGATTAAAATTCTGTTAATGATTAGAATTAAAACATTTATGATTGGTTTGGTTAAATGATCATATGTATTATTTCCTGTTAATACGCACAGAATTCCAGTACATAATGACCAAAATTAACATCTAAAAATTATGTTCCACAATAACTAGTTTCATGTCTATAGTACTGAAATTTACCTTAGTTTCGCAGCACATTGCGTGTCTTTAGGTTCATAGCGCACAATATTCATCCTCAACTCAAGGGGGTACATGTGCAGAGGGGCAATTCTCCCACTGAGTTTTGTAGTTCTCCTTAAGCCAAACCCTTTTGATGTTATGCGTTGGAAAAACAGTGTGAAACTTTTTACAAGGAACAGGTAAATAATTTCAGCCACAGATATTAGGCTTCCTCCGAAGAACAGACAGCCAATTCCACCAAACGATACTGAAAACAAATAAAATAATACTATTGCCTTCATTCAATAATTCAATAATGGCGTAAACAATTTACAATAATTAAACATTAATTTTGCATAGCGTTCAAGTGAGTATTTGAGAATTGTAATATACAGCGATTGCAATAATATAAATAAAAATTATTAAAATGCAAGGAATACATTTTCGAAAGTAATTCTGAAACGAAAGGTTTAATATATTAATTAAATTGTAATCCATGCTTACATAACATATTAATTAATTTGATACTTGGAACATAAATTATTCTTCCCTGAAAAGTAAAAGCTTCTACGTTACTAGCATTACCAGACTCTTCATAAAATTTGATTGTGTTGTCTTATATACGCAGTACAGAAATAAAATTCTTAGTCGGATTGAATTTTTGGTAACCAAAGGAAGCAATTATTTCAACTACGATGATAAGATCGCAAGATCTCAGTAATGTCGTATGATACAATCGCTAGAGCTAGCAGCCAAACACCAAAATTGAACTCTCTTTCCGTACTATTCGGTCAAATATGGTTCCATAGTATCTCGCGTGTTATAAATTATGAAATGGGTTATGAATTAGATTATTTTATCCAAACACTGACAGACATTGGGGTGATCCTTAATTTTCGATTCACAATTTTCTTTGCTCGCAACCCCTAAATTGGTTTAATGTCGGACCAAATTGATCCTGAAAAAAATTGGCTCAATTGAAAACTATTTGACCGATTCTCAAGTGACGTAAACTTCTGATTACGTTTACATGTGGTATAAGGCAAAGGTTTGTAGTACACCCATTAACTTTGAAAGAACTTAAGGGAAAAGGTTCATATTTTCGATAGAGGTAATGGAAGTAGATCCACAACTGAAACTGAATAGTACAATGATGGCGGCCATCTTGAAACTTGATACCTTGGATTCAGACCAAACATTTTAAATTGAAATGTGGTCGTTCGTCATAAAATTTGGGTGTATCTTCTCAGCACAAACACACATCTTCCTTTATTTTTCACTTACCTTTGATCATGTCATAATTAACAACTTTGGAATATAATACATTTGGGTCATTTTCTGTGACAATACTGAAATGCTATAGTATCGAAAAGCTTAAGGTATGGGTACCCCAGCTGGAAATGACGTAAAGAAAGTTGACAAATAGCAATATTTGTAATTTCTAACGGCAAAAATAATTATTATGCCCCATTAAAATACCAGGAGAAGCACAAGCTAGAGCTGTTCACGAAGCAATGCAGAAATGGGGCATAGAACACTAAATGCAAGCGTTATGCCTCCACAAAACAGGAAGTAATACCAACAGAACACACGCCGCTTGTACAAATCTTGAGAGTCTTGGTCCTGATTTACCGTACCTACCGTGCTAACAAATTCGAATGAGGTCTTAAAAATAATTTTCAACCAGTAACAGATGGTTCTAATGCTGACAGTGCAGGTTTCAGACCTGATCTGCTTTTGTTTGAAAGGTTTACAATCCTAGTCGTTCATCGACAAAAGCAATTACCGAACAAGAACAGATGATATTTCGGAAGATGTCCTTTTTATTATGATGGAATTTATACAACAGATACACCAGAAACACCATTTAGGCGACGAAGTTTCTGTGTTGGGTTTGCACTGTATATGTTGTAGATCTATGAGATGTTTATGATCTTGTTAGGAAACACCCTTCATCGAGGCGTTTAATTTCGCATTCGTGGAGCTGTGAATCATTCTCAGTGTATGGCAAAGGCTATATATATGATCAAACTATATTTGTTCCAACATCAATTTGAACTGACGAAAGAAGAGAAGAATTTAATAAGGAGATTATGATTTTTCTTTTTCCGAATCTATTCATAAGCTTTGTACCTTGCACCATTGAACATGAGAGCTCCCAATTACAAGCTTTACAGAAATTAATTGAATACATGGAAGTAGGTCCAGAAATTAGTAAGTGAGCTGTGAAAAATATCGCTAACCATTTATGGTATATGACACTAGAAACTTCGGCATTCGTATTCTTTGATGTTGAAGTATCGCAACACCTGACTGAAAAATTGGTTAGATAAAAATCAAAGATGGCGGAATTGAGATGGCAGCCGTCATGGTACTACTCAGATTCGGGTGTGGTGACCTAACCAAAATAAGACCAAATTCCTTTCAGCCATTTCAATGTTACAAGAGCCTATTCCAAACTTTTGCCATGAACTATATATTATAAACGCAATTTAAAGTTTAAGTCGCTTGGTGGTCGAATTAGTATTTTTGAATTAAGCTATTCTTTTATTCGTTAATTTGATCCGATATGAGACAAGTTTAGGAGTTGGGAGCAAAGAAATTAAAAAATATTTTTTCTCCATATAATTAGGTACCACTCTAATATATATATATATATATATATATATATATATATATATATATATATATATATATATATATATATATATATATATAATCTTCCAAATTGTGAAAATTGTTTTACTTGTTCGTTTTATCTATATCATTATTGAACTCCAATTTTGTTTTTTCATAAACATACCATACAATAAATAGTATCATAAAATGAAAGATCGTACAACTTCTAATTTCTGAAAACATGTGAGAATGAAAAAGTAAAGAAATTTATACTTTCAATTCCTCTTTAAATATGTAGGTATAATATATGATGACTCATTGGGTCAAATAAAACCCGTTCTGCGCGATTTTTATTTATGCAGATCAGAAGCTGCTTTGAGCGTTCGCACATTTGTCCCACTGTATCACTAGCCGACAAATTTCTTTACAGATAGGAATCAATAGATTTTTAGTGAAATACTCACTGACTGCGGTAGTATCATCCTGAACGGTACTATCAGTATAAAGCAGACTGCCGTTTAGTACCTTTTTATGAACCGGTCATATGAAAATCGCAGAATCTCAGGTTTGAGCAATACTGTGGATTACGAAGAATCTCTGATTTTTTTTTTACAATCGCAACATGTCCTGCACATATCCGGCATTACCGTTTAGTACAATAATGCCTTTAGAAATCTTTGAGTTTTTACGTCGCACGGTTTTGCTGGTTAGGCTAAAGGAGTAATGAATGAAATGGTAGAATGAAGAAAGCGGGAGGAAACGGGAGAACCCCGAGGAAACCCACGTACACGGTGTTTGTCCACCAAAAAGTTCACTTGGCGAGGGCTGGGATCAAACACGAGACCCCAAGCACCAGAGGTGAACGCTCTACCACTGAGCCACCGCGGCCCCAATAATGCCTTTAGAATCCAGGCCAATTGTGTTTGATGACTTCCAAAAATTAGTCATCATAGTACATTAGCTTGTCAATTATTAGGAATGATTGATGTCAAGTAATGGTGACTTGTAATGATAGTCTGCAATCATCATGGATATCATAACTTTAAAAGTTGACATCTTCGACTTGAACTACTTTCGACGTGGTGACGAAGGGTGCTTCCCTTCCATACTGACGAACTCGGGTAGCGTGACAAATATATTTGATACGTTCTTGAATTTCTGTCCATAAGCATCTGAGTCTTCAAATGTACACGCAATTTGTTATATCACAGATCATTATTTGTTCTTTGCACTGTCCTTTAGTTAATATCTAATTCTGTGTTTATTCCTAGAAAATTCATCCGACAGTTGTTTCATACACACTCAATCAACGCATTCTGCATATGATCTGTAGGAACATCATGAATTTTACCATGACGGGGAATACGGATCCGTAGACATCCTTTATTTGACGGAATAACAGCTAGTTAAAATTCTTCTATATTCAGAAAATATATACTTATATACTGATTTCACTTGAACGAATTTTAGATGGTACAATGTATTTGTAAATGAATCAGAGCAGCAAAGATGAATTCTTACTTTCAAAGCCAAACTTCGCTATCGACAAAAAATGTTAAGTGTGTTTCTCCATTAACTGAAATAACACATGATAAAATTTCATTAAATGGACGAAAAAAGAAACATATATCCAAATACTTATGATACAGCATTTCAGAACTACATGAGTATGTAGGGGGCGCGGTGGCTGAGTGGTAGAGCGTTCACCTGGGGACCCTGGTTCGATCCCAACTCGCGCCCTTTGGACCTTGTGGTACACAAACACCTTGCTCGTGGGTTTTCTCATCAACACCGTTTCCTTTTGCCTAACCGGCATAACCGTGGGACGCAAAACTTAAATATTTCATTTCCATACTGACGAACTCGGGTAGCGTGACAAATATATTTGATACGTTCTTGAATTTCTGTCCATAAGCATCTGAGTCTTCAAATGTACACGCAATTTGTTATATCACAGATCATTATTTGTTCTTTGCACTGTCCTTTAGTTAATATCTAATTCTGTGTTTATTCCTAGAAAATTCATCCGACAGTTGTTTCATACACACTCAATCAACGCATTCTGCATATGATCTGTAGGAACATCATGAATTTTACCATGACGGGGAATACGGATCCGTAGACATCCTTTATTTGACGGAATAACAGCTAGTTAAAATTCTTCTATATTCAGAAAATATATACTTATATACTGATTTCACTTGAACGAATTTTAGATGGTACAATGTATTTGTAAATGAATCAGAGCAGCAAAGATGAATTCTTACTTTCAAAGCCAAACTTCGCTATCGACAAAAAATGTTAAGTGTGTTTCTCCATTAACTGAAATAACACATGATAAAATTTCATTAAATGGACGAAAAAAGAAACATATATCCAAATACTTATGATACAGCATTTCAGAACTACATGAGTATGTAGGGGGCGCGGTGGCTGAGTGGTAGAGCGTTCACCTGGGGACCCTGGTTCGATCCCAACTCGCGCCCTTTGGACCTTGTGGTACACAAACACCTTGCTCGTGGGTTTTCTCATCAACACCGTTTCCTTTTGCCTAACCGGCATAACCGTGGGACGCAAAACTTAAATATTTCATTTCATTTCATTTTTATATGAATATGTACACATTTAAGAAATTCTGGTATTGAATTTACCTTTTCATGTTTAAGAGAATATTTCCAATGAAAGAAAAGACAGCGAATATAATTCTCTAACCCATAGTAAGATAAGAAAATCAGAGGATCAGTTGTGAAAGATTCGAATGCCAAGGTCTTGGAAAGTCAGTAATGTTTCATAAGAAGGAACTTGGCAGGGATATTTCTCTTACTTCTGTGCTAAAGGGCAGGACTTTTAACAATAAGATTGTGAGTTCGATTCCTGTCTGGGTCAAGCTTTTGGAATGTAATGCTATATTCATCATCGTAGTCATCAACATCATCGTAGATATTCCCCCATTATTGCCAGGGCACTAGCCGCAACTGACAAAATATCATGCTCCATGATATTCCGCTAATCTCTTCGTTTAGGAATTATGGCCTGTTAAAATTTGCGACACTCCTCGGAATAACCATTGCAGCTCATGCTCAATATGACCTCCATTCCACTGGATACACAATCGCGTCTTTTGTGCCAGTCCTGCTGCACACGTCTCACGATCTGTGAGTCAAGAGAGGCACACGCCTCCTTAATACGTCGGCAGAGATAGGCTACATTGTTCATCTTTACAACATACACAATTGATTTCAAATGAGCCCACAGATAAGTCAAGAGGTATAAGACCAAGTGTCCGTGGTGGGCACTCCATAGAGACCGTCCTACCGATCCAGTGACTTCGAAACTGTTTACCTAGAAACTGTCTGTCCTGTGTAGCATAGTGGAGAGGTGGGCCTGTTGTAAGAAAGTTGGGGAATCACTCTGCGGGTTCAACAACGTTGAAAACATAGAATCAGGGAGCAGGTTAAGATACCTCTCCCCATTCAAGATTACATCAATAACTACCGGACCCACGATTCTTATGTCCCAAATCCCACACTAAATGATCACGTTTTCACCACCAGCAACTCTACATGGATCCACCAAAGAGAGGTTTACATCAGCCAATAACGGTTATTCTGTTTGTTTACCTCCCCTTCCACATAACAGTTAGCATCGGCAATGAACAGTACCTGTCGTATGAAGTTTGGATTACTATCGGACTATCCAGTGCCCATTCTGCAAACTGTAGCCGCCGGTAAGGATCGTCCTTCTAGAGATGATTTTGCAACTGTTACTTGTAAGGTGCCATTGGTGTGTGTGTCCAACACACGCGGGATTGAATGCAGACTGACAACGGATATTGCTAATAATCGGCGCATATTGCAATGGGGAATTTTCTCAGTCATTGCCATAATTCTTGCTGCAGTCTCCTCGTCGGTGCCTGTCCTGGACGTCCACTGCGTGGCGTTTTACACTCAGAACCTCTTGCACGAAATTGGTCCAATAACTTGGCAACTGTCCTACGTGAAATGCCAGTTCCGTCAGCATGGTTGCCATTGAAGTCAGCAGCAATCACCTCGTTACTTTGTCCGCCACTCATTAACAAAATTGCAATGCGTTTCTCCTGTGTAAGTGTCATTGTGGATCAGCTGCAATGATAAAGAAAATTGATCACCTCCTTCCAATTCTAAACTTTTACAGGTTTAACCATTACACAAATAAAGATATCGCAAAACGGATTGCGCACGTGTATTCTTCAGGAAAAAGGCAGTGTAAAGTAATATGCGACATAACCCTCTAACTCATTTGAAAAAACGTAAACCAGATTCAAGATTGTGGGTTTCAAGATAGCCACCGCTGTCACCACAGATCCTATAATTTGAGTCCCTAACTACATATATAACATACCAAACGACAATATGTTATGTCCTCACACCGTTCGTTCGACTTTTATGGGAGTGTATCCAGATGTATATCGTAGTTTTCAAATAGGTAGTTTCCGAAATGCTTGAGCTGATTGCTGATTATTCATATGCTGCTAATATACTACTTCAGCCACCTGTAATGATAAAATTCTCTATCATATGTAGGATGTAGTAGGAGTGACATACAAACATAATCGAAAATAGGTTATATTAATATCGAGTCAGTACTTTTCGGAATAACTGAGATGAACAATTACATTTACCGTGGCGTTTAAATCCAAATTAAGATTACATTTGTATTCCTGAAGAGGGGTGGTGACTGCAAAATTAGTTGATAATGACCGAAATTACTTTTGAACCCATAGTTTTAGGCGTCCGTATCTTGATTGGGACAATTTTTCACCTTCTAATGTAAGGATTACTTGCAGTTAGAGTGAACCCGTAATTGCTACTCCTATGGAAAGAGAAGGGAAGACATTTAAAAATGATCGAAAAGGGCAAACATTAGTGTGAAATTTATAGTTTTCGGAATCACTTAGGTAAATAATAATGCTCCTGATACCGTTTCACTCTAATTTGGGTGCTTATTTTCACCTGCGTGGTGACATAGTATTATGAAAATATCGAAATGTATCGCCATTAGTGTCGTATTAATAGTTTTTGGAGTTGCTTAGGTGATGAATGATACTTAGGGTCCATTTAGTTTAAGTTCAGTTCCATTCAAATGTTGAATAGTATTAGAAATAGAGAAATATAAAAATAATTCGGAATCAGCGATATTAGTATCGAATGCATAGCTCTCGGGATATCTAAGTTGATAGGTCAGAGTTTTGATGAACTTAAGTTCAGCCTCCAGTAGCAATAGAACCTCTAGCACACCTTTAGACAGTAGAAGGTAATAACATCCACAATGATCAAAAATGGCCGATATTAGTATAGAATCAATAGCTATCTTAGTCCATAAGTTGATTGCTGGTAGTCCTTATATAATATAAATCTACGTTTAACTCCCAATAATGCTCTAGAGCGAAGTAAAGATATTGATACATAAAAGTAATCAAACTTAAAATATATTAGTTCTTATGATACAAATTTTGGGGCCCCGTTCCTACAATGTGAGGCCCTGTCCAATCTTATAACCGGTAACCTAACACATGCACTCCAGATGAGTGAAATTTGGGGAGGTAGAAACGATAAACATTAACATAGAATGCGACGGAAATTGTAGGCGAGTTTAGCACCAGAAGTAAAGACAGATAAAATACACATCTTTTGAATTTAAACACCGGTTTTAAGAGAAGGAAAGGATAATTAAAAATAAAAATTAAAGCAGATTAATGAGTCGTTAATAAGGACAGACTTTATTTACAGAGCAAAATCTGAGCAACACCATGCTAGAAGAAACATTTTCTGGTAAGTTAGAACAGAAATCTGAGATATACGAATTCGACCCCCAGTTGAACTCGGTACATACCGAAAAAAGTAATCTAAGATGATAGTAGAAAGCTGAAGAACGACATGGAGTGAGTTGTCCTTAGTTGGTTCAAAGCAACATGAATCTTAGCCGACTGTATGCGTGATCACACCTAATCTGTGAACCATTTATCATAGATTCTGATTAAGTCCCTGGCGAGGCCCTAAGCACAACTGAAATTACTTTGAACTGGTTGCAGCTGGTTCCTGAATTTTGCATTTGAAATAACGAAATTCAATACGTAAATATTGTGTTAGGCAAACAGTGATTAATAATTAAGCAGAATTAATGACCATCTGTAATGTGTAATGGAGATGAGAGGAAAGTTGCTTTTTTGCAATACCAATTTCTTTACATGGAGAATATTGGTCCCCAATAAATTTGCTTCGGCGCATCCAGGTAACTTGTTGTTTTCGTATTTGCACATTATTCTTGCTCTCATATAAAACTGTATATTGCTGGAAGACTATGATTTCAGAAGAAGATGCAATACCGGCATAAGACAATGTGTATGTAAGCATTTTCCCCGTTTCTCGCTGTATTTCTCTCCCTGTTGCTTTAAAGAGGCGGAATCAAGGACAGAACAATCCCTAAAACCTTCAAATTCAAAAGTAATTTTTGAAAATATAGAAACAATGCAAAGTTGAAGTGGCAAGATTTTTATTTCAAAAGAATATTTCTCAACAGATTTGGTTATAAATTTATTTAATTACATTCGTCTTCTGCGTATTCTACTTTTAAGCTCTTTGGCTCATTCAACAATAACAATCTATCACGCTCTCCTAGAGTTTATATGTTCATTGTACTCGTTTAATTCATCTGATATTGCCACCAAACTCCTTCGTAGACACGATCTGGTTTGTTCGTTTTCTTTCTGATAAACACTCAAAGGAGAATTGAGTGTCGACGCATTGAAAAGTACAGGAACTTTTTGTCGGCAATACTGAGGCGTTCGTTGCATTTGACGTTAGCAGTTTTTATCTTCTCTTGCCTGTTTGGTGTCCTATTACTTATACTCTGTTTCAGGTTTTTTTTTTTTTTTTTTTAGAAAATAAAGCTCTATCGTCTTCATCAGGCAACTCCATTTTGACAATTGCTAACATAGGCTGCTACTTTGGAAAAGCATCAGTCACTGACTAATGGCTTTTTCACAGCCTGAAAATACATTATTCTTTTATTTTTTTTAAAAATAGTTACTCATGCCATTATAACTTGGGTGTGGAAACTGAAAAGGTTTCTCCAACTTTCCCTCCATCAGCTAACGTTTCTTTGTAGTTGCTATTGTTGAAGTATATTTTCTACCTAGCGGGAACTGGCAATAGTTAAATGAAGTTAAAAGAAGACGAAAAATAGTGAAAAAAGATGGTGCCCAGTAAAGTAGAAGAATTAGTGACCGCATGCAAAAGTATATTTAAATGATATATAGAATTGACTTTTCTTACTCTGCAAAAGAATAAATTCGTCTATACGAAAATTCAAAAGAAAGTTCAGTAAGAAGGTGAAATTAAATGCAGATTAATTTTCGTAATTTACCTACATGTTAGAAACAAACGGAAGGACAAAGAAGCACCTGTGTTATAATAGTGTTATTTGTGGTTTATTGAGGGACAATCTTAGTGTGTAAAATTTAATTTATAATACTTTGTTCTATTACTCATTAGTGTATATATTTCATTATTAGTGTGGTGAAATGATGTGTGAAGTAAATTATTAAGCATAATCGAAATAGGTAATTACTAAGAGTATCTGTGCAAGTATTTGAATATACTCATAACATTATAGTAAATTGACAGATACATCTATTGGTCGTACCAAAAAATAAGTTTATCCATACCAATCATTTGATATTTTCAGAGACTAAAGGAAAGGTCATTGATTAACGAGATAGATTTACTCAATATCCTGTAAGGTTTGGAATTCCCCAGGGTGTATAAAGAATAATGTACTCAGCATTGAAAGGTTTAATTTATGAATTCCTTATATTTTGACTGACAGACATATACATGTTTGACCATGCAAGATTGAGAACGCCTTAGAGAGGAAAGGCACGAGTGCTGTTCATATGTTATTATCAGTTAGACAAAAGGGTGTTCTATATACGTATTTTTACGTTAACTTTAGAAGTTTCCAACGAGGTTGTCCGGAAGGAAAACTATTTTGAGAGGGAATTATGTTACCTTTGACGTGTTTTACTCCAGGAAATGTTCGAGATACTTCTAACAACACTCTAATTTTTATGATCATTTCACGGTATACAGTGTTCAAAGTAAGATATTAATCAAATACTTTCTTGAATCCTTCTGTCTGTTACAAATACACATGAATATAATAGGTTTCTGGACTTAGCTATTTTGTAGAAGTTACAGAATAATACTTCCCTAGACCGAGCTGCTTCTCCATAGCTACACAATGAAAAATCGGTGGATTCTGACTAATGACGTTTTCAAAACTATTGATTAAATTAGTCTAATTATTTTAATAATGCTTGATAATTTATTTAATCTTTAGGTACTCCAATTTTCGAAGTAGTATTTACTACTTTTATCGTTTGATACGTCTTGCATAACAACGATGTGATCATTATTTTTCGTCCATTGAAGAGTACTAACATTTACCGAGAGGATGACCCAATTAAATAACTAAATCTAATAAAAATAAATTCTCACAGTAAGAAGACTTAAGTTTTAAAACAGAATTGACTTAAAAGTAGCCCCATTTAGTAAAGGCATTCGTATCTGAAACGATTTTTTACGATGTGTTTATATACTTCAACAAGAATATCTTGTCTACACTTAGGAATCAATACACCTTCAAATTAGACATTTAATAAAACTTTATTGCACGATTCAATAGTTTTGATTTAATACATGATTCGTAGCCACCCTCCTCATTTACTGGGACTAAGAACTGAAAAACATTGAGGCAAATCAGTGACGATCTTGAATTGTTTGCCTCTAAAATTACTAAAACATTATTTGAGAGACAAACTAGTAATAGAGTATTATCTTCGCACTTTATACTTCGCTTCGACGTTTACTTCATATTTCATTATCTGGTATATTAGCAACATTATTATGTTGTAGAATACATCACATTATAAAAACGGATGAACCGATATATTATTTTATAGCTTATGCGATATAGTTCATGCAAACAAGGCTCAACTGCTGACAGTAGAAAATTAGATTGATGTTCTGTCTAGCTGATAGCAGTTCCCGATACACGATGCAGCGAGCAGTTTACCAAACACACAGAAGAACCTTCTTCTGGTGCAGTGCTTTGTTCCCCTGTCTTGGAACCGGTTCATGGGATGCCAACCAGTGATAACGGCACCGTGGAGCAGGACACACTTCTCATCTCATGTTAACACCCTGTCCAGAAATGGCTCCTTCCTCAGACAAGACAGCAAAGAGACACAGGTGTCTGCCCGGAGTCAAATCATGTGCGACCCATTGGCCGAACTTTTAGTGCTTCCATGTTGATGGAGATGTTACCGAATAGTTTCTCCACTCACACTTAATTGTAGTCCCACGTCCTAACACATCTAGCCACTGTTCACGTCAATTGCTGCCTAAAGATTTTCATTTTATACATGTTTTGGTCTTCTGGCACGTATTACGTCTTCGGGTGTTCCGCCATCGTCCTTAAACTTGTTAAACCGCTGCTCCAGTGCCCGCGTATTCACAGCACGCTGACTAAAAGCCTGGTATATTTTTGGCCTCGCTGCGGCGACATTTGGACGCAGCTTACACCCCCTTTTTACGCTCTGTGGAGGTCTCATGCTCGCTCTGTCCTTACTCAAGTACGAAGTGTAACTGAATTGCCACAAGCAGGTAGTATGTTGGGTATACTTACACCAATAAGTGATCTTCGTCTTATCTCTATTTGCATTCAACTCACAGTGTAAAGGTTAAAGAAACACAGACCTCCACAAAAAGCGACAGAACTTTCTTTGTTAGCTTTATATATATATATATATATATATATATATATATATATATATATATATATATATATATATATAGAACGAACGAAGAACGATCTGTCGCATTTTTACCATTTTATATATATAAATGGTAAATGTTCTAAACATTTGAGCCGTTAATTTATTTAAAAAAATAAATAAATTAATACATCTCCAAATACAAACTACGTAGCATTAAATAATGTAATTATATTTTCTGAATCACATACCTAGCATTTCAAGTTGCCCGAAAATTATTTCTCGCTTAAATCTCATCTTTGGAAACACTGGCATATGAAATACAACGAAAGGGATATTGTATCTGTAAAGAATTGGAAAACATATAAAATAACATATAAATATTTGTACTCATTTGCATTGCCGATTTGCAGTTAGTAGTAATATATAATTTATTATAAAAATATAATAAATTTATTGAAGTAATAATTTGTTTCCCTTGTGAACACACCATCCTTCCCTTGAAGAACACACCATCTTTCGTAACAAACTATTTTTATGCTTCATGGCTTTTCAGTTGACTGGTTGGAACTTGTAAGTCTACATGCTCTGTAAATATGCGATGCAACTACTTTTGTTTCAGAGTGGGATGAAATATCCGGCAGAATAAAAGTGTTGTATTTTATATTAAATACGGGGAGCTTCCTTTACAATTATATTTAGAAATAAACGTACAATAATATAAAAGGCAAAGTATACAATACCACAAAATATTGAAATTAGCACAATTTTAAAAACCTGAATAATATGTTAGAGTATGCAGTGGCTATACAAGGTGAATCTTTGCAAAATCTATGAATTTGAAGACTGATTGTAATTAAACATGTGGCACACAAATCATAGTATACTGACTTTTATCTTTATCAAAATTCATTCGCGTTTCCTGTTTAAATGTTTTTGTTCATTATTTCCCCTTGAGTATCTCATATTGCATTTGTAAACATTCATTGGAGAACAACATTATGTCGTCCACGTTTTCGTGAATTGTCCATAAGTGACTTCAAAATTATTAAAGATTATTGCTTACCAACAAACCTTATTTTCTTACTCAATTTTTCCGTGTGTCCTCCCGGTAGAATTAATCTCAAGAATTATTTATTGAATCAGTTCCAATAGTCTAAACTGTACACTGTTGGCAATTATGATTTAAGTTCATTGACGTATATATTATATCCGGTGGGTATATTTGTTTATATCAGAAGTTAACTATTTCTGATTTTAAGGTCGGTTGCTATAGCGCAAAAATATCCACTTCCTATTGCTAGTTTCTATTAGACAGTGTTGCGAATATCTGATTTCTTTACTGGAACTACGGTGTCCATATACTCATTTGAAAAGCCGTACAGTAACAAAATCAAGCTAATGTAAATTTGAAAACAATTTGTTACTTCTGTATAGTAATGAGAGTAATGCATTAATACGAACCTAACACAACTACCAATACATTTTCTTAAAGCCTTATTTCCACACAACAATGTCGCAAGTCATGTAAATGATAAACAAACTATCACAAGTTAATTTAGTATATATTTTCATTAATCGTTGCTCTCAATAGGTTCTATCTTTAAGTTGCAGGTATAGAAACGAACATAAATGACTAGATGATTTAGTCAAAAGAAATAAATACTCTTACATCTTCTTATTTATGCTTATATCTGTACAAGTACTGAGTAATCTACTGATGCGCAAAACAAATTCGTTGTTTCTTAACATGTGTGTGAAATGCATAATAAGGTAAAAAAAAAAAAAAACATTTCAGCTGCTAAATAATTCGAAGTAAGGTTCTAACCCATTTCCGATTGAGGTAATTTTTCGCGTGTTAAACTCAGAAATGCTATACGTTGTTAATTACTTCGTTAGACACATTAGATTTTATAGTATCTTTCAGTAATGATACTATAGAAACTTGACCTATAGCGTTCCAATATAGGACCCGGAGCAAATGAGTTTCACTGAATGTTGAAAATGGATTTCATTATTCACATGTGCTTATTAAAACCAGTTGGTCTAGAAAATGCTCCTGAATATAATCAATATATCTATCTATAAAGATGCGGAGGAAATGCTCAGTTCTGAATTTTTAAATAGTCATTTTTTCTTATGAACTGTATGTAAACAAACTTATCAACATTAATAGTATCATTTACGTTACAAAGGATTTTCGATATGATCACTAGTTACTACTTAGTGCTTATTCTCTAGTCTGCCGCAAGTACTAATATAAAGATTCGCATATTATTTTATGATGCTACTTTGATACTTACTGAAATATACCCAAGAACTCTGACACAAAATTGTCTTCATCGCACCCAGGTAAACAAATGCAGTTCTCTTTATTTGAAATTTCTGAAAGTAAGAAAAAGTGTAAATCAAGGGTAATAAAAAATGCACTTAATCTTTTAAGATGTTTATTGTCTCTCATGGTTCTTATAGAAAAAATTGGAGATTTTGTTTCCGAGTGGATGGACACTTTCCCTTCTTGTTCAGTTTTACATTAGTCAAAGATAAAAAGACAAAACGCTATATTTAATATACATGGAAAGATTTCACGGGCATTCTTTCTCATTCTTTTCCATATAATAATATAATTTTGAGAAACGAACGGAAAGAAAAATGGCATTCGAGATTAAAATCGATTACACGTTTCATTAAAACGTTTTTTTTTTTCAGTTCATCCTTTAATATGTTTTTATGTTGTAGCTTTTCGCAGGCAGAGGTAGGAAGAGAGGAGCCAGCAAGATGACGTAAACTTTCACATTGATAATTGGTGAAGTTATGGATAAAACAAAACTTAACACTTTATAAATATTAAACATTAACACTTTAGATTTTTCAAGTTCAAAACGCTGAATATTCGACATTTGGGCTTTAATATTCGCATTTAAGATTTTAAATTCGTTAAAAGCTAAGCAATTATGCAAGTTAAAGGTCTTTGGAAAATTATCCAAAATTAATACCTAATGCTATTTTCGTGTATAAGATAGAGTTCAAAACTTATTAAGTTAGGAGAAAGGAAGATCTGAGTCTGATAGTTTACCTTACTGTTTCTTCACAAGCTTCTTGATATTCGGTGATAATTTCGACAAAGCAAGTCTGATATCATTTCCCACTTCAAAACGACCCGATATTTTGACTTTATAGGGTCAACGTCGAACATCCTGATTCATATTAGAAAGTTGTCGGGAATTAGGCAAGAACATTTATGCCTCTCTTCTCTCTTTTTACTACTCTTCAGTAAAAATCAGGAGACAAGCCCAAAATTTTCCAATGACGTTTACTGAAATACTACTCTGACACATGAATCGCACTTCAATTGAATTGCTTCCTGCTGAATTTCATGTGGAAATAAACCCACATCAATGCTTACAGACGTTTTTGTTATTTTTCCACTGCTAGTTTTCACGCAAATCAGGAAAATGTCGCCAGTCAGGATAGCTTTAATATTCAATCATAATACTTGCTTCATATTTTCTTGTAAAGTTTCTTTGAAGCTGAAGCTTGTAACTTAAGCGGCGCGAACTAATATTTGTAAGATTTCTCTTCTACCAGCTAAATAAATCTAGTTTGGGAACCTAACATTACTGGAGATTCATCAGTAAATATTTCTACACTCTGTCCCAAGACAAAGCATTTTCAACAAAAAACTGCTTTAAGCAGAAACCCACCAGAATATTTGGATGATATATCCAAACCTCTTGGAGATACTATTTTTCCCACTAACCTTTATAGAAGAACTTTCAATTTCATTACTTGCACTTTAGGAGTTTCAGAGACTTGCTTTATTTGAAATAAAACTTTGTAAATAATATATTAAGTGTAAAAGAACTTATTCTATGATGAACCCTAACAATTCGTAACACAGACAAATATACGTTTATGTGATGTGCAATCAGGGATAGAACTAGAACACACATATTTCCTTTTGGCTCTTTCAATGTAAAGATTGCTGGAAAATTCATGGAATCTGACTTGATCTTAGCATGTAGCTCAAATTCAAACATTTTTTTAGTTAGTAGTTCTTGTTAGACATCGAATGAAGCTGGTATGGCCGTACATTTTTGTCCTCAACTTGCATATATATAAATGACATTAAGAAATCAAACATTATGTTAATATACAGATTGTTGTGTCAGAGGTGCAACGATTGACAGGCATATGACTGTGATATATGTTTATGTGTTCTTCTATGTATTTCTTTAGTGATATAGTTGTTTCCATAAAGTAACACAATATACATATTTACAAAAAATTCAAAAGGAATGTTAAAATTCAAACGCTTTTATCTGCACATTTTATAAACAAGGAAGATATGTTCTGAACACACGTAATTTTAATATTTGCAACAAAGTATTTTCGTTTTCTTGTCCTTTGAATGTGAGGACCTATGTCATAATTTTCGCTTCAAGGCGTGTGGGCTTATTACAGGAACATTTTCTCAACAACTTCCTAAATTTAATTTTACAGAGTTTTCAAATTAGGCTCTGTTGCTGTTTTCATAATTTAGGGTTTTAGCAATTCATACGTAGGTTCTTAATAAAGAAACCTTCACATATATTCCATTATGGATTATGCTACGAAAACAATAAAAGAAAACAGCGAGATCTAGTATATTGTTAAAGTTGTAGAATATTTTCTTTTCGTATTTTGCAGAAGCAATAACTTACTCGTAATAAATTACTCATGAGTTGAAGAAAAACTGTCTGTCTTTGGAAGCTGTTTTTTCTGACATGTTTCTGTTATTATTTCTCACTGTGCCAAATATTGTTATGCCTTTCGTAAGAAAATGTTTTCATTGTCGACAACTTGTAAAATAGTTGTCTCTTGCAATATTAGGTAATTTATGTGCACTGAGACACACCACTAAAAGTATCGTTACTTGAACTAAATGGTTGCTTTGCACTGGTCCTCCAATCATTCTACTTCAGTAAAAATAACTGTCAAATGCATAGTCGGATATAACATCACAGAGCAAAAGGATTTTGAAACAATATTTTTCTGACTTTTTAGGAATAAGCTAAATAAACGGACATCTGTCTATAAATTTGATAAATATTTAATTGAGTTTGAGTAGCACAAAGAAAATAAACATATTTCCAACGATAAAATAAACGGTTCTATAAATAGGATCCATGCATAGTTTTCGCTTTCTTCGAGATTCTCGAGTTTATAATCATCTAGCCGAACAAATTGGAGTTTAGTTTTAAACCTATTCAAACAATTATAGCATTATAATGTGGATTTCACTGCAAATTTTGATAGAAGTCTTCAACAGAAACATTCCAATAGTTTTTAACATTTGCTAAAAGTAAAAGAATATATTTTTGAAGTTGAAGGGCCTTAATTAGAAGGAAAGCATTGTTTATAAAATTAAAAAATAGATCTATATAAACTGTCATTAGATGATTTTGTCCTCTCTCTTGGGGTTAAGAATCACAAATTGTCTTTATTAAGTTCGTAAATGGTAAATAACCTGTGAAAGATATAATTTTTGAGCAAGAACAAAACCAAAATATTAAAGTAGTAAACAAATGTGCACATTCAGAAGAATGACGTAGGTTCAAAACAAGAACAACGATAATAAGAAAAATAGTGCAGAAGAAAATATTGTGGAATTAGTAGTTGTATTTTGAGTATGCCCTAGTTCCCACAACGCTGTTCATGAGTGTTACAACAGACGAATGTATATAGATATTATGTCTTAGGGCGAATCAGGAATGATGAAGGACGTATGAAATGTCTCTAATAGTGCTAATGGGGCGTTTACACTTAGTCGATTTAGTCGCACGACTAAATCGACTAGCTGCATTTGCCACTAAAACGAAGCAACTAGGCCGAATCAGATTGATGGATGTGTTCAATTATTTCAATTATTGGCAATTTAGAATGGCGAAAACACTGATCAAACACACACACACACACACACAGATATATATATATATATATATATATATTAGGTGTTCTAAACTATTCTACAGCTCAATATAAAGCGAAAATGATAAATGATGAATTGACCCACGCGGCTCCCTTCAGCCGCAGCAGGGAAATAAAAATTTACAATGTGGCAACATTGTAGATTAACTTTGAAACACAAGGAGTTACTCTACGTATTTTCATCAAGTAGTTACATTGATAATCGTCAGATGGAGTTACAGCTGACAAGTGGTTCAAGACCGGGAATCTAGGCGTACGAATACCACTCAGCTTATAGAAGTGCCCTTTCACAAATAATTCTGGAAATTGGCTCTCCTAAAACTGCAGTTTTTCGCATTTTGAATGAATGTATTCTTTTCGTATTTCTCTTTTTCCACAGTGGAAAATATGTATTCTAGGATGAGAGTATTGCTGTGTAACTAGGGATATTATAAGATTGTAACCCCCAACATTATTTTTCGCCACGCCATTTTCATCGTCTGTCGTTTGTAATATATGAATCATAAAAATTATAGTTCAATCTGTCATTTAAAGTTATCGCCACTTCCGTGGGAAATACAGTGAAGATGATTTTTGCTATCTTTTCATCATCAACACCACAATTTCGGATTTTTCCATCCCTGCTTAAATCTCAGCTCAAATTTTATATATATCTTTTGTCACCCTAAGAAAATACCCTTTCCTACTATCATTTGGGGTGTTCAGAGCACAAGAGATTCATGTTCAATTATCAAAGCTGTCAGAAAAAATGACAAAATTTGTATAAATGAAAGTAGGTGCATTGTTTTCTACAATATAAGAAGTGTTTACAATACGAGGATATTGACCTTTCAAGCACTGAAAGAAACTTAAATCTAAAATATCACCAAACTAACCAAAAGTGGATTTGAATCCATTGTGCACCGAATGCCCCATTTAGTAATTACGTTGGATTAGAATTTAGTTTTCTTTCTTTTGTCAAAGTTATTTTATTTACAAGTTTTCTAATTTTGTCTATTTTTGTTTGGTGTTGAGAATCCCGCAGAAATTTTGCGGGGCGCTCCTCATGTAAATTGATCATATAATTATATTTTCTTTTACAAAATTCACAAACTATTCCACTTGTAGTAAACGTTAGAATGAAATTGCTTGCTATGCATCTTACATACAGAAGAATTAAACATGATATATCTGCGCACATTTTTTTTTAGTTAGTATTCCACGATTATACCAAAAAGTTAAGAGAGGAGGTAGTGATGATTGTAGTGAACGAAATGTGAATTAAGAAGCGGAAGGAAACAGGAGAACCTTGTACAGGATGTCTGTCCATAACAAAGTTCACTTGGCGTGGGCTGGGATTTAATCAACAGATCTCTTGTACCTAATATATGACAAAATGAATTTAGGGAGTAGGAGTGGGATGAGAAAATGGCAATTAAAAATAATGTTGTATCTATAAAAGAATTGAATGATGATATCTTCAATACACATTCATTTGCTCATATCAGTTAATAAGACATTAATTATGTAAGAGAACCATATACTAGATATAATAAGACGTGATATTACAATAACAAACGTTAAAGAAAGACGTCAATTTCCTTTCTCACCAAGGCCGTGCACAAAAAAAAAGGAAAACCCTCACAGACCGTACCCATAAAATACAAGTATGCATTATAACAAATGTCCTACTCGACAGCATTTAGCTGGATTATGTATAGTCATGACATAATTACTTTTGCCGTTATTTCTAAATTTCCACACTGTAGCTAAGTCTTATAGGTTTAATTCCAGTAGATCTCCAATTATCTACTGCACTATAACTATATATACTATACATAAAAGCAAGTAACAGTGTTACGTGTAGATCCCATGAAGGAATTTATTTATATTTTATGACATTATATATTTCTTCAATTAATATTGAAACCAGAAGAGGTAGACTCCTGATACTTCCGGGCTTACTAGAGATATTAGTGCTTTTAAGTTATAATATGAGTAGCTACTGTACTTTTCAAAGGATCTCAGTTTGCGCTCAGATTTACCGTCGCTTTCCACCTACACTCTACAGATTCAACCCTGCATAGGTCCGTAAATTTTGTCCAGCCGTGAAGAAGACTATTTATACAATTATTGTACAGTTCATGCATGTGTTTTACATTGACATATTAAGGCATATCAGTTTGCAGGCATTTAATTGATCTGTACATAGGGTTGCCATATTTCAAAAATGGAAATCTGGGACGCTACTAAATTACTAGGATGTTTAAAATGCTTAAAATAAAACGTTCTTCCATTTGGTAGAGTTATGCAAGTCTTAGGTAATCACAGTTTTAGTCATTTTAGCAGACCTTCTCCTCCCTGGTTAAGCAAACGTACACTGATGATTTACTCACTTTCCCCTGTTTCTTTTTTATCTGTCAGGGTCTGTTATCTTTCAGAGTCCCTTTTCCCCCACCTCATAAGCTACTATTTTTTTAATAAAATTCTTCAACATTTTCCCATTGTTGTCTGTTTAGTTTTATTAATTAAAACAATTATTTTTCTTCTTGAATCGTCAGTGGAAAATTACCAAAAATATTATTAAGGGATTATTGATTAGCATATATCAGAAGGAAGACGCAGATTGAAACAGAGTACTAAAGATAACAATAAAACTGACAAGGGACATCATGCAAATGTCCAGGTCCGGATTCAATGATTTTTCCTTTGCTAATAGAGGGCATGTATGTATTATTTGTGATGACAGAAATTTTTGCCATGGTCAATGTTTTCTATTTTTTATAATTTTTAGGAGTTGTGATGTGGTTATTAGAGATTAGTGTAGAAGTCCCTTATTATCTTTTGTAAACGGAGTGTTAAAAAAAGTGAAGAACAATCATGTGGATACATGTAAGTCCTAGGGAGAAGTCGTATGGTAGGTGTGACTTTGACGGCAGCCATCTTGAAATCCTCCCTTTTAAATTAAGATCAAATTTTTAAAATGGGAATAGGGTAATATGATGCATAATTTCGGGCTAGAATTTAATCAGGAAAATAATGGTAAAGTTAGTTTTAAGATACACACTTTTGGGGAAATGTTACGTTACAGGCATATTAATTATTTATACTTACTATGTGCGTAAGACCCTTACCTCCTCTTCTAACCCGCGTATTAATTATAATAAGTGGAAAGAAGCTTCGGTAATACATATTATGTCTAGAGAGGACTAATACTTTAAGGTTATTCTTGATGACTGCCATCTTGAAATCCGCCGTTTTGAATTAAAGTCAGGTTTGAAAAATGAAAACCATAGCATGTAACACTGCATTTTTATAGCAAATCCCCCCCCAAAAATAAATGGTATGCTTATTGTCGCGCTATAGTTAACCAGTATGAATTTAAGACTGCTTCTAATGTGCACCAAACGTCTATTATTCAATCTTTCAAATTGGCAACACTCCTAATTTTCACAACATGTTTTAAGATTCCAACTGGCACTTTGCAATTGTTGCCAAGACTCATGTTTTCTAAATTTATTACATTCATTTAAGAGTTGCGATTTGTCAATTCATGAATAGGGTCGAGATAAGCATTCAGCAATCTTTCTGAGTTTTGAAGAATTGCAATGTTATTATTTGTTTCAAACCATAATATATGAGAAGCCTATGGACCTATTTGGCGTAAAGAAATACAAATGAATTTATAACAAATTGTTGTTATATGAATACAAAATTATCAGGAAATGTGGCGGATATGTTGCGCAAACGACAAACAATATAATATTTTTAATAAATACAACGTTAAAGGAACATCAACAATAACAGAAAATATCAGAGGCATAATATGACTGTTTCAACACGCTATTCGTATGTACCATGACCATAATACGAAAGTAGGTCATTTGTTTATAAGGAGTTGTAACTGGATCGAGATCCCGATCAAAACGTTATAAATTTTACAAATATGAACCTTCGACAACAATCGCTAGAAAACGAATTGGCTTTTGGGGAAAATTTGCTATTAAAATGGCACATTCTAGGATTTTAATTTTTCCAAAACTAGACTCTAATTCAAAATGGCGAATTTCAAGATGGCTGCCGTCCAGGTTATCCTAACCGTATCACTTTCCTCTAGGTCTAATTGTATTACCGAAGCTTTTGTCCACTTATTATGATTAATACGCGGGTTAGAACAGGAAGTAAAAAACTTAGGCACATAGTAAGTATACAGTATTACCAGTAATATCCCTTTAACGTTTTCCCACATGTGCGTATCTTAAAACTAACTTCACCATTGTTTTCTTGATTAAATTCTAGCCCGAAGTTATGTATCATATTATCCTATTCTTATTTAAAAAAACTTGACCCTAATTCAAAATGCCGGTATTCGAGATGGCTGCTGTCAAGGTCATACCTACCCCATAACTCCCTTCTAGGCCTTATATATACACACATGGATGTTTTTCACTTTTTAAATTAATATTCCGTTTACAAAGGGTAGTAAGAGACTTCAGCAGTAATCATTAATTACCACATCACAACTGTGAAAGATTATTAAAAAATTAAAAAAACATGCATCGTGGAAAAAAATATGTCATCATAAATAATGCATACATGCCCTGCATCACAAAATAAATCATTGAAATCATTGAAAAATAAATCATTTGGGTGATGTCCCTTGTGAGCAGTGAAACCTTAGTCCCTGGCTGAATGAAACGAATTCTCCGTTCAATGTCAAGGTTGTTAAATCGTGAACTTAACTAAATCCATGTTTTATGTATTCAAGTTTTCTTTTCAACTTTAGAATTGCCATGCTCAAATTTGAAAGGAATTATTATATGCTTAATCCTGTGAAAAAGCAAACTATAAATTACCTTTCTTTCTTCTTCGCTGAAATCCGGGACATTTAAATGTCCCAAGAAATATTTTCGGGATGCCGTGACGCATATGTCGATTCCGTGACGGTCTCGGATTTTCCGTGACGGTCTCCAATTTCAACCCTATTTGTACAATTTCAACCCTAAGATAATAACAGTCTATAATGAATTAAGGGGTGCTAGTGTGGTCTTGGCGCACCACATTTTGGAAAATTTACATTCAAAATTGAATACTTTACACGAAAAGACATGTTTATAGGGAACAAATTCCTGGAGGCGACATAATTAAATACAAAGCAATGCGGCTGTATTTTATTTTTACAGGTAGGATTAGTAGAGTAAAATCATTACAAGTGTTTTACGAAGGATAAAATAAGTGAGTATGAAAGGTGACTCTGTTATATGCTATTTTGCACAGGCAGTGTATCTCTGCATAGTGCACAGAAGTTGTATTTTATGTTTACAAGTGGGGCGTTCCTAGTATGAAACCATGCGAAGTGCAATAAGAAACTAGTAACATTGCCAAAACCCATTTCTTTTCACTATTCTCGCTTATGAGAATACCCACCATAACTGACGTGCCTGAGCGCGGCTACACCAGCTTTGCCTTGGTGTGACTTAGTTAGATAGCATTCGTACTTTTTAGTGCTTACCTAGCACAGGCTGGCTTGTGTATTTTGCACTGTAGTGTTTATGCTGTGCATTCGGAAGCCGTATTCATACGTAAATCTTAAAAGAATTATAATTTTTCAGCAATTACTTCTGAATTTTATCTATCCGAAGTGAGATATTTACATGTCGCCCACTGCAAGTCTTTTAGGGAACAATAAGAAATTAGTGAAATTAGGGAAATTAGTGAAAGAATTGTTTTTTTCTACAATTATTTCGAATGCTACGCCAAAACTAAACCTGCACGGATTAAGATATTAAGAAAGGAAAATGAAATTAAATATCGTAAAGTAGAGTCTAGGTCATAAACTACACGCCATGCTACATAAAAAATGATTAAGCGAAAATGATACTTTCCTGTTATTATTGAAACTATAAAGAAATAAACACAATGTGAAAACTTAGTGTTAGTTTCCTAGAAAATTTAGGGTACAAACCACACGTTATTCTTCCACAAAATGAACGCCATAATAAATGTTTTCTCTTTTCTTAATACATGAGCTCGTAATTTATAGATATTAGATTTTAGACACAAGTTAACGTTAAGTTATCTAAATAACAATTACATTTATTTATTTTTCTACATTTTAAAATATTTCAACTGCACCAACAATCATTGGACCACTTCAAATTTTGGAATGTCAAATTTGGTATTACATAAATTACATTTAAATCATATTTCGAGCATATTATTTTATCATTGCAGTCTGACAATAAAATATGTTTTTGTTTAACAAACTTTGTTTACCAAAGACAGTAATGAATAAAAAAGCTTAACATAGTTCTATGGATTGTATAGAATATAGTGTAGCAGCATCTTATTTTATAGTTGGCTTGGTGGGCGACAGTTCACGGATGGACGTGGAAAGGTTTGGAAGTGCTTTCGACCTGCTCCTGTGCTATTACGGTAAGTGACTAACGCTTGTGTGCTGTACAAGTCTTTTTTCTTTTTTTGTGGATTGTGGTTATTGCAAAAAGACATGCTTTCAATCAGTAAAAATACCGTGAAGTTTGAATTCGACCGATCTATGCAATATATTAAACCTAATCCGTGTGACATACATATTTGGTTATCTGAAAACTTCAGTGGCGTTATGAACCAAGCAGTTGCTTTACAACTGCATAATGAGGACTTTGCTTTGCATGTGAAATTTGAAAATGACATTGTGTTTAATGAAGTGTTGAATCAGTTACCTGCAACTGTTCCTTATTTTCATTCAAATGGAGTACGCAGCACTGTTCGTATTTCGAATGCTGAACTCAATTACATCAAAGGTCGGGTATTTGATTTGCCTCTTGAAGTAGACAATAGTTTTCTTCATGATGTGTAGAGTGCATACGGTGAAATCAAGCAAATTATTAACGAAAAGCGGAGTGCTACTTATGAAGATGCCATTTTGAATGGGATTCGCTCTGTATATATGATTCTAAAAAAAATCAATTCCTTCAAAACTTAAAGTGATGTCATACTCTGCACACGTTGCTTACTCTAATCAACCTAAAACGTGTTTTCAATGTCTGGGGACTGATCATGTACTTTCTCAGTGTAAAGTACCATCCCGTGCTTCAGCTCGACCAGATTCTCGACCGAGTGCTTTACAAATGACTGACTTATCCACTGACGGATTACCGACACAACGAAAAATACGAACTCATGCATACTTTAGGGCAGTCTTCTAACAATTTTCCTCCTTCTACATCTACCAATCATGACTTTCATAGTATTCTGCCTGCAATCGCCGATCTTAATGCCTTTCCTGCTTTCAAACCGCCATCATGTGAAGAAACTTCCCCAGAACCTCTGTTGTTGGCTTCGAACCCAGACCCTTTAGTGCATACATCAGATATTGAACCGAAGGCTGCCTTATCACTTACTGAAAATACATATGCCATATCACTCAAAAATACGAAGAATCAAAAATCTACTTCGGCTTCCCTTGATATTAATGATATCTCCCCTCGTTCCGAAAAACAATCGAAGCTGAGTTCAACGACCTAGACGTCCTTTAAGGAAGAAGAGGAAAGTGTTGTCCAAGGACAGCCGTACAGTTACAGATAGTGGAAGTGAAATCGAGTCATTGACTCAGAATACGACGTTGAACCAAGCTTGGAAAACCAGCAGATTTCATCAGTTGATAAACAACAAGTTCAAGCAACGAAGCAGTCTGTTACATAACCAGCTTTAGAGTGTTCCCCTCCCCTTTTGTGCGTGTGTTACAGGTGTTTTACGACCATCATTTTCTTTACAACCATGGAATGCATTTCTGTGAGTCAGTGTTTTCTTTCTGTCTTGTATGTACTATTATTGTTTTTCCTGTGATGTCGATTTGGAAGGAATAACGTTCCCATAATGTTAATTATGATATGTTCTACCGAATTTTACATCTTATATGAGGTTCCGGAGTTCAATCCTGCTATGGTGTCAGACCCTCCCCCTTTCCTTCAAACACATGGAAGAAAATTTTGTCCTTTAAATATAAATGGTATAAAGGCTGACAGTTATAAACAGAACCTTAAACTATTTATTCAACCACATAGTTTTGAATATGTTTTACTACAAGAAGTGAGTTTTTCTGACTTCAGTTTTCTTCCCACATACAGTGCGATTGTAAATGTTGGTACCAATGCCCATGGAACTGCGATGCTAGTGAAAGATGGTATTGACTACTCTCAAGGAAACGAATTCCATCGGGACGTGGTATCAGTGTTCACACTGATTTCATCTATTTGTTAAATCTGTATGGCCCATCAGACAATAGCAAACCTACTGAACGTGGACGTTTTTCTAATGAAGATATATTGTCCCTATTAGCGGCAGATTCTAGTTCCGACCTTGTGGGTGGTGACCTGAACACGTTGGAACAACAGTAGGACACGACTTCTTACTTCCGTCCTAGCATAGAATTTCAGAATTTTCTGAAATCTTTATCGTTTCGAGATGTATGGTGGTTCCATTGGCAGTTCCCTAAATTCACGTACAAAAATTCGGAAATGATGTCCAGGCTCGATAGATTCTATACCACGAGTACACACATGTATAAGGTAATCGAAATTCATATTATTGTTCCACCGTTCAGTGATTATGTTGCCATTTATTGTACTATAAAATTTCAGAATTATATTAGACCAACATACGGATCAAGCTATTGAAAATTAAATGCAACCATTTTACAACATAGTGATGTGCGTACAGACTTTCATATGCATTGGACATATTGGCAAAATCAAAGAAAATATTTTTCAAATATCATTCAATTGTGGAATCATTATGTTAAACCGAAAATAGGTGCTTTTTTCAGGTCTAAAAACCACATGGTATACACAATACACTGGAATATATTATCGTGTTTTAAATGACTTCTGGAATCACTAGGTTAATATTGTATTCTTCTTTGTCTGCAATGCGGTGTTGTCACATACTGTAAATTGCGACTTCAGACGACCTTCCGAAACCTGTATAATTGTATATATATATATATATATATATATATATATATATATATATATATATATATATATATATATATATCCGTTATTTTGACCTGCAGAATAGTGTTCTGTGGTGCGTGGGCCCCATTTGTAGAACAGCCGATATATATATAATTCGGATTACGCCATGCTTTACCAACTTTTGATGTAATCGATAAAAAGGGATAAAGAATGAAAAGATGTGCTTCCATATGAAAAGACATGCAATAAATTAGTTTGATTGAAAAACATGTTATTTAGAATTCACTTATCATGTTCTTTATAATTGAAGGCTGGATTCTACTTCCCCATTCAATTTAACACTAGTTTTTTTCAGATGATGACCCTACAGTTCTAATGCTCGTGAAACTAAACATCATTATTCATATTACGAGGAAAAGCAAAGTTTGAAACACCGATGCACTTATTTAGGTTCCTAAGAAGTTTAAGAAACTTGTGTTAAAGAGTATGTTTTTTAAAGATTCTTCAAGGGAATGGAAAAATGAAAAATTTGGTGTATTAGTGAAGTAAAATTATATAAATTAATACCAAGTAAAGGGTATAGTGAAAACTGGAAATATTCGCAAACGAGGACTCGCAGGACCTCACCATTATTGTCACTTAACGGGACATTATGAACTTACATGAATACCTGCAGGAATTAAATCTTTATGTATCATTTTAGCTTGTGCTAATGTAAAACGTCTTGGTGATCTTGAACCAGATCAAGTAGAGGTATATTTCAATTACACTTTAATCGCAATCTCGATTGCCACATAAAGAAATTCTAGAAATTCTTATAAAAGTAACTTGAATATGACATAACTATCTCTCAAGATAGGAGTTTATTCTGTTATGCTATAATTTATTATTTATATTGGTATCGACGGTGAACTCTATTGAAGCAGATTCAACACGGGTTCCATCAATTCATGTCAACCGTGTAATACGCGTGGATTAATATAAAATTTCAATGTGTTTTTTCATATTGCGGAAAATGTGTTCCAGAAATTTAGCCGCTAATGAAGCTTTTGTTTTGTTTTGAAGTAAGATAAATATAATCTTACATGGACTCTTGATGAAGTTATTATAGACAAGTTCAAAAGAATATTAATGTACAATGCTATCTTAAAGACTCCTAAACTGAGTGAACGAATCGTGGTATAAGTGTAGTAGAAGTTACCCACATTAAGATGCACACCTTGCATTTCGAATATACAGCTACACAAGATAAGAGATTCATTACCAAAGCTGGTACAGGTTTTAACAAATACGCACCAATGATTTCACAGAAGTGTAAATGCAATGTTACAAGTTCCGTTATGGCACTAGCTAATAATAATGTCACTACTTCGTCATTGAAACCTGATTTGGACATATTAATTGCTCCCAAGCTGCTCAATGAGCTAATACTTTATCTAAATTTAGGAGGGAGACGTATTGTAAGAGAAAAAAACTATAGTATAGATTTGCATAGATTTGCTTTAACTTCCTAGTGTTGACAAAAATTGCGGAGTACCTGCAAAAAAAATATTTCGACACAACATACAGGACATGAATGACAGTAAACCGTTTTCTGAATATACTTTGCATTTCTCGATTTGATGATGAACGTACTAGAACATCAATATTGCAGACAGATCGTCTTACAGTGATGACTTTGTTTTGGACACTTTTATAAAAAAATGGTCTCGTAGAGGAGTAAATATCAATTCATTCAATACATGTTACCAAAACAAGGAAAATACTTCATTAAAATATTATGGGAATGTGTTCTAAACCAGGTTATGCTAACAAAGTAATTGTGTACCAGGCAAAAAATTGGCTTACTGACACAAAGTAATCAGTTCAATTATGCTGTCAGGGTACTTACTTGCATCTTGGAATTTCACATAGATTAAAATGAAACACTTTACAATACTTTATTTTCAAGATTCCGTCAAGCTAAGCAGTTGCAGGTCAATAAGATTTCTTAGTTGATAAATGAGAAAACAAAAAGGAATGACTCCTATCATGTTATCAAGTAAATCCCGTAAAATAGTCCTCTCAATTGGCGTTAATCCATTACGTGGAAATGGTAATTTATCTTCGAAAAACAAAAGAAGTGTAGTGCTTTTTAACATCATTGGATCATAGCCCAACGATTGATATAGAAAGCGAGGAAAGAAGGCATGAAATTCCAAAGTTTAAGAATAAAAGAAAACATGTTGATAACAATGTATAAACATGCAAGAACGTGCAGAACAAAGCATTGGAGTAAGCGATGAACGATGCTATTTTTACTATATGTTACAAGTAGCAGCATGAAATGCATTTATTCCACATATAAGCATCAATCCTAGTTATAATGTAAACGTTACTAATCGTCTCAGCTTTTTCTTGAAAGATCTCGTAGAAGAATTAGTTAAACCTTTCGTGCAAATAGCCACCAGTAGTTCTTGCTTGAGAAAAATATATAGGATACCTTACAAAGATGTGGTAACTGTGTATTCACAACAGAAAGCCCATCGGAAAATTAAAGACAAAAAGGCGTTCTATATTTCCATATTTAAGGGACAAAAAACTACTTCAACCGTGTGTTTCAAATACTGTACTTTGTTTACTGCACTTTTTATTCAGTGCATTTCGAAAACTTAATTCTAAAAAAGGTCAAAATAATGTGAGAAAATAGGATCTGCAGTGTGAGAAATGTAAATTGTGAAAAATATTACGTCAATAGAAAATTAGTTATATACTTGAAATATGACAGTAAAATATATATCCTTCACGTCCCTTGCTATACTCTAAGTAAACATAAGTAAATGTAAAAAGTGATAATGTTCCTGATTATGTTTGAATTCAATCTATTTTCTCTCTCTCTCTCTCTCTCTCTCTCTTTCCCTCGGTTAATATGTTCATGATTCTTGTATCTCAACAATAGATGGAGAACTTTGAGCAAAGAGAAGTTATCAATCATCTTTTAATTACAAATTAAATTTAAAAGTATTATTTTCACGAAACGTGGATATCAGCTGAAGATCTTAAGATCTCTAGACCAGCGCCAATAACACCTCTAATATTCTTCAACTATTGGCGAAGTGTCCTAACTTAAGAGTTGTCTTCATGAAATGAGTGCTGGAGAGAGAAAGAACGTAAACGTATTCAAACAGAAAACATAAATAAATATAGAATCTTTCATCTTGCCGAAAGAAGGCTAAATTAGCCAAGCTTTGGTTAGGACAATCCTTTATAAGTAATCTTGTGTGGTACCAGTAGCTGGGGAGCAGTCGGCTAAATCATACTTTGTTGTTTAAACCTAATTTTGGGGTACGGGTTACTGAGAAATTTGGCAATTTTTTCCATCTACTTGCTTGGTTACTTTAGTCAAGATGAATGTCGCATTAAGTCCTTTTTTAAACTCCCATTTGAAAGACATTTCGTTATTACAAATGACACCGCCAAATTGGTAAATTTTAAAGCGTAGTGTTCAGTTGCTAGTAATTTAGAATCTACGAAGGTCATATTTAACCTAAAAGTCGGTTACTTACAACCAAGTTTCGGTTTATTTAACGCTCGAAATTTAGTCAGATTCTATAAATGGTAAACCTCTCCGTACAAATTGTGTTATTTTGATTCAATATGATTGTTATAATATTGTGGACAAATGATATTGAGAATTCATGTACATATGTATATATAATGGCGTCGTTAGGAGTGTGTACGGTGACAAGGGTTCAGGGATTGAGCAAATTTGTTCAGGTCATTCTACACCCCAGGTTTTCGAGGAAGATATCATGACTTACATATTCAATTACACTCTACACTCCAGTGATAAATGTGGTGACTTATAAATTATATGGGCAAATAAATACATGTGATAAGATTACTTAAATACTACTTTAGACAAATAAACGACAAGAGACAATAACTTGGGGCAGAGCTTGAACGTGACTATTATCACAATATGTGAGTTGACAAAATACTACTTTTCTACCAGACAAACTTGTGTTTTCTTGGAGTTCAATTAATTACGCTCCAATCTACCAAGAGCGCCTTGTGCGGTAGAATAGGAAATTACTATCTATTACAAGGATTTATTGACCACATGTTTACATTCTTTAATTCTTCATGAAATCTATGTTACGGAAAATCAGTTCGCATAATCTACAACTCATTTCGTAATTAAATTAACCTTAATACATTCGAACTTTCTCACCTGAGCTAAGATCAAAATGTTATTACATGTCCCCGATTAAAAATACACACAGGTAGGACTGAGATTCGAACCTTAGCCAAGTATATGTCAGAATTTTGTTAGTGGATCATTGGTTCAGAGAATACCATATACTCGGCTCAGGTTCGAATCTCAGTCCTACCTGTGTGTATGTTTAATTCTTGATAGATAAAAGGACGAGCAATAAGTATAAGCATTTTTATCATTGGAATTTAATAGTGATCACGTAAGCCTTTTAGTTCAATTCTAGAGTTGTTTTTGCAATGGCTAAATTTCTTCTAGACAAAGTCAGAGAAGAAAAGTTATAGTATGTCAGTTTTGTATCCATGTGATCTAGATAGTAGTGTTTGTACTACCACTTTTGCATCCAAGGGCATCCAAGAAGAGAAAATATTAAAAGTAATCAATTCAGAGAATTCAGATTGCTTCCGCAGGTCATCAACTTCTATATAACGAATATCAATACTTGATTCGAAATTCGTACTTGTCTCCTAATGAGAGAACTTGCACTTGCGTTACTATGAATGTAATATAAATGTGATTCACGAAACCTAATTAGCATTGGCACTGAGAGTCTTGTGATATTTATGGTTCTTTTCTCCAGTTTACGTTCTTTTCTCCACACGTAATCTCTACAAGCATCCAGGCTTCGTAATTACCAAGTGGAAGACGGAAACGTGTGGAAAGAGTATTTGTATATTTTTTCGCTTACGAAATGACGTTTATTTGCGATACATCTGTCATTGCCAGACTTATGCATGATCACAATCTTAAATAATATGTTAGTATCATGGAAGGACTGTATACAGAGGAATATTAACTACTAATTAGATAGCCTACTTTCTCTCCAGATTTAACTACAGGCTTACGAAATTATTTGAATTTTCATTGCTGTATTGCAGTCATGTCTAAAGAGGCAAAAGTTATAGTAAGTATAACTTCAAAAATGTAGTTCAAAACTTAGCTTCTTCATACACTTACGTACTAAGCCATCAAATTTCAATAATGAATTAATGAGTGTAATATTTTTGATGTTTCAACGTGTCTAGACATGCTTTAATATTTTAAGTATATTCAAAATGTGGACGAGTGAAATATTAAAACTGTTCTAGTATATCTTTGTACTGTTAAAAAGTTCAATTTAAGATATTTCTAATACAAAATTAAAGTTAAAATAGATCGGAATATTCTCACCAGTTAAACGTTGAATGCAGGACAAATCTTTAATTTTGCATGATGTGAAGGTACCTGCAAAATAATATGCATAAATTATAGTATGTTTGATGTATGTATGAAGTATGGAACACTAATCTTATATGCATAAAGTATTTCATAGGATGTGTCTATTGGTCTGTGTGAAACAAATCTTGCAATGTAAAAAACTTTTACATGAATTGTAACATTAAAATTGATGTAATCGAAACGTTAGGAATCCCAGAATATCAAAGTACATGCAATTTGTATGCATATAACTCTCGTAAATATCTTGAATAATAAAAAGAATAATTGAATCTTTTTGTAAATCTATTCAACAAAAATTTCTTAAAGAATACATTCAACCTATTAATCAAATAAACCATTTTATGTAAGATATTCTTACTTTCAGAAATGTGGGTGGGTGTACCTCACCAGGGACCTTAAGATTAGCTGATTTCAATTGTTAAAATGATTCCTAGAATGTATAGAAAGTGGGAGATAAATAAACGCAAATTCCGAAGACAGAACGTAAAAATGTCTAGAAATGCAATGTTAATTTTGAATCTAGTGAAAGGTTTGACGTTAGATCTTGGATACGAGGAACGCATGTAGAGCACCAGCGAACACTAGTAACGAGAACAGTGTCTTAATTGCCTATTATATGTAACTGGATGTCAAAACGTTATTAGCGGAACGTTTTGTTGGAGGGAGTCATTAATATATCAGAAACCTGAATGGTAGCAACCAAGCATTTATCCAGTGGAAACACTTCTCATTCCGTTACACCTTGTTAATATTCTCCTTGATGTTTTAAGTTTCGATTCTATCTTTTTATATCCCTCGTGCATAGATCGGATTGATGGACAGTACTGCAAGTTTTCTAGTTCTTCATTCACGTCACCCGTACTAGTGTTGATACATTGCCATACCGTTGAGCGCCTTCTATTACAGAGGTCTCAAACTATATTGCCCACCATTGGTTTCGATAGATGGTGTACATCAAGAACTGTATGCTCCATGACCCATTTCCCGTATATTCTTCTTGCGCTAAATCCAACTTTGCGGCTTTCCAGACGTCCCAGATGATTCGCATTACTCCTATTCAGTGGAGCTCTACATTCTTTCATCATATCCAACAATTGTCCTTAATCACTCTACTCGTTTCAAAATTAACATAGCATTTCTAGACCTTTTCCACGGTCTGTCTTCGCAATTTATCCGTACTTATCTCCCAGCTTGTATACGGTCTGCCATTAAACACCCTCATTTTCTCTGTTTCTTTTTGTGCTGAATCCAATGCTAGCAATCATGCTCAGGAATTGAATTCACTAAATCGGAATTGTTTCTGTCAATACTTTGAACTTTATGGGAAACGTTCACTTTTACATACAATGTAAAAAGAAACATCACTCACTATGTCATAGAAAAAATGTAATAATACCTGAAAAAAAAAACATTAGTTAAGTAGTTGAAGTATATTTTCATTAAGAATTGAGAGCCTACAAACAATAGAGGTTTAACCTGCAAATGCCTAAGTCAGGAACAGAGGCTAAAGATTTTGCATCCTCTATAATGATACACATTAATTTAAAGAATTGATCTTTAGTAGGTAGTATAACAAATGTGTCATAATTTGTGCTGTACTATAATCTTATAACAGAATCTGTTATTCCGCTTACAGTGAATTGTCAAATGTTGATATCTTAGCAAAACAACATTGCAAATAAAAAATGGACATTTAATAAAAAGCAAAACAAACAATCAGAAGGAGGAAACCAATTTTCTAACGCAAAATAGGTTATGTAGTTATAAAAGCTGGCACCAGCATGATCCTCTAAAAGCGAAGAGGCGCGGATTCCCAAAGTGGAATTAAAGATTTATGTGGAATGAGTGCATTAAGTTAAGAAACTTATAATAGCTGTTGTGTTTTCCTGTCATAAAGAGTGACCACGTTTCATCAGACCTATTTCCGTGCGGAGAGATTAAGTGTCCTGTGTAGGAAACTTATGTCGTACGAGAACGTCACCCGAAATGTTAGAATAGCTAGTGAAACGATCTTATATATAGCAAAGTTTGATCGCTACGGAATTTACCAGACAGGATATTACCCGATTGCGATTATGTTGTTAACAATATTGCCACTGTATTGCGAGGGTGCACAATGGGTTGTGCCTGGTCATTGTTTCTTTACACTAAATACTTTCCCTTGCAAAGACTTGGCAGTTAAGCTGCTATAAAGGTTGAGTTGAGTTGATTTTGAGTTTTACATCCCGTTCAGCAGCGAGGCTATACGAGGCGTGGACCTACTGATTAACCGAACCGAACCACATGATCTCCCACCGGGAATCGACCCCGGGTCTCCCACGCCAAAGGCGCTACGCTAACCGCTTAGCCACGAAGGAGCTCTAGCAGCTATAAAGGGTGACCTTAGTTGTGCGTGATTTTCTGAAGTTATTTATTTTCGACCTTATAAACCCTTAACATGTTCCAATGTACGAAATGTTCCTGTGTGCAACATTTCATCTCAATTTCATAATTTTAAGACGACCACAAAGGATATTAACTTTTAAGTTTCAGAAGCCTGTTCTTTCTTATTTTTTCTGGAAGCTATTTCCGTAATTATTTTTATATAACAGAGCCGTACCGAAACTGTATGTTGCTGTAATATTGTCGGTTTGTTGCTAATGATGTCTTTGCTGACTTAATTTAATTCTATTACAATTAAATTACGGAGGTCGTATTACGGAGCTCTAATGGAACTCGTATTATCTTTCCACTACCAATGATGGTAGTCTCAGTCTCTCCAAATGACAAAGGCAGCTATCTAAACTTCAGGAATGTCCTGTTATATTTCAGTTCATTATTTTAGTTAGTGTTAATATTAATGAGCTTGTTGTCCGTGATATGAACCGTATTAGCAACGTAATCATCTTCACAAACATAAGCAGCCACCAACTTTTCTTCTTCAAGTTTATTATACTGCTTAAGGAAATACTAGGGTTATATCAAATCACTATTCAAATTTTAGGAACAAAATTATCTTCGAACCAGCAAGCACACCTTTTTCATTTGTTCTGTAATATCAAATAAAAATTAAAAAGTGGTTTTTAGTTCTTGCTTTTTCGTAAAACATTAAACATCCCAAATATATAGAGAGTGGTAATACACACAGAAGAATTTGGATAGGAAGTAAAGTGTTCAAGAAAATCTCACACAGTCACAAGTTAATAAAATGATGATAATTTGATTTCTCTTATGAGAAGGCACTAACAACCGAAAAGGAACAAGACAATAAGCAATGTTTAACAAGGTACTTAAAAAGAAAGAACAATTTCCATTTTTGGTATTGGTATCACAATTTGAAGTTATTAAAGAAAGGAAGCAAGGCCACAAAGTAAAGGAAATCAAGCGAAGAAAGGAACTAACCAGGAAATAGAATGAAAATGTTCGATTCGGTTTTCACCATTGCAAACAGAAATCATGCATTTTAACTGAAGATACTATTATATTGATCGGTTAAAGACACCCGATATTCACGTGATAACATATCTGCGAGCAAGTGAAGTATATTGTGTGTGAAGTACACTAGAGTCTTTGCTCGAGTATAGTGTTTTGTGTAAAGCACTCTACGCAAAAAAATGTATCCAAACCAAATGTTATAATTCGGTTAATTTTTGCTGCAGATTCTTTAAAATACTACATTGGAAGCAATTATAAATCGAAGGAAGGAATTCAGGGAACAAGGGTAAGAATAAATCTAAGGAAAATTCAATTAGGAACTTGCAACAGTTTGGTATTACACTGGGATATCAAATTCATTCCAGCTTTATCGGCGGAAATACGATGATAAATCAACTATTTTAATTTTTCACGAGAAATAGTAGTTATTAAATATCTATGAAATTACAACATCTAGATCAGTCTGTTGCAGGTGGTGAAGTAGTGAGAAAGGTGGGGCATATAAATAGGTGTAACACGACTGATATGATTTAGTAAACAGTGGTTAATAAGTGTTGGTTTATTTGTGTTAATTGACATAATATTTCAATATTATTTTCTGGTTTCTCTATGCCGACATTACATCTTGGAACAAGTGATAAGAATTTGTTTCCATGTAGTAATTGATACAACTTCTAGATCCCATATGAACTACTTGAAAGAATTACGGGAGAGTTTGTAAGCCATATATTGTAAAAATGTATCTTGGTATGATGAGCACGATACTTAGAATGTATGTGTTAGTATACTGGAATTTATACATGTTCCATTAAGACGGAAACAAATAAGAGGTGATTACATCCAATTAATGGAATAGGAAATAAACAACTACACTGCGACTCTCCTAAAAGATACTTTATCTTCTTGCTGCTGCTAGCCTAGTCATGGATAACAAATTATTTTTGTCCCTTTCAATGTATTAGTTTGAAGATCAGTAGAGAACAAATGAGAAACAATACAAGAGGAAATTATCCCTTTTTTAATCAGAAAATGTACAAGCCCAGTCAGAACAACAGTGTCTGTGAAAGCCATATAAATGGAATTAAATCCTTTGTAAAAATTAGTAGTAATATAATAGAGTAGAACCATAAATTAGATTGACCATAGTGGCGGAGTGCTAAAGTTATCAGCTCTGTTGTGTTGGGTCCCTAGTTTGATCAAGCACCTAGAGAGTTTGTTGAATACAATATCGTGTCAGTGGTTTTTCTCGCGATACACAAGTTTCCTTTCAAAACTCAATTCAATCAATTGTACTAATAACATTTACTTGTCTTAATCACCCATCTCCCTTAGCCTAAAGTGCATTTTTGTTGGACCGTAAGCTGAATGTTGCGTTCTCGCCACTACCGTCCCCTATACTTTATAAGTTACCACTCTACGATGCAAAACCGAAAGATTATATTTCAGACATTATTTAAAGTGTTTTATCTACATACATTGTAATTTGGAATTTATCAAAAAGGCCAGTATATATTAAGATTTAATTAATATCAAGAAAAATACCAAGATTAGTAGAGCAAAATTGAATTTGTTAAGCGAAAACCTATTCTTTCGTTTTGCTAACTCTAAATCAAAAATCTTTTTCCAATATATTTAAGTAAATCAACATATCTTCTTGATTTCTGTTGATCAAGGAGCTCCCATTAGCATGAAATGATAACGTCAAAACTACTGAGGATTGGAAGCATTGAAAAGTATATTTGTCTTGAACGATGTGGCTGGGAGAAGAGTGAAGCTTATGTAAAAATGTCTGATCATTTTGGGGAAGTATGAAAGGAAGCAATAAATGTATAGAGAGCGTAGAAATAAATTTTCATATATTGCTGAACATGGACGAATAAGGGAAAAGATTTGTGGTCCGTTAAGTTTTCTTCTTCTTGTTCGTCAGTTAATTATCTTTTTGCGTTCCCCAGTTGCTAATAGAACCATTTTAAAATGTAATGGGATACTAACTTCCACAGCAAATGAGAATAAATTATACAAAATGACTAAATAGAAAATAAAAATTTCTGTAGAAATTTTAAATTTTAAGTCTTTGAACGGGCTTGAACAGTTGAATAACTATATATAACTTACATATAGCTATGATATATAAATAATACAACTATTACATATAATACGTATTAGTTATATTACTAATGTAATTTGTATGTGTGCTATTAAGAAATTAATTATTTTAATCTGAACGCGAAACGTAAAGCTTCTTAAAAATTAAATATGTACTTATATTTTGCAAACTATGAAACTTACAGAAACCCCACTTAATATTGAAAATTCTGAAATACGAAACATGGTTTTACTTACTTGAATTATAAAACAGCGGAGGCGAACATCCACATTTCTCAATTGCCCCTTTATATTCACAGCTCCACTGACATGACACACGGGTGTAGATGTTATTTGTGCACAATTTCTTCTCATCTGGGAATAAGCAGTTCCTTTGTTTAACAGTCAATGTTCTTAAGTCTGGAGAGCTTACTATTTGAGAGGGGAGGACAAAATATGCTATAGAGTTAGGTTTCTTTCGAGGTATGTATCTGAAATGGTTAACTAGCTTCTGAGGATATTCATATGGCGAGCTCACAAATACCTACGAAGTAGATACATATTGGAAACTAATAAGTAAGACTATTAATTGTTAAATAAGTTTACTACATAATGCAAACGTATTTATATATTACATCATTCGTTTAATTTCGAAATCCACAAGGCTTATAAAATTTATAAAATATCTATTCTCTAATTTTCATTTCTACCTTCCCATATACGCTATGTTTTCATTCGTCACCTGCCACTCCTCAAATAACTCTTGGGGTCTTCTGAACACGTCAAACAATGTATAAAATGACTACTTGTTCATCATACAATCACATCAGTTACAACAGTAAATATGGATTGACGACGCGAACTTTGTGAGACGAAGAGAGTGATGATAATTGGAATTCACAGGTTTGCACATTGGATCCTAGAGATTTCCAACACATTTCAGATTCCTCCAATCGACAGCGAGTGATGTTATCGTAAATTGGAAGTAAGATCGAGTAATCAGATGCCGACCCGACATATATTAACAGATCTTGATTCGCGATGGTTGAAATATGTTGCGAAGTCAAACTAGAAAGTTTCATTAGAGATTTTGCCATAGGAGTTTCTCTCGACCACATATAACGCTGAAAGTAATCGTGCCGTCCACTGGGAGATAGCCGCACGTTCTTCTCATAGTCTAGCAACAGCCCACGAGCCACATATGCGACCAGTATTTTACAGTGGCACAAGGAATGCCATCTTTGGTCTCGAACAATGGAAAATATTCCTATGAAGTGATGAATCACGATAACAGATGTGTTAATTTGATAAACGTGAGTCGGTGTGTAGTATTATCGGATAACATTATTTAGACAACTGTATCAGAGTAAAATTCGTATGATACAGATCACATCATGGTATGATCCTGATTTTCATTACTTGTTTTAATTAGGAAAAATATGAATTTAGAATGGTACGAAATAAATCTATATCATTCTCTGGTACCGGTATTATGGGAAAAATCAAATGGGTTCATGCCTGTTTCAACCCAGTAATGCTACATGGCACACTTCAGGCTTTAGAAAAACTTGGTTCGAGGAAAAAAGAGTATGAAAAAACTTGATTGGGCAAGCCAAAGGCCATACCTAAACCGTCTTGAACATCTTTGGGATGGGTTGGTGCGCTGGTTGAGAGCCGGGCCACGCCATCCTTAAACACTACTGACATTGGAAAGTTCCACAGCTGTTGCTCAAATCTGATTGCAACATAGCACACCTGATAGAGGATCATGAGAAATGAAAATAAGCAAATTTAAGGTGCTATGGACAAGAAGGATACGAGCTTGGCTTCAAAATTTGAATACACTAAAACTATATCATGGAATTATGTACGTTTAAAGCAAATATCTTGAAAACCCTTACAGCAATCAAAACAAATGTTGCACAATATAATGAGGATGAAATGTTCTATAGAAAACCACATAGTGTTGCCATAGGTGAATCAGGTTTGGCTTCTCCGCATAGAAACCTTTTCTTGAAATAGCACCACATACAAGTATGAGCAGGTTTAAAATGCACTATAATCACTAAACATAATAGTGAGTGTAGTGGTGCAGTGTTCCATAGTACTGCAACTACGTGTATCATTTTTTAGGAAGTTGTCTGCTTCTTCACCGGGGCTACATAAGTATAATGGAAAACTTTCACTTTCTATCAATGCATTAATTTATTACCATCTGTGGAAACATATAAGCCTTCTTCATTGAACATTTTCAACACACGTAGCTCCGGCAGTGTGCAACACTGTACCATTACATTTCACTGTTATGTTTAGTGACAATAACGCATTTTACATTTGTGCGCACTTGTATATGGTGCGAATTCAAATAAAATATGTTTGTGATGAGTTGGCAACACTACTTCATCTATGGTAACACTGTTTGTGATTTTCAGTAGAGGATTTTTATCCCCATTATATTATATAACCCTTGTTTTCATTTCTTTAAATGTTTTCAAGATAACTACATTAGACTTACGTAATTTCATGATATAATTTTTTGGATATACAGATCTTGAAGCACCATAGCTCCTATCCCTTCGGTCCGTAACACCTTTTGCTGGTTTTCTTTTGTCATGATGTGCTTAGCGGCAATGAGATTTTAGCGACAACTTGTGGGAACCTCCCGTGTGAGTTGTTTGTCACTTTACAGGATAAATTGGCCACGATTACCGTCAACATGCGTTGCAAATTCATGAAAAATGTTCTGCATAGGATTCCGAAACTCACGGCCGCAAAAACTAGCTCTAGAACACAGTGTATGATGACGGGACATTGAATTAAGATAGTGATATGGGTGTCCAGTGACGAATAGCAATATAATATATCGGGTGATTAAGTTATTCCGTACCAGACCTTTAAATCGAAGACGGCCCGAAAAACTGAAAAACACGTATCCCATTAGTTGCAAAGAACAACAGAGTGAAGTAAAAAGTTTCGTCCCAGTGTCCCAGACGGAGTCCAACTCAAAATTGTTAAATACAAAGAGGGGTCAAATGGTATATCGGTTGAAAGCTCTTGTAAAAAGAAAGAAGCTACAACAAATCAAGATTATCTACGATCAGTCTATGCAAAATGGAGGCGGGTCAAAATGTCATCAAAATTGGCATTGAAAACAACATGGCCACCCCTATAATTCTGAAATGGGCAGCCAGACTAAAAAACCGAAAAACAAGTGTCAAATGACGTTCAAAGGACAACAGATCGAAGTTAAAATTATCGCCCCAGCATCCCCGCAGGATCCCTCATGGGGTCCAACTCAAACTTGTCAACTGGAAACAGGTGTCAAGTGGTATATCGTTTGAAAGCTCTTGTAAAAAAAAGAAGCTACAACAAATTCCGATTCTGTACGATTAGCCTATGCGAAATGGCGGCGAGTCAAAATGTCATTAAAAGTTGCATTGAAAACAATATGGCTACCCCTATAAATCTGAAACGGGTAGCCAGACGTAAAAACTGAAAACCTAGTGTCTCATTATTTTAAAAGTACAACATATCACGGTAACCAGTTCTAGATATCCATTCAGGGTCCACCTCCAAATTAGCAGTTGTTTGATTGTGCTGGAGAGAAGACTCTGAACATTTTGAACAGCTATATTTTCTTCGTAACATACGTTTTCCGGGTGCAATACTACAGTGACTGTTCAGTCCTCTTTCGTGACACTACTGAAAAGTGTTGTCTTGTCTCGTCTCGTAGTCAACACTGGTAACATACACAGTATGGAAATGGAAGCGTTAAGGTGGACAGGTAAGCATATTATATTGAAACGTCTAACGTTGTTCTAACGATTAATTTACCATCGCATAATGTACGAACGATATATCATATTTACCTTGGAGACGCCTGCTGTCCGTTATGTAACAGATGTGCACTTCACACAGCACGTTTGACATCATGATTTAACGAAATTGTTGTTCATGTACAGCAAGACAACGGTCCAAACGGAGATAATAACTATAGCCCACAGATTCAAGATCTGCCTCTTCTATGCTTCGAAATGCAATCATTATACGTTGCCTCATATCTTCTGGTGTACTTGGTCTATTCGTGTAAACATGCTCCTTGGGTCGACCCCAGAAATAATAGCCCATGCACGCAAGGTCTGCAGAGCGAGGAGGGAAAGGAGTATTGGATACTCTTCCTAACCAATGGTGCGGAAATAAAGTATTTAATGCACCTCTGCATATACGAGCAGCATGTGCTGGACACCCGTTCAATTGCATCCACATATTACGCCGCACATGAAGTGCTGTGTTTTCCAGCTGTTGCGGTAGATGTTCTGTCAGGAATTGATGGAACAGAGCCGACGATAAATTTACATCAATAAACCAGGGTCCAATTACATGTGTTCCAATTACATGGGCCCAATTACCACCCTACACATTGATGCTCAAACGTCTTTGTTGGTCGATCTTTAGTGTCCAGTGCGGATTCTTCGCAGGCCAATAATGCGCATTGTGTAGGTTGATATGACTATCACTTGTAAATATTGCTTCGTCTGTCCATAGCACGTACATACTGAAAAACGTTGGGTTTGTCCTCAATTTCTGACGGCCCAATTACAAAACTGGAGGCGCTTATTACGGTTGGCATCTGTTAGCACCTGGCACAAGGAGATATGATACTGGTGTTTTTATGCTTCCACAGTATACGCAGTACCCATGTTTGACTAATTCCGCGATCCCGGGCAATATCTCTTGAGGATGTATAACGAAATACTTTGGATAGGTTAATAATTACCTGTACCATGGGCAGAAAGTGCTCATACATGTGCACTATACTTAATAGAATGTTAATTTAATTATAACAAAAGAAGAATGTTTTTAAGATATGTAAAATTATTATTATGGGATAGTTGTTGCTATGTAAAGGTTTATGGATACCTAGTCAGCAAGTTTGTGTGCTTGACAGTTTGAAGGAAAATATATTATAAAGTATATCAGCTAATAAACCATTTTAGCAACGTTCATCGACGTTATCATTCTAATAGAAAAGGTGAGAATAATGGTATATAATTATTAAAGATAATTTTTACATGCAAACAAATACTACCACTTAAGATTTATATATCTTACTAAGCCGAACCAGGTTGACGACTACCCTTGGTGAGTCGTTGTAAAAATTTTTGGTGCCGGAACCCGGGATTTGTTGTAAATTCATATCCCGAAGCAGGTAAGGTTGAATTTACTTTTGTCATAAATTTAATGAGTACAAATTTCACCATATTGAGAAGTGGTAGAATAATTATAAGGAAAATGGACACTGAAATAATGGAGAATGAATCCACTAATAGTGACAACGGTGAACCTAGTGTAACATCAGGATTGACATCAGAAGACCGAATCTTGCTAGTCTTACAGCGGCAATTGATGCAAATGTCTACCGAGTTAAAGCAGACGATGAAGCATAACTCTGAAGAATTAAGTAGACGAATAGAACAGAAGTCTGATGAATCTAACAAGCAATACGAAGAATTGAAGCAGACGATAGAACAGAAGATGGAACAGAAGTCGGATGAAACGAAACAATTAATTATCCAGACGATGAGCGATATCACCTCGCAGTTCGAGGAAAAGTTAAAAGGAATATCGGAGGAATGCCAGGGTAATCACAATCACCTGAGACAAGAAATCAGTGATGTAAAAAAGGATTTAGAAGTAACAGAATATTCTGTTCAACAACAAAAGATCCAGGTCATCAATTATTCTAACAATATACGTGCAAATACGCAATTGATAGCTACGTTACAGGAAGAAATTAGAATGCTACAGGTTAAGGACAACACATACCGTAATAACATGTGTAGTAATCGCATGGAGTTTCCCCACTCACCAGAGATGAACTCACCTTCGCCGGTGTCTGATGAGGATATTATATTGGAAGAAATACATCCGTAGAGTACAGATGGGCGAAACATAGATGGTGTAACGACACATCACGTCATGGATAGGAACTATCACCCAATAAGTACACGGAATGATAAAAGGAAGGTAAAATTAAGTGTTAAGATGAGTGAAATTCGAGCTATGAGCAAATTCAGTGGTAAGTGTAACGAGAATGCTACTTCTTTCTTAGAGAAATTCCAGGACGAATGCAATATAATGTGTATAGATAGATCACAATATATGAAATTAATCCCTCATGTATTACTCCCACCTTGTTCATTATGGTTTAAAGCAGTACGTGATCACATCAGTACATATGAAGAATTCAAAGCGGCACTGATCGCCAATTATGAAAATGACTTTTTGCTTGCGAATAGAGATGCTACCATTAGAAATCAACACTTCAATCCTCGATTGCATAAATCTGTTGTAGAGTTTGTTGTAAATGCCTACAACGAATTAAAGGTCGTTAATCCATTGCAATCGGAATCGAGAATAATAGCATCGATTCGAAATTTGCTTCCATTTAAATTACAACAGATCTTATTTTCCACACAGTGTATGAGTTTCAACCATTTATTAATGCTTGTCCAATGCTATGAAACTCAATACCATGCCATGAATCAACAAGCAGGAATGGGTAAAAATAAGAATAATTCAGATCATTTGGTGCCTGTTCGGAATTTAAATATCCGAAGTGTGAATAATACGGAACATAACCTAAGCCGAGTATACTCTAGCAAACAAAATGAGCAAAATAGGCAAAGTTATGTAGGGAATCCGCCTAACCTAATTAATCGTAGCAATCCATATGTTAGACCATATAACCAAAATAGGTTTAAAAATAGAAATGGAATAACGTTATTGTAAACGGACCAGTGGTTCTTGAAGATAAAAGTCAAGCTCGCTTATGACTTTTATATTCAGTCCAATTGTCGGGCGACATTTTATATAACGAAATACTTTGGATAGATTAATAATTACCTGCACCTTGGGCAGAAAGTGCTCGTACATAAGCAATATACTTAATAGAATGTTAATTTAATAATAACAAAAGAAGAATGTTTTTAATATATGTAAAAAATATATTATTATGGGATAGTGTTATGTAGTTAGTTGCTATGTAGTTGTTTATGGATACCTAATCATCTTGTATGTGTCCATGACAATTTGTATCAAAATACGTAAAAGTGTATCAACTAATAAACCATTTGATACCGTTCATCGACTATAATTTTGATAGAAAAGGTGAGAATAATAATATGTATAATTATTAAAGATATTTTTACATGCAAACTATTACTACCACTCAAGATTCATATATCATCGATCGAACCAGGTTGACGACTACCCTTGGTGAGTCGTTATAAAAATTTTGGTGCCTTCACACCGGGATTAGCTAAAAATTTTGGTTTACCTCACCCGGGACTTTTCGTAAATTCATATCCCGAAGCAAAGTAAGGGTGAATTTACTTTTGTAATAAAGTTAATGAATACAAATTTCACCAGACTAAGAAGTGGTAGAATAATTATAAGAAAAATGAACGGTGAGCCAATTGAGAAAGAATCCAATAATAGTGACAACGGTGAACATAGTGTAGCACCAGGAATGACATCAGAAGACCGAATCTTGCTAGCATTACAGCGACAATTGATTCAGATGTCTACAGAATTGAAGCAGACGATTGAGCAGAAGTCCGAAGAATCCAACAAGCAATGCGAAGAATTGAAACAGACGATAGAACAGAAGATAGAGCAGAAGTTCGAAGAATCCAACAAGCAATGCGAAGAATTGAAGCAGACGATAGAACAGAAGATAGAACAGAAGTCCGAAGAATCTAACAAGCAATATGAGGAATTAAGTAGACGAATGGAACAGAAGTCAGATGAAACGAAACAGTCAATTGTCCAGGCGATGAATGACATCACCTCGCAGTTCGAGGAAAAGTTAAAAAGAATATCCGACGGTTGTCAGGATAAGCACAACCACCAAATCCAAGAAATCAGTGATGTAAAAAAGGATTTAGAAGTAATAGAATCTTCTGTTCAGCAGCAAAAGATTCAGGTCATCAGTAATTCTAACAACATACGTGTAAATACACAATTGATAGCTACTCTACAGGAAGAAATTAGAACGCTACAGGTTAAGGATAACACATGCCACAATAATATGGGTAGTGATCGCTTGGAGTTTCCCCACTCACCAGAGATGACTTCGCCTTCATCTGTGTCTGATGAGGATATTATTTTGGAAGAAATTCATCCGAAGAGGACAGATGGGCGTAAAAGGGATGGTGCAACGACACATCACGTCATGGATAGGAATTGTCACCCAATAAGTACACGGAATGATAAAAGGAAGGTAAAATTAAGTGTTAAGATGAGTGTAATACGGGCTATGAGTAAATTCAGTGGTAAATGTAATGAAAACGCTACTTCTTTCCTGGAAAAATTTCAGGACGAATGCAATATAATGTGTATAATCAAAATTATAAAGTCGATGAACTGTATCAAATGGTTTATTAGTCGATACACTTTTACGTATTTTCATTCAAATTGTCATGCACACATACACGATGATTAGGTATCCATAAACAACTACATAGCAACTCAAAACATAATACTGTCAATATCTCTTCCAGATATTAAAAACATTCTTCTTTTGTTAATATTAAATTAACATTCTATTAAGTATAGTGCACATGTATGAGCACTTTTTGCCCAAGGTACAGGTAATTAATAATCTATCCAAAGTATTTCGTTCTATAAAATGTCGCCCGACAATTGGACTGAATATAAAAGTCATAAGCAAGCTTGGCTTTTATCTTCAAGAACCACTGGTCCGTTTACACGTTTCACGACACGAATTTCACTTTTACACGACACATAGGGAAGGAAAGAGCAGGTAAGGACAGGGCTGGAACCTTGCGTCAATCCCATTATTCTTCTGTTGTTACTGAGGAACACTGATCTTAACATAGGTATACAGACGAACCAGACTGTGACCTCATTCAAACGTAGGTCGGGGATTGGAGGGAAAATGCATTCTCGAATGGAAATAACACAATAACGCGCAGAGGGTCGCAACGTGACACTCGGGGATTGGTAAGATTTATACGTCATTGGATAGAACACGGCAAGTCCAGAATATAAATCTTTTTACACCGCCGTTTTGGGTTCTGGGCTAAATGTGGGCAAATGGTGCAAAACATGTCCCAGGGGAATGTTCCGTATAACTGCTGTACCATGGAGACTTATGGTTTGCATCAAGAAACAAATCCATGCGTAGTGCACACATACGAAATATTTCGTCCGTTGCACTAGCCAGTCGGGAGGATACCGTGTTCAATTTCCTTGTTCCCATAGTGTCGGAGGTTTGGGAGGGGAGAGGCCACCCTAAGAAGCAACATCACAACTACCGACAAGGGCCTTCAAACACACATCCTGTGCGGACAGCAAGGTCAAAATCTGGGAAGAACCCCAAACCTCTTACAAAACAGATACATGAAACATTGGTAGAGCATGGTTGCCTCGTTCCACATCTCGAAGAATTCTGGGGAAACAAAGTGAAAACAGTTGTTTTCTCCCGACCGAATAGTGTCATTGACTGAATATTTCGGCTGTCTGCACCACTCGCTGATGTGTTTTTATGACGAACATCACTTCTCTTCAGGGCTACCGGGCACTGCCCGGCAATTTTACCGTCAATTCCACTGGAATTTGTGTTTTTGCACAAGTATTTCAATGCAACTTTTGATGACATTTTAACCCACCGCCATATTGCATAGGGTGATCGTGGCGAATCGGGACTTGTTGTAGGTTCTTTCGTTTTACGAGAGCTTTCAAACGATATACCACTTGACTCCCCTTTTCATTTGACAGTTTTGAGTTGGGCCGCGTGTGGGACTCTGCGGGGGACCCTGGGACGAAGCTTTTTACTTCGCTCTGTTGTCCTTTGCAGCTAATAGGATACGTGGTTTTCAGTTTATACATATCTCGGACCGTTTTCGATTTAATGGCCTGGTACGGACTAACTTAATCACCCGATATATACCGAGAAGGAAACAGAGGATGCTCTCAGTTAAAAACCTTTTAGGGAGGAAAATTCGATCTTCCTATGAAAATACCACCTCCGTCCCTGCAAAGAGGAAAAGATGAAGAAAAACAAGTAGTGTGAAGAAGGACACATCTTATCGATTGTTTGAAAACTAAAAGAAAGAATAGAGATATATAAAAGGAAGCTGAAGATCAAGAAAGTGGCAGAAACATCGAAATATCCCCAGCTCTGAACTTAAACCAGAATACATAATTATATATTTCATCAAAATATATTTAATCAAAATATGTATACTATTGTATACATATGTATACAATGCCCATAATATCATCAAGGGGACATTGTGTTACATATCATGTGAATCCAAAAGGTTAGCAATGTTGACAGCAGAATACAAAGTTGCATTTTTGAAAATTATTTCGCTACATCAGGTAATTATCTGTATACACGTAATTACGTATTCTGCATGTTAAATACGTATTCTGCATAATTTTACAATAATACATTCATTATTTAGTGTCGCAAACTTGTTTTATCGGGAAACAATGTCAGAAACAACCAAATTTTTGCTGCATCTACATCAGTTGTAACGCAAAGCATATAGATGTTGGAATGCACATCCAAGGATATTAATGGCTAAACTGTGATCGTGATATATATGATTTTATATAAATACCAACAAAATTACAAGAGTTTCAAACTTTGCTTTGTTTCGAAACATTGCTGAGACAGGCGCTTCATTCATTTCTGCAGATGGTATTCGATTAGATGCGAAGATCACAACGACGTATACTACAATTTAATAGCACAAACTGTTCTGGAGATATTAGAAAAAATGTTAAAGTAGACGACAATGTTTGAGAATTATGAAAGCCCAAGAACTTGTTGCAAAAAGACGTCCTAAAGGTATTGTCGTAATGTTATATTTTTGCAAATAAAATAAAGATTTTAAAATGTTCCCACAAATCCGCTATAAGGTCAAGTAATACATTTTTTTTCTGATCTCTACCCAACGACGTAAGGTGCAAAATTGCTGATAACGGTATTATGCTCTTAATATCTAATATGAATCGTGTATGTTTAATGTCATTTTTATCTAAATACTTTTTTTTCGAACTAAAGTGACTTCCAAAAAGTTAAATGTCTAATTCTGTATATTTAAATAGTCATATAATGACCTAGTATTCGCCACTAAGTCACTTTAAATGTATATTTCCCTGTATGTCTCACTTAGTTTATCACGTTTTCATTTCATGAGTTCAGCGCACGTGCTGTCCCTCAGCAAATCACAGAAAAGTGAGCTAAAGTCACGCTAGTACTACTCTATTGCTCTGAAATGTGTAAGTGTTCATACATTTGTAATTGAGCACCCTATAGCTGGGATTCCTGGATCTAGAAGTTGAATCATAATTTTATCTCATGATCCTTGAAAATATATCGTGTTTGTACCGATGGTCTGAAGCTAACGCAAACATATCTGGACTTGCCATGTATAGCTGCTTTCGTAGTAATCTTAAAGAATTATATCAGCTGGTATATGACCCAGCTAATATCTGCCTGAACGAAACTTGTTTTAAAATTGCATAAGTTTTATCTCGTTACATTATATTCTGATGCAGTTAACATGTTGTACGTAGGATATCGGACGCTGTAGTCCTTGCTGTAGTTTACGATTAAGTTTAATCATATTAACCTTAACGTTCGGTTGCAAGCAGTTGCGGTGCGAGCACTTTGTTTCGATTGACCGCCATTATACTCTGATATTCTCTTCGTGCTGAAGCTTTTAGGTAACTTTTTTACTCAACTATGTAGTGCTGCCACCAGTAATAATAATAATAATAATAATAATAATAATAATAATAATATAATAATAATAATAATAATAATAATAATAATAATAATAATAATAATAATAATAATAATAATGGAAAATTTGACTTCTACTTTCATCAGACTTCAAACTCATACTAATAATCGAATTCACAGCTTTTTCAAGGATTCCACCATAGAAAATTTTTCAATGTTGGTAAAAGTTCATAAAACTAACATTTACTGTCCACCATACAATGACAATAAAAATATCTCGATGCACCTCTCATAAGTTTTATTTTCCACTAATTTTTTCATTTTTCCATTTATTTTTCAAGCCTTTTCACGGCTCATTCCTGCTTTTTGGCAGCAAAATAAATCCACAATTCATTCGCGGTCGAGTGGGTATTCATTTTAAGACTAAAATATAGCATTTTATTATATGATATTGTTGAATGTCCAAGGATAAATTATACTTGTACTTCCCTTTTGCATTCCGATCACACTACTCTTATAACATTTTATTCATATATTGTTAGTAATATAGTAAATAATTCTAAGTAGTGCCCTGAAAGATTTGGAAAGGGTTTTAAACAAGCACATGTAATTAGCGAGGCAGTGGCTCATAGAAAACAGCTTCTGAAGCAAAACAGAAGTATATAGTGGTATTTAAGAAAGGGAAATTTTCAGATTTTTGTATTGAAATTGTAATGAGCGATTCCTTCTACATCCCACAGTTGTTTTAAGTTTATAACATAAAAAATTTTAATTGTAACATTCTAAAGGGAAAATACTGAGATTCCACAGGAAAAAAAATGTACAAAAGATTGTAGTTGTAACGAATGGCTTATTAGAATGGAGTTCAGCAAAAAAAGTTTTAGTAATTCTTTAACCCTTAACCCGAAACACCGGTCTCACAAGCCGCCAGTATTTTTCAACTTTCAGATTGGCAACAGTGTTCAGCCAACAATCACCTCCCACACTCTAACTTCCTAGAAAACCCTTACACACAATTCTGTAGCGTTGGTTGTCAGTTTGGAGTTTAGAGGCTTGTGTATCGTGCACTTTTGTAAACACCTATCATTCTGAGAGATCGGATGTTCGATTACGTGAGTTTTATCTCCGGATCTTTCGGGTAACGTTAACATTTTTGGATTCTGAAGTCTGTAGTTTAGACATGATTTTAGTGGTTTCTTTGCACATTTGAAACAATTCTAAAAGCATTTTACAATGGATACTCTTTCAGCTTGTGGGTCTAAAAGAAGAACTTCAAGAATTGTGTCTGGCACAGACTTTGAACGAAGAATTTAAGAGAAAGATTCTGAATCACAGAACGAATTTGAAGACTTAGACGAGTTTGATTATTCATACAATGATCCATACTCTGTTATTCTGGAAGAACCAGAAAAAATTGGAGGAAATGCAATAGATCAACAAGACAATACAAATGATGAATATGAAAATGAACTTTTAGATCAGATACTTTAGTCTTCTCCGTGGAAGTTGTTCCTGATACGAGTGATGATCGGTGTTTCTATGGTCGAAATAAGTTCAAGTGGGAAAGTAAAGAAACAATAAGAGCAACAAGGACACTAAATCATAATCTTCTAAAAGACCGACGTTTGCCAGGAGTGACTGTAAAAGGCCAAAGGATGAAAAACCGGAGCTCCAGTGAGATATGGGGGACTCTGTTTGATGAAAACATGCTTCAAGAAATAGTACTTCGTACGAACGAAAAACTGCAATCAGTTAGGTCCAAACTCAAATCAAGTACCAACCCTTCAAATTACAGAAATACAGATTCTGTTGAAATTAAGGCGTTGATTGGTTTGCTAATGTTAACATCTATTTCTAAATCTGCTAACGAAGACATGTATTCACTTTTCTCTAGTGATTCTACAGGAATGCCTGTTTTTAGAGCCACAATGTAGGTAAAATATTCGAAATTCTACTAATGTGTCTACGATTTGACGATTCATCCACCCGAGACGCGAGAAAGAAAATGATTGTGCTGCCGCAATATCATACATTTTTGAAAAAATTATATCCAATTCACAGCAAATGTATTGTCTCAATTCCAACGTAACACTAGACGAAATGCTAGTAGGATTTCGAGGAAAGTATGCTTTCAAGGTGTACATGTCTAAAAAGCCTGACGGGGTAGAACAGTGACGGAGTAGAACTTTTAGAACAAGATCATAAACTGCTGATGCATTTTTACGCTTGTGCAGACCAATTGAAGATTCCAATCGGACAGTTACAGCAGATAATTGGTTTAGCTCTCTTGAACTAGTCGAAGCACTTAAAGAGAGATCTCTCACTTTTGTTGGGACTCTAAAGAAAAAAGAGAGAGATCCTAAATGAGTTTCTACCTTAGAAATCAAGACCTGTAGGTTTAGCACAGTATGTTTTTTTCAGGTGAAACAACTCTTGTCTCAGTTATTGCAAAGAAAAACACAGCTGTTTCGCTTTTATCGTCCACGCATCATAGCATAGAAATGGCTCCTGTCAAAACGAAACCAGAAATAGTGCGTTGTTACAACAGTACAAAATCTGGTATTGATTTACTGGACTTCAAATGTTCGTTTTATTCTGCCGAAAGGAGAAAGGGATGATGCCCATTAGCAGTATTTTATGCTGTCGTCATCACCAGTATAAATTCTTTTATTCTCTATTTGGGGTACAGCCAAAAACCTATTACTACTCATTTTCGTTTTGTCAAAGGTTTGGCTCAGTCGCTTATTGAACCACATCTCAGAAGAAGATTTTAAGCTTAGAATCCTCCCAGGGAAATCAAACAACTGTTTCTCCACTCTCTGCCACTCTCTCCACTCTCTACAGTTGCTGCGACTGGAGTTCCTAGCGACAAGATGGAAAAATGAAAACTTGTATCCGTCTTCAAGTGTCCGTCTTCCAGAGAGAGAAAAGCAGTGTACAAATGCATTAAGTGCAGCAGCCCATTTGTATTGAATGCAATATAAAATTGTGCACCACATATGCGGCAAACCACTAAACAAACGAATCACACAAATTGGAAAATATTCTAAAAGTGGAAACAGTTTCAAGTATTGATTTTTGCTTAATTTAAGGTAGTGTTTATGAGAACCATTTTCAAATGAGAACCATGTTATGAGAACCATGTTCACTTTACATTTATTTCACCTAATAAATCATAATGTATTCATTTAGGAATTCTTTATGTTACAAAATATATAGCCTATTTTTCAGTAGTTGTAGAATATTTAAGCGTTACAATATTAGTATTAAGTTAAATGCTAATATTTTTTACACGGTCTCAAAGACCGGGTGTTTCTGTTTATGTAGTATTTAATAATATTTCTGGTTATGGGTTAACAAAATTTTCGTTTTACGTTTATTTGGGAACTTTAAAAGATCATTGTATGTATATATACAATTTCTATAGGCTGCTAAAATTCAAAGGAACGTTTAAAACTGTATTCATAATTCTCATATTTCAAAGGAACTGATACAATACAACACCCAAGAAGGAATGATTTGAAATAATGTTGTTAATCTATAATCACACTAAAAGACAGCCGTTTTTGGATTTAATTTTGCAAAGGTAACTTTCAAGATTCAAGCAAGATTGAGTACGAAAACAAGAAGTATTTTATCTACTGAAAATTTCCCTCACAAAAATACCACGAAAAGCTTCTTTTCTGCTCTAAAATCTGTTTACTGTGAACCATTGCCTCTGCAATTACATGTACTCGATGAAACCGATTCCAAATCTCTCAGGCTGGAACTTAGTATTATGGACTATACAACTAACAATATATGAATAAAATGTTATCTAGTCGTGTGATCTAAGTGGAAAATGAAAAGTAAAATTATACTTTATCTTTGGACATTCAACAATATAATATAATGAAATGCTATATTTTAGACTTAAAGCGAATAGCCATTGAACCTCGAATTAATTGTGGATTTTTTATAGTTAATGAACAGGAATAAGTCATGAAATTCGCTATCAAGGCTTGGAAAATAAATTGAAAATTAATTTAAAATAACACTTATTAGAGGTTGAATCGAGATGTTTTTGTTGTAGGGCGGTCAGTGAATGTTAGTTTTATGTTTCTTTGATATTAAAATTGAAAAAAAAATGTATGGTCAAATTCGTGAAAAAACTGAACTCGATAATTACTTTGAGTCTGAACTGTGATGAAAGTAGAAGTCAAATTTTCCAACTCGTATAATAATAATAATAATAATAATAATAATAATAATAATAATAATAATAATAATAATAATTTTATGCTACAAATTTTGCTTCTCATGCAGAAGATCCTGCAATTTAATCTCTGACCTGACTTATTGATTTGGGTTCTCCACGATTTATATTCTATCTCAATCCAAATACAAAAAAGGTATCTTAGACATGGATCCTGACATACACTTTTCTCACATCACTAATTTTCGTACACCCATGAGTGGTACCCTTGTTTTCTAGAAACACAAAACATCCAATCACGTGTTCCTTTTTCTCCTTTACTTGCGAAACGACAGTCCAGAAAAGTAACAAAACCAATAGTTCCACTTGAATATAACAATTATAGGTATTTCAACTTTTATTTTTGGTTTCCTTTTCCGTAGGAAACTAACTTCCTTGAACTGCAACTAACACAAAAGGATAGAATTATGTAATAAGGAGTGACATTTGTGTTTATATCAGACAGTATAATTCAACTAGTTTTTAACATTAACTATCTACTAAAGTCGATGAAGATACGATAATGGTTGTTTCACTATGAAGATATGAAATCCGTATAAACAAATTACCATATTGGTATAAAAATACTGTTTGTGAAAGAGTCAATATGAATTCAGTGGGTTAAGGAATGTCGGCATAGTATATACAGTTCAATTAGGTACCTGTTTGTTCATTCATGTTTTTTTAAAGAATGTTATCCAGACTTCAAATAGCTGTTGTCTTTAGTCATTGAGTCTACTTGCGAGTCCAAATGATTAGCGCGTTGTTATTTCTAGTTTCGTTTGTAACACTCATTTTGCTCCACTATCAAAATGACAGTGTTTGTATGCCTGTAGTCTATGTTATGAATTCAGTTATAGGTATAACTTGGGGACAGGTGACTTTTAGGAAATCATATATATATATATATATATATATATATATATATATATATATATATATATATATATATATATAGATAGATAGATAGATAGATAGATAGATAGATAGATAGATAGATAGACATATATACACGTGTTTGTGTGTGTGTTCAGTAAATTTATTCATTTAATGCGTAGTACTACAGTAAGGTATTAACTGCGGATAGTATACTAAATAAATTACTTCTGTTGTTTTTGTAGAGTTCGTCTCTATTCCAATGCCGGAACGGCTTTGTGCTGCTTCTATTTGTTAGGATAATAGTCGTTACAAATATTGCTGATTATTATATACGTTTTCCCATTATTGTAAGAACTATACTTCAATCACTGTGAATATATTCAAACTGTACAGTTGCGTAGGTGCTATTTATTGCTTTTAGTATAGTATGAGTTTCACCAATAATGATGACAACATTTTTTCAGCAATGATAGCCCTAATGTTTTAGTTGTGTGTTTTGTATTGGAGACATTAATTATTGAGTTTATATAAGTCAATACCTCTAAATAATTTTATATTGTTCAGCAAGATATTTAGAGGTTAATTCAGCCACGTTGGTGTTATTACATTTTGATAAGTAAAGAGGAAAAATAAAGGGTCGCTCGTTTGTGGAAGTATTCTGTTTCGTAAACGCAGTTATAAACATGCAAGCATTGAAATGAATGAATGATTTTGTTTGTTATCAACAGAATATATGTTGGAAAAGGATGTGGAAGCAATAGCAATTAATATTGTTGTCTTTCCCTACACTAGTAATGCGTTCCTAGAATAAAAGTGAAAACGATAGAATCAATTTCATAATGTAATGTTTTGTGGAATTGATTTGGTTAACATTTTATTTCCATATATTCTTTTGATACTATTCTGAATAGGAGTAGCTTTAGGAGGAGTTACCAGGTCAGTTGGTGTAGAATAATACTTACAGTGATGGCAATGTGAAATCGTTCGACAAATGTTATGTATTTCATAATAGGAATCCATTCCAACAACGAGTTAATGACTCGTTTTCCTCTTTTTCTGATGATGGTCCTTTAGTTTCTCCAGGCAAAGATGTATTGATCATTGTCCCATGCTTTATAGCAGTTGGACGACTGCCATTATACATATATAAACCTTGAACAATATAATCAAACAAATCGGAATCATTATGTAACAGGTAACACTGTTTGTGTCAATAGCGACCACCTGGCTTTAATGTTCGATTATCCCGTACCTTCAGTGTTGGTTGAAAACGGGAGAGTGGAAAAAGAAAAGATTGTCAAAACATTAAAAAATATTAGTGATAATGAAGAGAACACATTCAATGATTTTCTAGAATTCCAAACAAGCCTCGAGAAAATTACTATTGGTACAGCAAGAGAAAGTTCGTCTGTCCTTTATAAACAAATACTGCTTTACTATTGAGAACAAACTTGTATTTCAGTTTTTATTAGTTACACATAGGATTACGAATGAAAAAATATCAAAATGAGATTTTACACCTGGCCGCTCTCGGAAAATATGCTACTTCCTTCCATACTGAAATATTATATGTAATAATAGCTACATATTGGGAGCTTCTAGCATATTAGTAATTAACAAATAAATAGCCAATTAATTAATAAATAGCGCCGGTAAATATACCTTGCACGAGTTTGTGAATTGCGTAGAAGTCTCGATTGAGAGTGCTGTGGACTATATCGAGAAGTTATGCGATAGTTGTTATATGTAAGTGTGTCATGCATGGTGAGGTTGTAAAATACACTATATTGAATTAATTGCATCCTCAATTATAAATTGAGAGTTTTCGTCATGTTTAACCCACTGCATTAGAAAATTTACCCGAACGCATTGCAAGTCCATATGTTGGAGATAAACAACGTTGCGACTTATTTATTTAGTTAAATACATCAGTAGTGCGAAGAAACACAAAATCTGTTCTTGATGCAAAATGTCCGAAATATTTTGAATGCTCGGGCTATCGTTTAGTATCAAAATCCTAAAATCAACATTCAACAACAATAATTCAAGCTTATTTAAGGTTTTTTTTTTAATTTTAGCTTTTTCTAAGTTCAATTATTTGTTTTGTGTTTTTCTATGTTCTTTTGGTACACATCAAGATATATTGCCATACATGGTATTTGGCCTAGGAATTAATTCGTGCGGTTGGTACGCACACATTGAAGCTGTAGTACAAACACAAAATACATAAATACCTTAAGAAAAATATTGTCCATCGCTAGCCACCACTTTCGCCCATCTGTCAGGCAATGTACGGATTCCGTGGCGAAAGAAGTCCTCATAATTGGAAGCGATCCAGTCAGAGACCCATGTTTCGAAATCTTCTGAAGAAGTAAACCGCTGTCCAATCAAATCGTTGTTCATGCAATCGAACAAGTAGTAGTCCGAAGGAGCAACGTCTGGTGAATACGGCGGGTGGGGTAAAACTTCCCATCCGACATTTTCTAAATAGGTTTTGACCGGTTTTGCACATGTGGGCGAGCGTTATCATGTTGAACAATAAGTTTATCATGTCTGTTCTCCCATTCTGGTCGTGTTCTGGCCAGAGCATGCTTCAAACGCATTAATTGTCGTCGATAACGTTCTCCATTCATAGTTTCACCCGGTTGCAGCAGCTCATAGTACACCACACCTTTCATATCCCACCATATGCACAGCATAACCTTTGCGCAGTGAATATCTCGTTTTGGTTGTGATGGACCTGGTTCACCTGGTTTCACCCAGGCCTTTTTTCGTTTAGGGTTCTCGTAATGGATCCACTTCTCATCACCCGTAATAATTCGATGCAGAAACCCCTTTCTGCGCTGTCGTTGAAGCAGCAATTCGCAAATGGTTTTTCGTCTTTCAACGTCTCTGTCTTTCAATTCATGTGGAACCCAATGTGACATCTTTTGAATCATTCCCATGGCTTTCAAGCGTTTGGAGACTGTTGTTTGATCAACGCCTAATGCTGCTGCAAGTTGTTCCTGCGTTTGACACGAATCCTGCTCGAGCAATGCTGTCAATTCTTCGTCTTGAAATTTTTTTGGCTGTCCAGCTCGCTCTTGGTCTGTCAAGCCGAAATCACCACTTCTAAACCGTGCAAACCACTTCTGACACGTTCGCTCAGCTAGAGCATGGTCACCGTACACTTCCATCAAAATACGATGACTTTCAGTCGCACTTTTCTTCATGTTAAAGTAATGCAGCAGGACACCCCGCAAAAACACTTTATCAGGCATAAATTGCGCCATGTTCACTTAACTAGAAACTGGTGTTGTTGACGCTTTAATCCACTGCCCTATACTACGAACGATACGCGATGACAGGGGTTTGCAACACATGTGTGGATACACGGAACTGTGGGACGCTCCGTTCGTTGCGCCATCTTTTGGCCACCCGTACGAATTAATTCCTAGACCAAATAATTTCACTGACTTTATAAAAATACTTGCATTATACTTGAATTTTTTCCCAGGATGCTTGGAAAACTTGAATTATTTTTTACATTTTCTTTCTCTTGAGTAGCCCTTTAACCAAATGTAATAAAGTATATAACTGTGAATAGAATAATCGTATTTCATATGCCTTTCTAAATCATAATAATACGGCAACTACTGCAGTATTCAGTGAAGGAATTCACTATATTTTATTGCTTTCAAAGTAAATATTCAATAACCATTACCTTTTATATTTTCAAATTACTGATAGTCACGTTTCCCTCAATTTGTACTCAAACTTTAAAAAAAAGGTGACCAAGGATTATTTTTAATGGTCCAATTTTCTTGTAATATCTTGCCTGAATTCAGCGTTTTTTATTGATTACTGCTCTAAGCAAGAAATTAACTCCGCTATGTTGCTCTAATTACTTACTTAAGTGTTTCGAAAACCAATAGAAGTTAATAAGAAGGAAAAATTAAGTAAGACGTAAAAAATGAATTTAAATATATCTAACCAGTGATTCTAAGTAAGTGTCTAGATATTGAATATTTCACAACTGGAACTATTACATGGAATCTGAGTGTGAAAAACGAAGAATAACATATTCAAACCTAAATTAATATAGGTGGTTTAGATAAATAAATAATAACTAATTAATTATTGTAGTGTAATAACTTTATTATTATCGGTTTATTGTTTTCGCGATGAAATGAATAAAATAGTTTTAAGCAGATTGAATTGACATCTCCACCTCAATACTTATTTTATAAGGCAAGGTTTCAGTTAATTTTGTAAGTTTAAGTTTCAAATCTACATTATTTTGTTTCAGAACAGTTTAAGATGGATTTTACTTTTGAAGTTTTGCACGCCGAATAGTTGGGCTAATTGCCAATGTTATCGTGACACTTGCATAGAACATTTCCAGGCTATGCCATTTCAAAGTGGACTACATTAAGGTGACAAATTATGCCTTTCCTCAGGGAAACATTACATGTTAATCAATTCATTGAAATGTGTATATTTCCCATGAGACTTTTCATGTGATGCACATTAAATTTTCTCATGCTATCAACCAAGTAAGTTTAATTGATTTTTCCAACGTTTCAGAAACTGGCGTAAGTTTTTAAACATTGGATAGTCAATAAAATTTACCTGGTTGATAGCACGAGAAAATTTATTCAATTTTAATGTTAGAAAATGAAACGTTTAATAAACGTTTGAAACCCTACATTTCAAACTTAATATTATAGAAATCAACGTTTAACATATGTTGAGTCTTTCAATGTTTCTATCTAATCTCAACAAAGAATCAACATTGACGTCAGGACAAAAGTGCATGTTTATTTACCGTTGATTCAACATTTATTTGCCTAACTTCGAATCTTTATTCCATGTTGAGAGTGTCAAGCATAAACGTTGTTTAAACATTTTATCAACATTCGTGTGCCGTGTGGGTATTCTCGTATGAAGTAGTGATATGTGTTAACAGAGACTTATACAAGTAGTAGCCCTGGCAGTTCTGGAGATAAATCCTAGTTTAAATGAATATGTAAATAATTTATGTAAGTTGTGTCATATCCATCCTATCTACATACTTTCGAATAGAATTGGGGAGTTCCGTATATCCAATATTGAGAAATGCAAGAACGTAAATAAGAGAAATATTTAGATTTACTCCTAAACCGGACAAGCATACGGCCTAGTTCGGGTGAACTTTCGTTCTCTTTTTTCCCTGTCGGCAGTAAGTGCCATAACGGTAAATAGTTGTCAATACACAGTACATTCCACAGGTAGAGAATATTGTCCTAGTTAATCCTATTGGGTAATTATACCCAGATTAAGGTTGATAAAACCACAACATACTATCCGACTTAGCGAAGAATCCTGAATGTCTATATGATTCTTGACGCATAGTGGTTTGGGTTTGATTTCCATGTCCCTTTCGGGATTGTTAGTGACTTGTTTCGATGAGCAAACATATGAGATATATTTTTTATACCCTGAGAAAATAATAACAAACTGAATAGGGATTATTATAAACTTTAAAGAAATTTATTAACTTTATCTATTGACAAGTGCATTTCAAATTTGGGAGAAATAATTGGAAATGAAATATGCCCATCGATCCTCCGTATTAGAATTTATCAGAAAATACCTAGACACGAGGTTGTAGCGCTGTGCTTCTTTATAAAATGTGGGACAAAAAACAATGTTAATTCTTAACAATGCTGAAATCAGTGTTAGAAAGTTCCTCAGTTTATATACTATGGAATCTGAATTTAAAGTTCCTATTGTAATCAGATGCATCAATGCATTCACTTGGTGGGCAATTTCAGAATATAACTTAAACGACAAATTACTTCTGTTCTTATTCTTCTCTCGACCGTTGGGAAGTAGTGTACAAAAAAGCTAATCTATGTTTCAGAACACATAGATGCCTTACAACATTTAGTGCAGAAAAATGAGGCTCAAAGTTTAATGAAGAAAGGAACAATTAAGTAACAAGCTGAAAATTCGTATAGATGTTGGGAATGATATTTAAATAATATACAAAAAGTCCCGTGAAAGCCCACCTAAACTTCGCCACCATATTGGAAACAGCCACCTGAAGTTTTAAATGAACAATACCCAGATAAAATAGCAATATCTTACCTTTGGTTGAACATAAAGAGAAAAATTCTATGTCGTTTTATAGAACGTAGAAAAAAAATATTTTTTTATAGAGAAACAATTTTTTATAGTTTTAGAAGTATTTAGCTCTAAATTCTAAAGTTCCGAAAACTAACGTCAAATTGATTTCAAATTTTATTCAACTTAGGAAGTAATTATTAAAAAGCAAAAATTTGTCATAGATGTTGGTAAGGAATATTTAAATGACGTACTAAAATCCACCAACTTCTTCGTGCGGCATATTGCAAAATGTCCAAATGTCCGTAATAATTGAAATATGGTATTTTTGAAAGTAAAATACAAAGTTTGGACCTGACTAAGTATTTGAGAAACTATAGAAACAGTCGATCCGAAGTCAATTGGGACTAATAATAGTGGGATGGGAAAACATTATGGCCTGGTATGGTTGTCGTTCATGATCTTGGAACAAACTTGTTTATTTTAAATGACAAGATGGTCGTATAACATATGAAACAACATCCCGATTTGATGAGAAACCCAATGGTAACGTAATGACCATAACCATGACGATGACCATGAAAAGAGACAGCTAACACACGTGAGACAAATACAATCACATGACATGTTCAAATGTTCATCGTTCCGTAGTATGCACATCCTCAACCGACCGATCAACTGTTTGTGCACTATGCAACAGATTGTCAGTGATATTTGTTCACAGGCAGTAATGATTCTACCTTTCAAGAGGCCAATGTTATTAATTTTACACTGGTAGACAATAGCTTTAAGGTGCACCCAAAGTTAAAAAAAACAACGGAGTTAGGTTGTGAGACCTAAGTGACCACTCAACTGGGCCATGCCAACCTATCCTGCAACCGGGAAACAGTTCATTGAGCTATCGATTACATTACGACCATAATGCAGCGGTACCCATCTTGTTGCCAATATTGAGAAAATGTATCTCCCTCATTCACATCTTCAAACCCGTTGCTGATTTTGGAACAATAACTTTACCATTGGGTTTCTCAGCGGATGGCAATGTTATTTAATATGCTATATGAACATGTTATCATTTAAAATAAACAAGTTGATTCTAAGATGGTTGCCACCAAGATGGCGGACGGCAAAATTAATCACGTCATAATGCTTCGTCTTACTACCAACAATGAATCCAAATGAGTGCAGAACAAATGCATTTATAGTTTCTCAAATATTTAGACCCGTACAAACTTTGTATTTCACTATAAGAATATCACCTCTCAATTATTTCTAACATTTGGATATTATGCAATATGGCGCACGAAGAAGTTGTGGGACTTTAGTACGGCATTTAAATTATCTCTACCGACATCTATGTCAAATTTCATCTTGTTAATAATTACTTCCTAAGTTCAATAAAATTTTAAATCAGATTGATGTTAGTTTTCGGAATTTTAGAATTTGGAGCTCAATATTTCTGAAACTACGCCTTCTATGAAAAATGTCTCTGTATAAAAATATTGTGTTTTTTGTTCTATAAAAAAACACTAAATTTATCTCTTTATGTTTAACCGAAAGGAGATATTGCTATTTTTATCTGTGTATTGTATATTTGACACTTCCAGTGGCCATTTTTCAATATAGCGGCGAAGGTCAGATGGGATTTCAGGGAACGTTTGCTGTTTTGTTTGAAACATCATTCCCAACACCTGTACCAATTTTCAATTTGTTACTAATTTGTTCTTTACTTTTTGATAATTTGACTGCACTATTTCCTTTACTCTCTTTTCAAACTGAGTTTCGATATTGTGGTTGGCTTATGGACATGATAACCGCAAAAGAATTAAGAGATATGGAATTTTGAGGTACAAGCTGTTTAAATTTAATTTCACAGTGAACTGTGTACACTCAGCTTTAAATATTCCAGCCGATTTTATTTATAGACTATATAACACTGAGGACTTCGAAAAAGGTTAAAAGAATCCGTCTTTGGATAAGCAAATAGTAAATATGTTCATGACAAACTTACCTTAAACCTCACTAATTGTCAAATAATCTCAACAGAAGTGTTCAGAATAAAGGATTCACATTCACAAATTTACAAAGAGAAGAAATAGTTTCATAATACGAACTGATTAAAGGCATTCTATGCTGAAAATCTCGAACAACTCGTAATCTCTGCAATATTTGTCTCTCAAGAAGTCTGTCTTGTTATGTTGCGGATTTATTAGAAAAATGTCTTGACTGAGGCACATTTAGGTTTCTCCAAGTGTTTGTATAAGATATGTTCTCGATACATCTGAGACGGGGTGATTCCTGAGAATAAAGATTATATTACATCCCTCATTCAAACTCAGCGTATGTAATAATTCGAATATCAAGCGACAATTGGCCTCAACTTAGGAAAAATCACTAATTTAAATTGGTCTTGTCACGTTATAGGACGAAATGTTTAGGAAGGTTTTAATATATTTCTCTTTTCCGTTTATTATAAAGTTTCATATTCATCTCATTAGATGTACGGTTGTAAATTAGTTTCTATGTACGATATGATGATAGTGTATTGTTTCAATATGTTTGAGCTTCTAGGTCTGCTGGATGGAGAACGTTCTGTCATTACATGGGAGGATTGTGAGTATATTTCTCAAGATCACACGATCACAGGATACACATCTTCACAACTTTACATAATCCAACAAGGGATTGTAAATTGTAATAGTATGATGTATGGAATTTTTGTATCTAAGATTTACAAAATTGTATGGAAATACTCAAAGTAAGTGTTTAATGTCTGAATTTTGTAAAACGCCTTATATTTCCTATATTTTCTCCTTGGAATATTATTATTATTATCTCCCTTGGATATTTTAAATAATGAAGGTTAATAACATTTATTTTTGGTAACCCTGTGAACATGAAGTACTATGATCATAAGCCATATATTCCTTACATTTAATAATGTAAAGTGTAAATTGTAGGTATTATAGTTCTGGGGTTTTATATTTCTTTAGGTTTCAGTTAGATATGAATGGTTATGTTGCATACTGTACTTGGTGAAGAACAAAGTATGATTCTTTGAGTCTTCATTAAAATTAACCGAGTAATCTTTTAGCATCTAATATGTATAAAGAAACATGAAATGAAATATTTGAGTATTCTGGTTATGCCGGGTACTCTAAAGGAAACGGTGATGATGAGAGAAAATATATGAGATGGTGGAATGAAGAAAGTTGGAGCAAAAAGATAACCCTCAGGAAACCCACGTAAACGGTGTTTGTTCATTACGAAGTTCAGTTGGCTCGAGCTGGGATCGAGCAAAAGACCGCTTGCACCAAAGGTGAAGGCTCAACATTTATAAAAAGATGTTTCAGACAGAAAGACCTAAGATCCTTGAAAAAACACACCTCAAAATGCGATCAAAACGTCCCAACTGATATGATATGATTTTTTATTAGCACCACTGCGTTGATAAGAGAATTGGGGAGTACCGGATTGCCTTAGGAGCTGCTGAATAGTCAAACTAAACAGCTAATAACTAAAATACAAACGAGACTTTACGTTTAAATATTTTATTAATGTTACTTTACGTTAAGGAAAGTATTGCAATTAACAGAATATTGTTGAACAAGTGAACTTCGTATTTGATAGAGTATAAAAGATAAATATTGAATATACTATGAACTACGAGTGGTAATATTTTTACTATAGATTACAACAATATTACGGAAAATTTTTTATATTTAGATTCACTCATACCATATGGTCTATTGGGACAGCAGTTTCAGTGTTGTTGCAGGAAATTTGAACATATTGGTTTCAGAGATATAATATTCCGCACTTACGAATCTATATCTTGTTTCACCTTTTCAGTGGTGTTTGAATATATTTCTACGTAAAGGCTTAATATTTTGCTGTGTTGTGCTAAAAGTAAGGCAAGTATTTAAGAAGTGAATTCATGTTAAGAACAAATTACATAAAAGCATAGTTTTAAAAGCATAGTTTTGTAAAATTTTATGAATTTACCAAAAAATAAAAAAAATTAAGAGCTAAATTCAACACGAAATCAACAAATTGCCGAGGTTGTCAAAACAGCTCCTCCGCTCATTCTAGGTAAATATTATCTCACGCATAGTAGTGTTATCCATTTTCTAGAAAATTGTATTTTTTATGAAGCTTAAATTTATTACAATTCATGTACTCTAGTTTTCTCGGAAATGCATATAGGGGTAACGCATCATTTATTAGGCTTGTCATTCGATTCAGGTTATTCACCAGGTGCAAAGATAATTTGTCATTAAAAATGAAATTTTGGAATACGACAGTAAGGCATTTACTCTTTTCTTAAATGTGTTTTGAGAGTTTATAATGTAGCTAGTGGAGAATAATAGTACACGTAGCAGATTTGGAAACGTTTCTGCTGATGTCCTTGTAGTATATATGTTACAAAGACCTAAATTTAATTCCCAGCAATGAATCGAAGAACGTGGTTCGCACCCATAATATAAATAATGCATAATAAGCATATGTTATTTCCGGCAGATGTTAATACTAGGCTTTCCGATAGTTAATAACAGAATTAACGTAATTTCAACATAAAGGAACTTTTCAATTAAATAGTATCTGCCAGTAAACATATTTGAATTACACTTGCTTCGCCATAACTGACTCTATTTTATGTAATGCGTTATAATTTCTAGTACGTTAACATTTGTATCACATACTCATACTTATGTATTAGGCCTCTCATCACTTCATCACAATGGGGTATCCGAATCACACAATGTAAACGTCACCAAAATTTCAATCTTTAGTTTTGTATTTGTAGTGTATTTCAGGTACCTCAATATTAGATATATAATTTTAGTTCAGTTATTATGAGTTACTTTCTTAGTTCATTTATCTGCTTTACTTGGCCCATACGAACGACATTTATGAATTTCTGCAAATTATTTACTACTAATACTACATAATAATAGAAAATGTAAATTTATTCATTGCTTCTTCAATATATACCGCAACGAGTCTTATCTCTTCATATACAAGAACAATTTATTCCGAACATATTCCGAGTTGTACACTCATGTCCAAAGTTACTGTCGCATGTATTTAAATATGACATTTTAGGAGCATAATTTGATAACGAATTTTCCAATATTTCTTATAATGTTAGTATGTGTATAATCGGCAATGACATGAATGTGGAAAATTTCATGTAAAAAGAGCAGTAAATAAGAACAATAAAACGAAAATAAAACTTTCTTGCTAATTATTCAACATTTTGTTTTACTCATTCTAGTTTTTGTTCTTATAAAACTTTTCCTATGAAATTTGACACAAATATACATTTCTCTATTATACACATAATATCAGTACTAAAGTTACCCTGCAAGATCATTATCAAATTATATTCTTACAAGGTTACAGTTATAAATATTCTACAATCAGTTTGGACAACAGTGTACATGCTGACAATATATTTGATAGTCAATTATTTGTTCAGTACTTTTAGAATTGGTTTGTTGTAATTGTATAAAAATTTTAAGTACACGGATTTTATTGAAGATTTATTGAAGTCCAATTTCGATTGATATAGAAGTAGTAGAACTTTTCAATGTATATTTATTATAAATCAGGTAAAATTTACTTGTATGTTGTAGATTACTGTTACATTTAAACTCGAGAAATTTAACGTGAATATGATTAGAAAACACTAACAACAATTATTTTGTGTTGTTGAACGGGATTATATTTTACGTCCTCTATTTGTGTTTCAAATGTTTTGCAGCTCATACCCAGAAATGTTTCCCTCTCTGCTGAACAAGAATCTTCACCTCTGCGAAATTGAACAGTTTTGCTCGAATTGTTGTTACCGTATACTGGAATGATTCTTTAATCTGTTAGGAAATGGTTGTGAAATATATCTTGCACTGAATCTAGGAGATATCACATTAAGAAAGCGGACATCTCTATATTGTGCTTTCATTTTTTTTGCAAAAAATACCCTTCATTATTTGTTTACATGCCGTAAGAAGGGTTATTTGGAGAAATCATCGCTGCTACCAATGTTATAATCATGATTGGTAAAAGACACATGAAATATAGTTTTCAAACTTTTGTGACCACTTGTCAGCATCGATAGAATTTATCCTCAAGAAATATTTAGTTGTTTAGTAAAACAGTTACATATTTTATCAATGATTAGTGGTGGTTCAGTAATGTTGGACAGCACTGAATAAATCGGAAACCAGAAGAGATATTAGCAAGAATGTGGTGGATTCAGATACCTGTGGAAGGGGGACGTCTACTGAGGTACCACTCAATGTTATCAGGTCAACAGTGTTCCCAGCATAGTACAAAGTTGTATTTTTTAAATCGAACATATAGGAGTTTATGCCATCAAAAGAATTAGTACAGAATGTGAATACCAACAAGCGAATCCGTACCTGTTAGTGTTGCCAAATAACGAAGTTATGAAGCTTCAAAGATCAAGAAATTAAAGTGTCCGTAGAGCGAAACTAGCAAAAAGGCAAGAAAAATAATACTACGGAATGAAAAGGAGTAACCGAAAGAGTAAACCAGAGAACGCACAGCATCCAGTGAGTAACAGGGTTGCCACGGCAAAGGGGGAAATATTGAAAATTTTGCAGTTGCCATAGGAGGAAAAGTGCCCATATGACGTAATGCTGGAAACACCATGGAAAGTTTATGTAAGATTCAGGAAGCGTTTGTTCGAAAGCTATATCTATAACCGTTCCCGAGGTACACCATAGTTGTGCGGGGTTGGCAACAGTGCATAATAATTCCCTTGCCCTCCAAACTACGGGAACGAGTAATGAAAATGACATGCTAAACAAAATGTAAGGACTACACGGGTCTAATCGTCAAATAGAAGGCAATGATACCATTAAGTTTACAAGAACATATGATCAAGTGTGAGATTTTCCCCGTAATTCTTATGGGACAAGAAGACATCATTGTCACTCAACGTCCGTGACAATATACGCATTATAGTACACAAACCAGATCCGGTGTTCTTGTGATTTAGTGGTTAACGATTCGGGCTACGACGTAGGTCGTTGGTTCGATCCTATTCAGGCCTACTGTTGTTGTTCTTTGAACAAGCACTATAATTACATTAGATAGAGGCGATTTACTATGAAACGTTTTACTAACGTTCCTTGGCTTCGCGTTAAGCTCGTATCATGCTTGTTGATGGTTCTCACAACATGAAGTCTGACAAGCTGAAAACAAGTGACTGCCAACCTTGCTAAGCTGTCTACTGTATGAATGCAGTGTATTGACCATACTAATAGTAATAATAAATGTGTTAATCAGTGTTAGATAAAGGCAATAGAAATGACGTAAAACCTACCTTGTAACATATAAGCGGAAAACTTAATCAGTTTTAATATGAGTACGCAAGATGGCGCTGGCTGTTAGATTTTGCTACTCCTGTGCTCAGTTTTATGAAGCTTTTACTTACAAGCGTAAGTTATTTTACAAGTAGTTGTATCATTATGGAGTATGAATATTATATTACCATTTTTTGTGTTATGTTTTACATTTTTTCCACGTAAATATTATACACACGTGAAATACAAAAATAGTTTATTTTTTACGATCATTTTAAAAGTTAAATATGTAGCCTAATATGTTTTATCTCTTTTTTCTTCTTTTCTTTCCTTTCTTTATTTTTGCTGAAACTTAATTTGCTTAGGTAAAATATATCTTCTTGAAAATAATCTATTTATGTTTTTGAGCGTTCATATAATCACGAATAGTTGCCTGAATCCGTTAGTGGAAAATACTAATTAATATCACTTATTAGGGAAGGTTGTGGGGTGTTGCTCTGACTTAATATTGATACTATGCTCAGTCGACTTCTTTTAACATGTGAAAAAATTAGGCAACCGGAGAAATCCTCGATCGCAAGCTTGTTCGAATTATGAGCGTTAAAAGTTCAAATTTGAGCAGCTTTTGAAAAAAGTTGGAAGAAACCATTTTTTGAGAAACACGCTTCATTTTAGTACTGGGGTGTTTTCTTGGGTGCTCGACAGAATGGTAAGGTCAAAGCGTACGCATTTTGCAACATGCGTTAACTTCTTGGGGAAGGGTTGAAGAGTAATGGCGCCTTTAAACTTGCGAATTGCATCCTATTTGGCACACCGGGTAATTGACTAATAAAATTTATTGGAAAGCAACTGTATTGCCATTCAAGTGTCACTTTCCCGTGTGGCCACCTAAACATTAAACAATGACATTTGTCTCCGAAATGCTTAGCTGCGGAACTAACTTCAACGGTAGTCCCAACCCAGCAGGTCTCTGTGCATTGTGGAAAAAATTAAATATTTCAGTTTAACATCCGATTATTATAAACTTTAGGCTGAGGAAGACGATGATAAAGGCAAGTGAATGGTGACGGAAGAATAGATGGAATGAGAAGAAGGGAGGAAATAGGAGTACCTCGAGAAAACCCATGGACATGATGGTATTCATTGTGGAAGTTGGTGTTTTTGGACTGGCTACCGGCCTGGTTCCATACGCACTCATTATTTTAAGTTTTAAAGGTTTTTTGAGACCTCATAACATTAGAGAATTGTTGTTTCCGTATCTACCGCATATGGAAGTGGTGATATAATTTTAACAACCGGTTCCAAGAACATGAGAAATTTTAATAACCGGTTCGGGCGAACTAGGTGAATGACACCGTTGAACAAAGCAATATGCTCTGTCAACGATAAGGCCATTAGCTTCCGTAGCGGAGGCAAGGGGACAATCGCTTTACCTTGCATTTTCGAAACGTGTTTGATTGTTTCAAAACGCCTTTATCCAGAAACACACGTGAAGGCACATTATACTTGGTTACACCTACTAGAATATTTAATATAGACCTATTTAATGTAGTCCACAAAGTTATGCAATAAGCCTAAATAATAATTGTTTTGCATTATGCGTTACGTGCATCAATGTATGTCTGTCTTTTGCCCCTTACCCGCCTTGGAAAAATCCTGCGATTGTTTCTGGATAAAAGTGTTCTTATTCGGATTGTTATTATCTTCAGGTGTGCATAGTATCAAGTACGAAACAGTACTGAAAAATAGTGTGAAATTGTTTTGAATATATGCCACTATAAACAAGACTTAGACAATTCATATTTGAGCTTGTTATTGTTGAAAATCATGTGATATATGAAGTACAGGAAAAGCAAGTACTTGCAAAACACTTGGAGTAGGTTAAATATACTAGCAGATTTTAATAAAATTAGCTGTAAATAGCTCGGTAGATAGATCAATTCTGGCGCACGAGATAGCTGTTTCGATCCCACTTTTCGCCAGGAAGACTTTAAGCAGGACCCATAGTGTGCTCGGATTCTCTCGCTGTTTTTCCACTTCCTTCAGTCCACCATTTTGATAATAATCATCACTGCTTCTTTTAGATTCGGACTATAACCGTGGAATATTAAACCAGAAAAATTCAAATAGCGCCTTCGGCACCCTAACACCCGTGTAATCGCGTAGTTTTACTCGCTGCGGGAACTTATGAAGAATCATTCTGACGCGTGATTACTAGAGAGTTCGACTAACATGTTTCCTGGAGTAGTCAGGCCTTTTATATGACGCTAATCATACGTCAAAACGACCCTGTATAAATCCCTATCTCAGATTCCTGATTCTACCTGGTTTGTGGAACAAATCTGTCTGTGTAAGTAAACAACCTAGTAAAAGTTGATAGTTTCCATTTAACGTAGCCGTGTTTGGTTCACAATTTTAGTCATAATGATTATGCCATCTAAAGTTCATCTTACAAAATACATGCACTGGGGAACACAACTTACAAACTACCTGCACGATAATACAACTTGACAAAATGCCACGCTTGAAGGAACTAAGTCCGTTTGGTTGAAAAGATCGGATTTGTGTAATGGTTTTGTATTTTTAATTTGCACCTTTGAGACATCTAGTTATAGATAAATGTATAATATATCTGTCATTTACTGAGAACATTTTACCATAAAAGTAGTTTTAGTTACCCCTAAATGCAGTTTGAGTCGAATTTTGCCCAGAAAACGCTGGAATGTTAGACATGATATTTAAGCCCCTAAAGTAAAGCTGCTGTGAGAATTGCAACTTCCCTTACAAAATTACATTTTTGAACTACTAACAATGTGTTTTGTCCTATCTCTCTAGGTAATGATTTTGTATTTGTACACGCATCCTTAATCTACACCGTAGACATCTAGTTATAAATAAATGTATAACGTTTAACTGCCGTTTTCTGAAAAACTATTGCCATAGAAATGATGTAATTTTCCTTTAATTGGAAATTGAGTTGCACTTTAATCAGAAATCGATGGAATTTCTAAAGTAGAGATACGTTTTACACCAAGGTTTGCAAGTACGTATATAAAAAAACATTTTTGAGCGTACTTAGAGTCTGTTTTGCCCAAAAGAAGAAATTTATGTAATTATTTTGTGTTAGTATACGCCCACAGGCCCCGCGTTTGCTCGGCCTACGGCCTCCATGTCTTAGGTATCAGCCTTTGCACGAAGAGTGAATTTTGTGCATTTGCTCTTTAATCACATTCCCTGAATTTGGCACAGCTAGTGGCTTCGCCCCCTAGACCCTCACATTTACTCGGCCTACGACCTCACACCTCTTAAATCCACAATTTTACCAAATTTCAAGTTTCTTTTTCCTATTTCGACTACCTAAAAAATAAATTTTTTTATACTAAGAAAACGCCCATTTAAATAACATGGGAATTTCTTCATCCCCCCTTTAGAGCCCTTAAAAATTAAAAAAATTCACTTTTGGCAATTTTCCGGTACGTTAGTCCCGGAAGGCTACACTCTTACGAAATTGTATCATTCCAGTCCTGCCGGAAGTCTAAACATTTTGGGGTGTAGATGTCCCACATAAATAACATGGGGAAGATTTATCAGTTTCTCATAAAACCACTCTACATTTGGAAATTTTTATTTTTAGCGAATTACTTAGTTAACGCTAACAAAAAGGTATAAGCATACTGAATTTTAAGTTTTTATTTCAATCCCAAGTACCTAAAATATGAGATTATAGGTTCAAATAAAGGCCCATTTAAATAACATGGGAAATTTTTTCACCTCTTCTTTAAATCCCCTAAAAATTAAAAATATTCAATTTGTCAATTTTTCTGTTGGCTAGTCCCGAAAAGCTACAATCATGTCAAATATAAGCATTGTAACTCTACAGGAAGTGCCCAATAATTTGGGGTGTAAAAGGTGTTCCATATAAATAACATGGGAATGATTTTTCAGTTCCCTATAAAACCACTCTAAAGTTGGATTTTTTTTTTATTTTTGCCAAAAATGAATACTTTTAATTTTTAGGGGATCTAAAGGAAAGAGTATAGTATTAGTGTACCATAATGTGTATATTGTCACGGACGTTGCGTGACAATGATGTCTCCGTGTCCCATAAGAATTACGGGAAAAATCCCACACTTGATCACGTAAACATAAAGGTATCATTGCCTTCTATTTGACGATTAGACCGTGTAGTTTTTACATTGTGTTGGGCGTGTCATTTTCATTACTCGTTCCTGTAGTTTGGAGTGCGAGGGAATTATTATGCAGTGTTGCCAACACCGCACACCTTTGTTGTATCTCGGGAACGGTTGTAGATATCGCTTTCGAACAATCGATATTAAGATTCCTGAATAAACTTTCCACGATGTTTCCTGCATTCCGTCATATGGGCACTTTTCCTCTTATGGCAACTGCAAAATTTTCAATTTTTCCCCCGTTGCTGTGGCAACCCTGTTACTCAGTGGGTGCTGTGCGTTCTCTGGTTTAATCTTTCGGTTACTCCTTTTCATTCCGTAGTATTATTTTTCTTGCCTTTTTGCTAGTTTTGTTCTACGGACACTTTAATTTCTTGATCTTTGAAGCTTCATAACTTCGTTATTTGGCAACACTAACAGGTACGGATTCGCTTGTTGGTATTCACATTCTGTATTAATTCTTTTGATGGCATAAACTCCTATATGTTCAATTTAAAAAATACAACTTAGTACTGTGCTGGCAACACTGTTGACCTGATAACATTGTGTGGTACCTCAGTAGACGTCCCCTTTCCACAAGTATCTGAATCTACCACATTGTTGCTAATATCTCTTTTGGTTTCCGATTTATTCGGAGCTGTCCAATATTACTGAACCACCCTGTATATATATATATATATATATATATATATATATATATATATATATATATATATATATATAGAGAGAGAGAGAGAGAGATGTATTATCAGGTACATGAATTTTATTTTACTTTATTTTACTTTTTGCATGTGGTTTCAGATTGATATTCAATTCAAGAATCTTCTATCACTATATCAGTGTTAATGTCCCTAGTTTCAGCGTTTTCATATGTAAATAATTGAGATGAAGAATACACGTGATTGAACTTTCAAAAGTAACAGTGCATCTTATTTTTTTTCCGAACACTTCAAAATAAAACTTTATATTAAAACGAATTTTCCCTTTATTGAGAAAGATAAGAACGTCCCATACTCAGGTTCAAACTGCCGAGATTTGATTCTAGAATTTCAACATCATTACCAAACTGGCTTGGCCACGGATATAACTTACGAGATAATGCATTTTAATATTGCTAATAGAGTCGTTACTAGTGCAGTTTAACACTTAAAGCTTTAAATAATCATTTTCTGTCTTTTTCCGTATTTCAGCTGAGGAAAAATATTGATTTTGCGCATTGGAACTGTGAATTATGTACGAATTATATGCTAATCGCAGAAATACGTATTTTTCTTTTTTCTAAATTTCGAAATTCTGTGAGGGTTCCTTATTTCATACACTGTTGTGTTTTACCCCTAATATCTCTTCTGGTTTCCGATTTATTCAGGGCTGTCCAACATTACTGAACCACCCTGTATATATACAAATCTTTTCGTTATTGACCGACTCCAATAGTTTTCGAGAGTTACTGGAAAGGAAAATGTAAGTCAGTTAAACTTGTTTATTACATTTATAGGCTAATGATTTTCTCCAGAAAGGTGTTTCAGCTTTATTTGGTTAGATTCCTGTTTACTATCCTTTATCGGAAAACTGAATATAAGTCTCACGTTAACATATTACGTGGAAAATCATTGTCAAAATGTTACTGATTGGAAGATTCTTTACTTTAAACCCATGATACCTTCCTTGAATTGTCATGAGTATTCGTTTACTTCTTACTATTAAAAATTCCTTTTAATTTACAAAGTGTAAGATTATGATGAACTCAGTATATTTTATTCACTTTGGAAAAAATGAAATGAAATCTTTCAGTTTTAAGTTCCACGATTATGCAGGTTAGGCTAAAGAAGACGGTGATTATGGGAAATGAATGAAACGGTGGAAAGAAGAAAGTGGGAGGAAACTGGAGAATCCCGATAAATCCCACAAGCATGGTGTTTGTCCACCACAAAGTCCACACGCGCGAGCTGGGATCGAACCAGGGACACCAAGCACAGGAGGTGAACGCTCTACCCCTGAGCCACTGCGCCCCCTATTCATTTAGAAAATTGATCAACATAAAATAAGCACACCTACCTCAGATTGAGTGGGTACATATCCTGCAAGAAGTTTTACTTGCTCACCACTGCTTTCAAATGACTGGCTTCGAATTTTCTTCTTAGCAATTTCATACCCGTCACTAGAAAAAATTAGAGGTGTTTCAAGCCTAGCAATTGTAAACAGTTCACACATCATTAGAACAACTATCACATAAATTGCATGAAAAATAGGAATTCCTGGTTTTCATTGTCACTAATCCAAGTTGTAGTGTAAGAAATTAAAGCTTTAAGTAAAAATATATCGATGAATATGTGACTGAAATAAATATTTGAAAGATTTTCAATATAGTGTTATATACAGTATTTAATTGTATATATCTCAAAATCTTTTATAGCAATTCAATAAAAAGTAAGATATGGCTGGCTTTCGTTTCGATAGTTAAAACATAACATCAAAAAGCAATATGTGGAAATTTATAGTGCATGATTTGAATTATGAAATGAGAAAAAGAACTTTACACAAACATTAAGGAATCCAATTCCTAGATTAATATTGATTATGTTTTACATATTTGTATTAGTCCTAGACACGAGCATAAATAGAATATTTGTAAAAAAGATAAGAAATGCTCTTGACAACTATCCTATAAACGGAAGTAAGGTTATGGTGTATAAAATCCATCTAATTCACAGTCCAAACATATGATTCGATCACATTAGATATTTTATACTATAGTTAGGTGTTTATGTAATTCTGAAGTAATTTTTTTATGCCAATTTGTTTGCACGAAGCAAAGTATTGTATCAGGATACTTTCTGAATAGTTCAAACATGTTAGGTGTTGAGGGTTTCTTCTCCACTGTTTCCAAACCCGGTAGGTGTAAATGATTACATCAACTTCGGAAGATAAGCTAGGGTGGACATTTCATTTTAAAAATAATCAGAATTCATTAGGTGTTACAGGCTTATGCAGATTATAGGATTCAATGTCTAATCAATTTCTGATTATTGATGATATTAAAATTGATCTTTCCCGTATTGAGCAAGTTTAAAGTAAAAATGAAAATTACTGAAATGTTGTTAGGTACGAAATTATTTCTAATATTATCCGTTGTATTGCGAGATCCTACATATCTTATCTTGTTGTATATTCTCCTTTCTTTAAGTGAGGAACTTTGTATATATTTGACTTCAAAACACTGTGTTACAACATTCTTTACCTAACCCACATTTCGTGAACCTTGCCCACCCCTCTTCTTTGCCTCTTAGGGTATCATTTTTCACGAATTCACTTGCAGCATTGGTCTCTCAAATCTTCAATAATAATCCCACGACTATATATTTACTTACTGAACGACTTCTACACTATTGAAGTGCATTATTTTTATCAGGTTTATAATTAACTAAACACTTTTCTCACTCCATTTGCCCTGGTATTTAATTTAACGTCGTTTAGTTTCATCATTCGCAATACGAGTATTTGTAATTTTCTAGTTCAGTCTGTAGCTGTTTTCCTTATACTCTCCTTTTACGATCTCCATGTAGCGACCCCTTATATTGGAATAGGCGCCAATCTTCAGTGTTGTAGTTCAACTTCAATTGTCTCATAAGCGATGGAATATCACTGCAATAACCAGATCACCATCCTTTGTAAAATTAGGGACTATGCTTACCTCTCTTTTCCTATACCTCGATATATTCACGTCTTGGTTTAGTATATTCCATTGTTGAAGACGTGATGCAAGCAACAGGACCTTAGACTTGGGAAGGTGTAAGTCTCTGATCAGATCATTCAGCTCTTCCTGACTTACACATGTGGTCCATTAGTGTCAGGCACTGGAGCGTAATTGGGATCTGACTGTTTACTCGAAGATTGTGCAACATCCTCACAAGCAGCAGTTTCTTCATAGGATGAAACACTGCACAGAGTGAATGAGTCTGGTGGTACAGGTACAGGCAGACAAACATCATGTTTCACAGGTCTCCTCGCGGAACCGAAATTAGGATACTGTATTTTATGCTTCATGTTTTCTGAGAAACCTTTTGTATTAGTCAGGCAGAAGTAACAGTCTGAAACATGACAACGGGGCTGGCGCCAAACCATAGCTATGGCGAACGGCATCGATTTATGTGTATCTTTCAACCATCATGTGAGAGTACGCACGCACGAGTTGCAATTTTGTTTCGGGGTTCAAACGCGATCCTGGTCGCCGATTTTTCACCCGAAGTACAGATGGTAAGATGCCTCCAGGAACGGTGACAATGGCCCTTGAAAATCACTACACCACATGTATAGCAGAATGAATCTGTCGAATTGTTGCAAGTTCACGGCATCTTAATTTAACACAAACGTCAATATTTCACGCAGAAATATTTTCACCTACGGTATACACAGACACAGCGTAACACCACCTTCTAACACGAAGATCACCTCGAAACTGAAATATTTGTTTCACGTGACAAAGTGGTGTATATCTTGGCGCTTTTTCAACAATCTGTCTGCCATCTAGACAAAAGGGAGACGACGAATGATCGCAAGTTGTATAGGAAACCTCCGTCAATAACGGTAGATTTTAGTGTATACAGTGTGGAACGACAATAAATCTTTGCAACTCATGGGGGTCGTGAGCTATAGAAAAGAATGTTCCTGGGATATAGCCTAGTAACATTTCTTGCATTAACATAAAAATTCATTATTATGTACTGCAAACACGGAAAACACATATTAAATACGAAAAGTACGATTTTTCTGTCAATTATGGAAACAGCATCCTGCCAAAAAAAAACTTACGTGCTGAAACCCTCTCTGTGAGATATTCGTAATCAGCTCCTCGAAATCTATCCGGCACACCCTTTCTCCGCCGTAAAAATTCATAATTATGCACTCCAAACACGGAAATCACATATCAAAATACGAAAAATACGATATTTCTGTCAATTATGGAAAAAGCACTCTGCAAAAAAAAAAAAAAAAAAAAAACTTACGTGCTGAAACCCTCTCTATGACATATTCGTAATGAGCGTCTCGAAATCTATCCGGTACACCCTTTTACCCTCATGGGAGGATTTTCATGCCGACGAGTGTTATCCCCTTATGATATATAATCGTATTAGAAAAAAAAATCTTTTTCTGTCTTCCTTTCTTTAGAATTGTTTCTGTAAAGGCATATTTTAGTTATTTTATAATACGTATGTCACCTTTGCCTTTTAATATCTTTTTATCCTTTGTTAATTCGTCTTACTGATCTGACCTTCGGCAGCTTTAGCACTTGAAATAGATCCTTTATTATTTCGCCTAACCTAACAAAGGAAATATATAGCGAGAATCTCATGTTTCTAAATAAATCACAATGGCTTCAGCAATGACGAATGAGTCACTACTTACTTTCGTATAATAGTTTAGACGTTCCAGTTTACCCGTTTAGGAGAGATTCTTTTGTAAAGTTTAAACCCATGGTCTCTAATTTTTATTTAAAAAATAAATGCCGAATATCATATCGCTGACTGATGCAAAACCCTACATTAGGGACTTTCAGAACGGGGAATCAGGAAATTCAATGTTGAATTAATAAAAACTGGCACCTTAAATGAACTTTAGATGACGTTGAGATGCATTTTCACGAGATAAGCAACGAATCTCTAGCTTAATAGAATACTTTCATGGTTTATTACACACTTAGAAATTCGAATATCATATAAGTTACTTCCATTGTTCCTTTCTTCCCCATTTACTTCCATGAAGTAGTTTATATGCTTAATTTCCTATTCGCAACTAAAGGTATTTCTCATTTATAATATAATTAGTGAAAAACCGAATCCCATTTGCCTCTTATTTTTAGAATAGTTATACTTCCAGAAATTTTCCGTAAATCTTGCTACCTTGACAACATGAATTTTCGTAGGGAATTTTATATTATTTCTCATACTAATGTGAACTACCTACTTTAATATACTCTTCTATAAAGTAGTACTAATATATTACCTTTTCATTAGTGACAGAGGTAACCTGTTTTAAAATTTATGAGTGAATATTTCCGGCTCTTAATTTTATTTTAAGGTCAATAAACTTATGTTCTACATTTGATGATCATAACAGGCATCTTATGATTTGTATGAAAAATTAAAAAAAATAATAATTGTATACGATATCGTAGCATAAAAACAAATATTACATTTACTATAAGCATGAAATATGTGTAGTTTTATTATAAAAAATATGAACCAAAAGTTAGCTGTGGTGGGAAGAGTTGCAAAAGATTAAGTACTTCCTGGCTTATGTAATATATTATGTAATAACTTATAATGCATTTTCCTCGGTGTTACAAGTACAAAATACTACAAACTGTTCATTCTGGGTTCAAAACTACAAAACTGCACTTTATATTTAAATTTATAAGGATTGGTTATGAATAAGAAAAACTATTCCTGAGGGCTAATAGCCAGTAAAAATATGACAGTAGGAATTATCAAAACTAACCGTTATACTAATACTTACTTTTACAGATATTATATTCGTAAAAAAATATTGCATCCTGTTGTTTCGAATAAGGCCTAAACATTAAAACAGATAATCATCTTTGGAATATTTCTTCAATTTACAGAATCTGAGCTAACCTATCTTCACAAATTACAATATGATATGCATGGGAACAAGTTTCAAAATCATTCACTCAGAGTTTCGGAAAATGACTTGCTATACGCAGACCTAGGTGTGCTGACGCACAATTTATCCAGTTGCTCTAATCTGACAAGTTATTTAATTTATCGGATATTCTGTTGTAGAAATGTGTTTTACAAATAAACGGCATTTATTTTCACATTTACAAAAGTTTATTTATTACTTTGGAGTGCCTTACCTTGCAATAGCTGGTAATGCAGAGTAGTAAGTTACGCATAAACCATATTTAGTATGTATAAAGTCAGCTTCAATAGTATTAGATATGTTTTTCATAGGCACGAAAATCATTTTCGGTGCCATTCTTCCCTAAGATAAAAAATAATTAAATGAATATATGTCTATATCTATCTATATCTATATATCTATATCTATATCTATATCTATCTATCTATCTATCTATCTATCTATCTATATATATATATATATATATATATATATATATATATATATATATATATATATATATATATGACAAATGTCGAAATAAATGCTAATGTACATAACTTAAAGAAAATAATTCCCATGTTCAGCGAGTTTACGTATCCGGTGTTCTAGCTACGGAAACATTTAGAACTCCTTTAACACCAATCGTTTCACAGGCCCACCCTTCTTTTGCATAATTTATTACAACATAAAATAAATTGCGACAAGTACAGAAAATACCTTGTTAATTGAAAGAGATGTAACTTTCAATTTTTCACTGCAAAGTTAGTCGGATCTAACTGTTAACAATACTAGTAAGAAACTGAAGGGCACTTCTTGTAAACATTCTTTCGGACCCAGGTGGTCAAAGGACAACACACAGTTGTGTCACTTTCTTCATCCGTTCCTCAGTGGACACTAATTAAGATATAAGGATATTTTTGGCCAAATATGGTTGGACATAGTTTCTCATATTAGTTTCATTTTCTTCTGTGTATCTAATTTCCTTCTCAAATTTCAGCCCAAAGAAAAAAAATCAAGAATTTTCGAATTTCGAATTTTCTCTTTTCTTTTATCCATGTAGCGTCCTTCGTTGTAGGGAGATCTTACGACTATGTCAGGTAGATACTTCGAGTGGATATCTGATTGTTGAAATCAATTGGACCGGCCTGTGCGCAGTGTTGCCAACTAGGAAAATTAAAATTTACCTAAATTTGCACAAAAAATCAAATTTTCGAAATTTTAGTTTATAAATTCGTACGCCTACCTACGAGCGAAAGTAAACCTTCGCCAGTCGAACATCAGTTCTTAAAGACCAAAAGCGGGTACAGATTGTTCCAAGGGGTAATTAGGGGGCACATGATAAATTCGAATTTAGGTTCCAAACTTCAAGGTGTTTATAAGATATCGGCATGATGTTTATAAAATATGTTACCGGTGTACTAATATTTATGTTAAGATATAGTGTTTCCAGCCACGGGAAATTTTAATTCTACATTAATGGGATAAATTCGCAAAAAATACCTTCTCCTTTCTTGTTAGCTATACTCGAAAAACGTACCAGTATCTGAAAGCCTTTTCCTTAGCCTACAGAACGCACTATACAGTTTGAAGTAGTACAATCACGGGAAGTATAGTTGAGATTTATAATAAACCATGATCTGTAAATGGTAAGAAAATGGTGAATTATTGAGGTACAATATTTAAAAAAAAATAATTCATGCTTACTTTGTTAGATATCACCATAATACTTTTAGGATATATTTGTGGTGTACCAAGGTTAATTTAAGGTAGTTTGCATCTGTCTGATAGAGTGTAAGGTAGTTTGCATCTCTTTGCATCCGTCTAAAATAATTGCTGGTTTTAGGTAAAAAAAAAAAAAATAAGAAAATTTTCCTTTTTTCAGAATTTTTTCTTTCTCTCTTTGTAAGCCAGCCAGCGACTTCGGGCTTTCATTGAATCTTGTCAATGCACAATGGAATCCATTTAGATGACTTCGAATCTTGTAGCTACAGTGGTGCCAGCTACAAAATATCTTCAATTTGAGCTTATACTTTTTTTTCTAAATTTTCACCCTTACGTCTCCCTCAATAATTTTCCTCTTGTTGGTAACACTGCAATGTAACTTATATCAAATGATATCCACATCCCTCTTCTGAAAACAGATTCTTAGTCATGCTAATCGGGTAAAAAAAGTTTTTGAGCAATAAGTCACTAACTGAAAATGTAGGAAGACGCTAAAAGTGACTAAGCTCCAAAAGGGTTAAGGGAGATGAGACAGCACATTAAATAACAATGCAGTTTAAATTAATAGGTTGCAATAAGATGTTTGGGTTTCCAAATCTTACAGAAGATTACTTTAAGTTTTTTCTCCTTACTATCTTAGCCCGGAGAGTAAGGATATCTCATTGCTCTGAATAACTCATTTATTACTTCTTTTGTTTTAACTTCTTTTAGGAATAAATTACGACACACATGGGAATTACAAACTTAGAATTTTATAGTTGAATTCAAAATGCATATCTTTTGCCTTCTAATGCTCCCGGTATACTCTAATTGTAACAAAATTAAGTTGTATTTTTTCTTAACAAATATAATATTTATTTGTTTCTCCTTGCATGTCTACGATTTGAAATGAGAATACCACATCTTCTCTGTGAATGAATGAAGGAATTACATAATTAATATAATGTAACTTTTTTCTGCGTATGTTTTATAGTTCCAGTGTGAATGCTTGCTTCGGAATAAACTCTAGTACTCACGTCATATATAAGCCTACTGCTGAAAAGGTATATTAAGCCAGAATTAATAAATCTACAGATCAAATATCTCAATAACATATGAAACAGAACATAGGAAAAAAATATTAGTAATATCGAATATACACAGTTTTGATGTTGTGATATTTTATCTGTTTAGTGTCGTATAACTGTGTAATGACCTGATTTCTGTGTCTGCATTGGTGGCTTCTATAACATAGTTTTCTCATGTTGGGTGTATGACAAACGCCAGATGCGTGTGACCAGATACAGTGAAACCTGTCTATGTTGCTCACCATCGATTCAATTGAAAAGTGGCCAATTTAGACAGGTGGCCAACTTACATATGTGGGATTGATGCATTATTCTTAGAATAGGATTTCTAGTATTACTTGATTGTAAAATGATAATAGGCAATGGCACGATAGCTACTTTTAAATGATGAATATAGAGTAATCATAACAGCATACAGTACTAGAAAAAATACTACAATATATTTACTATATCTAACTTTATCTTCCTGAAAAGTAGTCTAGTACACTCACGAAGAAGGTTTATAAACCGTGAGGGTTGATTTTCATGAAAATTTGTGACAAGATTCAGTTTGAGATGCTAAGTAACGTAGTAATAGTCACTCGATGCGCAAATGCATTGTTGAACCTCTACACCGACGCCATCTTCAAGTCCAGTAGGCAATGTCCAAGAATACCATTTTGGCACAAAGAAGAAAAAGCTTTTGATAGATCTCACTTCAGTATTGTAAACCAAGGTAGAGCGTCTATATGTGGGAGTACTTCCAGTGCTTGATCGTAATTTGAAAGGCGCCATATTGAATCACGGTCAATCATTATAAATTGTAAAGGGGTCATGTGAGGTAGCAAACAACACTGGAATTTACTCCTGAATCCATTTCAGTAACCAAAGTTTACATATTCGTTTTCACTTCAGAGTTAAGAGCTCTCTCGCTCACAGGAACATATAAAAAACTGTGCAAGTAAAATGCAGTCGTACGAGCACTTGCAGGATTTTAACTAATGCAGTAATTAATGCAGTACAATAGCCACTATACCAATCAGATCTTGAGACTATTGAGAGAAATCGTCTATTAAACTGAAATTCCTGCAGTGAAAAATTGAATAGCAGCACTATAACAAATTCCTATTTCAAAGTGTGCTATATATATGAGTCTATGTGTGTTGCGATTATGCATAGCATTTACATATAAGTTAGGTGCAACGGCACATGACTTTACAAGAATAGTCTTAAAGCTATTAGAAAATTAATAGAAAAATTAATAGTAAAATAATAGAAACTGATGCACGTAAGCAAATATTAACCTACTAACCCTTTGCTCTGCAGTTCTGCTGATGGAGATCCAAAACGAAGTGATTAGCACACAGTATCGAAGAGCAGTACAAACACTTAACAAATGTACTTTCGTCACAATCTTCATGACCATAGACACTATGTTCTACTAGTTTCCAGAACAGAGCTGCATTTAGGTTTGGTGGGGCCCTAAGCTACTGAAGACAATGAACCAGTGGTATTTTCCGAAGCAGACTAGCAGAAGGGGCCCCATTAGTTACATCATAAGGCTAAGGTTGTTCAGTTTATACGTAAATCCGGCACTGCTGCAGAACAATTGTAAATGAACCAACTATTGCTCCTGTGACGTACCCACATTTCTGCCATGCATATGAAAGCATGTCCTTTAGGAATGGCTCACAAAATTGACGATACACAACAGAATGCATTTTCATTATGAAATTCTGCCATATAACTTGTACACCGAACAAGTGAACACCTGCTACAATTAGTTATTTACCACAGTTCTGAAATGAAAACCAGTCTTGCCCTTACTATAAGCAAGCGTCTACACACTGAAATGAAGAAACCAGTGGTATTTTCCGAAGCAGACTAGCAGAAGGGGCCCCATTAGTTACATCATAAGGGTCTACACAAACGAAGCACTGGTGCTATATGAAGGTGTTATTTTATTTTTTTCTTATATTTTGAAAATGTACATTCAGTATTTTTTTTGAATGTTTTGGGCCACCAAGAGTAAGGGGCTCTAAGCTATAGGTTGTTCAGTTTATACGTAAATCCGGCACTGCTGCAGAACAATTGTAAATGAACCAACTATTGCTCCTGTGACGTACCCACATTTCTGCCATGCATATGAAAGCATGTCCTTTAGGAATGGCGCACAAAATTGACGATACACAACAGAATGCATTTTCATTATGAAATTCTGCCATATAACTTGTACACCGAACAAGTGAACACCTGCTACAATTAGTTATTTACCACAGTTCTGATATGAAAACCAGTCTTGCCCTTACTATAAGCAAGCGTTTTATAGTTAAAAGTGGAAAGTTGCAGATATTTAATTATTTAATATTGAAGGAAAAAAGGAAGAAAGAGGCTTGTTTTATGGATTGCAACTTGGTATTGAATCTTGTAATAATCTTTATTGCCATCTGTTCTTAGCAGGTGTGTATGCATTCTCTTATCACTAATAGAACACACCCAAGAAAAGTGAATTCTAAATTTCCAAGTGTATCTTCTTCTAAGAATGGGCTGTGAACTGATAATTTAAATCTCCTTAATTATTCAATGAGTCAGCAATAAATCGGATGTATTTAGACAAACTGGCAATAAATACATTAAATTATTTTTACTTCGTAATATGCATGGTAAATTATAGGTTGTCAAGTATGAGTATTGGAAAAGAACGCAATATTCTGCAACACTGATGATCTTTGCCTAAGGTTTCAAGATTGGAAAGGAAACTTAACACACTATAGCGGACCACGTAAAATTGCTTAAATTGATTTTTCATTTGATTCAGTTCAACGTCCCACACTTATGTCTGCTACACTAAAGAAGACGTGTACCTATTGATTATAGTGGAATCCGAACCATTTGGGTCGTTCAACTAATATTCACCAGTTTATATCATTTTTCTAATATATGTACGAACAATCTCTTTGGTATTCTCTGCTCGTCAGTACTATTAGGCATGTGTTTCATCGACGAGCAGTCTATTGTATCGCACTTTGAAATAGGTATAACTTGTAGCATGCTGTTATTTCATTTCTCACTGCAGGCATTTCAATTTAACTAACGATTTCTCTCCCTAGTCGCAAGATCTGATACGTATAGTGGCTATTGTATTGCATTAATTACTGCATTAGTTTAAACCCTGCAAGTGCTCGCGCGATAACAAAAGTCACAAGTCATAACACAAGTCTAACTCACACAGTTTTTATAAGTTCCTGTGGGTAAGAGAGCTTTTAACTCTGAGGTGAAAACGATATGTAAACTTTGGTTGCGGAAATGGATTCAGTTGTAAATTTCAGTGCTATTTGATACCTCACATGTCCTCCTTGCCATTTATCATATTTGACCGCGATTCAATATGGCGCCTTTCAAAATGCACTGAGAGTACTCTCACATATAGGGGCTCTACCTTGGTTTACAATACTGAAGTCAGATGTATAGAAAGCTTTTTCTTCTTTGTGCCAAAGGGTATTCTTGGACACTTCCTACTTGATTTCAAGATGGAATCGATGTAGCAGCTCAACGAAGCATTTGCACATCGAGTGACTATTACTACGTTACTTAGCAACTGAATCGTGTCACAAATTTTCATCAAAACTCAACTCTCACGGTTTATGGAACTTCCTCGTCAGTTTTTCGGGTTGAAAGCACAGCAACACAAACATTCTAAACGTAGGCTATTTCTTTTATTCTTTTTTTCACATATGCATGTTCCAATTTTAGAGTTAATTATTCGTTTTAATACCTCTTGTTAATGAGCTACAAATGTTTCCCTCGGAGCAAAATATGTTTTGAAAAAATCTTAAAGGAATCCATATTTCATAACTTCCGCTAGCAAGCCGTTAGGTGCCAATAGTTGACAATTGAGATGGTTACTATTAATCTTGAGAATTTACCGGAGTTACTAAAACTCCCCACTAATGAAAACAGCTCATATAACTAATTGTTTTACCAAAACAGACAGGATAAACAAATATGTAAAACCATTTGCTGAATTTCTATATGTTCTTTTTCAAATTCACATCTTATTTCATCAACATTTCCTTCTTAGGGTAGTGTTTTGGACATTGAACTCCAAGAAGAAATCGTGGTAATCCATGCTTCTTTGTGTTCAGTTACGAATACAGAAAATCTATCTCTCATATGAGAATACGAGAGAGTTAACAAAAATAACAAAACGGTATTTTGCGTGGCTAAGATACGCAGCTAAATTTGTCATTATCATCATAGGGTAACCATTGCTGCAATGTAGCCAACTTTCAAAGTACACAGGTGGCCAAATTAGAGAGTAATAAGTAACGAATATCTTATTGGAAAATGCAGGTTCAGGACGAACCAGGCCTAAATAGGCAAGTGGCAAACCTAGAGAGGTGACCAACCTGGAGAGGTGGCCAACCTAGATAGGTGGCCAAGTTCACAGGTTTTACTGTAATTTTCAACCCCTATGCTCAACGTGAGAGATGTTTGTGTTTGAGTACGCATTTGTTACCACCTTTCACGCCAACGTAACCTAAACAAAAATAGGTATGTACTATTTTTATTTTGTCTATCAGTTATCCCTCGTGTGCGATATTCAAGCATGAATATACTTCAGCCTTTTCACAAGTGTGTAATCAGTCTTCCCTTTTGTATTTTGTGCTACTTATGCAATAGCCCGATGTCCGTATGGCTACGTTATTGTTTTATTTCTGACATACCAAAAATCTGCTGTCTTGGTAACGTTAACTTCCAGAAGTCATCAATGTTTTGTGTCTCTCATAGTTTTAATCTTTGCATGATATTCAATTTCATCGTCATTACTGACTTACTCTCATTTTTGCGAGGTTAAAACTTTTCTCTTTCTTAGCTTTGTTCCTTACAGTACATAGTAGGTTAAATTTTGGTAATCTTTTTTTCTTTTTGTGTTCAATCAGATGCGTTATGTTTGTATTGGATTTACACGATAGTCATATTAACTTTTATTTGGAAGCTATTTGAGTGAGCTATTTGTTTTCGTTTACTTTCAGTCTCGATTTGTGTAATCTCTCAACAACTTGTATCTATGCAGGACCTCAATAAATATATTTTTTCAAGAAGAGATCGAGATGCCAGAAGAGGTGGTAGTCACTAGAGGTGATACAATTTGTGAGAAGGGGTATTATACTGCAACGCATAAAGTAGTTGCACTGTACTTTGAGCAACATGAGGTTTAACATTGACGTGCTAACATACACATAATTTGTCTGTACGCCATTTGTAAATCATTACATAAATTTATAGGTACATTTAATAAGAAATCATCATTCTAAAGATCTCCATTAATGAATTCACTTGCCTCAGAAATTCATACTACATCAACACGATCACGGTCTACTCTGGTAGAATCAACTCATTTGGCGAGTTTTGTAGTCTGTTCTAATGTGATGTTTAACTCATCTACAATGAACAGAACAGTTCAGAGATACGCTTCCACGATGTTACTGAGGAGATCAATCAAATGTTTTTGTGGCCAAGCCCACGCGAATCATTTTACAATGCTATATTAAGGGGAGAAAACTCAGAGTCCAATAGTACATTCGTTCCATTTTGCTTTTCGAAATGCAATATTAATAGTTTATGCGGCTTACTGTAAAGAATGTATCAGTTGAAATTTATTAAAGGAAAAAATGTAGCTATGTTTTAATAGCGTATTTCTATCATACAACGCTGTACAAGAACGCACTTCTTCCTGAATTTAGGGATAATGCAGTTTTTATTTTTTGCTGTACATGTTTAAAATTTCTGACAATATCTCCTTAGCCTATCTTGTGTTGCTGGGATTGCCTTCCCACCGTCTAGAAAGATTTTTCATTCCCAGTATAATAATGAAACATATTTAGGGACCATTTAAACTTACTGAGAACAACGTAGTCATTTTGCTAAAATCCCATGGTCGAAGATATCATAAGCTTTAAATCTTTATTTATGATTAAGCACTATGTTTTATATTGTAAATGAAATGGACCTTCATACATCCGTTCCGACTAAATATCGACTTAGCATTTCAGAACATAGAAATGTCCACTGCTAGAAATATTAAAAGTGCATAATAGTTGTGCTACAACAAAAACATTAAAACACTTTTCTTATCATTGAAATAAACGTCCATATTGAAATATTGAAATATTCATATCATAATCTTCATTTAGTCCTGATATTGGTATATGTATAGTGCGTTGTTTTTCTATACAGTTAAAATCTCTTATACTGAATAATAAGTACGTACTTACAAATTATTATTAGGTACATCATTACACCTACCTCACTTTGCAGATAATTCACATTAAGATCAGCAACTGTTTCATCTTCTTCATATTTAGCAATATCACCAATAGTCATGTGATTCAAATTCACAACAGATTTCAAGAAATCTTTGTAATAACTCTGTTTCTTCTTGTTAACATCCCCAAAAGTTCTTTAAAAAAAGAGGGCTCATTGTTTAAGGTGTTTCATATTTAGCTAAACACAATAATAACTAAATTAAGTAAACAACTTTCTAAAATAAGACAAACATCTTTCAAACTTTGTATGAACAGAAATCGTTTCATGGCTAGAGCAAAGAGAATCAAATAAATGATAGTATACGTATATTTTATAACCTTAATCACTTCCTAACTTAAACGGAAAAGTAGAATGAGGTAATTTGAATTTGTTTTATTTATAGTCGGCTTTGTGAAATTTAGAACAAACAATTTTGATTAAATGTTTGTAAAATCCATCTTAAGTATTGATGTATATCAGACTCAATTGTTTGTGAAATGTTATTTTATTCGAGCCTTCTGATAGACTTACGACAACCAACCAGTATATAGAAACAATTTGTAACTTGGTGTATACAAAGATAACCTGTGATGAAATATGTTATTTTATTTGATGAAATGATAATAATGTGTGCAGGGTATGTAGCAATAAACGTTTATAATTCTATATCTCAATAATAGAGTTTCGTCAGGGAATTGTGACCTCATTAATGTCTGAAAACTTACTTAATTTACACAATCATTGAATAAGATAGACTTTGATGAAACAATTGCAGATAGAATCATATCCCATTTTAGTACGTTTATATCCAATTTTCGTACCTTTAAAATATATACATAAAAATACATAAACGACTGTCGCGGCCAGTTGCTTGTGTGTTTTTTCTCCTTCACCCTAAGATTAGTTTTTAAATTTAGCGAAATCTATGAAAATATGGGTTCAAATTACAGCTATATTTTGGTCCAAAACCCTGATTTATAGAAGAATAACAACATAAAAAGTATTTTCTTTACACCATTGAGAGACTAATTTGAATTATACAAGCATCATTAATAGAGTAAAGTACAGGCATTTGAATTATAAATAGATTTCCTTTAAAATATAAACTTAAGATAGTAAATAAGCATCAATATTAACTATTCACTTATTGCAAGAAATAATTTCTTGAAATACCTAATAAGCAAAAAAATACTACGGGAAATGTGTAATTACTATACAATATCTGATACTTCAGAGCTGTAAGTTGTAAGTAATCTGTAACCTCATGCATTATAGCGCAGAAATCTTTTTCTTCTGTAGTCCTCCACAATCGAAAAAATTGTATCAGCAGTATTTTACTACGATGTTTATTGAACGTGTGTTGAGTCTTTAAACTTAAGGGAACATTATATGGTAAGGAATTTTCTAAAACTCATTTTTTTCTGATTTGTAGTCATTCTTTCATTACACGATTTAAATCTCAGAAACAGGATAATGTTTAGAAAATCCAATAAACTAGAAGTTGTAGATAATAAATATTAAATTTTGTTAAAGAATACTCACCTTTTGATAACAGGTTTGTACTGACGTGTGAACATATTTGGTGGACATACCGTAATTGCTGGATGAGGAATCTTCCATTCGTTGTAATTCCTCTCGATTGTTACAACTACAGGATTGTCCTGGAATTTTCGCCATGATTCATATATAAGGAATGATGTTAGTACAACTCCAACAAAGAACAGAATAAACCACATTAACCTGAAAATTGTGTAAGTAGAATTATATGATAACCATATTATTATTGTTGTTAATAGTAGAGAAAACAATGAACTCGATATCCGCTTTTTTTATCAAACTTTGTATCAATTATTTATATAAAATACTAGACTCTTATTTTATGAGCTGTATTACGTTAATTTAGTTGTGCATAAGAACCAACACTATTTTAATGTTTTTCTTAAAATCGCACAACCTAGTAACGGTATAGGACATGCGGATGGATTTCTGTTGGAAGACGTTCTCATGAAATTTGATCAAAATGAAAATAAGTGTCAAATTTAAATAATTTCGTGTGTGTTCCTGACTTTACTGTATTCTAAACTAACACACCTTTTTATAAGAGATTGCATTAATTGATTTCGGGGTATCTAACGAGGAAGTATTACATTCATCATTCACTATAACTCTGAAACTAAAAGTTGTAGAACCTTTAAAGTCACTATAATATTATCTTTGCATTCTCCGTTCCAACAATACTACATTCTATAAAGTATGATTTTTAATATGTTGGTGAGAGTTGAATTATTTTTCTTTGTTTTCTTTTTGCCTTTTATCAGATCTACCACACTAAAAGTCAGGCGTAAATCATTGAAATTTTATAAAAATGATTTCATTATACCATAAGTTCTGTTATTTCCTGAAACACCCATGGCAGGGAATCTTTCAGAACTTTTTCTGCTGGCATTTATGAATACTGAGCAATGATTTGAATTACTCAGAGGCGTATTTACAAAGTTTTGTAAAACCTTGAATTCCCTTCCTATAAAAAAGCACTACACGTTCTTTCACATTCGATATGCAATACACATTGACACTGTTATTTTGCATATAGCTAGCTCCTCCGAAAATTCTTTCATTTTTTTATAAATGATGAAATAGAGAGGAGAGTTCTATTCTACTGATACTGCAAATCAGTATAATAAACAGTAAAATTGTATTTTTGTACGGTTTAGTTTCAGTAAAACGAAAAGGAAAAGAAATTGTTTATTGAAAAAGCAAAGAACTAAGCAATCAACTGAGTACCATCTCCTCTCAGTTTGCTTTTGAATGGGGAGCGACCATGAAGTGGTTCTTTTTTTATATGGTTTAAAATTATGTATTATTATATGCATTTACAAAAAAAACTGAGAAAATTATGTGCATCATTACAAAGAAGTGCAACAGGTATATACAATAGGGATTAGCTATACTATCTATACAATGAAAATAAAACTAAAAATAATGACCAGAATCAAATGGCGAGAGTCCAACACTATACTAGCCTACGCAACTTCGTCGTAAAAATATCTTGATTATGCTGTACAAATCTAACTTGGAAGCAGCTTCCGATACTGAAAGCTCACACAGATAGTCAACTCAGTCTGTTCCCACTCATTGTTGACCTGAGGTAAGTTTAGCCAATGTTTAGAAATATTTGGTTCAAAAGTCACGATAGTCACAGGTAAGGTAAAAATATGTACCAGGCAGTCGCGTTGTTTAGCACAATTTTAGGAAACCTACTAGAGATTATAAACTTTACAATGTCATAAGAACATGTCAAAACATTTTCTCGGCTAAGTTAGAAACCAAATTTTCAAACACAGGAGCTCTTCTGTAATCTGTCTTAAGTGTGTTTACTCAAATGAATTCTAACCCCATCTATTTCGTTATCTCGTAATCGGACCACGCACTTGCAGTGTACAAAGGAGGACTATCTTGATACTTTTGCAATCATTTAAATCTGTCTTCCAATCCGTACGTGATGGAATCAAACTTTGTGTTGAGCGCCTAAATTTCATTTTATTTTTGAGGGGAACATGGAGCTCAGCAGGAGTACCTTCTCCTGGCATAGACTTCTTTGTTCATATTTAAACAGAAACTTTTATCTAATTGCATGTCTCTACTTTTTAATTTGCGCTATGAGTATAAATTGCAGAATTCCTTATCGGATAACTAATTTTCTCTCCAACCTAGTTGATTAATCGAGTCAGAACCAGGTCTCGTTTCTGTGACTGTAAGAATTTATTAGTAACATTGATTTCCTTTAGAACTCGCCTCCATATTACAAGAAGGAAGAGAAATTCGAATTTTAAAATTAAATTAAGGAGGAATTCGCTCTCGGCCTTTTTCTTTAAGCTTCAAGTGTTCTGGATAATGTTTTTCTCAGAACTTCATGAACTTCAGGGAAGAACGTTAGTACATTTTTCTTTTTACTGGCCCTTACAGTCCTACAGCAGTAGGTATAGTCTTCAATTTCTTCAGAATAGATTTCGTGAAAGCCTACGGCGTAACAGACTGTTTCTACATTTCCACAACTCCTAAAAGGACTCACTAATTTCAATTACTCCAGTTTCTACGTAAACATTTCGAAGATTGGTATTATTATCATGCATTATTTAGAAATATTGTTATTAAGTGAGATGTAACTTAAACATACATTAATATAAGGTACTGAAAAGTTAAGAAAGAATACATTTAGACCGGTCGTATCTTTCCTTTAGTGATGAGCAGTACTAACTTAACATCTGTAACGGTTACTTTAACATAAATAACTCTTGGTGTTTATTATTCTTGGATTTAATTATTCATACTCTTCTTTCTGACAAAAGATTGAATCACTATGGAATATAGCTTAAATAGTTAACTGTGTCCTAATTTAAAAACAGATGAACATTTGTTTTTAACGTTCCTCTATTATGCATCGATAATAAAGGCGATGGCGATAATAAAATACATGATAATGGTAGACTGAAGAAAATGAGAAGAAACGTGAGAACACCAAGAAAACCTACGCTCACTGTGTTTCTTCGCGATGATGTTCGTTGGTCACACTCACGAGGAATAGAAGTAACATGCAAGTGAATATCTATTTTTTAAATAATGAGTTTAAAGACTTTAACCATCCTGGTGTATGTTAATTTTCAATAATAATTACAGAGTTACTATCTAGGGGTTTTCCGAACAAATCAAAAGTGTTTATTTAGATTCCAAAAAAAATATTTATGGGCTGAGCTTAAGAAATACAACAGGAAAGGTAACTCCCTTATGCACAAAAGTGTTTATTCAAATTTGAGTTTACCTTTGCTTTAGTGCCCTCTAAGATAATGTCACTTTTCTGTAACATGAAGATTGTAATACCGACATTGCAAGTGAATACGATTTTACTTTGTTTGCTGAAATGTCCAAGTCTTTTGAAAAAAGAGACAAGTTCCCTCTCAACCTCTCATTAAAAATACGTGTGGGATTAGTCGAACGCTATAAGAAAATATGATAGTATTTTAAAATACTCTTTTACACAAATTATTTTCCAGTTGGGGGCCGAAGGAAAAGCATGTTTCCGGCGCACTGGAACCGGCAGCAAAATAATTAGCAAAACGAAGAGAGCAGATGGTTTTCATTGTATTACATTAGTAGTTAAAATACTGTCCATATTAGCTTTTTAAATCGCTCCAGATTTAAAATATAAATAATGCCAAATTTGTGACCTAAATTGTGCCAACAGTTGTATGGTAGCTACTTTTTTGTCTGCTACGAATTTAGCATAAGCACGTTACCATGTTAACGAGCGAATTGCACCCTGTCTCTGACAAATAAGCGGGAAAAAATTAGCAACAACTAAAGGTTATTATTAAGGATCTACAAACACACTTTTGAACTTTGTCTCTGGTAGTACATAATACTTTGACCAGAAGCAATGTATGACAAGATAAAGCGTAAACTGTAGCAAAATTAACAGCAGACTTTGATATACTCTACATTTTGAGAGTGCACAAATGTGTCCGAGCTTCTACAGCCGATGTCTCACGCCTGTACCCGTGTTGACTTTACATCATTGATAACGATTGGAATCCGTACAGACCCGTTCCAATTGGACTGCAGAGGAATGACACAGTGTTATCTTGTTCGATGAATCATAATAGTGAATAAATACCACCTCTGACTGGGTCAAAATCCATCGCCTCCTAGTAGGATAATTGTTCTGCATGTGCACAATAATATGACGACAGCCGCTGGTGGCTCTATTAAGATTTGAGGAGCATTCATGTGGTCATCCATAGCCCCGGTAGTAAAACCAGAAGGCACAAAGACTGCTTTTAGCAATCTTCTGAGACTGACCCTCAACTGAGATTGACCCTCAAATTCACTTAATCTTAACACAATTCAAAACCATTTGGAAGTCATTGAAGTCAGATCCAAGCTTATCTCTCCTCCACGGAATTTACATGAATCAATTGACTTGTACATGTAGTTGTGTCTTGTATATGTATGTATAAACCATACCACCTGCCACTCACTGAAGTCCCATTGGCTCCCGTGATAGGTGTTATTCGCACTTATCTACAAGCCAAAAATAGACTTTTCAGGTGTTAGATAGTGGACATAATGTTCTGGCTAGCCAGTGTACATTTGCGCTTTGACTTATTACTTCCAGAAGAAAACCATTAAATATAACATGAAGTATACTAATGCATTTTAGCAGGTATCGCAATAGTTTACAGTAGTTTTGTAGTTTTTATGATTTGTTTTCAAAAATGCAGCCTTTACAAGTTGAACATGTAAACTTTTATGTTTAGTTACTGTTCCATTTTGTACATTGCTCCAGTATATCGCCTTTAATAAGAAATTATTTATATACCTTTAAAAACATTAACCAGAGTTTTATTATGTTATCTTTAAATGTTTTTAAATCTGAGAACAAACTCATAAAATGAAATAATTAAAGTGAAGAGAATAACTGTACCGTTCAGCAACTGAATTTTGTCTGTTTGAAACATGTGGCAAACCATGAAATGTTGTTTTCGATAAAGTATCCTCAAAACATTCATACATTCTGCTAAGCATTCTTTGCGTTCCTGCAAATAACAATAAGAATAGTATGAAATATAATCTATCAGTAATTACATATTTAAAGTGATACGAATAGGGTTAACCTGGCGTAACACTTTAATATATAATGTGCAAAATTATTAAGTGCAACTCCAAAGTGCAATAAAGTCTAACTGTAAAATAGGGTTTAAAAATAGATTTTAAAATACATTGAAATCAATGAAACCTTCTAAAATAGTTTTGATCACGACGATTAAATTTAAAGAATGCTCTAATGTTCGAGTAAATATAAAAAATACTGATAAAATAGAAGCACATTCTAGGTAAAGTAAACAGCAATTGTATATTCTTTTGTTTGTCACTTGTGTGACAGTAGGCTATTCTAACTAAAACGATGTTTCGAAACTGGAAATTATAATAAAAATTAATAAGACATAATATTCTTGTGAAGCTATGAAAGTTGAATTCTGACGATTTTCTCTCCCGAACACGGAAATAATTTGAAAAATTCCTAACATCGAATATTTTCGTGTGACCTAAGCAAGTTGCATTCTACTGAAATCTACAAATACATTTTGCTCATACATAATTTTAATTATGTCATTAATACAGTAATTTAATTTAAAAATGAATTAATTTTGTTATAGCATATATTTAAAAAGACAAAGCTATAAATTGGTCGTTATGTATTCTTGGAGTAGTGTACGAATATTAAGAAAGGATGAAATAAATAAGTTCGTTGCCGTTTAAAAAGAAATAAAAATAATTAAATAATAATTAAAATCATTTGGTCTGTTTTATAACTATAACTTGTTTCACAGGAAGTGAAATATCACTAGTCTTTTGACTAAATTAGTCATCAAACTTGCAAACATTTTTATTTAATTTAGATTAAAAGATTGCGTATTGTTCCACACAACTGCAAAGACACACTTATATGTCTATTTACAATAGAAGTTAAAAAGACAAAATAAAGTTAAGAAGAAGGAAGAAGAGGGAGGAGAGGAATAGGAAAGAACTGGAATGACTTCTCGAAAAGTAGTTTACGAAGAAAGAATACTAGACAAAGGAAACAATGCAGAGAAAAGATTGCATGTAAGATATGGGAAAGGTAGAATAACAGAAGCGGGTAAGATGAAAGGAAAAGCGAAATATAAGATAATTATTATTTAAATATAGTTAAACGCCTAATATTACATTACATATGTAGTGTATTCCTGTTGATCCCCATGCTAGAAAAATTAATATTAGACAATTGCAGCTAGATTCATCTTAACCCATACAATACTGATCTGGATTCAAGTCAATACTGAAAATTATTTTATTCAAACACAGCTTAGCTGATGAAAAAATATTTTATTTTTTGTAGTCATGAATTCCAAGCAGATTTGCTTTGAATAACGGATTTACACTACTTGTCTTAAACTCGGATAAATATCGAATATTAAGAAGAGAGAAGAAAATCAGTACTAAGTGTTGTGACATTAAGATGTAGATCGAAGATCCCAATAAATTTTCAAGATTCCGGTACCCATTGTCACTGGTTTCTATTTACTCATCTTCCTAGTATCTAACAGCCATAATTGACCGACGATAGGAAAATTCATATGCTGATGAAGAGTATATGTATGTTGAGTAATCGTTATTAATGACACATGGCTTGTAGTAATACAGCAAGTTCTTTGTTTAGTGTTTACATAATAAATAGTTACAAATCCTTAATACTGTCTTAGGTTCACATGCTTAAAACTACGTCACACTCACACTACCCGTCAATCCAGATAAATATAAGCGTTTACATAATTTAGCTTTATTACAACTCCAATGCAAAATCAATAACTACATTTCCATAAAGTTTTTTTATTACTATCAATGAAAGAAAGTAAGAAATAAAGAAAGATAAATATAAATAAATACATGGTTTCATTAACAAACGACAATATTATTACAGGGAGGAATTACAGTATATTATATGGTTAGTTCTTTACATTAACTGTTCAAGGCGTCTAAAGATAACTGAATAGACAGAAATGATGCACTAGGATTGCTGCTTTCGAGTCAGTTAAAGCAGATCACAGTATGACATATATATATTTAGAGAAATGTGTTGAGCTACTGAAGGTAGCTAAAAATTGAATTTCTTATATATTGCAACGAAGAGACAAATTCATTTTTGGTCCTCAACATTTATGACCTTTACATGATCGAATCATCATTACAGGAAGAAAAATTTTATATGAGCTTTCAATATATATTAAAATGGACATAGAAGAGTCAATATTTACGACAAAAGCGTAATGTTTTGTAAAAGGTGATTACAGATTTAGTTCCTCGTCCTCAAAGTCGTTTCACTGGTATTTTTTCCTTCTGCTAATGTAACTCTTCATTCCTCGTTGCTTCGTATTTGCGGATTGCCCTGACTATTGTTACTGCCATGATATTTATGGCTGTTAGCACTGTTACTACTATTACCTTTTTCGAGTCTTCTATCTGCACCTTTCGGCCAGTTAAAAGCCACTAGTTAATTGTTACTATTATTTGGGTTCGACCTCATGTTTGGTCGAATATTATTTCTGTTATTAAATTGTATCAGTCCACTATTAGTTCCTATAACTATTAGTTCCTGAGTTATATCCGCTAGGAATATATAACCAGCCTGAGCATAACTCACACGGTTTGGTGTGACAACTCACGGCGACCTGGCTGCGAACCGTTTTGATGATTTTGTCATTCTGTGCAAAACGCTTCGTTGCTGGGTGATTTATCTCCTTATTATACAACTATGCAAACGAAACGAGACTTCTGTCACTATTTGGCAGAAATGTGATGCAGTAGCTAGGACTCTTCATGGGGCAACGATTTTACTAAAAATCTGATAGTTCCGCTTAAAAATTGTTTTCCGCAATTTGATAATTCAATTTGATGCTCTCCCATAAATAATCCAGAAGTGACGCGTATTTCAAGCGATCATTCCGCCTGAACGTCAATGCTCTTCTCTGGACAAGATTTTATGTTTATTACGGTATTCTTCTTTAAAAGAAGAAATGAAATCGTCTTACGTTCTTATAGAGAACTTGATGTATGCTTACCAAGCTCCAGATGCCACTATGAGGCATTATTCTACCGTTTACAAACGTTCGTAATGTGTTTGGTGATATATTTCTAATTACTGCTGAAGTTTCCTTAGGAATACAAGTGGCAGTCCATTTGTGATATTGTCATCAAAAGTTGAAAATCTATTCAAGTACCGTAATGTTACCTTAGCGTTCATACTCAACGGAGATGAAAATAATTTGTGGGAACCAGGCGCTATTGTCGACAGTCGGCGTCACGACTGGATTTGTCATAGACGACGTGGTCATCGTAATAAATTATCGAGAATACTCCGACTGGACGCTAAAATTAGTGCCGGTAGAATTAATCCCGATTTCCGGATCGACAGCACCAGTGACCAAATATCCGAACGGACTAGTTTCTAGTGTTCCCAGTGGCCAATTAAAACGTCTATTTACACAAGATAACGGCGGATCACTCACTTCTAATACACTAGTAGTAACCACGCTAGTCTTGGAAATAGCATCGTACATTTGTGTAGTGTTGGTCGAAATCAAAGTTGGCATTGGATACTTAATCACTGTTTCCGATACAGTTGTTGATATACCGAATCACTGTTTCCGACACAGTTGTTGATATTCTACTTTCGGTTTCCGCGCGCTTGGGATACTTCGGATATTTGTACCGTTTTCTTACACTCCTTTAAGTTCTGATGGTTTTGTAGGATGGCTACCTCATTATGGCTCCCACTGACAAAATCCTTTACAACCTTTAATTGTGACGTGACGTGGGAAAGGACCTCATTCTTGTTTTCTAGTACAGAGACTAGACTATTATTTATCTGTAAGTTGACCAATCTTTTATTTATTTGTTGAATTTTGACCTGTTGTCCGTTGACCCCATTACAACGCTGGGCAATGCTTACATCGACCACATTGAATCTTTTGATTGTTTCTTTCTGAACCTCGTGGAGGCGAAGGCGCACTTCGCCCTCTATTTTGTCAGTCCGAATAGTAATTTCCTCTTTGACTTGCTGTAATTACGTGAAATCGTGACTAAATTTGTCGATTTTGTCACTTAACTCTTACAATCGAGAATCACTATCTCTTTTCGAAGCGTCAAGTTTTTGATCTACTGTATATCACAAGACATTTGATTGAATTTTTGCCTTATTTTATTCATTTTCCTTTTCGTTTCATCGTTGTCGCCGCTCATTGTCTGATCCCTTGTGCTAAATTCCTTATTTATATTCTGATTCATTTCCATAAGAAGAATTAGAATATGATCTTCACCTTGTGATTTATTGTGATCTTCACCTTGTGATTTATTGTGATCTTCACCTTGTGATATATTTTTCACTACATTCATCAAAATATTTGATAACCTTCCTTCTGGAAACTTTCTCTTCCACCTCTCTAGTGTCGTGGAGGTTAGAGCAAAGGAAATAAATCCACTTAATTTTGCACCCGTTGCAACGTACTAACCTCCGGTAAATACATTTTTGCATTCTCTTTCACCTAATCGACATTGGTTACAAGGACTCTCGGTGTTGTTTACTTCAAATGATTTTATAATTACTGTAATATTACATGGTCAGATTTAAACTTAAACAAATCAACAAACAAACACAACGTAAAAATACACCTTATAATTTATCTTAACTACTATTTTGCTTTACTAAATCGTCTCCCCATTAATCAAATTAAGCGAAGACAAATAAACAGAAACAGTGACAACATCCGAAGATTTGTGATGAGAACTTCCTTTATTTTAATAATCTTTCACGGTATTTGTTGCAACGAGGTTTATTCTTTAATTTTAGTAATATTTGAATTTAATGTATTCATTGCACTCAATTCTGATTCCAATGTTAATTGTTTCCATGTTCCAAGTCGTTGGTCAGCAATCTGAAAAATACAAAGCTATAAATGAGTCGTTATATATTTTGGGAGTCGTGTACAAATGGTAAGAAAGGATAAAATGAATAAGTTCGTTGAGGTTTTTAAATGAAGTAACTAAATTTTAATGAAAGTCATTTATTGTGCTTTATTGCTATAACTTATTTCACAGGAAGTGAAATATCACTACTCTTTTACCTAAATTTGTCATCAGACTTCAGAAGATTTTTATTCAATTTAGATTTAAAGACCACTTATTGTAGTACACGCCTATAATGACACTTTTTTTACATTAGAAGTTAAAAAGAGAAAATAAAGTTAAGAAGAAGGAAGAAGATTGAGGAGAAGAAGAATAAAAGGCTAGACGGTAAGGGGTATTCAGGATAAGAAGAAAGTTCAAGAAAAGAGAAGTTCAAGATAATTATTGAAATATAGTTAAAACCTAATAATGCATTGCATGTGTAGTGTTTTCCTGTTGACCTCAATTTGAGAAAAAATCAATATTAAACCTGCTGCAGCTAGACACATTTTAACGAATACAACACTAACCTGGATCCAAGTAAGTACTTAACTTAGTTTTACTGAAACCCAGCCCAGCACATGGCAAACATTATATTAGATCCTGTAGTCGTAGTTTCCAAGCAGATTTTCTTTGTATGAAGAATTTACACTTCTTTTCCGAATTTCATATAAGTATTGGAAATTAAGAAGAGCAAAACAATCCATAACAAGTATTGTGACATAAAGGTGCAGATCGAAATTCTCAATGAAATTTCAGGATTCTGGTACTCTTCGCCCCTACTTTCTATTTACTTAACTTTGCTAGTATTGAACACCCGCAATTGATCAACGACAGTAAACTTTAAATGCTGATGAAGAGTATATTTATGTTCAGTAATCATTGTTAATGACCTATGATTGTAGTAATATCTTAAATTTTTCGTGCACAATTTACATAATAAATAATTACAATTCCTTAATATTATCTTATGTCGCCATGCTTAAAACTACGACACAATCATACTACCCGCCATTCCAAATAAAGATAAACATACATATATTTGCTTTGTTTTAACTCGAATGGAAAACCAATATCTACATTTACACATTTTTTATTGGAATCAATGAAATAAAATAACAATTACAGAAAGAAAAGAAAAACATAAATGCATAAACGTTTTCATTTACAAACAACAATATTGTTATTGGAAGGTATTATAATATATTATATGGTTAGTTCTTTACATTAACCATTCAAGTCATCTGAACATATCTCAATATTCAGAAATGACGCATAAGAATTGCTACTTTCGAGATAGTTAAGGCCCAACCTAAAAATGACATTTATATATATCTTCAGAGTATATCTTTGGTGATGCTTCAAACTTGAAGGGATAATGGAGAATGAAAAAAAAAGTAATTTCAGATCAGAAATTGTTGTCCGAAAATTCGAGAGTTCTGAGCTACAGCCCGCCGAAAATGTAGCAAAATATATCAAAAATGAATAATAACACATAACGAATTGCCGGAGAAAGCTCGGGTTAAAGGAAATAGTGCATTATTTGACCTAGGTATTCAATTCAGGTGCAAATCGATGAGGAACAGTGGTCCTCAACATTTATGACTTTTACTTGGTCTAGTCATCAGTAGAGGAAGTAAAAGGACTTTTATATGAGACCTTTACGCTTAAAGACTACGTTCTAGAAGGATAACGGATTGAATATATAACGTGTATGTGTGTGTGTTTGTATTTGCGTCACTTTGCGCTAGTTTTAGCGTCCATTTATTAATCATATTTGACAATTCACATGCACTCTTAAGTGAGTCTTTAATTTGAGGAAGAAAAAACTCACATAGATTAGTGCGAAGCTTAGACACAAATAAGATGGCATTACAGCTTTAATAGTCGCGAATCGGATGTTATTTTCCGTCCTTCCGGGATTCCAGTTCTAAGGGATTTGAATAATTTATTTGACTCTAGATAAAAAATTCTATGTGTGGGGCTAATATGTCACCTTCGTGGATAAATTTCAAAATAATAGTTGAATTGTTGATTCGTGAAACGTCATAAGTGACCCATTTGCAGAAAATGAGTTTACATGCAGCTTTGATTCTAGAAGTGTAGATACACCGTTGCATTGTGAAATCAGAAAAGTCGCGTTAGTATTTCATGCAGTATCGACATGTAACAATTGTTCGTGAGTTGAGAAACGTCACAAGTCACTGACTTATTACATTTCTCAACTCAGCAGCTGGGCTGGACCAATTCACTGGGAACTAAAAAAATATATATAGGACTGGAGCACCAGGTGGCAGGTGAGTGTGAGAGAATATGTCACTGAGCGGACAGGAACAATAAATCACATCGTATTTGTTTCGTGTATGTCAGTAGACAGGTAGTGAAAGAACATCTTTCGTGTTTGTGGTATATTGTTTCTGAAGATGTGTGGCTTTCAAGTACAAAAGTAACGGAGAAATAAGTAGTCAAAAACACCGAAAGAAAGCGTAAAAGGTGCATATTTATACGCACCTAATATCCGTAAGTAGGCAAGACTGGAGGGAAAGTAACATACGAGTAAGAAGACAGGCTGAGCTGTTGGCTGAAGGTGAAATTCCGTAAGAAAAACGCGGTCTAAATACGAAAGACAATGCAGTATAGCGCAGGTGTTTACGGACAATAAGGAATATATTAAATCATTCCAAACGAAAGAAGTGCGTTATTACGATAGGCAGCGAAAGTATCTAGATGCAATACACAACGCCGAACAGTGCATGCTCTATTTATGCTAAAACACCCCTATACCAAAGCGATGTATGGATTTTATAACAAATTCTTCAAAGAAATTTTCAACTTTTTTTTGGCTGGCCACAAGTTGATACATTTACAACGTGTGAGAAATTGAAAATGAAACTGAAGAGTCATCACTTAGGCGAAAATGCCAAAAGCACGACGGCTGCAAAGCTTATTGTACAAACAAATGTTACAGTATATACCAGCAGAGCATCAGGACCTTTATCAGAACATTGTGGAGTGAACAACGTTCAACACAGGTGATGCAGAACATTAAGTGTGTGAGGTCTTGTTGAAGATGACTCTACGCATATGTGTTCGATATAATAACTCATCTGAAACATTGCACGCACCACAGAGATGCTTTAAGGTTATATTTTGTACATGTACATGTAATATTTTGTACCATACTGGGGAAATATAGAATAGCTTTCTCTTTCTTAGCAATAACGTGTCGAAAATTTGTACCTAAACTAATTTAATTTAACCTATTCTACACTAACCAAACCTAAGTTATGCCAATATTTTCCTGATCCTCGTGTTGGGTCGAGAAACTTCCTAAGTCAAAAATATTAAATATTTTTGTGTACACTTATTTCTCGACTGAACAGCTGTTTCAACAGCAGCGATAGTCGGCCTATATGTCCGTAATGTGCAGACGTAAGCGCAGTCCTTTAAATAAATATAACTCTGTGTGTAGCGTTTTTCGCCTCCCTTATAAAATATGTTTTGCATGACTTATAACGTTTCTCAAATCAGCGATTTAGTATATTCATGCTTTTTAGTAGATATTACATGACAGAATTAAAAGGCAAATACATCACACACAAAAAAAAATCACATCAAATTTCTCCGTGGTATATATTTTAATAATAATTTAATCAGAGAAGGTATTAGAGCCCATCATCCTCTTCTATGCCCTCGGAAAATTTGCAAAATATACTTCCCTCGCAACCTCTGACTGAGGAAATCCTACCTTTGCTTACGGATAAGAAGTGAGTATCCTCTGCTGCCAATTGTCATTCAATCGTATGACATTGACAAGTAAAGATCGTATTCTACTTAGAATGGCTAACAATACACAGGATAGTAAAGTCTGTCTCCTCTTTGCAGGGAGGTACGGGAAATTACATATCGACAGCAGCGCCACAAGGGTCACAGTTAAAATTAAATGGATCTGGAAGGGGAAAGGACATCGTTTCGCAGACCGATATGTTAAACAAAATACATTAATCCCACATTATCACATGTACATAGATAAAGTAGTATCACATTAACTAGTTTAATTATATTTAATTGTTTTTACGCTTGCCCAATTTACAATATTTTTATTGCTAACAAAGCATTAAAAATTAAACTTAGGACAATAAAACAAATATTCGCGTTAGATCCGTACAGGTACTTTAAAACACTTTTATATACAGAGTAGGAGATAGCAGGTTTACAGATGTGCAGTAGACAAAATGTAAAATTTATTTGAAAAAGTATTCCAAATAATATATTGGAGTTTCGAGATCAATATCTTCAGAATATTATACAATTAGTATACATTATTACCAAATATTTGTGGGCCCACATCTGACATGGAAAGAAAAGAAGGAGAGAAAAAATATCACCTCTGAATTTAGTTGTCATTATTGAAGGTCATAAATGATACCTTCAGTAGGACTCGGATAGCTAACTGCTGAGACTTATTATTTCTGCCAAGGGAACTGCAATCTAGGTTTGGCAAGGGTACTGATCAAAAGGGAAAGAGGCACGAAATCATTAGTTTGGCTATATCGCGATCGCGAATGCAACCGATCGAGAGAGAGAGAAAAGCCACTGTCTATGAACATGAACGTCCCTAGACACATTGCGAAGATGTATTACCACTGAAATACTACTTTCTATATTCAAAATGGAAAACGAATTTTAACACTTTACCGGAAATAAAATATAAATTGAAACTAGTTTAACTTTTAACAATTTCACAAGAGGAAGATATAGTGACAACAATTATATTTTATTTTGAAGAAATAAGGTTAGAGAAAAAAAGTAGAAGAAATAGTAAATAGACCTTCAAGGAGAAGATAAACAGAAGATGGATGCTACCGCAGATGGTATTCGGACCTAACAAAACGCTACGACACACGTAGATTTTAATGCCGAAAATTTATCTCCATCGGTCGAAATGTTTCGACTCAAAATATATGGTCACATGGGGAATCTCTTGGCGCCGCAAGTCTTTGCACTTAGGTGAGGACCCCAGAGAGTAAGAAAGCTTTATGAAATTCACAAGATTCACTGTTTCTGGCCTACTTCGCCAAGGTCACAGCCAGTCAACGCTGGGGTTGTGATTGTGCTGTTTAATTGGGAAATTTCTACAAGTAAAATTGTCCGACGCCACACAACAGCGAAGAAAAAGTACTCAGTTTAAGATCAAAAAATGGCTTAAATGGAGACAAAGAAAAACATGAGAAATATCAAAATGCATAACCAAAAAATTAAAAAAAATGATCTAAATTAAATAATATTGAAAAGGCAACTTGACATACCTTGGCAGCACTACCAATCTGTAGGGAAGTGAACTCTGGGCACCAAATGCCAGATAATACTACGATTAGAAATAGAAACAGTAAACAAATAGGTACGGTGCACAGTGTGACATTTTGATGATCTAGGAGGACAAAATCCATTTTTCCAACTTATTAATATACATAGAACTGCTAGTTATTCCAATAATAGAATAACCATAGATTATCAAAACAACACTTGTTTCCAATTCTGTTATCTAATCTAGCCCATAGATAAGCCCAAACTTGTCGGAACACCTGCTCAGTGGTTTCGTAGTGCGGGTTCGAAAGTCTGTGATGCGACTTTGCTTGCCCAATCTGGATCACACGAGTCGTGTAACAGCAAAAGGTAAGTGGGCATGTATTGATGGTCATATGACGTCCGTTCTGAATTGTAGTGTTTCGTTTCAAAATATTTTGCTCGTTCTGAAAAATGGTGCGGAAAACTGTAAGTGTTAAACACAAAATTATATTGAAATGTAAAAATGAGCTTTCAGTTTTAGTATATTATTCTGCATTATTCCAGTGTTAAATTGTATGTAAGTTATTGCTGAAAATACAAACTTTTCAAAAGTGAAAAGAGTCGATGCGTAAATTTGCGCAGCTCAAGAATTTTGGTTTTTAATAACAATGGCGCTACATATTCCCTATCACACTTTATTTGAAATATGGGTACAGAATTCAAGTTCGACGAGGTTTGATGCCTTATTCACACATGTTAAGCGATCAGTTGGTTACTCAGTGATTTATCTATTAATTCAACAATTAGGACCTTTAGTCACATACTTGAAGTGAAGTAGAAGATAGCATCAAGACATCGCGAACGTTTTCGGCAAATTCCCTGACATCATGACATTGCAGCCTAGTACATCCCAAGGTCATGTTGGAAGGCCACAAAAATTCTTTCGTGACAGAGGGATTTCCTTCAATTGTGATTGAACTTTCAACTGCTCCTCTCCAGAGAGCAACTCGGATGAAGAAGTCTTGTTTTGTGTTCTTTCTATTGGCGAGCTTTCGGAGGAAGAACAAGAGACCAGAACAAGCACCACAGGTAATAAAGGAAATTCTTTACAAAGAATACATCAAGAACTAATACAAGTAGCGATCTGCTCCACAGATTTCTCATTATCTCCAATCCAGTCATTGGAAGTTAACGATTTCCTCCAAAAACAATACTGTCGTATCGAAGGAGAGGTACTTGATTTATTGGATGAGCCTTCTTTTTTTCTCATCTTTGCGAACGTTGATCTTCATCAGATAACTCATCTGCCAACGAACTCAGCAGTAGCGGTTCAGAGAGTGTTATGTGAAAAAAATTATATGTCAACATAATGTTTGACTGTCGACATAGTTTTATAGTCCAAATTATGTTATATTTTGTGTTGTGTTATTTTTATATAAAGTGAAATATGTGATAAATGAAAACACAGGGGAGAAACAATTAATAAATATTAAACTAAAATGGTGAGAAGCAGGAAATCGAAGCTATTCTCAGCCTATACTCAGTTTGTTCCATTCTTAACCTGTCCACTTTGCATGACGAACTTGTGTTTTCTTTTTCTTTTGTAATAAAAATAATAAATTATAAATTAATCAAATAAGAAAATAAATGGCATGGCTTAAAATAATAAGGCATAATGCCAAAAAGAGCAGCCTCGCCTCATCCTGTTGGGATTTCAAAACAATAAAAGAAGAGAAAAAGAAACGAAATAAAAGAAAAAAAGTAGCAGAGAGAAAACAAATTGGTAACAGGCAGTTGCGTCTGCCATGAATAAGTCCAAAAGAACATGGTCAAGGGAAGGGGAAATAGAGGCTAAAAACAGAATCATGTTTCCATGCGTTGTTTCAATAACTAGTGGTCATTACTGTTTTCTAAGATCAACTTTCCTCTCGTTGTTGTTTTTCTTTACTATAACAACCCTATCTTTCTTTTTGTTTAATGTGTGTCTACGAAAGTTATTATTGCTGCAGTGGATTTGTTACTACTACTATTTTTTTTTAATGTTCAATAACATGGGTTCATTTATTTCTACTACTGTACCCCAGAAATCATTCGTCTGTTATACACAATTATCGGAATCATTCAATAATTGATTACACCGTTCAACATTCTGAACTTAATTAATCGATATCAGCAGACCACACGTCATATAGCTATACATTATCCGTCGTCATATCACGATAATGTTAATGCGTGTCTACATTTGATCACGTAACTTATTTAAACTACATACACACACATAATTAGGACAAACAAGAATAACACTCGTCATTTATTTTATAAATATCATCACTTCAGTTATATATAGTTCTCAAAATTCCATCCGCCAAAACTATTTAAATTTTACGGAATTGGTTTGAAATATCAGTTTTCGATTTATAAATATAGCCTCAATAACCGCAATATCAATTCGAGTTCGCAAGACAATTTAATCACTCCTATAACTCATATATCCATACTCTCTCTCTCTCTCTCCCTCACGCACATACACACACATACACACACATACACTCACATACACACACACAAAAGCACATATATAATACCTAATTATGCGACCAAACTTACTAAGAGGATTACACTAAATTATTTCATGGTGCCTACATTATGACGCAAAAATTATATAGGAAGAGCAAATCTATCAACTCTTCAATTAATTACTACAAAAATATTTATTTACGTAAGGGAAAATATCCCTTACCAAACCTATTGACTTCATATGCAGGGTCCTTAAGCTCTCAGTCGGCTTATATCTTTACATTTATAGAGACCACTGCATTTTTGTATATTTTACTCGAATCTAAGGTTACTTGGGTTTGTTAACTATCGGCTCCTTATAGAACAGATAATCATTAACTCTCGAAGGGAAGTTTGTTAAACACTGAGTGACGAAGGCCAATGATTCTAAACTTTCTAAATTGAGGGCCCGGTGGCTCAGGGGTAGAGCGTATACTTCCGGTGCTTGGGGTCCATGGTTCGATCCCAGCTCGCGCCGTGTGAACCTTGTGGTGGACCAACACCGTGCTCTTGGGTTTTCTCGGGGTTCTCCTATATTCTACCACTTTCTTCATTCCACCATTTCACTCATCTCTCATCATTACCCTCTCCTTTAGCCTAACCGGCATAAGCCTGGAACGTAAAGATCAAAGATTTCAATTTTTTCTAAACTTTCTAATACTGGTCGTTACCAAACAAACATTAACATACTTCTATGTCCACAGCTCGAAACTCTGATATCTCATAATCATTGATTTAATTATTTACTATTTATTTGTGTACAATTGTTACAAATATTAACTAAAACTTCTAACACTAGATAACGAATCGGATTTTGTTACTCACAACATATAAACATCACTGTTGACTAACCCACAATATGACCACAATTACCTATTCAAGAACGTACTGCTAATAATTATTTACTATTTACGTAATAATACCGAACAATCAGTATATTAACATGGTGGTCATACTGCTATCTATTTATATACGTACAAATTAATTACAATTTGAGGGCAGACAACGAGTTTTCAAAAACAATAATTTAATACACTGTTAAATGGAATTCTACTTAGCTGTTCGCTGTTAAAGAACTAACGGAAAGTGGAGAATCACATATTTCTGATCCATTACTGCTCAGATCCGAATAAAATTTATAGCATTGCTAATTTATATCAATCATTTAATGATTATGTACATACATTAACCAAATTATATTAATAAAAATCATAATCTCCGTAAATATAAACTCCTTGATTAACGTCTTCCTTAAGTTGTTCTTTTGGTAGCAACAAATCAAATGATAGACGCGGAAATTCTGTCGTGGCCTCAATGAAGTTTAAGAGGAAGAAAAACTAACCTTGGGCTCGAAACGTACTAGGTTAGGTCATTTTTTAAATTGTGCATCTACGTAACGATTATATACGTTTGAATTAATATAGGAAGCACTGTGTGAATTGACACACGAAGTAATGCCCTCTATATACAGAGATGGAAGGTTTTTAGGAAATGAGAAATGGATATCATAGAATCGTCAGCTTGAAGTTTGTAATCGGCAAATACATTAAACACGTTCTTAATTTTGTACCCATTCAGTGCATTGTGTACACATTTTATTACAAACATGTATACCCATGTGTCTCCAGAAATTTGCGATCAAAATTACGCACTCCAAGTTGACGTATGAGTGTGTAATCACCAGAGCCGATTTTAAAGCAGCTAAACATAATCTGGGAATGTTGTACAATTTGGCACAGCTTTAAAATAATATTATACACCCCTATGTTTCGTCAAAGTTTCGAGCTCAACCATCAACTAGGAGTGCAGAATCTTAATCTTAAGTATTCAAATATAATTCACAAGTTTGTTCACTTTTGTGCCTTTTAAAAATGTTGTATACCCCTGCATTTTGAGAAAATTGACCTTAACTTACACAATCTTCCCTTAGCAAATCATGAACTTACGTGCCTGAAATTGACTCTCCCGGTCTCTCCCAAATTACACCAAACGTTGCACATTTTTAGTGCCCGTTGGTGCGCTTGAGACCTAACATTAGTGCTGTCAGAGTTCACGAGTTATTGAAGATTTTTGGTGGGGTGCTTAACTTTATATGAGGTTAGCACCCATCCATCTTTATGCAGATAAATTTTCACCAAACTTATCACATCGTGAGTATATTCTAAGTTCACTATAAGGCATTAAGGTCTAACATGGGTGTTACCATAGTTGGGGTTTAATCAAGATTTTTAGTAAGGGTCAACTTTAGAAATATTAAATTCTATATAAATTGACGTAGGCACACGAGTAGAAGTGGGTGCCGATAGATGGCCGAGTCAGCAAAAAATTATCTTGTTTTCCTAGAATTCGGTGTCATTTCCTGGAATTGGGAGGCAAGTTTCGACAAGCCTTTGGTTGCTATGTTCATAGCCTTTTATGGGTAGTACAGAAGCGCGTGGGAAAATTTTGGTTTATCTGAACGTGTATGAGAACAGTTTGTTGTTATGGTGATAGTCTTGGATGGTCATGCTCTTGGAGGGATCATAGTCCTATCAGTTATCATGATCGAAGCTTCCCAATTGATTGATTGATTTTTGCTTTTCTTTATGTATTGAATAGCTAGATGCTCTAGGCCTTCATAGTCTTGGATGCTCATACTGTTGGGCGGATCAGAGTCCTATTAGTTATCATGATCGAAGCTTTCCAATGGATTGATTGATTGATTTTTGCTTTTCGTTATGTATTGAATAGCTAGATGCTCTTGGCCTTCATAGTCTTGGATGCTCATACTGTTGGACGGATCAGAGTCCTATTAGTTATCATGATCGAAGCTTCCCAATTGATTGATTGATTGATTTTTGTCTTTTCGTTATGAATTTGAACCCCCAAACCCCCTCCACGTCCTCCTACGAAGAACGTAAGGGAACGTTGTTACTATGCTCATACTTTTGGATGACGAAGCTTCCCAATTGTTTGATTGATTGATTTTTGCTTTTCGCTATGTATTGAATAGCTAAATGCTCTTGGACGGATGAGAGTTCTATTAGTTATCATGATCGAAGCTTCCCAATTGATTGATTGATTGATTTTTGTCTTTTCGTTATGGATTTGAACCCCCCAGACCCTTCCACTTCACTCCCTCCTGCGAAGAACGCAAGCGAACGTTGTTACTATGCTCATACTCTTGGATGGCTATCACGTTCGAAGCTTCCAATTGATTGAATATCAAGTTTGAAGCTTCCCAATTGATTGATTGATTTTCGTCTTTTCGTTATGTATTGAATAGCGAAGAGCATACTTAATGTCTTAAAATATTCAATGCTTTCTCATCGAGAATCGAACCTGTACACTAAACGCAAGACCAGTGCTTCACGATTTAGAGTTGAATTAATTCTTGCATGAAAAAAAAAAAAAAGAATTTCATGTATTGGTTTTAGCGTAGCATATGATATGTACATTGTTCGAAGCTCTTCATTTCGAAGCACTATAATGCTTTCAAGTGTTCAATGCTCCCTTTCTCTCTCTTTTTATCATCGAGAATCGAACCCGGACCAAAGTGGTATTAAAACATAAATAACAACCATAAAAATAAATTTAAAAAATACAGCATCATATTATTATTATTATTATTTTGGGAGTGAAAGTGAAGCAGACAACTAACCTTGATTGTAGCTTCGCTAACTTATGAAATAAAGACTTTACACAAAATTCTACTTTGGTAGGGAGCTGGGATCGAATTTGGTACTACATGATTTTAAAGTTGAACTAGTCCTTGCATGAAAAAAAGAATTTCACTTCGTTTCACGACAGAAAGGAACGAAATAGAAATATTTAATGCTCTTTCACTTCTACTTTGGTAGGGAGCTGGGATCGAATTTGGTACTTCATGATTTTAAAGTTGAACTAGTCCTTGCATGAAAAAAAAAGAATTTCACTTCGTTTCACGACAGAAAGGAACGAAATAGAAATATTTAATGCTCTTTCACTAAGAATCGAACCAGAACCCTAATATATGCTTTTATTTTGAAAGTTCTCTCATCGGAATCGAACGCGAGACCAGTACTTCACGGAAAGGAACGAAATAGAAATATTTAATTCTCTTTCACTAAGAATCAAATCAGAACCCTAAATATGCTTTTATTTTGAAAGTTCTCTCATCGGAATCGAAGGTAAGACCAGTACTTTACGATTTAGAGTTGAATTAATCCTCGCACGGAGGAATCCAACTTGAGGTGAGCACTCTATCACTGAATGTCAGTGCCTCGCATATAGATTAGATTTTATTTTTTAAAAAACTTTTCGTCTTTTTTTTTCTAGTCATCTTGTACTGGGTAGCTAGATTCCCCCCTCAGCCCCCCAGACCCATCTTGTAATGCTAAGAATAGAAGTTCCCAGATTTTCTGCGAAGAAAAAAAAGAATGCTTTCTCATCGAGAATCGAGCCCGGATCCCAAACGATCGTGGTCTTTCGTAAGTGTATGGTACATGAATAAACAAGATAAAACATGATTTCCTCTTCGTCACCCTTCCTCCATCATGCATGTGTGCACAGATATTTGTATGCATAGTGTCATTAGTCTCTGTTGATCATCTGCTGAAATAACATGGCTGTGTAAATCATAAGTTACTTTATAATATTGACTTCCATAGATTTCGAACATAATTGAATATAGAAACGTAAGCAAGATTTCATTGAAGTAGACGATTAGAAAAATACGAATAGTGGAAGATTAAGAATGGAAATGCGACCAAATACTGTATCTGAAAGGATACCATTCCAACAAATGCCAGAACTACCATATAGTGGTGCATATAAATGTTTTGCCCCTCAATATAATCAGTATTGTACAAAGGAATTACGTTTAAGAACATTCGAACACTGGCCTATTTCATCAAAACAATGCCCGGATCAATTAAGTGATGCTGGATTTTTTTACACGAAGACAAGAGACCAAACTATATGCTTTTATTGTGCTGGTGGATTAAAAGATTGGACTGATAACGATGTTCCATGGATAGAACATGCGAAATGGTTTCCTAATTGTCCATTTCTTTACTTTAAGAAGGGATATGCTTTTATTAAACAAATACAGGAAAAGTGCCCTGATATACAAGTATTTCGTAGTGCTCCGAATGATGATATACATAAAAATGCCAGTAAAAGTTGCAATAAGGAACATAATTTTCAATATGGTACAATTTGAAGTGAAACTTGAATAAAGTTCCATTACATACTTTTTCTTTGTATATAACTGTAAAAAGTACATGTACATATTCTAAAGTTACCAAAACAATATGTAATTATACAAATAATTTACGTATGTGCTATTATGTATAACTTCCATATGCATTAGCATCGTATTTGGAAAAATGGAAATATATGTTTAATATAAAAAGGAATGAAGATTAATTTATTTGGACGTAACATGCACGATCTTGAATTTACTGAACTGATATCATAATCGTAAGTGTATAGGACATATATAAACAAGACGAAACATGGTTGTTTCTCCTCCTTGTCATATTAAATGGTGCATAAGGTCTTAATTTAATGAAAGCCAAATTATTGTGTATTGTACTAAAAAGTGGAACATTTGAATAAGTGAATCGTGTTGCTAAAGACCTTGTATTTGGATTTAAGTGAAATTTTAACGGAATGGGAAAGAAAACTTGTACATTTGATTCCGCTTGTTTTCAGACTATAAACAAAAAACTCATAGATTCAATTATGACTGATTTATTGGATAGTGTACAAACACAGTCAAGTTTGATGGAAAAACGAACTTTAAAGTTGATGGATGTCAATGAAGTGGACTTCTGTTCAAAAAGAAGCAGAAAATACTTTTCATTTATACTGGCCAATGTAGTAGTAGTAATTCTAGTGCATTTAATAATAATAATAATAATATAGTGAAATTGAAATCTTTTATTATTTTCACATAAAATTTGTATTTTGTGATCGACCAATATGGTAGGATTTTTAAATTAGTATACTAATGTTGTTGTTATTCCGATACTTCTCTTTTAGGAGTTAAGAAACTTCATTTAGAATGGTTGATCTGAAAAGAAACCGTACGGACGTCTTTTTTTTTCGATCACAGTACAACGTACGTTTACGATGAAGAAAGTTGTGTTTGTAGATTTTTGAATTTATCAGAAAGTCCATACGGTGTGAACCGCGATCGAATCAGGGACCCCCAAAATACTGGATGTAAATCCTCTATCACTGAGCCATCATACTCGTCAAATCATAAAAAAAACACAGACACATATGTGAATGTGTGTTTTGCTAGTCTCTTTCTTTCTCTGTTTGCTAGTACATTGAACTCATCTTAAAATGGTTTAGTTTCAAGAGCAGCAGATAAGATAACATTGTCAAATGTTTTGATGATTCGTAACAGACTGACCTTCAGCCCTACCAAATGAATGATAAAAGGTACAACACATTTAATTGTGTGTTAAAGAGTTTTAGCCCTATAGTTGACTACTAGACTATTGGAGAGGGAAAGTGATGATGAGAAATGATGAAGTGAAGAAAGTGGGAGGAAACGGGAGAACTCCCAAGGAAACCCGATCATACGGTGTTTGGACACCACAAAGTTCACTTGTCTGAAGTAGAATTTGAACACGGTGCTTCATGCATTACAGGTGAACGCTCCGGGAGAGCCCAGAGGAAATCCACGTACACGGTGTTTGTACATTATAAAGTTCATCTGTCGGGAACAGAATATTGAACCTGGGACCCCTCCTCATCATGTACCAGAAGTGAACGCTTTATCAGTGAGCCCCTGATGTCCCTGATGAAAAAAAAAGTATAAAATATGATAAGAAACACGTCCGCCGAGCTAAGATGCCCTCCAAACAATGTATTTGCTTTGTGTTTTCCGTGTTTCATAGAGATGAAATTCTAACGTTAAAAACACATACATATAAACGAATTTGTACGTCTCACAATAAAGCCAACAAGGTCTGTCTGTCTTTCTGTCTGTAAATGAAATCTTTGAACAATGAAATGAAATCTTTGAGTTTTACGTCCCACAATAAAGTCAACAAGGTTAATGGGAAATCTTTGAGTTTTACTCACTGGAATGAAAGATTAAACTATATTACTCATGCAATGATTGTTTGACACCCCTAAACATTTGTCCCTATACTTGTGAAATATAAATGTAAATATATCTAAGTGTATATCTTTCTGTTTGTCTATCTGTATGATGAGCATAATCATGGTACGTTAAACTGAAATATTTTCTTACGTTTCGAACGTAAGAAATATGTGAAAGTTTGTGTGTGTGTGTGTGTGTGTGTGTGTGTGTGTGGCTCAGTGATAAAGCAATGACTTATTCTTTCAGATGATTACTTAGTATAGTAGAGCATTGTTCCACAACCCAGTGCATGCGGTCCCTAGTTCGATCACCGATCAAATAAGCTTATAATTTCTTATTACTAATTGTCGTGCACTGTGACAAAGTGCATGCAGCCCCCCCTAGTTTCATCTCCGAACATCGTGTCCATGAGTTTCATGATCTACTCATACATTCTCATTCTACTAAGTATTCATTCATTCATTTGTCTTAATCACCCATCTCCCTCAGCATAATGGGCATAGTCGTGGTACGTTAAATTGATTTGAACGTACCTCTAAATTGAGTTTTCGTATTTGCTACGGAATAAGAACATCATATTGTGTTAAGTAATAGTTTTCACAATCATTGAGACATCATGCCCTTTGTAAGAGAGAGAAAGAGAGAGAGAGAGAGAAAGAGAGAGATGAAATATTTTTAGTTTAACGTTCCGCCTAACAGAATTTCTTCGTATTTCCACTCTTCAGTGAAAATCAACGTTGCCATTTTCTTTTAACATAACATTTTTTTTTTTGAAGGTACATTAGTGACAATACTACGAGTCTTGGATGTTTCTGTTTCATATCGAATTTGAAAAAATATACTTGTCGATTTGCGACTTATGTCTTTTCGTATCGAAAAGTTTCTCCATTCGTTGGCAAATAAATCTAAAAGTAATAATTTTTTCTTCACGAACTATGAGAATTGTCTGAAACAAAAAGAGATGTGTTTATGCCCTTATTATTATTATACTGAACACCTATCATTAACATCATCATCATCATCATCAGCCTTGGAGAAACATGAATCTAGCAAATTCCGAACTCGTTATCTTTCTTTTTTTTAGAGTAATTAACTGAAGGTGTGATGATTGCCAAATCTGAGGCACTGATCGCCATTAAGTTCCAGCACTTGCTTTGTACAGGATGCATACCAAGAAGCTTCAGCATTTGAAAAACGAAGTACTGATTTTAAATCCTTTACCACTGAACCACCATACTCCTCAAACCTAAAATGTAATAGGTTTGTACATCATGTAAAGACCCTCGGAGAAATAAAGATACGTCCCCATAAATATACCCTTTCTCGGTAAAAGGACATATGATTAAGACGAAAAAATATTAGTTGATAGAATGACAATGTGAATAAACGTTATATCACTGAGACATCATGCATCCTGAAATCCAATGAATTTATGTGTAGAAGAACAATACACGTACTAGAAAGAAAAGATACATGTTCTTCTAACCTGACATAATTGCTTTAGAAAAATAACAAAGTAGAAGTAAATAGGAGAACTAATGCTCACAGTTTTTTTTGTTTACCACAATTACCTATTAACATGAACTCGGATTGAGACAGGAACCACAAGCACCAGAAGTATTCACTGTACCCATGCCCTTATCCACAGGGATGACGAGCGGAGCGACGATTATCATGGTAGGCTTGCAAATGAACTAAAATATGATTGAATTGGGTCTTTCCTAACTTCTACTGCACATCTCCCTACATTTGGGGGCTGACTGTTGCCAATCTATCAATGGGACTCAACCATTGATCCATCATGGCCATTAAAAAATTAAATTGTGATTACTCATCACTCTTTTACAAAAAGTTACGAATACCGTCAGCGAACTTTCCATTGTGATAATACCAAGGAGGAGGCTAATGAGGTAATGCTTAAAATTACTAATATTTGGCGAACATGTGAGTCATGATTAGCAACCAAAAATTGGCATGTCCATGCTCCCTTTTAGAAAATTTTGTTCCAACTGGACCTGATTCAAAACGTTAGTGATTACATTAGATAGTATTTGCAAAGATGTGATGTGCACAAGAGTAACATGTAATCGTTTCTTAGAAAATTAATTACTTTTCAAAACGAAAGTCTAACATTAAAAATGAATCGAATGACTTCATTAAAAGATTGAAATCTATTGTACACGTTCACCATCATCATCTTTAAACATCACAAGTTTACTTTTTAAAAAAAAGAATGAACTACATACGTGTGAAGATAAATATTAAACCAAGACATTCGTCAACAAAAATGAGAAGTGTTAACGTGATGTTCTGACGTAATGCTGAACAGCAAAAGATAGCATATATCTAAAGAAACACTGACCTATCCTATATACAGAAGGAGTAGCAATGTAATATTCTGCGATATAATACATGATTCATTTTTATATAACTCTGCACATGTCGACATCAGGTCCGCAATTTGAATTACTAGCGAAAAAAGATAGCAACACATAATGGCCAATAAGTTTTGATCTACATTTGTTGGAGAAACAGTAGATCATTATTACGTATAGTCATATAATCTTCCTGTACACACGAAAAAGAAAGTATTCTTCAGTTGACAAATTTTCTTTTTCGCATTAATTCGTGAACAAATGAATTAATTTGTTTTCACGTTATCTTTGGAATAGTTATAATTTGATAACTTGTCAAGTCGGTACTGTAATAGGAAAAGAAATTTTCTCAACTGTTTGTATGGACGCTAAATGATTATCCGCGAAGATGTATTGCTTTTTTAAGACAAGTAAGAAAAGGTAATTCAGATGACGAATTACAATAGTCTTGTGTTACGTTTTTTGAACAAATCTGAGAAAGTGGGTAGATCTAGCAATGTAGTATTCTGTGATATAATACATCATGCATTTTTACATAGCTCTGCACATGTTGATATTAGGCCCACAATTTGAATTACACTATTAAAGATGTACCTAGACTTATATTCTGTTAATCGAATCTGTAACTGTAACTGACCACTTACACTTCGAAAAATTGCACAAATCTGAAATTTTCAGATGAACCTTTAATGCGAAAAAAAGTTGCATCACGTAATGGTCAACAAGCTTTGATAAGTGATGACACTACGGATAAAAAAAATATCTATATCCTCCTAACTCTAGCAATTCCCCCAAAGTCACTGCTAACAGGGGTAATATAAATCAAAAATCATCGCTGATAATGGGCTTGCGTGTACAAATTTCTAATTTCGATATCGTTTTTTCTAAAATATATTGGATCTTGGATCAAGTTATCACAAACTTTTTTGAACGTACCTATGTTTTTGTATCATCTCGAATTTGAAAATGTACTTATTGAATTGAGACTTGCCTCTTTTTGTATCGAGAAGTTTCTCTCATTTTGTTGGCAATACTAGTTACCCTAGTAATAGTATTTTGAGGTTTCAGCTTTAGATCTTCATAATAAATCTTTTAATCCCCCTTCATTTGTACATTTTGTTTCTACTTTTATATCTCTGTAGTTATTAGATAAAACATAAAATGTGAACGTGATTTAAAAACAAAGATAGAGTAGGAATGTTGAAAGAAGCATTTAAATAAGAAATAATCCATCTTGTGAATCTTTGAATAAGAAGTTAGAAACATAAACTCTACTCACACACACACGATGTTTGTACACCAGAAAGTTCACTTCATGGGAACTGTGATTAAAATCGAACCCGCACACATCATTTGAGGTACAATTCATGTTCATTTCTGTTCTTTGTTTACTGTAATGAAAAGGTATGTTCTGGGTCAGATCACCAACATTCCTTAATATTCCGAATTTTCTGTAAATTTTGTCTAATGTGGACATCTTCCTCATCACAAAAACTTGGGCGAACTAGTATTGCTCATAAGTCTCGGATGTATGTGAATTATTAATGCTCATAAATCTCGGATGTTTTTGTATTGTCTTGAGTTTGAAAATACATCGTGTTCGTGCAATTGCTATATCAATTTAAAGCTTTTATATATGCCACATGTGACATTAAAACAGTGTCTGAGGACTAAAACTTCAGTGAACTAGTATTGTCTATGAATATCGGATATTTCTGTTTCATTTCGAATTTGAAAAATGTACTTCTCGATTTGCGACTTATCTCTTTTTCGTACCGAAAAGTTTCTCGAATCGTGTCATATTTTGTCAGACAGTGAAGATAGGAACAAAGGAATCACTGGATGGATTATTTTACAGAGAGGAATTACAACCTGTGACGTTATCAAAGATCTAGATATTCTATGCTTGGTCGTCCTTCTACCTTTCTCTCTATCAACATGGATTTAATAAAAAAAAGTCGTGAGAAACACTAAAAGTATTTCACATTATTGCTTATATTTCTCATGGCTTTCCTTTTCCAGTTTAATAAGACCACGATTCCAAAACGACTTAAAATGAGCTGAAGGAGCGAGCCATTTATGAAACTCAACTCGACTCGAAACTCGACCTGAAAACAGTAACTCGACTCGAAACTCAACTCGAGAAAATTACATTTGACTCGACTCACGCCTATCCCTAAGATTTACGCATGTAATCTACGATTTTACGTACGCTACATAGCTTTTTCTTTGTGGCATCAAGTCTGTATATAATTGATTCATATTGAGCCTCAAAGTCTTTCAAAATCCTCAACTTCAGTCCATATAATGGAAATTTATTCCATTTTGAGAAATGATTGATAATGTTGCGTGTTGTGTGTCATCTTCTTTTTTGTCCATTGACTTATAGAGGATTTATTTTTCTTTCTTCTTTGAAATGAACTGAAATGTTAATAATTTATTCTACTAATACCTTCTTAAAATATTCCTTACTTAATAAAAACTAAATTTTGGTAGATCTACATCAGTTGTCTGAAAAGGATTGTCCTTTGAAGTTCAAAATTTGAGAATACACTTGTGATTTGAAAATAACGCAATGAAACTTCAAATACAAATGATCTGCCATTTTTCCGGTAACAGAATTAACCTGTAACTGTAGAACAAGTATTTAAAACTTGTGAGCTGCATGTGGCCCTTGAATCATTTCTTTGTGACCCTCGGTTCACCTTCAGAAAACAAGAAAGAAGTACTCGTGTATATATATATATATATATATATATATATATATATATATATATATATATATATATATAATGACCCAAAAGTAGATATACAGCCCCGTACTGATCAGCTCATGGAATTTTCATTTACTTATTACAACACATACATACAATATATTGACTTAGTTTCTTCATTATTTGCTCTTAATTCCTTTTCACTTATGCCTAAACTCGGAATAGACCGAAGCATATAAATTCATTATCTTAATAAATTAAAATGTCATACTTGATCAATGCAGGTATGTATATCTACTTTGGGTCACTTTGTGATACGTTCAAAGATAGTTCACATAGACAATGTTCATATGGCTTAAACCAACGACAATTTGCTGTTTTCTTGGAAGATTTTGCATAAATATTCTAGGTTTCCCTATCGCAAAGAAGTGTGCTCGGTATCCTGTGCTCCACGGGTCTGAAAAGTTCCTAGAACTTGAGAGATGGAATTAGCAATTTTCTTCAAATCAAAGAACAAAGCACAAACTTACTGACAGATTCTTTATGGTTACAATATGTTTCTTTCATGGCAGATGATATTACGAAATATTTGTCACATTTTAATTTGAAACTTTAAGGAAAAACATAATTACTGCAATCATTACGTAAATAAAACGTTAGAACACAAGTTGCAGCTCTGGGAGAAACTGTTACAAAACGAAGGCTTCATACATTTACCAATTTGTGTTAAGTATGAAACAAGTACAAGACATTTGCTTTGTACAGGTTGCATACCAAGAAGCTTCAGTATTGGAAAATGAATTCAAAGAAAGATTTCGCGATATCAAAGATTAGCTCTCCCTGTATTCTGCTTCTTTTTGAACTGACATTAAGGAATGAGCAACTCTCAGTCCTTTCGTGTGGGAGATGCAGGTTCGATTCCCGTCGGGAGCTCATGTGGTTTAGATTCCACATTAATCAGTAGGGCCACGTCTCATATAGCCTCACTGCCAAACGGGACGTTACACTCAAAATCAACTGATATATGCCACATGTAACATTAAAACAGTGTCTGAGGGCTAAAACTTGAGTGAACTAGTATTGGCTATGAGACTCGGATGTTTCTGTTTCATTTCGAATTTGAAAAAATGTACTTGTCGATTTATATCAAACGAATCTACTCCCCAAATTAATAATAATAATAATAATAATAATAATAATAATAATAATAATAATAATAATAATAATAATAATAATAATAATAATAATAATATTCAAACGGTGAATTTGGTACATAACTTTTCACAAATTAAGATTTCCTGCTCTAAGTGATTCTACCTAAGGAACGTCTAAGATGATTTTTCGTTTCTTTTACTTTTATTAAAATGTAAAACTTCCAAACAAATGTACAAGATTAAATTTAAACCTAATAGCTTTTTTTTTTTAATTAGTTTTTTTTATTGGTGAATGATTTCAAATACGTTTTTTAATACAACGTAAAATATTAGTGAACTAATGAATGATACATAATCGGAAATGTATAAAATATATCACTTTCACTAAAATCACTACACTGAAAAAAATATTTTTTTCTTTTCATAATAATGAATTCAAATACGATTTTTGCATACAACGTAAAATATTACTCACTAATGAATGATACATTTTTCAGAAATGTATAAAATATATCACTTTAATAAAATCACTAGACTGAAACATATGTTTTCTTTCTTTGCGTGTTTCATTTCACTATTGGTATAGTAAACTTGATAATGTATATAATTCTCAGACAGTTAGATATCCTCTTGTCACTCAATTTACGTCATAAAAATATATATCACTTTTCACTAAAATCACTAAACTGAAAAATATTTTTTCTTCTTTTTTATCAACACATAACCATCTCATCGATGTCATCCACAGGTTGGGTATCAGTTTCCCCCACCATGATTGTGTTTGAATTGTGTCAAATAATTCATCCCTGATTGCTTCTATAATTTTTTGTTTACATAATACTTTCATTTCCAATTTTAATCTTTCATCATCAATGTTTATATCACCGTCCTTCTTCAAAGCCGAAGATACATTCGAAAAACTATTGTTCATTTCACTAATAATATTTTGTTCATTTACACATGTATGAATTGCCTCAAGTCCAGTACATGAAAGACATTGCGATTTCTCGCGACCCCGGAAACACACAAATCCACCAAGATGGGAGAAATTTTAGGGAAAAAGGATGAGAATGAAGAATAAGTCGATAATCATGTACATGTTCATACACTTACGATGCGTTCAACTCTGTGAATTCAATATCGTGCATACTATGTCCCGTTAAATTAATCTTTTTTTTCCTTTGTATATTAAACAAACGTTTCCACTTTGCAAATATGTTAATAAAGCGCCATTATCTGCTTCTACTTTTTCAGTAAATCGTCCTGGTAGAATCACTTTTTGTCCTGCTTCAAAAGTCACACAAACCTTCTTTCCATATACGGTTGTAATTAATTTGCAATCTACAATACGATAGGTTTTATTAATTTCTAAGTCTTGTAATTTTGTAAAAGATACTAACGACGCTGCATTAAGTTTGGTTAATAAATTCATTGACGATGCCATCTTTAACTAATGAATAATATGTTCACTCTCGAAGACGTATTCTATATGTATGACCATTAAATCACCTTGTCCTCATTATCTTAAGAATTCGCAGGATACCTTTCTTATCTCTCGATGGAAATAATAATAATAAAGGACTCTCCTGCGTGAGACACAAAACTTAATACATTCACACAGGATTGAAAATTTTCAAGCTCATCGATTTTCCTTAACATTGTGTGAGAACATGATGTCTTAAGAAATCCCACGAACAAAGATCATTTCTTTGATCACATAGGAAGTAAATCGTAAACGAAATAAGCTGAATTGCATAAATAATGAAATTTGCAACTAAGTAAGTTAACGAATAGTGTAATGAGAGAATTTACTTATCATGGGTACAAAAGATTTATTACACTAATTTTACAACTAAACAAGGGCTAATGCTATATCCATACATATCAATTATTTATTAACTTGAGAAAGGCCTACGACTCGAATATGTGGGAAACAAAATTTGAAATACCGAAAAAAGTTATTTAAACTAATTAACATACATTTAAATGAATCTAAAAGTAATAAATTTTTCTTCACGAACTTTGAGATTAGTCTGAAACAGAGAGAGAAGCGTTGACGCCCTTATTATTATACTGAGCATCTAGGCTAGTAACACATGAAGGCAAAATTTGTATGTGATGTCTTGTACTTCCAAGTCGAGTTGCCATATTACACGATTTAACGGATATCTTCCAATTAAAGCCTTAATTTACAACAGTGAAAACAGAATGAATCCTTTTTCTATGACTTTTATAAGGAGTTCTGTCAGACATTGGATCTCATCATAAATTTTTGTAAAAGTATTGTCGATCTTGCTTCTCGATGTATTCTATCTCGTCTCGAGAATGAACTATATCATGAGGGACGTACCCTCGCCACAGAATTAAGATTTCTTGTTCAAAGTAATTCTACTTAAGGAACGTCTAAGACGATTTTTCGTTTCTTTTATTTTTTTATTAAAATGTAAATTTCCAAACCTAATCATAAGAACAGAAACACGACTAAATGTAGAATGTTACACATGTTGATTGGGTGTGCAACGATAAAGATGAAATCTTTCAGTTTAACGTCCCACGAATATCTCTTTTAGGCTAAGATGAAAGGATGATTAAGGTGAATGAAATGATATTATGAGATGAAGCGGAAATACCACATGAGAATCAACGAACACGATGTTGTCCATCACAAATTTATTTATTTAATGTCCTACGATTATGCCCATTATGCTAAGGCATCATGAGCTAATATATTCGGTAGTCGAACTAGGGACCATCATATACCAAATGTAAGCGCTTTGCCGCTGTGCCGTCTGCTCATCTTTTCAGCACCTCCAGCTGTTCTAATAGCTAACACGGACATATGGTGACATGATCCTGAGTTCCATTTACGAATGGGAGAGCATTGGAAGTCAAAAATAAAGAAAGTTTATTATGATAACTGTTTTCAAGAAACATATGAGCTCTTCCAAACGAATAAAATCTCCCCACCTCTCCCCTGCTACACTTAATATCCTTATTCAATTTCATTTCCTTATTCACACACATTATTTGATAGATGTATCAAAATATCATCTTTAGTAAATCTTATCTATTAACAGACTTATTTTTCATTACACAAACTCAGCGTTTTCGCATTCAGATTACACTATCTTCAGTCGCACGTGAGTATGTTCGTATGTGAAGCCGACAACAAACATACATGTAATCTCAAATGCTGTATACGTTTGAAAATATGATATTCACGATTCATGCAATGCGATATTCCCCTGAGCAACTAAGGTCTATTCGATCAAAGAACAGTCTGCAAACAAATTCTATTCCCATGAACACTTACAAGTGAATTCGTGAGAATCCCAAGACCAAATTAGATAAACAAATAGTTCATAACCTACAGACATTTCGTGGGGCGTAATCTTTTGTGCTATGGGAATGTTATACCGCAATATCTCATCACCATCATGTGAATATCCATATAATACTTTTCACATGCAATACAATCAACCCTGGTGATTTGAGCATACAAATTTTCTCATCCTACGTTTTTAAAACATTATGATATGCTATGAGAAGTGCTTCCGTTACCAATACGTTTTAAAAACATCCATGAACCACAACAATCGTCTTATCAACTCAATTTCCTGAGAAGGTTCCAGACGAAAATTTTCCAGCCGTTTCGTGAGAATAAGATCAGGTCAAACTCCTCAAAACTCTTCGCAGAAAACCTGGGAACTTCTATTCTTAGCATTACAAGATAGGTCTGCGGGGGGTGATGGGGTGGAATCTAGCTACCCAATACAAGATGACTAGAAAAAAATAAGACGAAAAGTTTTTTTTAAAAATAAAATCTAATCTATATGCGAGGCACTGACATTCAGTGATAGAGTGTTCACCTCAAGTTGGATTCCTCCGTGCGAGGATTAATTCAACTCTAAATCGTGAAGTACAGGTTTCACCTTCGATTCCGATGAGAGAATTTTCAAAATAGAAGCATATATTAGGGTTCTGGTTCGATTCTTAGTGAAAGAGCATTAAATATTTCTATTTCGTTCCTTTCTGTCGTGAAACGATGTGCTATATACGTGAAATTCTTTTTTTTTTCATGCAAGGATTAATTCAACTCTAAATCGTGAAGTCTCGCGTTCGATTCCGATGAGAGAACTTTCAAAATAAAAGCATATTTAGGGTTCTGACTTGATTCTTAGTGAAAGAGCATTAAATATTTCTATTTTGTTCCTTTCCGTGAAGTACTGGTCTCGCGTTCGATTCCGATGAGAGAACTTTCAAAATAAAAGCATATATTAGGGTTCTGATTCGATTCTTAGTGAAAGAGCATTAAATATTTCTATTTCGTTCCTTTCTGTCGTGAAACGAAGTGAAATTCTTTTTTTTTTCATGCAAGAATTAATTCAACTCAATGGTCGTGAAGTACAGGTCTTGCGTTTGATTCTCAGGTCTTGCGTTTGATTCCCGTGTCCTGCTGGTTCGATCCTCGATGAGAAAACATTACACATTTTAACACATGAAATTAATTCTATCCTTTCTGTCGTGAAAACGACGTGAAATTCTTTTTTTTTTCATGCAAGGACTAGTTCAACTTTAAAATCATGAAGTACCAAATTCGATCCCAGCTCCCTACCAAAGTAGAATTTTGTGTAAAGTATTTATTTCATAAGTTAGCGAAGCTACAATCAAGGTTAGTTGTCTGCTTCACTTTCACTCCCAAAATAATAATAATAATAATATGATGCTGTATTTTTTAAATTTATTTTTATGGTTGTTATTTATGTTTTAATACCACTTTGGTCCGGGTTCGATTCTCGGCTGTATTTTTTAAATTTATTTTTATGGTTGTTATTTATGTTTTAATACCACTTTGGTCCGGGTTCGATTCTCGATGATAAAAAGAGAGAGAAAGGGGGCATTGAACACTTGAAAGTGTTATAGTGCTTCGAAATGAAGAGCTTCGAACAATGTACATATCATATGCTACGCTAAAACCAATACATGAAATTCTTTTTTTTTTTTTCATGCAAGAATTAATTCAACTCTAAATCGTAAAGCACTGATCTTGCGTTTAGTGTACAGGTTCGATTCTCGATGAGAAAGCATTGAATATTTTAAGACATTAAGTATGCTCTTCGCTATTCAATACATAACGAAAAGACGAAAATCAATCAATCAATTGGGAAACTTCGAACTTGAAATTCAATCAATTGGGAAGCTTCGAACGTGATAACTGGAAGGACTCTCATCAAGATTCGATAGCCGGCCAAGAGTATGAGCATAGTAACAACGTTCGCTTATGTTCTTCGCAGGAGGGAGTGGTGTGGAGCGGTTTGGGAGGTTCAAATCCATAATGAAAAGACAAAAATCAATCAATCAATTCGGAAGCTTCGATCATGATAACTAATAGAACTCTCATCCCTCCAAGAGCATTTAGCTATTCAATACATAACGAAAATCAAAAATCAATCAATCAATTGGGAAGCTTTGCCGTCCAAGAGTATGAGCATAGTAACAACGTTCCCTTACGTTTTTCGCAGGACAAAGTGGAGGGGTTTGGGGGTTCAAATTCATAACGAAAAGACAAAAATCAATCAATCAATCCATTGGGAAGCTTCGATCATGATAACTAATAGGACTCTGATCCGTCCAACAGTATGAGCATCCAAGACTATGAAGGCCAAGAGCATCTAGCTATTCAATACATAACGAAAAGCAAAAATCAATCAATCAATCCATTGGAAAGCTTCGATCATGATAACTAATAGGACTCTGATCCGCCCAACAGTATGAGCATCCAAGACTATGAAGGCCTAGAGCATCTAGCTATTCAATACATAAAGAAAAGCAAAAATCAATCAATCAATTGGGAAGCTTCGATCATGATAACTGATAGGACTATGATCCCTCCAAGAGCATGACCATCCAAGACTATCACCATAACAACAAACTGTTCTCATACACGTTCAGATAAACCAAAATTTTCCCACGCGCTTCTGTACTACCCATAAAAGGCTATGAACATAGCAACCAAAGGCTTGTCGAAACTTGCCTCCCAATTCCAGGAAATGACACCGAATTCTAGGAAAACAAGATAATTTTTTGCTGACTCGGCCATCTATCGGCACCCACTTCTACTACACGGGGTTAACGGCAATGGTTCGTGCATTGTTAGTGTACTTAAATGCACTAAATACTAATCTTATTGTCACTATATTTTGGGGCTTTTTCAAGATTTTGGTTGCTTCAATTTCAGGAATATCAAATTGCATATAAAGTGATAGTATTTTTCTGGAAGCACATATGATGCACTAACGATGGCACTAATGTTTCGTTACTGCGAGGCAAGGTCACCCTTACCCTAAAAGAGAGTTAACTTGTAGCACTTAAACTAATGAACACAAACATTTGAGTTTCTTACACTGAGAAGTACTAAAGATGCCCTAACGATTGCACTAGAAGTGAACGTACTGTTTTTGATTTTAGCAGAAAATTGACGCAGTGAATAATTAAGGATAAATATTTTACGAGAATTTAGTGACATTTAATTTTCCATTACTACATTAACAGTGAAGCACTAAAGAAACTGTCAGTGTTTTGTATAAGCACTAACAATGACTAATGAACTCAATATTTTTTCGTTAGCGCTTGAAGTGTGAGCAAGCTCACGCTGACCCACAAAGGTATTTTAATTGTAGCATCTACTTTAATGAAGCACTAACGTTACGTCTCTGTGTACTAAGAATCACTAATAATGCACTAAATATTGGCACTAATTTCTTTCGTTAATGCTTGAAGTGGCTGGGGCAGCGTGAACTTGACCCCCAAAATGTTTTTATTTGTAACACCTACACTAATGAAGCACTAACGTTACGCGTTGTTGCTCTAGGAAGCAGTGACGTTGCGCTAACGATTGACTCTAAATTTATTGTTTGTGCCTATGTGTGGGGGCCAAGTTCATGGACGTCGTTAGTGCTTCCATAGTGTAAGTGCTACTAGTAAAAACCCTATATTGGCCAAGTTCACGCCTTTCCAGCAGATACTAAAATTTTGAAGTTGACTCCTGCTTCAAATTTGTAGTTATCCTTGATACTTTTTCAGTTCAAGAATGTTTAACTTTAATTTACAGGGCTTCTGGACAATCGGTCGGTTTTCCCGTATATTTTTCGGGAGCACATTTTCATGTGTCCATTTGGTCTAATTTCACTACCACAAAACCACCATAGTTACAGCGCCAACTGCTGAAGTCAGGTTAACTACTAATAGTATGTTAGAATTTTAGCGCAGAATACATAAATTCTATAAAAATAGTAAAAACTGCATCCAACTGGTTTTGGCCCAAATATCTCATCGTGATGAGGGGAAACGTGAATATTATATCTGATAAGGTATTGGCAAATAATTTGAGAAAACTTACGTACAATTGTTGAAATACGAATTAAACTTGGAAAACACAGCTTAGATAATCGTTTCGTAATTGCAATTTCCATGTATGCCAAAGATCATATAAAGAAATAATAAATACAGGTAAAGAAGTTATTTTGAACAACTTAGAAATTTCAAAATCCTACAAATACCAAACATTTGACTGTAATAATATTAACACAACATATCCTTTGAAAACCTAGTTTATTGTTTACCCTGTAATGTGTGTCAATTTATCTAACTAAAATCAACAATACTTCTGCACAATGTGAAATTCTATACTACCTTGATACCTCTATCCAGTTTCTGAATTCCGTGTTTAACCTTTCTTTTCGCTCGTCATTTGAAACCTGAAAGTTTTGAGAGGAAAGACTTGATAAGAATGTGCGAAGTTGCCATGGCTCTAAAGAAATTTCTCCTACGACGAAATTTTATACGGATAGGATGTAGCAAGCGGTATTTTATGTACAGTTATTTATTTATTTAACATTGGTATTGGTGGTCAAGGAATTTATTTAACATTGGTATTTCCTAGTGGGTACTTTTATGACATGTCTGTTTTTCACACTTTAGTTTTAGCTAAATGACGTCCTGACCAAACGCTTAAAATACACAACTTTCTAAACAGAAGATTGAAAATGGCGCTTTTGGGTAATTGTCTGTGCCGATTCTGACACTTTCACATTTTTTTCTTTTTTTCTGTCAAGTGAGGTACGACTTTAGAAGACGTAGAAATTCATATGCATATGGTACATATGGCGTTAATAGAAAAGGGCTGTTCTAGTTTTTAGTGCGATTTTTTCCAGGCTCACTGATTAGTTGACCATAGATAGTGATTGACAGACAGCTAAATAGAAGGGGGTGGCTGGAAATGTGAAATATATACGAAAAACACGTATGAAAATAATTTCCTTGAGAAACTATACTGATGGGATACGGAATGAGGTGATAAATGAATAGGTGAATTCTGCGGTATGGAATGTAAAACGCTCACTGATTGATTGAACCAATTCGAAGATCATCTGACCTTCGGACTTGTTCGCATTATCTCTGTCCCCTCTCTCTGTCTATGCCTTAGCCTCTCTGCCTGTAAAGGCCAAATTTAAATCACTCTGTAAACCGTCATAAATAAGTTTTGCTGCTACATAACCTTTTGGTACGAATTTCCCCACGTTACTGATTGGTTGCTTTAGTTACGTGATGTTTGAACTAGAAATATATCTTCTTTGAAGAGAGATATCGTGAACATATACGAGTCCAAACCTACCTGAAACACATATGAGCTTACTTCAATCACTTACAAAAGGTTTGACTTCCGAAACCGATAATGGTGGTTTATTTCGAAAAGAAAGAAACAACAGATCTTACATCGAAAATGATCTGTAGTCTCCACTAAGCATCCTCATTTCCTTCTTTCCCGTCACGTTTCACCATGTGTTCTGATCCGAGGAATTAAAAATGAAACTATTGCGTAAGATACTTAAATACCATCCCTACACCACGACGCGTTAATTGCATCATGCTTGAAGCCCGATGCCCGCAGAAAAACATGATTGAAACTATCCAATCCCTTAGTACGGGAGAGATTTCCCGCCGAATAGAGCCTATATGTACGTAGGTATATATGACTTGGTCACCCAGAGCATTGTCATAGATACGAACAGATGTGTGGACTGAACGCTCGTTGTTTTATTCAGTGCTTCACTGCTGCTACCATATGGTCAAACAATAGAGTATTAGTGCCTATTAATCCCCTGAGGGCACGCACATAATCGTACGTGTAGAACCCACTTCTCCTAACGAATGTTATATATAAATACCCCCACACTACCCCTTGACATATTCTAGCACTCAAATATACGATTCATAGACATTATAATCTCCTCTCGAGTCAAAGTGGCCACTACAATTTATACAGTTTTCAATAAGTCTATTTTAAAATCTAACAAGGCTAAACATAGACTGTACAAACAAAAGCACGAGGATAAACTAGCGACTGTGATTTATGTACTATCGCCCGAAAATAAAAATCAAATATACTGTAATATCTAGATTTTCTTTCAAAAGTCCGTTTTCTTCAGATAGTATTGCTTCTTTGTGCTTTCCTTATAAAAGCAGTCTAGTAATAAATAATTATTTATGAATTTTGAAAATAATAAAGCAAATAAGAAAATTAGAAGCAAAAATCCTTCATTCTTATGAAACCTTTGAAAGTCAAATAATTACACGAGGAATAGTTCGGAGGAAATTAGTGGTAGAACACAGCACAGTGAATGAAATTAAGAACCCTCACAGAATTCCGAAATTTAAAAAAAGAAAAATACGTACTTCTGCGATTAACGTATAATTCATTCTTAATTCACAGTTTCAATGTGCAAAATCAATCTTTTCCCTCAACTGAAATCACGGAAATCACGGAAGAATGATTATTTAAAACTTTAAGTGGCATACTGCGCTAGTAGCGATTCTATTAGCAATATTAAAATTCACTATCTCGTAAGCTAGTTTGGTCCAAGCTAGCCGTGGCCAAGCTAGTTTGGTAATGATGTTGAAATTCTATAATTAAATATCGACAGTTCGAACCTGACTATGGGGCGTTCTTATCTTTCTCAATAAAGGGAAATTCGTTTTAATATAAAGTTTTATTTTGAAGTGTTCGGAAAAACGAATAAGATGCACTGCCACGTTTGAAAGTTCAGTCGCATGTATTCTTCATCTCAATTATTTACATATGAAAACGCTGAAACTAGGAACATTAACACTGATAAAATGATAAGATTTTTGAATTAAATACCAATCTGAAACCATACGCGTAAAATAAAATAACATTCATGTACCTGATAATACATTTCTCTTTTCTCTCTCTCTCTCTCTCTCTCTCTCTATATATATATATATATATATATATATATATATATATATATATATATATATAATTTCTTCGATCTTGATATAATGTTGTCATAACATAATATTAATTAAACTTTATTCTCAGTAGTCTAGTCTATTAGTGAGAACTTATATGAAACCGAACATTATCTTGGTAGTTTTATATATAGCGTAATATACATTTTAACTGTTCTTTAGCCTCCACAATAACTTGCCAATGTTTTGTGTTGTTTATACAAATAAACAACGATAAGTTTGCAACGAATGTCTTTTTTCTACACAAATCATGAAATAAAATGAGGTTATAGATGTGGTAATATATACGAAAATTAGGAATTCTTAATCTCCTTTTATCATTTCTTTCTGTCTTAGTTAGAAAGAAGGAAAAAATTACACTGCAAGATTTACAATATATTCATAATATTTACTGCTATTACAAATATGTATATTTTATTTGTGGAAAGTACAATGAAACTAGAATACATCAAATAGGCAATATGTTTCTATTTTTCGATTCCAACTTGAAAGATAAAATTTTAGCAGAAATTAATCGATGAGTGAGGGCGTTAATGGGGTTGTAACCTGTGCCATTGAGTCTTTAATATTCTTTGAAATAAAAGTATATTGGTTTTGTTAAATTTTGGAAAACCAACAATCTATGTGTGTCTAGAACGTTTAATTAATACGTTTTATTACTTCCATATAGTAATAATTACGTGACCTGATCGAAGATTGGACTCTGACCCCGACATTTGTGACGTCATAGGTCAAAGGTCAATTACCTGTGAACGGGGCCAATGACCTAGGGGTACCTAGGACCACCCCATCTAAATTTTGGCAGGAGTATCTTCGCCCACCCCTAAAATTTGGCAGGGGTACCTAGGACCAGCCCCTTTAAATTTTAGAAGTTGCCAAATCTAAAATTTGGGTATTATAGCCTAGGACCACAGTATGTACCTCTATTAGTATTGGGTGCCTATGTCGTTCCCTTTGGTGGGTAAAAAATTGCCAAAAATTCAAATTTCGGGGTTTTTTGACCTAACTTATCCCCTTTGATGACGTTTTATTATCTTATATAGTTTTATGGGCGTATACAGGGGTTCATTCCCTTTCATAAGACAAGGGTATATTAATGCACACGTTGAAAAATTTGGAAGGGGTACCATGGCCCACCCCTTAAATTTTGGAAATTGACCAATTTAAACATTGGGTATTATAGTACAGAACCCTAATATGTATTATGATAAATATGGGTGGTCCACCTCATTCTCTTTTAGGGGTACAACATTGCCAAAAATATAAACGTAAGCAATACGTTCTACCACGTCTTTGGTTTTCGACCTAATTTATCTGCTTGGATGAGGTTCTATTACCTTATATGATTATATGGTCATGTATAGGTGTCCATCCCTTTCGTAAGACATGGGTATATTGATGCACCTAATAACATTTTTGGGAAGGGCACCTTGGCCCACCCCTTTAATTTTGGAAATTGCCCAATTTAAACATTTGGTATTATAGTATAGGACCCTAATATATATCACTACAAATTTGGGTGGTTCACCTCGTTCCCTTTTAGGGGTACAAAATTGCCAAATTTTAGTACAACCACGTATTTGGTTTTTGACCCAATTTATCCTCCTTTGATGAGGTTCTATTACCTTATATGATTATATGGTCATGTATAGGTGTCCATCCCTTTCGTAAGACATGGGTATATTGATGCACCCATTAACATTTTTGGGAAGGGCACCTTGGCCCACCTCTTAAATTGTATAAATTGCCAAATTTAAACATTTGGTATCATACTATTATACCCTAATGTATATCAATATAAATTTGGGTGGATCATCTCGTTCCCTTTTAGGGGTACAAAAATATGCCAAAATATAAACGTAACCAATACGTTGTACCACGTGTTTAGTTTTTTGGTCCATTTTATCACCTTTGATGAGATCCTATTACCTTATATGATTACAGGGATCTATTTCCTGTCATACGACATGGGTATATTGTTGCACCCTTCTTAAAATTTGGCAAGGGGTACACTGAAATTGTCCAATTTAAGCATAGAACAGGACCTCCTTATGTTTCGGTGGTTCTATTGCCAATTTTTTTTAGTACAACCACATGTTCGGTTCTTGACTCAATTTATCCTATTTGATAATTTTATAAGGTATGGACGGATATCTCCTTTCAATTTGGTAGGACCCTTAGGGTGTAGTACGGTCACGTGATCAATGATTTTTTATGCGCGACGGGTCCCTGGTCAATGTTCTCTAGGAATTAGGTGGAAACTTTGTCCAGGGTTCTCGTCTTATATCGCACAGTTCTTTAGGAGAATCTGATAACGTTGTATGTATCATATTAACGGAATGAACAATAAAAACACATAGATAAGCATAAATTATATTTTATTCATTTTTCGGGTTTCTTCTTTTTCTTTCTTCTTACACTAAGGTATTGACAATTTTTGTATATTGAGCTGGGTTTCTTTATTAGACCGCCTCGCCTTCTTGATTGCGATGATTTGTTTCCATGTTTTGCGGCATAGCACCCGTTTGCAAAGCTTCGTATTGTGAATTCTGTAAAAAGAATGAGGAAAAAGATGATTAGTATAGAAATAGATGATGATAAAACAAATACACTTACAATGATAAATATGATAAAACTACCTAGAAGGTATATTGCAGCAGTCTACGTTCATTAACCGTGGGTACTGTTGTGAACAAGTATTAAATTTCACGCAAAGATTTTCCTTGGGCTTTACAGCACAAATAAAAATAAGCATAATAGCCACATACGGATGAACCAAGACTTTGCATTTGGCTATTATTATATTTATAGTACATACAATGAATTTTTAAGAATGTATGTTGTGGTGCATAAGGAGGAAGGCCATAGCTGTCAAAATGTTCTCCAACACTGCGATTATCAATATAAATTGCAATCCTATGGCTTTCTATTTTTGTGGATGGATCTGTATTTACAATGATTGCCAGAGGAAGAGAATACCGTGAGGGCAACTCATCGCTTGCAAATACCCCGGTAAAATGATTTCTGAATAATGGACTACCGTTTAAAGCACTAGCTAATTGTAATATATTCAATATCGTGAATTGAAATGATACATAACGTATACGTACCTTTTAATTTAAAAGTCCAGGATAATGTTGCGCTGATGGTCGATCTCTAGGAGTGAGGAAAACTCTCCATACACAATACAGTTTGCAGGTGCTGCTAATTTCTCTTGGAAATGAACTTCCAATCGGATGGCTCCATGTCGTTGTAAATTCCAATAGTGACAATCTCCATCAGTAGAATCGGGAGTTAGGTCAAATACAAAAAGTGTATATCCCTTCTTGTAGTCGGCTCTTGAAATTGTATTTCCAGTATTGGTAAAATATATGCCAGAACCTGAGAACAATGTGTGGTACGATGAAATGTAGAGATTTTCTTCAAAGTTGGGTTGCAATGGTTTTGAAAGTACAGGTTTCCCATCCACGTACAATGTAAAGAAATTAATGTTTAGATGTAGAAATTCAAATGGATTGCTGGTAATAGTTCCACTGGATGCTTCATTCGATGTAAATCCTACAATAATACGATTTGGCAATGTTCCCATAAACAGGTTCTCAATAGTTTTGGATTGTATATCCTTCGGGATGGTAAATGATTTCATTTGAACCCTTGTCAGAGGATACTTTTCCGGTGTAGATTGTACAATTTTATTATGTGCCAATTTGACACTAGGTCTGATGCTGACTATTTTCACCTGCAACGATGCATCTAGAATATTGATTTTTGCATTGACACCACTTTCACTGGCCATGAGACAAAAGTTTGGTTTTGCAGGAATAAGTTTAACACGCAATTCCACTCCATGAATTAAAAATGTATCTTGATTAAAAATGTCACAATGAAGATGTCCAATCATATCGAATTTCATACTTTGTTTTGTCACTTCATAGCGTTGTTGAAATCCTTTGTTCTCCCTGGTGGTTGCGTTCATATGACCAGCCGTATCTTGAAACCGCATTGCTGTTTCTAAATGTGTATTCTTAGCTCCATCACTATAATTGAGCAGTTTTTCCAGGTACAAACGATACGAATGGTTATGTGACGGAAATGAAATCAGTTTATTGTTCAAGTAGATTTGTACTTCAATAAACATAGCATTTAGAAAATCATTGACAGGTGCAATTGCTTTATCCGTTTCGGTGAAGGAGGAACCATCTGGTTTCATAATTTGTGCTTGGATGTATACTAAGTTTTGTAGCAAATCAATATACTCATCACTGCTACCACTCACTACAAATTCTATTGGTGAATTTTCAGCTATTGGACTAATTGGTTTGTAGCCAATAATACGATTGTCTAGAACACTGGTTTGCGTGGGTAACGTTGAAAAATTGTCCAATTCAATTTTTACACATTCACAGGATTGATGATGTAAGAAAGCCATCGTTGAATTAATCAAAAATATCTGGTGACGATGCCAATGATCTCTTCTTCTTCTTATGTGATAATTTACGTCTCTTCGTAGGATTGACGGTGTTGTTGATCGTTGGAAGATCAACCTCAAACTGAGAGCAGCCATCCCATTTTCGTTTATGATATCCACTTCCCAGCATAGTTTTCAACTTATTTTTAGCTTTTTCTTGTAAATTTGTTTTTGCCTCTTGCATACGTTGATTAAACGATTTTTCCAGCGGTTGATTCGAGATCACAACATCATTAATCATATTGACACCTGATTTTAATAATTCTTTTCCCACAGTTTTAGCTCCTTGCTTCACAAGTGGCAACATTGAACGAAATAAACCACCAAGGAAACTTCCAATGCCATGTCCTGCTTGATAGGGAATTCCCACATAGACGTTGCCGATACCGGACAACGCTTGTATTTGGTAGTATTGCAAATACGGATCAGTCATGACGACGACGAGGGAAATGTAGTTTTGTACACACCGTTCCAAAGGTAAATGGCATACGAAGACCTGTGCTATCCGTTATATCGATTTTTATTTGCTCAAAATTCATTTTTTCCACCGGAATATAATGTGCAGGATTTAAGATTTGTACTGCATGACTTCCAAAAGTATGATTCACAGGATCCATGTTGACAATTCGTAGCAAGGGTACCATTGTATCTCCAACAATGAAAGATTCAATAATGTCACAGTAGACGTTCATTTGTGATGGTAAGCCTAATCGTACATCCGGTGTATAATGTCCCTTTTCCATATCTTTTAAATCACTTTTCAGTCCAAATCCAAGCATTAAACTAACACTTGGTGAGATTTGTACGGAAGTATGGATTTCCGTATTGGGATGTCTTATGAGGCATTAATTTTTAGTTGCGTCATGAGATATAAATAAATTGGTTTCTTTATAATGTATATTAATTGCATGAATAAGATCCCGTATATTGTTATAATAGCGTACACGGATCGTTACAAGCTTCCACGGTTCTTGATCACTACTACTTGATGATTTGTAATATATTTTATTGTTTTTACTTTTAATGTTCAACAAAGAATGTGGATAATGAATCTCTACAATTGCCACATTACCTTTCGGGCGAAACTCTACACGTCGTTGTAATTTCGTAATATATGAAGTCAATGTATTTTCTGAAAAAATAATCCATGGAACTATTACTTAGAAGTGTAACGTAAAAATGTTGATCAGGTTCCATTCTTCTTCTTCTTCTTCTTCTTCTTCAATGAAGTTTCAGGGATCCATGAATTGAGTGAGGAAGGATATCCTTTCCACTGGACGAGATACTCCTATCGGTGACCTTTTGTTCTTGTACGTAATATTTTATCGATGAGGAATGTCGAAGGGACCGGTACTGGTTGTAATTCTTCTCTGTAGAAAACACCATCGATGAGTTGATGATTTAAATCCTCTAGTCGATACACTGATGGGTTTCTTGGTAAAATGGCTTTTACTCTAAATATTTCCCAAGTCCGGTTCTCGAGGTAACCCTTGTCAAAGATACGTTTTGTTTTACTAATACGAACAGTATCACCAACAAATAAATCCGTATTTTGTTTTGAACATTGTAGTTTTTTATCGTATAAGTTATGCCACACCTTCAGTAAATTGTCCTGAGAAACGTTTGCAGGTACCATTTTAATACTAGAATGTCGACTCTCATTGTATGCTTTTACAAGTAAAGGCAATACTTTGATGTAATTGTGTGTTTGATATTTGGTAAAGTATTTCCACATACGATGTTTCAATGTCGACACGATTTCCACATACGATGATTAAATCTTTCTGCGATTCTAGCTTTAATATATGGATCCTTTGTTGTAACATGTTGCACGTTGTGTTTCCTGAGAAACTTTTGTACTGTCTTCTTGGTAAATTCAGTTCCTTGATCACTACGTAGCACAATTGGTTTCCTGTCCTGGAAAATCATTGAAAATGCATTCACTATACCCTCGGCACTTTTCGATTTTAGTGGTATAACCCACCCGTACCGACTAAACACATCAATCACTGTAAGAATATAAGGGTAATTGTCACTTTATTTTTTAAGTGATTGTAAATCATTTAAATCACATTCCCATTGGTCATCAATAATGTTGACAAGATAAAAATCTCTACGGAAACGACGACGTACAGGACGATGTAACGTGTATGTAGATTGTCTGTTTAACCAAAGTTTTATTTTGTCTAGAGGTATAGATTTTCCTGTGGCTTGCCATTATTTCTTTGCTGTAGAAAATGATGCAGGATGTACTGGATTGTAATAAATGGATTTCAACTTTCTGTTCATGGTTTGTACGTTGACCATTGTGGAATGATACGTTTTCTTTTTGGTCGGACTTCTAAAACATCTTCTTCTTCTTCTTCTTCTTCTTCTTCTCCGGAAGAAAATAATTCAGGTGCCGGTTTTGGTGGTGCAGATCCTTCATATGCTGTTGTACTATTATGCTTGATAATATAGTTTAATCTTCGGGGATTACCAATCAATTCTTGAGGTGTGTTTGACGATGCAAGGTAGTTGCAAAACAATTCCCAGCCTTGAGGATTAGAATGTTTCCTCGGTCGAGTCACATCGCACATTAAATCTACAATATTGGATCCATGTAGTTTATTATTATTGATGTACACTGTTCCTTTATGATCCCACGTAATTGCGTCATCTTGTCTTAAAGGACGGAATAGTAGTTCGGCTTTCTTACGATACACTTCACCATCAGGTTTCATTGATGTAATTGTAAGTGGTATTGGTTCTTCCTCTTTACGTATCACATAAAGATATTTCTGTAATATTTTATTGTACTGATTCCATTTTTCTTCATCACTTGGATACGATGTATAGATTGCATTTCACGATCGAGATTAGATTTTCGATTTTCACTCACACGTGTTGATGATGCATGCATTCGTTGAAGCATTTCTGGTGGCACTAAAACCATCTTCTTGCTATGTTCCATGATGTTTATCGTTAAAACAAAATACTGGATAAAACACTTTCTACATTAGGTGCAAGTAATGCAGGTAATAATCCTCCTTGTTGTACGGTTAAATGTTTCTTCTTTTTATCCACTGATTTTGTATTGTCTACGAGATAGCAGAGCGTGTTCTTGTAACACTTTAATGTTGACTTCTGCGCACTTGTGAGTGGAACATTGCCTTTTAAGACATTATAACAACATTCACAAATACTATGAATTAATGAAGCGTCTGCATTGGCAATAATAGCTTTACGCAATGTTGGTTTAGCTTTGTGCAGAGCACGTAGCAGATCAGCGTGTTTCACTGTAGGAGACATCATGACAGACTGTCATCCTTTTTACATGCACAATAATTTAAACATGTTTTGTTGGTACGTAAACGTAATTATGCAAATCGTCGGGAAAAATATTTGTACGAAATCGAATTTCATCGAGTGTATCTTGTTTAAGATCTATCAGTAAATAACCATGTGGATTTCTTGTTGCGTCTGCATAGCTTTCTTGTAGAAACAATGGATCCTCAGGCAATATTTTATAACTCATATCCTTGATTTGTCACGTGGATTTTTAAACAACACCAAATACGAACAATTTAAACTCATATTTCTATTTGCTTTACTTTGATGAAATACATTTTGTGTTATAAAAATCACACTAATATTTCGATGATGCGATCCTTTCGTGAACATATCAACAATATCACTATTCACTTCTCGCATATGGTCATCAATAATAATCAAATGCGGTCTATCTTGAGGCTGAAGATCTTTCACTCGTGGAAGTCCTTCGTGAAATGATATTAGAACCGGCATTGTTGCATACACGTCTTGCCATTCTGCATAATACCAGTATATCTGACGAAATTTCGCATTGATCATGGTTGGGAGATGTGACAGTAATCGCTTCACAAAATACGTTTTAACACACCTACTAGGTCCTGGGAGAATACAGGTAAACGGTTGTTTCCACTGTGTATCCATGATGAACACTAACACCTTGTTTCAAATATGATACGTATTTAAAGTGACTTCAAATTGTTTGTTATAGTTTGTAAATTCTTCCACTCACTGGTAAACGTTGGCGAGAAACGAAAAAAACGTTTATCTGTTTATCGAATAGTTGAAAACAGTTTATTTGTTAATCGAATAGTTTAAAACCGTTTATTTGTTAATCGAATAGTTAAAAACCGGATAAAATTTAACGGCTAACCGTGAAAGTTGATTTTAAATTCTATTTGAATTTTTTTTCGTTTGAAATTTGTTTTGATATTATTTTTCAAAAAAATTTTGAAATTTTTCTTACAAAATTTTAGTTACATTTTTTTGTTTCAAGTTTTTATTTTGAATTTCTTTTTCGTTTCAAAATATTGCTTCAATTTTTTTGTTTTGAAAACTCTTTAGTTTGAATTTTTTTGTTTCAAAATGAATGTTTGTTTGCAAGTTTTTGTTTGTAAATTTTTTGTTTCAAAATTTTGAAATTTATTCGTTTGAAATTTTCTGTTTAAAATTTTTTCGTTTCAAAACTATTTTTTTGTTTGAAAGTTGAAAAAGGTTTTAAATGCCATGAATCTTTCATTTCAAAGTTTCCATCTAATTCCTAGAGAACATTGACCAGGAACCCGTCGCGCATCAAAACAAATCATTGATCACGTGACCGTGCTACACCCTAAGGGTCCTACCAAATTGAATGGGGATAACCGTCCATACCTTATAACCTTATCAAAGAAGATAAATTGAGTCAAGAACCGAACACGTGGTTGTACTAAAAAAATTGGCAATAGGAGCACCGAAACATAATGAGGTCCTGTCCTATGCTTAAATTGGACAATTTCAGTGTACCCCTTGCCAAATTTTAAGAAGGGTGCAACAATATACCCATGCCTTATGATAGGAAATAGACTCTTGTAATCATATAAGGTAATAGGATCTCATCAAAGGGGATAAAATGGACCAAAAAACTAAACACGTGGTACAACGTATTGCTTACGTTTATATTTTGGCATATTTTTATACCCATAAAAGGGAACGAAATGGTCCACCCAAATTTATAATGATATATATTAGGTAGTCTTGGGGCCAGACCATGTCTGTTGGAAAAGTCGCCTATACGGCATTTCTCTTTTGGAATAGTTTGTATGGTAGTAGTGGACTATTTATGGGTTGGTCACGTGATCGGGATAGTGCGCAATCTCTCCCAATATGGCAGACCAGCCAAAGTTCAATGTTTGTGAAAAAAGCACATATATCCTAAACTAATAGTCCAATCTTCATGATTTAAAAACTAAATGACGTAGAAGGTAACAGACTATAATAAATTATCTAAAGTGTTTGACTAATCATTGAAATAAACACCAATAAAAATAATTGTATATTAAAATTTGCATTTTTATGATGGGTGTAACTCGTATTTTTAAACATGACAAGTAAACAACTGGAATGATCGAGGAACACATTTTTTAACTGAAAAGGGTATTAAAATATCTTTCCTTTCACACATCAATCGTTAAGATCGGTTAAGAAATAAAGAAGATACAATGAGTTACTTGGGAGCATACATAGGATCTGTTGGAGAAAGTTGCGTATACGGCATTTTTATTTTCGGATAATTTATTATGAGTTGACCACATGGTCGGGATAGCGCATGCTTGTATTAAAGAATAAATAGGCTCCTTAGGTTTTTGCGCCCACAGAGGAGGGGTTGATGACGTCATTACGTATATTGGAATACACACTTACAGAACACCATTCTCGTTACTGCTGCATGGGATTATTTCCAGTTTGATCAAAAGATTTGATATGAACATATTATTCCAAGATGTTGGAAAATATTTAAAACTAAAAGTTACAATCTTAGGAGTTAGAAGAATTTCAAAAGTTCAATCTTTTAATAAGTTTTCTTTGATAAGTTAAAGCTTTTAATGACAATCTTTTCTCTAAATATTTATATTGTTTAATTAAGTATGTAGTAACAATTGTTATAGTCTCAGAAATAATACGTAGTGTACATAGTACAAATGATGATATTATAGTAACATAGTCAACAAAAACAACAAATATAAACATTATTTTGGATGTTAGAAAAGAATGACACAATACAATATTATTATGTGAACTTTGTTATTTGGTACTACAGCTTGCATGCTAGTTGTATGGATTATTACAACCATTCAGACCGCATTTACAGAATTTCGAGCACGAAATCACTGTTAAACGACACTTGCAGACAGTGCTTTTGGCACATTCCTTGCATGTGCACTGTACAGGCAAATCCGGTGGAAGTCTTTCTTCTCCTACAGATGGTAACCAATCACTGTCTTCTTCTACGAAACCATAGTCCGCTGGATTAAGTGGTGTGTGATTCTGAAGTATATTGTACCAACGATGACTTTGAAGATACGCTCTTTTTTTGTGTAAGTGTGTTGATGATGGTGTTAGTGGAAGCTCTGTGAAATCAATACATTTCATTCTGTGATATTCCGTAACTCTGAGTTTATCCAATGCGGTATAGTATGTTTTTATGGTACTTGCAAGATATTACTCAGCTTGTTGAACCATTACATTGTTTAACTCGTTCTTCCCAAATGTTCCAAAAGTTGGGGTGACTCCTTCGCACGTTTAACTGCAGCGTGTTTTGTCGAAAATTTGCTTGTGGTATTGCATCCAGACAACGCATGGACAGCTGGCAAAATGTTGATAAAAGGTTCTGGAATGTAGTCAATAAGTGTGTGAACTCGTAAATATCTTGTTGTTGACCCTGTGCTACACAGAACCCACTTTTCAAGAAGTCCTCTCTTCTTAAATTCCAAGGCAAAAAAGTACGTTGCACATACAAATGAATCAGGATCGGATGCACCAAGTACAATGCGTGTCGTTTCTGATGTCCTGATGGCGTGATTCACATGTAAAACAAGTCTTTCATCTGCTTCTTCAAGATGTGATGTTAAATCTTCTATTTCAGTAGACTTGCCATTCGAAATGCGTACACTCTTTTCCCAGTTGATTCCAAGACCGCCTATGTAGATGGAAATATTGTGCTGGGAACCATGTTTCATAATGTATTGAGCAAAGAACTGTTGAAAATTGTACTTGTGTGTAGACGCCCAAAACGAATCATGTCCTTTGATAGAGGTGTTTCCATGTTAGATATAGTAATTTCAATAGGATCACAAGCCATTCTTCTTCTCTCTGACGACTTAATGCTTCCTTCCAAGTAAAGATCCATAACAATATCTACCCTCACAGATCCTCTTGATAAATGAAGAATTGTTTGAAACACGCTCTTTACTAAATCTCCAAAGGTCCACTGGCTGCTGCTACCGTCGTAGCATGAAGCATGAAGCCAATCATGGTGGCGGTTGCAAGAGTGTACTTGGGAAGTTGCTTCAGTACCATTCCATCAGGTAAATCTTTCTCAAGCTCACAAACCATTTCTGACTTTTGAGATTTACGGAGGAATCCATCTCTCATCAAGTAAAAAGAACTAGATGTGAGTTCCCAGCATAGCAGACGATCGATTGAATAGCCTCTTTCACGTGCTATATCTACAAGCTGCAAGGCGTCAATGGTTTCCTTCTGAACATCAACATACTTCTTTGGATCTGAATGAAACACACTGTTCTTCATCCGGTGTAAGGATGAAAGCAGTTTCTTTGTTTTCTCAACAAAAACATTTTTCCTAAATTCCTGGTATTGCTTCTCTCCTATATCAACACATTCTAGCTTAAATTTCTTTTCTTCTTCAGTGAAACGACGACCTGTGATGATGTTCTGAATTCCATCATCGGATAAGGCAAATGGGTTACCCCTTTCAGCGATGAAATTCACAAGTCTTGCCACTAGTTTTTCATCATGAGCTGTTTGTGTTTTTGAAAACTCATGGTGCGTCACGCATTCATCATAGAATTGCATCCGACATAAAGTAAGAAAAAGATGCTTCATAGCAGTCTTTTCATGTTGAATGAGATTTCTTAGCGCTACAGATTCTTTTTTGCGGGTTATTGCAATGATTCCACCAGAGCCTTTTGCAGGCTTGTTGTTCACCTGCTCTAATGTCTGATCCATAGCGACACTACTGAAATGTCTTTTAGTTTTCTGCACAACGAAATGCCCTCGTAAAAAGTCTTCATACAAATTTGGATACTGTTCAGCTAGTTTAAGACAGTCTTCAAAGTGAGTACTTCCCCACCTCATGTAATTTATCTTTCCAAAGCAAAAAAAAAAAAAAAGAATAATAATAATAATAATAATAATAATGGCAGCGCTCTGCGTAAAGCGGACACATGCAGTTCCCAATTACCTTCCCTGTCGCTACGAATCAAGTCTCGTAAAATAGAAAACAAGTTTTGAACGAATTCGTTCCAATACTTGAACATTTCTGATTTCCTACATCCTTTGTTGACAAATAAACTAAAGTCTGTATTAAGTTGTTGAATGAGAAGGTGAAGTTGCCCAACTTCAAACTGAATTGAATCAACCTTTCCTTCTTCCAATACTTTCTGCAATACGTGAAAACGATCCATCAAGTCTGCGTATTTCATGGAGTCACGGGTTTTGAAAAATGTCTGCCACTGTAAACGTTCCACGGCCTCTGCAACTAGAAAGTATGGATGCACTCCTCGAGTGTAATGAAAACCATTAACAGCACTTTCTGCAACATTTGGACCAAATATATCAATCTCAATGAGAGTCTCCTTGATCCCACTATCACGAAAATAGTTTTCAAAACATGGCATAATGACTTTGGAAATATGAAAAGATCCTAGACCTAGAAATATGTGAAAACCGTTCTGGAAACCACAATTGAATTTCGTTTGCCAATCGATATACTACCTAATCATACCAAAGTGAGCCTGTAGTTTGACCAACTTGAGAAAGAACTTCCTGGAAATTAACCATGATAATATACACAGCTGAAACATCTGGCGATGGATAAGATAATAGAGGCACCGGGGATGCCTTAGTCATAGGAAGCACTTTAACGCTGAGCAGCGAATTGAAAGTACTCCAAGAAGGAATACACACTTCCTCTCCAATCTGACACACAGGACTACTAGTTGATAGTAGAAAATGACTCAAAAACCATATACGATTGGTGGTTAGTGATATCTTTCATACTTCATGGTTGGTCATTGGTTCGGCAGGAGAAAAGCCTGCCGAAACATTTCCACCTACTTTTGGCCTTTCGAAATTAATTAGCTTTTGACATTCCAAAACGTCACTAAATTTCTTTTCCCTCTTTCTGAATTTGAACTCGCAACAACAACAACTACTACTACAACAACTGAAGACCGTTTTTCAGAAGTTGTTTCATCATCTTGAAATAAAACTAACACTGTATCGTGTGTCCCTCCCGTTCCAGACGCAGTATGCCCCTCGTGATGAAAGTTGTCCATGGATGCTCTGATTGGTTTATTGGTCGAAATAATTTGTGGAAGAGGTACTCTATGGCCTTCACTAAGCGCAACTATTCTAAATGCTAGTAAGTGATCCATCCATTGCATAATTTCATAACTTATACATAACCTAAGATGGTTGAAAGCTGTGACGAGCGTTTTCGATTTACATGTTTCGTGGATAGCCTGAGGAGTGCTTACGTGGAAAGGCGTTCGTTTACCACCACCATGAAATATATAGTACATTATCTCAAAAGGAACGTCCGCCTTTCTTTGAATGTCAGGAGAATGTTTGCAGGAAGGAAAAATAGAACTAATAAAGTTATCTTACACTACACGACGATTTTCTTCGAAGTCTTAGAGCAATTGTAAGATCCTCTTGATCGCAAAAGGAATTTTCAAGTTAAAAATCATAATCTTTGAAAACTCTTTTGAACTTTTCTACTGTAAAACTATGTACAGAAGTTTCTACATTCCTCACTTTATCAACAACATCTGGAATACGCACTTGTGATGAGTAAACTAACTGCGATTTGTTTTTTTTTTTTTTTTTTTTTAGGGTAGGCAAACATTATTTCTTGACCAAAGTGATTTATCAATAGCTTATTTGTAACTTATTCAGTAGATTTCCATTCTTCGTTCATGAGGGAGCACAGCTGAGAAAGTTCATATCCTTTGGTGGGAAACGAAATCGTCTCAAGAAGTTTCTTAAATGCTCTGAAACAACAGGAATCACTTCTTTTTCCTGGTTGTTGGTAGCCCTAGTGTATTTTAACAAATACGTGCTCATGCATTGGCGATGGTACACGATAACACTGGCAAAGACACTATCTTCGTCTGTTAAAGTGCTTGTCCTTGAGAACATATCCTCTTGAAAGTATCGAGATGTTGCAAAAAATTGAGCAGCTCTGTCTCTTCCACAAATCCTGTACAAGTTTCTTTCAGTTTTGTTTGATATTTGATCACACACAACGCAACGTTCCCTTATGGAAGTATTCTTCCGATTGCGCAAAACTCGATCTTTATCTGGATCTTGCAAAAAATACGTACGGGTTTAGCATTGTTTTCTGTTTTCGACATCTTTTTGATCGGAGATCGCACTACAATTGTTCATTCCATTTCAAATGATGCAGAAAAAATTATCAGAAACGATACAAAACAGAAGAAGGTATTATAAGCAACCAATTCACTGTAATTCAATAGTACTTATGCAAGCAAGTGACGTAATCTAAATAAAATCTATATATACTACTGTCCGCAAAGGGTTAAAATTTGAAACAAAACTAAAAGAGAACACATATCATCTCGATCAAGTGACCAACCCATAAGTAGTCCATCAACACCACATAAATTATCCGGAAAGAGAAATACCGTATACTCAACTTTCTCCAACAGATCCTATGTATGCTCCCAAGGAATTCGTTGTATCTTCTTTGTTTCTTATCCGATCTTTATGATTGATGTGTCAAATGAAAGATATTGCAATACTCTTTTAAGTTAAAAAGTGTGTTCCTCTATCATTCCAGTTGTTTACTTGTCATGTTTAAAAATATGAGTTATAGACATCATAAAAAATGCAAATTTTAATATACAATTATTTTTATAGGTGTTTATTTCAATGATTAGTCAAACACTTTAGCTAATTTATTATAGTCTGTTACCTTCTACGACATTTAGTTTTTAAATCATGAAAATTGGACAATTAGTTTAGGAGATATGTGCTTTTTTTCACAAACATTGCACTTTGGCTGGTCGGCCATATTGGCAGCCATATTGGGAGAAATTGCGCACTATCCCGATCACGTGACCAACCCATAAATAGTCCACTACTACCATACAAACTATTCCAAAAGAGAAATGGCATATACGCAACTTTTCCAACAGGTTCTATGTATGGCCCCAAGACTATAGGGTCCAATACTATGATACCAAATGTTTAAATTTGGCAATTTCTACAATTTAAGGGGTGAGCCAAGGTACACTTCCCAAAAATGTTAATGGGTGCATCAATATACCCATGTCTTACGAAAAGGAATGGACACCTATAAATGACCATATAACCATATAAGGTAATGAACCTCATCAAAGGGGGAAAAATTCAGCCAAAAACCAAATACGTGGTTGTACTAAAATTTGGCAATTTTGTACCCATAAAAGGGAACGAGGTGAACCACCCAAATTTATAGTGATCTATATTAGGGTACTATACTATAATAACAAATGTTTAAATTTAGCATTTTCCAAAATTAAAGGGGTGGACCAAGGTACCCCTCCCAAAAATTTAAAGGGGTGCACAAATGTACCTATGTCTTATGATAGGTAATGGACCCCTATACATGACCATATAACTATATAAGATAATAAGACCTCATCCAAGCACATAAATTAGGTCGAAAACCAAAGACGTGGTACAACGTATTGCTTACGTTTATATTTTGGCAATGTTGTACACCTAAAAGGGAATGAGGTGGACCACCCAAATTTATCATAATACATATTAGGGTTCTGTACTATAATACCCAATGTTTAAATTGGTCAATTTCCAAAATTTAAGGGGTGGGCCAAAGTACCCCTCCTAAATTTTTCAAGGGATGCATTAATATACCCATGTCTTGTGAAAGGGAATGAACCCCTGTCTACGCCCATATAACTATATAAGGTAATAACACCTCATCAAAGGGGATAAATTAGGTCAAAAACCCCCGAAATTTGAATTTTGGGCAATTTTTTACCCGTGAAAGGGAACGACATAGACACCCAATACTAATAGAGGTACATACTGTGGTCCTAGGCTACAATACCCAAATTTTAGATTTGGCAACTTCTAAAATTTAAGGGAGCTGGTCCTAGGTACCCCTGCCAAATTTTAGGGGTGGGCCAAGATACTCCTGCCAAAATTTAGATGGGGTGGTCCTAGGTACCCCTAGATCATTGACCCCGGGCGAAGTTCATCGACCTTTGACCTATGACGTCACAAATGTCGGGGTCAAAGTCCAAACTTCGATCAGGTCACGCAATTACTACTCATATTTGTAGAAAACATAAAATGGTGTAGCAAATATTTATCAAGGACAGACAATGAAACAAAGAAACAAGTAAAACCTGCAAGTTAACGTTATTCGTCTATCTCCCATTCATCGTACCTGCTTTTAGACTTAACGTTTGTGGGATTTTAAACTTAGCAATGGTTTCTCAAATTTTGAATAATAATAATAATAATAATAATAATAATAATAATAATAATAATAATAATAATAATAATAATAATAATAATAATAATAATAATAATAATAATAATCGCACAAATTTATATTTATTTTTCATCAGTTCTTTCTGCAGCTACCGAGTGCAGTATTACTTTTGTAATTATTCATTACAAAATTGTTAAGGTTAATTGTAAATGTCATTACATATGGTGCTTTTTTCATTTCAAAATTTATTTCTGCAAGTTGATTGCACCGATCTTATTCGATCTTCAAATGTCCCCAGTTTGGGGCCCACTGGTTTCGAGCCAGGCATTCCGATAGTCTGTTTAAAATTTGCATTGTGACTCCTATCACAAATGTTAGTAAAGTGGATCTTTCTGTTTCTGCTGCACACATACCAGTAAATTTCTTTGAAAGGTCACAAATATATGATTATGTTTATTATTATAATATTTATAATAATTAATGTTATAACTACTATGAACTACTATGTTATAGAACATATTTCTATTTGATACGTAGTTTGTTGAAATATTCATGTTTATGCAAATATCTACCTTTCCTGCTTCTTGCAAATGCACCCCAGTGCTGCGGCACACCCGCTTACTGCGCTCCTGTCTTGGCTAAGTTAATATTATTGTTCTTCTTTTGTAGTTACCTGGCATAAGTTGACTCATATGTTTAGGTTTTTGCATTTTTATAACATATATATCTAGAGCCTGCATTTATATCAACAATGATAAGACGTCCTAAATGAATATAAGTACGTAGTAATGTAACTAATTTCTTAAACAACGTTTCAGAGAAATTAAAGATTAATTTTATGATGATAATCGCTGTCACACACTCAGGTGCATTACAGAAAAGGTATTGTAGGTAATGATTGTCAATTCTTTCCGAGCTGTGGAGTCTGTTTTAATTTTAACTCAGGGTACCGACCCGTGATTTTTAAATTTTTGCATATGTGTACTAGTAGTACTTCAGACGTAAGTAAAGATGTTTGCAACAATTCAATTCAGAAGCCTTATTAATTTGATAATATACAACATATATTCAGGAGTTCATGGTATAGTCTATATTTTTAAAAATTATAAGACATAAAGAGTGCCAGAGATCACTTAATAAGTAATTCGAATCCTTAGTTGTCTGCGGACCACCAATATGGGAACACTTTTCTACATTATTTTATTATTTATACCAAATATTTAGAATATGGACCAGGACTGAAATAAAATTGAGTTATTATAAGATAAAGTGTTCATGTATCCTTTTATGATTGTTTTCATTGCACATTACAATGGCATATGCTAATAATCATTTGCAGAAATGCGCAGAAAATATTCAGAATAAGTTACTCAAGTTACAAACTTAATTCTAAAAAGAATATCAGGCTAGTGAAAGCATAATGGATGCATGGTGTATGATTTTTCAGTTAATAACTTTCAGAACGAGGGAAATTGTTGCTAGTGTCACTCCGTCTCACATACTATACTCACCTGCATTACAAGGCATCTATCTTTTCGTAAAAGACTTCTACCAGGAATTAAGCGAGATGGTATGAAAGGACTGCGAGAGCATGTATGTTAAGAGATGGTCATAATCAAGCTATTTTGATAACAGAATGATCGCGCATTAGGTATGAAAATTTTCGAGTCATTTGCTAGAGTCATCTGCTCTGAATTAATGCTTATACCTTAATCAACGAAACTACTCGAGGTGAGAGATTATGAACTTTTAAATTGGAATAATGAATCATGCATTCAGCCTGTTTGTGTTATGCGCATGCGCTTTCCTGAAATTTCCTTTCCAAAGATTTTGTCTCGGAATGGGCACGTTATCATTGAGTAGGACCCGAGAAAAAGCATAAGAGAACTGAATATATAGCTTTGAGTTTGGACGTAGAATGCGGCGAAATAATTCTGTTTACAGTGATCCAATAATATTTCAGATAATTTCTTACTTAAGATAGATTTCCACTGTTGAGAAGAAAATACTTAAGAAAGACAATTGCAGAGAGGTATAGAGTAGGCTCAGTTGAACCATAATGCAATAGCGGGAAATTTAAAATAATTAGGTAAACCGGTATTTCATATTGGAAAATCGGTCTCTCAACGCATTTGGAATTATGGAAGATTTTGTTATTGAATGTATGATACAATATGTAATATGGTTAATGAATCGTGCAAGGTAAGTGGATCGTAAAATGTTCCTAAAATAAGAGTGGAGGATTACATTCATCATATACAGTAATTGTTTATTAATTAGGAATACTAGCGAGTGATCTTCGCTCACACAAGCGATTTGTTCGTTACTGAGGAAGCTCTTGTGGAAGTAATTCTAATGATTTTATATACACAGAAACGGAAACAGCTCGAACATTAGAACGATCCTGGTTTAACTTTTATGGCTATAACTTATCAATTATGTCACAATGATTTAACGCACAAATATGACTTCCTAAAAATATTGTATTCTGAAAATTTAATTTATTTTTCCATAATTTTGTCTATACATTTCATCTGTCTTAAACCATCTGAACTCACCATCCTCTATATTACATAAATTAACAATCATCAGGTCTGGCCATCTATTGTCAACACAGATAACAGAGGTATGGTCTCGAAACAGATACAATATAAACAGAGTCGTAGCAAAAGATTTCGGTGCCCGGGGCGAAGTAGAATTTGGCGATTCTACACTCACCTCACCAAGCCTTTACTACTCTCTCTCTTTTCATTTTTACATATAAGAAAAGAAACTTTTATTATTTTGCTACGCTGAATTTTTATCAAGCTGCTTGCACAGACCATTACAACAGCCAAAATCAATCATTACGTATCCTTTTATAAATATGAGTTGTTTTCAGAATGATTGTTTTAGGTTTTTTGTTTACCCTGATAAAACTAACTTTGATTCTACACAAAGCCACTTGCAGAACATTTAATGGACATTTACAAATATCTACAACGTTTGATACCAGCGATAACAAATGAAATTAAATGCATTAGAAACAATATACTCTTTTAAAATGATTGGAATATGTGGCAGCATTAATTTCCAGTAATAATTGTAAACTTTTTGTGATTTTGTTCTGTATATAACTACTCAAATAGAATTTGAATTTCGATTCTTTTATTGTAAAAAATATTTTGTGAAATGAAAAGGAAACTTAGAATTAGCCCTGGATGAGAATTTCTCAAGATTGATCCATAGAGGTGAAGAATATGTTTAATGCTTGTATCTACAATCAAAAATATAGCATAGCTATTACATATCTTTCATATTATAGTAATTACGTAATTTCTTAACGATAAATGTTCCGAATTTAAGGTTACCTATTATTAATTAACATATTAAAATATAATAACACACACACACTCATATATATATATATATATATATATATATATATATATATATATATATATATATATAAGCACTTCATAGGTCAGTAGAATAAAAAAAGAGGAAAGGTTTGAAAAAGTCTTTGAAATCAATCTTTGAAAAAGAGGAAATTTGTTATGTTCTGACCCCTTGAGCCTCTATTATACAACTGCTTGCAAAATGTTATTATGTACCTTGCTTACCTTCATTTTTAATATTGCCGCTTCGTGTGCCTATTCTCTTCTCTCCTCTTTATAGTTCATTATCATCGTCGTGATTAATCTGATTGTGTAGAAAAATGTAATTAACTAAGAAAACTCATCCCCTTCAAAACGTCGAACACGTAATTGAGACTTAGACCGTTTGTGATTTTCAAAACTCTATTGCGTACACAATAAGTCATTACTTAACACCTTATATATCGTATCCTAATTAAGAAATCATATATAATAATTTTCTTAAGGGATTAAGTCGAAACTTGTTGTGACTCTTATTGAAACGTTTTGATTGCGAGTGGAGCGATCAAGAAAATTTATTCTTTGCAAACCTACAAAAATATTGATTTAATATGGTGCTAATACTTGTTTCAGAGGAAGTATCATTTACTCTATTCCAACACTTTTTCTTCCCTCTTGCTCGTTCAGTGCCATTTTGCTACCAGCGGCCAGGGGTACGGCTCCACTCGGCCCCCTTGATATGGTTTTGAGTATAAATAAGACTACAAGTTATAAGGTTTCAAAAGACTAATGTGGTTGTATATTATGGCTCATGAATCTCAGAGGTATACTGTAAGAAAGAATCCTGGACACTTATATAACTTATATAAAATCTCAATACCATTTGAACTGCTTCTCTGCCTTTTTAAATTACAAATTCCTTAATACATTATATCATTTATATTATTTTTTCTAATCTTATTTCTATACAATTTATTATACTTTGTTTAATTACAGAAGATAAGATACTTTCAATATTTAATCTACAGTTATTTAATTTGGTCCAAAAAGGAGTATAAATTAATTTCTCAATTATAATTAAGCTGGTTGTTATACTGATTCTCAAATATTGTTGTTATACTGAAGCCAACACACATCTGCTATACAACGTAATTGTTCACTCTTCTATTCAATGATATATATTAGAATAAAGATGTTTTCTCACACAAATCAATGCTAATTATAAACTCAAAATAAAATTGGGTTCTACCTTGCCATTATTAGAAAATTAATGTCAGACGACCAAGTATCTTCTTTATTAATTTCGAGCATGAATTGATAACTGGAAATTGAAATATACTAATATGTATCTACAACATCGCGAACTAACTAACTAACTAAATCTATGGCCTATTTAAAACAGATTTAGCTAACTGGATCCAGTTTTTTCCTTCCATTCTTATTTTTGGGAGATCCGACTTAATATTGTCCTCCCATCTGCACCTAATGGTTGTATTCCGATTGATCTTCCTGTCAAGACTTAAAGCGTTCCTACTTTCTTAAAACCTACCTACATGACCTGCACACCTAAGCCCCCTATACTTGATGACCCTAACAACGTTTGATATACCGTATAAATTAAGTAGTTACTCGTTTTGAAGTTTCCGCTATATCCCATTCCCGTTCCCCTTGGGTTCGAATATTCGTCTCAGATTCTTGTTCTCAAATATTTTCAGTCTATGTTCTTCCCTCAGAGTAACCGACCATGTTTCGTATCCATACAGAACAACAGGCATGATTATCGTTGTATATTTTTGAGCCTGAAATTCCTTGACAGAATTCGCGACGATAAGACAATTTGAAATGAATAATAACACGAATTCCCTGCTCTCAGTCGAAATTTAATTTCGTTGTGAATATGGTTTTCATCTATTAATACTGATCCTAGCTATTTGAAAGCATCCACTTTTTAAAAATTACTATTTGCTATTTTAACGTACCCATAATTTGCCGTGTTACGATTCCGATGCACTTCCATGTATTTAGTATTGTCAGCATTTACTTCTAAACCTATGCTCCTATAAGCGTTTGGATTTTATCTTAAAAATGAAAGATTTTATCTTAAATAAAACAAACCAAATATGTAAGTCTGCGAACTATAAATAGTTCCAAACGAACCAAGAACAAAAACGTCTTGTATATTTGAATATGATTATTTCTTGTTTTCCAACAGTCATAGAAAAATATAGTTTATTTGAATTTGTAATATAATATTACTTTCACTAATTGGCACTTTGAAATTAGTAGAAAATGATCATGGCGGCGTTTCTTCCACTTACGCTCTCATTCTACTAATCACATTCTACATTTCCATATCTTATATTTACATTAGTGAATAGTTTGTAAATTGTTTAGTGTGTATTGATTGATTTCTTACTCTTTCAAATGTTTCTAAATGTCCTTGTCCGAAATTATAAATTACCATTTCTGATAATATTAATGTCAATTCAGATATGTTCATAATTATTACAAAATTAAGTATGAATAGTATCAACGCAGAATCATTACAGTCTACTTTGTAGCTTATTTAAGGTTCTCTATTATTTTTCTCAACGAATGACAACCTATTTCCTCTTTTCTATATAGAGAAAAATATACTCATATTATAATGCTCATATTATAATTATTAGGGCCATGATTCAGTATTGTGTAAAGCATCTTAACAACTGGGGACACCAGATTCGATCCTTGATGGGTGAATTAAGTGTAAGACGATAGACATTTTTCATTACTCATTGCAAATTTGTCACTCTCGTTCCAAATTTGCTAATTGGTTGACAACCCTATCTGAAAGAATTACTTATTTTATTGGGATATTAAAACAATATAAGTGTGGTTCCAACAGCATATCCTGTATGTGCAATCGTACATCATGATTGAAATATCACAACACGTCAACTGTGAGTCACCCGAGTTTAATCCGAATATTGAGTACCTTTTAATGAACGATACAGTCGCCTACACCACAGTGCGATATCCTGAGGTTAAAATGCTGTAATTCCCAGAATATTTTAAGGAAAAAATTCCTCCTTACTAAATACTTATTCGGAGGTGAATAAAATGATACTATTATAAGATGCTTAGAAATTAATTATTTTTTCCACATTTACGGCTACTTAACACATACTTCGTATGTAGGCCTAATTGATGTGTGAAGTAGTGTTTAATAGTATACTTAATTTTAAATAAAATTGTTTGATACTTATAGATGTTCAAATATGCATGTCGAAACATGATGGTGAAAAAAAGTTTTTTCACACTTCTTCTTTGTACTTCCACTGTTATGATTTCTCACCCTGACCAAAAATAGTAGTGTAATAACTACAAAGCAATAAGTGTAATTTTGTAAACTAGACATGTATATACAAATAGTTTGAGGGAGAAAAGAAAACATTTAAAATCAGACTAGCATACAACATTTAACAGTACCTGGCAAGTTAATGAGACAACTGTGTTTGCAGTGATATTCAGGAAAACGTCAATTCAGCTGTTAGTTTACACTTACATGATTGAAGAAGTCTCCAACAACGTTACTAATATCTACTGTAGGCCCAAAATTTTCAGAAAGGTATTTGCTGTCGTTAGGTTCTCCTTATCGGCTATGAATAACAATAAGAAATATAAATATAATAATAATAGGAAAATGTGAGTAATGCGCCTATCTTTTCCTTGTCAATAACTGGTAAAGGGACTTCGACAAAACAGTTGGCGCCATAATCCATTAATCTTACAAACGGATAGCTTATCAAGATATAGCACAAAGTGCTTCAATATACTATTTCTTTGCAGTACCTATACAAAGTTGATTATCCATTTAGATCAGCATATTCCACCCATTTTCAATTCAATATACCATTAGTATAATGGGTTTTCATGGTTGTATAAAACATCAGGCAACCCTTTATTGGAAAACATGAAAATAAACATATAATAGTTCAAGCGAGTCCTGACGAAGGTTCTGCTTGTTGAATCAATAGGCATTTGTTTTTCTGTCCATTTGGCCCTCCGTTCCATGATATCTCTCGCATAACTTAATTGATTTTGATTAAGCTTCGTACATGCTTTTCCTCTACTTGCAAAGCATTCCAATTTTGTATTGCAATCCACTAAGTGTAAGAAATGTAAAATCTACCTCTTGTCGCACACTTACATTTGTAAGGCAAAATTTCATCTATGATTTATTTATTGTAGGCCTATTTGGAGTATGCCCAGAGTTTAGGGTAATAATCTCCTCAGTATAAGATAAGTAATACGCTTCCCGTAATTTTGAAAATTTCTTGTACAATAATTTTCGTTAAAAAATGTTCGATTTCGGCATTACATGTCTTATATTTTCTTTAAGGCTTCTCATACATCTACTATGTATGACGATTAATTCAGTAAAAAAATAAAGTAGTGGATTACCTTCCTAGTCCTTCCACCTTTCCAGACCTCCCTTGTAGCTAACCTGTTACTGTACGTGCCTTCGACATGGCTAAATGGGGTTGACTTCACTCAGGTGTTTATGTCGTTCAGATTCAATGTCACGCTATACAGGGTGGCCCATTTAAATTTTTCCAATAAAATATCTCGAAAACAGTTGAATATAAATGAACTGAATAAAAACTCAATAGGAATACTATACGTTAAATTGACTGGTGATATCGCGGTGCTAATCAGGGCAGCTCTTCAACTCTAACTCTTCAGCTCTTCAACTCTTCAGATTCAATGTTACGCTATACAGGGTTACCAACTCTAAAATTTTAAATGGAAACATGTGGCGACCTTGTTCGATAATTCTTTAAAACTAGAAAGCGATGTGGCAAAAGATTTGTTATATTGATCACCGTATTCAAAATGGCCGCCAAGATATGTTACCTGCATCAGATAAACGTCCAGTACCACTAATATGAAAATGGTAGAACATAAATGAACCAAAGAAAAACTCAAATGGTAACGCCATGCGGCAAATCGAATGGTGTTTTCGTTGTACCCTCCAGGGCCACCTTTCATGTGGGCCCAGGCCCAACTTAGAAATGTTAAACGAAATTATTGGTCGAGGGATACCTCGTCCGAAATATTCTCATGCACTAAACAGCGTTGTGTCAATAGATTGTCCATATTGGTCACCGTTTTTAAAGTGTGTGCCAAGACATGGTGACTGTATCAGATAAAACGTCAAGTACCACTAATATGAAAACGGTTGAAGATAATAACGGATGAACTGAATAAAACTCCTATCCGAAATCACAGAGGGAATTTATAATTCCACTTTTCGAAAATGTTCCCACAGGGGTAAACATAATTAGAGGTAAAGTACCATACTGCAAAGGAGGAAATCTAATTCCTAGAAAATCATCGTTCGAACGTCCTTCGTAAGTAGTTGAAGTCGGACGGTAAAGAACGGTGAAATTGCAAATGTAAACCTTAGTTTTTTTTTTTCAAATTGTATTTACAAAACAAAATTATCTGAAATATGTTTCTATAAGAGATAGATGTTTAGAATACAAATAATAGGTAAAACTCTTGTTAATTGGTACCTTTCATTTTAATTACAGACAATGATTTGTGTAAAAAGGAAACAACTGCAATGCGAAACCAATTTGTCGAACAATGTCTACAAACGTTGGTTTGCTCAAAAGCTTCTGTACAATATTGGTTCATTACAGTACCAGTCACTTGTATACCCAAGTGTTTCAAACAAACCATAAATATTGATAGTAAAAGTTGGGTTCTCATTTGAAATTTTACCATTCATTCCTGCTTCATCCACTTACGGAGAGAGAGATAATTTTCTAAAAATTAGATATCCTCTTTAGCATTATGCCACTTAAACTTTAATAATCTTTTTCTCCGTTGGATTATTCTCGAAGCGTGGAATGATAAACACCTTCTGTGATTTCCTATACGAGTTTTATCCTGTTCATTTATCTCCAACAATTTTCATATTAGTGGTACAGGGCGTTTTGTCTGAAACAGTCACCATGTCTTGGCGGCCATTTCAAAAAATCTTTTGCCACAACTCTATTTAGTGTATGAAGATCTATAGAACGACGTATCACTTGACCAATATTTTCGTTTAACATTTCAAAGTTGGGTCTGGGCCTCATGAACGGCGGCCCTGGCGGGCATCGCGACGACATCATTCGGTTTGCCCCACGGCTTTCCCATTAGAGTTTTTGTTTGGTTCATTTATATTTAACCGTTTTCATATTACTGGTGCTGGGCGTTTATATGATATAGGTACCATATCATGGCGGTCGTTTTGAATACGGTGACCGATATGACAAATCTTTTGCCACAATCCTTTTTAATTTCTAAAGATCTATTGAACGACGTATCACTCGCCCCATGTTTCAATTTAAAATTTTAAAGTTAGGTCCCGGATCTCCTTGAAGAGCTGCCCTGAGGGGAACAGAGACACGACCATTCAATTTGTCACATGGTATCTTTTATTTATTTATTTATTGTCTTCAACAGAGAATATATTCTCCAATTACAGAAGACCTGTACAATATATTTAACAAGTTTACTATTGTAATAGATTTAAAAGAAAAATAATAAAAAAAGTAATAAGAATATAGATAAATATATACAATTAATTTTGTAACAAACTATTTAAAAGTGAAATAGCTACAGTAGCAGAAATACATGAAATTAATACGCTTATACATAAACATGTGAATATGCTTTTAGGAATTCATAAAACATTTTGTCGCAACAATTCACAATAGGTTCGAAATGACATATTAAAATCTAAATACGGCAATTTTTGTGATATAATATTATATGTTTTGCACATTCGGATCAATGGTGAACTGCTGTAATGCTCCGTTCTAGGTGTATCATATAATAATAAGCACCTCTGTCGAGTATTAGCCATTTTTGTGTTAAATTTTAATAGTCCCAGAAAAGAACTGTTATCGTATATACCTTTAATCAGTTTGTATAAAAATATTTGTTCATGTAGTTTTTGTCTATTAGATAATTTAGTATAATCAAATTCATTTAGCGAATGCTGGTATGATATTCTATGTCTTGTAGCTGAGATGTGGTATTTGCGGAAATATAAATAACGTAGAAAACGTTTCTGAACTGCTTCTATTTTATTGGAATGGGAGAATGTAGAAGTTTTCCATATTAAGGATCCGTATTCCAACTTACTTCTTACTAGACTATTAAATAAAACTTTACTAGAATTAATAGTTCTAAAGTTTGCAGCGTTTCTGATGATAAAACCTAATTGTTTGTATGCACATTTAACTATATAATCCAGGTGATTGTTAAACGTAAGTTTTGAATCTAATATTACACCCAAATCTTTAATATAATTTACCCTCTGAACTAACTGTTTATTAATTGTATATTGAACTTCCGGGCTGTGCTTAATATTACTAAACACAATATAATTACATTTCTTAACATTAAATTGAAGTCTATTTCTTACTGACCAGTTATACAATTCATCAATGTCCTGTTGTAGATATAGGCTATCTCTTTGATTATTTACTTCGATAAATAATTTAATATCATCTGCGTACATTAGGCAGTTGGCATATTTAACAGTATTAAATATATCATTAATATATAATATAAAAAGAAGAGGTCCAAGGTTGGATCCTTGAAGTACTCCAGTATTACATCTATATTCTACGGACTTAAATTGTTTGTACATCACATATTGCACTCGATCCGTAAGGTACGATCGGAAGAGTTTTATATATTGTGAACATAATCCAAATTTATCAAGTTTATCCAATAGCATTGTATGATCAATCTTGTCAAATGCTTTGGAAAAGTCAAAATAGATTGAGTGGACAGATGAACGCCTATGGAAAATAGTATATATGCATTGAACATAATTAATTAAATTTGTAATTGTAGATCTGCCAGGGTAAAACCCATGTTGAAATTCCAAAATATGTGGTTTGACATGCTTTAGAATTCGATCAAACAAAATTTGTTCAAATATTTTTGTTGGTGCACATAATATTGCTATAGGTCGATAATTTTCAATTACTTTGCTATCTCCTGATTTCAAAACAGGACATACTCGAGTTGTTTTCCATAATGTAGGGAAACAACTAGTTTTTATAATCATATTAAAGATGGAGCAAAGTGGATTCATAAGTAGTTCAGAGCATGCCTTAAGTATATAAGGAGGTAATCCATCAGGTCCACCAGCCTTTTTTGGTTTAAGTTTCTTTATAGCAATTCTATATTCATTGATGGATACACTATTTAAAGTTAAACTATGAGAAACAAACATATTATCACTAGTGGGCCAATCCATGCTATTGGGGGAGGTTTCATATACAGATTGAAAGAATTGGGCATACCCATCAGCTATACTTTTACCAGTTTCCAATACATTATTTTGATATTTTAGTATGCTATTATTATGTCTCATTTTTCCCTTTTTATTTTGAACTAAATTCCAAAAAGAACGGATATCACATTTAATGTCTTTTTCAATTTGTTTTACAAAATCAGAGTATGCAATACTTATCATTTTCTTTAATTCTCTCCTGATCTGTACGAACATAAATTTATTATATTCAGAAAATTTTGACTTTTTTCTATAATATTCTTTTAATTTTAATTTATCTATAATATTCTTCGTGAACCAACATGGATATTTCTTTTGAGTATATATCCTTTTCCTGGGAACAGTTACATCAAATATTGAGTTCAAAATCTGATAAAAGTTATAAACTGCGTCCTCTACATTACAGGAGGTACTTACAACGTTAAAGTTAGCTTCACTTAAGAGTTTATATAATTGCATAAAATCCGCTCTTTTAAAATTTCGTTCAATAATATATTCTTTTTTTATATAGTTAATTACTCTTTCTTGTTTAATCATAATAATTAATGGAGGATGGTGTTTATCCGGTTTAACCATTGGGTCATTTTCTTTGAAGATTTCAATTCTTTCTTCAAAATTCGATAAAACTAGGTCAAGAGTTCTATAATTACAATTCCTAATATTATTCAGTGAACAGAAACCAGAAATATTCAAAAAATCTGATAGTGTTTTGTAACAAGTTCCTCCTGTTGTAAGATCATACTTAGAATCAGTGATTAAAGGAAGATTAAAATCTCCTATTAAAATTACATTTTCATCTACATCCTATTATAATTACATCTTCTATTTGAGTTTTACTTCAGTTTATTTATATTCAACCGTTTTCGAGATATTTTCGTGAAAATATTAAAATGGGCCACCTGTATATCCATGTTCATGTAGCCTTGTGTTTGGGCACAAAACCTCGCTGCAACAACCTCGCAGACCAAATCTTCGTCTGGCCAAAACCTCGCCTCCCAAAGCCTTGTGTCCCAAAATCTCGCCGGGTCTAAGCCTTGCCTGGCCAAAACCTCGCCGCTAAAACCTCGCGGGACAAAATCTCGCCTTGGCATATTTCTTCCTCGTTGGCAGCAACACGGTCGCATTAGTAGGTGAAATTCAGATGGGCTAGGGTGTTTTCGCTCGACGTTTCTCTCATTGTGCGCCTTGTTTCAATGGAGGCACAACTAACATCTGTTTTCATGTCAAATTTTGCAGATGACCCCCTTTGGAGATATTCACAATTTTCACGATACGCCACTGGTGTCGCTACTATTTTTATTGCATTCTACACATACGATTTGGTAGTCATTTTTTTGTTTGACGGCTCTATGTGCATTATTAGCTGAGATAAAGGCCTACTATGGGTAGTCAGATACAAGTCTGCAAGAACGTCTCTCGCCACTAAATGGAAAAGGATATGACAAAGTTTGTCCTCTGAAAGTTACATGACATTTAATGTCCTTTCGAACGATTCCTACAGTTATACCACTTTCCATTGGAAATTTTGAAGTTGCCCCCGTTGGAGGTATTTTACGAGACGCCACTGGTCTAGCTACTATTTTTATTAATTTTACACATACGATCTGGTAATGCAATTTTTTTGTTTGAAGGCTATACGTGCAGTATTAGCTGTGATATAGGCATGGTACGTTCTTATTGAATCACCCTGTAGATATATCACCGTTTTATTTAAGCGGTATCGCATCGCAGTTTGCTAAACAAAATCCTAGAAATGCGATGCAAAGGAAAATTAAATCGCTAAATGCAATGCATCCATGATCATAATTTATTATCGAAGTGGTTTATTTGTGCAACAGAAAATAGTTTATCATTATCTTTCCTGTATGACAGGATGGTCCTGTTTCGATTTTACATACAAGAACACAATCTACTACTGACTAGAAACAAATGACTGGAAATAGACCGTAGAACTGATGACAGAGACTGTATTCTCTTCGACATTTTATTCTATCTGTAAAGAAAATGGCTCAATTGACTCGCAAATCCAAGACTCGTGCTTACTTTTCAAAAAGTAGATTACTAACTAAAATACGGGACCTTGGAAGCATTCTTTTCTGCCATCCTATTTTCTCATATTTGTTTCACAGTATTGACCTAGAAATATGTATTGTTTTCCTATGGATGCTTATTTTATATTGGAGTTACAAAAAAATACTGTTTGGCTTAAGTGTTAAAAATATGGAAAACGAATTGGATCCGACTGGACTGGACTTTGTGTGACACAAGTTATTTTGTTTTATCGTAAAAAATGAACTTGACTTCCTGGTGCATAATTTTAACCACCCCTTTCTTCAAGTCTTTAGGGACTGAAAACTTAATTTAACCAAAAAAAAAAACTTTATATGGACACATTAGAAAACAACTACCAGCTTAAACAATTTGTAAAATGTGAATGTTAAAACTTTTTAAAAATATAATTCTGTTACTTTTTCCTTAGATTGTTTTCCATTATCGTACTTGTTTGTGATACATAGAAAACGTGTACTATTTCGCTGTATGAAATACTAATAGTAATATACCTATTAATGTTTTGACTGCCGAGACTACGATACATAAATTTACAAGTCATCATACAAATTTAAATTGGTTTTTATTTTTGCTACCCAAAAGTCAAAATTAAAAAAAAAAGATTTATGTATATATATATATATATATATATATATATATATATATATATATATATATATATATATATATATATATATATATATATACAAGTAGTTCTCAGACCTAATTTCGATCACGACTTACGATATCCATCTATTGCTATAATAGTATAATCAATTTCTTGTGTATAGTGCATACAGTGATTTCCCTAAAAGCGAATGGATTAAAACCATTTTTTTCTGTTCATTCATATTACAAATATTGAATCCGATCCATCAAGCTGTTCAATATGAATTCCGTTGACCAGACTAGGTACACTTTTATGTCCATGGTAAGCATTAAAACAAAGACACGAAATCGTTTATGAGTTGAAAATGACTTGATAATGGGCGTCACGAATATTAAGACGGACATCGCTGCACTAGTGAAATCACACTATATTCAGGTATCTCATTAACTTTCTCAATTTTAATTGTATTTCAATATGTAGATTTTGTATTATTTGTATATTTCTGGTATTTCAATATGTAGTTCTAATTAGTTTCATATTGTACCTCCTATAACAGCACATGTGCCGTTTAGTGTCTCAACTATTTTTCTATGTACACGACACTTGGTACTCATGTGCTAAATATGTACTTCAGCTACCTAAAGTTTAGGGTGCTTGTGAGACCTAATTGATATTTGCTACTATGTTCCAAAAACGTAACAATTATATACCTGGCTCAGTTTTGCACTGTGATAGTCATTTGTTTTTATATCGTCTCTTGGGACATATATTTTTCATGTTCGAGATACTTCCTTTAGGTGCATACTTTTTCAGATACTTATGACACAGTAAAACAATTGAACTCTGCAGCGACACACAAATGACATTCAGCTGTTTGCAATTGCCCATGCGCAGTAACTTGCAACGTGTCTCGCTCTTTCTATCCTTCTAGTACACAATTGCTTAGTAAAAAGAAGCAAATACATCACATTTGGAAGACGAATTACGAAGAAAGAAGTGGCATAACTGATGAATAAAGATTAAGAAGAATCTCTTGCACATATGTGAAAAGTTATTTACTTACGTAGTCAGGGATAAAGGATTGTATTTTTAAGATGCCAACTGTCGCCGATCATTTGAAAGTGAATATGGAAGAACCATGAAATAAAGTAAAGATACCCGCATCATTTTGTTATAAAATTACATAGCGAGCGGATTTTAACTTATCCCAAACGGTTATCGTTGAATATACAAGGACACAAGAGCATTCTGATTAGCCAAATTAAAAAGACCCCAAGGATTTATCCCTCTACAAGCAACGTTTCCTCCATCGCCTCCTTGTCCGAGTCGGAAGAGGACGCGCCTAGTAATGAAAGATTTTGTGGTTGGCGCCCGTCTCCGGCTACTTTCTTTTCTTACTTTTTTTTCTAAGTGTTTTTTGTACTAACCTTAATATAAGCAAATTAAGCATAAAAACGATTTATTATATTTTCGGGGTGTAACTTTCGCTTACGGTATGGGGAACAACATACCTAGAACATCCCCAGGTACATGTCGGGCATGTGCCTAGGGGCACACATACACTGTGACTATCACTTGCCATCCATGTGATCTCTCTATCACAGGCGCATAAGGCACATACTTTGAGCGATGCACCTGAGGGAACATGATAGGCATATGACTGCTACGTAATTGTGCTGTTAGGGTCTTTAACTTACATTCATTTTTAAACAACTCTGCGTCTGTTGAAAATATTTAGTAGACCTAATGTTTGTTGTCCTTAACAGTATGTATAAAAATGAAGAATATACTTATCAGAACAAAACAATATTTAAAAAGTTTTCCTGCATTACATTGTAATTAAATATATCTCTTCCACTTATCTTCGCGACTCTCATGAAACCCTCTCGCGACTCCCAGGTTGAGAAACCTTGATATATATTTGGTCTAGGAATTAATTCGTGCGGGTGGACAAGAGATGGCGCAACGAACGGAGCGTCCCACAGTTCCGTGTATCCACACATGTGTTGCAAACCCCTGTCATCGCGTATCGTTCGTAGTATAGGGCAGTGGATTAAAGCGTCAACAACACCAGTTTGTAGTTAAGTGAACATGGTGCAATTTGTGCCTGATAAAGTGTTTTTGCGGGGTGTCCTGCTTCATTACTTTAACATGCAGAAAAGTGCGACTGAAAGTCATCGTATTTTGGTGGAAATGTATTGTGACAATGCTCTAGCTGAGCGAACGTGTCAGAAGTGGTTTGCACGGTTTAGAAGTGGTGATTTCGGCTTGGCAGACCAAGAGCGAGCTGGACAGCCAAAAAAATTTCAAGACGAAGAATTGACAGCATTGCTCGAGCAGGATTCGTGTCAAACGCAGGAACAACTTGCAGCAGCATTAGGCGTCGATCAAACAACAGTCTCCAAACGCTTGAAAGCCATGGGAATGATTCAAAAGATGTCACATTGGGTTCCACATGAATTGAAAGACAGAGACGTTGAAAGACGAAAAACCATTTGCGATTTGCTGCTTCAACGACAGAGCAGAAAGGGGTTTCTGCATCGAATTATTACGGGTGATGAGAAGTGGATCCATTACGAGAACCCTAAACGAAAAAAGGCCTGGGTGAAACCAGGTGAACCAGGTCCATCACAACCAAACGAGATATTCACTGTGCAAAGGTTATGCTGTGCATATGGTGGGATATGAAAGGTGTGGTGTACTATGAGCTGCTGCAACCGGGTGAAACTATGAATGGAGAACTTTATCGACGACAATTAATGCGTTTGAAGCAAGCTCTGGCCAAAACACGACCAGAATGGGAGAACAGACATGATAAACTTATTGTTCAACATGATAACGCTCGCCCACATGTCGCAAAACCGGTCAAAACCTATTTAGAAAATGTCGGATGGGAAGTTTTACGCCACCCGCCGTATTCACCAGACGTTGCTCCTTCGGACTACTACTTGTTCGATTGCATGAACAACGATTTGATTGGACAGCGGTTTACTTCTTCAGAAGATATCGAAACATGGGTCACTGACTGGATCGTTTCCAAGGATGAGGACTTCTTTCGCCACGGAATCCGTACATTGCCTGACAGATGGGCGAAAGTGGTGGCTAGCGATGGACAATATTTTTCTTAAGGTATTTATGTATTTTGTGTTTGTACTACAGCTTCAATGTGTGCGTACCAACCGCACGAATTAATTCCTAGGCCAAATATATAGGGAGAGATAGTAGATTGATATGGATAGGTAGATAGATATAACTCTCTTAGGAAGCAAACGATACAAAATAGACAAAATCAAAGCTTTTACTGGGTACCACAAGTGACAAGTACCAACCTACACAACATTCTAATATTACAAGGTAGTGTGACGAAATTGGGTAGCAATGCGAATATCTTGGGAACGAATTATTCAAGATAGATTGTTGTCAAAAAGAATTGGAAAGACTTTAATCCAGCCATAGATCAACAATTATTGATAATGGTATGTACTCGTTTGAAATAAAAATAACCTTCAACGCTACATTCATGAGATCCCTGTTCTTATTCTTGATATCTGAACCATGGTATGAAACTTTGAGATGAAGAAATAAACGCTTATACCTTGTTCTGAGAGATCATATATCCAACCTAAAGCTGTAAGAATTTCTAAAAAAAAAAAAAAAAAAAAGACAAACTTAATTTTACTGTTCCGGGTTATTACTGAGTAAAACTTATTGTTATATCTGGGTATAGCAAACGGTTCTGCGAACTCAAAATATTTTAGCAACCGGTACTAGGGAACATGTACGAACCGGCTGAATAGCACCATTGCATTTTCCTACAAAATGTTGAACCCATCGTCTTGTTTCTCCAGATATTGAATAAACTACCCGAAAATAAATAAGAGATAAAAACAAAAATAAAAGGAAGACCGCAAATAATTGAAGCTTACTATAAAAATCTAACAGCACAATTACATAGCGGGCGTATGGCTATCATATTCTCTCAGGTACATGGTACAAAGTATGTGCCTTATGCGCATATGAGAGAGAAATCACAGGGATGGCAAGTGATGGTCACAGTCCATGTCCGCCTCCAGGCACATGCCTCATATGTAACTGGGAAACTTACCTAGTATGTTCTAGTTATGATTTTCCCTACAATGTAAGGGAAAATTACTCCCCCAAAATATGTTAATAGCCTTTATGCGTAATTTGTTTACATTAAGGTGAATCTAAAAACACCTTTAATCTACAGAGGCGATGAAGAAAGTGTCGCTTGTAGAGGGATAAATCCTTGGGGTCTTTTTAGTTTGGCTAATTAGAGTCCTCTTGTAACCCTGTATATTAGACAATAACCTTTTGGGATCAAACAAAATCCGCTAGCCATGTAATTGTATAACAAAATGAAGCGCGTTTCTTTACTTTATTTCATAGTTCTTCCATATTCACTTTCAAATCATCGACGACTGTTCGCATCTAAAAAATGCAATTCTTTATCCCTAACTACGTAAATAATTAACTGTTCACATACGTATGAAAGATTCATCTTAATTTTTATTCATCAGTTATGTCATTTCTTTCTTCTAAATTCATCTCCCAAATGCGATGCATTTGTTTCTTTCTTTTTCTAAGCAACGTGTGTATTAGAACAGAAATTGGAGAAGAAAGCGCCAGAAACCGTCTTATGTTACTGCGCATTGGCAAATGCAAACAGCTAATTATCATGCCTAGTACATCTTATGCTGCTAGGGAACATACGTAAATAGTGTTCGATTTAATACAATATACTGTATTCTTCTATATTTATTTAGAGAGTTTAAATTACATCCTTTGCTTTTAGTTGACATGGGTTTACCCGTTTATTCGTGACAGATTAATGAATAAATATCACGTGCAAGTAGTTTCTAAATCCTCTGAACTTCAACGTTTGTTTGCATATGATCATTTTCCGGAAAATCGTATGCTCAATCATTTGATTTTGACGCAACATGGTGTATATTTTCTTTGAATGTTTGGACACATACACAATTTGTGAAGTTGTATTTGTGTCAAATATAAACGTGTAAATTTTTACCTCCTTCGATTTAAAACTGGAGGTCCCATGTTAATTTTGCTTTCTTTAAAAAAAAGTGCAGGGCCTATATGATTTTGTCGTGATATTGCATACAGTATATTTTCTGTGAACTTTTCGAATTATATTGATGGCATGAAATTGAAATCAGTCAAGCGTGACGGGATGTATTTACTGCTCCGTTTTTATAATACGTTTCACCACGTTAACTTTCGTTAACATTCGATTTTAATGGAATGTTATGCACATGTTTTGAAGTTCTTTTGTTCAGAATCTGCACTTCTAGAGAGTCAGGGGTGAATTTCACTGTAATGAAGTTTAAGTTATTTATATATCCTTCCCAATTTTTTTAAGTGTTGCTCAGGGCCGTAGCGGAGAATTTAGAGATCTCCGCAAAGTAAGTGAGAGGCCTCCTTTAACATGGATGGATATTATATAGTATATCGATATACATAAAACGAATTGATACCGAATAAAATTTAATAATAATAATAATAATAATAATAATAATAATAATAATAATAATAATAATAATAATACTTATTATTATTATAATTATTATTATACTTCCAAATTATGGTTTGCATAAGTATTAGAAGTCTTACAGAACGGCTAATGTCCCTCCGTCCGTCTGTCAACAACAGATATCAGAGCGAAAACGTTAAGAGGTATCGAGAAGCGGTTTCCTTGCAATTAATTCAGTTCCAAGAATAACTTTCATCTGTTCCCACAACTTTCTATCTAAACCACAAGGGGTATTAATAGAGCACTTCCAGTTTCAACATTCATGGCCATAAATCAGAATGATATTAGCTAGTGAGAATCGGTGTTAGGGAATCGATTGAGTGTCTCAACTAAATACAAGAATTTCAGTTCATCTCTTTATTAAAAGCAGAAATGGTAGAAACTTACATTTACTTCCGGTTTCAATATTCATTTACATACTAAAAAAACATGAAGGGTTATTGAGAAACGGGTTCTTTGGGAATTGTTTCAGGATCTTAAGAGGAAGTCACATTTCCTCTGGTTTTAATTGTAATGGCCATAAATGAAAATAGTAATGGCTAGCGTCTAACAGTTTTAGGGAATCGTTTGAGAGTCTCACGTAAATACACTATGTTCATTGTATATCTTCACTAAAACCGAAAGTTGCAGAAATTCGCTTCTACTTTTGGTTTCAATATTGATTTTCGTAGAGCAAATGCTGTTTGAAATGTTGGGAAATTGCCCTATAAAATTGTTTTATTTTGCTTATAATAAGTTTTATCTCTGACAATATGACTTTATTGCAACCGAAAGATTTATACGTACTATTTCCGGTTTTTGTGTTGAATTTCCATAAATAGGAAATAGGGCTATACTATAGTTTCACACCGTGAAAGGAAACACATTTATTTTATTATTATTATTATTATTATTATTATTATTATTATTATTATTATTATTATTATTATTATTATTATTATTAGTAGTAGTAGTAGTAGTAGTAGTAGTAGTAGTAGTAGTAGTAGTAGTAGTAGTAGAAGTAGTATTAGTATTCCATTGCAATGTAATGCTCTGATACCACGTGCTGTATTTTTGGCAAAAGGTGTTCGCTTCACTAAAATTAAGATTATTATTATTATTATTATTATTATTATTATTATTATTATTATGTCATAAATATTATTATTTACGAAAAATGTCCTGAAAAGAGAAAGACGGATTCTGTAGTTTTGGTGCCAATAGAGAAAATCAAGTCTGCAGTCTAATAATGTACATCAATATTTCTTTCTACCCTATCCAGCTTTGAATAAGGAATGCCGCCTAATTGTCGCTTTGGTTGTAACATCAGCCGCTGCCTCGTGGAAAAACCGCCCCGCTTCAGTGCATATGGATTGGCCAGGTGAGAATTTGCCGGCTATTGTGTTTTTACTTTACTAGATTCATTTTAGCTTCACAGCCTGGAAATGGGGCAATCATGTGTGAAGGTTTGACATGAAGAAACAATAAAGTGATTAGAACTGTAACATTTACAAATGCCAAAGAGCAAAGGAAAGTATAAAAATGTTTTGTTTGCAGAACATTATATTTTTATATCTTTCCTCTTTTCTACGTGTGACGTAGTACTCTAGGTACTTATAATGTGAAATCTTACAAGCAGAAGCACTGAATATCTTAGTAGGAGTGGTCGAACTGTGAACTATTCTTTGTAATATCATGTTGTGTTCGTCGTTTTGCCAAGCTTTCAACCAGTTCGTCCTATTTGTTCATTCTATAAAGGGCCATCCCTATGAGATCATCGGTCTTACAGATTCTCAGAAGATTTGTTGGCGAGAAGGCCTCTCTAGTTTGTTAGGAGCCAGAAAAGGAAAGCGTTTGCTACATGAACAGGGATACTTATACGAGAAGGACAAAAAGATTAATGAGAAGATCATCTGGAATTGCACTGAATATGAATTGTACAATTGTCGGGGAAGATGCCACACATTGGATGACGTGGTTGTGAAATTGACTGAACATAATCATGCTCCCAGTGCATCGAAAGTAAACGTGTTTAGTGTGATATATAGTTTGCGAGAAAGTGCGCATCAGTTTCACGATACTCCATAAGCTATTATTAGTAATGCGGTAGAAGGCGAATCTAATGCAGTTACTGGTAAACTACCTTCCTTTAGTACAATGAAAAAGGTTGTTCGACGTGTCCGTAAAATAGTTATCAAAATACCAAATACACCTGCATCATTAGTAGGATTGCATATACCGTATGAGTTTACAGTGACAAATGATGGTGAACAGTTTCTAATGCACGACAATGGACCAGAACAAAGGATTCTAATTTTTTCCACTAGAAGAAACTTACATTTTCTAAAGCATTGCAAACACTGGTATCTTGATAGTACTTTCAAAACCGCACCTATGCTCTTTCTTCAAATTTATATAACTCACGGTGTGAAAGACAATGTAAATGTAGCAACTGTTTCGCTTTATTACCTAACAAAACGAGGGAGATATATGGCCGCATGTTGGAAGCACTACATGCACTTGGACCTACGTTGGCACCAGATACGGTTATGACAGGCTTTGAAGCTGCAGCCATGAATGTATATTGAACAACTTTTCCAGAAGTAACTCTTCGTGGTTGTTTTATCCACTTAGTCAGTGCCTCTGGAGAAGAATTCAAGAAGGAGGATACAAACAAGGTACAGCGGAGACCCCGAATTTGCTTTTGAGATTAGAAAGCTAAGTGCCCTAGAATATGTACCAGAGATTGATGTAATAGAGTCTTTCGAAGTCCTTACAAATAACCAATTCTATCAAAGAAACGATGAACATCTTACGCCTATTATTGACTACTTCGAGGACAATTGGATAGGGTGGATTACGCGAAGAAAAAAAGACGACTTTTGTAAAATTGTTTCAAATCTGTAGTGAATTCTCTTCCCAAAACCAACAATTCTGTTGAGGGATGGAACCGACACTTCAGTTCCTTGATAGGTGCTCATCACCCAAATGTTTGGTCATTTCGTAACTTGCTAAAGAAGGACCAGAACTTTGTGAGGGCACGAATCGAACAGTTAGTTGCAGGTCAATACACACAGAAACCATCACGAACATACAGAGAAACTGCACGAAGGATTATGTCTATTGTACAGGACTACGGAAACCGTCCATTGGTCGATTATTTGCTAGGTATCGCATATAATGTAGAACTTCAAGTATAAAAGTGAAACGTGAGTAAATTCCTGGAAAGTGAGTAAAATAATCTGGAAGTTTTACAAACTGCTGTAATCAATGTGCATTTTTGAGCGAACTTGAGCGATTTTTGAGCGATTTCTTGTGTGCGCGCGCGTGTTTGTAGGAGGAAACTTATAATGGGCAGTTGTGGTTTTTCTTTTCATTTTTTCAGTATATATTTGTTGTTCCAAGCAATAAATAACAAAAAACACCAATCACGCCATGGTCGGTCCCAAGGCAGAGTAACGTGAAAGGGGTGGTTTAAATTAAATTGCATTAACGATACACATGCATATTTCGTTTTAAAGCTATCTTATTCTCTTGAATTTCTAACAAGTTTGATTTAGTAATCTCAAGAACTACTTGATGGATTACCATCAATTTTGGACCAGATGTAGAACGTGAAAATTTAGGAAGGAGGTTCGTTGATGGGGCTAATATCCAAATCAGAAATAGTAGTTTGGATATAAATGGTAGTTTGTAAATCAATCATTTCCGATATTATCGTTGATTATTATACTACAAATAGGCAATAGATAGGGAGAAACGGTTCTTTTCCATCGTTTAATTATTGCAATAATACATTTTATCTCCCTTCTTAACTCTCTGCTAAAACCGGAATCATGAAAAGTCCACAACAACTGCCGGCTTAGCTATTAACGTACACAGGGGAAAACACAACATAATGTAGTGAAAAGTGGTTTTAGGGAATTAATTAGCGCTCTAAGAATATATATCATTATTTTTATTAACCCTTTATTCAAACCGGAACTGGCAACCTCTGGTCTTAACGTTGTTTCCCATATTGTAAAAACCGTAATTGAAGGCGGAAATGGCTTTCTGTAATCAGTTAAGCGTGCAAGAAATATACCAGGCCCTTATCCACCTGGGGTCTAAGGGGCCGCTTCCTAAATTTGTCACGGTAGGATTCCAAATGAACTATGATATGGTGATAAACTATATGTTTGGATCGTACCCCTACATTTTTGGGCTGGATTCTGGCCTAATATGTACCATCCATTTAATCAGTCATCTAAAATCGAAACTGGCAGAAATCTACTACTTCAATCTGGCTTCAATATTAATTAAGAAAATACCATGAGGTTTGCATAAATTAAATATAATCTAAATTGTTGAAAGCAGAGCGCAGCAAAGGAACTGCCATTGTTGAGCTGTTAAAGAATTCCATTTTAGTATTTATTATTCATTATACGAAATCAGTACTTTGTGTTGTGCACATTTTGATACTGCTACTTCTTACATTATCAAGGTCGTAGTAATGTAATACTAATAGCAGTGTCCTAGTCAAGCTTTCAACAAGGGGGGTTAATTAACCCATATATATATATATATATATATATATATATATATATATATATATATAGTGTTGTAAATAGAAAAAAAACGGTTCGTATTTTTTCAGAAATTTACGTTTTTTTAGAAAAAAAAACATTGCCTCTTGTTTGTTTTCTAAATTTGTTTTTTTTTCAAATAGTCATTTGTAATGAATCTTACGTCAATTTAAGTATGACATATTTTTTTGTAGGTGTAATTACCGTAAAATGCAACATAAATTATACGCTAGATACTGATACGCTACAAATATTTTATAATTTACATGAAAACCATACCTATTAACAATTCGGGTTTCAGCAGTTCTCATCACTATCAACTAAGAAATAAAAGTAGAAATGAAATTTTGTTTTTTCGTGAAAGCAGGCCTTTAATAAGTACAAAAATAATGTCACGAACAGTATCCAATAACTTGTCTAAAGGTAAAAACTAATACTAATTGCCCTAATAGTATTCTTCTCAATGTCATATATAAATAATTTGTCGACTAGATATATATGATATGCAGAGCCGTCTCTACCATATATGCAACACGTGCATTTGCATGGTGCGGCAAGCTTGGATGGTCGGGCAAAATCTGTCATAAGTATATTGTAATATCCTATGTGATGTGGTAAACAAGCAATTCCACGCACCAATGTTTACAAACACCTCCACATGGTTCGGCAAGAGGATCTCCCACCAGAGGGACCTAAAATCACATGCGGACGACGGCTTCTGGCCCCTCCCACGGAGCAGAAGACGACATCGGAGCAGCAGCGCCACCGCTACCCAAATGACCCTATAAATTGGATGGACGAAGGCAACGCGATACCAGTTTTCTGGAGACCCTCCTTTAGTCTGCTACGGGACTCTTGGAATAACCTAACCCCAGGCATCTAGTCTGCTATGGGACTACGCCTATCCTATCTCCTGGCTTAGCCTGCTACGGGGCTCTGTTAGCGACTTAACCCGCCTCTGCTTGCTACGGAGCTTGGTTCCTTAAATCCACTCCTCTTAGCCTGCTACGGGGCTCTGTTGGATATCCTTTCTGCGACCTTACGATCTTGATTCTAGAGAGATCAATTTGTATAGTATTTTGTGAAAATACTTTTATAGAGGAAACTTTTTATAATAAAAACTGGTAGTGAGAGTCGATTCCGGACGCTCTTTTTATTAACTGCTCTACCCAAAGATACTTATATGAGACAAAGTTTTACAATATTATTTAAATTAAATATTTCTTGTTGGAAACAGACTTCATGAGGATGGTAGTTACATTTACTAAGCTGACCTTCTATTTGAATACTACATTCATAAATTAAGTTTAGGTTGCATTAGTTTAAGGCCACATGGACAATGCTAAAGCAAATGGTCGAATAAATCCGAGCACAAATTGCTTGATTATTGTCAAATGCAAGAATTCAATTCTCGAATAGTAGTGAATATCTGTTCTATGTAGTACGTTATCACAGTTTTGATATGAAACTAATCTTATTTTTGTCAGAAACAAGTTCCTTATCATTGAAGATAGAAACAAGTTTTTTTAAATGTTAGAAGATATAGGAGAAAAATTAAGAAATAAAGATAAAAGAGCTAGTTGCACTGGAATTGCAAACTGATACATTGAGATTGAAGCTCGATAGTGAATTCTATAAAAAGGATTACCATCTTTCCTCTGCAGGTGTGTTTGCTTTATCTTTCACTAACATTATAGATTAATATTTAAAGAAAAATAAACACACACGACGGTATTGCATTTTTAGTAAGTATTTAAGCCTTTCTGAGTGCGACTGCACTTACCCTCACCTTTGTTGTTCATGCTGGAGTAGCATACTTAAAATCATGACATTTAAGATTTGTTCTTTCTGGAGAAACGGGGAGCCGGCAAATTATGCCATTGCACGAGGCGACAAATTGACTAGGACCGGTCCTGATGATATGTATATAAAAGACATGAATATAGGATGACTCAATTTGAAGTAATGCAGGGTGTTTCAAAATTAATATTAGGGTTTTGAAACTTTGTAGTATCTATTACAATTAACTTACAATTATAAATATTATATCAAATGAAAGAGCAACTCAAACAGTTTTGTACTCACGCATGTACATGCATTGTTTCTTCTTTCTGCCGTTAGAAAGAGCAAGAGCAAAGATGAAGACTATAGAGCAATAAGCTTTTTGTGTTTTAATAAAGACTGAATCTGTACAGTGCAACCGTCTGTGTGAAGAATATTAAGGAGAAGCTTGCAACTACGTCTTTATCGTCTGCAGTTGCTACTGGTCTAAAGCCTACAGATTACGGTTTATGTGCCAATTTCGCGAGTGAAATATTCCTTCATAACAATGAAGATTTTCTGGATCGTGTCGTCTTCAGTGATAAATCGACCTCTCACCTAAGAGCTAATGTGAACACTCATAATGTTTGCATCTGGCAGTCAGCAAATCCTCAGGAGATAGTACAGTTGAAACGAGACTCCCCTAAATTGAATGTGTTTTGTGCCATATGGCAGAAACTTTATGGGCCTTTCTCGCCTATCGACTAGATGTGTGCCGTGTGACGAATGAATCTCACATCGAACACTTGTAGCAAAGACTGTTTTACTTGCTGCATTGCTTATAATTGTACATAAAATGTAATAAGTATTACGAAGACTTAAAGCCCCAAAATTTATTTTGAAACACCCTGCATTTCTCACTAACAGTGTTGGAACTAAGATGTAAAAAGGAGAGAAAATTTTCCTTAAAGTTATTGCTTACAACGATATTATTATTAGTCGAGACTATAACTACAACAACAACATGAGTTAGTAGTCAAAAAATGTAATCAAATGTATACTCGGAGGCCCAGGTGGCCAAAGTGGCACACACGGGTGTGTCACTTGTTTAATCCGCTCCTGTGTGGACACTAATTAAGATATCAGGATATTATTCTTGCAAAATATGGCTGGACTATAGTTTATCATATTAATTTCTTTTTCTTCTGGTGTCGAATTTCCTTCTCAAATTTCACCCCAGTCAAAAATTCGAGAATTTTCTAATTTCGAATTTCCTTTACTTCTTTTTTCCCTGTAGCTTCCTTCGTTGTAGAAAGACATCCTTAAGACTTGCCAGGGAGATACCTCGAATAAATACCTAACTGTTTACATCAATTGGACGGGCCTGCGCGCAGTGTTGTTAATTAGGGAAATTTAAATTCTCCTATATTTGGGCAAAACATTAGATTTTTTTTGTTTATAAATCCGTATATATACGTCCGAGTGCAAGTCAACTTACGCCAATCGAACATTTGTCCTTACTTAACAAACGTAAGTAGAGATTGTTACAATGGAGTAATTAGGGGGCGTACGTAAAATTCGTATTTAGGTTCTAACTCTTGATTTTTCTAGTTTTTGCCTACTTTTCTATTTACCGTAATATATTTTTGGTAATTAGAATCTTTATTCCTCAAATATCGCCATCATACTCGTAGGATATATTAGCGGTGTACCAATGTTTAATTTAAGATAATTTGCGTCTGTCAGGTAGCAGTGTTGCCAGCTACAGAAAATTTTAATTCCAGATTTTAGGGGGAAATTTTGGAAAAAAATATATGTTTTATCTCTATTATTTACCTCTTGTTGGCTATATCGGAACACACGTAGCAGTATCTGAAAGTCTCGTCTTTGCTCTACACAACGCGCTATAAAAAGTTTCAATAGGATAATTAGGGGAAGTACAGTTGAGGTTTACAGTAGACCTTGTTCTCTAATTGGAAAGATAACTGATTTTTTTAAAGGTAGAATGAGATATTTTTTATTGACATGCTTACTTTATTAGATATCGTAACAATACCTGTTGGATATATTAGAGGGATACCAAAGCTTATTTTAAGATAGTTTGTGTGTGTCTGATGGTAGTGGTGCCAGCTACCAGATTTTATTCCAGATTTTAGGGGCAAATTTTGGAAAAACTTCCCTTTTTTATTTTTATTATTTCCTTCTTGTTAGCTACATTCCAACAAACGTACCAGTTTATAATAGCCTCGTTCTTAGCCTACACAGCGCACCACAAAAATCTTCACTAGAATAATTAGGGGAAGTACAGTTGAGGTTTATAATAAACCATTTTCTGGAAATGGTAAGAAAATGGTGAATTTGTGAGGTAGAATGAGATTTTTTTTTTAAAATTTCATGCTTACTTTGTTATATATCGCCATGATATTTGTAGGATAAATTCTTGCAGTACTACGGTTTATTTCCAGATAGTTTTCTTCTGTCTCATGGCAGCGTTTCCAGCCAAAACAATTAATTCCCACTATTAGGTGAAAAATTCGGAAAAATTCCCTTTTCCCCTCTATTCTTACCCTCTTAGTGGCTACATTGAAACAAACGTATCACTACCTGAAAGGTTCCTGCTTGCCCTAAAGAACGCATCATAAAAAGTTTCAATAGAATAATCAAAGAAGCTGTAGCCTTGGCATATTTGATTTTTGATTCTGAGGCCTAAAAAGTGTCAAAATTTCATGTGTATGACAGAATTTTTTTCCCTCTTTGAATGGAAGCCAGCGACTTCAGGATTTCACTGTACCTTGTCAACAAACCAAAGATTTGTTTAGATGACTTGAACTCATATAGCAGTAGTGGTGCTAGATGCAAAAGATTTTGAAATTCGACTAGGCAATTTTTTTGTAAATTTTCACCACTACATTTCCCTCAATAATTTCCCACCCGTTGGCAACAATGCAATGCAACTTACACCAAAAAATACCCACTTCTATTTTCTAAGAAAACAAGATCTTAACCATATCAATCAAATGAATAGTTTTTGAGCAATAAGTCACTAACTCGAAATGTAGGAAAACGCCAAAAATGACCTGGGGCCGAAAGGAATAATCGCACAATCTTGCTCGTATAGGTACAAAGAAACAAATGATTTGTAAGTTACGAAAGCTTCGACTCAAGTTCTGTTGATTATTTCAGTAAACATGAAAACAACATGAAAAAGAACGAAGTTTTTTATTGAAAAAAGAACTGCACAGAAAAATACCGTCTTTTTACAACACTATATATATATATATATATATATATATATATATATATATATATATATATATATATATATATATATATATATATATATATATATAATTCATTCCCGCTGTGTCTAATCTCTTGAGACGGAATTTTATGCCAGCAGGATTGTTTTTAGAGAAATCTTGCACCGAAGGGTGGTTTATAAGAATGAACACATCCGGATACTTTTTAATCGGATATCTAATGGAAACTTATCGGGATAACGGATGTACCCGAATGACGGAAAATATCCGGATAACGGATATATTCAGATGACGGATAATATCCGGATAATAGAACATTCGGAAAGCGGATAATATTCAGATGACGGATAAAAGATAATATCCGGAAAGCGGAAATGGTTTTATGTAGATCATATAGGAGAGAGATATGTCAGTCTATTCTGCTCAGAGTTGTCTATGATCATCCGGCCTGTGATTTTACCTTTGAAAGGTATTTCTTCCTAAAATGATTTCTAGTAACTCTTAACTTTTTTATGTTGTTTCGGAGAGCACGTGGCTCAGTGTTAGAGCGCTTACATTTGTAGGTAGGGTCTTTTGTTCGATCACGGTTTAGTACATTTGTGGTAGACAGCATCATGTCCGTCGGTTTAAGGTGTACTCTTGTTTCCTCCCACTTTTCATTCCACCAATTCTTCCATCATCATTCACTTACTTTGAACTCAAAGACTTCATTTAATTGTTTCTTATGTTTTAACAGGTTTACAAAGAGGATGGTAAAGTATCCCGCATCTGGCATGTTCGGTTCGAAATGAAATGAAACCTTTGTTTTCCATCCCAAAGTTATGCCTGCAACATTAAAGGAGACGATGAAAATGAGAAATGAAGGAAATGCTGGAATGAAGAAAGTGGGAAGAAACGGGAGATCTCCGGGAAAACAAACGCACACAATGTATGTCCACCACAAAGTTCACTTGTTTCGAGCTGGGATCGAACCCTGGACCGCATACAACCAACGTGAACAATGCCCCTGAGCCACCGCGCCCGCATGTTCCGCACGAATAGAATTAGATATATTTAAACTTTTATATTAAGTAAACTTCTAGAACTTTTATCTTTCTACAACATTTGTGTGAATCCGCTCAATCCCCAAAAACCTTATACAATTGTAGTCAAATTTTGTATCTTTCTCCAACCTTCCGTAATAACCCCATTTTTCGGCTTAGTTCTCCAGTAGTAAGATTTTCTTTTCAAAAGGTATACTCCACTCCATGTTGCAACGTTACACACACACAAAATCATTCTCTACTACAAAATATGTAAAAATTATTCGATTTTGATGAATCATTTTAAGTATTTTAGTGTGTCAATATAATTCCCATCGGTCGTGATTAAAGTTGGCCAAAGCAAAGACAGGTGGACAAAAGTTTGTAATGACTCCCCAAATTTCGAATTTTCCTCGTTTAAATTATGATAAAAATTGATATGGAAATTTTTGCCAAATTAATTTGCCAAACTTAAATCTTCTAGAATACTACATTTACTGTTCCCTTTTGACACAGATTAGAAGTATCTAAAAAAGCGATCCGCAAATCATGTATATGAATATTATATGAAAGCAATGATACCAATTAAATGATCACTGAAGTTATAATTTGTGCGGATAACGCAGTAGAATGCGATGTTGCTTGTGAGCAGCATTGGTCATTAAAGGGTTAAGAGTTTAGCTTTATAGCCCTATAAGGCACGAATTATGTGACTTTTCGCCATACGAACAAGGCATAATTGATGCTTTACACAGCTAAGGTAAATCTCCAAGGGAGGTGGGTGGAATAGTGAAAATCCATCATTCGATGGCAAGAAGAGTATCTAACAAGTCGAAACACATAACAAATAGTCCCTTCGTCAAACATATGATAGAGAAAGGCAGCATCACCTAGAGCAGATCGTCAAATAAAATCAATAACACTTCAGAATTAAGGAATGAGTTCCCGATAACTAGCTTCTGTAATTCGACATTAACTTGGAACTCGAACAACTATATGAAGAGGATATTACGAAAAAGAGACCGTGTAAGTCGTCGAAGCTGACAAAATCAGAGGAGGAGCTCATAAGCCAATATGCAACTTGTACTTAGGACAATTGGGAGCACGTCCATTTTTACGTTCAAAAGAAATTTAGAATAACGGAAAACGGTGATGGTGTGAAGTTATCGATACCACCGAGCGAGGAACTGGACAAGGGTTGTGTTTCAGGAAGGGAAAAATTAAGTTAATGAGTGAGGGTACTAAAGGCGTCAGAAGCAAGGGTGGATATATCCTTCTGATGCGAAGGGTCAGTTGATGCACAAAAATATCTTCAAACCATGATACGTAAAGTTCTTACAATAGCTAAAGATTACTTTTCTGAAGACAATATGGAAACTTCATTTTCCAGGACAATAATGCTTCATGTTCCCGAGCGAAAACTCTTAATAGGCGCTTCAAGAATGTTAATATTCAGACTTATGTGGCCCACAAAATCACCTGATATGAAACTTAGTTGGTCAATATGGGCAGAAGACTGAATAGACAACTATCTCGAATAGAGTGGAAGTCACAAAACATAATTCGTGTGTGATTCCATGAAATTGAGGTTTCATTTTGAAGTAGACCTATTATCAGCAAGCATCGATGATTCGCTGCATTGCAGAAAGTAAATTGTGGACATGCAAAATACTAGTTTGCTGTATTGTACCTTCCTCTGTTCGTACACAATACATGTTACTCTTCACATATCTCCCCTGTTTGTTTTGTGTTATTCTTTTTGATATTTTGTACTTTTATGTATTACTATGTTCACAAATAGGTTTCACAGGATTTTGTTCAAAATAGACATAGCTACTTATGTATGCATACAAATTCATTATATTCGTGTCAATAACCTGAAACTGTGGTGCAAGTATTAAACATGAACTACTACTTGAGAATATGCGTTGTAATATTATCAGACATTCATGTAAAAAGGCATATTGGTTTATGAATTTTGTGAAAATGTTATCTGAGCAAGTGTCGCTATTTTTTTCTTTACAGAGTGTATATGGTGCCAGAACACCGAAAGTGAATGGTTGTATCGTTTGAAAGTACAGTAAAAAGCGATCAATATTGAGGCAAATATTAATTAAACAATTTTGAGAAGTGGCCGAATTATATATAGAAACATCATGAGTGTTACAAAGAATGGAACGATTGACACTTCAGTATGAATTCTTCAGATACCATGTTGGAAATGTTAAGAGAAATGCCACGACAAATTATGGACCACCAAGCTGAACAGTTTGCAAAGGTGAATCAACAATTTGAAAAACTGGATCAAAAGGTTATCGAACAAGCTCAACATTTTGATCAACAATTAGAACAATTACAGCGATGTAATGACGGTAAATGGGATGAAATACAGGAACAATTAGGTAAGGTGAACCAACAAATTTGCTGCTAAATTCGGACATTATGATGAAAATATTGAAAAGATAGTGCAGAGATTCCCGGAGGTCCAGGGCTCTGTAGGCATTATAGAAATCACGAAAAAAGCAAACTTTGAACCTACGTTAGGGGAATTTACTGAGTTTTCACAAAAGCATACTGCCGTATTGGTTGGAACAGACTATCCTAACTTTTCCTTTCGGTCGCATACTTTTGATTGTTTTATGGATGCTGCTTGTAATGGTGATTTCTGTATGCACCAAAGCGTGAAAAGTTACGACCGTTTTCTTCTAGTGAATGCTATTGATTGTTTGTATTCACAATATATTCAAAATGACATTAATCATATGGTTCATGTAGCATGAGGTAAGTTGATTCCAATATTCGTGAAATGCAGAAAGAAAACGTGTGTTCCTATTAGTGCTTGTGTTGATTGGTCGATTGAATTGAATCTGTTGAATTGTTCATTCAAAGGAAAGATCAAAATAATGTTAGTAAACAATCCGCTGATGTTTTCACCGAACGTGATGCAGTGCATTGGCTTTAATAATCTAAGCATGATATTGCAAAGTTTTGAAAATCCATCAATGGTGCAATACGGTACTGGCTTGAATCAAACTAACCTTCGAAACCAAGTTCGAAGTGTCCATGTGAGACGAAAGTGTGATCCCAATGTAAAGGGCGATGTTAAATCTATATGTACAAGTAATGTAACCGAGCCTAACTACAGAAGAAACAGATACCATGGCCGGACAGTTTACCATGAATATTGTAGAAAGAATAGATATAGATACAACATCTCGCTACTATTGAAACGAATGAGAACTGAACCTAGTGTTACCGGTAAGATAACAGAACCTAACCTTAGTAGTGACGGTAAATGTGATAGTGTGACTCGACCTAATCCTAGTGTAGTATGATTACCTTCACCTACGAAGCATGTAAGCATTAGATCTAATCACGTTCGATGGATACTTCGTAGAAATCACATAGATGACGAAAATTCTCAAACTAAGAAATAAAGAACTGTAGATGGAAATAACGCGCAAGACTCTATTCCGATTTATGAGTTTCAATGCAATTTGAATGAATTTTTTGGCCATATAACTTAGGATGGAGTTCCGATGTCCGAGAAAACCGTATTCAATTGATTTTGCTATAAATATCTATATGATTTCGTTTGTTATTCGTACCTTACTTTGGTTGTATGCTGTTAATAAGAAGTTAATTATTGTGTTATTTTCTGATTATTATCATATTTCAATCTTAATCTACATTTTGTTTAACTATATTTTATACTCAATCATTTATCGTTAGATGAACAACTATATGAATATCACATACATCTTTTTCAAAACCTTCTTCATGTTGCCTAAATTCATAATTAATAATTTGTAACAAGCATTTTATGGACCCCAAAAAGGACTTAAATAACTAGCAAATCAAATTTCGAATGTACCTTATCATCGTTAAAACGTATAAATAAATGAAGATGATGATAAAGTTTAAAATAAATATTATATTTAATATGATAATTTTGTTATAAAATTTAAAATGATATATATGTATAATTATATGAATTGTAATTTTGCAAGTATACGATGTGCATTCGAAAACTCAAATGATTGATATGTAAAAGTCAACAGTCCAGAATTCTTTTTCTTTTTATTTGAATAAATGAATAAAATAAGAAAATGCAGTCGGGCGCCATAATATACAATGGTACGTTGTATATTTATATATTGTTACTACTTGTAACGATCATTAAGTTCTAAAGTATTTTATATATGTACTAGACTCGTTATATCGATGAAGAAAAATAAAAATAAATATATATTAATTCTAATTATAATATGTTCATCTTGACTAATTTCTTCGAAAAGTCTTTTCCTAACAGTTTCTTGTGTTCTTTTAATCTGTTCGTTCCTACTTTCCTTTTTTTCCAACACTTAGTAACAGTTTGTGAAACCTGTCAATCTCTCTCCTGTCCATTTTTTTTAAATACTTATGTTTATAGAGCTTAAAATGTCACTAACGCAAAAGCTGCCTGCAGAGAGAAGCACTGAAAATTACAATACACGATTAGTCGCGCGCGGTGGAGAGCATCGCAGAGTCACTAACCAATCACTGGCAGTTAAACTAAATAATGGATTGTAGAGTTACTGAGCAGAAATGTTCGAAAACGTGCGGGGGGAGATTAGCTAGAGGGTGGAGCCTGTGTGACAAACAGAGTGGCCCCATTACAAAAAATAATTTTCCTGTGGTCTTTTTGACCGCCGCGCGACTGATGGAAGGAGAAGTAGATATGTTTCTTTACATATTGGATTTTCTTTACGCATCGCATTTGCATTGCATGTTCCTAATCTACGGAATTCGTATTGTATTCTGGGTACATTAATCGCAATTAAACATCTACTAATTGAGTTGGCTAAAAATTAATTCAATGGAAGCAATGCATTATAACAATAAACTAATTAAATGTTCAATTGAACAAACTTATAATGTTAGTTGAATACTACTTTAATAAGATATGTCGTTGGTGTATATGAAAATAATAAACTATAATTATGCACATTATATACATCTAACACATAAAATGATAATGAATATTGATTAAGATATAACTATCAATAGATACGTATGTGAGATGGAATCATATATATATATATATATATATATATATATATATATATATATATATATATATATATATATATTTAGAGAGAGAGAGAGAATATGACATGTATTGAAAAAATACGCCTATTGGTACGATAGTGATTCTTAGGCTTAACTATAAGACTATAATGATTCTTAACTCTTAACAATGCGTAATTCTAATAATCTGAACCTATAATATATTTATAATATTTAAAAATGACGCTAATGAATTTTAAATAATAATAATAGTGAACTTCATCAGTAGTATAAAATATATACATTTATACAAAAACGTAGCACCTAATATAACTACATATATAATATGACATAACTGAAGGACATGAATACGGATGTTAACAATGCCATAGTACCATATCACATATAGAGCATTAAGGTAATTACATATAAAGAATCACCTAAGGCGAATAAATATGCATAAGCGTAGAAAAAAATGTTAGTTCTTGATACAAGAGAGATAATAACTTTTTCTAATCTCGCAGAGCTGAAACAAAAACAGATTGTAGAATTCAGATAGTGCGTTTTGAGTGATATATAGTACTCATGGTTTAATGGATGTACAGTTGAAGGTAAAAAAAATGGTGTCGAAGGTTAGGATCGACGTTTTAAGCAGTTACCTTTGCGAGTTCCTTGAATAACACATATTTGTAATGATTATCCAAGGAAATAGACATCTTAGGTAAAGATTAGAGATTCAATCTCCGGCCTCCGAAATGAGATGGTAGAATTTCCCTGCGAATGAATCTGTTGTTCATTTTACATCTCGAATATACATGTAAATATACTGACAGTTAATATTTACTGCCGAAACGTGTAAAAGTAACATTTAGTTCCAATATTTTCTTTTATATCCTGATAAGGATGTCTACAAATAACACAGTGATGCATTGATACAGCACAGTGTGCGCAAAAAGCCAAGTTGTTACAGGATAAGGCCAGCATATTTAACTCATTCTGAAAACAAACCATGCATTTGAATTTATTACAAGAATCATTAAAGAAATTTTGACCACTTGTATGGCTCATTGGTATCTCATAGTTTTTAATGGTAGATTAAGTAGTCATGATAAAAGCGACTACTTACTGAGATTAACCTTGATGGAATATATTAAGTCACCGTTTTGGAGTTTCTGTAATGTTTTGTTAACGGAACAATGTGAAAAATAAGTAGCCTAATTAAAAAGTTTGTTGAGAGTTTAAAAATTTGCTTCGCTATACACGCATATTTACATATATACCCCACATCTAGTCATATTAAGAAACTCGTTTAGAGAAGACTCAATTAATTTAATGTGGTTTCATGTAAAATATTTTGATTAAAATTTTCAAATTAGTTTTGTTCAGTAATAGCCTGTTGATAGGTGAATAGGTGTTAGAACTTAATCTTTAGATTTCCTCTAGCCAATTAAAGACGTATTATATATTAGTTCACGGTAATCCTACAATATGGGGATATAATGAAAAGTAAGGGTATAATAACGTTCTTTCTAATGCCAATTAACTAAAGTTTACTGGTCCTTAACAGAACATTTTCACTTTTTGTATATTAGCTTTGTATAATTAAATATCATAAAAAAGAGGAGTAATAATTCGCACTTATTTTATCATTATCTGAAGGTTCTACATTTTGAGTTCTGCGTTCATTATTGATCTGTCTCCCACTATTAGGGCGTCTTCCAGGAAGTTGTCCTCTATTAGTCGGCAGACCTCTGTTATGATAGTGATTTCCAGTACGGAATTGAGTTGATTGATTCCAATATTGACCTTGATTTTGTCGATTTCGACACTCACGGGCATTGTGTCCGTATTTACTACAGGAATAACATTGTATGTCATTGATGTTCATATTTTGAAATTTTTGAATTAAGTTAGAGCGGAGAGCTCTTGATTCACGTCCGCTATGATTATAAAATCGCTGCCATTTACGATTTATTGATACACTCTGGCGATTAGATTCTAACTTGGGTTGACTAAATTCTAAATTAGGGAGTTCCAGGGAAGCATCAGAAAAGACACGCAATCCCGCTTGAACCTTTGCAGATTCATAGAGTTTAAGTAATCTATCGACTTCGTTTACACCATCTGGTGCAATGACAAATTCCAGAGCACTGGGGTCCAATCTCTTTTATATGTGTCGTTTTCGTTCAGTTTCACTTATGTTATTATCTACTTTATTTCATAATCTTAATACTGCATAAATATATTCGGGAAAACGCTCACGTCACGGAAAACGTCTGGCTAATAAGGCAAATGGTTCACGAAGTTCAGAGGAGGCTGCAAAGGCCTTTCTTAGTTGACCTTCCAGATCTTCAAATTTCGCCAGATGCGACATCAACTCCTTCTTCATATGATGCCAATCAGCAGCACTCCCTTGCAAGTACGCGGGCAAGTATTTTCGTTGTTCTTCATCTGACCACTCACAGAGATTCCCATAAGTTTTGTACGCGTCAAGGAATTGAGATATGTATTCATGTAATTTCCAAGAAAAGGGGCAATTGTGATAGAAGATAATTTATTATTTATTGTTATCCCTGCCATTTCTGTGCGTACTTCAGTTTTTATACTAGGCACTCTCCTTTTTACAGGAGAAGGAAAATGATTTTGCAAACACTGCTTATCACACTTTGTTCGCGTCCTAACGGGACTTCTAATACGGTTGGCTCCTTTGACATCCGGACAGAAGTAGCCGGATGTATTATTGACCCTATCTGGTCCTGCGAAATACGAAAGGCATATTCTAATATAATTCCATTCTCATTAACGCTACTCATCTCTCTAACGGAAAATTTATGGTAACCCTTTATCTCTACAATACTCTATCTACTTTTTTCACTTGGTGTTCCCTTTCTTGTCTGTCAGTCTGTCCGTCTATTGGTCTGTCTACACCAGGAATGAAATACCTTCCTAAGGAAATCAAGTAAATTCCTTTCTTGTATTTATATCCTTTATTTTTTGTTGGATATGGATTTCAAAAATTTCACTTATCATAACAATGCTGTCACTCTTTATTCCTTCTACACATATAGATGTATTTACTTATTTATTTACTTATTTATTCATGCATGTATTAATATATTATTTCTTTCCAAAAGCCTGTTTTCTTATTGAATTTCAAGTTAGAAGTTCCTATGCCTATCAAGATAACTTATTGTAATAACTTATTTTAGGTAGTACTTGCAGTGTGAGGTGGTCGAAAAAATTGATCCGGTTTGAAACCATAGAACTTGGATAATATAACTTCATTCGTTCAACATTAACCTTCTTTGGCCGATCCTTTCCATTTACCTTCTGCACTACGCACACATTTTTCGGATTTAAGCGTATAATTCTATAGGGTCATTCTTATCGAGCTCTTACTAATTTAGGAGATAATCCTGGTTTAGTTGCCAAATATCTAATGAGGACTAAATTGTTTTCTTTAAAGTTATGGGCCTTAATATGTTTATCGGTTTTGGCCTTTTGTTTTTGCTGTTGACTAATTAAGGCCCTTTGAACCTGTTTTTTATACGACTAAGATTTCACTAGTTTCCCATACGAGATTCGACATAGAGTCTCGAGTACGATACCTAACACAGCCTTTCTACAAAACACCAATTCAAAAGTAGAATAAGGATGGTGTTCGCGTCTCGCAGTATTGTAAGCTTAACAGGCGGTTCTAACAAATGCTTTTGAGAAGTAACACATATTTTCTCAAATAGTTTGCCAGAGTATGATTGTATCTTTCCACTCGTGAGTTTTTCCTTGGATTATAAGCTGTACTAAATTTCTGATTTATTCCTAATATAAACGTAACTTCGCGCGTCATTTCCACTACGAAATTTGAGTTAGGATATTAAGCGTTGGGCCAAAATAACAGATTATATCATCTAATAGAAACTTTGCAACATACTTAGCTGTTATAGTTTTTAAAGGTCGTGCCACTACATAATTTGAAAACATATCGACAGCGGTAATGATATATTTATAGCCATGAGAGGAGGGCAGAGGGCCGAACCCATCTAAAATTTGGGTATGAAAAAGTGCAATGGACTTGATGTGTTCATGCAATCCTAATGGTTTAGTGGTTGGGTCCTTTCTTTCTTGACATTCCCGGCAGGTCTTGATATAATGTTTGATCGGCTCCCATCCGGTCCAATAAAATTGCTCATTGACACGAGAAAACATTTTGCGCTCTCCACGATGTCCGCCTTCTAGTTATGAGGTATGTGATGCATATAGAACTTCTGGAACCATCCTTCGGGGAACACATTGCTTTAATTCCTTACCGGATTTGCGATATAAAACATCATCCACCAATACGTAAGGACGAGCCTCAGTATAAGTAGAATCAGTTTTTACTAACTCACGTATTCTACCAAAATATTCAACTTCATACTGAGCTTTAATAACATCATTAACGCCAATTCTCATGGTGTTTATACAAAGTCGCTCTTCTCGATTTGCATTTTCTTCTTCAGTTAAAGTCTGCTTGGGGTATCTTGACATACAATCACTATGCCGAATGGAAGGGTTACCTTTTATCGCATTAATTGTGAAATTATAAGATTCTAGCCTAATTAACCAACGCAAAATATCCCTTTTATGTTTTCATATTTATCAAATAACATAGAAAGCAACTGTGAGTGATCGCTGTAATGAGGTATACCTATTAAATATTCATAAAAATGCAGCACAGCTTGCACCAAAGCCGTGGTTTCTTTTTCTGGTATTGTTAGGGATTTAGCTTCATGATCGGAGATTTTTCCACTGTAGTAATCAATAGGTTGTTTTTCTCATTTGTTAACTTACATTAATACTACACCAATCCCGTATTCGCATGCATCTACATACAACTCGTTAGCACTTGCTTCCGGATTGAAGATAGCTAATACAGGAGCAGTGACCATCTTTTCTTTTAGAGTATTGAACGCATGATGTTCCTAATCTCCAAAATGAAAGGGCACTTGAACTTTGTTAAATCTATTAAAGGTTTCGCGATGGCTGAAAAATTTCTGATAAACCTTCGATTGAAACTAGCCAATCCAACGAAGCTACGTATATCCTTAACTGATTTTGCTTCAGGAAATTTTGTGATAGCCTCAATTGGTTTAGGATCTAGTTTCACTCCGTTTTCGTACTATGAAGCCTAGAATCGGTAATTGAGAATACATGAAATGAAACTTTGATGGATTTAGTTTAAATTGGCTCCCCGAAGGCGAGTGAACACTTTCCTAAGTCTATCTAACTTTTCATCTATATATGCTCCATCGATAACCAAATCATCCATGTAACATGCCATTATATCAAATTTTAACCCTGCAAACACTTTATCAATCATTCTTTGAAATGCTGCTGGGGAGGTGGAAAGTCCTTGAGGAACAACATTAAAGACAAACAACCCGGCATTAGAGACGAATGCAGTTTTCAATTTATCCTCTTCTCTTAAGGGAATTTGAAAAGAAACAGATTTGAGGTCCATTGAGCTTACAAATAGGATGTTTGTGATTGAATCTCTTAAGTCGTTGATAAACGGGAGAGCGTAGCAGTCAGGAGATATGATAGAATTAAGTTTTCTAAAATCCACCACGAGCCTGTTAGAATTATCTCAGTTATTGATTAAAATGGCAGGAGACGCATTAGGAGATCTACAAGGAAAAAGAATGCCTTGTTTGAGCAACCTATCTATTTTTTCCTTCATGACCTTCTTAGTCTCCAAAGTCTCTCTATGGGGAGGTGAAGATACAGGAATATTCGAAATCAATTCTATGCTATGTTCGTATTCGTGCGTAAGTGTCATATTTTCTGTGAACCATGCCATAGTCTTATAACTCACTTAATAGATCTACTACCCTGTTCCGATATTCAAGGGAAAGGTCAGGGGAAATATCAATTTCCTTGTCCATATCATGCTGTATTTTAGATTTCGATTCCTTAACTTTCCCAGTTGAGAGTGGAGTGGCTTTAATCATGTTTACTATCTCTTCTGATGTAAGACTACACTCCTCTAAATGTCCTACAACTTTGGATTCGGGTGTAGTTATTTCTCTTTTGCTGAGATTCAAAACTGGAAGTTTAGCTAACCCTGTCTTTAAATTGTGGGTGGCACTAAACATTTATGGAATTTATGTAAGGCATCATTCGGTTCTACATAATAGTTACCAACTATGGGTTGGCTAGAGGTTACTTTTAGTAAACCAACATTTTTAGCCGGTATGTACATACTCTGCAGTTCTGACTAAAGTCTTAGATGGTTGACGTTCAATGCAATTGATCCGCAGAATAGACATTCACTCTCCAAGTGCTGAATAAGGGGGGTACTTTCAGAAAAAGGGCTGAATTATTGGGCACTAAACGGCTTCGGTTTGTGTTAGATTCCGCACTGGGGACAGATGTTGGACAAACATTTTTAATTATCCTAGCGTTACCATTCTTATTATACAACTGAACATGTGACAGATTCAGTACTGTTTGTTCTTTCCGGTTTGGCAAATACTGAAACTTCATGTTTGGCTGCTTTTGATTGACTTTGATAATGACAGATTGTAACCCTATACCGTACGTGTAACGCGAATTAAGTCTATCCTTAGAATCACTTGTTCGTGCAACGTAGATTGTTTAATTAATGCTACATTTAACCATAGTCGACGAGTACGTCGACCCTAGGTCCCTACCTGAAAACTTAACCGAACCACATGGAGTGGTTGAGTTAACTTATGTCCTAATGTTCGTAAACGAATTGTAGCACGCATTCGCTTAGCTATTGGAAAATTTAACGGAATCACTTCTTCCACCAACAGCGAGATCTGAGAGCACGTGTCTATTAATGCATTAACCTTTTTATTAAAAATCCTAATGGGAATGGTGGACAATCTTTGATCACATAAACTCGTTCGAACTCTTTTAACTTCAATAGCCTTACCATCTCTCCCAATTTCACGTTTACGCGTCCACATTCTTTTAACAAAAGGAATGTTTTCAACACATATATGGTTTCGAATGATGGAGTCTTCTTGATTCTCTGCTTTTCCTGTTAATTTCCTTGCGAAATTCGGTACAAATGTTAGTTAAATGCAATTATCATTGCACACGAATGGCTTGATCTATTGTTGATACCTCCTTTAATACTAAGGCCTGAACATAGTTTGAAGGCAACGGCTTATACAGTAAGCGCAATAACTTTCTCCCTCCAATTTCAGGTCTTACGAATTTCCAATCTCTTATTAAAGTATACGCAAAGTTATCGGATGGGAAACAAGGAGATAATCGTTTTCTTTTTAGTTTTTGTTGCAGCTGACTTTTATATGTCATCAGGAAATGCTTGAGGAAACGTTTCTTCTAAATCTTGAAATTGCACTTGTTGAATGGCTTCCTTACTACATAAGTATCAATCAATATTCACATTTTCGAGACAAGCTTACAAATAAAGACTTTGTTCCCGTTGGGGCGAATTACAAGCACGAGTTATTTTGATATTTATCAAGAAACCTGGTAACATTGTTTAGGACTTCCTTCCAATTTTATTATAGTATATTGGCTACTCGCAATGTAGTATCCTCATTTGCACTTGATACGTCAAGGTTCTGTCTATCGTGTACCTGAGTTTCTTTAGGAGGGGGTGGACTAAGATGAATTGCTTTATTTTCATCTAAAGTTAATGAATTCTCTGATGAAGTCTTCACATTCTGTTTATCTAAAATCTTTTGTCCAATATTCTTATATAACAATAGTGCAAGTGCATTATCAGCAGTGGAGGAATATTTCCCCTGAGGAGGGCGAGAAACAACTTGATCATATTTCGGGAAGCTTAGATTTTCCATATAAGGTTATTCATTTATAAACTCTTTGAGTTCTTCACCCGAGTCATAATAAAGAGGACTAGGAACTAGCGATTCACATCTCTCATTGTTCTTTTCCTGATAGGGTTGTTTCGTTGCCAATTGTTTAATTTCATCATCTGAATCATATTTACTTGATTCAGGTAGTCAGTTTACTTTCCGAGGTTTTTCCCACTTAAGGAGGTAAACCGATTAGAAAAAGCTACCTCATCCTCCACTACTTCTGAATTAATAATATTCTGTCTTTCTTCCTTCTTTAAAGGTGTTAAAGCTAACTTGGGGTCAAACTCGAAATCGTTTGTCATTACACCGGGAGACTCTTCGGAATAACAAGCTCCACCTTCATTTGAAAGGTCGGTCAGTTCTTCTGGCTTAAGGAAAATCGTATGTTTTGCAACCACCAGTTTATACTGTGAAGTATCTAAAGAAGTCAAGGGTGCCATTTTACAAGAAGTTTCTTCAAACTTCGCCAAATATTCTCCATAACGCTGCGTTTGCATTATCGGTTGACTATCCATAGGATCTGGTAAACTATACTGTTGAGGATGTTCTATCCGCGGTTCGTCTACTTCATGACATGTACCTGGGAAACTGGCTGCACTGGCAAGTCTGATGCTACTTTTGCCATTGGACACATTTCGGAACGCAACGCCTTCCGTGGGCGCGGCCACTTGAGCAAGAGTTTTCCTACAATATTTGCAGCTTGTTTACCCGAGTTTACAAGATACCAATATTGAAGCTTTGAGGGAGATTTCTTATATTTCAAAAAGGGGAACCAATGGAAAGACATCTCGAATTAATTCTTTAAAATTTGTTTCCACTATTCAAAATATATAGTGGGTTTCACTATGAATAACATAATCAAATGACTAATTGCCATAAGAGTCCATAACAAGTTAAGTAATTATCTTAAATAACTTAATTAACTTAAATTAACATGCACAATGAACTTAACACTGAAACATAAAAATATAGGGATGTCATAGCAGCACCACATAATCTTTCGACCCGAAAAATAGGCCAAGGGAGAAAAAAATGGACGTGCCCCCATTGTGTAACGATGATGCAGGTCTCTATTTTCATCCTGCTCGTTTAATTCCCATATATTTGGAGAACTGCTCACGCTAATTCTAACCGGTTGTCACAAAAGGAAATCAAATTAAAACTCACGAAAAGAAATACTTGGGAATAATGAGAACTTAGTCTAGGGGAAGAATAAAGGTTCCTGTTAATACTAATTCAATTTTATTACATGATTAATAAAACAATAAACAATTTTTCATTCTGGTTTATAATGAGTAGGTAACGCCATATTGATCGATAAGTAACATCAATTTCCAGTACTCTGAGGATAGAAGACGAAATGCAATTATACGAGTGCTGTTCTTAAACGCGAGAGCTTTACTGTAGGTAGACAAATCATTGTGAAATGTGATATGACATCCTTATAAAGGAAGATGTTTTTATGGTAATCTCTGTTACATACCTTGACTGGATCGTGTACAACTGTGTAACAAGTTGGTCTCCAATGAACTTCGCACTTTGAACTCGACAGCTTCGAGCACCCGATGACTGATGTATGAATCGAATCAGCTAACAGGATCAACATGGAGGAGGCCCTGAGGCCTTTTTAGGTATTCTCGAGGGACAAACCTAAATCTTGCGATAATCAGATCATATTTTGCGTCAGATCCATAAATATGGAAACCTATTGGCCTTGTACCATCTGATTGGTTCTTAGCACTTGCCGCACCCAGGATACGATGCATGACACTTATACACGTGTACAGACTTATACGGATGATTCAATATGAATTTTCAAAACATCCGTAAATACTGACTAATGTTCCTCTCATTATTGCGTTGTTGAAATTATGATTGAGCACTGGGTATCCTGCTTGATTACCATCAATAACCTTCACTGACTAAATTTCCTATAAAAATTGCGCATTGATGGCAATATAAGTTATCTTCATCGTTTTACGTATTTTCCTTTTTCCGTTGCTAACTCGAAGCAACCCAAGAAGAGAAAAATGTCTATTAATCCAAAATTTCAACTTCACTGATGTAATGCCAAGGATAACAATATTTCGAGTTTATCGCCCCTTTTTTTCCTTTTCTGGAAAAACTTGATTCTGTCAATTCGTTAGACAATAACGTGTTGTTCTAATAAGGTTTCTCAGTTTTACTCTTTTCATTGAAGTTTTTTTTATATTTCCAAATAATTCAAATTATATCTTAAAAATGTGACAATGATCAAGAATTTTATTAAAAGCGATGGTCTTCTAGGGTTCATCCGTTTTCTCCATTTTTGCATTATATCATTATTCTGCATCTCATTATCACTTTCTCTCTTAGCCTCAGGATATTATCGTAGGATATTAAACCTAAATAAAAAACAAAATACCTAATTAGATAATTATAATAATTTTCACATTATATGAACTCTAAAGTTGTAGACCTCATCATCACAGGAAAATGGCAGAACCGTCTCAAATGAACATAGTCATCACTTGGCCCCAGTCTTGTGATATGTGATATATTAGACTTGCAAAGCTTAATTATCGAATGTCTCAGTCCGTCTCTCGACACCTGTCAGAACAAAAATATTAAGATATCCAGAAGCGATACTTTTTATAAGTGGATCAGTGTTCTAAGGATAAGTTCCACCTATTCCTTCAACTTCTATTCAAAAAAACGTGCTAGAAATAAAAAGTTTTTAGTTATATTGTTGATCGTCATAGAACAAAACCGGTAATAGAAGCGACAAGCGGGTTTCCCACTTAACATCTGAAGTAAAAGGGTCGTCTCATCATTATTACTCTAAATAAACCGGAAGTGGTAAAAATTTACTAGTACTTCCGGTTTAGATATTGCTAACCATAGAACAAAAATGATAAAAGACATCGATAAATGGTCTTTCGGAATCAATGGAAAGTCGCAAAATACTTTTTCAACTTTTATACTTATATGGCGACCGGAAGATTAGGCCATCTACGAAACAGCACTGACCACAATATCAAAATATATCTTGGAACCCAATTAAGATACTAGTCCATCCTCTTCAAAAATGTTGTTCTTGAGAAGAACAACATCAAATTCTACAATATTTTAAGTTCCTATTATCTCTATAAAATAATCAAGTTCACTGAATAGTTAAACCGTTTAAAATTAAGTTGTGACTTAAGCCGACTTCGTTTTTCTCATTTAACTTTGATTTATAAGTGTATCCTAAGGGAAGAAGAGTCCTCAAATATACAGGTACGAACAAAATTATTGATACATCTCTCTAAGCTAATGTTGTTTAAAATATCTATATATTTTACTATATATATCGTTTTGTTTTAATATTTCTATATCTGTTTTGCTTTAAATGTTCGAACATTTGTAAGGTTTTCACAGCAGCAAAGATTAACGCCAATCATATTTGTAATGTTTATATTGAATAATATTTTAAAATGCAAAAATTAGAAGCAAAAAAGACAAATTTGGTCTATATTACGAAAATTATCAACTTTATTGACAAAAGTATTTTTCTTGACTGAGAAAGATATCCGTAATTTAACGTAGGACTGAGACCTGCAGGTCACGGACAGTGCGAACAATGTGAAGTGATATCCAGAAATAAACATTTAATCAAATATTTCTAATATTCCTATATCTTCATACTGGATATAAATAAAGCAAACAATGGAAATTACCTATCAAAACGGACGAATTGTAATACTATAATAATGAAAATCATATCTATCTGTAAGAAATCAATAGGAAAATTAATTAAGATGAAATTGTAGAGTCACTCAGTAAATGCGATTGTAAACTGTTCGGAAATCGTATTGAGAAATGTCTTTACCATTATAACTTCTTGTTGTATGTGAGAAACAATCAAACTTCTATGTTTAAGACTCATCACGATATCAAAATATGAGAAAATGTCATCTTGCAACTTTAGTACTACTTTAAGTTTCGTAAGTGTTGCTTATGTGCTCATTGCGCCTAAAGAAAGCTTTGCAGTAAATTCTTTCAGCTTTCACTTAAAACTACTAATATATGGAATTTATTAATCAGTTTTCACATTACGTATCGTTTCGAAAATTATATGAATATTTCGTCTCTTGGCAGCACTTCTTAGTTAAATTGACTAATTTTTCACTCTATCTACTTGTTTCATATACTTCCCTAGTAAATGTGTATTTTTTTCTGTAAGCATTTATTGTGGTAAAAGTTCTATAACGCATTTAATTAAGTAGTTATATTTCGAGACAAGACAGTAATACAATTTTCGAAATGAGACAGCATTTTCACAAAACGAGACGAGTAGGTAGATTTTAAACTGCCTCTTCTCATCCCGTGGCAACAATAGTAATTCCACGAGACAAAATATTTCTCATGTATCGTCTCGATAGATGTATATAAATATCAATAATGAGACTTCGAGACGAGACAGTTACATAATTTTCTAGACGAGGTAGCATTTTCAATAGATCAGATAAAACAGCCCACAATCTCGTCTTACGGTCACACTATTAAATTAGATAACGTTTGTCCTAGGCAACTTTAAACATCAGTAACCGTCGAAAACGTTTAAATAAATGAACAAGTATTGAATTTCTTACATGTATCGCATTTCAATTTATTTATTCACTGACAATTTTAGAAATGTTGCAAGTAAGGTGGAGATGGAAGTATTTTAATTCCGTGAGTGCGAACAGTGAAAGGTACGAAATTTAGTATATAGTTTATATGAAAAACTTAATAATTATATTTCTAATCTACTAAATAAAGTTCATAACAGCTTAAAGTTTTTTATAGAAAATATAAAAATTATTGTCCACATTCTGCTTGCGTCGAATGTGTTACAGACGATCAAATCAAGCAATGACAATTTTTCAAAGTTTTCAAAGACTCGTTTGGCTCAAGACTGGCATCATGAAACAATCGTATGGTGCGTTTTGCTTTTAAATTCTGCCACCTCCGATACTTTAGCTGCTTTTGCGTTTGAAATGAACTGTGCAAAAAATTAAAATTTTACTCCAACGGAACTTGAATCTCTGTCCGTGAGACTGTAAGCTTTATATTCTAAACAACTGCGCTATTTTCTTTACCTAGTAACAATTCACAAAAACCGTGAAGTTTTCGACAGTTATTTTCCTTGTCGCGGAAAATTATTGATAACACGACTAACTTATTATCGCTGCTGTCAATACTTTGATTGGATGGGAAAGGTATTCACACAGAATGAAATTCAATAAGGAGTAAATAATGCTTTCGTGTTATAATTGTTATATCTTTCTTTTCTGTATATATTTTGTTCGTTTCCCAAATACATTTACTTTTATTGTTTGAATTTACTGCATGCCATAAGAACATCGAATGTTCATCGTCACAAAAGCAGAAACTATAGTGAAATGTATTATACTTAAAAGGTATTCACTTTGAAATAATTTTGAATCAACCTGTCAAGACATTCAGTCCAGTATATTCTTACGTTAACCCCCTGTCAATTTCTGCGAAGAGTAAAGCGAAAATTATTTTTCGTTATGAATTTCAATGTAACATTTCAGACGTCATGACTCCCTCATCTTGCAAGAGGATACTAATACATGAAAATGAAATGGAAGTAATTTATTCATGTCTATATTTCTCATATCTATTGCAAAAATGGACAAAACGGATGAACCCTAGAATACGGAAGCTTTCCATAAAACTCTTGATAATTGCAACATTCTTTAAATACATAATTGTGAATTATTCGGAAATATTTAAAAAATCAATGAAGGGAATAATACAAAGAAAAGTTAATAGAACAAAATATTGCCGCTTAACGAATTGAAAGAATCAAGCTTTTCTTTAAAAAAAGAAATAAAAAAACTTACTGTGGGTTATGTAATATTAACTGACGATCGCGCAAAATGTTGAACACTCCACGAAAACACGTTAACCAACTGCTCTAAGAAATCAACTTAACACATATTCTCTTGGTAGACATACATAAGGAAACCACTGAGACAAAATGCCTTATCATTACGCATATTTTGTGTGTTATTTCCATTAACCTGTTTACGTCAAAAATCTTTAATGCCTATGATTGTTTGAACTCTGCTATATGTATAGTAACTAACCTTACGAAAGAGTTTTGTTATACTTCTAATAGAGCATAAAATTATCTCTCTCCGCAAACTATGCAGCGCGATTGCCACGTTTATGAATATGGAGCTAAGCATTTGGCGATTAAAGTTCGGAAATTACTTCTTTTAAATTACCATTTGCTTATTTCTTAATTTTTTATTGAGATTTTTTGGAAATATGTGTATCCTTCTTCTACATATTTCCAAGAACACTCGTAACAATTTTGATCATCAGAAAGAGAGTTATTCTCATTTACGTAATTTCATATGATTGTTGGTGGTGAGTGTTACCAAATGCCGACGAAAGGCAGCCGATGTTGGGAGGTCTATGTTGTTGCCCTTTCCACGTTTTTGTGGATACGTATTGAGAAAATGTGTTGGGAGAATAGGGTTAAAACTCGGGGAGAATACTGCGAAAGAAACTGAAGCTCGTTACACAAAACAGGAACACCTTGAAAATCAACATCAGAAGGGCTGCAATCAGAGTGATACCCATAGTGCTAAGAGTGATCCGTCGATTGGCGTCCAAGGAGAATTCCATAGCTCAACGTGATAAGGGTTATGAATTTCACCATGCACCGTCAACTGTGCAGAAAACAATTCCCAAGCGACTCCGGTTGAAGTGCGTGTGGAAGGACCATGTATACCACCTTCTACCGCGTTACGTTGCCGAACGAAAGACGAACTGCATAAAACCATAGTAACAAATACCTGATTGTTCGAAATGGAAGAAAGTCGTCAGAATGAATGAATCTTTTCTCCATGTCACTGCTGGTGGTCACCCTTGGGTGATCACATGCTGCCATATGGACGGCAAAGAGTACATCGGAATTGTTCGTCCGCGCATTGAAAGTTTTAGTCTTTTCTTTGCGGTCGTTATGGGACTCGGATATGTTGATAAGTTGGTAACACGCAAGATGGACAAAAACGTGAAGGTGAATGCCAGATACTTTCAAGAGTACATTCGTACACATATATACCGGAGAGTCATCACTCAATTGTAATGCATGGGCGCGGAAGAGATTATAAGACATATGAACAAGACTTCGGGTCATACCACAGGAACATTACTACATTTTATAAGAAAATAGCAGAGGAGTCAGAAATTCGTTTACTCAGTTTAAAGACATTTCTATGGAGAGCCCAGATACTATCAGAATGGCTTTTATGCGCATTTGGACTGTTGAAACGACGTCTTCAATATAGCCGTCTGCGCACCCTCGATGATCTATGGAAATCTTGGGTGAAGTAGTGTTACAGAGTTTTCATGTTTGTACTGCTCCGGAGGTAGTCACAGTGAAAACGAAGATGCCTTTCGATAGTTCACAATGATAGGGGTTCAATAAAACATGATGGGCTGTGGCATGAACACTGGGTCGAAATAGTCGGATAAAAAGCAAGCAACCTTCTGTACTACACTCGTATCATGAAGGACATTTAGGCAATATATCAAACCTAGAAGTAATAACTTGTCCGAATTGCCGAAGCATATTTATTGTTTTCTTATTTTCAAACAATAATTATGTCGTCCCTGACATCTGTAGGTTGCTCAAAACCGTACACCAGATGTATTTTCTTGTGGTTATTTAGCACTCAGATACGAAGCAGTGGTATAACAGGGTACTAGAAAGTAATAGTTTGTTTATATATATATATGGGAAAAAGGGGGCTTCTTTTACGAATCCGACGTTAACGGAAATTGGAACCTAGCATGAAAAAGAGTGGAAAACTACAACAGTGCAGCCGATATATAGTTTATTTACTGTATTTACATGCATCTATAACGCAAACATTGACGAATGTTGGAAACCAACTTGTTAATACAAAATGCAACACCAGCCTTTACACGTTCGTGTTAGGGCAGAATCTGCTATAGTTCTGGTGCACTTGCCTTTTTTTTAAAGAAGAAGAGAAAGAAGTAAAATGTTGAAACATTCTAGAAGGTTGTGAAACATAGTTTGTAATAGAAGATGTGATCTTGAAATAATTTTATCCTTATATGTTTCTTGTGACACTGACAAATATTTAAATAAATAGTAAAAAAGTATAAGGCTGTAGTTTTTCGATATTATATAATTAATTTTTAGCATTGCGGTAGTTCAATATTTGTCGCAGTCGCATACAAGAATTTACGTTCCTGAGAGACGGTAGGGAAAAGAAATGAAAAACACATGTGTCTCTTATTTCAATTAGGAAGAAAAAAAGCCGGCTGAGCTACATAAATAGATTGCAATGTTTGTAGCCTAAATGAGTCAACATGTTAATCAAGTTCACCTTAGCATGGTGGACGTCAAAGAGGTGTCCTGTAGCGTATAGGATATGGTGAGTGTGTCTTGTATCGCTTTATGCGAGGTGATTGAATAAGAGTCCTGTATCGCTTGAGGCATGGTGGAGAGTCCTGTATTGCCTGGCGTGGTGGATAGAGTCCTGTATGGCTTGAGGAATGGTGGAGAATCCTGTATTACCTGGCGTGGTGGATAGTGTCCTGTATCTCTTGAGGCATGGTGGGGAGTCCTGTATTGCCTGTTGTGGTGGATAGAGTCCTGTATCGCTTGAGGCATGGTGTGAGTCCTGTATTATCTGGCGTGGTGGATAGAGTCCTGTATTACCTGGCGTGGTGGATAGAGTCCTGTATTGCTTGAGGCATGGTGGAGAATTTATGCAACCTTTTAGTAGAAGCTATCCTGTGTCGCTAGGGATGAGAATGAGGTTTCTTGACATTGTTTAGGAGGATTTAGGCAGATTTTTACTTACTTCTTGTTAGGTTAGATTACGTATGAATATATTATTACCGATTAGGTTAGGTTAGATTTGTGACTGAAAATTTTATTCTGAAAAATTATTTGGTAACTTTCTAATTGGAGGGGTGATCTGTTGATAGAAAATGCTTTTAAAACAGAATCTAGTTTTGAGTGTGTTTTATGTACTGTGGGTTTAAAATATTTTTATTAATATAAACGTGTGTTTCTATGAATATACTTTTGATATGTTTGTATGCAGAAATCGTTTATTAACAAGTTATTATCTATGCATATAAAATCATATGTGTACTTAATAACTTATACTATATTGGATCTGGAAGAGATCTATTAATACGAAATTTTATACTTATTTCGGGGACATGATTAAAAATTTCTTAGAAGGAAAGAGGATGTTAGGGCAGAATCTTCTTTAGTTTTGGTGCACATGCCTTCTTTTAGAGAAAAAGAGAAATAAGTATAATGTTGAAACATTCTAGAGGTTTATGAAACATAGTTTGTAATAGAAGATGTGATCTTGAAATAGTTTTATCCTGATGTTTCTTGTGACACTGAGTAATATTTAACTACACAGTAAAGAAGTATAACGCTCTTGTTATTCGATATTATATAATTAAATGTTAGCATTGCGGTAGTTCAATAGTTCGCATCGCAAATTTGCTTCAATGACGGACTGATCAAATTATTTCAAACTATATGGATAATATTGTTTGCGGCAACTTTCCAATAACTTTTGTATGAAGAAAACATGGACAAATAAATGACGTGAAACAACTGTTTGCCTCTGCTCTTTTAATGTCTTTTTCACTTTATTGGTGAGATCACTGGAGGGAAGGCCAGTAATAACTCACTCAGGTATGTTGGTAATATGTCTAAAATGCCTGGTAATTAAACTCAGCTTGCACGCTATCGTTGACGAGTAGGACACTGCTGAATCCTGCATTATTACTTTCTGCATTGAATTGACGGATTTCTATATTACGTTGCAGCTATTTTCAATAATGATGTCTCTTTCTGACAAAAAATTCAAGCTACACTAGTGTGGATTCGAAGACGAGTCCGCCAAACAGGATTCATGTGGTTTAACCACGTGGTTATGAATTTACAAGGTATTTTCATCATGATTTGTATATTGTAATTGATGATAATTCTGTTACTTTGCTACTGTTCCTTTTTTATCTCACAGCATATTTCAGTGTTCTAACAGAACTCGTGTATAGAATGATAAAATAGCTAACATAAAATGGCAAAAAAATGCGATTGTATTACATGTTATGAATGTAAGTACCCGATAAACAATATGATTTCTCGTTGTTTGTTACGTGTAATATATAATATTGTTGTTGGAAATAATTGCTGGAAATAATTGAATAAGGAGGCTACGAAGTAGTTGATTCGTAGTCGTGTGGTAGAGTGGCTGTTTCAAATAACGAGCAACCGAATGTTCAATTGAACCTAACTTTCAGCACGATGGGGTTAAGTGATACGTTCACTAAGGGGAAAAACATCACGGCTGTGTGACGTATTGAGTCTTGAATGTGTTAATTACTTAACAAATTCTCAAGCAAATACTTTAAAATACACAGTAACAATGCAATTGCCGATAGTGGCGAAGCCGCCTGGAACCAAAGTAAGAGGGCAAAAAATTGCAATAAAAAAGGAAAAGAGAAAAGCAAGGAAATGTTACTAATGTTAGTTAAGTGCATGAGGTATGGAAGGAAAAAGTAAGAAAACGTGCTCAAAACTTATGGAGCTTAGATTTTGTCGATCAAAATTTCGGAGATTACTTCTTTTAAATTACCATTTGCTTATTTCTTAATTTTTTATTGAAATTTTTTTGGAAATATATGTATCCTTCTTCTACATATTTCCAAGAATACTTGTAACAATTTTGATCATAAGAAAGAGAGTTATTCTCATTTACGTAATTTCATATGATTGTTGGTGGTGAGTGTTACTAAATGCCGACGAAAGGCAGCCGGTGTTGGGAGGTCTATGTTGTTGCCCTTTCCACGTTTTTGTGCATACGTATTGAGAAAATGTGTTGGGAGAATGGGGTTAACACTCGGGGAGAATACTGCGAAAGAAACTGAAGCTCGTTACACAAAACTGGAACACCTTGAAAATCAAACTGAGAAGGGCTGCAATCAAAGTGATACCCATAGTGCTAAGAGTGATCCGTCGATTGGCGTCCAAGGAGAATTCCATAACTCAACGTAATAAGGGAGTAGATGTCCCGGCGTATAGAAGGCCGAGTCAGCAAAAAATTATCTTGTTTTCCTAGAATTCGGTGTCATTTCCTGGAATTGGGAGGCAAGTTTCGACAAGCCTTTGGTTGCTATGTTCATAGCCTTTTACGGGTAGTACAGAAGCGCGTGGGAAAATTTTGGTTTATTTGAACCCCCGTTACCCCCTACTCCTCCTGGAAAGCCAAAGAGCATAAGTGATTTAGCCCCTTGATCCTATTCCCACGAGATGACTGTAGAATATGAACTGAAAACATGATATTCAAATGATCGAAGCTTCTCAGCAGATTGTATGAAATTGGTCTTAGTTGCTAAGGTAAATATTATATGTCATGATTTTTTTTAAAAGCGTGAGATGAGAAACATTATATGAGTCTCAGAACGAAACACATATCCATGCAAAATCGTGTTGCTTAGCCCCCCTTGGCCCTATTCCCACAAAGTGTCTGTAGAAGACGTGATAGTCAAATGATCAAAACTTCTCACGAAATTGACTTAGTTGCTAAGGTAAATATTGTATTTCACATTTTTTTTTAAAGACGTGAGACATGAAACCAGATATAAGTCTCATAACGAAACACATACCTATACACTCCTTTCCCCCACACCTCCTGCGAATGGATTCCATTGATTGAGCAAATTCTAATAATGGAAACTTCTCATAGCATATCATATTGTTTAAAACGTAGGGTGTGAAGTGTGTTATATGAATGTTCACATGATGATATCTGCTATGCTAAGTAAATCGATATCACTTCCTGTTTAGTTGTTATGTTCATAGCCTTTGAGAACATCATGTTGCTAGAAACAAGATGAAACATGACTTTTAGGGTTACCATCAGCTATAGGTTCATGAAAAAACACGCCTTTTCTAGTCGCCTTGTATTGGTTAGCTAATTTGAATTCCCAAGCCCCGCCCCCCTCCCGCAAAGACTCTTGAACGTCTACCGGATCTTCATCAGAGTCCTTTCAGTTACCACGATTGAAACCTACCAATTGATTGTGTTTTCAGCTTAAACTGTAGTGAGTGTTTTGTGCTTTAAGTTCTTAGGATTAAATCCTATCAATTGATTGTGTTTTCAACCTAAAACTGAAGTGTATGTGTGTTTTGTGATACCGCTCGTTCTTATTAAAATAGGTAAGTAAAATATATATGTTCTTTCTTCATTTAGTTATAAAGGCAGTTGAAAGAACAAGTGTATTTATTCAAAGTTCCGTTCATGTTCTAACATTTAAAAAAAAACACACAGACACATATGTGAATGTCTGTTTTGTTAGTCTCTTTCTTCCTCTGTTTTGTTAGTACATTGAACTTCATCTTAAAATGGTTTAGTTTCAAGAACAACAGATAAGATACCATTGTCAAATGTTTTGATGATACGTACTACAACGAGATAACAAGACTGTCCTAGTTAAAAACACATAAGCGAACTTCTATGATGCTTCTAAGAAAAATGATAAGATGGAATTCTTGAATGTTTTCTGGTTCGCATTGCAATTGTCGCAAGAAGTGTCTGTAGACTTGGTATTTTAATTTTGATAATATGATGTATACGTCTGTCTTTCTGTTTGTAAATGAAATCTTTTAAACAATGAAGAGATTTACGTCCAACAATAAAGCCATCAAGGTCTGTCTGTCTTTCTATGTCGGCTATGCTAATGGAGGCGATGGTGATGAGTTGAGTTGATTTTAGTTCAGCGTCCCTTTCAGCAGCGAGGCTATATGAGACGTGGACCTACTGATTAACGTGGAATCTGAACCACTAAGTTTTACGTCTTACAGTTATGTCGGCTATGCTAATGCAGGCGGTGATGATGAGTTGATGAGTTGAGTTGATTTTAGTTTAGCGTCCCTTTCAGCAGCGAGGCTATATGAGACGTGGACCTACTGATTAACGTGGAATTCGAATCACATGAGCTCCAGCCGGGACGATGGTAATGAGAAATGAATGAATGAAATGATGCATTAAATTCACGTACACGGTGTTTGTCCATCGAGTTTTACGTCCTACGGTTACGTCTACTAGGCTAATGAAGGTGAGGTGATAATGAAAAAATGAATGAAATGATGTAATGAAGAAAGTGGAAGGAAACTGATGAACTCCGAAGGGAAATCCACGCATATGATGTTTGTCCACCACAATGTTCATAGGGCACGAACTGGGATCGAATCAGGGACCCAAGCACTTGAGGTGAACGCTCTACCAGTGAGCCATCGTGCCCTCTGGAACGTAAAAATGAAATGATAAGGACGGTTTTCCGGGGACAGTGAATAGCATCTTTTCGTTAAGTTGTAAAGGAAGCAGGGAATTTGTGGTCGCTAAAATTAATGACAAGTATATAGAAAAAAAGACGTGATTTGAACACGGGACCTCATGCACCAGAGGTAAACACTCTACCACTGAGGCACTGAAGTTAATTTCATAATTTTCTAATGTTAATAAGAGTGAAAATCTAACCTTAAATACACATACATAAGTCAACGAACTGAGAGAGTTTCTGTATCTGCAATGTCTACTTGCAAAGAGCAGAAAAATAAGATAACAGAACATGTTTTGTATTTCAATGTTGTTCTCCAGCTGTCGCGTCAACATTATCTTAGGTCATGGTTTCAGACAACACGAAGCGAAGATATGTATGTGTGTGTTTTAGGTAATATTAAAACAGTATTTGAGATCTAAAACTTGACAAAACTAGTGTTGCTTATACATCTCGGATGTCGTTACTCATGTACACATGATGTTGATTGATTTTTGAGTTTAACGTTCCGTTCAGCAGCGAGGCTATATGCATCACAAAGTTCACACGACGAAAGTTAGGATTGAACCAGAGACCCCAATCACAGAAGGTGAACGCTTTACCACTGATCCACAGAACCCCACGATTTCATCATGGGGCACAAATCTTCAAGTTAAAACAATTGACTATTCTCAAATAAGAGAACATTTCTTCATTTCTTTAAGTTGATCTAGGAAGTTGAACTTTATACAGTTTTCTCCATATTATAGTCTAAGCTGTATGTAATATTACTTTAAAAGGACGAAAGTAGTTAAAATATTCCCTATTATTATCATCAATTTCTTTTAAAATGCTCAGAATCCCGTCATAGAATTCGTATACTAACTATGTACACAGGCGTGCATTAAGAAATTTTTTGTTGGGAGAGGTCCAAGCTTTGGGCGACGGGACTCAAACACTACAAGCCTCTGTGTAGTATTGAACGCGTATTATTTTGCACTCGAAAAGACAATAAGTACTTGTAAAATACTGTCATCTATATTGTCATAGCGTCCCTTTCAGCAGCGAGGCTATATGAGACGTGGACACTAAATCACCAAGGTCCCCTATCGCATCACAAGTGAACGCTTTACCATAGATTCACAGAGTCCCCTAGTACTTGTAAAAATACTTTCATCTATATTGTCATAGCGTCCCTTTCAGCAGCGAGGCTATATGAGACGTGAACACTAAATCACCAAGGTCCCCTATCGCATCACAAGTGAACGCTTTACCATTGATTCACCGAGTCCCCTTAGATCAAAGTACAGTACTCATGTAATAATATTATCTAACATAAAGTTCAGTTGTCGAGGGGCTCCCTGTGGGGGTAATATTCATACACGTAAAATATTTTAAAATAAACAATATTAGTACCGATTCCATAGTTTTCGAAGGTGCTGTATTCAATAAAGACACTTTGAAAATAGTAACATGACATCTAAGGGGTAAAAAAAAGTGGTGAGCTCACGGGGTCTCCCTAGGGGGGGGGTAATATTCATACACATAAAATATTTTAAAATAAACAATATTAGTACCGATTCCATAGTTTTCGAAGGTGTTGTATTCAATAAAGACACTTTGAAAATAGTAACATGACATCTAAGGGGTAAAAAAGTGGTGAGCTCACGGGGGTGATATTCATACACGTAAAATAATTTAAAATAAACAGTATTAGTAACGATTCCATAGTTTTCGAAGGTGTTGTATTCAATAAAGACACTTTGAAATCAGTAACGTGACATCTAAGGGGTAAAAAGTGTTGAGCTCCCGGGGGTGATATTCATACACGTAAAATAAACAACATTAGTATCGATTCTATAGTTTTCGAAGGTGTTGTATTCAATAAAGTCACTTTGAAATCAGTAACATAACATCTAAGGGGTAAAAAGTTGTGGGCTCCCAGGGGTTGGTATTCTTACACGTAAAAAGGGGAGCATATGAATAAGACAAGTAAGACATAAGTAGAAACGGTTTTCCGGGGGAAAGTCAATAGCATCTTTTCGTTAAGTTGTAAAGAAGATAGCATTGAATTTGTGGTCGCTAAAATTAATGACAGTATAAAAGAAAGACATGTAGAGAGGAGGAGGAGGAGGAAATATGGATTTCGCGTTCACTAAAATTAACGATAAAATTCTAAAACAGAATAAGTATAAAAGGCCGTGTAATCTACATATCTTCATTAGTCAATACATTTGAAAGAGATTGTGAGCATACATTTGTTTCACTCTTCATCCCGTGGAATAGGAAGAAAAGTTAAAAATATTTAAAAGGTATGATGAGAGATTATTTCATTGACATCATAAAGTTCTGGCTTATATAGTATATATTTATATATCTAATATATATTGATTTATAAGTAACAAAATTCATTTCTTTTTTATTTTAGGTTGCATACAAATAAAGATAAGTGTAATCCTTTTCCCTATTCCCGTTGATATTATTATTATTATTCCTTTTTAATTACTTGTATATATCACATTTTACTTACTCGTATATTCTTTTAAACGCTTATATATCCTTTCAAAATATTTATATACATATATATATTCCATTTAAATAAGATTTATATATCCTATTATATACTATTTCATATACCATTTACATATATTGCATTACGTATATATATACATCTGAGGAAGAAAAATGGCAAAAGAGAGTACGCAAGATTTACTGAAGGAGATAACGGTCTTCATTAATGACATTGAAGAAGAAGAAGAAGAGGTAATGGACGTAAATAACGAAACGCAAGTTCTTTTAAGTGAAATAAATGCCATAATCGGGATAGAAGAAGAAGAAGAAGAAGAAGAAGAAGAAGACGCAAAAGAAGAAATGGAAATAGATCATCATGAAAAAATGCAAGAAGAAGAACAAATGAAAATAGAAGAAGCAGCAACAGAAGAAGAAGAAGAAGAAAGAGAAACTATTGAAATTCAAATTCCAGTAGAAAAAGAAGAAGAATATGATGAAGAAGAACTATTACAAATATTGAACAGTGCTAGCAATAGAACGATAACAGAAGAAGCATCAGGCCGTATTAAAGAAATTATAAAGTGGTTACAAGAAGGAACAGAAGAAGAAGACGTCGAAGAAAGGAGAAATGAAGAAGAAGAGCTGCTAAATTTCACGTTTTCCCAAATAATAGGAGAGGATTACAATAAGGAAGAGATGAAGATAGAAGAAGAAGATGATAAGTTTTACACGAATGAACTAGAAAATTGGATTAACAATTTGTTTCCCGACCCCAGAAAAGAAGAAGAAGAAGAAGTAATATATCCCTCAATTATGGAAATATTAGCAGAGGCTAGTGCAGAACACGAAGAAATGGAAGTCGATTTAGACGATATAGAAAAAAGAATGGACGAATTGCTAGCCGTATTTCAAGCACAACGAAATTCAAATATACAAGTAGGATTCGGAAATAACAACCGTAATGATGGACACAATAGATTTCATATAATAGAAGAACGAAGAAGACAATACAGAAGATACAATATGGAGGGTAGAATGCTACGATTCCGTCTAGCCCCCGTGCGTGCAGATGAAAACCCTTTTACGGCAATTGAAGCAAGTCTACGGTCACTAATAGATTATTTACTACGTAATGTGGACCAGCATGATTACGTAGGAATAACAATCACAAACGAGAGAGAAGGACATCGTCCATTTTGGTTGTCATTCAGAGAAGCAAGAAATCTTTCAGCAGAAGTTCTATGGATAAGTTATGAGAAAGTACTGCAAAGTAATGCGGCTTTTCTTATAAATGAAGATTGCATCGTGAATTTTCATCATGTACGTATGCCAAGAGGACAAGGTCCTTTGAAACAACATATTTTGAATACTGAAGAATATGTAAAGGCAAAACGTGGTATTATCACAATTAAGAATAAAGGCACAAGATGTTTAGCACATGCAATCGTCGTTGCCATAGGACTGAAAAAATACAAGGGAAGAAATCAAACTGAATATAATAGATATGTAAAAACTCAGAGTAAATATATCATAGAAAAAGAAGCAGAAGAACTGTGTGAAGCTGCCGATGTAGATCTTAGTCATGGTGGTGGAATTCCTGAAATTCGTAAATTTCAGGAATATTTAAAGGATTATAAAATCACAGTGTATAGGGGATTTTCAGGAAGTGATGTTATGTTTGAAGCACCACCAAGTGATAACGAGAGAACTGCTTTAAATTTACTGTTTATAGATAACCACTACAACGTCATTGAAAGCTTGACAGCATGTTTTAGCTGTAATTTTTATTGCGAAAGCTGTCATAAGAAATATGAAAAAAAGCATGAACATTTGAAACATTGTACAGCTGTATGTTTTCGTTGTCATCAGAAGCCACCATGTGATTTTAAAGAACCCCATATTACATGCAATGATTGTAATCGAGAATTTTATGGCCAGTCATGCTATGACTATCACAAGTCAGCGTCGTATCAAAATGGAAAGCCTTTATGTTCCATTGTGAAATGTTGTGCCCAGTGTTTGAAAATTTATGTAGTGAAAGAAAAACGTTCTCACGTATGTGGAGAAACTTATTGCAACATTTGCTATGATATAGTACCACCCAATCATGAATGTTACATGAAAGTGAATGAAAGAAGAAAATCGAAAAAAGCCAATGAAAAAATCATCATGGAGAAGAAAGCTATGATTCTGTTTTATGATATTGAATGCACACAAGATACGAAAATAGAAGAGGAGGACGCAAACATATATGAACACATACCTAATGTCTTGGTTAATCAACATGTATGTTACCAATGTTATGAAGATAACAACATCAAGAATGATTGTGTCATTTGTGGAAAGCGAGAAAATATTTTTGACGGAGAAAATGTAATAGAAGATTTTCTAAAACATCTTCAACAACGTAGACCAAACATTAAATCAGTAATCTGTGTTGCCCATAACTCAAAGGGATATGACGCACATTTCATCATTAAGACCATGGTTGAGAAGATGAATTGGACTCCAGAAGTAATCATGAATGGAGCAAAAATTCTCTCTCTTAAAATAGGAAACGTAACCTTCATCGATTCACTAAGCTTTCTTCCTATGCCCTTAAGTAAATTAAGTGGTGCATTTGGGCTTCAATCGTGCAAAGGATATTTCCCACACTTCTTTAATCGACGTGAGAACCAAACCTATGAAGGGCCGCTTCCAGACATTAAATATTATGGAGCAGATACTATGAAAGTAGACGAAAGACGCAAGTTTCTCCAATGGTATACCGAACATCAAAACGACACCTTTAAAATGAAAGAAGAACTCATCAAGTATTGTGTACAGGATGTCGAGGTATTACGTCAAGCCTGTATTTCATTTATGAATACATTTGAATCTGAAACTAATGTCAATCCCTTACTTGAATGTATTACAATTGCCAGTGCATGTAATTTGGTATATCGTAGAAATTTCTTAAAGGAAAATACAATTGGTATCATACCAAAGAACGGATATCGATGGAGAGATGTACAATCAGTTGAAGCAGTACAATGGATAGCTTGGGAAGAAAAAACCAGAAACATCCAAATTACCAATGCTGCACGTAGTAAGGAAAAACGAATAGCATCAATGAAAGTAGATGGTGTATGGACAGATCCCAATACAGGAAAAATACACGTCTGGGAGTATGAAGGCGATTTCACACATGGTTGTATCTACTGCTACCCTAACGACAGAGATAAACCCATCTATAACAATACTACAGATACCATGGAATTTCGATATGAAGCAACAAAGAAGAAAATCCAAAAATTAAAAGATTTTGGCTGTGAAGTGCATGAAATATGGGGTTGTGAATTTAAAAAACAATTGGCAGGAAATGAAGAGATGAAGAAGTATGTTAGTAATCATCCGTATACAAAGAAAACACCATTAAAACCTCGTGACGCTTTTTATGGAGGACGTGTGAATGCCATACGTTTGTATCATAAAGCACAAGAATCTGAAGGAGAGACCATAAAATACAAAGATGTTATTTCATTGTACCCATTTATCTCTAAGACTAAGAAGTTTCCAATTCGTCATCCTACTATCTATCTGCCTGGAGATTCAAATATTCCCACCATTGAAGAAGTAGAAGGATTAGTTAAGCTCAGTATTTTGCCTCCAAAACAACTGTTTCATCCTGTACTCCCTTATAAATCAAATGATAGATTGATGTTTCCACTCTGCCGTACATGTTGTGATGAATTAAACCAAGCACCTTGTAATCACAACGATGAAGACCGAGTGCTACATGGAACATGGGTAGCAGATGAAGTAAGAAAGGCATTAGAAAAAGGATACAAAATAATAGATATTCATGAAATATGGGCACATGACGTTGTTCAATATGATGAAAAAACAAAAAGTGGTGGCTTATTTGCAGAATACATAAACACCTTCCTGAAAGCAAAAACAGAAGCAAGTGGATGGCCAGCATGGTGTGAAACAGATGAATTAAAGAAGAAGTACATTCAGCAATTTTATGAAAAGGAAGGAATACGTCTAGATGAGAACAAAATTAAACATAATCCAGCACTTAGAAGTTTAGCTAAATTAATGCTAAATTCATTTTGGGGAAAATTTGGTCAACGTGAGAACATGGGTCATGTCAGCATTATTAATGAACCCAAGGAATTATATGAGAAATTATCATCTCATGATATAGATGTTCATCAAATATTCCCAGTAAATGATGACATGTTATATGTATATTGGCAATACACCGATGACGTTCCTGTTTCACTACCAACAGTAAATGTTGTCATAGCCGCATACACAACAGCACAAGCAAGATTAGAATTGTACAAATATTTAGATCAGCTACAAGAAAGAGTATTATATTTTGATACTGATTCCGTCATTTATACGCAAAAACCTGGTGAAAGTACAATTCCAACTGGTGACTTTTTAGGCGATTTAACAAATGAAGTCCTCGAATATGGTAAAGAAGCCTATATTTCAGAATATGTATCGGCGGGCCCGAAGAATTACAGCTTACGTATTTTTGATCCCAGCACGAAGAAGGAGTTTCAAGTATGCAAGATACGAGGCTTTTCATTAAACTATGAATCTTCAAAACACCTAAATTTTGATGTAATGAAGAAAATGATAGTAGATAATGAAGAGGATGCAGAAGAAGAAGAAGAAGAAGAATCTCGTCCCACGGAAGTCAAAATTACCAATGAGAAAAAAATTTGCCGCAGGAAAGACCATACTATCGTCAGCATGCCCGAAACAAAAATTTATAAGATAAATTATATTAAACGCCGTAGAATACCAAATTCATATGATACTTTTCCATATGGCTACACTACTTCCAACAAAAGAAGAAGAGAAATGTAATAAGGCCCTTTATAAATATACGTATAAGGAAAGAATGATCATACTCTTTAACATGGACACGACGTGGAAACATTCCTTTTCATGTATTGTTGCCGGACCAAGTGGATGTGGAAAAACTTCCTTTGTAATACGATTCCTGTCCAATTTACCACGTATGGTTAATACATCGTTTCGTCATATTTATTGGTACTATGCAGAATGGCAAAATGCATACAGAGAAATTTCGACAAAAGTACAATTTATTGAAGGATTACCTCGAACAAAAGACTTTTTACCTGAAACTGGACCACATCTTATTATTATTGATGATCAAATGTGTGAAGTGAACCGCAATATAGTTGATTTCTTTACAAAGGGTTCTCATCATAGAAATCTTAGTGTACTATTTATTACACAAAACATATTTCATCAGGGAAAAGGAAGCAGAGATATGAGCTTAAATTGTTCTTATCTCGTATTATTTAAAAATCCAAGAGATAAATCACAAATTAAACATTTAAGTTATCAATTAACTCCTGAGAATCCAAAATTTCTTCAAGAAAGTTTCAACGACGTAACAAAGTTACCATATGGATATTTCTTTATTGATTTAAAACAGGATACGCCAGATGAACTTCGTTTTCAAACAAATATTTTTCCTGATGATATTTATCATTACGTTTATGTTCCATCGAAATAGAAGAAGAAGATGTGTTTATAATGTTTGTTTTAAACTGTGTTTCTTCATTCTGACAATATGTCTCCAAGAGTAAAACACGGAGATCTTCTTCGTACGCTGAGCAAAGCAAATCCTAAATTACGTAAAGCTATATTGGCCAATGCAGACTCTTCAGTGATTCGAAGTATTTGCGAATGTTGTTATAATGTGTTAAAAGGGAATGTACCTCTTACAAAGACACAGAAAGCAAGATTAAAGCGATACAAGAGGACGCTTCGATATCTTGTGAAGAAAGGAAACTCCATCCAAAAGAAGAAGAAGCATTTATTAGTACAGCAGCAGGGTGGATTCCTACCGGCATTATTAGCTCCTATTTTAACTGGTGCATTATCAAGTTTACTATTCCGTTAGTACAATGGAACACGCAAAGAAGATGATTTTAGTTCCACCTGAAGTTCTGAATCGTATACAAGCACCAACATCATCATCATCATCAGCCCTGGAGAAACGTGAATCTAATTTGGATCAAGAAATGCAAGAGATTTTACAGTTATCATCGCTTAGTGATGAAGAAAAGTGGAATCAGTATAATAATATTCTTCAAAAATATTTACATTTAATACGAAAACAAGAAGAACCTGTAACACTTTCAATTACGTCAACTAAATCAGAGAAGCCTGAAGTAGAAGAAGAAATATTATTATCTATTCCCAAAATGTTTCGTAAAAGAGCTGAATTACTACTACATAGAATGAAACATGATGATAATATCACGTGGGATAATAAAGGAACTGTTTACATCAGAGGTGATAAACTAGAAGGATCTCACATTGTAGATTTAATTTCTGATGTGTCGCGACCCCGGAAACACACAAATCCACCGGGATGGGAGAAATTTTGTAATTATTTATCTTCTAATAACACACCTCAAGAACTTATTGGAAATCCAAAACGTTTGTCATATATTTTACGACGAACTAAAGCATCACCAACAGCATCATCGTCAAGGGAAAAAATACCTCTGAAATCGTTTGCAGAAGACGGCGAAGAAGAAGCAGAAGAAGAAGAAGAAAAGGAAAAAGTAATATCTCCTATAAGGAAAAGGAAACGTGCCTGTAAACGTCCAGTATGGTCAAGGTGGAAACCGTAAACAAACAGTTAAGCAAGATTTACTACAACCCTTCACATCCTGCCTCGTTTTCAACTGTTAAAAAATTGTGGATAGCTACAAAGAAGAAAATTCCTATACATTGTATAAGAAGATGGTTACTGCAACAAACAACATAGATAAAATCATACGTACAAGAAGAAAAGGCAGCAGAAAAGAATATCTTGTTCATTGGAAAGGATATCCTTCTTCTTTCGATTCCTGGATACCTGCATCATCCGTAAAGAAGATCGTGAAGTACAATGGAACCTGATGGAGATTTTTACGTTACGCTTCCCAGTAATAGTTCTATGGAATATTTTCCTGACAACACCTTAACATCATACACTACGAAACTTCATCAAAGAATGGAATTCCATGAAAAGTGGGAAGTGGCTATTGTTGAAATTCATTATCCTCATTCAATATTAAATATTAATGACGAAAATAATAAAATTTTTTACAAACCTGCAAAAAGTGATGAATGGAAATTTATAACTATTCCTGTACGTTATTACACTGACATATCAGAATTGATAAAGATAATAAATACGTACAACAGATTCACAAATTTACATATTTCTTATACTCGTGAGAGTAATACCTGTTTTATACGACGTCTTCATAAAGACATAGATGTAGACGTTGCATTATCACCAAGTGTTAGTGCGATGCTGGGGTTTGATCCAAGCGTTGATTTAAAGGATATGCAACAAGGCCAAAGCATTCCAAATTTACGTTTAGGCCTTCCATCTACAATGTATGTGTATTGTGATATAATTCAATCTGTATTTGTTGGAGATACAGTAGCACCATTATTACGTATCATAAATATGAATCCTGTGAATCATACATTTGGAAGTAGTGTTATAGAAATTTTTAATCCTCCACATTATGTGCCTATAGAGAAGATGCATTTTGAACACATCAAAATAGATATAAGAGATAGTACAGGCTCTCCACTGGCATTCACTTTCGGAACTGTATGCGTTAAACTACATTTTCGACCAGTGCGTCAACATCGACAAATATGAATAATCCATATTTACAATATTATCAAAAACAAGCTCTTTCTGGAACTGGTAACGTCTATGTTGGTTCCCCTTATCAAGTTGGACATGGTATTGGAAGTTTCCTTGGAGGATTATTTCGTTCTGTCATGCCACTAGTAAAACAAGGAGCTAAAACAGTAGGAAAGGAATTATTAAAATCTGGAGCAAACGTTATTACTGATGTCATCATCGACAATCAACCTATTAACGAATCCTTTCATCAACGAATGGGTGAAGCGAGATCCGTCTTGCAAGACAAAGCAAAAAATAAACTGAAATCTATGCTAGGATCTGGATATCAACGAAGGAAAAGAAGAATTACACATCATTCCATCTTTAACCCTTCACCATTACACATCATCAAGCGCAAGAAGAAGAAGGAGAAGGGCAAGAGGAAACGTACACAGAAAACAAAGAAATATCAGTCTTATAAGAAGAGGAAGTTATCACACGATATCTTTGATTAAATCATCACCATTATGGCTTTCTTACATCATCAATCCTGCGAGTGTGTAAAAAGTGAACTAGATATTTTTTCTACAAAACCAACGCAAACCAGTATATTGGATAATCATGTTGTTACATACAAACCAATCAGTTCACTAGCTGATAATGCTCCTATAGAGTTTGTCATCCCAGGAACAAGTGATGAATACATAGATCTACCACATACTCTTCTTTACATCGAAGCTCAAATCGTTAAGCCTGATGGATCAGCATTTAGTGAAAGTGATAAAGCTGTGGCTCCTATTAATGACTTTTTAAATTCTATGTTCAGTGAAGTGGAAGTGTATTTAAATAACAAACTGATTTCATTTCCATCTCATAATCATCCATATCGATCATACATTGAAAAACTGTTAAATTATGATGATTCTGCTAAAAATACTCATCTTCAATGTGCATTCTGGTTTCAAGATACTGCTGGACATATGGATGCAACATCTAGTGGTAATAAAGGATTTCAACAACGTTATGAATTAACAAAAAAAAGTGCAAAATTCGACATGCTTGGACATCTTCATTGTGATATTTTTAATCAAGATAAATTTTTAATCCAAGGAGTAGAATTACGTCTCAAGTTAATTCCTGCAAAGCCAAACTTTTGTCTCATCGCTAGTGATGCGTCTGTTGAAGCTAAAGTGAACATTTTAGACGCTGCTTTACATATTAAAAAGATTAATGTTAGTCCTACAATAAAACTAGCACATAACAAGCTTCTACAATCAACAACAGCCAAATATCCTCTCACAAGAGTGCAAATGAAGTCGTTCGTCATTCCAAAGGATCTTCAATCAAAAACAATAGATAATTTATTTATGGGAGTATTACCAACTCGAGTGATTGTGGCGTTTACACAAAATGATGCCTATACAGGAACAATAACTTCAAATCCATTTCATTTCAAACATTTTGACATCAATTTCTTCTCTCTATACATTGATGGAAAACCTGTACCTTCAAAACCATTACAACCAATTTTCGAAAACAACCTCTATGTTTCCTCATATCATACCTTATTCTGTGGATCAGGCATTCACTTTTCCAATCATGGCAACAATATTCCTCGCCTTGACTTTCCTCAAGGATACACTATCTTTGTTTTCGACATTACTCAAGATGGAGAAGCCAGCGCTGTGCAGCATTGGAATCTTATACGTCATGGGTGTGTTCGTCTGGAAGTTCATTTTACGAAGCCTCTACCAGCACCTATCTCCTGCATTGTGTATGGAGAATTCCAATCTCTCTTAGAAGTGGATCATCAGAGGAACATCATCATGGATTTTTAAAGGTACGTTATTTAAATATCATATCATATATGTACATGTCTGCATTTTTATACATGATGTCCTCTACACTAGATTTATTGAATGCTTTGCAAACAAATTCTTTATTTCACAATCATTTCGTTGGCGTATATACAGCCAATGAATTACCAGCACATGTTCCACTACCTGCAGCTATCATCATAAATACAGATCCCTCGAACAAACATGGCACACACTGGATTTCCGTATATATTCATACTGATGGCCGTGCCCACTACTTCGATACATTTGGATTTCCTCCATATGTAATGCATCATATTCAATTTCTACGTAGAAATTCCACTTCTTATACAATTAATAATAAACAAATTCAAAGTGTGAAATCATCCCTATGTGGACATTATTCATATCTTTTCCTATGCTTCAAAGCTAAAGGAAAGTCATTAAATGAATTTCATTACACTTTCTCATCAACTCCAGAAAAAAATGATCGTCGTTTGCTGTATTTACTTTTACAGGTAATCATGTCTTCATTCTTCTTCTTCTTCGTTTGTTTTGATTACTTTCTTTTCATATTATTGCAGGTAGCCATTTCTTCTTCTTCTTTATTATAATGTGTTTGTATGTATTATTATTTGTTCATGATTATAGATAAAATAAATTTTAAGTTTGTTTTTCAATTTTTTTCATTTCAGAGAGTAAAAGATCGTCATCGTGTGTATGGACATCATCTTCAATGTACAGATTGACTTGTATCTACGTTTCATCATCAACATCAACAGCAGTAGTATCATCAGTGAACAGTATATGGCAGTTGTAAAGTTATCATCATCACATGGACAGTGGAAACAAAATCTAACGTTCTTTTAAAATGTACTATACTTACCGTCGTTTTAATTGTGTAAATAGTTTCATCAGCAATAAACAATTTGTATTATTTTTTCTCTTTGAAAACAAATGTTTTATTTCTTATTTTCTCCGTTTCCTAATAAATAAATATGTTTTATGATCAGTTATGTAATTAAATACACATATCATAAAACATATTTTTAAGTCATTGAATTAAAGAATTTCATAGTGATTTAAAAAAAAAAGATTCTAAAACTGATTTTTTAATTCAATGATGAAATCATATAACTACATAATAATAATAATGAATTCAAATACTTAATCAGTTATTCTTTCGTAAATTAAATCAAGTATGTGAATTCAATATTATTATTATTATTATGATAGGACTTTTGTTTTTAAAATTTTAATATTAATTATTTGAGTTCCTTTTTTAAAAATTAAAAAAAGTCTTATCATACTTAAGACAAAGTTGTATAATAATAATAATTTCAAATACTAATTTTTATTTTAACATTCATTTCAAGAATTTGAATTCATTATGATTATTATTATTATTATTATACGTATCACTTATAATATACGAGGAAAAAATATGTTAGGATTTTTTTCTTATAAAAAATTTTAAAATCCTAACATATTGAGGTGTATGAAACGAACACAAAACACACACACACAAATAAAACATTTCACTTTCCACTATATATATATTTTTATTACATTTGATATTACGTTGTTTCGTATACATGAAAAAACAAATCAATTTCTCCTTCTTTATGAAGAGTCGTTCACTTCATTGATACCCTCCGAAGGTTGAGTTTCGGTTTCCCCCCACCATGGCTGTGTCGATACACTATCAAATAAATCAGCCATTATTGAATCTATAAGTTTTTGTTTGCAAAATACTTTTATTTCCAATTTTAATCGTTCACCATCAATGTTCACATCACTGTTCTTATCAAGAGAGACACTTGGAAAACTGATGTTCATACCATTAATAATACTCTGTTCATCTACACAGGTATGGATTCCGGCAAGTCCTCTGCATGTAAGACACTGCGATTGTACATGATTACGAATAGTATCTGTACACAAGTCAAAATATTCACGTAGCACAACACTACAAACTTTACTGTTTTTCACAGCATGTTCAATACACGGTAATATTTCCAAGAAATAAAGCCAATTACTTGAAGATAAGTACACAGTGTTTCGAGGAGCATGAAGTGTTCCTTTCTTCTCTAACATCACTAATTTTTCACCCATTAGTTTTCGTACCACCAGTTCGTTTTTTCGACCAAGAGATTTTATAAATGTAATTTCCACTTGAGAATTTAAATAGTCCGTAACAAATGGGGTTAAATGTACAAGTTTCTCCCACTCTGCCAAATTTAACTCCACTCCAAACACAAGTCCTTTGCCAACACGAATCACTGGTTCAAATGTATCACTATCCAGTCCGATACAAATTAATTTGGTTTTCATTGAATTAAGTCCATATTCAACATTTAACAAGTACTCTTTCTTGGTATCCATAGTTGATGCACAAGCACTCAAAGACATGTTACTCCAGTCGCTGGTCAGTACAGAATAACGACACTATGCATACAGATGACTGCGCATGCATGAAGAGGAGGGGCGAAGAGGAAAATTCATGTTTCATCTTGTTTGTACATGGCACCATACACTTACGATGAGTAAACCAGTTCAGTAAATTCAAGATCGTACATGTTACGTCCAGATACATTAATCTTCATTCCTTTATATATTAAACAGACATTCCCACTTTGTAAATACGTTAATAATGCACCATTATCTGCTTCCAATTTTTCAGTACAACGTCCAGGTAAAATCACTTTTTCACCTCCTTCAAATGTCACACAGGCCTTCCTACCATATACCGTTGTAATTATCTCACAGTTTACAATACGAAATGGTACTCCAATCTCCAAATCTCGCATTTTTGTAAAGGGTACCATTGATGGCTTATTAAGTTTATCTAATAAACTCATTGACGATGACATCTTTAAAATTTTTGACGTTTCTTCCTTTGCAACAGCTGCTAACAGAATGATCGACACAAGCACATACGTTCCGCTTACGCTCTTCGCAGGAGGGGTGAGGGGTTTGGGGGTTCAAATTATTAACCAATAAACGACAAGAACACGAAAATTCATGTTTTATCTTGTTTCTACATCTAGCAGGTGTCCAAGACTATGAGCATAGCAACAGCAAACCAGCATTTTCCCACGGGGCTTCTGTGGTAACCGTAAAAGGCTATGAACATAGCAACTAAAGAGGAGTAGGGGGTAACGGGGGTTCAAATAAACCAAAATTTTCCCACGCGCTTCTGTACTACCCGTAAAAGGCTATGAACATAGCAACCAAAGGCTTGTCGAAACTTGCCTCCCAATTCCAGGAAATGACACCGAATTCTAGGAAAACAAGATAATTTTTTGCTGACTCGGCCTTCTATACGCCGGGACATCTACTAAGGGTTAAGAATTTCACCATGCACCGCCAATTGTGCAGAAAGCAATTCCCAAGCGACTCCGGTTGAAGTGCGTGTGGAAGGACCATGAAAACCACCTTCTACCGCGTTACGTTGCCGAACGAAAGACGAACTGCATGAAATCATACGAACAAATACCTGATGGTTCGAAATGGAAGAAAGTCGTCAGAATGAATGAATCTTTTCTCCATGTCACTGCTGGTGGTCACCCTTCGGTGATCACATGCTGCCATATGGACGGCAAAGAGTACATCGGAATTGTTTGTCCGCGCATTGAAAGTTTTAGTCTTTTCTTTGCGGTCGTTATAGGACCCGGATATGGGGATAAGTTGGTAACACGCAAGGTGGACAAAAACGTGAAGGTGAATGCCAGATACTTTCAAGACTCCATTCGTACACATATATACCGGAGAGTCATCACTCAATTGTAATGCATGGGCGCGGAAGAGATTTTAAGACATATGAACAAGACTTCGGGTCATATCTCAGGAACATTACTACATTTTATAAGAAAATAGCAGAGGAGTCAGAAACTCGTTTACTCAGTTTAAAGACATTTCTATGGAGATCCCAGATACTATCAGAATGGCTTTTATGCGCATTTGGACTGTTGAAACGACGTCTTCAACATAGCTGTCTGTGCACCCTCTATGATCTATGGAATTCTTGGATGAAGTAGTGTTACAGAGTTTTCATGTTTGTACTGCTCCGGAGGTAGTCACAGTGAAAACGAACTTGCCTTTCGATAGTTCACAATGATAGGGGTCCAATAAAACATGATGGGCTGTGGCATGAACACTGGGTACCTGTCGAAATGGTCCAATAAAAAGCAAGCAACCTTCTGTAGTACACTCGTATCATGAAAGACATTTAGGCAATATATCAAACCTAGAGGTAATAACTAGTCCGAATTGCCGCAACAGATTTATTGTTTTCTTATTTTCAAACAATAATTATGTCGTCCCTGACATCTGTAGGTTGCTCAAAACCGTATACCAAATATATTTTCTTGTGGTTATTTTGCACTCAGATACGAAGCAGTGGAATAACAGGGTACTGGAAAGTAATAGCGTGTGTGTATACACATCTGGGAAACAGGGGGCTGAAAAGGACCGGAAAACGGCTACAACAGTGCAGCCGATATATAATTTATTTACTGTATTTACATGCATGTATAGCGCAAACATTGACGAATGTTGGAAACCAACGTGTTAATACAAAATGCACCGCCAGCCTTTACACGTTCGTGTTAGGGCAGAATCTGCTAAAGTTTTGGTGCACATGCCTTTCTTTAAAGAAAAAGAGAAAGAAGTAAAATGTTGAAACATTCTAGAAGGTTGTGAAACATAGTTTGTAATAGAAAGTGTGATCTTGAAATAGTTTTATCCTGATATGTTTCTTGTGACACTGACAAATATTTAAATAAATAGTAAAAAAAGTATAAGGCTGTAGTTTTTCGATATTATATAATTAATTTTTAGCATTGCGGTAGTTCAATATTTGGCGCAGTCGCATACAGGAATTTACGTTCCTGAGAGACGGTAGGGAAGAGAAATGAAAAGCACATGTGTCTCTTATTTCAATTAGGAAGAAAAAAAGCCGGCTGAGCTACATAAATAGATGGCAATGTTTGTAGCCTAAATGAGTCAACATGTTAATCAAGTTCACCTTAGCATGGTGGACGTCAAAGAGGTGTCCTGTAGCGTATAGGATATGGTGAGTGTGTCTTGTATCGCTTTATGCGAGGTGATTGAATAAGAGTCCTGTATCGCTTGAGGCATGGTGGAGAGTCCTGTATCGCTTGAGGCATGATGGAGAGTCCTGTATTGCCTGGCGTGGTGGATGGAGTCCTGTATCGCTTGAGGCATGGTGGAGAATCCTGTATTACCTGGCGTGGTGAATAGTGTCCTATATTTATTTAGGCATGGTGGGGAGTCCTGTATTGCCTGTTGTGGTGGATAGAGTCCTGTATCGCTTGAGGCATGGTGTGAGTCCTGTATTACCTGGCGTGGTGGATAGAGTCCTGTATTGCTTAAGGCATGGTGGAGAATTTATGCAACCTTTTAGTAGAAGCTATCCTGTATCGCTAGGGATGAGAATGACGTTTCTTGACATTGTTTAGGAGGATTTAGGCAGATTTTTACTTACTTCTTGTTAGGTTAGATTACGTATGAATATATTATTACCGATTAGGTTAGGTTAGATTTGTGACTGAAAATTTTATTCTGAAAAATTATTTGGTAACTTTCTAATTGGAGGGGTGATCTGTTGATAGAAAATGCTTTTAAAACAGAATCTAGTTTTGAGTGTGTTTTATGTACTGTGGGTTTAAAATATTTTTATTAATATAAACGTGTGTTTCTATGAATATACTTTTGATATGTTTGTATGCAGAAATCGTTTATTAACAAGTTATTATCTATGCATATAAAATCATATGTGTACTTAATAACTTATACTATATTGGATCTGGAAGAGATCTATTAATACGAAATTATATACTTATTTCGGGGACATGATTAAAAATTTCTTAGAAGGAAAGAGGATGTTAGGGCAGAATCTTCTTTAGTTTTGGTGCACATGCCTTCTTTTAGAGAAGAAGAGAAATAAGTATAATGTTGAAACATTCTAGAAGTTTATGAAACATAGTTTGTAATAGAAGATGTGATCTTGAAATAGTTTTATCCTGATGTTTCTTGTGACACTGAGTAATATTTAACTACATAGTAAAAAAGTATAACGCTCTTGTTATTCGATATTATATAATTAAATTTTAGCATTGCGGTAGTTCAATAGTTCGCATCGCAAATTTGCTTCAATGACGGACTGATCAAATTATTTCAAACTATATGGATAATATTGTTTACGGCAACTTTCCAATAACTTTTGTATGAAGAAAACATGGACAAATAAATGACGTGAAACAACTGTTTGCCTCTGCTCTTTTAATGTCTTTTTCACTTTATTGGTGAGATCACTGGAGGGGAGGCCAGTAATAACTCACTCAGGTATGTTGGTAATATGTCTAAAATGCCTGGTAATTAAACTCAGCTTGCACGCTATCGTTGACGAGTAGGACACTGCTGAATCCTGCATTGTTACTTTCTGCATGGAATTGACGGATTTCTATATTACGTTGCACCTATTTTCAACAATGATGTCTCTTTCTCACGAAAAATTCAAGCTACACTAGTGTGGATTCGAAGACGAGTCCCCAAACAGGATTCGTGTGGTTTAACCACGTGGTTATGAATTTACAAGGTATTTTCATCATGATTTGTATATTGTGAGTGATGATAATTCTGTTACTTTGCTACTGTTTCCTTTTTATCTCACAGCATATTTCAGTGTTCTAACAGAACTCGTGTATAGAATGATAAAATAGCTAACATAAAATTGCAAAAAAAAATGCGATTGTATTACATGTTATGAATGTAAGTACCCGATAAACAATATGATCTCTTGTTGTTTGTTACGTGTAATATATAATATTGTTGTTGGAAATAATTGCTGGAAATAATTGAATAAGGAGGCTACGAAGTAGTTGATTCGTAGTCGTGTGGTAGATTGGCTGTTTCAACTAACGAGCAACCGAATGTTCAATTTAACGGAACTTTCAGCACGACAGGGTGAAGTGATACGTCCACTAAGGGAAAAACATCACGGCTGTGTGACGTATTGTGATCTGTTAATTACTTAACAAATTCTCTAGCAAATACTTTAAAATACACAGTAACATTGCAATTGGGGATAGTGGCGAAGGAGCCTGGCGCCAAAGTAAGAGGGCAAAATATTGCAAAAAAAAAAGAGAAAAGCAAGGAAAATGTTACTAATGTTAGTTAAGTGCATGTGCTATGGAAGGAAAAAGTAACAAAACCTGTTCAAAACTAAGGAGAAAAGGATTCACTTTTTAATTTTTTTTTTTTTTGGATTCTCGCCAACCATGGTGGCGTTTGCAGCTTATCTGTCGATTTCACTCATATTTACGTGTGTGGAGTCGCGGAAGCTGATTTTGCATTTCACAGCCTGAATAATGTAACATTTTTGAGACGGTGAAAATTCAGTTATGTTTCCTTTGTCATATGTAAATAACTTAACTTAACTTACTCTTTTCTAATATTTTCTAAACAAATATTTTGTTTTACGTTCCTCGATAATGCACCGGGGCCAGAGAAGATAACGACAATTAAATATTTGATATTGGCGAAATTAAGGGAGTGGGAAAAAGAGTGCAAAACTAGAGAAATATAATTTTACTTTGTTTCTTGATACCTCAAAATCATTGGAAAGAAAGGCCAGCTTTCTCTCAAACTCCCATGCAAAATATTGAAGTGATTAAACACATGTTATGAGAAAATATAATGTTTTAAATGATTCTTTTGTCTACCCTGTATATTTTGATTGCTTTTTCCAAATTACCTCATAGTGCTGGTACATAAGAAAGGCGTGTTTTGGAGACACTGGTATCGGCAGTAAAAATTAGAAAACGCATGATTCATATATTTTCTCTATTTCTCATAGTTTTGAAGCTATGAATCGCTTACATTTATTTAGTTCATGAAGTATGAGTGTAGCAGGATTTGAAACATGTATGTCTCTGTTCGGGATAGGCCATTTTATGAGTGTATAACTTTATTTCCTGCTCGTCCCGTTTGGGAATAGCCTAATCTTCTGATCCTAGGCTCGTTTCTAACTTCCGATAGGGAATGATCAAATAATAATGAAATTGAACACCAGTTATTGTAAGAAATAATTTACATTCACGGTCATCAGATTCGGGTGCATTTAATAACCACAAGAAGGCTGAGTCGTGTGTCCACCGCCACTGGCGAGTCACGCACATTACGACTACATCGATAATGTATTTTTCATCGATAATTTTAAAAGGAACACTTGTGGAGGGATAACTGGCATTGCTGACACAGGATGGTTGCAGATAAAGAAAAAGAATTATATCTTTGCACTGCCTACTTTTAAAGTACTTTACCTGTAACCTAACAATATACTAAATTATGCACACTGTACAGTACGATACTTATCCTTTCACATAATAAAAGAATAACGCTAGCAACTATGGACAATACCACTATTAATCTATTATCACTTGATTAAAAGATAGCATATGCAACAAATATTTTGAGTGCATGTATTTTGACTTTTGAGAATTTCTGAACAAACTGACACAACGCAATTACAATATATTCTGATTAAAAAATAAACGATGATGGCCCTAGAGCTCGATTTCGAGGCGCACGAAAACGATACTACGAAACACGCACAAATATTATGATTTCGATAGTTTTTCGAAAGACAGTATATTTCTTGGAGAGAGAACCAGTATTTTTTGCTGGTCCTGTGATGAACTGTTTTTAACAAATGAGGTCTTTGAATGCTGCTTCCCCTTTTTCAAGGCATACTACGTCGCAAAAAACATTATTCACAAATCCTTTAATTTACTGATAGTTTAGTAAATGTAAATTGTATTTGCAGTAACTGTTAAAATGTAGGAACTTTTTGAAATTTGTATTCTCATAGTTGCATATTTAGTCGTGGCATTTGCACAATCAATTTAATGCGTGTTATTCTGCTTGTGATTTGGAGAGCACTCCCAGCGCTTCTTTCGCGCGTCCATTTTCTTGGTTCATTTCAGAGCGGATGAATATACTAGTGGAGTAAAACATAGTTTATGCAATACATTTAGTTTTTATATACATTTAGTGCTTGATGAATGGGCAAAAACCCTGGGATCCATTTCTTCGTGATTTCACTTTACCATGATAACACAATTACAACACTATTGGGTTGAATATTCCAGTAGTCCACCAAGGTTAAAGTTATTTCGAGTTTATTCACACTGAAGTGTACCAATTCACATGTGTACTCGGAAACGCGAGATCACGAAAATTGAAATGATAACGCGTGGGCCCTTTCATAAATGTCTTTGAATCCTCTCCTTTTATAATTTATATTTTTCTTTTTGTTTTAGTTATTTTATAGTGTGTATATGTAAACGCAATTTCAATATTCAAATTTAAGCCAATTGTTATAAGACTTAATATATTACTCAACGCACGTTGAAATTTAATATAAACATCGTATTTAAGATTATGTTTGAAAACTTAAACTAAGTTCACAAGTATATTAGCATATTTAAAAGAAATGTTATATTCAATTAAATATTACATTCAATAAAATGTTCTGTTCAATAAAAAATTATATTCATTAGGAATTTGAGATTGGATGGAAATATTATATAAACTAACAATACACAATAAAATATAACTAACACAAACCAAATATATTGCGATAAGTTTAAAAACAATAATAATTCATTCAACGTCATATACTGCAATAATATTTATTTATTGGAAACTGAAACATGCAGCACTATTTAGCAACAGAAAATATATCAATAAATGATTCAAAATAAGCGTAGTTTCAATTTTCTTGAAAGTGAAGATACTCCTCGCTATTGAATGCACAAAGAAATATTTATCATACTCGGAACAAACCAAATATTTAGAACATTCACATTATTCATAAAAATTCAAAGTTATATATTCTTCTACATTCTAATATTAGATATTTATCAAAACTTTTTAAAGTAGTTCAATACAACTAAAACATTACACAAAATTCAAACAACTATTTTATCATTATGAAAATTACGACACATATACACATATATAAACATAACACTATAAGAAATAATATTTAATTTATTTGTAGGTAAATATCACTTAGCAGGTGCGAGCTCATTACACTTGAAGTAAATAAAAAAATACCGCTTGCTTTAAATATATAAGACACTATCCCAATTAATTATTTATATTTTTCCATCCCCGAAGCAAAGTGGAAAGGATAGAAAATAAGGTTATAAAATGAAAATAATATAGAGGGGATAATAATAAAATTGCGTTACAAACGCGCTAAATAATACGATTACCCACGATTTGGAGGGAACTTTGCTTCCATGATTTCAAGTTTAACTTGAAGCGTTTTTGTGTTAAACGAAAAGATTAACACAAAATAAGTGAAATAACAATTGCTTACTGCTAACGCATGAGTTTTACCTTTAATAAACTCACTTTAACACTTATTACTGATTCCTCAATATCATTTGTCTCACTTTTCTGATTTTTTATTATTCCTTCGTTTGTGACTCAGTGGTTCACCACGTAGGCGTATTTAGATGAAAAACCAGGCTGCGGTAGCCCACCACACAAGTAGGAGTGAATCACTCTAAGTTGATCACTATGATCTTACCAGAGCGCTAATTAAACAAAACGAGAGTATTAATAAAATTTACTAACACAATTTAAAAATTTCATCAAGGATCTTGCAAATTTTATTTAAATTAATTTTCGAATCTCATTGATTTGAAACGTTTACAATTACAGCGTTGATAGCATTATGCGTTACCTTTTCAATACAACTATTTAACTCTGAGGTTTTACTTTGTTTTTTTAAGAATTTTATCATTTTTACTTCCACAATGTTTAGTAGCCGGAGGTGAAGTTTCTACCTTTGATTCCTTTCATACTGTACAGTCATTGATGAAATTACTAATAATATTTCTCATTGTTTTCCAATAAAAATTTCGTTTACAAAACCAAAAGTTTCGTCAATACCAAAATGCCCTCGCTTACAACTCGTGTTCAACAATAATAGGAATTAATGAAGTTGAAATACGAATTCTCCAGGAATCTGGGAAATGAATATCCTTGTTTAAAAGTACACCATTTACAAGTATATAAAATTTTTCAAGGTTCCTGTTTTCTACCTTACAACACGGGTTTTTAGGATTTTGAAGAAATTCATTAATTGACTTATGTTCTAAATCCTCACGTTGTTTTCCCATTAACTCCTGTATGTTCATATTTCCCCCCCAAAAAGATGGTAATGTTTGAAGGTTATTCGCCGAATGAATTTTAGTATTAGAGGCTAAAGTGATGCGTGACAAAGCGTCACTGGCTCTATTATCAATTCCGCGGATATATATATAATTTCCAGGTCCAAACTTTGCAATTCAATACTCCAATCAGCTAAACGAGGATTTCAATTTGTAATTTTATGTAAATACACTAAAGAGGTATGACATTTATACACTTTAACATGTTTACTATACAGTAAATGTCCCCATTTACGAATAGAAATCACTATCGCTAAAGCTACTTGTTCAGTTTTATTATAAGCACGCTGAACTTTATTTAGTGTTTTACTGCAAAATTCAATGATATTGAGTTTACCGTCAATTTTTTGAAAGAGTATGCCAGCTACCGCTACCTTTGAGGTGTCTGTAATTAGTGAAAAAATAGATTCAAGCTTCGGGTGAGTAAGAATAACGTCTTGAATCACACCGCCTTTAGGAGAATGAAAACTACGTTTACATTTTGGAGTCGAAATCCATTTTGTCTTTTCTTAATAAGTTTAAATAAAGGAGAAGCTAGTTCTGCGAATTTATGCACAAATTTTAAACACCATTTAAAGAGGCCTGATACTTTCTGTAATTGTTTCATATTCGTAGGACGAGGTAACTGACGAATAACTTCTACAAGAAAGGATCTTTACGAATACCTCCTGGCTTTACAACAACACCCCAAAAATTAATTGTAGTTTTACAATATGAAGATTTTGAATGGTTAACGGTCATGTTAGCGTCATTTAATTTAGTAAAAAACTGATCTAGTAAATGCAATTCCTCTGTAAAAGAAAATTTTGAGATACTGAGATCATCAATATATGAGACAAGTTTATTATATAACACATTACCTAAAACCTTTTGTAATGCCTCAATCAAAGCAACAGAAACATTTATATATCCAAAAGGGATTACTGTAAATCTGTACAAGTGCCCATTTCGCTAAAAGGCAACAAAAGCTCGAGATTTTATAGAGGCAACAATTTGTGAATATGACGACGCATGCTAATTGAATTACATATCTAGCACCTTGAAATTTTAACAGTAAATCATCAATCTTATTTACCTTCAGTTGTTTTAATTTAACATGTCGATTTAACTCAGTTAAGTCAACTACTACTCTAGGTTTAGTTGTATTTTTCTTCGGAAAACAGAAAATACGGTGGCTATGTACCGAAACTGCCTGTTCAATAACACCTAATTTTAACCATTATTTAATTTGTTTATCAATACTTTCTTCTAAATGGTAAGGTAGAGTATACCCTCTTTTCACAATGGGATCAGTGATATAAACATCTATGGAGTATTCGTATTTATTACATCTACCTGCATAGTCCGTAAATATTTTACGATGTTTTACAAACAAATCAAACAATTGTTGTTTTTCTTCAGTATTCAAGTGATCACATTCATGCACCTTTTCCCTAATTTCCTTTATGGTTGCTACATCATGTACATTTTCCAAAACAATGTCACTTTTTGACACAATATTCTTATAGCTTTCCTGCTTTTTCTGTTTATTACGATGTGAATTTTTGATTTTATTATCAATTTCTGATATTTCTAAACAGTAATATTCGAGCATTTTTTTTCCTTTAGAGCTTGACTTTGTATATTCAAATCCATTATCCTAAAATGTTTGGAATCTTTTTTAAATTGTGAATATGCTTGGTCTCGCTCATTTAAAGCACGGATCCACACTTGTTCTAATTTATTTTTTTTCTAGAATCAGACTGTTAATTCCAGGACATACTGATGATGAATGCTGATGGAGAAATAAATTTCCAAATACGGTCCAGCAAGAGGTGTTGAAATGTCTTGATGAAAGAGGCACATTCTGGATAGAAAAATTACACTGTTTCGCTCTTCTACGAATTCCGACTGGCTAGGCGTTAGTTTCAAGAATTGGCATTGGGAATATGAGGGTTGATTAAAAAGTATATATAACGATATCATTTTAGGAGGTCGCGGTGGCTCAGTGCTAGAGCGTTCACCTCCGGTGCTTGGGGTCCCTGGTTAATTCCCAGCTCGCGCCGTTTGGACTTTGCGGTGGACAAACACCGTACTCGTGGGTTTTCTCGGGTTTCTCCCGTTTCCTCCCACTTTCTTTATTCTACCATTTTGCTCATCACTCATCATCACCGTCTCCTTTAGCCTAAACGGTATAACCATAGGACGTAAAACGTAAAGATTTCATTTCGTTCATATTTTTGGCAGTCTAAACCTCCGAAAGAAAGCATTTGTCCACCCACGTTTGTCTATACTTTTTGTCTTATCTTGATGTCAGGAATCATCTCCCAAACGTTGTCGGTGTCTTTTCCAAACACCCTGTGTATAGAGATGTTAAAAGGAACAATGTAAGATAACTAGGATACAAATTTTAGACCGCACCTGTCTAGAAAAAAGACACAGTGAATGAGAAATTTACTTTTACAGTAACATTTTTTATATTGTCAATTACGCTGTAAATCTCAACTTATATGATCGAAACAGTCTCCAATAACATTACTCTTTCAATTATAGCTCTAAGATTCTCACTAAGACACTTGCAGTCATTAGGGCCTCGCTATTGATAATAAAAAAAATGCAATGTGAAAAATATAAGAAATGTGTAGTTTATTTTTCATTGACTGATAGACAGGATAAAATGAATGGTATGGGGAAAAAATAGGAATGTCACAAAACTTCATTTCCGAGAAAACGGCGTTTTTATATTTTAAACCGCGTAAAAGAGAATAGGTTACTCAAATCTTTTGCCCCTTTTTACATGGACATTTCGACATCTACGCATGCATGGTATATACTGTCAGATAGTACTAAGAGTCACCAACAGATAGGACAAAGCACTCGATAAATCACACATATGAACATTCCTTGTTTTTCCCCTTACCCTTCAAATAGTATCCCCATATTGCATTACGCTTAGAAAAAGAAAAGTTTTTACTAAGATATGGAAGAAAATGTTGAAACTTGCTATTATTCGCTGGGATATAAAGTAGCGTGTCTGTTCTAAACAGCACATTCTATCCATTTTCGATACAACATAGCATTACTATGAAATGCTATCGTGCTTCCATAAAATATCACTGAACTCACTATTGAGGAACTAAGTTGTTTGGTAATAAAACTACAATAATTCACGCGAGCGTTGGCAAAATTTATGCTATTTAAATCGATTTGCATTTGTGAGTGCACATCCATTTCTCCGTTTATTCCACGATAACTTTCACAAAAATTATTCGCATTTGATGTAACTTGGTATATGCCTTTCTGCAATTCGCACAAACATTCGAATTATTTTGGATTGAAACCTATCAAGTAAAAGGGGAGTAATGTTCACCCGTTTTTTCGCAAATGTGTATTTTGTATGTTTCATTATTAGAGATCAATCTATAATGAATTTATTGCATTGAGAATATCCCCTGATATTTGGGTTAAAATCTGCTAAAAATGAAATTCGAAGTACATCACTTAATTTCAGAAATTCGAATCTCTGTATATTCCCCTAATAAGTACACTACATTTCCTAATATTAGTAAGCAGCTTGGAACCCTGACTAAAGTTACAACTTCACTATTTTGTCAATTAACTAGCCCAAACGTCTTTGACATCATCTTAAATTAATATACTCTTTATTCACAGTTCAAAGGAAAAGGGTTTTCTGTGTATATAATCAGGAAACTATCGCAGACTTCGTTCTAGAATTTCTTATGTGTTGTGAAAGCTAATTACTGATTGACTCTTAGTAAAGAAAGTTAGCAAAGCACTGTCTAAACATTGAACAAGCACATCGCTTCTGTCAGCTTTTACGCTTACATAGTTTGCCTTTAAAGATACTTCGTTGGTTGAATCTGAGTGGCAAAGAACTTTTACCAGGATTAATGCTTTACACTTATTCAAAATAACTTAGTGATCACTGAAAAGTATAATTGCGAATTACGTTCAGTATGTGTCTAATTCATAAACAATACAGGCCTTCAGTTCCGTAATTCACGAACCATGATATTAACTAGGTATAATCTTATTGAATACAGCATATTGGGATTTTTGAGCAAATGCATTCAGACGTTACGGCTACAAATTTACATTGGATTCGTAATCATTTTGCTATGGATTGCAACCTGCTTACAAGGTCAATTTATGAACATCACGAGTGATATATAGTGTTTCTTCTTGTACGACTGCTTTAATGTGAAATGAAATGAATTGAAATCATTAAGTTTTACGTCCTATGGTTATGCCGATTAGGCCAAAGGAGACATGGTGATGGGAGATGAGAGAAATGGTGGAATGAAGAAAGTTGGAGGAAATGGGAGAACCCCAAGAAAACCCACGAGCACCGTATATGTCCACCACAAAATCCACACGGCGCGAGCTGGAATCGAAAAAGGGACCCCAAGCACTGGAGGTGAAAACTCTACCACTGAGCCACCGTGCCCTCTATGAACAAAATAAATTTTAAAGGTACATAGCTCGAAAATTATAGGAAATCAATTTTTATAGAGCTAATTTGACTACGGTCATATTATCTTATGTACTCACAAAGTATCTTAATAAAAATTGTTGCGGAAGTACCTCAGGACTTTGGAGTTGGGTATTTCTATAAGACACATACAACTTCTTAAGTGATGTCTTGACCCGACTACGTTAAGTCCAATAGTTGTGGAGCAATGGACGTTTAAAGTTCATTTTTTGGCAGGCTGTAACTCGGAAAAAAAGCATTTTTGCACCCAGGTTGGTCTATACCTTCCGTTTTATCTTAGTGCCAAGAATCACCTCCCAAACCTTGTCGGTGTGGTTTTGAAACACAGTGTATAATCCTATTGTACGCGTTTATATTTTCGAGACAAGGTTAAAAACTTTAACTTGATACCTTTTGAGAAAACTTGTATTACTAAGTTTTCTTTTTATTTTATCTTAATATTTTTTTCGCTTAAGGCTGTGTTCTATACCTGGGAAAATATAGTACTTCTTATATAGTAGCATAGCATATTTCGTTCGTTCGCCTAATGTTAGATAGTTTAATAGTTATAGATGTTAAGTGAGTTATGCATATCGAAACATGCACATGCAAACTTCATTTTCACACTTCTTTCTCCACTGAATTTCAACTGTTATAACCTCGCTCCCTCATCAAATGCAGTAGTGAAATAACTACAAAGTGAAAAGCGCTATATGAGTAAAGGAGATAACTGTGTAGAGATATTACTAAAAAGAGCTTTGTAAGATTAGACTAGGACACAAACGTTAAGCCACATTTGTAAAAAAAAAAAAAAAAAAAAAAAAAAAAGTGAATGTTACTACATTTGTTTTTACGGCAATATTTAGAAACATGTAAATTAAGCTACAATTTTCAACTTACATGATCAAAAGAGTCTTCAACAAAATTACTAATTTTTAATGTAGCTCCAACAGCACTAAGACACCTACTGTTGTTTTGGCTTCGCTATCGATACTGAACAAAATTCAAAGAGGAAAACTTTAAGAACGGTGTTTGTTGTTTACTTTGCATTAACTGATAAAGAGACAGGATACAATAGTTACCACTCTAATGCATTATCGTTGTGAAAGGAGAGCTTTTTATCCAGGAACAGAGGATAATGGCGAAACACGTATTGCTTTATAGCATATAAAGACACACATCTATTTTAACAACTCATTCCATCCATTTTCAAAGCAGCACAACATTACTAAGAAATGCTTTTTTGTGGTTGCTTGAAATATCATGCAACACACTATCGGGAAACTAAGTTGTTTGAGAATAAGCCTGCAATAATTCAAGCAAACAGAGGTGTTGTTTCTGCTATTCAAATCGATAACCATTTGCGTGTAGATCCATTTGTTCGTCTGTTCCACGGTAACTCTGGGAAATTTATTCAATTTTGACGAATCTTGGTATTTGCTTTTCTCTCATTCGCAGAATCATTTTTATTTTTTGGGGTGGCAATCCATAAAGTAAATGGGAGGTAAGATTTATCCCATGTTACAAGTGTACAATTACATTTTTTCATTATTACAAAACAACTTGCATTAATTTATGGCGCTGTGAATATCCTTCGAGTTCAGGGTTAAAATCTACTAGGAACGAAATTTCGAAATGGGTCCCTCTATTTAAAAAAATAAATTGAAGTTTCATCATATTTTCGGTAAAAGTGTTGATTTGGACGTAACATGTCTTACATATTCTTTGAAGTTTCACATTCATCCTCTATGGAGGAAGTTAAAATCAGTAGATAAGAAAGTAATATATTTCCCTCCTAGCCCTTCCTCCGATTTCTGTTAGAGTGCCAGAGTTCCCCCTTTCCTAAGTGCTTAGCGTACGCGCATTTGGAAAGGAACCAGGGTTGATTCGCAACACATATTCATATGGTTCGGATTCTACATTACGCTGTAGGTCCAAGTGTCACATAGACTCGCTGTTGCATGGGACTATAAACTAAAAATAAAATATAATCAAATATTTTAGAATCCCATGATAACTTTTCTAAAATACATTATATTGTATAACAATATAATAAACATTTTCTTTGAGTATTTTCCATAATGTACAGTGATGAAAACTGAAATTTGTTAAGAACAAAATGTGAATTAAGCCCCATTATGAGATAAAAATTACTCGTAACCTCGATAATTTTCAATTCAACTGTTTACTACAATATGTCGTACTTTTTTATAGGGTAAATGTGTCAGTAGTCGGCCATTTAAGGAGATTTTCAACTTTCTTAAAGTATAAAAAAATCATTTTTTACTAGTAACTTTTACTGCATATGCCATTACAAAGGGCACAGTTTAAATTTTACGTTTCTGTAGCTCACATAGGAAATCTTTCATAAATAATTACACAGGTAAAGAAAAATACCAGAACCCCTAAAATAAAAAGTAGTCGGCCTATGAAAACCAAAGGACAGCCATTACTTTAACCAGTACTCAGCCACACTATAGAATTGACTTTTTAATGGATTTTAAGAGACCAATTCCCCAGTTATCAAATTAAGGGACAATTATATTGCACTCAGAGTTCCTACAGAGAAAAACTACGTTAAAAATCTACTACGATATAGGAAAAAAGAATTCTTGTACTTACCATAAAACTAAGAAAAATGTTGCTCGGCCTAGACTGGACTATTTAAAACTAATGGGTAGTAATTTAAATGGGCCTACCCATTGTAGGCCTATTTATATTTACATTGATATTTATACTTAGCTATGACATTAATCCTTTAATATGAAGTTCATTAAGGCATATTCAGGAGACACAAACACTTATTTAGTAACTTCTCCGTACGATAATTCACTGAGGCACGTGCATTTCAAGTGGCACCAGTGATCACAAAAATGACACCCAATATATTTGAGTGTGTCGCCCTCAATGTCACTTATGAATTCTTCTTAGACCTTACACTTTACACAGGTTTCAATAACTTCTTGCATCTCGTCTTCCAAACTACCAGAGCTACTTGGCTTGACAGTCTTTTTTTATTTCTGTTTGACTTTCAGATTTTCCTTTCTTTTTTATTCTCTTCCTTTTTCGTTTTAAGCGTTCCTCTTCTACTTTTCTTTTCTTTTCATTCTTTAACATCTGATAATTTCTCCATTCTTAGGAGAATATCGCACTTGGAACTTTTTCTCTCGGCACATTTGTGATAGTTTTGTTTTTGATTGGAGCTGGCCAGAAAAGATACTGATCAAAGGCAGGTGATATGGAAATGTCTGACGAAGGTTGTCTTTAAATTTCTTCTGAGATCATATGAAGTTATTTATGGCACTACCCATTGTAGAAACTGAAGCAGACCATTCACATTGCGTCGTTTCAGCAGAAGATGCCACAACGGATGTGTTGGTTTCCTGGTTTGAGTCAGACGTCTATTTCTGATATCGCAGATGTATTTGTAGGCTCTAGAAGTCCAATTGCGGAAATCTGGTATGTTGTAGGACCAAGATTATCGAATATCTCAGTAGCAAGTACAGATGCAGCAGATCGATCCTCTTCGGAAAGAAGAATATTCCTATCTGTGTTCATTGGTGTAGAACAAGAATACTCTTTGGATACGCACCTGGTTGCAAAATCACCTGGCACTGAGTTCATTCCAGTGGAAGATGTCTTTGGACCGAAAAAGACGCTGAATCACGCGTTCTTAAACTGTTAGATATATTTTCCTTATTCTCAGCAGTTCTCTTAATTTCTTGAAGAAGACTTTCAACATTATTTCGTTTTTCATGAAGATTTGATTTCAAGTATTCAATAACTTACACACCTGCCAGATAGTTCTCTTTGATTAAAATGCTTGAAATGACTCTATGACTCTTTGGTTTTCTGTTGTCTATCTTCAAGATAGACTAACAGGCACATGTGCGTGAATTTACTTATAAAAAGATAAACCACATTTTTATTAGGTTTAGATAGAAAGCAAGTGGGTTACTATGAGAAATTGTAGCTTGGCTATGAGCTACTGAATGAGAAGCATGAGTTAGAATGTAAATATTTATGATTATTCTGTATTGTTTTGGCAATCAGGAAACTCCAGGAACGGAACAGATAATAATAATAATAATAATAATAATAATAATAATAATAATAATAATAATAATAATAATAATAATAATAATAATAATAATAATAAAGAGCAGTTGCATCCTTGGAATTAAAAACATGCAGAAACGCGACATTGTGCGGAGTAATTTAAATTATCAAATCAATTAGATATTGATATCACTTATTTCCTCATAGTTACCTTAGATTAAAAGACTATGATCATGATAAGAAATTCTCATTACCTGTCCTTTAAATTTTAGAGAGAGAATTCAGACCAGCCATAAATTCTTAACCTTTTTTCTTCTGAGTTCAAGGAAAACATAGAAATTGAAATGGCTAGTATTACAACTGTATTATGCTTGCATGATGCAATTACTAACTTCATAACAGTTACAATTTCATTAAATCGTTAGGAAAGTCTTCTACGTGTTAGTGAAGTGTCTCAGTTGTAGAAATGTGCATTTATATTGAATGAATGATAGGTGGCTAACTACTGGAAATGAAATGAAATCTTTAAGTTTAACGTCCCACGGTTATGCCGGTTAGGCTAAAGGAGACGGTGATAATGAGAAATGAGTGAATTGGTGGAATGAAGAAAATGGGAGGAAACGGGAGAACCCCGAGCATGGTGTTTGTCCACCACAAAGTCCAAACGGCGCGAGCTGGGATCGAACCAGGGACTCCAAGCACCGGAGGTGAACGCTCTACCACTGAGCCACCGCGCCCCCTAGGCTAACTACTGGAATATATGCATCTAGTAGTCGTCCGTTGAAAGTAATGGGGGCTGACCACTGGAAAATGAAGTCAAGGGTGATTTCTAGTAGTCAGCCCCTAATGGCTGACTACCAGGAAACGTTATCAAAAATGAGTCAGCCCTCTTTATTTCTACGCAATAACTTGTTTTGTATCAAGAACCACATTTTTTTTAACAAACTATATACATTAATGCTTCGAAGAAAGCAATAACTCGCACTTTTTTTTACAAGAATATTGTTTTAACTTAACTTTGAAGTAAAGCTTCTTCCTTATCTTTTTACTAACAAAGTTCTCACTTTGCTCACTTGCATCAGCAGACCTCAAATGATTATTTTTCTTTTCTGCTACGAGAAGTCACACCTGGCCAAAACAAATGAGGTTCACTACTGAGCTCTCATTTAGGTTTTAGTTTACTATTTGTTTGGTAACAGGTTACCGCATGCTTATTTAATTACTTGTTACTGAAAAATGGCTAACTACTAGAGACGGCTGACTTTAGGCACACTTACCCTAGGACCTCACAATAATTCATTCCTTGTCGGCTGAAATCAATACAAATATAGTTTTTATCTGGCTTTTTATGTAGTGTCACGGTCATTAATTTAAAACTCAGTCGGTTTAGACACATTTCCTTAACTCACTGTGCTTCAGATTGAAACCAGTCTAGAATAAGCGGTGATTGTTACCTCAATAATGCAATATTGATTACGCTGCCTGCCAGAAATTAAAATATGATCCATGATATATTTGATAATACTATTAAGTCATCACGTAATATGATATACAAAATACATTTTTGAAATCAATTCTCATTCCTAAAAACAAAAATCCATTAAGAACGAGGATGCGAATTTACTCCCTACATTTCACAAAGGTGTGTTCAATAATAACGTATGTAAATATTATTCGATTTTAACGCAATGTGAAATATGTGTTTAGTGATATTTTTACATAACACCCATTTTTACATAACAAATATGACGACTCATTTAATCTCCTCAATACCTCTAATATTTAAGTATATTAGCAATGAAACCTTTCACCAAAAAAAAAAAAAAAAAAAAAAAAAAAAAAACAAATTTCTTGATTACGTGTTAGTTATTTTTTCATGCAGTTTCTAATCGTCTCAATTCCTTGCAGTTGAAATGTTCCTTAAAGAGGTAGCATGATTTCCCCAGTTTTATATAAAATATTTTCCTGATTATTTATTCAACAGTAAAAAAAGAATTTTATAGAATATGAATTTTGAATGCTTTGTAGGAAACTTATGTGGATAGTACCCTCGCGAATATCCGACTCTCGGTTAACCGAGTCTCTGGATTACCCGAGATAATCGTTTTCTTAAGGTTAGAGTTGTTCTAGAAGATAATACGCATCTTTACTGTTGCCGAAATGCTAAGTCCTAAATCTTCGGGTCCACCCGTTTGTTATCCTGTAATGCTATAATATTTCAGCGTCAAAGAGAACCCAAAAGTATCCCACAAAATGATTACCGATCTTATGTATGTAAATATATTGATTTTAATACGTGTCAGTATACCTTAATAAATAATTCTTGTTTAAAAATGTTTTATTATTTCCAGTGCTTACTACTGTATCTAATAATACCATTTCTCCTTATTATCCGAGTTTTTACGTACCTGAAGTAGGCTTTATCCTAGTTGCCTCCGATAACCGTGAGTCTACTCTAATTCTATAGTTTGGGACATAGGCGGCGATTAGGGGGGGCAAAGGGGGGCAGTTGCCCCCCCCCACTTTTTTGAAGCAACCCATTAATGTATATACGGTAGTTTCATTTGGAAATATAAAGTTTATGTATGTATTACTGTTTCATAAGAAAAATTTTGCTATGTAACATTTGCCGTTGCGTGAAAAATGAAATCTCTGAGTTTTACGTCCACGGTTATGCCGGTGAGGCTAAAGGAGACGGTGATGATGAGTGAGGAATGAAATGAAGAAAATGGGAGGAAACGGGAGAACCCGAGAAAACCCATGCACACGGTGATTGTCCACCACAAAGTTCACTTGGCGGGGGCTGGGATCGAACCCGGGACCCCAAGCAGCAGAGGTGAACGCTCTACCACTAAGCCACCGCGGCCCCTGACGTTGCGTGAGTACGTATTGGTTGTCTTCCCGTGAAGTTAAGAAAGCTACAGGAATTGCGTTTTAAGTGCGACGGGAAACAACCCAAAAATTAACCTATTGGAGCACAAGAATTCGAGCATACTTTCAATCCAGAGGTATAGAAGCCAAACCTGCTAAATCCATTTTTAGTTTTGTCAGGAAACGAAGAAGTGATGTCCTTCTGTTTCAGAATTGTTTAACAATTTTCTTGTTTAGAGGTCCCTACTTAATACAAATGAGTGAAATCAACCATTAAACAAAAAGAAGTTGTTCAACAATTCTGAAAACATGAGGGCGTCACTTTTTCTTTGTTCCCAGACAAAATGCAAACATGGATTTAGCAGGTTTTGCTTCTATACCCCCTTCTTACAAGGGCTCGATATGTTAGTCAGCCGCTTTGAAACTAATTGAGAACATTTCGAAAGAAAAAAGTATTTCACAGTTATTCTTTACTTGCACAAAAATTGACAATTCCTAAAATGTCTTGTCTTCTTTCTAAAGTAAGGAATATTGATTAAAAAGAGCGTAATAAGAAACAACCTCTACCTTTTCCATTGTTTTGTAATGTAATATACGAGTGAAGTGGTGTGTGTTTAGGGGTGTAACTGTATATACAATTAAATTTAGTGAATTCAACATCATTCTAGGCTTTAGGATTATTTTGTATAGCTGGAGTGTAGAGTGATTCTAAGTATTGTTGTCTTTTGATGTGTTCCAAGAAAGTGAAAACTGCACCTAGTGGCAACGAACGTGTTTCGTGAAGCTGCAAAAGCAAATATTGCTTTAAATGTCGTAAGTAATAACATGCATTTAATAGCATGTGTGGAACTAAAAATTAAGTTGTTCAATTATCTCCAGTTTCAGTATAGCATCTACAAAACAAGACTCCTTATTCATCACTAGGATTAATATTATTATTTCTATTTATTTGGTTTTCAAATTTGTTATTAAGTAATCTGATTACACTATTTTCCAGGCAGAATTTTAAGATGTTCATGAGCAAGGAATCAAATCTCTTCTTACATTTTCGTTATTTCAGAGTACAAATGTCCAGTACCTACTTGCGTTGATTTTGTCAATTTACTTAATAAAATATGAAATACATATACAGTATTTTAACTTAAATATATAGTACCTGTATCCTATTAGTTATACAACCTTTCGTGAAACAAAGTGTTAGAAACAACCAGGAAAACTAAGATTGATATACAAATATTCAGATCATGTATTGCCCCCCCACTTTTAATGTCCAATCGCCGCCACTGGTTTGGGATTAAAATTAGTGAAAGGAAAGCTCACTCACTTCAATAATGCGCAACATCACTCGTTAATGGTTAATTCATATCAACGTTAGAATTCATATTGTGATCAAATGATGCTTCTAAAACTGCGTTCTCTTACTGACTGATGACTTATTTTCGTGGTGAAGTTAAACGTTCGTAGCCTTCTCCAAGCATTTTGCACACATGCACACATTATTTTGAAATATTGTATTACACAAAATATAAACAACACCTAAAGAAAAATAATTTAACCGATGTAAAAACAATGCGCTACATTCGAAAAGAGATAGAATATACGAAAAATGTGTTAGATGTAGAAAGAATAATATGTAAAATAATACTAATATGGGAAATCACAAATTAAATTATATATATATATATATATATATATATATATATATATATATATATATATATATATATATATATATATTGGTAACTGTAAAATATAAATATGTGTATTTACCTATCTACTAAGCTAATCTAAGATAAATAAAATAAAGAGTTGGTTTATGTATCTGTGTGCGGTCTGGGGACCAGATGAATGGACAGAGAGTTAGCAATTTTTGGCCACGGATATGTTGGTCCAGTCTGCAGACGAAGACGAAGAGTTCTTTTCAAATTCAAAACACAGGGCCTCAGGGGGGTTTAATGGGGACATGTAAAAGTAGTGGGAAATGCCAGTTATTAGTGCCGAATTCATAGGTTTCGCGGACGCTCAGATTAATGGTGAAAATCCAGTTGCATTAACTTCCCAATTCACACCATTCGGCTGCGGGCTGGAGGTTACTAGTGGGAATAGCAAGACATGTTAAAATAATCAAAAATGAACGATATTAATATCCAAATCCATAGTTTTCGCGGTCGCTGAGATCAATTGTGACACTTTTACTAGCGATTGCTTTCAAATTCAGCTATCATTGTATGCGGTCCAGCGGTCATTTTTGGGGGGTGCCGAGGCACGTAGAAATAATCCAAAATTAGCGATAATAGTGTCAAATGCATAGTTTAGAGGTCATACGAGTACCGCTTCAGTTGTAAACATAAAATACAGCTTTCGCACACTGTGCAGAAATACATTGCCGTACTCTTCGGTTGAGTTAGAAGCCATTTACATTAAAAACTAAGGTTTCTAAACTTTTGTAATTTCAAAAAGAAAACCGGGTACTACAGTTTCCTAACTGTCGCTCGTTTTTTTTAAATAAAAAATTAAATGAAATCTTTAAGTTTTTTGTCCCACGGTTATGCCTGTCAGGCTAAAGAAGACGGTGATGAGTAATGAATGAAATGATGGAATGAAGAAAGTGGAAAGAAACGGGAGAACCCCGAGGAAACCAACGCACACGCTGTTTGTTCACCACAAAGTTCACTTGGCGATGCCTGGGATCAAACCACGATCCTAAGTACCAGAGTTGAAAGCTCTACCACTGAGCCACCGCGGCCTCTACGACAGTAATCGAGTTCTTCGAGTAATCGAGTATATACCTTAAGGGGCCCGTGAAAGTATGCAGAAAGATAACAAATAGAATCGAAGTTAATAAACAGATTGGGCTAGGTAGTACCATTTAAATCACTTTCTTTGATACCCCCCACAAATTTTTATGCAGAGATGCCAGTGCGCGGGAACATACTATAGCGGAATCTTTTTCATGCGCAGCAACAATTAACATATGTAAAACAACATATAAAATTTATGACAGTTTGAAATGTATATGCATAATATTTCATGAACTCACCACATGTATATACATCTTTGCACACGGAATATTACCAGTTTAATATTTACTTTATTCGTCGTCTTCCCCACCAGGGGCACTTATACATAACTTGAAGTGCCAATGAATGAATATTTTTTATACGAAACATTTTTTTTTTCCACTTGTAAACTCATCTTCACTTCACTAAAATAATCAACGAACTTTGTTTTGAAACAGTTCACCCACACTGCATCTCCATGTGACAAATGAAGAACGCGAACCGAAAATACAAGCAGCGTGACCAGACTACGATTTCTACAATTAGGCTCTTCAGCGGCAAAGGCGGCTCGGCATCTTTGCAGAGATCGACACGTCAGCTGTTTGTCATCTTCTTCCAAAATGTTTTTCAAGGATCCTCTCGTACTTGTAATTTTATTTAAATATTTACTTCTCATATACCCTTTACGTGCAGTCCCTTGACTACATTCACTGAGAGAAATGCATACTCCAGTCGGCATGTAAATGCTGTTTTTACCAGGTTACGCGCGTCACCTCATTAAGTAATGTTGTTTCATCCGTAGTACTGTCTACACCACCGTCCAGCGAAAATTTTGTATTGTGGGACCACCATTTCAAATCTAGAATTAACGCCATACCCATTCCGACGGTGGGAACTTACGTATATAATGTTGTGACCACCTTCCTACGGCTGTTCCCTCCTGATTCTTTCTAAATCTGTGACTCCCTACATTACGAGAGTAATATGACGTCATATCATTCTATGAGAAGGAAAGAGAGGAAATAAGTTTTTAACACGAAATCAATCATGTGAATAAAATTATCCAATGACAGCCAGTCTAGTTTTTCTGCGACGAAAAGGTGTGGAAAAAATGGCAGTGATGCCAATTTGGGGGAAGAGTTGTTAAATCTAGGGGACTCGACTTCCAGGATAGCGACAAAAAATATCTTTTTCGATTAGCGATTAGCAATAGTAAGTTGATAATTTGTAGAAACGTAAGTAAAAGTAAAGAGGATGTAAGATTCAATCCTTTGTTCGTTTTTCTATACACATTTTTGATTTTGCTGAACTGAAATTGATCATAAATTATATATATATTGTTCTAAAAATGAAATTATTCTTAGTTATATATGATTCTTTCAATCTGAATTGACCACAAATTTAACACACACACACACACACACACCTATATAGTTAGAGACTGTTTGTGTCAACTTGTTGGCAATACTGAAAGAGGAAAACAACTGGCAGAGTGTTACTAAGCTCTAGTTGTGACCGTGGTTGCTAAGGAAGCTAGGACATTAATTATAGCGACATAAAGAAACATACGGTGAAGGTAATGGATGAAGAAGTACGTATACTACTGCAGCAATGGAACTTACAGCCTTCATTCCAAACTTTGAAGGTACCGCTGCGTACTGAGATTTATTTTAGTTTATGTTGATTGAGCAAATTTAGTGAGTTATCTAATGCAGAGCTATTGTCAATTAATTATACGAATATGAATTTTATGCATTTCAATCAGGGAAGGTCCAGAACACAGGTCGCCCTAGATATAGATTACTAGCTAGGTTGATTCCTTCTTGTACCAAAGTTTAATACTTAATTTACATAGTATTGCCGAACAAGCGTTAGCGAGTGAAGGCGGGTTAGAGCCTCGCAGGGCACGTTGCTTTCTGTCCTTATTACAGCTAAATGAGAAGGGAGGACCTGTGTTCTAAAACCTTGCCTTTCAACCAAGAGAGTAGTTAATTTTGTTTACACCTTGAAACCGTAATCCTACTTCCCTAGTATTTCGGTACAGTTACACCTATGACAGGAAACAATTTCTGAGGCACTACAAGTAGGTTTCATGATTAAATAATTCCATGTAATAGGGAAACATAATCATTTCCAAGACACGTCAGTTTGCACCATATTATCAGTCTGTACGGAATTAGTTGGGCATGCTGCAATGTAAGAACAGTCCAGTATGTAGGGAATCGTTTCAAGTAAGAAAAAAGATAAATGCAATCTTAATTTGATGGAAGTAGTTAGGGGTGGTTACTTCTGGGCCAAAACTCCTAGCTAACACATTTCGTATATATTTTTAGTCAACAGAGAATGACCCAAGAAACTGTACTAAGTTGCATACCCCAAAGTGAGATTGAATATGCTTTTATGACATTTAAATCATAAAAACTTACATCTAAAAACTTATATTTAAAACTTATAACTTATAGCGCTGTCTTTGATTGAAAAAAATAGTTTTTGTTTGATCGAAATCGGCCTACAGATGGCTGAATGATGATAAGTTAAAGTTAAGTATGTTGATTCGCTGGCTACATCAGACGCGCATACATATATTCAGCTTACAAACCAGTTTTTAATTCAGAGAAGCAAAGAGTTTTACAGTCTCTCGCTTTTCCTTCTTCTCACGCCAACATAGATATATACACATTAGCCAGTCTTCCTTCAACAGTACTTTTAGCTAGCAGCGGACAGGGAGCGCTGTACCGATGACGTCGTATAATACCTGTTAGACAACGTCATATATACACATTCAAGCACTCTTTTTGTCTTCACCAGAGGAAGCTGTACTGATGACGTTGTATAATAGCTGTTAGACTGCGTCACTGAATCCACAAAGAACATCTCTCGAGTCTTTTTCTCTCCTTCCTTCCCATCAACACGCAGTGATAAACTACATGATATGAGACACCATCTATTGAGTAGGTGAGTAACTTCTTGATCATAGCCATCTAGCTGGTAAATATAGCTAAAACATTAAAGTTCAAAAAAAGAAAAAAAGTCAGTGTCTCCAACTCAATATATTTTTTCGGAACGTTCCAGGATTTTAATTTTTCAAGATATCGCTTTAAAACATATCGGGATGAATTCACCCCATTACTAATAAATATGATAATTGTTAAACATGAGTTGGCAACACTTGCAGACGCACCCCCAAATAACGTTATTATTTAATACCTCGGCCCCTAATTAACCAATTTTCAAAATTCAAACGACATTCGACAGAGAAATAAATTTGCCATCTTCCGAATGTATTGTGGGTTGCATACCTCTAAGGATACTATTCCGAATTTGTTATATCTCCGTTGTTTATTAACCGATTTTCAAAGTTCAAACGACATTCCATAGAGAAATAAATTTACCATCTTTTGAATGTATTGTGGGTTGCATACCTCTAAGGACAATATTTCGAATTTGTTATATCTCCGTTGTTTATTAACTGATTTCAAAAATTCAAACGGCAATCAGTAGACAAATAAATTTCCGATCTATCGAATGTATTATAAATTGCATAACTCTAAGGATATAATTACAAAAACTCAAATAAATCTCTTATTTATACATGTATCTTTAAAATTCGAATGACATTCAAAAGTACTGTTTCTCCTTATTCATGGTGTATGTTTAAAGATCTCAGTTTTATGGCTTTATCACCATAAAACACTTAGAACATACTTAAAATTACAAGTTCGGATACTGATAATGGAATATTCTGTTAACCTCTTCTCTATAGGAAACAATGACTTCTTAAACTCTGTCCACTGATCGTAATTCAAGCTGAATAGACAGCCGTTAATATCAGAAACCACTTGAACTTTGGTTTGCACATTTTGATCAATTACATTGAAATTGTTAGTAAGTATAAACTTCTTTTGGGGATCCATTCTAAACACTTCACTTTTTACTTATGACAACATATTTTTGTTCATTTTTGTTCATTTTTGGATTTACATACAGAACTCGGCAGTTGGATAGTTACCTTTTAGACCAGTGTATTTGATTTTTATTTCATCTTTAGCGATCTCATCAATCATTTTATCTATTAAGTGTTTTGTAAATCTAGGTGGAAGAAAAACCTTGAACTTCTCACATTGAACTAATAGGATCTTTTTAAACTCAGTTTTAATCTTTTCCATTTCTACAATTTTATATTCCGTATTTAATTCTAATTCTCTTAATCCAATAACCTGTTTTTGTTCAAGACTTCCAAGGTTGTTTAAAAAATCAACGTGTTTTGCCATCGTATTTATTATATAGAAAATCAATGAACACTCATCAATTTTTATCTTCACCCAAAAATATTTAATCATTTTCGTCAATTTCGTTTGATGGAAAAAACTTCCATAAAACAATACAAACATACATTCATGTGGATCTTGCCTGGGTCTTCTGTGTATGACGCTGCATAGATGCGAGAAAATACTTGACATTTTGGACCTCCGAATACAGAGGGGCTAAAACTCTTCTACCATTTTCTCATTCTTGGGATCATATGTGAAGTTCTTTCGTCCAATTAAAATCGCATAGCATATAGTATCAGCAGCCACAGCTTCTGCAAAGTCTACAACAATGTTTATGTTCGTTCTCTCATTTATCGATACATTCTTCCTCTTACTACAATTAATCACATACATTGGCATGTTATCTATAAACTCTTTAGGGTCATAATACATTTCGGTGTTGCCACATGTTATTCTCTTAAACGCAGTATAATCTTCGTACATCTTAAAGTAATCCTTGTTAGCAATATCTAAGTTTCTTGATTTTTTTGGAAATACCTCATTCCTCCCATTCTTAAGATAGATATTCTTTAACTTACAATGATCAAACTTACTTGCATCTGCCGTTTGTTTACCACTTCTATCAGTTTGGAATATTACAACTACGAAATCAGGCATATCAAATTGTCTAGAATTAAATTGAGTAGTAACATCAAACTCCAAGAAAGAACCTATAACAGTCTTTTGAACACATTGATAAGTATGGAATGAAAACATGATTTTGGGTTCTTTAAGAATATTCAACTTTAACTTGTTTTCATAATTAGATTCGTATTCAACAATAGGCATTCTTATCTCCATACTCTTTATTGTTATTTTTCCATCATGAGGAGCTGCCCCTGATCCAGTCCATTTGTACAAGACATCGTTATTGTTGTTAGCTTTTGTAAATGTTATTCTCAATCCACCTTTCCACATAACCTCTTTATAATCACTTAAGAAGCCTGGAATTAATCTTAATGGATACAAAACGCTAAAGTCCTTTCTTAGACCAAGTTTATCATCCGTTTCAAATCCTGCTTGTTTTAGATATTCAACTTCTGGCTTGGAAATCTTTAATGTTCCGACAGCTGTAGATGTTATTCCAGGTAGCTCATTCTTATCTATAACAACTCCATGCTTTCTAACCTCAATTTGAGAAAAGAAGAATGGTAAGAAGTTATCTGCAAGTTTTATAGTATTGTTTGCGCCAAATGTTCCTCCAACTGATGCACCAACAACTTCAAAAGTCATATGACAATCTGCTTTGTGTGGATGTATAAAGCCATCGCCCACATTGAAATCAAACTCAATATCTTTGTTAGCTTCATTCAAATTATTAAATGTTCTTGTGTTAGCTTTAAAGCTTTGTAACTCGTAACTCTCAACACTATCCATTTATTATAAAGAAAATCTTGAAACAATGCTTTATGGTAAACACCATCAAGTTGAAGTTAAGGGCGGCAATTTACTGCCCTTACCAAAAACACATCCAGATACAATCTTCATCAATGAGTCTGGGCTTTACTCCCTGGTTCAGTTTTGGGTCTTCACATGTGAAGAGCCTGAAAGTCTTGTAAACGTTTCAACTGTTTCCTTCGCATCTTGTAATCTTTAGAATTAATAGAAAACACGAGACTTCATACGTCGCTTCTTTGAAGTGGTCTATATCTAGACCGCTTATCTTTTCATTGTAAAATTTTACTAATTCTTTAGAGTTCTTAGTTTGATTAAAAACAACACTTTTATGGAGCGTATCCATAAAAGACTCATACATAATAACAATTAAAAACTTATAATCCCCATCCCAACTTAACCTTAGCATTCATAGCAGTACCAACCCCAAAAGCAGCTAATCGTTCACCAATTGATGCATCACTACTAAAAACTCTTTTCCATGCTTTAGTTTCTAGTTCCTTATCTGCAATATGTATTGACTCTGTATTTTTATTGTCTCTGCAGTATATATCGTGTTCTTTACAAGCCTCATCTAATGGGTTAATGCCTTTATCACCTCTTTGTAATCTTTCTTGTAGCTTAGTTCCCGGACCACAGTATGAAAATCCTGGAATATGTAATTCAAATGGAAGTTTATTAATCAAATCATTTACTAATCCTTTTCCAAGCTTCTCATCATTCCAGAATCGTGGTGGTAACGTATTTAACATCTTAATCAAATAACCTATACCTTTTGGATCATTAGGAATAAACTGTGAAAGCTTATTATTAATCATACTCACTATACCTACTTTCTCATTATAAAAGTTATTATTACCAGCCCTTTCTTCTCCATCTATAACGATTCACCGATCAATTAACTTTCTCACATCATCCACCCATATATATTCTTTAGGTATCTCTGTATATTGTTTAATTCCTTCACCAGTCCTTTTAGGTGTCGTGTTCTTTTTAGGAGTTGGGGGTAAAGTTGGTTTAATATAATTATCCCAAATAGGCTTGATAATATTAATGTACTTAGAAACTCTACTAGATGCTACTTTTTTTATCTCGATTATATTTTTGGAAGGAAGCATCTGATTCTATTATTATTTCCTTGTACTGTCCAAAATCGTCGTCATCATAATCTTCAATGGTTTTATTAGTATTCAGCGTTAACAATTCCCATAGACCTTCTGTTCCTTTATAAGTTTTACCATTAATTATCAAATCATCGCCATTCACTTTAACTTCAGAATTTCCTACCTTATTTATTATTTTTCCATCTTCTTCTACAGTTCTTATTCCAAACACAGTATCATTTCTTTTACTATAATATTTCGTTGCAATCTTACCAAATGACTGTGCTGTTGTTAAAGGTTCTACTCCTTCCACTTTGTCTTTAATTTGTTTTCTCATTTGTTTTATTTCTCCCGTTATAGGCGTGTCACTACTACTTGGAGAACTATCATAAGTTATCTTTTTAGGTGTTTCTAGTAGACTGGGATCTATTGAAGCCGTCTTATGTGCAACTGGAACAAGTTCAGTTATTAGATTTTTATTTTGTTCTGCTACTTCTTTGATCTCACTTCCCAAGTTTTGAATAGCATCAATTACAGGTTGCTCTTGTGTCTTAAATTTATCGTATATACCTGCTCTTTCTTTCTTCCAAGATTTGAAGCCCTTTATCAAGAACTCCTTCAACTTAATATTCTTATCAATTTCTTTCTCATCCATTTATTATATAGAAAACGAACAAACGTCAATAAACGTCAAAGAACGTCAATAAACGTGAAAAACGTTAATAAACGTCAAACGTTAAAACGTCAAACATCAAAAAACGTCAAACGTCTATAAAGTGTTTTATCTTGTTCCTATACTTACCATTGTTTACCTTCCTTGTCATATCAATTACTATAAAACCATAATCTTCTTGCCAACATTTTGAACATATCTCTTTAAATTTATCATAAGACATATCTCCTCCAACAAACTCATTATACACATGTTTAAGATTAGTATCATCTTGTCTGAATATGCATAGGAAGTTAACGTTATCTCTTATAAGCTGTTTAGGTACTTTTGAATATGTTTGTGCAAGATAGAAACAGTCTAAATATCTATGCCTACCTCTTGTAAAGTAATTTCTAACAGTATCTTGATTCTCTAAAATGTAATCGTCAAACAGAACAACAGAGTATTCTTCACATTCATCAATAGGTACAATAGAATCATTACCGCTTAAGAACGTTGCTATTTGCTTCTTAAACTTTAGTTCTGCCTTTTCAAATCGATCTTTTAACTGCTCATACTTTGGCTGATTCATGCTTTTAGAATATATGTAGAAGTAATTATTGTTTAACCAACCTGGCTGTAATAAGAAGTTAAATAGCAAAAACGTTTTACCAGACCCCGACGAACCTACGATAAGACAACGAATATCATCAGGTATACGTTCTCCATTTCTTTTCTTAGCTGTTGTTTCTTTTATCATCTCTTTTACATCCCAATTAATAGTTTTCTTACTCATTTATTATAGAGAAAATCAGGGGGTGAGCGTTTTGCTCACCTTAAAAAATCCGATGATTAATTTTCTGCTCACAGTACTAGTACAGACCCGGTTCGTTAATGAAAGTGGTGTGAGGTTGTTCATTTGGAAGGGTGTCTGTATTCTGGACATCCCATTGGTTTGTTTCCAGGTCTTCAACGTGTATATTTTTGGTAGCACCGATCGGAGCTCCCAAGCTTGTTTGTACCTTTTGATTTGTTAAAGAACTCTAATCCTTGGCCATTCACATGTGAAGGGCCTGAAAGTCTTGTAAACGTTTCAACTGTTTCCTTCGCATCTTGTAATCTTTCCGCCATCTTTACAAAGGTGCACCTCCGAATACAGCGGGGGCACTTTTTATGATCTTATATCTTTAAGTTGTTCTCTGATCTTAAGCAACGTATCCTTTATATATTCGGTATCCATTTCACCATTTAGTGTTATTAACATCTCTAACTGTTCTTTAAATGAGTTAATACAAGTGACAATGGTTTTATATTCGTCTTTTCTTTTGCTTATGTTTAACTTCGAAGACAAACCTGTTATTATAGCACTTCCAGTTGCAAGAGACGTTGTTAATATCGAGTAAATTGTTACAGGTATAAAAATATTAATAAACCCAGTTGTTGCAGAAAGTATAACCGACAACGTGATCAAAGTGTAGTATGCGTATTTAGCAATTCGTAGTTTTCTCTTTTTCTTCTTTAAACTGTATTCTAACTTTTGAATGACATCTTCTATTAACTTGATTACTTTCTCTCTCGGAATATCTCCAGGTAAATCAAACTCATTCATTTATTATATAATAAATGGCTAAGGTATTCAAGTTAACGAGTGATACTTCTGTTTTAAAGAAGAAACTCCATTACGAATTAGACAACAGTAACAACTACTTAAGCATAGACTAGTTGGGTTTTACAGTACATATTAACTCCAAACATAACAACAGAAAAAAACAGTTTCTCATATGGTGATAGACAAGTTTTTATACCAGAAGGACAATACAGCTTAAACAGTCTTAAGGAATATTTAAAATCTCAATCCATCAACATAACATTATCAGAAGATTATTTAAGAAATAGAGTTAAAATTGAAACTGATAGTAATGATGTTACAATTGGGAGTATAGGCACTGTCCTCGGGTTTAATGTTTTCAAGTTTTAGAAAAAAACAAAACACATATTGGAAGTAAGTTGCCAAAGTTTCATCCGTTTGATACTATAAATGTTCACTGTAATATAGCAGATGGCATGTTTGTTAAAGATACAGAATACACACATAGAGAAACAGAAATTTTAGCATTATTCAAAACAGATGCTGAGTTCAAACATAGCATTATTTACGAGCCTACTTATCCATTATTTTTACCTATATCTAAAGACAAGGTTGACAATTTTGAGATAAGGATATCAGATCAGAATGATTCCTTAATTGATTTTGGTGGAGCAACAACAACTGTACTTTTACAAACTAAGATTTTCTCTTAAATAAATAGGAAGATGTGTTCTATTAAAGGTTGTATGTTTAGTGTTCCTTATAACGAACTAAAGGATTTAAATATCGATCATGTATTAACAAAGAAACAACTTAGTGATAAATCTAAGAAAATTAAAGAAGGTAAAGGAATGAATTTAACTTTAACTACTGCACAAATGAAAAAGATTAAGAAAGAGCATATGGTTGGTTTTATCTTTACAATTCCAGCCATTTTAGCAGCTTTAGGAGCAGTTGGCTCATTAGCAGGTGGTGCAGCAGCGATTACTAAAATTGTACTTGATGCTAAGAAGAATAAACAAGAACTTGAAGAACAAAAAAGACACAATATGGCTATGGAAGAAAAGCAGGGAGCAGGTAAACCAAAGAAGTCAAAAAACGAAAACCATTGACCAACTTCGATATAGAGAGGTTGGCTAAAGAATTAAAGATAAAACGATATAGAGTGATGAACTTCCACAAAAACCCTATGTACATGAGTGTGGTGTAGTTAACCTTGATAAATCAGAAAACATTGGTACTCATTGGATATGCTATTGGAAAGATAACAACATAAAGTACGTGTTCGATTCTTGTGGTGGTGTTCCTCCTAAACAACTGGTACAATATCTTGGTACCGAAAACTTCTTTTACAATGATGAACGAATACAAGACTTTAATTCAGTTATATGTGGTCATCTTTGTGTTAAGGTTTTAAATCTTCTAAATCAAGGGTATTCTTTTAGTGATGTTATGTATATGATTAAAAATGATTAAGTTTAAGTGCTTTTATGGTTTGTATCCATAAAAGTTTTGTCGTTATAATGATTAAGAGCGACGACTACCGCAACGGGTTCATGAACGCAACTAAACTTTGTAAAGATGGCGGAAAGGAACTAAAACATTGGCAAGAAATTAAACGAAGTAAGAGAATGATTAAGGTGTTTGGTAAATTTTTCTTCGGTCGACTTTCCGACAATGCCAATATTTATACAGCTATACAAACACAAACAAACTCCCGAACGGAAGATTTTCCAATTGCAAAATACACCATCATGATACAAAACAAAACAACGGAAAAAGATAAGAAAAAAAATTTCAGAAGTTAAGGGCGGCAATTCACCGCCCTTACCAAAAACAAGTCCAGAAAATGCAAACAAATCAAGTTCCCGTTTTCCGGGACCTTGTCAAGTGTACATCCTCATACAATCTTCATCAACGAGTCTGGTCTGTACTCTTTAGTGCTATTATCAAAGAAGCCCAAAGCTAAAGAGTTTAAAAGATGGATAACAACCGAAGTACTACCATCAATCAGACGAAGAAGTCAATACAAACTAAATCAACTCAACGACATGCTCCAGCTAGTGTTATGTATATGATTAAAAATGATTAAGTTTAAGTGCTTTTATGGTTTGTATCCATAAAAGTTTTGTTTAAGATAAATATGGAAGCTATACACAATAGATTTTTAGATTATTTTGAGAAGCATGAAGATGAACTAGATTCACTAGATAGATATAATTTTTATCAGTATTTTCAACATGTTAGCGAGATAGACTTAAAAGATAAAAACAACGTATATAATGCTATTGATCTATGGAAAATGCTAATACCAAAATGTCTGTACACGGAAGAAGAGTTGGAAAAGTTACGCCCAATAATTACCTTAAAGGAGTTGTTGTCAAATTATAGCTCTAGACCATTAGAGTGCAGTAATTGTGGTAGTAAGTCATTAACAAAAGGTATGAGCAGATACATTTGTGATGATTGTTCTGTAGAGAGTGGTTGGGTTTACAGTACTTGTGAAGAAACGAAAGCTGCTTGCGTAAGAAAACCATGGTACGATACTACAAAAAGATTTAAGTTACAGTTATCTCGTTTGCAAGCTTTACAGGATAGAATTATTCCCGAAGAGGTGTTCAAGGTGTTAAATGATAAACTTAGAGATATTCCAAGAGATTTAATATCAACAAAAGATGTTCTAGAAGTACTAAAGAAAAACAAATACACAAAATATTATGATGATGTCTATTTAATACACTATCACCTTACCGATCAAAAACCATTAAAATTACAACATATGGAAGAAACACTTATAAACGACTTCGAAAACTTACACGAGGTCTTTAGGGAGCTGTATCCGAAAAGAGTATTATTTATTAACTTGAAATGTGTATTGTACCATCTGTTGAAAAAGCACGATGTTCATGTTGATATTGATTTTAAACACTCACCTAAACAAATAGAGATGTTAAAGAAATGTTTTGAAAAATTAGGATGGGCATTTTCTGTATAATAAATGAGTATGGATATATTTGGTAATGTTAAAGATAGAAAAGGTGATGTTGATATTAGTGAAGAAAAATTAAAATTGTTGGAGAATTTAAATGATGTTGTTAGCGTAAGTCAACTTAGGTCAATAGAAGCTCAATTAGAGAACGATAGAAAACGATTTGAAGATGCATTAGAAACGTTACAAGACACATACATCAAGAAAGAAGATTTTCAAAAGATCAGGATGGATACTACTAAATTGATTATGCAGAAAGAAACCATACCTCTATTATGTCGATTGAGAGGTAAAAACGTTAAGGAGCCAATCTTTAGAATATTTAATCTCTCTGATGGTTACAAATTACTCTATAATGGGAAAATAATGCACATGGAATTAAGTTTGGATAAATACTTTCTAGAAATATATTTGGGTGATACTTTGACTAAAGAGATACCTTTTGACTTTAAGAAGAACGATATAATTACGATTAAACCAAATAAAAATTCAGCTATGGAAGAAGGTCAATTATTGTTTGTTGTAATGTACATAGAAAGAGAGCTTTCCTAAAGACGTTTGCTATATAATAAATATGGATATCTTTGGTAATGTTAAAATGACATCAGAGGTAAATAATACAGTTGTGAGAAAAGATATTGTTATGTTGAAAGAAGAGCTTAACTTCATCAAACGGAGTTATGTTATAGAGCTTCATAGTCGATTGATATCAGAAAATGTTGAAACTCCGTTCTTTTTAATACATAATCTATCTATCACATACAAATTTCTTTATAAAGGTAGGTTAATGCATATAGAATCATCTTACAATACGTATAATATAGATATATATTTAAATGATTCTCTAGTTGAAACTTTCCCATTGCACTTTAATACAAATGATAAATTAGGAATTAGACCATCTAAAGGTTCTGATTTGAAACATGGTAAATTACTATTGCTTCTTATGCATGTAGAAAGAGAAGATGAAGATAGTGATGATGATGAGAATGTTGATAGCATAATATTAAACAGCGATAGTTATTGATTTTCTATATAATAAACAGGATGTATTGTGTTAAGTGTAAGAAAGCAACAGATACGAAGAAAGATACTATTAGAATTGAACAAACAAAGAATGGAAGATATCTAAAGAAAGGTATTTGTTCTGTATGTGGTGTTACTAAAACTCAATTCGTTAAAAAGCCCGATTGACTAGAAGAAGGTAAAGGTGTTAGAGAAGACATTATAGAAGAAATTCACAAACCATCTAGAAAAAACTTTGACAGATTAAGTGTAGTTATAAAAGGTATTGATGAACTTTGGCAAGCTGATCTTGTAGAAATGGATAGTGGTGTGTTAAAAGGTGTTTCCAAAATCAATAAAGGTTATAAGTATTTGCTAACGATTATAAATGTGTTCTCGAAATATGCGTTTGCTGTTCCTGTTAAAGATAAGAGTGGGAAGAATGTTACAGAAGCATTCGAATCCATATTAAGAACGAGAAAACCTAGCAACTTACAAACAGATCAAGGTAAAGAGTTTTACAATAAAGAGTTTAAGAAGTTGATGGATGAAAATAAGATTAATCACTACTCAACCTATAGTGGTAAGAAAGCTTCTGTTGTTGAGAGATTTAATAGAACACTTAACCAGAACATGTGGAAAAGATTCACAACACAAGGAAATTATAAATGGATAGAGATATTACCAACACTAGTTAAAGAGTATAATCATCAAATTCATAGAACAATTGGTTTAAAACCTATAGAAGTTAATAAGAAGAATGAGCGAGCAATATTGGAGAAAGTGCATCAAAAAGAATATAAGCGTGTTAAGCCCAAATACAAGTTAGGTGATCATGTTCTTATAAGTAAGTCGAAAGGGTTATTTGAGAAAGGATATACACCTAATTGGTCAACAGAAGTATTTGTTATTAGTGAAGTTATTCCATCTAATCCGCCTACATATAGAATTAAAGATTTAGAAGAAGAGGATGTGCGAGGTAGATTTTACGAACCAGAACTATTAAAGACGAGGCATAAAGATGAATACTTGGTAGAAAAGGTGTTGAGAAAGAAAGATGATAAAGTATATGTCAAATGGCTAGGGTTTGATGATTCGCATAATAGTTGGATAGATAAGAGTAATGTTGTAGTGTAAATATAAATGTTTGTTTTTTTATGGTTATTACACCATAAAAGGTTGGTTTAAATGAGATAAGGGGTAACGAAACGATACCCCCCATAACATATATTTCCAGAACCGGTATTTACTACAACAAACTTCGAAGTCCCTCGGATCCTAGGAACTTCAGAAACTTATATTACACAGTAAAACTAGCTGGTAACGAAATAAACAATCTAAAGAGTTAATTTCTTATATAAAGTGATCGCACCGAATTCGTAGGGATGACTTTAAGATTAGTAAGAAGTATCAAACTACTTGAACATTTTGATAAAAATTAGCTGGCCTACATCCCGGCCAGCAAAACTCAACGTATTATATAGAGCCAAAAAAGGTACAAACAGTGATCAAAGATTTACAATAACAAAATAAGTGGACCGAATTCGGGCTACTTTGAAAATTCATAAGAACTCATAGCATATATTTCCAGGGACCGATTTCTGGGAGTCGCTCCAAAACAAAGTTACATACAAACAAATATGAATCCTCGAAACGGGAACCCACGTTAATCCACAACAACATACAATCTTCATTAACGAGATAAGCGGTCTAGATATAGACCAGTTCAAAGAAGCGACGTATGCATGTTTGAAAGGGGTCCAGTGCTGGTGGACCCCACGAAAAAGAAGTTAAAAATAAAGATTTACTATATAATAAATATGGGCACTATGGATAGTCCTCTTAGTTTAAATGATATTTGCTATGAACAGATCAAAGATAACTATTGGTATGGTATCTTCGGTGATTTTAAATTGATTATAGATAAGAGTACAGGATACTTCAATGCTACCAAGCTGTGTCAGAGTGGTGGTAAGAGGTTTGACAACTGGCTGAAAAATAAAGATTCTAAAGAACTAATAGAGTATATTTCATCTACTCTCATAATAGGAGATGAAATTATCAAAACAATAACAGGAGGTAAAGGTAAAACATGGAGCGAAATAAGAGGAACATATGTACGTAAAGAGTTGATTTTGGATATATCTCGATGGGTTTCTCCTGAATTTTACCTTAAATGCAATCAAATCATTATCGACTATTACACGAAAGACTTTAGACAATATAGAGAAAACCAAGAAGAATTGCAATCAAGAGTAGAAGAGATAGAACAAGTAATGGAAAGATTAAAAATAGAAAACAAAGAACAAGCACAAAAAATATCAAAACTCAAGTCAATAGCTGCAGAACATACAGAAAATCCAGGGAAAGTACACAAACTAGTTATTATTAAAAAGAACCTCACGGCTGGTCAGCTTCAAGACATAGTAGACAAGTACGACACAGACAAACACGATCAGGTTAGGCGTTACGAGTCATACAAATATTGGGTTGGAAGGGTTCAGCAGCGAAACATCAAAGCAAGACTTCAGTGTCTCAAAGAAAAGTACCCAAGCATGTCAATGTTATCAGAAACCAAAGATCTAAATTCGGTCAACCTCCTAAACAAAGTCAAAGAAAAATACAGCTGTGTTGTTTCATATGGTTGTCATGTGGATATTGAAGAAGAAGACGACGAGTTTGTTGTTGATTTGTTTTTGAGTATAAGGTTATAAGTGTATCACGTATTTGTCGTTATTGAAAAGGTTTTATGGTTTCGTCCATCAAACCTAGCTAAACAAGGGAACTAAACAGTTAGCCTTACTTACATAGAAGTTTGGCCAATCACATCACACCGTTTAAAAAATGAGTACGGCAAACACCAAGATTCCAAATACTAATGGATCCAATGCTTAGTCTTAATGTTACGAACAGATCAAGGACAACTATTGGTATGGGGTTTTTTGGCGACTTCAAGTTGATTATAGATAAGAACACTAGATATTTCAACGCTACTAAACTGTGTCAAGATGGAGGTAAGAGGTTTAGACACTGGCCAGAAAATAAACAATCTAAAGAACTAATAAGGTATTACGATGAGAAAACCGACTGCTGGAATTCCGGCGGTCGCTCTTCCACATATTTAGTAAAAGGAGGGGATACAGAAACAAATGTTATTATCTCCGGATAGTCATGTTCGTTTTTATTCTTAGATTTTTAAAATTTATTTCATTTATGTTGGTTTTGTATATAATAAATATGGAGAAAGAATTTGATTTATTACATGATAGACTTAACCTCATTCATTAAGATCTTAAACTTTTAGCAGCACTACTAGAGAAGCAAATACTGTTAAAGGAAAAAGAGTTATTAGTAATGCAACAAAACAACATCTGATTTGAGTAGTGATGATGAATACAAATATGGTAGTGATGATTATGATGATGATGATGATGAGTAAGCTTACAAAAATGATTCAGTTTTAAATGTGCATATGTGACTTTGATGGGTTAATCCCATAAAAGCCGTGTTCTAATACAACGCGTAATATGTAGACAATGGCAGGGGTGTACAATGTTAAGCGTTGTACTAGGACAAATGAAAATGAACTGAAATAACCCGGTGAAGAGTACTAACGAAGATTTTCTATATAATAAATAGGATGAATAATTATAATAAATTTACTGTAGTAGAGTTAAGACGACAATGTAAAGAGAAAGGAATCAGAAGATATTCCCGATTAAGAAAAGCAGAACTGATAGACCTTCTTAAACAACATGACGATGAACAAAGCAGAAGGCAGATTAGAGATATATTCCCCTTTAAACAAGAAGTATTTGAAGAACCAAGAATCAAAGTTGAATCAATGCCAATCGATGTAAAACGTCAGAACATTGCATTAAAATCAAGATTACAAACATGGAGATTTACAACAGATTACAAACCACAAGATCCACTTGAACAATATATTACTGCAACATCTAAAGCTATATCAAACAGATTACAAATTAGCTTAAGTAAACATAGTTCATTGAAAGCTAATCTTTATATAAGTTGTACATATAAAAAAGGTGAAGAAACTCAAAACTTCTATTTTAACACTGAAAACCAAGAAATATATCGATCAAGTAATCTAAAGGAAGAAATAACTAAGATGAAACAAAAATTAAGAACAAGAATGGATGAGTTCCAAGCTAGAGGTTCTGGTTGGGCTCTTATAAACATTAACTTTTTACAACTAGCAATCGCCAAATATACACCATATAGAGGATCAACATATATAGAATTACCTAAACAAATTCAAAACAAAAAGGCAGTAATTAATGTAAAGAATGAAGATGAGAAATGTTTCTTATATTCATTATACAGAGCCCTATATCCTGCAAATTCACATCCTGAGCGAGTACCAAAAAATAATGAGCTTTTGTTAAACTTAGAATCTAAATTAAAAAATATTGATTTTCCTGTAAAACTAAACGATATTCCAAAAGCTGAAAAATTACTTGATATTTCTATAAATGTTTATGCATATGATAAAGACTATTCAATCTATATACTACATCACACACAAAACAAGCAAGAAAATCATGTCAATTTATTATATGTAAAAGAACAAAATGAAGACCAAGTTAAAACACACTATTGTTGGATTAAGGATTTAAGCAGAATAGTATGTACACAGTTAACTAAAAAGAGAGCTCGAAAATATTTATGTGACAGATGTTTGTTATACTTTTACTCTCAAAACGCTTTAAATAAACATGAGCAAGATTGTTCGTTAAATGAGCCAGTAAAAATAATAATGTCTGAAGAAGGTAAATGTGTTGAATTTAAAAACTACCAATACATAATGAAAATGCCATTTGTGATTTATGCCGATTTTGAATGTTTGTTACATAAAGTTATGGGTTGTAAAGAATGTTATCCGGATGACGAGCCATATACGAAAAAATATCAACAACATAAGCCATCTGGATTTTGTTATTATGTAGTAAAGAGCGATGGAAATAAAACTAATCCTGTTTTGTATAGAGGTAAGAACGCTGCTAAAAAATTTATAAGACTGTTAACAAAAGAAGCTAAACACATATCAAACATATACAAACAAAATAACGAATTACCATTAACAAAAAGTCAGAGAAAAGTTCAATGAATCTAAATGTTGTTATTACTGTAAGCAGGAGTATACTAAAGAAAATCATAAAGTTAAACACCACGATCATATAACAGGAAAATTTGTAGCACCTCTACGTAATAACTGCAATTTAAAAGTTAAAGTACCAAAGTTTGTACCAGTGATCATACATAACTTAACAGGATATGACTCACACTTGTTTATAAAAGAGCTTGGATGTAATAAAGAAGAAATAGATCTAATACCCAATAACGAGGAAAGATACATATCATTCAGTAAAAAGGTTGGAACTATTAAATTGAAATTTGTAGATACATTTAGATTTATGGCTTCTAGTCTAGACAAATTGTCATCGAATTTGAAACGCGAACAAATGATACATACCCAACACTTTTATCCTAATCAAGAACAGTTTCGACTTGTAATAAAAAAAGGTGTTTACCCATATGATTATGTTAACAATTGGGATAGGTTTAGAGAAAGAAAATTACCGCTAAAGGAAGCATTCTTCAACAAGCTTATGAACACACATATAAGTGATGAGGATTATGAACATGCAAAGAAAGTATGGAAAACATTTGACATTAAGAATCTCGGACAATACCATGATTTATATTTGAAAACAGATGTATTATTGTTAGCAGATGTGTTTGAGAACTTTAGAGAAACATGTCTTAAAGCTTATGATCTTGATCCTGCTTGGTATATGACGGTACCAGGTTTAGCTTGGGATGCAATGTTAAAGATGACGAATATAAAGTTAGAATTGTTGTGGGATTATGATATAGTATTAATGGTAGAGAAAGGTATAAGAGGTGGAATTAGTCAATGCTCAAAAAGATATGTAAAAGCAAACAATAAGTATATGGAAGATTATGATAAGAACAAAGAAGATTCTTACTTAATGTATCTAGATGCCAATAACTTGTATGGATGGGCAATGAGTCAATATCTGCCGTATAAGGGATTTAGATGGTTAAGTGAAGATGAGATTGAAGAAATAGATTTCACAAATATACCTGATGATTCTGATACTGGTTACATATTAGAAGTTGATCTTGAATATCCTAAAGAATTACATGACTATCACAAAGACTACCCATTAGCTCCTCAGAACATATGTCCGCCTGGTTCAAAACAATCAAAGCTATTAACAGCTCTATATGATAAAGAGAAATATGTGATTCACTATCGAAATTTAAAACAGTGTCTGTCACTTGGATTAAAACTTAAGAAGATACATCGAGTAATAGAGTTTGAGCAATCAGATTGGTTAAAGAACTATATAGATTTAAACACGCAGATGAGAACTAGAACAACAAATGACTTTGAAAAAGACTTCTACAAGCTCATGAACAATTCAGTTTTTGGAAAGACTATGGAGAATATTAGAAAGAGAGTTAATATCAAACTTGTAAGTGATGAGAAAAAATACGAGAAACTTGTAGCAAAACCGAATTATAAGAGTACTACAGTTTTTACGGAAAATTAAGTAGCAGTTCATATGAACAAGGTCAAAGTGCAATTTAACAAACCGATTTATGTTGGTATGTCAATTCTAGATTTGTCAAAATATTTAATGTACGATTTCCATTATAATGTGATGAAACCAAAATATCAAGACAAAATAGAAGTATGTTATACAGATACCGATAGTTATATATACCATATTCAAACAGAAGATGTGTACAAAGACATGAAAAATTACATTGATTACTTCGATACGAGTGACTACCCTAAAGATAACAAATATAGGATACCACAAATCAATAAGAAAATACTTGGTAAGATGAAGGATGAAATTAAAGGTACAATCATATAAGAGTTTGTGGGTTTAAGAAGTAAGATGTACAGTATAAAAGCACCTAAAATAGATTTAACAGATAAAGACTTTAAAGGTAAGTTCGATAAAGAAAAGTGTTGTAAGAAAGCTAAAGGTGTTAAGAAGTGTGTTGTGTATAAAGAACTTTCATTTAACGAATATAAGGACTGTTTGATTAGCCAAAAAGAATATTATAAGAAGATGAATTTGATTAGAAGTTATAAGCACGATTTGTACAGTATAGAAGTAAATAAGTTAGCTTTAAGTTGTGTACATGATAAGAGATGTGTTTTAAAGGATGGAATCAATACCCTACCATGGGGTCATTATAAGTTAGAAGAGTTGTAGTTTTAGATGTAAGATTTTAGATTGTAAGTTTTAGATGTAAGTTTTTATGATTTAAATGTCATAAAAGCATATTCAATCTCACTTTGGGGTATGCAACTTAGTACAGTTTCTTGGGTCATTCTGTGTTGACTAAAAATATATACGAAATGTGTTAGCTAGGAGTTTTGGCCCAGAAGTAACCACCCCTAACTACTGATGGACTATTCTTGATCTGCACCAGCATTTCAAATGAAGGTGTAAATACAGAATAAGGCATTTGTGCCGTATCGTCCGACCACTTTGAAAACGAAAAAAAAACACCAAAATGTACTGCATTCGCCTATATTTTGTTGGGTTACATAAAGTTACGTCACTTTACGTTAGTGACATGATAACTACAGCGCAAAAACAAAAACCAACCTGTGCTAGGTGGCCACTAAAAAGCACAAATGCTATCTAGCCGAGTCAGGGTAGGTGCGCAGGAGGGGGCCGAGCGGAGCGAGGGTGTGCGTCCGAAGGGAGCAGGCGCCTCATCGACGGTGGGCATGCGCATTAGCGAGGATGGTTACAATATCTGGGTTTTGGCGATCTTAAAAATTACAAGAGCACTTGTCATCGTTTCACACTTGCAACGCTTCACTTGTTAACATACAATATAGCTTCTGTACACTGTGCAGAAACACATTCCCGTTCAGTTAGAAGTCACGTACCTTCAAACTCAGGCTTGTAAATTTTTCCAATTTCAAGAAGAAAATCGTGTACAACAGTTTCCTAGGGTTTCCTTTCCTTAAAAAAATACTTCTCTAAATAGCCCTTGAAATGCTCTTCCTTCTTCTCCAACGCCATGTCTTTCGCGCTACTATATCATAAGAAACCCACACAGCAAGGAATATTTCCTCAATCAAAAGAAAATATTTTCCTTGGTTTCCAAAAGGTTTTCATTCTCTGGAGATTTCCATACTGGTTTCCCCAATGTATTCCAAATATTTCCCGAAAATATTTTCCCAAAAATGTTTGTAAAATATTTTAGAAATTACCGAGAGTACATTTTGAGAATGCTAGCCTTAAAGTAAATCCAGGAAAATATTCACAAAATATATTAGAAATGTTGTTTTGGATGTAATGTAATATGTTTTCACTGTTGAGAAGGGAAATGTTTTCGAAATGATAGTAAAAATGTTTTCCATATATGATACGGAAAACAATGAAACGAAATATATTCCATATATCTAAAAAATGTTTTCTAATACGTTATTTGCAATATTTTCTATTTTTACGAGAAAACATATTGAATATATATTTTTAAAAAGATTTAGAATATTTTAAAAATAAATTATTTCGTGGTATAAGAAATATTTTTCAGAAATGCTTCAGAAATGTTTACCTAATTTTTACAAAAAGTATTTTGGTAATCTTCTCTTATAACTTAAATAAAATATTTTCGTACAATATTTTAGTATTATTTCCAGAATATTTTATCGAATTTTGAATATAAAACTTCAAAACAGGGAAAATTAAACACATTAAAAATGAATAGAAAATGTTTTCCGTTGTGTTTTGGAAAATATTTTGTGTTTTTAGTTACCAAGATTTTCTGATATATTATAGAAAAATTTTTACATTGTTTTCAGAATATACTCTTCCGTTACTGGAGAAAATATATTCCTCTTTATATCTGAGAAATATCCCAAATATTTACCGGAAATATTTTTTAAAGAAATGTTTAGAAAACATTTTATGAAGTAAAGGAAGTATATTTTTTACAAAGTTACAAGCAAAATAATGTATAAACTAATCATTTGCTGAGCAAAACTGTATATACGATTGTACAGTTATATTGTATCACATAGTGTCTGATGAAGCCAAAGAATTAGTTGGCGAAACTGTAACACATGTTGAATTTTAATGAAAATATATAGTTTTGCTCAGCAAATAATTAGTTTATATTTAATTATAACAAATCAAAGCTTCTACTTATGGAAAAAATAATGTAAGGAAATTTCCAGAAATTGTACTAGAAATATTGTGTTGAATGTAATGTAATGTTTTCAATGTTGAGAGAGAAAATGTTTTCGAAATAATACTAAAAATGTTTTACATACATGATATAGAAAACAGAATAGGAAATGTATTCCATATATTTTATAAATATTTCCCAATGTAGTATTTACAACCTTTTCTATTGTTACGAGAAAACGTATGAAATACAATTTTTAAAATGTTTCGAGTATTTTAAATATAAATCCGTTCGTAATATTAGAAATATTTTCCAGAAATGTTTTTAAAACGCCTATTAATTTTGTATGCAAATGTTTTTATTACCTTCTTCTGTAACTTAAATAAAATATTTTCATACATTATTTTAGAATTATTTTCAGAATATTTTATCTAATGTTTAATTTAAACATTTAAAACATATATTAATAGGGTCTAATGAATAGAAACTGTTTACCATCGCGTTTTTGAAATATAGTTTGTGCTTTTAGCTAATAATATTTTCTGATATATCAAAGAAATACTTTCACATTATTCTCACAATATATGCTTCAGTTACATAAAAGTAATATACCTTGTTGTACCTAAAATGAATTTTACAGGAAATGGTTCTGGAACATTTTTCTAATTTAAATTGCATATCCTTAGATATTATGTTGGATATTTTTTAATATTTTGGAGATTATATATATACACACACACACACACACACACACACATATATATATATATATATATATATATATATATATATATATATATATATATATATATAGGGTGTTGCAAAATAAGTGTTACAACTCTTGGGAGGTGACTCCTACCACTGAGACAAGAAAAAAAGTTCTCTTCAACTTTCGGCTATCGGACATAGTTTCGTATCTACAAGATGTCGAAAGCGTGGGAAAATGACTTTCGAACGCCAATAGTTCGGAAACTATCCAACGTAAATAGGGCTGATAAAAAATTCACTGAAGAAGTCATACCTGCTGTATTGAATTTTGCATCTTTCACAATCCTACCATGCACGCGCAAGGGATTCCCCAAAGGAACGTAGGGAGTCCCGGATAATCTACCAAATGAAAATTGATCTAAATGGATATGGATTGATAGGGTTTCTATCAGGTAACAATAATTCGTTTGTATTAAGTCGATATCTGGAACAAATACAAAATGGCGGACACCTTCATGTCCATTGTGTGTGGTTGCATAATCACCAGGTACGGATGCTGGCCAACAGTGACGTTCTGAGTATTAAGTGTAGCGAATTTGTACTCAAATGCTCTAGAAAGACGTCTGGAGCGTCGGTAGAGCACAACCGATGAAGCAGGGTGATTCACATGTGTGGAAACACTTAACGAAAAATGCCCAGAAATGCACTCGTACTCAGTAAACGTGAGTTCAAAGCGTCGGAAATGTAAGGAATAGTATCAAGAACATGAAAAGCATTGCCAATTCACCAATAATATTCCATCAATCCGAAGCAATATGATCTGCACGGTTGCATACCGATAAGGATGCAACATCTGAGGCCAAGTTGAAATTGTGCAAGGGGACTCACAAAGAAACGGGTTAACTAAATGAATGTTACTAGTGGGATCGCATGATCGATATTGAAATGTGGCCAATTTGTGTGTGGACATCAACATGTAGCTAATTGACTAATGTCAACATGTCCCACTACTGCTGGGACACCGTCCCACGTGCGTAAACTAGGAAAATTACGTTGTATATTCTGCTTATTACATAGGTGCACTTTTTAATAGAATGTAACTAGAACACGATTGTATAAATGTCCCTCTTTGTTTGGGACATTGTCCCACAGTCGACACATATGGAAAGGAATCTCTAAATCCATGGTTGAAATTCTGATAGAGCGTGAAAATAACAAACATGTATCATGTTCCACGTCTTCTGGGACATATGGCGTACTCGAAATATAGGGAAATACCTCCAGAAATTCGTATCTTAAACACGGTGCACATGCCAAGAAAAAGACGAAAATAAACCAATTCGACACATCTAACACTACTGCTGGAATACCATACATACGGAAAATAAAACGAATGAGAAATAGGAAGAAACGTCTTAAAGCTCTGATAGGAAGAAACGTCTTAAAGCTCTGATTGTTTACAACTGTGCAGTAGGAATAACAAAATGAAACACACAAGCATGTTGGGAGGCTGTACAAGAGCGCTTGCCAAACAAAGCGGGTACTCCTCAAAAAAATGAATACAGAGAAAGTGAGGCTCCGAGGTAGCCTCAGGGCTAGCGCGATTGCTTTCGATCGAGTTTCCAATCTTACTGGGAGCCCACGTCCTTAGATTCAAGACCCGAGTAGTTATTTTCCTATTTTTCGCACGTGGGATGGTGTCCCAGCAGTAGTGGGACATGTTGACATTTGTTCATTAGCTAAATGTCGATATCAATACACACATTGGCCACACTTCAATATCGATCATGCGATCCCACTAGTGATATTCATTTAGTTTACCCAGTTTCTTTGTGAGTCCCCTTGCACAATTTCAACTTGGCCTCAGTTGTTGCATCCTTATCGGTATGCAACCGTGCAGATCATATTGCATTGGTTTGAGAGAATATTATTGGTGAATTGGCAATGGCTCTCATGTCCTTGACGCTAATCCTTACATTTCCGACGCCTTGAACTCATTTACTGAGTACGAGTGCATTTCTGGGCATTTTTCGTTAAGTGTTTCCACACATGTAAATCACCCTGCTTCATCGGTTGTGCTCTACCGACGCTCCAGATGTCTTTCTAGAGGATTTGAGTACAAATTCGCTATACTTAATACTCAGAACGTAACTGTTGGCCAGCATCCGTACCTGGTGATTATGCAACCACACACAACGGACATGAAGGTGTCCGCCATTTTGTATTTGTTCCAGATATCGACTTAATACAAACGAATTATTGTTACCTGATAGAAACCCTATCAATTCATATCCATTTAGACCAATTTTCATTTGGCAGATTATCCGGGACTCCCTACGTTCCTTTGGGGAATCCCTTGCGCGTGCATGGTAGGATTGTGAAAGATGCAAAATTCAATACAGCAGGTATGACTTCTTCAGTGAATTTTTTATCCGCCCTCTTTACGTTGGATAGTTTCCGAACTATTGGCGTCCGAAAGTCGTTTTCCCACGCTTTCGGCATCTTGTAGATCCGAAACTATGTCCGATAGCCAAAAGTTGAAGAGAACTTTTTTTCTTGTCTCAGTGGTAGGAGTCACCTCCCAAGAGTTGTAACACTTATTTTGCAACACCCGATATATATATATATATATATATATATATATATATATATATATATATATATATATATATATATATATATATATATATATGTGTGTGTGTGTGTGTGTGTGTGTGTGTGTGTGTGCATTGCACGAGTCGGGCTTGGGAAGTCCAGCTATGCTGTTTCCTTAGCCCAGCTGTTTCCTTAGGCGGGCTTGGGCGGGCCTGCGCTTCAGGTAGGGCCGGGCTCGGACGATTATTTGCAGTTCCTTAATAATTATTGACTTTAGTTAAATGGTGATTGAAAAAAAAATGAAGACTGAAAGGTATTAAAAACAATGCAACTTTTACAGTTGGTATTGCTCAGCGGCTCCACTTTTGTTATATAGAGAATTAATTGTTCTCCCTAGTGACCGGACTTGGGCGGGTTGGCTCCACTATTAATTTGTTCCGGGTCTGGCTTGGGCCAAAATTTTCTCGGGCCTGGGTTGGGCTGGGCCGGGCCTAGCTACATTCGAGCCACATTAGGCTTGGGGCGAAAACTTCGGCTCTTGCATGTCTCTAAGATATATGCCACATTTAGTAATTTCGTCATAGATTTAGTGATTTGCTATTGAACTAGTGATCTAGTATGTACTTCGGGTAAATTTGCACATTCTACTGATTTTTATGGCGTTTCCTTCCTGATGCAGACAAATAGCAAGGAAATGGTTCTTAAAATAATTGTATATTGCAGTTCGAACGAATATAGAAACTTCCAATTATTCTTCTTTCCGCTCTGACTGAATGAATCCTTTGCTAGATAACGACCTTTAATAAAGAGCGGCTATCTTTGGTCTGCTACCCCCTTTTGTTAGCAGATATGAGATGGACTAAATTTGTATTTTTTTCAAGGAAGTGAAGAAATAATTATCTGGTACATTTATATTTTGTCACGCACACAGGCACAGTCTTTACTTGCTTCCCAATGAATTTGAGGAACATAAAATAAATAAAACGTAAGTACCAGAAAATAGAGGCAAGTCAGACATCTTCATTTGTAACACATTTGTTGAGAACTATAGTTAGATGTCACGAGCAAGCCCTCTAAACATGTTCCATCCTTTAATTTTATCTGTGTAAGAATTGCTGATTTCAGGAGAAAATTTCCATTAACTACGGCATATGAAGTTCTACACCTTATACTTTGTTTATGTATGTGAGATCACACGAGAAACCAAGAAACAATGGTAATAGGTTTTCTTCCAGGGGCAAAATCTAAGTGTGAAGGTGCTGAACTGGGACTTTAATTGCGTCCCTTGTGCAAAAATAAAAAGTAATCGCAATTGTTATTTATTTTAGTTCTTGGGAGAGGGGGAGATGGAAGCGAACCCTCGGAAGGATCTCTGAAAAAAAGAAAGACTGGATTCTAACCGCCACTGTTTGGTATATTACACAAAGTAAAGTTGTAGTTACATTGTTCCAATTCACAAGAAAGGCGACAAAACTGACTCTAATAATTATCGAGGCATTTCTCTTCTGTCAACATCCTATAAAATCCTTTCAAATATTCTATTACCAAGATTAACCCCATACGCAGATGAAATTATTGGAGATTATCAGTGCGGATTTAGACGAAATCGATCAACTATCGACCAAATATTTACCATTCGCCAAATACTCGAAAGAAAGTGGGAATACAATACCCCGGTACATCAACTATTTATTGATTTTAGAAAGGCTTACGACTCATTTAGGAGAGAAACATTATACAACGTTCTTACAGAACTTGGAATACCGAGAAAGCTAACTAGATTAATTAAGATATGTTTAAGTGAATCCCAAAGTAAAGTCCGGGTAGGAAAATTTTTGTCCACGAGCTTTCACGTCGAAAATGGCCTGAAACAGGGAAATGCGTTGTCGCCATTATTATTTAACTTTATGCTGGAATGCGCCATAAGGAAAATCAAAGATAGCAACCAGGGCCTAGAGTTGAACGGTATTCACCAGGTTATGGCATATGCTGATGATGTAAGGGATGATAGGAGAACAGTAAAAATAAATGCAGAGATCTTATTAAATGCTTGCAGGGACATGGGTTTAGAAGTAAATGCAGAGAAAACTAAATACATGGAAGTGCGTCGGGACCGTAATACGGCAAATTGTGGAGGCGTTAAAATATTAAATAATACTTTTCATAAAGTGGATATTTTCAAATATTTAGGATCAATATTAACAGACGAAAATCATATTCACGAAGAAATTAAATGTCGACTAAAAGCAGGGAATTCGTGTTACTATTCGGTTCAAAATCTCCTGTCGTCGCGAATTCTGTCGAGGAATTTGAAGCTTAAAATATATAAAACTATAATCTTGCCTTTGTTCTGTATAGTTGCGAAACATGGTCGCTTACCCTGAGGGAAGAACATAAACTAAAAGTATTTGAGAACAAGATCCTGAGACGAATATTTGGACCCAAGAGGAACGTGAATGGGGAATGGCGGAAACTTCATAACGAGGAACTACATAATTTATACGGTTTACCCAACATTGTTAGGGTCGTCAAGTCTAGAAGGCTTAGGTGGGCAGGTCGTGTAGCTAGAATGGAAGAAAGTTGAAACGTTTTCAAAGTCTTGACTTGAGGACCACTCGGAAAAAGACCATTAGGAATACCTAGCCGCAGATGGGAGGACAATATTAAGATGGATCTCGCAGAGATAGGAATACAAAGTAGAATACAAAGTGGATTCAGCTGACTAAGGATAGAAGTCAGTGTAGAGCTTTTGTGAACGCGCCATTGAACCTCCGGGTTCCATAGGCCATAGAGTTAGTTAGTTTTTTAAGGTTGTAGTTATATGTAAATAATATTGCGTTTTCGTCAGGGCTTTCATTCTGCAGGAGAGGGGGATGATAATACCTGGAGAATATTTTCTGCTATCAAGGTATTGCAGGTGATTGTATTTCTTTCATTGTAACTTGGTCAAGCTAGTTTCATTATATGTAAGGATTAACATAGCCTGAAAAGCTTAAATTTCCATGACTAGTTTTCTCTGTACCCATGCTACTCACTTTTCGGTCAGCGGAACACTGTGTTCCGAAATTTTCGACGAATCAGAAGATAAGTGTACCAAAGATATATATAATATATGTGTGCTTATTTGAGACATGGATCTACAGTTTAATGTGGGATAACAAAGACATGAGCTCCCAGCGGAAATCGAAAGATGGTCTCCCGCGCTCAAGGCGTATGTGCTAACCATACAGACGCGAGGAAATTCACATAAGCACATACACACACACACACACACACATACATATATATATACATACATATATATATATATATATATATATATATATATATATATATATATATATATATATATACGCGTATATATATATATTTTTGAGTTAATATTGAGTTTAACGTTCTTTTTAGGAGCGGGGCATGGACCTACTGATCAGTGTTCTAGGGATGCGCACGAGATGAGTCGAGAGAGGAATTTCCTGACAAAATTCGAGTCGTGACACGGCTCTTCCAATAGAAAAATATATGTTTTTCGAATCGACATCACTTTTACAGAACATTTTCGAGACGAGACAGCCACAAATCTTGTCTCGTGCGCATCCCTACAGTGTTCGTAGTGTGAGTGAAATTTCCCTAATCTAGGGAAATTTCATAGGTAAATTTAACAAAAAGGGAAATTTTCGATAAAACGTGAAAAATCCAGGGAAATTCTCAAATATCAAAGTTTAAAATTTTTCTTTGTTCTTCAGAAGTAAACAATACAATAGATATAGATTTTGTGCGCTGAAAGTAGCATAATTTGCAACCATTGTTGGCTGAATGGGGGGGGGGTCACGGTTTCACAGTGGTAGAGCGCCTATCTCTGGTTCGTGGGGTCCCTTTTTACATCCTCAGCAAAGTAAGCTTGTTGTAAACAACATCGTATCCGTGGGTTGTCTCGGGGTAAAGTTTTGTTCTACTTTCTCATTCCACCAATTCTTCTATTAACGTTCACTTTCTTTAATCCTCGTCTCTCTCAGCCTAAAGGCATACACGTGGGACGTTAAACCGAAAGATTTCATTTCATTTTGTTGGCTTGGTGTATTTCGGTGTATATTTTTTAAAAAATGTGTGAAAAATACACGAAAAAATAGAAGCAAAAAGCAAATGAATAAAACAAATGCGGTAAGTAGTTCCTTTAATATAGCTAAATTAATCTTACTACATAACTTCTGTCATAGGTATTGGACACTCAAAAACCAGGGAAAATTCATAAGAAAAGGAAAAATTTTGTCACTCGAGGGAAATTTTCTTAAAGAAACCTACTGATTAACGTGGAATCCTAACTAAATGGGCTCCCGATAGGAATCGAAGTCGGCCTTAGTAGCACACTTACGTCATAACAACGTCAAATGTTGGTCATGAAATTACATCAGGCAAAGAAATATAACGTTATTTGTTATGTTAAATAATGATAACAAAAATGACGATGTTAAGATACATGTGGATGTTTTTTACACTTAATTCTATTACATGTAGTTTGCAGCACCAGGGAGCAAGTATTTCAACTTCAGTCAGTGATACCAGTTGGCGGTAAATTTCCCGTAAAACGTAAAATTCTGAGCACTGACGGGAATGCGGAGATTTTTTTAAATAGGCTGAAAACGGGAAATTCTTGCATTCTCAACTTTTCTAGGCGTACAACAACCTAGCCTGCAACATTAAGCTTTCTTGATAAAAGCAGGGATAAAAGTGCGAGAATGCGGGTTGACGCCGTCCCCCCACCTCGAAAAAATATATATGGCGTCCTCTCAATTCCTAAAAAAAATTACAATGGGCAAAGATAGGCAGGGGGAACGGCGTGACGTCATGCCGCTACCGTCCCCCCACATTTTCAGATCCACTTTTACCCTTGGGTAAAAGCAGAGCTAAAAGTGAGGGGGAACGCAGGTGGATGTCGTCTCCTCACTTCCAGAAAATATCTGTGGCATCACACGCTTCTAAAAATTACAATGGGAAAAGATAGGTACAGGAGATGGCTTTACGTAATGTGTCCCCCTACCTTCTGAGATCTACTTTATCCCTGGGTAAAAGTGAACATTACAAACACACATAAGACTTGAAACATCAAGCTAATGTAAACTATTGGAAAATACCCTACTTATCGCTGCATTTTTAAACATTTTAAATAATTATTTATTTTTTTTTGTGTCAAGGAACAAGCGGTGTGCAAGCAACACCAGAATCGTGTTAAGGCTAATACAATTTAATTAAGTGTTGCTTTGCTGAACATAACATCCCTTCCGAAACACAAAAAAACACCATATTGTTCGTAAAAATGTTGTACATTCTATTTTATTTATTTATTTATTTATTTTAATTTTGGCCTGCTATAGATATTGTAAATTATATCTACTGAAGTTGACGGTAAATATTGTATGTAATCGGGAAATTTATAGTTTCGGACGGGAATTTCGTTGTTACAAAACTGGCATCACTGAATTCAGTGCGAGTTGTGAAAACAAATGAATGTCGTAGTGGTGGTGGGGTGAACTTCAAAGTATAGGTTTGTGTGGTGTTATATATATTTAAATACAAGTAACTTATATTTTTGAACTGAGGTTTGTGACTGGAGAGAACTGACCAACCTAAGTACGAAAATAAAGAAGACATCAAAGGTAAGATCCACTGTTTTTATTGACAATTGGGTAATATCGGCTTTTTGGAACCAAAAGTAGGTTAAAAAAACATTGTTTACAGGAGAAATGAGTTCGTGCTTTGGAAGGGTATTGATGTGTGAAAAATTTGTGAAGTGCTGCATACAATAGAAACGCAATGCTGAGGTGTTCCGAAATAATAATAATAAAAATGTTGGGTAATAGTATACATGAGAACCCCCTGTCTTCCGTGCGCGAGGATACCTCATATTATATATTTATACGTTACCAAATTAAATCACTGCGTTGTCTTCATTATATGTGCTTAACATTCTATTTTTACTTTCTAGAATAGATTTTGTTGATTTCGATTCGAAAAATATTAAATATTTTTAAATTTATATCATGATGCAGACCAAAATCCTTGTTGCATATAACGTAATGCGCTATAGCATATAAAGTACAAGGGCAAATAGGTACGTTCCTTTTTATTTTCGTATCAGTGGATAAGTAAATGAAAGTGGGTTTGTTATCCCCTTTCTAAGTTCGTAGATACTCAATGAATAATCCCTAAAAGTATGAGCGTCCAGCTTCTTCTGGAACTCAGACGGTCTTACGTATACTATATGCAAATGTTCTTTAATAACAATAAATATTCTACTACTACTATTAAACTGTCATCCACACGCAAACAATTGAAAGTAGGTGACGTTGGACAAAGTGAAGAGTTGGTCTTTTGGGAAGATTAATGGCATTACTCGAGGAATCGGTTGTACGAAATTTTAACACATTTCTTCCATTTTCAGGTTAGGGTAGAGCTTTTTATTTCTATTAACAGCATGCACTAAATGAGGAGCTCCATTACTACTTGCAGATTGACATCAGGAGAGGTCAGTACTAGTACAGTGTGGACGTAGGGCATAAAAACTACGGTGCATAAAACACTAACCAGCTACCTAACTGAGTGAGGGCAGGAGTGCAGCACGGAAACCCGAGCGACAAGAGGGTGCGTCCGTAGGGAGCAGGCGCGTCAGCGACGGGGTTCTGCGCATAAACGAAGATAGTGTAAGAGCACACTAACTAACACATACAATGCTTTCACTGTTACTCAACATTCATTGCAATATGTTGTGCACTGACAGTAATTGGTTATATTTACACGGTCATTACTTCACAAAAAAAAGTTTCACATCGTACTTTACCTATAAATTTTCTATTTGTACAAATTTACGTTACTACGAAATGCCAAACTAGACCTGGCTTAAATTAAGCTAAACTAACGTGACCTAACCAAAATTAGTCAATTTTTACCAAAAATGTTGGGCCACAAAGAGCCGACATAAAGTTCACTCGAGCAGACGGTTCTAGCAAATAGAAAATTTAAAGGTAAACTACTATGTGAAACATTACACGTGAAGTGATGCGAGTGTGTGTATAAGTAATTACCGTCAATGCACGTATATTGAAATGAATTTTGAGTGATAGTGAAAGTATTGTATGTGGAAGTGTGCTCTTCCAGTATCTTCTGCTCTCTACGGACTCACCCCCTCGCTAACGATTGCCCCTGCTTCACTCCTGCCCTGACTCGGTTAGATAGCATTTGTGGTTTTTAGTGTCCTCATAGCATAAGTTGGTTCGTGTTTTATGAACTGTACTTTTTATGACATACGTTCACATTGTATTTATAATGAGCCCTCCGTAAGTCAATCTGCTAGTACTAATGGAGCTCCTCATTTAGTGAACGCTTACCTAACCTGAAAATAAGCTACAAGAAATGTCAAAATTTATTAGAACCGTCTGCTCGAGTATACCCATTAGGCAAGATTTTACTTTGAGTCAGACAGTAATTTCAATCGGTTATTATAGGTTCAGTCACTTCCTGGAAATGTTTTGTGCCTCAGTCACTTGTTGGAATTGTTCATGCCTTTTGTGCTCCACTTTGCAAACACAAATTTAATTTTAAAAAAAGTGATTTAATTACGCAACGGAACGTAGCTGAGCGAGCGTTAGCGAGCAAATTGGGTTAGAAGTCCCGCAGGGCTCGTTTAATTCCACTTTTAGCTCATGATAATACCACATGACCTTACATCACGACCTGGTGGAGCAACTTCACTGTGATTCCTAGACTGCTCCGGGAACCGGGTCAGGTGAATTGGTTGCAGTCACTGTCTGAATCAAAGTAAAAATTTGCTCCCTATATACGCTAACAATTGTAATGTGATATACCGGAAATTTATTTAATTGATATATTCTTTATTTGATATCATGAAAATTTTTCGTCTCATGATTATTCCGGCTAGGCTAAAGGAGACGATGATGAGAAATGACCGAAAGGGTGAAATGAAGACAGTGGGAGGAAACAGGAAAACCCCGAGAAAATCCACGCAGACAGTGTTTGTTCACCACAAAGTTCATATAGCGTTAGCTGGGATCGAACGTAGGACCCTATGCACCAGAGGTGAACGCTATATCACTGAGCCACCGCAACCCTTGATATCGTAGAGCAGCCTTTCCCAAACTTTTCCACAATGCGGCCTACTTTAGAGTCTACAATGCATGTGAAGGACTCCTTGCAATAATATACGGTTAGTGTTTATATTTTTTCCCATGTTAGTGCATATATGGGTGTGTTTGCTTTTCTTTGCAGTAGTATAATCATGTTAGAGTTGTATGATGCCAATCGCGTAATCAGGTGGTCCTTGGTTTCAAATCTCAGGCCGGATATCTTGACTAAGATGTTACAAATAAATCCAGTACGTAAACAACACAAAACCACAATAGCCTACCCGTCCAGTATAGAAAAACGTATTTTTTCTGGAAGAGTATAAAATGTATTAACTTCAACAAATTAACCTGACACTAAGTGTATGACTCACCGAGATACACAACTTCATTAATGTGATGAGTGGTGTTATCTTTCAGCCACTAAATTGGAAATGTCAGGATCAAAAAAACAAACTTTTAAGTGACGATCTGCCTCAACATCAAGTCTAAACCGGGGGTCGCGGTGGCTCAGTGGTAGAGCGTTCATCTCCGGCGCTTGAGGTCCCTGGTTCGAACCCAGCTCGCACCGTGTGAATGGTGTATTTCTCATCACTGTGTATGTGTGTGCCTTTCTCAGATTGGCTTGCGCACTCCGGGTTTGGAAAGGCTGTCTTAGAGCTTATATGTATATGTACGAAGATTTACACTATAAGCACTGGTGTCACTTCTCCCCTTAGAATTTATGCAGTATTGTCTTGTTTTTAAAAGAAAGGCATTGTCTAAAATTGTAACAAATTACTAATAAATTTTAACTAATAACTCACACCACGGGTGCATATGACTTTTTTTCTATCGTGTGCAGGGTAAGAATTAAATGAAAACTTAGCTGCTAGTAGCCGAATTTCGGTTAAAACTACGCTAGAAATGGTGTAGCCAAATAGTAACCGAGCAGTACTCAGTGAAAGTACAGTTCACCGCTGGTGCTTGGGGTCCCGGGTTCAAATCCTGTTCCCGCCAAGTGAACTTTGTGGTGGACAAACACGTGTGCGTGGGTTTTCTCGGGGTTCTCCCGTTTCCTCCCACTTTCTTCATTCCACCATTTCATTCATTTCTCAATCACCGTCTCCTTTAGCCTAACCGGCATAATCGTGGGACGTAAAACTTAAATATTTCATTTTTTCAGTGAAAGTACACTTTGCCTTTTCCTGGATTACTATAATACGAAAGGTATAACGTAGTTTGCTTGCCGCGAAAAGATGTAGTGACGTTTATGCGGAGTGCCAGCTCGGTTACTCATGGCTCGCTGAGTGCGGTGATTTGTGGCTGGTGATTGGCTATCTTTTACCACACCCTCAGTGACGAGCATGTCCAAGTGCGGGAAGTCAATGACGTTATACCTTCTGGACTTTAGTTACCAAGAGCAAAAGGTGTTAACCAACTTACCTGGTTACATTAAGCAAGAGGAATAACAATTGTACGGTTTTGCGGTAACCATAACCGTCTCTTCTTTGTAATTGCTCATTGCACTTAATTATTGCCGGGCACTTGAGCTGTTGTAGACAATTAGCTATTTTAACCCCTCTTTTTCGGTTACAGGACTCGGTTATTCAGGATAATTAACACGTCTCAATTGATCTTTCTTTTCGAGTATCCAAATTCTTATATAATATTAAGTTAGCTGCAGTATGTGATATTTCGAAGTAAATGTATCTCTTCACAGTATGATAAATTCTCAGATATGCTGGTTGTCATTGTCATGTATGCAATGCACTAACCGAGTAAAGTACTGTCTACTATTTACGGCTCACGATTAATTTAATCGTTTTGGTTGGTGTAATCATAAATATATATTTAATAACTAGTTGCTATGTAGATGTATATGTAGCATATAAGCGAATTTTAAAGAGAAATTTAGACATAGTAACTCCCACAGGATATTTTACAGGGGGGAGGGGGCAAAAGGACCGACATACGAGGAAAGTCACGAATACAGATACCTAGAACCATATAATATTTAATGTAAAAAACAATTATTTACATTCACTGCTAACTACACTAACTGTTGTGTGTGAATAAGAAGATTAAAAATTTTGTTATGTATTTTGAAAATCCATGGGGAAAGCAACTGTTCCCTGCAGCGGGCGGCTATGGTTATAGAATACAGTTTTTATTGATCTTTCATAAGTTCGAATCCTCATTTAGTAGAGCGAGGAATCTAGAATAAGATAGTGCTATTATAAAGAAAAGATAGTGCTATTATTTTTATATATTTTAGGGATTTTTTTGTATTCGTAACAGCCCAAAAAATCTGTACCATCCTCTCAGCCCCCCCCCCAAATGTACCATCACCATGTCAGATATTGTTGTAATTTTCTTTATAGCAACTAGGCAGGTTTTTAAATGACCCGTATATTTTGTTTTGTCGGAAAAAAATTCCACCAAGTAATTGGCCATCAAAGATGGGGAGTACAATTTATGAATTTTAAAAAACATGGAAAATGGTCAACTTCGCAGCCCCATTCAGCTATGGAGACAGATAGTTATAATTCTTATTGTGGTATGTACATAGAGATATAAATAAACTATATTTTATTATAGTATGGTTCGCGCATGCGTATCGTTTTGTACATATGTTAACAAATGAACGTCAGTTTATCTGAAAGGTCGAAGTTTGCGATTTTTTTCGAGCAATTCCGGTTCGAATTTTAAAATTCTGTTTCCACTCGCTTTCCGAAAAAAAAATTGTATCGCTTTTTTGTGCAACCGTTTTGTCCCAAAAAAAATCGAGAAGTCGTCAAATTTCTAAAAATCGCCATTTCTTCGAAAACACCATAATTTAAATTTCTGAAATTTTGTCAAATAGTTAAACTTTACATGGATAATAAACACACCAAATAGCATTCTCCACCAATGCTTCATGAATTAACTACAGCCTTTTGAAGTTACCGAAGTTTCATTAACTTTAATATCACAGTTGGCAACACTGAAAACAATGAAAGTGCAACAATTTGATGATGTTTGTGGTTCACATTCATTAAATAAAGTATAAAAGTTTTTCCAGGCTGATTTTTATTTTTTTGATCAAAATGGATCTCTGAAATGGTAAAATGAACCTCCCCCTACTCCTTCGTTTTCTTAAACCGATGTAATCAGAGATAAAAATTACGATTACGAAACACACAAATTTTAAACTAACTTATTTAAAATGGTTTTCGAAATCAAAGTTTCACTGATTTTATCACACTGAAGTAATTATTTGCTTGCTTAATGTCTTCTTCGCTAATAGCATCTAACCGTGCAGATGCTCCAATAGGTGTTGGTGCGCTCACAACGCTTAGCACGTTGTCGATAGTCACAAAACACTTATTTTCACTTCTCTTATGCCTTTCTGGAAACCTATACCCTGTTGAAGGTCTATGCGGAAACATAAAGAACACTTCAACTTCATGTAATTCATGATTTTTTGATAATATTTCTCCTATCCATCACTGGTTATCATGTATGCATGTATGCAGTCATTTTTGCAGATTTCGTAAATTTACGCTTTGAATTGCAGAAGCTCGATTTTGGGGAAAGCACGAAGTTAGTCCATGGTGACCCGTTACTGCCATAAAAGCCAAAGATGACTTCGTCGAATACCAGTTACCGGTCGCACACTTTCTCCTTTTTTTTCTTTTTTTCTCTTTTTTAAAATTGTCCAATTCGGTTCTTGACAACATTACGAGAATAATACCCGGAGTTTGTACTTGCACTATACTCACGAATTCCTCTGCAGTTTTAATATTGTGAATCTGTTCTTGCCTAAGGTTATGCCGTGTTGCCACATTCTTTATACCTTTCCCCCCACACCCCCAATACCGTCGCAGAGACCCATGCCATGGCCGGTTTCACTGTAAAACTACTGCTTTATCGGACCTGTCCGCGTCCCGAACATCTGAAAGCAATTTTTAAAGTGGGATGCAGCATCATTAGAAATCACTGAAACGGTTTGACAAATTTTACACACGTATTCGAACCTTTTTCTAAAACCTATATTTTCGCTTTTCTTCAAGTATTTTTTAGAATCTTATCCATGACTATGAGCACGAGCGGAATCGTGTGTTTTGTCGTCGCCTATTACAGCAAAACTGTCAGTTGTTTCATAATAATATACCACTGCTGTAACGATGGAGATTTGATCGTTTTTCAGTGATCACTCTGAATTTCACTCAGCAGAATAACAGTCCAGTTTTGAACGAAGTCCACATGCAGTAAAATAGAATTTGTATCTTGAAATTTTACACGATGCTTTTCGGTAGCAATTAATTCTCTTCGGATTTTCTCGATGTATTCATGATTTAAAATTCTTAGTTTTAACCAGCAACAGAGTGTTACAGTTTTTTTTAACAAGATCATTATTTTCCCATATGACATATGTAATATTTTCATTTTCTTCAGGATCAATAATTAAAGACTCCACACTTACTCCTTCCGCTCCATGACAATCACCACATTATTGAAGAAGACAGCTGTCATTTTATACGAATCATACTACTAATGAAAATAGGTCACTCATGACAGCTACAATACAGGCTGCTCCTTTGATTTGTTGCAACGCAGTAGCAGCTAACTTAAAATTTGCACAACACACAAACACCTCCCTCGCAAATTGCGGACTGACCCACTTTGGTCGAATACTATAAAATTTCGAGTGAACCATTCTTATGCTGGAATTGATCTGTTTAAACAGCCCGTAAATTTCTTTGATAGTACGCGTAAGAAAATCTTTCGATTTTTTAACTTTTTGTCCATTTTCGATCACTGTAATGACATCGCACTTATCGGAATTTTGTCTGGAGCATTCCAGTTCATCATTGAGGTAATAGTTCAGGTTGTTTGTAGATCATCAGGATCTATTGGATGGCCGTTTAGAGTAAACTTAAAATGTGTGTGTTTCATAATCGTAATTTCCATATCAGATTAGATCGATTTAAGAAGATGGAGTAGTTGGAGGCTCATTTTACCATTTCAGAGAGCCATTTTGATCAAAGTAATAAAAAGCAGCCAGGAAAACTTTTTATTCTTTATTTAATGAATGTGAACCAAAAGCATCATTAAATTGTTGCACTTTCATTGTTTTCAATGCTGCCAACTGTGACATCAAAGTTAACGAATCTTCGCTAACTTCAAAAGGCTATAGTTAATTCATGAAGCAATGGTCGAGAATGCTATTTGGTGTGTTTGTTATTCATGTAAAGTTGAACCATTGACAAAATTTCAGAATTTTAAATTATGGCGTTTTCGAGAAAATGGCACCCAAAATTGGCAATTTTTAAAAATTTGACGATTTCTCAAATTTTTTGCGACAAAACGGTTGCACACAGAAGCGATGCAATTTTTTTTCGGAAAGCGGGTAACTAGGTCTCAATAACCGTGAAAACAGAATTTTAAAATTCGAATCGGAAGTGCTCGAAAAAATAGCAAACCTCGACTTTTCAGATAAACTGGATTTCATTTGTTAACTTATATAAAGAAAGATATAAATACGCAAACCAAACTATAATAAAATATATTTACTTATATCCTTATGTACATACCACAACAAGAATTATAACTCTGTCTCCATAGCTGAATTGTGATGCTCCGAAATTGACCATTTCCATTTTTTCTAAAACTCATAAATTGTACTCCCCATCTTTGATGGCTCATTACTTGGCGGGAAAAGTTTTTTCGACAAAACAAAACAAAAAATACGAGTCCCTTAAAAACATGTCTAGTTGCTATAAAAACGTTCCATCAATATCTGAGATGGTCATGGTACATGCTCTACGTGAATTGAAATGGAAGGCACTTTTTTGTTATTCGATATGCCCATTAGACCGGATAGTGGAGACTATTGTATTAATAGAAAGTTGAGACATTATAATAATAAATTTTGATAAAAATAGGCACTAACTATACATTTAAATACGAAGAATGGGCCAAATAAAATTTACTTTAGGCAGCCTGTGTACCCCAAAATAAAATAACTCCTGTTCTTTATAGTATATCTAACGTAAAGGAACGATATTGGTCGATTTGGCGCTTTATTGATGCATTTCGGACAAAAAAAAAAAACAGGACTTAGTGTACGAGGCAATGCTTCGAGAAAAGATCCGCCCAAGAAAAGAAGAAAATTCCCGGCGGGAGCTCATGTGGTTCGGATTCTACGTTAATCAGTAGGTCCACGTCTCATATAGCCTCGCTGCTGAACGGGACGTTAATCTCAAAATCAACTCAAAAGAAAGAAATATATTCAGGCAGATGCAAGAATTCGCCGTACAGAATTTTGAAACTTTTGAAATTGTAGAATAATGCTGGATTTGCCCCATAATTGATTTTTTTTATTTTAGTTTAGCGTCCCTTTCAGCAGCGAGGCCATATGGGAAAAGAAATTCTCATTACTAGCATATAGCGCTAGCCCACTCGGCCACGAGGACCGACTTGGCCCATAATTCCGTCATGGAATGATAATGTCATGGTAATTGTAACATAAGACAAAATAACTTATTCAATACGTATATTAGATTTCACTGTTTACTTCTGGTTTCACTGTTGTTTCCTTTCCAAGTATCTCTGTTGCAAATACATAGTAATAAGCAGTAATGCGATGTTATGAAGTTATGAAGTTATGAAGATGTTGCTATGAAGTTATGAATATCCTTTGTTAGAGATATTATAAAGGTAACTTCGCAGAAGTTTACTTTGGGGTGTTATAGGATGCCTACAGCAAGTTTTATTTTAGCTCATGATAGATTCATGCTGAAAAAGAAATTCTGCAGGTCATTGTCTCCGATTTTCCTGAAATTAGGATATATCATTCTAAAAACAAAATAATTAGACCCATATGTTTTCTTTCTGCATCAGAAAAATTTTTCAGAACTGAATTAAGCATTTGTTGCAACTGAGACTTTCAGTGACTGTTTACCATAGGACATATTATAACATAACGAAAACTGAAGAGTTTTGAAGATGGCATTTTAAAGAAAATTTGGATCAAATTTCACCTTTCTGAACTTCTTGATTTTAGCTTGTGCGGTTATTTTTTAAGAGTTTTTGTGATATTAGTGCCTATTTTTAAGGGTTTTAGTACGTAATCATCTCTGGATATGAAATACATTATAACCTATTTAGGTATATGGCTTTGCGTCCAAACGTCCTGCTCCGGTATCACAGGGTGGTATAGGAGCAGAGGGCTGGTATTATTAATGACTAGGCTTTAAGATATATATATAAGGCATATAAGCAAGCATAGTGAGAAGGACCACATATACTTCTACCTTATTAATTTATAGGTATCGTTAAAAAATGTAAATATTAAGCTACCTTTAATCTGCACTTTTTAAAAAAGTTTATACCTTGATTACTTTATGGCAGGCATATAAATGGCAGTTGGATTAGGGCGCCAAGGTCCAGCGGGAAAGCTCTGTGTCAGTTGTCTACATTATTTATTTACATTAACAAAAACACAATAAATTAAACCTTTTTAAAGTTTTTACCTTTTAACTCTTTTAAAGCGAGCAAATTTTCTTTATCTTTTAAGTCGAAGCAGGAAATATAAACCACCGAACGATTTCTGTGTATGAACTGTGTCAAACTCGTAACCCAGCTGAAGGTGCCATAACGCTGGTACTTTCCTTCCTTCACTCAGTAATACTCATCCGTCTACAGCTTCCATTTCCATCCTAAGATAATTTTATTTATTTGTAATATCATTATTTTATGTTTGGATCTTAGCTTCAATTGTATATCTACGCTACAACTTATTCAGCGTTCCAAATTTGATTGACAGCTACTAAGATATTTAGTATACAACTTCCAAAAGTATAGAAAACAATGTTTTAGTGTTTTGGATAGCCTGTAGTAAGATTAAAAAAAATACCCATATATCGCTTCGTTTGACTTAGCCTTGATTCTGAGATGTATTTCGTTTTTAAATTTTGCCACACATGCTGCAAATTATAATTCTAAAACAATTGCTTTATTTTAGGAGTGCACTGTGGAGGCTATCAACCGAGATGATTTCAAGGTATACCGCACATAGATACTACATGGACGGTACTAAATTTGACCGTAAGTGTGGATGAATCCCAGGAAAAAGAAGAGTGTTCTGTCCCACCTAGTACTTCGAACTGTCTTCCTATAAGTGATGAAATATCATCAGCCTGCATGCTATCATCATCATCCGATCATTAGCCTGCGGTTTGCTCACAGCTTCGACCAAAAACGTTTGGCATAGAGACATTTGGTGTGGGGAGCCCAAAATTCATAGCATTAACATAGCAGCAATTTAAAAATCTAGACTGAAGATCTAATTCTTATTGACTGTGATTTTTTTTTATTGGCATAGTTCGTTAGTGTAATGTATATGGTACCCATTTAAGCTAATTTGCATGAATATTCCTCAATTTTAATTTATGGCAGTTAAATCACACTTTAAATGCTAAAGTAATATTAATATACCTACTTGGTATCGTTAAATATATTCTTAGAAGAAGGTAGCAGAGAACGTTCCAAGAAATAGTTTAACTTATATTGTGGGTGTGTGTTGAAGGAGGGGGAAACGTAAGTAAACGCATGATTCTGGTGCTTGGTTTTTGGTGATTGGTACTGCCATCTTCTGAACTACAATGCTAGGATGTGGGGACAAGACAGAATGGATATAAGCTGCAACTCTATTCGAACTGTTCTTACAAAGTAAGTGCTTTTTAAAAATGTTATATAACACTAGTTAATATTACACTAATGAGATGTATATACATTTCAAACTATTTTAATATACGGTATGCAATTACTAGACTTAAATTATTATAGACGTTTTGTTTAGGTATTCACATTAAGTATGTAGTTTTCAGTATTTTGTACAACAAATTCATACTTGATGTAAAATTAAGAAATTATTCTCAATAAATGTACAGGATGTTATTTTATGTATTGTCTTTTAAACTTCGTTCCTTTATTTGGCTTTCGATTTGTTACGCAATCTAAGTAATGTAGGATGTTGGAATTTAGATAATTTTAAGAATAAACGGTTTAATTTCTCTTATTATATAAGATAACTCAAAGGAATAATCGATCGTATATCAAATTAAATATTTACATGATATAAAATCAGTTACTTTCTTCATTTATCATATATATATATATCTAAACACCGGTGAACCCGCCACAAGAACGACATGAATCACTCACATGTTGACACCCGGGGTGTCTTTCTTGTGCTCAGTCATTTATTTTACGCACTACAATAGCTATTTTAGTGTTGTGTAAAACACAACGAAGAGAACAATGAAGACATCCCACCTGTGAACATCTGAGTGGTCCACGTCGTCCTTATGTTGAGAGACATGGTGCAATAAAATGGTTTCAGGGTGGTATGATCACGTTTTATAATGACTCCTTAAAAGAATAGCTCATTATATGCACGTGTTTGTAAGTTTCGTATATTTTAATACTTCTGTAAGAAATTGTACTAATGTATTTTTTAGGAGTTCCATTATAAATACTTTTCTCAAAATGCATGTGATTTGTTCCGATTGTTATTGTTCCTCCATATTTTTCAATGAATATTGCCATAGATATAGAACGTGGTGTGCCCAAGATGATTTAGTTTTTCTCCACTTATACTGTACAGTGTTCTCTGTCTTCTCGCCTTGTAATATTAAGGGATCCGGGTACATGGCAGAATATTCGGATAATATAAGGTAGACACATCAAAAAACATTTTCAAATTAGTTTTCTTGGTGTTTTGTAGCAGTAGAAACTTTTAAGAAAATATTAAACTAGTTTCAGATATGAATTTGTGATAACAAAGAAAATATTTACGATTCATTTTTCAAATAGCAATTTATATGTTTTTGATTTATTATTGTATGTAGTTTCAGAACGTACTTGAAATATTTTTTCTAACATTTCCTTGTTTTCGCAGAGAAATATTTTAAATTCTGAATATTTTTCGTCATTACCACGTTAACACGTACATTTTGAAATACATTTCTTTCTTCAACCTGTAAGTTAAAATACTAGAATTTATTTCCACAAATTTATGTGATGCTAGCAGTTTCTAAACAGGTTCCAGCATACACAAACTTCTACCACCCCATGAATTTGTATAAATGAAATCCAGATATTTTAACTCACAAGAGTTAGAAAACTGTTCATATGCATTTCCTTCAGTTTTGAAGAAAGAAATGTATTTCAAACTGTAGGTGTTATTGTGGTAATGAAAAATATTCAGAAAGAATTTAAAATATTTTTCTCTGAAAACTAGAAAATGTTAGAAAAATATTTTAAGTAAGTTCTGCACCTACATACAACAAATCAAAAACATATCAATTGCTATTTGAAAAATGATTCGTAAATATTTTCTTTGTTATCACAAATTCATATCTGAAACTAGTTTAGTATTTTCTAAACATTTTCTACTGTTACAGAACACCAAGGAAATTAATTTAAAAATGTTTTTGATATGTCTACCCTATATTCTCTAAATATTTTCTATCATGTACAGAAAATATTTTCTGTCATGTACAGAAAATATTCTCTAAATATTTTGTCATATACAGAAAATATTCTCTAAATATTTTCTGTGATATACAGGAAATATTCATTAAATATTTTCTGTATTATACAGGAAATATTTCTTTGTTATGTATGGAAAACATTTTAAAATTATTATTTTACAGATCATTAATCTTTGTTAAAAATGAATTAGAAATCTTCAGAAAATATTTCAACTAATGTACGCAATATATTTAAAAATATTTAGAAAACAATTTTCTTCATTCTTGACAAATTATTTTCTGTGTTATTAGTAAATATTTTTAAAATATTCCATGCGAAACATTTTAAAAACCATTCCGTCAACATTGTATAAAATGTTTCAAATACATTTTCAGTAATGTTTGGACATCGTACGAAAACCATTTTTTTGGAAAACTTTTCTAACGGCGTATAAAATATTTCTAAAACGTTTTTGAGTGTGTTACGAGAATATTTTCAGTATTAATTGGAAAATATTTTCAACAACGTATGGAATATATTTCCTTAAGGGAAGTAGGATACATTTTCTGAAGGAAAATGATGGCACGTTTTAAAAACATTTTGAAAATGTTTCATTGCTGTGTGGGAATATACCTCTCCGCGAAATAGTCCTTCCGCCTCCACATACAGTACCGCTTACAGCATCAAAAACAACCAACAAAGACAACGTTCTTCACTCTTACTATTTCACTTACCTGACTTTCACTCATTCCTCCTCACAAACTTAAAAATAAATTCTCCAGTTGACCCGGTAAATTTCCTAAAATTGGCCGGCAATACGGCACTTAACCCCAGAATAGTCTCAAATAAAAATACCACACTAAGAAACATTTGATGTGCGTTGCCCTATAAGTCTCACTTGCGTTATTACTGTTGTAAAGACCTCCAAAATTGGGAAAAACACGATAAATGTATAATTAATATTAATGCAAATACTCAGGGCTGCGGTGACACTTCTAATGGGTCCCAGGTTCGATTTCAGTTTCTTTCGTGTTTTTTTTTTTCAGTAGACAAACACCGTGAACATGCGATTCCTCGTGATTGTCCCATTTTACTTAGTTAAAAACTCTATTTTATTTACTCAACTATATACTTTTGATGTATGATTAATGAAAGTTTGTCATTCTCCCGGAAAATCCGGGACCGTCACGGAATCGAGATCTGCGTCCCGAAAATGTTTCTCGGGACGCTTAAAAGTCCCGGCTATCTGCGAAGAAGAAAGGAAGGAAATATTATAATTTGCTTTTTTCACAAGATTAGATATATAATTATTCTCTTCAACTTCTGAGTATGGCACTTCAAAAGTTGAAAAATTGAAAAAAAAAAAAGACTTGAATACATAAATCATGGATTTAAATAAGTTTAAAACCAATAAAGGAAAATTCTTGAAGGTAGCAAACGCCGCCAGAACATATTGCCAATAAATTAACCTTTCTAAAAAAAAAAAAAAAAAAAAAAGTGTCAAAGGAAACATCATATCTTAAAGAGCTAAAACAGGCTCTGAAAGCCTCGAAACGTAATAGATCCTGAGAAAAAGAAATTGCATACCAGGGGAGAAAGGGTAAACCATCTGCTTTCGTTTGCTTAACTAGGGAAGAGAAGGTCTACTAAAATGACCAAAACTGTGATTACGTAATACCTGAACAACTCTATCTATCTTTTCATTTTAAGCATTTAGTAGCGTCCCGGGTCTTCATTTTTTAAATATGGCAACCCTACAACCCTTCTGGGTTGAACGAAAAACTAATGAGTAGGTGTTACAAATAGTAGGGGAGAAAAGAAGAATTTTAGATGTAATGAAGAGGAGGAAGAGGAACTGGTTGGGACATTGACTGAGAAGGAACTGTATTATGAGAGACGTGCTAGAGTGTATGGTGGAAGGAAAGAAAGGGAGGGGGCGAATGAGACTCCAGTTGATGGATGGTATTAAAACGGAAAATTGCTACGTCAAGACAGAGACTGGCTGAGGACCGTGGTGCTTGGGAGCTTCTCAGTTGCAGCAAGTGACCTCCCAATAAGGGCAGAATATCTATGGTGATGATGATGATGATGAACATGGCAACCCTAAGCTAATGCCATCTTAAGCACAGGTTCTTTGACAGTACTCCTAATGTTTGACGAACAACAACACCATTGCCTGTATCCATAAGTTATACACGTAAGTAATTATTCGTACTACATGAAATACAAATTTCCATTAATTACAGAATCATACGTGGGCACTCTCATGAGGTTACCCCTCAACCTCACTCACCCTCTAAAGTTAATGAGTGAGGATGAGGGGCCGTGAGGTTGAGGGTTGGTCAGAGATCGTGAAGTCTGTGAGTTTGAGAGACGAGCAGGTTCTTGAGATAATGCAAAATTATACAAGAAAAAAGCAGGAAACTCGAGAGTAAATCCTCGGAGTATTAATTTTGCTCCGGTGAATATGAAGGTTATTCTTTTTGAAGTAGTAAGCAAGCCTCTGCCAAATCTCGATCACTAATATACAGCTTTGAATGTAACTTATATGGTTAAAAGTTTTGTCGTAGAGGAAGATCATTGTAAGTATCCTATACATAAATTGTATCAATGTCAAGTAGTTTGGAATAACAGGATGCCATCATCATCAATGCGTGGTTGTTAATACTTGAAGAAGAGATAGTGACAATGGCATCTACTGTAAGTGCGAATCACACACTAGTTCTTAGAATTCGGCTGTCGCTTCTAGAAGGAAAGATTCTGAGAATTAGTTTCTCTACTTTAAAATAAAGCGTGTTAGTTAATATCTGGAAACCATTATTTTGTAAGAGCAATGCTGTTTAATGAAAGGTGTAAGAAATTACGCTGCTACTACACCTGTTGCCATTGATATCGCATCTGGATGAGAACCGATGGCTTAAAATCAAATATATAAAGCCTAAACATTAAGGATGATTGAAGTTTGAGTGATAGGAAGGGCCGTGAGGGTGAGAGACCTAGGAGTGGTGAGGGGCCGTGAGGTTGAAGGGGAGTGACGAGGGGCAGTAAGTGGACGTGAGGTTGAGATATGAAGGGGTGTGAGGGTGAGGTTAAAGTTGATGGGTGCTCAATGTTAATTAAAGGTAATAAATATTATGTAGCCTAGTTTCTACAGCAAAGGTGAATTTCTGAAAGGATCTGTGACAAGGTTGGCTAGTTAAAAAAAAAAAATGGTTTAAACCAAAAAACGAAAAATGTTCGTAAAAGTGTAAGTGTTCGTAAAATTTTGATGAACCCACATTTATGAGTTATCACGTTTCACTCCCTTATATTGTTCGTCTTATATTTAGATCTAAATTCCCCATTCATTACTCAAAGAGATTATACTACAAAAGCAATTTCTTCTTTTTGTATAAGTTTATGAATATTTCTGTTGTGATTTTTTATAGTTTGTTATTACTGTTATGCAATTGCAATCAAAAGACTAAATATTGTTTCGTTTTAATAATGTGTACTATTGATCGAAATGCTATACTTTTTTGGGGGGGGGTCATACAAACCCCACGAGAGACATTTATTGAAATCAGAAGTATCTTTGTTATCTATTTATGTATAAGTGGGTCAGAGCCAATTCGTATCTTTAATCACTTTTCTTACTGGTATGCAAATTTAGTCGTTATATTTCTTTAACTTGGACTAATAAAAGTCGTAGTGAACTAACTTGGACTGAATTAGTTATGTACTCTGCAGTATTTTGAAATTGTTCATATGTAATTCTGTATAATGGTTTCACTTGTGCAACTGCTTATCTTTTTGTCCTTCTGAAATGACTCTTGATAATTATATTAACAAGTATGTAAAGATCAGTACAATGCATTTTTATGAGGAGCCCTTCGTGAGTGAGTCGGCAGATGTATCGCATTTGTGGCTCGGTTTGAGTTTAAATGGAGGATAATTTCTCTCGTATGTAAGCCAAGAAGCAGTTTAGATTCCGCTTTAAGCTTATGTGACCCCTTCCAGCATAACCCGTTGTTGCATAATAACTCCAAGCCGATACAACCTTATTGCTGTCCATATGTGATATAAATATATAGTGCTAATTATTTAAACCAAAAAATCCTGGTTTAAGGGGTTGTTATACCTTTTGCCACTGGTTTCTCAGTCCCCATAAGATAACATGTAAACTTTACTTCATAAATATCTCTCGAAATATGGTACGTAACAACTTACAATTTTTCATATGTATACAGAAAAGCAATAGAAATGAAATGATTGTTTCAATTTCACGCTTAATGACGTAGATCAAGTGTAATAACATTTTAAAAGTAACATTGTAATGGACTATATATTGAAGGTTGTGTGTTCCAATGTGATCTTCGCGAACAGATGTCCTGCTGACAGGCAGGTATTTCCCTCCCCCTCTTAAGTCCTTTTCCAATGGGTGTGGTAGAACGCCGCGGGGTGCCACCCTCATCCCATTTCTTTCCTCCGTTTCTGCAGAGCGGATAGATTTTCTGTAAATGTTACAAAGAAAGAATATTTGCTCCCAAGACAATTTTAAATATTTGCTGCTTGCGATTTCATGCTGTATGATAAGTACTGCGAAAGCAAAGATCAGGTAGAGAACACCAATTTCGTCATTACTAGTAACTCTAGTTAGATAATTATTGCTAACCACTAATTTCATATTAGTACGTTCCAACTCATTGTAATAACACTGCGTCAACTGTAGAAAATAGGGGAGAGTATATACTTTGAAGAAGAGAATCAACAATTTGATACAGATCATGGTTGAAATTTAGCTTTCCTTTGCAGCAATAAGTTTGTATGAGACGTTTGCATGGGTACAAACGACAGAATTCCCTCTAGTAACTGGGATTTTAAATTCGTGACAGGTAGTTACTTCAACTTTCTGGCAACATTAGCTATTCAACACATATTTTTCTGGATGTAATAAAAAAAAATCAACTTTACTTCAAGCTAAATTCAACAGATTGGAACGATGGATTGAACCCGATGAACCAACTTTCCCGGAATAACCCTTTGGGGATCCCAAGGTACAATTTGTACCATACGGGGTGTTTCATGGTACATTGCGTTATAACTGTCCTATTTGAGCTTTTTCGTCCGTTTTTTTTGTTTGTTTTTCAAGTCCAGATGCATTGTAGAAGACATTATGTATGGTTTCACACCTTCCTGCGTCGAGACATAGGAGGTGATGACGTTATAATTCTAATATATATATATTTTCTTCTAATATTGTGGGGCTGGTCTATGTTCATTATTTTTTGACGGGCTTATTTTTGCACGTAGAAGATTGAAATTTTGCACAAACATTTAGTCCACCGAGTAGTATTTATCAGATTTTTTCGTACTTCTGTGTTAAAACAGGGGTGTACAGAGGGGCTAAACTTTGAAAGAGGGGAATTTTACCAAAAAATCACTTTCACACAATTTTCTCGCCTTAGATACAGGATGAGGACAGGCGAATGGTACCGCCTGAAAGGCAGTTCTATTCTAAAGAGAATGATGTGCAAACCATGATCCTAGGGTAATTAGGGATCTCTCAGGGAATGTTTAAAAATTTCCCTCTGTATGCGGGAATATGAGACATTGTCGGTATACATTTTTTTGGCGGGCTTACTTTTGCACCTGGAAATTGGAATTGTGCATAAACATTCAGCCCACCTAGTAGTATTTATCAGATTTTTTCAGATCTCTGCGTTAAAACAGGGGGGTCCAGAGGGGCTAAAAGTTGAAAAAACGATATTTAGAACCAAAAAATCCCTTTTTCGGAATTATCCCGCCTTAGATACACGATGGAGACACGTGATTCATACCGCCTGAAAGGCAGTTTTAAGCTGAAGAGAATGACGGGCGAAACATGACCCTAGGGTAATTAGGGATGTCTCAGGAAATTTTTTACCTGAGATCTTGGCGTTTTACGGTAATTTGGGGCATGGTGGGAATTCTTGATAAAATTTCTCTCGCCCTTAGTATTCAAGATAGAAACTTGAAATTTGGCGCACACATTCAGTATACCAAGTACTATTTACCAGATTTTTTTTAGATGGCTACGTTCACACAGGGCCGCTCCAGAGGGGCCCAAAGTGCGAGAAAACATTTCCATCCGACATCATTTTTCCCGCTCCTGGTATATGGTATGAGCATGCAAGTGGTATGATTTGAAAGCCAGCTTCATTCTAAAGAGAATGAGGTATGAACCATGATCCTAGGATAAATAGTGACGATGCAGTAGCTGCTTGACTGAAATTCTAAAAAATAGCCCAAAAAGCTGGGTACCGGAAAGGGATAAACATACATAGGTAACATTCTAAAAAATACAATAACCCTTCCCGTTCGTCTATCTAGTGGCTAGCTCGCGCACCTTTGGATCACAGATCTCGGGTTCGATACCCGGCGGAAGAGCCTTCCCAGACAGCAATTTAAGCTTGCTGCAAGTTGCCACAAACTTGCTGTTGCAAGGTCAATTAGCTTGCCGCAAGCTATACTATGCAAGCCAATCAGCTTGCTGCAAGCATGTGGCAAGCTAGTTAGTTACATCTGGACAAGGCTTGCGGCAAGCTTGTCTTTACAAATTAAACACAAGTCAAATTATCTCAAACGCAAGCCAAGTATAGGCGTATTTTCATCAATGGCAAGCTTTATTAAGCTTATTGCAAGCGAAAACACGCCAAACAAGTTATATGGAAGCTTGCAGTAAGCGAATTTAGATGAAACAATATGAAATCAGTATAATTTAACCACCTGACTAAATCTATGCTACAATATATTTTCCCCCCACCTTCCCAATTATTGAAGCAAATGCACAACCGTGAAAACACCCAAGTCTCCGATCCGCTTCTGGAAAACATCAAAATAAGCATAATTGTTACGGTTTAGTTGTGACAAGCAACGGTCACGGTCACGGACACGGTAATGTTGAAGTTTTGTGAAGAGTATCGGCTCCATGAGTAAGATGGCTTAAAGAATATATATATAGATGTGCTGGTGGCTAGTTGGGTATTACTATTGTTTTGTTATGTCTGGAAGTCTACATCTGCAACTGTCGCAGAGTAGCTGATATTGTTATTACGAGCTATGGAAAATATTAAATGCGTGGCGTGCGATGAACATTCCGTAGAGCGCATTCGGTGCCGATGGTGGCTATAGCTGGATTAACATGTCTTGGTAAAGTATGCCAGAACTTATGTTGGAGAGGCCGTAGAACTTCTCTAACAGGAGGCAGCTCTAAATCTTCCAGAATTTGTCTGTTGCGTGTATATCTGTCGTGACCAGTGATGATGCGACCGGCCCTCGTTTGCACACTTTCGAGTGTTTGAAGATGGCTATTAGAAGCATGTTGCCAGGCAGGACATGCATAAGAAAGTGTGGACAGGACTATCATCTTAAATATGTGCACGGAACCTCATGAGAGATTGAACTGAAGCGAAAAGTGGGGTACAATGCCGAGATTTTCCGTAATGCTCGTTGCTTTATATCTTTGATGTGTGGGGCGAACGTGAGCCCATGATCTAATGTCACACCCAAATATTTCGCATGCGTGGCGTGAGGAATGTGTGCGTTCTCATATATTAGGTTTCGAGGGGCGCGGATGCGTCTTCTACTGTGGATGACAGCGCAACTTTTGTCGGCATTTACTTTAATTCTCCAGCGCCTGGCCCATTCCTGAAAACTGTCTAGTTGACGTTGCATATAGATGTAGCACTGTGCAAGTGAACTACTTGTTGTGAAAAAGGCGGTATCATCGGCATACGTTGCGAAAAAGCAGTTTGGTTTAGTCGGAAGATCTGCTGTATAGAGATTATATAACAGCGGTAAAAGTACAGCGCCTAGTGGGACACCTGCTTTAATTGGCCTAGACGAGGATGTGACGCGCCGTTGTTTCTTGCAAATATCTCATACGTTGTTATATTAGCCGCGAGTACTTGAAATTTCTACCGTTTTATATAAAAACGAAGAAAAATGTTTATACTTTAAACGCAGCGTTCAGATAAAGTTTATGCTGTAACATAAACTTGAAGTTTATGTTAAAATATCTACAACAGCTCTGTATTCTTTCGCGAAATAAGTAGGCTCAAATCTGCTGCGATCTATGTTCACATTTATGCTTTATACATAAATACTATAATTCATTATGCCTCATGGTTACGAAATATGAGGAAATAAAGAGCGACATTATGGGTACGTGATACTAGAGTACTAGAAGGCACAATGTTTTTTAAAAAACAATTAGGTTTTATCCTTTATTCAAGGTGAATGCTAAAAAGACGCTAACAACGCGAACACTACCTTGTCGCCGAAAGTTAAGAGGTCAGCGTCACATGGTTTTTGAGAACAACTGAAAATCGAACGCGCGCTGGCTTTTTACTTCAATCTAAAGAAAAGCGTCTCGCAAGTGAAGCGTGGGTTGCCCGCACTACAGCTTGCGCTAAGCAGAAATAAGCTTTTGCGTATAAGCCAAAGCGAAATAAAATCAAATAAAAGCGACAGGCAAGCTTGTGGTAAGCAAACATGCTGTCTGGGTTGAAATATCAACAGACCACTAAGGACTCGGATTCCACTGAAGGCTCAAGTCTCTTATAACATCGGTACAGAAAGGGACACTAAACTCTAAACCCACCAAACCAACCAAGGTAATCAAGAACGGACATAGTAATGTCACTATAATTTAGACTACGTGATCGATTTTTTTAAAGTTTGCATTATGGTAATAAATATAAGTGGAACTAGGGCCTCGAACATTTCTAGATCTTGTTACTCGAAAATAAGCAAATATAATATATACACATGGTGTCAGGAAATAACTTCGGGATGTGAATCCTCGGACGAAAACATGAAAAAGCATATAGACCAACCTTGGTGCACAGTTGCGTTATTTCAGATATATTGTCCACAGAAAATTGGTCGTAACGGTACAAGAAAGCAACAACTCGAGCAATATTTTGGAGTTTTCCGAAAACGCCCTAAAGTTCGTTGTATTTGACAGCAACATAATATGATTTAACCTAAGAAATTTAAGCGAGAATGTTTTTAGTACGGTGACTCGTAACTTTCATTTTATGTTCTCGTGTAAGAATTAATTTCTTTAAGTAATTTGTTGTCGTTTTCGAACATCCTGGGAACATACATAGCGAGACCTCGGGTCACGAACTTCATATCTATTCCACTGTAGGGATGGATACGAGTGAGTTTTCTTTGAAACTCGACTCGACTCGAAGCAGACATTTTTTAGCTCGGCTCGAGTTCTTGGCTCGAAAAAATTCCTCCAACTCGACTCGAATTCAGGTCGAGTTTCGAGTCGAGTCGAGTCGTGTGTAGTTTCAATTACTATTTTTAAGTATCCAACATAGGTCAGTGATACTACTACTACTACTACTTATTATTATTATTATTATTATTATTATTATTATTATTATTATTATTATTATTATTATTATTATTATTATTATTACAACATCATGTGTAACCAAGAAAGTAGGCGGGGTGTACCTGTATACTAAAAACTAGTTGACTTCCGATCTCGGTCGCCGAGAAGTCTTCACGAGGATCTGGGTTTGAGTTCCGGAGAAGCAAGTATTCAGGCTCGAGCCAAAAATTGTTAAAAGTTATAGGGCGCCGGTCAAACATGTTCAAAACTGCTCGGCTCGGGTCTAGGGTTGTCAGTGGCTCGAGCGGCTTGGTTCATAGCTCATTCACTATCGAGCCGAACCGAGAAGTGAGCCAAGCCAACAGCTCACCCAACCGAGCCAACTCGAGCAATCGGCTCAGTTGAGCTGAGTCGAACCGAGGCGATGAACTCGTTTCAACGGAGCTGGCTCGAGCCGATGGCTCATTTCAGCTGAGTTGGTGATTCGTCTGAGCCGAGTCGATAGCTCATCCCAACCGAGCAAGCTCGGACCAAAAGCTCAATTGTGCCAGTCGACGGCTCGTCTCAACCGAGATGGGTCAAGCCATTGGCTCAATTGGGCCGAGCCTATGGCTCCTCTGAACCAAGCCGGCAGGAGTTGTTCGCTCAGTTGAACCGAGTGCCGGGCCGATTGACATCGCCACTCGGGTTGGGCTTCTGCTTGAGCTCAAAAATTCGACCGTGCAGATCTCAGCTTTGATAGTAAGAGCTGCAGTATATACTTATATTGATGCTCATGACACTTGAAGCTGTCTCGTTATAAAATATTATTGTCGTCTCGTTATCGAGACGAGACGACATACGAGTAATGTTCCTTGTCGTGAGCAACACTAAAAGTATTCCACACTACTGCTTACATTTCTCATGGCTTTCGTTTTCCAGTCTAATCAGACCATTATTTCAAAACGAGTTAAAACGAGCTGAACAAGCGAGCCATTTATCAAACTCGACTCACTCGAAACTCGACGTCAAAAACAATGACTCGGCTCGGAACTCCACTCGAGAAAATTACCTTTGACTCGACTCTAAATTTGACTCGAGTTTCGAGTCGAGTCGAGTTTTAGCTCGACTGGTGCTAAAATTATCCAAAATTATCCAAAGATCCAAAATTATTTTCCTATTGAAGTTCATAGAATTTGTATGTGTATGTTAAACAAACAATTGATTTAAACCAATAAAATAATATAAATGGTTCAGAACCAGAGTGAACTCAATTGATTCATATCTTTATTCACTTCTTATATTTATATGCAAATTAAGTTAGGTCGCTAAATTTTTGATTCTGTGAACTAACTTGGAGGAATAAAGTATATCTTCTGTACTTTGTACTGATTTCACTTGTGCAGTTTTTTTTCTCTTCTTGTAAAGTGATTCTTAAAATATTCACAGGTACAGTACATGCAAGACCAGTACAATATATCTTTATCAGGTGTTCTCAGTGGATGAGTCTGTAGAACTGTCACTTTTGTAATCAGGCAGGGGTCCCAGGTTTGAGCCCAGCTAGAGGACAATTTCTTTCCGATTCAAACCGAGTAATGGTTTGTAACCCACTTTAAACTGTAGGTCCCGTCCTTCATAAACCCCCTGTTACATAAGAACGGGCTAGAAAAAACTTATTTCTATCCATATGTAATCTAAATAAATTAAAAGTTTTGTAGCCATGTCCCCTTCTTTAAAAAAAATGAATAACTGCAACTTGAGGGTGCTAATTCGACTGATCTCGGTCTCAATCTTAAGAAGTGACCGCAAACCGGTCTAACTCGAGGTCAAAGGTCAACTAACTGTTTTCGCTCAGAATCAATACTTTCATTACAAAAATGTGTTTTATACTTCCCGCTTTATCCCAACTTAGGCTCTAGCCCAATCTATCTTATTCTCTTATCAATTTCTTAACTGTAACTGTGTGAACCAAATAACCTCTCAGATGTTTAAGATTTCTAATCCCTTATTACAAATCTAAAGTAGGTTTTATTCATGCAAATAATCTTATGTATTAGTTTCTCTAACTCGCTCCTTTGTTCAGACACGCTACTCGGTTTGGCTTATTCAATCTTGAACAGTAATGAATGGTCAGATTAGTAAATAATTTGTGCTCTACTGATAAATCATTTGTAAAACTAGTTTACATATGACCTCGAGTTTGATTTATTTTATTATTTAAAAAATAGAGGCCACGATTATCCAAAGATAAAGAAAATGGTTCAAAAACAAGTAGCAGTGCCAAGTGTATAACACGCAAAGGAGTTTGGTGTCTGTGGTACGATATTTTCACAATTAATATTGAAACTGGAAATTGTAGTAGATTTCTACCACTTCCGGTTTCAGTAGAGAGATTAGACTAGAGACGAAATATATTCTTGTTACGCCTAATTAATTGCAGAAAACCGCTTCTTATTCTATTGCAGTTTTTATTCTATAGCCATCAAAGTTAAAATCGGAAGTAGTTGATTTCCACATCTTTTGGAAGACAGAATATAGTAGTTATTTTTAGAAAGCTGAATAGAAAGCAAAATCCCGCTTCATTCCTGTTCTATGGAGATCACTATTGAAACCGAGGTTTCAATTGAAGATCACAAGAGGAGATGAAAGGTACACCTGAGACGCTTGAGAGCTGCTCGATTGGAAGAAACCGTTTTCATTTATTTTTTTTTACCGTTTTTGCTATATTCAGATCAATATTTATTGAAAGCAGAAATTATAGTTGATTTGAACCATTGTAGGTTGTAGTAGAGTTAATAATAGAGATTAAATATATTCTTACGAAGCAGAAAACCGGATTTCACTACATATTGCCGTTTTCGATCTATGGTGATCAAAGGTCAAACCAGAAATGGTTTATTTAAATCACTTCCGGTTTGGGTAGGTGCTTTTAATGACAAATAAAATTCCTTACTCTTGACTATATTTTGACCAAATTTGGTGATGATCCATCAAGCAGTTCTTTAGTTTTTTTCTTTTACTTTTTCTTTCTTTTTTTTTCACACCCGTGCACACACGGGTATGGTAAATGTATAAAGGAGTAGGTAAACCAAATTCTAGTTATTCAAAAACCAAACAAGGAAAACTTGGTTTTTGCCACCCCTGCATACAATTAATCCATTCTAACCACAGAAGCGTCGCACTGTCTGTTTTCTATGATAAATAATATAAAATGAAATGAAACCTATCCTTCCAGAAAACAAAAGATAGGTAAATAAGAAACATTTAGACTTTTCTTCGTTGTATAGTTTTGAGTGGCAGAGAGGTGAAAGCTACTGCTCGGAAGAAGAATCCATCCGTTTCAAGAAAGAAGAAAAAAAAGATGTAGAAAAGCAATTGGGAACATATGTTCGATACTGAGGTTTCAAAGATCATTATCTTTGTTCTACCAAGTATTTTGTTGACACTTGAGTCACTCCAGTTTCCATTGAAAAGGCAAATTCAGGTAGTTGCCGTCTGGGGCGGGGAGTGGTAAGGGAAACTGCTCAAGGCGTAAATGATTATGAAAATGGAGGAATAGACATGAGTTTCGCTGTTCAAATTGCCACAATGCATCCTTCCCCAGGATGTGTTCTTCAAAGAATGTCACCCGTAGTAATTTATGAAGTATGGAAATGGTCTTTGAATCTTTACCTAAAATAGTGATTTCGTCATTACGGAAGTAATTATTACAATTAATCTAAGTCATTAAGTTTAAAATTGAGATAACCATCACCTTTGTATTGCTCTTTGGCATTCGTATAGAAAATTGCAAGTTTCTAAGTGCAGTATTTTGTAAGATATTTACGAATTAAATTTTACATATTACCTTATGGAGATTCTGACGCCTCTGATGATGGGTAGACACCCCCTTAAACAAAAAAATGTTATTTTTTCAATGAAAGTCATGGTTTTTGCCCACACTGGTTGTTAGTGTTAATCATGAATTCTCACACGATGCTGTTTTAAGAGTTTATTTTAGCGTCCTTTTTATCACCAATACTATGTAAGACGTGGATCTACGCTACAACGTGCCCGCAATCGAATCTGAGTCTCTCGCGCCGAAGATATGATGTGTGGAAGAACTAAATCAGTCTTCTATGATGTACTAGTATGTAAACAGTCTCGTCTTTTAAATGCCGTTTTATTTTTAAGTGTTTAACGAAAATAATTTTATTTGCAATATATTATTTTAAAAACTTTCATTTATTGTAAGTATCAAACATGTTTCATAGAAACATAATAGATGAAGTTTCTTTGGAGGTTCCAGGTCCATTTTCCGTCTATGGCTACACCCCTGACAATACACCGTATGCCCTGTCGCGTTAGAGCGTTATTTAATGTTGCGAATAAATAAATTACGGCTTCTTATCATGCTCGAACAAGTGTTCAGGTATAATTCTCTAACAGTTTCCATTTGAATATTTTTTAGCAACAATGTAACCGCACAAGTAGTAAAAATTTAATATTTAGACAGCTGATTAAGTGGTTAGTTCGCGCAATTTTGGTGCACGGGGTCTTGGGTCCGATGTCCAATGTAGACCGCATTCTTACACAGCCTTGGTGTGAAAGAGGACTCCAAACTTCAATAAATAATGACAACAGCTTTTAGAAAATTCAATAAAAATTGCAAATAGCGTTGTCTTCGTCCAATTCCAGCATGTAGCCTAATTACTTATTGCAGTACAAAGTATTATTTGATTTGTTTAAATAAACATACAGCAGTTAGTGTTTGTTGGTAATTTGTTTACTTTCGTTCCGCGAAATATTTTATGCAGGACTTCCCTCGAGGGAAAAAATATGAAGAAATTGCTCTGATCGCTCATAAGTCTTGATTAAAATAAGAACACTTTCATCAACTCATTGCCGTGTGTAAATAATTAAAAGAACAAGTTATAACATTGTCTGTTTGTTTCTTTTCTATATAAGAAAACTGTATTGATATAACAGCCATGCGTCTCCTGAATGAGAGGGACATGGAGCAGCTTATTCCACAGATCGGACTCCGTGCTAAATTCCGGGAGAAGTGGACTGTTTGGTCTCAAGCTGTCGACACTCAAAATGTAAGAGCATTTCCAAATGATACTTATAAATTGACAGTACTTGTACAAAGAAAATTGGTACGAAAACGTTTAGTGTGGAAAAAGTAGTTTATAGAATAAGAATATCATATAACATTTTCCTTGTATAATATACGTTGTGTGGACAGTTGATCATGAGCATATACTTTGTACAAAGCGCCTATTGAAAATGGTCTCATGTATAATTACCTGCGAAACAAGAATATACAAGTCACATCTTAGTGTTGGACAGAGAGATGGGGTTTTGTAGGAGCATAGCGTTGTATTGTTACATTCTTTTGGTTTTGTTTTATAATGTGCAAATATTGTAAAGACTTCCAGTTTAATTATAATTTCGACCGTTTTTATTTTTAATCTCATACTTAGCGCTAAGCTTATATGAGGAATACTTTATTTTAGTTGAATATACGTTAAATGTTATATAATAAATAATATATTAACTGGTTCAAAGGTGATTTTCGTTGGATTTTCCTGCCTGTTGCATTACAGTGTCTTTAGCTACGCACAATGCTGGGTCGCTCCGTGTTGTCAGATACGAGTATTTTTTTTTAATTTTTTTTATCGTTAGTTGCCTCCTGATGTCCCACACAGAGACATTTTCCTTTATTGATCCGTTGGAAAAGACAGAGAATGCAGTCAGTAAATACTTGCTTTTATTAATAGGTTTGAAATTTTAAGTACGTAGTATAACCACCCTTAGTTAGGTTATGAAGTCCAATCTCTTCGGGCTGAAACTTGCAAATCACGAAGTAGTAACCCAGAGGATGTTTACACCAATTTAGCTCTTCCTTTCTGCTCAAGATACTACTTTCCTAGAACTTGACTGTTTCATATCGTCTTTTTATAAAGTTTGTTTCTCATTCTTACTGTAAAATACTCAGCTTTTCGTGAAGCTTTTCTAATCACTCAGCGATCTTTTTTCTCCGGACAGTGACAATTCGTTTTTAATTGTTGTGGCTTGCATACGCTTTCCTGTAACTTTTAAAAAGTGTATTATGAGTGTATAAAGTTTGCTTCTGAATAATGCTTCTCAACCGTACTTTCCACTATGTATGTATTTAATATGTTTATTTGTAGGCTAACCCTTCCTTTGAACCGGAGTTTGAAGATTCCATACTGGACATATCTACGAGTGTATTAAAAGCAACTGGTGCAGACGAAGTATTTTTACTGCGTCGAACGAACACAGCAAAAACTTTACCGGACACTTTGGAACCAATTGTTGGACGAGAAGAATCAGCAACTTCAAATCAGCAAATTCAGCTTCATTAGCCACTGTGTGCAAGGAAAGATTTTGGAGTAAACACGGAACAGAATGATAATTTTGTAAGTTATTGATACAATGAGCTTTTTATTTTATATTTGTACCTATAGCCGGGCTCACTTTACGGAGCAGCGTACTTGCGGACGCTTTGTAATGCACTGCTAAACAAGGCCGCTTCGAAACCATAGATGTGAGAAATAACCAAGTTCTCAATGACAATTCGTCATTTTAAAAAAGTACCTTTCACTCTGTTCACATACATAGTATTGTCCCAGTTCCATTGTTCTCAATTTTATTATACCATATTTATTTTACTGTGAACAATTCCTTGTATATTCAGTCACTGTTCATACAAAAATATTTACGACAAATTAAGTAGCAGCATTTGTTCTATGCTTCCTTGAAGATTTTAAATTACCTTTCACTCTTCATGCACTACCTTTATTCAAGCTTGTATCTGTTTTCTCGAATAGAACTCTCTTCTATTAAGCATGAACATTAGATCATCCAGTATGCAATATATGTTTCGGTGATTTATATTACAGGTTCTCAAAGTACTACAGAACTCCATAGATGGGAAAGGTCTATTGCAGCAGGAAATACAACCGGCGGACTTTTAACCCTGCAATACGCGCGCGGGCTACTATTGTAGCCCAGCGTTTTTGTTTTCCTTGCCGCAAAGTTGTTTCAGGTGCTAACACAAAGGGTGTCTGTGTACCTTTCTATCAAGTATCATTCTGTGTTTTTAGTGTGTGGTCGAACGTAAAATTGAAACAAGCTCATTGTTATTCTGCTTGAAAGTTTCATGGGCTACGTCCGTAGCCCGCGCGACTATTGGTGTCATAAATGTTCCAAAACATCGAAAGTTTTTTTTCATAATACTTTGAGTGTTGTAAAATTCCATTTCTGATTAGCAACGTTTTCCATATTGCGATAGTGATGGTAAAGAATATTTTGAGACGGAAGAACTGCATTTCTCGGACACAGAAACAGTGGAAATTCAGATGATGTTACTGAGAATTCCGGGTGGCAGGAATCACTGATACCTGTTGATAATAGTGGTAGTAAAGACAGTGTTAAAGTAAATTATTATGTAGCAAAAGACAATTTCAGATGAAAAATAAAAACTCCTACTCGTAGTATTTGTACTCGTGCTCATAATATTTCGCTTCGTTTTCCTGGACCTTAAGGTCAAGCCAGGTCTCTGTTGTCGTAACTTGAATGTCTAGAATTGTTTTTAGATGCAAACATTTTCAGACTTACAGTTGATTGTAGCAATATTTACATTGACAGTGTCAGAAAGAGATTTGTACATGACCATGATGCAAAGCTTACAGACGAGACAGAAATACGTGCAGTTCTTGGTATTTTGATGCTTTTGATGAGTAGCAATGCTTGAAGGAAAGTGTGCATTGACCACTCAATCACTTGTGTGCAGAACATGCTTCGAGGAACTTGAATAGGAAAACAGAAAAAGAAAAATATATGAAAGTAAATAACATACGTATAATTATGCAAAATCGTAATCAAACTTTTGAGAGCAAGAAATCTTAAAAAATATTTCGCTGAAAAGATATATGATTTGTCGATAATACGTTTATATGTAAGCTTTGTTTGTAAAATTTTTGTAAAATAATGCGTATTTTTAAAACAATTTCGACATATATGTTTACGAAGAAGAAAAGTTCGAAATGCGCCAGATTGGTGCATTTATTGCTAAATACAAACAACTTTTACAGTCCTATTCGTGCACTACTTTTCAAAAGTGAATGGCGTTGATCTTCTTTCAAAATAAATATATTTCTCAAATTGGATATAAGACCCTTAAAACAGTTTATAAATACATTTCTCTAGAAGAAAGATAAAAATATTAACAAACTAGCCAATATAATGAAATAAAAACAAATGGGCTACAGTGGTAGCCCGCGCGACTATCCATGTCACAAAAATCCGCGCACCTGTTGCAGGGTTAACACAGAGGCAGAGAAAAGAGCTTGGTAGAATAATAATCTGAGCGATAGTAGATGATAGCCCATCCTTCAAAGTTCACGCAGAAACCTTTAGAAAGTTAGCTCTTGAAATAAGAAAAATATTTCCGAAGCAGTTTCCAGCTATTTACTTCACTTCTTCATTAAGTGCTACCCTTTACCAAAAGAAACGGAACGCTAGTGGCATCTTGTATGAAGCTTATATATCAAGGCGCAGAATATTCTTCGAACTTGGGGAGCTTCCTGGATTCAGTAGGTCGAGAAACTCAAGACCTTCCTCACCAGCAGCACTAACAGATTCCAACTGTACTGAAGATGATACTGAAGTCGGTAAGTATTTTTTTCAGATGCTACTTCTTAATACTTACTGTAACGGTAAGAAAAAAAGCAAACAATAAGATATACCTAACACGTTTTATAAATGATCAGTTTTAAACTGTAAAATGTTAATTACAGAAGAAGCACTTGCCTATTATTAAAATTGTATACAGTTGCTATAATACAATACATCTTTAATAAGAAACGTAATACAGTAGAAGGAATTCATATACATAAGAAATTGCTACACAAGAGAACAATTTGTGTATTTCTAGAATTAGTTCTTAATAATGTTATGACGCTCTTTATATAACGGTAACCAAGAAAGTTCTCTCGCTTTTCCACCCACATTTTCGAACATCGATATGCCACCTTAGACATACGTGGAAGATCAAAAATAGTTCCCATCAACATCGACGACTTCTGCCAACGATTTTTTTTTACATATCTGGACTCTAGTACTTTTATAGAATATAAAATATTAAAAAGCATTAAAATCAGATACCTGAAACGTCACCTCAATATTTACTTTCTTTCAGTTGCTTCATCTGTGGCTGAACACCTGCAGTGGCTGAGTAATACAATCCTCCATGGTCCCTCGTCGAGCTGTATTGGAAGGAAACCGTAGACTCTCGGCTAAAATATTTAGAAGATACTGAAGTTACTCTTAGCGAGTATTTCAATAAATACCCAGCCTTGAAGCAACAACAGGGATATCAACTGGTAAGTGGTGTAGTGGTAGGTTAGTGCATTCGTTATTTGTTTATTATATTCGAATCAAATGCTACATAAGAATAATTTTTACCGTTCCTTATGAATCTTACCCCTCACAAGCAGCAGCTTCAGTTTTGACGAAGAATTGTCTCATAGATACGAAATTCCATGGTATGCTTTTTCTTGTAAGAGAAAAAATACAAAATATTCCATTACAAAAAGTGTAAGATCCAATTTGAGAGCAGCAAATTGTTATATTTCATACTATTAAGGAATTTTTTTCTGTTTTTGTATATGTGAAAGCTGTTTTAGTTGTTTCTCTTGAGTAAATCGTTATCTCTTTCTTTATCAAGAAGCAAGGAAGCAAGTCAGCAATTTTGTAGTGTGTAAGTTTGAGTATAGTTTATGTAGCTTCAAGGATTAAATTATATCGGTTGTCCTGTGGATTCGCAGGCGAGAATTTTGGAAATGAACGTAATATTTGAATGTATCTCCATTCTCCAATTTAAACCTAACGAGGGTACCTACTTAAATATGTTCACAATTCACAAACTGATATTGTCAGCTATACGGTCCGTCATGATTTATAATATTTTAGTGTCATTCGCTAACGTTCCTAAAAACATTTCTGTTTTCTAGATGATAGGATAAAGTGTGGTGCAGGGGGAAGTGTAGGTGATCAGCATCAGCACCTTAACATACAAAACCATCTTGTAGTACGTTTGGATTCGATAAACCTCATATTCTATGCCTGACCTGAAACCCACAACTACCTATCTCGTGGGAACATGAAAGCAATTGTAAAACAAACAGTCAAACTTAGGTGAAGTTCGCCAGTGAGTTTATCTACCACTAAAATCCCATCAAAATCTGCTTAATGTTTTTCGAGTAATTGCGGAACGAACATAAATTCTAAAAATTGTTGTTTTGCCTTCTCAACTATCGTGACAATCTATTTCCCTTATATGAAGTTTTGTAACAAATTTAGGGACGCGCATGACTTTTAAATTGTTTGATAATATGTATAGATTAGAAGACCAATACATTTACTTGAGTTGTCTTCATCTCAAAGCTCTTAGAAATAAATTATATACAAGTGTTAATTTTAATTTATCACTGTACTATAAAGGTGACCAAGAAAGTTCTGTCGTATTTTCGCCCACCACATTCGAACATCGGTATATCACCTAAGACGTACCTCGAATATCAAAAATAATCCCCATCAGCAGCGATCACTTACCACGGGTAATATAAGTATAAAATATAATGTTCGCAAACTGTTCCAGTTCCGGCTCCTGTTCTGGTCGCGATTCTTGTTCCGACTCCTGTTCCAATTCACGTTCCAGTATCTGTTTATGTGGAATACGCCCTATATATGACAATTTTAGTCGAGTTGGATTAAATTCGGTGTATAGAGCTTTTGAAACATGATGATTACGAATAGCATATTTATTTATATCTAGATCTTATGGTTTATGTGGGATACGCTCTTGTATGACAATTTTAACCGATTTCGATCAAACTCGTCCAATAGTTGTTTTCGAACATGCTGATTACGGATAACATACTTATTTTTCCTAGGTCTTATAGTTTTTATAGGATACGACTCTTGACGATTTTAATCGATTTGGATTAAACTCAGTATATAGGAGTTTTCGTACATGCTGATTACGAATACCGTTATTATTTATACCTTCATCTTATAGTTTATGTGGGAAACGCCGTTCTTATAATAATTTAAACCGATTTGGATGGAACTCAGTATATCGGGGTTTTTGTACATGCTGATTACGAAAAGCGTATCTATTTTTACCTAGGTCTGATAGTTTTTGTGCGATAAGCTCTTTTTATGACAATTTTAACCAATTTGGATAAAGCTGGGTATATCATTCTTTTCGTACATGCTGATTACGATAGCATTTTTTTTTTTTTTTGGCTTGGTCTTATCGTTTATGTGGGATACGCTCTCTTTTATGACAATTTTAACTGATTCAGTTGAAACTCAGTAAATTTGGGTTTTCGGACAGGGTAAATACGAAAATAATCTTTGCTTTTACCTAGGTCTGATAGTTTATGTAGGATACGCCATTCTTATGACAATTTTAACCATTTCGATACAACTAAGTACATCAGGGTTTTCTTACATTATGATTATGAATAGCATATTTGTTTTTGCCTTGGTCTTATGGTTTATGTGGGATACGCCATTTTTATGACTATTTTAACCGATTAAGATGAAACTCGGTATGCATTGGTTTTCGGACATGTTAAATACGAATATCATTTATGCTTTTACCTAGGCCTTATAGTTTATGCGGCATACACACTCTTATGGCACTTAGTTTTAATAGCTTATTACGCCTACTTTTTCATTTCTTAAATCACATACAGTGGCTACCCGTATTACTCGTTTTTTTGTGGAAAAGGACTATGGCAGCATGGTAGAGCAGAGATTTAAAAAATAACAGCTGCGGTTTCTCAGTGGTTCGCTCTCACTTCGAGTGTCGTCTTAAATAGCTTATCCGGCATATTGGTGGGACGTAACGTACAAAGTCCATCTGGTTTACTCGTTCACTCTTTGACATCGAAAATAGTGAAGCAGAGATTAACACACACACACACACAATTTATGGAGCACTTGATGGCGCATGCGCCGCAAAGTGAAAGTTCCAATATTATAGGGAAAGCAGTTAAAATTTTGAATCATGTTTCGATAACACGCAAGAACAGCAGCAGACTAGGAACATAGAACAACGAGTAAGACATCAGCAACCGAGTCTTTTCGTCTTTATAAAATAATATGATCCTATATAATATACAATATCGTTCACTCTTTTACGATCATATTTTTTGGTGTGGAAAAAGAGCCAGTGCCAGCTAGAAGCAGATAAAAATCTATATTAAGAAACAATAAATATTAACCTCAACTTATCAATATTTGGGGCAGACTTATGAGGACCAAGCTATATCTTCAAATTAATATTTAAATCTTGCTGCTTATATTTTAACTCGTATTCTAGCCAACTATTAGAGATATACAATTCGGAAATGCATGCAAACTTTAAAACGTACTGAGTTTTACCTATATGTTCTAATAGTTGGATTGTCTCTATTTACAATTCTCGTCCTTCATGTAAATTATCTAATCTTTGGCAAGACCTCAGTTTAAAATAATTTTGTATTTTTTCCGTTACTAGGGTATCGATCTCGTCCGAAATGTCCTAGTTCCAATTAAACTCCTCCTTATTCTTAAAAACTGTATCGTCTACAGTAACACTACTAGTATATAGAAACACTTCTAATACTAAAGAATTACCATTAAAATAACTTATACCACCTATTACCGAAGTAGCAAAACTAATATAATTTGGGAAATAAAAAATTGTAAGCCCATTATGCTTTAGAAAACGAAATCCGTCTTTCTTTAGATAATCCATATCGGAGTATACCAATTTAAACGGACTCTTGGACGAACCTTTCAGACGAACAAACTTATTTTCGGATTGGTCTTCCTTAGAGACGAATGCACCTACATATTTAAAAGACAACTTCTCTAACAGTAAAACCAAACATAAAACAATTAGACTCAATGTCGAGTTCGTTCCAGAAATTAGAAAACAAATTCTTTAGCTCTTCTTCTTGCTGTTTTTTTCTTTTTAATAACGGCTAGTAAGTCTAGATATCCATTCTTTCCTTCTTCTATGGTCTTCTTATTTAAATCTCGATTTTCTGCATGCATTTGCTTTATATTTAGCTCTTCCAATTCTTGCATTCTCTTTTCCACACACTGCAAATGACGCTTATTAGATGGGGATATTTCCCGAACGGTAAATGGATACAAACGGCTGGCAATATTAACCCTTTTTCGAAACACATTTGGAAGAACATTACTCATGTCTACTAGACCAAGAGTGGTACGATTAATATTGTTCAGAATAATAGATAAGTGAGAATTTGTCTTAGTAAAATTAATCCCCTCCTTTAGATAACACTTCTGCCTAATAGAAATTCGATTCCCCTCACACTCTTTTATAGCAATATAATTAATAGGCAATGTATTTAAACTAAAAGCAGAAAGTACAAACACTATTATCTTCTCTATATCTTCTGTCTTATCCGGCAACTTTACTTGGAACCCTGTTAACTTCTCAGTATGTAAATTACGCCAATAAGCATAACTTAAAAGCTGTTGTGTCTTATTAGTTACTAAACAGCTGTACTGTAAAGTATATGTTAGCTTTATCCACATCTTAGAAATCGGGACTTTATAGAAAGGAGAATCTATAAAATTTTCTTTCGTGTGTAAAATTAGGTATGAACAGTCTTCTATTGGATCCCACTTATTAGAATTTATCCACTGGTCAGAAGAGTAGTTAAAGATAGTCGCTTTCAATCTCGTAATTCCATTTTCTTGTGCCAAGATACTCTCGAAAGTACCCTGTAAACGCTTGTCTGGACAAAGAACAAAATCAATTAGGTGGTTACCCAAAACTTTAGATACATCTAGAGAAGCATTTGGCAAATAAATTTGTTGTAAACATTAATGGAAGAATTACCTGTATTCCATTTAAGACAACCTAAACCCATTGAATCATCGTTATTACAAATAGTATTAATAGGCTTGTCCTGCTCAAATTTAGCTACAGAAGAACCTTTCATTCTAAAATTAAAATTACTAATAAATATTTTTTTCATTTCTCTCAGAATAAAAATACCTGCAAAATCTTGTGTAATATCAAAATCTAGAAGAAAATAATATTCTATTTGTAAATGGCTCAAAATTTCTGGTAAACCCTTTAGTAATTTTTCAATTCGTACATCAGCTAATTCCTCCTTATATGGTATAATGGTCGGATTTTTGAATTTCTTAGTTATATCACTCAAATATTTTTGCACAATTTGCTGTACACCTTTTGCTGTTTTAGTTAAAGAATATAGAGGGAAAGGAAATATAGCCTTAACACCGTGCAAAGGTATAGAAAAATCAGAAATTAGATCGTATAAAAGTGTTAAAGAACTACAAGCTTCCTTCTTAAATAGAAATATATTGTTGACTCTTTGGCCCTCGCAACATAATTCCCAGAACGTTATCTTAAAAAGAAGTACATTGTCGCAGAATGCTGGTGTAATTGGTTCTAAAGATGGGAGCCTTGGTTCTCCACTAATATCTCCAACGTTTGTAAGTAAATTGTTATCGTGTAAGTTTTCTAGTAATTGCGATTGGTTAAATCTCTCTTTTTTTGTGTGTTTTGTCTTCACCTAATAACTCTCTAAGAGAATAAACTGTAGAAATATCAGCGGCCTTTTATTATATAAAAAAGAAAAACAATTAACGTATTTTGCGGATGTAATTGCTGGTGGACTAGAAAATGTACACTACAATACACAAATTTAAACCAGAGAGTACCTTTGAACATATAATTGGAGAACCTTATGAAATGGAATTTGTTAAAAAATGATGTTATTGCCCTTTTAAACACGATATTAATCAGAAAACTATTAATGCAACCTATTTGAAACGGCTTTAAATGTTCTTTAAATCCTACTATTATTCGGAAAATAAACTGCACTATTATGGACTATTATTATTATTCAAGTACAGTGTTATACCGCCTAAATACTCTTAGCACTGGTATTAATTGGAATATCTTGCGGAATATGACATTTAAAACTGCAGGTATTGTTCATGTTAAACCTACTATTAATCGGGAAATTAACCGTACTACTATAGACTATTATTGTTATGGACGTATAGTGTAATACCCCTACATTCTCTTAACTCTGTCCCAAATAAGCATAAGGAGAGATTATTCTTTACTGTTGTTTAATTTTTATTTGCCTTTTTTGGTTAAAAAGATTCTTTTAGGGTACATTTTTTGCCATAATGGTTTAGTTGGTATATATACTAGAACGAATTGTTTAGGCTATATTTATCTAAACAAGTATATTATGTTGTAGTTCTTTTTTTCTGTTTCTGCAAATTTACATAGGGTTAAACAACTGTGCTCGCAGCTTTCAGACGTATGATGATAAGTGGGTCCTTCACGAATCTCAGCGGCTCCGTCATCATTGGTTAAATATCCCATGGATCTGTTCCAAAACACCCGAAACCAGCACTGTATCAGAAGAAGGATCTATTGTGTGTTTGGTGTAAAGCATGGGGCATCGCGCATAGGGAATTGCTAACAGGTGATCCTAGTATTAATGCAACTGTGCACTGTCAGCAATTGATCCGCATTCAAGAAAAGCTCAAAACTCTGGAGCCAACACTCCTTAATTGCAATGGGGACCTCGAGTTAAGGGATAACGCTAAACCTCACGTGGGTAAAATGATCAGAGACACCATTCTACGCCTTGCATGAAAAACACTAAAGTATCTGCCATACTCCTCGGATATTGCACTGTCCGAATATCATGTGTTCCTTCTATTGGAAAATCACCTTAGATGGCAACAGTTCAAATCACTAGTAACGGTACAAAATTAACTTGATAATTTCTTCCCTTCACGACCCACCGAGTTCTACCGTGGTTGAATCCATGGCCTTCCAGAGTGTCGTGAGAAGGTCCTCAATGCTGGTGGGAACTCTTTTTGATTTTCGATGTACGTCTTAGGTGACATCCCCATCAGGATCCTGCCGCCTATAGTCGGACAATTTGCCCATGCTGACCAGATGCCGCGGTCGGATTGCCTGCGCCGGACACCGGCATCTTTCCGCGCGATTTTCGTCCACCACGAGCAAAAATATTCGTTCACGAAAACAAAACAGAGAGAGTTAGAAGGTAATTTGTTGCCTTAAAATGCGAAATAGGGCTTATATTTCCCTCGTATAAAGCTTTCTCAAAGCAGTCGGCAGACAGTTCGAAGACAACTGCAAAAAGAGACTGCCGGGTATTTCTTGAAAAACGAACTCGGCGAAAGTTTCAATATCGCGTACCAGCGGCAACGAGTCGAATTTTGGAAAATGAATAGAACCTGTATCTTCTTTATTGATGAAGTAAAAATTGAAACTCTCCGAAGGTTTTCCTTGTGGTGGACACTAATTCCATTAAATATGTCTTGTGAAAACAGAGTCGGCAGAAAGTCAGCATACAGTGGACGAAACAAATGCGTCAAATGATGGTTGTAAATACGCCGAAACGTTGACGGCGTGCCGACGATAAAAAGGTAAATGTATGAAAAGAAACACTGAGAAAAAAAGAACTAGGATTTCCGTGTGGATACATCGTATTTACGCGGGTGCGCTCCTTAAGTAATGCAATTTCATGTATAAAAGTACCGCAGGAGGGAACACCATGCCAGGTCTGGAGTTCGTTGTCGTCGCGTCGAATTATCCGTGACGTAATGAGTCACAAATGACGTAACGAAAAAGTTTAGCACAACCTGTTAGTCTGGCGGTTACCTCCTGCTTTTCCTTCATTCACAAACTGTTTTTACGTCAGTTAACAACAGTCTGAAATGTTGAATTGTGGTCACCAACAGCTGAGCAGGACGGAACTGCATTACTGACAGTACGTTACCAACCTCATGTAGTGGAGGTACATACTGCTTTAAAGAAGTAACTCAATTTCAATTAGCGGTCACCACAAGTTAAGCAGGAATCAACTCCATTACTGGCAGGTTGGTACGTCTTGCTGTACTGGTGTCCCCCCTAACTAGCATGGTATAACTGAAGTAGTGAATGTGTGGGCCACCCGTATAGAAAGTGTGTTCTGCAAGTAAAAGCGTGACGGCACAACATGCAGTGCTGTGTTCCCAACATAGTACTGCATGTTGTGCCGTCCTGCTTTTCTAGCAGGCAATACCATGCATAGAATGTACGAACTAACATATTTTACGTTGGTTCACCACGTACCTGCTGACTACATATAAGCGTAATGCAGGGTTGCATATCATGTAAAGTCAAGACTGAAGAGTTAATTTTGAAAATGATCTTCCTCCGATTAACACTTCAGCTTTTACTTTACAGGTTTAGAATTCTACCCTGCACTACGAGTTACAGAATCAACCGGTACGTGCTGCAACAACCAAAAATCTGTTCGTACTACAATGCAAAGGGTCCTTACATTCCTGCATGTGTAAAGCTGTATCAATTGCCAATTTCCAACAAAGTACTTACCTTTACCATGGAACTAAGGATTTGTAGTTGGGTCCACGGAAACTTCCTTCTCCACATATTTACGATGTATTGCCTTATACTTTTCACATCTATGGATCAGTCCGTTAATACCATGACAACTGTGCGACTTTCACTTTCAAAAAATTCATACATGGTCACTAATCTGTTTACAAAAGCATCCTTGTGGTATGAGTCCAGAACGCTTTGTGAACATTGCACATAGCGCAATTGGAAAAGTGTCAACCAGTGGCGTACGCATGGGAGGGTTTGGGTTTTAACACCCTTGAGCAAAATATTCAAAAATAAACATTCACAAACTGGTATAATATTAAGATATGTGAGTACCAGCACTTTGAATTATATGAACTAGGGAACTTGAAGAGCTTCTGCTTACGCCACTAGTGTTAACTATTGGGGAACCCATCTTTCTGCCACTTTCCTCACGTGCAGTGTCTCATTCAACATGGTGTGAACGGACCGCTACTCACCTTCACCTCTCTAGCTAAACAATTAGTAGTCATCCTTCTATCTTCAAGCATTAAGCTGCTAATTTTGTTGCCAAACTTAGGTCTGTAGACACTGAGTGGCGAACTTCGGTCATCCTGTATACTTGTGCGATCATATCTAAATTCTTTCTTCCAGCGTTTCACTGTAACAAAATAGGCATCCCTCACTATGTATCATAATGAAATAAATTATTTTCAACGTAGTATAAAATAAATATGATATTCGTATTCAACATTTTCGAAAATACCCATATACCGAGTTTTATCCAAATCGGTTAAAATTCTCATACAAAAGGAGTATCCCACATAACTGTAAGACTTAGGTAAAAAAAATAAATATGGTATTCACAATCAGCAAGTTCAAAAGCCCCCAAATACCGAGTTTTATGCAAATTGCTTAACTTCGGAAAGCTGTATATACCGAATTTTATCAAAATTAGTTAAATATGTTATAATAGGGCGTATCTAACATAAACTAATAGGTACTATTTGCACTATACGTCATAGTCATAAAAGCTGCAAAAAAAATCGCCGCCAATGTCATACTAGTGCTGCTCCTGGGTGTTCTCGAAACCGGAACTGGAGCAGTAGTCTGAATCGGAACTGCAATGCTTCTGCGCATGCCTTTTATTTCTACTAAATTTTAACTACAATTTTATTGGGCATGCGCTACCAAGTTCTCCGTGAACTATGTGGTTGTATGTGTGTGTGTGTGTGTGTGTGTGTGTGTGTGTGTGTGCGTGTGTTAAACTCAACTTCACTGTTTTCGTCGCAGAAGAGTGAACGAGTAAAATGGATGAAATTTTTATGCTTTTTAGGATCTGCTTCTGCATTTCTGCATGTGGTCATAACCATTTTAGACTGGGAGTTGGAATATGTGTTGCGTAGTCTGTTGCTGCTGTGTCTTAGCCTTTCTTGTGTAATCTTAAGAAGTCTACTATGTTCGTAGTCGGGTGCAGCTTCTCGGGTGTTGTGTATTCGTAACCGGAACTTGTACTCCAACTTGAGTCGGAACAGTTTGCACATGTGCTACAGAATCCTCCGTAAACCAAGTGTATGGTGTGTGAGTTGGATAGGAAACCACATGCAAGCGTTGAGAGAGCCACTGCTCTACTACGTTAAATATGTGTTTATAATCTTATGTTGTAGTTTTTGTAGTCTGTACTCTGCTGCTGATGAAAGAAATGAAAGTGGGAATCTGGAACTGTAATTTCTACCAAATTGGAACTGCGCATGTGTAAACAAGGGAATGGAAAATAGGTCATAGTATTTTATAGTGGTTAAAAAAGAGGATCGTAACAGCCTACTCGTTGCGTAGTCTCCCCTAAACCGGTAATGGTGCAGGAACTTGAGTCGCAACAGGAACTGAAACAGTTTGCTCATGCGCTACGAAATTCTTCGCAAACCAAGTGTGTGTGTAAGAGAGAGAAAGAGAATACTATGGGTGTGTAAATCCACGCAAACTGGGAGCGAACTAGTGCTCTACTATGTTCAATATTAGTTGGAATGTGTTTTCATTGTCCTATGTTGTAGCATTATTAGTCTGTGGTCTGCTGCTGCTGCTGGTTGTTTAATCATAACCGCAAGTGGGAATTGGAACTGTAATTTTTCTGCGCATGCGTAAACAAGAGTATATATATATATATATATATATATATATATATATATATATATATATATATATATATATATATATATATGTGTGTGTGTGTGTGTTTGTGTGTGTGTGTGTTTGCTTATTTTTGTCTCTGGTCTACTGTAATAACTAAGTGTGCCATAGTCTTTAAAATATACGTCGTAAAAGCTTATTTGTTGCATACTCTGCTCCGGGAGAACCGGAACAGGAGTCGGAATAGTAATCGGAAGTTCTCTGTATGCCATGCGTCTTGGTCACTAGAGCGATATTAAGCTCAACGTAAACCCTGTGTGTGTGTGTGTGTGACTAACCAGACATATGCTATATTATTAAATGCTGTTGTTATTTTCTTAATCTCTGTTGTACTGTATCCATTGATAAAAAGTACTCGTAAATGAGAACGAGTATACCCCTCATGTTATATAATGTGTGAAAAAAACACTACCGGCAGTGATATGTTCGTTTTATTACATTTTTATTCTCTACTCTACTGTAATAAGCAAGTGTGATAGTCTTTAAAATACAGGTCGTAAAATTCCACTCGTTGCGCGTAGTCTGCTCCGGTGGAACCGAAACAGATACTAGAACGTGAATCGGAACAGGAGTCGGAACAAGAATAGCGACCAGAACAGGAGCCGGAACTGGAACAGTTTGCGATTTCTCAGTACGTCATAAAATGCGACAAAGTGCTACCACTCTACTGCCGTGCGTGCGTGAGGTATGTACATTTCTTCTCACTAACATGTACAGTAAACCTGTTAAAAAAAAGAAACGACTTATTTTCTTTTTTGTCTTCTTCGTATACCTCCTCTCCCCTGCCTCTCCCTTTTTGTGGTGCTGTGCCCTGCATATAAGTATGCTCATTTGTTTTGTTTTTTACTTTGCCCTCTTTCTATTCTCTTTGGCCCAGGGTATTTCACCCTCCAGATTATTTCATTCCAACTCTTCCTCCACCGACGTGGCGACATTGATTTTTTTATTATTGGGTGCTATATCGAGCTTAAAGGGTTGGTCCAATTAAAAAAATTACCCCATTTTATATTGACAATCCACACTTTGTAATCAATATGTTCTCTTATCAATCTTTCATATCTTCAATAGTTACCGTTTGGCCTACGGGAAGGGAGTTTTGACTCACTCAGGATATATATATATATATATATATATATATATATATATATATATATATATATATATATATATATATACTAGAGAATTACACCAACCAATAGTTTTCCTCATCATCACCAATTTCTGAAATTGGAAGTGAATCGTAGTTCAGAGACCGTGCATTGACCTATGGAAATTATTTCAATCATTTACAATTAGAAATTTGTAAAGCTTGATTGTGTAATCCTTTCTAGATTATCAACAGCTTCTTTGTACTTTTCATAACTCAATGGTATTCCTAAATAATCATACTATTATTGAACATCCAACAAGAAAATCTAAAGAAGAAAATGTAAAGAAGAAAATGTAAAGAAGAATTGAAACATTTTAATATTTAAAATATATGTGAGTATTTGCCTTTGGGCAGAAAATTTCATTCAAGCCGCTTGTAACTGAGAACGTTTCCGTTTTACTATTAGCATATTAATCACCCAAGCTCTTAAAGGACAAAGAGAAATATATCAAGAGGAAACCATATCTTGGTATAAAGCAATATTGTGCAATTAAATGTACTAAAACAGAGTTCGCAATATTGCATGCCCGATGTTTTTTCTTTAATTTTGCATTGGAAACTGTAAACATTTTTTTGCTGATTAATTACAAATCTTAGTTCTATCTTAAATTTGAGATATAAAGTTGAATTACGTCTTTTATAAGTTTTTTTCGGAATTCATTTCAGTTCAGAAATAATTTTCTCTTAATTCACTTACTACTGGCATCTTAGGTAAATTTTATTCATATTTTTTTTTTTATATATAGTCAAAGTGGTTGTCAGCCTCCTCGGATATGTCTCCTTCCGTCTTATTGTGTGTTATAGAAGAAAAATCTCGTCCAGTTCTTTACCAGGAGGTAATGTGCCTAAGATCGATGACACATTCCCGCGCTGGATGGCGATGCTGATACGTTGGAAAAGGAATGCAGTAGCTCGGGGGTCACCAGTTTTGATTGCTATTCGATGACCAACTTCATTAATTAAATTAAATCCTTCGTGACCCCAAGACCCACTGGTTTCTATTGCTACTGTTACAAACCAATATTTGTCCAATAGGTTTGAGTATTTTAGTCTTTTGTCTGATTCTCTGTGAGCGGCGACGAGACCTGCCTGAATTGAAGAATGGGGTAAGTTGGAAGGAGCAAACGTATCGGAACATGTGAAATCCCAGACTAGTGCTTTTCCATTTTTCCACGGTACCAAGGTCATGCCATCAGGCCTTTTACCATCCGAGCGGCAACAACCATTTGGTTCTTTTATTGAAGGAACTCCCGCTGAATTATTCATATTATGTTCTTTATATTTCTTTATAAATGGTTGATGCTTCACTTTATGTATAATGTTGTATACTCAGAGACCAGCAAATCAATTCAAATTAACACAATTGTGAGAAAAGGAGACAAAGTTTGTATGAAAATCTTAATTGCACGGATAATTTAACATCTTTTCCATTGCAAGTATTTTCTACAATATCTAGATGTAATAGCTTCAGCTGGGTATAATATAGATAAAATCTGTTCAAAATAACAAAAAATTTACTTGATTACTTTATGAATGCAGGACATGTTCAACATATCTTAAATTATCACTATTTCAAGTTGATTAATAAACGTTACAAATCTCTATACAATTTTGCTATAAATTATTTCTTAAAGATAAACTCTTCTAAAAACACAAGAGGACAAAACTTAAATATGTTTATCCAAAAATACTGAAATATTAATGTTTAAACCAATGCATTTACTATAATTTTATGTCAAACTTAAAGATGAAAGTTCCTCACACATTAACAACACTTATTTATTTTCTTCTTTGTTCTGGTAAAGAAGCATTTTGTCGTATCTTCAATAAAAGAAGATTTGAGTTCGTTTTAAATATCCAAGTGATAAAAGAAATGAAAACTGCTATATGTTCAAAAATACATGGCTTCATTCACTGTGCTTTCAGCCATGATATTTTGTGTTAATTTTCTTTCTAAACGAAATCTAATACACATATTTACATTTAAGCATGTTACACAATCTTGAAATTTGCACTCAGTTATTTTATTAGTTGTGGAAATTCTCAAGTACACAAATACGATTTATTAAAACTACTAACTTCCGTTGATATGAGTTGATATGTACACAGTTTCAGCTTTTCGGAATTATTTATTGTTATTCTATAAACTGAATTAAAGTTCTAAGAAATTAAATGAAATCTTGACTCCCTCGGTTATGCCGGTTAGGCTAAAGGAGACGGTGATGATCAGAAATGACTGATATGTTGAAATAAAGAAAGAGAGAGGAAACGGAAGATTCTCTAGGGAACTCAGACACACGATGTTTGTCCACGACAAAGTTCCCTTGGCGCTAACTAGCGAACCCAAGCGCTGTAGGTAAACGCTCTACAACTGAGCCAGCGCGGACTCTAAATTAAAGTTCTATGTGCACTCACAAACAGTTTATGTTGTGCTAGAATAACACACGTTTTGGGAAATTACCATTTATACATTATTTGCTTGTCTAAATGTACACAATTTGTTTTACTATTATAGTCACCAGCAAATCACGTCTCACAATGAAGTTTTTATTATGCACCAAAGTTTGAATTGGTAGATGGTATCGATCGTTCATGTATAATACATACCAGTTATGATTTTGCATTACTTAATAATTTGTTGCTATTTTTCTATATAGAACGGTAGATATCTCTTTCATATATAACATGTATGACTTTTCTTGATCACTCACATATATATAACTTTTGTTGATCACTTGTTGTATTATATATTAATTTATGTAACAGTGTATTATCTAAGATGAAATACTTACTTCCCCGAAATTGAATAGCTATCAACTGACACAAGAAAACATATCAAACTTTCGTAGAAAATTAATACTATGGTTCTGTTACATGTTGCATCATGCGACGGAATGGAATTTTAAATGTAATTTCATCTTAACAAAGAAAAATGCTATCTCCCATAATGAAATAGTAAAATACATTTTGTTATATTTCTACATCTTCACTGTGTAGTGAGATGGAAATTCTTCATATTATACAGAAAGGTTGTTTTCTGAAGCTGTACGAACATAAAAATAAATTCGTACCAAAGTTTCTTCGGTTTATTGTTGTAAATCTTTTTCTGGATTGTAACTATTACAAGGTAGATGACAAATCTAATTATATCGATGAATTGGTCGATCATTCTTTGTGTATGTCGATACCAATTGTTTTATGTCTACAAAAGTATGTATTTTGTGAAAATAATATTGAAAGTTGAGTAAAAGTTAACATGTGCTTTACTAATATACAATTGAAGAAGAATTTAAAACTATAGGTATTTTATTTGCACGGGTGCTATTGATATTGGTGTGACGATACTATTAACACGTTCAAAAGGCTAACGACCTTGTGAATTGTCAGTTAATTTATAAACTACTAGGAAACCAGATTTAGAAAACATATTCAGTATATTTTGAAGAAATGCAAAGTTATTACCAAGTTGCACTGATTCGATAATTTATATATTTACGTTTAATATATTTTCCCGTTTAAATCTAGAAATCTAGATATTGCAACTTTTAGTTTTCATAGGTTCTGAGACTTTCAATGCATATCTAATGATTTGAAATAAAGTTTGTTTATAAAACTATAGTATTTCGAAGTGACTATATTTGCTGATTCTTCCCATTCTGTCGCTGTCTCTAAAAATTGACACATTTTAAATTATTCTCTATGTTTGTGGACGATAAGAATATATAACTGGAGTAGACGGTAATTAATATTTGTAGTGGAAATATATGAACAAAGGTCTTAATATAATAAAGTAGAACAATTCCAGAACACTCATAAGACTTGCTCCAAGGAACAGACCAAACACACCTCCAACATTAACTGGAAAGAAGAAAAGAAAAAAAAACTTTGCCTTATTTCAGGAAGGCTGTTAATAACATACACATCTTACAGTTATAAAGTATTCAACATTAAACACCAAAATATTATTTTGAACATATTATGAGCAACGTTTAATGAGCAAAATTATATTTTTCCTTAAATTTGTTAGTACAGCAGTAGCTGTAATGTAATCAATCATATACAATATAGTACACATCTTAAACAAATAACTAAATAGTTTCAAAAATTAACTTTTTAAAAATGAACTATATTATATTAAAAATATGAATATATACACGTAAGAGGATAACACTAAGTTGATAGGAAATCTGATTTACCTAAGCTAAATTTTCAAGGTTAAATATATATCTTTCTTTTTCTTAAACCGTCATCATGATGCTGCAGTAAAGCTATCATACACAAAACATTCCTTGTAGTCACCTAACATGCATTATTGATTGAGAATAATTGTCCGAGTGCCCTACTCGAGCTTTCCCTCAGCTACTTTCAGAGCAAAACAACTATATCATATCCATACACTTTAGTTAAATGAAATTAATTCTAAGTTTTACGTCCCCCGAATCTGCCGGTCTAGCCGAAAGGAGAGGATGATTGATAAAAAGTGAATGAAATTTTGGAGTGAAGAATGTGAGAATAAAAGGGAGAAGCCCGAGAAAGCTCACGCAGTTTTGTCCACCACTTTTGCAGAGAAAATTTTCCCACCACAGAGTTGACTAGGCGCTGGTTAGGATCGAACCAAGGACACCATAACACCTGAAGGGAACGCTCTACCACTGAGCCCCCACTGCCCCCTACTTTAATTAAATACTATATTTCATAGGCAGTTCGGTATACTAGAAATCATTTTTCGTATCATACGTACTGTCAGTAAAAGTAAGTGGTGGCAGTAAAACGAATCTGGATACAAACTATCATTTTAAGGTAGATTTAAGGTTACTGTGCCCACCCCTTTGTCCGAGCACTTCGCCTTTTCGCCACCAGATGCTCACTTTTTCATTTAGCAATCACTTGTGGCACCTCTGCTGGGAAGAACTGAAAGATCGTACCGCTCAGTTTAAATGTGTCCAGGATATCCACAATTGAAGTGGGTGGGGAGAGGAATCCAACAGTTTTTTTTTCCTTCGTGCACCTGCAGTCAGTCAGAGTCTATTTTTACAAGCCGTGTTGTTCAGCCGCAGGGCAAAATCTCAACCATTGACGGGTGACAGAAATATTTTCTTTTTGCAGGTAGGAATAGAGTTTTTGTACGAAAAACGTGAATTAGGTTGCAGAGAACGTTGTTCGCATCGCGTTGACAAATTTTCTTTCGTCCGTTTATCACATGAAGCTGTTTTCTTTTTTTTCGATTATTACCAGAATATGATATAAAAAACCTAAATGGTTTTTTGTATACAGAAAACAAACAATACCAATATTTTCTTACATATCAGTATTATATGATTTTTTTTTCCTGAAGTGTATGATGCTTGAAAAATGGACAGAATGAATTTTGATTTTTCTATTTGTCCCTATTCTTCTGAGTAGAGAGAATGCTGTGGCGCAACTAAAGTGCCTGCAGGGCCCGCAACATTGAGAATCCCAGAACAGAAAGAGGCCCATTTCAGTTTCGAAGTTAAACTTTATAATGTTAGGATGTTAAAAATTATGTGATGTTCCAACTATACCTCATTTTTACCTGTGAAGACGGTAACACCTGAGCGATTATTTAGTAAATTAAATGCAACAAAACTTATACTGACCAGCGAAAACATTATGACCACTCGCTACTTTTTGAACGAAATCATTGTGCACAGATAAGAGCTACAAGGCATAACACAACTGCGCGCCAAACGTGACAAGAATCTCACTCGATTAGTCAGTGTGGTGCTTGTGCCTTGAATGGGGAAGGACAACGATATATCAGGGTGAGTAAATGGCTGGGAGCTTCATTTCGGAAACAGCGCGACTTGTCGAGTTTTCGCGATCTGCCGTGCTTATGTATTTCAAAGGTGGGAAAAGGACAGTGAAACAGCATCGAACCAAACAACAAAAAGTGGGGCGATTAAACCTCATTAAAAATGTCGGATGTCGTAGACTCTCGAGGTTGGTATAGCAGAATAGACGAAAACTATAGCACAATAATAATAATAATAATAATAATAATAATAATAATAATAATAATAATAATGTGCATTTTTTGCATATCAGCAAGTTGTGACTCACTAGATAGAACATAGAAAGTCAAAACTGTTCTCTGTAAATTTTACGTGACTCATGGATGTGGATAGAGGGGGTCCGTTTAAAATTTTTGCGGGGAGGCCCATTCGTCCTTACTTACGCTACTGAGAGGTAAGGTAAAATAATAACCCCAATATATATAAACTCCTGGCGGAACAGTCCCTTGTGATCTGAGTCTGCAGCGGGCTTATGTTAGTGGTCAGCACAACTACACCCAACGTAGCCGGCTGTCTAGATTGAAGTCCGCTATCTTTTAGTTTCCCAACTTTACTCTCGATGTTTGGTCAACACACCAATGTTTGAGTGCCACACCGGGAATTAAACCCTGGACGACGCACACCGTATCACTTTCGCAAATCTTTTGGTAAAATTCAGGTTAGGGTGGTACTGAATTATTTTTGGAATATGCCATTTCTCATAAGGTAAAGTTCAAAAGTATTGTGACATAATTAAAAAGCTCATTATCAACCACGTATTCTTGCCTCTAATATCCCTAAAAGTTTTCGAGATATGTGTCAAAAATGGTTGAAAGACTTGAAGTTAGTTTAGTGGCTTGAAGAAGATAGTGACCTTATACATACATTGCTCCAATTTTTATTTTTATTCTTCTTTCTCGTAAAGAAATGCAAAATCATAATTTCAACCATTTTAGTACATTTTTCATAATTTAAAGGGCGAACAGCCGGTTTCCTTCCTTACGTTTTGAACTTGAGATTTATATTCTTCTTGTCACTTATCGTGAAACTCATATAATGACATGGGTCCCAAAGCTAGAATATATTATGCGACAGAGGTAATGACAATTTCATCTCTAAGATCTATTAAATTTGACATTTGTTGAACGATAGCGGTTTTATAATACGAATAAATTTTTCGCAATAAGGTGCATATAGTGGTCGTAAGAAATGACAAAAGCTACCACTGACCTTTATAGTTTGACTGATGCTTTTTCGATCATGGTCTTCCCCTTAAATTTTGTAAAGGACAGTATCATTTTAATTATCTTGGCCTAATTTCCTAAAGCCTCTCATTCGTACGCTAAAAAAGATTTCTATTTTTTATGTATAAGAATTCAGGGATTGCAAATTTATTCAAAATTCGCTTACAATTAAAGTCGGCTAAACAGATATTCCTTCGAGATTTCTGTATTTTGAAAACAAATTCACGATTTCAGTTCTTTGTCTTTACTTGCTTCCATGTTGTTGTTTTTTTATATCAATACTGTATGATCAATTCCAAGAATTATTTTAGTTCCCCGGTAAATCCATTTATAACAAGCTCCAAATACTGCTACAATTTTAATGTGGTTTCAGGAGAATCTGCATATCTCATCCTTTTGTTACTCTCTATATATTCATCTACTATGTAAACAAACATCAGTGAAAGAAAGAGGTTGAGAGCTAACATGTGCTCCGTGATGAACGTTGTCATTCCTTTTAATGATATATCTAGAGAGTCTAGTGTTGCCACGAGACAAGAAGAGATTTCTGGCTGTGTCGTCTCGTCTAGAAAAGATGTGCCCGTCTCGTCTCGTATTGAATGGTTCTGTCTCGTCTCGTGCCAACACCAGAAAGGCTGAGGCCCACAAAAAGAGCTGTTATACCAAGTGGTTAAAATTGCAACTTTTTACCAAGTTTTGTTTGGTAGCACAACACACAACACGACTGCAATCTTCCAGCAACGACTGCTTAGATTCGACTGAACCAGTAATTAGTTCGATAGGAACATTTGTCAATATCTTTTTTTCAGAACCCCTGGCGCCACTTCAACAAATAAGGAGGCCTATGTAACTTTCCCATTTAAAAATGGTTTAGCTTCGAATAACATCATAAAACAATAAAAAAGATAAATTTTGTTGTCAAATCAGCATCTTTTCAAAACTCAGTATCGAGAAAAGCTGACACGTTTCTGTCTTGGTTCGGAACGAGAAAGACCATGAAACAATAGTTAGTTACTGATAAAATTGCCACTTCTACTTGTACTTCTATAACAGGATTTTTATACGTAGATATCTCCACCAGCCCCTGGAATAAAATCTTCTGAAACACTGATATCAATGAACGCTTTACATTTGTATTTGAATCTGGAGCACTATCACAAAATAATTAAACTTGAATCGATTGAAAAATGGAAGTGAAAGCTGTTTGTAAGAATCATTTTTAAAAAAATTCTTTAGGTATTCCCTGTTCTTTGTAGGATTTGAAACATTGAATCATTTCGATCATTTGAAATAATAAAAGATGGTATACATTTCAAAGGCAAATAATTTATTCCGAGTTAATAAGCTTTTAAGCAAATTCAGAAACTATGTTTGTATTTTTCGAGACACGAGACGAGACATTTCACAAAACGTTTCGTATTGTATCGTGTCTCGCTTCAAAGAGTCGAATCCCGTCTCGTTGGAACACTAAGAAAGTCTTACGCATTCTCTTTCAAAGAAAGTGAAACTTAAAAAGCAGATTCAGTCAATTGTTATCATAGAATATACTATGGGCATAGCCACTGATGTGTAGAAGGTGACACAGGCGGAATTTGTTCTTATGGAGCCCTTGGCGAGTTGGAGCCGTGGGGCTCTATTATTTGGATTGGAAACATTGGTTCAAAAATATTTTACATTTAGCATACATATATACACACACACACACACACACACACACACACATATATATATATATATATATATATATATATATATATATATATATATATATATATATATATATATATATATATATATATACATGTACATGTGTGTTACATATACTTTAATTAATGTGTGAACCTGCGGACAAGGTATAGTTCGCCCGCCCAAAAAACCGCCTCTGGGGGGTGGGTTCGAAGTGCACTCCTGAAACATAGAATTATGCTAATCGTAATTTTCTGAGATAGACTACCCCCGAGAAATAAGTAGATAAATAAATAAAAAAAATAGTTTCGTAATGCTTATCTTCCGTATACGAGTAATTGAAAAATTTTAGTGCCTCAACAATGAGAGCTGTATACAGGTGATTCTGCGTTCCTGGGGGAAGTTCCCTAGTTCCGGCCCAAAATTTCGGCTCTCTCCCCCACGGTAGTTTTAAGAATTTTTATCTATTATCTACGCCCTTGGAGTAACTGTTGCTCTGTATTTTCACGGGCTTGCAACCGTCAGAATGAATATCCTGGCTGCTTTCCCAGCTACCCATTCAACATGCAATAGATACATGCAATAACAATCAAATCCCACACAAACTACTCTACCCATCAAATATTTTAACATGGAAAGTTCTTTTACGCAACGTATTTCGTTTGTTTAAAATGGAATAGACCTAAATACAACTTTTTGTTTAATGTTCTTCTGGAAATTCGATAGCGAGACCGCTCACATCAAAAAATGAGATAATTAGTGCTCTGACAATCTGGTAGAAATACAACATGCCATATATACACATTACTATGATTACATTGCTATTTATTCAATGATTATTTTGCTTAGAGCTTTCTTACTCTCCAGGGTACTCTTCAAGGGTATATAATTAATCTTCACTTATGTCGCGAAAAAATATTCAGCTTGCAAATTTATTTCTTGAACTTCTCATTCCCTAATACATGTTTATTCTCTGAATTTGTACGTACAGCCGACAAACTTACATAGAATCTCAACAGAGTTCAAATGTGAGGTGTCTGCTGGGAAGCACAGGCCAGTTGTATGGGAGGGGCTTTTAGAGTACAATTCTAGGAACACTGTGGGCTTTTAGAGTGTATTCTAGGAACGCTGTAGGGGGCCATCCCGCTCCACCTGACAAAAAAAAAAAAATAATCTGGAGGCACACAACTAGTTCACACTGGTTATAAAAAAGGCGCAACAAAGTTCTGAATGAAATATGTTATTTTTTTTATTTTTTGTTTTTTTACTATTCCATTTTCCGAACAATAACATTTACCGATGACCTGTTAGCCCCTCCACCACAGCCACCATAAAAACAAATTCAATCGGAATTTGTCCAGCTCGTTTGATCACGAATAATTATCGTTTGATCCCAACGCATACTGATGTATTACACACAATTTGGGTAGGGCTTGTTAGTCCTTGATAATCGACATGTATCATTCCATAGATATTTCAATCGTAAATAGGTAAGCAAAGTTTGCTTAGTTTCTGGTAGCAAGTATGGAAAATAGTTTACTGTTTATTTAAAAATGGAGGCCTCCAACAATGAAACTAACAACAATATGAGAAATCGGCATGTACCATTCTCTAGATATCTGAATCGTAAATATGTCAAGTTTGGTCAGCTTCTGGTAAAAAGTATGGAAAATAAAGTGAATCGTTTATTTAACAATGGTAGTCTCCAACAAAGTTACTAAAACAATATGTGAAATCGACATGAACCATAGGATAGATATTTCAATCTTACATAGGTACGCAAAGTTTGGTCAGTTTCTGGTAGAAAGTATGACAGATAAAGTTTATTGTTTATTTAACAATGGTGGCTTCTAACAATGAAACTAACAACAACAAGTGAAATCGACAAGTGCCATTTCATAGATATCTAAATCGTAAAGGAGCGTACTAAGTTTGGTTAATCTGTGGTAAAAAGTATGGCAGACAAAGTTGATTGCTTATTTAACGATGGAGAAATCCAACAATTATTTATTGAACAATGGTGGCCTTAAACGATAAAACTAACAATAATATGTGAAACCGACAAGTACCATTCCCTAGATATCTCAGTGGTAATCCGAATGGTGTGCCAAGTTTGGTCAGTTTCTGGTACAAAATATAGCAAATAAAGTTGATTCTTTATTTAACAATGGTGACCTCCAACAATGAAACTAAGTACAATATGTGAAATCAACACGTATTATTTTCTACATATTACAATCTTAAATGGGTGTGCAAAGTTTGGTTAGTCTGTGGTAGAAAGTATGGCAGATAAAGTTGATTCTTTATTTAATAATGGTGGCCTCTAACAATGAAATTAACAACAATAAGTGAAATCGACACGTACTGTTCCATAGATGTCTCAATTGTAAATGAGTGCGCCAAATTTGGTTAGTTGTGGTAGAAAGAGTGTAAGATAAAGTTGATTGTTTAGGTAACAATTTAGAAATTCAAAAATTGTTTATTTAACAATGGTGGCCTTCAACAATGAAAGGACAACAATATGTGAAATCGACACATATTATTCCATAGATGTCTCAATCGTTCATGAGTGTGCAAAGTTTGCTTAGTTTGTGGTAGAAAGTATGGCAGATAAAGTTGATCGTTTATTTAACAATGGAGAAATCCAACGAATGTTTATTTAACAATGGTGATCTTTACAATGAAACTAAGAACAATATGAGAAATCGACACATATGTTTCCCTAGATATTTCAATCTTAAATGTGTGTGCAAGGTTTGGCCAATTTCTGGTAGAAAGTATGGCACATATATTTGATTGTTCATTTAACAAACCTGGCCTCTAACAATGAAAGTAACAAAACAATAAGTGAAATCGACACGTACCATTCCATAGATATCTCAATCGTAAATGAGTGTGCCAAGTTTGGTTAGTTTGTGGTTGAAAGTATGGCAGATAAAGTTGATTGTTTATTTAACCATGGAGAAATCCAACGATTGCTTATTTAATATTGGTGGCCTCGAACAATGAAACTAAAAACAATATGTGAAATCGACTAGTACCATTAAGTAGATATCTCTGTGCAAATCCGATGGGTGTGCCAAATTTGGTCAGTTTGGTTTAGAAAGTATGGCAGATAAAGTTGATTGTTTATTTAAGAATAGTGGCCTTCAACAATGAAACTAACAACAATATGTGGAATCCACACGTACCATTCCCTAGATACTGCAATCTTAAATGGGTGTGCAAAGTTTCTTCATTTTCTCGTAGAAAGTACGAAAGATAAAGTTGATTGTTTACTTAACAACGGTGGCCTCTAACAATGAAAATAACAATATGTGAAATCGGCACGAACCATTCCATTGATATCTCAATCGTAAATGAGTGTGCCACGTTTGGTTAGTTTGTGGTAGAAAATATGGCAGACAAAAGTTGACTGTATACTTAACACTGGAGAAATCCAACGATTCTGTATTTAACAATGGTGGTCATCAATAATGAAACTAACAACAACATGTGAAATCGACACATAGCATTCCGTAAATATTTCAACTTTCAAGGGGTATGCAAAATTTGGTCAGTTTCTGGTAGAAAGTATGGCAGATAAAGTTGATAGTTTATTAATAATGGAGAAATCCAACGATTGTTTTAAAATGATGGCCTCGAACAGTGAAACTAACAACATGTGAAATCGATTGGTACCATTCAGTAGATATCTCTGTGGTAATACGATGGGTGTGCCAAGTTTGATCAGTTTGTGTTAGAAAGAGTGTTAGATAAAGTTTACTGTTTACTTAACAATGTAGGCCTTCAGTAATGAAACTATCAATAATATGTGGAATCGACACGTACCATTCTTTAGATATCTCAATCTTAAATGGATGTATAAAGTTTGGTCAGTTTGTGGTAGAAAGTACGGCAGAAAAAGTTGATTCTTAACTTAAAATGGTGTCCTCTAACAATGAAACTAACAACAATATGTGAAATCGACCCATACCATTCCATAGATATCTCAATTGTAAATGATTGTGCCAGTTTGGTTAGTTTGTGGTAGAAAGTGTGGCAGAAAAACTTGATTGTTTATTTAACAATGGTGGCATCTAGCAATGAAAGAACAATATGCGAAATCGACACGTACCATTCCCTAAATATTTCAATCTTTAATGCGGGTGCAAAGTTTGGTCAGTTTCTGGTAAAACGTGTGGTAGACAAAGTTGATTGTTTTTTTTAAAAATGGTGGCCTCTAAGAATGAAAGTAACAACAATAAGTGAAATCGGCACGTGCCGTTCCATCGACATCTCAATCGTAAGTGATTGTGCAAGTTTGATCAGTTTCTGGTAGAAAATATGGCAGATAAAGTTGATTGTTTGTTTAATAATGAAGAAATTCAACGATTATGTATTTAACAATGGTGTCTTACAACAATGAAACTAACAACAATATGTGAAATCGACACATAGCATTCCGTAGATATTTCAACTTTAAATGGGTCTGCAAAGTTTGGTCAGTTTCTGGTAGAACGTATGGTCATCAATGTTGATTGTTTGTTTAACAATGGTGGCCTCTAACAATGAAACAAACAACAATATGTGAAATCGACCCATACCATTCCATAGATATCTTAAACTTAAATGTTTCTGCACATTTTGGTTAGTTTGTGGTAGAAGGTGTGGCAGATAAAGTTGATTCTTTATTTAATAATGAAGTTTATTTAACAAAGGTGGCATCTAACAATGAAAGGACAACAATATGTGTAATCGACAGGTACCATTCCCTAGATACTTCAATCTTAAATGCGTGTGCAAAGTTTAGTCAGTTTCTGGTAGAAAGTGTGGCAGATAAAGTTGATTGTTTTTTTAACAATGGTGGCCTCTCAGAATGAAACTAACAACAATAAGTGGAATCGGCACGTACCGTTCCATCGACATCTAAATCGTAAATGATTGTGCAAGTTTGGTCAGTTTGTGGTAGAAAGTATGGCAGATAAAGTTGTTTATTTAATAATGGAGAAACCCAACGATTGTTTAACAATGGTGGCCCCGAAGAATGAAGTTAACAACAATATGAGAAATTGATTGGTACCATTCAGTATATATCTCTGTGGTAATCCGATGGGTGCGCCAAGTTTGGTCAGTTTGTGTTATAAAGTATTTCAGATGATGATGATCGTATATTTAACAATGTAGAAATCCGACGCTTGTGTATTTAACAACGATGGTCTTGAACAATGAAACTAACAACAATATGAGAAATCGACGCATATCTTTAAACAGATATTTTAATCTTAAATGAGTGTGCAAGGTTTTGTCAGTTTCTGGTGGAAAGTATGGCAGGTAAAGTTGATTCTTTATTTAACAATGATGTATTCTAACAATGAAACTAACAACAATAAGTGATATAGACACGTACGGTTCCATAGATGTCTCAATTGTAAATGAGTATGCCAAGTTTGGTTAGTTTGTAGTATAAAGTATGGCCGATAAAGTTAATTGTTTATTTAACAATGAAAAAATCCAGCAATTGTTTGTTTAACAATGGTTTCCTCGAACAATGAAACTAACTACAATATGTGAAATCGACAGGTACCATTCGCTAGATGTCTCTGTGCTAATCGGATGGGTGTGCCAAGTTTGGTCAGTTTGTTTCAGAAAGTGTGGCACATAAAGTTGATTGTTTATTTAACAATGGTGGTCTTCAACAATGAAACTAACAACAATATGTGAAATCGACACGTACCATTCCCTAGATATTTCAATCTTAAATGGGTGTGTAAAGTTTGGTCAGTTTCTGGTAGAAAATACGGCAGATAAAGTTGATTGTTTACTTAACAATGGTGGCCTCTATCAATGAAACTAATAACAATAAGTGAAATCGACACGTACCATTCCCTAGATTTTGTAACGTCCATTAACCAAATTATATCCGTTTTTGCTTAATTTTTGAATTGTTCATTTTATTATTGATTGTTATAATTTTATTAGTTGCATATGTTAACATTGGTGACGGTGGCGCCATCTACCGTTTTAGACACAAACTATTTGGACGTGATGAATAACCTTAAGCTGTTCTTCCAAGAATGGGACTATGTGTTGCCTAGCAAGCTAGTCGTATGTCTCCAACACTCATAGTTGAGGAAATGTTTCGTGGTTCTTGTTGAAAGAAACCAAGCTCAAAGGCAGATCACCATCTATTTAAATTATGTCACATTTAATGGCGAAAACAAGTTTACATCAGTTACTTCATATTCACCAACTTGGCTTCATCCTACATTCCATTGCGCCTATGTCGCCCCGTGGTTTGATCACTCAGCGAGGTCTGCTGCCGAATCATCTCTGTTTGCGCTTCTCTTCTGTCCTTTGCCTCCTCACACATCACTGTCTCGTGTGCTTGGGTTACGTCAGGGTTATTCCTTTTATTATCGCGTCCTAATTTCACACCTTTTTCCATAATCATTCGCTTTTATTAATCATTCGACTTCTTCAGTTTAAGGAGAATTAAACAGCACATAAAACCAGTAATTTCATTTTGTCAATTTTACTCCACATTTTGTATAAATCTTGAAAGACCCTACCCCTTACAAGGAAGGGTCACGCAGTGGCTCCGCTGAGATTCGAACGAGAAAATTGTGTTTGGATTTGATATGACATAACTAGATGAATCCCAAAGTTATACGTCCACCGGGCGAAATATCGTGAGTTACAACTTATTTTGTAATGTAAGAACTAGAAAAAAATACCTGGCAATACAGTAAGAACCGAGTCATTTTTTTCAGAAGCGGCTGAGTAAGTGGAAAACTTGACCAACACGTATCCCATCACTAACAAGGACACACTTTTTGGGCTAAAGAACTTTGTCCAGGGTTCCCCGCAGGGTACCAGACGGGGTCCAACTTTTTTTTTAAAATCGCAAGGTGGTTAAGTAGCACATCGTTTGAAAAGCTGTTGCAAAACCAAAGAAAATTGAATAAGTCGCGAATCTCTACGACAATCCTGTGCAAAATGGCAGAGGATCAAAATGTAAACAAAATCTTAATTGAAAAGTCCATGGTCACCCCTATAAATTGGAAACGGTGAGACAAATGTGTAAACAGGAAAAGAAGTGTGGCATTAATTTCATAGTACAACGATTTAAGTTAAAACGTCTTGTCCCAGGGTCCCCACATGGTCCCAGGTGGAGTCTAACTAAAACGTTTCAAATGGCAAGAGAGGTAGGACATCGTTTGAAAGCTCTTGTTAAGTGAAAGAAGATGGAGCACGTCTCGACTTTCTACGACGAAACTGTCCAAAATTGCGGTGCGTCAAAATGTAAACAAAAGCTTAATTTAAACTCTATGGCCACCTTGAATCCAAGATGGCCGCTTAAAACCTATATCGAAAGGATAAGCATACCAAACTGGTCAAGCTAGGAAAACAAATTTTACATTAATGTTGATTAGTAGGTGACCTAAATATGCAAAATGTTCAAAAACGCGACATAATGAGTTCAAATTGCCGCACTATGTATCGAACGCACATTCAGCTCACACCACTGGTGCTGGAGAAACGAACTTTTATGGTTAATAGTAGATATCGACAAAATATCAAAGAAGACTAATCTGCAATGCAATATGGCTGGCAGTGTGAAAAATGAGTTTGTATATTAATGTTATTTATTGGAATACTGTTACGAAACCAACAAAGTTTGACGCAGCACGATGTACTGAAATGACTTACACATGTTTGGTACTACTCACCAATCTTTCAAATAAATGTTTCTTGTATATTTGGTATTGCTTGAAGTTTTGCGATCAAACCAACGAGTGGCATACAAATGTAACCATCACGAATACGTTACAATAGAGTCCCCAATCTACTGGTGCAGCAAGTTCTCTCTGTATGAACTAGAAAATCCGTATGACAAAATTAGAAAAATACGCGAAGTTATTCAACTTTTGTTTAACAGTATGAGTAGAAATCAGAGTTGTGTGTTCGTTGCATAATAGTTATATTTAAGTAAATAATGTGGAGAGAACCGTAACGAACATGCATTAAAAACAAAACATATATGTGTTGCTACCGAATGAAATAATAGTTGAAGTGGATCGAATTTTAATTGTTCTTTAGTCTTCCTATTATTTCTGGATACATAATAGAGAAAAATAGAGATTTAGATTTGTACTATTATGAATGGCATAGGTTTTAAGCGGCAATCGTGGATGCAAGGTACCATAGTTTTTCCAATTAAGCTTCCGTCTACATTTTGACCCGCCGCAATTTTGGACAGGTTTGTCGCAGAAAGACAAGACTTGCTCATACTACTTTCATTTAACAAGATCTTGCAAATGATGAGCTTAACCTCTCTTGCCATTTGAAACAATTTAGTTGGACTCACCTGGGACCATGTGGGCACCCTGGGACAAGACGCCTTAACTTAAATTGTTGTACTTTGAAAATAATACCACTCTCCCTTTCCTATTTTCATATTTGTTTCACCAGTTCCGATATATAGGGGTGACCATGGACTTTATAACGCGCCCGTACAGAATCCGGTCAGTTAAAAAAAATGAAACCAGCCTTCATCAATCGGGCGCTTTGGGTACGGGAAATCTGAAGCTTCTCGTATGAGAGATCTCAAATCAATCCCCCCAACAACCCTTACCTTTTATTGGTTCAATCAGTGTTTTTTCCTCCAACCTTCAGTAGAAAATAGCGTACAAAATTCGCCTGAAATTATATAACACAAAAATACACGCACAAAATCTGGAAATAATCATACCAAAATCCTTGTTTTATTGTTTTTATTAAATTCCAAAAAAAGGATAACAATAAATATACTGTTAGAACGAATAATAAATATTAAAGTGAACGTCGTATTTGAATGCGACGTTAACCAACAATAATTCCAATAAGAAATTTAATATCTTTTAATTTACTTACGTATAAATCGAATATTGCAAATTATCGAAGTTATCTAGGAACACTAAGATTCAAACAACTGTCAAACGTTACTGTTTCACAAATTATGGGGGGGCTCCACTTAACCTTATGTTTTATGTAATTATTTCTTTAATTTCTTTCTCTTATGAAAAATTGTAAACCAAATTAGAATTGAATAGTTAAGAAACAAAATATACGAGTGGTCACGCCACACACTTATATCAAATGGCACTGGGATTGATTCCGTCAATTTAATAATATTAATTTCAATTATCAATTACTCTCTTTCTAATAAAAAAATGTAGTATTTCCAGGCAACAATAAAATCTTCTCCTTCTTCGACTGCTGAAAATTTAATTAACAAGGATCGAGCTGAGATTTTTAGTCAAAAACGGCAATGGAATTCGATAACGGTCCAGACAACTTCGTATTTAACGAACAACGGAAAAATCCTGATCAATGGAAGAACACTATGAGACAACCAACAAACTGTGGAAAACATATCCCTAACATTTAACAAGGGTCACAAGGAAGTACAAAAATTGAAATAGTTCTTACCTCTCAATAGTGGTCTAATACCTTTCCTTACCAACGGTATCTCGCCGTACTTCTCTTCTGCATGGAAATCGACCTTCTATTTGGCTTACTCAACCCACTCCATACACCACAAATAACGAAAGGAAAGACGTAAGACACTATCCTCTCAAAAAAATTAATAACGTATCCAAGTATACGAAACAAAGTTGAGTATTCGATTTTTCATCAAATCTTTCTGCAAAACAACGATCTGGTAATTTATGTAGTTAACCAACAGATCATTCACTTTCAATTCTTTCCTTTTTTACCAGGATCGAATATTTGCACTGGGAATTAAAACCAATCCCTCGATTTTTAACGGCTCCACTTTCCTGCACCACTTTCTGACATTTACGAGAGTGTTTCGGTTCACTTCTATTTTTATACTTACATATATATTCGTTATTGATAATTGTTAAACTTTGTCTTTTTTAAACGAACCATGCAAAAATCACTCGAAGTTACAAATACACAGATCGAACAAATTCGTGGTCGTGTAGCTAATCTACGCTTCGTCATTGTCACACAAGCCTCAAGCAGACATCTTCACACCGTGGCAATGCCGAGCGTAACTCACCGGCCGGGAGTCTGCTTCGCCCGGAGGAAGGAAGAAATCAGTGTTGCCGTCTGGAAATACTATTACAATTTACCACCTTTTTCTTTTCTTTTCTTTTTAATCGCCAAGATCTTTTCTTCTTTTTCAAACAAATTTAAAAGAATGTTACAACATTTTTTTCTCTCTATCGATGTTCTACAATATAAGATATTTTTAATTGCAATCGGCATTTGTAATAAAAGACGTCCTGACGATTTTCATCCAACTCAAATTCAGTGGTGGCTTTTGTTACAACTTTTCAATTAAGATTTTGTTGACATTTTGATCCTCCGCCATTTCGCACAGGATTGCCGTAGAGAGTCGAAACTTGTTGCATTTTCTGTCGTTTTGCAACAGCTTTCAAACGATGTGCTACTTAACCCACCTTGCCATTTTAAAAAATATTGAGTTGGACCCCGTCTGGGACCCTTCGAGAACTTTGGGGCAAACATTTTATCAGAAAAAAGTGTGTCGTTGAAAATGATGGGATACATATTGTCCGAGTTTTCCATTTACCCATCTCTTTTTGAACAAATGACTCGGTTCAAACTTTCTGCCAACTTTGTAGACTTTATATTACGAAATATGTGGTGGCACGTATAAGTTTGTGATTCGTCTAGTTACAACATATCAAATTCAAGCACAATTGTCTCGTTCGGATCTCAGCGGAGCCACTGCGTGACCCTTCGTTGTTAGAATATGCCGTTAATTGAATATACATAATAATAAACTCGACTTGCGTTCTAAAAGATATTTCAACCGAGTCAGACGATTCCTCGACTCCGAAAACTTTCTAGAAATTTTGTTTCGAACATTTCTGCTCCCAAGCTGATGGGACTCACTTGGATATTTTGAGCCACTATTCATCTCAACATTACCAAAACCGGTGGCTTATATATCAATATCGTATTACTTTTACATGTTAATTCCTGTCCACCCTATTCTTAGATTTTTTATTGCTCTACTAAGGTGTGCTTGTATTGAAATGATATCGAGACTGTAGTTATTCATCGAAGCAGCCACAAAATGTGTAGACTCTACATTATTATAGGTAATTTTCTATTATTTTCACATTGTACTCAGTGTCCAAGAGGTGGTAGAACTGTTTGACGTGATAAATATACAACCTGCGTTACGGGCACAACATTCTATGACACCTGAGTGTTCAATATGATGATAATATATTTTTAATATTCCTAAAATAAAAGAAACTTATGATTTTTTGTTTGCTACTTACCAGCAATATCAGCAATTCCTCGCACAACCCGCATTCTCCTACGTGAGAGTCCTTGCTTAGCAACGAACTTAATAAATGGATAGCTTCCATATTTTGCGACCTCATTTGACCTACAATCAAGTTTAGATTCAAATTTTGATATATTTATTCATGCATAATTCAATAAAATAATAATAAAATTATAAATAATATAAAAATATTTACATTTCTTTGTATTCATGTTTATTCATGTTTCATTTATGTAAAGTAATGCTCATTTGTTCTTCACAAATTTTACCTGCAAACATTGATCATGCAGTTAACAGCAAATGTAATTTCTCCTGACTGCTATAAGTCTTTCAAACCCAGTCCAGTTTTGTTGCTGATATCGGAAATGCCTGAACAGATGCAACCCAATGTACTGCTAACACTCAAATGAGGAGACAATAGTCCGTTACTCTTCAGAGCACTAACAATCCTTATGGTGTGCAGTTGATGAGTGAATATGAACTCCATTTTATGATTAAACGGTATTTTTCCAATGTTTAGATCTTGTTGTCCAATGATTCTTATACTTATATCTATCTATATACCGCTGATATTATAAATAGTTTATGTATAATATTTCATTTCTCTACATGATGCGGGTAAGAAAAAAGAGAAAACTATGATCGTGCACGAGATAGAAAATTGTTAAATTTAACTGAAAATATCGGATCAAGATTAACTGAAGAAAATAATTTTGTAAATGTTTGTCACCAACCTTTAATCTATTCCAATTCCACTTATATTCCTCCTTATAAAAAGAATAAAACTCTTCCGTGGAGGTAACGTTGTCATATGATGACAGACACCTCCAAACCTTTTAAGTACATTTATTTAGAAAAACTACATAAACAAAGTTTGCAAAATAATGCATCAAAGTTTCTATTATTGAATTAGAAAGGGGTTAATTACTGTGGGAAAAAGAACGGTCTTTTACGAAATTACCGCTCTAAATCCGAATCCGGCAACAAAAATTGGTGATTTAGGGATAGTTTTCTTGTAATTTTGTTGTAACTCAGCATAAAAACAATTGCGACACATAACGCCGTGTAGTTAGACCACCCAATATACACCTTATCCCATAATCGTGTCATGTAGAGAAACCCGCTCTCTCTCTCCTCCTTTCATATCTTCCATACTAAAATTAGCTAACAACACGAGCGCAATTTTAATTTCAAACTACACATGTATTAGTTTCGATGAAATGAAATAACAAAACAGAGACGAAACAAGATTCAAAAGTTGATGTAGGGACAAACTGAAACACACACAATGGAAAATTGAAACCAAGGTATGGCTACTACACAGAGATTCACAAATGACGTAGAGAGAGAAAAGGAGAGAAGAAGGAAACAAAAAGGAAGAAGATATAAAAATGTGGAATTTAAAGGTAGTAAGGAAAGAATCTAAAAATATAAAGTTCCGTTTCCAGAAATTCAACAGCAATGTAGAAATAACGATTATTTTTACATATTTTTCAGAACTATTCGAATATATAGAGGATGCTTTTAACATTTATTAAGTCACTTTCATACAAGATATCATACTCAATTTCCAGTAGAACTATAGATTTTCGAGACACATCTAGGACAACCTCAAAAGTTTAACACAAATGCTCTGTTTCCGCGTGTTTTGATTGCAAATTCAGCAGTTTTCATTGGACGTACTGATCCAAAATACATTCTAATAAGCCAAAATGATCCAAAATGCATTGGTCATATCCTCCATTTCAGACTACTAATGCGAAATGAACAGAAAAAAAAGAAAACGAAAAGAATAAGAAAGAAAGAAAGAGAACATTGAATAAGTGCTATTTTACTGCTAAATTTCTATCAGATATATCCTATATTGTAAGTCCAAACTGTATCGCAATGAAAAGTTACAAATGTTCGAAAGAAAAAATTTATGTTCCATATGTTTCAAATTTCAACGTGAATTAAACACACACAACTATAGAATGGAAACAAATTTTGTGTCAAACTAGTATACAGGGTAAATAAAATTTTATTTTCAAATAACAAAAGAGGAGGTCCATTTTCTAGTCTTTTCCGAAGATGTATCTGTTCCAAACATACAGCATCGATTTCTTCTCTTGCGGATATAACGTAATTTGCACTGATAGAATGAACAGGAAGCTGAAGATAGAACCATTAATAGTGTCAGTCGGGTGATGCTGGTTAGGTTATAGACCATCACTGGGTCGAGGATTCAAACCCGTAGTGAACCGGTAATTCAACTGTGACTCGGTAACCGACAGGATGAAAAAGACTTATTCACTTGCGTTTAAACTGGATGACCATTACTGGAGATGTTATCCCCAGAGCAAGAAAAACAATAAGTCAAAGTTCTAAGTTAATTATATTTTCCAGACCAGGTAAATCCGGCTGTTGCTCCGTTTTATCTTTGGAACACGTACGCGCACATGAAGTGTTTGTGTTTGTGTGTGAGAGAGAGGAATTGAGAAGTGAAAGATGCACAAACGATACGGAAACATCAGGAATAAGAGTGAGGGGGACAAGTATAAATATGAAACATACGTGTATGATGTTGAATGCACACATTGTTTATTGAAATTATCGCCAGTGATGTCTTGTAAGTTCTCCAATAGAGGATACATCTCTATTTGCAGCCTTTATTTTATACGAAAAAATCATACTACCTGATTGTCAACCGAGCCAAGATTTTCCATTTGAAAGTCTAGCACTTTACCACTACACCACCGTTTGCTTTATCCAAACCATATTTTACAAATTGTGTAGTGTTTGTTTCTGAGAACGGTAACACGAAAAGTATACACTGCAGATCAATGATGTGTTTAGATTGTCCTGGTAGTTCCCTTGCAGTTTCCCAACCAACATTCGTAAATCGTCTGTATCATAATACAGGTGTTTGCTTCCAAATTCTTACTTACGGTTAGTACAGTATGATAAGTCGATTCCTCATAACCACTTTGCAAAAAAATCAACTTTGATGTAAACAAGATTTGAAATGATGTTTGATCGCTATATTATTCATAAGTTCCTTACCTTATCCCTACACTACCTTACCACCTGTAAATTCAACCCAGATATTACTTACGCTACTTACAAGCCTGCCCTGATTTTCCGAACGAATCGACTTCTTTTTGTTATGCTATTTTCACCAAAATATATAACGAAATTCATTTATTCGACGGGCAAGAGAAAAATTAGTGCCCACTTATAAAGGAAATAACATACAATCCAAGAAAAATCACAGAAATAGGAAACATATTATGAAGTAATTTCATCATGCAAGTCCATAATAATAATAATAATAATAATAATAATAATAATAATAATAATAATAATAATAATAATAATAATAATAATAATAATAATAACCTATATTATAAAATTTAAAGTTTCTATGTTTGTAGCCCTTAATCTCTTGAGCCACCCGACCGATCTCGATTAAATTTTCAATATTGATATAATTCGGGCCTGGGAAGCTTTTTTATCATTTGATTTTAAAGACAGAAATTAGGGTTTGGAGGGGGAAGGAGAGGAGTTATATGAAAGTGAATAAAACAAAATAACTCGTGAAGCACCAGACCGATCTCTATCATACTTTCAACGTAGATAAGTTTCGGATCTGTGAAGACATTTCTCATTTTGAGTTTGACGGGGCAATGTAGGGGCCGGAGAGAGAGATACAAGTTAGTTGTGAGGGGAGAAAGGCGTTAGGAAGAATACATAAAACTTGAGAACTCTTGAAGCAAACGATCAATCTCGATCAAACTTTTAACATGGATGAGGTTCGAAGTGAAATTATTTTTATCATTTCACTTACACGGGAGAGCTTGGGAACGGGAATCGGAGAGGGAGATATATATATAACAAATATAACCTAATGATTCTTGAACAACCAAACCAATCTCTATCAAATTTTCAACCTAGATGAAGTTCGAACCTGAGATGGTTTCTGCCATATCACTTTGATGGTGTAACTTAAGGAAGGGAGGACGACATTTAGAAAAGAACGACAAATGATCGGTATTAGTGTCGTATCTATAGTTTTTGGAGTTGCTGACATTAACAGTGACACATCAAATGCTGTTTAAATCCAAATTCAGGCCCGAAACTTGGAGAAGGGGTAGACAAAAGCTATCCAAATAACCAATATCATAGTCGAGTTTATAGATTTCCGGCTCTCTGAGATGAACAATGACACTGCAGATGCCGCGCCCCACAACATAGTTAGTGGAGGGGATATATACAACTCGTAGAAAACGACCGATAAAAAAGCCTTAGCAAAAGTAAAAAGTGAATGAGTAACGGAACATATCACTATTTTTTTCTGAATTCAACCCAACGAAGCAAGTAATTGATCATAAAAATAATTTGAATTTGAATTTTTTACAATAATATAATGACAACAGCAGAAGCCAATAATAATAATAATAATAATAATAATAATAATAATAATAAATAATAATAATAATAATAATAAACTATATTGTGAATGTCAACATTTATTATTATTATTATTTTTAATATTATTATCATTATTATTATTCACAAATTTTGAATATGCACGGCGAAATTAGTGCAAATATGTTTTATTTCTGTAATTTTTCCTGGATTGTATGCTTTTCCATTATTAGTGGTCACTAATTTCTCTCTAGCCCGTCGAATAAATGCATTTCGTTGGGCACTTTGGTGCAAATAACCTTAGAGGAAGAAGCCGGTTCGTTCCAAAGATCAGGGCTAAAGTAGGTAATATTTGGCTTGTGATTTAAGGTGGGATGATAGTATAAGGGTAGCGTAATTGATTTATGAATAATACAGCAGTTTTACATAGATTCAATTACTGTTCACGCCAAAGTTATTTTTTCACAAAGCGATTGTGAAGAATCGACTTATCACACTGGACTAGCAGTAAGTAAGAATGTGGAAACAAACCTTGGTATCATGATAGTGACGATTTAGGTATGTCGGTTGGGAAAGGCCAAGGCAATTACCAGGAGATTCCAAGAACATTATTGATCTGCAGTGTACACTTCTCGCATTATCATTCTCAGAAAAGAACACTATACAACTTGTAAAACACGGTGTGGGTAAAGGAATCGGTGGTGTGGTGGTAAAGTGCTAGACTCCTAAAGGTAAAATCTTGGTTCGATTCCCCATCAGGTAGTACGATTATTTCGTATAAAAAAGGCTGCAAACAGAGATTTATCTTCTATTGGAGAACTTACAAGGCATCACTGGCGATAATTCCAATACACAGTGTGTGCATTGAACATCATATACGTATGTTATATATATATATGTGCACCCCTCTCTCTCACTCCTGACGTTTCCCTATCGTCTTTGAATCTTTCACTTCTCACCTCCTCTCTCTCACACACACACGCAAATACTTCATATGCGTGTGCGTGTTCCAAAGATAAAACGGAGTAACAGCCCGATATATCTGATCTGGAAAATATAATTAACTTTGAACTTTGACTTCTTGTTTTTGGTGCTCTGGGGATAACATCTTCAGTAATGGTTATCTCTGATCAAAATCCTGTTTAAATGCAAGTGAGCAAGTAAAATATCTTTTTCATCCTGAAGGTTACCAAGTCTTAGTTGAATTACCGGATCACTAAGGGTTTGAATCCTCGACCCAGTGGTTGTCTATAACCTAACCAACAACGCCCGACTGACACGATGATACGGTTTATCTTTAGCCTCCTGTTCATTCTATCAGGGCAAATTACTTTATATCCGCAAGGGAAGAAATCGTTGATGGATGATCGGAACAGATTAATCTTCGGAAAAGACTAGAAAATGGTAACATATTTTGTTATTTGGAAACAAAATTTTATTTATACTAGTTTGATACAAAATTTGTTTCCATCCCATAGTTCAATGTGTTTAATTCACGTTGAAATTTTACACATAAGGAACATAAACTTTTCCTTTCGAACGTGTGTACCCTTTCATTAGGATACAGTTTGGACTTTTAATATAGGGTATATCTGATAGAAATTTAGCAGTAAAATAGAACTTATTCAATTATCCCTTCTTTACTTTCTTTTTTCTTCTCGTTGGTTTTTTTTTTGTTCGTTTTGTATTAGTAGTCTGAAATGGAGGTTATGGCCAACGCACCTACTGTTCTTATTAGAATGTATTTTGAAACAGTACGTCTAATGAACACTGCCGAATTTGGAATCGAACCACGCGGAAACAAAGCATGTGTGTTAAACTTTTGACATTATCATATATTTGTCTCGCAGATCTATAGGTCTACTGGAGATTCAGTATGCTATCCTGTATGAAAGTGACGTAATGAATGTTAAACATTTCCTCTATATATTAGAATAGTTCTGAAAAATATGTAAAAACTATTGTTATTTCTATATTACTGTTGGATTTTGGAAATGGAACTTTATAAGGTCGGGTTTTTTCCTTACTACGTTTAAATTCCACATTTTTATCTATTCTTCCTTTTTTGTTTCCTCCTTCTCTCCTCTTCTATCTCTGCCTCATTTCTGCATCTCTATGTAATAGACATACATTGTTTTGAATTTTTCATTGTGTTTCAGATTCTCCCTACATCAACTTATGAATCTTGTTTTGTCGCGGTTTTGTTATTTGTTTTATCGAAACTAATACATGTAGTTTGAAATTAAAGTTGCGTTTATGTTGTTAGCTAATTTTGGTATTGGAAAGAAGAAAGGAGGAGAGAGAGAGAGGGGATTATGGGATCAGAATGTGTATATTGGGTGGACCAACTACACGCTGTTACCTGTCGCAATTTTTTTTGATGCGGAGTGTACAAGCAACTTTTCGCAACCCGGCAGAATGAAATTAAAAAAAGAAAATAGCTGTTCATGAGACTTTCTTTCGTACTTTCGTGCTGGTTGGATAACCAGAGCTATAAAAATATTCAAGTCCTATGAGGCAAAATTTGGGCTTGGCCAATAAAGTTCAAATTTTCTGTGTAGACCGTCACTAACACAAGGCAACTTTTCCGCAACCCCACCAATCGAAATTCAAAAAGAAAAATACTTCTCACCCTCACGTATAGTAAATCACTTGTGACACAATTAGTTTACTAAAGTTGTGCCAATATGTTTTTAAATTATGCATAACATTATTGAAACTTGTAGTAGTTATTACTTTTCAATTGTTTTTGATAGACGAAAAATAACAACAGATTTGAATTTTGCGGCAAAATTCAAGTGAAAATAACTTTTTGCCAGAAATCGAAAAAAGTTAATTTTTGTAGAATAGTGTTATGAATGATTATACAATTTTTGGAGCAATTTATATATATATATATATATATATATATATATATATATATAGACTGTCCCATAATTCGTGTGTAAACTTTAATTTCATAGTACTCAGAACTCGTAAAAGCTAGAACTGTGAAATTTACAGGAATTTTAGAGGAAGGTCAGAAGATTTGTTTGATAGCAAAACGAGATCATGGTTGGTATTGCTTGCGGAGTTACAGGGTCAAAGGTCAAAATGCGATTTTTTCCTTATGGGATTTCAATGTTAAATAGTAGTCTCACATGCCATTTTTTTGAATATCCATCTCCGGCAGCAAAAATTAATATATCGACATAAATTCTGATCCGAAACAATGTGATAACGAGAAATGTGACAGTCTGTATATATATATATTTAACCATACAGAAGAAATATACAAAATTATTAGAGAACACATATGGCATTTATTTCTCACCTACCTTATAATGACCCATGGTAAGGTATATATATATATATATATATATATATATATATATATATATATATATATATATATATATATATATAATTTCTGAAACACATTTTTAATGTCTATAAACATAATTATCATTTTACTTACTTCTACGGTATAAAATTCGTGTTTATAATTTCTAACTAAATTCATCTTCCTATAATATTCACTTTGAATAAACAAACAGTTTGAATATTCAATAGTTTAACTCCGTTTTTTATATATTCATAGCTCGTCAATTTTTATACATATCCTTCTCTATTCCACATTTTTGTTTACCGAAAAACTTCAACTGTTAGATTGGTTGATGGTGGTTCAATTGAACACATTTTTGTTATTAATGGTATACACTTCATTATAGTTGATTATAGTTGATTCCTTACTTTTACTTTACTTTCATATCGTTGTACATATTTTTTTCTTTTGAATATGATACAAATAACTATCAATGACTGTATTATATAACATATTAATATTTTGTCTTAATAATTTCTATTTCATTACATTATAATGAAAGTCATATGCCTCTACTAAATATTTACAAATCTAAAATCGATATAATGACATAATTAGTTTATTAAAAGAAATATATTTTAATCTTGTTCATTTGTACAGCTACTAAGTTTTCTGAATACACTGTTGTGTTTTTATTATTCGGTTTTTTTTACGAGCCTTTCATATTTGTTTTCACCACTTAAAAATTTAATGCCAATTTTCTTATTTCGAGTTTCTTTCTAAATATTTACTTGTTAATCAACTATATAAAAATCTTTTTCGAAAACACTTGTTACTTTTGTTCTCACTTGTGAGTTTAGATCGATATAATTATGTAACCAGTCTGACCGTTGAAATCTATTGCTCGATATATTCACTTAATTTTAATCCAAGTTACAAACATTGTTTTAAGTTGCGATAGTTAATCACTTAGTGCTCTTCATAATACAGTGGTATTAATAGCATAGATTTGTTTGAGCCATGTGGATACATATTTTCCAGAGGTAAGAAATAGTATTTCTGGTGGTCATTATTTTTATGTTCAAGAACGACTTCTAATATAAAACCAGTATCGTAATTTTTATACATTTTTATGAAATATATAGTTTCTATTTCCATACAGTAGATATTGACTCATCGTTCGTTCATATTGATTGTTTGCGTCTATGTATATTAGGTAACAATTCCAATAATTTTCATTACAATCTACCAAATATTTATTATTTGCTTTTAAAAATTTTTAGAACAGTGATTAAACTTTTCTATTATCAAAATCCTATGAAATTACTTAATATTTCTAATTCTGTACTTTCTTTTAATTCATTACATCTCAATCTAAATCTGTAAGGTTCATAAACGAAGCAGGATTAAGTCCCTACACATAGAAAAGTGTTATCGTGAAATTTTCAAAGAAGCACTTACGAGTAATGTCAAATGTTTTAAACAATTTTTTGATTTTGTCCAAGATCTTTGATAATAAATTTATCCTTTATCTTATTCCAATTTCATAGTTTTTATCGTTAATTTATGTGCTGTTAAGATCAATGAAGAATGCTTTGTTTGGTTGTATTTGATCGGAATATCTGGTGGCATTTCATCAAACAATAAAGTTTGATGAAGAAAATAAATTGGAGAAACAGGACTGACACTGGAACTGCCATTTACGTACGATACTACTGAAGTATTATCCGTTTATATAAGTTGATAAAGTACACTCCTAATTAGAAACAAATGTATTTGCTAATTATATTTTAACTTAAAATATCAAGAAAACCTAGTATTTCTGTACGTCTTAATACAATTTAAGGGATTGCATTTGCAATAGAAAATAGTGTATCTATTTTTGCAGGCTCACTATATGTCGTGCTGTGGTATAAATGTGACGCGTAAGTTGGATTGAATCTGTCGAGGCGTTCGTGATACCTTAAAATGTACGTAATCCGAAGTAATTGAGTTATACCAGCCAGGAAAAGATTAGTTTGGTTTTTGCCTATACAACATTAATGCAAATGTTCTACAACAGGAAAACGAAATGCCGACTACTTTTGTTTACTAATATTTTATATAAACATTTCTCACCAAATAGAGAAGTCTCACTAACTAATACAGGTAATATATTAAATATAATATTCCATTTCTTCTAGCGATGTATAAGAAACAGAGTAGGTATATACAAAATATGTACGTAAATTATTAATTATTATTATTAATATATTTGCAGAAGACTAATATTAAAATGGAATATCATATTAATTTAAAATAAAATCTGTGAAGAACTCCTAAAATATCTATTTTATTTAATTGAATTGTGTGTTATATGGTATCTACATTGATAGTTAAAATAATATCACTACATTAAATTTGTGTGTAAAAAGCAGTTCAAGTAGGAATGACGTCAAAATTGTCTATTTACAATATTGCTAAACAATACTCGATCAAATACAACTTGTATGTATCAATTATTTTATACAAAGATATGATCACATTAAGCTACTTGTTTCAAATGATGAAAATAGGGATTATTGTAATGTTCCTACCTTCGATTATACAAAAATCCAATCTCATTCTGAAGACAGGACAAGTAGCACTTACAGTTCAACCCATATTCCTTTGGTTCAAACGTATTCACAGGTTCCAATTGATCTTTAAAGAAATAAAATTATATAAGAAAAATATCCGTATCTAGATATAAAGTTCTTTCTACTTACTTATGTGTAACTTCAGAAGTAATTAACTTTCGAACCACACTGACAAACCATTGCCATTTCCTTTACTTATTTCTACTGAAGCACAGGATATTTACTCGCACAAACAGCCATTAATGATAAACATTACTTAAGTTTAATAGTTTGACATTAGGTGCGTGATCACTTTATAACTCAAATGTGTATATTAGATACTCAATATCAACAAATAGCTGTCTCACGTATACATTACATGAGAAAGTTGTTTGTAAAACGTGATATTATTAATAATTGAAACTGGAAATGGTCGTAAATCTAGTGCCATTTTCTATACTCTTGCAACGTTTGATTTATTAAAGAAATCACTTCTGGCTATCTATTTAGAGTTTTTTATTGATTTAAGTTAAAACGAGATAGACTGAATTTTTCACTCTCTCTTTTAATAGAGAATGTGGAGTTGATTTTGGTGTATGTTCCTGGGATGTCCAATTTATTGAAGAAACCCTTTTCTCGCTATCTGTTATGTTTTCACTCTGAATAAATCAACGTTAAAACCAGTCGGCAGAAATATTAGAGTAGCAGTGGGGTATATTTTGAACACCTAATAGATAATAGCGTCTCATTATCTATTACGGTTTATATTCTATGGTGATCAAAGTTAAAACTAGAAGCTATTGATTTGTGCCACTTACGGCCTCAACATATGACACTATGAAACACGTTTTTTTTAAAAAAATTGTTGTCCTCGGTTGCTATTGCCTATTCCTTGTAATATTCATTGAATATTTAAGAAAATGTACGCAATTCTCAAGAAACGTCTCTTTTTTAAGTTTAATATCGATGTGTGTACAAAAACAAATAACGCTATGAAATGTATTAGATATCGCATTTAATTTAATTAAAGGAGTTTGCATTTAGTTTCTCAAAACCCATATTATCGAAGGAGTAAACTACTTAAGTACGTAAGTTCAGAACATAGATATCCATGTGCACCTGTGCATACCTTGGAAATATTTCCTTTTCCTACATGTTTTCCATACATATAATCACTTTCACGAATTAGCTTCCAGATGTAGTCCCTACAAAATGTTATGTTTTCCTAGATAACTGCGTTCGAAACTTATAATATATTGCTGACAGCTCTCACTGTGCTTCCGTGAATATGCATCCATATTTTCCTTAAAAAATGCCCAGATGAGAGGCAAGAACATGTAACTTAAGTGACATCCTACTTCCCATTTTGCGATAGTTCGTCACCATGTTATTTATAACCTCCAGATAATTTTGAGCTTTGTAATTTCTTAGGAAATATTAAATGACTGTCACATAACTGTTCCATGGTTGGTTTTTGATGTGTTTAGCAGCGCGGAGAACTCACTAGACTGGATCATCATCACTTCCGTTCCTGTAAACATTTCAGTCTCAACCTTAGCACGAAATAGATGCGGAAACATGTCTTGTAAAAACCGTAATGCGTCAGAATACATATTGAAAGGTTTCACAAAAGACGCCGTCCATCCACTTTATATAAATATTGTAATAGGCGAAGATACGCCTGGGGCACGGCGAGACACGAGACTCCCTCTCTTTCCAGATCCACTTTTACTCCTGTGCGTAACACAATTAAACAAACCACTTAAATCTTGGCAGAAGCACAATCCATCTTTCATGTACTATAATTCGGAAAACTGCTCGTGCCGAATTATAGTACACGAAACACTGTTTTAGCCACCTTCTTTACTCAGGCTTAGATCTCTAATAAGATCATTCAAATCTGATTGGTTAGCATAGTACGATTGTCTTTTAGACGTATCTTTGAAGTCCATATCTGCGATGTTTAATAAGAAAGGCATGCTGTCAGTGGCGAATCTACCCTGGGCCGAGGGGGCCTATGTCCTATCAGTTTTTTTGAGTGACAAAAATAATTTCAACTACAATTTATATATTTTGAAAATGTATAGTAAACTTATAATATACCTTCCGTCTCCTTTAGCCTAACCGGCATAGCCGTGGGACGTAAAACTCAAATATTTTATTTTTTATAATATACCTATCATAGTCTGGGCTCTGGCTGGGCCCCTCAGAATTTACCTCCTAGATCCGCCATTGCTATAAATAAACAGGGTGACCGAAAAGTAGGTATACACCCCTGAGTGAAGAATAACATTCTAGTTCGTTCGTTTATTTGCTTCGGCTGTTCCCTGCTTAAGGTATACGTAATAAGAAATTACAAACAAATAATAAAGGAACTAAGTCTAATTGATCGTTAGCAATAACAAGTGATATAGAATGTAATGAGCTGATCACTACGGTACTGTATATATACTTTTTGACCATGCTGTATATACACAAACTTATAATACTTACAAAAAGGCTTAAAACGCTATGCCTGGTATGACACACGTTGCTTCTACCTAGAATTTCTCACTAGTGGGAGATTCTTCAATCAAATTTAACTGCAATTAGGGGCCCGCGGTGGCTCAGTGGTAGAGCGTTCACCTTCAGTGCTTGGGGTCCTTGGTTCGATCCCAGCTCGCGCCGTGTGGACTTTGTAGTGGACAAACACCGTGCTCGTGGGTTTTCTCGGGATTTTTCCGTTTCTTCCCACTTTCTTCATTCCACCATTTCACTCATCACTCATCATCACCGTCTCCTCTAGCCTAACCGGCATAAACGTGGAACGTAAAACTTAAAAATTTCATTTTCATTTTTAACTGCAACTTAAAGTAACAAACATTTTAAGATGTACTTATAAATTAATTGCTATAGGACAGATTCCATATTTTCGATGCTAATAATTACATAAAAGAAAGTTCATGGATAAAATACACATTTTCTAGTTACTTTTAACGTAACAATACAGGATATCACTATTATAAGACAATTACAAAATGAGTGTTGCATAGTGTGATTAAGAGGAAAGGTGGTTCTTATTCTTAGAACACAGATTCGGTTTCACAAGACGACATATATATTTTATTCTTTCTGGTCTATGAAGATCAGTCAGAAGTTCTAGATTCTTATAACCACTCCGCTATTGGTACAGAGCTGAAAATATCGATAAAATCTTTCTATTCTTCATAGAATACAGTTAACTGATTTTATATTCCATTACATTTTAAATGTAAAGATATCAAGTTAAAACACTTAACTTGTACCAATTTCAGTTAGAGTATCAAATCTGAAAGCAAACTCGAATCCTAACGTTTGACTTTCCACATCCTGAGAACCGAAGTGCTTGTCAAATGTATAGCTTGCGACTAAGTAAAAACATATTAATATGCACACACACACACACACACACACACACACACACACACACACCTGTTTGTCTACCTACAAAAAGCGTATGCAAGCTGGGCAATAGGAAAACCGAGTATGCACTCATATCTGCTTTATTAATGGAGCTATTTTCCTGATACGCTCCAAAAGTTGCGTCCTCGATAAAGCTACATTTCCATAGGCACTAGAATGCAGTATCTCGACCTTGACTGGGTACGTACAAATGAGCACCCAAACCAACTGGGAATTTGCAAAACGAGTAAATGTAACAAACGAAGACACTAACAAACAAACAAAGATGTTGTGTTTAAAATGTGTAAAATGAGAGTTCAGTGAGTAAATTTGAGCAATGCAATTAGAGCAATTCCTTTAAACACTAGTTAACATTGTAACAAATCAAACACATGGATTAATGCTGTTTATTTTCTTGGGTCCTTCAGTTTTTTTCTCACATTTCCTTTACACAAATTATTTCACAATCATTCACTCTCATTAATCACACGTCTATTATAAGCTGTAGAATATAACCAAGGGATGTTAAACTAAAAATTTCATTTCATTTCGTATGGAATAGCGCATTGATTCAATCCCCCGGTGAAGTTAATTGTGGTGGACAACATAGCTTCCATGGGTTTTCTCCTAGTACTCCCATTTCCTTCCACATTCTCATTCCACTAATTCTTCCATCCTCATTCTCTTGCCTTAGTAAACGCCTCCCTTAACCTAACGGTCACAATCGTGGGACGTTAAACTGTAAGATTTCATTTCGTTTTGAAATGGAATTGCGATACTAAAGTAGGGTTATATCTGTTTGTATGTTTGATGAAGGTTATTGTTTCTTTCTGCACCGAGGCTGTATGAGACGGAGACCTATAGCTCAAGGTGGAATCCGAACCACTATAATAGTTCAGATTTTATAATTGCTTCCATGAGACAATGTGACCAAAGAGGCACGTGCCAAATACAAAGCCAGCGGGAGCACAATATTATATGCCTACAAGAAACACCGAAACAAGATACATTATCCATACCAGGTGGGAGACCCGGGTTCCTGGCGGGAGCTCATGTGATTCGGATTTCATTTTAATCAGTACGTCCCGTCTCATATAGCCTCGCTGCTAAAGGGACGTTAAACACAAAATCAACTTAACTCAACTATTCGTACCATCAAATTTAATATTTTTGTTATAACGTCGAAAATGAAGTACTAAACGGCAAGAATACTGCAAAACAAGATAGAATATAAGACAATAAAACGAAACAGGCAGTAAGTTTAAAATTGACAAGGGAGGGATTTTAAAACTTGCATTAACACTTAGCAACAACACACAAATATACTATTATACTATTGAACTAATATACTATTAGTTCATATACTATGACTAATATACTATTGAACGTCGTAATCTTGTATCATTTAAAATTTCTGTTGCTCTGGAATACTATAATATATTTGTCTAATCGAATCAATTTATCTATTTTACTATTTTATCTGTAGTAACTATGAATGAAACCATAGCTTATGCAAATATGCAATGTTTTCAATTTTAATGCGAATGGTTAGCAATAATCTGTGCCTTCACTTTTTTGACAACTGTTTTTATCCGTCTGTCTTCACATATTTACAGTACTCTTACATATTTTTTCTCCATGAAATCCATATATTTGCTCCCAAGGGATTCAGGTGTTAATTTAATGAGAGAATAGGGAGACCGTTGGAATCCATAATTATTGACCAACAAAACTTTATCTTTGGCTTCTACATGTGCACCATTGTTCTCTCGGTTTTCTGTAATACCGGCTTGCGTCAATGCCCTTACGAACTATTGCGATACTCAAATGCTACTAAATGATTCATATAAGCATTATATAACTACCTATGAGATTTCGTAGTAGACCTCCCAACTTCAGAGAACAAAACCTAATTCCAACATTCTATTCATAAATAATAATAATTATTATAATATTAACAGTAATAATAATAATATTAATGTGTAACTCTGTTACTGCTCAACTACTGTCAGTTGCGCTAGCCACTTGATAGACATATACTTTCAGTTGAGTTGATTTTCAGTTATCACCCCTTTAAGCAGTGAAGCTGTATGAAACGGGACTTACTGATTAACGTGGAATCCGAAACACACGAACTCCCGCCGAGAATCGAACCTTTGTCACCCACTGCAAAGGCGACCACGTTAACCGCTTAGCCACAAAGAAGCTCATAGACATATTTGCTTTCGGTGTAGTTTCCATTTCTCTATTGCAAAATAACTCAATTCGTTATATATTGTCGCATTGTATTTGTATATACATAAATGTACTACCTCAGTCTCTTGAATCATTACAGGATAAAATTAATGTCAAATTCGCAGTACCTAGACAAAATCCTATTTTTCAATATAATCCTCCTGCTCTGCCATTACATACTTCAATATCACACAACAACTAGAGAAAAAAGATCAGAAGTCTAACTTCAACGTCGTAGAATCTCCCCACCAGCACAAAATTACTGTTTAAAACGATTTTTCTTCCCTGACCAATAAAATGACAGAACCCTATTTAATAGTTGCACAAAATAGTTTGCATAACCAAAATAGCAAGAGGAATTAAGGGAATAAGCTAAGAAACAAAAGAAACTATTAGAAAGGGGTGAAGTATAGAGGAAAAAACAGGGGACACCACAAAACCTCCAACAAAATCCACAACAGAAGATTAAATACTGGACTTCGCAATATGCAGAAAACGTAGGTACTCTGCTTCTACCTATTTTAAACTTCCAAAAAGCGAATAGGGCCCATCCTTGTTCAGGAGTCAAAGATCAAGCAATTCTAATGACAGAACAAAGAATATAAATAGTCACTAAATTACGCAGACGAACAGTGCTACTGGAAACCAAATCCCGCATTTCCATCTGGCCTTTCAAATATTTACTTCTTGATGTTCAGTTAATACAACATAAAACATCGGTAAAAGGGATATGAAATAAAATTATTATCTTAAAATATGTAGCAATGGTTTCATTCAAAGTTGGGAAACGACATTTTCTCATTACTTTCGTATAAGGAAGAAATCATGTATTCCAGTTATTTTTAGTTTAGAGTTGCTTAAACGCTTATGTTACAATCGATTTAACAAAGAATCTTATATCTCTATTTATAAATCATAAGAAGCCAACATTACCAGAAGAGAACCAGGAAAACATTTATCACTATACACCACTCATATACTTAGACAAAGACAAGCTTGATCTTTTATCGACAAACGCATTACGTTAGTTCAACTTTTCCACGCATTTATTCCGGTAATAGCAAAAAGACAGATTGAAGATTATACATCTTTCTTCGTATCTTTTCTCTACGACTTCCTTGACAAGGTAAAAAACATGACGTAATTTCCAATCCAAATAATTATCCTGTAACTTTAAGGAAAAATACGTCAGTGGTGGACCTTGTGGTATGCCAGGATTAATATTGTCCAGCAATGAAAGCGTATAAAATAGAAGAAAATAAAAATTGTACAGGAAAAGAGGAGGTTGTCATTTCCTTGAAGTATAGATAAAATTTTTCAAAACTAAATTTTTTGATATTAATCCTAATTTAGACCAGTCGAAGAAACAGGCCATTCATGAGTTATTATACAAATATAAAAATATTTTTATACACTCTGGACGGAATTCGACATTATAGGAGATACAATCACAAAATGAGAATCATTAAATCGGCAGTCTTCTCCAAATCCTGCTCCAACCGAAAAACCTCTGAAATATGATCTCCAAGGTCAATCACATAAGAAAATCTTACAAAATTCTCATATGCGTGATGGGTCATAAAACTACGACGCAAGCTCTCTTAATTGTAACTAGGATGATTTTACATTGATTAGCGAATAAGATCTTTTGCCGATGACATCGTGCTGGGAGGCTACAGTTTTGAACAATAGCTATGGGAATTTTATTTTTAAAATTAAAAAGTTTTGTGCTTCACCTAAGACTAATTTATTTTATTCAAAGCTGAATGGTTTCGCATATTTAGTATCAGGCAATTATATTTAAATCTCTGCAAGAAAGCCAAAAATACAGAATTCAAGGTTCCACCAAAAGTGAATGTTGCTAAGTTTTACGGGCTTACGTTCCTACTTACTGGCACGTATCAAGGATTTTGCCATGAAAATAGAACTTTTTTAACAAATGTTTCCACAACAATATTTGTACTTTTCAAATAATCTTGTTGATTATGTTCCTGGTATTGGGGCTGTAAGGTTCCGTACCTCAGTTGTAAGTAACTTTGCTTCTTTAATGAGCACGTGTTTTCTATTCAAAACATAAGCACCAACATACGGAGGAAAGAGGATACCAGAAAGATGCAAAGTTGGTTCCGAAAGGAAATCGAAGATGGCCAACTCTCTCCTCACGAACTTTCTTTTCACATCACAGCCATAAAAGAAGACCTCAGGTGGACAGAAGAAATAAGTTACAGTGCTGATCGCTAACCTTCCTAAACTATTTCTGAAATCGTTTTTGTTAAAATTTCCTTAAATCCAACTTCTGAAGCCGTAATAGGCGAAGGAATGTTTCTATAACTACCTGCCCCGGAGCACGTATAAGCAGAGATACAACTATACTATCTTCTAAAACTACGATAAGTAAGAAATATATCCTTTAAATCACCACCCGAGGTCGCTGTAGGATAGAAGATTTTACCTCTTAATCTTAAGCTATTTAGCACCATCGACTTCGGTAGAGGCAAAGGCATTACAGTTAAGCCGTATGGTATTGCTACTGTCGTTGCAACCATAACACCGATCTAAAAATAAGCTGGACATTATTTATTTCAAACTAATTTACGTATTTAAACTTGTTCCAGAGGTATATTGAAACGTGTGTCGCATGGATATTGCTCTCAATAGATTTGCGTGCACCGGAATATTCACTGAACCCTCAGATATTTACAAGCCCGACTATCCGTCCGCAAACCTGATTCGTGTTGCAAGATGAGACACGAGACCTACCTGTGAAGACCCGCAATTTTCAACTTCATTAGGGGTAAGGAATAGGATGATAATTCCTGTTTGTCGTCTGCAGCGAATCCATGCTCTCCACATGTGACCGAGAAATCAGAATCTTCTCGTCCATCAACTAGTAAAGAGCTCTCCATTAGTGAACAGTTATAATCATTGACGGAAAATCGCAAGAGACGTTTAGCGTTGAAAATGAACTGAGTAGAGATACCATATAAGAGGCAAATTGAAAGAAAAAGTGACTTTAGCAAATGAAGTAGCAAAGTAAGGTCACAAGAAGCTAATGAATCACTACACAGACAACGAGAAAATATTAACAAGAGAGCCCCACTGAATGTATATTTTGTGGTGAAACGTTCAATGAAGGCTGCGTATAGTGTGAATCCTGCGATGGCTGGGTTCATGAAACTGCAGCTCAATTGAATCAACAGATATCCATTACACGTTACCATTGTTAGCTTCGTGGATAGGTTTTCTTATTGTTCCTTCTAGGTGTAGAATATGATGTTTTTCAAACATCTTACGTGTTCGTTAGTGCTCGCCAATATTCCGAATATGTGAAATTTAGCGATCTGTATTGCCATTTGATTATTTCATTATTTTAGCATTTATATCAATATGTTCAGTTTGTTAATAAAGTTCACATTCCATATTTCAGGCTTAATATGGAATGTGAACTTTATTAACATATTTCGCTGCAATTTTACATCTTTTTACCAAGAGGCAGTTCAATGTGTTAAAATGTCTGGGGCTACCTCCTTTCCCCTAAAAATGTCAACTAATATTCACATGTTTATATTTACAGGTTTACTTTCGGAAAATGCTTAGCACTCTTGAGTTAGGGATCGAACCCGTGACCCCAAGCACCAGAGGTGAACGCTCTACCACTGAGCCACCGCGCCCCCCTCAGTGGTGATTTTATGTTAAGCTCCATTCAGGTAGCCAATACAGAAAAGAAAATATGTTCACTAGTAATTAATCGAATTTAATTGGTAACACGAAATTCAGAATTTAAACTCGAGAATCTTGAACCAGAAAATCGATAACAGAGGAATCAGGTCTGTAGACACACCGACACAGCGACAAATAAGTAGTAGAAACGGACTACCTTACTATGGGTCGGGGAATACCTACAAGGTCAACAACAATAGTAGAAAAGAATACAAATAATAGAAGTCGAAAACAAATATGGTAAACAGATGAGAACAAAATAAAGTTACGAAAGAAACATGAGAAAACAATACAGAAATGTAGATAGTGGAATAATAAGGATGTGTAAAAATAAAAGGGAAGGCGAAAATATAGAGGAATTAGTCATGAAAAAAGATGCAGACGATAAGTTTAAAGAAATTATATAAAAAGATGATGGATGGAAGTCTAAAGAATTAAAGCAAACCGTTAAGACACAGGTGAAGAAAAGAGTCAGAAAGAAAAGGAATGCGTACAAGTTTACTTTTGTCGCACCACTAGAAACAATTGTTAAAACTTATAATTCTTTCACTAATTTCCTTCTTATTTTCCTCTAAAAGGTTTCCCTTGGCGACATAAAAATGTCCCACTTGGCATAGATAAAATACAGGGATGAATAATTAAATATTATAGTGTAAAAACTCAAACCAACCTGTGTTATGTGGCCATTAAAACACGAATGCTATCCACTCGGGTCAGAGAAGAATAAAGCTGGTGGACACGTACGCTAGCGCGGGAGTGCGTCCGAAAGGAACAAGTCTGTCAGTAGACGGGGATATGCGCGCAAGCCAAGATGGAAAGGAAAGGGTTTTGTCAATGGTACGAATTCAATAGCACTTGTAATGGTTTTGCACTAGTAACGTTGCACTTGAACACATAAAATACAGGTTTTGTACATTGTGCAAAAATATTCTGCAGTGGAAAATAACATGTAATAGTGCCATCTTTCATATACACTCACTTATTATATCCGGCGTAAATCACTTATCATTTTAGACTAGTAACACTACACTTGTAAACCTATAATACAGAGAATTACTTTGTATTTCATTCTGTCGCATGCAGATATTTGTTCCTTATAAACATCCCTATCCATACAAACAATTGAATTTTACATGTAAATAGTTCAAAGTGTTGTGCGCCAAAGCTACACCTGCACATAAGATTGAGATACAGGTGAAGACGGGATCAACAGGGAAAGAAGCTGCAAAAACGAGAGAAAAGGGAGAAATTTTTGTATGATGTTTATTAGTAGCGAAAAATACATGAATGAAGTGCCATCTGACAGTAGAATTAGGAAAGAAAACGGGAAAATGTTCTGATAAAAAAAAAACAGTTGAATATTTGATTGTAGTTGAAAGATAAACTGTTGAATGTTTGTTGATTTCGGCTCCTATAGCCTATTATTTCGTGTGCTTGAGGGAACCCAAACAATGTTTTCGAATATCATAGCTTTTGATATGTTAATTGTATTCAGTGAAGTCGCTAGAATTATCGCGAGGCTGCGCGGCTATATGGTCAACGGTTTCCCAATCGTGCTGGGCGTTCTAGGAAAGTATTTCGTCTCTTGCACTTGGTGTGCAGAGAACTTTACATGCCCTTCCTCAACACAAAATACGTCAGGAGATCAGGCGCCGGGATGAGGATAAACGGTCTCCCGGCATCCTTGCTGCAGTCCATGTGGTTCCCCAAATCTCGAAAACACGATTCGCCAGGGATGCTGCGACAAGCAATATGACGGTTTGGAGGATTCTGCTCAACAACGTGCTCCATCTTGACCATGTTCATCTGAATCAGGAACTCCGAGAACAAGCTTTACATATCCGTCTAGTTTTGTCAGTGGATGAGTACCAGGAAACCCGTTTCCACAGGAACATTTTGTGGACGGATGAAGCGACCTTCAAGAGTAATGGAGATGTCAGCATACACAACGCACACTACTGGTCCAGTTTGATCCTTTTCTTGAAGTGTCTACGTGCACTACGAACAGAGAAAAATGCCTGTGCCGGATGGACTGATAGTAGCAATTCAACTTCAAATAACAGGCGTAGATCCCTACCGCAGAATTTAACGAAAAGTGTTTCCCGTTAATGTTACTAAATACTTCTAAAAGTTAATAATACTTCTAAAGAAATCGAAATTGATACCAATTTTCATTTGAACTTTTGGAGTTGACCACCGTGGATGTATTCCCGCTACGCCACCTGATATAGAAGCATGACCATTGTTTCTTCACGTACGATTTAGTCATTTAGTTTTTTGTTGTTGTTTGAAGTGTCTGCGTGCACTACGAACAGAGCAAAATGGCTGAGATGGGTGGTCTGAAGTGGCAATTCAACAACAAATTAAATAAGTAGATGCCAAACAGTAGAATATGACGAAAAGTGTTTCCCGTAAAAGTTGTTTCTTTATCAGTAATACTTCCAAAGAAGTCGAAATTAATACCAGTTTCCATTTAAAAAATTTGGAGTTGATCCTTTTGATGCAATACCGCTACGCCACTGGATATGGGAGTATCACCATTTTATTCTTCAGATACAATTTAATCATTCATTTTTTGTTTGAAGTGTCTCCGTGCACTACGAACAGAAAAATGAGTTTACCGGTCGGTCTGATAGTAGCAATACAAACAAATAACAGACGTAGATCCGAAACCGTAGAATTTAACAAAAAGTGCTTCCCGTAAAAGTTAATGCTTTTTTCAATAATACTTGTAAAATAAATCGAAATTGATACAATTTTCCATTAAAAATTTTGGAGTTGACCCCGTTGGTTTATTCCCGCTACGCCACTGGAAATGGAAGTATCACCCTTTGATTATTCATGTACCATTTGGTTATTATTTTTCTGTTTCAAGCGTCTACGTCCACTAGAAGCTGAGAAAAATGCCTAAGACTGGTGGTCTGATACACCCTCTCCCCTTCCCTACATTGCACCGTCAAACTAAAATGATAAAAGTCATCCCAGGTCCGAACTTCATCCATGTTGAAAATTTGAATGAGATCGGTTTGGTGGTTCCAAAGTTATGAAGTTTTACTAGTATACACCCGCTTCGCTGGGTGAAATGAAAATTTAAATGCACAATTTCGTATCTCATGTGTTTTGTACCCTTGAAATATGCTGTTTTTGTTTTTAATGGCATCAAAGTAAACGGCATCGAAAAGATCATTGATCATCTTGGCGACCCCGAATACCATGTATTCGACGCTAATATTAATCATTTTCGATCATTTTATTATCTCCCCATCTACCAAGCTACGGGCCTGAGTATGGTTTCAAAAGGGATCGAAAGTGTCATTCTTCATCTCAGTGACCCTAAAACTACGGATCAGACACTAATGTCGGATAATTTTGAACATTTTTATATATATCTCCCCTCCTCTTCCTTCATGTTGTGCGGCACGGTATTGGATGTGTCACCGGTCATCTCAGTGACCCCGGAAACTATGGATTCGATACTAATATGGGTCATTTTTACATTTCCCTCTCCTCCCTCTTCCAAGACGCGCTGCTGAATTTGGAATTAACACCATAAGAAGTGTCATTGTTCATATCGGCGATCCCAAAAACTATAGATTCAACTCTAATTTTGAATCATTATATCTCCCTGCCCTATGTTGCGGCTCATGTCACCGGAAATGTCACCGTCCATCTCAACGACCTCAAAAATGTGGATTCAGCACTAATATCGGTTATTATCGACCATTTTTAAACCTTTTACTCCCTCTCAACCAAGTTGAACGTTTGAATCTGAATATAAACGGGATCGAAAGTATCACTGTTCATCTAAGCGACCCGGAAAACTATAAATTCTACTGATAGTGGACCTTTTCGACCATTTTTAATATATCTCTTTCTCCCCCTGCTATAACTTGTGGAGCTCATTTTTTATTTAAACCGGACGGGAAATGTCACTGTTCATCTTAATGATCCCGAAAACTATGGATTAGACAGTAATATTGATTATTTTTAATCATTATTATATACAGCTCCTCCTCACCCTCAACCGCGCTGCGGCACACGGCATGAAAATTGTCATTGTTAATCTCAGCAAATCCTAAAACTATGGATTCGACATTAATATTAGCCATTTCCGATTTTTTTTAATGTTTATTCTCCTCCCCTACGTTGCAATGTCCCCCTCCCCAACTATCAGGGCTGAATTTGGATTTTTACAGCATCAGAAGTGTCACTGGTTCCAGTAGCGACTCGTAGTCTGTACAAGCACCGGTTGCAATGTTGCAATATCAAAGGTATGTAGGTACACACAAGTGTCCCCCCCAGCATTCTTGAGTCTTATCCAAAAAATATTCACGAAATATGATGAGGAAAGTTTTTTAAGCTCTATTTGTATGTTATTGATTAAATTATTTCTCTAATATTGATTTAATATATAAGCTATTTCCTTTTTTACAAACAACCACTGTGAATGTACGTTTATATACTATTTATATACAAAACCTCTACACTCATGTATTGAACACGAGATAAATCGAATATATAGTATGTGCTGTAAACCATGAATGATGGCGTTCATCCGAAAAGAAGAAAAAAAGCAAGAAAATTGCATGCACGCAGTTAAACAAAATTATTTAATTACATAGTATATAAACTATGCATTATTTTAGAATGGAAGATCTTTCTTCCATCTTTTGGGCTTCAAATTTTTCTATGATTTTATTGAAATCTGAAATGCTGCTCGCCAAGTTTCTCTGAATAGAAAGCATCGCTACCGTAAATATTTTCCGCTTTATTTTCTTTAGGGTCCAGAAACACCTCTGTCCTCCGGTTATATGCATTTTGTTAGCATTTCTTTGTATAAATATACGGTACAAAAAGTCCATTTTCAGAAACCACGTATTTTTGTCTGTAACGAAGCATGAAATCTAAGATGTTTTCCTTCGAAAATGAAAAAAAAATAAAGTAGTTTAACATTCCAGCAAATTAGGCTAAAGAAGACAGATGAGTATTGGAAGTGAATGATTTGATATTAATTCATGCTCTCCGCCGGAAATCGAACACAGAATCATGTGCAAGAAAGACACAGAGCTAGGAATTAGACCAGTAGTAAGACATCTTCTTCTTCGAGACTCGATCGATCCCCCAGAATAGGATTTTTAAAAAAATAAATCTTATCCCAAGAATTTTCACCTTTGTATTATAAATGTTAAATAAAATCTATTGACTTCGAACGACCGCCCCCCAAACTTTCAGCCTGGATCCGTCCCTGCTACCACCAGACTTATATTTGTTCTTTGCGAGTTTATGTTTTGTGAATAACTTCTTTCTTCCAAGCGTCTGTATCTCGCTCACCCTGCTAGCGCTGCTAAACGGAGGAATTCGTAACTATTACAGAAGCTGACCAGTTGCGGAAGAAAGGCAACCGCATGGGACCAATACGGGAAGATAGGAGCGATGCAAGAATAAATCAACTTCCCCATGTTAAGAGATAGGAGCTCGCTGCCATATGCTCAATGTTACTGCTTCCAGTGGCAACGTTTGCTGCCACTGGAAATGTAAATCTCTCTCTTTCTTTCCGTTTTTTTGATTGACTTTTTTCAGAAATGCATCAATACTGTTTTGCGCTCAAGAGTAGAGGTTTATTTTTTACTGATACACTACTTTAATACTTAAAAATAGTTTTAGTATTAAAAAAATATCCAGCTGCACAACCATGCAACATATAGTACCAGCCGCCACTGACTGGTTCTCTCATCGACCCCGAAAACTATGGATTCAACACTAATATTGGTCATTTAGATAATTTTTAAATTTTTCCTCCTTCACCCTCCCCTACGTTGCATCGTCAAAGTGAGGAGCCTAAAGTAATCCCTACCCGAAAACTCATGTGTGTTGAAAATTTGATTGAGATCGGTCGGGATGGTTCAAGACTGATAGTCACAAAGGCAGTCATTTTTATTTTTTTTTACATATATATCTCCCCCTCCCCCTCCCCTATGGTGGTTCGTCATAGTGAAACGATAAAAAAACACCCAAGGTCCGACACTCATACGTGTTTAAAAATTGATCGAGATTGGTTGGGTGGTTCATAAGTTATTAGTTTTATTAGTTTTTATTAATACGTTCCCCTCCCTTCCCCCTTCCCTAGGATCTACCGTAAAGTGAAATTACAAAAATGTTTCCAGATCCGAACCTCATGCATGTAGAAAAGTTGACTGAGATCGGTCGGATAGTTCAAGAGTGATGAAGTCACAAAGACACTCATTTTTTTTTACATATATCTCCCCCTCCCCCTCTCCTATGCTTGCTCGTAATAGTAAAAGGATAAACGCACCCAAGGCTCGACCCTCATACATGTTGAAAATTTGATCGAGATTTGTTGTGTGGTTCAAAAGTTATTAGTTTTATTAGTTTTTATTCATACTTTCCCCTTCCTTCCCCCTTCCCTAGGATCTACCGTTAAAGTGAAATTACAAAAAATATTTCCAGATTCGAATGCCATGTATGTTGAAAATTTGAATGAGATCGGTCGGATAGTTCAAGATTTATTAAGTTACCAAAATTGTCACTTTCAATCTTATATAAATTGATTTTTATATACCTCCTCCTCCTTCTCCTCCCATACGTTGCTCAGTCAATTTCAAATCATAGAAACGATCGCAGGCCTAAACCTCATCTATGTTGAAAACTTGATCAAGATCGGTTGAGTGGTTCGGGAGTTATTAAGTTTTATTTATATTTATACCCATTCCCCCTCCCCCCTCACTTTTACCATCCAAGTGACTAGCCTAAAACCAGCCCGGCCTTGAATCATCATCCATGTTACAAATTTGATCGAGATCGATCAGGCGGTTCAGCAGATTTAAAGTCACAAACGTAGTGATTTTCAATTTTATATATATATAGACCCTCACCTCTCCTTCTCCTCAGTTCTAATAAACATTTTAGACATAGGGTTATTTTTACGTAATATTCATATCCGAGTTCTTACTGTGAATAATTTCTTGCTATAGCTGCTAATTTTCTTTAAATTTCAACAAATACTTGACTGGCAACAATGGTGAACGCAGCTGCAGGGAGTTTGAATTGCTCAAGTTCCTACTTGGAACACACACGTAGATGGCGCTGCGTCGGAATACACACCGATCGGGAAACGAAATTTTTCAGTCTGAACACACACACAACCGGCTATATCCGTATAAACGCGCTGAGTCAAAAGAACTCGCGGGGGGACCCCTATAAGGGTCCTGAACGCTTCAAAAGTAAAAAAACATTTCGAGCAACCACTAAAAAATCCTCGCTTTGCAAAAATTGCTCAGAGTGCTGCTGTGTACACCGATCGACCTAGAAAGATTGGCGGGTTCACCAACCCACACACACACACACACACGCGCGCGTATAGATAGATAGATAGATAGATAGATAGATAGATAGATAGATAGATAGATAGATAGATAGATATAGATATATACATATATGGCAAGTCACGAAATCTGTAACAATTTTTTAACGCAGCTCCTAGTTCACAGAAATATTAGAAAGAAAATTAAAAGTTCCAGAAAAAATAGTTCATACAAATTTAGTAAAGAAACGTTGGAGAAAGCTGTGGATTGGACTCATCGTTGCAAAAAATAGAACGTTAAATTCTTTTCTACATGTGTCAGTATTATGTATTGTATAGCCATCTGTCTGATGTATACTGAGAGGGAAGTATAAAATAGCAAGTGTCTGCAATCTCGTTGCCAGGCGAATTTTTTTGAAACCCAGCAACCTCAGGATGCTTACTGCAAGAAGATGCAGCTGTCCAAATGATCAGATATTGCACTCCAATAGCGTGCCTACGTGGGGGAGAAGGACATTGACTTTTACAAGTTGGAAAAGAGAAAGAATTATGTAGACGGATACTATAAGCATCCTAAAACATAAGAAAAGAATTCTTATGAGTGTCAACGCTGTAAATTCAGTAAGTGTTGGCAATTTCCATACAGGCTGTAATCAACACATTTATAAAAACTCGGCCCATTGATGGATTTCCGCTACGAAAGATCACAGCTTAATATGAAGTGATTATGTTTTGTAAAATACAAGCTGCATGCGTAGGAGTGTGATTACCCTAAATTATAAAAATGTAATCTAGCTTTTGCCTCTTATTTAAAGACACATTCTTATACTAATACGTACAAGAGATAGTTCTATGGCGCACATGGTAACGTCTTTAAATTGCATCATGTAGTAGACAAAAATATACGGGAAAAAGTACTTGGAGCTGTTTCTTCTAGATACAATTTTATTGTATCCATTTATGAATAAGTGCGGACAATAACCTGAAGGGCACCAACGCATCTATAAACAGGGAACTCAGAACGCCTGTCATTAATTATTTCACCAATAAGATGTTATTTTCTCATTGTGATTCATGGGCGAACGCATTAAATCAAGATTCTCCATGCATTCATTTCGATAGTAAAATTGCCTGTCAAGTAGGTGGGTGTTCTACAAAATGCAGAAAGCCATAGAAGTTAGATATCAAGTCATTGAAGTGTGTCAAATTTGGGGATAAGACATTACGGTACTTAATTCTGAAATGAAGACAGGGAGGTTATTCATTGGATATTAACACATTTTAAAAAAATCAATCTTGAATTTCATGGACGCTTAAGCAACTTTATTACTGAAGAAGAAATGTTATTATATAGTCCTAGGGTAGAATTACAGAATGAATTACCATTGATGCATGCAATCTGGTGACCGATACAGTATATCGCAGCTTAGCAAACTTTGCTTGAATTCAATATTGAGAAAACGTGTCATATGGGATAATTTGAGACACACTACCATCAATTGTGGTGCAGGAAAACTGTATAAAAACAGACAGCTGCAAATAGGCAAGAGAATCAAATTTTACTTTGTAAATGTATTGAAAATATGAATAGGAATTTCCAGTTTATTAATCGTAATCTCCATGTCCTCCTTAGAACATTCAATACCTGCCAGACCCGATTAGAATCATAAAGAAACCTTAGAACAACTTCATGAAAGAAACATATTCTTTGGCAAAGACCCTGTGATAATTAAACAACGACCGTCTGAACGTCATGAAGATTTCTTGGCTCGATATTAACGAAACGGAAAAAATACGAAGTAACAATTACATCTTAATTGAGGTAGAGAAATTTGCAAACTCCAAGATTAGTGCGTTAATCTTGAGAATAGTGAATTCAAAGAAAAATAGACACAGACCAGAAGTTTAGCAACACTTGAGGAAAACACTGGAGGAGAAACGTTATGCTGGGAAACAGGACATATGAAGATGTTTTTGGTGATAGATTGTACTTAGTTTCACGTCACTTATAGTATTTTATTATCAACATCTTTCTCATATCAGGTAATAAACAGTTGGTAGCATAAATCACTACTTTGAAAGAAGTATGCAGTTGGTTTGTTTGGTTGATGTTAAAGCAATGCTAAGGCAATTGTATCTGTTTTACTCTTATGCTTTGTTTAAACACGTTATTCGTGTCATATTGAAATATTGTTTAGAGTGTGAGATTGTCGGTTCCTCAACATTAAATTTCCTGCATCCATATTCGATTCGGTGGCAGTATCCAAACTTGCAAGAAAAAAAAATTGAAATGCATATTATGGTTTTCGGATCTACTTCAGTTCTCGAGATATAAATAATAAAAACAACTTACGAATCAATCCTTTTACATATACCGTGTGTATCAAAATCATTTTCCATAAGTCTACTCTGTTGTGAGTAAAAATACAAAAAATTAGAGAGAGAGGAAAGATATTGGAAATGAGTAGTTGTATGCGTATTGGAAATGAGTCAGGAAATGCTATCATGTAGATGTGAGCATTCAAAAATTCTGTTAACCCGGGAAGGGTGGAGCGTTGATTTATGAAGCGAGCGGTGGGCAGGTGAGCACGGCACACACTTACAATATAGTCATTACTATAGTTGTTTAAGACTTTCTATGGAATTTATTTTGATCAAATTTTCATATGTTGACATTTTGTGATTTATAATTTTTATTATTTTCCCAAATAAAGTTATAATGTGTTTATATAAATACTTTTACTATTTTACGTTGTATCTATTTACATTATGAAAGCCTTTTTTAAAATCAATATCTTCTTAACCCATAATGCAGTTAGTTGATTACCAATATCACATAAAAGTTACTCTTTTTTTATCATTATCACACAATGATTACATTTAAGAAAAAAATACTTACATATGTAGTCAGGTTGTTCAGTATACGCTCTTCATATGTTCATACTATTCATATTTTAAGATTGAAATTTCTTATGAAATGGAAGATACAAATATCTCCTTGTAAAAACGCTACTTATGTCTTTTTATAGATAAGTATTTCAGTAAGACAAAGTTCTACTCCATGTCTCATGACTGTCTTCATGTCACTCATTATACATCCAGCAGATTCTGATAGTGTATTACACACAGATTGGCACTTCGTAGATAGCACATCATACAGTTGTTTTTCTTTTTATGTTTTTAGCAAGTCACAGCTAAATCTACTTCTTCTTGTTGGCTATGATCTCGGAAAAATCACTCACACCGTCGGTCGACAGGTGACCCTGGCGCTCACAAATTATGCAGAGTCACATTCATAACGCCAGTGCTACTCCAACGGAAGAGTATGAAAAGGCGACACTTCACAAACACACACTAGATACATCTAAAAACAGTCAGATGTATCTAGGTTACGTCTATGACCTGACGAGGGCGGCTTTCAAACGAAACTATAAACAAGGGTAAGTACTGCTCTCATCTGTCGACCGTTCCTGGGTTAACTGGAAAAGTTGCTGCGACATTTAACGAAGTGTAGTTTATGTCTGGAGACCAAACGTTTAGTACGATTTAAAAAGTAATCCATGAATATAGATTGACAATCATTTATTTAAAATGGGTTTAATCTCTTTCCATTTATGTGTATGTTTACTCATATCTGAGTTAGCCTATTGCACGTGACGTTTGGTGCCACTATGAAATAATTAAATAAGCAAGTAAATTGTACACACTGTATCACTCCCAAATAACACGGATCGGTGAAACGTGAAATACATATAGAAAATCACACTAACTAACTAACTCTATGGCCTATGGAACCCAGAGGTTCAATGCCGCGTTCACAAATGCTCTCCACTGACTTCTATCTTTAGCTAACTCCAACCAGTTTCTAATTTGTATTCCAATCTCTGCGAGATCCATCTTAATATTGTCCTCCCATCTGCGTCTAGGTCTTCCTATTGGTCGTTTTCTGATTGGTCTTCCATTCAAGACTTTGAAAGCGTTTCTACTTTCTTCCATTCTAGCTACATGACCCGCCCACCTAAGTCTCCTAGATTTGACGACCCTAACAATGTTGGGTACACCATATAACTTACGTAGTTCCTCGCTATGAAGTTTCCGTCATTCTCCATTCCCGTTCCTCTTGTATCCGACCATTTGTCTCAGGATCTTGTTCTCAAATACTTTCCGTCTATGTTCTTCCCTCAGAGTAAGTTATCATGTTTCTCAACCATACGGAACAACAGGCATGATTATCGTTTTGTATATTGTAAGCTTCAAAATCCTCGACAGATTTCGCGACTACAAGAGATTTTGAACTGAATAATAACATGAATTCCCTGCTTTTATTCGACATTTAGTTTCTTCGTGAATACGGTTTTCCTCTGTTAATATTGATCCTAGATATTTGAAACTATTCACTTTATCAAAAGTATTATTTAATATTTTAACGCATCCATAATTTGCTTCATTACGGTCCCGATGCACTTCCATGTATTTAGTTTTCTCTGCATTTACTTCTAAACCCTTGTCCGTGCAAGCCTTTAATAAGATCTCTGCAATTATATCTATTGTTCTCCTATCATCCCCTATTAAATTTAGATCATCACCCTATGTCATAACCTGGTAAATACCGTTCATCTCTAGGCCCTGGTTGCTATCTTTGATTTTCCTTATCGCGTATTCCAGAACAAAATCAAATAATAATGGCGATGCATCTCCTTGTTTCAGGAAATTTACGACTTGAAAGCTCGTGAACAAAAATTTTCCTACCCGGACATTATTTTGGGATTCATTTAAAATTTCTTAATTAATCTAATTAGCTTTCTCGGTAATCCAAGTTCTGTAAGAACGTTGTATAATGTTTGTCTCCTAACCGAGTAGTACGCCTTTTTAAAATCAATAAATAGTTGATGTATCGGAGTAATGTATTCCCACTTTTTTGAGTTTTTGGCGAATGGTAAATATTTTGTCGATAGTTGATCGATTTTGTCTATATCCGCACTGATAATCTCCAATAATTTCTTCTGCGTATGGCGTCGATCTTGCTATTAGAATATTTCAAAGGATTTTATAGGATGTTGAGAGCAGTCAGTTTTGTCGCTTTTCTTGCGACTTGGAACAATCACTGATTCTTTCCACTCTTGTGGCAATTCTTCCTTGTTCCAGACAAGGAGAATGAGTTTGTGCATCTTGTTCCACAATTTGTCGCCTCCAGCTAACATTAACTCAGCCGTTTCTTTAATTTCTTTATAGCGGTTTCTACTTCTATTCGGTTGGGTTCTGGGGCCGCGGTGGCTCAGTGGTAGAGCGTTCACCTCTGGTGCTAGGGGTCTCGGGTTCAAACCCTGCTCCCGCCAAGTGAACTTTGTGGTGGACAAACACCGTGTGCGTGGGTTTTCTCGGGGTTCTCCCGTTTCCTCCCACTTTCTTCATTCCACCATTTCATTCATTACTCATTATCACCGTCTCCTTTAGCCCAACCGGCATAACCGTGGGACGTAAAACTCAAAATTTCATTTCATTTTCATTTCGGTTGGGTTCTGGAATATACGGTTCTGCGGTGTGTATGTCCTTTTCTCCACGCACACTAGCTTTTGGTTGCATGTTAAGCCAGTCATCAAATAAATATTTCCATCTATTTAAGATGTTACCCGTATTAGTGAGAACTGTACCCTCAGATTTCTTCAATATATAAGCATGAAGTTGGTAGCCTTTCTTAAATTCGCTGATCCCCATATACATGTCCCGAATGTTTTATTGTTACTATTATCTTCAATCTCCTTAATTTTACATTTCAGAAAATCCGGTTTCTTTGTTCTAGAGGTTTTTTTTTCCGCCTGATATCTACGATATTTTGTGTAGTTATTTCATGCGGATTTCGTAGCCAGCGTAATTTTGCCTGTTTTACTCTTCTCTGCTATTTAATGCATTCCTGGTCGAAACATGATTTGTTCCTACTTATTTCCGCGTGTCCCAATTTTTCTTTTGCTGAATTTTTAATGTTATCTTTAATTTCAATCCAAGTATACACAACACTAGTTCACTCCGAATCTTCTAAAGCCGAGAATATCTTCGAAACTTCAATCTGGTATTCCTCTCTTATCTGGTTATCTTCTAATTTGTTTAAATTGAATCTATCCGTTTTCGGACAATGAATATTACCTTCATTCAACGATAATCTCACTCGTATTATCGCTGCTACCAGGTACTGATCAGTGTCACAATCAGGCCCTCTAAACGACCGGACATCAATTATGCTAAATTGCCTTCTTCTATTTACTAACACGTGATCAATTTGATTATGTGTTTTTCCGTCCGGTGAAGTCCAAGTGTATTTATGAACGTCGCCATGTGGGAAATTTGTATTATTCACATTAGATTTTTGGTTATTGCAAAGTTCACGAGTCTAACACCGTTATAATTACTTTCCTTATGCAGACTTTCGTTCCCTATAATCGGTTTGAATCCTGTATTTCTCTAACTCACTTGTTACGGATTTTATCGCGTCTGCCCTACAAAGACTTCTAATATTTCATGTTCCAAATCTCATGTCCACTTTCTTTTTTGAGGTCGTGCTAAGTTATCCGAGGCTTTTGTTAATATTTCTGAACAAGTGCTTTTTTACAGGATGAGGTTGTTAGCCTTACCCAAACCCACAAGCTGGAGGACCACTCCTAGTCGTCTGTCCGCGACCGCTTATTCAGTATATTCGCAGCTAACCTCTATATCTAGAGACCTTCTTCTCGATCCGCAACCTGAGGACGCGCCATGCCGTGGTGACAGGAACCCATGTTACACGGTAGAAAACTATCATACATAAGACACCACAGAGGAACCCGTTATTAGAATATATAACACATTCATATAGGAATAATAACTTATATTGAAGGCATTGCTACTCACGGAGGTCTGTCTGACATTATAGAAGAATAAAGTTTGCCTTAGATTGTTGTGTGATCAGAATGTTAGCAATGCATGCTCTGTGGTATACTCTAATTCTGCTCACATATTTTTTTTTATGAATTGTTGTTTCATGGAATTTCATTTTTTAAACAGGTATTTTTACAACTAGTGGATGGGTCTTAGTACAACTCGACGTGCTTCAGGATGTCCAAGTATAAAATTCAAGGATTCAAGTATGGGAAAACTAGGCCTATCTCTTCGCCGAATATCCTACTGTTCGTAGAACTGTCTCACTGGTGCTGTCTCGCATTATCATCCAGAAAAAAGTCGGTACCAGCTTCATCTCTGAAAATATGCACGTACTGAAAGAGTCTGTGTACAAGTAACGTTGATCAATGGGTATTATGCTCAAAAATTCCGAGAAGGTACACCCATCCAATGTTAAGCCTCAATAGGAAATAACAGATATACTATTAAAAGAATCATGCTCGACAGTGTTCTTTATCTTATTACGTGTTTCTTTCTCTCACCAAACTCGAATACAATCAGAATAATGACTCCGACTCAATCTGGTCTTTTTAAGAAGTATGCGTGACATAGCTCGTCCTCGGTTCCCCGGTGATGTTTTCAAGATCAAGGAAATACTGCCGATGATGTGCAGGTCTCAACAGAACTTAATAGTCTTTGGGCAAAGAAACCACCCTGCACGTGCAACTGTGTAGCGTAAAATTGGACGTTTAGCAGTAATTTTAAGTGTATTGCAATTCCATTCCTTATTTTAGGTCGGTCCTATGTGACATGTTGCATAACGTAGTGGTCTTCATCTGTTGTAGTTGATCGGGGTCATTCACTACATCTCATTCGCACAAATTTACTGTGGGTTGGGCGGCTTCCCATGCACGTAAAGAGTCTGGTGGGTAACGCTCAACTTTCGAGAGTACTCGTGACATGTAGCCTTTCTTTCATTTGCCGATGACACCTCCCAATTTGAAGTTATTCAAATATTGTGTCCGATAAATAGTAAGAGCAACATCAGTACAATGCATCTTAACTGTGCTGTAACAGACACTCAGTCTCGTCTGTTTCATTGTAGTGGTTCGTATTGGAAGGAGACCTATTCTTCGCTACGGTAACATTTTCGTCATGCAAACAAACACATTTCTCCAGGCACGTAGCGAAAGGGAGTGGAGTCCGGGGGGTCCGGACCGCCCTTTAGTAAATTAAGGAAGGAAGAAACAAACGAAAACGAGAAAAAGAAGAACCAGCTAATAAAACGCTATAGCAAGCTTTTGGTTGCCCTTTCTTGTGAGGATATTTGTATTACTTGCAGTACATGGTGACGAAAGAGCGCGATATCCTGGTAAAGTGAGAGAAATTGAAATTTTTAGAAAAGTTAGAATTCTCAGAATTTCTGCTACTAGCCAGGGAAATTTTAAGCTTTCGAGAAAAGTGCAATTCTGTATAGTTTGGACATTTTTCATCATAATTTTTTGGTCATCTGAAGTATCAAGCATGTTATTTCAGAAAGCAGTTATTTCAGCATGTTATTTGGTCATCTGAAGTATCAAGCATGTACTTTTCTACTGCTCCTTTACCGGACAGTAGTTGACGGAATAATCAAAACAAAAGTTGTTATGTGAAATTAAATTTCTGTTAACATTTGATTCAACAGAAAAGGGAACGCAGATATTGTAAAATATTTTACAAGGCATTATTGTATATGTACACTTTTATAATTGTGTATACGTTCTTTTTTATAATAGTGAATATGTACTTTTTAATAATAGTTCAGGTTATTGTGAAACGAAAATTGTTACACTTGAATGAACAGAGGAAGGAACGTAGATATTGGAAAATCATTTTCAAAACTGTTTATATTATTTTACTCGAGATTTCTTCTTAGTTTCTTGTTAAAATAATTAGTAAAATATCATCATTTTATTGTCCTAAACTACCAATATATTTTGCCTTTAAAATACTTTATATTGATCGAGCTCCTGAGCTTTCAGTATTTCATATCGTGCCCCTCCCCTCAATTAGGAAATCCTGGCTAGTCGAACCTATATATGTTCCAGTAAAATAGTTTATAATTATCAAGCCCCTGTTGTGATGACCACAATATTTTGTCACGGACCCCCTTTCCGAAATCGTGACTACGTACCTGCTTTCCCCTCGTGTACGTATGAGAGCCTTCTAGAATTTTTCTCCAAGACTGTCATCCATTTCTGCCGTGTACGCGATATTTTACACTACTTTATCTATCCCATGTTTAAGTTTCCTACACCAATTTATTATATAAAACGATTATGTAATATTCTCAAAATATTGTTTAGTTGTAAGCAAGAAACCTAAAATTATGACTAGAAAACGGAATTTTCTGCTTATGAGTGTGATACGAACTACATTGGAATGTATAAATGTGTCTGAATATGCTAAAAACAATTTGAAGCTATGTTATAATACATTTTTTAAAATTTGTAACTACAATTTAAAATACCTTGAATGTTTATTATACATTGCCTCCCTGCCTCATTGCACAAAACCTGGGGTCCTGTAATGTAAAATAAATATATGTAATTTATTAATATCACTAGGTCAATTAAGATTTTTATTTCAGTGGTTAATTGTCTCAATCTTGAATCTAATCCATTTATGTTGCAACTATTACTCTACTAAATTTACAGAGGAATGTTATAAATAATTTTCAAGATTAAAACTTTTATAATTTATTTTTAATCACACTAGAACATACGCCGAAATCAATTATATAAGATACTAAAAGAATTTTTTCTTGAACAATATTTTCTGCTCTTAGGTTTCTAAATGTGCTCCTCCTACCTAGCACATTATAAAATAATTTTACAATGCGTTATCGCTAAAAATGATAATGATTATAAATAATGAAATGAAATGAGATGAAATCTGTAAGTTTTACGTCCCACGAATGCGTTGCTTAGGCTAAAGAAGAGGGTGATTATGAGAAATGAATAAAATGATGGAATGAAGAAAGCGGGAGGGGAGCAGAGAATCCCGTGAAAATCCACACACAGGGTGTTTGCCCACGATAAAGCTCACTTGACGCGAAGTGATATTAAACCAAGGATCCCACGCACCAGAGGTGAACTCTCTACCACTGAGCCATCGCGGCTGTGAGATGAGTATAATTTCGGGTTTGAACTTTACCATATTTTAACACATAGAGAGTGTGTGTGTGGAGTAGAGAGATTAGTGGATCATAATCTGAAGGATATAACAATTGCTAATGAAATAACTGCTGCCACTGAAAGTGTGGGCTCTCCGCCCTGGCATACTATACAATGAATCATGGAATGTTGGATTCCATAGAGGCTCGAACTGAATGCATTCTTGGTAGTACTGGTTTCTTAATTGGACAAGAATACTCGTATAATTCTTGTGAGATATTGGATAACGTAGCTTCACCTTTGAGATCGCATACGTGCCTCTGTATCCACGTTGATTCTTACGTAGCAACATCTAACATTAATTTTGACAATCTGAAAGAAATGTGAATGGTAGTTCCACCACGGAGAGTAGAAATTCAAAAAAATGTCGGTTTTCATTAAGGAGCTTTCCATCGATTGATATTAAATTTCATGCATTTACACACAATCTTCCATGGGAGTGATTGAGGAATGTTAAAAATTCTTGTGTACTCGAATTGTGGATTCCTACAATACATCAAAAGGAAACACACACACATTGCTGCGTTCTAGGACATCTTTGAAATTTAAGGAATATTCAACGGTTATTGTGTGTTGTGTAAAGTGTGACAACACCCAAAGGTTGAAAGTTCATGTAGTAAACGGCCATGTTGAAAAATGAAGGGTTCGTTGCAATAAGGAGCTAACTCTCATTTCTGACAAAGTTGTGATAAACTGTGCAGTATGTAAGGCATGAACGTTTGGCTTAGTCACCATTCGGTGATGCGGGAGGTGCGTCAATTGTCGCGCGTAATCATGTGGCATCCTGCTTCAAAAGAAATGTTCAAGCGGAGAGTTGCGTGCAGAAAGTGTCAAATCACAAGAAATTAGGGCAATCGAGAAGGGTCTAAAGAGTAACTCTGCGCATAATACTGACTCTGAAGAAGGTGAGTTTGTGCTCGGTGGCAACAGCTTTGATGACAAAGATTATGTTTCGAGTGTCTAACAGCGGTAGCAATAACTCAGTGGTAAGAAAGAAGTTTTCATTTGTTGTAGGTTTCTAGAATGTTTGTTAGCGCTTTATTGCCTCAGGCTTGGGGTTGGAGGAAACGGTCTGCAACTGTACTAATTGTGACGTGCATGTGAATACTCAACTTAATTCACTTGTTTATTTTCAGGACTCATGTAATGATGAACTATTTCGAATGACAACGAATGTTAACATAATGAATATATGCTAGCACCATATTACTGAAATAATTAGCTAAGAAGGAAATGATATTACGTACGTAGATTTTCTTTAATAATGGCTAATTCTGACTAACTTGTAAGTAGCATCAAGAGCGGTATGGTATGTGCTATGGAATGAGAAAGGTAATGGAGAAATCATTTAAGGATAATTAATCACAATTTGTCATTTTCAATAATGATGTGTATCGAACACGTATGGTTTTCGAGAGGATAGTACAATATACACTAAATTTAGTGATAAATGATCCGGTGACGAAACGTCCTCAGTCCCATATTAGCAGTGAGTTTGAGGCCTAATATCAGTTTAAAAGTACAATAGCTTCAATAAGACTATAATCCAAAAAATGTTCTGATGAGGTATTTTGTAGTTTCTATGTTAGTTTTGAAGGGAACATTACTTAATTAAAAATAAGTACGTTGTACCAATGTTTGACTATTTAAGAAATGACGCAGTCTTCTGGGATGGAATCTACGTGTGAAAGTAGGCTTCGAGGTATGGCATACCCAGGTGACAAGGAACTTCGTTTGTGGATTTTAGAGGAATTTCGGAAGTGTGACTTTGTAATTTCTCAATTACAAGAAATTCAACAACTGAAAACGAAACAAAAAAGAACGCAACCTAAGATTCATTATAATCATTTTCTCACTGTCTGTCTGACTGACTGTCTCAGGGGTAAATCTCGATTAAGTAATGGTAAATGTAACAATTGTTTCAAAACGCCCATGGAAAATATATGTCCAGCTGAATAGCGTTGGTCATATCCACCATTTCAGACTACGAATGCAAACTAAACAAAACAGCCAAAAAACCGAATCGAAAAGAAAAGAGAAAGAAAGAAAGATAAAATAGAAGACAGTACTATTTTACAGGTAAATTTCTATCAGAAATACCCTATATTAAAAGTCCAAACTTTATCGTAATGAAAAGTTAAAAATGTTGGAAAGAAAAGTTTATATTCCTCATAGATGTAGTATGTTTCAAATTTCAACGTGAAAATATACTATTGAATTATAGGATGGGAATAAATTTTGTGTAGAAAAAGTATAAATAAAATTTTGTTTCCAAATAACCAAAGAGTTAACATTTTCTAGTCTTTTCCGAAGATTTATCTGTTCCGAACATCCACCATTGATTTCATCTCTTCCGGATAAAACGTAATTTGCACAGATAGAATGAACACGCTAAGAGCTCAAACGGATCATCGTGTTAGTCGGGTGATGTTGGTTAGGTTATAGACCACCACTGGGTCGGGGATTCAAATTAGTAGTGTTCCGGTAATTTGACTGAGATTCGGTACCCCAGTGGATAAAAAAGATATTTTACTTATTCCCTTGCGTTTAAACAGTATTTTGGTCAGAGATGACCAGTAATTTAGAAGTTATCCCCAGAGCACGAAAATCATGACGCCGAACTTAACAGTTCACTAGATTCTCCAGACAAGGTATAATGGGTTATTGCTGCGTTTTAACTTTGGAACATGAAGAACGTGTGTGTGAGCGAAGGGGAGAGGGGGGAAGTGAAAGATGGAAAGACAGGATAGGGAAACGTCAGGATAGAGGGAGAGAAGACGAATATAAATATGAAACATACTTATCATTACAGTGTTTGATATAGAAAGCATACACTGTTTATTTAAATTACGGCCAGTGGTGCCTTGTAAGTTCTCCATCGGATGATAAATTTCTGCAGCCATTATTTTATGCGTAAAATCATAGTACCTAAAGGGGCATCGAACCTAAATTTTCCATTTGGTGATCTTGCACTTTTTTCACTTTTTATTTCATGATGTTCTGGAAATGCAAAGTCCAGGTTACAACACTACATAAGAACCATAAATATGAATCTGGAATCTATACATGAGAATTATATATGAATACAAAGTGTCCAGACATTGTACTTGTAAGTTCACATTACGAGGCAAGGAAGAAAACAGAAAAACGAAACAGGTCTCTACTATTCAAATATGACACGTAACAAAATTCGCAAAATATTTGTTTTCCCCCACGCAACGCCTTACTTTCCATCGGGAACGTTGAAAATAATCAAAATATTCAATTGCTGTACAGTGAGGTCTATTGTGAAGCAAGTAGTAGAGAGTTGTACCGAGGAGCCATGTGACGGTTGCGTTTTGAGTTGGCGGAAAGCACTGACATTCAGGGAAAAGAAAAATGTTCGCAGTAAAATACTGTTTAGGTTAACGGTAGATGAGTGCCAGCCATGCAATAAGTTGATTCAAAATAGGTCTAGCATTAAATATTCCGAAAGGCAATGGTTTGAGGTATCTCTGTGTACAAACATAAGACAGAAGTCAGTAGTACTTAGATGAATAACGTATAAGCGTTCATTGGTGGGAATTAGATTATGAATTGCTTGGTACCACATATTTTTCTCTTCACGGGTGAGCAGAGGATGATTCAAATTCTCCCAAATCGCGGGCCATTTGTGGTATGAATGGTGCATGATGATAGAAGCAGTTTTTGACTTGTCGTGCTGTTGTTGGAGTTTGGTATATAAAACGCTTGTATTACGGCCTGTTCTGGGGACAAGGTGAGCAAGTATGCCCAGGTTAAGGTGAGATCACGAAGATAGGATGGACAATGATTTTTATGGCGTAAGTTAGGGAGGTTACTTTCATGAAGGCTGGCTGTCCAGCACGTTAGCCACTGTGCAGTGTTTGAATGTGCATTTAAAGACTGCACGTGTATGTTCTTTAACAGTAGTGCTCTAGTTTTCTGTTAACCAAATTGAAACCATCGTGAGCATATGGGAGTGACAGAACTGGCCGTCGTACTCGGAAAAGGTATCCTTTACATAGAAACCACCCAATGAGGGCGTCTTTTTTCTTGGCATACATTTCTGTTAAGGGAAAAAATTGTACCACATACCAAAGTTTGGATCAAAAGTAAGCGTTAACATACCATACCCGTTGATACAAGGGAAGTGCGCGTGGTTTATCTGCTTGACTCTGTATACGCATTTGGGTTATGATCTGGTTTTATATATGTTGCTGTTGATTCTTGGCATCATTAGTGAATGTAATACAAAGAATTTTAAGAACGGAGACCGACTGCACGTTCCAAGGGTTCAGCGAGGAATCCGGACATTGCCAGTTATGAAACAATAATTGCTTAGATTTTTGTGTGTTGAGCATCTGTCCACTGAACAAGGAATACCGCTCAATATGGTTCATTGCATTCTAAAAATGAGACAATTCAGTACAAAGCAGTATAATATTATCTGCATGTGCTTGGATATTAAGCTTGTGAAAATAATGTAATAGTGTATCTTATCCCTCGCTATTTCTTATAGTAAGGGGTGAAGTCCGATACTGAACAAATACATCGAAAGTGCGGAGCCTTGTCTGATTCCAGGTTTAAGGTCTATAGCAGGTGACAAATGACCATTTAAAAGAATTTTGGAGGATGCATATTTGTATAACTTAGTAATGAGGCTGATGAAGGATGGAGGAGATGCATACGACTTAAGTACCGCGTAGATATGTTAATGGGTCGTACTGTCAAATGCTTCCCGGAAGTCGAGTGAAACTACACAGGCTGGGAGACGTTTAAACTGGTAATATGAAATAATATCTCGCAGATAGTGTTGCTTGCATATTATACGTAGAACTGAATGAAGCTTGATAGGGGCTGATGAGCTGACTACAGATTGGTTATAAGCATTTAGCAATCATTTTTGCTAATATTTTAAGATCGGTATTCAGAAGCGTAATAGGACGAAAGTCCTCAAGAGAAAATCATCCGTTTTTTTATACGAAGGAGGATCAAGATCCCATCAATCTGTGGAATATTAGAGGCGTGGAATAATTCATTCATTATTTCAAGCACTCTCTGACCCACAATATCCCAATATTGCTTATAGAAATGTCCATCAGGCCCAGGGCTGGAAATATTATGAGATTTCTTCAAAACTCTCATCAATTCTTCGAATGAAAAGGGGTGCATGTGGGAATCCAAGGCGTCCGGAGGGGCATGCGGTAGACTCTTGTATGTCGATCAACGTATCCTGAGTTGTGTTATACCTTTGCTGATAATAACGAACAAATTCATTTTAAATGTCATCAAAATTGTAGGGGGTTTGTTCCCCACATGCATTAAAACGGTACATATTTTGCATATAATGATAGTAGGTGGTCTTTTCATTTTCCAGTTGTTCACCAAGATGTGTGCGGCTATACAACTTAGTAGAAACTTGATGATCCACTTGACGTAATTTTGTTTTAATGTGGTTCGTAAGAGTAAAATTTTCCGGTGTGCTCGCTTGTGACCATATGTCATGCAGAATTTTTTAAAAATTACCTGGGTATGGTGAAGATCGGTCTTTGTTTCGCGAGCTTGCCATTGAAAAAATGAACGATTTTTTATATATATTTAGCGTAAGCTACCCACCACCGATTAAGGCTGTTGTAATAGCGCTGTTGTTTACACCAATACTACCACTTACGTAGGAACAAGTTTTTAATATAAGCGCGGTTTAAAAGTCGAGATGGCAATTTCCAAAATGAGCAAGCAACAGATCTACTCACAGTTTGTGGGAACTTGCAGGAAATGTAGATGGATACATGGTCAGCAAAAGAGGGGATGCGCAAGCCAGCTTCTGTAACATTTTGCCGAGATACGTCTGATATATAGATCCTATCTAAACGTGATTGTATTCGGGCAGAGCGGTATGTCATTTGGCTTTCTGCATGACATAATAACCAAAAGTTGCGTAGGTGAAGCTGTGAGATAAGAGTTTGCATAGCCTTACATAGTATATATTGTACTGACGTGTCTAATGGTGATTATAACACATTCCAATCTCCTGCCATGGTAAGTTCGTCCGGTACTACTGGTAACGACGGCACTGTCTTTATTATAAAATTGTTCCCTACGTAAGCGGTTGTGCGTCCCAGATGGTTAATAATCGCTAACCCCTCTGAGTGGCAACGAATTGCCCGCCCGGAAGGTAAAGAGCATAAATCATCCACTTGTATAACTTTCTTGTACAAAATAGCAGTTCCACGTTGGTGTTCACCTTGATTAATAATAATAGTAAAAAGGAAAATGTGGAGAATGCCACTCCTTGAAACAGAAGAAAATCGGCATCAATTTGTGCTACAAATTGTTGCAATAAGCAACGATTAGATAAGTTGGATATAGCATTTAACTTGAGTGTACAAAATGACCGCGCATTACGTAGATGGATATTACTGTTGGAAACAGTAATACTGCCACTGCAGAAACTAGATAAAAACAGACAAATCTCAGGGAAAGAAAGCACAAGGCCAATCAATATATCGATGCACAATACTTATAATAATGTTTTGGAACTCATTCACGACCCAGACTATTTTTTCGAGTGCGTAAATCCAACAGGCAACTGATTGGCATTGTTTTCTACTGTTTTCACTGATGATACTGTTTGTACTTGGTCAGTAAATGTTATGGAGGAAGTATCTAAATCGCAACTAATTGTTTCGGTTACAATTTCACACATATCACTCGAATGGGGGGAACCAGCAAAATTCGGCTTTTGTTTCTTACCTAAAGGCAGCAAGTCAGCTTCCTCGTCCAATATATGCTTGGCACTTAATTGCTGTTCGTGGGTTTTACTATTTACTTTGTTTATTCGCTGGGAAGACGACTCATACATTTCACTTGTTTCAGAAGCGTCCACTGGCGAAGGTAATTCTTGAGTAGGCCCAGAGGCGGCAGAAGGCGTCAGTACACTTGCTATCGCTGGAGACGCTAGAGGCTAATGAAATGCATCAACGGGTTTGTTAAAGCAAACTTTGTTTAACAAATGGTGTAGTGTTTGTTTCTCAGAACAATAACACGAAAAGTGCATACTGCAGACCAAAGATGCCTTTGGAACGTCCTGGTAATTCCCTTGAACTTTCAAAACCAGCATTCTTAAATCGTCTCTATCATAATATAGGTGTTCATTTCCACATTCCTATGTATTGCTTGTCCAGTATAATAGGCCGATTCTTCACAATCACTTGGTAAAAACTTTATCCTTGGCGTGAACAGGAGTTGAACCTACGTTCAATAGCTGTATTATTCATAATGCCATTACGTTACTCCTACACTATTATGCCATATGAAATTACAAGCAAAATATTACTTACTTTCGCCCTGATCTTTGGAACGAACCAAAGTACACAACGAAATTGACTTATTCGCCGACCTGGAGAGAAATTAGTGCCCACTAGTTAAATCAAAAACATACTATCCAAGAAAAAATACAGAAATAAAATATATTTTGCAATCATTTCTTCGTGCAAGTTCAAAGGTACACGAGTAATAATATTAATTTTAATATTAATAATAATAATAATAATAATAATAATAATAATAATAATAATAATAATAATAATAATAATATTAAAATAATAAATGTTCACATTAACAGTAGAGTAGTATATTGTTGTTATTATTATTAGTATTATTATTAACATCAATTATTCGCTTCGTTGGGTTAAATTGAGAAAAAATGGTAATATGTTCCGTTACTCAATCACTCTTTATGATTACTAAAGCGCTCTTTGATATCGGTCATTTTTTATGTGTTTTATATATCCACTTCCCAACCTATGTTGTGGGGCACGGTATCTGCTGTGTCATTGTTGATCTCAGCGTGCCGGAAAATTATGAATTCCATACTGATTTTGGTTATTTCGATCATTTTTATATGCATCCCTGTCCTCCATGTTGAGGAGCTGAATTTGGATTTAAACAGCATCAGATGTGTCACTGTTAATCTCAGCGATTCCGAAAATTATAGACTCGCCACTTATACTGCTAATTTTTCGTTTTCTTTTAAATGTAGCCCCCCTCCCCAACCTCTTGAGTTACACAGTCGAAGTGATATGACAGAATCCATCTCAGGTGCGAACTTCATCTAGGTTGAAACTTTGATCGAGGCGGTTAAAGAATCACTAAGTTTTGTTTAGTTATATATATACCTCTGCAATTCCCCTCCCCAAGTTCTCCCCTGAAATTGAAATGATAAAAATCATTTCAGGCCCGAACCCCACCTATGTTAAAAATTTGATCGTGATTGATCATTTGTTTCACGAGTTATCAAGTTTTATTTGTTCATTATAACTCCTCCCTCCCCTCAAACCCAAAGTTATATCGTCAAGGTAAATAAATAAATACCATCTTAGGCCCGAAATTCATCTATGTTGAAAATTGAATCGAGATCGGACGGGTGGTTAAAGAGTGATGAAGTCACAAAGTCACATTTATTTTCATTTTTTTTTAAATTTATATCTCCCTCTCTCCGGCTCTCACGTTGCACCGTTAAACTGAAACGATAAAAGTCGTCCCAGATCCAAACCTTTTCTGTGTAGAAAGTTTGATAGTGATCGGTATAGTAGTTCAAGAGTTATTACGTTTTATTCATTTTTATATATCAACCCTAATCTCCTCCACCAAACCCTAAGTTTTACCGTTAAAATGAAAAGATAAAAAAGCTTCCCAGGCCCGAACCTTATCAATGTTGAAAATTTGACCGAGATCGTTCGGCTGGTTGAAGAGATTAGGAGTCACAAACATAGTTTCAATATTATAATATATGTTATTACTATTATTATTTGCCTACTTTTGAACTTGCATGGCGAAACTACTGCAAAATATATTTTATTTCTTTACATTTTCCTGAATTATATTACATATCTAGACAGTCGAATAAATCAATTTCGTTGTGCACTTTGGTGCAAATAACATTACAGGAAGAAGCCGGTTCGTTCCAAAGATCAGGGATAAAGTAAGTAATATTTGGCTTCTAATTTCAGATGGCTCAATATTAACAGACGAAAATCATATTCACGAAGAAAGTAAATGCCGACTAAAAGCAGGGAATCCGTGTTACTATTCGGTTCAAAATTTCTTGTCGTCGCGAATTCTGTCGAGAAATTTTTTATCCCCTGGGTTACCGGGTCTCAGTCGAATTACCGGGTCACTACGGATTTGAATGCTTGACCCAATCATCTATGAAGAATATAAACTTTTTCTTTCCAACGTTGATAACGTTTCATTACGATAAAATTTGAACTTTTAGTATATGGTATTTCTGATAGAAATATAACAGTAAAATAGAACTGTCTTCTATTTTCTCTTTCTTTCTTTCTTTCTTTTTCTTTTCTTTTCGTTTCGTTTCTTTTCTTTTTAATATTTGTTTTGTTCAGTTTGCATTAGTAGTCTGAAATGGAGGACATGACCAAGGCTATCTACTGGGCATATTAGAGTGTATTTTGGAACAGTACGTCCAATGAACACTACCGAATTTGCAAACGAACTACGCGGAAACGAAGCATGTGTGTTAAACTTTTCACATTATTCTGGATTTGTCTCGGAGATATACAGTTCTACTTGAAATTGGGTATGCTATCCATTATGAATGTGACATAATGAATGTTTAAAATATCCTCTATATATTCGAATAGTTCTGAAAAATGTGTAAAAGCAAACGTTATTTCTATATTATTGTTGGGTTTGTGGAAACGTAAATTTATAATGTTAGGTTCTTTTCTTATTACGTTTGAATTTAAGTTTTTTTTTCTGTAATACGTTTTGTTTTTTTCTTCTCTTCCCTTCTCTCTATCTGCCTCAATTATGAACCTCTGTGTAATAGACATCCAGTGGTTTCAATTTTTTTCATCCTGTGTATTTCAGTTTCTCCCTACATCAACCTATGAATGTTGTTTCGACTCGGTTTTGTTATTTCATTTTATCGAAACTGTTACATGTGTAGTTTGAAATAAGAATTACGCTCATCTTGTTAGCTAATTTTAATATAGGAGTGAAGAAGGAGGAGAGAGAGTAGGTCCCTTTACCTGACACGATTATGGGATAAAAAGGTGTATATTGGTTGCCCTAACTGCAGGGCGTTATCTGTTGCATTTTTTTGATGCGGAGTGTACAAACTTAGTCAACGGGTTGTATAATCTCCATAACACCATATGTAATATGCTGGATTTACTTCAAAATGTCATCTTTAACAGTGTTTATATTATTGATACTACCATTGTTGTTGACACATTAGGAAAGTATGAACATTTTTGGTATTAGTTTAGTGACAGTAAAGTGCGTCCTACTGACACTACACTGGTGCTGTATTTCTGTTTGGAGTGTTATTTATTATCGCTTAGTACAAATATTCTACTTGACTCCATATGAAGCCGGTTGAGAACGATTTGAACGTGGCAAATATATCCAGAGTGTTACTCCATCGCCAAACAAGTTACAGTTTTCTGCAAATCACAATACCGAAAGAGATGTAGACAGAGAAAGGGAAATAGAAACACTACCAGAAGAAGTAAATGGTTACAATCATGAATAGTTTCGCTATCATGTAACATATCAGGTTACTGGAAGCTAAGAACTGTCTGTCGAAGTTGCCATTTTTCTTTCTAAGAATTGTGTACGTAACATTTTTGCATATAACCAGACAGCGATTTCTGGATATTATGTTATGATCAATTATTAAGTACTGAAACCAAAATGTAAACCTCAAAGCAATAAATATAGGATTTGTATCACGAAAACTTTGCAGTTCTTTATTTAAAAATGCTTTAATTGTAACATATCAGTTTCATACATAAAACCAAGAACTTTGTTCTGTACTAAAGTGACAGAATATACATAGGTTTCTGGGGTATTTACGTTATTACGTATCATCTTCGTTATCCCAATTTTTCGTATAATTTATTTCTTTCATTATTGCATCTCCCATAGCCGCGGATTATAATAATAGAGATTAATATTATAAACTATCGAATATGGAAAGTATGTACTTTATTGCTTTTATAAATAGTGCACATAAGGGTGGGTATTAACATCGTCAAGATATTCACTGATAAAAATTAGATCGGCATGCTTAGGAGACGCCCTACTTCGACAATAAAAAAATGCTGAATGTGGTTGCAAGGCTCCGATAACTGGATCATTTTAGTCATGCCCTCCACCACTATTCTAATTAATAACAAATGTGTTAAGGAGTGTTGATGTTGACTTCCACTTCCACGTCATCAAAACACTTTCTGGAGGTATGTACTTTATTGCTGTTGGCGTTGATATGTTTGAACACATACGTAAGCATCGAGAAGTTTTGCAAATGTAGGTAGCGCGCAGGTTTTTAGGTTTGTTTGATAGGAGTTAGAATTAGTTGTTAAAGGCAAAAACAGAAGAAGTTCAAGTCTAAATCATGAGCAACAAGACCACACCATGATTAACGCACAGCTAAATTTCATAGTATGAACAATGCAATTAGATTAACTTTGGCCAATCCGTCACAATGGTACATATGGAGTGATTTCTCACCCATTATACGATCTTCAACTGCCCATTCGAGTCATTTGTTTTACTACTGTAATCGGTAATTCTTGTTGGTTTGTTGTGGTTTAGCTTATGGGATATCACCCACCCACTGAATCCCAGTTGCAGTATCTCGCGGGAAGCAGTACACAAGATGACATCAATCCCATATGCCGAAAGGTAATTTATAATAACTGTGGACAACTACAAGAAAGTGAAAAATGAGAGACTTAAAAATGCACTATAAAGTAGAACTTCGAAAAAAATATTAACCGACTTCGAAAACGTTAAACAGAAAAAATAAAAAAAATAATATTTACAAACTTATAAAATAATAATAGAAATCTCTAGAAAGGTGAAAGTAATCCATTGCTATTAAATATTGTTTATTTGAAGTCTTTTTGGCAAGACAAAGAAATTGATGAATGAAAATATTAACATTAAATAAAATTTTATATTAGATATTACTTTATTTCATTTAGCACAAGGGGCCGCGGTGGCTCAGTGGTAGAGCGTTCACCTCTGGTGCTAGGGGTATCGGGTTCAAACCCTGCTCCCGCCAAGTGAACTTTGTGGTGGACAAACACCGTGTGCGTGGGTTTTCTCGGGGTTCTCCCGTTTCCTCCCACTTTCTTCATTTCACTCATTACTCATTATCACCGTCTCCTTTAGCCTAACCGGCATAACCGTGGGACGTAAAACTCAAAATTTCATTTTCATTTAGCACAGAACTTTTTTCTTATAAATAATAGTAGAGATTTATTTTCCTATTTTAAAGTTTTCTTTGTTATCATTTTATATTTTTAGAACTTTTATATTTTTTATTTTTAGTGTTTTCTGACGTGAATAACATTTTTTCGAAAAACGTTTTTGTTTTAATATTTAAATCGAAAAATCTGTAACGAGTGAGTTAGAGAAATACAGGATGGACTTAGTAGGAGTTCAGGAAGTTAGGTGGGAAGGAAATGGATCTGAGAATTCCGGAAATTTTACGTTTTTTTACGGGGAAGGAAATAAAAATCACCAGTTAGGAACAGGGTTTTTCTTTCACAAACGAATATTACCAGCAATTAAACGGGTTGAATTTGTTACTGACAGACTTTATTTTATTACTCTTAAGTGACAGTGGTGTGATATTATTGTTTTAAATGTACATGCTCCAACTGAAGAAAAGGGTGACGATATAAAAGTGGAACGGATATTTGACCAACTCCCGCGATACCAAATGAAGAATCTATTAGGGGATTTCAATGCGAAGGTAGGACGAGAGGATATTTTCAAACCGATTATAGGGAACGAAAGTTTGCATAAGGAAAGTAACGACAACGGCGTTAGACTCGTGAACTTTGCAACATCCAAAAACCTAATCGTGAAGAGTACAAAATTCCCACATCGCGACGTTCATAAATACACTTGGACATCACCAGACGGAAAAACACATAATCAAATTGATCACGTGTTAGTAGATAGAAGAAGACAATCTAGCATAACTGACGTCCGGTCGTTTAGAGGGGCTGATTGTGACACTGATCACTACCTGGTAGCAGCGATAATACGGGAGAGATTATCGTTGAATAAATGTAATACTCAATGTCCGAAAACGGAGAGATTTAATTTAAAGAAATTAGAAGAGAGTCAGGTAAGAGAGGAATACCAGATTGAAGTTTCGAATAGATTCTCGGTTTTAGAAGACTCGAAGTGCACTAGTGTTGAGGATACTTGGATTGAAATTAGAGATAGCAATTAAAGTTCAGCAATAGAAAAATTGGGACACGCGGAAATACGTAGGAACAAACCATGGTTCGACCAAGAATGCATTAAACTAGCAGAGAAGAGAAAACAGGCAAAATTATGGTGGCTACAAAATCCTAATGAAATAACTACACGAAATTTCGCAGATATCAGGCGGGAAACTTCCAAAACTTTTAGAACAAAGAAAAGGGATTTTTTGAAAGTTGAAATTTAGGAACTTGAACATAATAGTAAAAATAAAAATATTCGGGACATGTATAAGGGGATCAGCGAATTTAAGAAAGGCTATCAACCTCGTGCTTATATATTAAAGAAATCTGACGGGACAGTTCTCACTGATACAAATAGCCTCTTAAATAGATGGAAAGATTTCTTTGACGATTTGCTGAACACGCAGACAAAAACTAACGTGCGTGGAGAAAAGGAGATACACATCGCAGAACCGTATATTCCAGACCTAAATCGAATAGAAGTGGAAGCCGATATAAAGAAATTAAACAAAACACAAATCTCCGGGAGTAGATGAAATTCCGGCTGAGTTAATTTTAGCTGGAACAAGATACTCAAACTCATTCTCCTTATCTGGAACAAGGAAGAATTGCCACAAGAGTGGAAAGAGTCAATCATTGTTCCAATTCACAAGAAAGGCGACAAAACTGACTGTAATAATTATCGAGGCATTTCTCTTCTGTCAACATCCTATAAAATCCTTTCAAATATTCTGTTAGCAAGATTGACCCCATACGCAGATGAAATTATTGGAGATTATCAGTGCGGATTTAGACGAAATCGATCAACTATCGACCAAATATTTACCATTCGACAAATACTCGAAAAGAAATGGGAATACAATACCCCGGTACATCAACTATTTATTGCTTTTAGAAAGGCGTACGACTCGGTTAGGAGAGAAACATTATACAACGTTCTTATAGAGCTTGGAATACCGAGAAAGCTAATTAGATTAATTAAGATATGTTTAAGTGAATCCCAAAGTAAAGTCCGGGTAGGAAATTATTTGTCCACGAGCTTCCACGTTGAAAATGGCCTGAAACAAGGAGATGCGTTGTCGCCATTATTATTTAACTTTGTGCTGGAATACGCTATAAGGAAAATCAAAGATAGCAACCAGGGAGTTGAACGGCATTCACCAGGTTATGGCATATGCTGATGATGTAAATTTATTAGGGGATGATAGGAGAACAGTAGAAATAAATGCAGAGATATTATTAAACGCTTGCAGGGACATGGGTTTAGAAGTAAATGCAGAGAAAACTAAATAGATGGAAGTGCGTCGGGACCGTAATACGGCAAATTGTGGAGGCGTTAAAATATTAAATAATACTTTTGATAAAGTGGATACTTTCAAATATTTAGGATCAATATTAACAGACGAAAATCATATTCACGAAGAAATTAAATGTCGACTAAAAGCAGGGAATTCGTGTTACTATTCGGTTCAAAATCTCTTGTCGTCGCGAATTCTGTCGAGGAATTTGAAGCTTAAAATATATAAAACAATAATCACGCCTGTTGTTCTGTATGGTTGGGAAACAGGGTCGCTTACTTTGAGGGAAGAACATAGACTGGAAGTATTTGAGATCAGGATCCTGAGAAGAATATTCGGACCCAAGCGGAACGAGAATGGGGAATGGCGAAAGCTTCATAACGAGGAACTACATAGTTTATACGGTTTACCCAACATTGTTAGGGTCGTCAAGTCTAGGAGGCTTAGGTGGGCAGGTCATGTAGCTAGAATGGAAGAAAGTAGAAACGCTTTCAAAGTCTAAGTCTTGACTGGTAGACCCATAGGAAAACGACCATTAGGAAGACCTAGGCGCAGATGGGTGGATAATATTAAGTTGGATCTCGCAGAGATAGGAATACAAAGTAGAAACTGGATCCAATTAGCTAAGGATAGAAGTCAGTGGAGAGCTTTTGTAAACGCGGCACTGAACCTCCGGGTTCCATAGGCCATAGAGTTAGTTTTTAGTTAGACCTAGAATAATTGATGTAAGTAAAGAAAATGTTTCTCGTGTCTAAACCTCCTTTTAACAATATATTGGGCACACGAGTTATTTTTAGATATGATTTAGAAGCAGTGCTAAGCAAATTAGAAGACAATGGCCCACCATTAATTTTGTAGAGATTAGTTGTTTTAAATGCAATTTCTTCTCTGGGTTTCGTGAAAGGTTTGATTAAATGCTCTACGCTTCTATTCATCTACGTGACAATATTAATAGAATTGGTATTTGCATGAAGTGCAATTAACGTCTCATATTTATAGGAAACATGAGTTGTATCATTGGTTTGAAAGTAAAGATCTCAGACGTAGACCTTCACCTTAATGTAGATTCCAAACCATTTGAGACGAAACCAAGGTTTCCGACGGTAAAGATTAGGACGCTAATCAGAAGGAAAGTTATGTGAAATAAATCTGGAGATCAAATATGTTTATTGTAGCAGTATCTAGTATATACGTATCTGACGCATCTAACTTTAAAAAAAAGAATTATGATTTTGTCTTGAGTATGCCAATCATCGCCTGAAACCACTTTGTTAATGGAACAGTACTGTTTGGGAAATATATATATATATATATATATATATATATATATATATATATACGGAATGATGCTATTATGATATTAGCATAGAACTAAAGGAAACTTACGAGATATTTTCATAGCATATAAAAATGCAATAACTTTGACATAAATCCTCTTATTATTTCATAACTGTTTCTGGTCTTAACATATTCTGTCAGTGACTATTCTCTTCTGCAGAAGCAGGAACAAGACTATTCCTAATAGGTGCTGGTTCGGAAAGACACAATAATCCGAAATCTTGGGACACATAGACGATGGGCGTATTTGGAAATTAAACTATCAGTGTTGTGTAAAAATAATAATGATTACTTTTGTTTACTGATGTATTTCATAAGTCAATCAATTCACCTATTAAATAAAATTTATTTCTGATTTTTTTTAATTATAAATTATTTTCTGTAACATTACATAGCCACGCGGTGCAATTTTAAACCTTATAAGTTGTATAAATATTTTCTACCAGAAACTAAATAAGACGCAAAACTACAAAAAAGAACATTGAAAAGAATAATAATAACAAAACTGTCCTTGGCTTTCTGCTTTCCCTCTCGCATACTGGGATCATTTTCAAGCATTATATGGCAATAGCATCACCTTAGAGACATGAAGGGTTAGAGTTAAGTCGTGATCCCTACTTCTGCTGATTTCGCGTTATAAAAATTAAGTTTTTGGAGGACTAGTAAGTAGATCAAATTTTGTTTCCAAGTAGAAAATGCACTATTTATACTTCAAAAATGTTGTTGGAAGATTTTGGCGAAAACTATGAGCCACACTTACAGTTATGATCGCTCAAAGCAGAGAAAACAATTGTCTAATTTGAAGAAAGACCTGGGGAAGGGGAGGGAGAATTTACAATATTTAATAACGTTAAATTTCAAAGGTTACAATATGTTTGTGACCAAAAACGTCCAAAGTCCGAAGATTTCCGTAAATCTTCTTGTCGTGTGATATTAGTTGAAAAAAACAACTAAACATTCATATTGTTGCTAATAAGTACTTTTCACATTTGTTAACGAATCAACAAAAAGTAACACGTTTCTGAATGTCTGAGGACCTTTTGAAACATGGAATTAAAGACACTAGCTTCTTGGAGAACACAAAAGATTACGAGATTACGACCTATTGTTAGGACGTTTAAACAAATGCATATTCAATAAAAAGATTGTAAAAATATTAGGTAAATCGTAAAACAGCACGATAATTTAGCTGAAACGTTGAATTGATGCTTATTGTTTTGTGGTGTTTCTCATTATGAACAGGTCATAGATGGTCAAACTGTGAGCAAACTCTGCTATTAAGACGTAACGAGGTGCTTGTGGAAGACTGAGAGACTGGAAGATTCCTTAAATGAAACATGGATGATGCATTGTTCTTAACCATTTTAGACACTCCTAATTAGGGAGTTTTAGATGATGTAAGACACTACTATTATGCTCCAGGCATCCTCATTAACTGATTTGATATCTGGACTTTTTCCACTCCTCAAGTTGAAATTCACCTCAAAACATCTTTGTTTGACGCCCGTGGAAAGTATATCAAACATTTGCTACTAGATCTCCTGTTTATTCAAAAAAGTGTGATCCACAAGTGCGAGACGCGCTTGCAAAGAGACATTAATATTACAGGAATCCATTTCAAGGAGATAAATGTGAATATTTCCCACCAATAATGAGTACCATTATATTCAGAAAGCTTGTTTTCTTTGCCGACAAACACCATACATATAGATTAGAAAAAATCTGTGTAAGGAAAACTTACCTTGATTTACTCCGATAAATCTATCTGTGCAGTTACATAATTTCATCTTTTTCTCTGCTTTGCATTGTGTAATACATGCTGAGAAACTGTAATATGGAAACGCCCACATTCCTTCGTTCTCATCAGGGAACTTACATCTCCTGTATTCTAATGGAAGAGTTCGTACATCTTCATCTGCAACTTCGTCATAGATTTTCCTCTTAATAAAACTCTCTTTTTGGAAAACATGGATAAAATTTGAAGCACTTAAGGGATAAGAACGTTCTAATGGAATACCATATTCATTCATCAGGAGGAACTAAAAAGATAAATTTCTTATAAAAATAGTGAAAATTAAAAAAAATGAGTATGAATTATAGATATCTTTAGTCCCTTTATATAGTTAAATCATAGCGTCCAGAAAGTCACTGCTACTACTTCCACCACCACCACTAACAACACTACTACTACTACTACTACATAATAAAAAAACTTAATTTATTTAAACTTATTATTATTTATTATTATTATTATTATTATTATTATTATTATTATTATTATTATTATTATTATTATTATTATTATTATTATTATTATTATTATTATTATTATTATTATTTCTATAAAGTTGTGCTTTTGCAGGTATAGATAGAGCATAGGTAGATCGAAGTTTAGTCCGGAATTGTTTCCAACTTCAGACGTTTATTACAAAATTCTCTATAAACAGTATATTACATATATCACTTTAATATAATTTCTCTAATATTGGATTAAGAAAGCTGACTCAAGGGCCAAGCAACCAAGAGTAGAATTTTCACAAAGGTCTGAGTAAACTGAGTGGGAATCGCGGAGCATAGAATTCCGAGCAAACTAGAATCTTTGATTTATTAATTTCCTTGATTAGCTCGAGAAAGCAGGGTAATGACCAGTTGCAGATTGATGATTGTGACTGAAATCCTGTCGATTATATAGGTTCTTCAGGTGAGTTGGTTTCGTTAGTCGTCACGTTGCCAGAGGAGCCATTGGTGTCCGTCGTCTACAGGTCTAGTAATCCATACTAAGGAGCACATAGCTGAAATTGACAATATGTAGTTGTTTGTAAACAATGCCATCTGGGATATTACAACCCACAGGTTAGTATAAAAACCAAGCCAAAATGTTTCCTTCTTGGAAAGATACTGGGGAGCATAATAATGTGGAACACAAAAAAACACTGAAAAAATGCACAAAGCACAGAAAAAATACACTCTGAGCACTAGAATAGCAGAATGAGAAAAGTGATAGAGAGCTAATTCTTTTTCTCAAGATGTTTTAAGACTTGGAGAGAAGAATTATATATATAAACTAATTCACTCATGCTAAGATGTTGATTAGATGGTGGATGATGATTAGATGACATCAGCAGGGGTGTTGTCATTATAAATACCTAAGAGAATAGGTGGAGAAATATCGAGTTTTCGTAACGGCAGCAAGCAAATAAGATAATATACATAAAGTAAATGAAAGGGTAAACACTACAAATACTTTGGATTGACTGCTGTGAGTAGTATGCCCATACTGGAAGAAAAGAGAAATCATGTTATAATCAGCCTGACTTCTTGGATAACATGCTTATGGTGGAGTTTTCACGAAGTATTGGCACGAAAGACACACTTACTGGTGAAATATTCATAGTGAATAGAGTGTATCATATTTCTATACAAACCAATAATACAAGAAAGAAGGCAGTAATAGCAATAATACTCCATGAAAATGCACTGGATAAATGGAATTCATCCATAGTATTCGGTAAGATTTTTTTTCATTTTGGAGTAAAAAGTGCATGAATCTAATAGTACGTTGTGAATTTTGTAAATTTAAATTGAAGTTCAAATTTAAATTTTTAGGGTAATTGACAAAACACGATAGTATCATTCACTAGAACACTGGTGTGTAGGTTCAAATTATCAGTGATTATGCGATGAAAGAGTTCGTATCTGAAGACGTAGGCCCTGAAATAGTTAACAGCATCGGTGGCTACAGTTTGGTTCTTTTGCAGATATATCTCCACTACTTTTTAAATAGTAAGATAAAGTTCCTAAGCAGAGTGTAAGTAGAATTCCTTAGTTCGTGACAGAATAGGTTTTATTTTCCATCAAATTCTTACAGTTTCAAAGCAAATCGATAAACAACCTGTTTCAAAGAGCGTGGCTGTGCCTACAGTTTACGTACGGAGAACATATCGTCGTGCGAGAACCAAAGGAACGTAATTCCAAAAATCGGATTTTCGGTTTTCTTTATACATCGAATTTCGAAAGGTCCACTTGGTGTCAAACTCTTGGTGGTAACTCTTTTCTAAGTGCCGTTAAAAGGCAGTATTGTATGTCTCATTTACGTTCTGATTTTAGAGGCAGAGAATCGTAACATCCAATACGCTGTTCTGTCCCAAAAGAAATCATTCAATTTTTAGGACCAAAGAGAAATATTGGCTCATACGTTTCTCTGACTCGAAAAGTCAGATTATTTATGAAAAATGCGTCTTAGTGAGAAACATTAAGTTACGCTTGAGTAAATAATGTTTAAACTGAAAGCAAAATGTTATTTCGTTATTTTAAAAGTAAGGAAATAAAATATGAAATAATTATTCATAATCAAAATGAAATGTCGAATAACCTTTTACTCACTAGCAAGCAACTGTGCAAATTACATTTTTGTCAAGTAGTAGTCCGCGACAATGGAAATTATTTTTAGACAACGATTTCTTGCCGACTTTCGATTATTTAGTTTTTTTTTTCCTGGGAAACAAGACAGTAGCGAATGAACTGTGGCTTCTGACTAGCGAGTCGTCCCGCACAGTTCGTTTATGAATTGCAAAATGACTTCAAGGGCAAGAGGAGTTCTCGAATTAATCAAATTTAATTACACCGAGAAAAAGGGAGAACAAGACTTTGAGACGGTACAGAAAACAAACAAGAACTTTTCAGTTCATATTCAAGCACTGATTCCACTAGTGATAAAAAAAAACTTTCTGGCACACGAAAGAAAATACCTGATTCTAATAGAAGTTTTCACGTAGAATTCGAATCTGCAATCGTGATAGAGAGATTTTCAGTAAATTTTCCATAAAATTTCCCTTTTTTTAAAAAAAATGTACCTGTACCTCGGGTACACTTAGGTATGTAAACACACAACTTATATTGTATGTTAGTTGGTTTATATTTAGTAAGCCCTCTAAGTTTCATAAGAATCGCATTATTCTTTCTACAGAAATAAACATACTTATATAAAATATAATAGGTGTACTTTTCATTTTACCATATTTATTAGTGCTGATAAAACACATATAAGTTCCGCGACAATTACAATGTAAGCACGGTTTATACGTTGTTGCGTGTGATAAGTTTTAACACACTTAATTCTGGATAAAAAAAGTAAGGAAAGAGAAATCATGTTATCCTAGAGGTTATGTTAATCTTCCGAACACTCGGCATATGCAACGCCTCTAGAGGAAAACTTTAGAACTACTGAGTTTCGAATGAGCTGCGGGTTACCTAAGCGGCCATTCGGAACGAAATGTAGAACTGAGCACATCGAAATTATACTTGTTCTATAACATATATTTAAGTTTAATCGGAATACGGTAATTCTTCAAAAGTTCAAGTGATTTAATATCTGAGTTGGCTAAAAGTGTTGAAGTTCTCATAAAGTTAATCAAGTGTTATATATTATTAAAATTTATATAAATCTGTAATTGGTGTCTAATTGTGTGAATATTTGATGGAATTCAGAGGCAATACTGTGAAATACTCCTCCTGGCTGGTATTTAACAAGGCATAATAATGACATTGTCAAATGGTGAGTGTTATACTTTCTTCAATTTAAATACTAGTAATTTATTCAATTTATATCACATTGTGAGATATATTTCATTATTCTAAAATCCATATGAATTAAAGGAGGAATTCAAAAAGGAATTAGTTATCAACGATTTATTATATTATTGTAGTCATCTAGTAGTGTCAGTTAATGTACCTTTATGAAATACTTGAACACGTGTTGACTTGTATAAAAGGAGAATATACTCAAAGATATTTCATAACTGTTAATAATCTTCAATTGTTTCAATATTTATTCTGTATTTTCGATACATTTTTGATAGTTCATTTTTTTGTTTTTTCTAAATAAAATAAGAAAAGATAATTTTCTGATTTTCTTTAACTTTCAAGTGAAATCCATAGCCTCAAATATGAATATTTCAGCCGATTTCATATCTAGATTATATGATCATAACAATTTTGAAGAAATGGAAGGCGAACCATCTCATGCGGAACAGGTTAATAATTATTGCTTAATAAACATCTGGAACATTCCTTACGCTAATATTTCCATAAAAGAACATCAACTCAAAGATCCAGAGTTAGAGAATATTATAAAAGGTATAAGAGCTAGGAAAGAGGTTGAAGGTTATAAAATAATTCAAGGAATTCTTTGTAAAAAGACCAAAGCAATTAGGAATCCCTATAAGGTTTGTTTACCGAAGGAGTTAGTTCCCAGCATTATTGAATTCTTTCATACTTAAATTTAGCAGGTTCTCATGCTAGCATTAATAGGACAATAGCTAAGATCTGTGCTAGATTTACTTGGAGAGGTATCCTAGAAGACATAAGAGAATACGTATTTACTTGTGTAGATTGTAAATTAAATAAAAGTGATAACAGAAAACAATCTGGTACTTTAATATCTCAGTATGAGAACATTGTTAACGGACTCTGGGCTGTAGACTTGCTAGGTCCTTTGGTAGAGAGTAAGTCAGGACGATACTTTCTAATTGTAGTAGACTCTTTTTCAAAAAGAGTATTCTTAGAACCGATAAAGGTCTTATTTACACGAAGTGTAATAAACAAAGTGTATAAATTGATGTGTAGGAATGGTTTTATATTCAGTATATGTCATGACAATCACTCAATCTTCACCTCAGCGAAGTTTAAAGATTTTGTATATGCTAACGGGATTAAAGATATTAGTATCTCACCATATCACGCGGCATCTAATCCCAGTGAAAGATACGTGGCTACAATTAAAAATTCCTTAAGAATATATTTTGGAAATAAACAGAGTTCGTGGGGCAAAGGACTATGGGAAATAGAATTTTCCGTTAATAGTGCGGTTCACGATTAAACTAAATGTAGTCCATGGACCTAGTTTTCAATTATAACGTTTGCAATCCTCTAGATGTTAAATGGAAAATAAGTACTATAAATTTAAATCAAAAAGATCCAAATTTGTGGAATAGAGTTTGGAAAATCTAGATAAAGCCTGCAAACGTAAAAAGAAATTGTATGATTTAAGACGAGTAGAAACAGATTATAAGGTTGGAGATTGAGTATTAATTAAGTCACAGGTTTTGTCTTCATTGAAAGAAAAGAAAACTAAATCATTATGTTCAAAATGGCTTGGGCCCTATCAGATCGAGAGTTTCTTCGAGAGGTAGAAATACTATTAGAGTTGTAAACGTTAATAATCCAAGGGACATAAGGAAAAGCCACGTTAGTTCAACTAAAAATACAGAGAGCCTAGAAATAATGCATCGTAAATATTGGCTAAATGGGAAATATGTAATAATGTAGTCAGGATAAAGCAAAAAAAATCTAGTCAGTTTATAAGAACTTATTCAATAAATTCCATCTTGTCAGCTATTTTAGACAAATGTAGTGTTATATAAAATTAGTGATATGAAAAAAAGGTTTTTAATGTGTTACTAATGCATGTTTTTATCAGTATTCCAGATCTGGATGTCCTTGTGTCTATGTATTGAGAATTGTTTGTATGAATTGTCATTGTCCAATGTCCTACATGGAGATTTTAATGGAAAACGAGAATAACAGAAGCCTCCAAAGATTGTTCCAAAGATGGTACCAAAGATTATTCCAAGATTATGTAAGATTAATAGAATATTGTTACCTTCTGATATTCATATTAGAATATATGGTATATATGAGTATTTTAAGAACATCTGATGAATATATTGTAAATTTGTGAATAGATAGACAACATTAATGAATTTAATTTTATTAATGCTATTTAATTTTAACTAACTTAGAGTGGTTGATAGATTGTTAGTAGAGTGTTAGAATTTTTGGGGGGGATTTTTTCTTTAGTTGCGTTTAAATTTTTATTTTGTATGTAATGAATTTTAGTGAGTGTGATGGGTTAGTTAGAATCAGTATTTAGTAGTGTAGTGTAAAAGTAAGTTATAAGTTTAACCTACTAAAAATAACAAGTACTATCTATTCATAATTAAAGGGTCGAAATGAAATATCTTAATATGGTTAAAATTAATTAAATAAAAAGTTGCCTCAACTTTTTATATGACGGGAGGGCGATATTTGTTGCGTGTGATAAGTTTTAACACACTTAATTCTGGATAAAAAAGGAAGGAAAGAGAAATCATGTTATACTAGAGGTTATGTTAAACTTAAGAACACTCGCCATATGCAACGCCTCTAGAGGAAAACTTTAGAACTACTGAGTTTCGAATGAGCTGCGGGTTACCTAAGCGGCCATTAGGAACGAAATGTTGAAATGAGCACATCGAAATTATACTTGTTCTATAACATATATTTAAGTTTAATCGGAATACGGTAATTCTTCAAAAGTTCAAGTGATTTAATATCTGAGTTGGCTAAAAGTGTTAAAGTTCTCATAAAGTTAATCATTTGTTATATATTATTATAATTTACATAAATCTGTAATTGGTGTCTAATTGTGTGAATATTTGATGGAATTCAGAGGCAATACTGTGAAATACTCCTCCTGGCTGGTATTTAACAAGGCATAATAATGACATTGTCAAATGGTGAGTGTTATACTTTCTTCAATTTAAATACTAGTAATTTATTCAATTTATATCACATTGTGAGATATATTTCATTATTCTAAAATCCATATGAATTAAAGGAGGAATTCAAAAAGGAATTAGTTATCAACGATTTATTATATTATTGTAGTCATCTAGTAGTGTCAGTTAATGTACCTTTTTGAAATACTTGAGCACGTGTTGACTTGTATAAAAGGAGAATATACTCAAAGATATTTCATAACTGTTAATAATCTTCAATTGTTTCAATATTTATTCTGTATATTCGATACATTTTTGATAGTTCATTTTTTGTTTTTTCTAAATAAAATAAGAAAAGATAATTTTCTGATTTTCCGTTAAAAAGAACCTGATATTGAGTTACCTATAAAACGAAATAATTCTAATGCAGTTCGTAAGAGCATTATTAACATATTTGAATTTAATGCTAAATTTATTCAGATTGATAATCTTTAGCCATAGATTTGATAATGCACCAGTTAATTTCTTTTGATAGAGAAAATAAGTCTAACAACTCTAACCCCTCAAATACTTTATATAGTTGTCCTGGATTTAATATCCAGCATCCCAGAACGGCGTCCATAGAGGCACGTTACAACCTCATTGGATTTGAAATAAAACATATTTTCGATTATGTATACACTGTGTAACAATTTTTTGTATGAGAAAATTTCTAGATGGATTTTGTGGGAAATTCCCTCCCAAAAGTAGTTTATAGTATTTTTTCTTTTAACTTGCTATTTGTATATAGCGATACAGAAATAGGAACAGCACTAAATCATAATTTTATTCTTACTTTATAAGTAATACAAAATAAGTAAGTGGTATCTTCTTAATAAATGAACACTTACTTGGCTTAACTAAAATATTTTAGTTGTTGACTTTCTTCTGTGTTCGGCTTCTGGAACATCTCTTTTGAGTGTCCAACAATAATACGCTATCATTTGAGAACTCCATTGTCCCTGGTATCTCTTTTCCATGAAGGAAATGTCCTGATGAAAACGATTCCCCATGCTCATCACTAACAGTACCAAGGTTTTCAGGAAATAAATACAGGTGAGAGTGTAGAAAGTGAACTTTAAGGGACATGTACTAACCCATTTCTTTGAATGATTGCAGGAAATCACTCACAATTTCACGATAATTTGGGGCTTTCTGGTTTCCTAAAAATCCTGTTCAAGATTTAAATGAACACCAAGCTGCTTTGTCAACTGGAGTTAAGACATCCTCAATTTTTTGGTCACGAATCAGACATCTTATTTGGGGGCCTAGAAATATCCCTTCCTTGATTTTAGCGTCACTAAACTCGAGGAAATTTTTCTTTGCGGTAACAAAATCGTCCATTACCTTTATCCATTGCCTTAACAAAGTTTTTGAAGAGCCCCAACTTTATGTGAAGAGGAGGTAGAATTATATTATCAGGGCTCACCAGTGAGGAATGAACAACATTCTTCTGTCCAGGAGTTAATACACGCTTTGACTATTCCTTCTTGATGTAATATTCCGTTTTGTTCCTGCTGTCCCATTTGCAGAGGAAACAAAAATATTTCGTATAACCAAGCTGCAAACACATTAACAAGGAAATAACTTTTAAATCACAGCAAACGGTCCACTTGTAATTCTCATACTGAATTCTTTCTATCACTATTTTTAAGTTTTCATAGGTTTCCTTCATATTAATTACATAAGCCGAAGGTACTGTAGGACATTTATTACCACTGTGCAAAAGGACAGCCTTCAAACTAGTTTTGGATGAGTCAATAAACAATCCCCACTCTGTATTTACATGTGCATGTCCTTGTGTTTCCATCACAGCAGAGACATTACTACAACTCAGTAATTCATTTTCTTGAGAATAGTGGTTTTGAAACTCTGTACGACGGTTTCGAAAAATTCATACTTTAGTGTCACGATGGAGCAGATTCCAGCCTTTAAGTCTAGAAGCAAGAAGTTCTGCTTGTATCTTGTAGAGTTTTAATAACGTACGAGGTCATTTAGTTCACCCTGAGTTATCAGATGGGGATCGAATGTAAATTTGCTTCCTACATAAGTAGGATCATTTTCTTCATTTGGAAATTCAGTAGCTGCCTCAAGTCCGTAGTTATGATTTACCGTAATATGAGTAAGAGGTACTGGTACAGGTAATTCTGCAGTGCGTGGAACTGGCCTAATTGCTGATGGCAAATTAGCGTACTGTAGTGTGAGCTTAGATTTACTGGTCATTCCTTTTTTCAATGTCATACAAAAGCAGCAGTTTGAAGAATGATCTTTTGGTTCCCTCCAAATCATTGAAGTTATTGTTTCGTTTACCATTATCCACCCAGTTAGACGTTTCACGCAAGTACAACAAATGTAGTGAGGAGCCCAATGCTTATCTTGGTCTCCTACACAGAAACCAAAATATAACTGATAACACTTCCTCAGAAGTGGAGTAAGACATTGACGTTGCGATTTAAATGTCACCTCCGCACATACATAACGTAAATGTTCCGCGTGATTTACACACTTCCTCGGCACCTTAGAGTGTAGATTCGTGTGTGTATATGTGTGTGATACTTTACAGTATACAAGTGTTTAATACCTTACAGTATCAATCATGAAGAAGCATAAACGTAATCTAACTCAGTGCCTCACCATACAAAACAATCTATTCGAACTCCACAATGCACAAACACTTTAACTTACACGCGGCCTCACCTAAAACACGTCCAGCTTGGACCGTCACTCAACGCTACTAACAGTCATCAGGCTACGTGAGTGATCAATTTTCTATGCATTGTTGCCAGATCAAAATATTAAAAAGTCACTTATTTTCCACAGAAAGCATGTGTGAATTCGTGCTTGTATTTGATTATCCATCTATTGCCGACAATGATACGTCAACGTTAGGTTTTGTGTTTGGTAAAAGTCTTGCATAGTATATTGTTTATTACCTATAAATAGACACAAAAGCTCATAACTGTATACAGAATAATGCGTTTACTATAAAACTTAGAGGACTAACTAAGTATGAATCAGGCTAACACACAGTATAATCAGTGTGTTTTTATATCTAAGGGTACCCAAGATACAGGTACAAAGATTGTTAAAAAAAGGTATTTGAGGTGAAATTTTCCGAAAATTCGTCTGTCACGGGGAAACTGAATGTGAGGGAGTAAAACTGATTGCACATTCGAATTCTACGTAAAACGTTCTATCAGAATCAGGTATTTTCACATCGGTGCCAAAATCTTGTTGAGAAGTGTTATGTACCAAGTACAGTCCCTGAATGTTTATCATCAACATAAGATTATGACAGCCCTAGACGCAGGAGGAAAAAGGGCAATTATTGCAAAGGAAACAATACTAGGAGGAACAGGTAAGAGAGATTACGCAACTAAGTTAAGCATAATTTCATTTGTTGATACTGCTGCCAAGCTACCTTCTTTGAAATTCCAATATATTTTTATAGGCTTACCGGTATTACAATTTTACGCAAAATTGTTAACACGAAAAAATTTACACTGATTCTGAATTTGGGAGTCTGCAAAATCGTCGAACCCTTCTCGAAATGAATTTCTAGGTACATGTCTGACTGTTGTCATTTAAAAAGTGTTACAAAAACGACTCTCTTATTGAGATTCTTGAAGATTGTTTTGCATAAAAGTAACGGAAAAATATTTACGCTGTAGACAAAGTACGTGGCTATATTAAGTGCTTCTACTAATGGAAGGAAATAGGAAAGCTCATGCAACAAAATCGAGAACGGCTTCTAGTTTGAAGCATTCTATTACCAAAACAAAGACTCGGGGAACTGATGCGGCAATCGATCCGAAAGAAGTCACCAATAATTCCGATGATTCCAGCTATTCCTTATCTCTGAATAGAATAATATCCGTTTACTGGATTTTTTATAAGTAGAAACTTCTCTTACGCACACAGTCTTCAATTTATGAATAAGGAATGGAATAGATTAGAAATTTTAATGCATTGAACAATTTAATTTTTTTAATAAGCATAGTGTATATGGAAACAGCAGACAGTCTTATCTTCAGAGTTTTAAAATCCATATACCTATTTCCTTCAAACGTTTAATTATTTACCACATAGTTTGGAAGTTGGTGATACTTAAGAATACTTGAAGTACCGAAGGTTGAATTCATCATGTCCTATTATTCATTGAAATTAATGTGAATAAGACTGTATAAAGTAAACAGATTCATCATGCTACAAGATGATTAAATTTTCACAAAGTTTTAACACGCAACTTACACAAAACAAGATTTGTCTAAGTGACATGCATTTTATCTAGGGGGAACATATTCCTTTGAATTGTTTTCCAAATTATTTTTTTTCGAAATGCGGAAATAGTTTTCGAAATTATCTAGTATTATATGGTAGGAAGTTGGTATTTTATCTATTAAGTTATTTGTTATCTATTCTTAGTTTTCCTTAATGTTTAGCAATAAACATCCTGAACTGAACTCTAGAAATTCTTTGTATCATTTTTAAAATATTGATCAGAATTTTAAGAATTTGTTGACGAATACCTGAGTTTCGTATGCTGATCTGAAATATTATCTACCTATTAAATGGATAACTAAATTTGGTTGTAAGTATCAGCCACATTTGAAATAGAATTGAGAAACGAAAACTGCAGTACTTCGTATTTTAACTGCTTTCGATTCTAATAATTTGTGAAGCTTGTGTTTATTGTATGGAGCGTTCAGAGCACAAGGCACTCAAGCCATAGAGATGAGAAAAAAAATAGACCCCCAATTAATATTGTATGCTTTCAGGGAAATTTTAATTTTGTAAAGCATGCTTAATTAAAATGAAATCTTTACGGTTATTTTCTTTACGTTGGCCTACTTTACCTTGGGTTTTAAGGCTTTCAGATTTCATCCCATTTTCTACTGAAAAGTACCTGTAATTGAACAAGGAAACATTTATATATGATAATTAAATTGAAAGTCATCGTAATTTGGACCATGAGAAACACTTTACAATTTTATATCGTAAAGGTCAGATCTGCCGCTATTGTAACATAGAGGTGCTTCAGCGATTGTTAATAGAAATTCAAACTACAATTAATGATAATTTCAAAAGGCATGTTTTATTACTCGTGAACTTTGCAACATCCAAAAACCTAATCGTGAAGAGTACAAAATTCCCACATCGCGACGTTCATAAATACACTTGCACATCACCAGACGGAAAAACACATAATCAAATTGATCACGTTTAAGTAGATAGAAAAAGACAATCTAGCATAATTAACGTCCGGTCGTTTAGAGGGGCTGATTGTGACATTGATCTCTACCTGGTAGTAGCGATAATACGGGAGAGATTATCGTTGAATAAAGGTAATATTCAATGTTCGAAAACAGAGAGATTTAATTTAAAGAAATTAGAAGAGAGCCAGGTAAGAGAGGAATACCAGATTGAAGTTTCGAATAGATTCTCGATCTTAGAAGACTCGGAGTGCACTAGTGTTGAAGATACTTGGATTGAAATTAGAGATAGCATTAAAAGTTCAGCAATAGAAAAATTGGGACACCCGGAAATACGTAGGAACAAAATATGGTTCGACCAAGAATGCATTAAACTAGCAGAGAGGAGAAAACAGGCAAAATTACGGTGGCTACAAAATCCGAATGAAATAACTACACAAAATTTCGCAGATATCAGGCGGGAAACTTCCAAAACTTTTAGAACAAAGAAAAGGGATTTTTTGAAAGCTACAATTAAGGAACTTGAAGATAATAGTAAAAATAAAAATATTTGGGACATGTATAAGGGGATCAGCGAATTTAAGAAATGCTATCAACCTCGTGGTTATATATTAAAGAAATCTGACGGGACAGTTCTCACTGATACAAATAGCCTCTTAAATAGATGGAAAGATTTTTTGACGATTTGCTGAACACGCTGACAAAAACTAATGTGCGTGGAGAAAAGGATATACACACCGCAGAACCGTATATTCCAGAACCCAATCGAATAGAAATGGAAGCCGCTATAAAGAAATTAAAGAAACACAAATCTTCGGGAGTAGATGAAATTCCGGCTGAGTTAATTTTAGCTAGAGGCGAAAAATTGTGGAACAAGATACACAAACTCATTCTCCTTATCTGGAACAAGGAAGAATTGCCACAAGAGTGGAAAGAGTCAATCATTGTTCCAATTCACAAGAAAGGCGACAAAATTGACTGTAATAATTTTCGAGGCATTTCTCTTCTGTCAACATCCTATAAAATACTTTCAAATATTCTGTTAGCAAGATTGACCCCATACGCAGATGAAATTATTGGAGATTATCAGTGCGGATTTAGACGAAATCGATCAACTATCGACCAAATATTTACCATTCGACAAATACTCGAAAAGAAATGGGAATACAATACCGCGGTACATAAACTATTTATTGATTTTAGAAAGGCTTACGACTCGGTTAGGAGAGAAACATTATACAACGTTCTTACAGAACTTGGAATACCTAGAAAGCTAATTAGATTAATTAAGATATGTTTAAGTGAATCCCAAAGTAAAGTCCGGGTAGGAAAAGTTTTGTCCCCGAGCTTCCACGTCGAAAATGGCCTGAAACAAGGAGATGCGTTGTCGCCATTATTATTTAACTTTGTGCTGGAATACGCCATAAGAAAAATCAAAGATAGCAGCCAGAGCCTAGAGTTGAACGGTATTCACCAAGTTATGGCATATGCTGATGATGTAAATTTAATAGGTGATGATAGGAGAACAATAGAAAGAAATGCAGAGATGTTATTAATCGCTTGCAGGGACATGGCTTTAGAAGTAAATGCAGAGAAAACTAAATACATGGAAGTGCGTCGGGACCGGAATACAGCAAACTATGGATGCGTTAAAATATTAAATAATACTTTTGATGAAGTGGATAATTTCAAATATCTAGGATCAATATTAACAGACGAAAATCATATTCACGGAGAAAATAAATGTCGATTAAAAGCAGGGAATTCGTGTTACTATTCGGTTCGGAATCTCTTATCGTCGCGAATTCTGTCGAGGAATTTGAAGCTTAAAATATAAAAAACGATAATCATGCCTGTTGTTTTGTATGGTTGCGAAACATGGTTGCTTACTCTGAGGGAAGAACATAGACTGAAAGTATTTGAGAACAGGATCCTGACAAGAATATTCGGACCCAAGAGGAACGAGAATGGGAAATGGCAGAAGCTTCATAACGAGGAACTACATAGTTTATACGGTTTACCCAACATTGTTAGGGTCGTCAAGTCTAGGAGGCTTAGGTGGGCAGGTCATGTAGCTAGAATGGAAGAAAGTAGAAACGCTTTCAAAGTCTAAGTCTTGACTGGTAGGCCCATAGGAAAACGACCATTAGGAAGACCTAGGCGCAGATGGGAGGATAATATTAAGATGGATCTCGCAGAGATAGGAATACAAAGTAGAAACTGGATGCAATTAGCTAAGAATAGAAGTCAGTGGAGAGCTTTTGTGAACGCGGCACTGAACCTCCGGGTTCCATAGGCCATAGAGTTAGTTAGTTAGTTAGTTATGTTTTATTACAATTGTAACCATTTTAGTCAGTGGACAGGAGGGTCAGTTTTTGTAAGGATAGGTATGAACGAGGGTGGGTGGTGCTCCAGAGTGGGTCATGATGGGTCAAAGAGGGTCAAGTGTGTCGTGAGTCACGATGAGTGTTGGGTCAGTGGATCGTGGGTCAAGTTTTCCTTGACCCACGCTATCTCTGCAGCGCGTACATCCCTGTGGTAGAGATGATGATAATGGTGATAGTGATTAAATGTTATTTCTGTGTTTAGTGGTGCTATTTTAACATTTACTGTAGATGCCAATGTTTAGTGTTTCTAATTATAGCTCGTAATAATAAAACTGAAATCTATTACAATTTCCTAAGTGTATGTCTACAAGACCATGAACCCGTTGTTCCAAAATTGGAACATTTTTTTACTTTGCTTTTATTTTACATATTACGTGAATAAAGGTAACAATTTTTTTACGGACCTCTTCATTTGGCACCAATGGTTTAGCAAATGACGTATCTTTGTCTTCAATTGGCGCTAACGGTGTGTATTGTCGATATTAGTTGCGTTGAATAAGAACAAATTATGGCGACTCAAAGGAGGTAAGTAAATTTTATATTCGTTTATGAATTTTCTTCCTATATAATACTATTTCGGTAGGAGAAGTATTAAGTTTTCAATCCATGTGAAATGCAACAATTGATTGTGATTGTTATTAATAAACACTGGTTAAAATTTTGAATGTTCCAATATTGGAACAACGGGCTCGAACGGGTACATGAAGTTCGCATTTCGTTTGTTCCATTATTGGAACAAAGGGCGTAAATGTACCCATAAAGCTATAGAATAAGTTAATTTTATAGGACGAATTAGTAATTGTTCCGTACATTTTATGAGCGTATTTTTATTTGATGCTATTTGTGCCACTTTTGAGGGCATTTTACGTTGCATTCGGAATTTATTGGTCTCATGGAGGAGGGGAAATTTATACACACAAAATTGATTTAATTGTTACACGCACGCAGTACGCTTTTCAGTTGAGTTGAGTTGATTGAGAATTTAACTTTCCTTTCAGCAGCGAGGCTATATGACACGTGTTCTAGTCATTAAAGTGGAGTCTGAAGCACATGAATTCTTGCCGGGGATCGACCAGGTTTCCCATACCAAAGGCGTGTACGCTAACCGCTTAGCTACGAACGAGGTATTTTTCAGTTGAAAGATAACTGCCAAATAGAGTTGCAGGTGGCTTGGTCATTCATTGGATCGTACATTTATTTACGTATATATGGGAGTTGTTGGGAATGCCTGACTACACTTTGTAACATTTATTGTCGATTTCACTGCAATGAGATAAAAACAGTTAATTTTGGACATAGATAAATCCGTATTATATAGTTATATTTTTACATGTACTGTAGGAGAATCATTAGCAGCCTACACAGTTTTACATGCCTTGGCCGCCTTTCTTTCACTTCCTTCCGCAATGTTATCATTATGTTGATCACTCCAGTGTAAAATGGCCTTTGAACTGTATCTGGTAGCTTGTAAATAAATAAATATTTTATGTTGTTCTATATTTTAAATGTGTATTTCACAACTTCATATGGATTTTATTTATTTCTAGAAATACTGTTTTATTTCAGATTGAGAGCGCGCGGTCTCGGGTTCGATTCCCGGTGCGGGCTCTCGGTCGAAAAGTGTAAGAAGCTTTTTAGGCCAAAAATCCTGAATGAAATTTTCCTGGGTTTTCCTTGTTCACTCCAAGCAAATGACAGGGTGGTACCTAACATATATGTCCCAGGCCACTTCCTTCCTTCCCCAACACCTGCTTCCTTAATTTTCCCTGGAGAGTGTTCCTGCCGAGGGACGTTATCAATCAAACGTGACGGGCTAACATAGCCAATGATGCGGAAAGCCCAGAAATCTAAATCCTCCCTCGCTATTTCAGATTGGCTGTTGACAAAATTATCAATATACTTTGCTAACGGAGAAGAGATTCTTGCTGCAGATATTGTCATTACACCACCCAAAAATGGAGTTCTCGGAAGAAGATAGTGCGGAAAAAGATGATGCAGATATAGAGAGGCTATCTAGGAATCAGTTGATTGCTAAGGGAGAAGCTTCTTTTACAGTAAGCAAAGCAACCAGTTGAGAAATGAATTTATAGGTAAGAGTTTGTTGGATGATGAAGCTTCTAAACCTAGTATATCTAATAAAAGTCAGCCTTCTGCAAAGTCACATAAGAAATGTAATTCCAACAACGTGCAATTGTTGGAAGACTTATTTCGAACGAATTGTGACCAGTCAAGAAAGAAGCAATAAATGAAGAGGGATATGACAAAGAATTACATTTCATTGTAAAATCAGAAAGACAATGGAGATGTAGACAGTGAAAGTAACACGACATGGAAGTGCTTCTTTTACTTCCATCAGTAGTAAGAATGTGATGTATTGAAAAATAAATATAATGTAAAATATCTCTTATTATGTAGATACGCATAATATTAACATGTTTCAATATTTGTAAATTTTGTATCAAATGAATCTTGCAAATTATTGTAAAATCTGTATCGTACAATTTTAACGAAATAGTATTTTAGCCTGGTTAAATTGAATTTTTTTTCAGAAACCTGTACCCTTTCAGGCCCGTTGTTCCAAAAATGCCGTTGTTGGTCCGTTGTTATTAAATTGGGGGTCTATGACATCTTCGTGTACCATAATGGATTTATATATGTTATTTACCTTTATTTCTACCAATCTGGTAGGAACCAAGATTAAATACGACAAAAATAATTTGAGTTTAAATGGGTTAAAACAATCCGCGCAGAGTCAGAGGAGCATATCTCATTTCAATAGTGTGTAGTACGAAACTGAATTAATATTTTGGTAAGCTATCTCGTCATTTGTGTAGTATTGAAACCCATTTTGTTACAGTCTATAGCTTCGATTACTATTCAAGAGTATTTTTACAATAGTTTTATTTTTTCAATTTTTCTTTTAAATCACTTCCTCTGTCCTGTAAACCTATGAAAATGGAGTGACCTTCCTCTGGTTCTCATGCAACTATATTATGGGAGAGACAAACTGATAAATCCAATTCGTAAATCGCCCTATTAGTCCAGACAATGTATTCAGCTAACTAAAGGGGTATGTGAGCCACATTCGTGAAATAACATTATTATTATTATATTTATTATTATTATTATTATTATTATTATTATTATTATTATTATTATTATTATTATTATTATTATTATTATTATTATTCGTAAGAAAACCATACTTTGCCTTTGAATTTGATAATTACCTCTCCAATTTCTTGCAAATTTCAGCGCATTTTCTTGTAATTTGATGTTAGTAACATATGTTGCAGTTGCGAATGTATGGGCATTCGAGGCTACTGGCGGTAGCCCTTCAACATTAGTAAAGATACTTAATGTAACATGTATAAACTAATTTAAAATAACACGTTCACCGTGTACTGTCTTCTTTCCAGGGTACAAGTTTCTCTATGTTTTTTCCAAACATGTCTACGTACTAAGATAGCATGAACGTTTGGAACGCAATAATTCTGGCTTTCTTAGAGACTGTTGATGTTGCAACCCTCTCGTATACCATTACTGTCTACTGTTAGCAGAAAGAAACGTATAACTGCTTGCTTATCCACGTAGGTTCCTCCGTGCTAACGAGCCGGATGGCAACCAAGCCGGTTTCCTCTTTTTGTATCGTTTTCTGTAAGCGGAACAAGTAAATTGAAGAGAACAATGATATACCAGCAATTTTCAAGGAGGGTCAATTCATGCAAAGTGATTGAGAAAAAAGAAAAAGTGTCGCTCGATCTTTTCAAAATAATCTAATTTTTAAATGAATGTTTATCGTATATCAGGGTACTTCAAAACTGGCGATGCAGCGGCTGAGGCAATTTTTCGTTTTTTCTTCTTTGATTTTAATTTTTTTGTTTACGTTGTCTTCAATATCTCGGCATGTATTTGTCTACCAAATTGAACATTCCTGGACGTCTCCAACTCGTGCAGAACTAAAACTTTGATCTCTTAAGATTTTGGCTTAAAACCCTTGAAGGAGGTGAAATTATTATTTAAAGTACCAACATTTGTGAAGATTGAAAACATGTTTGGGAACGGGAAACAACTGGTATAGACGTCTGAATTTATGTGTGCATGTAGTCTGGGGTCGTAAGTTAATACACAAAAATTTACAGACTTGTAGCTGCTCCCAAAGAACTGAGAAAGAATCATCAGTTTGGGGAATAACCCAATTTGATATTATTCACTATCCAATATATCCAGCGGGCCTGGATACAAAAATCTGAAAGATTGTGAATTGTTAGTCGTTTAGTATACCATAACACACAACAAAGAGCGTTTTGTGTTTGGAGAACAAGGGGTTCAAATGACGTCATACCGTATTAGGTGTTTTCTTCATAAATTCAACTGAAAATTCGTTGTTGTGAAGTAAGATAAAGTAGGATGAATGGTTACTTCAGACAAGGCTGTTAAGCGCGTTTTTTTCTTCTATTTGTGACACTGTCTTATCACAGCCACAGCAGCACTGGGGAAGAATTCCGCTTTTAACAGAAGGCGAGGAATGTCAAAATGCACAATCGACAAAAAAGTCCGAAAGTACTCCTTGCTTTTGCAACTTGCTATATCAATGACCTCAATCATATTTATTCTAGTTTCAACTGTCAAGTCATGCAGGAGACTGTTGTCCTTTCGTTTAATCTACATTCGCAAGTCAGTGCACACTTACTCGCTCTAAACGCCCAAAAACACAAAACGCGATTTGATGTGTGCTATGGCATACTAAAGACCAACTATACCGAACATTTCAGATTTTTGTATCCAGGCCCATTGGAGATATTTGAAAATGAAGCATGCCAAATTGGTGCACACATCATGTATACGAACAAGAATTATGCTTCTAGACCACTTCAGTGAAATATAACTTGTGTTATATGGGACCGTCCTGAAAAACCGTAACTCATTGCGTCTCATACCAATTTTTGTGGATGTACCACAAAGGGGACAGGAATACCCGCCAAAACCTGATGAAAAATTAATGAACAAACTTCATCCTCCCTTTCTCGGCCATACATACGTACCCGTATATACATAAAATGCAACTGACGGAAAGCTTCATCCCTCAGAAATACTGTGGTACCAAATCATCTTTCTAGATTAATTACAGGCTGAGCTATTGTTGTTTGTTGTAAAAATAAATGTAATTTACGTCATAAAACTTAAACTCCAAAAACTCCAAAAATTAGCTAACTTTGTCCCCTCCCTTCACCCCCATATAAGTTTGATGTACAAATACACGATATGACCATGCAGTGGCCTACTTCATTGCTTCACGTAACAATTTTTATGAATCTATCCTCCAAGAGGGGGAATGGCCAAAAAAAAAAGACTGTTGAAAAGAAAAACAAAAAAACACGATATTTACCCTAATCCGATATAAATAAAATGCACACCAGCAAAGCTGCATCTTTCAGGAAAAAATGATAGCAAAACCATTTTTCAGCCTTAATTTAAGGTTTAAACCTTTCCGGAATCCGGCTTTTTGGGCTATTTTTTAGACTTTCAGTCAAGCAGCTACTGCATCGTCACTATTTATCCTAGGATCATGGTTCTTACCTCCTTTTCTTCAAAATAAAGCTGGCTTTCAAACGGTACCACTTGCATGCTCATACCATATACCAGAAGCGGGAAAAATGATGTCAAAAGGAAACTTTTGGAGGGAAATTTTTTCTCGCACTTTGCCACCCCCCCCCCCTGGAACGGCCCTGTGTGAGCGAATTCATCTAAGAAAATCTGATAAATAGTACTTGGCACACTGAATGCGTGTGCCAAATTTCAAGTTTCTATCTTGAATACTAAGGGCGGGAGAAATTTTATCAAGAATTCCCACAATGCCCCAAATTACTACAAAACACTATGATCTCAGGGAAAAAATTTCCTGAGATATCCCTAATTACCTTAGGGTCATGTTTCGCCCATCATTCTCTTCAGAATAGAACTGCCTTTCAGGCGGTACCATTCACATGTCTCCATCATGTATCTAAGGCGGGAAATTCCCGAAAAAAGAGATTTTTTGGTTTAAATTTCCCTTTTTTCAACTTTTAGCCCCTCTGGACCCCCCAGTTTTAACGCAGAAATCTGAAACATCTGTTAAATACTGCTAGGTGGACTGAATGTTTGTGCAAATTTCAATCTTCTACGTGGAAAAATAAGCCCGCTATAAAATATATATACCGACAATGCCCAATATTACCATATACAGAAGTATATTTTGATAAAAATTCACTAAGACGTCCCTAATTACCCTAGAATAATAATTCGACCGTCATTCTCTTCAGAATGAAACTGCCTTTCATAAGGTATGACTTACGTGTCTCCATCATGTACGTGAGGCAGGAAAATCCTGAAAAACGGGATATTTTTGGTCTAAAAATCCCTTTTTTAAACTTTTTCTCCTCTGGACCCCCCGCCTGTTTTAATGCAGAGATCTAAAAAATCTGGTAAATACTACTAGGTAGGCTGAATGTTTATGCACAATTTCAATCTTTTAAGTGCAAAAGTAAGCCCGGTAAAAAAAACCGACCATATCTCATTTTTTCCTATATAGAAGTATATTTTTTAAAAATTCCCTGAGACATCTCTAATTACCCTAGGATAATGATTCGACCGTCATTGTCCTCAGAATGGAACTGCCTTTCAGACGGAATGACTCACGTGTCCCCATCATGTATGTGAGGCGGGACAATTCTCAAAAACGGGATTTTTGGGTAAAAATATTCCTTTTTCAACTCTTTGCCCCTCTGGTTCCCTCCTTGTTTTACTCACAAATCCGAAAAAAAATGTGGTAAATACTACTCAGTAGACTGAATGTTTGTGCAAAATTTCAATCTTCTACGTGCAAACATAAGCCCGCCAAAAAATATTGAACATAGGCTCAATAAATGAAAAAATAAATTTTAGACTTATGACGTCATCACCTGCTATGTCTGGACGCAGGAAGGTCTGAAACCATACGTAATGTCTTCTACAGTGCCTCTGGATTTGAAAAACAAAAAAACGGGCGTAAAAGCTCAAATAGAAGAGAAATAACACAATGTACCATGAAAAACGCGTATGGTACAAAATTGTACCATAAAATCCCCAAAGGGTTAAGACTGAGAAATTGAGGTTTAAAGCCCTGACACAGCACTTGCGTCAATGGGCGTTTAAAGATTAAGAATGCAGACCACCAACCAGTAGAACGTAACACAAAGAAACTAAACTACATATTCCGTGAACGGAGATTGGGAAAATCCTCAATTCGTTCACCAGAATTGAACATTTGGGCGGGTCCAGATTAGGGAAGTTCCCAAAATTTGATCTAGCGGTTGAACATAGATGGCAAGCAATACCTAAGAGTGTAAAAATGTAATATATATGCGTATTTAATTATTGTTTTAAACAAAATAAACTTGTGTGTTTAAACTTGTTTTTTCTTTAAAACAAAGTACTTTGTTTTAAACGTTTAAAACGTTTTAAACACTAAAAAATATGTTTTAAACATAAAAAAGTTTTTCTTTGTATTTTTAAAAACATGTTTTTTTTTTCAACCCTGCCCAAAAGAATGTCATACCTTGAGTACTGTTGGATCCATGTCGCCAAGAGTCCTTTTCTGCAGCTCCGTTTCGGGTGTTATAAAATGTCCTTGGAAGTATGAAACTTGGTAATCGAAACATTTGATAGCGAAGATCGTTCACGAAATTCCCGAACTCTTTTAGACTTAAGTATATTATTCTGTCCCGTTAAATCGTAGGTAGTACTGTATCGAAAACATGATATATTTGTCCGTTTAGGATTTATGTCTCTCCACGATTACTAATTCGTCGCTATTCTAGTCTGCGCTCTCTTGACTCTCGATCTCTACTGTCTCTTCTACTCCCAAGGAAACAATTTTATGTAACCAAAACCATGAGATTGCAAATTTCATAGTTACTTTGAAACATCAATGGCTTCAGCCAGCACGTGGAAACTCTTGAGAAATCTCAGTTGAGAAAGAACATTCTGCTGACCAAAAAACCCTAAAAATCTGAAGACACAATCTTCCGGATGATTTAAATTTTGTCAATCTGAGAAATTTCTGGAAAAGTTGAATACAAAGATTCTTACAAACATTTGCTGTTACAATTCTGGAATTAAAATGCTCATTAATAGTAGTTATCTAACAGTTATATAGTGACCTCGTTATGTAAAGTATCTTTATCGTAATATTACTAACTTGCAACAGTTGCTTTCCGTAACAAAGATAACAATTCACGAACAATGTAAATAATTTTCGTAACGCTATTTCCTCCTAAACTTTGTCACGTAATATGATTTGGTAAACACCAGTGATTATGTAAGGAAAATTAAGTTAAATTGCATTCAATAATATAATATATCGTAGCATTACCAAGAACTGAACCCAAGTACCATAACATCCCATAACAAAGCAGAAAATTTTGCGATTTAGATAGGCATAATTGACATAACAATTACAATGACTATCTGCATTTTTGAGTTACGTTGCTATACTCAGAATGTTTGCGAAGACTGGAAAGGAATGACAGCCAAAGACAGTAACAGAGGCAACTCTTAAAAGAAGTGACACTGGTAAGAGTTAATATTTTACGAATGTAATCCACGATAAGTTAACTGCGCAAATGTATGATGGAATTTCGTCTACGATGGAAAACATTAATGGTATCAAAACAAAAGTTCGATCATAAAACACCAACCACGTTTTGTCCATTGTTCGAAAATTTTCTATATTATTATTATTATTATTATTATTATTATTATTATTATTATTATTATTAATAACAATGATAATATGAATATACAAGGTCAGTGGTAACCCACGCAATCAAAAGTGTGCACCATTGGTAGGTTGGTCCCCTGTGTTTGAAACAACTTATGGATAGCTAAACTTTGTCATGTATATTTCACGGAGTAACGTTACTTTACATACATATGTCGTCTGTCACCCTTGTTATGTAGTTTATTGGGCGAAACTGTGCCAAAACATCATGTTTCGGAAAACCTCCAAATAGCATTTTCGACGTCTTAGGGATAATATTATAATGAAAGGTTTTCTAGAATATTTGTCCGCTTCTATGAGAAAATTCATCTCTCGAGCATCGTAAACACTCTTTAGCAACGCCCAGTGTACAAAAGTTTCATTACACAAAGTATCATATAGTCTATAAGATAAATAATCCAACTGAAATAACAACACCCTGAGGAAGGCTTTCCAATAAAATATATAATAACACAAACATGTAACAATTTCAACACACTAACAGTTATATATTTGTATTATTATATATTTTTATCACATAACCTTGCTGAAAGAGTTGTATTTAGTTTGACACTATGGAAACAACATAGGCCATGGCCTACAAGATTTCAAATTCTTTAATCAAAGGCTTTGCTAAATATTGAAAAAAAAAGATAAAAATCTTTTATGTGTTAAATAGGAAGAAAGAAAGCGCAAAAAAACTCTGTTGAACTTCTCTATGCTATAGATAGCTTTAAGGAGGTTGGTGGTGATAAATCCTACAAATACTAAAACTAGGCTACACCAACAAATAATTTTAGTATACCTATTCCATTTTCCAATGACAATTCGGTTACAGTCATTGGCATTTCTGTCGTCATTTATCTATTTATTGGCATACTGTTACTTTTGGGAGTGGGAAATCAAGCTTTTAACCCATATATGAGTAGATGGAACGTAGACCTTTCGGACAGCTTTGAAACTGTTTTTTCTACCACATCTGATATAGTAATAGGTAAACTAGTACAAATAACAGACACTATATATTTTCATTCGCATAGTTATTGGCACCCCATGCGTTTACTGCAAGGACTCTCGAAGCCTACGAGCACAATGTTTAGAGATTGAGTATTCTTAGAGCCATCATTATCACGCACGACGATAACAGCATATCATATACACTACCCTATGACTTAAAATATGCAAAATGTTATGCTTGAAAGGCTTATGGAATGGTTACAATTTAATAAATGAGGAGCTTCCTATTTATGTACGTTGAAACGAAACACGAACCATTTTAGAAGGTAATATATATATATATATATATATATATATATATATATATATATATATATATATATATATATATATATATATATATATATATATATATAGATAGATAGATAGATAGATAGATAGATATAGATATAGATAGATAGATATAGATATAGATATAGTTATAGATATAGATATAGATTGACAAATTTCAACAAACCCACTGACACAAGAACAGCGTTTATTTGATCCAACAGAAAGTAATTGTATCGACAGTTGCAGATGGTTTTCTGCTGCAGTAAGCAAGTATGACATTAAACATCTCCCTCATACTTTTATTAAAATTTTGATAATTAAATGATCGAAATACTTTCTTATTTTATTATATGGCATGTGTTATTGCGATTCGTATTGATTCTTATATATACTTAAAGAATATTAAAATGATTACGAACAGTGAAGAACGATACATGAGTATTAACAAATATTTTCGGTTTGAAGACATACAAATGGAAGATGGTTTTTTCAAATCATTTTTTCTCATACAGAATGGATAAATAACTAAGATAATTGAGGCATCACGATCATGTAACTTAAGTAAATATTTTACTCATACATATACAGAATTGTTCAAAATATAGCCTTAGTACACATATCAACGTATAACGTCTGATAATACCTTCGTAAAGGGGAAACAACTATCGCTGCAAAAAGTAACATACTCCTGAGCAACTCATAATGAAACACCGATGATAATGTTCGAGACATAGATAATATGGGATACATTCAGTTGGAAAACATTAGGGAATAAAACAAGGTGTATTGGAAGTCTTATTGGCTTGTGGTAACTTAAGTGTTTTTGAACTTCGGTCTCGACTGCTTTCGGAAACACAGGCTTAATTCAACTTTCTGTTATATATCTTGGTGATTTGCATAGCAAGCACTGAACAAAGTCACTGAAATCAAGCTTAGATTGTTGTTGGAGAGACGAAAGTACTTGCTCACAGAAACAAATATTAGTGTAGCTGGTTATGTCAGATGTCGCTCATTCTAATATGTCAAGGGTACCAGCAAACTCATAGTTATAACTTCTCAAGTCTGATGAAATTTATTTGATGAGAAAGAACGTGAAGCATTTCTACCACCAGCTACTTTTCATGGGAACCAGGAGACTAAAACGACTACGTAGGGCGTTAAGCAAAAATGGGCGTTGATCTTGCACCTAAGTACATCTGACTTCCATGATGCTGATTATAATTTCCGTAACACTCCATTGCTTGCTCCAGTTCTACTTGAGTTACGAATCTATATTTTTAAAAAATATAATATAGTACAGGACAAGAACAAACGACCAAAAACTCCATTAGTTTTAATGGCATTTTTGGTCGTTTATTCTTGTTCCGTGCTTTATATGATGTTCCTATTACTAGTCAAGAGTTTTAACAAGTCAATAGCATTTAAAAGATAGTCACGGCAGAAAACGACATAAAACGAAACTATTTAGTTTAATTTTTCATGGTTATGGACTTTAGGCGAAAGGAGAACAATGGTTAAAGAAAGTGAATTATTGTATAATTAACCTTTATGTTCTCCACCGGAATTGAACCCGAGAGAATTTGTACCAGAGCCACACATGGTGGTCACTAGAGCAATATCATGAACTGCATGTCCTAAAAGTTTTCAGTGGATGTTGGGACGAATATATATATATATATTTGTTTTAAGGAAGGAGCGTAGAATTTACTCCTATCATTTATAATTTAAGTAACACTTAAGGGGCACGTAAACGATTTTTGCTTAGAATCGGGATACTTCAGTGCCCAGTTTGAGGAAAAGAATATAGCAACTTGAATACCTTAGGCTTTTAAAATTTACTGTCACAAAAATGCTTGTTTACCGATCAGTTCCTAACGGTAAGAATTTGTCTCACATTAATCAAGATTCCTGTTGTTATCCCATAACTGTGAGAAAGTAACTGAATAGTCGTGTAAGGTAGAGAGACTAAATAATGGACTAGGTTAAAATCTAGGCATTGAAGACCGCATCATCAACGGTTGACGTTCTAGTTGAGGAAAGGAACCTACTTTGCGTCATCAAACTACCTTCAATCTCAAAAGAGTAGAATGAGCAGGTTACAGGACACATAAGGGCTACTATTTAGTGTAATTGAAGCCATCGTTTACCACAAATCATATAACTTCCATGTGCAGTAAAACTCGCCCTCAGTCCGGACATCCTTTGGAAGTGTACATTTTTTTTTACGAAAGCTATCATAAGATACATTTTCTAAATCGCAGCAAGGAAGTTAAATTCATTTCCTTATATCGTACGGATGCTATACCAAACGTTGGAAGTGACTGAAAACCTTCAGATACAAACTTCCTTTATTCTATAAAAGCGAATAACTGCTTACCTAAGTTACCATAGGACATGTTTCTTGACCGGTAAACTAAATATAACCATTATTATTACAAGGGTAATTATTGAAAATCTAAAAAGCAAATATGTGCTATGTTGTTAAGAGTGAAATATATATTCGCTCGAAAGTTTTGTTGAGGATATTTATGCTAGATGCGGATTCATCATTACTTTTCGCCAGATATTAGCCATATATAAGCGGTGAGAAGTAAGTCTTAAATAAAAGATACATTAAATTACATCAAAATCAAATCATTTTTAGAAAGTTTCTAAGAAAAGTATTTTCGTAACGTGTTATTTTAAAATATGAAATAATATGTTATTCTTATCTGGAACAAAGTAAAATTGCCACAAGAAGAGATAGAATCAATCATTATTCCAATTCACTAGAAGGGCGACAAAACTGACTACAATAATTATTGAGGCATTTATATACTATAATAATTGAATATAATTGACTATTTTTATTGACTATAATAATTATTCTCTCAACATTATATACAATCCTGTCAATCATTCTATTAGAAAGATCGACCCCATACGCAAATGAAATTATTAGAGATTCTAACTGTGGATTTAGACGAAATTGATCAACCATCAACAAAATATTTACCGTTCGCCAAATACTCGAAAATAAGTAGGAATACAATACCCCTGAACATCAACTATTAATTGAATTTAGACAGGCATACGACTAGGTTAAGAGGGAAACATTGTACAACGTCTTTACAGAATTTGGAATATCGAAAAAGCTTATTAGATTAATTATGGTATATTTAATTGAATCGCAAAGTAAAGTCCGAGTAGGAAATTTTTTGTCTACGAGCTTTCACATCGAGAATGACCTGAAACAAGGATATGCGTTATCGTCATTATTATTCATTTTGTACTGGAATATGCTATAAGGAAAATCAAAGATAGCAACCAGGGCCTAGATTTGAACGGTGTTTACCAGGTTATGACCTATGCAGATGATGTAAATTTAGTAGGGGATGATAGAAGAATAATAGAAAGAAATGCAGAGGTCCAATTAAACGCTTGCAGTGACTTGGGTTTAGAAGTAATGCAGAGAAAACTAAATATATAAAAGTGCGTCCGGACTTTAATATGGCAAATTATTGATGCGTTAAAATATTAAATAATACTTTTGATGAAGTGGGTAGTTTGAAATATCTAGGATCAATATTAACAGACGAAAATCTTATTCACGAAGAAATTAAATGTAGATTATAAGCAGGGAATTCGTGTGATTATTCAGTTCAAAATCTCTTGTCGTCGCCAATTCTGTCGAGGAATTTGGAGCTCAAAATGTATAAGACGATAATGATGTCTCTCGTTCTGCATGGTCGCGAAACATGGTCGCTTACTATGAGGGAAGAACATACACTGAAAGTATTTAAGAACAAGATCCTGAGGCGAATATTGGAACCCAAGAGTAACGAGGATGGGGAATGTAAGAAACTTCATATTGAGGGGCTACATAATTTATACAGTTTACCCAGCATTGTTAGGGTAATCAAATCTAGGAGGCTTAGGAGGGCAGTCCATGCAGCTAAGATGGAAGAAAGTAGAAACGCTTTCGAAGTCTTGACTGGAAGACCAATCGGAAAAGGACCATTAGGAAGGTCTAGGCGCATATGGGAGAACAATATTAAAATGTAACTTGCAGAACTAGGAATAAAAAGTAGAAACTGAACTCAGTTAGCTAAGAAGAGAAGTCAGTAGTGAGCTTTTGTGAACGGAGCATTGAACATATGGTTCCATAGGCCATAGAGGCAGTTAGTTAATTAGTTATTTTAAAAGTTAGGAATTGAAATTAGTTTGGATTTACTATTTCTTCCAGTGTATCCTTGACCGGTTCCAACCGCACACATTGGGATACCAAGCAGAAGCATTTATCAAATACCAAATAGATTTTACACAATTCCTATTAAAATGGTTTTCCATATAAAAGCATTGCAGTATTGGGAAGATTTTATTTCTTTACACTCCCTTATTAATTATAGATCCTTGCACCATCAAGCAATAAGTTTTTCAAGGATTGGAGGAAAGTACGCTATACGTTATGTATTAAGAGGAACTCAGTACTCTAGTTTTTCTATCAAATTCCTTGTCGAGGAATAGAAGTTTCAACTTGCTCAAATAGTACAATCATTCAATTTCCATTTATGTTGTGTGTGTGTTAAGTTTTCTTAGAGGAGTACATTGCTTGCTTTAATAATCCCACATATCCCACAGATATTATCCTGGGATAACGAAACCTAAGCGTATAAATTGGCGGAACGTGTTGGTCTAGAAAACAGAGGAACATACCCAAGACTTGTAGAACAGTACCAAGAATATAATAGCGTGCGTAAAGATTCTGGAATGAAGTACCTGGCAGAACTAGCACTAAAGGAAAGCTGTACAAGTACACCACCAGATAGTAAGCACGAACATACCCATAAGATAATGGACTCCCAGAAGAAAACACCAACGTTGTAATAGAAAATTCAGCGGTAACTCACTCTATTGTTATAGCGAAGTCAGATGCGGATGCAAACAGAATTAGGGTTTGTCTGGAAAGTGTATTCTTTTCCTAGTATCTTCATGCAATACATTATTGTTCCTATACCAATGCGGTGCTCTTTGGAAAAACTTCAGCAATAGGCAACGTTTGTCGGGTTAGTCAGATGATGTACGGTTGTTTCTGGGTACTCTGGCTGCTATTGAACAAAATATAAGGCTTCATTAGTGTGCTAGAAGCGAGAACTAAATCATGTGTGTTCCTAGTTCGTGGTAAGGGGCGATTACTAGACTCCATCTTTAGAGTTTCTATATGCGTTGCTGTGTTGCAGCATTTCGTTTAATACTAACATAAAGGCGCAGAAGAATAAAACATCCTCACAATACTGCGCTACTCACCCTGGCCAAGGGCTAAAACTACTAGAATATATTCAGAATTCTACAATGTTGCATCTTTTAATCACACTTATGTCACACCAAGTTACATGATACTGAACTATGATTCTAGCTACCCTCTACTTGCTGTAACTAGATCGCATATGTGCCAAATTTGCTGGTTTACTGTGCGGTTGTGCTAATCTTCACTTTATTTCTCCACAGTTGAAATATTCTGTAAATTTCTACTAATTATACTGTATCTTTTTCTTGCTCTTCCACTATTAACGGCGAGCATAGAATGTCCTGTTACTGATGACCTTCGAAAAGTCTCCACCGGTTTGAAGCAGAAGGACATGAATTTTCTACGCATCTGTTTTCTTAAGTTCTAAATGGGATAGTAGCTATAGTCTAGTGTTTACACAGAAAACTGATATATGGTCCGTACATCAGAAAAAATAGTGCAGCTACTTTATTGCCAGTATCAGGAACACTGTGTCCTTTCTACATAGAACTCAATTTCACAAAATCTATACTTTTCATATCTTAAAACTGTAATAATTAAGGGTTCAATAACTCAGATCTCATCAACTTTAGTGAAAAAATTCTTCTCCCGGAGAAAGAGGCATAGGACCTAATTTTGTTAATAAAACTCCAACTGACCAAAGCTGCAATGAACAATTTACAACCTAATTTTCAAAAATTACGATTATCATTCATGTTACCTGCTTCATAGAAGAGAGATGAGCGGTGCATCAGTTGAACAGTTCACACCTATGTTGAGTTGTATCCCTGGTTCAATCACCGGATAAATAAGTTCGTGGTGGACAAAATATTTTACGTGGGTTTTATCGGGTTACTCTTACTACCAATGACATTCTCATTCCATTAATCACGTCTTTCTTTATTTAAAGGTCATATTCGGGAAGAGTCAACTGAATGATAATTTCTGTTTACAGGAAAACGTAAGGCAGCATTGTAGGTGAGTAAGCTTAGTAATGTGCCGAGATGATATATTATAAAAAATAGTTGTACTTGTGTCCATGGTCATGTTCAACGCAAAATCCTAAATTTCATCCAAACAACAATAAAAAAATAAAATTTAATTACAGTGGAACCAATAAAATTAGTGAAAATTACTTACTTGAAATTCGAGAGAAATAAAACTACACAAAAACTTGCTGATCATTTTCTTACTACCAATTGAAACTTACCAGTATTCCTTGGCCATCCCACTTGAAATAAAATGATATTTCAAAAAGTCCATTCTTGTCATAAGTCATCGGAGCGTTTAGTTTCGAATTATTTTTCCTAAATAAAAATTCAATATAAGTACTTAAGTGACTGCATGTGTATATTGTGGGTAATTTTCCTTAACTTTCTCATAGGAATTATTACCTACTGAATAGAAAACACCACTGTTTACACGATGCAAAAACATACACGAGAAAATATTTTGCAATAATCTGGAACCATATCATAATACTGCTACCAACACAATATAAATTTACGTTTTCTGAAAGTATAACTTCGAATTATTGCTTATTGAGCTATTGCATATGTATGTATAAGATAAATATATATTAGAACGTTCATTTTTTAAATGTTATTAAATAAGGATTCTCAAACATAGTAAACGAACTGCATTCTGTATTTTTCTACAGCAGAAGTGTAGTAAGTGAGACGGGCAATGGAATTTACCCCTTTTGTAGTCCAAATTATTGCAAAAATAGTGGATTGAATTAAAGTTATTCATTAGCAACAAACTTACACTTTGAAAGTGGTAACGATCAAAATAAAACCGACATATCTAAATATATAGATTATTGGTACTCATTAAATTTCAAAAGAAAAGTACCTGCTGATATGTCTTTCGTACTTTCATATTCGGTTTTCCTAGAGAACACCGAATATCAGATCGGAGCTAACATAATATCCTTGAACTTAAATGGATTCAATGTGTCTGGAAAACCGTTTCGTATTCAGCCCGTTACTCTGACTTTTAGCTTACCTACTTCGTAGAGTTTCGTCGAGGTTAGGTGTTATCTACCCCAATCTTTTTCCTTACATTTCTGATTTGTTTACTGCTTTAAATTTCAGAATTCTGGTCAAATGAAATCTCCTTGTAACGCGTTGTGTAGCAGTGTGCAAAAACATACTATATTATATACATAACTGAAGGGTAAATTACTATTATGTGCGTTGGTAGAAAGCTGTTAGGTTTGAACAAGCCCAATGAAAAAAGGGTAAGTAGTAGAAAATGGATCGATCTGGGACAGCATCAGACAATTCACAAGCCCCTGGGAAATTGAGCACCTTACACTGTGAGCCCACGGTCTTTTATGACCTCCATTTTAGGGGTGAATTTATTCCCTTTTATGAGCACTTTTTAGGGGGTGTATTCGTTCTCTTTTACGAGCACTTTTTAGGGGGTGAACTCGTTCCCTTTTATGAGCATATTTTCCAACCCCTACGAACATCAGACTACGTAACATAACAGAAGAGCAGATAACACATAAGGCTACGTAACACACAGCAGAACAGATAACACATAAGAGTACGTAACATAACAAGGGAGTACTTGTTCTCTTTTATGAGCACTTTTTCAACCCCTATTTTAACATAGCAGATAACATATAAAATTACGAACACATAGAAGAGCAGATAACATATAAGATTACGATCACATAGCAGAACATAAGACTACCTAACATAACAACGGTGTATTCATTCCCTTTTATGAGCATATTTTTCAACCCTTATTTTAACATAGCAGAAACTACACTAAGACTATGAACATACAGCAGAACAGATAATACATAAGAATACGTAACATAGCAAGGGTGTATTCGTTCTCTTTTATGATTACTTTTTCAACCCCTATTTGAACATTTTATCATAGCAGAGAATACATGGAGACTATGAACACATATCATAGCAGAGAATACATGGAGACTATGAACACACAGCAGAACAGATAATGCATAGCACAGCTAATAAAAGAGCATGGTTTATTTTCCAACCCCTATTTTAACATAGCAGAAATTACACTGAGACTATGAACACACAGCATTTTAGGGTGGACTCGTTCTCTTGTATGAGCATATTTTCCAACTTCTATTTTAACGTAGCATAAGATTACGAACACATAGCAGAGGTGTGTTCGTTTTCAACCCCTTAGCATAAGACTATGTAACATAACAGATACGAACACATAGCAGAGCAGATAATAAATACAACAGCCTCCATTTTAGGGGTGTATTCTTTCCCTTTTATGAGCACTTTTTAGGGGGTGTATTCATTTTCTCCACCCCTAATTGAACACAGCAGAAATTACACGGAGACTACGAACACACAGCAGACCAGAGAATACATAAGATTCATTCCCTTTTATGAGTACATTTTAAGCGGTGTACTCATTCTCTTTTATGACTACTTTTCCATCCGCTATTTTACCATTGCAGAAATTACATAAGATTTGTTTAACCCCTATTTTAAGACAATGAATACCCATGTAACATAGCGATTCGATACGCTCTTTGAACCGATTTGGATGAAACTCGGCATATGGGGGTTTTCGACCATGCTGAGTACGAATATCATATTTATTTTTACATGGGTCATATAGTTTATGTGGCATACGCCCTTTCTATGACAATTTTAAACAATTTGGTTGAAACTCGGTATATGGGGGTTTTTGGACATGCTGATTACAAATATCATACTTATTTTTATCTGGGTCTTATAGTTTATGTGGGATACGCCCTTTGCATGACAATTTTAACCGTTTTGGATGAAACTCAGTATATAGGGGTTTTCGGACATGCTAATTACAAATATCATACCTATTTTTACCTGGGTCTTATAGTTTATGTGGGATACGCCCTTTGTATGACACTTAAAACCCAATCACTCGTAAACGAAGCAACATATTGAGACCGTGTTTCCACATTTATCAATAGGTCATCAGGTACTACAAGTTCCAAAATAATGACCATCGAGGTCAAAGGTCAACATCCTTAAAACCTAATTAATCGAAAATGGATTCACGTATTGAGGTGCTGTTTTCAAATTTAGCAATTGGTCATCAGGTACTACAAGTTCCAAAATAATGACCATCGAGTTCAAAGGTCAAAATACTTAAAACCTAATATCTCGAAAACGGAGCCACATACTCAGGTGCTGTTTCCACATTGAGTAATAGGTCATCAGGTACCACAAGTTCCGAAATAGTGGCCATCGAGGTCAAAGGTCAACATACTTAAAACCAAATAACTCTAAACGGATCCACATAGTGAGGTGCTGTTTCCACATTGAGTAATAGGTCATCAGGTACTACAAGTTTCAAAATAATGACCAACGAGGTCAAAGGTCAACATACATAAAACCTAATACCTCGAAAACGGAGCCACATACTCAGGTGCTGTTTCCACATTGAGTAATAGGTCATCAGGTACCACAAGTTACAAAATAGTGGCCATCGAGGTCAAAGGTCAATATACGTAAAACCAAATAACTCTTAAATGGATCCACATATTGAGGTGCTGTTTCCACATTGAGTAATAGGTCATCAGGCACCACAAGTTCCAAAATAGTGGCCATCGAGGTCAAAGGTCAATATACTTGAAACCAAATAACTCTTAAATGGATCCACATATTGAGGTGCTGTTTCCAAATCTAGTAACTGGTCATCAACTACTACAAGTTCCAAAATAATGATCACCGAGGTCAAAGGTCAACATACTTAAAACCTAATAACACGAAAACTGAGCCACATATTGAGGTGCTGTTTCCACATTTAGTAATCGACCACCAACTGCTACAAGTTCCAAAATAATGATCATCGAGGTCAAAGGTCAACATACTTAAAACCTAATAACACGAAAACTTAGCCACATATTGAGGTGCTGTTTCCACATTTAGTAATCGGCCACCAACTACTACAAGTTCCAAAATACGGATCATCGAGGTCAAACGTCAACATACTTAAAAACTAGTGACTCGAAAACTGAACAAAATATTGAGGTGCTGTTTCCACATTTAGTAATCGGTCACCAAAGACCACGTGTCTGAAAAGTGTCAACCATCGAGGTCAAACTCGAAAACGGAGCCAAAAATTGAGGTGGTGTTTCCACATTTAGTAATAGTTCATCAATCACTGCAAGTTCCAAAATAATGACCATCGAGAGCTTCTAAACGGAGCAACGGATAAATTTGTACAAAGCTGAGAATTATATGTCTTCTTGTACTAATTAAATAAACGAAGGAATATAGTACCAATGAGAAATGTCATTTTTCTAGACCATGTTCTAATATTTAAGCAAACAAAGGGGTGAATTTGAGTGACCTATTCAATTTTACACCAACTAGAAATGGCTCAGCAAAAGGCGAAGAAGGACTATTTTATATAATTTTAATACTCAAATAAACAATGGAGTATTTAGTTTTGTACCACCAAGAAAAAAGAAAAAAGAAATTGCACCATTTTGGAGTATTCAAATAAACAAAAAACAATTAAACGAAGTAATATTGAGAACACATAGAACATTTTTTCATATTGAGAACACATAGAACATGGGAGACTAAACATAGTATTTTAAAAGCTATTCGTTTGCTTTAGAGAAGGAAAGAACCCGTGAAGGGGGTGTGTGATTTTTACTATGCTCAATGTTTCCGTGTTTTTGTCCGTATTCTTAAAAGGTTACTGGAAAAACTGTTAAAGTGAGTGAAATGAGTAAATTAGGTAAAATTAGTAAACATACAAAACGTAAATTACTGAAGAAAGTTTGTCAAATAAGTTAACTTCAAAAAATAATCCAGTACCCTGCAACACCAGAGTCCAGTGAACATGAGTGCTTGACTAACGACGTGACGTAGAAAGTCAGGATCTGAGGCTAGGGCACAAAACAGCACATCGGTACATATGAATGAAATTTCTAGCCGCAAAGCGCCAATATGGTTAGCTTAGGAAAATCTTAAAAATTAAACCTTCCACTTCATAGATTTTGAGAACTTTTGTTACTTTTCCCTTTTCTACTTTTGTTTCTCCCAAATTATCACTACGCCTGTCAAGAGTTCGAAGCCCTCTAAAGGTCAATTTCTCCTTCATGTACTTGCGTGTTTGTATGTCTTTTTGTTTTCCAATTTTAAGTTATCTTTATTGTTCTATGGATTATCTTTTTCTACATAGCACTATCATTTTATTATGACTGATACCAGAATGGTTCATCATTATCACATTGGAATCATAAACGTGCTTAATTTACTGAATTTACTGCACTTCCAGCTTTTCTTTCTTCCAGTACAATGATGTTTTAGAGTAGTAGCTCAAGCGTTAGCTCCACAACGTTTGTGTCGCAGTTTCGATTCCCGCTGAAGTAATTAAGGATTTTATATCATTTGCGATAATGATATTTCTTATGTATACTAACATGAAAACTTTTCAATTTCTCTGTGTATCGTAGTTGAGAGGACTTCCTTGACAGGTGAAAGACAAACAACAAAAAATGACTTCATCCGTACCAACGTTGATTCATAATGTCTGCCAACGTAATATGTTTAGCTGAAAATTTATGAATGGATAAAGCTCATCCTAAACGTTAGTATGCGCCGAAAATGTGTTGCCAAAACCTAGGAATTTTTGAATTGTTGTTACCTGTCTTCAAATGGCAAATAGTGATCGAAGTAATAAATCTAGTCAGAGAAATAATCCTATTGTGTCACAGGAATGACTCTACCTAGAAGAAGGTCTAAACAAAATTCATTACTATTATGAGCTAACACATTTTTATACTCCATGTCTTGTTGTCATAAATGATAATTCTATTTGTAAATCCATAAACGTAATAATATTATTGCGTTCATATGTAAGCCTAAGAAAAATCTGACATATATCTTTCCTTTTTCTATGAATAGCTTTTACTATGCGACCTTTGTTATCCCTTTTTCGTAATAATAATAATAATAATAATAATAATAATAATAATAATAATAATAATAATAATAATAATAATAATAATAAAGTAATAATAGAATTACAATATCAATTACGTAAACAATACCTCCCAATAAAGAAAAATAACAGTTGCCACGACGGGGTTCAAATTCGAGTCGCTGTATGGGACTTTCCTTTGCCACAAGTTCTCCATGCACGATAAGAAAATATATTAGTAGTTTAAATTTTATTTCTACATGTGTTAGATATTTCAAAGTATGTGAAAATAATTTCTTCGGTCTTTTCTTCTTTGTAAATTAGAAGTTAACCCTTGGAACTCCAAGATGTGGTGAATTTGATTTTAGAGAGGTGTCTTATTTTTTACTGCATTAAAAAATATATGCTGAAATGGTGTTCTAGGCATGCTTCTATAAGAGTCTCTTGAATAATCTTGTACACTTAACAAGTATCGTAGAGTTTAATTTGTTATTTTATTTACAGAAAAATATCAAAATAGCCCCATCATGGTCAATGATGGAATATAAGAGTTTTCAGTCATATTTCGAGAGGAAAGAAGAAAAGCATTTTCTCATCCTGCCAAATGTAAATGCGCTGAGGGAATGGTATTTTTATGCAATCGTGTTTTGACGCCAACCTCATTTTGTTAGTTTCTCTTATGTGGTAAAAAAAAACAGCGCATCGCAATGTGTCATCACCGTTTGAATGCTGATGAGTTCCGTTCTATTCTATTGGGTGAAGATTTTGGCGAATTATTTTGGTAGTGAATCTGATACTTCACATAGTGAAGCAGAGCCTGAATTTGGAGAGATATCAAATTATGAATTTAGTAATCCAAGTACTGACAGTGAAGATGAAGATCGGATTCCGCATGTGTCTGGAAGGTCGTAAACTTTGCGACCATACGACAAAGTCGCAAAGATCTTCCTAAGTGTCTGGTCAATGTGAAGGGGAGAACGCTTTATTCATCCGATTTCCTATTCACCAAGGTCCTGAAATTGGTCTCCTACGTACCGGAAATAATTGTAATTCTCCTCTCAGTCATGCATCATGAACACAGCATTACTGACGAAAGTAATGACGTAAAGCCAGAAATTATAGTGGATTAAAACAGAACAAAGAAGGACGTTTACATTGTAGATAAGCTTGCTCGGGAATATACTTGTCGTAGTGGATTCAGATTATCAACTGGGTAGATATAGCAGCCTATATCGTATTTGTCATTTGGAAAGATAATCTGCAAAAAGATATCAACTTGAAGTCTCTGAAACATGCGCGCAAATATGTTCAAGAAGAAATGTCAGGCAGTTGATTACCCCGCAGTTGGAACGCCGTGTTTTAAATATCAAAACTATGCCACAAGGCTACAAGGATTCCACAGTACAGGCTACTACATGAAAAGTAAACAAAAATGAAAGGAAGTTTTTCAGTTGTACGTCCCATGCTTATGCCGGTTAGGCTAAAGGACACGGTGATGATGAGAAATGAATGAAATGGTGGAATGAAGAAAGTGGGAAGAAACGGGAGAACCTCGAGAAAACGCACGAGCATGGTGTTTGTCCAGCACGACGTCCACACGGCGCGAGCTGGGATCGAACCAGTGACCCCAAGCACCGGAAGTGAACCACTGAGCCACCACGCTCCAAATAAGAAAAGTAAACTATCAAACCGATTCTGAGGGAAAAATAGTTCCAGCAAAACGAGGTAGGTGTAGTCTGTAACCTAGGTCAACAAATGAAACCAAGTATTCTCAGAAGTTCAACAAATGCAACAAGCTTTTATGTAAACGTCATTCTTCATGTGTAATTTTATGTCTTATTTGCAACAAAGATAAGAAGCAAAAATGAAAATAGTTATAGTGCATTTCTACCATATTTCTTCCGCGTGATCTTTGTTGTAATTTGTATTTCTTATGACTGTAAACAGTGCACGAAGTTTTGGATAAACACCATACCTCACGTGTCATTCTGTAGTGTATTGCAGAGTCTTTATATCCAGAAAAATGAAAGGGATAACGTAAGGTGGTTATGATACATAAGTAATATTATTTTTATAAAATATTAGTGTCTTCGTATCTTTCACGTGAAGTTTTGGGCTAATTTCATTCAATTTACAACATCTATATAAATTGTTAAAATTACATTTTTCTCCTTACAAGAAATGCTCATTGCATGTATAATAACAATAGAATATCGTTTGATCTCTGTTGGCCTTAGAGTCACAAAAGACTAAGGGTTCAAATTGACACCATCTTCGGCATTTAAGTAAAATGTATATCTTGGTACAACAAGGATTAAGTTAAAGAAGAATTGTAATCTAAATCAGGATCATTGTTCAAAACAGTGACGTAGCCTCAACTTGAAGAACATTTCGTGATATTGTCCACATGAGGAACGTCTATGTTACTTGTTTTTGAGTTAAACACTAACTCTCGAATGAGTCATTATGACACTCACATAAGCATCGTCTCCTTATACGAGCATTAGTATCTTGTGTATGATTTCCATGAATTGATTTTAACAAGCTATTATCTGAGGTCGGAAATGAAGTGACACGAAAGGTAAGTTCTTACGCATTATACTTCTATTTGGCGGTCCCGGGTTCAAATTCGTGCTGGATTTAAACTTTTTCAAATGTTTAAATATCAATTGTAATGCATACTCAGTGTTACAAGCAAGAATCTCTTCTCTCCAGAAATACAGATGTTGAAAATAGCTGAATTGATGATGTTCTATGAATGGAGACAATTATTTACAAAATTATTTCCAGCAGTTGTTCTGGATTTGATATTTTCAACTGCTTTCAATCACTTTCTGATTCATGCGCGGACAGTATTTCTATTTCTCTGAACATAAATATATAACGAAATAATACATTACATACACAGTAATACTGAAAATAATACACGGTGTTAATTGGACAAAACGCTCTGAATCCTAGAGATTCATTTTAGAATGGTGAACTGTTTCTTGCATCATCTGCTCAGAATTTTCCTTGCATTAGGACCTGTCTCAGTGCTACCAACTCCTGTCAGTGCAGAGAGAAGTTACGGGTAAGTTCGGTTGCTTAACCCGAGGCGTTCTTACAACTGAAAATTATCTGGTCCCCAAGTAATGGAATTAGAGCACTTAGGAGGGAGACAATTTTGATGGTGACTGTTGAAGTAAAATACCCATGATTAATGGAATCACAACGAATATTGAAATAAAATCTGCATTTGTTTAAATTAAAATCCTCCTGGCATACATGGTTCAACAAAATACAGGAGTGTATTGATGGTTCCGCTAACGAGGGAACCTATCCAAGTGCAACTCTGAGTTCGAGTCGAGACTATGGTCGTTGGATACCTTGTCCCGAAAGAACATAACACGAAAAGTGATACATCCTCGATCGCAACCGTTGCAGAGATATAAGCGTGAAAATTTAGAAATTGAGCTCCATACTATACATTAAAAAGTCAGCTTCAGGGTCAGATTTTTCGGAAACGGTCAGGTAAGGAATCTCTGCGAATACATATCAAATTAGTTTTGGGAACCCACCACCTTTTGAATGAAACAATGTTGCACCTGGGGCACTAGCAGGGTCCCAGTCGGGGTCCAACTCAAAATTGGCAAATGGAGCCGAGATTCAAGTAGCATATTGTATGAAAGCTATTGTTAAATAAAAGAAGATCTCAACTCTCTATGATGACCCTGTGCAAACGGGCAACTGGTCAAAATGTCAATACAACCTACATCAGAAAATATATGGTCACTCTTCTAAATCCGTTAAGTAGTGACAATAACAAAACAGAAAAACACGTTTAAAAGTGCAAGGTATTGAAGTTAAACAAATTGTTGCAGAGTCTCTCACAGAGTTACACAACGGACCATGGTCATTCTATGGTCCATTGGTCATTCGAAGTCACACTTATACTTGGATAAGTCTCTGCAACGGTTGCGATCGAGGATGTATCACTTTTCGTGTTATGTTCTTTTGGGACAAGGTATCCAACGACCATAGTCTCGACTCGAAGTCTGAGTTGCACTTGGATAGGTACCCTCGTAAGATTAGGTTTAGGATTCTAGACACAGTGTTAAAGAGTAATTCAACTCTTATGTATTTTTTAAAAAAAAATGACAAGTAAGCAGAAAATAAGGGAAAGATCTGCTGGGAAGTCTACCAGTCCAACGGTAACTGCTTTTATTTTTCACTAACCCTTGGCATTTTCAGAAAATATTAAAATAAGAACTATAAATACTTTGGAAGTAACGCGCGAAATCAGGAGTAGACGATTCATTCAGAAATTCCTGATTTTAAACCAACAATGTTGAAATTATTGCCCTGTAATATATATTTACACCGTGTCTGGTATTTTACACGATAATATTGAATATTGTGCTTGATTAATAGTACATAGTGCTTACTGTATTATACAATTTTCTTTCGAAATGTTATTGTAGATATTAGCTACTGCAAACATTTGCAGTGGATAATCCCCACTGCAGGAACACACAGTGGAAAATATTCGACCACAAATGTTTCGGTTTTAAACGATTTAAAAACTGAAGAAAGTCCATTAAAATAAGGAATGGGAGTGTATATATAAAATGAATTTTGTTATTTCATACAGCAAAATACTTTGAAAAACAAGCATCGGACGAAAATATGAACGAAATAAAAAGTTTTATTATGCTGGGAGAAAGTTACATTTTGTATTCTAAAAGCAGCGTCCCGCTTCCCCACTTAGGAGTGAGACGTCGAGGGGGGACTGAAAAATGAAATGGGAAGCCCTCCGTTTTATTTGCAGATTCAGGTTCTAGTGGAAAAATACGTTTTTTTTTTAAAGATTTTTCCGAACCCTGGTGGATACTGGTGTAACAATTTAAGTCTCGGTTCACTAAGCTTATCTTCAATTAGGTTAGTTAGATATATGTTCAGTGCCTTTATCAGTATCGACGCTATATAAAATGCAGACATACCATTTAACGTGGAATTAAAACCACTGTAATATGTTTAAATGTGAATTTCTACCACCAAGAGTTAGAGATGTGCACGACACAAGATTTCATACAGTCTCTTGTCGAATATGTGCTGCAAAAGTGTTGTCTCAACTCGAAGAATATTTTTCTCTATCAGAGGAGCGGTGTCTCGACCCAAATTTTATTAAAGAAATTCTGCTTCTCGTGTCGTCCACATTTCTAATTGGAATCGAATATCTCATATGTAGACATCATCTTAGTTGTTATTTGAAAATTTTACTTGAAATAAGTTTAATTTATGATTATGTAATTTCAAAACAGTAAAGTATACATTGTATTGTAAAGTAAGTCAAACATAATAAAACTACAATTTTTGTTATGCAAAAACGGGAGTCTCCCCCCAAAACTGTCTCTATCCTTCCTTTGTCCCTCTAAGAAATTTAAGCTAGCGTCGTCTCTGGCGTAACACCACAATTACAAACTTATCTTTCCTTTTTCTATACTCCAAACAATCCTTCCTCCACCGACAGCTTTAACACCACAGTACAACGTGTATCCAAAGAGCATTCGTGTGCACGTACCACTTTGTGTTCCCCTTACTGTCATTTGTAAGCGATTTCAATTATTTAAGCTCCCTTCAGGAATCAAACTGAGACCTCTTGTTAAAATCTTATGAAAGCACACCACTTTCAGGACCGAGGCTAATTCTATTTCCTTTCGATTTTTGTCATGTCTTCTCGGAAAATTATTTCCAACAGAAACTACTAAAAAGATTACAACTGTCAATTCGGACAGCTAATAGTTTTACATCATTAACTTCTGCGCTAGACACGTGATGATAGGAAAGCAGAAATATGCTTTCATTAATTGACTTGCAATATTTTGTACAAGTCTTGTCTTCTGTGGAATCTAGGGGGCATTTCTTTCTATCGCCTCAAGTGGAAAATAAAACTTTCTTGTCTCGTGCTGACTGTTTTAGTTTTAGATAATCATTTAAAGTACGAAAGTTTGATTATACTTTTATTCAATACAGCAAAATACATATATGTATAAAATGTGCAAATTAAACCTCTACACCAATAAGTTATAATATTTTCAACGGTTATGAATAATCCATAGTTCGTGATCAGAATACTCACTTTGTTTGTAAGGAGTTAAAAGCATAGCAATTAGGGAAGTCTGAAGCAATATATTCCCAATATTCACAGCAGTCAATCGAAACATTATTGAATGAACAATTCTTCAAAACAGTGTCACAAGTGCTGAAATAGAAAGAACGTCAATTTTATGAAATGGTAAAATTAAAATTGGAAGATTTTATCATATGTTATTTTCAAGGAAGTAAACAAAACTTATAATAAAAAATATCCACCAGGAAACTCTTGTTGTAAAGATAAATATCTCTTGTAAAGATAATTAAAATTTAAAATGAGCACCAGGAGTTTCTCTTGCTCTAAAGATAATAATTAAGTATAGTTCTTCCTAAAGAAACATGAAACCATGATTTAACGAATTCACCTTTAAACGCCTATTCACGCAACCCTGTGTCATGGCTTTAAACCTTAATAGCTCAACCCCTAACTAAGACACGAAGTTAACGTTTCTTTCAATGTATTTGTGAAGAACGACACTTTCCAAAACTATTAATTTTAAGTATGTGGGGTAACAGAACGTAGGAGGTGAGAATAAAAGTTCCTGTTCTTTTTTCTTCATCAGTTTTTGGGGACATACTCCCTTCTCCCTTAGGGACACAGTCATAAAAATTGGTATGCGAAATAAAGAAGTAGTCCACTAGACGCTTATACCCTGTAAACTTACCTGTTTTCTATGTTTGTGGAAAAGAGGGGTTACAAAATTTACCAATTCTTGGTTGTCTGGGCCTCCCAATTTCCATTTTTCCATAGTTTTCCGGATTTGCACTTTGTTCTTGATAGCCTTATTCTACGAATAAAGCGGGGATTATACAAGTGATATCTAGTTGGAATATGTGATACATAAGCTTTCCAAGCTGAATGACGCATGACTCCGTGATAATTAGGATGATCACCAGGGCTAACAACGTTAAGGTTTTCAACCGCCCCTCGGAAATGATTCTGAATTTTAATCTCCCTTTGTATTACAGCAATAGCTACCATGTTAGAATATTGTTGTCACAAGTGTGTTGCCTGTACATGATCTTCATTGTGTTAGCGTAGGGAGATTGTAAGTTGCAAGAGTCACATAAATTGTACACTTTTTTTATATTTTCCGCATAGTTTCTATTTCTTGTTCTTTTTCTTTTACGAATATACCAGTAGTTGCATGAATATTCCCTTGGAATCTCTGAATCATACGCTTTCCAACTATGTATGAATCATGACTCTGTGATAATTAAGGGGCTTACCAGAACCTTTAACGTGAGAGCTTACGATTTCGTTAAAATCCCTGGGCGGCGTTTAAAGGTTCAGAGGGATTTTTTTCCTAAAGATTTTTTGGTTAATAATGCTTACAAAAACAACATGTGCACATAATAAAGGAATGTTAGAAAATTAGTATAATACGATATTTAAACATTTTAAGGTATTCTGACCACCTTTGAGCAACAAGTGACATCTCGACAAAAATTGGCGGGACTGCAGCGACAATCCGTGGTGGCCGCTCTTCCGTTTGGAAAATTATACCACCAGCGGCCCACCAGTGGCAGAGACGTGACAAAATGCTAGTGAACCACAAAATTACTCCCCAAAATATGTTAAATCGCACAGAGAATAATCCGTTCTCCGGACAGCGGTATATTGTACAAATATACGGTATTCTCTTGTTTATTATAGAAATCAGTAGGGAGCATACGTTATCCGTATGTTACATAGGCACTGCCCTTAGATGGTACATCATGCGCTTGCTGGATGTCTGACATCTAACATTTTTCCGTATATCGCATGCATATACCTATGTTACTTTCGTCAGCTATATGTTATATATGTCCATTTGTATGTGAGATCTTGACCGCCTACATTGTTTTTATACAGAAAGTACGTAAAGATGCAACACTTATACAGAAAATCTTATAAAACATGCTTTTTCAGTTATACGTATGCTGTACGGTAAGTCGAAAATCTTTTTAAGTACGCCACCTACAATTTTTCTCCTATATGTGGGATTTGTTTACATGAAAGTAAGTCTAGAAAACTCTAAGAAAAGGAATCAAAAAATACTTCGGAGGGGGATCGAACCAGCAACCTTATGATTACTGGTTGGCTATTCATCCGACTTCGCCACGGAGGCGATAAATGAAATATCGCTGGTAAAGGGATAAACTTTGAGATCCTTTCAATTAGGTCAATCAGAGTGCTCCTTTATCCGTATATATAAGACGATAACTCTTTAGGATAAGATGAAATGCCTTCGCCATGTAATTTTATAACAAAATGACGCGTGTCTATTCACTTTATTTTATAGTTCTCCCATACTCAGTTTCTAATGGTCGACGACAGTTGCCATCTAAATTCATACCATTATCGCACTTATCACAAGATTTTTCACTTCATGATGTTGAGGCAGAGGTTATTCTTGATTCCGGAGCTCACTTTAGGAACAACTCGTCCAGGAAAAATAATATATAATAATAACCACATGCAGATGACGGGTGATACATCGTGTTGGTCTCTTCGCGATTCTCCGCGATGAATCGAAAGAGCGCGGACCAAAACGAAGTCCTCGCTGCTACGCGGTAGTAACGTAACCACCCCGACTCGAGATATCTGTTTCGACTTGACAAAACCTTGCCGGTATTGGGACACTAGCGTCAATCCTTCGACTTGTCGCTATATTGACGATCGACGTTTAAACGCAAGTGGGCCCATAGACATTGGCGATATTTATGGCACAGGGTACCACACAAATATCTGAAGATAATTTTTTAGTTCTTTCAAGAGGGTTTAATAGTTACGAACTAGTTTATTTGATAGTCATTGAAATCAGGCTCGCAACTAGCCATAGAGGTTCGGGAGGGCAACTCATTAAGAATTCTCTTGCTCATATCTAAATTGCGTTTTATATTGAGGTCTGGTGGGGCCACGAAAAATTTAGGGGCAGGGCTCCCTAGTCCTTCTCTAGTTGCGGGCCATATTGAAATTCAATATACAAAGGATTTACTCTTTGAAGTGATGTATATTTAAATAACTAACTCTATGGTCTATGGAGCCCGAATGTTCAACGCTTCGATTAGAAAGCTCTTAACTTACTTCTATCCTTAAGTGAACGATGCATAAGAATATTTTCTATTTTTGTACTTGTAGTTTGCATATAAACATAACACTTTCTTCAGAATGGTCAATATCAAGGAGTGACATAATTCAGTATAATGATAGATAAATAATCTACGTGCCTCCTGATGACAATGGCATATGGCAAAATTTTTGTAATGATGATGATATGACTGACTGAAAGTCTGCGAGTGACCGTTCTTATCCTTTTAACAAGAGACAGCCCAAGGGTTGCTCTGGCGTTCCTACTGAAATATGAACCTTTCCTATTATTTTATACTGTTCACTTTTATTACTATGGAAAAATGATTTCATAGCAAAGTAGTGAGTAGTCTATTCTATTTATAATGGAAAAAAAATTGTCGCGATGGGTTCAAGTAGATTGTATATGCAGCAGGGAATCTCAGAGGCACCCCTTGGGCCTCTTCAGTTTAAAACTATCGTGGACTGTCTCGGGCTTATTCGGCTACTTAGAAAAATAATATATTTTTAAAGCCCTTGCATTGCATCAGCAGTCGTCACCTCGAAACCGAAACGTTCCAGTGATTGTCAGCTTTCTCATGAGCGTTCGTCAGCCTCAACTAGATATAAGTTATTAAAAACTCACCGTTTATCAGTTTTAGTTTAAGAAGGGAGTATAGAGTACTAAGGGTATTATTTATACATCATAAAATGTGTCGCGAAGATTGTTCCGTCTCAAAATCTGTTGCTATAGGAAGAGCTGTCTCGTGTCGAATTTACTGACGAAAATTCGGTTTCGTCCGCATTTCGTGCGCATCCCTAATCAAACCCGTAGCCAAAAACTGCATTTCGTAGGAAGTTCGATAGGGTTTTGTTGTATCCGGATTTAGATATCGAGATTCGATATCGGCAAGATACAGAAACTTCTTCCGCATTTCGAAATATCGAAAAGTATCGCAATATCGAAATATAAACAATATCAAAATATCAAAAAATATCGCAATATCGAAATATAAACAATACCAAGATATCGAAAATAGAAATGTAAAGCTATCGAAAATTTCGATATCTTCGAATCGATCAAATATTTTTATATTGATTTTTTTATGCTTGAAAATATCAATCGTTCGATCAAAATATCTTACAGTCCTAGGCTTCAACTGTTGCCATCTTTGAAAATAATGTGAAAATATCTAACGAATCTTTAATAAGTAGTACTCCTTTTCTGGAGGGACTGTATCCGATGACTAACTCCCTGGCTACGTCCCTGGTATGATTCATCACATCGTGGTGTAACCTGGGTGTGCAATCACTCGAAGTGGTGAAAGACTAACTGAATATTATTACAAAACTAATTATGCCGCTTACTACTAGACCATCCATTAATTAAATGTGAAATACGGATTCCTCTTTAGTTGAATTAGTGTAATTATTTAGCGAACTTCTGACATTATTTCACTTTATTCTTCCCACAGCAGGTTTCAGGTGAAAAATATTTTATTCCAAAATATTTATTGGGGGAAATTTCCTTATCTCACAGGATTTCGCACCATGACTGTAAACAGCGACAGATCAAAATTCGCAGTTTTAATAAAGCGGTCCAGAGTTATGTTGACAGTGTTTATTGTCGTGACGACTATTGGTTCCTTTAATATATCAAGTATGATGAAGTATTCATCAAGTATGGCAAATAATAGTACAAGTAAGTAAAATGCAATCAATAGTCTTCACACCCATTTACTAATACAATTGCTCGTCGATACAAAATCTGGCACGACAAACGCTTCTAGGGATATTAAATTTAAGACTTAATAACACAAACTAATACAAACTATAAGTGACCAAAAGCATACCTGATTCGCATACGGTTTTACACAGTTGAAAATTCTCCTAAACGTTGTTTCATTAGGATAAACGTGATACACTTGACTATTTTTCCCCAAAGAATACTTCCATCGAGGGTTTTGTTTTTACACGTCACGAGACATTGTGAGAAACTATATTACGAAGCTAACATCGTATATATGAACGTTTAATTTCATGTGATTTTCTTATTCTAAGAATTTTAGTGCGTAAACAACAACTACTGGTACAGTCACTTGTGTTTTTAACCTATAATTTTATTTGTATTTATTTCTGTCTAACTTCACACCATCCAAGTGTCCCTGATTATTCTACAGATTTTACAAGTATTTGTTTTAGAATTAAAAATAAAGAGAAAAAACAATATAAGCAATAATTGGGAATTATGTGGGAATTGTGATGGAACTAGGCTCATTCTTTTAAACTTAGGCTCTCAAACGGTTTAATGGTTCTTGTGTATAGATGAGTACCTAAACATGGAAGATATTCTTTCCGTGTTTACAATCTAAGTAAGTCCGAGAAATACAGTTTAAAAAATTACTGGGCTTAAGATGCTCAAATATTATATCCATTCAAACTAGAGATATAGGTTGGTCAGCAAGTGCGGCATGAACGAGGAAACATAAAAGAACTGGTGAAGTGACTTGTAAGAAATTAATTAAATAAAACATGAAATATAATCATGGACAACTATTATACAATCATATGTATGCAATGTGTTTCATTTAACTAGAGGGGTATCAGAAAGATTGTGCAATAACCTAGAAAGTACGAACTACGAACCATCGATAAAGATTTTATAGTTAAGTTCTTGCACGTTAACCTTGCAAATTCTGGACTCATTTCGACAATTCTTCCTTTCTTCCTTGCAGGTAAAGCACTGAAGATGCAAAGATTGAGAAGCTTGAGGCACGCAGCGTAATTAATTTCTTCGTATTCAGGGGAAATCAACAAATCAGATGTACGAAGATATGCAAGAAGTCTATGCGGATTGAAGTCCATTCTATGATATGCTATCTAAATGGAAACGGTTATTCCCAATTATACAATGACCACCGAAGGCGCCTCTAGATATGGAAGAACATATTTCACTCATGATGACATTTTGACGGAGAAAGTTGCGTGTGTCATAATGAAAGGGAGGAGGATAAAAATAGAAAGAGTTTTTTTGTGCAATGTATATAAGTTATGGGTCTGCCCAGAATACCTTTCACATTCGCTGCATGTGTGCGTGAAACAAATGCTCACACGGTTTCAGAGGTGAAACCGTGAAAACTCCGCCAGACGAATATTGCATCACTGTGAGGTGGATGAAGAGCATTTTTTGACAGACTGGTAAAAATTGATGAAAGTTGGGTTTATCTTTGTTACCCAGAAGGAAAGAAAATGAGTTAACAATCGAAACACCCTTTACTCTTAATCCTAAAGTCTCAAGTGAAGAATCCTTGCGCCAAGGGAATGTTTTCTATTTTCTCGTACTGTGAAGGAGTTATGATAAAAAATTATGTATCATAGAGGCAAACTATTACTAGCAGCTGTTATTTGGATCTCTTGACTAAGTTACGAAAAGAACGTAAAAACAAACGTCGTGAATTTGTTACAAAAGGGTGCTCCTGTTGCAGATAATGAGCTAGCTCACTCCACCCATGCATTCATGAGGAAGCTACTGGAACAGGACAGTATTTTATATCCTAATATAACATATTGTCCTATTCCCTATTTACCGTACCTAGCACAATGTAAGTTCTTTCTCTTTCCGAAAGTTAAGGATTTACTCAGAGAACGCCGTGGGAAAGAATGACTCACTGCGCAAAGTGACTATGTAGAAAAGGTCTTAAACCATCATGGTATCAGAATTCTTCAGAGTAGATTTCTCCTAGATGAGAGCTTTATGTTATTGATACTGCCTCGTATGTTATGGTAAATAAAAGTAAGCAAGTACATTTAACATTATAAAAAAATAAAAGTTTATGAAAAATACTTACTAACAATATCATTGATGTAAACATTGATTGACACTGATGTAAACTTTGAAATACTGCCATCATTTGGTAAATATATTGTGACAACTATTTTTTAGATTTTCTTAAATTGAAATTAGAGTCAAATCAATGAAAGTGTAGTACTTGTAGTACTTACTTAGCATTCCATTCTCTGCCTTCGGAGCACCATCCCATAGTTATATGACTGACGTTAGAAGGATCGAAACCAAATTCAACTTCGTACGTAACTGAAGTATGCATGTGCTTGACCATTATATTTTTCGCTGTGAATGTAGCAAACCCTGCCATTCTAATCCAGAAACAGAACCAGATGCACCTGGAAGAAAATACATGTCATTGAAAATAACCTGAAATAAGTTAGTTTTAAATAACATATTAATCATTTTTGTATTAATGTTGCGGATAATCAAATGACAAAATGCATTACCCATGATACAACCAGTGGTGCTATTCTAGTTTTTTTAACAACCAATTTCTCTCTCTCCCTCTCTCTCTCCCTCTCTCTCTCCATCTCCTGCTTTCTCTCTCCTTCTTTCTCTCTCTCTCTTTCTATATATATGGTTAGATAGACACATAGATAGATAGATAGATAGATAGATAGATAGATAGATAGATAGATAGATAGATTGATTGATAGATAGATAGATAGATAGATAGAACCATAGATAGATAGGTAGATAGATGAGAGAAAGAAAATAGATGGATAGATAGGTAGAGGTATAACACTTTCTTAGGAAAAAAACATAGAAGATAGTGAAAAGCAATTATTTTTTACTGAATATCAAAAGTGACAATCACAGAATTCGTATACAAGGTGGTGTGACAAAATTAGGTAGCACTGTAAATAACTTGGAAAGACTTGTACAAGATAGTTGCTTGTCAAAAGTATTGAGAAGATATTAATTCCGAAATGGATCAACAATTGTTGACAATGATATATATGTGTTTCAGTTATAAATAACCACTATGAGTACACTCATGTGATCTTAGTGGTCATTCTTGATATCTGATCATTTGAGATTAAGAATAAAGCTTATCTCTTGTTTTGAGAGATCAATGTTTAACCTTGCAACTGTAAGGATTTCTGATAAGAAAGATATTTAAACTGAAATTTACTGATCTTGAGTATAACAGGGTATAATTTACTGTCATGTCTGGGTATAGCAAACGGTTCTGCGAATTGGAAATATTTTAACGATCGGTTCTTGCGAACCGGTGCGAACTGGCTGAATAACATCACTGGTTACAACGGTATATTTATATATTGACATAGGTATCTAGATGCTTCCGTGAATCAGTTTAATGAAGCAAAGATTATATGATACAGACATGAACACAACACACTTGGATTGAATGAAGAGAAACCAATGTTTTAAAACAAAATTAAATACCTTTCCGTAAAAATCATTTTTATTATTCATGTTCGTATACCTAGGAATGATTTAAGTGGCAATGAAAGTACGGTCTAGTTTTACCCTCTTACAACACTGTATTTTTAAATGTTATTTTATGATTCCAAAGATAGCAACTTTTTTGAAAGCAACTAAATTTGGAAGCAACTTCTTTGTACTTGCGGCGAAACATTTCTTTATCACAAACTTAAACTCTAACTTTCTTCTAAAATAATATGATTTGTGTTTCTTGAATTCCATAGTATTCAGTGGCATTATTGACCGATGATATTACTACATAAATATATTACATAATGTGCTTCATTATGTTTTATTCAACACATCAGCATTTTTATTCAATAGTCATAGAATACGTTACTATATTGCACAAAAATGTTTCATTTACAGGTACAAGTCCTCTTGACATATGCAACTAACACCTATAAACCCATTTTGAAATTATTATGACTTCAGACAATTTTAAAAGTATTGTGTATGGTCCTTGATTTTAATACATGATAATTGCAAATTTATATGAAATAGTAGTGGTGATAAAAGTATATAATACAGCAAATAATTGTAAATAAAAGAGTTCGCAAAAACATTTGCTAACTTAGAACCGAAACACTTTTTATACCTCTGATATATATATATTTCTGACAGGAGTCTAAATGGTTCGGATCCTGGTTAGCTTTAGATGTGCGTCCCATATAGGCTTCCTGCTAAGAAAGGTGCTAAACTCATATCCAACCCAAGTCAAATTTGTATTAGAAAACATCTAATAACTTGGTTACTAACAACAAAAATTATCAAAATCAACTAGAAACTGGAAGCAACTATTGTCTTTTCTTAAATGGATTTACTTACATTATATAGAACAACAAAATCTCAGCATCTTTACAAAAGTTAACATTTTCGATACTGGGCTAATCTGAAATTGTTTATTCCAGTATCCTGGGATTTTTAGGCCTTTTCTTTTTTAAAAATATAGCACATTGGTAAATAATACTAGACACACTAAAAGCATTGCGAACAGGTTTTGGTACTTTAGATTGTATTAGGAATATATAATTTGTTTATGTAAGAAGAGGTAGTTTGCTTCACTGCTGATTGAAATATGTACCTTTTGAACAAACGAAATAAAAGACAATAGAAAAGTAATAATCTGTGACCGTCTGCCCGGCCACAAAGCTACGTTTTTGGAAGAAAAGTGTATTTCTTTTTTTAACTTTTATTCATGCAACGAAATTATTATTTTACTCAGGAAAGAAAAGCTATTTCTCTTTTGGTGAGAACTTCAACTCTTTCTGTGTATGCAGGTGTTCTTCAGTCGTTCTTATCGTTTCTCACGGTGGAACAAAGGACTTGTTATTTTTCAATGCAACGCTTACCGTCTAGACAGAGTGCTTCGTAGTAGCAAACTTATTTTTTCTTTTCCTAAAATAGTTTCCAACTTATAGTATTCGTCACCAAGACTGGTCCACATATACGTTTTTCATAACATCATTTGTTAAGATTGTTAATATTTTTGAACACGAATTTGATATTGTGTGTGAATGATATTGTGTTTGCCGTGTCCTCACGCACTCATATTACGTCACCCTTCCTGCCGTGAGAAAAAGTGTTCATGTCCTGCAGGAGTCGTAGGTGAAATGACTCATACACACAATTACCATCGTTCGCTCCTTTTCACTGAACTGTTTTATGTATAACAGTAGTGCACAAAAATCCTATAACAATGGAAAGAATTTATTAGTTTAGACTGCTACACATTTTTTAACTATTACTTCAAAGCTTCTCTCCCACGGGACCAAATCAAATTTTGCCAGTGTTCTCTATTATAACATCGACCTGCTGGCATTGTGTATGAATGCAGAAAACTTTAACATTTTCTTTATTATTTGATATAATGCATTTTCAACCCTAAGTGTAGAAAACAGGTTGTTCCCAAGCGTCAATAGAAGCAGGTAGTTAGAAAAAGGAGTTCGTCGTAGGAAGAGTTAGCGAAAGGAGTTCGTCGCAAGAAGTCATCGTAGGTAGTGATAGTAGGAAGAACATTGTGTCGCTACATTAATATATAGGGTGTGAAGCTAAAACAGTGAACGAATACCTTATGGGCATGTAACGTCCTTTTGGAGTCAAGATACTTTATTGATCAGTGTTTTTCCTTTATTTCCCCATTCTCCTTGTCATTATTACGCAGTGAAAGTCTCGTCTCAGTGCAAATAGTAAATTTATAGTGCAAGTGATATTTAAACAAGGGCTGTGTTTCTAGTCTTCGTATATAGTGTGCGCATATCTACATTTACCATGCAGTGTTAAGAGTTTTCTTTTTCATTTCGTTTATTCGATTGCCTCAGTGCAATTTCTTCTGTTTGAGCATTTAGCTCTGTAAAGTGAGAATTATGTGTGTTGTTAATATATATATATTTCTTATTCCGCTCCGTACCCATACATATTCATATTCAATAAATAGGAATTTACGTAAGTAAATATTATCGTCTTCATTCATGTGTGTGTGAATTCCTGCGAGCAGACAGCTTGCCAGTTGCGTATATGTATGCCTGTGCGTACGCAAAAGTAAGTATAATACAACCTGAGTCTCAAAAGCACCAACGTGGCTCATGTCAAATCACCTGTCACATTTCAATATTATCAATCAGCACCTGAGCAGAATATGAGCCTGGACCAGAATTGTTATCAGCTGTTTTCTGAGGGAATTCTTCGGGAGCCAGTACCCAAGGGAAACAGTAGATAGCAACTCCTTCTGCTTGTGAATTGGGAGCAGTGACAATGGTGTGTAATAAGGAGCGGGAAATCTGCGGGAAGTCACCGCTGAGTTCCGTTATTGTGAAATGACGATTCTGAATAATGCTTTTTCGAACAAGCTCTACAAGATGGTCTGTGATTACTTTGGCCTCCCTCTGTGCTCTTTATCATGCACATTTTAGCACCCTGCGTCCTACTACAAATTGTCTACAGGAGCAGCACACCATCTGCTTCTCATGACGTTAGGTCCAAAGAGCTGGAACAACTGACAATGGATTTCAATCGACGCTATGCCCTGCGCATTCAAAAATTTTATAACTGCTCGCACTTCACACGCGGCTGGGGTTGGAATAGGAAACCACCTCCTACTTCAACCACTGGCAATATACTTCTGAGAGAAGCAGGAAAATTCCGCTGGCGCATGCGCGAAACAAGGACCTTACTCTCTGGCGCCAACGCAGTCGCTGGCCCCGGACTTCGAAATAAGGGGACGCAGAGTTAGGAAGGAAAAAAAGAAAATATATATATAAAATGGAAGAGAAAGTAATAAAAAGTGCTCAAAATCAAGGGAAAGCAGGGTTTACTTTTATTTTATTTTTTTTTTGAGCTTTCCGCCCACTACAGTGGTGCTTTGCTGCTAATCTGTCGACTTCATTCATATTTATGGGAAGTGGGTGCCGGCAATTAGTTGAGTTTCCACGCACTGAACTGCTAATGTACCCACCTGCTTTTTAGCTTTCGAAATCAGGATCTATATCTGAATCGTTAATTTCACCTTCGGAATGCTACAGTATCTAAACTGTACTCTTCTACAATCTTTGATATTTCTTCTATATTTATTTTACTTTGTTCAAACAAGACAGCTTCTGTAAAATTAAATAGTTCTCGAAACATAATATCGCACTGTATTATCAAACATGCCGCAGTCAAACGCAAAACGTTAATCACAACCTGCAAAAGTTCGATTACTCTTCGCTGGATGTCAGGTAAATGGTATTTCTTCAAGAACTGAGTCTCAGTAAGTATTTAAGATGGTTGGCAACCGATAGGAACCCATAGTAAATTACATAGGAGCTATAACCTAAAAAAAAACGAGTTGGGCTCGGGCACCGTCGTTTTGTAATAAACATACAAAATGAGTCTGACTCAGCATAGGATTGAAAGTCTTAACACTGTGAATGCACTACAGATACCAAATTTATAATGAGGAAAGAAATGTTTTAGTAAGCATCTCCAAGTTTTGGATATTTTTAAACTCTTATAGAACCCATTTAAAATTTTCACTTAAAATAATATGTCAGCATAATATAAGAAGGAAATCCGAATTCGTATTCTATTATTGATCAAATTTAAAATTATTTTTAAAATCTTATTTTTCATTCGGACGTGAAGTTAGCTATTTAGTTTTACTATCATTAACCTTCAAGCCTACGTGCAGATATCAATCAATTACACTTACCGCAATATAAAATTAGGTGCTTGGTAAATATGAACGAGACCATGCACAGATGATAACGTAAAATATTCCTTAGCAGCATTACTAACTGAAGAAAACAAATTTGTAATTTTGCACATCCTCCTGTAACAATATCTGCAACGATATTCACAGTTTTCATTATAATCCTATTTGTTACGCAAACCACTTAATAAGGATACATTTTAGTATAATCCAAATTAAATAAATGTCAGGTTATTGAGGTATAGAAGGTATAGAAAGAGAGTACTCAAAGGGATATTATATAATATTACATCCAAATATATTAGAAAAATATATTATTTAAGTCTTTTAAGAACACTTTTACGGAGTATGTTGCCCAATTATATAAATGAAATCAATCTTGTTTTAGATTTTTCAATAGGTTAACTAGAAGAACCGATCAGTCAATTTGAACTTTTTTTTCTCTCTGTTCTCATTGCACTTCTCTAACCATTTCATTTAGAAACCTGAAATTTTTTTGACTTTTTACCACTTATAGGCCACAACTATGTGTAAAAATTTTGTTGTCTATCACATTCTTATTGTAGCTATGCCGCTATATACCCAGAAGGACCAAGCAGTCATTTTGATCTCTTGCTTATATTAACACTGAAAACGTATGTCATTTGCAATTAGTGATCCGTAATCACGTTGCGAATGTAGTGTGTGAAGTCATACACATTAAAATAACATTTTCAGCCATCGCAAGTATACACACACACACACACACACACACACATATATATATACATATATATATATATATATATATATATATATATATATATATATATATATATATATATATATATATATATATATATATATAGTAAGTTTGGGTGAATCCGGACAGTCGCTAAATCCGAGTATCCTAAGATTATGATAATACTGATCTTCGTATGTGTAATCTGGAGACTTGTTGTGACGCGTATTTGAATCACCGTACCTTCCTACAGTTCAGTGCTTAAGATGAAGTGCAGAGAGTGTTATACGTAGTTTCGACAGTGGGGAAAAGAAGAAACAAGAAAGTTCATGCACGTATTTCTGACCTGATGTAACTTATAAATGTAATATGTTAAGGTTTTATACAGAAGTGGTTGTCAGCAAATGGTAACGTAAGACATGTATCGAAGCGAAGACCTAATTTTACTCGTTGCATATTGGAAGAATTTTATTACTTTGCACGAGCCTGCTCAACGTGTGCACAAGTTCACAGTGCTCAAAACGGGCGAATCCGGACGTTTAGGGAAGGGTGAATTCGGAAAGGTTTATTATGTTAAGAGGAATCTGGTCAATATAATTAATGAACTAACAGGATTCAGAAGACTCTCTCTTATCTCACTTGTCACGTTTATCAGTGTGAAATAGTACGTGAGGTCTATTGCTTGTGTCTAGCGTCTATTCATTTTTGCCATAAATGGACTCCGAGGAATAACCAGAAAAAGGTATAAAATTATCTTAGGATCTACCGACACAACTAAATTACAAAATGCCAATCATAAGGTGCTCAGAAATTTTGCACTACTGAATAGTTACACCATCTGCTATATTCGAATTTGATCCAAAACAAATTTGGAAACATGAATTTATTTGGCCGAGTGAACATAATCCGTCAGAAGCTGGAAACAATCCCTTTTCTGTGTCGTCAGACTCATTCCGAAACACGTCTCAATCGATTTCAAGGTCCACAGTTAAACAGTTCTTATCTTTTCCTGCTGTTGCTTCACGCAAACCCACATCTGTAAGCTCAGGCGTTGCTAAAAGATCACGAAACGAAGTTTGTTTCAAGCTGCCTCCTCTAGCACAATCGAAGGTATGGATGAGAGTAACTGTGGATTTTGTGGGAAGAACTATTATGCACGATCATCAACCAAATATGGTTCCTGAGTATCCTGTACTGTGTGTAAGACCTGATTTCATGAAAGACATGGGTGTTCGGTAAGGAACTGTATCTGTTTACGAGGTATCTGAATCATGTCTAGTGTTTAACGAAATTGGCAGGGTCACTAACGTAAGAAAACTAAATATTTGTCTTTGCACACATATACATTTTAGTAATAATCTAGATGTTACTAACAAGAAATAGTAGTATAATGTATTTCTAATAGAAACAAATGTGATTACTATGTTTAATGATTAAAAGCTACATTATACTACTATTTTTTGCTAGTAACAACTACATTATTAGTAACCAAATTTGCTACTACATTTGTTACACTACTGTGCATTTAGCTTACAATTTCAACAGTAATTAGTATAGAAACTGTTATGTTAGTAATTTGTATGTATTTATCATGTATTTTTATTTAAATACTGTACTTAATATCTTAGAATATTCTTGTAGCAACCTAGTAAATTAAAAAAATACCTATCGTGTATATATCTTCCTTCAAAGTTCAATGTCCGGAATCGCCAACCTACTGTTCGCATTCACCATTCCAAATTTGCAAATCGAAGATTTTGTCAATTTTGAGAACATTATTTTTTGTTTGTTAACATGGCTTTCCAGGAAAAGTATTTCAGTTGTACATGCATACCAACATATCATTAAATAATATAAAGAAGTATTGGATATTTTTGTTTAGCGGGTTAGCAGTAAAAGAAAGCAAGATCAGAACTGTCCGGATTCCTCCGAATTTAACCTATATAATCAGGCCTAATCGATAGGAAATTTCAAAATTAAATACCTGCCAAAAGAGCAAGGAATTATATAGCACTGATATTTACTAAGAGAGTAGCGAGAACATAATTACAGTATATAAATGCAAGAGGAACAAGAGTGTAGCAATTTTCAGTACTATGCATAAGGTAGTTCGTGTGTCACAAGATAAGTGTATCATATTGGAATAAATTAAGAGGAAAGAAGAAAACAGTCTTGTTTAGTCGAAGCTTTAAAATAAAAAAAATGCTAATGTAGTGAGACATCCTCCTTTTTCAGGCGAAGCAAATACGATGCTCTGCTGACATAAAAGAAACCAAGGAGAATTTACATATAGGTTAAATGAAATTCATAAAATTAAAGTATTAAAGTAAGAGAAATTTAAAAAAAACCGCTTCTATGAGAAAAAGGAAAGATGAGTAGACAGGAATCTGTATGGGCCTTTAATAATCATACATATGATTGCAAAATGCTTAATAAGACTATTAAGAAACAACGGCATATAGAAGAAAGAAGAAAAGACGATTGGTCTCAGCAAAGAATATCTCATATTTCAAAATATAAAGCCTCAAGAATTTAACTGAGGATTAAAACGTGCGATATTTCCCAAACTACATTTCTCAATAATAGGCAATATGTGGTTTCATATTTCTACCTAGCTTTAATTTACAGTAAGGTACAATTGGGTTTACGGCGAGTAGTTCAAAGTTACATCTCTTGATCATTCTATCCCTAATTGTTTCGCTAATTTAATGAGTTTTAAATATGCTATTAAACATAAAATTAAATGTGACGTGTGACATATACGTTTATCTACTGTAAGAGCTATAACTTTGAACTAATCGCCATAAACCCAATTATACCTTACTGTAAACTAAATCTACTTGTGGTTACAACAACAACAACAAAAAAAAAAAAAAAACGAGTTATAAATTATTGAGAAAAGTAGTTTAGGAAATATCCTGTGTCATAATACACAGTTCACATTCCCAGGTTTTACATTTTGGAACGTGAGATATGCTTTGATGAGACCAACCACCTTTTCTTCTTTTTCTTCTATGCCATTCATACAAAATCTTCATATGAAACATTCTTGTAATCATATGATATGATTATTAAGCGTACGTGCATGTTACAGAGTCCTTTCTAATCATATTTCCTTTACCTCATAGGAGCATTTTTTTAAAATCCTTTCTTTACTATTTTTAGTTTTCTCACTTTCAGTTAAACTACATGTCAATTCTCCTTTATTTCCTTTCTGTCAACGGGGCATCATCCTCGCTACGCCTGAAACGAGAAAAAGATCGCTACATTTTCCATTTGTTTTATTTTCAGTGTTCGACTGAACGGGACAATGTTTTCTTTCTGCCTATTAGTTCATCTCAATTTCAAATTATACGTAATGGAGTCCGACAGGGACAAGAACAAAAACCTACGAGTAAATTTAAATGAAAGTATTTTGTGTGATACGAACCTGAGAACAAAGGGATCTCTGATTAGCAGCAACAATCTCAGACCAGTAGACAAGTGTCATAAACAACCACACTAGTAACAACTGCCATTATAGGATGGATTCAAGTGTTACTTTTCAAGCCAGAATTTTTTTTCTGTATTTTTCTCAATACAATCAACTATATTATGCTACCATAGGAAAGCAATAAGAAATATCAAATTTAATATTTCAAACCTCACATTTTTGGACGGAGTTTGTGAAGAGAAAAGAGTTTTGACTCAATAATAACGCGAATTTCCTGCTTTCAGTAGACAAGTAATTTATTCGAGCATATTGTTATAATGTATCATAGCTAAGGTATACCGAATTACTAATACATATTACTCTTGTGCAAAGCAATCTTTTTTAGTGAAACATATTTCGTTGTAGCAACCTCAGATTTATTTACCAGTCCCGATAACATTTTCTGGAAGATTAAATATCAAGTTTCCTTAGCACTAGGGATGCAAAAGAGCCGGCTTTTTTAAATCAATGTTTTCTTTTAAAAAAATTAAAGCTAACTATTAGGGGCAAAGAACGGAAATTTTGGATTTTTCATTTTCATGATTTTCTCTCTAAATATGTAGCTTATGCTCTGTAGTTAGATAAGGTTTTTATAATCTAAAGGCCATATTTCCCTGGAATTTGTAATTATGATGGATGGAACATTTCTTATGAATTTAAATAACTATAAAATGCATTGTATTTGAGTGCAATTTAAAGGCTATTAAACTTGTTTTACGTCTAGGTTATCGATATTTTTCCCTTTTCCAGACCATCTCATTTTTAATCCTTGTTTCATTTCTTACAGCTTAGCACTCTAGCTTCTAGCACAAAAATTAACGGGTTAAGTTTTCCAATGTATCCGACAGAGCGTACTTCAACATTTGTGTTATATTATAGCTGTGCAATGATTTAGAAATAATCTTCGGATACAATTTTATATAACTGAGCACTAGCGGAAATAGAAAAATATTTAGGAAGGGGTTTCTCTGATAAATGTTTCTTTTTTCAAAAAATCCTTCGTTCTTTTAAAACATTATGAGTACTGGCGTAAATAATATTTCGTATCTTTTGTATAATCAACATCAATGTTCAGAATATATATTATTTAAGACCATTTTATACTGATATTTAGTGGTGGATTTAGAAAAGTATTTTGGAAGGATACATTTTTATTAATGTTTATTTTTTTTTATAAAAAATCCTAATTTTTATTTGAGGGAAGCCTGATGTTTATGAGTAAAAGCACAACTAACATTCTCTTGTTTTAGAAATTCAGTAATTTCGGATAATGCTTCAGTCCAAAGAAAATCCCCCACCTTAACCGCTTCAGAAATCCAACATGCTGGCAGTAAGTATCAACAACAATATAAAAATAATAAGAAAGGGCGTCCACTACTCACAGAACACGCACTATTTCTATATTCACAGATGGAATCAAAAAAACATTTTGTCAGAATGGTCAAATGCGGAATTGAATCCCAGACTTCCCGATGGAAGCTTAAAAGCTAACCACTCAGTCATGTTCGTTGTGCAGTTGTGCTTAAATTAAATGCATTCCGTATTTTTAAAGGGAGAGTTCAGTAATGTTATGTTGGATTCCTTTTGTTACAAATTCACATACCTTTAGGATTGGGTGTTGGTTATACTATACAGCCTTAGAAAAATTACCCTCAGATGAACAGTCTATTATGCATATGATCCATAAACAGAAAATTCGGTACTTTCTCGACTCTAAACAAGCTTAGTCAGTGCATTACATAACTTGGGACTTTACCGATTTTGCAGGACCGAAGCACCTGGTAGGGGGTAGCAGATTATTACGTACGGTATGTGATAAATCAAGTAAAAATTCGGAAAATTCAGACTGTATGGGAAGTAATGTAAATATGTTAAAAAATAAAATTGTTCGGAACATATTTTCGAAATTCATGCCTTATTTTCGAGGTTTTGTATTACCAATAATTAAATGAGTTTTTGTGCAGTAGAGAAGAGAAACAAGGTCTATTTTATTAATTTAAATTATACATTTTTTAAGTAAAAAATAATACTGTCAAGCAAAAACGTTAAGCAGAAAATTGAGCTTTTTTTTTTAAAAAAAAAATCAGTCTTTTCCGAGCCCTTGTATCTCTACTTTGCACTGATGGAACTTGCTTTAAAGTATATAAAGCTCATTAAAATAAGCAATGTGGTAAGCAAAGGGGAATTTTGGAGTTCTAAATTCCTTCAACAAAATGTAAGAAAATACTAATTTACCATACAAATATAAAAACAAAAAATCCCGAAACGATACCAATTTGGAAATATTAGTCCTCTGATAAAAAAATCGTGTAAGCCACTGAAACAAATAATAAATCACTCGAAATCTATTAAAAAGAAGAAATTATGGATGCAAACTCACTAGGAGTTAAACTTAGTGAGTGTTATTCCCTCCACTTCGTACCCCAATTAAAGATGTAAAATAAACAATATGACTCTTATTCGTTCCAATTCTGATAATACTCTAAACTACGCACAAACAACAAGTTAACAGAAAAAAATCGTTAAATAAGTGAGAAGAGTACACTATTTGAGATATTAACTAAAATTAATGGGAGTAAAGTGATATTTGGTGTGACATAAGAAAAAAAATAATAAATACGTTCTCAAAGACGTTCGAATTACATCATTCAAAAAGCAACAACTCGAGCACACCTAGGATCACGGTGGCGAAGTCCTAGATCGGTCACTTATGGTGATTGGGGTCACTGGTTCGATCCGAACTCACGCCAAGTGAACTCTGTTCTGGAGAAACACCAGGTGCGTGAAATGTCTCGGGATTCTCCCGTTTCCTCAACCTTTCTTCATTCCACCATTTCATTCATTCTTTCATATTCAATGTTTTCTTTATCCTACCCAACATGTACGTCAGACGTAAAACTCAAAGATTTTGAGGACACACATAATTATTTTCTGTGACCAGCAGATACGCAATAGAGAGAAAAAAGCAAGAGGAAAAAAGAAATAAAAAATGAGATTTTAATTTCGGAGAATTTCCTAAATTATAGTAGGATCTTATTCTTTCACAAAGTGGAGAAGAGGAATACAAGAACTTTCTTTTGTCGAGTCTAATGTCCCGTGCACCGAGGCTAAAGGAAACGGTGATTAAATGATTGATAATAGTGGATTGTAGAAAGTGGGAGCAAATGGTAGGCCCACTAGAATACCCAAGTACACAGTATGTGTCCACTATATATTTCACGTAATGTTCAGAATGGCTTGGCGAGTTCTAAGGTAAGGGCTTAGAACCCTAGATTTTTCATGGTTGCGGCGCCGTAGTCACATTCAATAATACTTTCCACTGTGAAAAGAAAAATGGTTTTCATTCTAAAATACCTAAAATTCCGTTTTCGGAGTAGGCAGTGTTCATACTTTCCTGGAAATTCCAAGTAACGTATAGCCATACTCTTAGAGCCCCTAATTGTTGACGGTTATTTAGTGCACCCTGTAATATTTTATATCGATCGCTCCTGACGTAGTTAGAAAAATAAGTTCATTTTTGAAAATATTCTCGTCTTAAATTAGTAGTTTGTAATAAATAACTGGAAACAATAAACGAATTTCTTACTTTCGAGAAAATATAATGAGCAGTTGGAACATAAAAATATGTTTACATTTTATAAGCAGTGTAATAGTTAGTGGAAAAAATTAAGTAGTGAACTGATTATGCCAGGATAAATTCAGCATAATAATAATAATTAGACAATCTTATACAATGTAAAACTCAATGACAAGAGATGTTAGTCGCAAATCTTCGGTGCAGATACTGGAAATGGGCCTTAAAAGATTTGGATTAGACGTTTCATTATTGATGGAGAGACTACGTTAAACTTTCAATAAAGAATTGCTAAAGAATATTAGCGTTATGTAAATTTTCTTCAAGCTTTCTGTGTGTGTGATACTATGGAATTATATTAAATAGTATCTAAAGTAGAGATGAATTAAGAAAAGATGTTGAAAACAGTGTCCAGTTTTAGCCGGACCTTTTGAAATAGATCATTTTAAAATGAAATGAAATATTTGAGTTTTACGTCCCACGGTTATGCCGGTTAGGTTAAGGAGGCGGTGATTATGAGAGATGAGTGAAATGGTGGAATGAAGAAAGTGGGAGGAAACGGGAGAACCCCGAGAAAACCCACGAGCACGATGTTTGTCCATAGATCATTTTAAATTTATATAAATTTAAATTTACTTTGGTAAGTATGGGCAAATTCTAGTAGAATTCATGCTGGATTTACATAGGTTAAGTGATAACTTGTACGCGAATTAGCACTTGTTTATTATCTTGTAATGAGATTGTAATTTATGAGTTCAGGTGAATAGCGAAAATAGTTGCGAATCCTAGATTGCACATTCTCAACAGCATTATCGAATAACTCTCTATTTCACACTTTGTTAGATGCATTGATGGATTCAATTAATTGTCATTTAAATTCATATTAAGTGAATTAACTGAGACTGTATTAATAAGTAGAAATGTAGATTTAAGAAAAAAATTACTTTTTCTAGCGTTTGAATACAAACTTGGCTACTTATTACGCTACCTGAAACCGTACTTAAATGTTTGTAGAAGAGGTTTTCCGTTTTCATCTATTTTTATCTATAGTCAAATACTATTTAGTTTACTGCAAATAATTTGAAGCTACAGCTCCTTTAACGCATATACGTTTTGTTCGTGTAAGGCGTATTTAATTTGACATCATAACTTACGTACAATAGACTATATCCTTAAAATGAATAGAATTGGCATGGTTATAAATGTTTTCACACCTAGAAGACTCTATGTACAAAAACGCTGAACTTAGTTGATTAAAATACTGTTAATGATTAGAATTAAAACTTTTATGCTATTTTTCTCTGCGAAAACGCAAAGAAGATGCAATGCAATCCATGATTGTTTTGGTTAAATGATCATATGCATTATTTCCTGTTAATACGCACAGAATTATCCGTACATAATGACCAAAATTAACATCTAAAAATTATGTTCCACAATAACTAGTTTCATGTCTATAGTACTGAAATTTACCTTAGTTTCGCAGCACATTGCGTATCTTTAGATTCATAGCGCACACCATTCCTCCTCAACTCAAGGGTGTACATGTGCAGAGGGGCAATTCTCCCACTGAGTTTTTTAGCTCTCCTTAAGCCAAACCCATTTGATGTTATGCGTTGGAAAAACAGTGTGAAACTTTTTACAATGAACAGGTAAATAATTTCAGCCACAGATATTAGGCTTCCTCCGAAGAACAGACAGCCAATTCCACCAAACGATACTGAAAACAAATAAAATAGTACTATTGCCTTCATTCAATAATTCAATAATGGCATAAACAATTTACAATAATTAAACATTAATTTTGCATAGCGTTCAAGTGAGTATTTGAGAATTGTAAATTACAGCGATTGCAATAATATAAATAAAAATTATTAAAATGCAAGGAATACATTTTCGAAAGTAATTCTGAAACAAAAGTTTTAATATATTACTTAAATTGTAATCCATGTTTAAAAAGCATATTAATAATTCGATACTTGGAACATAAATTACTCTTCCCTGAAAAGTAAAAGCTTCTATGTTAGTAGCATTACCAGACTTCATAAAATGTGATAGTGTTGCCTTACATACACAGTACAGAAATAAAATTCTCAGTCGGATTGAATTTTTGGTAACCAAAGGAAGTAGTCATTTCTACCACGACGATAAGGTCGCAAGAACTCAGTAATGTCGTATGATACAATCGCTAGAGCTAGCAGCCAAACACCACAGTTGAACTCTCGTTTCGTACTATTCGGTCAAACATAATTCCATATTATCTGGCGTGTTAGAAATTATGAAATGCGTTGATTCTTTTATCCACACACACACACAGACATTGGGACGATCCTTAATTTTCGATTTCCAATTTTCTTTGCTTGCAACTCGTAAATTGGTTCAATGTCGGAACAAATTAATCCCGAAAAAAAGGATCAATTGAAAACTATTTGACCGATCCTCAAGTGACGTAAACTTCTGATTACGTTTATAAAATGTAGTATAAGGCAAACGTTTGTAGTACATCCATTAACGTTGAAACAACTGAAGGGAAAGGGTTCATATTTTTGATAAAGGTAATGGAAGTAGATCCACAACTGATACTGAATAGTACAATGATGGAGGTCATCTTGAAACTTGATATCTTGGATTCAGACCAAAAATTTTTAAATTGAAATGAGATCGAGTGATATAAAATTTAGGTGAACCTTTTCAGCACAAACACACATCTTCCTTTATGTTTCATTTATCTTTGATCATGTAATAATTAACAACTTTGAAATATAATACATTTGGGTCATTTTCTGTGACGATATTGAAATGCTCTACTATCGAAAATCTTAAGGTGTGGGTACTCCAGCTGGAAAAGGCATAAAGAAAGTTGACAAATAGCGATATTTGTAATTTCTAATGGCAAAAATAATTAATAAAATACCAGGAGAAGCACAAGCTAGAGCTGTTCATGAAGCAATGCAGAAATGGGGCATAGAACACTAAATGTAAGCGTTATGCCCCCACAGGAAGTGCAAGCAATACCAACAAAATACACTCCGCTTGTATAAATTTTGAGATTTTTGATAGTGATTTACTGCACCTACCGCTGCAGATCTATGAGATGGTTATGATCTTATTAGAAGGCACCCATCTTCAGGAATTATAATTTCGGATTCGAGCTGTGAACAAGTCTCGGTGGATGTCAAAGGCTATATATGAGTTAGTAGTACGGGCCCCACCCTATCTAAATATTGATTACCTTCAATGAGGGGCCCCAAGGCCCGGGGTCAATGACCTAGGGGTACATAGGATTACAACCTCTAGATTTTGACAGGCGTACCTTGGCCCACGACTTAAATTTTGGCAGGGGTACATAGGACCACCCCCATTAAATTTTGGAATTTTCCAAATCTAAAAATTTGGTATGGTAGCATAGGACCATAATATGTACCTCTATTAGTATTGGGGGTCTATGTCGTTCCCTTTCATGGGAAAAAAATTGCCAAAAACTCAAATTTCTAAGGTTCTAAACTAATTTATCCCCTTTGATGAGGTGTTATTATCCTATATGTTTATATGGATGTATACAGGGTCCATTACCTTTCATAAGATATGGGTATATTTGTATATCAATTTAAAAATTTGGGAGGTGTACCTTGGCCCACCCCTTAAGTTTTGGAAATTGCCCAATTTTAACATTTGGTATTATAGTACTGGACACTAACATGTAACATTATAAATTTTGGGTGGTCCACCTCGTTCCCTTTTAGAGGTACAAAATTGCAAAATTTTAGTGCAACCACGTGTTTGGTCTTTTGACCCAATTTATCCTCTTGGATGAGATCTTATTACCTTATATGGTTATATGGTTATGTATAGGAGTCCATTACCTATCATAAGACATAGGTACATTTGTGCACCCCTTTAAAAATTTGGGAGGTGTAACTTGGCCCACCCCGTAAATTTTGGAAATTACCCAATTTAAACATTTGGTATTATAGTACTGGACTCTAACATGTATTATGATAAATTTGGGTGGTCCACCTCGTTACCTTTTAGGGGTACAAAATTGCCAAAATATAAACGTAACCAATACGTTGTACCACGTGTTTGGTCTTTTGGCCCAATTCATCTCTTGGATGAGGTCCTATTACCTTATATGGTTATATGGTTATGTATAGGGGTCCATTACCTATCATAAAACATAGGTACATTTGTGCACCCCTTTAAAAATTTGGGAGGGGTAACTTGGCCCATTCCTTTAATTTTGGAAATTGCACAATTTAAACATTTGGTATTATAGTATAAGACCCTAATATATATTACTATAAATTTGGATGGTCCATCTCGTTCCCTTTCATGGGTACGAAATTGATAAATTTTAGTACAACCACGTGTTTCGTTTTTGACCTAATTTATTCCCTTGGATTAGGTCCTATTACATTATATGATTATATGGTCATTTATAGGGGTCCATTTCCTATCATAAGACATAGGTACATTGATGCACCCCGGAAGGGGTACCATAGCCAATCCCTTAAATTTTGGAATTTTTCCAATTTAAGCATTCGCTATCATAGTACATGACCTCAATATGTATCATGATAAATTTGGGTGGTCCACATCCTTCCCTTTCATGGGTAAAAAAAAATTGCAAAAATATAAACATAAGCAATATGTTGTACCACGTGTTTGGTTTTTGGCCCAATTTATCCCGTTTGATGCGGTCTTATTACCAGGGACGGCGCTAAGGGTGGGCGGGGGTGGGCAACCGCCCATCCGATGGATGGCCTCGCCCACCCATCCGCCCACCCCAACAGAACAGGGGTGTCATTAAGGGGGGACAGGAGGGGGCAATTGACCCCGCAAGATTTTGGGGAATACATATACTTTATCGATTGTCTACTAATATAGCCTACTAGTGCAAACTGTGAAAGCCTTATGTTGTTGGTGTTCTTGCCCCCTCAAGCGAAGTCCGAAATGACACCCCTGCAACAGAAGTAGAATAATGAAGGTGACCAGTCCCGGATTTAAGTTTGATGGGGCCCTAAGCTATTGAAGATAATGGGGCCAATTTATTTCTAGCATTCTTTTTCAGCGACAAAATTTCGCTTTTTCTGTTTGAATATATGCGATATGGTAATTTATGGACCTAATACATATCTATTAAGTAAATACGTTTTCGTGTATATTTCGTTAACTTAACTTACTGTTTTGAATACATTACAGAAAAACTGTAAAATTTGTAAAATTAGCGGTAGTTTAATTTGGTACCATTAAAGTCCCTTGCCGATCTTTTTGCACCAACGCTCCACGCCATGCTTCTACAATATGTGGAGACCGCATCATTTCTCATTTCAAGTTGTTTCTATTCAGTTGGGTAAAGTTTGAAACGTTTCCAAGGATCCGTGTAAGTAAATACAGTTTAAATATCATCCAGGGTTGGTAATTACTGTCTGAAGCTCAACTAATCGTGTGAGCTTTTCCCAGGTCAGGTTACTGGAGTAACTCAAAATGGAATGCAACCTTCGAAGATTACACAAGGTGTAATACGACACAAATTCGCTGGAACCAGAGGCGAACTTAGAAGGTTAAAACTGGAGAAGGGGCAACTAAAACCCTGATTATGAAAGATATATCGTGAGTTTACTCTAAACTTTCAAAAATATGTAAGTAATGGCTTCAAATATTTTTGTCACTCAAAGAACTGGGATCGTAGACCTCTCCGGCCCCTGGCTAGATACGTCTCTGGCTGAAAATCATAAAAACAACCTTAAAAAAACCTAACTGTTGCACTAAAATTATTATAAGACCTATAAATGTAGGTAGCATCTTTTTACTGCGACGTGAAAAGATGTTTGTACCTTGCGTTGCTATGTAGTAACCAGTGGCGTATTTAGGGGGTGGCTTCCGGGCTTAACCCCCCCCCCCGAAATCAGTTAGTATAGTAAAGTAAAGTAAATATCTTGCAGAATGTTCACATTTCCAGGCAAATCACCCCGAAAGTTAGCAAAGCCCCTCCCGAATCAAAATCGTAAATACACCACTGGTAGTAACTAGTGCCGATAACCTGATGGATTCAGCCTGTTGCATACTAACTTACACAAGGTAAATTCGGGCAGTTCTGAACGTAACAATACATAAAATACTGTTAATATATACAAACGAACGACTCATATGCCTAGAACGAATGGATGAAATTACTACGATTCGTGCTCCTATTCTTTCCTTTAGTCAGGGGCGGATCCATTCTGAATGTTTAGGGGGGCAGTCGTTCGAAGTCAATAGGTTATTTTACGTTTATAATACAAAGGTGAAAATTCTTAGGATATGTTTTATTTTTAAAATAAAAACATATTCAATTCTGGGAGGCGATCGCCCCCTGGATCCGCCCCTGCCTTTAGTGATCCATTATTGCACTCTATAGATCACTATATGAGCTCATCCGTGGCTAAGCGGTTAGCGTACACACCTTTGGCGTGGGAGACCCGGGTTCGATTCCCGGTGGGAGCTCATGTGGTTCGGATTCCACGTTAATCAGTAGGTCCCGTCTCATGTAGCCTTGCTGCTGAAAGGGACGTTAAACTCTAAACCAACTCAACTCTATAGATCACTATGAAAATCAGTGCCAAGTTCTGAAAGTTATGAAAATATTTCTGCAAACTACTTTTCATACTTACGTACAGCGAAATAAAATAGCTATAATTTCGCGATGTAAAATTATTGCCGCTTAGGGCTGTAATTCCTTTATACTTTACTATTATTTCGCGAGCTTGTCGTTTCATGCCTTCTTCTTAAGCATCCACTGTTACCAGACTCAATTTCTTGTCGAATTCCAAATAGTACAAGAAAGGGTAGCACTAGATTTCTATCCGCATACAAGATACTGTATCACTTATGCTGTGAAGTCTTATTAAAGTAGCTAAGTGTAATGGCTGGAAAACAGGGTCCCGATTACAAATGGGGCTCTGAAACAAAATCCCCATTACAAGCGGAGCTGGGAAACGAGGGTTCCATTATAAGCGGGGCTGGGCAACAGAAATCCCAATGCAGGCGGATTGGAAAACAGGGCCCTATTACTTGCTTCATGAGAGCTTAATACATAACAGTACAGAACACCGTTGCTGTATGTGCGTTTTATCTTATTTGCTTTTTCTTATTATTTGGAAATGACATTACAGCCACTTTTTCTTTAAAATTTTTGGGGCCCACAAGAGAGCTATAGCTTGTTTAGCTTATACGCAAATCCGGCACTGAAGGTGACATCCTGTACATCACAAGCAATAGGTATTACTTTCGATTGTAATGTAATAGGTTCTATGACTCTGTTTAACTCTGCAATGGACAATGATTTTAAGACAGATACTTGTAGTAATATAATGATGCCAAAAGTCGTGATTAATGAATTGAAGTTTAACACACACGCACAATCGTGCTATTGAAACGCCAGTGTTTGTATGTGCTGCACTAAAAAAAAAAAGTTCTTTTTAAAATGCCAACTAAATAATGGGCCCGGCCTCCCCCAAAGCCCATGTGCGCCCCCGCATTTTATTTATGAATATACAATATTTGGCATAATTTGGATTCAATTAGTCTTAAAATCCTCATGCATGCCTTCTGCATCTGAATGCTCCTCCCCCCCAAATTTAGAGAGAAATCGGCGCCCTTGGTTTGTGTTGGCGCGATAGCTTCTTATAAGAGGGTTCCAACTTGCAATTGTTTACAGCAATGTACCACATGTCTTACCCGTGTGGCATTAAACAGATTTCTAAAAGCTCTTATTATATAGCATTGTTCAGTTGATCTCTGTTGCGTTCAGAAGTCTTGGCGGTCGGTGCTTGTTCAGCTAATATGTCGAAAAAATTTAGCGATTTCTTCTCAGGCTTGGTGTCTTTCTCGTGTTCAAAGAAGCGCGATTTTCAATCCGTTGATGTTAGTGATAATCCTTCTTGTTCAATGGGGAAAAAGACAAAAATAAAAATACATGTGACAACCAGGATTCGCAATTTGAAGTGTTCGATTTCGAGGAAAGTGAAAATGAACTAGATGTTGGAGAGAGCGAGGATGACAGCATTGCTTCTGAAGTTACTCATTTATATTTTTTGTCTCTTGCTTTCTTGTAATAAATACTTCAAAGATAAAAATGTTTGCAGCAGCCTATTTTATCCTTGTTTTACTTTACCTACTTATTGTGTATTTTATGTTATTAACGAAAAGTAGAGTATTATATGTTAGTCTGCGTTGTTTGAACCTTCTTTCATTTCTTTGCATTCATGTTCATTCTGGGAGGGAGAGGAGGTAAAGCAGTCTTGAACTTCTTCGACTACACAGAACACTATTATTGTTTAAAAAGCTGAAAGTAGAGGTAGTGTGTGTGCCACGCGGAATTCGGTAGGTCGAGCATATTGCCACGAACTCCCGTAGCCCATCCTAAGTCCTGCATTTCTTCAGTTTTACCAGGTGAATGCTGGAATGGCACCTTCTATAAGGCCAACACAGCTGTTTTCCACATCCTTGTTTCTCCCCTATTTTGGTCTGAGCCTTAGCTAACTAAAGAGTATAAAAATTAAAATTTAATTATTGTCAAAAAATGTCTACATTGCCCAGTTCTCATTTTCGTTGACCGCCCACCCAGCAACTAGGTCCTCCTCTTTCCGCCCACCCCATCAAGCGTTCCTGGCGCCGTTCCTGCTTATTACCGTATATGGTTATATGGTCATGTATATATGTTCATTTCCTATCATAAGACATGGGTACATTGATGCACCCTTTAAAATTTGAGAGGGATATCTTGGCTCATCTACTCAGTTTTAGAAAGTGATTAATATAAGTATTTGATATCTTCGTATAGATCTTCAATCATGAATTCAAACGTCAGCACATTCCTTTCCAATGACGTCAGCAATAACTATGAAATCAGCGGGTATAATGTCAGCCCATGAAATCATTTGACCAAGTACTTTTGCTGAGGAAAGATGTGTACTTCTAACGATAAAGAATTCATCTTCGCAAGCTATTATCCAATAAATATATTTCAAACAAAACATGTGATGATTGGTATCAGTGCTAGAACATTTGAACCTGTAATTCGATTGGGCAAAGCAGAACAATTTGGCGTACAACTGAACTTTGAAGAATGGCAAATATTATGTTCACGAATCGATCAAATAAACGATTATTTTCATGCTGAGCTACATGTGACCATAGTCAAATCATTAGGCTCAAATCATGAAGTGGTGCTGCGTACAGTGCTTGAAGAAAAGATGGTGCTGTTACGTAAAAAGAGTACATTTCATGTCCCTCGCAACGTGATGTATCTAACGCAAATAGTTCCGGTTTGTTTTAAATAGTTCCGGTTCTTTACTAATGAGTGCACAAAATTTTAAAAATGTCAAACCAAACTTTGAAACAAAACTTTCAAACAAAAATTTCGAAACAAATTTTGAAACGAAAATTTTCAAACAAAATTTTGAAACAAAAATTTCAAAACAAAAATTTTCAAACTAAATATTTCAAACAAAAAATTTTCGAAAAAAATTTCAAAACAAAAAATTTCAAACAAAAAATTAAAAAAATTGCAACAAAAATTTCAAACAAAAAATTTTAAACAAAACTTTCGAAACAATTTTATCAAACGAAAAATTTCAAATCAAAGTTTCAAACAAAAAAAAATGAAACAAAAATTTCAAAAAAATCAAAAGAATAAATTTTAAAAATTAAAAATAAAAATGTCAAACCGAAGTTTCAAACCAAAAAATTTTCAAAGAAAAATTTCAAAAACTTTAACTGTTAAAGAAAACAAAACTGAATGCAGCAAAAATTTGAAAATCAGCAGCCAATCAGATTGCACGAAAGATATTGATCAGCCAATCACATTGCACGAAAGATAGTGATCAACCAATCATATTGCATCTACAATAACATTGCCAGTGTTGTAGCATGTATTCCCTTAAGACTATGAGTCATAAGATTCAATAAGGTTAGCTATGTATTCCTGTACACTACCTCATCAAGGTCAATCACGTGGTACATCGTATTGCTTAAGTTTATATTTGACTGTAATAATCGAAACCAATGAAGCAATTTCATTTGGCAATTCTCAAATTATCCTACAAAGTTTAAATGTACCAATGTCCTGGACTCCTAATCCCATAATAGGTCAATAACTGATCACGTGATAATACTCATATTTGACAATGATTTACCCAATGAATCCAATTTTAAGAACAATTACCAATTATTGATATGACAATAAGAAATGTACCCCTCCCAAAATTAAAAATTGGTACAAAAACACACCTGTGTCTTTTGAGAAAGTAAAAAATCCTGCACTTATTCAATAAAAAAGCCGTATCAAAAAATAGGTCAAAAACCTTTAAATTTTGTATATTTGGCCATAAGAGGAACACCAACATTTACAATGGGTCCTAGAAAAACGTTTACCGAATTTTGTTATTTGATAATTCCCAAAATTTAAAAGGGCACATAAACATATAAAGGTAATAAACCATATAACGTGCTAAATACTCATCAAAGGAGTCAATAACCTCCGAAAATTTGATATTTGGTAGTTCTTTACCCATGAAAGGGAACGATGTGGACCATCCAAATTTATAGTGGTACATATTGAAGATCTGTACGAAGATATCAAATGCTTATATTAAACAATTTCTAAAACTGAGTGGATGAGCAAAGATGCCCCTCTCAAATTTTAAAGGGTGCATCAATGTATCCATGTCTTATGATAGGAAATGAACATATATATATATATATATATATATATATATATATATATATATATATATATATATATATATATATATATATATATGAACATATAACCATAAACGGTAATAAGACCGCATCAAACGGGATAAATTGGGCCAAATACCAAATACGTGGAACAACATATTGCTTATATTTATATTTTGGCATTTTTTTTTACCCATGAAAGGGAACGATGTGGACCACCCAAACTTATCATGATACATATTGAGGTCATGTACTATGATAGCGAATGCTTAAATTGAAAAAAATCCAAAATTTAATGGATTGGCTATGGTACCCTTCCCGGGATGCATCAATGTACCTATGTCTTATGATAGGAAATGGATCCCTATACATGACCATATAATCATAAGTTAATAGGACCCCATCCAAGGGAATAAATTAGGTCAAAAACGAAACATGTGGTTGTACTAAAAGTTGGCAATTTCGTACCCATGAAATGGAACGAGATGGACCACCCAAATTTATAGTAATATATATTAGGGTCTTATACTATAATACCAAATGTTTAAATTGTGCAATTTCCAAAATTAAAGGAAAGGGCCAAGTTACCCCTCCCAAATTTTTAAAGGGGTGCACAAATGTACCTATGTCTTATGATAGGTAATGGACCCCTATACATAACCATATAACCATATAAGGTAATAGGACCTCATCCAAGAGATGAATTGGGCCAAAAGACCAAACACGTGGTACAACGTATTGGTTACGTTTATATTTTGGCAATTTTGTACCCCTAAAAGGTAACGAGGTGGACCACCCAAATTTATCATAATACATGTTAGGTTCCAGTACTATAACACCAAATTATTAAATTGGGCAATTTTCAAAATTTAATGTGTGGGCCATGGTATCCCTCCCAAATTTTTAAAGGGGTGCACAAATGTACCTTTGTCTTATGATAGGTAATCGACCCCTGTACATAACCATATAAGGTAATAGGGCCTCATCCAAGAGGATAAATTGGGCCAAAAGACCAAACACGTGGTTGCACTAAAATTTTGCAATTTTGTACCCCAAAATTTATCATAATATATGTTAGAGTCCAGTACTATAGTACCAAATGTTAAAATTGGGCAATTTCCAAAACTTAAGGGGTGGGCCAAAGTACCCCTTTCAAATTTTTAACCTTCTTAGGTCCCTCGGGTCCATTTTGACCCAAGGCGATTTTTCAACTTGATTATCTCGGACCCTATGTGAGCTGTGATCATCATGCTTCGTGACTTTTAGTTATTTTACCAAATATGTGTTTTGTAAAAATTTCGATTCAAATCTCCATCCTGTTACGCCACAGTAGAGAAACTAACACATAAGTGTCTCGGGTCCATTTAGACCCATTAGTTCAATAAATTTTTAAGTGACTGAAAAATCATTATTGAATGGATTTCTGATGATAATACATCCACGAAACAATGCAAAAATTATTATTATTATTATTATTATTATTATTATTATTATTATTATTATTATTATTATTATTATTATTATTATTATTGTTATTATTATTAGTTATTGCACTGTCCGAAAATAATTTACTTTCTTCCAGTATACTGTACTGGCAAAGTTGTTTAGCTTCTTTCAGATACCTTGTATTGGCAACATTGTTTAGGTTCATTTTGGATAAGTTTTTATTAGTAGTATTGCTTGTTTCCTCGTTATGCAGCAATTACAAACCATTTTGGTGTCCAAAATGACTGCTTTGACACCAGAAGAATTCAAAACTTTCTTACTTTTTCTGACGATGAACTGACATCTGAAACGGAGGATCAATTATCAGTGCAGGATTCTTTGTCTTCGTCTTCCATGTCTGATGAAAATTCTTCGGATAGCTCTGATTGAAAACTGCATCAAGATCTCCCTTGTGACTAAGCGGTGGTGCCTTTGGCGTGGGACACCCGGGTTAGAGTCCTGGTGGGAGCTCATGCGGTTCGGATTCCACCCTAATCAGTAGGTCCACGTCTCATATAGTCTCGCTGCTCAAAGGGACGCTAAACTAAAATCAACTCAACTGAAAACTAGATAAAGCAAACAAAAATGTGCTAAGAAAAGTGCAGCCCCAGAAATCGTACGATCGCTCCGTGGAGAGACACAGGAGGAGTGTGTTCATCAAACGAGGAGTAGCGCAGATGTTCTGAGGAAAAGAGGTATTGCCACACGTGAAAGTTAACAGACGACAAAAATACGATCAAATACAGTTTGTGAAATAAACTTATCTGTAAAAGACACCCCAATCAGATTTGTGAGCAATGTCAAAAACAGTAAAATGGGTGTTCACATGTTTCAAGTAGCATAAAAGAAAACAACCACTTACGTGGATACTGTTCTCAGAGGTTTTCAATAAAAGTTAAGGGGAATGCATGACCTAACCTAACCAAAAGTAACCTAAATAAAACCTGCTTGGCACAGAAGTCAAAAGTTATATATATATATATATATATATATATATATATATATATATATATATATATATATATATATGTGTGTGTGTGTGTGTGTGTGTGTGTGTGTGTGCGTATGTGATGTTTTAGTGTTCTAGATGCAAGGGCATCTCTGGCTTGTTAAATTTTGGTGAATAATAAAACAATTGTACAGTTATTTCTAAATATTTGAGGACGACCGGAAAATATATCATGTAATTAAAACATATAGGGGGCCGAGGACATTCGCCCCCAAAAAGTGACGCTTGTCTAGATTTGACCCATCTTTTGTTATATTTGACACAAACCAGTCACAACGCTATTGCATGTACAAATGTAGTGTAAACTACAAATTGAAACATAAAAGAATGAATGGGTCCATTTTGACCCAGAGGAACTTATGTGTATGCAAAAATCGAGGGACGTAAAAGGGTTAAAGGGGTGCACAACTATACCCATATCTTATGAAAGGTAATGGAACCCTGTATACACCCAAATAATCATATAGGATAATAACACCTCATCAAAGGGGACAAATTAGGTTAGAACCTCCAAAATTTGAATTTTTGGCAATTTTTTACCCATGAAAGGGAACGACATAGACCCCCAATACTAATAGAGGTACATATTATGGTCCTATGCTACCATACCTAATTTTTAGATTTTGCAATTTCCAAAATTTCATAGGGGTGGTCCTCTGTACCCCTAGGTCATTGACCCCGGGCTTTAGGGCCCCTCATTAAGGATAATCAAAAGTTAGATAGGGTGGGGCCATTACTACTGAGTTCCAACTATATTTTTTCCAACATCAATTTGAATTGACGAAAGGAGAGAATAATTTAATAAAGAGATTATGACTTTTCTTTGCACGAACCTATTCATAAGCTTTGTTCCTTGCACCATTTGACATGAAAGCTCAAATCACGATTACAAGCTTTACAGAAATTAATTGATTTGAAGGAAGTTGGTCCTTAATTTAATAAGTAAGCTGTGTAAAATATCGCTAACCATCTTTGGTATCTGACGCCAGAAACTTCGGAATTCGCATTCTTTGATGTTGAAGTACCTCAACACATGAGCGAAAAATGTTTGTAATAATATAACCGGGGGTACAGAAGAAAAATCGAAACCAGATACTCTAGAAATTGTGTAGAAGTGAACAGTTTTAAAGAAAAAGAGTTCTCCGACTTCGTTTCAGTAGATCCCTGGGAAGATTTTCTATAGATACAAATTTTCTAAGAAAACACAACCATCTACTTTGAAACAAGATGTCGACTTTCAACGTGGGTTGGAGGTACTGAAAGACATTATGTTAGTAAACGATTTTGCAGAAAAAAGGTTAAGTTGATACCTGAATATGGGAGCATTTTAACCAAGGAAGAGAAACAAAACCAACGCATAATGTGGATTGTCAGTGAACACACATGGGACAGTAACCAGGCACTATAAAAGTTGGTTTAACCAGGCAGTAAAATTTAACTTGTTATTAACTTATTTACAACTTTCAGTAAGTTATTTACAACCTACAGCTTTTATTATCATTTTAAATCTGTATTATATTAATTATACGTACGAATTTTTATATTAATTATACGTAATGAATTTTTACGTACTTCATGTAAATATAGGTTGGTGTGCTGGGGATTAGAGTTAGGGATTGGGATTGGATTTCTGGGTTTTCGGCATCTATGTTCATTTAGCCCGTTACGTATATGAGGGAACGTCTCTCCCACGACGAGCACACTATCCAAGGAATGGGAAGAAAGAAAGGATTGGGTGAGGGAGAAAGAAGCCTGAGACCAGCTTTTTGATGTGAATGAGGGAAACCAAGGAAAAACTTCACTCAAGATGGCTCGCCTGAAACAGCTAATATCCTTTTCCGATCAAGTGTCCGCACCAGGAATCGAACTCGAAACCGCTCGTTAGGTTACTGTGCATTGGGACAAAATGTGTTTTATATAATAACATATATACTTGCTTTATTGTTACTTTTATGTACCTCTTTTTAAATACTTGTGTAATGTACGAAGAAAGAAAATATTGAATGATATTAAACTGTTATTACGAAGTTAATAACTAACACATAATCAGAGATAACTTGAAAATAAAACAGATATGTGTTTATGGTGAAAAGCTAAAACCTAAACAAAATGTGGAACGGCTTCATTTCTATTTAAAATTTTGCATCTGTATCAAAGATGGCGGACGTCAGATGGCCGCCGTCATTGTACTAATCAGTTTCGGGTGTGGTGATCTAACCAAAATAAGACGAATTTCCCTTCAGCCATTTCAATGTTACAAGAGCCTGTTCCAAACTTTTGCCATATACTGTATATTATAAATGCATTCAAAAGTTTATTTCGATTGGGGGTCGGTTAAATATTTTCCAATTGTGCTATTCGTTCATTCATTAATTGGGATCCGATATTAAACCAGTGTAGGGATTGGGAGCAAAGAAATTTCAAAAATAATTTTCTCTATATAATTAAGGACCACCCTAATGTATATATACTGTTTTACTGTGAAATTAGTTTTACTTGTTCGTTTTATCTATATCATTATTGAACTCCAATTTTGTTTCGTAATAAACATACCATACAATAAATAATATCATAAAATGAAAGATCGAACACCTTTATACTTCTGAAAAACTTGTGAGAATGAAAGAGTAAAGTAATTTATACTTTGAATTTCCCTTTAAATATGTAGGTATAATATATGATGACTCATTCGGTCAAATAAAACCCGTTCAGCGCGATCTTTATTTATGCAGATAAGAAGTTGCTGTGGGCGTTCGCACATTTGTCCAACTGTATCACTAGCCGACAAATTTCTTTACAGAAAAAAAATCAATAGGTTTTTAGTGAAATATTCACTGACTACATCCTGAAAGGTAGTATCAGTATAAATAAAACTGCATTTTAGTACCTTCTTTATGGACCGATCATATTTAAATCGCAGAATCTCAGGTTCGAGCTATACGTTGGATCACGTAGTATCTCCGATTGTTTTACAATCGGAACATGTCTTGAACCTATCCGGCATTGTTGTTTAGTACAATGCCTTTAGAATCCAGGTCAGTTGTGTTTGATGACTTCCCGAAAATTAATCATTATAGTACATTAGCTTGTCAGTTATTAGGAATGATTGATTTCAATTATTGGTGACTTGAAATAAAGCAGTAATTATACTCCGCTGTCAACACGGATATCCTAACTTTAAAAGTTGACATCTTCGACTTGAATTACTTTTGACGTGGTGACGAAGCGTACTTAATATGCATACCGACGGACTTAGGTAGCGTAACAAATGTATTTGATACGTTCTTGATTTTCTGTCCATAAGCATCTGAGTTTTCGACTGTACAAGCAATTTGTTATATCCATATCATTATTTGTTCTTTGCACTGCTCTTTAGTTCATATCTAATTCCGTGCTTATTGCTAGAATATTCATCCGTCAGTTGTTTGAAACACACTCAATCAACGCAGTAGGTTTATGATCTGTACTAACATCATGAATTTTACCATGATGGGGAATACGGATCGGTAGATATCATTTATTTGACGGAATACCAGTAGTAAAAATTCTTGTACACTCAGAAACTAGATACGTCTGTTTCTGATCTGACATGAACGAATTCTAGATGGCACACTGTATTTCGAAAGAATGAGCGTAGCAAAGATGAATTCTTAGTTTCAAAGCCAAACTTTGCTATCGGCAGAAAATGTTAAGTTTTCTTTCCTTTAACTCAAATAACACATGATAAAATTAATTAAATTTACGAAAAAAGAAACATTTATTGAAATACTTATGATACGGCATTTGAGAACTACATGAGTATGTACACATTTAATGCTGGTTTTGAATTTACTTTTTCATATATAAGAGAATATTTCCAATGAAAGAAAATACAGCGACTATAATTCTCTAACCCATAGTAACATAAGTAAAAACAGAGCATCAGTTGTAAAAGTTTCGAATGCATTTGTCTTCGAAATTCAGTTATGTTTCTTAAGTAGGAACTTCGCGGGGATATTTCTCTTACCTCTGTGCTAAAGGACAGGACTTTCAATAATAAGATTGTGAGTTCGATTCCTGTCTTGGTCCAACTTTTGGAATGTAACGTTATATTCCGTCATCAACATCATCGTTGATATTCTGCCATTATTGCCAGGGCACTTGCCGCAACTGAGAAACTTCCATGCTCCATGATCTTCCGATCATCTCTTCGTTCTCATGTAGGATATTTTGTATTGATATTGTCCATTAATTGTAATTTACTTCGTCCCTCCCTCACATTCTTGTCACCATACTCTCTAACACAATTATCATTACACAATTTCTTTTAGACTATGTCCCATATATTTTTTCTCCTTATTCATAACAATATCTAAAATTGTCCTTACTTTCTCCAAAATTTCTAACATTTTTCCCTTCATTTTTCTCTAAACACAGTTATATCCTCTCCATTCTTCTGTATATTCACATTTCGAAAGCTTCTACTCGCTTTTCGTCGTTTTCGCGTAACATCTACGTTGTTGGCAGATAGAGTACAAAGTTTCACACGAAGCTTTTTATAAGTATTCATCGCAACTCTTCTCTCAATTATGTTTCTTAGTGAATGAATATTTATATGGAATAACTTAGGTGATGTGAAAGTCTTAATACACATCTATAATTCTCGAATGGTGTGAAGAATCATAATGTCATTTGGAACGGGGTGTCTATAGATGAGGGCGCAACTTATAGGAGCTATGGCGACAGCAACGGCTATATTAAAAACCGCCAACATGGATTTCGGCTGCATTTTCAAACAGGAACGGGGTCATGTAGCATACGATCTTACTTGTCTTCTGGGAAATACAATTGTGCAATTCGTTTAGCGATATCTTTATTTGTGTAATAATTATGACGTGTTAAAATTTCCTCAGAATATGCATTGCAGCACATGGTCAATATGATCTCCATTGCGCTGGATACACAATCGGAATCTTTTGTTTACCAGCCGTGCAGCACACGTCTAAGAGTCTGTGGGACACCTAGTTAATAAGTCGGCAGATATAGGCTACATTGTTGATTTTTACCTCATACACAATTGATTTCAAATGACTCCACAAATAAAAGTCAAGATGTTTGAGACCAAGTTGCCCTGGTGGCCATTCCATAGAGCCCCTCCTACCTATCCAGTGACTTCGACACTGTTTACCTAGAAACTGTCTGTTCTAGGTAGGATAGTGGAGAGGTGGACTTGTTGGAAGGAAGTTGGGGAATCACTCCGCGGGTTCAAGAAGTTGGAACACATAATCATGGAGCAGGTTAAGATACCCCTCCCCATTCAAGATTACATAAATAAACACCGGACCCACTGTTTTTATGTCCCAAATCCCATACTAAACCATCACATTTTCACCATCAGCAACTTTACACGGATCCACCCAAGAGAGATCCAAGGTTTATTTGCATCTAACCAATAACGGTTATTCTGTTTGTTTACCTCACCTTCCACATAAAAGTTAGCATCGGCACTGAACAGTACCAGTCGTATGAAGTTGGGATTACTATCGGACTATCCAGTGCCCATTCTGCAAACTGTAACCGCCGGTAAGGGTCGTCTTTCTAGAGATGATTTTGCAACTTAATTTGAAAGGTGGCATTGGCGTGTGTGTGCAACAAACGCGGGATTGAATTCTGACTAAGACCGGATATTGCTGATAACCGACCCATACTGCGATAGGGAATTTTCTCAATCATTGCCATAACTCTTATTGCAGTCTCCTCTTCGGTGGCTGTTCCAGGACCTCCACTGCGTGGCTCTTCACTCTGAAAACCTGTTGCACGAAATTTGTCCAATAACTTGGAAACTGTCCTATGTGAAATGTCATTTCTGTCAGGATGGCGGCCATTGAAGTCAGCAGCAATCACCTCGGTATTTTGTCCGCCACTAATTAACACAATTTCTATGCGTTTCTTCTGTGTAAGTGCCATTGTGGACCAGCTGCAATGATAAAGAAAATTGATCATCTCCTTCCAAACCTGAACTTTAACAGGTTTAACCCTTACACAAATAAAGATGTCTCAAAACGGATTGGGCACGTGTATTGTTCAGGAAAAGGCAGTAGCATAGGAACCTAACCATGAGCGCACTTTTCCCCTCCCAGTACTTTGACCAGCACAGAAGTACACCACTAATTATACAGAGTTACAGGGGCGCAAAGTATTTCCATAAGTACAATGTTACAGTGAGATCGTGTAGGCTTTTATGACATTTAAAATCATAAAACCTTACATCTAAAACTACACTATACTATACGTTATTATGTAAGAGGAACGAATTTTTTCCCTTTGTTTATGTAAGAGAAACGAATTGTTCCCATTTATTTATGTAAGAGGAATAGGTTCTAGGACACTTTTCCGCCTTCCAATATTTCTTTTACCACAACAGAAGAATAGCACAAAGCATTTACAGAAGGGTCCAACTAACTATACATAGCGCAAAGTATTTAGATAACAACAATTATAAAGTGAGGTTGAGTTGGCCTTTATGACATTTAAAAAATCATAAAAACTTACATCTAAAACTTACAACTTATAGTGCTATCTTCGATTGAACAGATAGTTTTTGTTTGATCCAAATCAGTCCACAGATGGCTGAATGATGAGAAGTTAAAGTTTAGTATGCTGAACACAGTCAATTGTATATATTGTCTCTCATTTGACTCGCTGTTACATACATATATACACTCTCGCCACACGCACACACATACAATTCAGTTGAGAAGCAAGAGCAGTATAACCTTCCTTTTTCTTTCTTTCTTAGACGTAACTCACAAGCTGGCTTCTCTCTTCCTCTAACAGAACTTTTAGCTAGCAGTCGTGAGAGGACGGTGTATCAATGACGTAGTCTCCATTAACGAGATAACGTAATACATGACGTCTTTGAATCCATGACGAAATATCTCTTGGGTGTCTTTCTCTCTTCCTCTAACAGAACCTTTACCTAGCAGTCGTGACAGAGCGTTGTATCAATGACGTAGTCTCCATGAACGAGACAACGTATTACATGACATCATTGAATCCATGACGAAATATCTCTTGGGTCTCTTTCTCTCTTCCTGTAACAGAACTTTTAGCTAGCAGCTGTGAGAGGCGCTGTGTCAATGACGTAGTCTCCATGAACGAGACAACGTAATACATGGCGTCATTGAATCCATGACGAAATATCTCTTGGGTCTCTTTCTCTCTTTCCTTCCCATCAACATTCAGTGATACTAGAATATTAAAATTAAATCCTAAGTTGTGAAACAAATTCTAAAAACAGGGTTGTAAACTAATTATTTTTAACAAGTTTTTCCAGAATTGATAAAATTACGAATTAACCTTTAGGACACGAAGTAACTATATTTAGTTACCCAAAAATAAGGCTTGGGATACGAAGTAACTATTTATAGATACCTTGCAGTTTGCCCACTAAACCTAATTGTTTTTTAACTTTCTGTGTATCACATATATGCACTTGCATGTGTTTTATTCAGGAGACATACTAGGCAACTGCAGAAATGGGCGCCGTATCCCAGGCTTTATTTCTTAAAAAGGCTCCATAATTAAAAGGTTAAGCTCTGAAACTATTACCAATGAATTACCACCAAATAAGGTAAATATGGTAATTTTTTGAACACGGTAACCAACCCTGTCATCAGTGGCGTATTGCTGGGTGCTATTTTTAAAATCGTTATATCTCCGTTGTTTATTAACCGTTTTTCAAGATTCAAACGACGGTCAAGAGAGAAATAAATTTACTATCTTGTGGATGTCTTGTAGGTAGCATAACTTTAAGGATATTATTACAAAAACTAAGATAACTTTCTTATTTATATATGGATCTTTAAAATTCAAATGGCATTGCGTTCTGTATGTCTAAGGGTCTTAGTTTTATAGCTTAATAACCATAAAACACTAAAAATCAATTAACTATAATTTTAAAAAACTTAAAATAACAAGTTTGTGTACTAATAATGAAATCTTTTGTTAACTTCATTCTCTATAGGAAACAATGATTTCTTAAAATCAGTCCATTGGTCATTGTTCAACCTGAATAAACAACCATTAATTTCGAAGACGACTTCTGTGTTTTTTTGGACATTCTTGATGATTACATTGAAATTATTAGTAAGAATGAACTTCTTTTGAAGATCCACACTAACCACTCCATTGTTTTACTTTAGACAAAATTTTTTAATCATTTTTGTTACTTCTTAGATTCATTTTTAAAGAACAGCTGGTGTATTTTGTAACGACTAGAAAGATATTTCATTCCATCATACCTCATAAACAGTTTCTTAGTTTTCATTTATTTTAAAATTTGATCAGTATCTTCATTATATCTCTGTGGAAATAAGGTTTTGTATTTCTCATTTAAATGTATTAGTACTCTTTTACCAGTGTATTTTGTTTGTATGAATTTCCATGAGGTTATTTCGTATGATTTTCCTTCCTCCAGTTCTTGCAATTTAACAAGTTTTAAAATGCTAATATTGCTTTCTCGTTTAATTCTGATGCCATTCCCTATTTATTGTACAAAAAACTTTTAAATACTTGTACATTTTTGCAAAGACCTAATCTCATTATATATATAGTTAATTCTATCAACAATGTATTTTATTTGTTCGTCTGTTAATTCCCCATTCATTACTTTAATAACATTGGGCTCATCCTTAAATATAGCAATTTGAGTAACAATATTTTTATAATACTCTTTCTTCGAAGCTATATTAAATCATGTAGATAAGCCAGTGATAACAGCAGAAGTAGGTGCAAATGCTTTTGCAATAATCGAATAGACTTTCACAAGAATAAAAATTTTTATAAATCCTGTAGAAAGTAGTATCGAAAATGCAATAAGAGTAACATAGATATATTTTAATCTCTTAAATTACCTCTTATTTTTCGCTAGTAAATTTTGAAGTGTTAATATAGTAACCTCAATTAACGCAGGTAGATTCTCTCGTGGAATATTATCTGGAATATTCATTTTATTAAATAAGTTTTTATGATATTATCATAAAAACACCTACAAACTAAACATATAACTGATTTATATCTTCTCAATCATCTTATCTTTTTGAACATCATATTCAAGGTTTTTCTTGCCAATCATTACAACATAACAAATCGTTTTCTCTGGCACATCGCTTTCAAAATTAACAGGTAATTTCAAATTGGTTCTATCATTTACAGTTACTGATTTATGCTTGTTTGTGTTAATTACGAACATAGGCCTATTTTCTATAAACTCGTTAGGATAATAAAACATCTCAGTGTTTCCAATTGTAACTCTCTTGTATATTGTACATTTCGTAAGCTTTGAGATATTTATGCTCTTCAAAATCTAAGTTCAAAAATTCTAAAGGAAAAGTCTTATTTCTAGAATTACGAAAATGGATATTCTGTACTTTACAATGATCAAAATAGCTTTTATCTCTTTCTTGGTTACCATTCCTATCAGCTTGGAAAAATGAAATTACTAAATTAGGCATATCAAATTCGCTTAAGTTGAATTGTGTGGTTAGATCAAATTCCAGATATTTGTTTGTAACTGATTTCTGTAAACATTGATATGTGTTAAAGGAAATAGAAATCTTAGCCTCTTTTAACATGTTAGTTCTTAGCAAGGTAGCATAGTTCATAATTAACAATAGGCATTCTTAACTCCATATTTGTAATCTTAACTTTACCTGGATGTGGTTGATCATTCTCATACGTTTCATCCTGCTTTTTAGTTTTCCAAAAAGCAAATGCATTATCATCAGAACTACTTCTTTTAAATGTATATTTTAACCCTCCTTTCCACAGAACAATCATAATCTGGATCTTTATAATCAGAACAAAATCCAGGTAAAAGTCTTAGTAAAAATACTAATTCTTCATCCGTTCTTCGCCATGTAATTCCTTCCCATCCACATTCATAATAATGATTTGCTTACGGTCTTAAAATTGTACATGTGTTTACAGCTGTCGAAGTTAAACCAGGATAATCTATATTATCCAATATTTGTCCATGCTTACTAACTTGTATTTGAGAAAACAGATGTGAGAAGAAGTTATTAAGAAGTCTATTATTTTGACCAGCAGTATATTCTCCATTAGTAACTCTACCTCTAATTTGAAAAGTCACATAAATATCAGCATGATAAGGATTAAGAAACCCATCCCCAACATCTATATGAAACTCAATAGATCTGTTTGGTTTATTTAAATTTTTGATTGTCTTTTGATTAGGTTTAAAGGATTGTAATTCATATGACTCTATTTTATCCATATTTATTATAAAGAAAAAAATATTTTATCGTTTTATGAATTCAACCCATAAAACAAACTTAAATATAACTTCTCCAAATATCCTTATTACTATTCAGCTGACTCATGATTTCAGAGAAACTATATACATCTGTAAACATTTTTAATAATACAATACATAAATGCCCGAAGATTACCTCGTTCAAATGTTGTATACGATTGCTAGTGTACTCTATATTATAACCAAGATATTTTGCAAGTGTTTTTGGTGGATTACCTCAGAATGAATCAAACAAATACTTTCTATTTCCTTCTTTCCAATAACAAATCCAATGAGTTCCTATATTTTTAGACGTATCAAAGTTAACCATACCACATTCATTCTTCTTTGGTTGTTTAGGTAATTCATCACTCATAAATATACCTCTAAAGTTTCTTATATTAAGCTGTTTAACAAGATGAATTAGACCCAAGTTACTTAAGGCTTTGATTTCTTTTTCTTCACGGTTTTCTGCTTTAAGTTTTTTGGAAACTTACCACCTTGTTTCTCTTCCATTGCTAAGTTATGTCTCTTTTTTCTTCTAATTCTGCTTTATTCTTTTTCACATCTTGTACCGTTTTGACTACAGTACCAACTCCAGCAGCAGCAGATCCAAGAGCACCTATTAAATGGTTGGAGTAGTTAATATAAAACCTCGATAGTGAACTTTGTTATCATTTGCCTTTTTTTCTTTGTTTATTTTCTTAACTTGAGGTATACAAAGAGTTAAATGCATTTTTGTACCTTCTTTCATCTTTTTAGCTTTATCATTTATCTGTTTCTTAGTTAAAATGTGATCAATATTTAATTGTTATTTTCCTCGTTAGGAATTGTAAATGTAAAACTACTTAAGTTCATATTTATATTTATTATAAAAATTTTATGGAAAAATCCATAAAAATTAAACGCAATACTTATAAACATGAAACAAATCTTGCTTTCGTATTCATAGCGAAAGCAGTTCCTAAAGCTGGTAACCGTTCTGTTAAAAAGTTTGCATCTTTAGCAAAAATTCTTTCCCATGCTTTATTTTCTAATTTTTTATCTGCAACATGTCTAGAAGCTGTATCTTTATTATCTCTGTAGTAAATACCATGTTCTCTACAAGCTTCATCTAGTGGGTTAATACCTTTATCTCCTCTTTCTAACCTTTCTTGTAGCTTAGTTCTCGGACCACAGTAAGAAAATCCAGGAATATGCATCTCGAATGGAAGTTTATTAATCAAATCATTTAGTAGTCCTTTTCGATACTTCTGACTACTCCAAAATTTTGGCGGTACGTATTCAATATCTTTATCAAATAACCCCTACCCTTTGGATTATTAGGAATAAATTGTGAAAGTTTAGAATTAATCATATCCATTATGCATACTTTCTCATTATAAAAGTTATCATTTCCAGCTTTTTCTTCTCCATCTATAAATATTAATCGATCAATTAATTTTCTCACATTACCCATCCATATATATTCTTTAGGTAAGTAGTTGTACATTTTTATTCCTTCTCTAGACTTTGGTGTTTTCTTTCTTGATGGTGTTGGTTCTAGTGTTGGTTTTATATATTCATTCCAAATAGGTTTTATTTCTTTGTATTTTTCGCTTCTACTAGATCGTTGTTTTCCTGTGTTTGCATCATTTTATGAAATACTACATTAGAATCAATAACTATTTGTATATATTTTCATAGATCATCTTCATTATAGTTTTTAGATTTTGTTTTGTTGGTAATTCCCATAAACATTTTGTTCCTGTGTAATGTCGATTATTAATATCTAAATCATCACCATGAATTTTATCTTCCGTATCCCGAGTCATATGCACGGTTTTTCCATCTTCATCATATGGCTGAATTCCAAAACTTTTATCATCTCTAGTTGGATAATATCTAGAAGCAATCTTACCAAAATAGTTAGTTGCTAAAGATTCTATTCCATCTAATTTATACTTAATTTGTTTTTTCATATGTTTGATTTCTTCTGTTATAGGCGTATCATTTTCACTTATTGAACTCTCGTACATAGGAGGAGTTACTAATATACTTGAATCTACTTTCGCGCATTTATTTACAACTGGAACTAACTCTTGAATTAAATTTTTAATTCCTTCTGCTACTTTTGATATATTGTGTCCCAAACCTTCAATTGCATCTACAACAGGTTGATCTTGCTCTTTATATTTTTTATATTTACTTCGATTAGCTTGTTTAATTTCCTTAATCTTTTGACAAGTTATTCTTTTAACTTTATATATTTCTTAGCTTCAGTAGCATCTAACTGACTCATGTATTATATAAAGAAAAAATAAAAACGTAACGTAACGTAATACAACACACACGTTTAGGTACATCCAATCACGTTTCTCTCCCGTCTATGCTTTTAAAAAGTCTTTAATTTTTTTCTGTATTTGCCATTATTCGTTTTTCTTGTCATATCTATTGTTAAGGAACCATGCTCTTTTTCCCAACACTTATTGCATAAAGATTGTAATTTTTCAAACGACATATCTGATCCAACAAATCCATCATATATGTGCTTTAGATTTGTGTTATCCTGTCTAAAGATACAAAGAAAGTTTAAGTTATTTCTTATTAGCTGTTTTGGTACTTTAGAATATGTTTGTCCGAGATAGAAACAGCTCAAACCTTTATGACGACCTTGAGTTAAATATTCTCTAACGTGGTTTTGTTGTTCTAAAATGAAATCATCAAACACTACCACAGAATCATTCTCACAATCATCGAATGGAATAATATCTTCGTTGTTTCCTCATACTACTGCTATTGCATCTTTAATATTACATTCTATATCTCGAAAAAGTTGTATTAGCCGTTGGTATTTATGTTGATGCAGGCTTTTAGAATAGGTACATACATTTGGATATTTTAACCATTCAGTGGCCAACAAAAAATATCAATCATTAGCGTTATTTTTCCGCATCCACTAAGTCAAACTATTAGACATCTTATATCATCAGGTAACAACACACCGTTCCTCTTTTCCTTTGTGGCTTTTTCTGTTAACCTTACTTTAATATCTCAATTATCCATTTTATTATTTATTATATAATAAATGAAAGTATTTAATTTAAATGGTTATTCTTCTGTATAAAACATGTCTTTGCATTATCCATTTGAAAACAATTTAGAAATAGCTCTTGCGGGATTTTACACAACATACTTAACTCCAAACATTACAGAAAGAAATAATAAACTAACATTTTGTAGCGATGATAATATACTTTCAGAGCAATTCATATTTCAACCTGGTCAATATAATTTAAACGAATTAGAAGAATATATTACATCAAATCTTCCATACTCTAACGATGCTTTTAAAAATACTAAATTTACTGAGGACAGCGAGAAAAATAGAGATAAAATATTTAGCAGACCTTGTAACATGATATTAGATACCATTAATACTGTATTTGGTTTTAGAGAGAAAAACTTGGATAGTAACATAGAACATGTTGGAGATAAGATACCTAAGTTTCACCCATTCGATACTATAAATATTCACTGTGATTTAGCAGAAGGTATGATTCTAAGACATAATGATACAACACATAACGAAACATATTTAAATGCGACGTTTAGAACAAATGCAGAATTTAGAGAACCAATTATATACGAGCCTAGAGAAAAGATATTTTTCCCAATACATCACAACAAATTTAATAATTTCATAGTTTCAATTCGATATGAGAATGGTGATTTGAATGATTTTGGTGGAGCTCGTAAAACTGTTCTTCTCGCTGTTAAATAGATATAAATTTTGTATGTAATATATATGGATATCTTTGGTAATGTTAAAATTAGGAAGAATGATGCCATTAGTGAAGAGCATAAAAACCTTAGTTATCTAGATAACGTGTTTACATCGAATAATAGAACACGGGTTCATTTTAAAAAGAAAAGACTTGTTCATGTAGCTGATGCTATTGACCAACAAGATGTAGTAACTTTTCATCAGCATGATCCAATAAATAGTCAATTAGAAAGTGATAGAAACAAATTTGAGGATATATTAAAATCATTACAAAACACATACATAAAGGTAGATAATATTAAAGCTTTTCGGAAAGAATACATGGAAGAAATCCAAAATACTAATAATAATGTACTTCTCTTGTTTAGTGCAAAGATTCCTATATCAGAGTTCAATAAATACAAAGCAGAAATGTCATCGCAGTTAGGGAATGTTGTTAGAAAGAATGATATAAATAAATTTGTTACATAACAAGATTTCCAAAAATCAAACATAGACGCAAATATGTTCATTATGACGAAAGAAACTATAAATCTATTATGTCGATTGAGAACTAAGAATGTTAAAGACCCAATCTTTAGAATACTTAATCTATCGAATGGTTATAAGTTTCTCTATAATGGGAAAATAACACATATGGGATTAAGTTTAGATAAATACTATCTACATATAATTTTGAACGACTTTAGTTGAAACTTTTTCTTTAGACGTTAAAAATGGTGATATAATTAAGTTTCAAGCAGATAGAAATTCAGCTCGAAGAAGGACAATTACTATCTATTATTATATACGTAGAAAGACAAATTAAATGATTTTTTATATAATAAGCTGGATATATTTTGTTAAGTGCAAGAAATCAACAGATACGAAGGGAAATACCATTAGAATAGAGCAAACAAAGAATGCAAGATATATTAAGAAAGGTATTTCTTCTATATGTGGTGTTACTAAATCTCAATTCGTTAAAAAGAAAGATTGATTAGAAGAAGGCAAATGTATTAGAGAAGACATTATGGAAGAAAGTCACAAACCTTCCAGAAAGAATTATCCTAGGTTAAGTTTTATTGTTAAATATATAGATGATTAATGGCAAGCAGATCTTGTAGAAAGGGATAGCGGAGTATTAAAAGATGTTTCCAAATTAAATAAAGGTTATAAGTATTTGCTAACGATTATAGATGTGTTTTCGAAATATGCGTTTGCTCTTTCTGTTAAAGATAAGAGTGGTAAGAATGTTACAGAAGCATTTGAATCCATATTAAGAATGAGAAAACCTAGTAACTTACAAACCGATCAAGGCAAAGAGTTTTACAATAAAGAATTTTAGAAGTTGATGGAGAAAAATAAGATTAATCATTAGTCAACCTATAGCTTTAAGAAAGCTTTTGTTGAGAGATTCAAAAGAACACTTAAACAAAACTTGTGGAAGAATATGACAACAGAAGGAAATTATAAATGGATAGAAATATTACCGACACTAGTTAGCGAATATAATAATCGTGTGCATAGAACAATTGGTTTAAAACCTATAGAAGTTAACAAGAAGAATGAACGAACAATGAAATGAAATGAAATCTTTAAGTTTTACGTCCCATGGTTATGCCGGTTAGGGTAAAGGAGAGGGTGATTATGAGAGATGAGTGAAATGGTGGAATGAAGAGAGTGGGAGGAAACGGGAGAACCCCGAGAAAACCTACGAGCACGGTGTTTGTCCACCACAAAGTTCACTTGGCGGAGGCTGGGATGAACGAACAATATTGGAGAAAGTGTATAAGTAAGAATATAAGCGTGTTAAACCCAAATACAAATTATGCGGTCATGTTCGTATAAGTAAATCAAAAGGCTTATCTGAGAAAGGATATACACTTAATTGGTCAACAGGACTATTTTTATTAGCGAAGTTATTTAATCTAATTGACCTACGTATAGAAAAAAATTAGAAGAAGATGTCCAAGGTAGATTTTACGAACCAGAACTATTAAAGACGAAACTTAAAGCTAAATACTTGGTGGAAAAAGTTTTGAGAAAGAATGGTGACAAAGCATATGTTAAATAGTTAGGATTTGATGATTCGCATAATAGCTGGATAGATAAAAGTAATGTTGTAATGTAAATATAAATGTTGTCTTTTATGGAATAATAACCACAAAAGGTTAGTTTGAATGAGATAAGGGTAACGAAACGTTCTCTTCAAATAACAAATAACAAAAAAAATCCAAACCGTCCAAAACGAGCAGTTTGAAATCATCGAAGTTATGTGCAAGTGGTGGTAAGAGGTTTGATAATTGGTTAGATAATAAACAATCAAAAGAACTAATAAAGAATCACAGGTAATATTAGGTTACTACAATAATAAACTAAGTGGATCCAATTCGGGCAATATTGAAAACTCATTATTTACAGTAAAACTCGGTGGTAACGAAATAAAGTTGAAAGAAAAGATTTTCTATACAATAAATATGAGTACTATTGATAGTTTAAACGACATTTGCTACGAACAGATTAGAGATAACTATTGGTATGGTGTCTTTGGTGATTTCAAATTGATTATAGATAAGAACACAGGTTACTTCAATGCTACGAAATTATGTGCAAATGGTTGTAAGAAGTTTGATCACTGGTTAGAAAATAAACAATCGAAAGAACTAAAAAGGTACTATGATGAAAAATCCGACTCCCGGAATTCTAGGAGTTGCTCTAAGTATCTAGTAAAGGGTGGAGGAGACACAGAAACAAATATTGTTATCTCCGGAACATATGTTTACAAAAAAAAATATTTCTCGCTGTCGCCTTATGGATATCACAAGACTTATATAACAATATGGATATCATTGAAGACTATTACGTTTCTAGTTTTAAACAGATTCAAGAAAACCAAGAAGAGTTGCAAACAAGAGTAGAAGAAATAGATCAAACAATGGAGAGATTAAGGATTCAAAACGAGAGCTTAAAGGAAATAGGAGCAGCATATACAGATGATGTTTGAAAAGTTAATTGCCAATAATATATAAGAAGAATAAACCTAATGATCCTTTCCCGTATTACGCAATCAGATGCCAAAAGAGAAGTCTATATAAGCCTCTTAAAGAAGCAGAAGAGAAATATCCAAGTCACGAGACATATATACGACAAGTTTAGAGATCCTAACAGTATTAAGTTATTCAACCTAGTAGAACAAGATCTAGATATTCGTAAAGGTAAGGGTAATGAGTTTTGAACATCCCTATCAGAGGAAGATTTGGTTAAAGAAATAGATTGTATATATGATCGGTTTATATCTAACCTTATTTAGAAACTTAATACGTAGTAATCAAAGATTTTCTATATAATAAAAATGGAGAAATGTTTTGATTTATTACATGATAGACTGAAACTATTTCACGAAGATCTTAAACTCTTAGCAGCACTATTAGAAAAAAAAATATTATTAAAGGAAACAGAAATGTTGTAGACATATGCTTATAAACATCATAATTTTCAGTATTAGCTGTTGTATTGGATAACGAAAATAATTATTCTTTCCTATTTTCTATAATACAAGAGCATGGCATCGATACTTGCTGCTAAACCTATATTCGACAACGTATGTAATTATTTAAATATCAAAGACAAAATTAATTTTAGTAAATCATTAAACATGCTGGATCATTTATTTAAAAAAAATCATCAACAGAAAACAATAAAGAACTAGACCCCTTTCTATTAAAATCTAATCCTATGGATCTTCCATCTAATATACTAGAAACCTTAACTGAAGAACAGTAAAATACAATTTGTACAGGTAATTTGTCTGAAAATTGGATGAGAAGATACGATGATAAAATTAAGTTTGATCTAATAGCAGAGCATCAATGTCTTTCAGATGACTTTATAAGAGATTATGATGATAGATTTGACTTTGATCTAATAGCAGAGCATCAATACCTTTCACATGATTTTATAAGAGATTATGATGATAAAATTAACTTTGATCTAATATCAGAGTATCAATACCTTTCAGATGATATTATAAGAGGTTATGATGATAGATTTGACTTTTGTGCTTTATCATATTATCAAGAGTTGTCAGAGGCTAATATGAGGGAATATGCTGACAAGATAGAATGGGGGATAATAGCAGAATATTGTAATAGTAGAACTAATAAACTACCTGAATCATTCATGAGAGAATTTAAAAACAAAGCTTATTGGGAAATACCAAGAAATTTATATTAAACCGAAAGTAAATTAGTTTTCATTAGCTCAATAATAGCTTTGATGGGTTGTTACCATGAAAGCCATGTTCTAATACAATCTGCTAATAAACATCGAGATTTCATAGGTCATATGAATATTAGCTGTTGTATTAGATAATGAAAATGATTACAATTATTTTTTGCATAATAAAAAAGATAGAGCAATAATGAGTCTAATTAAGCGTACTGTAATTCAATTGAAAAACTTCTGTAAAGGAAAGGGGATAAAAGGATATTCCCGATTAAGAAAATCAGAACTGATAAACCGTATTAAACAGCATCAAGATGAACAAAACAGCTTAAACCTAAACCAAATATTTCCATTTCAAGAAGATTTTTTGAAAAAACCAAAACCTTAGAGATTAAGTAGAAAGGGAGCTTTAAAACTGTTCTCATTTAAAAGAGACGTATTTGGAGAATCAAAAGTAAAAACTGAATCACATCCAATTAACGTAAAATTTAAATACTCGGCATTCAAATCAAGATTAGAAACATGGAGATTTACAACAACTTATAAAGAGTATGATCCTCTAGTACAATATATCAATTCAACATCAAAGGTTTTAATAAATAGATTGAACATCGGCTTACAAAAACATGGATCGTTAAAGGCTAATCCCCTAATAAGCTGTCAATATAAGAAAGGTAAAGAAATTCAAAACATTTACTTCAACATTAATAACAAAGAGATATTTCAATCAACCAATCTAAAAGAGTTCATAAGTGATGCTAAAGAAATATTAAGAACAAGAATGGATGAGTTCAAAGCTAGAGGTTCTGCATTGGCTCGTAGAAATATAAACTATCTAGAATTAGCTCTTAATAAATATGCACCATATAGAGGATCATCATACATAGAACTGCCAAATGAGATCAAAAGAAAACGAGCTGTTATCAATGTAAAGAACAAAGATGAAAAATATTTCTTGTATTCAATTGCTTATGCATTACATCATGTTGAAAAAAACCCACAACGACCACCAAAGTACAAGCATGTTGTTATAGACTTAGAAAAAAATTAAAAGGCATCAATTATCCTGTAAAACTAAGTGACATCCCAAAAATTGAAAGACGACTCGATATTTCATTTAACATTTATACATATGATGATGATGGGAAATATATAGTGTACGTTTTATATCATACTAAAGACTAAAAAGATACCCATGTGAATTTATTAAATATCAAAAAAGAAAATGAAACAGACTATTGTTGGATTAAAGACCTAAGTAGATTAGTAAGTAGTCAAATAACCAAATGTAGAGCTCGAAAATACTTTTGTGATAGATGCTTGTTATACTTTTACTCGCAAAGTGCATTAGATAAACACGAAAAAGATTGTTCTACTCACGAAGCTGTTAAGATAGAAATGCCACCAAAAGATACATATGTTGAATTTCAAAACTACCAATATACGACGAAGATACCATTTTTGATTTTCTCTGATTTTGAATTCCTGTTACATAAGGTTATGGGATGTAAACAATGTTATCTAGAAGATGAAGCATATACCAAAAATATCAGCAGCACAAGTCATCTGGATTCTGTTACTATATTGTAAAAAGTGATGGAAGTAAAACAGACCCTGTTGTGTATAGAGGTAAAGGTGCAGCTAAGATGTTCATAAGAATGTTAAAGAAAGAAGCTAAACAAATATCAAACATATATAGACAAAATAATGATTCACCATTAACACGTAAACAGGTAAAAGATTTCAACAAATCCAAATCATGCTCTTAGTGTAACGTAAAATATACACCACAAAACCACAAAGTTAAACATCTCGATCATATAACAGGAGAGTTTGTAGCCGCATTATGTAACAACTGTAATTTAAAAGTTATAACACCTAAGTTTGTACCAGTGATTATACATAACTTATCTGCATATAACTCCCACTTGTTTATAAAAGATCTAGAATGTAATAAAGAACAAATAGAATTAATACCTAATAACGAACGTTACATATCATTCAGTAAAATAGTTGGAACTATCAAATTAAAATTCGTAGATTCATTTCATTTATGGCATGTAGTTTAGACAAATTATCATCAAACCTAACGAGGGAGCAAATGACTCACACACAACACTTCTAATGATGAACAATTTAAGCTTTTAACAAAAAAGGTGTTTACCCCTACGATTATGTAAGTAATTGGAATAAGTTTAGACGAAGAAAATTACCTCCAAAGGAAGCATTTTTCAACAAGCTTAACAAAACACATGTAAGTGATGAGGATTATAAGCATGCGAAGAAAGTGTGGAAAACATTTGAAATTAAGAATCTCGGAAAGTATCATGACCTATATGTAAAAACTGATCTGTTTTTATTAGCAGATGTGTTTGAGAACTTTACAGAAACATGCCTTAAAGCTTATGGTCTTGATCCAGATTGGTATATGACAGCACCATGTTTAGCTTGGAATGCAATGTTAAAGATTCCAAATATAAAACTAGAGTTACTAACTGATTATGAAATGGTACTGGTGATAGAGAAAGGTATAAGAGGTGGAATTTCACAATGTAGTAAAAGATATGTAAAAGCAAACAATAAGTATATGGAAGGATACGATGGAAATAAAGGAAATTCTTACTTAATGTACTTGGATGCTAGCAACTTATATGGGTGGGCAATCAGTCAATACTTACCATTTATAGGATTTAGATTGTTAAGTGAAAGCGATATAAGAGAAACAGATTTCAGAAATATATCTGATGATTCTGGTAATGGTTACATATTCGAAGTTGATATTGAATATCCTAAAGAATTACATGAAAAACATGTGTTCACCTGGTTCAAAACAATCAAAACTGTTAACAACCCTATACCATAAGGAAAAATATTTAATTCACAATCGAATCTTAAAACAATGTTTATTACTTGGATTAAAACTTAAGAAAATTCATCGTGTAATAGAGTTTGAGCAATTAGATTGGTTAAAGAATTACATAGATTTAAACACGCAGATGAGAACTAGAGCAACAAATGACTTTGAGAAAGATTTCTATAAGCTCATGAACAATTCGGATTTTGGAAAGACTATGGAAAATATTAGAAAGAGATGTAAACCTATAAAAATAGAATGTGACCCAAAAAGAGTAGAAAAACTAATTGCTAAACCAAATGTTACAGATATAATTATTTATACTGAGAATCTATGTGCAATCATAATGAATAATACCAAATTAACGTTCAATAAACCAATATATGTTGGAATGAGTATCTTAGATCTATCAAAATATCTAATGTACAACTTTCATTATAATGTAATGAAGCCAAAATACCAAGACAGTTTAGAAGTGTGTTATACAAATACTGATAGCTTTATATACCATATCCGAACGGAAGATGTGTATGAGGACATAAAAAATATATTGATTACTTTAATACGAGTGATTACCCTAAAGATAATAGATGCCACAAGTCAATAAGAAAATACTTGGTAAGATGAAAGATGAACTTAAAGGAACAATCATAGAAGAATTTGTTGGTTTAAGATCGAAAATGTATTCAATTAAGTTCGGAAAGAATAAATATTGTAAAAAAGCAAAAGGAGTTAAGAAAAATGTTGTAAGTAAAGAACTTTCATTTAACGATTATAAAGACTGTTTGTTCAACCAAAAAGAATATTATGAAGAAGATGAATTTAATCAGAAGATATAAGCATGATTTGTACAGTATAGAACTAAACAAATTAGCTTTAAGTTATGTGGACGATAAAAGATGTGTTTTAAAGAATGGAATAACTATTCTACCATGGGGACATTGTAAAATAGAAGAGATGTACTTTTAGATGTCAGCTTTTACGATTTAAAATGTCATAAAAGCCAACTCAATCTCACTTTATAATTGTTGTTATCTAAATACTTTGCGCTATGTATAGTTAGTTGGACCGCTTCTGTAAAATGCTTTAGGGCTATTCTTCTGTTCTGGTCAAAAAATATTGGGAGGGGAAAAAGTGTCCTAGAACCTATTCCTCTTACATAAACAAAGGGGAACAATTCGTTCCTCTAAACAAAGAGGAACAATTCGTTCCTCTTACATAATTGCGTATAGTGTAGTGTAGTTTTACGTGTAAGTTCTAGATGTAAGTTTTTATGATTCTAAATGTCATAAAAGCCTACGCGGTCTCACTTTAACATTGTAGTTATGGAAATACTTTGCACCCCTGTAACTTTGTATAATTAGTGGCGTCCTTCTGTGCTGGTCAAAGTATTCTGAGGGGAAAAGTGCGCTCACGATTAGGTACCTATGCTACTAAAGGCAGTGTAAAATAATATGTGACATAACCCTCTATCCCATTTGAAAAACGTAAACCAAATTCAAAATTGTGGGTATCAAGATAACCGCCGCTGCCGTCACAGATCCTATAATTTGAGTCTCTCTCTATATATATAGAGTATATATACTGGGTGTGTCAAAATAAGTTTTACAAGCCAATATCTCTCGAACTATACATCATATAAGAAAAATATTAAGAGACAATGTACAATACAGAGGGGCCTCAGAAATGAGTCAACATTAAGTTTCCTCCGTCCCCAATTTTTGGGGGTGGGGGGTTAACGTGAAATTTTCAAATACGTCGAGTGATATCTCGTTCGAAAGAGCTTGAATAATTGAACCATTTATGTAGGAAACAATTTTTGATATGGACACCGTTTTCAAGATCTGCCCCAAAAATGGTCCTGTATCAGATAAAATTTCCAGTACTTATAAATAAGTGTTACAAGCAAATATATTCCGAACTATACATCATATAAGAAAAATATTAAGAGACAATGTACAATACAGAGGGGCCTCAGAAATGAGTCAAACGCTAGGTTTCCCCAGCCCCCATTTTGGGGGTAGGGGGTGAACGTTAAATTTTCAGGTGGGAACATAGGTCCAGTGATACCTCGTTCGAAAGAGCTTGAAAGATTGAACACTTTTTATAGGAAACGATTTTTCATATTAGGCACGTTTTCAAGATCTGCCCCAAAAATGGTCCTGTATCCGATAAAATTTCCAGTACTTATAAATAAGTGTTACAAGAAAATATATCGCGAACTATACATCATATAAGAAAAATATTAAGAGACAATGTACAATACAGAGGGGCCTCAGAAATGAGTCAACCGCTAGGTTTCCCCCGCCCCCATTTTGGGGGTAGGGGGTAAACGTGAAATTTTCAGGTGGGAACATAGGTCGAGTGATATCTCGTTCGAATGAGCTTCAAAAATTGAACAATTTTTGTAGGAAGCAATTTTTGATATGGGACACCGTTTTCAAGATAGACCACAAAATAGGTCATGTAGCAGATAAAATTTCCAGTACTTATAAATTGGAAACGGCTAAGTAGAAAAATATGAAACAAAAAATAAAAAGGTAAACGCCTTATGCATCGTGGAATGGTGTTGTCGTGGTGCCCCAGGGCCCCATCATGGGGCCCCGGAACCAATTTTAGAATTTCAAATCTGAATATAGGTCGCGTGGTACATTGTTTGATAGATTATTGAAAACCAAATTTGATTTCGGGCAAGCCTGTTTCAAAATGGCCGCCGGAAATGGTTCCACATTCAGATAGAAAGTGCAGTGTTCAAACTGAGTGTTACAAGCCAATATCCCGCGAATTACTGCATAAATACTGCGAATAACTCAAATAAAAAGTGTTAAGAGTCAGTGTACAATACAAACAGGCCTAAAAATATGTGGAACACGAGGTTCTATCATAATACTGTAAGTGAATAACAAGTAAAATGTTCGGGGTCAAAATCGACCTGTAAGGGTTAATAATAAGAAGAAGAAGGAGGAGGATACTACTACGAAAAATAATAATAAAACTAGTAATAATAATAATAATAATATGAATGAAGATAATAGGACAATGAATAATACCAATACGTATGCGCAAAGAGACGTCGTTTCTCAATCACTACAATCCTATGAGAAAGGGATAGCAAGGTACCTATTAGGCTCTACTTGTAGGCAACATCTCAACATGTGCCCAGTTAGAGTAAGGAAAGCCCGTCAACGTCATTGCCTGAGGAATGGAAACGATGGCCTTCGGAACATAGTACAACGATAACGTTGTATATTGCATTAACAATATGTACCATCTTATATAAAAAAAAGGTCAAAGGCGAATTTTGAGCCGTTTTATACAAAGAAAAGAAAGTTGCAAAGATATATCTTTAGATTATTTTTTATCGTCAACTATTAATGTAATCGCTATGGAAACGTACTAAATGTAAGTGTAAGTGTGCAGACATCTTGTTAAATATGTGAATGTGGAATATAAACGCTTCTCAAGATTAAGTATTAAAACCAGTTTAAGAAAATTGTAAATTGTGTTAGTCACGTAGTTTAAGAACCGGGGTACAATCTAGATACTACGTAGAAATAAATGTAGTAAAATTAGTGGTGTCTCAACTCCAGAAAATAGACATTTTAACGTATTATGAACTGGTGCCGGAAACCGGAAAATAGACATTAGAAACGTACCAATAGCTAGTACTCTACCTCCTTAATAATGGCTGGTATACACAAGTGTCAATAGAGCCGATCACAGAGGGAACGGGGAATGTGATTTTCATTGTTCTACTGAGAACGTTTGACTGTAACTGTGTGTTGTTTGTTCATGCAGAGTAAATAGTACGGTATTATTTTTTTCTTGTTCAGTAGTAGTGTTCAACGTAAAATCATCATTGATGTAACATTGCCTAGCTGTTAGTGAGAGTGTTAGTGATTTAAAGGGAAGTGGCAGTGTGGATATTGTAGGTAGGGGTTGTAGTTGTGAGATGAACGGATCAAAAGCGTAGAAAGAACGGGATATCAACTTTGGTGATAAGTTTTCCGTACAAGGAAACGAACACTATCACATTAATATTATTAGTTTGGGTAGGGTTTGAATATAGCAATGGCAGTATTTGATCATTGTGTAGATATGTTGCTGGTGTTGGGCGAATGTAGAAGAAACTATCGTAACGCGGCACTAATGTATGCAATGCGCTATCCCCAACGCCAACAAACATCTCACATGGCATTTCTGCGATTGGAGAGACGTTTGCGGCAACATGGTAGTCTTGTCCGGGGACGAGGAAGGGGTCGTTACCGCTCTGCAACCGATGAAGAACGTGCAACAGGAATATTGGCAGCAGTGCAGATAGACCCACATGTTACCACAAGACACCTTGCTGAGGCCAGTGGAGTTAGCCGAAGATATGTAGTGCGTATTTTGCACGAGTACATGTTTCATCCGTATCATATCATCTTACATCAGGAACTATCTGGCAATGATTTTCATGCCAGATTGCAATTTTGTCTATGGTTGGAAGGTATGGAAAACAGACAGCGCAACTTCATATCCACCATCTTGTTTAGCGAGGAAGCTACATTTACAAACACAGGACACGTAAACCGACATAATATGCATTATTGGGCTAGGGAAAATCCGCTATGGCAGAGACAAGTTGCTCATCAGCATCGGTGTTCTCTTAATGTATGGTGTGGCATCCTTGGTAATCATATCATTGGGCCATATTTTTTGATGGACGTCTTACTGGTGATACCTATGCCGCATTTATCAGTGATGTACTATACCCGGAGTTGTTAGAGAATATTCCTTTCGCTGAACGTATAAGAATGTGGTATGAACATGACGGTGCTCCAGCACACAACGCACGCCAGGTCAGAGCCTTATTGGACCACCGTATGGCGAATAAATGGATTGGGCGTCGAGGTCCTATTCACTGGCCTCCACGATCTCCTGACCTAACCTCACTTGATTTTTTCCTCTAGGGTTATGTTAAGGATCGGGTAATGTCCAACGTACCAACAACTACTGATGATGTGAAGGCGCGTATCCAAGGTGTGTGTGCATCTATCACTCCAGAGATGCTACATGGTGTACGAACATCCCTATGCCGCCGCTTACGGAGGTGTGTGGAGCAGGATGGAGGACGTAAAGTGCATCATTTGTAACATGGTATGTGTTGAAACTATTTGCTTTACAGTGATTGAAATCACAATTTTTAACATCGCAGATACCCGTAGAATTACTAAACGTTATTTTACTACTTTACATGATATTAGGTTGTGGTAATGCTGTTGTGACAGGCTTGCCTGAAATCAAAACAACTTTTGTAGTAAGCTGTTTGGTATTTCACGATCTATCAAAGAGGTATTACTCGCCCTATGTTGCGATTTGAAAATTCCATGTAAACCCCTCCATACAAAAGCGGGCCGAGGGAACTTTAACGCAAATTTCAGGCTTTCTGTATTGTACATTTACTCTTAACACTTTTCTTATTTGATGCGTAGTTCGCTTGATGTTGGCGTGTAATACTCAATTTGAAAACTGCATTTTCTATCTGAATGTGGAACCATTTTTGGCGGCCATTTTGAAACAGGCTTGTCCAAAATGAAAACAAATTTTGTACGAAGCTGTTTGGCCTTCCACGATCTATCAAACAAGGTATCAGTCAACCTACAGGTATATTCCTATTTGAAATTATGAAATTGGTTTCGGGGCCCCATAATTAGGGCCCTGGGTACACCACGACAACATCATTCCACATTGCCTATGATGTTTTCGTTTTTCATATTTTGTTTAATCGTTTCCTACTCATACGTTTCCGATTTATAAGTACTGGAAATGTTATCGAATACGAGACCATTATTGGGGCCCATCTTGAAAACGGTGTCCCATATCAAAAATTGTTTCCTACAAAAACGGTTCAATTTTTCAAGCTCTTTCGAACGAGGTATCACTCGACCTATGTTCCCATTTAAAAATTTCACGTTCACCCCCTCCCCCATAATGGGGGCAGGGGTAACCTAATGTTTGACTCATTTCTGAGGCCCCTCTGTATTGTGCATTGTCTCTAAATATTTTTCTTATATGATGTATAGTTCGCGAGATATTGGCTCGTAACACTTATTTTGACACACCCTGTATATATATATATATATATATATATATATATATATATATATATATGCAATTATATAAGCATTTTAGTGCATAAGTAAATATTATCATTAAACTTTACCATGTGATATCTAGTTCGTGATGAGAGAACTTTGACATACTATATAAGCACATCAAATGCAAATCAATAAATTATGTAATATCAGTAAATAATTGTCCGTAGTGTATATGTTCTCAACTATTTGTCATGCGGATACTTTTTCTCGTCATATCATGCGATTAACGTTCTTGAAATCTAGTTAGAGACGTAAAGAGGGAAAAGCGGGTTTAAACAGAGACTATTCAAAATCGGATCGTTATTTTAAATACCAAGCTCACTATCGCAAAATCGATTTACACAGAAAGTTCACTATCTACTCAAATTACTTCAGGAGACTAAATTGTGTTTTAGTAAGGAAGGAAGAGTAGAACTTCTTTATATGGCTTTCAGTTCAATGCTCTGAAAGTTTTCTACATCGTAGTCTCTCTCTCTCTGCCGCTTATCTTTATCCATACTTTTCTATTTTAGCAAAACTTCCGACACATAATGCTTCCGATTCATAAGGTCTGGATAAGAGTACTGTCGTCATAAAAGCCACTGAACACCTAGTGTGATTCGGGTCGGGATACATGTCATGTCCAAAATCACCGGATATTAGTATCGAAACAATAGTTTGGAAGCTCATGAGAAAATTCTTGACAGTTTATATGCTATTGAAGTCCTAGCTCAGCGTTAGCGAGTTAAGACTTTTTAGCATTAGTACTTCTATGGGAAAGATAAGGAAAGACATTTAAAAATTGTCGAAAATGACCGACATTAGTGTGAAATATATAGTTTTCGTAGTCGCTTAGATAAATAATAATACTCGTGATACCGTTTCACTCTGATTTGGGTGGTTATTTTTGTAACAACTTCGCATACACCTTATCATGGATATGCTCCGTAACCCTATCATAACACAATCAAGTATAAATATCAATAGCTCCATATCAAGGTTAATAATAACCCACAATACCCTACACAACCGCCAGCAAATTCTACCTAGAATAACTGTTGCGGACATCCCTTGATTCATTCCTATACTTTTATTTTGATAGGTGCAATACAACCAACATTAAACACCAACAAGAAAAGCGAAGAATAGCAAGCAAAATCAGTTCCCTTTCTTTTCCAATTCTCGCAATGCATGTGCTTAATTCTTATCATTTTCAGCCTATAACCGTACAACAATTTTCACCTGTGTTTACATAGTTATATGAAAATAACGAAATCTATCGATATTAGTTTTGTATTCATAGTTTCTGGAGTTGCTAATGTGTTGAATGACACTTAGGGTCCATTTAAGTTTAAGTTAAGTTCCACTCAAACATTGAAGAGAGTGAAAACTTGAGAAATATAAAAACAATTGAAAATATCCGATATTAGTATCGAATCCATAGTTCTCAGAGTCCCTAAGTTGATAGGTGACAGTTCTGATGAACTTAAGTTCAGCCTTCAGTATCAATAGAACCCCTAGCACACCTATAAACAGTAGAAGGGAATATCCTTCACAATGATCGAAAATGACAGATATTAGTATAGAATCGGTAGCTATTTCACTCCATAAGTAGATTGCTGGTTGTCCTTATATAATGTAAATCTACGTTTGACTCCCATTAATGCTCTACAGCAGCGGTTCCCAACCTTTTTCAACTTGCGGCACCCTACAGGTGTAACTTCAATTCTCGCGGCACACTCATATATAAAGGTAAATAAGAAAGATTTGTCGCTTTTCACCCACCACATTCGAACATCGATACGTCACCTAAGTGGTACCTGAAACACAAAAGAGTTCCCGATCACCATCGACGACCTTCTGCCAACGTTCTGGAAGGACATGGATTCCATCGCAGTAGAACTTGGTGGGCCGTGAAGCGAAGAAGGTATCAAGTGAATTTTGCACCTCTACTAGGAATTTGAACTGGTGCTCTCTAAGGTGAATGTCCAAAGAATGGAACAGGTGATAATCGGGTGAAGTAATGTCCGGGGAAAATGGCGGATGGTATAATGTTTCCCATCCAAGACGCAGAATGGTGTCCCGGATCATGATAGCTACTTGGGGCATAGCGTTGTCCTGCATCAGGAGGACCCCTTTGCAATTCAGAAGTGCTGAATAAAAAGTTTTGAGTTTTTCTTGACATGGCTCAATTGCTGACAGTACACAGTTGCATTGATGCTCTGACCAGCTGGTAGCAGTTCTCGATGCACGATTTCGCGACCAGTCTACCAGACACACAGCAGGGTCTTCTTCTGGTGCAGTGCTGGTTTCGGCTGTTCTAAAATCAGTTAATGGAATGCTAACCAATGATGACGGCGCCGTGGAGGTTCATGCAGACCCGCTTCTCATCTCGTGCCAACACCCTGAAAAGGAATGGCTCCTTCCTCCGACGAGACAACAAAGAAACACAAGTTTCTGCTCGCATTGCCTTTTGGTCCAGAATCAAATCACGTGTGTCCCATCGACCCAACCTGTAGTACTTCACAAATTGATGGAGGTGCTGCCGAATGATTTCTCCATTCACACTGAATTGTAGTCCCAGTTCCTCACATGTCTGGCCACTGTTCACCTAAATTGCTGCTGAAGATCTTCATTTTGTGCATGTGTTGATCTTCCGGCAAGTTGCGCGTCTTCGATTGTTTTGTCACCGTCTTTAAACTTGTTAAATTACTGCTGCACTGTCCTCGTAGTCACGACACCCTCGCATATCTTTCGCCCCACTGTAGCGGCGTTTGACCCCAATTTAAATTGTACAGCAGTAAATAGGAGCGCTGTGGAGGTCTCATGTTCACTCTGTCCTTACGCAAGTTCACGGTGTAACTCAACTGCCACAACCAGGTAATATTTTTGGATATACCCACACCAACAACTCGCCTTCGCCCTATCTGCATTCGCGTACAAATCACGGTGTTAGGGCCAACTGAACCTGACCTGCACAAAAGGCGATAGAACTTTCTTGGTTAGTTTATAGATATTATTACTTGTAAATATAAAATACCGTGGTATTTTTTTCTATGATTACTGATCTCACAGATAAAAACCTCCATCACTGGTTTTCTCCGTGGTAAATCATTCGTCATTTTTCGTTCCAATTTAAAAATAGGAAACCATTGGAATAAGATATATGACTCAGGTTTTTAAAAATACACTTAGTTTTTGGAAAAGTGTAAACAACCTTTTACTAAAGAAGATCACCAAATAACAAACGAACAAATAAATCTCTTTTACTTTTAGAACACAAATGTAGTTAATGTGTATGCATGTTTGCTTTATTGAAAGAATTGAATGGTAATTTAAAATTTCAAGTTTCGAAATAGTCTGCAGCAATAAATAAGCAATAATGGACATAGCAATGATAACAAATATTTTTTTAGTATTAGTAACACAGTATGAAACTTAAAATTGTAGATTCATAGCAAAGGTCCATAACAATGTGAATTACGAATATACATTTTCCCTATGCCTTGCAATTTGGTTGTTATAGAATTAATAATTTTGCTTTTGTTATAGAATTAATAATATTGTTTCGATTACCTCGTGGCACACTAGTGTGCCGCTGCACACCAGTTTGGAATCGCTGCTCTAGAGTGACGTAAAGATGTTGATACATAAAGCTAATCAAAATCAAAATATATTAGTTCTTATAACTTTTTTGGACCCCATGCCTACAATGTGCGACCCTGCCCATTCTAGTAACCGGGAACCTAACACATGCACTCCCGATGAGTAAAATTTGGGGAGGTAAAAACGATAAGCATTAACATAGAATGTTGAAGAAAATTGTGGACAGGTTTAGCACCAGAAATGCAGACAGATAACAAACAATTCTTTTGAATTTAAACACTGCTTTTAAGAGAAGAAATGGATAATTAAAAATAAAAATTAAAGCAGATTTATGAGTCGTTAATAAGGACAGTCTTTATTTCCAAAGCAAAATCTCAGCGACACCATGCTAGAAAAAAATATTTTCTGGTGGGTTGGAACAGGAATCAGAGGTATCCGAATTCTATCCCCAGTTGAATTCGGTACACACTAAGAAAATTATGTAAGAGGGCAGTAGAAAGCTGAAGAACAGCACGGACTAAGTAGTACTTAATTGGTTGAAAGCAACAGGAACCTTAGCCGACTATATGCGTGATCACACCTAATCTGTGAATGATTTATCATAGATTCTGATTAAGTCACTGGCGAGAACCTAAGCAGAACTAAACTTACTTTGAACTGGTTGCAGCTGGTTCCTGAATTTTGCGTTTGGAATGTAACGAAATTCAATACGTAAATATTATGCTAGGTGAACAGAGATTAATAATTAAGTGTTTGTAAACAGAATTAATGGCCATCTCTAATGTGTGACGGAGATGAGAGGTAAATTGCTGTTTTACAATGAGAATTACTTTACATACATTATATTGATCTCCAATAAATTTGCTTTGGCGCCTGCAGCCAACTTGTTCTTTTCCTCTTAGCACATTATTCTTGCTCCCTCATATAAAACTGTATACTGCTGGAAGACTATGATTTCTAACGAAAATACAATACGGGCAATACGACAATGTGGATGTAAGCATTTTCCCTGTTTCTCACTGTTTTTCTCTCTCTGTTGCTTTAAAGAGGCGGAATCAAGGATAGAGAAATCTTTAAAGCTTTCTGATTCAAAAAGCATTTTTGAAAATGTAGAAACAATGCAAAGTTGAATTGGCAATCATTTTTTATTCAAAAGAAAATTTCTGATCAGATCGGGTGATAAATTTATTTAAATATATTCGTCTTCTCTGTCTTCCACGTTTATGCTCTTTGACTCAGTCAATTATAACAATCTATCACGCTCTGCTAGAGTTTACATGTTCACTGTACTCGTTTAATTCATCTTGTAATACCATAAAACTCCTTCGTAGACACGATCTGGTTTGTTCGTTTTCTTTTTGATAAACACTCAAAGGGAGAATTGGATGTCGACGCATTGAAAAGTACAGGGACCGTTTTGCCGGCAAAACTGAGATGTTCGTTGCATTTGACTTTAGCAGTTTTATCTTCTCTTGTCTGTTTGGTGTCCTATTACTCACACTGTGTTTCACGTTTTTGGAATATAAAGCTATATCGTCTTCTTCAGGCAACTCCATTTTGACAATTGCCAAGATATTCTGTATCTTTGGAAAGCGCATCAGACACTGACTAATGTCTTTTTCGCAGCCCGAAAATACATTTTTCTTTTCTTTTTTAAAATTTGTTACTCATGGCATTACTACTCGGCTATGGAAAGTGAAAAGTTTATTCCAACTTTCCCTACATCAGGTAATTCTGCTTTGTAGTTGCTATTGTTGAAGTATATTTTCTACCTCGCGGGAGCTGGCAACAGTGAAATGAAGTTAAAAGAAGAAGAAAAAGAGTGAAAAAATATGGTGGCCAATGAAGTAGGAAAATTAGTGACCGCTTGCAAAACTATATTTAAATGATATATAGAATTTAATTTTATTACTCTGGAAAAGAGTAAATTCATCGATACAAAAATTAAAACGAAAGTTCAGTAAGAAGAGCAAATTAATTGCATATTAATTTGTTACTTTACCTACATATTAGAAACAAATAGAAGAACAAAGAAGCAAGTGAGTTATAATAGTGTTATTTGTGGTTTATTGAGAACAAATCTTATTGTGTAAAATTTCATTTATAATATTTTGTGCTATTACTCATTAGTGTACATATTTCATTATTAGTGTGGTGAAATCATGTGTGAAGTACAATTATTAAGCAAAACAGAAAGAGGTGATGACTAAGAGTATCAGTGCAATTATCTGAATATCCTCATAACATTATAGTAAATTGAGAGATACATCTATTGGTCGTAGCAAAGTATAAGTTTATACATACCAATCACTTGATATTTTCAGATAGCATTGAAAGGTTTAATTTATCGGGGACGCGGCAGAAGTCCTAAATGGCAGAAGTCCTAAAAGGCACAAGTCCTAAAAGGCACAAGTCCTAAAAATCATATCACGGCAGAAGTTCTAAATGGCAGAAGTCCTAAACGGCAGAAGTCCTAAAAATCATACCGAGGCAGAAATCCTAAACGGCAGAAGTCCTAAACTGCAGAAGTCCTAAAAATCTCTTGTGGCGCTACCATCGCGTCCGTAAGAAGAATACTGTCAATCTGTAGTCAAAGTTTTAGATATACTGTTTCATATTACAGAGCCTTAGTTCTTACAAGTTATTTGTATAAATACATATTATATTGTTCTGAAATAATAAATAAATAAATAAATGAAGCGTAATGTCCCTTCTTACTCTTTCCATTATATATTTCTATGTTGACAAAATTTTAACTTTCTACGAAATGTGATTCCCAGATCATCATAATGTCTGTTTTTCTCTATTTCCACACCATTGACTTCATATTAGTAACATAATATTGTGTTTCAGTTATGTACGTCATAAATTTTGCTTTCCTTGTGTTGTTTTGAAGTAAATTATTTTTAGACATATATTTCTTGTACAGAAGTCTTTCTGTAGCAAATAATTGTCATACTCGTAATTAACTACTCCTGGGATACGGTTGTTTCGGTGTAGGACGTTTTGGTGCAGGGCGTTTCGGTGTACGGATTGCTCGGTGTAAGGACGTTTAGGTGTGAGGCTGGTTCGGTGTAAAAGTTCTAATGTTTACACCGAAACGTCCACTCTTGAAAATGAAAATTATTCGTTAGGGAGAAATAAATTCACAAAGTAGAATATATAAATTAATAAATAAAATAAAAATTAAATGTTTCTGTAATTGGCAAGGATTACTTATTTATAGTGAGTCCCCTCGCTTTACTCTATGTCAGAACTTCTTATATCCTCAAATGTTATAATTATTAATTGATTGGAAAAACGTTTTACGGTAATGATATATAGTAAAGAAGTGCTAAAAATTAACTTCCCAAATAAAATTTAGTTACAGAAAGCAGTTCGTGACCTGAAAAACCAAGAACAGAAAGGAGTATTTAAACTTCGGGTTTAGAGGTCACGGAGGTCCTTCTCGGAGGGTCCTGCTGCACGTTTGCCGAGGAGTTCTTGACTAACAGGCTGCCTCGATTTCGGAAGAGAGAGACCCAGAGTTCAATTCAGTTTTATTCAGCTCCATAAGCCACGCAAAGAGTTTGCTGAGGGCTGTGACTGTTGCCTACCTCAGAGGTCGTGAGATCCATACCGTTCTATATAGCCACGCAAAGAGGTTTGCTGTGGACTACCACTGATGCTGTCTTTAGAGGTCAAAAGTTCGATCCGGACTACGTAGCCACACAAAGAGGTTTGTAGTGGGCTCAAACCTGATCGCTACTCTAGGCTTGGAAGAGAAAGACGTGATGCATCTAGTGAATTGTAGTGCCTATAATTAGTGTGCAATTAAAACAGTTATCGTGGGATATAAAAAGAACACGAGAAACTGACTTCCAATACGAGGTCGAAACGTGTAAGTAGCCAGTAATGAAATTTAAAGCGTAAATGATAGATTCACTCTTAGAACAGTTCTAAGCGATATAGCCCAAGACTTAACTTATGCCTGGCGTTTTATTTCAAATAATTCTGCTAATATGATAATCTTTCTAAGTCACACAAAATATATTATTTTAAACTCTGTTAAACTAACTTTTGTGACACACAGACTTTGACCCTGATTTAGCAGATACGCAGTAGTGACCAACAGATTCCCTTTTGTTGTATGTATATCTTATGTAAATAAACAATCATCATCATTATATATTTTCTCTCTTATTCCATTTTGGAATTGTTAAATGAGATTAACAAAAGTTTGTAAGAACTAATAGCGTTATATTAACAAAGGTTCACCAAGTAGTTTATAAAATAATTTCGTCCTTATTTGTAATGGAATTGTAGGGGCTTATCGCCCATCCTTGTTAGGAAGAAGAGGCATATACAGTTTATTGCATTGCAGATAGCATACCCTACAGGGAAATTAAATTATAGGTCACACTCTATCACTGTACTACCACACCAAACTAGTAATATTCCAAGACAAGAATCATTGTCTTGTTCTACAAATAACACTAGACTAGCAAGTGGTAACTCAATACGTGTACACAAATCAATACATAGTCATTCAAGGAGTAGCCAGCAAGTTATTCTAGAGGGCCTTGATTTTTGCAAACTAAAAACAAATCCAAAGTTTCTTTCAAGATTATGAAAGAATTAATAACGCATAGATACATACGTATTTCAGAAGTGCATATTATTATTATTATTATTATTAGTAGTAGTAGTAGTAGTAGTAGTAGTAGTAGTATTGGTATAGTAGTAGTAGTAGTAATGGTAGTAGTAGTAGTAGAAGTTGTAGTAGTATATTTCATATATGCTAGATTTCTGTGACTTGAGTGTTGAGAGTACGTGAAGTTAAAATCAAATGTTATGTTACGGACGGCAAATGATGGTTTAATACCAAAAACACATTCCTGGCCGGGACCGGGGGTTAATCTGTTTTATGTTTACTAAACGTGTTAATTAATTATAGCAAATGAAGGATGTTTATAATACAATGTGAAAGAATACAGTTTTAAAAGAATTAAACTACGTCAACATGTTAAAATAATTAAAAGAACCTTATTAATTAGCCACTTTGTACTCTCGTTTGCTTAACTGGATGAACCGAGGCCTAAAGGAAAAGAGTTTTCTGCCCAAATTTTATAAGCAGTGGGATATTTAATATTATAGAAATTGACCCTCCTTTTCCTTAGAAGTGTAATTTTCAAGATGCTGAAACATATAGTATTTTATTACTTTTAGTTAAAAGTTCAAATAACGAGTTTCACGCATCTAGCTTAAACAAATCCTTCCTTAATTTATTTACATATTTTCTGAGTAAGTAGTGGGGAATTCGAACATAAAAAAGTGCTCCCTTTGCTCTTTCCTTTTTATGTGTTCAATTTTCAGTTGTTTTTAACAGGAAAGTTTATATGCCAAGTTTCATTTTACTAGCTTCAGAACCATGCGAGATACACTACCTTTAAGAAAATCTTGCCTCACCCTTTTTACGATACTTATTTCCAAAAATTCCTTCTTATGTCCTGCTTTCATAAGAAAATTATATTTTGTAATTAAACTTTAACGACTCTACTTGTAGTAGTATGCCCAAAAAATCACTCATCTTTACTTTTATATATATGAGTACAGAAGATAAATACAGTCAAACAAATGGATTTCCATGAACAGTTTCCGATTTCCTATAACTACCTGATTCGTACATTTCCCACAACCTGTGATTTTAAATTTACGCTCTGTCAAGTTCTAGGTTTCAAAAAGGAACTGACTGGAAATATAATAATATTACGTATTTGTGTACATGTGTAATATGTATAAATTTATTGTCTTATTGAAGCTTTCGTAATCTGGAAATAAACTTTTGATTTGCTTTTAATATATAAAAATCACGCTCCCCTAGAAAAATTTGCTACGCCCCTAAATGACTATGTAGTAATTTCTGCAAAAATGGCACAGGACCTAAAATTTAGGTCTAGTGCCTATATTTTTAGGACTTGTGTCGTTTAAGACTTATGAATGTCACCAACTGTATTGCATAATAAATGTTCTTTGCTCAATTTTAAATTCACTGCGTTCTTTATGTATACAGTTGGTATTTAATGTTCACGCGTGAAATGTCTAGTGAGCTTTTGTCCTAATTAAGTAAACTTTGGTCGATTTTTGCCCTACTCTTAATAAAATACGCTCCGCACAGTATATATTGCAATTCTGAATGTTTGCTTGGTTTCAGAAGTCTGGTAAAATATGCTTTTTAAATATTTTTTATTATTTATTTATTTATTTATTTTTGTTTTAGGAATTTGTCTTGGGATTCTCGTATCTCCATTCGAAAGAAACGAATTTCCTAACTAATTATGTAATTAATTCTTAGAATGAAATAGGTTGTATTATGTAATTCGTGTATAAGTGCAGAACAGATAGTGATAATAATAATCTTAGTAGTACAAATATAGCTGTTAATTTTGGAATTAGATATTTTCGTAACATTATTGCCAACTAGTTGCTGCATCGTTCCAATTTCCTATGCTGGTGGCGAATTTCAGAACTAAAGCAAGTGAATGAAAAAGGCACAAGTCCTAAATGGCAGAAGTCCTAAAAGTCAAAAGTCCTAAAAGGCACAAGTCCTAAAAATCATATCGCGGCAGAAGTCCTAAACGGCAGAAGTCCTAAAAATCATACCGAGGCAGAAGTCCTAAAGTGCAGAAGTCCTAAAATTTAGGTCTAGTGCCCATATTTTTAGGGCTTCTGCCTTTTAGGACTTCTGCACTTTAGGACTTCTGGATATCACCCGCAATTCCTTATACATTTGACCGACAGACATGTAAATGTTTAACCATGCAAGACTGTGAAGGCCTTAGAAAGAAAAAGGCACTACAACAGTTCATATGTTATTATCAGTTAGACAAAAGAGTGTTATATATACCTATTTGTACGTTAACTTCAGAAGTATTCAAAGAAACAAAAATATTCAATGCTGTTTGGCCCTGTTTCAACTGAAAATCCAGGGAAAGTTAGGTGGCGGGTTTGGACCCAAAACCGCAGTTATATGAATGTTGTCTTTTTCAGGTTTGGTTGCCACAATTTGCGATTTTCAAATTTATTAATTCTCTTGGAATTATTATTAGATTACGATTTGAAGTTAAAGAGAGAAATTGATCGCTAATTCTTTCTTAATAAAAAACAAAAAGAGAGAGAAAATAATTTGCTCAGAATTAGTATTCGAGACTTAGACGACGGAATATTTGTAATATAACTATTAAAATCAACTGTTTTCTGCTGAAAGAAAGTAATTTATTTATTAGTTAGAATATTAACCTTTTTATAATTACTTGGCTTTATCGGAGAGAAGGAAATATAGGAAGGAAATCTTTACTAAAAAGGTAGAAAACAAATTAGACTTGAAAGTTCTGAAGCTTTAACATTTGACGATTTAGTCTGATGATGGTGAGGTCCTAAACTGACCTCCAACGTCTGTGAAAGAAATCTGGAATCTTGTTGCCTTTAACGGGAGAGGTCCTGGATTGGCCTTTGTTTGCATTGTATCTAAAATTAATTGAATTTTCATCCAAGAAAAAATTGAAATAATTATTTCCTACAATTTTTATTGTATCAAACATTTACCATGAAGAAGAAGAATATTTTGACTGTATTATTAATTGTAAATAAACTTATGAATCTGAGCTATTGTTTTTTACTTGATTTGTATTGCGTGTGTATGTATTTTGCAATATTACCAATCCTCTGGATTTTCATTCCATCAGTAACTATTGAGTGTGTATCTTGGCCGCGTAAAGCCCTTTCTGTTGGCTATATCATTCGACGGTTTTCCCGCCTTGTAGTAGTTGGGCCTGGATAGGGGCGTTACATGTTACAAATACAGAGGAATGTAATAGGTTTCTGGACTTATCTGTTTTGTAGCTGCTACAGAATAATACATCCCTGGACCGAACTGCTTCGCCGCAGCTACACCATTTCGAACCTCAATGGCGCATCTACATTCACAGAAACCAACACTGAATTCAATAAAAAATCGGTGTTTTCTGACTCATGACGTTTTCAAAACTATTGATTCAATTAGTCTAACTTTTTAATAATGCTTGATAATTTATTTATTCTTTTTGGTACTCCAATTTACGAAGTTTATTACTTCTTTTCGTTTGATACGTCTTGCATAACAACGATGTGACCTTTATTTTTCGGTCATTGAAGAGTACTAATATATACCGAGGGGATGTTCCAATAAAATAACTAAATCTAATAAGAAAAACTCACAGTAAAAAGACTTAAATGCTAAAACAGAATTGACTGTAATGAAAAGTAGTGTCATTTAGTAAAGGCATTCGTATCTGAAACGATTTTTTACGATGTATTTATATACTTCTACAAGAATATCTTGTTTCCAGTTAGCAATCAATACACCTTCAAATTAGACATTTAATAAAGCATTAATAATTTAATAAAACATTAATGCGCGATCCAATAATTTTTATTTAATACATGAGTAATACCCTCCTTATTTCGTAGGACTTTGAACTGAAAAACATTGAGGCAAATCAGTGATGATCTTGAATTCTTTGCCTCTAAAAATTATTAAGACATTATTCGAGAGACAAACTAGTAATAGTAATTATCTTCGTACTTTATACTTCGCTTCCCCGTTTACTTCATCTTTCATTATCTGGTATATTAGCACATTATTATGTTGTAGAATACTTCACATTTTAAAAACGGATTGACCAATATGCTACTCATTTATTTTATAGTGTATACGATATAGTTTACGCAAACACTGCTCAACTGCTGACAATACACAATTGCATTGATGTTCTGATCAGCAGATAGTTTCCGATTCACGATGCAGCGAGCAGTTCACCAAAACACACAGAAGGACCTTCGTCTGGTGTAGTGTTTTGTTACGCTGTTTTGGAACCAGTTCATGGGATGCCAACTAGTGATAACGGCGCCGTGGAGCAGGACCCACTTCTCATGTTAACACCCTGTCCAGAAATGGCTCCTTCCTCAGACGAGACAGCAAAGAAATACAGTGTCTGTCCATAGTCAAATCATGTGGGACCCATTGGCCCAACTTTTAGTGTTTCCAAGTAGATGGAGGTGTTGCCGAACAGTTTCTACACTCACACTAAATTGCAGTCCCACTTCCTAACAGATAGCCACTGTTCGCCTCAATAATTGCCTAAAACTCTTCATTTTGTACATGTTTTGGTCTTCTAGCACGTAGTACGTCTTAGAGTGTTCCGCCGTCGTCTTTAAACTTGTTAGACTACTGCCCCAGTGTCCGCGTATTCACAGCAAGCTCACTAAAGGCCTGGCATATCTTAGGCCTCACTGCAGCGACGTCTGACCGCATCTTACACGTCCTTATGACGGTCTGTGTAGGTCCCAAGTTCACCCTGTCCTGACGCAAGTTCAAAGTGTAACTGAATTGCCACAAGTAAGCAGTATGTTAGATATACTTGCAGCAAGAACTGACCTTCGTCTTATTTCTATTCGTATTCAATTCACAGAGTGAGGGTCAATGGAACACAGACCTCCGAAAAAAAGACAGAACCTTCTTTGTTAGCTTTATATATATATATATATATATATATATATATATATATATATATATATATATCCTCACGGCATTGTCAAGGCTCTATATTTGTATTTTACATTTATTAATTATTGCAACCGGGTGTTTCTAACTTCCGTATACGGTAGCCCGATCATCACCATTGTTCTTCGCGCGCACAGTCGTTCAAAGAACTGAAAACGTACTCTGTACACAAACAGTTTATGATTGTGAACTCGGAAAGCCTGATACTTCTGCTTTTCAAGGTCAAAAAGTGGGAGAAAAAAGGATGTGTAGAATGTAAAGAGGGTGCAACAGTGACTGATGCTTGTAAGGGAACATTTTCATTTGTAGTTCGTGCACATTCCGCCTGTAGCGCTACTGTGGCACAATGTATATTGAAACTGCATAACTCCTGTACACCGCTTGTAGGTCTATTGGCGTATGTGACGACCGAAACTATGTTGTCAGCTCTGACTGCGATAAGGCACTGCCGTGCTGCTTTTGCTTTTCTTTTTTCCCCTTTTTAATTTCTGAGACGCCAAACATGTTGTTTTTGCTTGTTGCACGCGCTGAACGGGTTCCTGCGAGCGAAGTATTTAAGAAGTTGACTACATATTCTTGTTCGCGATAGTTTTAAATTGGTTAAATGTTGAAAAATATACGAAAATAAAGCTGTACTTGTTAAGGTATATTAGCCGAGGACATAGCTACTGACAGTTTTGATTACAGATTTTCTCGAGGAAGAATTTAATTACAGTAGAGGTGAAAAGGAGACGTCCATTTAGACACCTCCCCCTTATCAGACTCAATCGGAAATGATCTCAATCGTTTGTACACAAACGTGCAGGCGAAATTTTCGTTTGTACACAATTAGGGGCGCCGTCAGAACGAAAACAAGTGGGGGCTGTCTAAATGGTAGTCCCCCCACCATGTCATATTCAAGCACAAATTGTCGCAATCATTTGTACATCCCTTATACAGAAATGTGCAGGCGAAATTTTCGATTGTACACAATTTGTGGCGCCATCAGGACGAAAATAAAGGGGGACTGTCTAAATGGTAGCCCCCCACAAATATGTCCAATTCAATCACATATTGTCGCAATCGTTTCTACATCGTTTGTACAGAAATATGAAGGCGAAATTTTCGTTTGTACACAATTAGGGTCGCCGCCAGAACGAAAACAAATTGGGGGCTGTCCAAATGGTAGCCCCTCCACCATGTCCAATTCAATCACAAATTATCGCAATCGTTTGTACTTCGTTTGTACAGAAATGTGCAGGCAAAATTTTTGTTTGTACACAATTAGAGGCGCCGCCAGAACGAAAAAAAAACTGGGGGATGGCTGTCTAAATGGTAGTATCCCCACCACATCCAATTCAATCACAAATTGTCGCAATCGTTTCCACATTTTTTGTAGAGAGATGTGAATTTGAAAATTTCCTTTGTACACAATTAGGGGCGCCGCCAGAACGAAAACAAATTGGGGGCTGTCCTTATGGTAACCCCCCCTCCATGTCCAATTCAATCACAAATTTCCGCAGTCGTTTCTACATTGGTTGAACAGAAATGTGCAAGCCAAATTTTTGTTTGTACACAATTAGGGGCGCCGCCAGAACGAAAAAGAGTGGGGGCTGTCTAAGTGGTAATTCCCCACTATGTATAATTGAATAAGAATTTGTCGCAATCGTTTGTACATCGTTTGTACAGAAATCTGCAAGCAAAAGTTTCGTTTTTAGACAATTAGGATCGTCGCCAGAACGAAAAAAGTGGGGGGCTGTCTAAATGGTAGCCTCTCCACCATGTCCAATTCAATCACAAATTGTCGATATCGTTCCTAGATCGTTTGTACAGAAATGTGCAGGCGAGATTCTCGTTTGTACACAATTAATGGCGCCGCCAGAACGTAAACAAAGTAGGGGGCTGACTAAGTGGTAGCCCCCCACCATGTACAATTCAATCACAAATTGTAGCATTCGTTTGTACATCATTTGTACAGAAATGTACAGGCAAAATTTTCGTTTGTACACAATTAGGGGCGCCGCCAGAATGAAAACAAAGTGGGGTCTGTCTAAATGGTAGCCCCCCATTTCCAATTTAATCACAAATTGTCGCAATCGTTTCTACATCGCTTGTACAGAAATGCGCAAGCCAAATTTTCGTTTGTACACTATTGGCGGCGCCGTCAGAACAAACACAAAGTGGGGGCTGTCTAAATGGTAGCCCCCCACTATGTCCAATTCAAGCAAAAATTGTCGCAATCGTTTCTACATCGTTTGCACAAAAACATACAGGCAAACGTTTTGTTTGTATATAATTAGGAGCGCCGTCAAATCTGAAACAAAATGGGGTCTGCCTAAGAGATAGTCCCCCCACCATGTCCAATTCAAGTACAAAATGTCACAATCGTTTCTATATCGTTTGTACAGAAATGTGCAGGCTAAATTATTGTTTGTACATAATTAAGGGCGCCGCCAGAACGAAAACAAAGTGGGGGGCTGTTTAAGTGGTAATTCCCACACCATGCCCAGTTCATCACAAATTGTCGCAATCGTTTCTACATCGTTTGTACAGAAATTTGCATGCGAAATTTTCGTTTGTATACAATTAAGGGCGCCGTCAGAACGAAAACAAAGTGGGGTCTCTCTAAATGGTAGTCCCCCACCAACATGTCATATTCAAGCACAAATTGTCGTAATCATTTGTACATCCTTTATACAGAAATGTGCAGGCGAAATTTTCGATTGTACACAATTATGGGCGCCACCAGGACGAAAATCAAGGGGGGGGGGGCTGTCTAAATGGTAGCCCCCCACCAACATGTCCAATTCAATCACATATTGTCGCAATCGTTTCTACATCGTTTGTACAGAAATGTGAAGGCGAAATTTTCCTTTGTACACAATTAGGGTCGCCGCCAGAACGAAAACAAATTGGGGGCTGTCCAAATGGTAGCCCCTCCACCATGTCCAATTCAATCACAAATTGTCTCAATCGTTTTGTACATCGTTTGTACAGAAATTTGCAGGCGAAATTTTCGTTTTACACAATTAGGGGCGCCGCCAGAACGAAAACACAGTTCGGGCTGTCTACGTGGTAGCCCCCCACCATGTCCAATTCAATCACAAATTGTCGCAATCATTTCTACATGGTTTGTACAGAAATATGAAGTAGAGATTATCGTTTGTACACAATTAGGGGCGCCAGCAGAACGAAAACAACGTGGGGTCTGTTAAAATGGTAGCCCCCCACCATGTTCAATTCAATCACAAATGGTCGCAATCGTTCGTACTTCGTTTGTACAGAAATTACAGGCGAAATTTTTGTTTGTATACAATTACAGGCGCCGCCAGAACGAAAAAAGCTGGGGGGCTGTCTAAATTGTAGCCTCCCCACCATGTGCAATTGAATCACAAATTGTCGCAATCGTTTGAATATAGTTATACAGAAATGTGCAGGGAGATTTTTGTTTGTACATAATTAGGGGCGCCGCCAGAACGAAAACAAAGTGGGGAGCTGTCTAAATGATAGCCCTCCCACCATGCTTAATTCAACCACAAACTGTACCACTTGTTTTTACGCCTTTGTACATAAATGTGCAGCTGAAATTTTCGTTTGCACATAAATGTAACCCCGCCAAAACGATAACAAACTATGGGCTCTCTAATTGATATCCCTCCCACCATAGCGAATTCAACCACAAACTTTCGCACTTGTTTGTTACGGTTTTGTACAGAAATTTGTAGGCGAAATTTTCGTTTGTACACAATTGCGGGCGCGCCAAAACGACAACAAAGTATAGGCTGCCTAATTGGTAGCACCTCCCTACGTCCGATTCAAAAGAAAATTATCTCAATTGTTTGTACATCGTTTGAGCAGTAATGCGCAGGCAAAAGATTTTTTTTTTTACGCTATCAGGTGCGTGGATAGAACGAGAAAAAAGGTGACTTGTCTAAGTGCTAGCCCCACCATGTTCGATTGAACCGCAAATTGTCGCGATCGATTATACATCGTTTTTGCAGAAATGTGCTGGTAAAATTTTCGTTTGTATTAAATAATATACGGATGTGGGTACTTTTAATATCTGCGATCAACGTTAGCCGGTTTGAGTAACGGTTGCTGAGTTTAAAAATGGTACCTATTACACTAGTCGAAAAAAAAATTCTTTTTCTCTGGCACACGGAAGAAAATACCTGGTTCTAATAGAACTTTTCACGTAGAATTCGAATCTGCAATCAGTTTTTCTCCATCACCCTCAGTTTTCCCGTGACAGAGGTGTTTTCGGAAAATTTCCCCTCAAATTTCTTTTCTTTTTCTTTTTTCTTTTTTTTTAAAAAATTGTCATACTTGTAGCTTGGGTACCTTAGGTATATAAACGCACAAATTATATTGTATGTTAGCTTGATTTATACTTAGTAAGCCGTCTACGTTTCATAAGAATAGCATTATTCTATCTAGAGAAATAAACATATTTATATAAAAATATGCTAGTTACTGTTCATTTTCTAATATTCATTAGTGCAGATAAAATCACATATAACTTCCACGAAAATTACAATATAAGCACGGCTTATATCTCATTGAATTTGAAATAAAAGATATTTTCAATGATGTATACACTGTGTCACCATTTTATATCTACTTAATAATTAATACAAAAGAAGTGAGTGGTATCTTCTTAATAAATGGACATTGCTTACCTCAACTAATATATTTTAGTTGTCGACTTTCTTCTGTGTTTGGTTTCTGGAACATCTCTTTTAAGTGCCCAACAGTAATCAGCTAGCATTTTTGAACTTCACTGTCACTGGTATCTTTTCTCCATGGAGGAAATGTACTGATGAAAATGTTTCCCATACTAGTCACTAACAGCACCAAGGTTTTCAGAAAAAAATATGCATGTGGGAGTCTAGAAAGTGAACTTTAAGAGACATGTTGCAACCCAATTCATTGAATGACTGCCGGAAATCATTCACAATTTCACGGTAATTTGGGGCTTTCTTGTTTCCTAAAAAATTCTCTGTTAAACATTTAAATGGACACCAAGCTGCTTCCTCAGCCAGAGTTAAGAGATTTTCAAATTTTTGGTCACAAATCAAACATCTTATTTGGGGTCTACAAAAATCCCTAGCGTCACTAACCCGAGGATTTTTTTCCTTGAGGTAACAATAACCTGCATTACTTTTGTCCATTGCCCTAACAAAGTTTTTGAAGAGCCCCAACTTTATGTGAAAAGGAGGTAGAATTATCTAATCAGGGCTCACCAGTGAGGAATAATCAGCATTCTTCTGTCCAGGAGTTAACACACGCTTTGACCATTCCTTCTTGATTTAATGTTCCGCTTTGTTCCTGCTGTCCCATTCGCAGAGGAAACAACAATATTTCGTATAACCAAGCTGCAAACCCATTAACAAAGAAATGACTTGTAAATCACAGCAAACGGTCCACTTGTATTTCTCATACTGAATTTTTTCTAACACTATTTCGATGTTTTCATAAGTTTCCTTCATATTAGTTGCATAAGCCAAAGGCATTGAAGGAAATTTGTTGCCATTGTGCAAAAGGACAGCCTTAGAACTAGTTCTCGAAGAGTCAATAAGCAATTTCCACTCTGTACTTATATGTGCATGCCCAAGTGTAAAATGAGTAGGAGGTACTGGTACAGGTAATTCTGCACTGTGTGGAACTGGCCTAATTGCTGATGGCAAATTAGGGTACTGTACTGTGTGGTTAGATTTACTGCTTATTTCTTTTATCTGTGTCATACAGAAGTGGCAGTCTGAAGAATGATCTTTTGGTTCCCTCCAGATCATCGGTACTGCGAAGTTCATGTTTCGTCCACCATTTGCCCACCCAGTCAGACGTTTCACGCAAGTACAACAAATGTAGTGAGGAACCCAGTTCTTATCCTGGTCTCCTACACAGAACCAAAATATAACTGATAACACTTCCTCACAAGTGGAGTAAAACATCGACGTTGTGATTTAAATATCAGCTCCCCGCATACATAACAGAAATTGTCCGGTTTATTTACACACTTCCTCCAGTTCTTGTATCCTGTAAGGAATCACACACACACACACACACACACACACACACACACACACACACACACACAGAGGAATCTACACTCCCACAAAATCCCAATAGAAATTTCCTCATACAAAAATGGTGACATGGTGTACACATCATTGAAAATGTTTTATTGGAAGTCCAATGAGGTATAAACCGTGGTGTATTGTAATTTTCGTGGAAATTATATGTGTTGAAGACCGACCCGACCCCACCCGTGACCCGAATTGACTGAACCGACCCTAGCTGACCCGATTGGCCCGTCCCAAAGTGACCCGAGTGAACCAACCCGAGGTGACCTAACCCGACAACCGGCCCGAGTGACCTGACCTTACAATCTAACCAGTTTGAGAGAGCTAGAACCTTACAAAACTGCCACCAGAAAAAAAATGCTGACCAATTCTTATGCATAAACCATTGTTTCGGCTTTCTTATTTGTAGTATAATTATCCTCCCCCTCCTCCTCAGTGTTCTGCCATTAATGACAGGCCAGTTTCCGTGAACTAGGTAAGAAGCTTCCATTTTTGCGATTTCCCGCTAATATCTGCCTCGCAACCCAACATAAAGTACCACCCTCCTCATTACAATCTATTAATTGCAACCTTCTTACACACTCTCGCTCTCCTGATATCACCCCCTCCCTTTATTACATCTCTCAGAATGCAATCCCTTAGCAAGATCGAAACTTGTGATCCGTCCATTTTTTCGCTTCCTTATATCGTCTAATATTGCTCTCGTCTCTTGCATTTTTTCAATATTTCCTAATTCTACCCTGCTAACCTTCTTTATTTTACTCCACATCCAAATTTCCAAGGTTAAAATTTAGGCAATCAACTTCGAAAGTCAAAATAAAATTTGACTGAGTTCTGAAGGCAATTTCTGAAGACTAAAAGAATAAAAGTTCTGAAGACAACATTATTTTCTAGTAAGGAATCTATATAGAACTACTTTTAATATTTTTAATATTTTTTGCTGTGTAAGAAACAAAAATTTCATCACGTTAACATTCCGATTTTTCTATTTAAAAACTGCGTTGCTATCTGATAGAATCATAAGGAACTAATTGCACTGAAATATCATTCTGTAGGGAATTACATTTTATTTTTTCTTGATTAATTTATCTAGAAGATATGTGCAACGTTATATAAAATTAGCAAGTATTTTATTGCGGAGAAAGTCAAATCACTACCGCAGCAATAATAATAATAATAATAATAATAATAATAATAATAATAATAATAATAATAATAATAATAATAATAATAATAATGTGTCCTGCCCAAAGTCAGATGTTTGACCCGAAGGTCCATCGGTATTGATTCCAGCTCGTACCAAGTAAGTTTTCTGGTGGACAAAACTATGTGCATGGGTTTTCTCGATGTTCTCCCATTTCCTCCCACTTTCTTCATTCAACCACTTCAATTATTTCTCATCATCACTGTCTCTCTTAGCGTTGGTGCATAACGTTGGACGTTAACTAGATATTTCCTTTGAATTTCACTTAATCTGACATTTAACTTGACATAGAAACGCAGAAAGGAAAAAAGTCAGTAGTAACATTAATTACAATTACAATGCCAATTAGTTAATATAGGGTTAATTTAAAATTTTATTACTATTTCACCTTCAATTAGTCACAATTATCATTCATTCACCAACTTCGAATTGAATTCTACAACAAAGCTCCTTATAGTATTCCGTATAGAAAATAAGTGAAGAATGTGACGACCCGACCCGACACGAGCTAACCCGACAGACCCGACCCGACCCGTAACCCGACCCGTTTGAGACCACTATCAGAAGGGTACAATTTACTGTACAATTTATTTTGTATGGTTTAGCATAATTTAAGGCTATGATACTTTTTGAAAACAGAAAAAAACGTGACATCTTACAAATTAGTAATAAATATTGCATTTTGTATTAATTTTATCTTTCGAATTTTACTACACTATCGCACTAGTTATACAACTTAAAAAATGTATTAATATAGTCCATACTTAATCAACAGTGCTAAAAATTATTATAGAAGCTAGAAGCTGTTTTACAATATAAACGCAATCAGTGAACATACAATATTTAGGCAAAAAATATATTTTCAATATTATTACACATACCACCTTTACATGCTCTACATGTCTATAAAGAAAAGAATCCAGATTTATGTAGTTGTTTCCAAATTTCAATAGACTGATTTATTTTTGTTAACCTAAAATGCGAACTAAAAGAAAGCAATTTGCATAATTGTTTTTCTGAAGCAGAAAAAAAAATCTGTTTTCCGGGCTGGTCTGCAACGTCACAAGAATTTGTTGCCACCTCGGGGTCTCGGGGTATATATTCTTACTTTCAGTGATAAGAATGCTACTTAGGAGGATTTAAACATTGCAAGTTATATCCGGGGAAGTAGAGATCGGAATAATAGTAAAAATTAGAATGAAATTGTTCCTATAGTATTGTCGGAATTGAAAGCAAAAGGAATAAGTCAATTTTACTATCTTTTCAGAAGTTTTGATATGTAATTAATAATAACAATAAAGAAAAAAAAACAGGACAAGAAGGAAAATTTCTGCACACCGGGAAAAACTTTAAGAAACCGGGGCGTATGGTAGCCTTACATACTTATTTGCATGCGGAGTGTCAGTACGGAGCCACTACGTATCAGAGTTGAAGCAAAACCTCGTAACTAGGTTGCCAACTCAGGAAAACAAAATTACCGGCACACCCTCAAAATTCTCTGTACAAATGAGAAACTGAAGACTGTATTGATCGTTATTGTATTTACCAGCAATTGCCACTTGTTTAAAATTATCGAAACAGATGAATAATACTGGATATTAATCTTTATGTAACAATGGTTGATTCATAAAATGAAATTTACTCTATAAACGTACACTCCAAACAAAGGAAATTGCTTTAAAAAGTAATTTTCTACTCTCAATAAATGTATAAAATTCTTTTACAATAAAATATAAGTGTTATAAAATTTGTTATGTTAAATAAATAAAAAACTGCCATACATTGAAAAAATATCGATAATGTATAATACAAAGGAAATTTGTGTTTGTAAAGGCACTGTTGAAAAATTTCGATGTTCAATGTTATATTCTGGATTGCAGATTCCAAAATACCGGTCAGAAGAGGACTAATAAGAAGTTTGTACCGGTCACCGGCCTTAATCAAAATCACTGCAATTACCGGCCAGTTAGCAACTCTACTCGTAAATCAGAATGCTGAATGCACCAAAATACTTTACATGCAATCTATAGTTTCTGCAAAATGAGTTTAATGAAGATGATAAAATAAAACAAAATACTCTGTTATAATTTTCCCTCTAACAGTCTACTTTGTGAATTTGTTATATGTTTCTTTTATCAATTTCCTGTACGAGATGAGAATAACGGTTTCTGCGCAAAATAGAAAGAAAAAAATGCATTTTTCTCATAACGATTCAGCTCACGTAAGAAATAATCAATAAGTTTAATAATAAGAGCCAAGGAGTGATAAACAAATTCAGCAATAATGATTGTAAGTATAAATATAAACATAAAAAACAAAAAAAAAACATTCCATCATTGCTAGAATAAGATCAATGTAGTGATCCACACGATAGTGTGAACATACCAAAAAACACAATAGTGTGAACAAAGTCCTGTTAGAAAAATACTCCATAAAAGTGACACATTTTTTTAATGTTTCTACCATTTATATAGTCCCCAATATTCTTTCGTTCTGGCGGTGAACCTAATAGAGTTCAAACGAAAATTTTGCCTGCACATTTCTCTGCAAATGATTTACAAGCGATTGATATAATTTGTGATTCAATTGGACATGGTTAGGGGGTAATACTTACAAAGCACTCTACTTTGTTTTCGTTCTGGCGGCGTTTCTAATTGTACACAAACAAACATTTCACCTGCACATTTCTGTACAAACGACGTACAGACGAATGCGACCATTTGTGATTGAATTGGACATGGTCGGAAGCTACCACTTAGACAATCCCCACATTGTTTTCGTTCTGGCGGCGCCTTTGATTGTGTACAAACAAACATTTCTCCTGCACATTTCCGTACAAACGAAGTACAAATGATTACGACAATTTGTGATTGAATTGGACATGTTGGTGGGAAGCTACCACTTAGAAAGCTAACACTTCGTTCTCGTTCTGGCGACGCCTCTAATTCTGTACAAACAAACATTTTGCCTGCACATTTCTGCACAAACGACGTACAAACAATTGCGACAATTTGTCATTTAATTGGACATGGCGGGGGGGACTACACTTTAGACAGCCCTTACATTGTTTTCGTTCTGGCGGCGCCTTTGATTGTGTACAAACAAACATTTCTCCTGCACATTTCCGTACAAACGAAGTACAAACGATTACGACAATTTGTGATTGAATTGGACATTTGGTGGGAAACTACCACCTAGACAGCTCCCACTTTGTTTTCGTTCTTGCGGCGCCCCCAATTGTGTACAAACAAACATTTCTCCTGCTCATTTCTGTACAAACCAAGTACAAACGACTGCGACAATTTGTGATTCAATTGGACATGGTTAGGGGGTAATACTTACAAAGCACCCTACTTTGTTTTCGTTCTGGCGGTGTCCCTAATTGTGCACAAACAAACATTTCACCTGCACATTTCTGTACAAACGACGTACAGACGAATGCGACCATTTGTGATTGAATTGGACATGGTCGGGAGCTACCACTTAGACAATCCCCACATTGTTTTCGTTCTGGCGGCGCCTTTGATTGTGTTCAAACAAACATTTCTCCTGCACATTTCCGTACAAACGAAGTACAAATGATTGCGGGAATTTGTGATTGAATTGGACATGGTGGGGAGGGGCTACCACTTAGACAGCAGCCATTTTGTTTTCGTTCTGGCGGCGTTCTTACTTGTGTACAAACAAACATTTTGCCTGCACATTTCTGCACAAACGACGTACAAACGATTGCGACAATTTGTGATTGAATTGGACATGATCGGGAGCTACCACTTAGACAGCCCCCACTTTCTTTTCCTTCTAGCGGCGCCCCAAATTGTCTACAAACGAAAATTTTACCTGCACATTTCTGTACAAACGACGTAGATAGGATTGCGATAATTTGTGATTGAATTAGGCATGGTATGGGGCTTCCATTTAGACAGCCCTCCCACTTTGTTTTCGTTCTGGCGGCGCCCCTAATTGTGTACAAACAAACATTTCGCCTGCACATTTCTGTACAAACGAATTACAAACAATTGCGACAATTTGTGATTCAATTGAACATGAGGGGCTACCACTTAGACAGCCTCCATTTTTTTCTGTTCTGGCGGCGCCCCTAATTGTGTACAAACGAAAATTTCGCCTGCACATTTCTGTACAAACGAAATGCGAACGATTGCGATAATTTGTGATTGAGTAGGACATGTTGGTGGGGGGCTACCAGTTAGACAGCCCCAATTTGTTTTCGTTCTGGCGGCGCCCCTAATAGTGTACAAACGAAAATTTGGCCTGCACATTTCTGTACATACAATGTACAAACGATTGCGATAATTTGTGATTCAATTGGTCATGGTTGGGGGGGCTACCAATTAGACAGCCCCCCACTTTGTTTTCGTTCTGGCGGCGCCCCTAAGTTTGTTCAAACAATTATTTCGCTTGCACATTTTTGTACAAACGATGCACAAACGAATGCGACAACTTGTGATTGAATTGGACATGGTGGGAGGGGCTACCACTTAGACAGCCTCCATTTTTTCTGTTTTGGCAGCGCCCCTAATATTGTACAAACGGAATTTCGCCTGCACTTTTTTGTACAAACGAAATACAAACGATTGCGATAATTTGTGCTTTAATAGGACATGTTGGTGGGGGCTACCTGTTAGACAGCCCCCAATGTGTTTTCGTTCTGGCGGCGTCCCTAATTGCTTGCGAACATATGTTTTGCCTGCACATTTCTACGCGATCCCAATTAATACTTCGTATACCTGCGCCACACACACACACACTAGCATATGTACACACGAAAGTATACCTGGTAGTATCCACATGCTTAAGCCGGAAACTAGAAACAAACACACACACACACACACACCAGAGAGAGAGAGAGAGAGAGAGAGAGAGAGAGAGAGAGAGAATATCTTGTTGTACCTTTATACTGAATGCACCATTACTCACAAAATCAGTTAAAAAAGAAAAATGAAAAAAGTTGTAAATGAAACTTTCAAGATTGGTACCACTGCTGCCGTGTCACACATGAGATTGTTCCATAATGATTGGACAAAATGCCTTCAAATTGAACACTAAATAAAAAGTAAAATTTATTTCTCAAATTTTGTAAAAACGAAGTCGGTGGGCATTATGGGAACAGTCTACAATAACAATATATGCAAATAAATATTAATATACTTCACGTTTTCCAGTGGGTGCAAGAAAGTTTCGAATAGTGTTTGTTGCCATAAGCATTAGCTGATATAAAGATATATATATATATATATATATATATATATATGGTAAATCTTGAAACATTTGAGCCGTTAATTTATTTTGAAAATAAAACTACGTAGCATAAAATAATGTAATTATATTTTCTGAATCACATACCTAGCATTTCAAGTTTCCCGAAAATTATTTCTCGTTTAAATCTCATCTTTGGAAACACTGGTATATGAAATACAACGAAAGGAATATTAAATCTGCAAAGAATTGGAAGACATATAAAATAACAAATAAATATTTGTACTCATTTGCATTACATATTTGCAGTTAGTATTACCTGAGCAGCGAACGAGTGCGGGCGGCTAGTTTTGGAACTAAAATACAAACAACAGTGTTTCTAACCAGATTACTTGTAATTAATCTATGACTTTTATTTTTGTCCTGTTCAGAATAAAGCACTTCACGCATATGTTCAAGTTAAGCCAAACATTGTTTCAAAAGTTATGTAAGTTATTTCCAGGAAATTTTAAAGAAATTACAAACAAAGTACATACAACCTCCATATTAATTTGGCAATAATTTGCGAATAAACTAACCTCAGTGTTGTACAAAGAAACACTAAGAATTTCGTAGTATCCGAGTGAAAGGAATTCCTACTTCTCCTATCAACAAATCATCGTAATTCATCTTTGTGAATCAAAGTTATATTTTGTCAACTGTGCTTTCATTGTTTAAAGCAACTTCTATTGTGTAGTTTTGAAATAAGATGTATTCAAAATTAAGACCAAGTTGGACCATGTGATCTCCGATCAATTGTCTAAGCATTTTCGTGAGTAACATTATTTTGGATTCAAATTATTTTCGGATATGCTGAAGTCCGGTCAGAGAGAAACTGATAATCTTTGACCGCCACATTGCGAACCACCTCCGAAGAAGACAATCCGCCCCTGATTGAAATTGTAAATAAAAAATAACTTTCTCTGATGTCTAACCTGTCATTATTTAGCATGGTTTGGTTATTTAAAAATCTAGTATTTCTGCTATATTTTGAAAACTTTATTTTAAAAAAAAAATACCCAACGTTACATTACGGGCGGTAGGGGAGCGATTAAAGTTTAAGTGGGATACCCGACAATTGAATGTTCCTTATACCTCCAGTGAAATTCAGAAAAAATAATATTAAAAAAGAAAACATACAAAACACATTTCCAGGGTACCTCTCCCAAGTTTCAAACTTATTTTGTGTGTGAAAACAGTTAATAGAGGTAATTCTTTTTCACTTGAAACCTAGAGTCTGAAGGAAATTCAGACGGATTTCAAGGGGGAATTTATGTTTTCAAAACTAAAGGTTGTGAATTTATTATGTGTTGAAGCAATGATACTTACTCTTACATTACTCATATGCTGATGTTTTATCAATACTTTTATTCCACATTTACCAAAAGGCTGCATTTCGATAATAATCCTAAAAGAAAGATGCATTGTAATCAAATTTTACAAGCCAATCCCGAAAGGCAAGCTATCCAATAGCCCTTTAAAGAAAAAGAAGGAAAAATTCTTCTTCACCTCCTTTTTTCCCAAAGAGTTTGTTCATCAAAAATAAAATAAAATAAAATAAAATAAAATAAAATAAACGAAATTTCTTTATTTTAACGTCCCATAATTATGCTCTTTATGGTAAAGGAGAGAGATTACTAAAGAAAGTGAAGGATTGTAAAATTAATGTTTGGTCTCTCATTCGGATTTCAACCCAGAACAACATACAACAAAGGCACATGCGCTAGCCAATAGACCAGCGACGAGGGCTTTCAGTTCTCGAGTGGAAACGTATCAGAATTCTTCCTCGGTTAAAACTCCAAAAAAAAAAAAAAATAATTTATTTGTCAAGCGATAAACGTACACTTAAAACAAACACAAGTATCGCAAGCCTTAACTTGATTTAAACTTACAGATACAAGGTATTGCGCAAGTCTCTAAGCTATCAATCCTACATTAATCTTTTAGTCCTTGGCATCGTCATTCCTGCGTTTTACAGGTTGCACCTGTTCTATAATGAAATCGAAAAAAACCTAATCAATTTTTGTACACATTTACATGCTTTGTTGTTTTCAAATTGTTAATTTCCGTGCATATGTCTTTATACACAATACATCTGCATTATTGCAGGAATGATGAACCATTCTTGCATTCAATAACTACTATATAGTTTATGGCGTTCTTTATTAAGCGCAAAGAAATAGGCTACGTAATAACATGTAAACTGCAACTTTCAAAAGTCGTTGGTTACGCTGCAGAGTGAGGCTCTCCGCTCTCTTGTACCACCGCGCTTACCTAGAAACTGATGTAAACACAACAGCAGCGCCATCCTCCAAAAACCGCACTAATATCCTGGTCAGGTAATACTTATATATAATTTATTATAAAAATACAATAGATTTATTAAAGTAACGGACATAATTTGTTTTCCTTGCAACGAAGAACACACAATCTTTCGTAACAAACTATTTTTCTTCTTCATGGCTTTTCAGCTGACTGGTTGGAACTTGTAAGTCTAGATACTCTGTAAATATGGCAACCAATCTGGTTTCAGAGAGTGGCATGAAATATTCGGCAGAACAAAAGTGTTGAATTTTATATTAAATACGGTGAGCTTCCTTTACGATTATATTTAGAAATAAACTTACAACAATATAAAAGGCAAAGTAAACAATATAACAAATGGTTCAAATTAGTGCAATTTTAATAACTTGAATAATATGTTAGAGTATGCAGTGGCTATAGAAGGTGAATCTTTGAAAAATCTATGAATTTGAAGACTGATGGTAATTAAACATATGCCACACAAATCATAGTATACTGAATTTTGTCTTCAGTAAATCCATTCGCGTTTCCTGGTAAATGTTTTTGTTCGTTATTTCTCCTTCAGTACCATATATTGCATTTGTAAACATTCATTGGAGAACAATATTATATCAGTAACTGTCGTCCATGTTTTCGTGTATTGTCCATGAGTGACTTCAATAATTATTAAAGACTACTGTTTACGGGCAAAATCTTAATTTTTTACTCTATTTTCCTGTATGTCCTACCAGTATACACAATTTCAATAATTATTTATTGAATCAGTTCCACTAGTCTAAACTGTACACTGTTCGCAATTATGAATTAAGTTCATTGAATGTTGTGTTATATTCGATGGGGATGTTTGTTTATATCAGAAGTTAAGTATTTCTGATTTTAAGGTTGGTTCCTATAGCACAAACATATCCACTTGCTATTGCTAGTTTCTATTAGACAGTGTTGCGAGTATCTGACTTCTTTACTGGAACTACGGTGTACTTATACGCATTTGAAAGGCCGTACAGTAACAAAATCAAGCTAATGTAAATTTGAAAGCAATTTATTACGTCTGTATAGTAATCAGAGTAGTGCATTAATACGAACCTAACAAAACTACCACTACATTTTCCTAGAGCCTTATTTCCACACAACAATGTCGTAAATCATGTAAATGATAAACAGACTATCGCAAGTTAATTTAGTATATATTTTCATTAATCGTTGCTCTCACTAGGTTCTATTTTTAAGTTGCAGGTATAACTACGAACATAAATAACTCGAGGATTTAGTCATAAGAAATAAATACTCTTACTTCTACTTATTTATGCTCATACATGTACAAGTACTGAGCAATCTACTGATGCACAAAACAAATTCGCTGTCCCTTAACATGTGTGTGAAATGCATAATAGGGTTAAGAAAAACATTTCAGCTGGTAAATAATTCGAAGTAAGGTTTTAACCCTTTTGCGATTGAGGTAATTTTTCGCGTGCTAAACCCGGAAGTGCTATACGTTGTTAATTATTTCGTTAGACACATGAGAATTTATAGTATCTTTCAGTAATGAGGCTATATGAAACTTGACCTATAGCGTTCCAATATAGGATCCGGAGCAAATGAGTTTCACTGAATGTTGAAAATGGATTTTATTATAAACATGTGCTTACTAAAACCAGTTAGTCTTGAAAATGCTCCTGAATATGATCAATATATCTATCTATAAAGATGCAAAGGAAATGATTAGATCTGAATTTTTAATATAGGGTTTCTCTTATGAAGTGTATGTAAACAAACTTATCAACTTTAATAGTATCATTTACGTTACAAAGGACTTTCGATATGACCGTTAGTTACTACTTAGTGCTTATTCTCTAGTCTGCCACAAGTACTAATATAAAGATCTTGGCATATCTTTTTATGATACAACTACGATACTTACTGAAATATACCCAAGAACTCTGACACAAAATTGTCTTCATCGCACCCAGGTAAACAAATGCACTTCTCTTTATTTGAAATTTCTGAAAGTAAGATAATGTGTAAATCAGGGTAATAACAAATGCTCTTAATCTTGGATGATGTTTATTGTATCTCATGGTTGTTATAAAAAAAATTGAGGATTTTGTTTCCGAGTGGATGGAGGGGTGACACTTTCCCTTGTTGCACAGTTTTACGTTAGTCAAAGATAAAACGACAAAACGTTTTACTTAATATACATGGACAGATTGCTACGGGCATCCTTTCTTATTCTTTTCCGTATAATGATATAATTTTGAGAAACGAAGGGAAAGAAAAATGGCATTCGAGATTGCAAACGAATACACGTTTCATTGAACCGTTTTTGTCAATTCATCCTGTTATATGTTCGCATGTGGTTGAACCGATTTATCTGACAGAGAAAAGTGATATTTTTGAAGCAAGGAAGGTACAGCGCCGGAGAGGGATTTAGGTGGCCAAAGAGGGTTGTGAACATATAGTGAATACAAATCCCTCATATTTTGTTAGCTTTGGTGCTCTCAGAGTTAATTCTAAGTATATTTTACGTCTGTTTTCTCATTTAGTTCTTTCTGAAATATTTTTTTAAAAAGAAAATTATAAAGAGAGAAAATAATAGTGTTGGACAATTCCGATAATGGACTATTAGAGCGATTGCTGGATTTGACCTTGTTTCAACCAGTATATCAAAAGAATTGTCCGTACGTAAAGTTCTTTAGAGTCATAATTTATTAATGAGTTTGTTAAGAATCGCGACAATTTTGAGAAAAATTTGTCTGGCACGGAGCAAAGAATTCCTTTCTTTATTAGTCATCAATCCAGTCAAAAGAAGCCAAGATTTCCATTGAAGATAGATGGTCTGAAGGTAAAAATCAAACAATCTAGATACAGGTGAGTGACAAATTGGATTTATATTAAACAAGTAGTTGTGTCACGTAATCAGTGTTAATATTATGCGGTTCTCTGTATAATTTGTTCCAAAAAGGGATAAAATTCGTGGACTTTTGCATTTGTTTGATTTCTTAAAAAAATCCTCCCAATTAAGTGGCGAAACACATTTTTTTATTCCGACGGAGACCACGTGATTGAAACTCGAACCATTCCTGGATCCAGTATTTCAAAATCTAATTTGTTTTTCTTTGCAGCTAATATATTCTGTTTTTATATTGGGACCAAATTAATAACTTTTCAAAAAAACGAATATTCTCGGTATTGAATTTTCTCTCCAGTTGTCAAGAGGTTCAAGAATTGATATCTTAAATAATAACATAGTTAATAGTCGATTTTTCATTTAGTACTAAATAGGGAATTGTACTGTGAAATTGTAAGAAGACTGATTTGGATAATTTTTTGTTAGTTAAGATTTGACAACTGAGATTAGAATTTAGTACTTAACCTGATAGAGAGGAACTACAGATTTGATATTTGCTAAAAATTCAAGATTTCATTAATTATTAATTTGTCCTTCATCCTGAAATATTTTGATAGATTGGGGTTTAAAAATATTTGAGATTAAAACCAAAGATAAAGTTAATTGGATTGAAACTAGTCAAATTATTAACTGATTAGAAATTAGTAATTTCTAATAGTTATTTACTTAATGTTTGAATATTGTGTATACGTATTATTTAAACGATTTAGTGCATATACAAAACCCTCATATTAGTTACAATAAAATTGTTATTTTTCGAAAAATTGAAACATTGTGTTTGATTGTTTATGTTTGAAGTGTTTACCTTGTTTACTTTTTCAAAGTAAAATATTGGATCTGTGGTATAGCCTTTGCATCGAGGTGGAATCGTGATATGGGACAGCCCCACACACGCCCGCTCTGCCAGGCTTTATCCGAGTGAGGCCAGATTGACAGTTTTTGTTATTTATTGGTTTTCTTTTTTTCTTCCCAAACTCTTGATTTGGATTCGAATGGACGTGGATAGGCGGAAGTGGGCGTTACAATAGCGAAACATCTAGACTTCCTAGAATTAGGTTAGTTAATAGGTTGTCAGCGTAAGATAAAAGGAAAACAATTATTTTGTTCTATGCTTAGATGTTACCTCCAACATTGTCATTCCACTTAAATGTTTCAAAAAAATAACACTTCTGGAATATAATTAATATAAAGATAACTTTGAAGTTTTTTACCTGAACTTTTTTTTTGTTATTTACATTGTAGCTTAACCATTTCCTCCAACATTAGCATTCCACTTAAATGATTATTAATGAGTCAGGTTACAATTTTATGAATGCTTTTGCATTTTTGAATGTTTTAAATTGAACTTAGTTATTTTTTTGCTTTTTAAAATGTTGGTGAGTCTTTTCCTCGAAAATTTACATTCTACTTAATTTTTTGTAAAAGTATTGGAACATAATATTATGAGTGCTATTGAAGCCTATAGTGCAAAAATTGAGCTTTGTTACAATTTTGTCCTTTTAAATGGTGTTTCCTCCAACATGATAATTCCACTTAAATTTTTATAATTGTGTTCATGTATAATACTATGAAAATTATTGTATTCTTTAATGCTTAATTTGAACGTTATTACAATTTTGCCTTGTTGAATGGTTAGTTATTCTTTTCCTCCAACATTGTCATTCCACTCAAGTGTTTATAATTATATCAGAATATAATAATTTAAGTTATTTTGAAGTCTTTAATGTTTATAAATAGAGACCGGATGTTTATTCACGAATAATCTAGAAAATAGACAGGCAAATAAGCACTAAAAATTTAAAAATAGGCAGTAAAATAGGCACTAAAATGTAGCTCGAAATAATGAAGATAAATACTCGATACTATTAGAAAATACATTCAATTTATAAATAATGCTCAAATAATATAGAGACATGCTGCTTCGTGAATATCTTGTCTTATTGTATGTATAAAAACGAAGCTTGTAATGCTTCCTTATATACTGGGTGAACCTGGAAGATGTGCACATACTTCGGGAGGTGATTCATGACATCAAAATAATACAAAAATCATCTTGCATGTTGTGGAATTTCGCGTCTATTCGAGTGACAAGGTGAGCAACTTGGAAACGAAAATCGAATCCTAACAATTAGAGCAAGACATAAAAGTATGCACATACTTTGGGAGGTGATTCTTCACATTCAAGAGGACTTTTTGTCTTATTTCATGTCACTAATCACCTCCCAACGTATGTGCACATCTATCTATTCCGTTCCAATTGTCAGGATTCGATTTTTGATTCCAAGTTGGCACCCCTGTCACTCGTACACGACGCGGAATTCCACATGCAACAGGATTTTTTGTCTTCTTTTCATGTCACGAATCACCTCCGAATTTATGTGCACATTTATCTGTTCCATTCCAATTGTCAAGATTTGATTTTCGGTTCCAAATTGGCATCACTATCACTCACACACGACACTGAATTCAACAAACTACAAGAGAACTTTTGATATCATTAATCACTTCGGAAGTATGTGCCCATCTTTTAAGTTCACCCTGTGTATATATTGTAACGTACCACGTGCTTGTGTTTACAAACACATAATATACTTATATATGTATGTATTATTTATGTTATATAAATTTATATTTTCCCAATGAAGGCTTATTTTGAAAAAAATGTATAGAATAGCAACATTAGGCACTAAAGCAATTATTTAGGCATTAAGGGTCGAAAATGGCAAAATAGGCAAAATAAAATTGGCTCAAACCGAAACTATAATCCCCTATATAATTTTAAAACGTTATTTTAGATCGTATCTTTAATATTAAAGAATAGGCATTTTGCCTAACATCCAGTCTCTAGTTATGAATATTAATTCATGTGAATAGATAATTCTTTTTGAAAAAAATTAAAATCTAAGAGTATTAAAAAAAAGAAAATATAAATCTCAAAAAATAATTCGCCCCTCCGTTTAATAGTTTTTTAATATTTTGGGTTCTAAGTAGGTCGATGTTAATTGTTGTTAGTATCTTGTTTCAGATCTCTTCCAGAGTATTCGAATCAATTTTTAGTTGATATTCTTTAATAGTATTAGTTGTTTAATGTATGTGTATGATTAGTTATAAGTATTATTTTCATATTTTGCTTTTATGCTGCTTCTCTTATTATTGTATGATGCAGAATGTTAGAAGCGAACTTGATTACATCAGTATAGATATACCCGATTCGGAATTTGTAACGATTGATGCTACTGGACAACCTAGTTTGAAATCAGATTTTGGTTCATTAAGTGTGAGTTTAACTTCACTTATGCGGAATAATACAGCTTCTAGATATTTTCCTACACCGGTTAGAACTAATTTAGGTTCATCTGTTAATAGTTCAGCGGGAACTTATGGCTTTAGTCTTGTAGCCAATCCTTCTAGTATGAATTTTTCGAGAGCTGGTAAAAGAGTAACTTTTACTGAACCGCCTTTTAGAAGCAAAATGGGAGTTTCTCCTCCGAATTTATTTTTTTCTGGAGATTTTCATTCTCGAAATAGATACCTAGAATTGGGAAATTATTATAGAAGAGTTTTTAATATACTAGGTTCTACTCCAACAGTGGGTCTTAATGATATGTATGATGGTAATACAAATTTTTGTTCGGAATTTAGAAATTTAAATGATGAAAATTTTGAAAGAGTAGTTCAAACTAATTTGAGTTCAGATTATCAGCATTCAGTGTTGAATTCTGAAAATAAGCTAATGGTAAAATACACCCATTCAAGATCTTTAGCATATTTATAAAATAGGTTTATCGGTATTAAAAATGTCAATGGAAATGATAGCTAACAAATTTTTGAATTGTTATTCAAGATAGAGAAAATCTTGTTGAGAAGCAGCTATTCACTCAATATGATTTTGTCAGTACTCATTCCTAAATGGGATGGTGTTGTACTGAGGGTAGTTACTTCTGCTTTACACGACCATATAGATTGGAATGTTTTTAAACGTAATTTATTAACTTGATTTGTTACTCTAACCGTCGTGCATTCTTTGGTGAGTGATAGGGTATACAGGAAACAAAAATTATCTGAGCTAATGAACGAATATGTAAAATCTGTTTTGATTTCGATGAACGTTCTAGGGTTGAATATAGAGGAAAGCGAATTAGAATCATTCTAACAGGAATGAAGCCATATCAGCGGAATAGAATGTTAGGAAGTTTTTTCCCTAATAACAGATTGGAGATATTAGATATAGCTGAACGATTTGTTATGAGTACCCGTGAACAAATAGAATACAATAGGTCAATGGGAATTAAAATTAAAAATCAGATGGTTTTGTCGAATAGTAAGTCTCAGGTGAGTGAAGATTATCTGAAAAAGCGTAACCATTCTTTACCTATTAATGTAAAATCGAATCAATTGAAGAGATGTTCTGAGATTTCGATAGCTTCAGAATTCTCTAACTATAATGGCAATAGAGATCATTTGGAAATAGTAGGAAAGAAAATTAATGACAAAATTCCGTCGGAGGTGGATGGTTTAGTGGCAACGTTTGTTGTTTTCAAGATAAATAATATCTTAACCAGTGCTTGTGTGGACGGCGTATCCAGCTTTAATCTTGTCACGAGATCTTTGGTTCGACGAAGTGGTGCTGGAAGTATACACGTGCTGTTGATGAAAGGACAGTTAATGCCCCTTCGGAATTGAATTTCTCTACTGGAGAAGAAATAACTTTGAGCGTGAATCTATCCGGATATTTTCAGACTGTGAATTTTTGAGTGGTAAATCAACACTCGTGTGAATGTTTATTAGGGATGCCCTTTCTTAGTTCAACGTCACCTGTGCTAGACTATAAGAACAAAGCTGTACTTTTGAATGGGGGAAGAAATAGAGTACGATTGACCTTTCAAAAAGATTTATTGAAAAGTCGGTCTAGATCTGTGGATCCTTAAGGCCAGCTGCAATTTGTAGGAAGATCTGCGGTAAGGACTCCAGTGAAACAGAATTCAGCAAGTGTCTCTTCTATTTTGATCCGAGCCGATTCCAATTCAGATGGATATTGTGAAAAGGGATTGGACGAAGTTGAGAATTTGGACGAAGTTGTTGATCGATCATCGAACTGTTCAAAAATTAAAGGTTCTTCCAAGAAGTCTTGGAAGAAAAGAAGTCGAAGAAGAAGACTATAGACCGTGAGAATAAGATGCTGGTCAAGTGTGTTAGGTTGATGAGACTGTTATAAATCTTTCCCCTGCATCTAAGATAAAGACGATACAACTTTAAAGTTCATCTAAGGCATCCAATTTAGGCATTGAGCAAGCGGAAAATTTCCACAAACTTGTGGACAGGAATCGGAAAAATATCATTAAGGATACTCCACAGGGAGAAACCATAAACAAACGATCTCAACAGGTGAAAGACCTGTTAAATATACAGGGAGAAAAACCAATTAAGGAATACTGGAGATATCGTGATCAAGAAGTTACCTCTTTCATTGATTCGATTACCAGGGAATATTCTGATGTTATTTCAGAGCGTGTAGGGTGTATTAAAGATTTTATTGGTCATATTTATCTTACAGAAAATAAACCTTTTAAACAGAATCTGTTTTTTCATCCCTAAAAGTAAAGGAAAATATTTGACGAACAAATACATGAATTGGTAGATCAAGGAATTTTACGGGAAGTAGACCATTCAAACTACGAAAGTAGTTGTTTTTTGGTAAAAAATAAAAATAATACTTATCGAATTGTTGGTAACTATGTTAAAGCTAATACACTAATTGTTAGCGATCCTTCTCTGCTCTGAACCTAGAGGAATGTCTTACAGGGGAATCAGGGAAGAAATTGTACTCTAGAATAGATTTACACCATGCGTACAACCAAATTGAATTGGATGATAACTCTAGAGACATTACAACCATCATGACTCCGAAAGGCTTATATCAATATACACGATTTCCAGTTGGTATTGAAACTGCAAGCAACTTGTTAACTCGTGTTATGAAGAAAATGTTAGGGGATTTAGAAAAGAATGGCCTTAAAACATATTTTGATGACGTGTTAATATTTTCTGATACGGTAGAAGAACATAAAAATACGATTAGAAAGGTTTTCGATAGGTTTACCAAAATAATGAAACGGTTTCTCCTGCTAAATTTTTATTTTTCTATACAAAAGTTAATTATTTAGGTTATGTTTTCTCAGGAGACCAACTGGAAATTGATCCGAAAAGAATATCGGCAATCAGGAATATTCCTCCACCATGAAACCGAAGAGGTCTCATGAAAATTGTAGGTGTCTTTAGTTACTATTCTAAATTCGCCCCAGAAATGCAAAAGTTAATGGGGCCTTAGTAGATAGGGAATGGGGATTCTGCAGACAAATTCAATATTAGCCCATTTAAACTATATGTCACCCTATCATCTCTAATAACTTCTAATCTACCCTAGTAATTTCTAGCGCACTTCCTATCCCAAATAACTTCTATCACATCTTAAATAACTTCTATCTTACTCATAATAACTTCTAATGCATTCTATCACTAAATCTAGTTATAAAAATCATTAAATCTGGTTACAAAAAATCACTAAATCTAGTTACAAAAACAAAAAATCACTAAATCTACTTACAAAACCTGGTTATAACCGGTTTTGACTTCAAAAAATCACTAAATCTAGTTACAAAATCTGGATATAACCGGTTTTGACTTCAAAAATCACTAAATCTGGTTAAAAATCACTAAATCTAGTTACAAAAACAAAAAAATCACCTAATCTAGTTAGAAAATCTGGTTATAACCGGTTTTGGCTAAAAATCACTAAATCTGGTTATAAAAAGTCACTAAATTAGTTAAAAATTAAAAAAAATCACTAAATCTAGTTATAAAAATCACTAAATCTAGTAAAATGAAATTAAAAAACACTTTTATGATATTACCATAAAAGCTAACTAAATTCTACATAATTACATAATAGTTACAAATTAGTATATTGATAGTTACAAATTAGGATATTGATAGTGAAATCTTCTGCTAACTTCATTCTCTATTGAAAATAATGATTTCTTAAACTCAGTCCATTGATCATAGTTCAAACTGAATAAACATCCATTGATTTCAAATACTACTTGCGTTTGATCTTGTACATCTTTCACAATCACATTGAATGAATTAGTAAGAATAAATTTCTTCTGAGGATCCATACTAACAGCTCACTTTTTTATAAGATTATTTTTATTTGCATCAATTTTGTTACATACAGAACTCAACAGTTGGATAATTGTCTTTTAAACCAGTGTATTTGATTTTTATTCCATCTTTAACGATCTCATCAATCATTTTATCTGTTAAGTGTTTTGTAAATCTAAGTGGAAGAAAAACCTTGAACTCCTCACACTCAACTAAAATGCTCTTTCCATACTTAGTTTTAATCTTTTCCATTTTCACAATCTTATAATCTGTATTTAATTCTAATTCTCTTAATCCAACAACCTGTTTTTGTTCAAGACTTCCAAATTTATTTAAAAGTTCAATATGACTCGCCATCGTATTTATTATATTAAACTTTTTAAAAATCAGTTTCTAATAGTCTCGAATTTCATTAAGTATGTCATTGATTCTGTTAACAATATTTCTTACATTTTCATCTGTTAATTCACCATTCATGAGCTTAATTACATTAAGCTTATCTTTAAACAGTCCAATTCGATTTACCATATTTTTATAATATTCTTTCCTTGAAGCTATATTAAACCGTGTTGATAGACCAGTGATAACAGCAGAAGCCGAAGCAAATGCAGTTGTAATAATTGAATATACTGTAACAGGAATAAACACATTGATGAACCCTGTAGAAGCTGATAATAGAATTGATAATGTAATAAGAGTAGTATAAACACATTTTATTCTTTTGAACTTCCTTTTGCTTTTCATTAATAACTTCTCAAGATTTAATATAGTATCTTCAATTAACGCAATTAAATTCACACGTGGAATGTTATCTGGAATAGTCATTTTATTAAATAAGTTTTTTATGATATTGTCATAAAAGACACTTAAAACTAAACACATCTAATAAACATATAATTGATTTATATCTTCTCAATTATTTTTTCTTTCTCAACATCATACTCTAAATTTTTCTTACCAATCATAACAACATAGCAAATTGTTTTATCTGGTACATCGCTTTCAAAATTAACAGTCAGTTTGAAATTAGTTCTATCACTTACAGTTACTGATTTATGCTTGCTTATGTTAATTACGAACATCGGCCTATTTTCTAAAAACTCTTTAGGATAATAAAACATCTCAGTATTTCCAATTGTAGATCGCTTATATACCGTATACATTTCATAAACTTTCAAATACTTATGTTTTGCAAAATCTAAGTTTAAAGATTCTAATGGGAATGATTCATTTCTAGAATTACGAAAATGGATATTCTGAACTTTACAATAATCAAAATAGCTAGAATCTCTTTCTTGATTATCATTCCTATTTCTCTGGAAAAAGGCAATTATGAAATTAGGCATATCAAATTCACCTGAGTTAAATTGTGTGGTTAAATCGAATTCTAAATACTTTCCCCTAACTGATTTCTGTAAACATTGATATGTGTTGAATGAAATAGGAATCTTACCTTCCTTTAACATATTAGATCATAGCAAGGTGGCATAGTTAGGTTCATAATTAACAATAGGCATTCTTAACTCCATATTTGTAATCTTAATTTTACCTGGATGCGGTTGATTATCTTCATATGTTCCATCCTGTTTTTTGTTTTCCAAATAGCAAATGCATTATCATCAGAACCACTTCTTTTAAATGTATATTTCAAACCTCCTTTCCACATAATATCTTTAAAATCTGAACAAAATCCTGGCAAAAGTCTGAGCAAAAATATTATTTCTTCATCTGTTCTTGCCCACGTAATTCCTTCCCATCCACATTCATCATAGTGATTTGCCTCTGGTTTTGAAATCGTACATGTATTTACAGCTGTTGAAGTTAAACCAGGATAATCTATAATATCTAATATCTGTCCATGCTTACTAACTTGAATTTGAGAAAACAAATGTGGGAAGAAATTATTAATAAGTCTAATATTTTGACCATTAGTATATTCTCCATCAGCATCTCTACCTCTAATTTCAAAAGTTACATAAATATCAGCATAATAAGGATGTATGAAGCCAACACGCACATCAATATCAAATTCAATAGACCTGTTTGGCTTATTTAAATTCTCGATTGTTTTTTGATTAGGTTTAAAGGATTGTAATTCATATGATTCTATCTTATCCATATTTATTATAAAAAATATTTGTAATTGTTTTATGAATTAAGCTCATAAAATAAACCCATAAAACCTAAATATAACTTCTCCAAATATCCTTATTCCTATTCATCTGACTAATAATTTCTGAAAAACTATACCCATCTGTAAACATTTTTACCACTGTAATGCATAAATGTCCACGTTGTATACGGCTGCTATTGTACTCTATATTATGACCAAGATATTTTACGAGTGTTTTTGGTGGATTACCTTCAAATGAATCAAACACATACTTTCTATTTCCTTTTTTCCAATAACAAATCCAATGCGTTCCTATATTTTTAGACGTATCAAAATTAAAAATACCACACTCATTCTTCCTTGGTTGTTTAGGCAATTCATCACTCATAAATACACCTCTAAAGTTTCTTATCTTAAGTTTTTAACAAGTTGTATTAGGTCTAAATTACTTAAAGGTTTAATTTCTTCTTTTTCTTTACTGTTTTGGAGTTTACGTTTTTTGAAAGCTTACCACCTTGTTTTTCTTCCATTGCTAAGTTATGTCGCTTTTGTTCCTCTAATTCCATTTTATTCTTTTCTGCATCATCTACAGTCTTAGCAATAGCAGCCGCACCTCCAGCAACAGAACCTAGAGCACCTATTAAAGCTAAAATCGTTGGAATAGTAAATATAAAACCACCATAATGAACTTTATTATAGTTTGTCTTCATTTCTTTCTTTATTTTCTTAAGTTGTGGTATAGAAAGAGATAGAGACATACATTGCCCTTTACTTAGTTTTGCTTCCTTTTGTTTGAGTTGTTTGTTAGTTAAAATGTGATCTATATTTAATTGTTTAAGTTCCTGGTTAGGAATAGTAAATGTAAAACCTTTTAACTGCATATTTATTATATAATTAAAAGCTTTTTATGAAAAATTTCCATAAAAAGTACATATAAACCTAAATCTAGAAATACTTATAAACCTAAACCAAATCTTACTTTCATTACTTATAAACCTAAACCAAATCTTACTTTTGTATTCATCGCTAAAGCAGTTCCAAGAGCAGGTAGTTTTTCATTTATTAAATTAGCATCTTTAGCAAAAACTCTTTCCCAAGCTTTATTTTCTAATTCCTTATCTGCAATATGTCTTGATTCTGTATCTTTATTATCCCTATAGTATATATCATGTTCTTTACAAGCCTCATCTAATGGGTTAATACCTTTATCACCTCTTTCTAATCTTTCTTGAAGTTTTGTACCCGGACCACAATACTGAAATCCTGGAATATGCAACTCAAATGGAAGTTTATTAATCAAATCATTTACTAATCCTTTTCCATACTTTTCACTATTCCAAAATTTTGGTGGTAGCGTATTCAATATCTTTATCAAATAACCTATACCTTTTGGATCATTAGGAATAAATTGTATAAGTTTAGAATTAATCATATCCATAATACCTACTTTCTCATTATAAAAGTTATCATTTCCAGATTTTTCTTCCCCATCAATAACAATCAAGCGATCAATCAGTTTTCTCACATCATCCATCGATATGTATTCTTTTGATAATTTGTTATATACCTTTATTCCTTCTCCAGATTTTGGTGTCTTTTTTGAAGGTGTTGTTGGTTTTTTATATTTATCCCAAATAGGTTTAATTATCTCTTTATATTTTTTACCTTTACTAGATTTTTGTTTTCTTGTACTTGGATCATTATTATGAAATGCAACACTAGAATCAATTACTATTTGTTTATATTTTTCTAGATCATCATCATTATAATTTGTTGGATTATGTTTTGTCAATAATTCCCATAAATCTTCTGTTCCTGTATAATGTCGATTATTAATAACTAAATCATCGCCATGTATTTTAACTTCTGCATTTCCTATCATATGCATAATTTTCCCATTTTCATCATATGGTTGTATTCCAAAACTTTTATCATCTCTAGTTGCATAATATCTTGAGGCGATCTTACCAAAATGAGTTGTTGCTAAAGATTCTATTCCTTCTACATTATATTTAATTTGTTTTTTCATGTGTTTTATTTCTTCTGTTATAGGCGTATCACTTTCACTTATAGGACTATCATACATAGGTGGTGTTTCTAATAAACTTGAATCCACTCTCGCACTTTTATGTACAACTGGAACTAACTCTTGAATTAGATTTTTCTTTTCTTCTGCTACTTTTGATATATCTTGCCCTAAATCTTTAATTGCATCAATAACAGGCTGATCTTGTTTTTTAAATTTCTCATACTTACTTCGATTACTATGTTTAATTTCCTTAAATCTTTTAATAAGTTCTTCTTTTAACTTAATATACTTCTTAGCTTTATTAACATCCATTTATTATATAAAGAAAGAATAAAAACATAACATAACATAACATAACATATACGTTCACCTGCATTCATATACGTTTAGTTTACACTTTTATAAATTCTTTAATTTTATCTCTATATTTACCATTATTCACCCTCCTAGTCATATCTATTGTTAAGAAACCATATTCTTCACTCCAACACTTGCTACATAATAATTGTAATTTTTCAAACGACATATCAGATGCAACAAATTCATCATATATATGTTTTAAATTTACATTGTCTTGTCTAAATATACAAAGAAAGTTTAAGTTGTCTCTAATTAATTGTTTTGCTACTTTAGAATATGTTTGCCCAAGATAGAAACAGTTCAAACCCTTATGACGACCTCGAGTAAAATATTCTCTAACGTGGTTTTGTTCTTCTAATATGAAATCATCAAATACTACCACAGAATAGTCCTCACATTCATCTAATGGAATAATCTCTTAATTGTTTCCTTTTATTATTGCTACTGTATCTTTAATATTACGTTCTATATCTCGAAAAAGTTGTATTAAGTGTTGGTATTTAGGTTGATTTAAACTTTTAGAATAGATATAAACATTTACATATTTTAACCATTTAGGTGCTAACAAAAAATTATCAATCATTAACGTCGTTTTACCACACCCACTAGTCCAATTATTAAACATCTTACATCATCAGGTAACAACTCACCATTCCTCTTTCTCTTCGCCGTTTCTTCTGTTAACCTTACTTTAATATCCCAATTATCCATATTAGTTATTTATTATATAATAAATGAAAGTATTTAACTTAAATGGTTATTCATCTGTATTAAACATGTCATTGAATTACCCATTTGAAAACGATTTAGAAGTAGCTGTTGCAGGATTTTACACAACATACTTAACTCCAAACATTACAGAAAAGAACAATAAATTAACATTTTGCAGTGAAGAACCTGAAGTTACAAGACAAGCCATAGTTCAACCTGGTCAATATAGTTTAAAAGAATTAGAAGAATATATTAAATCAAACCTTCCATTCTACACTGATGAATTCAAAGATACTTTTGAAATTACTGAAGACAGGAAGAGAAATAGAGTTAAAATATTTAGTGAGGTTTGTGTTATAACCTTAGATATCATTAATACTGTATTAGGTTTTAGTGAGAAAAAGTTAACTAATAATATAGATCATGTTGGAGATAAGCCACCAAAGTTTCACTCATTTGATACTATAAATATTTATTGTGATTTAGCAGAAGGTATGATTTTAAAACACAATGACACAACACACAACGAAACAGACTTAATTGCAACATTTAGAACAAATGCAGAGTTTAGAGAACCAATTATATATGAACCTAATGAAAAGATATTTTTCCCAATACATCACAATAAATTTAATAATTTCAAAGTTTCAATTAAAGATGAGAATGGTGATTTGATTGATTTTGGTGGAGCTCGTATAACTGTTTTACTTGCTGTTAAATAATTTGAATTGTTATATAATAAATATGGACATCTTTGGTAATACTAAAAGGAGGACTACAAACCTCAATCATGTAAGTGAACTTTTTACATCAAATAATATAACATGGGTTGATTTCAAAAATAAAAGACTTGTTAATGTAGGTGATGCAATTGAACAACATGATGTAGTAACTTTACAACAGCTAGATTTAATAAATAGTAATGTTAATAGTCAATTGGAAGGTGATAGAAACAAATTTGAAGATGTATTAAAAACATTACAAGACACATATATAAAGAAAGATGATTTTCAAAAGATTAGGATGGATACTACTAAATTAATTATGCAAAAAGAAACTATAAATTTATTATGTCGATTGAGAACTAAAAATGTTAAGGAACCAATCTTTAGAATATTTAATCTCTCTAATGGTTACAAATTTCTCTATAATGGGAAAATAATGCACATGGAATTAAGTTTGGATAAATACTTTCTAGAGATATATTTAGGTGATACTTTGATTGAAAATGTACCTGTAAACATTAAAAAGGGTGATATAATTACGTTTCAAGCAAATAAAAATTCAGCTATGGAAGAAGGACAATTATTGTTTGTTGTAATATACATAGAAAGAGAGCTTTCATAAAACCATTTGCTATATTCAATCTATATAACAACATTCTAACTCAATCTATATAACAACATTTTAATTTAATCAATATAACAACATTCTAAATTGAATTATACAGATGAATTATAAATTGCTATATAGATTGAATTATTGATCGAATTATAGACTAAGTTATAGAATGTTATATTGATTAAATTATATAGATGAACTGTGTTTGAATTGTAGAAGTTATTATATAGATTGAATTATACAGATGAATTATAAATTATTATATAGATTGAATTATTGTTTGAATTATAGTATTAATCAATAACAGCATTAATTATAGTATTAATCAACAACAGCATTAATTATAGTATTAATCATCAAATACCGACACCCGTTAATTATAGTATTAATCATCAAATACCGACACCCGTTAGTTATAGTATTAATCATCAAATATCACAACAGCATCAAACAAACATATGCTTGAATTATAGTTTGAATTAGGCTGATCTTTAGAATGATGTTGTTAGTTGAATTATAGTTTGAATTAGGCTTATATTTAGAATGATGTTGTTAGTTGATATAGTGTTTGAATTATAGATTGAGGTTAATAATTTTCCATATAATAAATAGTATGATGTATTGTGTTAAGTGTAAGAAATCAACAGATACAAAAATAGATAACATTAGAATAGAACAAACAAAGAATGAAAGATATATTAAGAAAGGTATATGTGTTGTAGTGGTGCTAATAAATCTCAATTCATTAAAAAGCCCGATTGACTATATGAAGGTGAAGGTATTAGAGAAGACATTATAGAAGAAATTCATAAACCATCTAGAAAAAATTATCCTAGGTTAAGTGTTATTGTTAAAGGTATAGATGATTTATGGCAAGCAGATCTTGTGGAAATGGATAGTGATGTGTTAAAAGGTGTTTCAAAATTAAATAAAGGTTATAAGTATTTGCTAACGATTATAGATGTGTTCTCAAAATATGCGTTTGCTGTTCCTGTTAAAGATAAGAGTGGGAAGAATGTTAGAGAAGCATTTGAATCAGTGTTAAAAGTAAGAAAACCCAACAATTTACAAACTGATCAAAGTAAAGAGTTTCACAATAAAGAATTTGAAGATGATTATGAAAAACAATATTAATCATTAATCAACATATAGTGGTAAAAAAGCTTCTGTTGTTGAAAGATTTAACAAAACACTTAAACAAAATATGTGGAAGAAATTTACTGTTCAAGGTAATTATAAGTGGTTAAAAATATTGCAAGGTTTGGTTGATGAATATAATAACAAAGTACATAGAACAATTGGTATGAAACCTGTAGAAGTGAATAAGAAAAATGAGCATGTGATATTGAAAAAAGTGTATAAGAAAGAATATAAGTCTGTTAAGTTAAAGTATAAGATTGGTGATTATGTTCGTATAAGTAAAATTAAAGGTTTGTTTGAGAAAGGTTATACACCAAATTGGTCAACAGAAGTATTTGTTATTAATGAGGTTATACCATGTAATCCACCAACATATAAAATTAAAGATTTAAACAATGAAGAAGTTAGAGGAAGATTTTATGAACCAGAATTATTGAAAACTAAATATAAGGATGAGTATTTTGTTGAAAAAATATTGAGAAAGAAAGGTAATAAAGTGTTTTTTAAATGGTTAGGGTTTTATAATTCACACAATAGTTGGATAGGTAAAAGTAATGTAATATTATAAATGTTATAATTTATGGTTTAATAATTCACATAATAATTAAATAAATAAAAGTAATATAATATTATAAATGTTATAATTATAGTATAATAATTCACATAATAATTAAATAATATACTATTATAAATGTTATATTTTATGGTTTAATAATTCACATAATAGTTTGATGAGATAAGGAAAATGTTATAGTATAAATTTAATGTGTTTAACTTTTATGAATATTTTCATAAAAGGTAACAAAGTGTTTATTAAATGGTTAGGGTTTAATAATTTGCATAATAATTAAATAAATAAATAAAAGTAGCATAATATTATAAATGTTAACTTTTATGTCTATTTCATAAAATGTAATAAAGTGTTTGTTAAATAATTAGGGTTCATTAAATGGTTAGGTTTAATAATTGCATAATAATTAAATAAATAAAAGTAATATAATATTATAAATGTTTTCATAAAAGGTAATAAAGTGTTTGTTAAATAATTAGGGTTCATTAAATGGTTAGGTTTAATAATTGCATAATAATTAAATAAATAAAAGTAATATAATATTATATATGTTTTCATAAAAGGTAAATAGGGTAAGAAGGTGAATGATAATTATGATGATGAGCGAGTTTATGAAAATGATTCAGTTTTTATCATATTAATAATGACTTTGATGGGGTGATCCCATAAAAGCCCTATACTAACACAACACTAATATATGTAGATAATGGCAGGAGTGTACAAGTATTAGCAGTTGTGTTAGGAAAAATAAGTATGCTAATGTAGGTATATATAACATGAAAAAAATATTATGAAAATGAACTTAAAAATTTGGTAAATATATAAATTAACGATACAGTATTTTTTCATATGAGTATAAGTAATGTTAATTTTACTGGTGAGTAGATGAAGGAGATGTCGATTACAAAACTAAAACTAATATGTAAAGTCAAAAAAATTCGTAACTATAGTTCTTTAAATAAGAGTGAATTAATGAAAAAATCGAACAATATCAAAATGAACCAGATGAATTGAAAGTTATATACACAATGAAAGTTGATGAATTAAAAAACCATTGTAAAAGGAAAGGAATAAAAGGTTATTCTAAATTAAAAAAGGCTGAACTTATTGACCGTATTAAAAAATATGAAGATGAACAAAACAGATCACAAATTAGAAACATATTTCCATTTAAACAAGATGTTTTTGAAGAATCGAAACCACAACGAATACCAATTAAAGTAGAAACAAAGGAAACAGCAATACAGAAACGATTACAAACTATCACAATTGAAAACATAGGAGGATATAAAGATCCAGTGAAGTTTTTAAATATATGTGGGAAAGTAGTTATTAACAAAATCAAGGAAGAATTAAAACACCACCCATTAAAAGTCAACCTTGTATTCATTTGTGATTATATTAAAGATAAAGAAGTACAAGAACGCAATTTTAAAACTATGAATGAAAGAATATTACAATCAACTGACTTAGACGAATATATAACCCATGCTAAACAAAAACTATGTAGAGAGATGGAGGAATTTCAAGGTAGAGGATCAGGATGGACATTACATGAAATTAAACATTTAGAAATCAGACTAAATAAATATGTACCATTACGAGCTTCTTCCTATATTGACCTTCCTAAACCAATTAAAGATAAGAAAGCAGTAATCAATATTAAAAATCAAGATAATAAATGTTTCTTATATTCAATTGCGAGTTATTTAAAACCTATTGATAGATGTTCTCAATATCAACGACCTTCACACTATCCAGAAATTGTGAATGAGTTACAAGATAAATATTGTAATGGTATTGAATTTCCTGTACAATTAAAAGATATAATAAAGTTTGAAAAGAGAAGTAACATATCCACTAACGTGTATAGTTATGATGATGAATATAATATATACCCACTTAAAATCACAAAAAATAAACAGGACAAACACGTTAATTTATTATATGTAAAAGATGAAAATAGTAGTCATTTTTGTTGGATAAAGGATTTATCGAGATTAATAAGAAGTCAAGTAACAAAACATAAGGAGAAATTGTACTTTTGTGATAGATGCTTGGTAAGACATTTTAGAAATGAGAAGCAATTACTACAACATGAGTTATTTGTAAGGAGCATGAATCTGTTAGAATAGAACTTCCAAAACCATATGATAATCAAATACAGTTCCAAAATTATAATAGATCATTTAGAGTACCATTTGCGATATATGCAGATTTTGAATGTTTGTTATGTAAAATGGAAGTAGACCATAATTGTTCTAAAACTGTGAAGTATAAAAAGCATTTACCAATGAGTTTCTGTTATTATATTAAATACTCAAGTGGTGTGTATAAAAGTCCTGTTAGTTATATTGGTTTAGATGCTGCAAAGGTGTTTGTGGAGAAGTTAAAACAAGAAGCAATAGAAATAAAGAAAATATATAACAAAAAAGTTGAAATGAATAACCTAACTAAAGATGAGAACGAGATATATAATAATTACAATAGTTGTCATATATGTGAGAGAAACTTGAATGATTTACCACCAGCAATTGAAAAACAAATAAATATGTTAAATAAGAAAATACAATTCGCTAAAGATAATGATAGCATGATTGAAAAGTTAGAAGAATGGAAACATGAATTAGGAAAATGTTTAAAGGATATAAATAAAAATAAAGCAAAAGTAAGAGATCATGATCATTTAACTGGGAAGTTTAGATGTGCAGCTCACAGTTATTGTAACTTAAGCTATCGAAATCCTAATTTTATTCCAGTATTTATTCACTACTTAAGTGGTTATGATACTCACCTGTTTGTTAAAGAACTTGCTTATGATAAGAATGAAATAAAACTAATTGCAAATAATGAGGAAAAATATATAACATACTCAAAATATGTGAAGGTTGATAAAAAGAATGGGATTAATTTACGATTTCTAGATTCATTTAGGTTTATGTCAAAGAGTTTAGCAGAACTAGCAAATAACCTTACAAAAGAACAATATAGAGAAACGTCAAAGTACTTCCCTAATGATTTGGTAGATTTAGTAATTAAAAAAGGTGTGTACCCATATGATTATATTGACTCAATTGAAAGATTAGAAGAAACAAAACTACCTTCAAAAGAAATGTTCTTTAATAAACTTACTAAAACCCACATCAGTGATGAAGATTATGAGCATGCGGAAAATGTTCGGAAGTTATTCAATATTAAAAATCTAGGTGAATATACAGAACTTTATAACAAGACAGATGTATTAATATTAGCTGATGTATTTGAAAGTTTTAGAGACGTGTGTTTAAAAGCATATGCTTTAGATCCTGCTTGGTATTTCACTGCTCCTGGTTTATCGTGGGATTCAATGTTAAAGATGACTAAGATCAAACTAGAAATGTTAACTGACTATGATAAAATATTAATGATAGAAAAAGGTATAAGAGGTGGAATTTCACAATGTAGTAAGAGATATGTAAAAGCAAATAATAAATATATGAAAAATTATAACAAAGACAAACCTTCAAAGTATTTAGCTTATCTAGATGCAAATAATTTATATGGATGGGCTATGAGACAATACATGCCTTACAAAGACTTTAAATGGGTTCAACCTTACATAAACATAATGAATATTCCAGATGATTCAGAAACTGGCTACATATTAGAAGTTGATTTAGAATATCCAGAATACTTACATGATAAACATACAGATCTACCATTAGTTCCAGAAAATATGTGTCCACCAGGATCGAAACATTCAAAATTATTAACAACGTTTTACAATAAAGAAAGATATGTTATTCACTACAGAAACTTAAAATTGTATATGTCACTTGGGATGATATTAAAGAAAATATATAGAATATTGGAGTTCAAGCAATCAAACTGGTTAAAGGAATATATTGATCTAAATACAAATATGAGAACAAAAGCTAAGAATGATTTCGAGAAAGATTTTTACAAGTTAATGAACAATAGCGTATTTGGTAAAACAATGGAAAACATTAGAAAGAGGCCATCTATTACCTTAGAATGTGATCCAGCCAGGGTGGAGAAGTTAATAGCGAAACCGAACTTTGATTACAGAACAACATTTACTGAAGATTTGTGTGCGATACATATGAAAAAAGAAAAATTGACCTTCAACAAACCTATATATGTTGGTATGAGTGTGCTAGATTTGTCAAAACTATTAATGTATGACTTCCATTACAATATTATAAAACCTAAATACGATATCGATATAGACTTATGTTACACGGATACTGATAGTTTTATATATGAAATTGACACAGATGACTTCTACAAAGACTTAAAGGAAATGGTTGATCTATTTGACACAAGTGATTATGGAAAGGATAATCAATATGGAATACCACTAGTAAACAAAAAGGTATTAGGAAAGATGAAGGATGAAAACAAAGGTAAAATAATGACGAAGTTTATTGGATTAAGATCAAAGATGTATGCCTTTAAAGTTGAGAATGGAGAGGAGAAAAAAGCGAAAGGGATAACAAAATGTGTAGTAGCAAAAGAGTTACAATTTGATGATTATATTCAAACCCTATTCAATGATGTGAAAACATATAAAAATATAAATCTAATTCGAAGTTGTAAGCATGATGTGTATACCATAGCTGTAAATAAGTTAGCATTAGATTCAAATGATGATAAAAGATATATACTAGAGGGTGGTGTAAGTACATTAGCTTGGGCGCATTATAAGATATAGTTAAAATGTATTTATGTGTAGTTTAGTTTTAGGTCATATTTAATTAACTTTTATGTATAGTTTAGTTTTAAGTAAAATTTAATTAACTTTTATGTGTAGTTTAGTTTTAGGTCATATTTAATTAACTTTTATGTATAGTTTAGTTTTAGGTAAAATTTAATTAACTTTTATGTGTGATGTAGTTGATAGGTGTTAGTGAGTAATTATGTATAGTTTAGTTTTAAGTAAAATTTATATTTTTAAGTCATAAAAGTTGTTTAAGTAATTTTATCCTTAGACATAAACAACCAGTAACGCGTTAGAAAAAAATATAAGAAAATAGAAACCATTTACCGTTTGAATTTTTAAAATCGGTTAATATTTGATGAAGTTACAGCAAACTCAAAATTTCGGGAATTTTTTGCGGGTTTATTTTTGAGTTTTCGGGAAAATGTTATTCTTTAAAAAAGTCTTAGAATTTTGTTTGACTTATGGTAGTTTTTCTATTTTTTCGATTTGTTGAAAGTTTGTGGAGATATTGAAAAGGGAAAAATATCCTGTGGGTTATGCAACCATTTGTGCATTCTAGAAAATTGATTATGTTGTTAGTATTCATTTGCCGTTTGAATTTTTGAAATCGGTTAATTAGGGACCGAGGTATTAAATAATAACGTTATTTGGGGGTGGGACTGCAAGTGTTGCCAACTCATTTTTAACAATTATCATATTTATTAGTAATGGGGTGAATTCATCCGTATATGTTTTAAAGCGATATCTTGAAAAATTAAAATCCTGGAACGTTCCGAAAAAATATATTGAGTTGGCAACCCTTATATGACGTAGTCTAACAGCTATTATACATCGTCATCGGTATACAGCTCCCTCTGTTGAAAACAAAAAGAGTGCTAGCTAAAAAGTTCCGTTGGTGTTAGGATAAGGAAAGAGAATCGTATTAGATGGTCCTGTGCTGGTACTGGAATCGTTCAAATGAATCAGTGACAGATCACCTGCTCCCGAGTTGTATGTATTCCTTCTCATTAAGTTTTTAAAGCTAATTATTAACGGACTTTCACGATTTAAGTGTCAAATGAAAGCTTATAAACTGGTGATTAAGATGCAATAAATATATTTTCTGTAGGATTCCATTGTAAGTTTTTAGATTTAAGTTTTTATGATTTTTGAAGGCAAAACCGGTTATAACCAGATTTTGTAACTGGATTTAGTGATTTTTTGAAGTCAAAACCGGTTATAACCAGATTTTGTAACTAGATTTAGTATTTTTTGTTTTTGTAACTAGATTTACTGATTTTTTGTAACCAGATTTAATGATTTTTATAACTAGATTTAGTGATAGAATGCATTAGAAGTTATTATGAGTAAGATAGAAGTTATTTAAGATGTGATAGAAGTTATTTGGGATAGGAAGTGCGCTAGAAATTATTAGGGGTAGATTAGAAGTTATTAGAGATGATAGGGTGACATATAGTTTAAATCGGCTAATATTGAATTTGTCTGTAGAATCCCCATTCCCTATCTACTGGCCTTTAAGTGAGCTTAAGTCAGTTAATAAAAGGTTTGAATGGACCTCAGATCATCAAAAGGTTTGGGATAAATTGAAATATGTATTGGTGGAGAGTGTAGTATTAAAAGCTCCTGACCTTAAAAGCGTTTTATTGTTAATGTCGAAGAGTCAGGAAAAAGTATTGCTGGGTGTTTGCAACAAGAAAACAGCAGGGGGCAGATCCAACTTGTAGCGTGCTTCAACAAAAAATGGTCAGAAGTTGATAAACACCGCAGAATTTACGAAATCGAATTCATTAGTTTAGTGAAGATGATTGCCAGTTTCCGACATTACTTGGTGAAAGAATTTGATGTGCTTACGGACAATAAGGCTCCTACATGGATCTTAAGAAATTCTAAGAGCCTAATGAAATATGGGCCATTAGTCGAGACACTCTGTCAATTTTCTTTCCAGATCAAACATGTTAGGTATTGCGATAACTTCGTAGCTGACACATTGACAAGGGTCTATGATCCATTTGAATTTCGAACTATAGATGGCTCAATGGCACTAGCTGCATTTAATGAAAATGTGAGATTAGCACATATGTGGAGGCTTCCATTAATTAAAGAATCCATAGACGTATTGCAAAGAGAAGATTCTGAGCTTAAGGAAATTTTAAAGAAGATCGAGGAGGGTGAGTCTGTTTTAGGTTATATTCTGAACAAGAAAATTTTAACGAAAAGAACTCTTTCAGTTAATAACCCTTACAAGATCGTAATTTCCAAGAATTTGTGGCATGTTTTAGTGGAATATTAACATAATGATAAATTGGTTGGCGGCCATTCTGGCATTTTTAGAACATTGAAGAAGTTGTCGAAAATATTTAATTGGGAAAATATGAAAAATGAAGTTTCAGAGTTTGTTCGATGCTGTAATCGTTGCCAATTAACGAAAGAGGAAAATCAAAAGAAACTAGATCATTTAATCTCCGAGTATAGCAAGAGAATAGGTTCTCATTGGATGATAGATATTATAGAAGTATTACCATCCTCTAAAGGTTTTAAATATATCCTAATAGGAGTAGACAATGCTAGTAGGTTTATGGTGCTGGAAAAACTGAGAACATTGACTTCAGTATCCATAACCGAGAAATTAATGGATATGTTTACTAGGATGGGTTTTCCAGAGGCTATATCAACGGACAATGCTTCAGTTTTCATTTCTGAGTTCTTCAAAAAATTTGTTTGGACTAGGCATAAAACACATAAAATTAAGTAACTGTAATCCAGAAGGAATAATTGCTGAACGTGTTATTTAAACCTTGAAAGCTTCTATTCGTGCTTCTCATAAGCAGCACCTATGCGCAAATCTCACTCCCGATTTACAGTACACTCTAAATACAAGCGAGCATTCTGGCCTAAAGATGGCTCCTATCGAAATATTTTTCGGCCGTCCTACTAACACCCCTTTGGGAAATCAATGGGACATCACTGAGTCGGATATAGGGGTAAATCGACCCATGATCTCCGGTTGAATGCCATGAAAAACATGGAAAAGTCGTGGAATAAGAGAAAGAAAATGTCTCAGAGAAGAAGAGAAGTATCGTTCGGTCTCGGAGATAAAGGTGTAATACGTGCCCACGTTAAATCCTTGTTGAAGACTAAATTTCAAAGTCCTTATGTTTAGTCCTAACTTGTTTATTTAAATTGTTTAGGTTTGTTTAAAGATGTTTGTTCAATGTAAATTGTTAGCTATAGAAGAAGAAGAAGCAAGGTGTAAATGCTTGTTGAAACTGTGCATAGCACCAATGTGTGTGAGTGAGCGCGTAGCTTATAGCTGCAACATCGCAGTGTTCAATTAGCATTTTATTTTAACTCGGAAATTGTAAGAAATATTAACAATATTATTAAACCGAATTATTAAAGAACGAACCAGCGTTTCTGTGATACAGTCCATCATAAAGATTTGGTCCTCTTACCCAGATATTAATACGTGTTTATGTGTTTTATGTTACCTACGTGCTAAGACTTGTGTGCTAACAAGAAAGAGAAAAACTGTGTGGGCGACAATGGAAGCTTACAATTTCCGAAAGCGTGTTTTAAAAGGAAAGGTCACTCGTGCTGAAAACTGCATATACAATATCACAGAACAGGAAGATATTAGTGTAGTTCATGTCTACAAAAACGAAGTGAATGAACTGTCACGTGAAACAAATGAGCTTTTGTTTCTAGTCAGTAACTTCTGTGCCGAAGAAGAAATTTATTTCGTGCAAGAAGAGGAGCTTGCTGCCATTGAAGATAGACTTACAAAGCTTAACGTGAAATTAGTGGAAATGCAGGGTAAATTATCTCACGCTTCTTCTAGTGATGTGAATAATCAAGAAAAGACAAGATAAATTCGACTTCCAAAATTGTAGTTGCCATGCTTTAGCGGGAACTAAAATGACTGGCTTTCGTTTCGTGATTTGTTTATCGCAGCAGTGTATAATAATGAAAAATTGACGGTGCACAATAACTTCAGTACTTAAAAACTAGTCTGCAAGGTGAAGCAGCAATACTTGTTCAATCTATACAAATAAATGGCGATAACTATAAAGAAGCTTGGGACCTGTTAAATTTAAGGTATCAAAATAAACGAGAATTAGTCACGTCTATCTTGCGGCGGTTTGTAAATCAAGGTCAAGTGCATCAAGAATCAGCTGGCGCGTTACGTCGGTTGTTGGATGCAAGTGTTGAGTGTGTGCGATCGTTATCAGTGTTGGACATAAAAGTAAACGAATGGGATCCTTTGCTTATTTTTCATATAACAGAGAAGCTAGACAGTGAAACAAAAAGACAGTGGGAACTTTCATTGTCAGACAGTGAACTACCAATATTTGACCAATTGGTGAAATTCATATATCATAGGTGTTGCGCATTAGAAAGTAGTACTTCAAATGCAAAATCAACCCCACTTAGTGAGCCAAACAAGAGTAATAAAAAATCAACAATAGCGCATCATGCTTCAGCTCCATTTTCGTGTTGCCAGTGCAAAAGCAAAAATCATCCTTTGCATAAATGTAATGACTATCTTTCGCTGTCAGTTGACGAACGTCTTTCTTTAGTCAAAAACAAAGCATTGTGCTTTAATTGCTTACAATCTAATCATAAACTGTCCAGTTGTAAATCAGCATCCTGTCCTAAGTGTGGCAAACGTCATCATACTTTACTTCATTTTCCAAATAAAGAGAGCTCAGGTGTTTCAGTGGGACTAATTTCTTTCAAGTGAAACTAATGTGCAACATGCAGTGTTATTACAAACTGCAGTAGTGATGGTGAAGGATTCATATGGTGATTTACAACCTGTAGATTAGCTAGTGAAAAAAGCTTTGTGTAAGAAAACTGCTCACAACGGCTTGGTTTACAAAACCAGCCTGTGTATGTACATGTTTCGGGACATAGTTCCAGTAATGTTACTCGGGCAAAAGGTGTTGTTAATATTGTGCTTACCTCAAGTTATGATGTTGAATCAGAATTTTCTGTAGAAGCGTTAGTATTGCCAAAGATAACAGGCATGTTACCAAAACGGTATATTCATAAAAGCAAGAAGTGGTCGCATGTTAACACGTTAACATTAGCAGATCCGAATTTTAATGTACCTGACAGAATTGTTCTGTTATTAGGTGCAGATATTTACCCTCAATTGCTTTTGGTGTGTGTGTGTAGTGGTGTTAATGGTTCTCCCGTAGCAGTGAATACCAAATTAGGATGGGTGTTGTTTGGTTCTATTGGCGACGATGAAGTGCGACGTAAAGAATTCACAGCATCAACATATCATATAGAGTGCAACAGTAAATGAATTTTGCAATAGTTTTGGGAATTGGAAGATATTCCTACACAAAATATAATGTTATCAGAAGAAAATCAGTGTGAAATTTATTTCGAGAAGACCCATCAAAGAGATGAGACAGGTAGGTTTCATGTGCAGTTTCCGTTTCGCGACAACAGTGCAAGACTTGAAGAGTCACGTGAAGTGGCAATTAAACGCCTTAAGCAAGTAGAAATTCGGTTGCAGAAGAGGCCTAAGATGCGTCAGTTATATGTAGATTTTATGCATGAGTATGAGTACTTGGGCATATGGAGATTATTCCAGAAAGTGAAATACTGAAACCAAACAGCGAAGTGTGTTATTTGCCTCATCACGCAGTGTTGAAAGATTCCAGTTCTACGACAAAGCTTAGAGTAGCTTTTGATGGTAGTTGTAAAACTTCATCTAATGTGTCATTGAATGATAAGTTACTTGTCGGACCTAGGTTGCAGTGTGACTTAATTCCATTACCTGTGCGTTTTAGACAACATAATGTGGTATTGACTGCTGATATTGAGAAAATGTATAGACAGGTGAGAATCCAACCAGAGCATAGAGACTTCCAGCGAATTGTGTGGCGTGAGAAACCTAATCCTCCGACCAAAGATTACAGACTTGTGACAGTAACTTATGGTACAGCTTCAGCACCGTATTTAGCAGTGAAGAGTTTCCACCAATTAGCGAAATATGAAGAAAATTTATTTCCTCTTGCAGCGGCTGTAGTAATGCAAGACTTTTTGTTGATGACTTAATCAGTGGTGCCAACTCAGTTAGTTAAGCTATTCAGTTACAACAACAACTCAGTGCATTATTGAAGAAAGGAGGTTTTGAACTGAGAAAATGGGCATCCAACAGTCCCAACGTTTTGGACTTTGTACAATCTCATTTGAAACAAGCGACGAGTAGTTTAGACTTTGATAGTAGTAATTCAGTGAAAACGTTAGGAATTCAGTGGTATCCATCAAATGATGTATTTTCGTATAATGTCAATCTTGTGTCAGTTAAGTCAGTTGTAACTAAGCGTAACATTTTATCAGAAGGTGCAAAGGTGTTCGATCCATTAGGTTTGATTTCTCCAACTACTATTATTGCGAAAATATTATTGCAAGAAATTTGGAAACTAAATTTAGAATGGGACAGTCCAGTACCTGAATGGATTTTGAGAAAATGGAGGAATTACACTCAGAGCTTTCTTCATTGAAAAACTTCAAAATCAATAGGTGTATCAGTATCACTAAGCTACGAGAAGAGAGTTAATAGGATTCTGTGATTCTTCCGAAAGGGCCTATTGTGGAGTGGTGTATATGAGGTCTGTATCTCAAGACGGCCAAGTGAGTGCGAACATTGTTATGGGAAAAACGAAGGTTGCTCCAATCAAACAAGTGTCTTTGCCACGATTAGATCTCTGTGGTGCATTGCTATTAGCTAAAATGATGAAACTCATATTAAATTCATTGCGTTTGGAAGTGCATGATGTAATTGCCTATTCTGACTCTACTGTTGTGCAACCGTGGCTGAATTCGGATTCAAGCAGATGGAAAGTGTTTGTCGCGAATCGTGTAGCAAAGATTCAAACTCTTTTGCCATCAGTGAAGTGACTCAAAATGGATTCAAAGAATAATCCATTAGACTGTGGTTTTCGAGGTTTATGACCTTCTGCCTTACTTGCACATCACTTATGGTTCTCAGGTCCGGAGTGACTCAAAAAACCCATTCTCCCAGAGTGTAATGAATATACAGTGGATTCAAAGTTAGTCAACCAAGAGGAAAGAAAACACATAGTTTGTATGCATGTTCATGTTGATACCTCCATTATTGACAATTGTTCATCGTTGGTGAAATTTGAGCGTATTGTTGCATATTGTAAGCGCCTTATTAATAATTGTCGTGTGTCTCAAGGAAAGAAGCACACAGATCCACTTACACTAACAGAACTTTTCCATTTATATATTGTTTCAATTTTTACCGTTCTTTCAAATATTACTAATTCATCTTTTGTGTGTATCTTGAAATAGATCGTTCAAGGGCGGGGCTATGTTTAGTCCTAACTTGTTTATTTAAATTGTTTAGTTTTGTTTAAAGATGTTTGTTCAATGTAACTTGGTAGCTACAAAAGAAGAAGCAAGGTGTAAGTGCCTATTGAAACTGTGCATAGCAGCAATGTGTGTGAGTGAGCGCGTAGCCTATAGCTGCAACACCGTAGTATTCAATGTGCATTTTATTTTAACTCGGGAATTGTAAGAAATATTAACAATATTATTAAACCGAATTATTAAAGAACGAACCAGCGTTAATGTGATACAGTCCATCACCCTGAGGGATAAATGGCTCGGTCCGTTTGTTCTACGTCGTTTCTTAACACGAAGTTCTGTCCTTATTTCGGACGAAAGTAATAATTTGGATTCGTTTAGATGAAGTGATGTTTCAGAAATTGAAGTATATCGAGAACCTAGACGAGAGAATGAATAGAAAACAACAGCTGGAAGATATATGAAATTTGTAAATATATTTTGGTTAGGATATGTATTGTGAATTTAAAATTATTAGTCATTTGTTTATATCTTGTTATTAATAATCTTATTAATATCTTGTATATAATTTGTTTGTATTAAGTATGATATTTATTTTGAAATGACATTTCATGGCCATGAAATTTCAAAAAAAAAAAAAATATATATATATATATATATGAAGAAATTAGAAATCTCTTTGTAAATAGGAATTTTCTAAAGGTATTTGAAATTTTTAATGTAAAATATATTTCAGAATAAAAAATTTAGAGAATTTGGATTTGATAATATTGGAGTTTTAAGGTAATTGTATATATGTAATTATTTATTAGATTTAAATATTGGTTTGTTTGTCTAATATTGTATTTCCATCATTTATTCTAAGGAGCGGTGGTGGAAGCAAACCATCTTTTCGAGTTGCTACAAAAAACGAAGAATGGATGCGTACAAGGAAAAAAATAAATAAAAATAAATATACATATTTATATTATTAATATAAAGTATAATTAGTTAAAGTAATTAGAAGTTCATTCTTGTCAAAAAATTCTGAAAGAAAAATTTCTTGAAATTTCTTGTTAAAGAAAGAAAAATTGAAAGGGAAAATGTGTGGAGGAATTGATTGAAATATACTGTAACTATTGACAACTGGAGAAAAAACGAGCTATGCACGCGAACCTTTTGGAGTGGGGCTTAACTCCCCTAATTTTACGTACCAGCGTGATTCTTGGTTACGTTGTGTAGTTTTTTTGGTTTGGAGATGTGGTGGTTGTTTCCGTTACGCGTTCTCAGCTTTGATTGCTTTGACAGCTAGGATATGTGGTTTAATAGAGTTAGTGGGGCAACTCGGTGTTGCATGCCAGCGAAGTCAATACTGTTCATTATTCTTTGTGAATTGAAAGTTATATTTTATTTCACAAGAAGGAATAAATTATTAGTGATTCTAGAAGAATTTGGAGAGAGAAAAAGTGATACTTTTGAAGCAAAAAAGTTACAGAGCCGTGAGGGTTTTTGGTGGGCAAAGAGGAATGTGAACATATAGTGAATACAAATCCCTCATATTAAGTCAGTTTAGGTGCTCTCAGAGCTACTTCAAAGTAAATTTTACGTCTGTTCTCTCATTTAGATCTTTCTCAAATATTTCTTTTCTTATCAAAAAAAAATTATAAAGAGAGAAATTTAGTAGTGTTGGACAATTCCCATATTGGACTATTAGAGCAATTGCTGGATTTGACCTTGTTTCAACCAGTATATCGAAAGAATTTTCCATACGTAAAGTTCTTGAAAGTCGTAATTTATTACTTGCATTGTTCAGAATCGCGATAATTTTGAGAACAAATTGTCTGGCACTGAGCAAAGAATTGCTTTCTTTATTAGTCATCAATCCACTCAAAAGAAGCCAAGGTTTCCATTGAAGGGAGACGGTCTGAAGGTGAAAATCAAACAATATAGATACAGATGAGTGACAAATTTGATTTATAATCAACAAGTAGTTGTGTCACGTGATCAGTATTAATATGGTGTGGTTGTCTGTAGAATTGGTTCCAAAAGGGGATAAAATTCGTGGACCTTTGCATTTGTTTCATTTCTTAACAAAATTCCTTCCAACTAAGTGGGAAAATACATTTTTATTCTGACGGATACCACGTGATTGAAACTCGAGCCATTCCTGGATCCAGTATTTCAAAATCTAATTTGTTTTTCTCAGCAGCTAATATATTCTGTTTTTATATTGAGACCAAATTAATAACTTTTCAAAGAAAACGAATATTCTCGGTTTTTCTCTCCGGTTTTCAAGAGGTTCAAGAATTGATATTTTAAATAAGAACTTAGTTAATAGTCAATTTTTGAATTAATACTAAACATGGATTTGTAATGTGAAATTGTAAGAAGGCTGATGTAGATAAACTTTTATTAGTTAAGATTTGACAACTGAGATTAGAATTTAGTAGTAAACGTGATAGAGAGGAACTAAAGATTTGATCTTTGCTAAAAATTCAAGATTTCATTAATTATTAATTATTAATTTTTCCTTCATTCTGAAGTATTTTGATAGATTGATATTTAAAGAATATTTGAGATTAAAGCCAAAGATAAAGTTAATTTGATTGATATTAGTCAAATTATTAACTGATCAGAAAATAGTAATTTCTAATAGTTATTTACTTAATGTTTTAATATTGTGTGTATGTATTATTCAAGCGTTTTAGTGCATATGCACCACCCTCATATTACTTACAATAAAATTGTTATTTTTCGAAAAATTGAAACATTGTGTTTGATTGTTTGATCTGTTTATGTTTGAAGTGTTTACCTTGTTTACTTTTTGAAAGTGAAATATTGGATCTGCGGAATATCCTGTGCATCGAGGTGGATTCATGATATGGGACAGCCCCACACAAGCCCGCTCTGCCTGGTTTTATCCGAGTGAGCCCATATTGACAGTTTGTGTTATTTATTGATTTTCTTTTTTTCTTCCCAAACTCTTGATTTGGATTCGAATGGACGTGGCTAGGCGGAAGTGGGCGTTACAAGCGCCAATAACACTTCCAATATTCTTCCACTACTGGTGAAGTGTCCTGACTTAAGGCTTGTCTTCATGAAATGAGGGCCGAAGACAGAAAGAACGTAAAAATATTTGAAGAGAAAACATAAATAAACATAGAAATTTTCAGCTTGGAGAAAGAAGGCTAAAGTAGCCAAGCCTTGATTAGGACAATTATTCTAAGAAATCTTGTGCGGTACCAGCAACTGGACAGCAGTTGGCTAAATCATACTTTGTTCTTTAAACCTAATTTTGAGATATTGGTTACCGAGAAAATTGGCAATGTATTTCACATACTTGCTGGGTTACTTAAGTTAAGAAAAATGTCGCATTAAGTCTTTTTAAAGTCCGATTTGAAAGACATTTCGTTATTAACACCGTGAAATTAGTAAATTTTAAAGCGTAGTGTTAAGTTGCTAGTAATTTAGAATCTGGGAAGGTCATATATAATCTAGAAGTTGGTTAGTTACAACCAAGTTTCGGTTTATTTAATCAGCTTGTATAAATGCTAAACCTCTCCGTATAAGTTGTCTTATTGTGAATCAATATAATTGTTATAATATTGTGAATTCATATACGTATATATATATATATATATATATATATATATATATATATATATATATATATATATATATATATATATATATACTGACGTCGTTAGGAGGGTGTACGGTGACAAGGGTTCACCGATTATGTAAATCTGTTCAGGTCCTTCTACACTCCAGGTTTTCGAGGAATATATCGTGTTCTTACAAATCCAATTTTAACCCACAAACGCCCAAGACCAGTTTTATTCGTTAGCAACTGCATTGAACAATACCGTGTTACATCGAAAACCTGAGAAGAAAACTAAACGAAATTCGTACAACAAGAGAACGGGTAGTGTGCCTGAAGTGGAACAACGGGGGTTTGGCTAAATGAATGATAAAGCCCATGTAACGTAGTGAAAAATAAAGTGGGTCACTGGTCGCACAAGAGGCGTTTGTGGGATAATCTACACTCCAGTGATAAATGTGGTGAATTATAAATTATATGAGCAAATAAATGCAGGTGGTAAGTGGAGTTAAATACTACTTTAGACAAAGAAATGACAAAAACCAATAATCCGGAGCAGATTTTGAATGTGACTCTTATCATAATATGTGAATGTGCCACAATACTACTTTCCTACCAGACAAACTTGTGTCTTCTTGGGGTTCAACTAATTACGCTCAAATCTAGAAAGAGAGCCTTGTGCAGTAGAATAGGGAATTACTATTTATTACAAGGATTTGTTTATCAGAGGTTCACGTTCTTTAATCCTTCATGAAATCCATGTTACGGAAAATCAGTTCGCATAATCTGCAATCCATTTCGTAATTAAATTAACCTTAATATATTCGAACTTTCTCTTCTAAGCTTAAATCAAAATGATATTACATGTACCAGATTTTAAGTATATGGCAGAAATTCGTCAGTGGGTCTTTGGTTCATATGACATCATATACTTGGTTAAGGTTCGAATCTCAGTCCTACCTGTGTGTATTTTTAATTCTTGATAGATAAAAAGGACGAGCAATAAATATAAGCATTTCAATCATTTGTATTTGATAGTAATCACGTAATTCTTTTAGTTCAATTTTAGTGTTGTTTTTGCAATCACTAAATTTCTTCTTAGACAAAGTAAGAGACGAAAAGTTATTGTATGTCAGTTTTGTATCCATGTGATCTAGATAGCAGTGTTTGCACTACCACTTTTGCATCCAAGGGCATCCAAGAAGAGAAAATATTAAAAGTCATCAATTCAGAGAATACAGAATGGTTTCGCACGTCATCAAAACCTATATAATGAATATCAATATTTGATTCAAAATTCGAATTTGTCTACTAATGAAAGAACTAACACTTGCGTTACTATGAATGTAATAAAAACGTAATTTACGAAACCTTTTTGGCTTTAGCACTTAGAGCCTATCTTGTGCTATTTATGGTTCTTTTCGCCAGACTACGTGCTGAACCACACGTAATCTTTACAAGCATCCAGGCTTCGTAATTACCAAGTGTAAGATGAAAACGTGTGAAAAGAGTATTTGTATATTTTTTCGCTTATCAAATGACGTTTATTTGCGATACCTCTGTCATTGCCAGACTTATGCATGCTTACAGTCTTAAATAATCTGTTAGTATCATAGAAAGGGTTGTATACAGAGAAGTATTAACTACTTATTAGATAGCCTAATTTCTCTCCAGATTTAACTACAGTCTTACGAAGTTATTTGAATTTTCATTGATGTATTGCAGTCATGTCTAAAGAGAGAAAAGTTATAGTAACTTTAACTTCACAAATCTAGTTCTAAAATTAGTTTCTTCATACACTTGCATACTTCCCCATTAATTTTCAATAATTAATGAATGTCTATAATATTCTTTCATGTTTTTACATGTCTCGGAATGCTTTAATATTTTACTCATATTTGAAATGTGGAGAGACAAATATTAAAGCTGTTCAAGTATATATATATATATATATATATATATATATATATATATATATATATATATATATATATATATATATATATATATATATATATATATAGGTAACATCTTTGTACTGTTAAAAAGTTTAATTTAAGATGTTTCTAACACAAATATTAAAGCTAAAATATATCGGAATATTCTCACCAGTTAAACGTTGAATGCAGGATAAATCTTTAATTTTGCATAATTTGAAGGTGCCTGCAAAATAATATGCATAAATTATGGTATGTATGAAATATGGAACACATAATCTCATATGCAAAAATATATTTCATAGGAAATGTGTATTAGTATTTGTTTAAAAAATCCTACATGAAAACTAAACATCTAAAAACTTTTACATGAATTGTAGCACTAAAATTGAGGCAATCGAAACATTAGGAATCTCAGAATATCAAAGTATATAATATTTGTATCTATATAACTCTCCTAAATACTTTGAGTAATACAAATAACAATTGAATCTTTTTGTAAAATATATTTAACAAACATTACTTAAAGGATACATTCAAGCCATTTTGTTTAAGAATTTCTTAGTTTCAGAAACTTGTGTAGGTGTACCTCACAAGTGATCATTAAGATTAGCTGATTTCCTTTGCTAAAAATGATTGCTAGCAGTAGATTGAGCATAAAAAAGAGAGAAAGAGAGTGTTTTGTGGCAGAATATATAGAGTGTGGGAGATAAATGAGCGCAAATTGCGAAGACAGAACGCAAAAATGTCTCGAAATGCAATCTTAATTTGAATCTAGTGAAGGGTTTAACGTTAGATGTTGGATATGAGGAAAACATGTAGAGCTCCAGCGAATACTAGTAACGAGAACATTGTTTTAATTGCCAATTTGATTTAACTGTATGTGAAAACGTTATAAGCGGAACGTTTTCTTTTAGATAGTCATTAATATATCAGAAACCTGAATGGTAGCAACTTAACATTCATCCAGTGGAAACACTTCTCATTCCGTTACACGTTGTTAATATTCTTCTTGATGTTCCAAGTTTCGATTCTATCTTTTTATATCACTCGTGCATAGATCGTAATGATGGACAGTACTGCAAGCTCTCTAGTTCTTCATTTACCCCACCCGTACTAGTGTTGGTACATTGGAATAGCGTTGAGCGCTTTCTATTACAGAGGTATGAAACTACATTACCCACCATTAATTTCAATAGATGGTGTAATTCAAAAGCTGTATGCCACATGTCCCATTTTCCGTATATTCTTCTTTCTCTAAGTCCAACTTGGCGGCTTTCTAGACGTCCCAGATGATTCGCATTGCTCATATTCAGTGGACCTCTACATCATTTCATCATATCCAACAATTGACCTTAGTCTCTCTACTCGTTTCAAAATTACCGTGGCATTTCTAGACCTTTTCTACGTTCTGTCTTTGCAATTTATCGTTACTTATCTCCCAGCTTGTATACGGTTTGCTATTAAACACCCTCGTTTTCTCTGTTTCTTTTGGTGCTGAATCCAATGCTAGCAATCATGCTCAGAAATTGAATTCACTAAATAGGAATTGCTTCTTGTCTGAACTGTGAACTTTATGTGAAACGGTCGCTTTTACATATAATGTAAAAAGAAACATCTTTCATTATGTCATACAAAAATTTTATTAATACCTGAAAAGAACATGACCAATTAGTTAAATAGTTGAACTATATCTTTGTGTGCCTATGCTACTGAGGCTTACCTGGGCTCAGAGGCACACCGCACACTAGACGCTCTTTTCCAGATGAGGTTTCCATACCTACAAATCTATAACGTATCCTCATGTTTATTCTCCGAAGGAGATTGTTAGAGTAAATAAAGGGTACACAAATTTCGTGGAGAAAATTGTGAGCAAAAGGAAATAATCATTAATAGCAAAAGTAGTGTGTGAGGCTCAATGCGAGTACCTTTGTTCTCTAAAATGAATCTAATTTGGAATTTAAATGCTAGGAAAAATTTTGATTAGTGTCGGACTGAAAACAACACTTAGCCTCAAAACAGACATTCAGACGGGAGAGCAGAGTTATAGGCATTTGTAAAGAAACTGCAATATATTCAGATTTATGAAATGAATGCTTACTACTTACGGACTTAAAGTTTTCCATTCCAGTTCGCCGTAATTGGCACCAACTCTCGCACAAACATTCACTACTACACAGTTTGTAGAAGTTGCTCGGTGGCACTTATTTAGTCCATAAGGTGGATGGAAAATCCTCTAATTCATTGGATATCGAAATTGCTAGAAGATCAATCCTGTGCGGTGACCAATAAGGATTCGGGATCCCAGCATCGTAGGCGGCTAGCAATCGTCTTTTCCCTTCTCTTCTGTGAGGGCGATCTTTTCTGGTGACTTCCCTCTTTTCGGGAGGATGTCGAGGGTATCTTCTAAATAATCTGAAGGATCCAAAGAATTGTAAAACAGTCTTTTTGCATATTGGCTATCGTCTTCCTCATATTAAATTTGTCTTTCGATGATTAAGTTAAACAAATAGGATGAGCTCGCACACGGAGATCTTGCGCGACTCAGTTTTAGAGGTAGAAGTCATCATGGTACAAATCGTTGGTCCTATTTGTAGCTTCGTATGGCGTTCTTCGAGCGCTGAAGCGTCCATATCTAAGCAAATTGATTTCCTGGCGATGGAAACGGTTTCTTCAATGCATTTCTATGTTAGGTTTGCAGTTTCGTTGATTTTTTTTCAATCTTCTGCTCTGTCTGCATGTCTGTTTCCCGGCTAATGCTGAAGCCCGATTGATTGAAGTAAGAAACGTAATTTAATTTGGAATAGTTGCGTTTTTCTCCGATTATTTCCTTTTACTCGTTCTTATTAATTTTTGCTTTCTTTCTATAAATTACAAATTCGATGAGTTTTACGATATTTTCATTAAGAATTGAGCGCCTAGAAACAATAGAGATTTAACCTGCAAATACCTAAGTGAGGACCAGAGGCTTAAAATTTTCCATCCTCTATAATAATGTACATTATTTTAAAGAATTGATGTTTAGTAGATAGTATAACGAATCTCTCATAATTTGTGCTGTACTATAATCTTATAACAGAATCTTTTCTTCTGCTTACAGTGAATTGTCAAATGTTGGCATCTTAGCAAAATAACCTTGCAAATAACAAATGAACATTTGTAAAAAGTAAAACAAAAATGACAAGGAGGAAACCAATTTTCTAAAGCAAAACAGGTTATGTAGTTATACAAGATCGCACCAGCGTGATCATCTAACAGCGAAGAGGCGCGGGTTCCCAAAGTGGAATTAAAGATTTTTGTGGAATGAGTGCATTAAATTAAGAAACTTATAATGGCTGTTGTCTTCTTCTGTCATAAAGAGTGACCACGTTTCATCAAACCTATTTCCGTGAGATAAGATTAAGTGTCTCGTGTACGAAGCTTATGTCGTACGAGAACGTCGTCCGAAATGTTAGAATCGCTGGCGAAACGATCTTCGATATAGCAAGGTTTGTTCTCCACGGACATTACCAGACAGGATTTACCGATTGCGAGTACCGGTAGATTTTGTTGCTATCAATATCGCCACTTTGTTAAGAGGGTACACAATGTGTACATGCCTGTTCATTGTTTCTTGACGCTTGGGAGTTCAACTGCTTAGTTGTGTGTGATTTTCTGAAGTTATTTATTTTCTAGCATCCAAACCCTAAACATGTTCCAACGTACGAAATGTTGCTGTGTCTACGTTTCATCTTCATTTCACTATTTTAAGACGACCACAAAGGATATTAACTTTCAAGTTCCAGAAACCGGTTGTTTCTACTTTTTTCTCGTAGCTACTTCCGTAATTATTTTTATATAACATAACCGTACCGAAACTGTTTGTTACTGTCATATTGTCGGTTTATTGCTAATGATGTCTTTGCTAACTTAATTTAATTCTATTACAATTAAATTACGGAGGTCGTATTACGGAGCTCTAATGGAGCTCGTATTATCTTTCCAGTACCAATGTTGGTAGTCTCAGTCTCTCCAAATAACAAAGGCAGCAATCTAAACTTCTGAATGTCCTGTTACACATCTCTTCATTATTTTAGTTAGAGTTAATATTAATATGTTTGTAGTCCGTGATTAAATCCGTATTAGCAACGTAATCATCTTCACAAACAGAAGCAGCCACCAATTTTTCTTCAGGTTATTATACTACTTAAGGAAATATTAGGATTGTATCAAATTGCTTTTCAAATTTTAGGAACAAATTCTCTTCAAAGAAGCAAGCACGCCTTTTTCATTTGTTCTGTAATATCAGATAAAAAAAATAAAAAGTTTTTTTTAGTTCTTGTATTTTTCTGTGAAACATTAAGCATCTCCACTATACAGAGAGTAGTAATACACACAGAAGAATTTGGATAGGAAGTAAAGTGTTCAAGAAAACCTCACAAATTCACAAGTTAATAAAATGATGATAATTTAATTTCTCTCATGAGAAGGCACTAACAACCAAAAAGGACGAAGACAATAAGCAATGAGCAATTTCCATTTCTGGTATCGATCACAATTTGAAGTTATTAAAGAAAGGAAACAAGACCACAAAGTAAAGGAAATCAAGCGAAGAAAAGAACTAACCAGGAAATAGAAAGAAACTTTGCGATTCGGTTTTCAGTGTTGCAAACAGAGATCATGCATATTAACCGAAGATACCATTATAGAATCCGATGAAAGACACCCAATATTCACGTGATAACATATCAGCGAACAAGTGAAGTATATTGTGTGTGAAGCACACTACAGTGCTTTCTCCAATACAGTGTTTTGTGTGAAACACTGGACACAAAAAATTCATCCGAACCAAATGTTATAATTCGGTTCGATTTATAATTGTCATTTTTGCTGCAGATTCTTTAAAATGCTACGCTGGAAGCAACTATAAATCGAATGAAGGAATTCAGGGAAAAAGGGTAAGAATAAATCTAAGAAAAATTCAATTTGGAACTTGCAACAGTTTGGTATTATACTGGGATATCACGTTCATTCCAGCGTTATCGGCGTGAAATACGTTGATAGATCAACTATTTTAATTTTTCACGAGAAATAGTCGTTATTAGATATCTATGAAATTACAACATCTAGGTAAATCTCTTGCAGGTAGTGAAATAGTTAGTTCAGCAGCATACAAATAGGGGCAACACGACTGATATGATTGAGTAAACAGTGGTTAATAAGTATTGGTTTATTTGTGTTAATTGACATAATGTTTCAATATTATTTTCTGGTTTCTCTATGCCGACATTATATCTTGGAACAAGTGTTAAGAAGTTGTTTTCATGTAGTAATTGATACAACTTCTAGATCTTATATGAACTACTTAAAAGAATTACGGGAGACTTTGTAATCCATATATAGTAAAGTGTATTGCGGTGTGACGAACAGGATACTTAGAATGTAAGTGTCAGTATACTGGAATTTATACATGTTCCATTAAGTCAGAAACAAGTAAGAGGTGATTACATCCATTTAATGGAATAGGAAATAATCAGTGCGACTACAGTGCGACTCTTCTAAAAGAGACTTTATCTTTTTGCTACTGCTAGCCTAGTCATGGATAACAAAATATTTTTGTCCCTTTAAATGTATTAGTTTCAAGATCAGTTGAGAACAAAAGGGAAACAATACAACAGGAAATTATCCATTTTCTCATCAGAAAATTTAAAAGCCCAGTCAGAACAACAGTGTCTGTGAAAGCCATATAAACGGAATTAAATCCTTTGTAAAAATTAATAGTAGTGTGGGAGAGTAGATCCAGAAATTAGATTAACCATGGTGGCTGAGTGGTAAAGCTATCAGTTCTGTTGTGTATTGTACTAATAACATTTACTTGTCTTAATCACCCGTCTCCCTTAGCTTAAAGGGCATTTTCGTTAGTACATAAGCAGAATTATTTCGTTCTCACCACTACCGTCTCCTATACTTTATAAGGGACTACTCTAGGACGTAAAACCAAAAAATTGTATTTCGGACATTATTTAAAATGATTTATCTACATGCATTGATTTGTGATTTAAAATTTATCATAAAGGCCAGGATATATTAAAATTTAATGAGAAACGTAATCATGATATCACAATTATAAATCAAGAAAAATAAGAAGATTAGTAGAGAAAAACTGAATTTGATAAGCAAAAACCTCTTCTTTCGTTTTACTAACTCAGAATCAAAAATGTTTTTCCGATATATTTCAGTAAATCAACATTTCTACTTGATTTCACTTGATCAAGAAGCGTCTATTAGCATGAAATGATAATGTCAAATCTAATGAGGATTGGATGCATTGAAAAGTATATTTGTCTTGAACAACGTTGCCGAGAGAAGAGTGAAGCTTATGTAAAAATGTCTGAACATTTTGGGAAAGGATAAAAGGAAGCAATCGATATATAGATAGCGTAGAAAGAAATGTTCATATGTTGCTGAACAAGGTCAAATAAGGGAAAAGGTTTGTGTTCCGTTAATTTTTCTTCTTCTTGTTCAAGTCAGTTAATTAGTTATTTTTTATATTTCTTTGGGTTCCACAGTTGGTAATAGAACTATCTTCAAATGCAATGGGATACTAACTTCCACAGTAAAATGGGGAGAAATTATACAAAATAATTAAATAGAATTTCTGTAGAAATTTTAAATGTTAAGTCTTCGGAGATCGGGCTTGAACAGTTAAATATCTATATATAACAAATATATAGCTATGATATATAAATAATATAACTAATACATGTAATACGTTACTAATATAATTTGTATGTGTCTTAGTATTCAGAAATGAATTATTTTCATGTGAATGCAAAACCTAAAGCTTCTCAAAAATTAAATATGTACTTATATTTTGAAAACTACGAAAATTACAGAAACCCCACTTAATATTGTAATTTCGGAAATACGAAACATGATTTTACTTACTTGAATTATAAAACAGCGGAGGCGAGCATCCACATTTCTCAATTGCTTCTTTATATTCACAGCTCCACTGGCATGACACGCGGGTGTAGATGTTATTTGTACACAATTTCTTCTCGTCTGAGAATAAGCAGTTCCTTTGTTTAACAGTCAATGTTCTTAAGTCTGGAGAGCTTACTATTTGAGAGGGGAGGACAAAATATGTTATTGAGTTAGGTTTCTTTCGAGGTCTGTATTTGAAATGGTTAACTAGCTTCTGAGGATATTCATATGGCGAGCTCACGAATACCTACGAATTAGATACATATTAGATATCAGTATACAAGACCTTAATTGTTAAGTAGTTAACTGCATGATAGAAACTTATTTATATACTACATCATTCGTTTAATTTCGAAATCCGCTAGGTTTATAAAACGTATAAAATATATATTCTCTAATTTTTATTTCCACCTTCACATAAACGCTATGTAATTATTCATCACCTGCCATCTCTCAAATAATTATTGGGGTCTTCCGAACACGTCAAACAACGTATAAAATGGTTGCTGGTTCAAACTAAAATCACACCAGCTACACCAGTAAATATGGATAGATGACGCGAATTATTGAGACGAAGAGAGTGATGATCATTGGAATCCACAGGTTTGGACATTGAATCCAAGAGATTTCCAAAACATTTCAGATTCCCCCGATCGACAGCGAGTGATGTTATCATAAATTGGAAGTAAGATCGAGTTATGAGATGCAAACTCGACAAATATTAACAGATCTTGATTGTTGATGCTTGACATATGTGGGGAAGTCAAATTAGCAAATTTCATTAGAGATTTTGCCATAGGAGTATCTCTCTACTTCCTATAATGCTGAAAGTGATCGTGCCATCCGCCGGGAGATAATCGCTCTTTCTCTTCATAGTTTAGCAACAGCTCACAGGCCACATATGCGGCCTGTAATTTACAGTGGCACAAGAAACGCCATCGTTAGACTCGAACAATAGAAATCATTCGTATGGAGTGATGGATCACGATGACAGATGTGGTAATTTGATAAACGTGAGTCGATTTTTCGTATGACCGGAGAACATTATTTTCACAATTGTATCATACCCAGAGTAAAATTCGCATGATATTTACAAATGCCATCATGGTGTGGTCCTGCATTCCGTTATGTGGTCTTAGTTTACTTCATTTAAGTAGGAGAAATACGAATTTAGAAGCATACGAAATAAATCTATACAATTCTCTGCTACATGTATTATGGACAAAATTGAGTAATTGGTTCATACCTGTTTCAGCATAGTAATGCTACATGACACACGACAAGCATTAAAAACACTTAGTGCGAGGATAAGAGCATGAACATACTTTGAACGTACTCTGGGCAGCCCAAAGCCCAGATCTAAACCCTCTTGAACACCTTTAGGGTGTGTTGGTCCACCGCTTGAGCCATGCCATCCTTAGATACTACTGACACGAAAAGGTTCCACAAGTTGCTGCTCAAATCTGATTGCCACATAGGACACCTGATAGAGGTTCACGAGAAGTGAAAATAAGCCAATTAAAGGTGCTATGAACGAACAAATAACAGCTACGAGGTTTCAAGATTTGAATACCCAAACAATTATATCATGGAAAAATTATATTATGTACGTTTAAAGTAAATATCTTAAAAATCTTTAAAGTATTCAAATCAAATTTTGCACAATATACTGCGAATGAAATGGTCTATCGAAAACCACAAATAGGGTTGCACTAAATTAAGCAGGTTTGCTTACTCAGCATAAAAACCTTTGTTCCAAATAGCACCATATTCAAGTGTGCACATATTTAAAATGCACTATTATCACTAAACATAACAGTGAAATATAGTGGTGCAGTGTTCAGCAACGTGGGCTGAAAATACAGCTACGTGTATCATTTTGTTTTTACGAGTTGTCTGCTTCTTCACCGCGATATATAAGTATAATGCAAAACCCTCAATTTATGTCAATGCATTAATTTATTAACATCTGTGGCCTCATATCAGACTTCTCCATTGAACACTTTCAGCACAAGTAGATCCAGTACTGTACAACACTGTACCATTACATTTCACTGTTATGTTTAGTCATAATACTGCATTTTAAATGTGTGCACACTTGTATATGTGCTCATTCAAAAAATATTTCTTCTGAGTTGGCAACACTGCTTCACCAACGGCACACTGTGATTTTCAATAGAGCATTTTATTCTCATTGTATTCTACAACACTTGTTTTGATTACTTTAAGAGTTGCAAGATATTTACTTTAGACTTACATTATTCCATTATATAATTTTTTGGATATTCAGATTTTGAAGCACCATAGCTCCTAATATTCTGGTCCGTAGGACATTAAATTTTGTTGGTTTTTATATTTCATGATCCTTTATTAGATGTGCTATGTGGCAATGAGGTATAAGCGACAACTTGTGAGACCTTTCCGTGCGAGTTGTTTGTCACTTTACAGGATGAATGGGCTACGATTACCGTCAACATGCATCGCAAATTAGTGAAAAGTCCTCTATATAGGATTCCGAAAGTCACTGCTGCAAAAGGTAGCTCTAGAACATACTGTATGATGACGACACAATTGATTAATATAGTGATATGGGTGTTCAGTGACGAATAGCATCCCATAGTGTATATATATCGGGTGATTCCGTTAGTCCGTACCAGGCCTTTAAATCGAAAACGGTCCGAGATATGTACAAACTGAAAAACACGTATCCCATTAGTTGCAAAGGACTATAGAGCGAAGTAAAATGTTTCGTCCCAGGATCCCCCGCAGGGTCCCAGACGCGATCCAACTCAAATTTGTCAAATACAAAGAGGGGTCAAGTGGTATTTCGCTTGAAAGCTCTTGTAAAAAGAAAGAAGCTACAACAAGTCCCGATTCTCTACGATCACCTATGCAACATGGCAGCGGGTCAAAATGTCATCAAAAGTTGCATTGAAAACAATATGCCCACCCCTATAAATCTAGAACGGGCCGCCAAACGTAAAAACTGAAAAACAAGTGTCTCAGTATTTCAAAAGTACAACATATCACGGTAACTAGTTCTAGATATGCTGTAGGGTCTACCTCCGAGTTAGCAGTTGTTTGATTGTGCTGGAGGGAAGACCCTCAACATTTTGAACAGCTATATTTCCTTGGTAACATACGTTTTCCGGGTGCAATACTACAGTGACTGTTCAGTCCTCTTTCGTGACACTACTGAAAAGTGTTGTCTTGTCTCGTCTCGTAGTCAACACTGGTGACATACACAGTATGGAAATGGAAGCGTTATGCTGGACAGGTAAGCATATTATATTGAAACGTCTAACGTTGTTCTAAGAATTAATTTACCATCGCATAACGTACAAAGGATATATCATATTTATCTTGGAGACGGCTGCTGTCCGTTATGTAACAGATGTGGACTTCACACAGCACGTTTTACATCACGTTTTACTGAAATTGTCGTCCATGTACAGCAAGACAACGGTCCAGACGGTGATAATAATTATAGCTCACAGCTTCAAGTTCTGCCTCTCCTATTCTTCAAATTGCGGTCATTATACGTTGCCTCATATTTTCTGGTGTAGTTGGTCTATTCGTGTAAACAAGCTCCTTGAGTCGACCCCATAAATTATAGTGCATGCACGTAAAATCTGGAGAGCAAGGAGGGAAAGGAGTATTGGATCCTTTTCCTAACCAACGGTGCGGAAATAAAGTATTTAATGCACCTCTGCATATACGAGCAGCATGTGCTCAAAAACCATCAAATTGCATCCACATATTACGCCGTACATGAAGTGGGATGTTTTCCAGCAGCTGGGGTAGATGTTCTGTCAAGAATTGATGGAACAGAGCCGACGTTAAATCCCCATCAATAAGCCAGGGCTCAATTACATGTGTTCCAATTATACCACCCCACACATGGATGCTCCAACGTCTTTTTCGGTCGACCTGTAGTGTCGGGTGCGGATTCTCTGGAGCTCAATGATGCACATTGTGTAGGTTGAAATTACCATCACTTGTAAATATTGCTTCGTCTTTCCACAGCACGTACATACTGAAAACGTTGGGTTGTCCTCAATTTCTGACGAGCCCAATTACAATAACGGAGGCGCTTATTACGGTTGGCATCTGTTAGCACCTGGCACAATGAGATACGATACGAGTGGCGTTTATGCTTCCACTGTATAGGCAGTAGTTTGACTAATTCCGCGATCTCGGGCAATATCTCTTGAGGATGCATTAGGACGTACTTCGACAGCAGCCAAAACATCAATAACGACATCGTTGTCATCTACAATTGGAGCATGTTTGTGACCCTCATATTAAGGAGGTATGCGCCCTGTTTGCTTCAGACGATTTTCTAACCGTCGAATTACATTATGGGAAATTGAATGTCACTGTGGGAACCTTGCGTTATAAATTCGGGCTACAGCTCTATAATTTTACCTACATTCCCCTAACACCATTAACATGTCAAATGCCTTTCCGTTCGTATATGGTATTGTTCCAATGCAATGCTATCTTTAGCCGACACTGCATTAACACACGATATTAGGGTAATACATGCCACTTTCTACAATGAAATGGAAGCCTTCTGACACACACACAAACACACACACACAACTCAATTCGTAGCGTGTATTACTTTTGCACAGCACAAGTATTTCACTACAATTCCTACTAACGACGCTTCAGCAAAGCCTGCTCAACTTACTGTGGAACAAACTGTGTTCCAGCGTACCTCACGTTCGTGCCTTTCAATTCAAGGTTGTCTTCTACTGTTTCTCTGCGACTGTTCAACAAACATAAACCAGCAAACAGCACAATCCAGTTGTAGTAATCGTTATCAAAGTTGTGTATGTTTATTCATTTCAGTATTTCATTTGAAGTTATACGTTTCGCGACATTGATGTCTCATGAATTGCACTTTTACACGATGCATAGAAGAAGAAAAGACCAGGTAAGGACAGGGCTGGAACCTTGAATCAATCCCATTATTAGCCAGTTGTTACTGAGGAACACTGAGCTTAAGATAGGTATACGGACGAACCAGGCTGTGACATCATTCAAACCAAGATCCGGAATTGGGGGAAAAATGCATTCTCGTTTGGAAATAACCCTATAACGCGAAGAGAGTCGCAACGTGACACTCGGAGATTGACAAGATTTATACGTCATTGGATAGGACACTGCAAGTCCAGCATACAGATTTATTTATACCGCCGTTTTAAGTCCTGGGCTGAATGCGGGCAAATGGTGCAAAACAAAATGTCCCAGCGGAATGTTCCGTAAAATTGCTGCACCCTGGAGAGTTATGGAGTGCATTGTGGAAACAAATAACCGCGTAGTGCACACAGCCGAAATATTTCGTGTAGCCAGTCGGGAGGATACAGTGTTCAATTTCCTTGATCCCATAGTGTCGGAGGTCTGGGAGGGGAGAGGCCACCCTAAGAATTAACAAAACAATTACCGACAAAGGGCTTTCAAACACACATCCTGTGCGGACACCAAGGTCAAGATCTGGGAAGATCCCCAGACGTCTTACAAAACAGATGCAAGAAATATTGCTAGAGCATGCTTGCCTCGTTCAACACCTCGAAGAATTCTGTGCAAGCAAAGTGAGAACAGTTGTTTTCTCCCGACCGACTACTGTCATTGCCTCAATATTTCGGTTGTGTGCACAACTCGCTGATGTGTATTTATGATGAAAAACACAACTCTCCATGGCTACCGGGCACTGTCCAGCAATTTTACTGCCAATTCCACTGGAATATGTGTTTTTTCACATTCATTTCAATGCAACTTTTGATGACATTTTGACCCGCGGCCATGTTGCATAGGGTGATCGTAAAGAATCGGGGCTTCTTGTAGCTTCTTCCTTTTTACAAGAGCTTTCAAGCGATATACCACTTGATCCTTCTTTCCATTTGACAATTTTGAGTTGGATCCAATCTCGGACCCTGGGCGAAACTTTTTACTTCGATCTGTTGTCCTTTCAACATAATGTGACACTTGTTTTTCAGTTTTTCCGTCTGGCTGCCCGTTTCAGATTTATAGGGGTGGCCATATTGTTTTCAATGCAAATGTTCATGACATTTTGACCCGCCGCCATTTTGCATAAGATGATCGCAGCGAATCGGGACTTGTTGTAGCTTCTTTCATGTACAAGAGCTTTCAAGCGAAATATCACTTGACCCCTCTTTCCATTTGACAATTTTGAGTTGGACCCGTCTGGGACCCTGCGGGGGACCCTGGGACGAAACTTTTTACTTCGCTCTATTGTCCTTTGCAACTAATGGGATACGTGTTTTTCAGTTTGTTCATATCTCGGACCGTTTCGATTTAAAGGTCTGGCACGGACTAGCGGAATCACCCGATATATATATATATATATATATATATATATATATATATATATATATATATATATATATATATATATATATATATATATATATATATGTGTGTGTGTGTGTGTGTGTGTGTGTGTGTGTGCACCGAGAAAGAAAGAAGAGGATCCTTTTAGTTAGAAACTTTTCTAGGGAGGAAAATTGGTCAGACACATCTTCCTATGAAAATACCTCCTCTATCCCACCATAGATCGAAAGATGAAGAAAAACTAGTAGTAGGAAGAAGAACACAGCTGATCGATTGTCTGAAAACTAAATGAAAGCATCGAGAGATATGAGAGGAAGATGAGGATCAACAAACGTTGAAGAAGCATCCCCAGCTATGAACTTAAGGCAGAATACATTATTATATATAATATCAATATATATACACTATTTATTTTGATATGAACATGTAACTTTAAAATTAATGGACATAAGACACGCAATTATCGTCAAGGGGACATTGTGTTACATACCATGCGAAACCAAAGGATTTAAAGTGTTGCCAAAATAATAGAAAGATTAATTTTTGAAAATTATTTCGCTAGGGCAGGTAATTACGTACACAAAATCTGCATGTTAAATAAAATTTTACAACATTATATCCTTATTTAGTGTTGCAAAGTAAATAGGACATAACATTAGATACAACAAAATGTTGGCTCCTCCTACATCAGTTATAACACAAAGCGGATAGATGTTGGAATGCACACCCAAGGATTGACTAAATTGTGATCGTGATGTAAATGATTTTAAATAAATACAAATAAAATTACAAGGGTTTAGAATTTTACTTTGTTTCGAAACATTGTTGAGACAAACCCTTCATTCTTTTCTGCAGTTGGTATTCAATAGATGCGAAAATCAGAACGACGTATACAACAATTATAAGCACAAACTGTTGTGCAGATATGATAAAAATTGTTATAGTTGGCGACAATGATTGAGAATTATGAAATTCCAAGAACTTATTGCAAAAGCACGTCTTAAAGCGTATTATTATAATGTTATAGATGCAAACAAGAATTTTACGAATGATGCAAGAAAATGGATCAAAAGTTTGCGATCTTGGTCAATAATTAGATGTTGGATCAGGATCCACAAAATTTTGAACGGCCTCTAAATCGAGTTTCTGTATATTTTGAGGAATAAGCAATTCATACTGAGTTAAGTGATAGTTTGCTTTGGATACACTATATGCAGTTCTCCAGATATATGGCGTACAAGAAAACGTTTGGTTGAATGAAATATGTTGTACTTTTTGGATTAGGGGCTACAAAAATTTTGAATGACCCCTAAATCGAGATTTTGTATATTTACGGAATAATGACATCATACTCAGTTAAGTGGTAGCTTTGGTTTGACTGCACTATAGTAGTTCTCCAGATATAAGAAGTACAAGAAAATATTTGATTGAATGAAATGTATTGCATTTTTTGGATCAGAGGCCACAAAAATTTTGATTAGACCCTAAATCGAGATTTCATATTTTTTACGGACTAATCTCATCATATTGAGTTAAGTGGTAGTTTTGATTTGGCTACAGTATATGTAGTTCTACAGATCTACGCCTACAAGAAATTTATAATTGAATCAAAGACATTGTATTTTTTGGTTCAGGGCCCACAACATTTTTGAAGGGCTCCTAAATCAAGATTTCTTATATTTTGCGGAATAAGCACATCATACTAAGTTAAGTGGTTGTTTTGGTTTGGCAACACTATATGTAGTTCTCGAGATATAAGGCGTACAAAAAATGTTTGATTGAATGAAATATATTGGATTTTTGGATCAGGGACCACAAAAACTTTGAATGTACCCTAAATCGAGATTTCATATTTTTTGTGGAATAAGCACACCATACTGAGTGTAATAGTAGTTTTGCTTTGGCTACAGTAGATGTAGTTATCGAGATATAAGGCGTACAAGGAGATTTGTAATTGAAAGAAAAACTTTGGACTTTTTATATCAGGTGCCTCAAAATTTTGGACAGCCCCTAAATCAAGTTTTCGTATTTTTTACGGAATAAACACATCATACTAAGTTAAGTGGTAGTTTTGATTTGGCTGCACTCTATGTAGTTCTCAACATAAAATAGAGTACAAGGAAGTATTTGATTGAATGAAATATATTGGATTTTTTGGATCAGGGCTCACAAAAATTTTGAATGGCCCCTAAATCGAGTTTTCGTATTTTTTTTCGGAATAAGCACTTCATACTGATTTTAATGGTAGCTTTGGTTTGGCTGCACAATATGTAGTTTTCGAGATATAAGACATAGAAGAAATTTTTTGCCTGAAATATATTGGATGTTTTGATCCAATAAAATCAAAAATGATTTTAAAATGTTCCCACAACAGCGTTATAATTTTAAGCAATATATAAATTTTAAAGATTTTTTTCATTTCTACCCAACAACTTGAGATGTAAAATTCCTGTTAGCGGCATTATGCTCTCACTATCTATTATGAAACACGTACGTTTAGTGTCATTTTTATCTAAATACTTTTTTCTAAGTAAAGTAATTTTCAAAGCGTTAAATTTCCAATTCTTTATATTTAAATAGTCACCGCATATAATGACCGTAGTATTCACCACTAAGTCCCTTCAAATGTACATTACCCTCTCTGTCTTACTTGCGTTATCACTTTTGTTATATCACGTGATCAGCTCACGTGGCGTCCCTCAGCAAATCAGAGAAAAGTAAGGCAAAGTCACGTTAGTACTACTCTATTGCCCTGAAATGTGTGAGTGTTCATACATTTGATAATTTCACTCAAAATTTAGCACCCTCCAGCATGGGTGGAGATTAGGGAGACAAAGGGGGCAAATTGTACCCCCCACTTTTTTTTAAGTAACGCATTAATAGATATAGCTTCATTTGAAAATGTTGAGTTTTGTATATATTACTGGTTCTTAAAAAATGGTGCCATATAATATTTCCCGTTGCGTGAGTACGTATTGGTTCTCTTCTCGTGGAGTTAAGCAAGCTACAGGAATCGCGTTTTAATTGCAATTCAAAGCAATTATTATTGCAATTGCGTATTTCTTTAAATATAGTAGCATATGCTTGTAGTATTTACTGTCTTTCATTTTCTAACAAGGTACATTCGCGAAGTGTACCCTCGGGATTTGTGTAAAATTGATTCAAATGCAAAGTTCTCTTCTCAAATATTGTACAAATTTTAGGGGCCCATACTGATATTTACGTACCTTCATATATCCAAAATTCAATCATGTAATAGTATAACCCTCAGATATGAGATTGCTTTTAGTTTCTTTAGATGTAACTGGACATGAATGTGGGCATGTGCAAAACAAATTTGATGAAGTACTGCTTATCTGACACACGCTACCAACCCGAGCTGCCATTTTGGATTCAACTTTCGGTTTTTCAAAAGAGAATAGGTGCAAGTGAGACATGAAATTCATGTACAATTTTCTCAGAAACTCACTGATATAGAGGATTTTACTGTAGCTTTTACCGTTTGCAAGGTATTGCATGTTAAATCCTTCCAGGCATTTCGCGAAAAGACATTGCAGAGTAATATCAGTTACACATTTTTTTTTTGATGTTGACAAATCAAAACAATTTCTAACTGGAAAAAATATTGTAGGTATTAACAAACTCTTTACATCGTTGATGTCATAATCTTATTACATTTCTGTGAGTGATTATATTAGTTCCATGATATTCTACAACAAAACTGTACAGTATAACGGCCAAAATGCTTAATGTAAATTCAGATACGACCATATTTAAGTGAAGACCATTTCCGTATTGACGTCTGTGTTTCTGTATTATGTACGTTCAGAGAATATTTAGTCAACGATAAATCATGTAAAACATTACATATACACAGCGGGCCCTGCACAACTTTCTATTTGATTCAATATTCATGAAGTGTCTGACATTTAACATGCAATAGCTACGATGAAACTCACTTCATTAGTGAATTTCTAAGAAACTGTACATGAATTTGATGTAATTTTTGCACCTATTCCCTTTTGGAAAAACGAAAATTGAATCCAAGATGGGAACTCGGATTGGTAACTTGTGTCAGAGAAGCAGTACTTGGTCAAATTTGTTTTGCACATGCCCGCGTTCGTGTTCAGTTACATCTAAGGAACTAAAAGCAAGTTTGTGTACGAGAGTTATACAGCGTATGATGGGATTCCGGATATATGGAGGTTTATAAATACGCAAATTACCAGTATGGACCACTAAAATTAGTATAATACACATTTTGGCGAGGAGAACTTTGTATTTGAATCAATTTTACACGAATCTTGAGGGGACACTACGCGACTTTCCTTGTAAGAGCAATAACATATATGTAATGTCATGTGTGGGATTATACATTAAGTTGTTCTATAATCTCCAGTTTGAACATAACTTTTGCAAAACAAGCCTCATTATTCATTACTATAATTAATATTGTCCTTTCTATTTACTTGTATCGTAAATTTTTTATTAAATAATCTGATCACACAATTTTCCAGACAAAATTTTAAGATGTTCGAAATCTTTTCTTACACCTTCGTTATTTAAGAGTACAAAGGGCTAGTATCTACTTCCGTTGCTCTTGTCAATTTATTTAATAAAATATGAAATACGATATATGGTATTTTAACCAAAGAAGATAGTATCCTATTAGTTATACAACCTTTCGTCAAACAAAGTGTTAGAAACAACCAGATAAACTAAGATTGATATACAAATATTCAGATCATGCTTTGCCCCCCCAGTTTCAACGTCCAATCGCCGCCACTGCCCTGTAGTTGCGATTCCTGAATCTAGAACTTGAATAATCGTTTTATCTTAGGATTTTTGAAATATATCATATTTTTACCGATGGTCTGAAGCTAACACAAGCAAATCTGCACTTGCTATATATAGCTGCTTCCGTAGTAATCTTAGAGAATACATCAGCTGGCATATGACCATTTACCAGCTAATATCTGCTTTCACGAAAGTTGTTTTGACATTACATAAGTTTTATTTCACTACAGTATTTAGTGATGCAGTTAATATATTGAAGGCCGCACATCGGGCGCTGTAGCCCTTGCTGTTCTTTGCACTTTCTCACTCATTTTCATCCTATAAAAATAAACCTTCGGTTACAAGCAGTTGCAGTACGAGCTCTTCATTTAGATTGACCGCCATCTTCTTCTTATATTCACCTCGTGGTGAAGCTTTTTAAATCTAAACTCAAGAACTTTAACGTGAATATGATAAAATACACTAACAACAATTAATTTTGTGTTCATGAAAGAGATTATGTTTTACGTCCTCTTCTTAATGTTTCAAATATTTTCCAGCTAATCCCCCAAAGTGTTTCCCTCTTTGCTGAACAAGAACCATCACCTCTGCTCGCATTGATATTACCGTATCTTTGAATGATTCTTTAATCTGCTAGGAAGTGGTTGTGAAATGTATCTTGCACTGAAGCTTGAAAACATCACATTAACAAGGCGGATATCTTTATATTGGGATTTATTATTTTTAAATTACCTTTCTTTATTTGTTTACCTAGGATAAGTGGGGTTATTTCGAGAAATCATCATTGCTACCAATGTTATAAACATGATTGGTAAAAGACATATGAAATATAGTTTTCAAACTTTCGTGAGCACTTGTCAACATTGGTATCATTTATTCTCAAGACATATTTAGTTGTTTAGTAAAACAGTCACATATGTTATAAATGCTTGTTATTTTTTATTTAAATCGTTTTCTTATTGACCGATTCCAATAGTTTCCGAGAATTATTGAAAAAGAAAGGATCAGTAAGTGAAATCTGTTTATTACATTTATAGGCTAATGATTCTCTCCCGAAAGATCTTTCAGCACAATTTTGTTAGGTTCCTGTTTACGATCCTTTACCAGGAGACTGAACATAAGTCTTATGTTAACATATTACGTGCAAAATCATTGTCAAATTGTTACTGATTGGAAGATTTCTTACTTTAAACCCATGACACCTTCCTTCAATTGTCAGGAGTATTCGTTCACTTCTAACTATTGAATGTTTCTTTTAATTCACAAAGTGGAACGTTAGGATGAATCCAGATCATTTTATTCATTTAGAGGAAAAAAAGAAATCAAATCTTTCAGTTTTACGTCCGACGATTATGCTGGTTAGACTAAAGGAGACAGTGATTATGAGAAATGAATGAAATGGTGGAATGAAGAAAGTAGGAGGAAACGTGAGAATCCCTAGGAATCCCACAAGCACAGTGTTTGTCCACCGCAAAGTCCACACGCGCGAGCTGGGATCGAACGAGGGACCCTAGGCACCGAGGGTGAACGCTCTATCTCTTAGCCACTGCACCCTCTTTTCATTTTTAGAATTGATCAACATAAAATAAGCACACCTACCTCAGATTGAGCGGGTACATATCCTGCAAGGAGTTTTACTTGCTCACTACTGCTTTCAAGGGACTGGCTTTGAATCTTCTCCTTAGCAATTTCATAGCCGTCACTAGAACAAATTAAAGGTGTTTCAAGAATAGCAATTGAAAGCATTTCAGACATCATTGGAACAACTAGTACATAAATTGCAGTACAAATAGTACTTCTTTGTTTTCATTGTCACCAATCCAAGTTGTAGTGTAAGAAATTAAAGCTTTAAGTAAAAATAATTCGATGAATATATGCAGGAAATAAATATTTGAAAGATTTTCAATATAGCAATATATACAGTATTTAAATGTATATGTTTCAAAATCCTGTATAATAATTCAAGAAAAAAAAGTAAGAATTGGCTAGCGATCGTTTCGATAGTTAAACCTTAACATCAAAAAGCAGTATGTAGAAATTTATAGTCATGATTTGAATTATAAAATGAGAATAAGAACTTTACTCTAACATTACGGAATCTAATTCCTGTATTAATATTTATTATCTTTCACATATTTCTATTAATCCTAGTTATCAGCATAAATAGAGTGATGATAAAAAGATAGGAAATGCTCTTGACAACTGTCCTATACACGGATGTAAAGTTATGGTGTACAAAATGCATCCAATTCACAGTCCAAATGTATGATTATGTAAGCTAATATACGTTAACTCCTTAAAATCGTTAAAATTAGATATTTCTAGTATATTTCATTGTTTATGTAACTTTGATGGAATTATTTTATACGAATTTGATTGAACAAAACAAAATATTATACCAGGATACTTGCTGAGTAGTTCAAACATATTTTAAATGTTAAGGATTTATCCCCACTGTTTACAAACCCTGTACGTGTAAATGATTGCATCAACTTCAGAAGATAAGTTAGTGTAGATATTTCATTTTAAAAACTAATCACCATTCTTTAGATGTTACACACATATGCAGGTTATCGGATCCAATGTTTAATCAATTTCTGATTATTGATGGAATTAAAATTGACCTTTCTCGTATTGCGCAAATTTAAAGTACAAATGAAAATTACTGAAGATGTTGTTAGGTAGGAAATTATTTCTAATATTACATGAAGAATTGCGAGATCCTACATATCATATCTTCCTTTCCTTAAGTGATGAACTTTGTATATCTTTGACTTCGAAACACTGTGTTCCAACATTCTTTACATATCCCCGTTTCTGAACCTTCCCCACCCATCTTCGTTGCCTCTTAATGTATCATTTTTCACGATTTCAGTTGCGACATTGGGCTCTCAAATGTATATTTGCTCACTAATTTATATTTACTTACTGAAAATCTTTTACACTATTTTAGTGCAACCCTTTTATCAGCTTTTTTTTTTAATTAAACACATTTCTCACTCAATTTGCCTTTGTATGTTATTTAATTTAACGACATTTTGTTTTATCATTCGTAATACGAGTATTTGTAATTTCGTAGTTCGCTCAGTAGCTGTTTATTTATTTATTTATTGTAACAACACAACAGGCATCCTGCTCATTTACAATGTTTGTTATTCCCTTATACTCGCTTTTTACGATCTATAGGCAAAGACCCCTTAGATTGGAAACTACTACTTCAAATGCTTAATATCTATTTGTTATTTTTAAGTCTTCATTTGTTCATTTTCCATATTTCAATGCTTAACCAAATACATACACAACTCGCTTATATGTACGTTTAACCCTTGCACAGCCAAGCTCAAAATCATGACAAAAGCTATGAAATGGGGACCTAAGTGACCGCATTAGAAATTTTATTAAATTTGCTCTTATTGCCTTACTTTTTAACAGAACTCCTGTTAAAGTGTCGATATGTCTATTTTGGCTTGATAATGTACTGGTAAGATATACATGCAGTTCCAAACATTACTTTCATAACAAAGCTTTAGTAATACATTTTTTGTGTTACTATCTATATTGTACACCTCGCTGCATATCTTCTTCGCAATTTATCCTTTTTTCATTCAGATCTTATGCACAGTTGTCTTCGCATCTGTTACAGTCTTCCTGTACCTCCTACATATCCACCCCTTACAGGTTTTACATTAACATTTGACTTCGTATTCTGCTTTCTGTCGCACATGAAAAACCTTGCTCGTTTAATTTGCTCCTGCTTTTGTTTCAGTGTCATCATCAGACACATATTTTATTCGTGTTGCAATAAAAGGTATTATCAAAGCCTGAGGAAAGCGTTTCTATGTCTCTTTTGATAACCCTAATATAGAGGGTGTCTCAAAAGCTCTATAACAAAGAGTAACTGTTATTATCAGATTTACAGCAACATGTAAGATGAGAAACTGTGTCCAAATATGATGTTTTGAATCTAAAGAGAATTTTTTTTTTTTAAATAGGATGAGTCGTTTGGGCTGTGTACTCTTTATACGCTCAATGATTATGAAAATGCAACGTTGCCATTTACCTGGGCCCACAACATAAGTGAATCAACTTAGTATCTTTTGCGATAACGTGTTGACAGCAAGTCCCGTTTCATACTGTAACTTAATCCACTTATGCTATGGGTCCTGGTAAATGGTAACGTTGCATTTTCATTTAACATTGTGCGCATAAAGAGTATACAGCCCGAACCGGAACGTTGAATTAGACTTTTTCAAAATTCCGTTTGCTATCTCAAAGTGCGTACATTGGATCCAACTATTACCTTTGTAAATTTGACCCAAATAGTTATGGACACCCGGTATAATAAGCTTATTTACTCACATTTGGATCATTACTTGAACTTTAGAATCCATGTTCGTCTGTTTGTAATGATGGATTTATATGCTGAGCTTAATCAAATAGATTCACCCACTCGTGAAATGTCCTATTTATTCAGGAAATTTATATCTTATAATCCCCTTATGATATGTAATCGTATTAAACGAAAAATCTTTTTCTGCCTCCCTTTCTTTAGAAATGTTTCTGCAACATATTTTAGTTACTGTAAAGTACAATGGATTGATGTTGACGTATGTTACCTTTGCCTTTTAATATCCTTTTATTCTTTGTTAATTTATGGGACTGATATGATCTTCTGTAGCATTAGCACTTGAAGTAGGTCCTTTTTATTATTTCGTGCCTTCCTAGCGAAGGAAACTTAAGGCAAGAATATCATCTTTCTAAATATATCACAATGGCTTCGGCGATGATGAATTAGTTACTTTTGTCTTTCATATAATAGTTTAGAGATTCCGCTTTACCCCTTTAGGAGATTATTTTTGTAAACGTTTAAACACATAGTCTCTTATTTTTATTGCCGAATATCCTATCACTGACTGATGCAAAACCTGCACTAGGAATGTCCAGAACATGGAATCGAGACATTCAATGTTGAATTAATAAAAACGGACTCCTTAAGTGAACTTTAGATGACGTTGAAATGCAATTTCACGAGTTGAAAAATTAGTTTCCCATCTCTAGCTTAATAGAATACTCTCATGTTTTATTACACACTGGGAAATTCGAACATTATATAACTTACTTCCATTGCTCCTTCCTTCTCTATTTACTTCCATGAAGTAGTTTATATGCTCAATTTCCTCAATTTCCTCAATTTGCTCAATTTGTTCAATTTTCTCTTCGCAACTAAAGGGATTTCCCTTTTATAATATTCGTTGTGAAAAAGCGAACCCCATTTTCCTCTTATTTTTAGAATAGTTATACCTCCAAATTTTTTTGTAAATCTTGCTGCCTTGACAACATGAATTTTCGTAGGGAATTTTATATTACTTCTGATACTAATGTTAACTAGCTACTTTCTTTTACTCTTTTGTGAAGTAGTACTAATATATTACCTTTTCATTAGTGACAAGGTAACAGGTTTTAAAATGCATGTGTGAATATTTCCGGTCTTAATTTTATTTTAAGTTCAATAAACTTATATTCGTTATTTGTTGATGCATAACAGGCATCTTATGATGTTAATGAAAAGTAAAAAATTAATATTCGTATACGATATTGTAGCATAAAAACAAATATTTCATTTACTATAAGCATGAAATATGTACAGTTTTATTATAAGAAAATAAGAACCAAATGTTATCTGTGGTGGGTAGAGTTGCAAAAGATTTCGTACTTCCTAACTTAGTTAATAGATTATTTAAAATCTTATAATGCAGTTTCCTCGGTGTTACAAGTACAACATACTACAAACTGATCATTGTGGTTCAAAACTACAAAAATGTACTTTAAATTTATAAGGATTGGTTGCGAATAACAAAGACAATTCATGAGGGGTATCAGTAAAAAAAATAACGATAGGAATTATCAAAACCAATGGTTATACTAATACTAACTTTTACAGATATTGCATTCGTGAACAAATTGCATCTTGTTGTTCCGAATAAAACCTAAACATTAAATAAATAATCATTTTTAGAATATGACTTTCATTTACAGAATCTGAGCTAATCGAGCACATCTTCACAAATTACAATATGATATAACTTACAAGGGAACAAGTTTCAACATCATTCAGTCAGTTTCTAAAAATTACTTGATATATGCAGACCTATGTGTGCTGACGCTCATTTTAACCAGTGGCTCTAATATCACAGGTTATTTAACTTATCAGATATTGTGTTGTAGAAATGTGTTTTACAAGTAAACGGCATTAATTTTTACATTTAAAATACAAAAGTTTATTTATTACTTTGGAGTGCCTTACCTTGCAATAGCTGGTAATGCAGAGTAGTAAGTTACGCATAAACCATATTTAGTATGTATAAAGTCAGCTTCAATAGTGTTAGATATGTTTTTCAGCGGAATGAAAATCATTTTCGGTGCCATTCTCGCCTAAGATAACAAATAATTAAATGAATATATATAGTATAACAAAGGTCAAAATAAATGCTAATGGACATAACTTGAAGAAAATAATTCCAGACGTTCAGCGAGTTTGCGTATCCAGTATTTTAGCTGCGGAAACATTTACAACCCTTCAACCCCAATCGTTTCACAGGTCCAACCTTCTTTTGCAGAATTTATTACAGCATAAAATAAATTGCGAGAAGTGCACAAAATACCTATGTAAATGGGAAGAGATGTAACTTTCAATTTTTCACTGCAAACTTAGTCGGATTTAACTGTAAACAATATTAGTATGAAACTGAAAGGCACTTCATGTAAAAGTTCTTTCGGACCCAGGTGGCCAAAGGAGCACACACGGATGTGTCACCTTTTTAATCTGCCCCGGAGTGGACACTAATTAAGATATCGGGATAATTTTTCGGTCAAATAAGCTTGGATATAGTTTTGTCATATTAGTTTCTTTTTTCCTGGGTATCTAATTTTCTTCCCATATTTCAGCCCAAAGAAAAAAATTCGAGAATTTTCGTATTTCGAATCTACTTTTTTTTTCTTTATTCCATGTAGCTTCCTTCGTTGTAGAGACCTCCTTAAGACTTGTAAGGTAGATATTGATACGTAATTGTTGACACCAATTGGTCCGGCCTGTGCGCAGTGTTGCCAACTAGAAAAATTAAAATTTCCATAAAGTTGCACAAAAATTCGAAATTTTTGGAACTTTTTGTTTATAAATCCGTACGTCTATTCCTGAGCGAAAGTCAACTTTCGCCAGTCGAACAAAAGTCCTTAAAGTACAAAGCGGGTACAGATTGTTACAAGGGTTAATTAGGGGGCACACGAAAAATTCGAATTTAGGTTCTAAATTTTGTTTTTTTCCTTTGTTTACTATAATCTATTTTTTAACTACAAGCTTTGTTTCTTAGATATCGACATGATATTTTTAAGATATATTAGTGGTGTACCAATGTTTGTTTTACGATAGTCTGTATCTGCCAGCTAGCAGTGTTTTCAGCCACGGCTAATTCTAATTCTCTATTAATGGGACAAATTCGGAAAAATACCTTCTTCTTTCTTGTTAGCTATATTAGAAATATGCACCAGTATCTGAAAGTCTCGTCTTTAGCCTACAGAAAGGTTGGTAGGTTGCAGTACTAGGAAAGGTTGCAGTACGACAGTCGCGGGAAGTATAGTTGGGGTTTATAATAAAACATGTTCTATAAATGGTAAGAAAATGGTGAATTTTTCAGGTAGAAAGGCATATGTTTAATTTCATGCTTACTTTGTTGCATATCGCCATTATATTTCTAGAATATATTTGTGGTATAACAAGGTTAATTTAATAAAGTTTACATCTGTCTGCTAGCAAACTGTCAAAATATAATTCCCGGTTTCAGGTGAAAAATTAGCGAATATTTCTTTTTTCCAGATGTTTTTCTTTCTCTTTCTACGCCAGCCAGCGACGTCAGGCTTTGATTGTATTTTGTCAATACACAAACAAATGATTTTAGGAGACATGAACTCATGTAACAACAGTGGTGCCAACTACAAAAGATCTTCAATTTCAGCTTAGGATTTTTTTGTAAATTTTCACCCCTACGTCTACCTCAATAATTTCCCTGTTGTTGATAACACTGCAATGTAACTTATATCAAATTATATCAACATCTCTCTTCTAAAAATAAATTCTTAGTAATATCAATCAGGTAAACAGGTTTTGAGCAATAAGTCATTAACTGAAAGCATGGGAAAATGAGAAAAGTGACTAAAGTCCGAAAGGTTTAAAGGGAGATGAGAGCACAATAAATAACAATGCAGTTTAAATTAATAGGTTGTAATAAGATGTTTGCGTGCTCACGCCTTACAGAAGATTATTATTATTATTATTTTTTGTCCTTATTACCTTAGCCCGGAGAGTAAGAATTTTTCATTGCTCTGAATATCTCATTTGCTACTTCTTTTGTTTCAACTTCTCTTAGAAACAAACTACGACATACATGGAATTACAGATTTAGAATTTTATAGTTGAGACCAAAATGCACGAAATATGTTTTTTTTCTTGTATTCCTACCGGTATACTCTAATTGTAACAAAATTAAGTAGTATTTTTCTTAACAAATATAATGTTTATTTGTTTCTCTTTGCATGACTACTTTTTGAAATGAGAAAACCGCATCTTCTCTGTGAATGAATGGGGCAATTAGATAATTAAAATAATGTATTTTTCTGCGTATGATTATATTTCCAATATGAATACTTGCTTCGGAATAAACTTCGGTACTTTTGCGGATTGCGTTGTAAAGTGGCTCACGTCTTATATAAGCCTAGTGCTGAAAAGATATATTAAGCCTCAATTAATAAATCTACTGATCAAATAACTCAACAGCAAATTGAATAGAACATCGTAAAAAGTGTTAGTAATATCGAGTATACATAGTTATGGTGTTGTGATATTTTAGCTATTTAATGTTGTATACCTGTGTTATGACCTGATTTCTGAGTCTGCATTAGTGGCTTCTATAAGAGATTTATCTGATGTTGCGTGTACGACAAACACTAGATATCTGTGAAGAGGTACAGTGAAACCTGTCCATGTTGGCCATCATTGGTTCAATTGAAAAGTTGCCAACTTAGACAGGTGGCCAACTTACCTAAAATAAGTATGATTGATGAACTTTTAGAATAGGATTTCTAGTATTACTTGATTGTAAAGCTTTAATAACCAATGGTACGATGGCTAGTTTTAAATTATGAATATAGAGTAATCATAACAATATACAGTACTAGAAAAAACACTACAGTATTTTAAACATATGTACCTTTATCTTCCTGAAAGCTAGTCTGGAACACTCAGTTTTTCGGATTGCAAACACAACACAAACAACCATAAAATAGAAAAGTATATTGACAGTTCTTTTGAAATTCATATTGTAGCAAACTGAGTTTTTCAGATTGAAAACAAGAAAAGCTAGATTATAAATTAAATTATTTTTGTGCGAAATATTATCTACCTTTCGAAAAAATAGCAAATCAGTTATTATACAAATTTATTCATGGTGGTTCATTTTAAACGTATTTCTTTTATTCTTTTTGGCACATATGGATGTTCTAATTTTGTAGTTAACGATTTTTGATACCTTTTGTTAATGAGATAAAAGTGTTTCCCTCGGAGCAAAATATGTTTTGAGAAAATCTTATGGGAATTCATACCTCACAACGTCCGGTACCACGACGTCAGTTACCAATAGTTTACAATTGAGATGGTTAGGTTTACCCTTAAGAATTTTTCGGAATTATTAAAGCTCCCCACTCACAAAAGGAGCTGATATAGCTAATGGTTTTACCAAAACAGACAGAATAAACAAATACGTACAACCATTTTCTGAATTTCTGCTTTTTCATAATCACATCATCCTTCATCAAACTTTCCTTCTAAGGATTCTGTTCTGGTCATTGACCTCCAAGAACAAATCGTGCTAACCTATGCTTCTTTGTGTTCAGTCAGAAATACAGAACATCTGCCTTTCATATGGGAATACGAAAGAGTTAAGAAAAATAACAAAACGGTATTTTGCATGGCCAAGATATGAAGGTAAATTTATCATTATAATCATTAGGGTAAGCATTGCTTCAGTATGACCAACTTCCAAGATAGACAGGTAGCCAACTTACAGAGTAATAAGTAACGAATAGCATACGGGGAAATGCAGATTCAAGCCGAACCAGGCCGAGATAAGCTGGTGGCCAAGTTCACAAGTTTTACTGTAATTTTCATCCACTGTGCTCAATGTGAGAGATGTTTCTGTTTGACTACGCATTAATTATCACCCTCCACGCCAACGTAACCTAATGTAAAATAGGTGTGTGCTATTTTTATTTTATCCATCAGTTATCCCTCATGTGCGATATTCAAGTATGAATATACTTTAGCCTTTTCACGCGTATGCAACCAGTGTTCCCTAATGTATTTTATGCTACTTGTCCGTATTCCTACGTCCGCATCTCCTGATGCCTGATGTCCGTATTGCTACGTTATTGTTTTATTTCTGACATACCAAAAAAACTGCTGCCTTGGTAACGTTGCGTTCCAGATGGCAGCAATGTTTTGTGTCTCTCACAGTGTTAATCTTTACATGATATTCAATTTCATCGTCATTACTGACTTACTCTCATTTCTGCGCATTAATTTTTTTTCTCTTTCTTAGCTTTTTTCCTTACAGTACATAGTAGATTAAATTTTGGTAATGTCTTTTTCTTTTCATGTTCAATGAGATGCGTTATGTTTGTGTTGGATTTACAGGATAGTCATATGACTTTTATTTGTTAGCTATTTGAGTGAGCTACTTGTTTTCGTTTGGTGGGGTCTCTCATCAACTGGTATCTATGCACGGACTCAGGAAATATATTTTTTCCAAGAAGAGATTGAGATGCCAAGAGAGGTGGTAGTCAGTAGAGGTAATACAATTGGTGAGAAAGGGTACTATTCTGCAACACATAAAGTAGTTGCACCGTGCTTTGAGCAACATGGGGCTTAGCATTGACGTACAACATATACATAATTTGTCTGTACGCCATTTGTAGATATTTACAATCATTTTGAGGAATATTTAATGGGAGATGAGCATTGTAAAGATCTCCATTGATGAATTCACTTTCCTTTAGAAATAATACATCAACACCATCATCAACCACATGTTAGAATCAACGCATTTGGCGAGTTTTGTAATCTGTTCTAATGTAATGTATGTTTAACTCATCTACAATGGACAGAACTGTTCAGAGATTCGCTTCGACGATGTTACTGAGGAGATCGTTCAAATATTATTGTGGTCAATGCCAACGGGAATCATTTTACAATTCTATATGAACGGGAGAAAATTCACAGTCCATTAGTGCATTCGTTCCATTCTCCTTGACCAAATGCAATATTAATAGTTTATGCGCTTATTGTAAAGAATATATCAGGTGAAATTTATAAAAGAGACAAATTGTAGTTATGTTTTAACAGTGTAGTTGTATCATATAACGCTGTAATACAACGCACTTGTTCCTGATTTTCCGGATAATTTAGGTTTTTTGCTGTACTTGTTTAAAATTTCTGATAATAGCTCGTTAGCCCATCTTGTATTTCTGGGATTACTTTCCCACCGTATGTCTAAAAAGATTTTTCATTCACAGTATAATAATGAAACACATTTAGGGACCATTTAAACTCACTGGGAACAACGTAGTTCTTTGGTAATATCTAATGGTCGAAGATGTCTTAAGCATTAGCTCGTTATTTATGATTAACACTATGTTTTATATTGTAAATGCAGATGGACCTTCATACACTCGACTTAAGATTTCAGAACATGGAAAAGTACACTGCTCAAAAAATTAAAAATTCATAATGGGTGTGCTACACCAAAAATATTAAACCACTTTTTTATCATTGAAATAAACGTCCATATAGAAATATTGAAATATTCATATCACAAACTTCATTTAATAATGATATTGGTATATGTACAGTACGTTGTTGTTCTATACAGTTAAAATTTCTCATTCGCAATAATAATACGTACGTAATGATGCAAGTATTATTAGGTACATCATAAAACCTACCTCACTCTGCAGATAATTCACATTAAGATCACCAACTGTTTCATCTTCTTCATATTTAGCCATATCACCTATAGTCATGTGATTCAAATTCACAACGGATTTCAAGAAATCTTTGTAATAAGTCTGCTTCTTCTTGTTAACATCCCCAAAATTTCTTTGAAGAAAAATTAAGGCGTATTGTTTAAATTTTTCATATTTAGCTAAACACAATAACAACTAAATTAAGTAAACAGCTCTATAAAATAAGACAAACATCTTTCAAACTTCGTATGACCAGAAATCGCTTCATATACCAAAGTAAAGAGTATCGAATAAATGCCAGTATATACATTTAATAACCTTAAGCTCTTCCTAACTTAAAGACAAAAAAGTAAAATAAGATAATTTGAATTCGTGTTACTTATAGTTTGCTTTGGGAAATTTACAGTAAACAATTTCGATTAAATGTTTGTAAAATCCATGTTAAATATCAATGTATATAAGCCACAATTGTTCGAGGAATGTGATTTTATTCGAGACTTCTGATAGACTTACGACAACCAACCAGCATATAGAAACAAGTTGTAACTCGTTGTTTACAAAGACGAACTGGAATGAAATATATGTTATTTTTTTAAAATAGTAATAATGTGTGCAAGCTATATAGCAATACACGTTTATAATTATGTATCTCAATAACAGAATTTCGTCAGGGAATTGTGACCTCATTAATGTCTGGCAACTTAATTAATTTAGTGCACAATTGAATAAGATAGAGTCTGATGAAACAATTGCACATAGAACCATATCCAATTTTAGTACGATGTATCCGATTTTAGTACCTTTAAAATGTTTACATCAAGTAGATAATCTACTGTCATGACGACTCGATTGTATGCTTTTTTCTTCTTCAGCCTATGGTAAGTTATTAAAGTCAGGAAAAAATATGAAAATATGGGTTCTAATTGCAGCTATATTTTGGTCCAAATCTCTGATTTATAGAAGAATAGCACCATAAAGTTTTTTTCTTTAGATCACTGAGAAATTAATTTCAATTAAAACGACATATTTAATATAGTAAAATACAGGTATTTCAATTCAAAATAGATTTCCTTTAAAATATTAGAATTAAGACAATAAATAAGCAACAATATCAACTATTCACTTATTGCAATAAATTGTTTTTTAAATACCTAATACGTAAAAATAATAGAAAATTTGTAATTAGTATACAATATCTGATACTTCAGAGCTGTAAGTTGTAATTAATTTGTAACTTCATGCATCACAGCGCAGAAACTTTTTTCCTCTGTAGTCCTCTGCACTCAATATACTTGTATCAGCCGCGTTTTACTATGATGTTTATTGAACGTGTTTTGAGTCTTAGGCTTAAAGGAACATTAGGGGGTAAGCATATTTCTAAAACTCAATTATATGTCCTGTTTCGTTGTCATTCTTTCAGAACACATTTTAAATCTCAGAAACATGATAATGGATACTAAGCTCCAGTAAACTTGAAGTTGCAGATAATAAATATTAAATTTTGTCAAAGAATACTCACCTTTTGAGAACAGGTTTGTACTGACGTGTCAACATGTTTGGTGGACATACTGTGACTGCTGGTTTAGGAATCTTCCATTCGTTGTAATTCCTCTCGATTGTTACAACTACAGGATTGTCCTGGAACTTTCTCCATGATTGATAAATAAGGAATGATGTTAGTACAACTGCAACGAAGAACAGAATAAACCACATTAACCTGAAAATTGTGTAAGTAGAATTATATGATAATAATATTTTTACTATTGTCAATAATGGAGAAAATAACTATTAGACTCAATATCTGCTTTTATCAAACTTTGTATCAATTATTTAGAAAAAATATTAAGCACTTATTTTATGAGCTGATATTACCTTAATTTAGTTGTATATAAGAACCAACACTATTTTAATGTTCTTCTTAAAATTGCACAACCCAGTAACATTACAGGACAGGGAGTATTATTTTTACCCTTCACTATAACTCTGAAACTACAAGTTGTATAATGCTTAAAGCCACTTTAATATTCTTTTTGCATTCTCTGCTCCAACAATATTAGATTCTATAACATATAATTTTTAATATGTTGGGGGGGTTGAATGATTTTCCTTTCTTTTATTTTTGCTTTTATCATACGTACTACACTAAAAGGCAGGCGTTAATCATTGAAATTGTATGAAATGATTTATATATATCCTAAGCTCTTGTATTTCCTGAAACGCCAATGGCAAAGATTCTTTCAGAAGCTTTTTTCTGCTAGAATTTACGAATACTGAAGAATGATTGGTATTACTCAGAGGCGTATTTACAAAGTTTTGTAAAATCATGGATTCCCTCCCTACACGTTCTTTCCCATTTGATAAGCAATACACAATGATACTGCTATTTTGGATTTAGCTGGATCCTCAGAAACTTGTGTTACATTTTTTATAAAGAGGAGAGTTCTATTCTACTGATACCGCAAAACATAACAATAAACAATAAAAATGTATTTTGTTTCAGTAAAACGAAAAGGGAAAAATGTTTATTAAAAAAGCAAAGAACTAAGCAAGCAATCAACTGAACACCATCTCCTCTCAGTTTGCTTGAGAATGGGGACCGACCATAAAGTGGTTCTTTTTCTTAGATGGTTTAAAATAATGTACTATTATATGCAATTACAAAAAAGTGAGAAAAGAATGTGCATAATTACAAAGAAGTACAACAGGCATATACAACTGCGACTAGACATACTATCTATACAATAAAAATAAAACTAAAAATCGTAACGAGAATCAAATGCTGAGAGTCCAACACTATGCTAGTCTACTTATATAGATCGTAACAAATATCTCGATTATTCTGTACAAATCCAACTTGAAAGTAGCTTCCGATTCTGAAAGCTCACACAACTAGTCAACTCAATCTGTTCCCGCTCATTGTTGAACTGAGGTAGTTTTAGTCAATGTTAGGATGCTGCTAGAAGTTATAAACTTTACAACATCATAAGAACATGTCAAAACTTTTCATCGGATGATTTTGGAACCAATGTCTCAAACACAACGCTCTTCTGTAATGTTCGTATATGTGTTTACACAAACGAATCCTAACGCCATGTATTTCGTTATCTCGTAATCGACCAACACACTAGAACTATCTTGGTACTTTTGCATTCATTTAAATCTGCCTTCAAATCAATACATGATGGAATCAAACTTTATGTTGAAGGCCTAAATTTCATTTCATTTTTGAGGGGAAAGATGGAGTTCAGCAGGAGTACATTTTCTGGCATAATCTTCTTTCTCCATATTTAAACAGAAACTTTCATCTAATTACATGTCTATTCGTTATGGTTTGTCCTATGAGTATAAATTGCTGAACTCATCGGATAACAAATATCGGATCTCTCTAACTTAGTTAATTAATCGAGTAAGAAGCAGGTCACATTTCTGTCACTGTAAAAATTTAGTAGTAACATTTAATTCCTTTAGAACTCTCCTCCATATTACAAGAAGGAGGAGAAATTCGAATTTTAAAATTAAATAAAGGAGGAATTCGCTCTCGGCCTTTTCCTATAAGCTCCAGTTGTTCTAGGTAATATTTTTTCAGAACTTCGCGCACTCCAGGGAAGAACTTCAGTGCATTTTTTATATTTACTGGCCTTACAATCCTACAGCAGTAAGTTTGCATTCTTAAATTTACTCAAAATATATTTCGTGAAAGCCTGCAGCCTAGCAGGCCGTTTTAATACATCAACAACTCCTAAAAGAACCGACTGATTTTAATTACTCCAGTTTAAACGTAAACCTCACGAAGATCGGTATTAGTATGAATTATTTAGTAATACTGTTATTAAGTGAGAAGTGACTTAAACATACATTAATATAAGGCATTGAAATTTTAAGAAAGAATACAATTAGGCCAATCGTATTTTTTTAGGGATTGGGCACTGTTAACTTACTATCTTTAACGTTTACTTTAACATATATAAGACAATCATTATTCTTGGTTTAAATTATTCATACTTTTCTTTCTGACAAAAGGTAAAATCGCTATGGAATTTAGCTTAAAATAGTTAACTTTGTCCTAATTTATAAATATTTGAACATTTGTATTTAATGTTCCTCTATTATGCATCAAGACTAAAGACGATGGCGATAATTATATACATGATAATGACAGAATAAAGAAAATGGGAAGAAACGTGAGAACACCAAGACAATCAACCCTCATTCTGTTTCTTCGCGATGAAGTTCATTGGTTACACTCAGGAGGAATAGAAGTAACAAACAATTCAATGATTTTAAAGATTTTTCCCATCCTGGTCTATGTTAATTTTCAATAGTAATTACAGACTATCTAGCGGTTTTCCGAACAAATCAACAGTCTTCATCTACGTTGCCGAAAAAAATATTTAAGGGCTGAGATTAAGAAAGACAACATGAAAAGTAACTCGACTTATGCAAAGCAGTATTTATTCAAATTTGCATTTACCTTTGTTTTAGTAACTTCTAACATAATGTAACTTTTCAGTGACATAAAGAATGTAATACCGACATTGCAAGTGAATATGGTTTACTTTGTTTCTCTTAAAGTCCAACTCCTTTGAAAAGAGAGACTAGTTCCCTCTCAACCTCTTATTGAAACTGCCTGTGGGAATAGTCGAGTACTATAATAAAATATTATAGTATTTTAAAATACTCTTTTGTTTACTATGCTTTTTCACAAATTATTTCTCAGTTGTTGCCCGAAGAAAAGGCATGTTTCCGGCGCACTGGAACTGGCACCAAAATAACTAGCAAAACGATGAAAGCAGATGGTTATCATTATATTATATTAGTAGTTATAATATTGTCCCTATTAGCATCGAGTTTTAAATCGATCCAGATTTAAAATATAAATAATGTCAAATTTCTGACTTAAATTATGAAAAGGGGGCGCGGTGGCTCAGTGGTAGAGCGTTCACCTCCGGTGTTTGGGGTCCCTGGTTCGATCTCAGCTCGCGCCGTGTGGACTTTGTGGTGGACAAACACCGTGCTCGTGCGTTTCCTCCGAGTTCTCCCTGAGCTCTTCCGTGGCTAAGCGGTTAGCATACGCGCCTTTGGCGTGGGAGACCCGGGTTCGATTCCCGGCGGGAGTTCATGTGGTTCGGATTCCACGTTAATCAGTAGGTCCACGTCTCATATAGCCTCGCTGCTGAAAGGGACGATAAACTCAAAATCAACTCAACTCGGAGTTCTCCCGTTTCCTCCCACTTTCTTCATTCCACCATTTCACTCTTTTCTCATTATCACCGTCTCCTTTAGCCTAACCGGCATAACGGTGGGACGTTAAACTTAAAGATTTCATTTTTTAAAAATTATGAAAACAGTTGTATGGTAGCTATTGGTTTCTCTGCAACAAATTTAGCATAATCACGTTGCCATATTAACGTTCAATTCGCACCTCTGACTGTGGCAAATAAGCAGAAAAAATTAGCGACAATTAGAGGTTACTATTAAGGATCTTTTATCACACTTTTGAATTTTGTCTCTGGAAGTACATAATTTTCTGCCAAGAAGTAATATAAGACAAGACAAATCGTAAACTGTAGCACAATTAACAGCAGACTTTGGTACACTCTTACATTATGGCAGTGCACAAATGTATCTGAGCAGAAGTTCGGGGTCCATTATTAGACACGAGCTTCTACAGCCGACGTCTCACACGTGTATCGTGTTAACTCTACATCATTGATAACGATTGGTAATAAATACCATCGATGACTGGGTCAAAATCAATCGTCTCCTAGTAGGATAGTTGTTCAAGATGTATACAGTAGTATGACGACGAACTCTGGTGGCTCTATTACAATTCGAGGAGCCCTTATGTGGTCATCCATAGCCGCAGTAATACTACCATAAGGCACCAAGATGGCTTCTAGCAATGGATTAATTATTCCTAATCACTTCCACCAATTAATGTCAGCTATACTTCCAACAGGAAATGGTACATTCCGACAGAACAGCGCTCGTTGTAGCGAAGCCAATGTTATGCTGAAGTATTTGATGAGAAGCATTATAATAATCAATTACTAGAAAGACCCTAAAACTCACTCAATCTTAACACAAGTCAAAACCATTTGGAAGTCATTGAAGTCAGATACAAGCTTATCTCTCCTCCACAGGATTCATATGAATCAATTGACTTGTATGTGTACTTGTGCCTTGTATGTGTATGTGTAAACCATACCACCTGCTGCTTACTGAAGTCTCATTGCTCCCGTGATATATCTTATTAGCACTTATCTACAAGCCAAAAGTGGATTTGTCAGACGTTAGATAAGGAGCATAACGTTCTGGCTAATCAGTGTACATTTGCGCCTTGATTTATTACTTCCAGAAAACCCATTAAATACAATATGAAATATATTAATGCACCATAGCAAGTGTCGCAAGAGTTTACAATAGATTTGGAGTTTTTATAATTTGTTTCCAGGGATGCAGCCTCTACAAGTGAAACATGTAAACTTTTATATTTAGTTACTGTTCCATTTTGTATCTTGCTTTAGAATATCGCCGTTAATAAGTAATTATTTATATACCTTTAAATACATTAACCAGAGTTTTATTATGTTATATTTAAGTGTATTTAAATCTCAGAACAAATTCATAAAAGGAAATAATAAAAGTAAAGAAAATAAGTGTACCGTTCAGCAACTGAATTTTGTTTGTTTGAAACATGTGGCAAACCATGAAATGTTGTTTTCGATAAAGTATCCTCAAAACATTCATACATTCTGCTAAGCATTCTTTGCGTTCCTGCAAATAACAAGAAGAATAATATGAAATATAATATACCAGTAATTGCATATCTAAAGTTCTAAGAATAGCGTTAACCTGGCGCGACACTTTAATATATAATGTGCAATATACTAAAGTGCAATTCCAAAGTGCTGTAAAGTGTAATTATAAAATATTATAGTTTAAAAATAGAGTCTAAAATAAATTGAAATGAACGAAACCTTCTGAAATAGTTTTAATCACGACTATTAACTTTAAAGAATGCTCAAATGTTCGTGTAAATATAAAAATTACTGTTAAAATAGAAGCACATACTAGTTAAACTAGACATCAATTTTATATTCTTTTGTTTGCCACTTGTGCGACGGTAGGCCATTCTAACTAAACCAATGTTTTGAAACTGGAAATGATAATAAAAATTACTAAGATATAATGTGATGCTATGAAAGTTGAATTCTGACGATTTTCTCTCCTCAACACAGAAATAGTAAAAACAAAATTCTTAACATCTAACATTTTCCTGTGACAAAAGCAAGTTGCATTCTAGTGAAATCTACAAATAAATTTTGTTCATACATAATTTTAATTATGTCATTAATACATTAATTTAATTGAAAAGAATTAATTGTGTTTTAACATAACACATATATAAAAAGACAAAGCTATAATTATTGGTCTTTATGTATTCTTGAATTAGTGTATGAATGGTAAGAAATGATAAAATAAATAAGTTCGTTGCCGTTTAAAAAGGAATAAAAATAATTAAATTTTAATTAAAATCATTTGTTATATTTCATAGCTGTAACTTATTTCACAGGAAGTGAAATATCACTAGTCTTTTGACTAAATTACTCAATAGACTTGCGAACATTTGTATTTAATTTTGATTAAAAGACTTTCAAATATCTAGGATCAATATTAACAGAGGAAAACCATATTCACGGAGAAATTAAATGTCGAATAAAAGCAGGGAATTCGTGTTACTATTCGGTTCAAAATCTCTTGTAGTCGCGAATTCTGTCGAGGAATTTGAAACTTAAAATATATTTGGTCTAGGAATTAATTCGTGCGGTTGGTACGCACACATTGAAGCTGTAGTACAAACACAAAATACATAAATACCTTAAGAAAAATATTGTCCATCGCTAGCCACCACTTTCGCCCATCTGTCAGGCAATGTACGGATTCCGTGGCGAAAGAAGTCCTCATCCTTGGAAGCGATCCAGTCAGAGACCCATGTTTCGATATCTTCTGAAGAAGTAAACCGCTGTCCAATCAAATCGTTGTTCATGCAATCGAACAAGTAGTAGTCCGAAGGAGCAACGTCTGGTGAATACGGCGGGTGGGGTAAAACTTCCCATCCGACATTTTCTAAATAGGTTTTGACCGGTTTTGCGACATGTGGGCGAGCGTTATCATGTTGAACAATAAGTTTATCATGTCTGTTCTCCCATTCTGGTCGTGTTCTGGCCAGAGCTTGCTTCAAACGCATTAATTGTCGTCGATAACGTTCTCCATTCATAGTTTCACCCGGTTGCAGCAGCTCATAGTACACCACACCTTTCATATCCCACCATATGCACAGTATAACCTTTGCACAGTGAATATCTCGTTTTGGTTGTGATGGACCTGGTTCACCTGGTTTCACCCAGGCCTTTTTTCGTTTAGGGTTCTCGTAATGGATCCACTTCTCATCACCCGTAATAATTCGATGCAGAAACCCCTTTCTGCTCTGTCGTTGAAGCAGCAATTCGCAAATGGTTTTTCGTCTTTCAACGTCTCTGTCTTTCAATTCATGTGGAACCCAATGTGACATCTTTTGAATCATTCCCATGGCTTTCAAGCGTTTGGAGACTGTTGTTTGATCAACGCCTAATGCTGCTGCAAGTTGTTCCTGCGTTTGACACGAATCCTGCTCGAGCAATGCTGTCAATTCTTCGTCTTGAAATTTTTTTGGCTGTCCAGCTCACTCTTGGTCTGCCAAGCCGAAATCACCACTTCTAAACCGTGCAAACCACTTCTGACACGTTCGCTCAGCTAGAGCATGGTCACCATACACTTCCACCAAAATACGATGACTTTCAGTCGCACTTTTCTGCATGTTAAAGTAATGCAGCAGGACACCCCGCAAAAACACTTTATCAGGCACAAATTGCGCCATGTTCACTTAACTACAAACTGGTGTTGTTGACGCTTTAATCCACTGCCCTATACTATGAACGATACGCGATGACAGGGGTTTGCAACACATGTGTGGATACACGGAACTGTGGGACGCTCCGTTCGTTGCGCCATCTCTTGTCCACCCGCACGAATTAATTCCTAGACCAAATACAAAACGATAATCATGCCTGTAACTTACTCTGAGGGAAGAACATAGACTGAAAGTATTTGAGAACAAGGTCCTGAGACGAATATTCGGACCCAAGATGAACGGGAATGGGGAATGGCGGAAACTTCATAACGAGGAACTACATAATTTTTATGTTTTACCCAACATTGTTAGGGTCGTCAAGTCTAGGAGGCTTAGATGGGCGGGTCATGTAGCTAGAATGGAAGAAAGTAGAAATGCTTTCAAAGTCTTGACTGGAAGACCAATCGGAAAACGACCATTAGGAAGACCTAGGCGCAGATGGGAGGACAATATTAATATGAATCTCGCAGAGATTGGAATACAGAGTAGAAACTGGATGCAGTTAGCTAAGGATAGAAGTCAGTGGAGAGCTTTTGTGAACGCGGCATTGAACCTCCGGGTTCCATAGGCCATAGAGTTTGTTAGTTAGTTAGTTAAAAGACTTAATTTAGATTAAAAGATTTAATTTAGATTGAGGTATACAACTGCAAAGACACAATTATATGTCTTTTTACATTAGAAGTAAAAAAGAGAAAATAAAGTTAAGAAAAAGGAAGAAGGCGGATGAGAAGAAGAGGGAGGAGAAGAAGAGGAAACAACTGGAATGACTTCCCGAAAAATAGTCTATGAAGAAAGAATACTAGACAAAGGAAACAATGAAGAGAAAAGTTTGCATGTAAGATGTGGGATAGAATAGCAGAAGCGGTTAAGAAGAAAGGGAAATAGAAATATAACATTATTGAAATATAGTTAAAAGCCTATTAATACATTGCATATGTAGTTTATTCCTGTTGATCTCCATGCCAGAAAAATGAATGTTAGACAATTGCAGCTAGATACATGTTAACCCATACAATACTAACCTAGATTCAAGTCAATACTGAAAATTGTTTTACTCAAAAACAGCTCAGCTGATGGAAAAATATTTTAATCCATGTAGTTTCGATTTGCAAGCAGATTCGTTTTGAATAACCGATTTACAGTTCCTCTCTTAACTTCGTATAAATATCGGAAATTAAGAAGAGAGAGGAAAATCCATACTAAGTGTTGTGACACTAAGATGCAGATCTAAGATCTCAATAAATTTTTAGGATTTCGCTACCCATTGTCACTGGTTTCTATTTACTCACCTGTGTTAGTAATTGACCGACGATAAAAAAAATTCATATGCTGATGAAGAGTATATTTATGTTCAGTAATAGTTATTAATGACATATGGCTTGTAGTAATATCGTAACTTCTTTGTTCAGTGCTTACATAATAAATAGTTACATATCCCTATTACTGTCTTAGGTTCTCATGCTCAAAACTATGTCACACCCATACTACTCGCCATTCCACATAAAGATAAACATTTGCATATATATTTTTTACAACTCTAATGGAAAATCAATAACTATATTTCCATAAAGTTTTTTTATTACTAGTAATGAAAGAAATTAAGAAAGAAATTAAGAAAAATATAAACAAATAAATATTTTCATTACGAAATGACAATATTATTATTGGAAGGTATTACAATATATCATACTGTTAGTTCTTTACATTAACCGTTCAAGACTTTAAATATATTTAAATATACAGACATGACGCACTACGGTTGCTGCTTTTGAGTCAGTTAAAGTCAGATCTAAGTATGACATGTATATATAGAGAAATGTGTTGAGGTACTGAAGGTATCTAAAAATTTAATTCTGTTATATTACAACGAGAATACAAATTCATTTTTGGTCCACAACATTTAAGAACTTTACATGGTCGAACCATCATTACAGGAAGAAACACTTTTATATGAGCTTTCAATATATTTACATAGGCATAGAAGAGTCAATAGTTACAACAAAAGCGTAATATTTTGTAAAAGGTGATTACGGATTTAGTTCCTAATCCTCAAAGTCGTTTCGCTGCTATTATTTCTCCCTGATAATATAACTGTACTTTCCCCGTTGTTTCATATTTGCGGATTGACCTGACTATTGTTACTGGCATGATTGTTATTGATGTTAGTACTGTTACTACTAGCACATTTCGAGTCTTCTATCTTCAGTATTTGGCCCGTTAAAAGCTACTCGTTAATTGTTACTATTATTTGTGTTCAACCTCATGTTTGGTCGGTTATATGGTCACTATCTTCTACGAATATTATTTATGTTATTAAATTGTGTCGGTCCACTATTCTTATTAGTTCCTGAGTTATATCTACCCGGAATGTATACCCTGCCTGAGTATAGCACACAAGGTTTGGTTTGACAACTCACGGCGACCTGGCTGGGAACCATTTTGATGATTTTCTATTGCCGTGCAAAATTCTTCTTTGCTGGCTGATTTATCTCCTTATTATAAAGCTATGAAAACGAAACGAGATTTCTCTCATTGTTCGGCATAAATGTGATGCAGTTACTCGAGACTCTTCTTGGGGCAACGCTTTTACTAGAATTCTACTAGTTCCGCTTAAGAAGGTTTTCCCGAAATTTGATAATACAATTCGATGATCATCCATGAATAATCCAGAAGTGACGCGTACTTCGAGCGATCATTTCGCATGAACGTCAATGCTCTTCTCTGGACAAGATTTATATGTTTGTTACGGTATTCTTCTTTAAAAAGAGCAATGAAATCGTATGGAACTTGATAGATCGTTACCAAGCTCCAGATGTCGCTATGAGACATTATTCTACCGTTTACAAACTTTCGTAATGTGTTTGGTGATACATTTCTAAGTACTGTTGAAGTTTTCTTAGGAATACTAATGGCAGCCCATTTGCGATATTGTTATCAAAATTTGAAAACCTATTTATGTCCCGTAATGTTACCTTAGCGCTCATACTCCACGGAGATGAAAATAATATGTGGAAACCATAGCGCTATTGGAGACAGTCGGCGTCACGACTGTATTTGTCATATACGATGTGATCATCATAATAGACACTCGAGAATATTCCGGCTGGACGCTAAAGTTAGTGCCTGGAGAATTAATGCCGAGTTCCGGACCGACAGCACCAGCGACCAAATATCCGAACGGACTTGTTTCGAGTCTTTCCAATGACCAAGTAAAATTTCTATTTACACTAGATAAGGACGGATCACTCACTTGTAACACATTAGTAGTAACTACGCTAGTCTTAGAAATACCATCGTACATTTTTGTAGTGTTGGTCGAAATCAACATTGGCATGGGATACCGTATCACTGTATCCGCCGCGGATGTTGATATTCGACTTTCGGTTCTCACGCGCTTTCTATTAATTTCCCTAAGATGAATCATAGGAATATTGTTTTGCGGTACTTCATATATTTGTACGGTTTTCTTACATTCCTTAAAGTCCAATGGTTTTGTAAGATGGTTACCAAATCCTGTCTCCCACTGATTAAATCGTTCACAACCTTTAATTGTGATTCGATGTGGCAAAGGACCTCATTCTTGTTTTCTAGTAGAGAGGCTAGACTGTTATTTGTCTGAACCTCGTGGAGGCGAAGGCGCACTTCTCTCTCTATTGCGTCAGTCCGAATAATAATTTCCTCTCTGACTTGCTGTAAAGACGTGAAATCATGCCTAAATTTGTCGATTTTGTCACTTAATTCTTAGAATCGAGTATCACTATCTCTATTCGAAGTGTCAAGTTTTTTGACCTACTGTATATCACAACATATTTGATTGCATTTTTGACTTATTTTATTCATTTTTCTTTTCATTTCATCGTTTTCGCCACTCATTGTCTGATCCGTCCTAATTCATATTGTGATTCATCTCCTGAAACAGAATTAGAATATGATCTTCACCTTATAGTGTATATGCATTTACTCCCACTGCCCTTTCATCATCATTCTTCTTGTCGTGTGGAGGATCACGATTTTTATTCTTATTTACAGTCATCATTGTTATCGTCATTATCTTATGCGTCTGATATCAAAAGAGAAGCTAACGGATATTGCTTTTTTTGTGTGGAATGACCATTTAGCGTTTCCGGCTCAAAATGAATGAAATTTGTGTCACTATCTTTATAGTCGGCCACATTCATTTCCTCCTGCGATTTCCCATATTTTTCACTACATTCATCAAAATATCTGATAACCTCCCTTTTTGAAACTTTCTCTCCCACCTCATTAGTGTCGTCGAGGTTAGTGTATAGGAAATGAATCCACTTAATTTTGCACCCACTACAACGTACTAACCTCCGAAAAATAAGGTTTTGCATTCTCTTTTACTTAATCGTCATTGGTTACAAGGACACTCAGTTTTTTTTTTTTTTTTACTTCAACCGATTTTATATTTGCTGCCATCTTACATGGTCAGATTTAAACTTAAACAAATAAATAAACAAAACGTAAAAATACACCTTATAATTTATCTTCACTAGTTACGTTTTAATATATATATAATTATATGCCTCCTGCCTATATTGGTCAGTTTAGCTATTTTGTTTTACTAATTTTTCTCCCCACTAATGAAAATAAACGAAGACAAGTAAACAGAAACAGTGACAACATCCGAAGAATTGTGATGAGAACTTTCTTTATTTTACTGATCTTCCACGATATTAGTTGCAACTAAGTGTTCTTTAATTTTATTAATATTTTGAATTTAATATATTCATTGCACTCAATTCTACTTCCAATGATAATTGTTTCCATGGTAGTGTCCTAAGTCATTGGTCGGCAATCTGAGAAAGACAAAGCTATAAATGAGGCGTTATATATTTTGGGAATCGTGTACAAATGGTAAGAAAGGATGAAATAAATAAGTTCGTTGAGCTACAGCCTCCGAAAATGTTGCAAAATATATCAAAAATGAATAGTACTACAGAACGAATTCCGGAGAAACCTCGGGTTAAAGGAAATATTTCATTATTTGACCTGAAGATTCGATTCAGGTACAAATCGACTAGGAACAGTGGCGGCGCAAGAGAAAAATTATAGAAATGGACTGTATTATTACCGAAGTGTTGATAAAAGTGCCACGAACAATTGACAGTGATTCTAGAGGTCATAACAAAACAGGCTGCAATTTGCCGGTTTCATGAAAGCGGTATAACTTGTGGCATTTATATGGGTATGGGAGAATGTAGGATCTCAAACCCCGGATATCACCAAATGATGAGAGCGATCCTTGGAAGCAGGATCCTTGGTGCAAGAAATACGTACGGCATAAAGGAGAACGGAGTGACGTAGGAGCTCGGGTTCAACAAACGTACAGTGCGTGTATAGTAATGGAGGACGACACATACTAAGGCTAGAAAACACTAAAAGTTATAGTGGTAGAAAGACCAACTGTACTTACATTCACAGCAGATGCTCAAAGGGACCCTGGTTTCAATGCAGTAATGGCATCGGAGGTAATAAGTTATGTCTCATCCTCTCGAATATGCCTGTTTTCGTACTAATGGCATTTTTCGTACTAGAGATTTTTCATAATCTCGCAAGAGAAATTAATTGGGTTCAGATCAGTTTATCATGCCGACAAGAAATAGGTCTTCCCCTTCCGATTCACCTAGTCAAGGCACTTACAAACAGCTACTCCAAAGTGTACAGAAGCCTCGTCATGCTGAACCTACATACATAGACAAACATCAAGGGGTACATATTCTAATAATTCAGGGTGTGTTTCTTCAAATCCAATGATTAGACAGGAACAGTTGAGCGAGGCGAGAAGTGATATTCTACTATAAGCTTCTCACCGATGATGATTGCCCAAATATTTACCTCAAATCTCTGTTGATGTCCACGCACAATAGTACCATGCTTATTTTCGTCGGCAAACACATGACTATTCAGGCTATTAAACACACCCTCGCTTGTAAAAGAGGCTTCATCTATGAAGAGTATCGCGACATGGAACTGCGGGTCGTGCAAAAAGCGCTGCACTAATCATTGGGGGTGGTGAGTCTGTAGGATGAACATCATGAACTTTCTGTGGATTATAGGGGTGTAGTTTTTGTTCATGGAGTAATCTCCAAACAGCACTGTGATCACCCTGATTAGAAACCCTCACAGAATTCCGAAATTTAAAAAAAAAAAATCACAGTTTCAACGTGCAAAATCAATGTTCTTCCTCAACTTAAATTACGGAAAAAGACAGAAAATGATTATTTAAAATTTTAATTGTTAAACTGCACAAGTAGCGATGCTATTAGCAATATTAAAATGCATTATCTCATAAGTTGCATCCGTGGCCAAGCTAGTTTGGTAATTATATTGAAATTTTAGAATCAAATGTCGGCAGTTCGAACCTGACTATGGGACGTTTTATCTATCTCAATAAAGGGAAAATTCGTTTTAATATAAAGTTTTATTTTGAAGTGTTCGGAAAAAACAATAAGATGCACTGTCACGTTTGATGGTTCAGTCACATGTATTCTTCATTTCAATTATTTGCATATGAAAGCACTGAAACTAGGAACATTAACACTGATATAATGATAGAAGATTTTAAAATTGAATACCAATCTGAAACCACACGCGTAAAATAAAACAAAATTCATGTACCTGATAATACATTTCTATCTCTCTCTCTCTCTCTCTATATATATATATATATATATATATATATATATATATATATATATATATATATATGTGTGTGTGTGTGTGTGTGTGTGTATATAGATATATAGATATAGATATAAAATTTCTTCAATCTTGATATAATGTAGTTATAATATTAATTAAACTTTATTATCAGTAGTCCAGTCTATTAGTGAGAACTTATATCTAACCTAATATTATCCTGGTAGTTTTCCACGAAATGGGAAGCGTAATATATATTTCAGCTGTTCTTTAGCCTCCACAATAACTAGCCAATGTTTTGTATTGGTTACACAAATAAACAACGATAAGTTTGCAATAAATATCTTTTGCTCCAGACAAATCATGAAATAAAATGATGTTACACATGTGGTAATGTATATGAAAAATATGAATTCTTGATCTCCTATTAAAGTTTCTCTCTGTTTTAGTTAGAAAGAAAGAGAAAAATACACTGCAAGATTTACAATAAATTTGTAATATTTACTCCTATTATAAATATGTATATTTTATTCCTGGAAAGTACAATGAATCTAGGATTCTTCAAATAGGCAATATGTTTCTATTTGTCGATTCGAACTTGAAAGTTACAATTTTGATAGAGACTTATCGATGAGTGAGAGTGTCAATGAGACCCTCCCGTGTAAGTATAGCACACATATTCATTACAAACTATTTATATAATCACTAACATGGCCAACGCTAGTTCTTGAGAGGTATACAAATATTTCTATGCGCTGTCACACACTCAGGTGCCTTACAAAAAAGGTTTTCTAGGTAATGATTCTCAATTCCTTTCGAGCTGTGGAGTCTATTTTAATTTTAAGGCAGGCTACCGACCCGTGACTTTTTAAATTTTTGCATCTGTGCACCAGTAGTACTTGAGAGGTAAGTAACGATGCTAGCAACAATTCATTGAAAAGCTTTTTTTTAATTTGATAATATACAACATTTATTCAGGGGTTCATGGTATAGTTTATATTTTTAAAATTATAAGACATAAAGAGTGCCAGAGATCACTTAATAAGTAATACGAATCCTTTGTTGTCTGCGGACCACCAGTGTGGAAACACTTTTCTACATTATTTTATTATTTATACCAAATATTTAGAATGTGGGCCGGGACTGAAATAAAATTGAGTTATTATAATTGAGTTATTAAATATACATGATAAAGTGTTCATGTATATTTTATGATGGTTTTCATTGCATATTGGAATAGTATATGCTAATAATCATTTGCAGAAATGCACAGCAAATATTCAGAATAAGTTACTCAACTCACTTTTGCATAATAAATATAAATATAAATAATGCAGAACATAGATACAAACTTAACTCTAAAACGAATATCAGGCTAGTGAAAGCATAATGGAACCATGGTGTATGATTTTTTAGTTATACTTACTTTCAGAACGAGATCAATTGTTGCTGGTATCACTCCGTCTCACATACTCATATTCGCCTGTATTACAAGGCATTTATCTCTTCGTGAAAGACCGCTACCAGGAATTAAGCGAGATGGTATGCAAGGACCGCGAGTGTATGTATGTTAAGAGATGGACACAATCAATCTATTTTGATAACAGAATGATCGCGCATTAGGTATGAAAATTATCGAGTAATTTGCTCGAGTCATCTGCTCTGAATTAATGCTTATACCTTAATCAATAAAACAACTTGAGGTGTGAGATTATAAACGTTTAAATTGGAATAATGAATGATGCATTCAGCCTGTTTTTGTTATGCGCATGCGTTTTCTGAAATTTCCTTTCCAAAGGTTTTGTCTCGGAATGGGCAAGTTATCATTGAGTAGAACCCGAGAGAAAGCATAACAGAACTGAATATATAGCTTTGAGTTTGGGCGTAGAATGCAGCGAAATAATTTTGCTTAGAGTGATCCAATAATATTTCAGATAATTTCTTACTTAAGATAGGTTTCCACAGTTGAGAAGAAAATACTTAAGAAAGGCAATTGCGGAGAGGCATACAGTAGGTACCATAATGCAGTAGTGGGAAACTTAAAATATTTAAGAAAACCGGTATTTCATAATGGAAAATCAGGCTCTCAACGCATGTGGAACTTTGGATCACATAACAAGATTTTGTAATTGAATGTGTGATACAATGTGTAATATAATTAACGTAGTTAATGAACCGTCCAAGCTAAGTGAATTCGTAAAATGTTCCTTAAATACGAGTGGAGTATTACATTTACTTTTTCATCATATACAGTAATTATTTATTAATTAGAAATACTAGTGAGTGATCTTCGTTTACTCGAGCGATTTGCTCGTTTCTGAGGAAGCTTTTGTGGAAGTTATTTTAGTGATTATATATACATAGGAACAGAAACAGCTCAAACACTAGAACGGCCCTGGTTTGACTTTCATGGCTATAACTTATCAATTATGTCCCAATGATTAACACACAAATATGACGTTTTAAAAATATCATATTCTAGAAACTTAATTTTGTTGTCTATAAATATTTCTATACACTTCATCTGTCTTAGTGAACTCACCACATTCTATATTACATAAATGAACAATCATTAGGTCTGACCGTACATTATCAACATATATAACACAGGTATGACCTCGAAACAATAAAATATAAACACAACCGTAGCAAGAGATTTCGGCGCCCGGGGCGAAGTAGAATTCGGCGCCCCTACACTCACCTCATTAAGCTTTTACTTCTCTTTCTCTTTTCTTTTTTTACATATACGCTGAATTTTTATCAAGGTGTTTGGACAGACCATTACAATAGCCAAAATCAATCATTACGTATTCTTTTGTAGATATGGTTTGTTTCAAAAGGCTTGTTTCATACTTTTTATTAGCACTGATGAAACTAACTTTAATTGTATAAAAATCTGCTTGAAGAAGAGTTAATGGACATTTACAATTATCTACAAAGTTTTATACCAGCGATAATAAATGAAATATAAACGCATTAGAAACTATATTCTTTTAAAATGTTTGAAATGGGTGGCAGCATTAATTTCCAGTAATAATTGTAAACATTTTGTCATTTTGTTCTGTATATGACCATTCAAATAGAATTTGAATTTCGATCCTTTTCATGTAAAAATATTTTGTGAAATGAAAAGGAAAATCAGAATAAGCCCTCGATAAGAATTTCTCAAGATTTATCTATAGAGGTGAAGAATATGTTTAATGTTCGTATTTACAATCAAAAATATAGTATGGCTACTACATATATTTTATTGATTAATTTCTTAATGATGAAAGTTCCGAATTTAAGGTTATTTATTATTATACCATAACACACACACACACACACACACACACACATTATTTCATTTATATTATTTTTTCAAATCTTATTTCGATACAATTTATTATATTTTATTTAATTACAGAAGATAATGTACTTTCAATATTTAATGTACAGTTATTTCGTTTGTTCCAAAAAGGAGTATAAATTAATTTCAAAACTATAATTAAGCTGGTGTTTATACTGATCCTCAAATATGGTTGTTCTACTGAAGCCAACACACATCTGCTATACAACGTAATGTTTATTCTTCTGTTCAGGAATGTATATTATATTAAAGATTTTTTCTCAAACAAATCAATGCTAATTGTAAACTCATAAATAAAATCATGTTCTACCTTGTCATTATTAGAAAAGTATAGTCAGACGACCAAGTATCTTCTTTATTAATTTCCAACATGAATTGATAACTACAAATTGAAATATACTAATAAGTATCTACAGCATCTAGAACTAACTAACTAACTCTATGACCTATTTAACCCAGATTTAGCCAACTGGAAATTTTAAATTGCCATTTCTGATAATATTAATGTCAATTCAGATATGTTCATAATTATTATAAAATTAAGTATGAATATTATCAATGTAGAATCATTACAGTCTACTTTGTAACTTATTTAAGGTTCTCTATTATGGTTCTCAACGAATGACAACATATTTCCTCTTTTCTATATACAGAAAAATATATTCATATTATTAGAGCCATGATTCAGTATTTTGTAAATCTTCTTAGCAACTGGGGAGACCAGATTCGATCCTTGATGGCTGAATTAAATGTAAGAGGATAGACAGTTTTCATTACTCATTCCAAATATGTCACTCTCGTTCCAAATTTGCTAATTGGTTAACTAACCTCTCTGAAAGAAGTATTTATATTAAATTGGGATATTAAAAACAATATAAGCGTGGTTCCAACGTCTTATCCTGTATGCGCAACTTTTACCTCTATATTTGTATTAATGAACGATACAGTTGCCTACACCACAGTGCGATATCCTGAAGGTAAAATAATGTAATTCCCAGAATATTTTTAAGGAGGAAATTCCTCGTTACTAAATACTTATTCGAAGGAGAATAAAATGATACTATTATCAGATGCTTGTAAATCAATTTTTTTTTTTTTTTTTTTTTTTTTTACATTTACGGCTACTTAACACATACTTCGCATGTAGGCCTTATTGATGTGTGAAGTAGTGTTTAATACTATACTTAATTTTAGAGAAAATAGTTTGATAATTATAGATGTTCAAATACGTGAATTACGCATGTCAAAACATGATGGTGAAGAAAAGGTTTTTTCACACTTCTTTCTCCTTTGTACTTCTACTGGTATGATTTCGCACCCTGACCAAAAATAGTAGTGAAATAATTTCAAAGCAAAAGGCGTAATATTTGTAAGGTAGACATGTATATACAAATAGTTTGAGGGAGAAAAGAAAACATTGTAAAATCAGACTAGCATACAACATTTAACAGTACCTGGCATTAAGAAAAGTTAATGAGACATCTGTGTTTACACTAATATTAAGTAAAACGTCATTTCTGCTGTTAGTTTACACTTACATCATTGAAGGAGTCTCCAACAACGCTACTAATATCTACTGTAGGCTCAAAATTTTCAGAAAGGTATTTGCTGTCATTAGGCTCTCCTTATCGATTATAAATAACACTAAGAAATATGTATATAATGATAATAGGAAAATGTAAGTAATGCGCCTATCTTTTTCTTGTCAATAACTGGTAAACGGACTTCGACAAAACAGTTGGCGCCATAATACCATACCCTTACAAACGGATAGCTTATCAAGATATAGCACAAAGTGTTTCTGCGTACTATTCTTTGCACCACCGTATATAAAGTTGATTCTTCATTTTGATCAGTATATTCCACCCATTTTCTATTCAATATACCATTAGTATAATGGATTTTCGTGGTTGCATAAAACATCATGCAACACCTTATTGGAAAACATGAAAATAAACCTATAATAGTTCAAGCGAGCCCTGACGAAGGTTCTGCTAGTTGAATCGATAGGCATTTGTGTTTCTGTCCACTTGGCCGTCTGTTCCATGATAACTCTCGCATGACTTATTCGATTTTGATTAAATTTTGTACATGGTTTACCTCTACTTGCAAAACATTCGTATTTTGTATCGCAATCCACCAAGTGTAAGAAATATAAAATCTACCTCTTGTTGCACACTTACATTTGTAAGGCAAAATTTCATCTATGATTAATTTATTGTATTTGGAATATGCCCAGAGCTTAGGGCAATAATCTGCCAAGTATAAGATTCGTAATACGCTTCCCGTAATTTCGAAAATTTCTTGTACAATAATTTTCGTTAAAAAATTCTTCGATTTCGGCATTACATTTCTTATATTTTCTTTAAAGCATCTCTATCATCTACTATAAAAGAAGATTAAAACAATAAACTATTAAAGTAATGGATTCACCTTCTGGTCCTCTCACCTTTGCTCAGTTTTTTTTTTTTTTTTTTTTTTTTTTTTAGATCCAAACCTTTCTTGTAGTTAACCTGTTACTGTACGTGACTTCGACATGGATAAATGGGGTTACCTTCACTCAGGTGTTTATGTGGTTCAGATGCAATGTAATGCTACACAGGGTGGCCCATTTTAATTTTTCCAATCGATATATCTCGAAAACAGTTGAACATAAATGAACTGAACAAAAACTCAAATAGGAAATACTAAACGTCAAATCGAGTGGTGATATCGCGGTGCTCATCAGGGCGGCTCTTTAAGTTGCCCAACTCTAAAATTTTAAATGGAAACATGTGGCGAGTGATACCTCGTTCGATAGATCTTTAAAACTAGAAAGCAATGTGGCAAAAGATTAGTCATATCGGTCACCGTATTCAAAATGGCCGCCAAGACATATTACCTGTATCAGATAAACGTCCAGTACCACTAATATGAAAACGGTTGAACATAAATGAACTAAACAAAAGCTCAAATAGGAAAGCCATAGGGCAAATCGAATGGTGTTTTCGCTGTGCCCTCCAGGACCGCCTTTCATAGGGGCCCAGGCCCAACTTAGAAATGTTAAACGAAGTTATTGGTCAAGTGATACCTCGTTAGAGAGATCCTCATAAACTAAACAGAGTTGTGTCAAAAGATTGTTCATATTGGTCACCATTTTTAAAATGTCTGCCAAGACATGGTGACTGTATCAGATAAAACATCAAGTACCACTAGTATGACAACTGTTGAAGATAATAACGGATGAACAGAATAAAACTTCTATCCGAAATCACAGAGGGAATTTATCATTCCACTTTTCGAAAATGCTCCCCCAGAGGTGAAGATGATTAGAGTTAAAGTACCATACTGCAAAGAGGGAAATCTAATTCCTAGAAAGTCATCATTACAACGTCCTTCGTAAGTAGTTGAAGTCGGACGGGAAAGAACGGTGACATTTCATATGAAAACCTTAGTTTTTTTCATATTGTATTTACAAAACATAATTATTTGAAATGTGTTTCTATAAGAGATAGATGTTTGTAGTATAAATAATAGTTAAAAATATTCTAAAATGGTACCTTCCAGTTTGATTACAGATAATGATTTGTGGAAAAATCAAACAACTGCAATGCGAAACCAATTTGTCGAACAATGCAATTTTAGCACATTGTCTACAAACGTTGTTTTGCTCAAAAGCTGTCAGTACAATATTGGTTCATTACAGTACCAGTCACTTGTATACCCAATGTTTCAGGAAACCATACCTATTGATAGTAAAAGTAGGCTTCTCATTTGAGATTTTACCATTCTTTCCTGCTTCACCCACTTACGGAGGGAGAGCGGAGAGATAATTTTCTAAAAATTAGATTTCCTCTTTAGCATTATGTCACTTATGCTTTAATAATATTTTTCTCCGTTGGCTTATTCTCGAAGCGTGAAATGATAAATACTTTCTGTGATTTTCTATACCAGTCTTATCCTGTTCGTTTATCTCCAACAATTTCATATTAGTGGTACTGTACTTTTTATCTGATACAATCACCATGTCTTGGGGGCCATTTTGAAAACGCTGTCCCATATGAAAAATCATTCGCCACAACTCTATTTAGTGTATGAAGATCTATCGAAGGAGGTATCACTTGACCCATATTTTCGTTTAAAATTTCTAAGATGGTCCTGGGCCCCATGAAAGGCGGCCCTGGAGAACACCGCGACATCATTCGATTTGCCCCATGGCTTTCCCATTTGAGTTTTTGTTTAGTTCATTTATATTCAACCGTTTCTATATTAGCGGTGCTCGACGTTTACCTGATACAGGTAGCATATCACGGCGGCCATTTTGAATACGGTGACCGATATGACAAATCTTTTGCCAAAATGATTTTTAGTTTTTATACATTTACTGAACGAAGTGTCGCTCGCCCCGTGTTTCAGTTTAAAATTTTAAAGTTGGGTCCGGGATCTCCTTGAAGAGCGGCCCTGGGGGGAACAGAGACACGACCATTCGATTTGTCATATGGTGTCTCCTATTTGAGGTTTTGTTCAGTTCCTTTACATTCAACCATTTTCGAGACATTTCCGTGAGAATAATAAAATGGGCCACCCTGTATATCCATGTTCACGTAGCCTTGCGTTTGGGTACAAAATCTCGCGGCCAAACAAATCTCCGTGTGGCCAAACCACGCCGCCTAAAACCTCGCGGGACAAATTGTCGCCTTGGCATATTGAACTCTGCAGCGACGCACAAATGACAGTCAGTCGTTTGCATTTGCCTATGCGCAATAACTTGCAACGGTTTCTCGCGCTTTGTGTCCTACAAGTACACAATCGTTTAGTAAAAAGGAGCAACAAATGCATCACATTTGGAAGATGAATTTCGAAGAAAGAAGTGACATAACTGGTGAATAAAGATTAAGATGAATCTTTCGTACATGTGTGAAAAGTTATTTACGTACGTAGTTAGAGATAAAGGATTGTACTTTTTAGATGCCAACTGTCGCCGATCATTTGAAAGTGAATATGGAAGAACCATGAAATAAAGTAAAGACACTCGCATCGTTTTGTTATAAAATTACATGGTAAGCGGACTTTATCTGATCCCAAACGGTTATCGCCGAATATACAGAGATACAAGAGCATTCTGATTACCCAAATTAAAAAGACACCAAGAATTTATCCCTCTACAAGCAACGTATCCTTTATCGCCTCCTTGGCCGAGTCGGAAGAGCAGGCGCCTAGTAATGAAAGGGTTGGTGGTTGGTGCCCGCCTTCGGCTACTTTCTTTTAATACATTTTTTAAAAGTGTTTTTTGTACTAACTTTGATGTAAGCAAATTAAGCATAAAATGATATAATATATTTTGTGGGAGTTACTTTCGCTTACGGTTTGGGGAACAACGTACCTAGAACATTCTCAGGTACATGTCAGGCATGATTCTAGGGGCGGACATAGACTGTGACTATCACTTGCCATTCATGTGATTTCTCTCTCATAGGTGCATAAGGCACATACTTTGAACCATGTACCTGAGGGAACATGATAGGCTTATGGCTGCTATGTAATTGTGCTGTTAGGGTCTTTCATTTAAATTCATTTTTAACAACTCTGCGTCTGTTGAAAATATTTAGTAGACCTATTGTTTGTTGTCCTTAACAGTATGTATAAAAATAAGGAATATACTTATCAGAACATAATAATATCTTCCGCTTCTCTTCGCGACTCTCATGAAACCCTCTCGCGACTCTCAGGTTGATAAAACCCTGATATAGAATATATAGGGAGAGATAGTAGATTGATATGGATAGGTAGATAGGTATACTCTCTTTGGAAGCAAACGATACAAAGTAGACAAAAGCAAAGTTTTTACTGGATACCATAATTGACAAGTAGTGCTCTCAAACGGGTCGGGTTGACCGGACCCGACCCGGCTCTTCAGCGGAATAAGTCAGGTCGGGTCAGGTCAACTCGAGTCAGCTCGGGTCGGGTTGTCGGGTCAGACTACTCGGGTCGGGTTGTAGGTTCGGTTCATTCGGGTCAGCTCGGGTCGGGTCAATCAGGTCAGCTCGGGTCGGGTTATCTGGTCGGGTCAGTCGGGTCAGCTCGGGTCGGGTTGTCGGATCAGTCGAGTGGGGTTGTCGGGTCGGGTCAGTCGGGTCAGCTCGGGTCGGGTTGTCGGATCAGTCGAATGGGGTTGTCGGGTCGGGTCAGTCGGGTCAGTTCACTTTGGTCAACTGAGTTTAGGTTGAGCTTAAACTCGGCTGGACTCGAAAACTGCTGTTTTTCAGTAGCTGCCTAATTAAAAATAGCAATTTTCAATTGATTTTATAGAAACCATAAATCTATTTTGAACACTGGCAGCTAGTGTTTTTATGGTAAATGCTTATTTTTGTACTTGTGTGTACTTTAATTTTTAAATGTGGAAGATTGATTTTACCAATCGACTGTGATATTTTCTCTGTTTCACATAAGCTTATAGGAAAAAGAAGTCTTTTCCCCCACCACGCTAAAGTACAGGCGAATGTTTGTGTTTCGTCTTCCACCATCAGCCCCCGCACACGGAGGTATAGAGTATATCTAAATATGTCTAAGCCTAAATAATAAATTACAACTTTCATAATAACATTACGTATTTTAAAGCATTTAATTACATTTATCTGCATTAGTGAGTAAGTAGCACATGTGTCATTATAATGGAAATTTTACTGAACAGTTGTATTGTTTATTTTCCTTCATTTTTTTCGCGGTCGGGTTTGTGACAATGTTGGAATGGCAAGGGATGGCAGAGTTGGTAATTGAATGGGTATTCACTGCATTGATACAATAATTTCACAATATAAAATCGGAAACCAAGTACAATATGTGACTAAATTATGATAGCGTTAAGATGATACACACAGAACCACAGACGCGTTAGTTGACACAAAAAAAATGCGTAACTTTTGTGACTTCAGCGAAACGTTTAGATGCATAATTTTTAAGGATACAACTAAATGCATAATGAAAACTATGTTAATTGATGCACTTGTGTGCATAAAATTCATTATGCAGATAAACGTTTTGCTGAAATAACAAAATGTTATGCATTTTTTGTCTCCTATTGAAGCATTTACATGCATTAATTGAAAGAGTGGTTTGTATCGCTGGTTGCATATTCCCTAAATATACAGGATTTCCAAGGGTGTGGAAACGATTAAATAAATTTAGAACACTACTAAAAATATGTAATCGAGGCTTTTTGGGTGATGCAGGACAGAATTCAAAAATTCCATATTACATGAGAGCCTCTACGGCCATTTTGGAAGGAGTCATACTGGATTTGAGTTAATTAGTGAAATATAGACTTTACCATACACTACTATTTTTGAAATCAAGTGTGATTTTTAAAGACATTAACAAGATTGTTTTCTATATTCTTTGTTAACGAAATTTTGATCACATAGGTCTAGACTCTAGAACATATACAAAAAACTTGTCATTGTAAATTTATGATCATAATTTTGTTCAGGATGCAAACTAGCAGAGAGGAAACTACCATAATATCGTTACGAAATCACACCTTATTTCAACAATAGTATCGGATCGTAAAGTTTCCATTTCACTGAATTAATTAAAATATAGTATGATACCTTCCAAAATGGTCGCAGAGGCTCTCATGTAAAGTGGAATATTTTCACTCTGTCATGCATCACACTAATAAACCTCGATTTCATAGTTTTGGTAGTGTTGTAAATTTATTCCATCGTTTTCACACCCTTGACAACCCTGTATATCAGATGTGCAATATACAATTTAGGCCACTCAATTTATGAGATCCATCTAAACAATGTCACAACCATTATGAGAAAATAGTTACAAAAATAAGGCCTTCAAATTGTATATCTTACAAGTCAAAAAAGGAAAAGAACTCAATTTATTATACCTAGGTAGACCCCTACATAGCTTTTTTTACAGGTTGCTCTACAAGAGCAGTTTTGCCATTTTCACTAAAGCTAAAATCCCAAATTATCTTTGGTAAAATAAAAGAACATGGGTCAATGTTAGAAAAATCATAGCGATAGCAAATCTAGCAATGGGAAACACAATACTTTACAGAGAGAAAAAAAATAAATAAAGTGGAAACTACCAACTCAGATTATAAATCAAAGTTTGTATGTCTATGTTCTCTGAATCGTTCTATCGCTTTTTTATAATATATTTTAGTATACTAATTTATGCCCGTTTGGCCTTTTTCCGTTTCGCCTTATGCCCTCAAAACATTTTGCCATACAACCGATAAGGATGTTATCTTAAGGCGGAAAGGGAATTCCCGTTTGGCCTTTTCCTGCTTGACCTTATAACATACAAGGGAATTTCCACTCTGTTTCTGTAACAAAGAGGGATTTATCTTATTCTCAACTGCAACGTCTCTTCTATTCCAGACAAATTAAACTCAAATATCTTAGAAGAACATAAATTTTATTATCACACCCGAAATAGCATATCAAGTTTCTATGTGGATATAATATGAAACAGCATCAGTATATGAAATTACATCAATTTCACTGTTCTTAAGTCTATCTTTTAGGCGGTGAATCCTGTCGTCAAACCGTCTCTACTTTAGCTTTCTAAGTGTTTTCTGATAACCCACTTGAAGAAGTACTCGCAATCTTTCATTTTCACGTTGCCTGTCTTTCATTAATTCAATGAAACAATGTATGTCTAAGTGATCCCTTGATGCCTTTCCTCGTAATTTGACGTGCCACTGTCCTGCATTGTTAGTAATTTGTTCTTGATTATTTTCAAAGTGATTCCACAAGTCACTGCAAATAGGTAAAAATACATCATTAGCACATTAAAAATTCAAAAGATTGCAGGAGAATCTACGTTGGAAAGTCGATGGCAAAATTTTGGGTGAACCTAATTTATTTCTTTTGCATGTGTTCTTTTGATAATTTACAAATCAGTGAATGTAGAATCTTCAATACATGCACGTCGCAAGAAAATCTATATTACACTTTACATGAGGTATTAATGGAAAAAATGCTATACTGTAGAGTGCTCGGGATAACTTAAAATGATTTAATAATTTAAAAAACTTAGACTAAACGCCATCTATTTATGTAGGAAAGAAAACATACTTACAGAGAAAATAACGTGTCACCATCATCAAGCCAAGTGTCTATAAGATAATCATGGAACTCCTCCTTAGAACGTCAGGCGCATCTTCTTGCAAACGTACAAACACTACATCTAAATGGGAAGTTGGTACCAGAGGCAGTGCTGCTGCATGTCAAATCCATCTTTTTACTTCAGTGTTCTCTTTGTACAATTGAGAAAGTTCTAACTGCTAAACCTTCCTCCAAACAGACTGAGAGAAGTGGAAGGAACATCCTGTGATTTTAACCAGGAAATACTTTATTTATAGCATTGATTGCTACTTTCTTAAGATCAATAGAAACTTCTTTCAATTTGAAACGCAGTCCAAATTTCTCAGTTTCTTCCCTGATTACCTCCAGTAATCTTACATGTGTCTCTTGCTTTTTACTGGGCAATATGCAGAAGAGGAGAACAAATACCTGGCCGAAATATTTTCCGTGCAGGATGTACATTTGGGAGAAAAGGAGAGGTACAGTCTTAAGTGTCCCATCCATTACAATCCTGTCGCACTGACACATAATTTCCAAAGTTCCAATAGTGCCGAAAACCTGTTGAAGATAGAAAGAATAGAATAAATAACACAGACATTCTAAAGAAAATGCTTTAATATTAATATTCTTACTCCTGTTACTGTCATAACAGATTTTCACGATTTCAAAAAAAAAAAAAAAAAAAAACGTAAGAAATGATAAACTATTTTCTTGATTACCAAAATATAACTTACAAGAATTCTACTGGTGTCATCGCCTTCATCCCCCAATAAAAGTTTTTGCCGCCCTGCATTTCGCTCCACGATCCTTCCACATTCAATTTACTCAATCTTTGCGATAGTGGTGCCCGGTGCATGCTCGTACGCTATATAGAGAGTGTTTGACGGCACCAAAAATAGGGGCAACAGATGCAATTTCACCACAGTAATTTCCCTTAGCAATCTTCTTCTTGGAGAGAAGAAAATAAATTCATTTTAAACATGAACAGCAAAAAAAAAAAAAAAAAAAAAAAGTACTTTCCCTCGAGAAAGTAAAGACAGACGGAATATTGCTTAACTACGACCGGTTAATTGTGTTACACTATAAATAAAAAATTGACAATGTATTTGTGTGCTAGCTAGGATGCCATTTAAGAAAAGTTCCACATCTAAAGTTCTAAAATAACTTTTGGGGAAGTTTCAAGAGTAAATATTAGAAACATGCAGAGAAGCTTCAGTGTCAAAATTACTTATACCTTTATGTCTTAGTAATTGTTGATGTTCGTTCTTCCGCCGCTCTCTTCTTCATATGTGAGGTACAAATACAAGGCTACATGAGCAATTTTTTAAACTGTGACGCAGATAACACAAAATTCTGAATACTTGCTTTGATTATACGCTATTCTGTTCGTTCAAACGTAAATACTACTAGCATTACAAATGTTTTCCAAAATGACACTAAATTTCCCTATCATAACTTGAAAATCCCCTTCGCAGGTGTAAGGCAAAATGGAAAGGGCAAACGAGAATTCCTGTTTCGCCTTACAATCAAAATACTATCTTAGCATCATAGCCTGAAGTAATGAAAACAGGCACAAGGCGAAACGGGAAAAGGCCAAACGGGAAGACATCCAAAGTTTCAATTTAAAATCATCTGAAAGAATTGTTCACTTACATTTCCCTGTTTTTAATTATTAACGATATATTTTGCAAACGGACAAATACGTGGACGTTTCGAATTAGGTACGAAAATATGAAAACTGTTCTTGTGATGTATAATTACAATATTCTAAAAAAGTTATATTTCTGGGATAAAAGTCTGTAGGTCTATAGTAATTTACCATGTTAAATTCAAATCTGAAATCAGAATTTCGCTATCAGGTTTACTTTCTTAGTAATATAGGATGTTACGTAAGTACACGACGCATGTTCTTAAAAAAATACCTGAAAATGGAACAGTAACTAAGACGTTACTGGTTTAGCCTGTAGCATGTTTTCTAGTAGATGTGTCTCTTGTCTCTACTGACACATCATCAGTAGCCTACTACGAATTTTAATTAAAAAAGAAGTAACAGTCAGTTTAAATCTCATAATAAAATTGAATTCATTGGAAGAACACAACACTAGTAGAAAGTCCTGTTAACCTCTGAAAAGTTAACCTGATAGTGATACCAGAAATTACATTTGAAATTTCCTTTCCTTATTATACGCTGTGTTAAAACGGCACCATTCACATTTCCCTATCATGTCCCTGAAACAGAAAGTTTGAGGGAAAAAATAAGGCTTTTGGTAGAAAAAATCCCATGTGTTAACATACAGATCTCAAAATAAACTGAAAAATACTAAATGGTGTACGAAACGTTGTACAAAATTTCAAGCTTCTATCTTGAATAGTAAGGATGGGAGAAACAAATGACCAATCAGCTAAGAACATCCCCACAGTGGCCCAGATGACTCAAAAAGATTCCGATGTAATATAAAAATTTTCTGAGACCTCCTAGGGTCATGTTTTACACTTCATTCTCATCAGAATAGAACAGTCTTTCAAACGGTATCATTCATATGTTTCTGTCATGTATCTGAGGCGGGAAAAATTGCAAAAAATGGGATTTTTGTTAAAATATCCCTTTTTTAGCATTTCTGGACCCCTGTGTTAACACACAGATCTCAAAATCAACTGAAAAATGTTAAGGGCATAGTGAATATGTCTACAAAATTTCAAGCTTCTATTTAGAACAGTAAGGTAAAAACAAATATATATTAACACATGTGCTGAGAATATCCCCACAATACCCCAAATTCCCGCATAAAACGGGAAATTTTCTAAGACTTCTCTATTTACCCTAGGATCATAGTTAGTACCTCATTCTCTTCAGAACGGAAAGTACTTTCTAACGTTACCAATCACATGTCTTCGTCATGTATCTGAGGCGGGAAAATCTCGATAAAGGGATTTATTAAAATATCCCTTTTTAAAACCTTTTCACCCGTTTGGACACAACTTGGGGCACCGCAGAAATCTGAAATATATCTGTAGAATACTAAGGAGTACACTGAATGTATGTGCAAAATATCAATCTTCTAGGTGCAAAAGTAAGCCCACCAAAAAATAATATGCCCACAGTACCATAAATTCCCGTTTAAAACAAGATCTCAGGTAAAAATTTCCTGAGACATCCTTATTTATACTAGCATTATGGTTCGCACCTCATTCTCTTCAGAATAGAACAGCCTTTGAAACGGTACAATTCGCATGTCTCCGTCGAGTATCTGAGCGGGAAAATCGAGAAAAAGGTAATTTTTGTTATAGGTGCAAAAGTAACTAACTCAAAAAATAGTAAAAATAGGCCTAAGAAAAAATTCTTTAGTTTTAAGTTATGACGTATCACACCCTATGTTTCGACCCAGAAAGGCGTAAAACCATACGTAACATGTTCTAGAACGCTTCCACTCTAGAAAAAAAAGCTTTATTAGTACTTTTTAAATAGAATAATGAAAATACAACCCTAACGTATAAACATATACGATATATATATAAAGGTTAATGCTGTGTTAATGTTTTTAACCTTCAATTTATTTCCTGCTCAATAGTAGGCATACCCGTGTTTTGTCAATATTTACTTCAATATCACGAAATCGGGTCTTTTGGCCCGAAACTCTAACCAAAACATCACAATTACGTGACCATGTGTGACTTTTAGTAGATACTCTACTATTGGTATGTACAGGACAAGAGCGCCGTTTTCTGTGTATCTTTGGAGGGCCCTATGAAAGATATGCATTACTAGAAAGGAAAAATGAATTACCATGTACTGTAGTAGGAGAACCTGCTTCAACTTAGCAATTTGGCCCCCCTCGTTAGAGGGCCATTTCAACTTTGGGGGTCCCAGACCACTAAACCCCCCAGGATCGGCGCCCTTGGTGCAGGAGTAACAACTTATCCGAGCTACATGAAGTTTTTCTAAATAATCAACCTTCACCTAATAAGAATATTAATTTTTATTATTATTATTATCAATAATAATAATAATAATAATAATAATAATAATAATAATAATAATAATAATAATAATAATAATAACAGCGATTCGGAGTTCACGCATGCATCGGATATATTTAATGAGAACCAAGCGGCTAGCACCATTTTTGTTTTAAAGCTGAAATTATTTTCGAAATAATACGTACTTATATGTAAATTGGTAGCATGAGTCACTTGCATGCACTCGTCACGAATTACTGATGATTTTTGTTAAGTGATTTTTTTTTTCAGTCCTTGGAAATGAATCACAAGCAAGTGAGATCCCTTTCAGCATACAGTATGTACTGTAGTTAACCTAAAAATTTGTTCACTCCTTTGTGGATTTGTGCAGGAACGAGTTCCTTCTGAGAATCCCTTATGTCTTTGTCTCTTTTCTTATTGCTATTTTTGTTTTGCTAACGGTACTGTTTCTTAAAAACTACATACTTCCACTACATAACACCATAATATCTTATTTTAATATACACCTACCTCCGTTTTTCGTAGCAGTTCTCTCCAGCACTAGACATACAAACACACACAATAACAAGTCAGAATTCGCTCCACAACAACACAAAAACCAGTCGAGCATGCGCAGTAAGTGCTGGAGACTAGCTTCAAACAAAACACGGCAGGTGACGCTCACATCAAGAAGAAATGCATCAGTATTGATGCAAATATCTGCATCAATTGAGTAATCTTAAACCATAATGCATTTATATGTCTCAAATGACCCATTTTTTATTTTTGATCGTTCTCTCGGGTTGAAAATGCTGCGCATCAGTGACAAAAACGAAATTTATACATATTAACGCGCCATTTGATGCACGTAAATGTTTCAAATTTTCTATGATGCACTTGTAGTTCTGTGTGTTACAACAGAACCTAAAATAACAAGAACAAAAACAACAACAATAATATTAATATTAATATTAATAATAATAATAATAATAATAATAATAATAATAATAATAATAATAATAATAATAATAATAATAATAATAATAATAATACACTCTCGCCCCGAGTGCCTCAACTCAGGCGAATGCCTTGTTTTCTATTGATTAATTTTCAATTAAATCATTTTCCTACGTTTTTTTCTTCGTACGTGCACCTGATCTAATGGTGGCGAAGTATCTTTTTATTTGTTTGTTTGTTTGTTTGCTATTTACTAATACGCGGCTTTACAGTAAGGCATCACATATATAAGATTAATCAACATTGAAGTCTTCTGAGTTTATTAAGAGACGAAGCATTGTTATGGTAGACTTAGAAAAAGAATTCCAAATTGATTGAAGCCTGACACGAAGTAGTAACTACAGATGCCACGTAATTTGAACAGGCCATGTCTGAGTTTGCCGTTTGCAAGCAAAATTATAATTATTGGAGCTTAACCATCATATTGAATTTGACGACCCTCAAATCTCCTAAAATTTGACGCCTTGTGAGGTTGCAATCCTCGCCTAGCCCTTTCGACGGCCTTGAGTCTAGTCAATTGATAATAGAGGAAATTGACTTTTGAATTGTTACTTGACTATTTTAATAAAAACGGAGTTGTCAATAGTGCTGACGACCGTTGTTGGGAAGGGAGAGTAACAGAAGTTTGGAAAGGAATGGAAATCTTTGAGTTGTACATATCGCAGTTATGCCGAGTAAGCTAAAGGAGACTGTGATGACGAGAATGAATGAAACAGTGGAAATAAAAAAAAACTAGGAGGAAACGGGGGAAGTCCGAGAAAATCTGCGAAAACAGTGCTTTTCCACCACAAAGCCCACTTGGCACGAACTGCGATCGAACCAGGGCCTCATGCACCAGAGGTGAACGCTCTACCACGGAGCCACTACGGCTTCAACAAAAGTTTGGAGTTCTCATAGAACACTTGTCTAGAGGCCAATGCAATTAATGGATACTTACTTGCATTGACTTCAAATTTTCTATAAAATCAAATACAAATACACATGAAAGGACAAATAATACTGAGTAAAAGGTATTAGTATCAGTTGCTGCTCTCCAGAGGCTCTGCATTCATATTTTGGTCACTCTCGTTAGAGTCGTCACTGTAGTCTCCAAGGTTAACGAATTTTTTCTGTAACTTCGTCAGTTATCCTGTCCAGTTCTCGGTATTTCGTTTCTTCAATCTCCACTATATGTTGCACACAATATTTCCACTTTTCACCTGTTACCTTTCTAACCCTTCCTCCAAAAGAGTCTTCACTTCACTAAGTGTAAAACGTTTATTGTTTCGCGCCACACGTCCTTTTACTTAACCCCAAATCAGTTCAATTGGATTAAGTGTATAGTAGTAGGGGGGTATTCTGAGAACTTCCCTACCTGAGAACTTCGCCGCCATTTTGTTCACTTTATATTTGCAGCATTTACTTTTTTTCTACAAGAGATATAAGATTAATTAACTCAGTTTTAACGAACGAGTCCTCATAAGAAATGCTTTTATTTTGCAGCCATTCTTTTACTTTATTTTTTGTCCAATACATGGTGGGAACCCCGTCTACCTTTACACTGTGATAAGATGCGTTATCCATGACTATAACGCAGTTCGGTTCTAGATGTGGAAGTGTGTTCTGAAACAAAGGTAACATTTTACCTTTACCGGTAGGATTCTTAAGTCCATTGGAGAGTCCAGAAAGAAAGGCTTGTTAACTAGAATTCACAGTTTCATCTACCATTACCCTTGATACAGTATGAGAAGCATTTGTCCATATATAATCAAGAGAGTAGATTTTATTACTCTCTACTCTATATTTCTTAATTTAACTAAGACATTTTCTCCTCCATAATACGATGCCGTCCCTATCTACTACAACAGACCTTTTATTGAGCGATACATACCTGAATTTCATTATTTTCAACAGTCTATGGAGAGTTGTGTGAGAAAGCAGGCAGTTCATCATCGGTATTTACAGCTACCAGAATTTTATTTAACGTTGGCAATTCATTATGTATCTTTGATCGAATTGCCGATTTCATGAAGTCATAGTTTTCCGAGAAGGAAATACTTGTACGCGTATTTTTGGAACTTTGAAATTTATTTTCATTGATTTTAGCCTCCCGCCTAATTCTACAACCAGTTGCCTTTCCTACACTTGTCTGTTTCCCAATCATGTCGGCTAATTCTCCAAAGGTTAAATTAGGGCGTTGTTAACTTAAAGCCAAGAAGACATCAAAATGCAACGCATCTCACCACTTCGTAACGCTTTCCCGGGCTCATGTTTTGTCACAGAACAACTGCAAACATCATGAATTGTCGCTTCACAAAGCACTAAATACGCTATTATTTACAATTTAAAATGGACTAAAATTTGTTTCAGATAATATAAACTAAACAAAATATAATGGATAGAAAATACAATTTAATATGCATTAATTTCACACGACACTATATGTAATGTAGTCGCCACACACGCTAAATTCATACAATATTGGCACAGGTCGATAGTCTGCGTACTCGATTAGACAACCAGAAGAGTACCTTATTTGAAATTGTAAATAAAGACAGAATGTCGACAGGATTGGTTTGCTTCCTCTCCCGATTTTTAAGTGAAACAATGATGGAAATTAACTTTATAACGAATTGGTTCTTATTTCTAGAAATGCAATTTAATAAATAGGACTCAAACCAAAACTTTAATACATAAATTGAAAGAAAACTTTTCTTAAAAACAAAAATTAAAAACAGTAATTGTTTGTTATTCAGGGTTGACAGGTAAAAGAAATAGCAGTGCTTTCTTAACATCAGGTGCGAGCGAATTGACGTACAAATTTAGAGTGTACACGATCCTGTTTATTAGAAAAGCTTCCATCCCTGTGAAGGTCAACGGCTTGCTTTCCCCTCTGTACTGGAGATTGGGGGGAGGGAGGGGAGTTTCCTTTCAGGTTGCCTGGAATAAATAATAATATCTACGCCAATATGGAGTCTGGATATAGAACAAAACTAGAAGATGTTTAAGTAAGGCCAAAAGAAACATTGGATATGGACGACCAAGCCCAAGCAGGGCTGCGGTGGCTCAGTGGTAAAGAATTCATCTCTGGTGCATGGTGTCCATGGTTCGATCCCAGCTTGTGCTAAGTAAGTTTGTGGTGGAGAAACGCCGTGTAGTGGGTTTTCTCGGGGTTCTCCTGTTTCCTCCCACTTTCTTCATTCCACCATTTCATTCATTTCTCATGGTCACCATATCCCTTAGCCTTGGTGTAGAATCGAGAGACCTTAAACTGAATATTTCATTTTATTTCACCAAGCCCAAGGACATCGATACAAGAACAAGATAGAGATTGGATATACAAGACGAATTGCATAGTAATCTTGCTCGCAGGTGTTTTCTAGTTTCCTCAACCCTTATCATTGCAGTTAAACGATTTCCTTTGTCTCCGCCAAGAGACTCTTGCTACTGCTTTCCGAGAAGACCCCTGCCGTCCGAGAAGGTGAGAACACTGATCTTGAAGACAAATTTCGTCACATAGAACTAAAGAAAGAAAAAAAATTTCTCCGACGTCGGACATTGGTATCACTTATAAAAAGAAATAACCAAACCTTAGAAGTGCCAAATATTCATTAAAATGTATACACAAATCCCCCGCTTGATCTAGCTAGTGGTTAACGTGTAAGACTTCGGTACACGTGGTCCGGGTTTAATTCCCAATGGGACTGCATTTTGGCGTTCACCCAGTGTCGTGACCATAGTGCTCTCATACGGATAGGGTTGACCCGACCCGACCCGTGACCCGACTCGGATCGGGTCAGCTCGGGTCGGGTCAATCGGGTCAGCTCGGGTTGGTTATTCGGGTCGGGTTGTGGGGTCGGGTCAACCGGGTCAACTCGGGTCGGGTTGTCGGGTCTGGTCAATCACGTCGGATCACGGGTCGGGTCAGTCGGGTCGGGTCAGTCGGGTCCGGTCGGGTCAGTCAATTCGGGTCACGGGTCGGGTCGGGTCGGTCTTCAACCCGACCCGACCCGACCCGTTGAGAGCACTAGTGACAAGTACCAACTTACAAAACATTCTAATATTACAAGGTAGTGTGACTAAATTGGGTAGCAATGCGAATATCTTGGAAACGAATTATCCAAGATAGTTTGTTGTCAAGAAGAATTGGAAAGACTTTAATCCAGCCATAGATCATCAATTATTGATAATGGTATGTACTCGTTTGAAATATAAATAACCTTCAGCGCTACATTCATGCGAACCCAGTTCTTATTATTGATATCTCAACCATGGTCTGAAACTTTGAGATGAAGAAATAAACGCTTATACCTTGTCCTGAGAGGTCGTCTATTTAACCTAAAGTTGTAAGAATTTCTTAAAACAAAGACAGTTAAACTAAATTTTACTGTTCCTGGTTATTACTGAGTAAAACTTATTGTTATGTCTGGGTATAACAAACGGTTCTGCGAACTTGAAATATTTTAACAACCGGTCCTAGGGAACATGTACGAACCTGTTGAATAGCACCACTGTATTTTCCTACAAAATGTTGCCGCCATCATCTTGTTTCTCCAGATACTGAATGAGCCGAAAATAAATAAGAAATAAAAACAAAAAAGAAAGACCGCAAATACTTGAAGTTTATAAAAATATCTATGTTGGTCATTTTCCGAGTCTTCAGAGGAAAATTGACGAATGGAAAGAAGACAAAAGAAAGGAAATTAAAATTGAAGAACAACTGAGATTCTTATATAAATGCTTAGAAGAAGGTGTAACTCCGAAAGGACTAGTGGTAAAGAAAAAAGAAGTAGAGTGCAAAACAGTGAGATATAGAAACTTGATTAGAAAGATACAAAAAGAACTCATATGGGATGTGATTAGGAGGAAGAAAATGGAAGTGAAGACTTTAAAAGAGCGTAATGAGAGAAACAAAAGCCAATTTGAAGAAAAACTAAGTATATTTGTCAGAGAGTGGACGATAGAAGGTCTCAGACGTTAGGAAGAAGGCTACAGGGAGAAAGAGAGGAAGAGGTTAAATGAAAAAGGAAGAAGAATAGGATGGAAGGAAGAGAAAAGAGAAGATTCCAAGAAGGTAGTAGTTATTGGAGGAGCTGTGATTACGAAAGAAGGAGAGGAATTTTTAAGTCTAAGATACAAGTTTAATGTGGTAAAATGTTAAACGGACATAGAAGAATTGGTTTATGGAGCAGAAGAAGCATTACAGGAGATAGAAGATAAAGAGAAGGTGAAAGAAGTAAGAAGAAAAATAGTGAAATTAGTTGAAAATGTATCAAAAAAGAAGAAAAGTAATCTACATGAAAATGAATTACAAGGCTTAAAGAGAATTAAGAACAGGAAAGATGTAGTGGTAGAACAAGCGGATAAAGGAGGTGCAATAGTGGTTATGGAGAAAGGTTGGTATGAAGAGAAGCTTAAGTAGTTGAATGACAGTACATATGAGGAAATAGCAGAAGCAGGGAAAGAAGAAGAGAAGAATATAAGAAGACAGGTGATAGAAGAAAGTAAGAAGAAAGGATTATCAAAGTTTATTGATGAAGAAGGAAGGATACCGAAGATGAAAGGTTTTCCTAAAATTCATAAAAAGGAAGTAAAACTGAGACCGGTTTTAGACTGTGGAGTAATTTCATGGAAGCATTGGAGAAAAAGATTAAAAAGATTGCAGAAGCTCTCAGAGGAATTCAGGATAGCAAGAGGGTAGTTAATTCAGCAGAAGTGAAAGAATTGATAAAAGGTTTAGGAACCAGAAAAGAAAGGACTGTTATGTTTAGTGTGGACGTTAAAGGTATGTTCCCCAGCCTCAAGAGAGAAGAAGTTCTAAGAGTAGTAGACAAGGTGATGAAGGAGAGAAAAATTGAAAACTGGGATAAGGAGAAAATGAAAAAAAGCTTTAAGGTTTGTGTGGGACAATAGTATCTGCAAGATAAGTGATAAGATAGTGAAAATGAAAGATGGATTGAGTATTGGATCATGTATAAGCCCAGTAATAGCAGATCTGGTAATGAATGAATGGGAGAAAACTGTGATAGAAAAAGGTGGTGATAAATTAATATTGTTTTGTGGGTATGTGGATGATTGTTTTGGAGTATGGAAAGGAACCAGAAGGCAATTGGAGAAATTTATTGGAGAATTAAATAATGAAAGAAAAGGTATCATGTTAGAGACGGAAATAGAAAAAGAAAGTGTAATAAATTTCTTAGATATCAAAGTAAAGAGAACAAAGGAAGGAAATTTTATAACATCGTGGTTTCAAAAAGAATGTGCATCAGAAGTTTACTGCAATAAAAGAAGTGATGTCGATGAAGGAACAAAAATGAATTTCATTAGGAATATGGAAGAGAGGATCAAAATGATAAATACGAAGGAAGATCAAAAGGAGAAAGACATAGAAATACTATGGGAACAATTGAAAGACAGTGGTTACAATGAAAAGGACAAGAAAAAGAGCAGGAAGAGAAGGAAGAAAAGTGAGAAAGAAGAAGAGAAAGAAGAGGACAAGAAAAAAAGATGGCATGGTATTGAAAGTGCAGGGGTGATATCAGAGAAAATAAGAAGAATTCTTAAGAGAGAAGGTATTAAGACGTACAGGAAAGGAGGAATGAAGATAATAGATATCATCAAGAAAAAGAAGATGAGAAAGTCAGCGGAATTATGTAAGAAAGGAGTGATATATGAAGTACCGTGTGGGATGTGTGATAAGGTGTATATAGGAGAAACCAAGAAGAGAATGAAAGAACGTTTAAAACAGCATAAAGATGATGTAAGATTGAAGAGAGACACGAATGCCATTTACAAGCTCGTAGAGGAAACAGGCCATGAAGTAAACTGGGAAGGAGCGAAAATATTAGAATATGAAGGGAGACAACTGGTTAGGAAGTGGAAAGAAGCGAAGAGGATAAAAGAAGTGTACGTTAAAGCTATGAACTTGAATAGTGGTTTGAGTATTAATGAAGAATGGGAGGACATTTTGAAAAGAGAAGAAAGAAGAAAAGTAGAATATAAGGACAATATAGGGTTAAATTTTATTTATATGTTTTTCAGTATTCATGTAGTTAATTAGTAATGAATATTCAGGTAGAAAATTTAGTATTCAATATTAGGTAGAAAATTTCTATATTTAGATAGTTAATTAGTATTTAATTTAGTTAATATATATTAAAAAATATAAAGATTAGGTAACAATGTATGATTTCTGTTAAGAGTTTAAAATTGTCACAACAATGGGCATATATTTTGAATTTTAATGAAAAAGGTGATTCTTGATTGGTAGAGATAACAAATTATGTTATGTTATCTATGATTTCAGTTGAAATAGTAGTCTGAAGAAGGAAGTGATATACTTCCGAAACTGTTACATTTCTCGTTAATTTATAATAAAGAATACAGACAGCCTTGTAAGAAAGTTATGTTTAATTTATGTTGAAGTTTACTGTAAAAGATTAACAGCACAATTACATAGCAGGCGTATGCCTATCATATTCTTTCAGGTACATGGTTCAAAGTATGTGCCTTATGCACCTATGAGAGAGAAATCACATGGATGACAAGTGACAGGCATAGTCTATGTCCGTCCCTAGGCGCATGCCTGATATGTACCTGGGGAACTTACCTAGTATATTCTAGGTATGGTTTTCCCCATAATGTAAGCGAAAATTACTCCGCAAAAATATGTTAAATCGCCTTATGCGTAATTTTGTTTATATTAAGGTGAATCTAAAAACACCTTAAATCTATGGAGGCTATGATGAAAATGTCGCTTGTGGAGGGATAAATCTTTGGGGTCTTTTTAGTTTGGCTAATTAGAGACCTCTTCTAACCCTGTATATTAGACAACAACTGTTTGGGATCAAACAAAATCCGCTCGCCATGTAATTTTATAACAAAATGACACGCGTCTCTTTACTTTATTTCATGTTCTTCCATATTCACTTTCAAATGATCGACGACAGTTGGCATCTAAAAAATACAATTCTTTATCCCTAACTACGTATATAATTAACTGTTCACATATGTAACTGTTCAGAAATTCATCTTAATTTTTATTCATCAGTTATGTCATTCCTTTCTTCTAAATTCATCTCCGAAATGTGATGCATTTGTGGCTTTTTTTCTCTAAGCGACATGTGTATTAGAACAGAAATTGGTGAAAAAAGCGCGAGAAACCGTTTTATGTTACTGCGCATGGGTAAATGCAAACAGCTGACTATCATGCCTAGCATATCTTATGCTGCTAGGGAACATATGTAAATAATGTTCAATTTTGATACAATAAACTGTATTTTTCTATATTTACTTTAGAGAGTTTAAATTACATCCATTTCTTTCAGTTGACTTCTCTTTACCCGTTTATTCGTGACAGATAAACGAATAAATATCACGTGCAAATAGCTTCTAAATGCTCTGAACTTCAAAGTTTGTTTGCATATGATCATTTTCCGGAAAATCTTATGCTCAATCAATTAACTTTGACACAAAATGTTGTATATTTCCTTTGAAAGTTTCCAAACATACGCACTTTTTGAAGGTATACTTGTGTCAAATATAAACGTCTGAATTTGTATCTCTCCCAATTTAAAACTGAAGGTCCCATGTTAATTTTGCTTTCTTAAAAAAAAAAAAAAAAAAAAAATGTGAACTTTCCGAATTATATTGATGGCATGAAATTGAAATCAGTCAAGCGTAACGAGATGCATTTACTCATCCTGATTTTTTTGTACGTTAACATTCGATTTTGATGCAATGTTATGCATATCTTTTGAAGTTTTTTGTTCAGAATGTGCACTTCTAGGGAGTGAGGGGTGAATTATACTGTAATGAAGTTTAAGTTATATCCTTACCGATTAAAAAAAAAAAATGCACAGAGCCGTAGCGAAGAATTTGGAGACCCCCGCAAAGTAAGTGAGAGGCTTTAACATGGATGGATATTATATAGTATATCGAAATACATAAAAAGAATTGATACCGAATAAAATGCTGGAATAATTTAATTTATAACAAAACGAAATATTATTATTATTATTATTATTATTATTATTATTATTATTATTATTATTATTATTATTATTATTATTATTATTATTATTATTATTATTATTATTATTATACTACCAAATTATACTTCCAATATTCATGGCCATAAATCAAAAATGATATTAGCTAATGAGAAACAGTGTTAGGGAATCGATTGAGGGTCTCAACTAAATACAAGAATTTGAGTCCATCTCTTTATTAAAACCAGAACTGATAGAAATTTACAACCATTTCCGGTTTCAATATTCATTAAAATAGTAAATTAAATGAAACCTGAAGGGTTATTGAGAAGCGGTTTTTTTTGGGAATCGTTTCAGTAGCTCAAGAGAAAGTTACATTTTCTCTGGTTTTAACTGTAATGGACATAAATGAAAACAGAAATGGCTAGCGTCAATCGGTTTTTGGGAATCGGTTGAGTGTCTCATGTAAATACACTATGTTCATTGTATATCTTCAATAAAACCGAAAGTTGCAGAAATTCGCTTCTACTTTTGGTTCTAATATTGAGTTTCGTAGAGCAAAAGCTGTATGAAATGTTGGGAAACTGCTCTATAAAATTGATTTATCGTGCTTAGAATAAGTTTTATCTCTGACAATATGACTTTACTGCAACCGAAAGATTTATATCTACTATTTCCGGTTTTTGTGTTGAATTTCCAAAAATAGGAAATATACTATATAGTTTCACACCGTGAAACGAAACACATTTATTATTATTATTATTATTATTATTATTATTATTATTATTATTATTATTATTATTATTATTATTATTATTATTATTATTTTAGATAGATGTAGAACTCGGCAATTTTAACTGAAGACATTGAGAATTTGACAAGAAATTATTTCTGCTTAACTGATTTTATCTACATTGTATTTTAGTTATATTAGTACTCTCCTTCTTATTGTTGTCTTACTTATTATTATTATTATTATTATTATTATTATTATTATTATTATTATTAGCAGTAGTAGTAGTAGTAGTAGTAGTAGTAGTAGTAGTAGTAGTAGTCCCACAGAGCAAGGAATATTTCCTCAATCAAAAGAAAATATTTTCCTTGGTATCCAAAAGGTTCTCCTTCTCTAAAGATTTCAATGCTGGTTTGCCCAATGTATTCCGAATGTTTCCCGAAAATATTTTCCCAAAAATGTTTGTAAAACATTTTAGAAATGATCAGGAGTACATTTTGAGAATGCTTGCCAGAAAGTAAAACCAGGAAAATATTCACAAAATATATTAGAAATATTGTTTTGGATCTAATTTAATATGTTTTCACTGTTGAGAAGGGAAATATTTTTGAAATGATACTAAAAATGTTTTCCGTATATGATACGGAAAACAATGAAAGGAAATATGTTCCACATATTTAAAAAATGTTTTCTAATACGTTATTTGCAATATTTTGTATTTTTACGAGAAAATGTATTAAATATATATTTTAAAAACATTTAGAATATTTTAAAAATAAATTATTTCGTAATATAAGAAATATTTTTCACAAATGTTTTAAAAAGGTTTACTTAATTTTTACGAAAGTATTTTGGTAATCTTGTCCTGTAACTTAAATTAAATATTTTCGTATCATATTTTAGTAGGTCTATTATTTCCAGAATATTTTATCAAATTATGAATATAAAACTTAAAAACAGGTAAAAGAAAAAAAATATTAAAAATGAATAGAAAATGTTTTCTATTGTGCTTTGGAAGATATTTTGTGTCTTTAGTGAAACATTTTCTGGTATAGGTCTATTATAGAAACATTTTTACATTGTTTTCAGAATATACTCTTCCGTTACTGGAGAAAACATATTCCTTGTTATATCTGAGAACTATCCCAAATATTTGCCGGAAATATTTTTTTTTTAATGTGTTTGGAGAACATTTAATGAAGTACAGGAAGCAGTGGCGTTGAATAAGCTTTTTTGGGCTTAACTCCCCCCGCCCCGAAATTTGTTTTACTATATTAAAGTAAATGAAATATCCTACACAATTTTCATATTTTCAGGAATAACGTTACCAAAATTCCCTCCACGAAACAAAATCGAAAATACGCTACTGAACAGTATGTGCATTTTTAGAACGTTAGTAGGAAAATAATGTAAGGAAAATTTTCACAAATTGCAATAGAAATATTGTGTTGAATGTAATGTAATATGTTTTCAATTTTAAGAGCAGGGGTAAAAGTGGATCTGAAAAGGTGGGGGACGGTAGGCAGGGGCGTCATTTAGGGGGGCAGGAAGGGGCAATTACCTCCCCCAAGAGTTTGAGGAATACATATTCTTTAATAAATTGTCTACTAATATACTAGTACAAAACGTGAAAGTCTTACGTCTGTGGTGCTCTGCCCCCGTCAAGCAAAGTCTGAAATGACGCCCCTGAGGGAATGCGGCGTAGGATCGACACTGCGTACGACTGAAAAATTCAGCTCAAAACCTGTTTCGATCCTACGCAGTTTCGATCGTACGCAGTGCAGATCCTACGCAGTGTTGATTCTACGCAGTTTCGATCCTACGCAGTTTTGGTCCTACGCAGTTGCCCTGAAATAATTTAAGTTTTAATCATGCGTTCAAAAAATATATTTTTTTTCTCTCTCTTTAATTTGTTTAACCTGTGCAGCTATAAATTAGGGTTATATTCCTGGACTCCACACGACCTAAACTGCGTAGGATCGAAACTACGTACGGTCGAAACTGCGTATGGTCGAAACTGCGTAGGATCGAAACTGCGTACGATCGAAACTGCGTATGGTCGAAACTGCGTACGATCGAAACTGCGTACGATCGAAACTGCGTAGAATCGAAACTGCGTAGAATCCAAACTGCGTAGGATCGACACTGCAGGTAGGATGGACAAGTTACAGGCGGATGGATTGAGAATCAATTATTATTTGTAATGATGACAATGTCAGAAGTGTAATACTAACTTTGAAACAGCTTCGACGGAATATAATGTAAATTAGTTATGTAATATGAAGAATTTAAAGTAATGAAGAATATGATGTATGATGAATATTGAAGGATAAGAATAATAATAATGTTTAACGAATATTTCGATTGTAAAGATATTATTTCGTAAAGCCTGTGAGAAAGTTAGAGAAACAAAAGTCAGATACAGATTCATATGCTGTTCTGTGTGTACTAGTCTGCGTAATATGAATGAAAATTTATACGATTTTATGTACAGCTTAACGACCTAATCACCAGTTATTCATATGTATGTCAACAACGTTACAATATTGTACTTCGCTTTGGGAGTTTCTCATTTGTACACTAAACCTCAAATCGATTTATAAGTGGAACACGTACCCATGGGAGTAGGAACACTTCAATGTATTCCGTTACATTTCACAAAAATATTTTTAACCGCAAAAGGTTCGAAATTAAACTAATATTCTAATAGAGAATAAAATTACGAAAGTTTACAATTATTACTGGAAATCAATGCTGTCATTCATTTTGAACATTTTAAAAGAACATAATTTCTAATGTATTGAAATTTCATTTCTTATGAATAGTTTGAAACGTTGTAAATAGTTGTAAAGAACCTGCAGAAAAATCATCAAAATCCTCCTACAATGGGGAAGCCGTGTTAGACATGGAGTTAGTGGATGCAGATGGTGGCATTCGAAAAGTCCGGGTCTCCCGAGCACAGTGGTGATATCAGAAACCGGGCCCCAGCCATGAGGCTCCAGAAAAATAGGGTCCCGAAGTTTTGGGCGCGGGTTCTTTCTATACGCCTATTAAACATGGAATTGTACGTGGGTGGTGAAGTTGGAAATGTTCGGGTCGTCTGAGCACAGTGTTAACGTCAGAAATTGGGCCCTTGTTTCAAAAGTCCAAAAATGGTGTCCCGAAATTTTGAGCTTGGCTTCATTCTATTTTTCTTTTAAGCATGGAGTTATTGGATACATATTGTGGTGTTGGAAAGCTCCGGGACCTGAGACTCCAGAAATGAGATCCCAAAAGTTTGGGTTCAGGTCTCTTTTATTTGCCTATTTAACATGGTGTTGTTCTATAGTGTTAGCGTTTGAAAGGTCGGGGTAGATTAACGAAAACGGTAATGTCAGAAATTGGGCCCTGGCCTCGAAGCTCCAGAAAATGTGGTTCCGAAATGTTGGGCTCGAGTCCACTCTATTTCTCGTTTAAGCATGGAGTTGTTGCATACAGATGGTGACGTTGGAAAGATCCGATTTCCCTCAGCACAGTGGTGGTCAGGAACCGGGACCCACCATGGGATCCCAGAAATGGAGTCCCAATGTTTTGGGCATGAACCCCTTCTATACTCCTATTAAACATGAATTGTTGTACGAAGGTGAAAAACTTGTATCTTCCTAAAAAAAAAAAAATGATATCTTCCTTATAATTATTAGATAATAATCGCAGCTCCTAAACACGTATATAAGATAGCGAAGTTACATTTCAGCAAAAAAAAAAAAAAAAATGCCATGAAACATCTCTTTGCATGTGTAATGACTGAAATGTATTATACTTTGCTTCCCTTCCAAATAAATAAATAAATAAATAAACGATTACAGTCGATAAGCGTAAATCTGGCAGAACCTATTTTCCGAAATCTAAAACAAATCACGCAGATTGTTTATTGCTTGTTCGAGATTGTCCACATTACATTTTCGGTCGCGATTGTCCACAACATATTTTCGGTTTTCCATTGTTTGTAATTAACTATACCATAACACAAATTCCCACTACGAACAAATTACACGTTAGGTATACGCCTATGTGTCTCGTCTCGAGGACTTCTGGGCCGCAGTGGCTTAGTGGCAGAGGGTTCACACAAGTGCCGGGCCCTTGTTCTATACCAACTTGCGCAAAGTGGGGTTTGTGGTGAACAAACACCGTGTGTGAGGGTTTTCTCGGAGTTTCCCTTTCCCACAACTCTTTCATTTCACCATTCCATTTATTCTCATCATCTGCGTCTCCTTTAATCTACCCAGGATGACAGTCAGACATAAAACTTAAAGATTGCATTTTCATTTTCACATTTGGAGACCCTCTATCTGTGTTCCTTGAGTGCCCCAATGCTAAATAATAATGGGTTGGAAGGCCCATGAAGTTTAGTACCTGGTACACCCATTATCTCAACTTGCCCAAAAAATTAAAGGCTCACGTTAAGTTAACACCCCAAAACTTTGGTTTTCACACCTTATTAACTATATTGGCCCAAAAGATGAAATTTGTTAGCCCATCGATCTTTATCTCGACTAGCCCTGAAAGTTGGGAGGCTCTGGTGAAGTTAGCCCCCAAATTTTCGGCGCCTATATCACATTAACTATGGGAGAACGAAAGCTGAAATTTGGTAGCCCATCCAGCCCGTAGACAGTACTATGTAGGCCATTCATTCTCTGGACTAGCCCAGAAACTTCAAGAGGGGGGGGGGGGGCTCACGTTAAATTAGAGCCCGAAATCTTTGGCGCGCATATCTCATTAACCCTTTCGGGACAAAATCGATTTTGGGGTTTTCGTAGACTTTCAGATAATGATTTATTGCCCAAACACTGTTAGCCCGATTGATATCGTTTTCGTCTTGTATTTTAGAAGAGGGACATGGCTATTTTTTAGTGTAAGTTAGATTGCAGTGTTGCTAACGGGAGGGATTATTGAAAAAATGTAGCAGTGAAATTTAAAAAAAAAAATCCCTAGCCGAAATTCATGATTTTTTCTAGCTGCCAACACCGAAGCCACATGGGTTCAAGTCACCTAAGAAGAATTTTCTGGTATGTTGACAATGTACAGTAAAAACCTGAAGTCGCTGGCTGCCATACAAAGAGAGAAAGAAGAAAAAAAACTCTCTCATAATACACATGAAATTTTGGCACTTCTTACGCGTCAGAAACAAAAATAAGCATACATGGTGGTTCACCGGCTTCCCTAATTATCCAATCGTGCTCCTCTATGGTGCGTTTCGTAGGCCAAGAATGATTCCAGACAGTTGTACGTTGGTCTGAATATAGCCAACGACACTGAAATAATAGGGGGGAAGGATAAATTTCCCAAATTTTTCACAAACAATTACAATTAACATTTTCTGTAGCTGGCAACATTGCTACCAGTCAGAAGCAAACAATTTTAAAATAATCTTTGGCCCACCAATAATAGATTCAGTTAGTATCAAAATGATATCTCTCAAATTAAGCATGTAATTTTAAAAATATATAATTTTTCCTAGAAAGTCACTATTATCCTTAAAATTATGTAATATGGTATACTGTAAGACCGGAATTGTAGTGTCCCCAATTATCCAAGTGGAACTTTTTATAGTGCGTTCTGTAAGTCAAGGATGAGGTTTCCAGAATCTGGTATGTTCGTTCCAATGTAGCCAATAGAAGAGAAGGAAATAAGAGGCAAATTTTAGAAGGGAAAAAAGGGAATTTTTTTACCAAAAAAAGTCTGGAAATAATAGTTCTATGGCTGGAAATACTGCTAAGAGACAGACGCAACTATCTTAAAATAAACCTTAGTACACCACTAATATATATTGAAAGTATCATGTCGATATTGAATAAACGAAGCTAGTAATTTAAAAATAATAGATTATGGTAAATATAAAAGTGAGAAAAAAACAAGGATTAGAACCTTAACACGAAAATGAAATGAAATGAAATCTTTGAGTTTCACGTCCTATGGTTATGCCGGTTAGGCTAAAGTAGACGGTGATGATGAGAAATGAATGAAATGGTGGAATGCAAAAAGTGGAAGGAAACGGGAGAACCCCGATAAAACCCACGCACACGATGTTTAGAACCTAAATACGAATTTACGGTGCGCCTCCTAATTACGCAATTGCAACGATCTGTGCCCAAGTTTGTTCAGTAAGGACCTATGTTTGACTGACGTAGTTCACTTGCGCTCGGACGTATAGGTACGGAATTATAAACTTCGAAAATTGACAAATCTGAAAATAATTTACCTTCGCATTGAATTTGGACCCCTCCTCCGAAGTAAATTCATGCGTAGGGTACGTACCACCATACTACGATTTTTAATTTCAGTAAAAATCCTTTTTTTTCTTGCCCCCAGGATAACTATATACTCTGCCAGTTAATGTTTTCTAAACGTTTGGAGTGATGTATCGTTGTATGTATAGATTAACCTCTTGCACACAGAGAATGTTTCTTTTCCAAGATTAAAATAAAACTGAAATGTTTTCCATTTCCATACAGAATTCAATTCACCTAAGATGTCCAAAGTTCGTGCGCTCACCTGCTCAGACAATTCCTTCCTCCATCAACGGTTGTACTCGATGTGGCTGCCACAAGCCTAGACTATCGCCCTGCAACTCAATTGCCACTGAAGCATTGCGCGTAGAAGGTGTGAGGGGAATTGTAGACCACACCGCTTGACAAGCTTTCCAAGCCCTCTATGGTAGTGGAATGCCTTTGTGTGAGTCCTTGTTTCAGAAGGCCAAAGGCGCAGAAATCCATTGGCTACGCATCTGGTGACTCCACAAGTTTGAACTAGAAGCGTATAACAGACACATCAGCCTCCGTGGCCATACGCCAATAACACACGACAGAACTGCGAACATTATATCTGGATGCTTTCTCCATGTGGATCCACACCTTCTGGATGTCCCTGCCATACAACTGTGGGATGTGCGTTCTGTATGAGGGTTCCACGATGTTCGTTTGAAAGAAGTCTGCATTTACCTTGCCCTCGAAATTGACACGATGCATTGGCAACTTCCCACTGGAGCAGAAACCTGCCACCATCACGAAGCAATTCGAAAACTTCTCGCGGCATTCACGAACGGACTCGCCGCGGCTCTTCGCATCATGTGGTGAATAAAAATTGGCCCTGGGCTTATTGGTGTCATCAAGGTAGATCCAGGCTTCATCCAGAGTGACAACCCACTACCATTTGCCATCTGAGAGGTACTGTTCATACAACTTTCTTGAATCTCTCTTGAATGTACCTTGGTGATAGCTTATGGCCCATCGCCTTATGTCGTTTTTTTTATTTGCAAATTGTCCTTTGTGAATCAACACATTGTGCTCTGAGACTTCCTGCATGAGATGGCACGTTTGCTTTGGGTGGGTGGGTTCTTCTTCACAACTGCTGCCCTGATGTTTCTCACAACGCTTGATGATGTTGTTGCTGCTTCCCGCACACATTTTCACAATCACTGACTCATTGCATTTTGCATCGGGAAGTGCATATATGTGACCTTCGCAATAAGGTATCACTTTAACAGAAATACTAGCTGCTCACCACAACAACTTCCACAGCGGTGTATTTGACTCACTACTGGATTTACGGGCTACTGACTTCTGGTTCCTTCTCCTACGCTGTGCTCGTTATCAGCTCTGTAAACCACCTTGGGTAGTGTATGAAGGACTCAATGGGAGAGGTTAGAAAATTGTTACAAAATGGAACGAAACTTTATTCGGCAGGCCTGTACACGGCATTGAACCAGAAAACAGAAAGTCAACACCAATATCGAATGGTAATATTTAAACTAAACACATGGGAGCATTGACATTCATTTATGAAATACTAGCTGAAATGCCCGGTGTGCACAGAGAGTTAAAGGAAGGTCTCAAGATATACTTGAACTTAATTTCTCCTTCCTGAAATATTTTATTTTTGACAAAGTTTAAACCACTCCCCATTGGACCCCGCCCTAGGATCCGCACCCAATAAAATTAAATATAGGCCTACTACAGTCTTTTCCAGACTATTATGTCTTTGATGAATTTACCTAGAATGAACTTATATATTAAGTTTAATCTTCCTAACATAAGTGTCTCGACAGATATTCTCCCGAGTTCGATCTCCGGTGGGGTAGATCCACGTCTTACATAGAGTCGCTGCTGAAAGAGACAGTATTCTATACATCACCCCACCTCGTAAGATAATATAATTTTTCATTACTTCTTACCCCCTTTTCCGTTTTTAACCTTTTCCTTCCCCTCTTTCTCCCCTCCCCGCAAGATGCGCACCAAAAGTTCTATATATTCTACGTTTTCTTCCAGACTACGATATCTTTAATAAAGTTAGTAGAAAGGAGCTTATATATCAATTTTCATCAACGCCTTAACCTTTGACCTTGAATATCTCAAAATACCTCCTCTTCAATTTATTAAAAAAAAATTATAAGTCCAATATAGTAGCACCGACATGACAAATATAAAGATGGCAGACCAGCGGCATCGTACAAAAAGTATTTATCCACATCGCTGCATCACCGAAAATCACGAAAAGAGCACCTTAATGCATCTTAAGTACCAGTTACTCATATAAGCTTGAAAATTAATTTTACTAACAAGGGATATATCTGGACTCGAACGGAAGAATCTAAATGAAACCATGTAGGTTATATAAATTATTGGACACAAAAACCGTGGGGTCAGCCATTCCCATGTAAAAGTCTGTGTTTGTCGATAGGGGGCATATTTGTGTTCGGATATGGGGTGAACTATTCATCTTGATATGCCTTTATAACTTTTAAGCGAATAGATATATAACGCTGAGATTTTGCACATACTAATATCAGCAGGGTGACATTTTCTGGCATACTCTTCAATACCACCAAATTAACAGTGTTGCCAACCCATCACAAAGTAATTTTTTCTAATGGCACTACGTCAGGTTATTATAAATTTCAAATCTACATTCAAAGCAAAAACAAACCAAACCAAACTTGTTTTTCATTGTTGCAAACCGAGGACGCTACAGCATCACCAATATTCAGGAACGTGAAAATTCTGGAGGCCTCTACAACACTAAAGGTTGTGAGGATCTTAATACTGTTTACGGCTATTTGATAATTCAAACCATTCTGGAGGTATAATAGTTATTGTTAAAGTTACCAATATTTCCTAAAATAACGTAGTCCTAGTTGCGAGAAATTTTGAAAATGACATTTTCTTCCCGATCAAAATGTAATGTTGAAAAGCCTGTCAATAATTTTCAAAATGTACCAAATATTCCTCTCACACACAAATTCCACATAAAAGTTGTGCAATTCATATTTCCTTTTCTCAATTTAAAAAAGCATTACATTCACCACATTAATAAAATATTGTTCCCGAAGCCAGTCAATTAAAAAAATAATAAAATTTACAATATAATTAACCATGTTACAGTGTAAAAAAGAAAAACATATTTACAATATTTCCCATAGCCAATTACACTCGGCATCATTGCTCATAATTAGGGATGCGCACGAGACGAGTCGAGACACGGCTCTTCTAATAGAGAAATATACATTTTTCGAGTCAAGACATCACTTTTACAGCACATTTTCGAGACGAGACAGCCACAAATCTTGTCTCGTGCGCATCCCTACTCATAATTCAAATACGTATTAAAGTAAAATAAATTGAAATGTCTCTTAATTTTTTTTAAAAAATCACATAAAATATACATTCACTAACACAATGAAAATGGCAATTTAACATTTCAATCGTTGACTTCAAAGCAGCAAAAGCAATTTTCTTTTGGGTGAATTTAGGCACCCCAAGTTTTGTAAACACGTTTCTTGTAATATGTGTTTTAGCTCACCTGGATCCTATGACCAAAGGGAGAACCTCAAATCGCTTGTTATCATAGACCTAATGTTTAAGTCTTTCATACTTACTTATTTTCTCTTCTTTTGCCCTTACATCCATGTCATTTCCTTCAAACCTAATGATAATGTCAATTACATACTAACACAGTTATTCTCAACAATTAGGTCTTGTTTCAATTGTACATTCTCAATATCAAACTCTAGCTCTTTACCCGTCTGATACCCTCTTAACGTACAATGTCTTTCAGCAATTTGAACAATCTGGTTATGCCTGACTATACGTCTGTTGGCATGATAAGTAATTTGGAGATACGCTCAATTTTTTGAAATTCGTAGAACCCCACTGCCTCCACCTCTTCCCCATCGAATTTCCAAAAACCCTTCCTTAGTGGTACCCTACGCCATAAATTATACATACTGTGGACATTTCAAGTTCCTACCTTAGCGATTTGGCCTGTACGAGGATCAGTCAGTCTGGGGGGGGGTTCTTCATGCAGAACACGAATGTAATGTATTTCTATAAAACTGCATATAAGACAAAACAACTGGAAGTTCCAAACAATAAGTAGAAGAGATTTAAATTCAAACTGATGTACTGATGCCACTAAAAATTAAAACAACATTACACTACTACAATTATCCATATTTACAGTGATCTGCGGAGCGCCCCAATGTTAGTAATATATGGGAAGATCTCCCTCAATATTAACGGTGTCAGAGTAGGGCCTCTTAATAAATTTGTTTAACATATTATTTCTCTTGTATTATAAAGTTTACTTTGAAACGTGCTACATGAATTTAACTTTAAATACGCATTTGAAATGTTATTAGGGATGGTATCGAGACGAGACGAGACGAGACTTTGTACAGTTTCGGTCTCGTCTCGGTTGAAAAATAGCTGTCTCGGTCTCGATCTCGACTCGAGTCAAAAATCGCCGTCTCGGTCTCGGTCTCGTCTCGGTCAACAAATGCTTGTCTCGATCTCGGTCTCGGTCTCGAGGGCAAATCTCGGTCTCGTCTCGAAAGTCTCAAAATAAATAGGTGAAATTAAAATTGTAAAAGTATTATTATCGTACAGTCTGTCGTTTCTGATTCTTATTTTTGGCCTTATTCTTGACTTAGAATTATGGTGTACTTCTTCAGAGCTAATTTTGCTAGCGCTGATGCCTTTCATGTGTGTGTTCCAGGTTCAATCATCAGTGGGGATATAACCCATATTTAACTTTCAGCAATAGACTTTCTCATATAGCCTCAGGTCAGAACTGCCTATACAATTAAACTCTATTAAATTAACTTCAGTACTATAAAGTAGCAGGGTTGAAAAAAAGAAAAAATGATTTTAAAAAAAACGATCGTTTTTTATGTTTAAAACATGTTTTTTTGTGTAAAACGTTTTTAACGTTTAAAACGAAGTACTTAGTTTTAAACAAAAAGAACATTTTTAAAATGTTTATTTTGTTTAAAACAATAATCTTAATAAGCATATATATTACATTTTTACACTCTTAGATATTGCTTGCCATCTATATTCAATCGCTAGATCAAATTTCGGGAACTTCCCTAATCTCGATCCGCCCAAATGTTCAATTCCAGAGAAAGAAATCGGGAATTTCCCGATCTTCGTTCACAGAATATATAGTTTAGTTTCTTTGTGTTACGTTCTATCAGGACCTTAAACCTCAATGCCTCAGTTTTAAACCTCAAATTAAGGCTGGAAGATGGTTTTGGTACCAATTCATTCCTGAAAGATGCAGCTTTGATGATGTTCATTTTATGTATGTGGGAGGAGGGTAAATATCGTGTTTTTTTTTCTTGCTTTTGTTTTTTCAACAGTTTTCTGGGGACCATTCCCCCTCTTGGGAGATGAATTCATAAAACTTGTTACGTGAACCAATGAAGTAGGCCACTACATGGTAATATCGTGAATTTGTACTTCTTGCATATATGGGGCAGCAGGAAGGGGGCAAAGTTAGCCAATTTGTGGAGTTTCTTGACATAAATTACATTTATTTTTAGAACAATCGATAGCTCAGTCCTTAATTAAGCTAGAAAGATGATTTGGTAGCAAAGTATTTTTGAGGCATGAAGCTTTTCGTCAGTTGAATTTATGTATGTACGGCCGAGAGAGGCAGGATGAAGTTTTTTTTTTTTTAATTTTTCATCAATTTTTTTTCATCAGGTTTTGGCGGGTATTTATTCCCCCTTTGTGGTACATCCATAAAAATTGGTATGTGAAGCAAAGAAGTAGCCCCTACATGATATTAACCTGTATGTGTACTTGTTGTTTATAAAGCAAGAGAGGGTCAAATTTGGTTAATTTACATTTATTTTAGGGACGGTCCCATCTAACACAACATATATTTCACTGAAGTGTTCTAGAAGCATAATTCTTGTTCGTATTCATGATGTGTGCAGCAAAAATGATTTTTATATGGACATGGTACTTTAGTGGGGGAGGGTAGAGAATGTCTAATTCAATGAATGTTTTTCTACGTATATTTTCTTTAAATATTTCCTACATAAAACAAATTCATTACGCAATGGCAGCAATGGCTACCATTTCTTATATTATTGTCACAAGTATGTGGCCTACACATTAGCATCATTTTGTCAGTGTAGGGAGACTGCAAGGGCTGCCAGGGCCCCGCAAAGTCAATATTTTCATATTTTTAATGGTTTTTTATGTCTTCTTTTCCTACGAATACGGCGGGAATTTCACGAATGTTACCTCGTTGGAACTTGTGGTCCATAAGTTTTCAATGGTGTATAACTCATGACTCTGTGATAATTAGGGGAGTCACCAGAGCCCCGAACATGAGAGTCTACTGTTTTGTTAAAATCCCTGGCGGGTGGTTAGAGTTAATTGTTATATCGTAGACACTAATCATTATTAGCTATCCACGTTGCAGATAGAGATGTATCCTGAAAACTGTTTAGTTAAAATGTCATTTGCTCCTTCTAGGCTAGTCACTGCTCTTTTCTATGAGTTGTATTGTATTTGTCAGAGTATTTCTTCTAACTTATGATGTGAGAACTGTTCATTATTGGAAATTATAGTGATCAAAAAATACTCAAGTTTTGAATTGGTGAATTTGGATCTTGGAATAGTGTAAAAAGTGTGTTTAACCTCCATTATTCTTGGAAATTAAGAAATGTTCAAATACTTCACTTGAATTTCTGTTGGTTTAGTTATACGCACATTGATGTGCAAAGTTTCGTTTAGTAATTGCTGTTATAATAAGAATATAACTCTGCCTGTAATTTACTCCATGCACAAATCCTGCGGAGGATGGGTTGTTTGTTAGAAAACTAAATTAGCTTCTTCACTCTGATATTTTAGTTGTTTTAAACATGTCCAACCAGCATCGAAAAAAAATACGTTTAAAACAATTTGTTTAAAACGTTTAAAACAAACTGAATAAAACAACATCCCTCGTTTTAAACATGTTTTAAACACTTGTTTTAAACATATCAACCCTGTACAGTAGTTTATTTCCTTCCTTTGAATCAGAATTGTTCAATACCGGTACCTCGTAATGGATAACGCAACACATAGCAGGACGAATGTATTTAATCTTACCGTACCCCCCCCCCAGAAGAGGAAAACTTTCTTATTATATATATATAAATAAAATCCATTTCAAAGTTTGGAGCCCTTAAAAGTTGCAGAATGACAACCCACCCCCCACCCCTAGAAGTCAGTTCTGGATCCGCCCCTGTACCGAAATTGAAATTTTACAACTTCTCATTTATCATCCAATACATTCTGCTTTGACTGTCAACTTAAAAACAGAATATAACGTTCATTATCTTAATAAATAGGGTAAATTATTACTACAATGTATTTTGTTTAAAATTGATCAAATGCTTTATTACCGTTTCACATCTACGTGTTTAATCGACACCTTATAACATGAAATTCCTGAACTTTGTGGTGGGAGCTACGGCACTTATCTTTGCTATGTGTGTTCTCGGGTTGCATCACGAAACAAGTTAGATTCATAGTCCGACGATTCGCATAGTTCGCGTCTAAATTTATGTATATTCTGTTTCTTATACAAGTTCCTAAAGTTGTAATGCGTTACATACGCATATATCCATTGCCGTAACATAGATTAAGCTTATTCTTGAGCTCTTAGCGGTGCATGTGATCTTTATTCGAGAAAACCAATCGTGTGTTCATTACGTTTAAATTTTATATTGATTGAAAATTACTTGCGAAACATGAACATTCATATTATATAAGTATATAGGTAATTCGAGCTATCTGTATCTATTTTCTCTCGCGCGCGAAAGCAAGTGATTCTTTACTTTCTAATTTTCTTTTTATTAATTTTCGTAGTTTTGCAGCAACATGAAGTATTAAATAGTCAATTTTTTTTCGCTGTCCGACTTTCGTTAAATTTTGCATCCAATTTTACCCTATCTTACCTAGTAAATTTATACAGTATATATATGAACATTAGTGGTAGACAATTCTAAGTCACTTTTTGGTCAAATTGAGCTACAATACTTTTTTCATAGACTATGTTCTTTCTAGTGCTATATTAATGTAAGTCTAAAAGCATCCTATTACTTTGTAACTGCTTAGTATAGTTTGGAAAACAGTACTATACCTACTATAACTAGATCTTAATCAAGGAACCGGTTTTTCGCTTCTCCTGTAAGATTAGGAAATTATGACTTGGTTTAGTTTAACTCTGAGGTCTCGATATAAAATCAACACATTCATAACAATAAACAATTATCAATCCACTGCTGGATGAAGGTCTTCCCAAGTTTTCTCTACAACTATCTATCTTGGGTAATTCTTTTCCAGGTTACTCCCCAGTGGTTCCTAATTTTGTCACAATTTCTTGTATGCGGACATTTCCTCGGCTGTTTTTGTCACGTGGTATGCAGTCTAGAATTCTTTTTGTCTATCGATCATAATTTCGTCTTGCAATATGTCTATCACATTTTCAAGTCTATTTTATAAAGTATTTCATTAGTACCAGTCATTAGTTGCCAAATAATTCATTTCTATATATTTGGGCTACAAATAGTTCATATCCTCTACTTTTGGAGCACAGACACGCTATTTTTTTATCTTCCGATCTGGCAACACTGACTCAATTATTTAAATTAACACAAAGTAAGGACCCCCATTTGCTGTAGTGGCTAATACGCTTGATTTTGGTTCGCATGGTCCCGAGTTCGATTCCCGGTGGCGGTAATATTCAACGACCGAAGTTTTTCGGATTCCACATCATCAGTAACTCCACGTCTCCTTTAGCCGCCCTAGCATAACCGTGAGAAATTAAACTAAAACAAAACAAAACAGAAACCAACACAATATGTATTACTAACTGTAAGTCCTTGAATAATTGCATATAGCTATATGGTATGGATCGATTTTGAGGTGGTCGGTGGTCAAACTATAACAAATGAAATGCATTTATGGTGTAATTAAAATTTAAATAAAGCAATGTTTTAATCTAAAAAATACACCAGGACTAAGGCTTAGGGAGAACAACTAGTGCTACTGAAAAGTTGTCACTTACGTTTAATTTCAGTTACAATTTGCTTTTACATGTATTGCTGGAACGAAAACTTTGACATTAACATTATAAATAGCCCAGAGACTACGAAAAACATCGTGTTCTGAAAACATTCTTGCACCATAAAACAAATTACAAGTAATATTAAAATGTTTTGCACTTTAGCTACGTTATTTGCACTATATTTATAATAATATTTAGCAACTTACTCAGTTCGCAACCACTGGCGCAAATCCCAGGGCTTACGAGGGGGACATGTCCCCCCAATCCTGGATCTGGGGGGGACTGTCTCCCCCAATAATCTGACTTAAAAAGTGCTTGGGATAAGATTGATGATTTGTGTTCGACTGCCACAAAGGAATGTAAGATGAAATTGATTTCTCTAGGCTTTTCCATTTTTTTAAAAAGAATCGTATTCTGTAATATTTCAAACTGAACTTCGTGGTGTAGTGCGTTTAGCAGTCTCATCAATATGTATTAATTCCACTTCCGCTACTTGGGCACAAATTGCAATAAATGCCCGAGGAGGATATGCCCTTTTCCTCATGCTGGAAAGTTGTCTCAGCTGTAGGTACGGGCACACATTTCGGGAAAATGGGGAGACATGTCCCCCCAACATTGGAACTGGAAGTTCTCCCAATGATCCAATTTATAAAGTGCTTTTTGCAGATAAATGTGATGATTTGTGTCCGTATGCACAAAGGAAAGTGAGATGAAATTGGTTTCTCTTGGCTTTTTCATATTTAATGAAAATGAAGGTATGCGACTGTGCGTGACGTAACCTGATATGACATCTTATCTCCTCCTCTCCCCTAGGCCCTAGCACTCGAAGAGTATATAGACTATCCAATGTCAGTAGAACCCATCTTTTCAGTAAATGCGCATTTAATCTATTTGTAGTTTCAGCCTACGCATCTACTCATGCTTCGTAAGGTAACTAACTCTATATCCTATGGAACCCGGAGGTTCAATGCCGCATTCACAAAAGCTCTCCACTGACTTCTATCCTTAGCCAATTGGATCCAGTTTCTTCTTTGTATTCCTATTTTTGCGAGATCCATCTTAATATTGTCTTTCCATCTGCGCCTAGGTCTTCCTAATGGTCGTTTTCCAATTGGTCTTACCGCTAACACTTTGAAAGCGTTTCTACTTTCTTCCATCCTGGTTATCTGTCCTGCCCACCTAAGCCTCCTAGACTTGATGACTCTAGCAATGTTTGGTAAGCCTTATAATTTATGTAGTTCCTCGTTATGAAGTTACGCCATTCCCCATTCCAGTTCCTCTTGGGTCCGAATTTTCGTCTGAGCAACTTGTTTACAAATACTTTCAGTCTATGTTCTTCCCTCAGAGTAAGCGATCATGTTTCGAAACCGTACAGAACAACAGGTATGATTATCGTTTTATATATTTTAAGCGTCAAATTCCTGGACAGAATTCGCGACAACAAGAGATTTTGAACTGAATAATAACACGAATTCCCTGTTTTTAGTCGACATTTAATTTCTTCGTGACTATGATTTTCATCTGTTAATATTGATCCTAGATATTTAAAAGTATCCACTATATCAAAAGTATTACTTAATATTTTAACGCATTCATAATTTGCCGTATTACGGTCCCGACGCACTTCCATGTATTTAGTTTTCTCTGCATTTACTTCTAAACCCATGTCCCTGCAAGCGTTTAATAAGATCTCTGCATCTCTTTCTATTGTTCTCCTATCATCCAATATTGAATTTACATCATCAGCGTACGCATAACCTGGTGAACACCTTTCAACTCTAGGCCCAGGTTGCTATATTTGATTTTCCTTATAGCGTATTCCAGAACAAAGTTGAATAATAATGGCGACAACGCACCTCCTTGTTTCAGGCCATTCTCGACGTGAAAGCTCGTGGCCATAAACTTTCCTACCCGTACTTTACTTTGGGATTCATTTAAACATGCCTTAATTGATCTAATTAGCTTTTTCCGTATTCCAAATTCTGTAAGAACGTTGTACAATGTTTCTCTCCTAACCGAGTCGTAAGCCTTTCTAAAATCAATAAATAGTTGATGTACCGGGCTACTGTATTCCCACTTCTTTTCGAGTATTAGGTGAATGGTAATTATTTGGTCGATAGTTGATCGGTTTCTTCTAAATCCACATTGATAACCTCCAATAATTTCATCTGCGTGTGGGGTCAATCTTGCTAATAGAATATTTGAAAGGATTTTATAGGATGTTGACAGAAGAGAAATGCCTCGATAATTATTAGTCAGTTTTGTCGACTTTCGTGTGGATTGGAAAAATGATTGATTCTTTCCACTCTTGTGGCAATTCTTTCTTGTTGTAGATAAGGAGAATGAGTTTATGTATCTTGTTTCACAATTTTTCGCCTCCAGCTAAAATTAACTCAGCCGTAATTTCGTTTACACCCGGATATTTGTGTTTCTTTAATTTCTTTACTTATTCCGATTTCTACTTCTATTCGGTTGGGTTGTGGAATATACGGTTCTGCAGTGTGTATCACCGTTTCTTCACGCACATTAGTTTTTGACTGCGTGTTAAGAAAATCGTCAAATAAATTTTTCCATCTATTTAAAATGCTATCTCTATACCTATCAGTGAGAACTGTTCCATCAGCTTTCGTTAATATAAGCACGAGGTTGATAGGCTTTCTTAAATTCGTTGATCCCTTTATACATGTCCCGAATGTTTTTATTTTTACTATTATATTCAAGTTCCTAAATTTTAGCTTTCAAAAAATCGCGTTTCTTTGTTCTAAAAGTTTTGGAAGTTTCCCACCTGATGTCTACGAAATTTTGTGTATATATTTCATTCCGATTTTGTAGCTAACGTAATTTTGCCTGTTTTCTCTTCTCTGCTAGTTCGAACCATGGCTTGTTCCTACGTGTTTCCGCGTGTCCCAATTTTTCTTTTGAGAGAGGATGTTTCGTAAACTAAGAAAAGAATTCAATTGCTGGAATATTTTTCTCCATAATCTTAACGTTACATCTGCTAACTAAAGAGTATATGACATGCGTCAGATTTCTGTAACGATTCCTGTAATGATATTGAGATTATCATCATTTTGCTCAAAGAGTATTGTTGCGTCATACATAATTGATACAGGTATTCTTTCTTCATAGTTTTGGGGAAGTCATTATTTGGTGAAGTCACACACCAGTTTCGCTTATCAACTCCTCTTAGTTTTGGTGTGACTGATGATGGCCGACGTGAATCACAACTGACAACGGCCGATAAAGTATGATAGGCGAATTGAAAGAAAGTAACGTTAAGATAAAGAAACAGAAAAATAGAAAGGACGAAAGAAAGAACAGAAGGAAGCAGTTCTTACATGGAATGAAATTTGACAAATACATTATTATTTCTGAACAAAGAGCATAAGAAAATGGAAAGTCAATAACATTCTTAGAAATGGTAAGAAGGATTATTGTTGTACGTGGAATGCGAAAAACTAACAAATTTATTTCGGGGGGAGCTTGAGCTAGCCTCCTAAATACGCCACTGAAGACTATTCTGCTCCCCTGATCCTTAACAGCATTGTTTTTCAACTTCATAAATATTTTCAACATCGCTTCTATATATATATATATATCGGGTGTTGCAAAATAAGTGTTACAACTCTTGGGAGGTGAATCCTGCCACTGAGACAAGAAAAAAAGTTCTGTTGAACTTTCCGCTATCGGACATAGTTTCAGATCTACAAGGTGCCGAAAGCGTGGGAAAATGACTTTCGGACGCCAATAGTTCGGAAACTATCCAACGTAAAGAGGGCGGGTAAAAAATTCACTGAAGAAGTCATACCTGCTGTATTGAATTTTGCATGTTTCACAATCCTACCATGCACGCGCAAGGGATTCCCCAAAGGAATGTTGGGAGTCCCGGATAATGTGCTAAATGAAAGATGGTCTAAATGGATATGAATTGATGGGTTTCTACCAGGTAACAATAATTCGTTTGTATTAAATCGATATCTTGAACAAATACAAAATGGCGGACACTTTCATACTCGTTGTGTGTGGTTGTATAATCACCATTTACGGATGATGGCCAACAGTGAAGTTCTGGGTATTAAGTGTTGCGAATTTGTACTCAAATGCTCTAGAAAGACATCTGGAGTGTCGGTAGAGCACAACAGATGGAGCAGGGTGATTCACATGTGTGGAAACACGTAACGAAAAATGCCCAGAAATACACTCATACTCAGTAAACGTGAGTTCAAAGCGTCGGAAATGTAAGGATTAGCGTCAAGAACATGAAAGTCAATTCACCAATAATATTCCCTCAAACCGACGCAATATGTTGTGTACGGTTGCATACCAATAAGGATGCAACTACTGAGGATAAGTTGAAATTGTGCAATGGAACTCACTAAGAAAGTGGGTAAACTAAATGAATGTCTCTAGTGGGATCGCATGATCGATATTAAAATTTGGCCAATGTGTGTGTTGATATCGACATGTAGCTAATGGACAAATGTCAACATGTGCTACTACTGCTGGGACACCGTCCCACGTGCGAAAACTAGGAAAATAACGTTGTACATTCTGCTATTATATCTGGTGCACTTTTTGGTAGAACGTAACTAGAACACGATTGTATCAATGTCCCTCTTTCTTTGGGACATTGTCCCACATGTGACACATATGAAAAGAAATATCTTAATCCATGATTCAAATTCTGATAGGGCGTGAAAATAACAAACTTGTATCATGTCCCACGTCTTCTGGGACATATGACGTACTCGAAATATAGGGAAATGCATCCAGAAATTCGTATCTTACACACAGTGCATATGCCAAGACAAAGACGAAAATGAACCAATTTAGCACATGTAACACTACTGCTGGAATACCATACATATGGAAAATAAAACGACATGAGAAATAGGAAGAAACGTCTTAAAGCTCTGATTGTTTACAACTGTGCAGTAGGAATAACACAATGAAACACACGAGGCCGTACAAGGGAGGCTGTACAAGAGCGCTTGCCAAACAAAGTGGGTACTCCTCAAAAAAATAAATACAGAGGAAGTGAGGCTCCCTCAAAGCCTCAGGGCTAGAGCGGTCGCTTTCGCTCGCATGTTCGCAGTTTCCAATCTTACTGGGAGCCCACGTCCTTAGATTCAAGAGCCGAGTAATTATATTCCTATTTATCGCACGTGGGACGGTATCCCAGCAGTAATGGCACATGTTGACATTTATCCACTAGCTACATATCGATATCAACACACAAATTGTCCGCATTTCAATATCGATTATGTGATCCCACTAGAGACATTCATTTAGTTTACCCAGTTTCTTAGTGAGTCCCCTTGCACAATTTCAACTTATCCTCAGTAGTTGCATCCTTATTGGTATGCAACCGTGCACATCATATTGCGTCGGTTTGAGGGAATATTATTGGTGAATTGACTTTCATGTTTTTGACGCTAATCCTTACATTTCCGACGCTTTGAACTCACGTTTACTGAGTATGAGTGCATTTCTGGGCATTTTTAGTTAAGTGTTTCCACACATGTGAATTACCCTGTTTCATCTGTTGTGCTCTACCGACACTCCAGATGTCTTTCTAGAGCATTTGAGTACAAATTCGCAACACTTAATACCCAGAACTTCACTGTTGGCCATCATCCGTACCTGGTGATTATGCAACAACACACAACGAGCATGAAAGTGTCCGCCATTTTGTATTTGTTCAAGATATCGACTTAATACAAACGAATTATTGTTACCTGGTAGAAACCCCATCAATTCATATCCATTTAGACCAACTTTCATTTAGCACATTATCCGGGACTCCCTACATTCCTTTGGGGAATCCCTTGCGCGTGCATGGTAGGATTGTGAAACATGCAAAATTCAATACAGCAGGTATGACTTCTTCAGTGAATTTTTTACCCGCCCTCTTTACGTTGGATAGTTTCCGAACTATTGGCGTCCGAAAGTTATTTTCCCACGCTTTCGGCACCTTGTAGATCTGAAACTATGTCCGATAGCGGAAAGTTCAAGAGAACTTTTTTTCTTGTCTCAGTGGCAGGATTCACCTCCCAAGAGTTGTAACACTTATTTTGCAACACCCGATATATATATATATATATATGGGAACGGTCTTCCTCGTTCCCCCCAATGTTGAAGAGAGATTTGCGCCGATGTTCGCAGCACTGCTTAAAATAATGAAACTGCGACTTGTTGTAATGAAAACTATTGAACACTAATGTTATAATGTTCCTGCCAGTTGAGTTATTAGAGATCTCCAAAATGTTGATGTTAGTGATATGTATTGTCCTTTGTTACACTGAATAATATATGTGCTTTTGTGGTTTAATTTAATATCTAAATTAGAAATATGTAGAGCTCTTTCGTGGCTAAGCGGTTAGCCTATGGCATGAGAGACCCTGGTTAGATTCCCGGCGGGAGCTCATGTGGTTTAGATTCCACGTTAAACGCTTAACTTTTTTTTTTCACAAAAGTCGTTCCAAATTTTATAATTTTTTAATTTGTTATTTCTATTTTACGTTGAAGGTAGAGGTATGTGGAAACAAACATTACTAAAACTGTCCAAAATTTAGGCCCCAATTAGGCACTTGAAAATCACCTATTTTAAAACCACGAATATATTCGTTCGTAATAAAAGCAAATGAATCTTGTTGTTAGTCTTAATTTTTAATTTTTTTTGTGTGTACAAGAAGCTGCAACGAATCTTTTAAAATATTTTATGCAGTTCGTTGGATTTACTTGAACTTCAAGCTGATCAAAATTTAGATTTAAATTTTCCTGCAAAAAATATTAAAATCCCGAATATGTACGTTCCACAATAAACATTACAAAATTACACTAGCATATTCAGCACAAGGGAAAGAAATATAAATTCTAATACGTTTTTATTTATTTAGGATATTTTTGAATAGAATGTTGCAGGCTAATAACAATAAAATGACAGAAATTAGAAAATATCTATACATTTGAGTTAGTTTGAAATGTTCGGAAATGTATGGAAGGCCTTGAAAAAGGGTAAAGAACAAATACTATGTCAAATATCTACCTTCCAATGCATGACAAAATATTTATGAAAATCTACGTCAATTATAAAATCTTGTCTTCCAAAATACTAAAAGTATTTTTCAACAAAATTCAGTAGCCTAACTATAGAACGAAAAATTCTACTAAGTTCTCAACACACATTTACACAAAAGTAATCTTTTTGACGTTCAAATATTGGTTGACAACACAAAACCTTTGCAATATAAACAAAATGGAATACCGATTATATAGAAATTACAGTGTGTCCAGAATTTGAATTACAAAAAAATCTAGGATAAGGCAGCGACTGGAAAAATGAACTCAATGGTAGTTTGATTACTTATCATGTTGTCTTGTTATCATGTTGTTAACTACTTTTTAAATAATATTTGTATTTATTTTGTGATAACTTATTTATTTAAAAAGTAGTTGACAAAGAACTAAGACAACATGATAAGTAATCAACTGCCATTAAGTTCATTTTTTTAGTCGCTGCCTTAACCTAGATTTTTCCGTAATTCAAATTCTGGACATGTAGTAATTTCTATGGATGGCAACACTGATAATTCTTCCAATTTGTGTTTTCGGATGTAGAATAACATTATCTATTATTGTGGTAAGTTACATTTCATTATCTCTTTTCACTTATGAAAAACGGGCAAAAGAAAAATTGTTAGCTTTTCAAAAATATTTAGTAGTCTGGCCCCTTAATTTTGAAACGAAACGCACAATCATTGTTATCGCACTAAATATGTTCAACATAATTCAAACCATTTTTGAGAGAAATATCTGTGAATAAACGTTTACAGTGGATGCATAACTTACATTCGTTGAGCTTAATAAAGCTCAGTTGATTAAGTTGAACGAGGCTTATGAATGGAGAATCAATATTAATTTATAATCTGAATCAGATCACTTCCCACTGGTGATGACACCACTTCTTCTGAACAGGAAAAATAATTTAGTTTGAAGATAAGTTTGTATTACTTAGAAGCATTGCTAGTTCTTATAAATTTATTATTAAATATTTAAGTTTGATATTTTACTTTTCTCTTAAGAAAAAATACATTGAATGTTATAAGAAAGAAGAGATTAGATCAACTTAATACGATAATGAACAAGAAGTACCGGTACTTATAATTTTCTACATAATCATCTTCGTCTTTCGGGTGAAAATCATGGAAACTAGATCTTAAAATAAGTTTCTACTCCAGATTGAACTATAAGTCTCGATGAGGAAAACGATAGTTTGAAGTGACGCCCCTTACCGGTTCAAAGCATCTAATTTGAAAAGAAAATCTTTGACTTTTACGTCCACCGGATATGCCGGTTAGGCTAAAAAAGATGGTAATGATGAGAAATGAATGAAATGGTGGAATGAAGAAAGTGCGAGGAGACGGGAAAACCCCGAGAAAACCCACGAGCACGGTGTTTGTCCACCACAAAGTCTACACGTTGCGAGCTGGGTTCAAGTCGGCGACCCCAAGCACCGGAAGTGAATGATCTACCACTGAGCCACCGCCCCCACCCAATTTGGAAAGAGTTTTCCTATCTACTGCTGTGGCATTTAATGATAAATATAACATGTTTCTGATTTCCGAAATAGAGGATGCTCGAAAATAATATTTTTCAGTACAGAAAAGGAGATATGGCTTCATACCAGTAACTTTATCGAGTTTTGTGTAGTAGGCATGATGGAAGTCAGAATCTAATCAGTAATTTGGAAATTTGAAGAAAATAACCATGTTTAATACCAGCTGCCTTCTTTGAGATTTCCCCTCATGTGATGAGGAATAATTTTTAAAACACCTAACTTTCACCCTGCTGTTGATTACGAATCTCCAAGCCTAATCTGCCGTAAACAAGTTAACATCGAGGGAAAAAATAATTCAAACTTTTGGATAAAAGTGAGTGTGAAAATGTGAAATATCTAATTTATCTGTGAATGTATGAGATTTTGAGTATGATACAAATATCGTATTTTAGTAGGATCAGTCTTTCTTCAAGAGAATTTGGAGGGGGAAACATCAAAATGTTAAGGGCTACACTGGGACACATTTCCTAAAACAACGTTCACAAAAGTAAGATATGGTCGCAATTTATAATTTATCTTAGTTCCGGGGACTTTGTCCGAACCCCACCCGCGAAGTGTATCTGGAACACTGGAAGAAACACTGACGTGAGTAGCACTTGGAGCTCAGGAAACATAAAGGAAGAACTAACAAACTTATTCCGCTCTGATATACCACCATGTAGATAAAGAGGCTGGAATTGGAAAGAAAAATATGAGTTCCATAGTTTTGAATGCGCTACCGGTTTCTAAATTAAAAACCGATAAGTAAAAATTCGTAGTCATCCCCCACGCCCACTACTATTTACTGAAATCATTGGCTTAATCCCCCACGCTTAATATTACCATGAATATGTTCTGATAAAATTTGAATAGAAATTCCTTTACATCTTTCGATTTCGTTTCGTAAATTTTGTAGAAGTCTCGTCTTGTCTTGTCTCGATTCTCAAGGACTCACTTCCGGTCTCGATCTGTAAATTTATGTACAAAATGTATTCCCTCATTTAGAAGTTCTCAGATTCCTTCTACGCCACGGGAAATCTAAGAAGGGTATAATCTAACAACATTTAAACCATATTACTTATTGGAGTATATTGTGTAATGATTGGAGTATCTTGAAACGTTCATAAATGTGTTACTCTTCATTGCGGTCGTATAATTACTTTTATAATTTATAGGTTTTATATACGGAGCGTTTAGCACTGAAATGATGTTTGAAATCTAAGATTTGGGTGAATTAGTGTTGCTCACAAGACTCGAAAAAATTCTCGTCTCGTAATGCAAATTATAGGAGTGATAATGGTGACGAGGTTCAAAAAGTGTTGTTTTCGACAGTAACTTTTAACATATTGTTTATTATAATTATTAACATATAAGGAGATATATAAGATTTATTCACAAAAAAGCAAATCACCCGGAAGTACCCTAATGGTGGGGTAAGACCAGGTGTACATGCTAATCGGGTTTCACCCCACATGTATCGAGTATGAAAAACGTGGCATCGCTAAACCAATACAATTTTATAGTTTATTTTATGTATGTATTAGTATGTTCATTTGTGTTACGTAAGTCATCATGAAATGTGCAACAAGGAGTAATAATTACCTATTCAGTCACTAACAATCATTGCAATCCCGTCGACCACTGAAAGAAAAACTACAGTAAACACGATACAAGATGCTGACGGTTGTAGCAGCGGGGCGAAATGGCCGCTCCTTTTTTACGTGTTAAAGGCTGCCGAAAACATGAAAAAATGAATTCTAAAGGTCCATAGCTCCAAAACTATGGGATCTACTGTTGTCGAGTCAAATACTTATTCAGGATAAGTGAGTGCGTGAACTGTGTGAAATGCGTGCAAGACGACGAATGAGGTGCCCTCAGGACCGGAGCATCAGCTCCTGGAAGTGCAGGATCTCCGCACGGACAGAGGAACACCAAGTGGGATCAGTTGCATCTTCCGTGGCTAAGCCACAGGTGGGAGTTCCGGATGCGGCTGAAGCGTGAAAGAGAGTGAGTGTGGTGAAGGGCGTCAATGGGAAGGGCCCCGATGGGCGATGAGGAGGGATACTCTGGATCAGGTGAAGCACTAAGTACTCTGAGTAGACCCTGAGCCCCATTCATCGTTATGCGGTACTCGTTAAACGCCATTAGAGCTAATAGTGTAGTGAGAGAAGTGATGAGATGTGAAGTGTGTTTGTCGTTGGGGTGGGAGAAATGGCTTTGTTACACAAGTTAATGTATAAAATTCATACAGGTGAAAAACAGTATAAAATCATCAAGTATAGGATAGATGGTGATAAGTGTTAATTAAATGTGCAAAAATATAATTACAGGTGAAAACCATACCAAATAGTGAAATAACATACAGGGAAAAATCTTCATACAGGTGAAACACAGCAAAAGGAGAAAGCAGGAAGAGACATCAGGAAGAGGGGAGAAGTTAAGGACAATAAAGACCAAAAGATGCAAGACAAATAAGACGGACAAAGGACAAATTGGACTAGAGTTGAGCACAGTAGGGAAACATCAGCAAAGATGACTAGAAACAATGTTAATGTTTTTTCTTTCTTTTGTTTTGTTTTGTTGTTTGTTTGTTTGTTAATGTAGTTGTAGAATGGCTGTGGTTTCGCCACACACAATTCCTTAATCCTTATCCCAAATAAAGAGAATATAAACAAGGCTATTGAAACATTTTACTATGATGAGAGCCTTGATCAGCGTTAATTATAGATGCTGAGAACAAAGGCAACTGAGTGAAATGTCAATGTTGTCGAGTCAAGACTTCACTAAGGAACTAGTACGTGGTCTATCCAAAAATACATGTTTTAGATTAGTAAAGTACTCACGCAACAATTTTTATGGAGGTAGTTGGAGAATACTTTATATCATAAGCCCGTAGTTAAACTCCCTCTATAAAAATTGTTGTGGAGGCACCTCAGGATTCTGACACACGCATTTTTGGATAGGGCACAGTTCCTAGTTTCTAAGTTAAATCTTGACCCGACTGCGGTAGGTCCCATAGTTTTGGAGCTATGGACCTTTAAAATTCATTTTTTCGTGTTTTTGGCAGCCTATAACACGCAAACGATGGGGTTTTCCCTCTATGTTTATTGGAACGTTTTTGTTTGTTCTACTCTGAGGAATAATTCCTCTGCTTTTGTACAATGAGTTTAGTGCCATACTGTATATATATATGAGTGCACCGAAAAAATATTTTTTTCTTTTAAACGCTACACTGCGGAAAACTTGCCACTATGGTAGATAAATAAAATGCAAAGGAAATATATTTTCTTGTTTACGTATGACGGTACGCAACGACCCTAAACTTTGAAAAAATATACGATTTTCATAACTTTTTGAATACATTGAGAAAATTCAAATAACTTCTATAACAAGTACCTATAGTAATATATCAATAGAGAAAATTATAGAAAAGATAAATAAATGGAAAAGGAATACATTTCACAATTGATTAGTAGCGTATTACAATTATAAAAACACTTTTTTATATACAAAAAATGACATTTTCAAATATATGACTAATTGAAACCTACAAACTGTTTAGTGATTTCATTATATTAACCACTGTGTCGTGGCTGTTCAAATAAACAAAATAAAAGGGGGTGTGCTCTCAGAATAGTGATATAGCTTTTAAACAAACTCAAACTAGAAAACAGTATATTTTGTTACGCAACTATTGCAATACTACCACCACCACTACTACTACTACTACTACTACTACTACTACTACTACTACTACTACTAATAATAATAATAATAATAATAATAATAATAATAATAATAATAATAATAATAATAATAATAATAATATCAGCTCTTCCCAGTGGTAGGTTCAATAAAGTAAGTTCACACATTTGAGCATTTTTTTTTATTATTATTATTAAACTATGTAATACAGTGAAACCTCTAAAAACGGACACCGATGGAACCGATTATTTGTCCGTAAATGAGAGGTGTCCCTAAAAGGAAGGGTTCTCTCTTTTTTATAACACAACACCACACATATTTATGGCATGGAAGAATAAGAAAGTTTGTCCTCTTACGAAGATGTCCACTATTGAGAGAGGCCCGTTAAGAGGGTTTCACTCTATTTGGAATTAACCTCCACTATTTTACCCAGTAGTAACATGTGAATTCATTACATACGAATTATTGTAGTCTAATTTATTTGCAAAATTCTGCTATTATTTCAATTTGTTCCCCCCAGCAAGTTTTAGTGCGTGATTTTTTAAAAATATTAATTGGGAAAAAATTCCCTCGTCCCATGCTGAAATCACATTCGTTTAGTAATTAATACTGTACATAGTTCCAATTTCATTATTTTAATATTCTAACCCTGTTATTAACGTTAATTGTTGTAATATTATTTGATCTCTTAATCTTTGTTCCTGCCCCTTCCTAGCTACCTTATTGGCTCTGAATATCTTTCATAAGCAATTATTCATTGATTTAGTTATTTTCCAGAAATTCAGTTTTTCGATTAACAAATATGTTGTATCTGTCTGATTTGTCTTCTTTAATATACCCTAATTTTTATAATCCCAGGTCTCATAGTGGTCTGAGCTCTTGTAAATAGTTGACAAGTGACCAAAAATGTCCAAAAGCACACGAAAAATTGACTAAAATCTCATCATGCCTCTTTTTCCTTTGTCAATTTCTCGAACACCTCTCTCTTTGTTTGTTCTTTTGTTTCTTCTTTACTTCTTCTTTTTGAACTTCCTCCTTTCTTAGGTTTTCAAAGTATGCTTTGTAGTTACGGTAAGCAGATTTAGCAGATGTAAAAAGCTTCTGAGTAAGTGAAACCAGTTTTGGCCTATTTCCGAATTCGCTCATCCCAGACATTATATTTAACTTCGCATTAAAAGTTCTCAAAAACGTGATATATTCGAATTCATCACCTACTCTTAAGAAGAACATACAAGAAGCATAGCACAAGACGAACATGATGAACCACACAAACACACACGCACAACGTTGAATGGGGCATTAACTATTACGAGAGAAAACTAAAAGATTATTATGATAGAAGAAAGAATAGATACAGAGGAGCTCTCAACCTCACTTTGAGAGCTTAAGCACTCACCAACCATCCACTGTGCTTTAGAAAGAATAGAAGCTGAAGTGAGAATAAAGTTGACTCTTTCACATGTGGCAGCAAGTACTGAAACTTTCAGAAGAGTAATGAGAAACACGTCTCTGCCTTTTTCCATTAGTTTTTATATTTTGCTCTTAGAAAATTGCCAATGCGAAACATAAATCACACGAAAAATTCACCTTACCTCTCTAAAAAAGTTTCTTTTAGTGACAAATTTGAAATAAAAGTAACTTTTAGTGAGGAACTTCAAAAAAGTAAATTTTATTTTAAAAAAGTGACTTGCTATGAGCCCTGTTCCGCTCAATGAATTTACGTAAATAAAAATATACTTTAGAAAAATTAAGGTAGCGCCAAATTTGTTCCTGCATAACACTAGACTCAGTCTAAAAAATACATAATTCTTACTTTGATCGATCTCTTCATTTCCAAAAACGTTTCGACTACACCCTTCTAAAGTCCGCCCGTTGATACACCACTTGCAGAGCAGGCTCGAGACCAGCCACTGATTTTGGGGTCCATGAATATGTTAGGGGGGGCTAAGTCATTAAAAATTCTCTTACAAATATCTAAATTGTTCATTTTGTATTAAGGTCTGGAGGGGACATGAAAAATTTTGAGGGGCCAGTCCCTCTTTAACCCTCTCTGTTTGCGAGCCTGTTGCAGAGTAGCACTTACCAACTGAATCTGGTATAGGCTTATTGTCACATTTTTCCTTATTGAGGAGGAGGTAGGTGAATGACCGCTCAAGAAGTTGCCAATTTTTGTTTTGTTTTTCAAGTCCAGGGGCATTGTAGAAGACCTTACGTATGGTTTCACACCTTTCTGCGTCCAGACATAGGAGGAGAAGACGTCATAATTTTAAAATATATATTTTCCCTTATTAAGCCTATGTTCATTATTTTTTGGCAGGCTTATTTTTGCACGTAGAAGATTGAAATTTTGCACAAACATTCAGTCTACCGAGTAGTATTTACCAGATGTTTTTCAGATTTCTGCCTTAAAAAAAGGGGATCCAGAGGAGCAAAGAGTTGAAAAAGGGATATTTTTACCGAAAATCCCTTTCTTCGGGATTTTCCCGCCTTAGATACATGATGGGGACACAAGCGTTATACCGTCTGAAAGGCAGTTCTATTCTGAAGAGAATGATGGGCGAAACATGACCCTAGGGTAATTAGGGATGTCTCAGGAAATTTTTTACCTGAGATCATGGTCTTTTGCGGTAATTTGGCGCATTGTGGGGATTCTTGATAAAATTTTTCCCACCCTTAGTATTCAAGATAGAAATTTGAAATTTCGCACACAGATTTAGTCTACCAAGTACAATTTATGAGATGTTTTTGAGATCTCTATGTTCAAACAGGGCCGCTCCAGAGGGGCCCAAATTGTGAAAATATTCTTCCTCCGACATATTCCGTTTCGCATCAATTTTCCCTCTTCTGGTATACGCTATGGGCATGCAAGTGGTACCATTTGAAAGCCAGCTTCATTCTGAAGAGAATAAGGTATGAACCATGATCTTAGGATAAATAGAGACGATGCAGTAGCTGCTTGACTCAAAGTCCAAAAAAATACCCCAATAACCCCGGATCACGTAAGGGATAACAGACTTAGGGTTCAGAAGAATTACAAAGGCTAGAAACAACTTCTAAGAGGAAGTCAATAAGGAGTTCCCAACTACCTAAGATCAATTTCCTAGCTAGAGACTACACCGAAATGATTCACTGGAACACTGTTACACTTTCGAATCAGCCTTTGCTGCGAAACTTTACCGATCACGAGATTTGATCTAAGGTCCAATCAGGTGAAAGAACGGCTGTGTGGAACTTTGATAAATTCCCGTGTCACACCAAAGCATTAGAACGATGCGTGTAGCTGGTAACTGAGTCGTCACAAAAAGTTGTCGGTTTCAATTCCAGGGATGGTTTTATAAGATATTTAATGCCAAGTTTTCAAGCAAATCATTTTTCAAACTAACAAAAGAAAGTAAAGACAAGTAAAAGACTGTATTTCATTACAAACTTAAGTATTACACAATCAGGAAAAATGTCTATTTCAATGGAAATTTGTCTTTTTTAAGTGTTTTTTATAAGTGTAATACGCTGCTAATAAATTGTAAAATGTATTCCTTATACATTTATTTATCTTTTCTATAATTTTCTCTATTGAAATATGGCTATAGGAACTTGTTATAGAAGTTATCTGACTTTCTCCATGTATTGGAAAAGTTACGAAAATCGTATATTTTTTTCAAGGTTTAGGGTCGTTACGCTACCGCCAGACGTAAAAAAGAAATATTTCTTTTACATTTTATTTATCTATCATAGAGGCAAGTTTTCCGCAGTATAGCGTTTCAAACAAAGAAAAAAATATTTTTTCGGCCCATCCTAATATATGAGGATCACTACGAAAGTTTTGAGATGTGAAATAACTTACATACTTAAAATCAATTTAACACTTACATTTTCTCAAAGTATTCACCATTACACTGTATACACTTTTGCATCCTTGAAAACCACTCTTGGAAGCAGTGTTGACAGTATTTTTCTTCAAGTTTTGAAAGTTCATTCTCGTAAGCCACTACAGCTTCTTCAGGGCTGCAAAATCTCTTCCCACGCATGTGATCCTTCCTTAGCCAAAGATGATCATGAAGAATTTTTGTTCTGGCTGGTGATCCAACGTTCACTGTAGATTTAATATCCTTGAAAGTTGTTTTCTCGAATCGTACGGTCGAACTGCGTAGCGTCGAAACTGCGTAGGATCGAAACTACATAGGATCGAAACTCCGTACGGTCGAAACTGCGTAGGATCAAAACTGCGTACAATCGAAACTGCGTACGATCGAAACTGCATAGAAACGAAACTGACAAATAAAATAGTGACAAATATAATTAAATAATCATACAGGGGTGTACCCAGGTTTTTTTTCTTGGTGGACTATGACTTATTCAGGAGGACCAAAAAAAGCTAAGTCTTGTCTCAGGAGGGAGAAAGGAGAAGCCTCCCCCCAAAAGCCACTACTTCTGATCAATTTAGCAAATTCTTTGTTCAGAAGATTGCCGTTAAGTTCAATTGACTTAGCTTAACATTTTCTTAGCTGTGAATTGCTGTGAATTGTCACTTCTTTTATAGACTTTGCAGATGGCAGAATCGAAGGTTAATGTAATTAGTTCAAGTTTTTGCTAGTTTGGGCTTCGTCCCAAATTTACTAACTTACAGGGTTGTTTTGTTTAAATCAAAATATTTAAAACAAATGATTAAAACTTCTTTTTAAACAATTAATTTTGTTTAAAACAAATTTTGTTTATGTTTTAAACATTTTGTTTTAAACACGTGTATTTTGAAGACTTGTCTTGAACATATGTTTATTTGCATTTTATTTTATGTTCGTAAAAAAAATCTTCCAGAGCAAGAGAACTGTCCGAAAGTGCTCCCCAATCAGGTGACTATTTTCTTCCCATGTGAATGGTTTGATTTTTCGTGGCTACAGCAGGTCAATGTGGTGATCTACAATTTATTTTGTCTCTTTTCCCCCTTATTTTTAACGTATATTGTATTGTTTAAATGCTTCTCAGTTAACTTGCGAGAAAGTGTCGTAGTCGAAGATTGGACTACTTATAGAATTGATATTAAAAAATAAATAAAATAATTATCACGAAAACCAACTGTTGTGTTATATTCATTGCGACTTTGAGGTTCTGAAATTAAAATATCGCAAGCATTCGTTTGTACCGTACATGTTAGTTCTGTCTCCGTACAACATGGAATCGTTTAACATGGGTTATACGTGAAGAAAAGAAGGACATGATTTGGTACAAATTTGTTAGAGTAACTCAAACTCAATCAGGTAAGTAAACGATCAAACGAGTTTGTTGCAAAACGTGTAAGAAAGAAATGGGTGGTTTAGTTCCAAGAACGAAAATCATTATAAAAAATGCAATGCTTGGTAAAAATGGAAACCCAAACAAATGGTAAAAATGTTGATCCGAAAATTGCTTCTGATGAATCTAACGTCAGTAGTGTGGCTGAGATGCAACTGGAAACTTCAGGTAACAATTAATTTTGTATCAACAATATCTTTTTCATTATATTATGAAAATTTTATTTCGTACCTCTTCCCCACCACAGTTCTAAATTTTCTTTGAAACTTTACAACTTGGCATAGCTTGTATAAAGAGACGAGGTGAGAAACGCAAGGTATGGCAGTCGATCGTGTAACTAACCAAGTGTGATACTTATTATAACGTTAGTGCTGAACGTCAACGTCTGGGACAATTTGATCTCAATTTGTTTGTTTGTATGTATGTACCACGCTACAGGCTGCAATATGCAATCTTTTAACATTAATGTTTGAAGATAGGGACACGAGGCGTCGGAATTTGCTGTATAGATTTTGACTGCGATCCCACGTAAAATTTCAAAATGAGTTGGTCAGATCCCACTTTAAACAAAACGCCCTGTCTCATATAGCTTTGCTACTGATGCAAGTTGTAATCAATCAAAGTAAACAAACTAGTTTTATATGTTTCGAACAAGCTTGGGTTGCAGGATAAGTTTGGCTTCAATTCAACATTTAGAGCACAAGGGATCCAAGTTCATTTTCAGAAAGGTTCAGATTGTGTGTTTTAAAATCTCATATTTTAGGTACCGTAATTGAAATCGGAATAAAACTAGGAAGTTTGGTATTTTAGTAGGTTTATGAGGCGCGAGGCCGTAGGATGAGAAATTTTGTATCTGGCGACAAATTCCCACCTACTTAAAACCAAACTGATTATATAAACATTCAATTGTGCTAATTGCCAAGTTCATAAAGAAATTGAAAATCACAGCAACTGGGTAAGTAAGAAAATGCTAATCCAAATGTCAATTGAAAGAAACGAAAGTCTTTTAAGTAAATATTGGCAACAACGCATTCTAATTTTCCAACTTCGTCAAAAGTTAGCAGGGTTGAAAAAAAAACAGTTTGTTTTTAAAAAAAGAACAAAACGCGTGTTTAAAACATGAAAAAAGTGTTTAATATGTTTTAAAGATGTTTTAAAACACACACGAAAAAATACATGTTTTAAACATTTTGAACAGTTTAAAATATGATTTTAAACATATTTCAAAATCGTGTAATCACGTATTTATTAAAACTGTTTGCTCTTTCAACCGATCTTTTCATTTCTTTTATTCTCTTTAAGACTACATAGTGTTGGGTACAGAATATTTCCGTATAGATTAGTAATTCTCAACTTATTTCATGTAACGACCCCTTTTATTACACCCTCTTGCCAGTGACTCTCATACAGTAAGTATTTTATTGGATATAGTAAGCTTTTAAGGTAGATTTTAAAATTTACCAACTATAGAGGTTTCACACAATCTATTAATATACATGGCAAAACAAAAGCCCTCACCATCCTTGTGCGTTGAAAACGGGTTGAGAGAGAATGATGAAACTTGGAAGTGGTCTGACACATCAGATGGTGCTATCAAGCATCATGGCGAACATCTGTGCTTAGTATTCGAAATTTCAAATGCAAATGGTGTCATGTTACATGAGGGCTAGAATTTTACCGGAAATGCTGTTGTGCGGCTATTTTAACCACAATAGATCCAAATCAATTTTCAATAAACTTCAGTTTTCCTCAGCAAATGAATTCTATTTCAAATAATAGTACTTCGCAGTCAAGAATCCCAAACAAATGTAACTTAAACCATGCGAAAAGGCGTGGGATAATTTCATATGACAGCCGCTAGTAGGGGCGTCAGTGGAACAGGAGGGCAACCACCCTCATCCGCACCCTGCATTTCAGATTTTGGGCACGGTAAGACAGTTTTAGAAATCTTTTGATAAGCAAAGTCCAACAGAATAAGCCTGAGGTAATTACACCGAATAAATACGAAGAACATGCAGATGATTAAAACTGGGAAGTTGCTTAGGTCCAATTTCCTGAATTTTAAGCAGGCCCGAAACTCAAAAGTAGAGCCACCTTTGAAATCCTTGGGTAAAAAAAATACAAGAAAGCAATATAGGCCTATAGCTCCTTACGGCCAATGATCAAAATCCGTATTTATTCGGTTCAAGGACTTCAATTTTTAAATGTTGGACTTTGCTAAGCAAAATGTTTCTAAATCTGTATTACTGCCCCAAAAATCTGAAATTCACGGTAGAAGACGGATGACTTCTAAACGAACGCCCCTATATAGCGGCAATCATACAAAATTCTAGATTCCTTTTTTTTCAGGTAGTTTTTCTTTCTTTCATCTCGGATTCTTGGTTGTGAAAATATGATATTTTACGTCGATGTATTCTTTTGGACACATTCTGCATTTATGTAACGTAATTATGCATCATTGACTATGACATTTGGAGCTTGATTTGTTAATCATTCCAACGCTGCAACATACATAATACAAGTATAATGTTAATATCTTAAATGTATGAGCAAGGAGGGAGAAGGGAAAATTAGCCCTCCTCCCCATTCCGTCAACGCCCTTGTCTAGCGGTTGTCCTATGAAACTCTAGTCTTTCCCGTGGTTTTTGTTTCATTTATTTCATATCCTATGCTACGAAGGTATAACGTTTGATGAGCAAAAGTGAACCTTTCTGAAAATGAACTTGGATCCCTTGTGCTCTAAATGTTGAATTGAAGCCAAACTTATCCTGCAACCCAAGCTTGTTCGAAACATATAAAACTAGTTTGTTTACTTTGATTGATTACAACTTGCATCAGTAGCAAAGCTATATGAGACAGGGCGTTTTGTTTAAAGTGGGATCTGACCAACTCATTTTGAAATTTTACGTGGGATCGCAGTCAAAATCTATACAGCAAATTCCGACGCCTCGTGTCCCTATCTTCAAACATTAATGTTAAAAGATTGCATATTGCAGCCTGTAGCGTGGTACATACATACAAACAAACAAATTGAGATCAAATTGTCCCAGACGTTGACGTTCAGCACTAACGTTATAATAAGTATCACACTTGGTTAGTTACACGATCGACTGCCATACCTTGCGTTTCTCACCTCGTCTCTTTATACAAGCTATGCCAAGTTGTAAAGTTTCAAAGAAAATTTAGAACTGTGGTGGGGAAGAAGTACGAAATAAAATTTTCATAATATAATGAAAAAGATATTGTTGATACAAAATTAATTGTTACCTGAAGTTTCCAGTTGCATCTCAGCCACACCACTGACGTTAGATTCATCAGAAGCAATTTTCGGATCAACATTTTTACCATTTGTTTGGGTTTCCATTTTTACCAAGCATTGCATTTTTTATAATGATTTTCGTTCTTGGAACTAAACCACCCATTTCTTTCTTACACGTTTTGCAACAAACTCGTCTGATCGTTTACTTACCTGATTGAGTTTGAGTTACTCTAATAAATTTGTACAAAATCATGTCCTTCTTTTCTTCACGTATAACCCATGTTAAACGATTCCATGTTGTACGGAGACAGAACTAACATGTACGGTACAAACGAATGCTTGCGATATTTTAATTTCAGAACCTCAAAGTCGCAATGAATATAACACAACAGTTTGTTTTCGTGATAATTATTTTATTTATTTTTTAATATCAATTCTATAAGTAGTCCAATCTTCGACTACGACACTTTCTCGCAAGTTAACTGAGAAGCATTTAAACAATACAATATACGTTAAAAATAAGGGGGAAAAGAGACAAAATAAATTGTAGATCACCACATTGACCTGCTGTAGCCACGAAAAATCAAACTATTCACATGGGAAGAAAATAGTATCCTGATTGGGGAGCACTTTTGGACAGTTCTCTTGCTCTGGAAGATTTTTTTTACGAACATAAAATAAAATGCAAATAAACATATGTTCAAGACAAGTCTTCAAAATACACGTGTTTAAAACAAAATGTTTAAAACATAAACAAAATTTGTTTTAAACAAAATCAATTGTTTAAAGAGAAGTTTCAATCATTTGTTTTAAATATTTTGATTTAAACAAAACAACCCTGTAAGTTAGTAAATTTGGGACGAAGCCCAAACTAGCAAAAACTTGAACTAATTACATTAACCTTCGATTCTGCCATCTGCAAAGTCTATAAAAGAAGTGACAATTCACAGCAATTCACAGCTAAGAAAATGTTAAGCTAAGTCAATTGAACTTAACGGCAATCTTCTGAACAAAGAATTTGCCAAATTGATCAGAAGTAGTGGCTTTTGGGGGGAGGCTTCTCCTTTCTCCCTCCTGAGACAAGACTTAGCTTTTTTTGGTCCTCCTGAATAAGTCATAGTCCACCAAGAAAAAAATCCTGGGTACACCCCTGTATGATTATTTAATTATATTTGTCACTATTTTATTTGTCAGTTTCGTTTCTATGCAGTTTCGATCGTACGCAGTTTCGATTGTACGCAGTTTTGATCCTACGCAGTTTCGACCGTACGCAGTTTCGATCCTATGTAGTTTCGATCCTACGCAGTTTCGACGCTACGCAGTTCGACCGTACGATTCGAGAAAACAACTTTCAAGGATATTAAATTTACAGTGAACGTTGGATCGCCAGCCAGAACAAAAATTCTTCATTATCATCTTCGGCTAAGGAAGGTTTCATCTCGTTGGGTACCTCACACTTTGACTGAACAGCAGAAACGCATGCGTATGGAATGGTGTGAAGAAATGCTTGCAAGATTTGATGGAGGCATTTCTCGACACGTCTGTGACATTGCTACTGGTGATGAGACTTGGATCTATCAATTTCACCCTGAAAATATACGCCAGTCTACAGTTTGGATATTTCCAGACGAAAATCCACTCACGAAAGTGAAGCGACCGCGATGTGGGGGAAGAAGATGGTCACAACTTTCTTCTCCAAATGTGGCCATGTTGCAACTGTTCCACTTGAAGAACAAATAACTGTTACTGTTCAGTGGCACACCACTGTTTGCCTAACAAAAGTGTCCAAGAACTTCCATCCAGAAGCTTCCAGAAGCTTCGGGAACGGCGTCCAAGAACTGGATTGCGTGGGATCCTGCTTCATCATGACAACGCGTCCGCACACACGGCCAACATCACAATTCAGTTTTTAGAATCTACGGAGGTCAAACTTATGACTCGTTCGCCGTATAGCTTTGACCTCGCCTCGTGTGATTTTTTTTATGTTCCCCAGGATCAAAGATCACATGCGTGGGAAGAGATTTTGCAGCACTGAAGAAGCTGTAGTGGCTTACGAGAATGAACTTTCAAAACTTGAAGAAAAATACTGTCAACACTGCTTCCAAGAGTGGTTTTCAAGGATGCAAAAGTGTATACAGTGTAATGGTGAATACTTTGAGAAAATGTAAGTGTTAAATTGATTTTAAGTATGTAAGTTATTTCACATCTCAAAACTTTCGTAGTGATCCTCATATATTAGGATGGGCCGAAAAAATATTTTTTTCTTTGTTTGAAACGCTATACTGCGGAAAACTTGCCTCTATGATAGATAAATAAAATGTAAAAGAAATATTTCTTTTTTACGTCTGGCGGTAGCGTAACGACCCTAAACCTTGAAAAAAATATACGATTTTCGTAACTTTTCCAATACATGGAGAAAGTCAGATAACTTCTATAACAAGTTCCTATAGCCATATTTCAATAGAGAAAATTATAGAAAAGATAAATAAATGTATAAGGAATACATTTTACAATTTATTAGCAGCGTATTACACTTATAAAAAACACTTAAAAAAGACAAATTTCCATTGAAATAGACATTTTTCCTGATTGTGTAATACTTAAGTTTGTAATGAAATACAGTCTTTTACTTGTCTTTACTTTCTTTTGTTAGTTTGAAAAATGATTTGCTTGAAAACTTGGCATTAAATATCTTATAAAACCATCCCTGGAATTGAAACCGACAACTTTTTGTGACGCCTCAGTTACCAGCTACACGCATCGTTCTAATGCTTTGGTGTGACACGGGAATTTATCAAAGTTCCACACAGCCGTTCTTTCACCTGATTGGACCTTAGATCAAATCTCGTGATCGGTAAAGTTTCGCAGCAAAGGCTGATTCGAAAGTGTAACAGTGTTCCAGTGAATCATTTCGGTGTAGTCTCTAGCTAGGAAATTGATCTTAGGTAGTTGGGAACTCCTTATTGACTTCCTCTTAGAAGTTGTTTCTAGCCTTTGTAATTCTTCTGAACCCTAAGTCTGTTATCCCTTACGTTATCCGGGGTTATTGGGGTATTTTTTTGGACTTTGAGTCAAGCAGCTACTGCATCGTCTCTATTTATCCTAAGATCATGGTTCATACCTTATTCTCTTTAGAATGATGCTGGCTTTCAAATGGTATCACTTGCATGCCCATATCGTATACCAGAAGAGGGAAAATTGATGCGAAACGGAATATGTCGGAGGAAGAATATTTTCACAATTTGGGCCCCTCTGGAGCGGCCCTGTTTGAACATAGAGATCTCAAAAACATCTCATAAATAGTACTTAATAGACTAAATCTGTGTGCGAAATTTCAAATTTCTATCTTGAATACTAAGGGTGGGAAAAAATTTATCAAGAATCCCCACAATGCGCCAAATTACCGCAAAAGACCATGATCTCAGGTAAAAAATTTCCTGAGACATCCCTAATTACCCTAGGGTCATGTTTCGCCCATCATTCTCTTCAGAATAGAACTGCCTTTCAGACGGTATAACGCTTGTGTCTCCATCATGTATCTAAAGCGGGAAAATCCCGAAGAAAGGGATTTTCGGTAAAAAATGTCCCTTTTTCAACTCTTTGCTCCTCTGGATCCCCTTTTTTTAAGGCAGAAATCTGAAAAATATCTGGTAAATACTACTCGGTAGACTGAATGTTTGTGCAAAATTTCAATCTTCTACGTGCAAAAATAAGCCTGCCAAAAAATAATGAACATAGGCTTAATAAGGGAAAATATATATTTTAAAATTATGACGTCTTCTCCTCCTATGTCTGGACGCAGAAAGGTGTGAAACCATACGTAAGGTCTTCTACAATGCCCCTGGACTTGAAAAACAAAACAAAAATTGGCAACTTCTTGAGCGGTCATTCACCTACCTCCTCCTCAATAAGGAAAAATGTGACAATAAGCCTATACCAGATTCAGTTGGTAAGTGCTACTCTGCAACAGGCTCGCAAACAGAGGGGGTTAAAGAGGGACTGGCCCCTCAAAATTTTTCATGTCCCCTCCAGACCTCAAAAGAAAATAAACAATTTAGATATTTGTAAGAGAATTTTTAATGACTTAGCCCCTCCTAACATATTCATGGACCCCAAACTCGGTGGCTGGTCTCGAGCCTGCTCTGCAAGTGGTGTATCAACGGGCGGACGTTAGAATGGTGTAGTCGAAACGTTTTTGGAAATGAAAAGATCGATCAAAGTAAGAATTATGTATTTTTTAGACTGAGTCTAGTGTTATGCAGGAACGAATTTGGCGCTACCTTAATTTTTCTAAAGTATATTTTTATTTACGTAAATTCATTGAGCGGAACAGGGCTCATAGCAAGTCACTTTTTTAAAATAAAATTTACTTTTTTGAAGTTCCTCACTAAAAGTTACTTTTATTTCAAATTTGTCACTAAAAGAAACTTTTTTAGAGAGGTAAGGTGAATTTTTCGTGTGATTTATGTTTCGCATTGGCAATTTTCTAAGAGCAAAATATAAAAACTAATGGAAAAAGGCAGAGACGTGTTTCTCATTACTCTTCTGAAAGCTTCAGTACTTGCTGCCACATGTGAAAGAGTCAACTTTATTCTCATTTCAGCTTCTATTCTTTCTAAAGCACAGTGGATGGTTGGTGAATGCTTAAGCTCTCAAAGTGAGGTTGAGAGCTCCTCTGTATCTATTCTTTCTTCTATCATAATAATCTTTTTGTTTTCTCTCGTAATAGTTAATGCCCCATTCAACGTTGTGCGTGTGTGTTTGTGTGGTTTATCATGTTCGTCTTGTGCTATGCTTCTTGTATGTTCTTCTTAAGAGTAGGTGATGAATTCGAATATTTCACGTTTTTGAGAACTTTTAATGCGAAGTTAAATATGATGTCTGGGATGAGCGAATTCGGAAATAGGCCAAAACTGGTTTCACTTACTCAGAAGCTTTTTACATCTGCTAAATCTGCTTACCGTAACTACAAAGCACACTTTGAAAACCTGAGAAAGGAGGAAGTTCAAAAAGAAGAAGTAAAGAAGAAACAAAAGAACAAACAAAGAGAGAGGTGTTGGAGAAATTGACAAAGGAAAAAGAGGCATGATGAGATTTTAGTCACTTTTTCGTGTGCTTTTGGACATTTTTGGTCACTTGTCAACTATTTACAAGAGCTCAGACCACTATGAGACCTGGGATTATTAAAATTAGGGTATATTAAAGAAGACAAAACAGACAGATACAACATATTTGTTAATCGAAAAACTGAATTTCTGGAAAATAACTAAATCAATGAATAATTGCTTATGAAAGATATTCAGAGCCAATAAGGTAGCTAGGAAGGGGCAGGAACAGAGATTAAGAGATCAAATAATATTACAACAATTAACGTTAATAACAGGGTTAGAATATTAAAATAATGAAATTGGAACTATGTACAGTATTAATTACTAAACGAATGTGATTTCAGCATGGGACGAGGGAATTTTTTCCCAATTAATATTTTAAAAAAATCACGCACTAAAACTTGCTGGGGGGAACAAATTGAAATAATAGCAGAATTTTGCAAATAAATTAGACTACAATAATTCGTATGTAATGAATTCACATGTTACTACTGGGTAAAATAGTGGAGGTTAATTCCTAATAGAGTGAAACCCTCTTAACGGGCCTCTCTCAATAGTGGACATCTTCGTAAGAGGACAAACTTTCTTATTCTTCCATGCCATAAATATGTGTGGTGTTGTGTTATAAAAAAGAGAGAACCCTTCCTTTTAGGGACACCTCTCATTTACGGACAAATAATCGGTTCCATCGGTGTCCGTTTTTAGAGGTTTCACTGTATTACTTAGTTTAATAATAATAATAATAAATGCTCAAATGTGTGAACTTACTTTATTGAACCTACCACTGGGAAGAGCTGATATTATTATTATTATTATTATTATTATTATTAGTAGTAGAAGTAGTAGTAGTAGTAGTAGTAGTAGTAGTAGTAGTAGTAGTAGTAGTGGTGGTAGTATTGCAATAGTTGCGTAACAAAATATACTGTTTTCTAGTTTGAGTTTGTTTAAAAGCTATATCACTATTCTGAGAGCACACCCCCTTTTATTTTGTTTATTTGAACAGCCACGACACAGTGGTTAATATAATGAAATCACTAAACAGTTTGTAGGTTTCAATCAGTCATATATATTTGAAAATGTCATTTTTTGTATATAAAAAGGTGTTTTTATAATTGTAATACGCTACTAATCAATTGTGAAATGTATTCCTTTTCCATTTATTTATCTTTTCTATAATTTTCTCTATTGATATATTACTATAGGTACTTGTTATAGAAGTTATTTGAATTTTCTCAATGTATTCAAAAAGTTATGAAAATCGTATATTTTTTCAAAGTTTAGGGTCGTTGCGTACCGTCATACGTAAACAAGAAAATATATTTCCTTTGCATTTTATTTATCTACCATAGTGGCAAGTTTTCCGCAGTGTAGCGTTTAAAAGAAAAAATATTTTTTCGGTGCACTCATATATATATACAGTACGGCACTAAATTCATTGTACAAAAGCAGAGGAATTATTCCTGAGAGTAGAACAAACAAAAACGTTCCAATAAACATAGTAGTCCACTAAAGATAGGATTGAGAAAGGAACAAATTAGTAACAAGCTGAAAATTGGTATGGAAGTAGGGGGATGTGTCAGTAATAACATACTAAAAGTCCCCTAAAATCCCACTGTAGCTTTTCCCGCAATTTTGAAAAATGTCCGCCATCTTTAGACGACGACAAGGAATTTATGGAAATCGTCACCCTTTATGTTTATTCCTCTAGCCACCGTTCTAATTATCACAAAGCCATGAATCATATATGGTTGGAAAGCTTGAAAGACAGAAAATCTAAGTAAATAACATATGTGCCCATCGTGCTAAATTTCTAGAAGAAGAGGAAGAAGAAACAACTTTTTTTATTTTAAAAAGATATATTTTCAGAAATCATAAGAAGTTTGCAACACTGACAGTTATTGTACACCAACGAAACACCACCAACAGATGTCGTTGCTATTTGTCTCAATCATAGCCAACAATGACACCAATCGGTGCAATACAAGCCGAGAAAAAAATATAACTTAGGTTACATTCTGACCTCTTTGTACAAATGTGCATAAGGTGACATACACTTTCACTGTTCTAGTCACCTTCTTTTATCACATAGGACCAAGAGTTATATATCATTAGAAATCTTAAGAAACGTAAATTCGAACGAGGTAACACTTATACTAATCAAGCCCAATTTGGGGAAGAAGCGCAAAACTCAAAATTTCGGGACAAAACGTGATTTTCGCAATAAATTCTTTAAAACTTGAAACACTGACAATTATCGTATGTTAACAAAACTCAGTTACCGTTCCTCATTATTAATTTACTCTTAAAATGGCCAACGTTTCTTCCAATGGAGTAAGCTTTTATGATACATAGTTTTACATCACTTAAATATAGCACAAAAATCATTTATTGACAGCATTAGAAAGTAGCAGAAATTGGTAGTCTCCTATTCATAGGAAAATCGTAATTCACACACTAAAAATAACTCTCAACTACAATAGTCATTTGAATGTATTTTTTTAAAAATGTCTTGTTTATAACTAGAATGCAATTTTCCTCCTAGTATTCTTCAAATCACCTTAATATTTACATTACACGTTAGTATGCACTTTAAGAACATTTGAACTTATTTTATTAGAAATCGATGAGGTTATCATTATCTCCTTCATCTCTATGGTCTTCATCATTTGGTTCTGCATTCATGCATCCAATTCCTTGAGACTGACATAAATTAGAACACACAATTCCTGCTTTCTGACAACCGTACATACTTTTACAAGCATTTTACAGTTACAGGATATTACACGGAGCGGGTTCCTTGGTCATTCTTGCTGGTATGATTATACCTCCTAATGTTGTCCATTCATATTCAGTCGCTCACATATCATTGAGCGATACCTGGGCTCAAAAAACGTACACTGTCAAAGAATGAATGGAACATACCACTTTTAACGTACACACCCAAAGGTAATGGTCTTTCGAATTTAATCATTCAAGATATAAGATACCTTCGTGTTCTGAATATCCAAATTGAAATCCACCTTCTGTATGATGTAATATGGATGATTTTCAAGTGGTTGAAGACACCAACTTGCCCGAATCAGAATGGATTTATGCAGCTGGTGACAAGCAACAACCATAAGTACTAAGCATATTAAGTAGTAATTCAACCTTTCATCAATCTTCAGCCAATAAGCATGGATGCTGTATACTCGGCGCTTATGTTTGCCAGCAAAGAATGTACAAAAAAGAAGCAAAAAACCGTGCTTAGTCACGTTGGATCAACCTTTGTACTCTAAAGCATGTGACATTGTAGCAGCATGTAGAAATTCTGGTGAATTACCGTCAGTGTTTGTTAGGCTTGGGGGTTTTCCACACTATAATATCATTTATGGAAACAGTTGCATATATAATGAAAGATAGTGGCATTGAATAACTTTGGTCTTGTGTGTATGCTAGTAACTCCATGCCACAGATAAAGCCAGGCCATTCTTATTGCTCGTGCTTTGCGAGCTATTTTTTTTAAAACACAGTTAGCAATTGCAATATAACTGTTTATTTAATGAATCAGACGCCACTGAGGAGTTTGAGTGTCAATTCTGAGATGTTTGTATTCCTCTGATGACTGAAGAAGATATCGATACTGATGTAGTGGTTCAACATTCAAACATAGTCAATCAAGATTGCAAATGACCTGAATTTATTCATTGACGCTGCTGCAGAAAAAGCCGTATCTCTGTTATTCGCTCTGTACTTTCAGCTTGTAGAAATAATGCGTCTTTTAGTTCGAAAGAACTAGAAACTTGAATCTTCATCTTCACCGCATGTGAGAAATGTTACCATATTTCTATGCAGATGAGCATATTTTGTATGCCAAGTACGCACATCTGTACTTACAAGAAATGTTGTGGTTGGAGGATGAAATGGATCTTCTTGAGTTCCAGCTATTTACAGGGGACGGTTACTTCACTATTCGTAGAAAAGATATATTTTGGAGTGGCACATGGTCTGATATGACTATTGAGCAGGTTTTAGGGAAAGCAATGAAGAGCAGCGGTGGACTGACCCATAGGAGAGGCATAACTGAAAAGATAATATCTAGGTGTGTGTCAAGTATGCCAGCAGCGTGCCACTTACGAGAATGTCTTGAAAAATTATGAAACAAAGATAGGCAAGAACTTCGCACTGGTCGGCATGTGGACCTGTACTAAAGCAGTCAATCGCGTGATATATTACATCTAAAGAAATTCTTGCGTTGGTTTTGCCAGCATTCTCTATTCCCTTCATATCCGGAGCTCGCGTCCCTAAGCACTGGCATGGTAGGTAATGAAATGGTCAACTGATAAATCTAAGGAAATCGGATTGGCTGCTGTGGAAGGAATGTTTGGACGGATTTTTGGAAATGTGAAACTTAAAAAAAAAGATGCGTATCCGTGATGAGCCACTGGCTGTAAACACCATACTTCAACTGAATCATATGAGTAGAAGTGCGAAAAAGAACTTCAGCAGTGTTTTGCTTACGAGTTTTCACTATTCACTATTCACCCTATTCACTTTCTCTTTTCACAGAAATGTCCATGAGAAAAACGAAAAAGTCCGCTTTGTACGACATGTCTGAATATCGGACAAATTTTAAAACTCAATTTGAAAACACTGTGTACGTTATAGATGGAGGCTGGCTTCTACATCATGTTGTTTGGCCACAATATGGAACATACCTTGACGTGCACAACTCGTATGTGTCCTATGTACTCACAAACTCAGGAACGAAAGCAACAATTATTTTTTTTATGGGTATTGCACTGAAAACTACAAAAGCCGCTGAGCGGGAGCAACGTGAGTCAAAGGTTCAATCAGCTTTGGTGTTATTCACAATTGAAACCACATTATTTTTTTTTTTAAAAAAAAGATAAATTCTTAGGTAGTTTCAAAAATAATGATTGTTTCGCCCGTGAGTTGATGGTTCATTTGACATAAGCTGGAATTCAAACACAGCAAGCAAGAAGTGATGCTGACGCACTATAGCTAAAACTGCTGTAGCCAAGTCTTTAAATCCTTGTAAGCACGTTGTGATAATGTTGACATGATGTTGACGCGAGGATGTTGACACTTTAATAATTTTGCTTGAACAAGGTAATAATCAGTACGACATCACATTTCGAAAGCTTGGACGTCTACAAAACGTGAGTAAGTAATTTAGTACTAAGAAGTTGTAAGATACACAGGCAAATATACTAACTGGTTTGCTCAGCTACCATGATTTAACTAGATGCGATATATCATGTGGTTTGTATCGACATGGAAAGAAAAAGCCATTCTGATGACTTCAAAAACGGGAAGATTTATGCCGATCACTTGAAGTTTTGAACCATGATAATGCTAGTCTACAATCTATGAAGCTGGCACATTATTTCTACTAACACACTACGATTCTCCAGCAATAGTAATCTTACGGGATGAACTCCAGTATCATTCATACATCCTTGCAGTAAGTCATTCACAACGAAATACAATTGGTAAAATTGCCACCCACCAGTGATACTGCGAAACACCATATCATCAGGTTCAATTGTACCGTGGAAATGATTTGCGAGCGACTGAATATGGATGGACAACATTAGGAGGTATTCTCGTACCAGCAAGAATGACCAAGGAACCCGCTCCATGTAATATCCTGTAACTATAAAAAGGACTGTGAAAGCATGTACGGCTGTCGGAAAGCAGGAATTGTGTACTCTAATTTATATCAGTGTCGAGGAATTGGATGCATGAATGCAAAACCAAGTGATGAGGACCATAGAGATGAACGAGATAATGATAACCTCATCGATTTCTAATAAAATAAGTTCGAATGTTCTTAAAGTGCATACTAACGTGTAATGTAAATATTAAGGTGATTTGAAGAATACTAGGAGGAAAATTGCATTCTAGTTATAAACAAGACATTTTTAAAAAAATACATTCAAATGACTATTGTAGTTGAGAGTTATTTTTAGTGTGTGAATTACGATTTTCCTATGAATAGGAGACTACCAATTTCTGCTACTTTCTAATGCTGTCAATAAATGATTTTTGTGCTATATTTAAGTGATGTAAAACTATGTATCATAAAAGCTTACTCCATTGGAAAAAACGTTGGCCATTTTAAGAGTAAATTAATAATGATGAACGGTAACTGATTTTTGTTAACATACGATAATTGTCAGTGTTGCAAGTTTTAAAGAATTTATTGCGAAAATCACGTTTTGTCCCGAAATTTTGAATTTTGCGCTTCTTCCACAAATTGGGCTTGATTAGTATAAGTGTTACCTCGTTCGAATTTACGTTTCTTAAGATTTCTAATGATATATAACTCTTGGTCCTATGTGATAAAAGAAGGTGACTAGAACAGTGAAAGTGTATGTCACCTTATGCACTTTTGTACAAAGAGGTCAGAAAGTGACCTAAGTTATATTTTTTTTTCTCGGCTTGTATTGCACCGATTGGTGTCATTGTTGGCTATGATTGAGATAAATAGCAATGACATCTGTTGGTGGTGTTTCGTTGGTGTACAATAACTGTCAGTGTTGCAAACTTCTCATGATTTCTGAAAATATATATTTTTTAAATAAAAAAGTTGTTTCTTCTTCCTCTTCTTCTAGAAATTTAGCACGATGAGCATATATGTTATTTACTTAGATTTTCTGTCTTTCAAGCTTTCCAACCATATATGATTCATGGCTTTGTGATAATAAGAACGGTGGCTAGAGGAATAAACATGAAGGGTGACGATTTCCATAAATTCCTTGTCGTCGTCTAAAGATAGCGGACATTTTTCAAAATTGCGGGAAAAGCTACAGTGGGATTTTAGGGGACTTTTAGTATGTTATTACTGACACATCCCCCTACTTCCATACCAATTTTCAGCTTGTTACTAATTTGTTCCTTTCTTGGCAGAAAAATGGGCTATCTTTACTGGACTATAGAGGGAAAACCCCATCGTTTGCGTGTTATAGGCTGCCAAAAACACGAAAAAATGAATTTTAAAGGTCCATAGCTCCAAAACTATGGGACCTACCGCAGTCGGGTCAAGATTTAACTTAGAAACTAGGAACTGTGCCCTATCAAAAAATGCGTGTGTCAGAATCCTGAGGTGCCTCCACAACAATTTTTATAGAGGGAGTTTAACTACGGGCTTATGATATAAAGTATTCTCCAACTACCTCCATAAAAATTGTTGTGTGAGTACTTTACTAATCTAAAACATGTGTTTTTGGATAGACCACGTAGTAGTTCCTTAGTGAAGTCTTGACTCGACAACATTGACATTCCACTCAGTTGCCTTTGTTCTCAGCATCTATAATTAACGCTGATCAAGGCTCTCATCATAGTAAAATGTTTCAATAGCCTTGTTTATATTCTCTTTATTTGGGATAAGGATTAAGGAATTGTGTGTGGCGAAACCACAGCCATTCTACAACTACATTAACAAACAAACAAACAACAAAACAAAACAAAAGAAAGAAAAAACATTAACATTGTTTCTAGTCATCTTTGCTGATGTTTCCCTACTGTGCTCAACTCTAGTCCAATTTGTCCTTTGTCCGTCTTATTTGTCTTGCATCTTTTGGTCTTTATTGTCCTTAACTTCTCCCCTCTTCCTGATGTCTCTTCCTGCTTTCTCCTTTTGCTGTGTTTCACCTGTATGAAGATTTTTCCCTGTATGTTATTTCACTATTTGGTATGGTTTTCACCTGTAATTATATTTTTGCACATTTAATTAACACTTATCACCATCTATCCTATACTTGATGATTTTATACTGTTTTTCACCTGTATGAATTTTATACATTAACTTGTGTAACAAAGCCATTTCTCCCACCCCAACGACAAACACACTTCACATCACATCACTTCTCTCACTACACTATTAGCTCTAATGGCGTTTAACGAGTACCGCATAACGATGAATGGGGCTCAGGGTCTACTCAGAGTACTTAGTGCTTCACCTGATCCAGAGTATCCCTCCTCATCGCCCATCGGGGCCCTTCCCATTGACGCCCTTCACCACACTCACTCTCTTTCACGCTTCAGCCGCATCCGGAACTCCCACCTGTGGCTTAGCCACGGAAGATGCAACTGATCCCACTTGGTGTTCCTCTGTCCGTGCGGAGATCCTGCACTTCCAGGAGCTGATGCTCCGGTCCTGAGGGCACCTCATTCGTCGTCTTGCACGCATTTCACACAGTTCACGCACTCACTTATCCTGAATAAGTATTTGACTCGACAACAGTAGATCCCATAGTTTTGGAGCTATGGACCTTTAGAATTCATTTTTTCATGTTTTCGGCAGCCTTTAACACGTAAAAAAGGAGCGGCCATTTCGCCCCGCTGCTACAACCGTCAGCATCTTGTATCGTGTTTACTGTAGTTTTTCTTTCAGTGGTCGACGGGATTGCAATGATTGTTAGTGACTGAATAGGTAATTATTACTCCTTGTTGCACATTTCATGATGACTTACGTAACACAAATGAACATACTAATACATACATAAAATAAACTATAAAATTGTATTAGTTTAGCGATGCCACGTTTTTCATACTCGATACATGTGGGGTGAAACCCGATTAGCATGTACACCTGGTCTTACCCCACCATTAGGGTACTTCCGGGTGATTTGCTTTTTTGTGAATAAATCTTATATATCTCCTTATATGTTAATAATTATAATAAACAATATGTTAAAAGTTACTGTCGAAAACAACACTTTTTGAACCTCGTCACCATTATCACTCCTATAATTTGCATTACGAGACGAGAATTTTTTCGAGTCTTGTGAGCAACACTAATTCACCCAAATCTTAGATTTCAAACATCATTTCAGTGCTAAACGCTCCGTATATAAAACCTATAAATTATAAAAGTAATTATACGACCGCAATGAAGAGTAACACATTTATGAACGTTTCAAGATAGTCCAATCATTACACAATATACTCCAATAAGTAATATGGTTTAAATGTTGTTAGATTATACCCTTCTTAGATTTCCCGTGGCGTAGAAGGAATCTGAGAACTTCTAAATGAGGGAATACATTTTGTACATAAATTTACAGATCGAGACCGGAAGTGAGTCCTTGAGAATCGAGACAAGACAAGACGAGACTTCTACAAAATTTACGAAACGAAATCGAAAGATGTAAAGGAATTTCTATTCAAATTTTATCAGAACATATTCATGGTAATATTAAGCGTGGATTAGCCAATGATTTCAGTAAATAGTAGTGGGCGTGGGGGATGACTACGAATTTTTACTTATCGGTTTTTAATTTAGAAACCGGTAGCGCATTCAAAACTATGGAACTCATATTTTTCTTTCCAATTCCAGCCTCTTTATCTACATGGTGGTATATCAGAGCGGAATAAGTTTGTTAGTTCTTCCTTTATGTTTCCTGAGCTCCAAGTGCTACTCACGTCAGTGTTTCTTCCAGTGTTCCAGATACACTTCGCGGGTGGGGTTCGGACAAAGTCCCCGGAACTAAGATAAATTATAAATTGCGACCATATCTTACTTTTGTGAACGTTGTTTTAGGAAATGTGTCCCAGTGTAGCCCTTAACATTTTGATGTTTCCCCCTCCAAATTCTCTTGAAGAAAGACTGATCCTACTAAAATACGATATTTGTATCATACTCAAAATCTCGTACATTCACAGATAAATTAGATATTTCACATTTTCACACTCACTTTTATCCAAAAGTTTGAATTATTTTTTCCCTCGATGTTAACTTGTTTACGGCAGATTAGGCTTGGAGATTCGTAATCAACAGCAGGGTGAAAGTTAGGTGTTTTAAAAATTATTCCTCATCACATGAGGGGAAATCTCAAAGAAGGCAGCTGGTATTAAACATGGTTATTTTCTTCAAATTTCCAAATTACTGATTAGATTCTGACTTCCATCATGCCTACTACACAAAACTCGATAAAGTTACTGGTATGAAGCCATATCTCCTTTTCTGTACTGAAAAATATTATTTTCGAGCATCCTCTATTTCGGAAATCAGAAACATGTTATATTTATCATTAAATGCCACAGCAGTAGATAGGAAAACTCTTTCCAAATTGGGTGGGGGCGGTGGCTCAGTGGTAGATCATTCACTTCCGGTGCTTGGGGTCGCCGACTTGAACCCAGATCGCAACGTGTAGACTTTGTGGTGGACAAACACCGTGCTCGTGGGTTTTCTCGGGGTTTTCCCGTCTCCTCGCACTTTCTTCATTCCACCATTTCATTCATTTCTCATCATTACCATCTTTTTTAGCCTAACCGGCATATCCGGTGGACGTAAAAGTCAAAGATTTTCTTTTCAAATTAGATGCTTTGAACCGGTAAGGGGCGTCACTTCAAACTATCGTTTTCCTCATCGAGACTTATAGTTCAATCTGGAGTAGAAACTTATTTTAAGATCTAGTTTCCATGATTTTCACCCGAAAGACGAAGATGATTATGTAGAAAATTATAAGTACCGGTACTTCTTGTTCATTATCGTATTAAGTTGATCTAATCTCTTCTTTCTTATAACATTCAATGTATTTTTTCTTAAGAGAAAAGTAAAATATCAAACTTAAATATTTAATAATAAATTTATAAGAACTAGCAATGCTTCTAAGTAATACAAACTTATCTTCAAACTAAATTATTTTTCCTGTTCAGAAGAAGTGGTGTCATCACCAGTGGGAAGTGATCTGATTCAGATTATAAATTAATATTGATTCTCCATTCATAAGCCTCGTTCAACTTAATCAACTGAGCTTTATTAAGCTCAACGAATGTAAGTTATGCATCCACTGTAAACGTTTATTCACAGATATTTCTCTCAAAAATGGTTTGAATTATGTTGAACAAATTTAGTGCGATAACAATGATTGTGCGTTTCGTTTCAAAATTAAGGGGCCAGACTACTAAATATTTTTGAAAAGCTAACAATTTTTCTTTTGCCCGTTTTTCATAAGTGAAAAGAGATAATGAAATGTAACTTACCACAATAATAGATAATGTTATTCTACATCCGAAAACACAAATTGGAAGAATTATCAGTGTTGCCATCCATAGAAATTACTACATGTCCAGAATTTGAATTACGGAAAAATCTAGGTTAAGGCAGCGACTAAAAAAATGAACTCAATGGCAGTTGATTACTTATCATGTTGTCTTAGTTCTTTGTCAACTACTTTTTAAATAAATAAGTTATCACAAAATAAATACAAATATTATTTAAAAAGTAGTTAACAACATGATAACAAGACAACATGATAAGTAATCAAACTACCATTGAGTTCATTTTTCCAGTCGCTGCCTTATCCTAGATTTTTTTGTAATTCAAATTCTGGACACACTGTAATTTCTATATAATCGGTATTCCATTTTGTTTATATTGCAAAGGTTTTGTGTTGTCAACCAATATTTGAACGTCAAAAAGATTACTTTTGTGTAATTGTGTGTTGAGAACTTAGTAGAATTTTTCATTCTATAGTTAGGCTACTGAATTTTGTTGAAAAATACTTTTAGTATTTTGGAAGACAAGATTTTATAATTGACGTAGATTTTCATAAATATTTTGTCATGCATTGGAAGGTAGGTATTTCACATAGTATTTGTTCTTTACCCTTTTTCAAGGCCTTCCATACATTTCCGAACATTTCAAACTAACTCAAATGTATAGATATTTTCTAATTTCTGTCATTTTATTGTTATTAGCCTGCAACATTCTATTCAAAAATATCCTAAATAAATAAAAACGTATTAGAATTTATATTTCTTTCCCTTGTGCTGAATATGCTAGTGTAATTTTGTAATGTTTATTGTGGAACGTACATATTCGGGATTTTAATATTTTTTGCAGGAAAATTTAAATCTAAATTTTGATCAGCTTGAAGTTCAAGTAAATCCAACGAACTGCATAAAATATTTTAAAAGATTCGTTGCAGCTTCTTGTACACACACAAAAAAAATTAAAAATTAAGACTAACAACAAGATTCATTTGCTTTTATTACGAACGAATATATTCGTGGTTTTAAAATAGGTGATTTTCAAGTGCCTAATTGGGGCCTAAATTTTGGACAGTTTTAGTAATGTTTGTTTCCACATACCTCTACCTTCAACGTAAAATAGAAATAACAAATTAAAAAATTATAAAATTTGGAACGACTTTTGTGAAAAAAAAAGTTAAGCGTTTAACGTGGAATCTAAACCACATGAGCTCCCGCCGGGAATCTAACCAGGGTCTCTCATGCCATAGGCTAACCGCTTAGCCACGAAAGAGCTCTACATATTTCTAATTTAGATATTAAATTAAACCACAAAAGCACATATATTATTCAGTGTAACAAAGGACAATACATATCACTAACATCAACATTTTGGAGATCTCTAATAACTCAACTGGCAGGAACATTATAACATTAGTGTTCAATAGTTTTCATTACAACAAGTCGCAGTTTCATTATTTTAAGCAGTGCTGCGAACATCGGCGCAAATCTCTCTTCAACATTGGGGGGAACGAGGAAGACCGTTCCCATATATATATATATATATATATATATATATATATATATATATATATATATATAGAAGCGATGTTGAAAATATTTATGAAGTTGAAAAACAATGCTGTTAAGGATCAGGGGAGCAGAATAGTCTTCAGTGGCGTATTTAGGAGGCTAGCTCAAGCTCCCCCCGAAATAAATTTGTTAGTTTTTCGCATTCCACGTACAACAATAATCCTTCTTACCATTTCTAAGAATGTTATTGACTTTCCATTTTCTTATGCTCTTTGTTCAGAAATAATAATGTATTTGTCAAATTTCATTCCATGCAAGAACTGCTTCCTTCTGTTCTTTCTTTCGTCCTTTCTATTTTTCTGTTTCTTTATCTTAACGTTACTTTCTTTCAATTCGCCTATCATACTTTATCGGCCGTTGTCAGTTGTGATTCACGTCGGCCATCATCAGTCACACCAAAACTAAGAGGAGTTGATAAGCGAAACTGGTGTTCCACACCAATTTGCGCGGGCATCAACATGACAGGACTTTAGTTTTTATAACAAAGGAAAAATTATATCGTTTAGTTATTTTTAAAAGAAGGAAATGTTTAAATTAAAGAATATCAAAACGGGAGAATTATTAGCCCGGGAAATTAGGAAGGTCGAGAGGATGCTTCCTTTTTCTTGTGTAAATAGAATAAAGGGTTAGATTCATTCCTAAATTTTTGTATCATATCATATAGGATTTATCTGTCTGCAATTCTTGCCTTTATAACTTCAATTTATGCATAAATTAAAATATATTTAATTCTCAAACTCAGGTGGGGAATTACCAACTTCCTTCCTTGTGTTATGCATAGCCCCTTCAAACAAAATCCTAAATACGCCATTGGTTGTCTTCAACTTTGGGAGGTGGGCAGACTTGAGGCTTATTCTAGAAGAGGGAGATGAAACTCATATTACAGTAGATGAATTTGGTCAACTGTTGTAGAGTGTATTATATATTAGGCGATGTAGATGAAGTAGTAGTAAATATCAGTATAATAAATCACTGCCCTGAACACATTCTGAAATCTGAATACATGCATAGTTATAATTGGTGTTCCTAATTGGGCATCCACAAACATCCACGTTAAAATTGTTTTATAATAACATAATAATATAAATAATGACTTCCCCAAAACTATGAAGAAAGAATACCTGTATCAATTATGTATGACGCAACAATACTCTTTGAGCAAAATGATGATAATCTCAATATCATTACAGGAATCGTTACAGAAATCTGACGCATGTCATATACTCTTTAGTTAGCAGATGTAACGTTAAGATTATGGAGAAAAATATTCCAGCAATTGAATTCTTTTCTTAGTTTACGAAACATCCTCTCTCAAAAGAAAAATTGGGACACGCGGAAACACGTAGGAACAAGCCATGGTTCGAACTAGCAGAGAAGAGAAAACAGGCAAAATTACGTTAGCTACCAAATCGAAATGAAATATATACACAAAATTTCGTAGACATCAGGTGGGAAACTTCCAAAACTTTTAGAACAAAGAAACGCGATTTTTTGAAAGCTAAAATTTAGGAACTTGAATATAATAGTAAAAATAAAAACATTCGGGACATGTATAAAGGGATCAACGAATTTAAGAAAGCCTATCAACCTCGTGCTTATATTAACGAAAGCTGATGGAACAGTTCTCACTGATAGGTATAGAGATAGCATTTTAAATAGATGGAAAAATTTATTTGACGATTTTCTTAACACGCAGTCAAAAACTAATGTGCGTGAAGAAACGGTGATACACACTGCAGAACCGTATATTCCACAACCCAACCGAATAGAAGTAGAAATCGGAATAAGTAAAGAAATTAAAGAAACACAAATATCCGGGTGTAAACGAAATTACGGCTGAGTTAATTTTAGCTGGAGGCGAAAAATTGTGAAACAAGATACATAAACTCATTCTCCTTATCTACAACAAGAAAGAATTGCCACAAGAGTGGAAAGAATCAATCATTTTTCCAATCCACACGAAAGTCGACAAAACTGACTAATAATTATCGAGGCATTTCTCTTCTGTCAACATCCTATAAAATCCTTTCAAATATTCTATTAGCAAGATTGACCCCACACGCAGATGAAATTATTGGAGGTTATCAATGTGGATTTAGAAGAAACCGATCAACTATCGACCAAATAATTACCATTCACCTAATACTCGAAAAGAAGTGGGAATACAGTAGCCCGGTACATCAACTATTTATTGATTTTAGAAAGGCTTACGACTCGGTTAGGAGAGAAACATTGTACAACGTTCTTACAGAATTTGGAATACGGAAAAAGCTAATTAGATCAATTAAGGCATGTTTAAATGAATCCCAAAGTAAAGTACGGGTAGGAAAGTTTATGGCCACGAGCTTTCACGTCGAGAATGGCCTGAAACAAGGAGGTGCGTTGTCGCCATTATTATTCAACTTTGTTCTGGAATACGCTATAAGGAAAATCAAATATAGCAACCTGGGCCTAGAGTTGAAAGGTGTTCACCAGGTTATGCGTACGCTGATGATGTAAATTCAATATTGGATGATAGGAGAACAATAGAAAGAGATGCAGAGATCTTATTAAACGCTTGCAGGGACATGGGTTTAGAAGTAAATGCAGAGAAAACTAAATACATGGAAGTGCGTCGGGACCGTAATACGGCAAATTATGAATGCGTTAAAATATTAAGTAATACTTTTGATATAGTGGATACTTTTAAATATCTAGGATCAATATTAACAGATGAAAATCATAGTCACGAAGAAATTAAATGTCGACTAAAAACAGGAAATTCGTGTTATTATTCAGTTCAAAATCTCTTGTTGTCGCGAATTCTGTCGAGGAATTTGAAGCTTAAAATATATAAAACGATAATCATACCTGTTGTTCTGTACGGTACGGTTTCGAAACATGATCGCCTACTCTGAGGGAAGAACATAGACTGAAAGTATTTGTAAACAAGTTGCTCAGACGAAAATTCGGACCCAAGAGGAACTGGAATAGGGAATGGCGTAATTTCATAACGAGGAACAACATAAATTATAAGGCTTACCAAACATTGCTAGAGTCATCAAGTCTAGGAGGCTTAGGTGGGCTGGACAGATAACCAGGATGGAAGAAAGTAGAAACGCTTTCAAAGTGTTAGCGGTAAGACCAATTGGAAAACGACCATTAGGAAGACCTAGGCGCAGATGGAAAGACAATATTAAGATGGATCTCGCAAAAATAGGAATACAAAGAAGAAACTGGATCCAATTGGCTAAGAATAGAAGTCAGTGGAGAGCTTTTGTGAATGCGGCATTGAACTTCCGGGTTCCATAGGATATAGAGTTAGTTACCTTACGAAGCATGAGTAGATGCGTAGGCTGAAACTACAAATAGATTAAATGCGCATTTACTGAAAAGATGGGTTCTACTGACATTGGATAGTCTATATACTCTTCGAGTGCTAGGGCCTAGGGGAGAGGAGGAGATAAGATGTCATATCAGGTTACGTCACGCACAGTCGCATACCTTCATTTTCATTAAATATGAAAAAGCCAAGAGAAACCAATTTCATCTCACTTTCCTTTGTGCATACGGACACAAATCATCACATTTATCTGCAAAAAGCACTTTATAAATCGGATTATTGGGAGAACTTCCAGTTCCAATGTTGGGGGGACATGTCTCCCCATTTTCCCGAAATGTGTGCCCGTACCTACAGCTGAGACAACTTTCCAGCATGAGGAAAAGGGCATATCCTCCTCGGGCATTTATTGCAATTTGTGCCCAAGTAGCGGAAGTGGAATTAATACATATTGATGAGACTGCTAAACGCACTACACCACGAAGTTCAGTTTGAAATATTACAGAATACGATTCTTTTTAAAAAATGGAAAAGCCTAGAGAAATCAATTTCATCTTACATTCCTTTGTGGCAGTCGAACACAAATCATCAATCTTATCCCAAGCACTTTTTAAGTCAGATTATTGGGGGAGACAGTCCCCCCCAGATCCAAGATTGGGGGGACATGTCCCCCTCGTAAGCCCTGGGATTTGCGCCAGTGGTTCCGAACTGAGTAAGTTGCTAAATATTATTATAAATATAGTGCAAATAACGTAGCTAAAGTGCAAAACATTTTAATATTACTTGTAATTTGTTTTATGGTGCAAGAATGTTTTCAGAACACGATGTTTTTCGTAGTCTCTGGGCTATTTATAATGTTAATGTCAAAGTTTTCGTTCCAGCAATACATGTAAAAGCAAATTGTAACTGAAATTAAACGTAACTGACAACTTTTCAGTAGCACTAGTTGTTCTCCCTAAGCCTTAATCCTGGTGTATTTTTTAGATTAAAACATTGCTTTATTTAAATTTTAATTACACCATAAATGCATTTCATTTGTTATAGTTTGACCACCGACCACCTCAAAATCGATCCATACCATATAGCTATATGCAATTATTCAAGGACTTACAGTTAGTAATACATATTGTGTTGGTTTCTGTTTTGTTTTGTTTTAGTTTAATTTCTCACGGTTATGCTAGGGCGGCTAAAGGAGACGTGGAGTTACTGATGATGTGGAATCCGAAAAACTTCGGTCGTTGAATATTACCGCCACCGGGAATCGAACTCGGGACCATGGGAACCAAAATCAAGCGTATTAGCCACTACAGCAAATGGGGGTCCTTACTTTGTGTTAATTTAAATAATTGAGTCAGTGTTGCCAGATCGGAAGATAAAAAAATAGCGTGTCTGTGCTCCAAAAGTAGAGGATATGAACTATTTGTAGCCCAAATATATAGAAATGAATTATTTGGCAACTAATGACTGGTACTAATGAAATACTTTATAAAATAGACTTGAAAATGTGATGGACATATTTGCAAGACGAAATTATGATCGATAGACAAAAAGAATTCTAGACTGCATACCACGTGACAAAAACAGCCTAGGAAATGTCCGCATACAAGAAATTGTGACAAAATTAGGAACCACTGGGGAGTAACCTGGAAAAGAATTACCCAAGATAGATAGTTGTAGAGAAAACTTGGGAAGACTTCATCCAGCAGTGGATTGATAATGGTTTATTGTTATGAATGTGTTGATTTTATATCGAGACCTCAGAGTTAAACTAAACCAAGTCATAATTTCCTAATCTTACAGGAGAAGCGAAAAACCGGTTCCTTGATTAAGATCTAGTTATAGTAGGTATAGTACTGTTTTCCAAACTATACTAAGCAGTTACAAAGTAATAGGATGCTTTTAGACTTACATTAATATAGCACTAGAAAGAACATAGTCTATGAAAAAAGTATTGTAGCTCAATTTGACCAAAAAGTGACTTAGAATTGTCTACCACTAATGTTCATATATATACTGTATAAATTTACTAGGTAAGATAGGGTAAAATTGGATGCAAAATTTAACGAAAGTCGGACAGCGAAAAAAAATTGACTATTTAATACTTCATGTTGCTGCAAAACTACGAAAATTAATAAAAAGAAAATTAGAAAGTAAAGAATCACTTGCTTTCGCGCGCGAGAGAAAATAGATACAGATAGCTCGAATTACCTATATACTTATATAATATGAATGTTCATGTTTCGCAAGTAATTTTCAATCAATATAAAATTTAAACGTAATGAACACAGGATTAGTTTTCTCGAATAAAGATCACATGCACCGCTAAGAGCTCAAGAATAAGCTTAATCTATGTTACGGCAATGGATATATGCGTATGTAATGCATTACAACTTTAGGAACTTGTATACGAAACAGAATATACATAAATTTAGGCCCGAACTATGCGAATCGTCGGACTATGAATCTAACTTGTTTCGTGATGCAACCCGAGAACACACATAGCAAAGATAAGTGCCGTAGCTCCCACCACAAAGTTCAGGAATTTCATGTTATAAGGTGTCGATTAAACACGTAGATGTGAAACGGTAATAAAGCATTTGATCAATTTTAAACAAAATACATTGTAGTAATAATTTACCCTATTTATTAAGATAATGAACGTTATATTCTGTTTTTAAGTTGACAGTCAAAGCAGAATGTATTGGATGATAAATGAGAAGTAAAATTTCAATTTCGGTACAGGGGCGGATCCAGAACTGACTTCTAGGGGTGGGGGGTGGGTTGTCATTCTGCAACTTTTAAGGGCTCCAAACTTTGAAATGGATTTTATTTATATATATATATATAATAAGAAAGTTTTCCTCTTCTGGGGGGGGGGTACGGTAAGATTAAATACATTCGTCCTGCTATGTGTTGCGTTATCCATTACGAGGTACCGGTATTGAACAATTCTGATTCAAAGGAAGGAAATAAACTACTGTACAGGGTTGATATGTTTAAAACAAGTGTTTAAAACATGTTTAAAACGAGGGATGTTGTTTTATTCAGTTTGTTTTAAACGTTTTAAACAAATTGTTTTAAACGTATTTTTTCTTCGATGCTGGTTGGACATGTTTAAAACAACTAAAATATCAGAGTGAAGAAGCTAATTTAGTTTTCTAACAAACAACCCATCCTCCGCAGGATTTGTGCATGGAGTAAATTACAGGCAGAGTTATATTCTTATTATAACAGCAATTACTAAACGAAACTTTGCACATCAATGTGCGTATAACTAAACCAACAGAAATTCAAGTGAAGTATTTGAACATTTCTTAATTTCCAAGAATAATGGAGGTTAAACACACTTTTTACACTATTCCAAGATCCAAATTCACCAATTCAAAACTTGGGTATTTTTTGATCATTATAATTTCCAATAATGAACAGTTCTCACATCATAAGTTAGAAGAAATACTCTGACAAATACAATACAACTCATAGAAAAGAGCAGTGACTAGCCTAGAAGGAGCGAATGACATTTTAACTAAACAGTTTTCAAGATACATCTCAGTAGTAGGGACCCCCGTATATTGCGCCAAGTCAGCAAAAATTTCTCGATTCTGATTGGCTGAGAGAGGTCACGTGACGTTAGGCCCCGCCCACGCGGGAAATTCAAATTTCCAGGTCACGTGGTATGACGTCATGAGTCACCCTGCGGGGAAATCCCTCACCAGGGATTTTTGAAATTCGTTCCCTTTTACGGGTAAGATGAGTGCTTTGATACTTGATTCTGATTGGGTGACAAATGTCACGTGATCTTAGACCTCGTGATATTTGAAATTCGTTCCCTTTCATGGGTAACATGAGTGCTTTGGTATCACGATGATGATTGGCTGACAGAGGTCACGTGATCTTAGGCCCTGGGATTTTTGAAATTCGTTTCCTTTTATGGGTAAGATGAGTCCTTTGATACCTGATTCTGATTGGTTGACAGAGGTCACATGATCTTAGATCCAGAGATATTTGAAATTCGTTTCCTTTTACGGGTAAGATGAATGCTTTGGTACCATGATGCTGCTTGATTGATAGAGGTCACGTGATCTTAGGCTCTGGGATTTTAAAAAATCGTTCCCTTTTTACGGATATTTTCTCTGATGAGTACTTTGGTATCACGATACTGATTGGCTGATAGAGGTCACATGATTTTAGACCCGCCACACAGTGAACAGGTTACATGGTATAATGTGGGGAAATTCCTCACTTTGATTTTTTGAAATTCGTTTTATTTTATGTGTAAGATGAGTGTTTTGGTACCTCAATTTTGATTGGTGGATAGAAGTCACATGATCTTAGCCCCCCAGTCCATGAGGGAAATACAGAGCGATATGACGGCGATCCATCCTAGACCGGGATTTTAGAATTTTGTTCCCTTTTTATGGTTATGCGTAAAGTTCCCATGGAGGGTTCAACCTCCTCCTTAAATAACCCTTTTTGGTATCATGATATTGTACTGAAGTTTACCTTAAATATTAGCATTCTCTTTGACAGATAAGATGATTACCAGTTTTCTTACCTTGATGGAGAGACAGCTTGCCTTATATGTTTACGTATGGAGATCATGTCCATTAATTAGTTGCCTATGCCTCTGAAATTATACATTTATTTTAACAATGGTGAAAGAGGGGTCCATCCTTGTCGCTTGTAGATTTCTTATAACACATTGTTGTGAGTTTAAGAGATTTTTTTAAACGCTCAGTAAGCACTTCATTAATGGAAACAGTGTGGCCAGGCTTTTCTTACTTAACTGCTCCGATTCTTTTCGAAACGGTTCCGCAGAGTGCAAGAAATTTTAAACTAAAATTGTTTCGAACTAAAAAAAAATTGTAACAAAATTTTCAAACAAAAAATTTTCGAACTAAAAATTTTGAAACAAAAATTTCAAAAAAAAATCGAACTAAAAAATTTAAACAAATTTTTCGAAAAAAAATTTTTAAACAAAGCTTTCGAACTAAATTTTCAAATCAAAAAATTTTCGAACTAATTTTTTCTAAATTTTCGAACCCAAAAAAAATTTCGAACTAAAAAAAATTAAAAATTTTTCGAACGAAAAAAAATATTTTAAACTAAAAGCTTTCGAACTAAATTTTCAAATCAAAATTTTTCGACCCAAAAATTGAAACAAAATTTTGTCGAACTAAAACATTTTTTTAAAAACAAAACTTTCGAACTAAAGATGTAAATCACATCTAAAAATTTTCAAATCAAACTTTTTATCGAACTAAACTTTTAAAATTTTCGAACTAGAAATTTAAACCAAGTTTTAGAAAAATCCTAAGAAATGTTTTTTCAGGAATCGAACTGAGGTCTTTCAAACCAAAGATGTGTATGCTAACCGCTTAAATGAGATTGGATTTAACCATGCTTGGTGGGTTTCGACCATGGTTCTTGAAAAGGATACACATATACTTTAAGAAAATAAATCTGACAGTGTAACGCTTTCGTTCGTGGATTAAAATAAAATGCTGATAGACTTCTTTGTGTGTTGACATAGAAGTACATATGATTGAAATGCAAACGTCAGCGGATCGTATTACTTTTGTTTTACTACGAACGTGTCAGCATGATTCATGAAAAAGCAAACATTGACATTCTCGTATGGAATATGAGGAAAATGAAATGTTGTCACAATTTACGACAAGTAGTGACATGATCCTGACAGAAAGCATTCAGATGATGTCATGATCGGAATTGCGATACTAGATGTTGTAACTATTGAGAAACGTGAATGACGTCACGATCGATTGTTACACATCGTTTTGGTTCGTGATTCATGACAAAAGCAGCGAGCGTTTTGATTGGTTCGTTGTGATGTCATTTTATAAATTTCCTCGTTTCTGATTGGTTGATGATGACATCGTTTTCGCAGCGAACTAAATAAAAATCTAAATTTCATTTTTCAAATCCTACACCGCTCTCAACTATCAAGTGAGAAGGTCTACTTTTAAAAGTGTCTTCATTTAAGAAGCTTTACTGCACCGACTTTTTGTTCATTGAATTTGAGGTAAGTTCAGTGAGATTTTATTTTTCACACAAGATTCGAAAATCATTTTTATTTTATATTTGTGGGCGGATCACTAATACACTGTTTTAGTTTTAGTACGAAATATTTACGCTATGTGGAATTAGTGGAATGGGAAAGTGGGAGTACGAATCAGGAACCCCCACACATTAAAACTAAGCACGATAAAATGATATGTTTAGCGTCCCTTCAGCTTAATGTTGAATGTGAACTCCCGTCGGGAATTGAACCATGGTCAAAGATGTGTGCGCTTAGTTTTGAAAAGAAATGCATTACAAAATTTTAAACTCTATGCCTGAGAATAATATTGTTCGTTACCCTTTGAAACCATTGTTTTAGTTTAGCGTCCCTTCAGCTTAACGTGATATTCGAACAACCACCCGGGATTGAACCTGGGCCAGAGGTGTGTACGTCAACTATTTAGCTTGGTTTTGAAAAGAATGTATGATAACGCGTGAGAATATTAAATTTTAGAAAAGGCTTGACAGCGATCCGATGTGAAAAGCAAACCCCACCGAGGATTGAACCAGGGCCTTCCACGTTAGAAGCATGTACGCTAACCGCTTAAATAAAAAAGAGTGCATGAATATTTGGTTAAAAGATTTACGCTATACAGATTTTGTTTTGACAATTACGTATGTGTAACGTTAATGGTTGGTGAATCTCTTCAACTTGCAAACGCATCATTTAAAGGTCGTTGTGAGTAGAAAAAATGCTTACGCGTACTTTATCACATCTCAGTACTGTTGAAACATTCATTCATGCATTCTTTTTATCACTATAGAATGGTAGGTCAGTTACATGCTGATGCAATGGTCTCGAGTTTGACAGCAATAAAACACACATTTCAGTAACATAACTATTTTTTAAAAAAACTTTGATTTCTAGTACACGTGTTTTAATAATGAGATTCTGAACGCCACCACCAGGGAATCAAACTCAGGACCTTTAAATGAATTACTTAGTTAAGAATTTATCATGAATGTTATGATTTCCTGTTTATCAGATGATTAAGATTTTTCTTTCTTCTTTTCTTTTGTAGTAAATTCACGCTGCTCAATTCCTTTTTTCCAATTACATATTTGTTTTACCGTACCTGTTTGTTTGTTTTCATTTTTAACCATGGCCGAATAGGGTTTTACTGTTTGTAATGAAATCACTCGTCATTATAGACGATTTATGTACGTTTATGTATTATGAGGTGTGTACGTCAACCATTTAGCTTAGTTTTGAAAAGAATGTATGATAACGCGTGAGAATATTAAATTTCAGAAAAGGCTTGACATGCCTCCGACGTGGAAAGCAAACCCACCGAGGATTGAACCAGGGCCTTCCACGTCCGAACCATGTACGCTAACCGCTTAGTCACAATAATAATAATAATAAAAAAATACGCTATACAGATTTTGTTTCGACAATTACGCATGGGTATCGTTAATGCTTGATGAATCTCTTCAACTTGCAAACGCATCATTTAAAGGTCGTTGTGAGTGGAAAAAAATGCTTACGCGTACTTTCTAACATCTCAGTACTGATGAAACATTCATTCATTTCATGCATTCTTTTTATCACTATAGAATGATAGGTCAGTTAAATGCTGATGTAATGGTCTCGAGTTTGACAGCAATAAAACACTCATTTCAGTAACATAATTATTTAAAAAAAATTTGATTTCTAGTACACGTGCTTTCATAATGGGACTCTGAGCGCCCGTCGGGAATCAAACTCAGGACCTTTACATGAATTACTTAGTTAAGAATTTATCATAAACGTTATGATTTCCTGTTTATCAGGTGATTAAGATTTTTCTTTCTTCTTTTCTTTTGTAGTAAATTCACGCTGCTCAATTCCTTTTTCCCTTACACATTTATCGCAATTGTACCTGTTTGTTTGTTTTCTCCTTTTATTAACCATGGCCGAATCGGGTTTTACTGTTCGCAATGAAATCACTCGTCATTATAGACGACTTAACATTGAGGGCAGAATGCTCGAAATTCAATTCAACGCACCACCCGTAGGAACCGATATTATCCAATATGTGCATAATAGTTTCCAAGCAATGCTGGACCATTTATTAGCCAATGTCGACGATGAGGCAATGGTTGGTTTATCGGTAATATCGCCACGCAATACCAATAAACCATTTTGGGTGAGTTTTCGCCAAGCACGAAACCTAACACTGGAAACGATGATGGCCTCGTTTGAAAGAGTTTAACAAAGTAACAATGCATTTCTCCTGCACGAACCATTCACCGTTCATTTTCATCGTGTGGATATTCCACGTGGCTATGGCGGTTTGCGGCAAGGAATACTTCAAAATGAAGAATTATTACGTTGCAAGCGAGGGATTGTACGTGTAAAAAATCAAGATTCAAGGTGTTTGGCGTATGCCCTTGTTATTGCTATTGGTCTGAGAAAATACAAGAATACAGATATGAAACGATATACACAGTATCAACATCAGAGAAAATGTATTGTGGACCAAGAAGTCGATGCGTTATGTGCAAATACAGGAGTGAGTTTGGATCATGGTGCCAGTGTAAATGAAATTCGACAATTCCAGTCATACCTTAAAGAATATAAAATTACTGTGTATACTAGTTTCTCAGGCCATGACTTCATGTACGAGGGGCCCAACGACGAAAATCGCACTCCCATAAATTTGATTTGTTTGGCTGGCCATTTTGATATCATCCAATCTTTAACTGCTTGTTTTGCAACCAAGTTCTACTGTAAAGCGTGCCATAAAAAATATGATCAGCGTAACAGACATGTGAAAAATTGTCCTGTAACGTGCTCCAAATGCTTACAGAGACCTCTATGCGACAAGAACCAAACGTCGATATTGTGCAACGACTGCAATCGTCAATTTTACGGCGAAGAATGTTTTAACAATCATCGTAATGCTCCATATCATCAAGGGGAACCTGTATTCAAAATGGTGAAGCAATGTACTAGATGCTACAGAGTATATTCTTTTGTACGAAGTGGACAACGCATTCATGATTGTAATGAGATCTTTTGCAATGTTTGTAAGAAGATTGTTCCAGGATCGCATCAATGTTTTATGCTTCCCGATCGGCAATGCTTGAAACCTGGTGTTTCTTCACTCATGCACGCAAAGAAAGCCTTGTTGATTTTCTATGATATAGAATCTATGCAGGACACGAATATTGGCGATAATACGTATGTACACGTTCCAAATTTATTGGTTTCACAACAAGTATGTTATGCATGTGTTGAAAACGATAATATCGAGCAGTCTTGCAGTACGTGTGGTCAGCGCCAGCATATTTTCCAAGGAGAGGATCCAGTTTATAATTTTCTCCAGTACTTGCGGGAACGTCGTCCCAATATAAATAGGATTTTCTGTCTCGCTCACAACTCGAAGGGCTACGATGGACATTTTATTCTAAAGACCATGGTAGAACAATGTCAATGGAGGCCTGACGTCATATTAAATGGGACCAAGATACTGAGTTTAACGTTGAATAATCTGACGTTCATTGACTCTTTGAACTTCCTACCTATGGCATTAAGCAAATTGTCAAAAGCGTTCAATTTACCCGCAACCAAAGGCTACTTCCCACTGGCTACACCAAAGGCTTTGGCTACTTCAACACCAAAGAAAATCAATCGTATATTGGACCTCTTCCAGAAACGAAGTATTATGGTGCAAATGAAATGGCCAACGAAGAGAGGAACAAGTTCATGCAGTGGTACAACGATCATCGTAATGACACGTTTGATTTCCAGAAGGAAATTCTCAAGTACTGTATTCAAGATGTCAATGTACTGCGACAAGCATGTGTTTCGTTTATGACGTCATTTGAAGCAGAAACCAAAGTGAATCCCTTCTTGGAGACGATCACGATTGCCAGTGCTTCCAATTTAGTATTCCGCCGGAATTTCCTCAAACCCAATACCATTGGAATTCTACCGGCACATGGCTATCGATGGAGAAGTACGCAATCGATCGCTGCAATGCAATGGTTGGCCTACATTGAAAAAAGCGAAGGAAAACAAATCTTACATGCGGCCCGACAAAAAGAAGTGTTTATTGCGGGATTCCATGTTGATGGCTACTACCAAGATCCTGAGACGTTAGAGGAGCACATCTACGAGCATGCCGGCTGTTTTTATCACGGGTGTAAAGTGTGTATTACTACAGGCCGTAATCAACCCATCTACGGCAATCCAGAAGACACTATGGAATTCCGTTATGAACGAACGCAACGAAAAAATGCAAGACTGCGTGAATTGGGGTACATTGTACATGAAATGTGGGAGTGCGAATTTAATCAGTTCTTAAAACAAAATCCAACAATGGCGACGTATCTGAAGAATCATCCGTACATGAACCGTAGACCATTAAATCCAAGAGATAGCTTTTTTGGAGGAAGGACCAATTGCGTGAAATTATACCACCAAGTCGACGAAAAAGCAGGAGAAGTAATAAAATATTTCGATATTGTTTCGCTTTATCCTTACATAAATAAGTGTGCTAAATACCCTGTAGGACATCCTAGAATTTATCTACAGGGTGATGAAAATATACCACCAATAAATAAAGTCAATGGTCTGATCAAAATGACGATATTACCAAGTCGGCATCTTTATCATGGTCTCCTGCCTTACCGATGCAACAAGAAACTACTCTTTCCACTGTGTGCTGCTTGTGCCGAACAAATGAACCCAGACCCTACAACAACGTGTACGCACAACGATCAGGAGCGATGCCTCACTGGAACATGGGTATCATATGAAATACAGAAAGCAATAGAATTAGGATATCAACCGGTGGAGATCTTTGAAATTTGGGATTATGACATTGAACAATATGATCCCATCACGAAAACAGGTGGCTTGTTCACGGAATATATCAATACGTTTTTGAAATCGAAAATGGAAGCGTCTGGCTGGCCCAGTTCCTGTGTGACCGAAGAAGACAAAACAAAATTTATACAAACCGTCCTGGAGCGTGAAGGTATTGCATTGGATCCGACCAAAATTGAAAATAATCCTGCACGAAGAAGTTTATCTAAGCTTTGTCTTAACTCTCTATGGGGAAAACTTTCTCAGCGTTCAAACTTTAGCCAGACCACAATTATTGATCGGCCGGAAGAATTTTATGAAAAACTCACTTCCCCCGACATTAAACTCCATCAAATTGTACCCATCAATGATACGATGTTGTATGCGTTCTGGGAGTACAATGAACATGTGCCTGTTTAAAACCGAAACACCAATGTCGTGTTAGGTGCATTTACAACATGTCAGGCACGTCTGGAACTGTACAAGTACCTGGAAATGTTGCAGGAACGTGTTTTATATTTCGACACGGATTCTGTGATATTTACAGAAAAGCCTGGGGACCCAACCATTGAACCTTCTACGTACTTGGGATGCTTATCGGATGAGATGGAGTCTTATGGACAACGAGCGTACATCAAGACATTTGTTAGTGGAGGACCAAAAAATTACAGCCTAGAAATATACAATCCAGATACCAACATCACCAGCTACATATGTAAAATTAGAGGATTTACATTAAACTACAATGCAGGACAGCAATTAAATTTCAACACGCTAAAAGAAATGATTACAAATCAATGCCGTGGACAAGTCACCATTACCATCCCCCATAAGATATGCAGGACCAAAGACCATACCATCGTCACACGCAAAGAAGAAAAAATGTACAGCATCCAGTACACAAAACGTCGATTTAAAGAACTCAATTCCTATGATACGGTTCCGTACGGGTACGTTAAAAAACAGAAGTTGGAACTGGAAAAAGAAGAAGATGAAGAAAAAACTGCAAACACCCAATAAGGCCGCCATTTCTTTTTTCCTTTTCCTTTTTCCACTCCTTAACCACAAAGCAGCAACACCAAGAAAAAAAACGCAGTACCCAGAAGAGTTCATAAACCACCAACACCATCAGTGGAAGAAATGTATTCATCTCGTACCTAAGGGGGAATCTTGACCATAAAGGAGCAACACCAAGAAAAATGCAGTACCCAGAAGAGTTCATAAACATCCATCAGTCAAAGAAATGCTGTCATCTCGTACCCGAGGAGGAAGATGGAACAAAATACATCCATCTTTTACGAGTAAGTTTTATTTCTCACTTATCAATATTGACTCGTTTTTATTGTTTCAGAAAAAAAAAGAAATTCATAAAGTAATCCATTGTTTCTTCTTTTTCTTTACAGGATTCGAAGATGATGACACGTCCAAAATATTCATTATATAGATCGTGCATTTATTATGTTAACCACCTTGTATGAGAAGAACACATACCTTTCGTTAAAATACAACAAGTTCAAAAAAAATGTTTTATTATTTCTTGAACCCTTGAACACTTATTTTCAAATCATGGTAATCTTCAAAATTTAAGGTGGAAAATACATCCAAAATTTGGTTTACACGATTTTATTCGAAAAAATTGATTTGAAAATTTATTCCAAAATTTGATTTTTAATTTAGTTCGAAAAAATTTTGATTTGAAAATTTTTAGATGTGGTTTACATTTTTAGTTCGAAACTTGTTTTTAAAAATTGGTTCGAATTTTTTTTTGGATTTTTTTTGGTTCGAAAATTTTGTAATTTTTGTTTCAAAATTTTTAGTTCGAAAATTTTGTTTGAAACTTTTTGTTTGAAATTTTTTTTTTGGTTCGAAAATTTTTAGTAACAAATTTTTTTTGTTCGAAAATTTTTAGTTTTGAAATTTTTTTTAGTTCGAAAAATTTTTAGTTTAAAATTTCTTGCACTCTGCGGAACCGTTTCGAAAAGAATCGGAGCAGTTTAGGTAAGAAAAAATGTGGCCACACTGTTTCCATTAATGAAGCGCTTACTGAGCGTTTAAAAAAATCTCTTAAACTCACAACAATGTGTTATAAGAAATCTACAAGCGACAAGGATGGACCGCTCTTTCACCATTGTTAAAATAAATGTATAATTTCAGAGGCATAGGCAACTAATTAATGGACATGATCTCCATACGTAAACATAAAAGGCAAGCTGTCTCTCCATCAAGGTAAGAAAACTGGTAATCATCTCATCTGTCAAAGAGAATGCTAATATTTAAGGTAAACTTCAGTACAATATCATGATACCAAAAAGGGTTATTTAAGGAGGAGGTTGAACCCTCCATGGGAACTTTACGCATAACCATAAAAAGGGAACAAAATTCTAAAATCCCGATCTAGGATGGATCGCCGTCATATCGCTCTGTATTTCCGTCATGGACTGGGGGGGCTAAGATCATGTGACTTCTATCCACCAATCAAAATTGAGGTACCAAAACACTCATCTTACACATAAAATAAAACGAATTTCAAAAAATCAAAGTGAGGAATTTCCCCACATTATACCATGTAACCTGTTCACTGTGTGGCGGGTCTAAAATCATGTGACCTCTACCAGCCAATCAGTATCGTGATACCAAAGTACTCATCAGAGAAAATATCCGTAAAAGGGAACGATTTTTTAAAATCCCAGAGCCTAAGATCACGTGACCTCTATCAATCAAGCAGCATCATGGTACCAAAGCACTCATCTTACCTATAAAAGGAAACGAATTTCAAATATCTCTGGATCTAAGATCATGTGACCTCTGTCAACCAATCAGAATCAGGTATCAAAGGACTCATCTTACCCATAAAAGGGAACGAATTTCAAAAATCCCAGGGCCTAAGATCACGTGACCTCTGTCAGCCAATCATCATCGTGATACCAAAGCACTCATGTTACCCATGAAAGGGAACGAATTTCAAATATCCCGGGGTCTAAGATCACGTGACATTTGTCACCCAATCAGAATCAAGTATCAAAGCACTCATCTTACCCGTAAAAGGGAAGGAATTTCAAAAATCCCTGGTGAGGGATTTCCCCGCAGGGTGACTCATGACGTCATACCACGTGACCTTGAAATTTGAATTTCCCGCGTGGGTGGGGCCTAACGTCACGTGACCTCTCTCAGCCAATCAGAATCGAGAAATTTTTGCTGACTTGGCGCAATATACGGGGGTCCCTACTACTATCTCTATCTGCAACGTGGATAGCTAATAATGATTAGGGTCTACGATATAACAATTAACTCTAACCACCCGCCAGGGATTTTAACAAAACAGTAGACTCTCATGTTCGGGGCTCTGGTGACTCCTCTAATTATCACAGAGTCATGAGTTATACACCATTGAAAACTTATGGACCACAAGTTCCAACGAGGTAACATTCGTGAAATTCCCGCCGTATTCGTAGGAAAAGAAGACATAAAAAATCATTAAAAATATGAAAATATTGACTTTGCGGGGCCCTGGCAGCCCTTGCAGTCTCCTCACACTGACAAAATGATGCTAATGTGTAGGCCACATACTTGTGACAATAATATAAGAAATTGGAGCCATTGCTGCCATTGCGTAATGAATTTGTAGGAAATATTTAAAGAAAATATACGTAGAAAAACATTCATTGAATTAGACATTCTCTACCCTCCCCCACTAAAGTACCATGTCCATATAAAAATCATTTTTGCTGCACACATCATGAATACGAACAAGAATTATGCTTCTAGAACACTTCAGTGAAATATATGTTGTGTTAGATGGGACCGTCCCTAAAATAAATGTAAATTAGCCAAATTTGACCCTCTCTTCCTTTATAAACAACAAGTACACATACAGGTTAATATCATGTAGGGGCTACTTCATTGCTTCACATACCAATCGCCAAAACCTGATGAAAAAATTGATGAAAAATTAAAAAAAAAAGCTTCATCCTCCCTCTCTCGGCCGTACATACATAAATTCAACTGACGAAAAGCTTCATGCCTCAAAAATACTTTGCTACCAAATCATCTTTCTAGCTTAATTAAGGACTGAGCTATTGATTGTTCTAAAAATAAATGGAATTTATGTCAAGAAACTCCACAAATTGGCTAACATTGCCCCCTTCCTCCTGCCCCATATAAGCAAGAAGTACAAATTCTCGATATTACCATGTAGTGGCCTACTTCATTGGTTCACGTAACAAGTTTTATGAATTCATCTCCCAAGAGGGGGAATGGTCCCCAGAAAACTGTTGAAAAAACAAAAACAAGAAAAAAACACGATATTTATCCTCCTCCCACATACATAAAATGAACATCATCAAAGCTGCATCTTTCAGGAATGAATTGGTACCAAAACCATCTTCCAGCCCTAATTTGAGGTTTAAAACTGAGGCATTGAGGTTTAAGGTCCTGATAGAACGTAACACAAAGAAACTAAACTATATATTCTGTGAACGAAGATCGGGAAATTCCCGATTTCTTTCTCTGGAATTGAACATTTGGGCGGATCGAGATTAGGGAAGTTCCCGAAATTTGATCTAGCGATTGAATATAGATGGCAAGCAATATCTAAGAGTGTAAAAATGTAATATATATGCCTATTTAGATTATTGTTTTAAACAAAATAAACATTTTAAAAATGTTCTTTTTGTTTAAAACTAAGTACTTCGTTTTAAACGTTAAAAACGTTTTACACAAAAAAACATGTTTTAAACATAAAAAACGATCGTTTTTTTTAAATCATTTTTTCTTTTTTTCAACCCTGCTACTTTATAGTACTGAAGTTAATTTAATAGAGTTTAATTGTATAGGCAGTTCTGACCTGAGGCTATATGAGAAAGTCTATTGCTGAAAGTTAAATATGGGTTATATCCCCACTGATGATTGAACCTGGAACACACACATGGAAGGCATCAGCGCTAGCAAAATTAGCTCTGAAGAAGTACACCATAATTCTAAGTCAAGAATAAGGCCAAAAATAAGAAGCAGAAACGACAGACTGTACGATAATAATACTTTTACAATTTTAATTTCACCTATTTATTTTGAGACTTTCGAGACGAGACCGAGATTTGCCCTCGAGACCGAGACCGGGATCTAGACAAGCATTTGTTGACCGAGACGAGACCGAGACCGAGACGGCGATTTTTGACTCGAGTCGAGATCGAGACCGAGACAGCTATTTTTCAACCGAGACGAGACCGAGACTGTACAAAGTCTCGTCTCGTCTCGTCTCGATACCATCCCTAATAACATTTCAAATGCGTATTTAAAGTTAAATTCATGTAGCACGTTTCAAAGTAAACTTTATAATACAAGAGAAATAATATGTTAAACAAATTTATTAAGAGGCCCTACTCTGACACCGTTAATATTGAGGGAGATCTTCCCACATATTACTAACATTGGGGCGCTCCGCAGATCACTGTAAATATGGATAATTGTAGTAGTGTAATGTTGTTTTAATTTTTAGTGGCATCAGTACATCAGTTTGAATTTAAATCTCTTCTACTTATTGTTTGGAACTTCCAGTTGTTTTGTCTTATATGCAGTTTTATAGAAATACATTACATTCGTGTTCTGCATGAAGAACCCCCCCCCAGACTGACTGATCCTCGTACAGGCCAAATCGCTAAGGTAGGAACTTGAAATGTCCACAGTATGTATAATTTATGGCGTAGGGTACCACTAAGGAAGGGTTTTTGGAAATTCGATGGGGAAGAGGCGGAGGCAGTGGGGTTCTACGAATTTCAAAAAATTGAGCATATCTCCAAATTACTTATCATGCCAACAGACGTATAGTCAGGCATAACCAGATTGTTCAAATTGCTGAAAGACATTGTACGTTAAGAGGGTATCAGACGGGTAAAGAGCCAGAGTTTGATATTGAGAATGTACAATTGAAACAAAACCTAATTGTTGAGAATAACTGTGATAGTATGTAATTGACATTATCATTAGGTTTGAAGGAAATGACATGGATGTAAGGGCAAAAGAAGAGAAAATAAGTAAGTATGAAAGACTTAAACATTAGGTCCATGATAACAAGCGATTTGAGGTTCTCCCTTTGGTCATAGGATCCAGGTGAGCTAAAACACATATTACAAGAAACGTGTTTACAAAACTTGGGGTGCCTAAATTCACCCAAAAGAAAATTGCTTTTGCTGCTTTGAAGTCAACGATTGAAATGTTAAATTGCCATTTTCATTGTGTTAGTGAATGTATATTTTATGTGAATTTTTTTTAAAAAATTAAGGGACATTTCAATTTATTTTACTTTAATACGTATTTGAATTATGAGTAGGGATGCGCAGGAGACAAGATTTGTGGCTGTCTCGTCTCGAAAATGTGCTGTAAAAGTGATGTCTTGACTCGAAAAATGTATATTTCTCTATTAGAAGAGCCGTGTCTCGACTCGTCTCGTGCGCATCCCTAATTATGAGCAATGATGCCGAGTGTAATTGGCTATGGGAAATATTGTAAATATGTTTTTCTTTTTTACACTGCAAACATGGTTAATTATATTGTAAATTTTATTATTTTTTTTAATTGACTGGCTTCGGGAACAATATTTTATTAATGTGGTGAATGTAATGCTTTTTTAAATTGAGAAAAGGAAATATGAATTGCACAACTTTTATGTGGAATTTGTGTGTGAGAGGAATATTTGGTACATTTTGAAAATTATTGACAGGCTTTTCAACATTACATTTTGATCGGGAAGAAAATGTCATTTTCAAAATTTCTCGCAACTAGGACTACGTTATTTTAGGAAATATTGGTAACTTTAACAATAATTATTATACCTCCAGAACGGTTTGAATTATCAAATAGCCGTAAACAGTATTATGATCCTCACAACCTTTAAAAAGAATCTACGTAATTAGACATGGTACGTATCTAAGCACTATTTTTTTTTTCGAAATAGTCCTAGGAAATGCAATTTTCAATTCCTTGCAACTGTTCCGTCCGTCTTACTTCAGTTATTAGTGTTGTAGAGGCCTCCAGAATTTTCACGTTCCTGAATATTGGTGATGCTGTAGCGTCCTCGGTTTGCAACAATGAAAAACAAATTTGGTTTGGTTTGTTTTTGCTTTGAATGTAGATTTGAAATTTATAATAACCTGACGTAGTGCCATTAGAAAAAATAACTTTGTGATGGGTTGGCAACACTGTTAATTTGGTGGTATTGAAGAGTATGCCAGAAAATGTCACCCTGCTGATATTAGTATGTGCAAAATCTCAGCGTTATATATCTATTCGCTTAAAAGTTATAAAGGCATATCAAGATGAATAGTTCACCCCATATCCGAACACAAATATACCCCCTATCGACAAACACAGACTTTTACATGGGAATGGCTGACCCCACGGTTTTTGTGTCCAATAATTTATATAACCTACATGGTTTCATTTAGATTCTTCCGTTCGAGTCCAGATATATCCCTTGTTAGTAAAATTAATTTTCAAGCTTATATGAGTAATTGGTACTTAAGATGCATTAAGATGCTTTTTTCGGGATTTTCGGTGATGCAGCGATGTGGATAAATACTTTTTGTACGATGCCGCTGGTCTGCCATCTTTATATTTGTCATGTCGGTGCTACTATATTGGACTTATAATTTTTTTTTAATAAATTGAAGAGGAGGTATTTTGAGATATTCAAGGTCAAAGGTTAAGGCGTTGATGAAAATTGATATATAAGCTCCTTTCTACTAACTTTATTAAAGATATCGTAGTCTGGAAGAAAACGTAGAATATATAGAACTTTTGGTGCGCATCTTGCGGGGAGTGGAGAAAGAGGGGAAGGAAAAGGTTAAAAACGGAAAAGGGGGTAAGAAGTAATGAAAAATTATATTATCTTACGAGGTGGGGTGATGTATAGAATACTGTCTCTTTCAGCAGCGACTCTATGTAAGACGTGGATCTACCCCACCGGAGATCGAACTCGGGAGAATAAAGTTTCGTTCCATTTTGTTATGTCTCATGATGGAGACATATTTCTGAGCCTACATTTACTTACCTAATAATGACCTAACCACAATTTGTAAATAGAAAATGAACTAGAGAGAGTTTGCGAAAAGATCTTTTCTATTACTCAACACATCCCGTTTAAATATGTCATATACCTAGGCACTGGCGTACCGAAGAGGGGGGTTTGTAACCCCTCCCATTGAGTCCTTCATGTACTACCCAAGGTGGTTTACAGTGCTGATAACGAGCACAGCGTAGGAGAAGGAACCAGAAGTCAGTAGCCCGTAAATCCAGTAGTGAGTCACGTACACCGCTATGGAAGTTGTTGTGGTGAGCAGCTAGTATTTGTGTTAAAGTGACACCTTATCGCGAAGGTCACATATGTGCACATCCCGATGCAAAATGCAATGAGTCAGTGATTGTGAAAATGTGTGCGGGAAGCAGCAACAACATCATCAAGCGTGCAGTAGGAAGGGTAATACCGCTGTAAAAGCACCGGCCCTAAATGTCTAGCTCAAGTCGTGAGAGTGAAGAAGAAAGGAGTCCAGCCAAGAAACTACGCGTTGTGAGAAACATCAGGGCAGCAGTTTGGAAGAAGAACCCACGCATCTAATGCAAACGTGCCATCTCATGCAGGAAGTCTCAGAGCACAATGTGTTGATTCACAAAGGACAATTTGAAAAAAAAAACGAAATAAAGCGATGGGCCATAAGTTATCACCAAGGTACATTCAAGAGAGATTCAAGAAAGTTGTATGAACAGTACCTCTCAGATGACAAATGGTAGTGGGTTGTCACTCTGGATGAAGCCTGGATCTACCTTGATGACACTAATAAGCCCAGGGCCAATTTTTATTCACCACATGATTCGAAGAGCCGCGGCGAGTTCATCCGTGAAAGTCACGAGAAGTTTTCGCATTGCTTCATGATGGTGGCAGGTTTCTGCGCCAGTGGGAAGTTGCCAATGCATCGTATGAATTTCGAGGGCAAGGTTAATGCAGACTACTTTCAAACGAACATCATGGAACCCTTATACAGAACGCACATCCCACAGTTGTATGGCAGAGACACCAGAATCTGTGGATCCACATGGTCAAGGCATCCAGTCATAATGTTCGCAGTTCTGTCGCGTATTATTGGCGTATGGCCACGGAGACTGATGTGTCTGTTATACCCTTCTCGTTCAAACTTGTGGAGTCACCAGATGTGTAGCCAATGGATTTCTGCGCCTTTGGCCTTCTGAAACAAGGACTCACACAAAGGCGTCCCACTACCATAGAGGGCTTGGAAAGCTTGTCAAGCGGTGTGGTTTACAATTCCCCTCACACACCTTTACGCGCATTGCTTCAGTGGCAATTGCGTTGCAGGGCGATAGTCCAGGCTCGTGGCCACCACATCGAGCACAACCGTTGGTGGAGGAAGGAATTGTCTGAGCAGGTGGGCGCACAAACTTTGGACATCTTAGGTGAATTGAATTCTGTATGGAAATGGAAAACATTTAAGTTTTTTTTTTTTTTTTAAATCTTGGAAAAGAAACATTCTCTGTGTGCAAGAGGTTAATCTATATATATAACGATACATCACTCCAAATGTTTAGAAAATATTAACTAGCAGAGTATATAGTTACGCTGGGGGCAAGAAATGAAAGGGATTTTTACTGAAATTAAAAATCGCAGTATGGTGGTACGTACCCTACGCATGAATTTACTTCGGAGGAGGGGTCCAAATTCAATGCGAAGATAAATTATTTTCAGATTTGTCAATTATCGAAGTTTATGTTTATAATTCCGTACCTATACGCCCGAGCGCAAGTGAACTGCGTCAGTCAAACATCGGTCCTTACTGAACAAACTTGGGCACAAATCGTTGCAATTGCGTAATTAGGAGGCGCACCATAAATTCGTATTTAGGTTCTAAACATCGTGTTCGTGGGTTTTATCGGGGTTCTCCCGTTTCCTTCCACTTTCTTCATTCCACCATTTCATTCATTTCTCATCATCACCGTCTACTTTAGCCTAACCGGCATAACCGTAGGACGTGAAACTCAAAGACTTCATTTCATTTCATTTTCGCATTAAGGTTCTAATCCTTGATTTTTCTCACTTTTATATTTACCATAATCTATTATTTTTAAATTACTAGCTTCGTTTATTCAATATCGACATGATACTTTCAGGATATATTAGTAGTGGGCTAAGGTTTATTTTAAGGTAGTTGCATCTGTCTCTTAGCAGTATTTCCAGCCATAGAACTATTTATTTCCAGACTTTTTTTGGTTAAAAAATTCCCTTTTTTCCCTTCTAAAATTTGCCTCTTATTTCCTTCTCTTCTATTGGCTACATTGGAACGAACATACCAGATTCTGGAAACCTCATCCTTGACTTACAGAACGCGCTCTAAAAAGTTTCACTTGGATAATTGGGGACACTACAATTCCGGTCTTACAGTATACCATATTACATAATTTTAAGGATAATAGTGACTTTCTAGGAAATATTATATATTTTTTAAAATTACATGCTTAATTTGAGAGATATCATCATGATACTAGTTGAATATATTATTGGTGGGCCAAAGATTACTTTAAAATGGTTTGCTTCTGACTGGTGGCAATGTTGTTAGCTAAAGAAAATGTTAATTGTAATTGTTTGTGAAAAATTTTGGAAATTTATCCTTTCCCCCCCTATTATTTCAGTGTCCTTCAGTGTATTCAAACCAGTACAACTGTCTGGAATCATTCTTGGCCTACAAAACGCACTGTAGAGGAGCACGATTGGATAATTAAGGAAGCCGGTGAACCACCATCTATGCTGACTTCTGCTTCTGACGCGTAAGAAGTGCCAAAATTTCATGTGTATTATGAGAGAGTTTTTTTTCTCTTTCTCTCTTTGTATGGCAGCCAGCGACTTCAGGTTTTTACTGTACCTTGTCAATATACCAGAAAATTCTTTTTAGATAACTTGATCCCATGTGGCTTCGGTGTTGCCTGCTAGAAAAAATCATGAATTTCGGCTAGGGAAGTTTTTTTAAAAAAATATCACTCCTACATTTTTTCAATAATCCCTCTCCTAAGCAACACTGCAATCTAACTTACACCAAAAAATAGCCATGTCCCTCTTCTAAAGTACAAGACGTAAACGATATCAATCGGGCTAACAGTGTTTGGGCAATAAATCATTAACTGAAAGTCTACGAAAACCCCAAAATCGATTTTGTCCCGAAAGGGTTAATGAGATATGCGCGCCAAAGATTTCGGGCTCTAATTTAACGTGAGCCCCCCCCCCCCCCCCAAGTTTTGGGCTGGTCCAGAGAATGAATAACCTACATAGTACTGTCTACGGACTGGATGGGCTACCAAATTTCAGCTTTCGTTCTCCCATAGTTAATGTGATATAGGCGCCGAAAATTTGGGGGCTAACTTCACCAGAGCCTCCCAACGTTCTGGGCTAGTCAAGATAAAGATCGATGGGCTAACAAATTTCATCTTGTGGGCCAATATAGTTAATAAGGTGTGAAAACCAAAGTTTTGGGGCGTTAACTTAACGTGAGCCCTTAAGTTTTTGGGCAAGTTGAGATAATGGGTGTACCAGGTACTAAACTTCATGGGCCATCCAACCCATTATTATTTAGCACTTGTGGCACTCAAGGAACACAGATAGAGGGTCTCCAAATGTGAAAATGAAAATGCAATCTTTAAGTTTTATGTCTGAGTGTCATCCTGGGTAGATTAAAGAAGACGCAGATTATGAGAATAAATGGGATGGTGAAATGAAAGAGTTGTGGGAAAGGGAAACTCCGAGAAAACCCTCACATACGGTGTTTGTTCACCAGAAACCCCACTTTGCGCAAGTTGGTATAGAACCAGGGCCCCGCATCATGTGTGAACCCTCTGCCACTAAGCCACTGCGGCCCAGAAGTCCTCGAAACGAGACACATAAGGCGTATACCTAACGTGTAATTTGTTCGTAGCGGGAATTTGTGTTATGGTATAGTGAATTACAAACAATGAAAAACCGAAAATGTGATGTGGACAATCGCGACCGAAAATGTAATGTGCACAATGTCGAACAAGCAATAAACAATCTCCGTGATTTGTTTTAGATTTCGGAAAATAGGTTCTGCCAGATTTACGCTTATCGACTGTAATCGTTTATTTATTTATTTATTTATTTATTTGGGAGGGAAGCAAAGTATAATACATTTTAGTCATTACACATGTAAAGAGATGTCTTATGGTAATTGTTTTTTGCTGAAATATAACTTCGAACTTCGGTATCTTTTATACGTGTTTAGGAGCTGAGATTTTTATCTAATAATTATAAGGAAGATACAAGTTTTTTTTTTTTTTTTTTTTTTTTTAGAAAGATACAAGTTTTTCACTTTCGTAAAACAATTCATGTTTAATAAGCGTATAGAAGGGGCTCATACCCAAAACATTGGGACTCCATTTCTGGGATCCCATGGTGGGGGCCCGATTCCTGACCACCACTGTGCTGAGGGGAATCGGATCTTTCCAACGTCATCATCTGTATGCAACAACTCCATGCTTAAACGAGAAATAGAGTGGACTCGAGCCCAACATTTCGGAACCACATTTTCTGGAGCTTCGAGGCCAGGGCCCAATTTCTGACATTACCGCTTTCGTTAATCGACCCCGACCTTTCAAACGCTAACACTATAGAACAACACCATGTTAAATAGGCAAATAAAAGAGACCTGAACCCAAACTTTTGGGATCTCACTTCTGGAGTCTCAGGTCCCGGAGCTTTCCAACACCACAATATGTATCCAATAACTCCATGCTTAAAAGAAAAATAGAATGAAGCCAAGCTCAAAATTTCGGGACACCATTTTTGGACCTTTGAGACAAGGGCTCAATTTCTGACGCTAACACTGTGCTCAGACGACCCGAATAATTCTAACGTCACCACTCAGATACAATTCCATGTTTAATAGGCGTAAAGAAAGAACCCGCGCCCAAAACTTCGGAACCCTATTTTTCTGGAGCCTCATGGCTGGGGCCCGGTTTCTGATATCACCACTGTGCTCGGGAGACCCGGACTTTTCGAATGCCACCATCTGCATCCACTAACTCCATGTCTAACACGGCTTCCCCATTGTAGGAGGATTTTGATGATTTTTCTGCAGGTTCTTTACAACTATTTACAACGTTTCAAACTATTCATAAGAAATGAAATTTCAATACATTAGAAATTATGTTCTTTTAAAATGTTCAAAATGGATGACAGCATTGATTTCCAGTAATAGTTGTAAACTTTCGAAATTTTATTCTCTATTTGAGTAGTAGTTTAATTTCGAATTTTTTACGGTTAAAAATATTTTTGTGAAATGTAACGGAATACATTGAAATGCTCCTACTCCCACGGGTACGTGTTCCACTTATAAATCGATTTGAGGTTTAGTGTACAAATGAGAAACTCCCAAAGCGAAGTACAATATTGTAACGTTGTTGACATACATATAAATAACTGGTGATTAGGTCGTTAAGCTGTACATGAAATCATATAAATTTTCATTCGTATTACGCAGACAAGTACACACAGAACAGCATATGAATCTGTATCTGACTTTTGTTTCTCTAACTTTCTCACAGGCTTTACGAAATAATATCTTTACAATCGAAATATTCGTTAAACATTATTATTATTCTTATCCTTCAATATTCATCATACATCATTTTCTTCATTACTTTAAATTCTTCATATTACGTAACTATTTTACATTATATTCCGTCGAAGCTGTTTCAAAGTTAGTATTACACTTCTGACATAGTCTTCATTACAAATCATAATTAATTCTCAATCCATACGCCTGTAACTTGTCCATCCTACCTGCAGTGTCGATCCTACGCAGTTTGGATTCTACGCAGTTTCGATTCTACGCAGTTTTGATCGTACGCAGTTTTGACGCTACGCAGTTTCTACCGTACGCAGTTTCGATCCTACGCAGTTTCGACGCTACGCAGTTTCGACCGTACACAGTTTCGATCCTACGCAGTTTCGGCGCTACGCAGTTTCGATCGTACGCAGTTTCGATCCTACGCAGTTTCGATCCTATGCAGTTTCGACGCTACGCAGTTTCGACCGTACGCAGTTTCGATCCTACGCAGTTTAGGTCGTGTGGAGTCCATGAATATAACCCTAATTTATAGCTGCACAGGTTAAACAAATTAAAGAGGGAGAAAAAATATATATTTTTTTGAGCGCATGATTAAAACTTAAATTATTTCAGGGCAACTGCGTAGGACCAAACCTACGTAGTATCGAAACTGCATAGAATCAACACTGCGTAAGAACGAAACTGCGTATTCTCGAAACAGGTTTTGAACTCAATTTTTCGATCGTATGCAGTGTCGATGCTACGCAGTGTCGATCCTATGCCGCATTCCCTTTTTTAGGAACTGGGAGACGCCGTATATATTTTTTCGAGGTGGGGGCGAGGTCACACCGCACTTTTAACCCTAGTTGAGAGAGAAAATGTTTTCGAAATGACACAAAAAATGTATTACCTACATGATAAAGAAAACAGAATAGGCCTATGAACAGAATAAAATGTATTCCAACATGTCATTTACAATATTTTCTATTGTTACAAGAAAACAAATGACATCATTTTTAAAATATTTCGAATATTTTAAAAATAAATTCGTTAGTAATATAAGAAATATTTTTAAAACGCCTATTAATTTTGTATAGAAATGTGTTTGTTACCTTGTCCTGTAACCTAAATGAGATATTCGCATGCAATATTTTAGAATTATTTCCAGAATATTTTATCGAATGTTGAATAAAATCTCTCACGAGAGTATCGTAGTAGCATTATTACCAATCATTATGCTAATTATAGCAGCATCAACGAAATATATTTCTTAAAAATTTGAAATTTATGATATCCTGTGTGACATCGAATAGGCATTTATGTGAGATTGCAAATTAGCCCTTTTGGGATCCGGGGTTTTTTGGGAATTTTTTAGACTTTCAGTCAAGCAGATACTGCATCGTCACTATTTATCCTAGCATCGTGCTTCATACCTCATTCTCTTCAGAATGGAGCTGGCTTTTAAATGGTACCACTTGCATGCTCATACAATATATCAGGAGAGGAAAAAGTGATGTCAAAAGAAAATTTCGAGGGAAATTTTTTTTCACACTTTGGGCCCCTCTGGAACAGCCCTGTGTGAATGTAAAGATCACAAAACATCTGATAAATAGTACTTGGAATATTGTATGTGCGTGCCAAATTTCAAGTTTCTATCTTGAATACTAAGGGCGGGAGAAATTGTATGATGAATCCCCACAATGCCCCAAATTACCACAAAAAACCATGATCTCAGGTAAGAAATTTCCCGAGACATCTATATTTACCCTAGGACTATAATCCGCCAATTATTCTCTTCAGAATAGAACTGCCTTTCAGGCGGTACCATTCACGTATCTCTATCGTGTATCTGAGGCGGGAAAATCCCGAAAAAAGGGATCTTTTGGTCTAAATATCCCTTTTTTACTTTTAGCTCCCTGGACCCCCCTATTTTAACTCAGATCTGAAAAAATCTGATATATACTACTAGGTGGGCTGAATGTTTATGCATAATTCCAATTTTCCAGGTGCAAAAATAAACCCGTCAAAAAATAATGAACGCAGACAAAAAAGAAAACATAAATGAAATATATATTTAAAATTATGACGTCATCATCTCCTATGTTTTGACGCAGGAAGGTGTGAAACCATACGTAAGGTCTACAATGCCTCTGGACTTGAAAAAAACCGGACGATAAAGCTCAAATAGGAGAGTTATAACACAATGTACCATGAAACACCCGTATGGTACAATTTCTACAACAAGTCTCCCAAAGGGTTAGCATCGCTACGTCAACCGTCATTTGTTTATCAAAGGTACCAGCATTCCTTGCGCGCTGTGTTGTGAATTTGAGATTTTGAGTTGCAAGACAAGACAATATACAAAAAAGGTCTGTACCGGTAAGTATAACGACATAAAATAATTTAGTTTTATTGTCTGTATAAGCAATTGAGAAATTAGATGTAGTAGACATGAAGCTGCATCAGTTCCCGAAGGAGCAGGACGCTCAAAGTTTTAGGGATTATTCATTGAACAAGCTCCATGGCTCTGGATAATTAGAGTGGCGCTTAGTGTGGAAAAGATCTATTCAAGAAGAAAAATGCAGAACAGAGGCAATAGCCCTCCATACATTATTTTCTGTCGTAAAGGTAAGAAAGAAAGGCGGTTTAACACTCGTGTATTACCTGTAAATGTGTTTTTTTAAGGTTCGAAATTAAGTGTTTTTGAAGATAAGAATAATTACAAATATTGTAAATGTTTTTGCACCATCCTGGTTTATGCGTACCCCCCTCCCTTGTCTCTAACGTGCCTGCTCGCTATGCTGTCGCTCGGGCAACCTGCTGTGCTTCTGCCCTGACTCAGATAGTGTGCGTGTTTTTTTACTATCCACCTACCAGAAGTTGTTTCGCTTTCTCTTTTAGAGCTCCTCATTTAGTGTATAGGGGACACGGCTTCTCAGTGGTAGAGCGTTCACCTCCGGTGCTTGGGGTTCCTGGTTCGATCCGAGCTCGCGCCGTGCGGACTTTCTGTTGTCTTTTCTCGGGCTTCTCCCGTTTCCTCCCACTTTCTTCATTGCACTCATTTCTCATCACCGACTCCTTTAGCCTAACCGGCATAACCGTGGACGTTAAACTTAAGGATTTTTTTGTTTAGTGCATGTTCTACAAAAACGAACCGGAAGATGCAAGAAATGCGTCAAAGTTTGTTATAACAGTCTGCTTGAGTATTATCTAATTCTGCGTGCAGGTTTACTATTGGCGTGCCGCTCGAAATAATTTTTGAAAAATTATAATTCTTTCGCAACTTTTCTTATTGTCTCTTAAATGGTTTGGCAGTCGTCACATCGCAGTCGACATGTAAATATTTCACCTGGATTATATAAAATTAAAGGGGTCCATCAGACTAGATTTGCCGAAAGATTACTATTATTCTTTTGCGATTTGCATATATATATAATATGTATGTATTGTATTGTATTGTATTCAGGGTTTGCCCAAGTGGGCCCAGCCCGGAAAAACCCACCTGGGTTTTTGAGCTTTTCGTTAGTATATTATTGGTGAAATTAATGTGATCATATTGGAAGTGATTCTTGTTAGATTTTGGACTTTCCTTGGGCGAATTAGTTGCTTTCACATTAAGATATACAACATTCAACATAAAACCTTTATAAGGTTCTGAATGCACTGAATGCATTAAAAAAGCCGTACCTTAGATTGAGATAATTATGCAACAAATTAATGTATGGATTATGTTTATAGCCTAATTGAAGTAAAATACGCAATTTTATATTTTAGAAAATACTTCCGTGAATAGTGTGCTCACCCACTCCCCGACGCCGAAGGACATTATCTCTCATACATCTGATAGGTTTCAGTCTTGGGAAGTAACGTAACGCAAGTAACGTGTTACTTTTTTGCGTTACATTTCGTATAAGTAACTACAGTATATGTATATTTTTTTCGGAAACATATATTTCTCTCCTCTAAGTGAATTTCTCAGAATGGAACAATGGAGCATGAACTCTGTATGTCAGTGACCGACACACAAAGAAACGGGTAAGATCTTAATGCCACTTGCTGTTTTTGAAAGATGAGAACAGCCTCAGAGAAATCACGTGTATTGATTGCAATCATCTGAAAGATCTTGTCGTAGATTTTGACAACTCCAAAGTGGTGTCCCGGCTGGAAATAATTATCAACAACTAGGGTGCCATAATTAAACGATATACGTTAAGCAGTTAATATGAATAAACTGTGTTCTGATAAGCAGGCCTACTTTATTAATGTAATGTTAATGGTATGTAATTTATAATTCTTTTAGATCAATTTGCATATCCTAAAGGCCCGTTGGTTATAGAGTTTGGCACAACTAGCTTTAAAAAACATTTGTCGACTTTAGAGTTACTGGCAAGGTTTGGTTCACCACAGTTCATGTTTTCTCATTTTATTAGTTGTAGTGTGATGCTTCTCTATAATCTATATTTCTGATTTTATATAATAGCATTGTCATTATATAATTAGGTTTAGCAGAAAAATAATCAGCAGCCATTTTTCTAACGCATAGGGATGGCCACAAGTCAAGCTAAAACTCGACTCGAATTCAAGTCGAGTGTCGAGTCGAGTCAAATGTAATATTCTCGAGTCGATTTCCGATCCAATTCACTGTTTTTGACGTCGAATTTCGAGTCGAGTCGAGTTTGGTAAATGACTCGCTCGTTTTAACTCGTTTTGAAATCATGGCCTGATTACACGGGAAAGCGAAAGCCATGAGAAATGTAAGTTAAGCAGTAATATGGAATACTTTTAGTGTTGCTCACGAGAGGGGACACTGCTCGCGTCTCGTCTCGTCTCGATAGAAAGACCACAAGAGACTTCTTATAACAAGCTCAACTGAGACGATGGCTCGAGCCAGCTCGCTTGGGGTGAACCATCGGCTCTAGCTGGCTTGGTTGGGATGAGCCATCTGCTCGGTTCGGCTCAACTGAGCCAAGAGCTCTAGCCGACTCGGTTGGGTGAGGTGTTGGCTCAGCTCACTTCTCTTTTCGGGTCGATAGTGAATGAGCTGTGAGGCGAGCTGCTAGAATCGTTAACAATTCTAAACCAAGGCCGAGAAGTTTTGGAGATATTTGGCCAATGCCCTATAACTTTTAACAATGATTGGGTCGAGCCCGAATACTCAACCGAGACCCTCAATCCAAATTCAAAAGCTCGTGAACAATATCCTTGACTTGTACACTTTACGAATACCGAGGTTGACAATCAACTACTTTTTTTGTATTCAAATACAAACCGCCTATCTTTCATGTTTATACAAAGTGTTGTTAAAATAATAATAATAATGATAATAATAATAATAATAATAATAATAATAAGTTGTTTTAGTAATAGTAGTATCATTGATAATAATTATAATGTCTATGTAAGACACTTGAAGACTATACTCGAAACTACACACCGGATTTGGCTCGACTCAACTAGGGATGCGCACGAGACGAGTCCAGACAGGATTTTCCTGACAAAATTCGAGTCGAGACATCACTTTTACAGCACATTTTCGAGACGAGACAGCCACAAATCTTGTCTCGTGCGCATCCCTAGACTCGACCCGAATTCGAGTCGAATTGCAGAAAAATTTTTCAAGCCGAGATCTCGAGCTCAAAGATATCTGTTTCTAGTCGAATCGAGTTTGAAAGAAAACTCGCTCGTACCCATCAATATGAGTAACGCAGTATGTCATTTTAGTCAATGTTACATTAAATGAAAATGTTTGTAGGGCTGTCAAGGAAGAATTTGTTCGTGCATCTACATAAAGCGATTCAGAACGTGCAATAATAATAATAATAATAATAATAATAATAATAATAATAATAGCAGTAGTAATAGTAGTACGGAAAATTGAAATAATAAGATTTTTTTCACTTATTCAAAGTTTCGGACCTAAAAGTAACGCGTTACTTTCGAAGTAAAGTAACAGTTACTTTTTGGGGGCAAGTAACACGTTACATTTTAAGAGAAAGTAAAGTAACATGTAACGCGTTATATTTTTACAAGTAACTTACCCAACACTGATAGGTTTAGGGCCATAGGTGCTGGTACTACTAGTAAATATGTAGTGTATTAATAAAACTATTAGTATTATTTTTTTATTTTCTTCGATGGTAACACTAAACAGTTTAGTTTAGTTATTTGTTGCTAGTTTTCAAATAAGCTTTCTGTAGAATCAGCAGCAGCAATAGCGTAAAAATTCGTGTCAAATTTAAGAATCTTAATGCTCGGAGTTTCGAAGAGTACATAACGCTTACTATTTCAAGTGCTGCATTCAAACTTCGTACTAGTGGAAGTTTCGATACAGTAAAGAAAGCTTGCATTTTCGGAAAATAATAATAAACCTTCGTCGCGAAACAAGTGTTCGGGAAATTTCAGCAATTAAACGCACAAAGAATTGGAACTGAATACTTCACCAATAAAACTATTTGAAAAAAATGAAATAAAATCTTCCAGTTTTGCGTCACACGATTATGCCTGTTAGGCTAGAGGAGACGGTGATTATGAGAAATGAATGAAATGGTGGAATGAACAAAGTGGGAGGAAACGGGAGAACACGGAGATAACCCACGAGCACGGTGTTTATCCACCAAAAAGTCGGCGCGGCGCGAGCTGGAATCGAACCATTGACCCCAAGCATCAGAGGTGAACGCTCTACCACTGAGCCACCGCGCCCCTAATAAAAGTATTTATTTTACGCTGTAAGATATTTAGTTTCATTTAAGACATATTGATACACTTACTTTATGAAATATGAATTATACAGAGTGTTTCAAAACAACACCGACAACGTTTGGGAGATGATTCCTGACACCAAGATAAGACAAAATGTATAGGCCAACTTGGGTACACAAATGCTTCCTTTCGGGCTTATAGGCTGCCGAAAATATGAAAAGATGAACTTTAAAGGTCTATAGCGCCAAAACTATGGAACCTACCGTAGTCGTGTCGAGACTTTACTTAGGAACTAAAATGTGCACTATCCAAAAATAGACGTTTCAGAATCCTGCGGTACTCAAGCAACAATTTCTATAGAGGGATCTTTGCTACGGGCATATAATTTGAAGTACTCACCACCTACCTCTTTTTCATGTTTTCGGCATTTTATAACTACAAAAGGAAGTGTTTGTTCACCTAGGTTGATCTATACTTTTTGTCTTATCTTGGTTTCAAGTATCACCTCCCAAACGTTGTCGGTGTTGTTTTGAAACACCCTGCATATATATTAATTGTTTTAAATTAATTTTCTAGGAGAATGGTCTTGCAACAAGTGCTCGGCAAATTCCCGTAATTGAACGCACAAAGTATCGGAAGTGAACTTCAACAATAAAACCATTTATTTTACGCGAGAAAATATTTAGTTTTATTTTATGACATTTTGAAACATTTATTTTATAAAACATGAGTTATAGATTGAGTTGTTCTAAATTAAATTAATATATTTGCTTTAAATTAATATATTTGGTTTTCATATTTGGCGAATGTCACTGATTGTATTGGGCTGATTCGTTCTACATTTGTTCGTTCATCTGCCTGTACCACACGTACAACAGGGTACAAGTACGAGACACACTAAATCTCCTGTACAAATTTTGGCGATATACTAACCTAAATTTCAAAATAGCGGGTTTCCACGCCGCAAATTTCTGTTTTTCAAGTTAAAATTATCAGAGTAGAAGCACAAGACACACTACATTAACTGTATATACTTTGGCGGTCATTTTTCAAAACAACAGTGAATAGGAAATCGTTGCAAGTTGTACAATCATAATCTTAACATATAAATCACATTTTAACACTTTTACCCCAAAGGCATTGGAATAATTTAAAAAATCAAACCCGAAGAAAAATCAATTAAACCCGAAAATTCCCGAAAAACCCCATATGTGCCCAGGTGGGTTGGGGTTTTTCAAAAACCCCGCAGTTTTCAAACCCTGATTGTATTGTATTTATTTTTACCCGTTTTCATACAAATTGTTCACAACGTGAACGTATGAGTTGGATACGTCACAAGAATATTGAATGTGTACGTATTTATACATTTAAATCTACATGCAATAATAAAATAGCGTCAATTTAAGTAGAAGAGATACAATATTTTATTATTCTAATTTACATACAACGATATAAAATACTATAACTGTTAATAAAACCATACATTATGCATATGCTAAAATATATATACAATTTAAACCTTATTTACTACAGACATATTTAATATAAGTGATTGTGGATTTGCGAGATATTCTTCTACAGAATAGAAGCAGTGCTCGAATAGGTTGTACTTAATTGCTTCATTGAAACCGGATGTTTTGTTTTTTTAAAGTGGAAGGAAGCTTGTTATAAATATGCACTGCCATAGGAAATGTGCTATTCTTATGCACTTTTAAACGTGAAGACTACATGAAGGTCTGATACTTGTCTTGTATTATGCATATGAATATCTGAGTTCAACAGGAAATTGCTTGTACCAGTCTATATATCTTTTCTTACAAATTTTAGAAGTATATATATATATAAACATGAAAGAAAAAAGATTTCGAAGAAATTTAAATAAAGATTTATAAGAAGTTCGAGAAGAACTACAGCGCCAAGAATAAAAACCAAAAAAAAAATTAATACTACTAGTGCTTTACTTGTAAATATAAAATACAGCTTCTGTACGCTGTGTAGAAATACGGCGCCGGTGAAAAAGAGTATCTTATACAGTTGTCATTCATATGTACTTTCGTATTTTATCCGTTGTAAAGCATTTGTAATTATTTTACACTTGTAACGCTTCACTTATAAACCTAAAATGCATGTATATTACTTTGAATTTAATTCTATCGCCTGCAGAAATTTATTTTTATAAATGTGTCTTTTCATGCATAGTTTTTGAAATTTGCCTGAATATCTTTCAAAATGTGATGCGCCAAAAGTAAACCAGCACCTAAAATTTAAAGGTCTGAGTGACAACTGACTGATCCTCGCACAAGCCAAGCCAATTAACTTTAAAACTTGAAATTTGGACAGCATATAGGATTTGTGGTGTATGGTACCACTAAGGAAGATTTTTTGGTAATTCTACGGAAAATGGGGAATAAGGGGTGGGAAGTACTTTAATAAGGTGGCCATATCTCTGAATCTTGTAACCTTAGATGCTTGAAGTTTTATTTGGACTTCTCATTTAAAATAATTTGATACGTTTTTAAGGGTTTTTTGATATTTTAGTAAAAATGGGAAGGAAAGAAGTGAAAATGAAAAACAGGGAATGGGTTTGCAATTATTATAATCAAATGTCGATATCCCGGAATATTTGAAGGTTAGGAACATGGCGTTTGGACTCATCATTTAACATAATTAGACACCTATTTCAGTTTTTTAAAATTATATATATATATATATATATATATATATATATATATATATATATATATATATATAAAACACAACTTAGAATAGAAGAAAAAGGGCGGATACGCGGAAAGGGGTGAAAAGCATTTTGATAAGATGGCCCACCTCCGAATCCCTTAAGCTTAAAAACTTGGTGCTTTGTATTTAGGCTCCTCATTCAAAATGATTTGTAGGTGGTTTACTGATTATTGATATTTTAGTAAAAATTTGAAGAAAAGAGGACCAAAGGAAAAAAAGGTTTTGGTTTGAACGTTAGAAACATGGAATTTGGTATTTGGACTTCTAATTTAAGATAATTAGATACGTAATTAAGCTTTCTTTTTTAAATATATGTTCTAGAAGGGAAGAAGACGGGCTCTGACGGCGATGGAGGGAGCTGGTAAAAATTAGTAGGCACGTGTCCGAGAGTTTTTGAAAATTCCGTGTATTAGGGTGAAAGGGGCTTAATTGTTGGTTTGACAGCGAAACGAGTACGTTTAGAACTAGTTGAAAGGTTTAGAAAGTACGTAGTTCATCTCTGCTGCATGGGGTCCTTGGTTCGATCCCACCTCGCGCTAATCGGGCTTTGTGGTAGACAAACCGTGTGCATGTGTTTTCTTGGGGCTGTCCCGTTTCCTCCCACTTACTTCATTCCACTATTTCATTCATTTCTCATCATCAGCGTCTCACTTAATCTCGATGCATAATGGTGGGACGTTAAATATTTCATTTCATCTTAATTTCCATGTAAAAGTACTTGCTTTTTGAGTTATACATAATATTTTCAATATGTGAACAATGCTAAACTAGTGTATTAATATAGGTTGCTGACATTATAGTGCCTACAATTCTCCGCAGAATTTGATATTTATGAATTCTGATAGAACAACTTCGTATAGGCTTTGCTTTGGAAGTAATTTGGAAGACGTGACTTGTTCAATGCATGCTGGAAAGTATCTCTCATCCATGTTGAAGTTCGCGAATAGTTTGTTTTTCTTCATTACTACTCCCTGAATATAGCGTGGGTGTAAAGTCAGTTCTTATTTGTAACACTGTATATTTCTAAAAAGAAACAACCTATCACAGTTTTATTTTCATCGAATACATTATTAGAGTGTACCATTTGGTTAAGTTACATTTCAACGTATACACCCGCATTTTCCACAACTTCTAAAATGTTAACAGTATTACATGCCAGCTAAAGCTGATGCTAGTTTCTAGGATAATCTAGATTAAAAATAGGTTTTGACTTTACAACCACCGTGTATATTCTAAAACTGTTAAATTATTCCTTGTCATCCTGTAGATTTCGTAATATTTTTCTAGATACGTTGCTTTCATCAATTCCTAATTTACAACTGCAGTGTTGGCTGGATTAAACAAGAAAAAACAAAAAAGCTTTAAATCATGTGAACTTCATGGTGACGTCTACACATATCACGATTATCTACATTTCACCTTTTAATCAAGGGGTCCCGTGTTCAATTCTTGGTCGAACCACAACCGATCTTTCAAGTGTAAACCAAGTAGCGATTCAAGGTGTCCCGTTAAGCGAAGGTCTTCTCCGTGATAACCTTGGTATTTCATAAGGATGTTAAGCCTAAACATACGAAACGAAACCGAAATATATATTTCTACTTGCCTGAATGCCTGTTGTTTTATAAAGAAGCCAACGTTGCTTAAATATATTGATAGAAATTGGCAAAATGTATCAACTGCCTACGTAGCTTTCAACATCAGCTTGAATTCGGCTTTGTTTTAATTTTTTTGAATGTTATATACATAACAAATTTGTAATTTAATATGATATGTTGACCTTAAAATTTTACATACAAATACATTTAACCTAATAACAGGATTTTCCCAATGGCTAAGGTGGGAGTTTCCCGATTGATATGTAATTCTGTATAATGTTGTTACTTGTGTAACTGGTTATCATTTTATAATTCCGAAATGACTCTTGAAAATTTTATTAACAACTAGGCCCATCATCATACATTGTAAAGATCAGTACAACGTATTTTTTATCAGGAGTCCGTGAGTGAGTCGGCAATCTCATTTGTGACCAATTAGTTCCGGTTTCGTGTCAAAATGGAAAATTTCTCTTGAATGTAAGCCGAAAAACGGTTTGGATTCTCTTCCAGCATAACCTTGTTGTTGCATAATAACACCAAGACGAAACAAACTCATTTCTGCCCATATCTAACACAAAGAGTAAGTTATTTAAACCGAAAAAAACTGTTTTTTTTGTTTTTTTTTCAATAAAAACCATGGTTTTGCCAACCCTATACAACTGCTTAAAAATAATATGAAACTTTCTTTTATTGTGAAAACAAAACGTCAGTGCAAATATTAATTTTTGAGGATGCGCCAATTGCAACTGACTCGGGGACACTGTCGTCTAAAATCATTGTAATTTGTTTAAGGACATCAGTTGTATTCTCTAAATTTCCATTACTATTACTTGAGTGCTTGGTGTGTATTTCGTTACAGGTCTAAGAAATGAAAAACTGGGAGGTCACAGCTTAGAAGCCATCACAAGAATCATCATGAAAAAGAAAAGCGTAATATGTGAGTAATTTAGTTCGCACGGTGCAAAAGGAAAGAGCTTTCACTCAATCACTAACACAATAATAGGTAAGAAACTCTCCCTACTGTTCTTTAATCTCATTTTCAGAGTGGAAAAAATTATAGAAGTTGTCATTTGAAGAGGGATACACTATGTTTAAATTCTTGTAAAAGATAATTCTGGTGCCCTTTTTATTTTTTGCTTTAAATACATACTATTGTGCCATGAATACTTCTCAGAATCATCTTCCTGTAAACTTTATTTCCAAAAAGCATGTACTACAAGCGCTTTTATAACATTTAAAACACTTTGAAAATCCTTATATTAGCAAAATGTACAATTTTCCCCATCTTCAAGTGACACGTTACATTTAAGTGTCCGTGGAAGAGAGAGCTGAACATGTATAGAGTATATTTCATCCTTTTACTGAATTGTTCTGTCATGTTGGTAGTTTTCTTGAGCATTTCATGATTCATTCCTACATTCGCGATTTTTTGTATTCTTTGCAATGCAACGTTACAAAATTATTCATTTGTATAAGGCAAAGTAATATGTACGGCTGCTCCGTGGGAAAGAAATCGAGGAAGGTAGGTTTCGTCAAGGCCCTAGTTACTATCTCGGCATTCACCTAGTGCGACTGAGCGAAAAAGAATGATCGGGTCCAGATTTGAGATCGAGGCCTTCGGAATGAGATGCTAGTTCTTCATCAACTCAAATGCTGTCACATGTTTACAAATTATTATTATTTTTTTATATTAGGTTTAATATTTATAAGATGCTATACTTTTTAAGAAATAAATGTGTGACCGCTTAAACATGTTACAACGTCCGTAATTAAGGTACAGTCTGAGGTATGTCACTTTCAGCTGTAGCCGTTCTCTTCGTTGCCCTTTACAGTTTCTTCTGAATGTTACTTTTGTAACACATCATTGTCTTCACAAGCTGCTGTAGGTCCTACATAAACATTTTAAATATTTTTGTGTGTTTAAGATGTAATAATTGATCTTTAATCATTCTCTGCTGTTATTACGTTATTAAAAGCTGCCTATTATTTTTATTTTCAGAAGCTCTGTAACACAAGAGAAACGTAACTAAGGATGAAATCGCGTAGATTATTGGGATTTGGCTTCAAAATGTCTTACAGAGACGAACAAGAAGATCAGTTCAGAATTTAGTGCAGTTCCACAGAACTTGAAGTGACAATTCCCAGCGTCGAAATTATAGTTAGTTGTGGTAATCAAAAGTGACATTATAAAGAAGCAAATATGTATTTCTGGTTATTCAGCAATGTGATATTTCTTGAAAGTAGCAAAAAGTGACATTTCGTGAAAAGATCTATTGTCCATGCGCCGTAGATTTGTAGAACATATTTTCAGCAACATACATTAAATATTGTTGTTGATTTTTATTTAATTAGTGTCAGTGACATAATTTTCTAGAAGAAGTGTTTACAAGTTAAAATGTCAATTTCTGATATTTGAGAAGATTGTTCCTAATGTATAGAAACAAATAACACGAGCAGCATGAAGATGCTGCTGAAGAGAATTTAAATAAATAAAGCCAGAATAGTGTACAATTATATTTTTATTTAACTACTAACCGATATAAACTTATATAGATGTGTATTTATTATAGTGAACAGTGTAAATTATAACAGCATAGTGTTAGCTTGCTCTGATAATGTTAAGCTGCTTTTATTATTATTATTATTATTATTATTATTATTATTATTATTATTATTACTATTATTATTATTATTATTATTATTATTATTACTATTATTATTATTATTATTATTATTATTATTATTAACTCAAAATCTTATTTACACATAGAACGTTTCTGGGTGTTCCACTGCTACTACTGGTATGTGGCCACACCGTCTATGTATGTTGGGGTGTCTTACGTGATGTTGCGAGGTTCAGACTGCAAACTAGAGCCTTCACAATCATCGTGTGCCAGTTTTCAAAGCGCTATATTAGATTTATTATTTTTAAGATAGGAAAAGGATTGCCAACAATTGTTTTTTGAAATGGATGTCTAAATTTCAATCCTTATCGTATTAAAAAAAAATCCAATACAGCCGCTTTCAAAATTGGCAGGCGACGATTGTGAACACACTGATATGAAGTTTGAATCTCGTAAGTCACATAAGAAACCCCAACATATATGCACGGCGTGTCCACATACCAGTAGTACCAGTGAAACACCCAGAAACATTTTGTGTGTAAATAAGATTTTGAGTAAAAAAAGAAAAAAAGTGCTTAAAATTATGAGAGCAAGCTAACATTATGTAGTTATAATTTACACTGTTTATTATTATTATTATTATTATTATTATTATTATTATTATTATTATTATTATTATTATTATTATTATTATTATTATTATTATTATTTAATTTTTTATATTTATTTTGTTTTTATTTATTTATTTATTTATTTTGGTTTGAGTCTGTGGGCCGCAATGGTTCCTCGTCATGAAGAAAGAGTGAGGCAGAAACGCCTAAGCAGGTAAAATTGTACAGAAAAATCTCATGTTTTCTTCCAGCTGCTATGTCACAGCCTGGCCGCCTTGTTTTCAACCCACTATTTGTTCCCAGCAAGAAGCAGTTGTATATGCAGAGTGACGCAAAAGTCCGGAGCCCATACGCCAACTCGGTTACTATTGCAGGTATGGAAACACGGTAAGATATGTAAGGACTCTTTTAAATTTCAGCAACATTTTTGTTTGTGTACTAGTGTACCGTTCAATAAAGAAAATACGTTACCATACAACATGTCGGGCTACACGAATGAAAGAATGTGTGGTTTGAAATTAGCTACACCGAGAAGAATTGAAAGGAAACACAGTGAAGGATAAACATGCAAATGCAATATCCACGCCAGTGGCGTAGCAACCACGGTGTTGAGGGGAGGGAAGCAGATACGAAGGACGCGAAATTGGGTCTTGTACTGTATTTTACATTGTGTCTTTCCGTTCCCTTTGGTCCAAATAATTTCAAACCACACTTTCTTTCATTCATTGTTGTCCAACAGTGGCAGCGTTGTACTTTTCGTTACTATTGGGCGGTATACTAATATAAAAACAAAACATGCTACATTTTAAAAATTTCCTTCTGTATATTACCTTGTTTTCGTATCTGCAGCAGTAACCGAGTTGGCCTATGGGTTTTGAGTTCTATCATGTACAGAAAATATTCTGTAAATATTTTGTCATGTACAGAAAATATTTTGTAAATATTTTGTCATGTACAGAAAATATTCCCTAAATATTTTGTCATGCACAGAAACTATTCTCTAACTATTTTCTGTGATGTACAAAATCATTCACTAAATATATTTTGTCATGTAAAGAAAATATTTTGGCATATGTAGGAAAATATTGTCTGCGTTATTGGTAAATAATTTTAAAATATTCCATGAGAAACATTTTAAAAACCATTCCGTTAACATTGTATAAAACGCTTCAAATACTTTTTCAGTAATGTTTGGAAATCGTAGAGGAAACATTTTTAGGAAAACTTTTCTAACGGCGTAAAAAATATTTCTACAACGTTTTTTAGTGTATTCAGATAATATTTTCAGTATTATGTGGAAATTTTTTTCAACAACATATTGAATATATTTCCTTAAGGGAAGTAGGATACATTTTCTGAAGGAAAATGATGGCACGTTTTACAAACGTTTTGAAAATATTTCATTGCTGTGTGGGGTAGTATTAGTATTCCATTGCAATGTAATGCTCTGATACCACGTGGTGTATTTTTTGCAAAAGGCGTTCGCTTCACTAAAATTAAGATTATTATTATTATTATTATTATTATTATTATTATTATTATTATTATTATTATTGTTATTATTATTAATATTATTATTATTATTATTATTATTATTACGTTATAAATATGGTGTATTATTATTTACGAAAAATGTCCTGAAAAGAGAAAGACGGATTCTGTAGTTATGGTACCAATAGAGAAAATCAAGGCTGTAGTCTAATCATGTACATCAATATTTCTTTCTACCCTATCCAGCTTTGAATAAGGAATGCCGCCTAATTGTCGCTTTGGTTGTATCATCAGCCGCCGCCTCGTGGAAAAACCGCCGAGCTTCAGTGCATATGGATTGGCCAGGTCAGATTTTGCCGGCTATTGTGTTCTTACTGTACTACATTCATTTTAGCTTCACCGCCTGGAAATGGGATAATCATTTGTGAAGGTTTCACGTGAAGAAACAATAACGTGATTAGAACTGCAACATTTATAAATGCCAAAGAGCAAGGAAAAGTATAAAAATGTTTTGTTTGCAGAACATTACATTTTTGTCTGTCTCCTCTTTGCCTAAATGTGACGTATTTGGTCTAGAAATTAATTCGTGCGGTTGGTACGCACACATTGAAGCTGTAGTACAAACACAAAATACATAAATACCTTAAGAAAAATATTGTCCATCGCTAGCCACCACTTTCGCCCATCTGTCAGGCAATGTACGGATTCCGTGGCGAAAGAAGTCCTCATCCTTGGAAGCGATCTAGTCAGAGACCCATGTTTCGATATCTTCTGAAGAAGTAAACCGCTGTCCAATCAAATCGTTGTTTATACAATCGAACAAGTAGTAGTCCGAAGGAGCAACGTCTGGTGAATACGGCGGATGGGGTAAAACTTCCCATCCGACATTTTCTAAATAGGTTTTGACCGGTTTTGCGACATGTGGGCGAGCGTTATCATGTTGAACAATAAGCTTATCATGTCTGTTCTCCCATTCTGGTCGTGTTCTGGCCAGAGCTTGCTTCAAACGCATTAATTGTCGTCGATAACGTTCTCCATTCATAGTTTCACCCGGTTGCAGCAGCTCATAGTACACCACACCTTTCATATCCCACCATATGCACAGCATAACCTTTGCACAGTGAATATCTCGTTTTGGTTGTGATGGACCTGGTTCACCTGGTTTCACCCAGGCCTTTTTTCGTTTAGGGTTCTCGTAATGGATCCACTTCTCATCACCCGTAATAATTCGATGCAGAAACCCCTTTCTGCTCTGTCGTTGAAGCAGCAATTCGCAAATGGTTTTTCGTCTTTCAACATCTCTGTCTTTCAATTCATGTGGAACCCAATGTGACATCTTTTGAATCATTCCCATGGCTTTCAAGCGTTTGGAAACTGTTGTTTGATCAACGCCTAATGCTGCTGCAAGTTGTTCCTGCGTTTGACACGAATCCTGCTCGAGCAATGCTGTCAATTCTTCGTCTTGAAATTTTTTTGGCTGCCCAGCTCGCTCTTGGTCTGCCAAGCCGAAATCACCACTTCTAAACCGTGCAAACCACTTCTGACACGTTCGCTCAGCTAGAGCATGGTCACCATACACTTCCACCAAAATACGATGACTTTCAGTCGCACTTTTCTGCATGTTAAAGTAATGCAGCAGGACACCCCGCAAAAACACTTTATCAGGCACAAATTGCGCCATGTTCACTTAACTACAAACTGGTGTTGTTGACGCTTTAATCCACTGCCCTATACTACGAACGATATGCGATGACAGGGGTTTGCAACACATGTGTGGATACACGGAACTGTGGGACGCTCCGTTCGTTGCGCCATCTCTTGTCCAACCGCACGAATTAATTCCTAGACCAAATAGTACTCTGCGTACTTAAAATGTGAATTCCTAGAAGCAGAAAAACTAAATATCTTTGTAGGTGTGGTCGAACTGTGAACTATTCTTTGTAATAGCGGGTTGTGTTTGTCGTTGTGCCAAGCTTTCAACCCCTTCCTCATATTCGTTCATTCTATAGAGAGCCATCCTTTTGAGAGCATCGGTCTTACAGATTCTCAGAAGATTTGTTGGCAAGAATGCCTCTCTAGTTTGTTAGGAGCCAAAAAGGAAAGTGTTTGCTACATGAACAGGGATCCTTATACCAGAAGAAGAAAGTGATTAATGAGAAGATCATCTGGAAGTGTAGGGAACATGGATTGTACAATTGTCCGGGAAGATGCCACACATTGGATGACGTGGTTGTGAAAGTGACTGAACATAATCATGCTCCCAGTGCATAGAAAGTAAACGTGTTTAGTGTGATATATAGTTTGCGAGAAAGTTCGCGTCAGTTTCACGATACTCCATTAGCTATTATTAGTAATGCGGTAGAAGGCGAATCTAATGCAGTTACTGGTAAACTACCTTCCTTTAGTACAATGAAAAAGGTTGTTCGACGTGTCCTAAAATAGTTATCAAAATACCAAATACACCTGCATCATTAGTAGGATTGTATATACCGTATGAGTTTACAGTGACAAATGATGGTGAACAGTTTCTAATGCACGACGATGGACCAGGAGAACAAAGGATTCTAATTTTTTTCCACTAGAAGAAACTCACATTTTCTAAAGCATTGCAAACACTGGTATCTTGATTGTACTTTCAAAACCGCACCTATGCTCTTTCTTCAAATTTATATAACTCACGGTATGAAAGACAATGTAAATGTAGCAGCTGTTTCGCTTTATTACCTAACAAAACGAGGGAGACATATGGCCGCATGTTGGAAGCACTACATACACTTGAACATACGTTGGCACCAGATACTGTTATGACAGTCTTTGAAGCTGCAGCCGTGAACGCATATTTAGCAACTTTTCCAGAAGTAAATTTTCGTGGTTGTTTTATCAACTTAGTTGTGCCTCTGGAGAAGAATCCAAGAAGGAGGATACAAACAAGGTACAGCGGAGACCCCGAATTTGCTTTTGAGATTAGAAAGCTAAGTGCCCTAGAATATGTACCAGAGATTGATGTAATAGAGTCTTTCGAAGTCCTTACAGATAACCAATTCTATCAAAGAAACGACGAACATCTTACGCCTATTATTGACTACTTCGAGGACAATTATTGGATAGGACGGATTACGCAAAGAGGGGAAAGACGACCTCCAATGTGTCCCTTGCCTTTGTGAAATTATTTCCAATTTGTAGTGGATTCTCTCCCCAAAACCAACAATTCTGTTGAGGGATGGAACCGACAACTCAGTTCCTTGATAGGTGCTCATCACCCAAATATTTGGTCATTTCGTAACTTGCTAAAGAAGAACCAGAATTTTGTGAGCGCACGAATCGAACAGTTAGTTGCAGGTCAATACACACAGAAACCATCACGAACATACAGAGAAACTGCACGAAGGATTATGTGTATTGTACAGGACTACGGAAACCGTCCATTGGAAGATTTGCTAGGTATCGCATATAATGTAGAACTTCAAGTATGAAAGTGAAACGTGAGTAAATTCCTGGAAAGTGAGTAAAATAATCTGGAAGTTTTACAATCTGCTGTAATCAATGTGCATTTTCGGGCGAACTTAGAACAGACTGCAGGATATGTTTTGTGTGCGCGCGCGTGTTTGTAGGAGGAAACTTATAATAGGCAGCTGTGGTTTTTCTTTTCAATTTTCAAAATATATTCGTTGTTCGAAGCAAAAAAGAACAAAAAACACCAATCACGCCATGGTTCGTCCCAAGGCCGAGTAACGTGAAAGGGGGGGTTTAAATTAAATTGCATTAACGATACACATGCATATTTCACTTTAAAGCTATCTTATTCTCTTGAATTTCTAAGAAGTTTGATTTAGCAATCTCGAGAACTACTTGATGGATTACCATCACTTTTTGACCGGATGTAGAACGTCAAATATAAAGAAGGAGGTTCGTTGATTGGGCCAATATCCAACTAGAAGTAGTAGTTTGGATATCAATGGTAGTTTGGAAATAAATCATTTCCGATTTTATCGTTGATTACTATACAACAAATAGGCAATAGATAGGGAGAAACGTTTTTTTCTCCATCGCTTAATTATTCCAATATTATATTTTATCTCCATTCTTAACTCTCTCCTGAAACCGGAAATCATGAAAAGTCCACAACAACTGCCGGCTTAACTATTAATGTACACAGGGGAAAACACAACAGAATATAGCGAAAAGTGGTTTTAAGAAATTAATTAGCGCTCTAAGAATATATATAATTATTTTTGTTAACCCTTTATTCAAACCGGAAGTGGTAACCTCTGGTCTTACCGTTGTTTCCCATATTGTAAAAACCGTAATAGAAGGCGAAAATGGCTTTCTGTAATCAGTTAAGTGTGCAAGAAGTATACCAGACCCTTATCTTCCTGAGGTCTAGGGGGCCGCCTCCTAAATTTTTCACGGTAGGATTCCAAATGAACTGTGATATGGTGATAAACTATATGTTTGGATCGGACCCCTACATTTTTGGGCTGGATTCTGGCTTAATATGTACCATCCATTTAATCAGCCATCTAAAATCGAAACTGGTAGAATATACTACTTCAATCTGGCTTCAATATTACTTAAGAAAATACCATGAGATTAGCATAAATTAAATATAATTTAAATTGTTGAAGGCAGAGGGCAGCAAAGGAACTGCCATTATTGAGCTGTTAAAGAATTCAATTTTAGTATTTATTATTCATTATACGAAATCAAAGTCCTTCGTGTTGTGCACATTTTGATAATGCTACTTGTTACATTACCAATGTCGTAGTAATGTAATACTAATAACAGTGTCCTAGTCAAGAACTCAACAAAGGGGATTAATTAATCCCATATATATCCCGCTGTGGCTAATCTTTTGAGAGGGAATTTTATTCCAGGAGGATTTTTTAGAGAAATTTTACACCGAAGGGTGGTTTATAGGGATGAACACATTCGGATACTTTTTAATCGGATATCTAATAGAAACTTATCCGGATAACGAATAACAAAACGGTTATCTGGATAATGGATAACATCCGGATAACGGATGTACCCGAATGACGGAAAATATCCGGATAACGGATATATTCGGACGACGGATAATATCCGGATAATAGAACATTCGGAAAGCGGGTAAAATTAAGATGACGGATAAAGGATAATATCCTGAAAGCGGAAATGGTTTTATGTAGATCATATAGGAGAGAGATATGTCAGTATATTCTGCTCAGAGTTGTCTATGATCATCCGGGCTGCGATTTTACTTTTGAAAAGTATTTCTTCGTAAAATGTTTTCTAGTAACTCTTAACTCTTTTATGTTGTTTCGGAGAGCACGTGGCTCTATCTTAGAGCGGTTACCTTTGGTAGGTAGGGTCTTTGGTTCGATCACGGTTTAGTACATTTGTGGTAAACAACATCATATTTGTCGGTTTTCACGGGGTACTCTTGTTTCCTCTCACTTTTCATTCCACCAATTCTTCCATCATCATTCACTTGCTTTAATTTGCGTCTCTTTTACCCTACCGGACATAATAGTCGGGCTTTAAACTCAAAGACTTCATTTAATTTTTTCTTATGTTCTAAAAGGTTTACAAAGAGGATGGTAAAGTATCCCGCATCTGACATGTTCGGGACAAAATTAAATGAAACCTTTGTCATACATCCCACAGTTATGCCTGCTAGAGTAAAGGAGATGTTGAAAATGAGAAATGAAGGAAATGGTGGAATGAAGAAAGTGGGAAGAAACTTGAGAACTCCGAGAAACCTCACGCACACGATGGGTGTCCACCTGAAACTTCACTTGTTTCGAGCTTGGATCGAACTATGGACCTCATACCACTGAGCCACCAGCGACCCCATGTCCCGCACGAGTAGAATTAGATATATTTAATACAAGCGAAGGGTTGCCAAAAACAAATCGTGTTATATCAAGAGCTATGCTTATAATCATCCGAAAGTGGCATTCCGAAGAAAATCTGGACATTAATTCCAACAACTGAGCTAATATGCCTGTACTTTGACTCATAAACTTCTTAAAATTATTTACTGGCATTGCTACAAGTTACATTTAGGAAATTAATTGTATTATACATATCAGGTAACTCTAAAAGCGACCACAAGTAACTTTTCTGTCATTTGTGTTGTTCGTGTTGCTTAACTTAAAGACCTTAAGTCCGTTGGGGCAAGGCAAGGGGTTGTCCAAAAAAATAAAAAAAAAGTCAGAAAGGTCTGTGCCACTAATTGTAACTTTTCCGCATTAACCGTCATCGAGTTTCCAACAAAAGTGCAAAACACTGCACCGTAATCCTATATATATATAGATAGATAGATAGATAGAGAGAGAGAGAGAGAGAGAGAGAGAGAGAGAGAGAGAGAGAGAAAGAGAGAGAGAGAGAGAGAATGAAAGGTCTGAATGGAGGGCATTAATGTATACTATGTTATCCTGTACTATTTCTTTTGTTCAAATGGCTGTTAGTATTTCTGATCATACATCTTAAGAGATTTCAAATGAGATAGTGTAAGACAATGCAGTTAGTAATGTATAAATTATAGGATGTATTTACCATTTTGTATTAGTACGAAAAACAGGAAGACAAATTTTTATCTTGTTTTAGAAGTATCTTAGTTTTAGTTTATTATAATATGTAGCCCTAACATCGTTTAACGTATTACTGCATTTATTCACGTATGTTTCGATGCTAATTTATGTCATAGCTGAAAGAAATGTATTCAAGTAAAAAGGAGTTCTTATTTATTACAAGGCATTTAAATTTTTGTGAAATCACTCTATTTATCTCGTCTAATATTGATGACAGCGTGATCTCCGCATTTTGGGCAATCTGTAAAACCTTACGCGTGATCTTTACATGGCTATTCTATAGAATATACTGTTGTATGAGAAACCATAATTTTATTCAACAATTTACATGAGTATCTACGTCTTTACACATTTGTTTGCGTTTGTTCCATTCAGCTTCTTCTACATTTATTTTTATAATACACTTCAATTATTTGCAATGTTGACTAACAACTGATTTAATGGTACAGTTTCTAACATTTTTGTAACCGGTTTAAAATTGAAGGTCTTACACGCACAAGGGAAGAGGGAAATGCATTACACAGAATAATGTATTAATACTATAATATAATTTCTCCCTATGAGGGGCGTATCAATAATCCACAAATGCGCAAGTAGATCATTCCCACCTACCAGATTTCGTACAGTGGCTATACAATGCATTCGATATGTGCTACACAGGAAGTTTTCTTTCTAGACTACTATAAGCTAAGTGCAAACTGTGTAAGCTAAATTATTCTAGCTTCTATCGAAAAATGTCTTCCTTGTGCTGGATTCGTTTCATTACATATAGTGGAATAAAACAATATTTCTTTAAACACGTCTTCCAATTACAGTTCTTCCTATCATTTGTTAGTTATTCTAACCTTACTACTTTGTTCAAATATGAGTTTCTTATGTCTTCCAGATCTTTCCATTCCAACCGAACTTCATGAAAACGTCCATCAGCAGTTCCCAATTTTCCGGTCAGAAACTTTACAGCTGAGGACTAAATAACTTTCTCTTGGTTACAGTTCGGAAACAGGTGTGGTTGAGTGGAATTAGTTATTTGATGTGTGTTGTTTATGTATTAGAAATTTGTTGTTTAATGTGTGATTCACCTTAGTTTTCACCATCTTTGGAGGAAATTTAAAACGAAATATTATTTCAAAAAAACTCTAAAAACATAAAATAACTTTAATTCATTATAAAGAGGAAAGCAATTATACTAGTGGACATTTAAACAATTACTGAAATTCAACGTTTGATTTTGGTCAGTTGTTTTACTCTCAAAATTTCTTTATAGACAACGATAATTTTTGCAATAATATATTTTTAAATTTCTTATTTCAAAAAAATATACTGGATCGAAGTCTGGTTTTCATTTCTTTTGGGACACTCTGTACTAGATGATACCATATCTGTATTATAACCGTAATGCGTAATACATTTACAAGTACAATTTTATGTGGTTTGTTATAATAATAGCCAATAAAGTTATGAATGAAGATATATTGTTTGTGAGGAATTAAAACTTAAAATTTCGTATTCCCAAATGTTACTTTATTAGTTACTAATTGCAAATGAACGTCACAATACTTACGACAGAAAAATTGAATGAAACCCTTATATTTGAGGACGATTTTAGTTTGGAAGGTAATGGAGATGGAATTTAGGAAATTGAATTTTCAAGATATGTGTATTTGGACACATACTAAAACATTTAATTTCTTACTTTGGGATATTTTATTTTAAAATTCTATGCACTGAAAAAGCACTGTCGTTTATTTAATGTTGAATAACTTTTCGTTTCTTTCTATGACCATTTACTTTTCCTACAAGGAGACATTCTTGCTGTCTGTTAATTCGTTCAATACATGTAATTATTAATCAATAAGAACGACAGATTGTTTCCCTGTCAACACTCCTATCATTACCTCACTTTTGGTTAATCTATTGCCACCGACCCGAAGCTCATTTCTTTACGAATTTAAAAAGAAACTGGAAAAGATAGTGTTAATTTCAAACTTTATTAACCGTGCTTCGTATATGGAGGAACAATTTCGAAGCCTTCTTCATCAGATTGGTATTTTGTGCATTTGTGTTGGTAAGCCTAACTTTCATTTTACGGCCATATATGGTCGAGAAACAGGGACTCTGTTCACGTAATCGTAACATGCTTGGAGACTGTTTTTTTTTCCCCTAACATTCGGGACCTTTGCATTTTCACCTACGCACTGTGGTAATTGATTGCAGATTGGGCGATGACCCTGCTCCTGAAGAAAAACTAATAATATGTAAGTTGTGTTTCGGCAAGGAAAACTCCAGTCGTGTCAGTGTCGGTGAAGATGCACGACCCCAGCGAGTCAGCCACCCTTGAACGTGAGCTGGGTGTGCTACTTAATTTAATTCGGGCGCTGGTATTATCGAAAGTCGGCTCCTCTCTTTCTTTTTGGGGTTGAGCATTAAAAGTGATTTCATAATTATACAAAACTGAGCCGTAGTTAAATGTTACATTACTAATGTAGTGAAGCTCGTAGTCTAATGAAAGAAGAGGGTTCCAGGTTCTCAAGTTATAAACAAGAACTACGCCAGCATGGACAGTTGCTAAGCACCGCCAGAAAAAAGATTTTAACGGATTCTTGGGATTAACCGACGCACTTCTAAAATTATCCCGGCTCCAGTATAGGAACTCTTTTGTGGACCTCTTTTGCATCCAGTTTGGATTCGACGCCAGGATCCAAGTGGTATCAGCAGGGAACCACTGACCGGTCGAAGACTAATTGTGAGTAAGTCAAACCTTAATTTATTGATTGGGCCACCCAGCCATCTTTCATTAAAATAAAATAAATAAGAATGAAATAAGACAGGTTGAAATAATCCTAAAAGATATTCAGTATACGTTGTTTGTTCATTTGTAATCTTTCGATGTAGTTTTAATTTTTGTGAATCATATTCACTATCATTAAACTTTTTTTTTGCACAGTTTAACCAGGCCTTGAGATTTGTATCATAGGATAATTTTTATTTATTAAAATCTGTGCTTAAGTTAATCACCTACACATATTTATATCTTTTTGGGTACCTATGATTTGTGTACCGTTCTTTTCCCAGCTTCGGTTTGCAATAAAACGTAGATACGGATGAAATCATGATTTGCCGTAGTAAACTTGTGATGAATGACTAAGTAAATAACAGAGAGAGAAAAGGAGAGAGAGAGACAAAGAAAGAGGGAGATGTGTAAACTCTCGAGAAAAGAAAAAAACAAATTTTAACGTTATGGTTACATTTACTAAATTCTTACAACTTTAAAAATACGATTCCACTAAGAGCACGCACTTTCCATCGAAACTGAAGAAATAGTCAACGACCCAGTATATTAATCCGGAAGGTATATCGAACAAAAACAATTGAGAGACTTTTGGGAGAGGTAGTTCGATTTAGATTGGAGACGAGTCAACATGTAGGAACACGAGGTACAATTCTGAGTTTACGGGAAATTTACCTTGCTCTATCCTAGAGAGCACCTTGTCTTAGCTAACGTCATAGCTATCAACTACAATGGATAATTATTTAAGAAGCAATTTCGAATCTGATTAAATTTGATGTCTTCGTAACGCTAGTTTTCCTGCACCGATTTCGCAGGCTCATAACTTGCGACTACCTGGACACCAAGTAGACTAGAGAGAAAGGGTGGACGGACATCAAGCCACTGAAAGAATCGTAGAGGAGCAAACGCCGAGACATGCAAGTAAGTGCAAATAGATAAGCCAATCCTAAAATTATTCCCTTCTCAGCCTTTTTAACCGCTTGGACATCACAGTCTCTTTATTTTGTATATGCTTGATTTTACTTGTATGTAATCCAGGTCAGATCCTGTACTTTATGCTCTACCAGATTCAACGTTTATGAAATCGTGGACGCAACTTGTCAGTTCTGACATCCCCAATCACACAATTAATTAGCACGTTCTCTGAGCTTGCATCTGACAAGGGGCAGTTGCATACGGCGGAAATTTCGTTTAATCCTTAATCTTGTGTGGATGCACACATGTTTGTAACACTCGATTTTTCTCATCTAGCTTAACATAATTAGGATAAATTCTCAAATTTGGTTTCTGCCGACCGTTAGAATTTGCTGAATTTTTATTTGTTTTACCACCTTCCCTCCATCCTCTCAATTTATTGTGTTATTTTGTGTTTGTGTGCATTACTACACATACTATTTAGAGATAATTTAGAGAAAATGGTGCATTCTGGCTTTATGGAACAAGCTCGACTTATGTCTCTAGTTTCGATTATGCGCCCCGGCATTCATTGTTTCACGGCAAATATGGAGAACACATCATTCGGTTTTTGAGTATTTTCAATTTTACTGCGTCATTTACGATTTTAACTCACTCAAGATAAAGCGTCATTTGCTAACATATCTATTACAGGATGGGGCCGTTTCGTGTTTTTTAGCATTAACTAGGACAGACGAATTTGTGAACTTATCGTATGTAGACATAAAGAGACGTATGATTACATTATTTGGAGGTTTTTTAGTTAATAATGTTACGGAACACACCATTCGATCTATAGATCAAAAAGAAGGAGAACCCATTATGACAAATATTTATGAAAAGCTAGACCATATGCTTAGTTTCGATAAAGCTATGCCTATAGAGCAACAAATTAATTTCCTAGTCGAAGGTTTATTGCCTTAGTAGTTTAAACTAACAGGTAATAAATCGTTTATGTCGTCTGATGCGTTGTGTGAATTATTATTAGAAGAACAGTCAACGGAATTAATTGTGACTTATAAGACTCTTGTTAATCTTATGTCTAAAGAGCAAATCTTGAAGTATAGCAAACCGGAATTTATCGCAAAGATAGCTGATTCTTCGTTGCGCGATAATTCTCATATGTCATTGCTTCTGGGAGATAACAGCAGAGGAAAGAAAAGCTTGCAATTTTACACATCATGATATCGTATCTGCTGGGAAAGAATGCGGTAATCAACAGTCTGTAGATTCCATCCCATTTCATAAACAGAAATGTAACACTTTTTCTTCTTACTGTACTTCCGAATGTAAGAGTGACATGAATAATAATACGCATAAAAGAATGAGTTCTCCTACGAATACTGCTGTTATTACTAAGAACCAACAGAAGTGGTACAACGGAAATTATGGTACTTCTCATGCGAATAATAGTATACACTGTCCAGGAAAACCATTAGTGTGCAGTATAGCTCAATTTAATGACAGAGATAATTATAATTTTTTAAATAGAGAACATAATTTAGCAAATAGAGGGAGACCTGTTCTCAAGACGCACACGAAAACTACGCCTATTGTTAGGCAAAGGATTCTGCCTTGCATCAAAATTACTATTGGAAATAAAGAGTATTAGGTGTTGTTGGATTCTGGGAGTCAAATTTCTATCTGTACTATGGAGTTTCTTTCTCCTATCACTAAACTTGCTAAAAGAAATACTATCATCCGTTACATCTCGGGTAAAGGAATTGAAACTAAGACGTTAGCTGTGTTAAAATTCAAAATAGACGGCTATTCGTTTATGCATACTTTTAGAGTTGTAGACAAATTTGCATCTTCTGTTTTCTTCTGGAATGATTGGTTGCTTCCTCTACATGTTACTATTAACAAAGACATTCACGTAAGTATGTTTGGGTAACCCACTGATGACGCGCTAACTGAGAATTATGCTTTAAGCACAGTTTCTGAATAAACAGCGAACTTAATGCAAGCGTATTTCATAACGGAGATATTTGTTATTTTACCACCAAAAGCGTTTCTATTGTTTCAGTGCCTGTTCGTAACATCAACGATTTGGTGGGAGTTCAGAATATTTTGCAACCCAACGAAAAAATCTCTTCTATAACTGATTTTTTTTGTGAATGAGTCTAGACTGGATTCTGTCAATCCTGTCATTAGAGTGGTCAACCTTACAGACAAAAAGTTGTGTTTAGAAAAACATATTCACTTTGTAATGCTGCTAGTGGCACTAGGCCGGGTGCACATAACCCAAATGATACAGATGGTGCTCAAAATCATGGTTTAGCAAGAAAACAAGAAAACAGTAAATTTCCTGCTAGTTTTGACGTCAAGCGTGTGGACATTAACCCAGAACTTTCTGATGATCAGAAAAAATATTTTATTCTGTTATAGAGAAGTATAAGGAATGTCTTGGTTGGAGGAGTGGCTAAGGCTTACGTACATGAAATATATATGCTAGATGACGTCCCATTGGATACGAGACAGTATTCAATTCCCTTCCAGTTAAGAGAAGAAGTTAAAGAACGGGTTGATACTTTGTTCAAACAAGGGGAAATTTGAAGGTTTGCATCTAGTTAAATTCGCCCATTCTTCTCGTGATAAAGAAGTTTGGATATTTCAGATTTATTTTGAACTTGAGGGGGATTAACCGCCATATAGCACCTGAAAGCTTTCCTGTACTCTCGATAGAGGACGTTATTTCGTGTGTTAGTAAGTGTCGTTACCTGTGGTGGACCGATTTATTCAGCAGTTTCTTCCAGGTAAGGATCACTTAGGAATATCAACATGCCACTGTCTTTTAAATCCCAGTAGTTTGTTCTTTTTGTTTTACAGCACTACCACATCATATTATCGCTAGTTCCCTTGGTTTATGCTTATTAGTGAAAGTGACATCTCAAGGATTAGAATCTAACAAATCTATCGGTACTTTGATGGACCTACATTATACGAAAGAAGTATTCTATTTTAATTACATTCTCATTAACCCTGCTCATCTGTCTAACGGAAAACTTATGTTAATCTTTTAACTCTACAATTCTCTATCTACCTTTTTTTACTTTGTGTTCCCTTTTTTGTCTGTCAGTCTGTCCGTCTATTGGTCTGTCTGTCGGCACCAGGAATGTAATACCTTCTTAAGGAAATCAAGTAACTTCCTTAATTGTATACATATCCTTTATTTTTTGTTGTTGTAGCAGGGTTTCCGACCATATACGGATTTAAAACTATCTTGTACCTATCAGAACAACGCTTTCACTATTTATTTCTTCTATACATGTAGATGTATTTACTTATTTATTTACTTATTTATTTATTTTTGTATTAATATATTATTTCTTTCAGAAAGCCTGATTTCTAATTGAATTTCACGTTAGAAGTTCCTACGCCTATCAAAATAACTTATTGTAATAATGTATTTTAAGTAGACCTTGCAGTCTGAGATGGCCGAACAAAATTGATAAAGTTTGGAACCATAGAACTGATCCTTTCCATTTACCTTCTGTACTACGCACAGAAGGATCCATTTTTTGGATTTACGCGTATAATTCTATAGAGTCCTTCATATCGACCTCTTACAAATTTAGGAGATAATACAGGTTTAGTTGCCAAATTTCTACTGAGGACTAAATCATTTTCCTTAAAGGTATGGGTCTTCCAATATTTATCGATTTTGGCCTTTTGTTTTTGCTGTTGACTAATTAAGGCTTTTTGAGCCAGTTTTTTTATACGACTAAGATTTTTTTCACTAGTATCCCATACGCGGTTCGACATGAGGTCTCGAGTTCGATACCTAACACAGCCTTTATACCAACACAAATTCGAAAGGAGAATAAGGATGGTGTTCATGTCTTGCAGTATTGTAAGCGTAACATGCGGTTCTAAAAATAGAGACCAATCCTTTTGAGAAGTAGACACATATTTACTCAAATAGTTTGACAGAGTATGATTATCTCTCCACTCGTGAATTTGTCCTTGCGTGATAAGCTGTATTAAATTACTGATTTATCCCTAATATAGACGTAACTTCGCGCGTCATTTCCACTACGAAATTTGAACCAAGATCGCTTAGGATATTACGCGGTGGGGCAAAATAACATATTATATCATCTAATAGAAATTCTGCAACATTCTTAGCTGTTATAGTTTTTATAGGTCATGCCACTACATAATTTGAAAACATATCGACTGCGGTAATGATGTATTTATAGCCATAAGAGAAGGGCGGAGGGCCGAACACATCTAAATTTTGGGCATGGAAAGGTGCAATGGGCTTGAGGGATTCATGCAATCCTAATAGTTTAGTGGTTGGGTCCTTTCTTTCTTGACATTCCCGGCAGGTCTTGATATGATTTTCTACATCGGCTCTCATCCGGGGCCAATAAAATCGCTCATTGACACGAGAAAACACTTTGTGCTCTCCAAGATGTCCGCCTTCTAGAAATGAGGTATGTGAGGCCTATAGAACTTCTGGGACCATGCTTCAAGTAACACATTTCTTTAATTCCTTAAAGGATTTGGGATATAAAACATGATTCACCAATACGTAAGTGTTAGCTTCAGTATTAGTAGAATCACAAGTTTTTAATAACTCACGTAACTCTATCAAAATATTCTTCATCCTGAGCTTTAATAACATCATTAACTTCAATTTTCATGGCGTTTATACAAACTCTCTTCTCGAGTTGCATTTTCTTCTTCACTTAAAGTCTGTGTGGAAAAACCTGACATACAATCCCTATGCCGATTCGAAGGATTACCCTTTAAACTTTAATTATGAAGTGGTAAGATTCTAGCCTAATTAACCAACGCAAAATTTCCCTTTTAGATTTTTCATATTTCTCAAAAAACATAGAGAGAAATTGTCAGTGAATGCTGTAAAATGAGGTACCTCTATGAAATATTCATGAAAAGGCAACACAGCTTGCACCAACTTCATGTTTTCTTTTTCTGGGATTGTTAGGGATTTAGCTTCATGATCGGAGATTTTTCTACAATAGTAAACAATATATCGTGTTTTTCCTTTATTAACTTGCATTAATACTGCACCAATCCCGTATTCGCATGCATCCACATACAAGTCGGTAGCAACTGCTTCCGGATTGAAGACAGCTAATACAGAAGCAGTGACCAACCTTTCTTTTAGAGTATTGAACGCTTGACGTTCCTTATCTCCAAAATGAAAGAGCACATTATCTTTGTTAAATATATTCAAGGTTTCGCGATGGCTGAAAAATTTCTGATAAACCTTCGATTGTAACTAGCCAATCCGACGAAGCTACGTATATCACGAACTGATTTTGGTATGGGAAAGTTTGTGATAGCCTCAATTTGTTTAGAATCTATTTTCACTCCGTCTTTTCCTACTATGAAGCCTAAAATCGGTAATTCAGAATACATGAAACGAGACTATGACGGATTTGATTTTAAATTCGCTTTCCGAAGGCCAGTAAACACTTTCCTAAGCCTATCTAACTTTTCGTGTATAGATTTGCCAAAGATAATCAAATCATCCATGTAACATGCCATTATATCCAATTTTAACCCTGCAAACACTTTATCCATCATTCTTTGAAATGCTGCTGGGGAGGTGAAATGCTGCTGGGGGAGGAACCACATTAAAGGCAAACAACCCGGCACTACAGATGAATGCAGTTTTCAATGTATCCTCTTGTCTTAGGGGAATTTCTGAGGTCCATTGAGCTTACAAATTGGATGTTTGTGAATAAATCTATTAAGTCGTTGATTAACGGGAGAGTCAGGAGATATGATAGAATTCAGTTTTCTAAATTCCACCACGATCGTCTTAGAATTATCTCTCTTATTAACTAAAATGACAGGAGACGCATAAGGAGATCTACAAGGAAAAATAATATTTAGTTTGAGCAACGTATCTAATTCTTGCTTCATGACCTTCTTAGCCCCTAAACTCTCTCTATAGGGAGGGGAAGATACAGGAATATTCGAAATCAATGCTATGTTCGTATTCGTGCGTTACTGTCATATCTTCTATGGACCATGCCATGTCTTTAAACTCACTTAATAGATCTACTACCCTGTTTCGATCTTCAAGGGAAAGGTCAGGGGAAATATCAATTTCCTTGTCCATATCATGTTGTATTTTAGATTTCGATTTCTCAACTTTCCCAGAGGAGAGTGGAGTGACTTTAACCATGTTTACTCTCGCTTCTGATGTAAGACCACATTCCTCTAAATGACGTACAACTTGTGATTCGGGTATAGTTACATCTCTTATGCTGAGATTGAAAACTGGAAGTTAGCTAACCCTGTCTCTTTCACGTAAATTTTGGGTGGTACTGAATATTTATGGAATTTATATAAGGCATCATTCCGTTCTACATAATAGTTTCCAACTATGGTATGTCCATACACTCTGCAGTTCTGACTAAAGTCTTAGATGGTTGGCGTTCAATCCAATTGATTCGCAGAATAGGACATTCACTCTCCAAGTGCGGAATAAGGGTAACACTTTCAGAAAGAGCCTGAAGTATTGGACACTAAAAAACATCGGTTTGTGTTAGATTCCCTACAAGGGACAGATGTTGAAAAAACTTTGTCAATTATCCTAGCGTTACCATTCTTATTATAGAATTGAACATGTGACAGATTAAGTACTCTTTGTTCTTTTCGGTTTGGCAAATACTGAACATTAAAGTTCATGTTTGGGTGCCTTTGGTAATGATAGATTTGAACCCTATACCGTACGTGTAACGCTAAATGAAGTCTATCCCTAGAACCATTCTTTCGTCTAATTGGGTTGTTTAACTAATGCTAACATTATACATAGTCGACGAGATCGCCGACTGTAGGTTCCTACCAGAAAACTTAACAGAACCATAAGGAGTGGTTGAATTAACTTATCTCCTAATGTTCGTAAACGAATTATAGCACGCATTCGCTTAGCTATCGGAAAATTTAACGAAATCATTTCTTCCGCTAACACCGAGATCTGCGACCCCGTGTCCAATAATGCTTTAAACCTTTTATTAAAAATCCTAATGGGAATTGTGGGCAATTTTCGATCACATAAATTCGTTCGAGCTCTTTTAACTTCAATAGGTTTACCATCTCTCCCAATTTCACGTTTAAACGTCCACATTCTTTTAACAAATGGAATGTTTTCAACACTCACATATGGTTTCGAATAATGGGGTCTATTTGATTCTCTGCTTTTCCTCTTAATTTCCTTGCGAGATTCGGCATAAATGTCAGCTAAATGCAATTATCGTAGCACATGAATGGTTTGATCTATTGTTGATACCTCCTGAACATAGTTTGAAGGAAATGCTTTATACAGTAACCGCAATAACTCTCTCTCTCTCCAATTTCAGGTCTTAAGAATTTCCAATCTCTTATTAAAGTATACGCGAAGTTATCGGTGGGAAACGAGGAGGTAATCGTTTTCTTTCGTTTTTATTCCAGCTGACCTTTATATAAGTCATCAGGAAATCCTAGAAAAAACGTATCTTTTAGATCTTGAAATTGCTCCTGTTGAATGGCTTCCTTACTACATAAGTACCAATCAAGAGCCGCATTTTCGAGACAAGCTGCCAAATAAATACTTTGTTCCCGTTCGGGTGAATTACAAGAACGAGCTATGGTTTGATATTTATCAAGAAACCTGGTAACAGATTCTTTAGAACTTCCTTTGAATTTTGGCAATTTCATTATTGGTATATTAGCTACTCTATCTCTAGTATCCTCGTTTGCACTTGATACGTCAAGGTTCTGTCTATCGTCTACCTAAGGTTCTTTAGGAGGGGTGGATCAAGATTAATTGCTTTATATTCATCTGAAGTTAATGAATTCTCTCATGGAGTTTTCACATTGTGATTATCTAAAATCTCTTGTCTAATATTCTTATATAACAATAGTGCAAGTGCGTTATCAGCAGTGGGGGGAATATTTCATCTGAGGAGGGCGAGAATCAACTTTAGCATACTTCGGGAAACTTGGATTTTCCATACAAGGTTTTTCATTTATAAACTCTCTGAGTTCTTCACCCGAGTCATACGAAAGAGGACTAGGAACTAGCGAGTCACATCTCTCATTATTCTTTTACTGATAGGGTTGTTTCCTTGCCAATTGTTTAATTTCATCATCTGAATCATATTTACATGATTCAGGTGGCGAGATGTTTGGCAGTTTACCTTCCAACGGTTTTCCCACTTGAGGAGGTAAACCGAATTGAAAATAAACTTCCTCATCCTCCACCACTTCTGAATTACTAATATACTGCTTTTCTTAGTTCTTTAAAGGTGTTGAAGCTAACCTGGGGTCAAACTCTAAATCGCTTGTCATTACACCATGAGACTTTTCGGAAGAACAAGCTGCACCTTTATTTGATGGGTCGATCAGTTTTTCTGGCTTCAGGAAAATCGTAAGTTTCGCTACCACCGGTTTATACTGTGTACTATCCAAAGGAGTCAAGGGTGGCATTTTACTACAAGTTTCTTTAAACTTCGCCAAATTTTCTCCATAACGCTACGTTTGCGTTATCGGTTGCCTATGCATAGGATCTGCTAAACTGTACTGCTGAGGATGGTCTATCCGCGGTTTGCCTACTTCATGACATGTACTTGGCAAACTGGCTTGCTGTACTGGCGAGTCTGTTGCTAATTTTGCCATTGGACACATTTCGGAATGCAACGCCTTCGTGAGCGCGGCTTCCTGAACAAGTATTTTCCTACAATATTTGCAACTTGCTTCACCCGATTTTGCAAGATACCAATTATGAAACTTTGGCAGAGTTTTCTTAAATTTCAAAAAGGGGAACCAATGGAAAGACATCTCGAATTACTACTTTAAAATTTATTTCCACTATTCAAAAAATATGAGGGTTTTACTATGAATATATTGCCATAAGAGTCCATATCAACTTAAGTAATTAAATTAAAATAACATGCACAATGAACACTGAAACTTAAAATATAGGGATGTCATAGCAGCACCACAGAATTTTTCGAACCGAAAAATCGAAAAAGGGAGAAAAGAAAATGGACGAGTCCCCATTTTGTGACGATGCTGCACGGCTCTATTTTCATCCTGCTCGTTTATTTCCCACATATTTGGAGAATGCTGACGCTAATTCTAAGCGGTTGTCACAAAAGGAGATTAAATTAAAACTCACACCAAGAAATACTTGGGAATAATGGTAACTTAATCTAGGGGAAGAATAAAGCCTCCTGTTAATACTAATTGAATTTTATTACATGATTATTAAAGCAACATACCACTTTTCATTCTGCTTTAGAATGATTAAGTAACAGGCCCGTAGCCAGCCCCAAAATTTAGGGGGGGCGTAGAAGTTAGGGGGGGCGTAGAAGTTAGGGGGGCCCGACCCAATCATATTATACTTCATCACCATATTATAGTTTGTTTGCAAGCCTACCGTGAAATTTTATGGGGCCAGCCAAAATTTAGGGGGGACCGGCCCACTCTTGCCCCCCATGGATACGGTCTGGTAAGTAACATCATATTGATCGATAAGTAATATCAATTCCTATTTCCCTGAGGATAGAAGACGAAATGCAATTATACGACTGCTGTTCTTAACCGCGAGAGCTTTACTGTAGGTAGACAAATGATTCTGAAATGTGACATTACATCCTTATAAATGAAGATGTTTTTATAGTAATCTCTCTTACATACCTTCACTGGACTCTCGTACAATTATGACCTCTGGATCGAATCAGATGACTGACCTCTGAATCGAATCAGCTAACAAAATCAACACGCAAAGGGCCCTGAGGCCTTTTTAAGTATTCTCGTAGGACACATCCAAGTCTTGTGATAATCAGACCATACTTTGCTTCAGATCCCTAAATATGGAAACCTATTGCCATTTTACCATCTCATTAGTTTTTAGGAACTGCCGCACCTAGGATACGATGCAGGACATTTATACACGTGTACAGACTTAGACGGATGATTCAATACGAATTTTCAAAACATTCGTAAATACTAATGTTCCTCTCAATATTGTGTTGTTGAAATTATGATTGAGCATTCAGTATCCTGTTTGATTACCATCAATAACCTTCACTGACTAAATGTGCTATAAAAAATGCGCAGTGATGGCAATCAGTTATATTCATCGTTTTACGTATTTTCCTTTTTCCGTTGCTAATTAGTAGCAACCCAAGAGCAGAAAAATGTCTATTAATCCAAAATTTCAACTTCACTTAAGTGAGGGCAAGGATAACCATATTTCGAGTTTATCGCCACATTTCTATCTTTTTTTAAAGAAAAACTTGATTCTGTCAATTCGTTAGACAATAATGTGTTGTCCTAATAAAGTTTCTTAGTTTTATTCTTTTCATTGAAGTTTTTTTTTAATATTTCCAAATAATTCAAATTATGTCTTTAAATAATGTTACAAGCATCAAAAATTTTATAAAAGCGTGGGTCTTTTAGGACTCATCCATTTTTGCATTTAATAATTATCATGCATCTCACTATCACTGTCTCCCTTACCCTTAGGGAATTATCGTGGGACATTAAACCTAAAGAAAAAATAAAATATCTACTTAGAAAATTATAATAATTTTCACATTATATGAACTTTAAAGGTCTAGACCTCATCATCACAGGAAAATGGCAGAACCGTCTGAAATGAACATAGTCATCACTTGGCTCCAGCATTGTGATATGTGATATATTAGACTTGCAAACTATGCTACGCTTAATTATCGAAAGTCTCAGTCTGTCTCTCGACACCTGTCAGAACAAAAATATTTAGATATCGAGAAGCGATACTTTTTATTAGTGATTCAGTGTTTTAAGATGTAACCATTTCCTCTCTCCATCCCCACAACCCACCCAGGACAAAATTGAATAAATCCAAACATGTATTGGAAAGCAGGCTGTAAGGCCAGAGAGACAAATCAGCCACACATCTGGATGAGTAAATTAACTTCCCGAGAATCTAATTTGGTTTCTGGCCGAAATACATATATGAATTCTATATACTATTGAGGTTATACTGCTGGTCTTAGAAATATAAAAAGTCAAAAAATTAACAATTGTACATATATTTTTTTAATCATCAAAAATATCCAACAACAAATTAAACGCAATTTAGTCCAACCCTTGTCTACTCTAAGTTGTGGATATGTAATATTTTTTGTTTTGTTCAAAATTACCTTGACCACAAGGACACAAAATCATTTTTCTTTTTGTTACAAAAATGGCGTCAGCCACAAGATAAAAAGAATGACAAATAAATTATAATTATTATGTATGAAAATGTATGAACTAATACCCGTAAGATTCACATAAATATATATGTATATATAAACTTATCTGCAATACGTATATTACTGGCAAGACTCAATTATACTGTTACAAAATTGATAAGCTATAAAAATGAAGTTAACTTACCAGGCAATTACGTCAACTGAAGCATCTGAGAATTTTTACATGGCGAGCCAGCAAACTCCCAGCATGCTCCAGTTGATAACAAGTGAGAAATTAAATTCGTAAAACAAAACTAAAATGCCGTGAAGTAAAAGTAATAACCAAAGCAAGGGAACAGTAACATAATAATAATAATAGTTATAATAATAATAATAATAATAATATTTTATAAATTACTAGATTCTGAATACATTACATATCACCCTCCTCCGTCTGAAAAAAGTTTAGGTGATCAGGCTGAACTTTTTCAGGCCCAGAATGATACCAACCTTATTCAGAAAATAGACCGTTAAAATATATATAAACCATAAATACATACATACATATATATATATATATATATATATATATATATATATATATATATAGTAAATGAAACAACTACCCACTATATCCAACTGAAATAAGTATTACATATAGATAATTTTTGACGTTTCCTTGGCCACAAAAACAAATTATAAACTGCAATTAACACAACAAAACCACAGTAACATATTGTGGCAGAACCCGTATTTTAATTAACAAAATTCATAATTTTAATCATTAATTTTATTTATTTTTGAAAATATTGGATTTATGTAAGATATTAAAATTGTTGTTTGGTGAAGGAAAATAACAGTCATAATTCAGGTCAATGCAAGTTTGTAAAATTATACTATTTTGCCGTCAGCAGATAAAAACAAACAATAACACATAATTGGTAGTCTGCGAATGCAGGAAAGAAATTTATAAAATGCGTCGGCTATAACATTCTGTAAAATTATATGAGTTGCATTTGTACAATGTTTGTGAACACGAGACACATTCACGGATATGTAGAAATTGCCTAGAATCGGGAAATCAGAGCATTCCGAGTGTTGCAGTTTTTGTTCTCGAAATGAGGAAGAGCTTTGTTTTTCCAAATGAAAGAAGGACACACGTGCCTGACGTCAGACGACGCCACCGAATTCCTGGAGTGATTTCTGAAACCAAAACCAGGGGACAGGAGGCCTCTAGAGGGAGAAGTACCGAGTCTTTTGAGGGAGAAGTTGCGAGCCTTTAGATGGAGTAGTACTGAGCCTATTCGTGGAGTAGTGCCGAATCATTAGAAGAAGTTAAACACTGCTAAGTCTGTGAATGTGATTTGAGAGCACAAAGTCAATCACACTTCAGTCAACTAACATTTAACTTTAGAAATACCAGAACATTGGATTGAGTCGCCATCTCCAATGTGGACCATTTATTGACCAGAGGGACGCCTGCCAACTACGATATCAACTTGGCGATATCGACATCTAGTAATCAACCCAGGAGAGCATCATCAGGGGTCATCAACCGAAAACATCGATCAAGGTATGTGTGACTTCAAATTCAGAGTACAAATGCTCAATGCTTGGTATGCATTACTCTTCTGGCAAAGATTCTAGATATCCGTTTTATTCACGACATTTACACAAGCAACACACTTTCAAATAAGAAATACAATTGTTAGTATTAATTTAACTTAAGTGTTATCATTCCAACTTAATCCCCGTTAGAAATATGCTTTATGCAAAACCTCTCGCATAGAAAACAGTAACTTGCTCACTCATTCTAGATGGTGAGTGGAAGGTGATCTGCTCGATTCAACTATCGTATCCCCATTTCAAGGCACGAATTGAGCAGGTTGTCATGGTGGAGATGCTGTGGGTTTCGATCGCAGTATATAGAACCCAGTGCAATAAATAGGTTGTCATGGTGGAGACTGCTTTGGGTTCGAGTTCAGGCCGAGGTATTTGTTAGTGTAAATAGACTACCTTGTTATGGTGAAGTATACGTTAAGACCCTCACTCGTATTTTCTCGAAAAATTGTAATAGGCGTCTTAGTAATAATGTTAAGTAGTTATAAGTAAGTCCTTCACGAAATATGGTTCAAGATTAAGTGTTCGATTTTAGTAATAAGGATAATTCCCACCCACGCACCCTATCTGATATTTAGATGCTCGAAATATATGTGGAATAAGAATAATAATAAGTAATAGATTATAATATTAGATAAATGAGTGACGACGCAGTTCGCACAAGGGCACAAAGAGCAGTTAGAGGTGTACAAGTGGGAAATTTATTTAATAATGCGACTTCGAATAGAAAGAAACAAGTAAGGGTAACCGAACAAGAGGGTGCCAAACCAAATTTAAAACTAGGACCGGTAGAAAATTTTTCATCTAGCCCTGTAACGAAATCATATTCGGAAGATTTTGATTCTATTTTTCCAATTGAAAGTAGTATAGTAAACAATAATCAATCTAGTAGTGAAAAGAATACTTCGAAAGAAAGCAAAATGACGACTAACGTAATGTTCTATTCCGATGTGAATAAGTTACCTAAATTTGACTTAAAAACGGACAGTGATATAGTAGGGTTTTTCGACGAATTTGACGACGCTTGTCAAATGGCAGGTGTGAATGAGGATGAAAGGAAAGAGCTTTTGCCTAGTGTATTCAGGGGAAACGGAAGGCAATGGATAAAGGTGTTTTTAAAACGGAGAGATATAAATGATATAGGTTGTAAGGAACTTCAGAAAAACATTATCGACGAGTTTATTAGGACTAACGTTACCATGGATATAGAGGAAAGGATTAGAGAAAGGTTGCGTCTCGAGGATGAGCCTATTATTAACTATGTTTACGACATGTTGATGTTGTGTGAGCGATTGGATCCAAGTATGGATGACAAAAAGAAGATTGGAATTATTGTAGGAGGCCTTCAGCCATATTTTATGGAGAAAGTAGGGACAATTTCATATTCTACAATAGATAAGTTTGCTGACGATCTTCAGAAAATAGAGAAGAATAAATGGAAGGTTGACAAACGCGTAAAAACAGAAAATGGAAAGGTCACGGTTAAGGATCTATTAAAGAAAATGCGTGAACAAGTAGAAGAAGACGACAGTGATTTAGAGGTACACAAGTTATTATTTAAGAAGGAAATTAGGAATAGAGACGAAGTTAATCAAGAGCCCCAAAGTATCACCCAATTAGGAGAATTAGAGAAAAAGATTGAGAAGGTACAAATAACTTTAGCCGCTAAATTTCAAGATCATGACGATAGAGAAGATAGACAAGATAGTGTGTCCAAAGAACAGAAGAATGGAAATAATTATAGAGGCAATAGGAATTTTAGAAGTAGAGGACGTAACTTTTACCGTAACAATGGCAATAGAAGTTGGAATAGAGACAATGGTAATTTTAATAGAAATAGAGGAAATGGTAATTATAGTAATAGGAGAGGATACAGGAATAATAATAATTGGCGTGGTAATCGTGGAGCACGTAGGACAAATTTTTGACAACAACATGAAAATTGTTGTGGAAATAGAAGTAATTGTCAGTCGTGGTGTCATAATCAAGGACAGGCAAATCAAAAAGTGCAATACGTACCGGTTGTACCGAATCAGGTGAACGGAACAACATATTACCATGCTCAAAATACACCTAATTTAATCTAAGTAATACTGTAAATGACAGAGGCGCATTTAGAGCAGACAAGAGGAAAATTAGAGAAAGAGTAGCCTCTATAGTAAATGAGAACGATATGTTATATGTACCGATAGAACTAGAAGGGCGAAAACATAAGGCATTGATTGATACAGGGTCTCAAATACCGATCATCAATAAAAAGTTAATTCCACCGAGTGCTAAGGTTCTTTCTAAATCGACACGAATACGTGGTGTAACACAGAATGTATGTTGTTGTTTGGTGAAGGAAAATAACAGTCATAATTCAGGTCAATGCAAGTTTGTAAAATTATACTATTTTGCCGTAAGCAGATAAAAACAAACAATAACACATAATTGGTAGTCTGCGAATGCAGGAAAGAAATTTATAAAATGCGTCGGCTATAACATTCTGTAAAATTATATGAGTTGCATTTGTACAATGTTTGTGAACACGAGACACATTCACGGACATGTAGAAATTGCCTAGAATCGGGAAATCAGAGCATTCCGAGTGTTGCAGTTTTTGTTCTCGAAATGAGGAAGAACTTTGGTTTTCCAAAAGAAAGGAGGACACACGTGCCTGACGTCAGACGACGCCACCGAATTCCTGGAGTGATTTCTGAAACAAAACTATGGGACAGGAGGTCTCTAGAGGGAGAAGTACCGAGTCTTTTGAGGGAGAAGTTCCGAGCCTTTAGATGGAGTAGTACTCAGCCTATTCGTGGAGTAGTACCGAGTCATTAGAAGGAGAAGTTAAACACTGCTAAGTCTTTGAATGTGATTTGAGAGCACAAAGTCAATCACACTTCAGTTAACTAACATTTAACGTTAGAAATACCAGAACATTGGATTGAGTCGCCATCTCCAATATGGACCATTTATTGACCAGAGGGACGCCTGCCAACTACGATATCAACTTGGCGATATCGCATCTAATAATCAACCCAGGGGAGCATCATCAGGGGTCATCAACCGAAAACATCGATCAAGGTATGTGTGACTTCAAATTCAGAGTACAAATGCTCAATGCTTGGTATGCATTGCTCTTCTGGCAAAGATTCTAGATATCCGTTTTATCCACGACATTTACACAAGCAACACACTTTCAAATAAGAAATACAATTGTTAGTTATTCATTTAACTTAAGTGTTATCATTCCAACTTAATCCCCGTTAGAAATATGCTTTATGCAAAACCTCTCGCATAGAAATAGTAACTTACCCACTCATTCTAGATGGTGAGTGGAAGATGATCTGCTCGATTCAACTATCGCATCCGCATTTCAAGGCACGAATTGAGCAGGTTGTCAATATTTATATGAATTTTATATATCTAGTAATCATGCCAGACCTTCTTAAACCTTAAAGATAATTAACATGAATCCCAGGTAAGTAGCGTTTCAATAACGATACATGATAAGGAAACTTCCTATTTTAAGATTAATTGAAAAACGAAGCTGTATTTTTTGTCAAAAACGACTCAATAACCACGGGCCCAACCCATAAGGGCGACAAGGATTTGTTAATCGCATCTTTCTTAGACGATAGAATATGAGAGCGATACAGCATTCTATCCCCTTCTGAGAATGTTACCGGAGTTACTCGTTTTTTATAAATACGTCTTCGTTCATTCCATACTTTTTCCATATTGTGAAATATCTTAGACCAAATGTCCTTGGCCTCTTGAGCTACAATATCGTTTACAGAAATATCCCACCTAGTCATTAAGGGATCAATGGGTTATCTTCCCATATAGAAACGAAGCGTGCTATATTTAGGTTCTGAATAAACTGCAGCATTAATGCCAAATTGTAACTCTTTTAAATAACTCGACCACGTGTCTTGTTTGTCAAGAAAATAACTTCTGATAGCCGTTTTCAAAACCTGCACGTATCGTTCCACGGCGTTTCCACCAGGAAAATAGGGTGAACTACGTATATGCTTAATACTTTCACCGGCCTAAGGCTCATTTTCTCAAAATTTGAAAGAGATATTACAAAAATAGACCTAATCTAAACTTTATTGACCAAGCCTCGTATATCTCCAACATTCTAGAAACTATTCTCTCATCGCTTTGGCATGTCTCTTCGTCTGTGTTAGTAAGCCTCCGTCAGATTTCGTAACCAAATATGGACATACGATGCAGAGACAATGATTTCCTTTGTGAATACTCTCTGAGTCCGGAAAAACGGGAAAGTTGCAAGAACATTTTGCTTCTTGTCATCGCCCAACTCCGATTCAAATATTTAAAATGTCCGCACTTCTTCAGCCAAAGAGTGTGAACTTGGTATTATACGTCATCACCGGGGACCTCCAGCCCCGAGAACATGTATAGAATAGTGAACTGGACAAAGCATTCAGTCCGCAGCAACCAGTCTGAGGGATTCCTCCTGCACCTAATCTTCGCGTTGTTGTTTGTTCGCGCGTAAGGCGCTTTCACAAGAGCAGCGTTCACTGCTGCCTAAAATATAACGTGTGCATCTTCAAATTATATAGTGACGCAAACATACCTATGCCTGCATTAGTGATCAGATATCTCATTCATTACGAAAGACTTGAATTTGAGAACCAGTTAAGTAGTTAATTAATTAACAGTGCAACTTATGGTCTAATACCAAAGTGTTTGGAAGTTGAATATAATAGTTCTATTTACGAAAACGTTTTGATGCGACTAGTCAGTCGGAGTTGTTATTCACCATAACGAATGTAAGCTAAGCCCCAAAGCACGAGTCGGCCGAGACTACAGACTAAACACCATACTCATAGCACCAACTTGGGATACTTACCGAGGAAATAGCAGTCGGGACTCAAACCTAGGATTTCAACTCCAGAAACAGCGCACATATTTGGATACAGGACGTCGAGGGAGCAACTCATAAGGCTAGCCGAAGAAACACGTGAATTGACTTTTAGTTAAGCCACGCCACCTCAACGTTCATAATAATGAATTGTTAATTATAGGTATATCTGAAATTTGAATGCATGGAACATTTGTGCCTATACAGTAACATTATATTATTTCTATAAAAAGTTGATTTTATCATTTGTTATACAATAAGTATTTAGTTCCATTATATGTGTAGCTTAACAGATATCTTTACGTTGTCTACATTTTCGTCTCCCGTGTTTCCAGTCACCGCAAATCGAAATTGTAGGCATGGGCAGTGACCATCATCGTCGTAGCGTAACTGGAAATTAAGATTAAGAAAAGGGGGAATATATGAGAATAAAAAGTCAATCCGAACCACGACGCATACATTGCTCAGAATACCTAAGCCATGCAGGAAAGACGTGAAGGTATAACCTGTAAAATAAGAAGCCCTGTCTGTAGTGAGAGAAAACGCGAAACCAAATTTACAGAAAATGTTATATAATTCGCGTATAATAGTAGTGCTATAGGCCTTCCGCAATGGAATTAAATGCAAAAAACGTGTACAGTTATCAAGTACCAATAACACATAAGAATAGCTAGAACTAGTTGGGAGAGGACCAGCCAAATCGGCAAATAGATGCCCATTAATAATCTTATTATATTTAGATAATAATTCCCCTTGAGGTTTGGCTAATCTAGGTTTCGAAATTTGACAAGTATGGCAAGTGGTTACAAAAGACTTGGTATGAGCGATCATATTCGTCCAAGTGAAAAGCCTACGAATTTTACACAAAGTTTTAAAATAACCAATATGATTGCCCGTTAGCTGAAATTCATGATAGTAACTCATGATCATATTTCTCAACAAAAGGGCAACAATATTTTATACTCAACATTACGAGCTTTAGTTCGCTGGTAAAAATTACCATTTTCTATTCTATAATCACCCTACTTATTTTCATTATTAGCCACTTGTTGATATAAGTCATTCGTGTCAGATTCAATTTTTTGATATTTACTCATATCACCATAGGCTAGAGGTAAATTTCGCAAACTACATATAAAATTCTTAGCATAAAGATCTTCGTCCAGTGGTTCATCTAGCACATACAAATTGGTGTCATATATACGGGTGAGAAAATCCGGTGTTAAATTCTGTCCCGAGGTAATATGTTCAATTTTAAAATTGAACTCAAAAAGTCTCTGAACTATGTTACCATAACGAGATACTTTCTTAGGATTGCGTAAGATATGTACCAAACTCATATTGTTAGTAAGGATAGTAAATTCATTTACCAAGAACTGCTGAAATCTAATCACCGCATTAAATACAGTAAGCAGTTCCAGTTCAAAGATTGTACGATTAGCGTCAGCCTCCTTTAAACGTTTAGAGTAGAAAGCAACAGAGAGCATTGAACCATCACTTGTCTTCTGTGACATTGTCGTAGCCAGGCATTTTAGAGATGCATCTGCCTGAAGATAAAATCTCTTATTAAAACCAGGAACCTTTAATATTATTTTTTCTTCAAAGGCTTCCTTTATTCTTTTAAAGGCATCCACCTGCCTAAGCCCCCACTCAAATTTTTGCTTAGGAGATTTTAACTCAGTAATAGGCGACATTATTTCCGCAAAATAAGGACAATCTTTCGCATAATACTGCAGAGCTTCCAATAATTTCTGAACCCCTCTTCTACAACGGGGGGTGGGGGTGAAATTGACGGATCGCCTCAATACACTCAGGGAGTAATGATACATTACCATGAGAAAACAAAAAACCCAAATACTGAATAGAAGTTTGAAACAGCTTACACTTTTGAGGCGAGACCGTTATCCCCCTAGAATGCAATCTAGAAAATACCTCAAGCAACAAATTCTTATGAGATTCCACATCGGAAGAAGTTAGAACAATGTCATCGATATAAAAATCGACACCCTTTCCTTTTAGATCACCCAGCACATCATACAAAACACGAGTAATTGCTTGACTTCCTATCTTTATTCCCATAGGGATTCTATTCCACACATAGGTTTTTGGCTGAAAAGCAAAGGCCGTGTAGGCCCCACTACTTTCTGCAAGGACAATTTGATAAAAACTCCGTTTGGCATCAATACGTGATATTATCTTAGCGTTAGCTAGTGAAGCCATACAGTCTTCTACATTAGGACAGATCATATTGTCACCCATTAAATGCTCATTTAATTTCGCGTAATTTGCAACTACTCTAACTTCAACTTTGGAATTTTTAACAATGAAACAAGGAGATCGGTAATCAGAATTCGCTTCTTGAATGACCCCATTACGCTTATATTCTATTATAAATTTTCTCATCTCATTTCTGTGAGCTTTCGAAAACGGATATTGCTTTTCACAAACAACAGTGTTATCCTTTTAATGTTAAGTGATATTCAAAATTGGTAACTTTACCTATTTTATCTGTAAGAGCGTCCTTAAATTCATCACACATATATTGAACAGACGAACTTAATGTAGGATTTGAAAGAAACTACTTTTTATCAACACCATTTATAATACTATTCATATCAACACTAGGAGTCAAAGTGGCTGCATTATCAACACTACGACAGTACATTTCATCTTCCACTGGTTGAATGTCTGGCACAAACAGGTGTATATAAAAACAGCTGTTATTTATCTTTTGTCTATTTGTTGATAAACATTCCTTTTTCGCTGGCAAATGATAAGCACTCGCTGATCGTGTGGGCTCTCGATTCTCATAATTATTAATAGATAAAGACCTCACATGTTGATTTTGAATGTCAGTGGCGTATCTTACAGGGACATCCGCCTCACCAGAAACGCCAGGAATCAGGCTCCCCTCAGATAGCCGAGAAGGTAAATCCTTCCACTGTGCTCCAGCAACAGAATAACAGTTGTAGCCTTAAATCGACGATCCTCTGCATTGTTAAACATTCGAACAGCGCAGGAAGTATCTGAGGTGACATCATCCCCAAAAAGAGCGTGTATTGGGTGCCCTTCATCGACAGACTTCCTGCAAGTAGAATCAAAGGCACCAGTATCCATGTTGGAAAAAAATCCATGGGAGGGTGGGGGAGTTGAGTTGTTATTCCCGTAAGTAGGGGAATAGGCAGTTGATAACGTTGAAGTTTCAAAGGTTTACTCTTAAAGGCCATGTAGCACTGGGCATCATTCAAAAATTTCAAACCCAATAAAACAGGAAATTCAAGTTCTGGATATACAAATGAGCGCACACTAATAAGTTTGTTTTCTATTTTAAAACTGAATCGTACACTCTTGTCTAACACAAGTTCGGTATTATTAACTGCCTTTCCTTTTAATGTTATAGGAATAATTTTTAAGTTCATTTTTGTTTTCCAAAACTGAAACACCTCTGTATTATTAAATTGATAGAAGATGCTGAGTCTATACAAGCATTATATTGTCTACTAAACAGCTTAATTAAAACATAAACATCTCTATTAGTCTCTTGTGAAATGGTACTGAAGCGTCCCTGGCCTTCGGTATTATACGAATGTCCTTTTGTGTTCATAGAATTAAAGGAAGACGAAGGCAAACGCGCAGCACTATCTTTATTGTGAAAAGTTCTACCACCTTTTGGAAAAAAATAATGCCCCTATCTAGATTTATGAAACGAGGGGGAAGCACTATCAGTAGCAGTTCTCGTAGAAGACGATGTGGGTTGAAACGAATTATTGAATTGCAGAGAATAAAGTTCATGCTTCATATACTGTTCCAATAATTGTTCAAAGTCTCTCATGGATTTAGGCATTCCAGCATAGAATAATTTCTCCCTAACATTGGGAGTAACACCCGAAACAATTGGCCGCAATATACTTTCTTCACCGACTGTAAGATCTAAAATTCTTACACTAGTACACACCCTCTTTACATAATCCCTAATACGTTCACGTGGAGCTTGGGAACGATAAAAGTTAGTAACCATAAGGTGATGCTGAGCACAGTCAGAAATTAACTGCCGAACATTGTGCCTACATACAGAGTCCTAAGCGCTAACTAAAGAACAGGCTTCAGTAAAAATATCACTAAGAGGATTTCTCATCCTGGATGTCAGTGCCAACATTAAACATTCGAAAGAAAAAATGTTCAACTCGTCCAATTCACTCGATTGGACTAAAAGGATATACAATTGGTCGGGCACTGTACTATCGCACATCAGAAGTTGATTCACATACATATCAATAAGCTTCAATTGTACATTTTGTTCTAATTTGCTTTGAGGGATTGAACCCGAACTCTCATTCATATGTTTAGTTTGTAGCGTTTGTCCGCCTTTCATATGTTTACTAGTTCCACTATCACCTCCTGACTCAAAATCTTTTTGAGTAACTTATGACTTCGCCTCGGGTTTTGAACCCCATACCTTTCTGGAAGGAGTAAGGTGCAAGTCCTTATCTTCTTCAGATTCTGACATTATGAATTTTTACAAATATTTGTTTGCAAAACAAATAAAAGAAGTTTGTAAGACCTTAACAGAAAATATCTGTCTTTTTTTTCTTCCTATTAAATAATAGCACGTACCTGTATTCGTAAGTTCAAGGCTACACACCAGCAATCTACACCTGTTGTTTATAATCCAATAGATAACACGAGAAACAGACAGGTTTCATTCACTATCAAGCAAATACAAGTAATAGCAAAGACTACATGCCCCGAGCTACTGCGATTAAAGACCAGAAACAAAAAACACACGAGAGTGAGTTGACGTAATCTATTATATGTAACCATTTCCTCTCTCCATCCCCACAACCCATCCAAGGCAAAATTGAATAAATCCAAACATGTATTGGAAAGCAGGCTGTAATGCCAGAGAGACAAAACAGCCACACATCTGGATGAGCAAATTAAGTTCCCGAGAATCTAATTTGGTTTCTGGCCAAAATACATATATGAATTCTATATACTATTGAGGTTATACTGCTAGTTTTAGAAATATAAAAAGTCAGTAAATTAACAATTGTACATATATTTTTTTAATTATCAAAAATATTCAACAAGACAGTAAACGTAATTTAGTTCAATCCTTGTCTACTGTAAGTTGTGGATATGTAATATTTCTTGTTTTGTTCAAAATTACCTTAACCACGAGGACACAATATTCCTTTTTCTTTTTGTTACAAAAATGGCGTCAGCCACAAGATAAAAAAAGACAAATAAATTATAATTATCTTGTATGAAAATGTATGAACTAATACTCGTAAGATTTACATAAATATATATGTATATATAAACTTATCTGCAATACGTACATTACTGTCAAAACTCAATTATACTGTAACAAAACTATAGAAATTTGATAAGCTATAAAAATGAAGTTAACTCACCAGGCAATTACGTCAACTGAAGCATCTGTGAATTTTTACATGGTGAGCCAGCAAACTCCCAGCATGCTCCAGTTGATAACAAGTGAGAAATTAAATTCGTAAAACAAAACTACAATGCCGTGAAGTAAAAATAATAAGCAAAGCAAGGGAACAATAACTATAATAATAATAATAATAATAATAATAATAATAATAATTTATAAATGACTAGATTCTGAATACATTTCAAAGGATAGGTTCCACCTATTCCGTCAACCTCTATTCAAAAACCACTGCTAGAAATATAAAGTTTTTCGTTACATTGTTGATCGTCATAGAACAAAATCGGTAATAGAAGCTACAAGCGGGTTTCCGATTTAATGTCTCAAGTAAAAGGGTCGTCTCATCATTATTACTCTACTTAAACAGGAAGTGGTAAAAATTTGCTAGTACTTCCCTTTTAGATATTAGGTCCCAAAACAATTTTTCAACTTTTATACCTGTATGAAAATCGGAAGATTCGGCAATCTACTTCACAACACTGACCACATTATCAAAATATATCTTGGAACCCATTTGAGATAGACAGATCAAACTCTGTATATGAGCAAGTTGATACTAGTACATCCTCTTCAAAAATTTTGATTTTGAGAAGATAAACTTCAAATTCTACATTATTTTAAATTACTGTTATCTGTTTATAAAATAATCAAGTTCACAGAATAGTTAAACCGTTCAAAATTAAGTTGTGACTTAAGCCGATTTCGGTATTTCTCATTTAACTTTGATTTATAAGTGTTTCTTAAGGGGAAGAGAAGTGCTGAAATATACAGGTATGAGTAAAATTATTGATACATCCCTCTAAGCTAATGTTGTTTAAAATATCTACATACTTTACTACATCTATCATTGTTTTAAAATATCTATATCTGTTTTCCTTTATATGTTCGAAAGTTTGGAAGATTTACACAGCAGCAAAGGTTAATGCTAAACACATTTGTAATGTTTATATTGAATAACATTTTAAAATGCAGAAATTAGAAGCAAAAAACTTAAATTTGCTCGATATTATGAAAATTATCAACTCTATTGACAAAAGAATTTTTCTTGACTGAGGAAGATATCTGTAAATCAACATAGGACTGAGACCTCAACGTCACTGTCAGTGCGAACAATGTGAAGTGATATCCATAAATAAAACATTTAATCAAATATTTCTAACATTCCTATATTTTCAGACTCGATATAAATAAAGCAAACAATGAAAATTACCTATCAAACGGGACGAGTTGGAATACTATAATAACAAAAATCATATCTATCAGTAAGAAATCAATAGGAAAATTAATTAGGCTGAAATTCTAGAGTCAATCGGTAAATGTGATTGTAAGCTGTTCGAACCTCGTATTGAGAAATTTCTTTACTATTATAACTTCTAGTTTTTTGTATGTGGGAAACAATTAACCTTCTATGTTTAAGACTCATCACGATATCAAAATATAAAAAAAATATCATCTTGCAACTTTAATACTACTTTTAGTTTTTTTTGTTTGTAAAGGTTTCGTAAGTGTTGCCTGTGTGTTTACTGCTAATAAAGAAAACTTTCTAGTGAATTCTATTTCTTAAAAGCACTAATGTAGGGAATTTATTAATCAATTTTCACATTACGTATCGTATCGAAAATTATATGAGTGTCTCGTGTCTTGGCAGAACTACTTAGTTAAATGGATTATAGAACTTTTCCTTTATCTACTTGTTACATATACTTCCCTAGTAAATGTGTAATTTTTTTCTGTAAGCATTTATTGCGGTAAAAATTCGATAACGCATTTAATTAAGTAGTCATATTTCGAGACAAGAAAGTAATATAATTTTCGAAACGAGACAGCATTTTCACAAAACGAGACGAGTAGATAGATTTTAAATACTCTCGTCTCGTCCCGTGGCAACATTAGTAATTCCACGAGACAAAATATTTCTCATGTATCGTTTCGATAGATGTATATAAATATCAATAATGAGACTTCGAGACGAGACAGTTACATAATTGTTTAGACGAGACGGCATTTGCACGAAACCAGACGGAACAGCCCAGAATCTCGTCTTGCTGTCACACTATTAAATTATATAACTTTGCTCTAGGCAACCTTTAAATATCAGTAACCGTCGAAAAGGACCGCGGTGGCTCAGTGGTAAAGCGTTCACCTCTGGTGCTTGGGATTCCGGGTTCAATCCAAGTCCTCGCCAAGTGAAATTTGTGGTGGACAAACACCGTGTGCGTGGGTTTTTTCGGGGTTCTCCCGTTTCCTCCCACTTTCTTCATTCCACCATTTTCACTCATTTCTCGTCATCACCGTCTCCTTTAGTCTAACCGGCATAACCGTGGGACGTTAAACTTAAAGATTTCATTTCATTTCAGTAACCGTCGAAAACGTATTGAATTTCTAACATATATCGCATATCGAAAACTTTCAATTTAGTTATTCACTAACAATTTTAGAAAGGTTGCAAGTAAGATGGAGATGGGAGTGTTTCCATGAGTGAAAACAGAGAAAGGTAGTAAATTTAGGATATAGTTTATATGAAGAACTTAACAATTATATTTCTAATCTACAAAATGAAGTTCCTAACAGCCTAAAGTTTTTTATAGAAAATATAAAAATAATTGTCAACATTCTGCTTCCGTCGAATGTGTTATAGACGTCTACATCAAGCAACGGAAATTTTTCAAAGTTTTCAAAGATTCGTTTGGCTCAAGACTGGTGTCATGAAACAACCGTGTGTTGCGTTTTATCTTTCAATTCTGCCACTTCCGATACTTCAGCAGGTTTTGCGTTTGAAATAAACATTTCATAACGTGTATTAAACTGTGGGAAAAATTAGAATTTTACTCTAACGGAACTCGAATCTCCGTACGTGAGACTAAGCATTATGATCTAAACACCTGCGCTATTTTCTTCACCTAGTAACAATTCACAAAAACCGTGAAGTGTACGACAGTTTTTTCACCTTGTCGCGGAAAATTATTGATAATACGAGTAACTTATTATCGCTGCTGTCAATACTTTGATTAGATGGGAAATATTTCATACGGAATGAAATTCACTACTGAGTAAATAATACTTTCTTGTTTTAATTGTTATATATTTCTTTTCTGTATTTATTTCCGTCCCTTTTACAAATACGTTTATTTTTATTTTTTTGTATTTACTGCATGACTTAAGAACATCGAATGTTCATCACCACAGAAACAGAAACTTTAGTGAAATTATTATACGTAAAAGGTATTCACTTTGAAATAATTTTACACCAACCCGTCAAGACATTCAGTACAGTATATTCTTACGTTACCCCTCTGTCAATTTCTGCGAAGAGTAAAGCGAAAATTCTTTTTCCTTATGAACTTCAAAGTAAAATTTCACACGTCATGACTCGCCTCATCTTGCAAGGAGATACTAATACATGAAAATGAAATAGAAGCAATTTATTCCTGTTTATTTCTACCATACCTAATGCAAAAATGGAGAAAAAGGATGAACCCTAGAATACGCAAGCTTTCCATAAAATTCTTGATCATTGTAACATTCTTTAAATACATAATTTCTAATTATTTGGAAATATTAAAAATACCAATGAAGAGAATCATAGAAAAGTTATTAGAATGAAACAATACCGTTTAGCGAATTGACAATCAATCTTAAAAAACGAAAAGAAAAAAGTTACTGGGCGTTTTGTGGTATGAACTGACGTTCGCGGAAAATGTTTAACATCCCACGAACACGCGTAAAACCTACTGCTCTCGAAAGCAACTTAAAACACATTCACTTGGTATACATACATGAGGAGACCACTGAGAAAAAATACCTTATCGTTTCGCATATTATGTGTCTTACTTCTATATAATATTCTGTTTACGTTTACAATCTTTAATGCCTACGATTGTTAGAACTCTGCTATATGTATAGTAACAAACGTTATGAAAGATTTTTGTTATACTTCTAATAGAGCATAAAATTATCTACCTCTGGAAATTACGCTGCGCGTTTGCCACGTTTACGAATATAGAACTTAGAATTTCGCGATCCATGTTTCGGAGATTACATTTTTTAAAAAATTACCATTTGCTTATTTCTTAATTTTTTATTGAGTTTTTAAAAAAATATGTGTTTCCTTCTCCTGCATATTTAAAAGAATACATGTGACAATTTTGATCATAAGAAAGAGAGTTATTCTTATTTATGTAATTTCATATGATTGTTGGTGGGGAGTGTTACCAAATGGCGACGAAAAGCAGCCGCTGTTGGGAGGTTTATGTTGTTGACCTTTCCTTGTTGTGCATACATATTATGAAAACGTGTCGGGAGAATAGGTTTAGCACTCAGGGAGACTACTGCGAAGGCAACGGTGGCTCGTTACACACAACTGGGACACCTTACAAATCAACAAGAGAAGGGCTGCAATCAGAGTGACACCCATAGTGCTAAGGGGGATCCCTCGATTGGCGTGCCAAGAGAATTCCCTAAGTCAACGTGATAAGGGTCAAGAATTTCATCTCGCACCGTCAACTGTGAAGAGAACAATTCCCAAGCGACTCCGGTTCAAGTGTGTGTGGAAGGACCATGTATACCACCATCTACCGCGTTACATTGCCGAACGGAAGACGAACTGCATGAAACTTTACGAACAAATACCTGATGTCTCGAAATGGAAGAAAGTCGTCAGAATGAATGATTCTTTTCTCCACCTCACTGCTGGTGGTCTCGCTTGGGCGATCACATACAGCCATATGGACGGCAAAGAGTGCGTCGGAATCTTCGTCCGCGCACTGAAAGTTTTCGTCTTCTCTTTGCGGTCCTTATGGGACTCGGATATGAGGATAAGTTGATGACACAGAAGGTGGACAAACACGTGAAGGTGAATGTCAGATTGTTTCAAGATTCCATTCCGACACCTACCTACCGGAGAGTCACCACTCAATTTTAATGCATGGACGCGGAAGAGATGTTGAGCCATATGAACAAGACTTTGAGACATACCACCGAAACATTACTACATTTTATCAGAAAATAGCAGAGGAGTCAGAAATTCGTGTCATGCAGTTTGAAGGCATTTATGCACATTGGTTTTTATGCACATTTGGACTGTTGAAACAACGTCTTCAACATAGCCGTCTTCGCACTCTCGATGATCTATTGAATTCTTGTGGGAAGGAGTTTTACAGAGTTCCCATGCTTGTACTGCTCCGGAGGTAGTTGCAGTGAAAACGGAGATGCCTTTCGATAGTACACAATGCTAGGGGTCCAATAAAACATGATAGGCTGTGCAATGAAGAGTGAGTACCTGTCTAACTGGTCGGATATAAAGCGAGCAACCTTCTGTACTACACTCGTATCATCAAGGGCATTTAGGCAATGTATCACACCTAGATATAATGACTTGCCCGAATTGCCGAGGCAGATTTGCTGTTCTCTTATTCTCAAACAATAATTATGTCGTCCCTGACAACTGTAGGTTGCTTAAACCGTATACGAGATGTATTTTCTTGTGGTTACTTTGAACTCAGATACGAACCAATGGTATAACCAGGTACTGGAAAGTAAGAGTGTGTGTGTATGTATGCGGGCTTCTTTTACGAATCCGACGTTAACGGAAATGGCCTGAACTTCTACAAGGAACGTTAAGGAATGGAAGGTATCCTGAAAAAGACCTGAAAACTTCTACAAGAGTGCAGCCGATACATATTTTATTTACTGAATTTACATACATGCATAATGCGAACATTGACGAATGTTGGAAATCAACTTGTTAATACAAAATGCATCGCCAGCTCTTACCGCATCACAAATTTACTTCAATGACGGATTGATCAAATTATTTCAAACTATATGGATAATATTGTTTACGGCAACTTTCCAATAACTTTTCTCTAAGGAAAATATGGACAAATAAATGACGTGAAACAACTGTTTGCCTCTGCTCATTTAATGTTTTTTTCTGGTGAGATCACTGGAGAGGAGGCCAGTAATAGCTCACCCAGGTATGTTCTTAATATGTCTGATAGGTTGGTAAAACGCCTTGTAATTAAACACGGCTTGCACGTTATCTTTGAAGAGTAGGACACTGCTGGGTCCTGCATTGTTATTTTTTGCATGGAACTGACGGATTTCTATATTACGTTGTAGGTATTTTCAATAATTTTATTTCTTTTTGAGGACAAAATCAAGCTACAGTAGTGTGGATTCGAACTCGAGTTCACAAACAGGATTCATGTGCTTTAACCACGTGGTTATTAACTTACAAAATAATTTTCATCATGATTTGTATATTGTGATTGATGATAATTCTGTTTCTTTGCTACTGTTTCTTCTTTTTTTATCTCGCAGCATAATTCAGTATTCTAACAGAACTCGTGTACAGAATGATAAAATAGCTAACATAAAATTGCTAACAATGCGATTGTATTACATGTATGTTATGAATGTAAGTACCTGATAAACAGTATGATCCCTCGCTGTTTGTTACGTGTAATAGATAATTTTGTTGTTGGAAATAATTACTGGAAACAGTTGAATAAGGAGGCTGCGAAGTAGTTGTTTCGTAGCCGTGTGGTAATGGCTGTTTCAAGTTGCCAGCAATCCAATGTTCAATGTAACGGAACTTTCATCAGGTCGGGGTGACGTGATACTTCCACTAAGGGGAAAAACATCACGTCTGTGTGACGTATTGAGACTTAAATGTGTTAAATACTTCATAAATTTTCAAGCAAATACTTTAAAATAAACAGTGGCAATGCTATTGCCGATAAGGGCGACGGCGCCTAACGCCAAAATAAGAGACCGTTATTAACCAAAGTAACACGAGGAACACCTAAATGTAAAAAATAGAATGATTCTAAACAACGTAAAACATATTTAGTGGTAGCATTTTTCATTGGATACAGCGTGTAGTATCTAGTGAAAACATCCATGATTGACAATGCATATTTATAACCTGAAGAAGAAGAAACATATGGTCCTAAAATGTCAATGGAAACAAGTGTAATGTAATGGAAACAAGTGTCAATGGAAACTGTTAACAGCAATACTTTTCATTGGCCTTGTCGGAGGCGAAGTTTCCTTACCTTTGTTTCCTTACATACTGAACAGTCATTAATGAAATTACTAATAATTTTTCTCGTTGTTTTCCAATAACAAGTTTTTTAAATACAAAAATGTCCTCGCTTACAATGCATGTGTTCAACAACAATAGGAACTAATGAAGGTGAAACACAAATTCTCAAGGAATCTGGGAAATGAAAATCCTTGTTTAAAAGTAGAACATTTTCAAGTTTATAAAATTGTTCAAGGTTCCTGTTTTCCACCTTACAATACGGGTCATTAGAGTTTTGAAGAAATTCATTAACTGAGTTATATTCTAAATGCTCATGTTGTTTTTGCATTAATTCCTGCATGGTCACATTTCCAAAAAAAAAAGATGGTAACCTTTTAAGGTTATTCGCCGTATGGATTTTAGTATTAGGGGCTAAAACATGCGTGAAAAAGCGTCACTGGCTTTATTATTAATTCCACGGATATATATAATTTCCAGGTCAAAACTTTGCAATTCAATACTCCAACGAGCTATACGAGAATTCAATTTTTAATTTTATGTAAATATACCAGAGTTATGACTTGTGTACACTTTGACATGTTTACCATACAGTAAACGTTCCCATTTACGAATAGAAATCACTATCGCTAATGCTTCTTGTTCAGTTGTAGTATACGCACTCTGAGATTTATTTAGAGTTTTTACTGCAAAATTCAATGACATTGAGTTTAACGTAAATTTTTTGAAAGAGTATGACAACTACCGCTATCTCTGAGGTGCCTGTAATTAGTGAAAAATTAGAATATAGTATCGAGTGAGTAAGAACAACCCTTGAATCAAACTGTCTTTAAGAGACTGAAAACTACGTTTACATTTTGGAGTCGAAATCCATTTTTCCTTTCTTAATAACTTTAAATAAACGAAAAGCTAATTCAGCGAATTTATGCACAGATTTTGAGCACCCTATAAAATGGTCTAATACTTTCTGTAATTGTTTCATATTCGTAGGACGAGGTAACTGACGAATATCTTCTACAAAAGAAGGAACTTTACGAATACCTTCAGGCGTTACAACAAAACCAAAAAAAAAATAAATGTAGTTTTGCAAAATGAAGATTTTGAAAGGTTAACGGTCATGTTAGCGTCATTTAATTTAGTAAACAACTGATCTAGTAAATGCAATTGCTCTTTGAAATAAAATGTTGAGATATTGAAGTCATCAATATATGAGACACTTTTATTATATAACGCATTACCTAACACCTTTTGTAATGCCTCAATCAAAGCAACACAACCATTTTTATATCTAAATGGGATTACTGTGAATCTGTACATGTGCTCATTTTACGAAAAGTCAATAAAATCACGAGAATGATAGAGACTCCAATTTGTGAATACGACAACACAAGCTCAATTGAGATTACATATCTAGCACCTTGAAATTTTAACAGTAAATCATTTAACAGTAAATTTAACATGTCAATTTAACTCAGTAAAGTCAACTACTTTTCTAGGGTTAGCTGTATTTTTCTTAGGAACTCAGGCTATGTACCGAAACTGCCTGTTCAATAACACCTAAATTTAACCATTATTCAATTCGTTTGTCAATCCTTTCTTAAAATGGTAAGGTAGGGTGCACTGTCTTTTCACAATGGGATCAGTGGTATCAACATCTATGGAGTATTCGTATTGATTACATCTACCTGGATAGTCCGTAAATATTTTAAATGTTTTACAAAAATATAAAAAAATGTTGTTTTTCTTCACTATTCAAGGGGTCACATTTATGTACTTTTTCCATAATTTCGTTTATGGTTGCTACAGCATGTACATTTTCAAAAATAATATTATTTTTGACACATTATCCTTACAGCTTTCCTACTTTTTCTGTTTGTACAATGTGCATTTTAAAATTTATTATCGACTTCTGATATTTATAGACCGTAATATTCGAGTAAATTTTTTCCTTTACAGGTTGATTTATATTCAAATCCATTATCCTAAAATCTTTGGAATCTTTTTTAAATTGTGAATATGCTTGGTCTCCCTCATCTAAAGCGCGGATCCAATCTTTTTCTAATTTATTTTTTCTAAAACCAAGACTGTTAATTACAGGACATATTGAAGATGAATGCTAGTGGTCGGAATCGAACTTCGAACTTTCATCTGAAAGACTAATATTTTCAACATAAATACCAAGTTTAATATCAATAGGTTTATTTATTCGATCAGCATATGTCAAAATCTTCTTAGGTTGGTACCCATTATTTTATATACGTGATTTTTTAACGAGCATAGGAGCAACAACAACGTCCTTTCCCTTAAAATGTAATTATGTTTTTCGAAAAATCTATCGTAGCTTGGGCAGATGTGAGGAAATTACGACCTAATATTCATTCTGTATTTAGTTCAGATACCACCAGGACTCTTATGTCGAACATCAAATGCTGTATTTTCACACAAAACTTTATTTCACCTTTGACCTGCTTTTTTCGTTTACGTACCTGAACAATCTACCAGGGAAATATGGCGTGCAGGTTTTATTTGCGGATGGGAAATTACGGAAGAAATGAAATTCCATGACTCAAAAGCTAAGAAAAGATGCTGATGCACCTGTATCGAACAATGCTTTCATTGTGTATTTAATATTTAACAATGAATTTCTGCGATTTGAGTACCATTACACTTTTTTACACCTTCTGTAATTTCGGTTTCATCTTCGGAAACTTCTACATCCCAATTAATGACACTATTAATATTTTTACTCAACATTTCACATTCTACAGGAAAAGTTGGGATGAGTGAGTTTTCATTATTAAAATTTTGAGCCTTACTAAAGTTATCATAGACCTACAGAAACACTCTTTCGGCAGAGGATTTTTAGTTTAATGGTGTCTGTCTACTGTGATTACCTGGTGATATAGGAGGGGGAAGGTACGAGGTTGACTGAAAATTGGAGTAAAACGTGGTTGGTTACCAAAATGACGAGTGAAAATGGTTGGGGCATATGCCCACCACTATCAACGCGCCTTGCATTAGTATAATTTATATCTTCCTGACTTCTATACGAATTGTGAGTGAATTCGTTTTCAGAATTTTGCTGGGAATATACATTTTTAATTTTCCCCTTATGTTTGGAATTTTGATTTTTACCTTTACCTTGAAATTTGTTTTTTACTTTTACTTTTAGTTTGATGTTGCGATTCTTTTACCTGTCGTTCATTACATTGATTCTCCTGAACATTAACCTGATTCACACGCATTTGTTTCTTATGAAATGCTTTATTTGTTTTAAAATTTTTATTATTTTTTTGAGAATGTTTCAAGATTTTAAACAACATTTAACATGGTCTGTAAATCCAAAGATGGCAACAAAATATATTGTTTTTTGGAAATAGTTAGGCAATAACAATTTAATTGTGTTCAATATGAATACCTCACTAACAGTTTTATTCAATTCTCCAATTCTATGATAACGATCAACTACAATTGGTAAAGTGTACCGTCAAATTTAGGGTCATATCTTTTAGATTGCAACACTAACATTTTTCTGCTACAACGTGGGGAGATTCGTTGTCCGAAAGCAAACACAAAATCATTATACAATTTGAAATCGGGTTTACTAGTAATGAACCATGATTTGGAAGATCCTTGCATCAAAAAATCTAAAATGCCTAAATACTGTGTTTCTGAAATTCGAATTAATTGGACATGTTTCTCAAATAGTTCCAAAAAAATTATATGCAGTAATTTAGTTTTCATAACCTAAAACTTTTCAACATATTCAATATGATTGCGCTTGATGGGCTTAGCATTTTTAATCAGAACCGATTCTCTACGATGTGTACGATAAGATTTTTACTTTTGGATTTTGATTTAACTTTAGTCTCATAGCTACTGTTAATACTTTCACTACTACTATGGTAGAACTGCGAGTAAGGAAAGTATTAGTTATGCCCTCATATAATGAATTAGTAACGCTACAAGTATACCTGACGCTACTAGGTCTGGATTCAACACGCAGATTCAAAATTTGGTTTTGGGGGAGTGGTAGTGAGGTTTGTAACATTTTTAATTCTTGTTTGAGGTTGCTAATTTCGTTTTAAACCTCCAAAAAAGTACTCTGAATCTGAATATACTGTTCTGATTCCTTTTCTCTGTTGATAGTTAATTCTACTATGCTACTGCTATAGCGATCTACGTTGGTTTTGAGAATTATTAAAGATAGATAATTATCAAGTACAAGGGAAATAATATAAAACCGTTTTTTCGCAAATGTGTATTTTGTATTTTTCATTATTACAAATCAATCTATAGTGAATTTATTGCATTGGCAATATCCCCCGATATTTGGGTTAAAAACTGCTAAAAATAAAATTCGAATTACATCCCTTAATTTCAGAATTTCAAATCGCCCTAAATTTCCTCTAATAATTACACTACATTTCCTAATATTAGTAAGCAACTTGGAATCCTGACTAAAGTTACATCTTCGCTAGATTAACAATTAACTTGCCCAAATGTGTTTCACATTATCTTAAAGCAATATACTTTTTACTCACAGTTCAAAGGAAAAAGGTTTTCTATGTATATAATCAGGAAGCTACTACACACTTCGTTCCAGAATTTCTTTTGTTTTGTGAAAGTTGATTGCTGATTGGCTCTTAGTAAAGGAAGTTCGCAAAGCACTGTGTAAACATTGAACAAGCACATCGCTTCTGTCAGCTTTTACTCGTACATCTTTTGCCTTTAAAGATACTTCTTTGGTTGAATTTGAGCGGCAAAGAACTTTGACCAACATTAATGCCTTACATTTATTCAAAATAACTTAGTGATCACTGAAAAGTATAATTGTGAATTACGTTCTGTATGTATTTAATTCATAAACAATAGAGGTCTTCAGTTCCGTAATTCACGAACCATGATATTACCTAGGTATAGTCCTATTGAATACAACATATTGGGATTTTTGAGCAAATGCATTCAGACGTTACGGCTGCAATTTTGCATTGGATTCGTAATCATTTTGCTATGGATTGCAACCTGCTCACATAGGTCAATTTTGAACATTACGAGTGATATAGTGTTTCTTCTTGTACGACTGCTTTAATATAAAATGAAAATGAAATGAAATCTTTAAGTTCTACGTCCTACGGTTATGCCGGTTAGGCTAAAGGAGACATAATAATGCGAGATGAGGGAAATGGTGGAATGAAGAAAGTGGGAGGAAACAGGAGAACCCTGAGAAAACCCATGAGCACCGTGTTTGCCCACCGCAAAATCCACACGGCCAGAGCAGGGATCGAACCAGGGACTCCAAGCACCGGAGGTGAACTCTCGACCACTGAGCCACCGCGCCCTCCATGAACAAAAAGAACTTTAAAGGTCCATAGCTTGAAAACTATGGGAAATCAATTTTTATAGAGCGAATTTGACTACGGTCATATCATCTTATGCACTCACAAACTATCTCTATAAAAATTGTGGCGGAAGTACCTCAGGACTTTGAGGTTGGATATTTCTATAGGACACATACTACTTCGTTAGCGAAGTCTTGACGCAACTAAGTTAGGTCCTATAGTTTTGGAGCTATGTACCTTTAAAATTCATTTTTTGGCAGCCTGTAACTCCAAAAGAAAGCATTTGTGCGCCCAGGTTGGTCTATACCTTCCGTTTTATCGTAGCGTCAAGAATCACCTTTCAAACCTTGTCGGTGTGGTTTTGAAACACAGTGTATAATCCTATTGTACGCGTTTATATTTTCGAGACAAGTTTAAGAACTTTAACTTGATACTTTTTGAGAAAACTTGTATTACTAAGTTTTCTTCTTATTTCATCCTAATATTGTTTTCTTTTCGTTTAAGGCTGTGTTCGATACCTAGGAAAATATAGTACCTTTTATATAATAGTATAGGATATTTCATTCGTTCGGCTAATGTTAAATAGTTTAGTAGTTATAGATGTTAGGTGGGTCATCCATTTCGAAACATGCGCATGCAAACTTCATTTTTACACTTCTTGCTTCTCTGAATTTCAACTGTTATAATCTCGTTCCCTGATCAACACTAGTAATGAAATAACTACAAAGTGAAAAGCGCTATATGAGTAAACGAGATAACTGTTATTACTAAAATAGAAATAAGATATTAAGATAGAGAAGAGATATTACTAAAAAGAACTTTGGAAGATTAGACTAGGACACAAACGTTAAGCCATATTTGTAAAAAGAAATGAATGATACATTTGTTTTTACGGCAATATTCAGAAAAATGTAATTTAAGCTACCATTTTGAACTTACATGATCTAAGTAGTCTTCAACAAGATTACTAATTTTAACTATAGCTCCAACATTCGCACCAAGACACTTGCAATTGTTAGGGCTTCGGTACCGATACTGAACAAAATTCGAGGAGGAAAAATGTGAGAACCGTGTTTGTTGTTTACTTTGTATTATTTGATAAAGACGCGATAAAATAGTTACCACTGTAATGCATTATCCTTGTGAAAGGAAAGCTTTTTATCCACATATAGAAGAAAATGGCGAAGCACGATATTGCTTTATAGTAGCACGATATAAAGTCGCATATGTATTATAACAACACATTCCATCCATTTTCAAAGCAGCACACCATTACTAAGAAATGCTTATTGTGCTTGCTTGAAATATCATGTAACACACTATTGGGTAACTAAGTTGTTTGGGAATAAGCCTGCAATAATTTAAGCAAACGTAGGTGTTGGTTCTGTAATTTAAGTCTTTTACCATTTGCGTGTCGATCCATTTGTTCGTCTGTTCCACGGTAGCTCTGGCAAAATTATTCAATTTTGACGAACTTGGTATTTGCTTTACTCTCATTCGCAGAGGCATTTTTATTGTTTTGGGTTCCAGTCCATAAATTAAATTTGAGGTAAGATCCACCCCATGTTACAAGTATACAATTGCATTTTTTCATTATTACAAAACCACTTGCAATTAATTTATGACACTGTGAATATCCTTCGAGTTCAAGATTAAGATCTACTAAGAACGAAATTCGAAATGCATCCCTCTATTCAAAAAATAAATAAATAAATTAATTAATTAATAGAAGTATTATCCTATTTCCGGTAAAATGTTGATTTAGACGTAACCTGTCTTACATATCCTTTGAGGCTTCACACTCATCCTCTATGGAGACAGTTAAAATCAGTAAATAAGAAAGTAATATATTTTTCTCGTAGCCCATCCTCCGATTTCCTTTAGAGTGCCAGAGTTCCCTCGTTTATAAGTGCTTAGTGTACGCGCCTTTGGCACGAGGAACCTGGGTTAATTCGCAGACATATTCATATGGTTCGGATTTTACATTAAGCTCTACGTCCACGTCTTACATAGATTCGCTGCTGCATGGGACTAAAAACTCAAAATAAAATATAATCAAATATTTTAGAATCGCATGATATATTTCCTAAAATACATTATATTGTATTACAATATAATAAACATTTTCTCTGAGTATTTTCCATAATGTACAATGCTTAAAATTAAAATTAGTTAAGAATAAAAGGTGAATTAAGTCCCATTCTGTGATACAAATTACTCATATCCTCGGAAATTTTCAATTCAACTGTTTGACTTTACTGCAATATGTCGCACTTTTTTTAGGACCTCAGAATAATTCATTCCTTTTCGGCTGAAATCAATAAAAATATAGTTTGTATCCAGCTTTTTATGTAGTGTCACAATCATTAATTTAAAACTCACTCGGTTTAGACACCTTTCCCTAATTCATTGTGCTTCAGATTGAAACCAGTCTAGAATAAACGGTGATTATTACCCTAATAATGCAATATTGATTACGCTGCCTGCCAGGAATTAAAATATCATCCATGATAGATTAGGTAATACTATTAAGTCATCACGAAATATGATATATAATATACATTTTTCAAACCCATTCTCATTGATTAATGCAGAAATCTATTAAGAAAGAGGATGCGAATTGACTCCCTAGGTTTCACAAAAGTGTGTTCTATAATAACTTAGGTAAATACAGTGCGTCCCACTAGTTTTCGAACCCGAAAAAAAGTTATAATTTCCGAACAAATATAAATAGGAAAATGAAGTTCACAATACACGTACCTTGTTTCATGCTGAATACACGACCATCACAGCAGATGCTGAAAGTGCCCTCCCTGGACGTCAAGACATGTTTGTACACGGCGTTCCATATTGTGAAAAGTCCGATGTAGAGTCTCCGGTGTGATCTCATGAATCGCATTCTCAATGTTGTTTCGCAACTCTCGCAGTGATCGTGAGTTGTTTCTGCAGACACAACCTTTAAAGAAACCCCATAAGAAGAAATCAGGTGGTTCAAATCCGGGGATCTTGGCGGCCACAATGCTTTGGAGATTATCCTGTCAGCAAAAAAGGACTCAATTTCTGCCATGGCCACGTTGGAAGTATAGCATGTTGCTCCGTGTTCTTGGAAATAACCGCGACGCAGTTCTAGATCGTCCAGCTGATTCACAAATTCACTGAAGATGTGTAAGTATACTTGTGTGTTTACTGTATCTTCAAAGAAGATGGGTCCAATGATACGCTGTCGGTAAATTGCTCACCAATCTCCCACCTTCAAGGGATGAAGTGGAATCTCATGGAACACATTCGGGTCTTCGGCGGCCCACACCCGAGTATTCTGCGGGTTCACATAACCGGAGAGATGGAACCAAGCTTCATCTGTGAAACAAGTATATTCTAGGATTCTTGGATTGTCATGCAACAAAGCTTCCAACCTACGACAATACATCATGCGCTTTTCCCAATCTGTAGTCTTCAACTCCTGGAGGACTGTAACGCGATATGGAAACAGCTTAGCTCTTTTGGCGGCTCTTTGCACAGTTGACTTCGACATCCCTATCTTTTCTGATAATCGAAGCAGGCTCTTCTTAGGGGACTGCAAAAGACGTTGCCGCACATTCTCTACTGTCTCCTCGGACATCCGTGGACGCGCGCCTCCATGCCACGTAAGCAACGTTCCTGCTGTTTCGAACTTGTTCACCAAATGATGTATTGATGGTTTCGATGGTCCTTTACGGCATCCAAATTCACGGCAAAATTCACGTTGAACAGTCTGATACGATCCCGATATCCAATATTTTTACAATGAAAACGCGTTCCTATACGGTGTACGGAACCATCCTCGCGACGCAGCGACTCGAGTCACACTAACGCACGCGCACCACGCCAAGCAGCACTTCCCCAGGCGCCACCTATTCTCTTTGTTTTGACTTGTGCCCTTCTGTTCAACCCTTTCTCGTGTTTAGCATGAAACAAGGTACGTGCATTGAGAATTTAATTTTCTAATGTATATTTGTTTGGAAATTATAACGTTTTTTTTTTTTCTGGTGCGAAAGCTAGTGGGACGCACTGTATTATTCGATTTAAACACAATGTGAAATATGTGCTTGGTGATACTTTTACATAACTCACACGCTTGCACTTGAAAGTATTTAAATATGACGATTCATTTAATTTTCTCAATACCTCTAATATTTAAGTATATTAGCAATTAAACTTTTCACAAAAAACATAAATTTCCTGATTAGGTGTTAGTTATTTTGTCAGGGGGTTTCTAATCGTCTTAATTTCTTGCAGTTGAAATGTTCCTTAAATAAGTAGCAAGTTTTCCCGGTTTTATATAAAATATTTTCTTGAATATTTATTAAACACTAAAAAGGAATTTTATAAAATATGAATTTTGAGTGTTGTGTAGGAAACTTTTATGTGGACATTGCCCACGCAAATATCCGACTCTCAGTTAACCGAGTCTCTGGATTATCCGAGATAATCATTTTCTTAAGGTTACAGTTGTCCTAGAAGATCACACGCATCTTTGTTGTTGCCGAAATGTTTAGTCCTGAATCTTCGGGTCCACCCGTTTGTCATCCTGTATTGCTATAATATTAAAGTGTCAAAGAGAACCCAAAAGTGGCCCAGAAAATGACTACCGAATTTATGTATGTAACTATATTGATTTTTATACTTTTTAATATACCTTAATAAATAATTCTTGTTTAAAAAGTGTTTTATTATTTCCAGTGCGTACTACTGTATCTAATAACATGATTTCTCCTTATTATCCAAGTTTTTACGTGCCCCAGGTAGGCTTTGTCCCAGTTACCTCCGATAACCGTGAGTCTACTCTAATTCTATAGTTTCGGATTGAAATTAGTGAAAGGAAATATGACTTACTTCAATAATGCGCAACATTACTCGTTAATTGTTAATTCATATCTACGTTAGACTTCATATTGCAATCAAATGATGCTGGTAAAACTTCGTTCTCTTACTGACTGATGACTTATTTTTGTGGTGAAGTTAAAAGTTCGTAGCCTTTTCGAAGCATTTTGAACACATGTAAACATTATTTTGAAATATTTTAGTACACAAAATATAAACAACACTTAAGGCTGTGTCCAACACTCGGAATGCGATGGGATTTCCCTATATAATAACGTGGCATATTTCTTTCCAAAATATTATGAAAACTATTTATTTTATACATTTCAAAATTCTTCCAAATGTTTGTTAGTATTTGTATAGCATGTTCACTTTTACTTTTTCTTGCTACGTTAATATTAAAGCGCGCTAATTAAGAATTAATTTTCTTCCATTTAAAAGCTGTTTAATTTATGGTCATTATGTTGCAACAACGCAGAACAGCAGATAGGAGGCTAGGCAGGTAGTTTCTTTCATTCTCTGCCCCCCGCTAGGTGACGTGCGTGAACTTTGGGTTGTCCCCGCGGACGAAGATACCAATAGAATGCAGGTTGACAGCAGATAAGAGCAAAGTCAGTTTTCTCTCTTGAATGGTTCTCGAACATCGGCGAATCGTTTCCTGTAGAGGCATATTGGAACTAACGACGTGCGAAATTTTCAGAAAAGCTCTCTGTGTTGCTTTCAAGTGAGGGAAGTGTTCATCTTATAAAAATAGTTTTGAACTGTATAGTGAACTGAATAGCAAACTCGCTTCAACTCGCCGGGAATTAAACTCGGGTATCCCGCAACAAAACGCATACACTATGCACATAGCCCCGAGGGGCTCTATGGAGCTTGAAACCGGAAGAGTGAACTTGTTTTACCATTTCCTTTTTCAGTGGAGAGATACAGGTGAAGATGGTATTTTTCTTCAGATGCTCGATCGATTTTCGAAAACTGTCGTTATCTACTACTAATTTAGTTTTATAGCGATCAATGTTAAAACCGAAAAAGGTTGATTTCTTACACTTCTGGTTTGAATGCAAGGTTAACGGAAGAAAGATAATCTATTCTTGAGACACTGTATGAATTCCCAAAAATTACTCGCTATCTCTGACAGCTCACCTCTGGTGTGTGGGGTGGCCGGTTCGATTCCAGCTCACTCCAAGTGGGCTTTGTGGTGGACAAACGCCATGTGGATGGATTTTCTCGGAGATTTTCTGTTTGTTGAAACTTTCTTCATTTCACCATTTCATTCATTCTGATTATTACCGTGTTCTTTAGCCTAGCCGACATAACTATGGGACGTAAAACTGAAAGATATAATTTCATTTCTAAATAATAACCTAATACATTCTACAGAGCTCTATTCCCCAATAATAGCGCAAAGATTGATTATATGCTTGCAGATTGAAATGCTATAACATTAATTATTCATGCAAAGAAGTGTACCAACATCTGCCTGGTAGTCGCTACAAGAAAAGGTTATATATATTTCGTTCAAATAGTGTTCTCTATGAAACGAGACGAGAAATAAGATTTCCTCGTCTCGTCTACTAAATTTAATAGGTCATGTCTTGTCTCGATTCTCGAACGCTTCTTTCGCTCTAGTCTCGAAATTTTATTCTTCCGTTTTGTTCATTTATGTACGCAAGGCATGTTTTACTAAAATGTCTATCATCATCTCTAAAATTAGATATAATTTACAGAAAAGTAGTGATTTTGTGGGGCAGGAGCTCTGGATTGCCAACGCCTGCATTCTGTGTATGTCCCTGCTGATCTGAATTGTCATAAGCTCCTCTTTAAATGTAAAACGTAAAATGTAATTAAGAAACGTATAACACAGAAAACAATATATATAGAAAATATGTTATTATAAATAAGAAATAGAGTAGAAAATAATTATAAAACATAATGTTGAAGGACAAGTTTTTTCTCAAACAATCACACTTGAATGTAAAATATAATTTTAAAACAATTTTCCATTTATGCAAGGCTACAAACAAGTGAGGAGTGTCATCTGGTAGCCACTATTCATCTTTTCGAATCAGATAACTATGAACTTGACACCAATACTTTTTGTATTCTATTACTTTTATTGTACTCATAACCCCTTGCTCTCCCTGGAATGGTTTCAGTGTTTTAGCCCCTACAGTAGATTATTGTGATGGTAATTTATACGTATAGTAAATTCGTTTGAAATTTCTCCAAGAGTACATGTTTCACTGTACGTTTTTTTTCTGAGTCTAACTCTCTAAATATATATACATACATTCCAGTAAGAACTGCATTTTGTATTAACGCCTGACTGTCGTTCTTGTCGACAGTCGAGAATCGACTAAGACTCAGGAGATTCTGTATTCTGTATATTTCTTGTAAACTACGCTTACAAACGTCAATTTAGCTATTCAATTGATTATATTTTGTAATCTACCCCATTCTTTATTCAGGGTGTGAAGAGGGTGTGGCTAAGAAGTGATTCTACGTATGAGAAAATCCAAAACACGGCTTTTATTCAGAGATCATTTTAATGATTGCTTACTTCTTTCTGATCGATTGCCGCATCAGTTTCCCAAGTCATAGTTTTGGTAATATAGTGCTTCAAACAAGAAGCCCTTTCCTGTATTATTTGCATAAGAGTCCCTGTTTCCTTTCATACGTAGAAACACTTAGTACCAGAGATGGTCATCCTCCCTCATTTTGCCCTCATGAGGCCCGCCCCCACCCTCATTTTAGTAGCTGAGGGTGAGGGCGTTTGAGGATGAGGGCGATAAAGTAATTGAGGGTGAGTGTGAGAGCGTGAATGGAGGGTGAGTGTGAGGGCGTCAATGGAGGATGAGTGTGAGGGAGGGAGAATGTGAGGGCGTGAATGGTGAGTGGGTGAGTGTGTGAGAGGTGAGAGTGAGGATAAGGGTTCATAAAATTAATTATCTTGCAATTCTTCATTTCTGGAAAATATGTTAGAACATGTAATGTAGTTTTTTTCTTAGAATTAATCGTCGTTCACAGAAAATCGTCATATTTACATTCCATCAGTTTCATACACTTTTCATGCGCGAAGACAAGATGTTTCTCATCGCTTTATTACTTTTCTATATTTATATATTTTCAATTTATAGAAATAATAATTACGAAATATATAAAAATATCTATTGCAAGTTTTTGGCTACCAAAAATTTCAAAGTTTAACGAAAGTAACCCATTAAAAATACTAGAAGTTCTCAGGAAATAATTTCTTTTTCATATATTTGTTTAGAAGAGAAAGTAATAAATATTCATATATTCATTCATTCTGAAATTGTAACCAAGAAAAAGCTTTATTTCTTCTTCTAAGTAAGAGAAATAACTTTATATTTAATTATCAAATAAAAGATATTTCCTGCTTTTGGCTATAAACGTACTTTTAGACTTCCAAACTACGCTATGCATATGAAAGTGAAGTCTTATAGAAGGGCTGTGCCGGCTGCCACGCAAAATAATAAGGGATGGCAGCCCCCTCCATGAAAAACAGGACCACACCATAACACCACCGCCTCCGAATTTTACTGTTGGCAGTACAAACACTAGAAGATGACGTTCACCGGGTTTTCTCCATACCTACATCCTGGCATCGGATCGCCACATTGTGTACCGTGATTCGTCACTCCCCACAATTTTTTTCCACTGTTCAATCGTCCAATGTTTATGCTCCTTAGACCTAGCGAGGCGTCGTTTGGCACTTATCTGCGTGATGTATGGCTTATGGGTACCCGCTCGACCATTAAACCCAAGGTTTCTCAACTCCGGCCTAACTGTCATAGTACTTGGAGTGGACTCTGATGTAGTTTTGAATTTCTGTGTTATGCTCTGTATAAATTTCTGCCTATTACCCATTACGACCCTCTTCAACTGTCGGCTGTCTCTGTCAGTGAACAGACGAGGTCAGCCTGCACGCTTTTGTGCTCTACGTGTCCCTTCACATTTCCACTTCACTATCACATAGGAAACAGTAAACCTAGAGATTTTTAGGAATGTAGAAATCTCACCTACAGATTTCTGACACAAGTGACACCCAATGACCTGACCACGTTCGAAGTCCTTGAGTTCCGCGGAGCGCCCCAATCTGCTCTCTCACGATGTAAAATGACTACTGAGGTCGCTGATATGAAGTACCTGGTAGTAGGGGGCAGCACAATCCATGTAATATGAAAAACGTATGTTTTTGGGGGGTCCGAATACTTTTGTTCACATAGTGTACTTGAGGCTAGTAGTTTGATAATTAAAAATGAGGGGGGATGCTCTGAATTTCCTGAGTGAGCATTTTCCTGAATGTGAGCGAAATAAGTTCAATTACATTCTCAGGTAAACACAATTTTATTTCTCCATGTGGGCCTATTACAAAGTATTATATTTTGATACTAGTCTTCTTCTTTTTTTCACATGTTGCCGCCCATTAAACTTCCCGTCCTGGGCGGTGGCACGGTTCGGCCCCCCCTCGCGCCGGCCCTGCTACGTTGTAAACAATGAAAGGTTAACTACACGTTAGAAAAAGAAAGTTTTAATTAAGATAAAATTTCTAGCACCTGGTGTTACAACACAAAGCCATTTAGCTCTGTTCTTCACTTCAAAATAAATCAATCGAATTGAATGAGGTTTTTCTTCGTCTATTATTTTCATTCTTTTTATTTGAGTTAGCATCCCGTTCAGCGTAATATGGGATCTGAACCACATGAGGTCCCGTCGGAAATCGAGCCCGTGTCTAACGCGCCAAAGGCGCGTACGCTATTCGTATAGATACGAGAGATCTCTCCTGTTAACCGCCAATCACTTTTAAAACAAATAATCTTATCAGATTTATCCTAGGGCCCAGTGGTTCCCATCGTTTTACCTGGAGCTCCCCCTTCGTACTTCCTACATACTTTCCGCCCTCCTTCATCCCCGCTTGTTTGTCATACGTACTTTTCGTCTGGCCTTTTCTGGAATTTCAGATGCAGCATTTTATTTTCAAATCTTCAGTAATTATAACAATACGTCGTACTATGCTATTATATAGAAAAGTAGAAGTGAGTGACTCATTATCAGCCAGACCATATTTCTATAGGGAGAAATATGCAATTTACATAAAATGCTCCTTTTGTCACAAAAACAAGGGATCAGGAAGGAGGTTCGGAAACGTGTATCCTAAAAGAGTAAATGGTATTTTTTTCAAGGAACTGTATCTCCCAGATTTCTGAAGTTAGGAAGATAAAACTTGGAAGACCAATTTACCATAAAAAGTAACTTTTTTTAGCTTTTTTGAAAATTCCACAACTTAGAGGGGAATTACACGTACTATATTGAGCACATTTAAGTTTGTCGTGTCCTGATTAATTTAGTTGCTTGAGGCTAAGTGTTAGGGCGTCATTTGAGTGTGGGTGTGAGCAAGGGCGACGATGAGGGCGTCGATTGAGGGTGAGGGCTTTAATGGAGGGTGAGTGTGAGGGAGGGTGAAGTTGAGGGCGTCAATGGAGGGTGAGTGTGAGGACGTCAATTGAGGGTGAGGGGAGGGCGTCAATGGAGGGTGAGTGTGAGGGAAGATGAGGGGAGTCTGTCAATGGAGGGTGAGTGTGAGGGAGGGTGAGTGTGTGGGTGTCAATGGAAGGTGAGTGTGAGGGAGGGGGAGTGGTGGGCGTCAATGGAGGATGATGTGTGAGGAAGAGTGAATGTGTGGACGTCAATGGAAGGTGGGTGTGAGGGAGGGTGAGGGGAGGGCGTGAAAGGAGGGTGAGGGTGAAGGGCGTCAATTGAGGGTGAGGGTATGGGAGGGTTAGGAAAAATGACCATCTATGCTTAGTACAGCCGCGTACTCTATCTATGGGTAACCAGAGCAAGAGTGAACACTTTTTGTAAATCAAAGAATTGCGGTGGAATAGTGACAGAGAAAAAGCGCAATATGTTCTGTATGTGAAAACCTGTTATCTCTAATAATACACACAGTTTAATTGCGGCAAATGAGGCCGAGGATACAGAGGAATAACATAGTTTTGACGAAGGATAAAATTTGTACTCTTGCGCCATATGGTGGGGTAAGAGCAAACAATGGTTGGGGCAACGATGTACAGTAGAATCAAAACATAAAAACGTAGACATAAACACCAAAACATACATTGAATCATATATATACTGGTTACAAAAGTTGCAAAAGGTCAAACAGATTAGTGTCAAATGAAAGTGCCATCAAATGTTACAGTGCTGTATATCATACATGTTATAATTACAAAATATGAAAATAGGAGAAATCGGTTCAACATTCATCAGGAAGCACAAAAATGTTACTTGCGGTGCACACAGTGGTCACACACATACACAGATTTCCTTCGATTAAGATTGGAACATTATTTACTCGCATATGACACAGGAAATCCTCATTTCACCGTTTGGTGTATCTGAATATAATTTCCAACTGAATTGGGTGGGCGTACCCTTGAGTATGGATGACTTTGATGCGAATTTCTAGCTTATTTTGTGTTCCAGTGCGACATAACATATGCTCAACAACTCCGGCTGCGAAATTCTAAACGATAATGGAAAATTTTTGTTAGTAGCCTATAGCCTCTAACTTCTGTCTTACCTTTGCAAATGTTTTTTACTCAATGTTACGTGTTGGCTCCTACATTTTCTTTAACGAACTTTAAAACAAGCAGCAAGTGTGAACATTCACACTTGCTCCGTAAACTCTTGCCTCGATTCAGGTATCTTCCAATAATAGCCTGCCATCTCCCGCCAGAGCACTTTTTTCTTTTCCGTACCACTGATAAGAAATACGAAATTATACAGCTTTTCCAGGAAATATTTCCAATCCTGCACCTTCAGCTGAAACTACGCAATATACTGTTACACTTACTACGAATCTTTAACTTGTTTCCTTTTGTAACAAACTTTCTACTCTGCTGCTCTTCACACTGCACGCAAGACTCCCTTCATTTTCCGTTCCATCATGTGTCATGCCGAACTAATTTTCAACATTCGTTTGTTTACCGACGTTGGCACTTCTTCGTCAATAACATTTTCACTATTGCCCCAGCGTTCACTCTTGCCCTGGTTACCCATACACCTTCAATATTTCTTCCATTGCTTTTATATTAAAAAACCTTCTTTAAGAATTTCAATAAAAGAGTCACTTTTTAACATTTTGTTATTCACAGCAAGTCAGACACGTGTCGAGAAATTCATTTCGGCTAGGATTCATTCCTTTTGCGCACGTCCAAATTCAGAATGGGTGTAAATTTTACATGTGTCGAAAATTTTGCTTAAAGTCGTAGTACCAGTAAGTTTAGAAATATGGGAATTTCAAAAAAGAGGGTTCTGTGCCCAGGTGACCAAAGCCCTCCGTACGTCACTGACAACAGTATCAAGCAAATAAAATTATGATTAACCTAGTTCCGTAATCTTTCTTACCTGTTCGTAAGAATATTTTCTCATTTTCAACTCGTTTAGGACTAGTTACCCTTCCTAATCAATTTGTTTCGGGCCAGCACTAGGCACATAATCATCACTTCAACATGAACCGAAAGGAACTTTGTTTACCATGCCATTAGATTCAATGTTTTCTTCGCCCATTTTCTTGGTGTTATTCAATTCTGATGTTGATAGTAACGATTCCGGACAGCAATAGGCACATAATTGAAGAGCTCAATTCCAAAAGAGCCTAAGTCAAAAAACTCACTTTTTCAGGAGACGATATTTTGTGTGTGTTTCCATAATTCTATTTCTGTGAAAGAAAAGTAATCTACTTAAAAGAAAATTGTAATTGCTTACTTTTCGTAAGATAACGGTGAAATTATCATCTATAGTAAGAGTTATCGCTTTTAGACGTGAGTCAGAAAATAACTTCAGAGAATACTGTTGACTAAGGACATTTTGGAGAACAACGCTGTTTTCTTTTGCCTACAATTACTTCGATTTTTCGAGATTTTGCATGAAATCCAGTTAAATATACGGAGATATTGAATTGGAACTTAAAACAACCAATATCTCAAAATTGACAAAAAAATGACTTAGGCTCTTTTGGAATCCACTCCTTCAATTATTACTTGATCATGAATTCGAAAGATCTTGTTCGTTTTCGGTTCCCAACTCACAGTTTTATTGTCCCGTTTTCTCGATGTTATTCAATTCTATTAACTCGAGAACTCTTCTTGCCCTCGGAATCATTTTGCAATTCATAATCGAACTATGTGGTTCAGGTCTGCATCGGCTCGGTCCGTAATCTCTTAAATTTACAACCATATTTTTCAAGCCTTTTCGGGCTTAACTTTGTAAATATACTGTACAATGTTGCATCACAGTTTTTTCTGGCCCTCTCTTTCTTGAGAACTTTTAAAGCACAATTGCAAGGTTAAGCAGCTAAGTTCAGTAAATAAAAATATGATTTTTCATTAATTATCAAATGCCTACAATTCGGGCTTATTTTGGAAAAGGCACGTTGGCTCAGTGGTAGTGCGTTCACCCCCGGTGCTTGGAGTCCCTGGTTTGATCCCAGTGATGGACAAACACCGTGCTCGTGAGTTTTCTTCGTGTTCTCCCGTTTCATTCTACCAATTCATTCATTGCTCATCATAATCGTCTCGTTTAGCCTAACCGGCATAACGTGGGACGTAACACTTAGATTTCATTTTACTTTTCGATTATCCCACGAGCTCGGGCCGGGCTCGGGTCTCACAAGATAATCTGACTTGCTAGGCAAGGCCCCGGCCAAAAATTCTGACCCGTGCAGACCTTTTCTATGAGGGCGACATGCTAGTCAGCAGCCACGCTTAATTTACTACTCTCTTGTGTTATGTCATTCTTCCTGAGGAACTAAAATAAAACTACTAAAAACGAAAAGTGTGCAACAAAAAAAGCAACCTAGAAATAACTTCTATTGTTGCGGAGTAGTGCTTGACAAAAATGTAATTTGTACAATTTGCTGGGGAGTAAAAAGTAGAACAGACTGATAAGCCTTTTGACCCGATATTTTATTTTGCTTATGTAATAGTTATTTAATATTTTATTTGCTTCTTTTTTAAATAGTGAAACGACATTGCGTTTTCAGTATAAAAGTCACACCAGCTCAAAGCAATGTTACTCAATAAAGCGCATTTTTGAAAATTCATCTGCCTTTTCGAGTCAGAGAAACGCATGAGCCGATACGTGTCTTTGGTCATGAAAATTGAATGAAATCTTCTGGGACGGAAGACCTTATTGGATGTAACGCTCCTCTGGCTTTAAGATCTGTTCGTAAATGAGAAATATGTTACTCCCTTTTAATGGCTAAGAGTTACGTCGATTTGTCATCAAGTGGGCCCTCCAAAAGTATATCGATGTATAAAGAAAAATGAAAATCTGATTTTTGGATTTACGTTCCTCTGGTTCTCATATGACGATATGAGGATAATTGTGTTTCTTAGCAAATTACTCTTGGTGTACTATGACGTATAAAACCAAAAATGTTGAAATTAGATACTTTCTTATCAGAATTTAATCATTATCTTGATCTGTCCACTTGATTGGAACTCGTGCATTTCGATTAAAATACTGCTTTGTTAATTTTGACACATGATATTTGCAAAATTTCAATAAAAATAAGTGGAATAATCTTTATGTTGTAGAAAACTTGACAAAGTGCATTTGGCAAAAGTAATAATTGAAGGGCTGGATTCCAAAACAACCTAAGTCAATGTTTGGCAATTTTGAGATATTGGCTCTATTAAAAACTTAAATACTCGCACGGGGTGTTCACATACCCCCAACCAGGTAACTTGTGTGTTGCTAGCCGGAAGTCTTGATGAAAAAATATTAAATGAATGTCTCAAAACGAGTTCAAAAAATTTGATTACAGCAAATACTTTTAAACACATGTCTAGAGTGAACGCTACGTTGTCTTAATTTTTATTGTAATGAAACAAATATCAATTTGAGGGTCTACTGGACCTCAGTGCGTGTACTAATGTTACAAAAAGAGCGTGAGTACTTACTGGTTAAGTTCTATTTCAGCATATCCGTATATTGAACAAGGTTTCATGCCAAAACTCCATAAATCAAGTTAATTGTAGACAAAAGAATACACTGTTTTTTTCCAAAATGGGCTTAATCAACAGTATTATGTGGAGCTAGTTTCTGACTGATGACTCAAACACTTATAAAACTGTTGCAATAGATGATAATTTGACCGTTATCTTACGAAAAGTAGGTGTCAAAATTGTCTTTTATGTAGATTACTTTTCTTTCACAGAAATAGATTAATGGAGACACACACAAACAATTCGTCTGTTGAAAAACTTACTTTTTTTGACTTAGGCTCTTTTGGAACTGAGCTCTTCAAATATTAAAACTCAACATAGTCATCAAAATCGTCCATCTAACCACTACCCGCTGCCCTTACCAAAATTTTCACTTCCCAAGCTTTCGGATTCTTTGGTATATATATATATATATATATATATATATATATATATATATATATATATATATATATATATATATATATATATATATATATATATTGGTTTAGGTTAAGTATATACTCTTGTATGGAATGATTTCGCCGTCAACACATTCATACTCTTCATCATTCGTATCAAATTCGAATCTCTCCTTCAGTTTATTCAGTACATATCGTCAGTGGTGCTATTCTTCAGCCGGTGACACCTGTTCGGGCAAACCGGTTGTAAAATATTTCGAGTTCGCATTTCCCTTTGTTATACCGAGATAAACTTACACAATCACCAAGTCAATCGTGAAAGAAAGAAGCCAAACAAAGTAAGTGTTTAAACCTGGCAGAACAAGTTTTCAGAATTTGAAACTTAAATAATGCAGATCGTTTGTTCCCAATTGTTTTCATAACATTTACGTTTGTTCAGGATTTATAAACAATTTACATCAAAAATAAAATGGGTAGTGGCAACTTCACGTAGCAGAACGCATTTTCGGCAATCGAAAGTAAACCATGTAGATATAATTTCTTCATCTTTTGTATTTCTACTAGCATAGCATTTTATTGTATGTGTCTTTGTTCTTAGAAACTCTTACAGCTACAGGGTTAAGTACGATATCTAGAAATAAGGTATAGACATTTATTTCTTAATCTCAAATGCTCAGAAATCGAGAATGAGAACTGGGATCATATGTGTGAAGCAGTGAGGGTTATTTATATTTGAAACTCATACATACCAGTATTAACAATTGTCCATCCATTGTTGGATGAAGGTCTTTGAAATACTTTTTGACAACCATCTATTTTGGATTATTCACTTCCAAGATATTGGAAGTGCAACATAATCTCGTCACACCATTTTATGCTTTGTAGGTTTCTATATGTCACAAGAGAATTATCTATCTACCTACCCGTCTACTATATCTCTCAGTTACACATGTCTACTATACTCTCTCTCTCTCTTTCTCTCTCTCAGAGAGAGAGAACTGGTTGTTAAAAGATTAGAATAGCACCACTGCATATCGTAAATTATAAAGTCTGTCATTCCCATCTCGAGGCTGTTATTATCATGGAATTGAAGATATGTTCATATGAGGTCAAATTGGTTACTAACATTGCGTCAGCTACAAGTTTACAACGGAAACCTTCATCTGAAAACCAATACTGTAGTCTTCTTGAGTTTACATAAAGTCAATCCAAAATGTTCTTTGCCATTTTGATTCGTATACAGATTGGTCTGAATCACAATACTATTTACAAAGTCATTAGTAAATAACTTCGAAAGAAGTCAATTTAATTTCCTTTCCTGTAATATTTAGATTGCTGTTTACAACAAATGGAGGAACATCTTGAGAAATAAATGTTGGCACAATTTGACCACCTCACTTTTGATTTGGTTGTTTCTGCTCAGGGGAGAATCTTCAAGTATTTTGTTTTCATTCGCTGATGATTATTAACTACTGTCATCTTCAACATGTTGAGTACATTTGTGTTCATGGCAGTTTGAATGTACGCATCTACATGCTCTTGATTTCAATATGATTTCAGGTTCGACTGTCTTTTTGGTAAAGGTGTTCTGAACACACCAATTTGTCTCCCATAACGAGTTGGACAGAAGTGTCCAGTATTTGTCTCCCATAACATCAACTGTAACTCGAACCCAAATGCCATATATATTAGTCAGAAGGTTTGATGAAGCTCATTGCATGCCAGAGGGGCGCAGAGTATACTTTTCTAAGTGGCAAGCAACACATTTTGCAAAAACAATCCTATCTTTATTATTTGCATGAAGTAACTACATTGGAGAAATTGTTATAGACAAATGTGCCTCAAGTGCATGCCGTCATCTTCATGGGACATACCTGTTTGAATGATTTCTGTAAATACAAGAAAAAAACTAATAGTATAATGATGTCAGCTTGTTTCAGACATTGTAACGAAGAAAATAAAGAATACCACTTGCTTGGCACGCCCTCTGTAGAAGATATTAGCAGATATTCGAGAAGAACTCACCATGCCACTTTCTTGCCTCTTTGAAGCATGCACTGATGATGTCACAAAGTTGCTTTCAGAGTTTAACGCTAGGTGGAGAAAATTACATCGTGAGGCCAGCCAGACAATATCTATTGAAAAGTAATGTACGTAGGTTGCAGGTGGAGAGTTAAGACAGAACACTACTGTAACCAATATGCAGTGTCCACTCCAGTGAACGTTATGGACGAAAGGGTTAAATATTTGATAATACGCTCTATATTTCAATGACTTCTTTACGCTACATGATTTACTTTAGGAATCATGGAAATCGGAATGAAGTAAAAGATGAATACCTGTTTACTATATGCACTGCTCTAAAAGTATATGAGACCTCAGAAAGATCGTATAATTAAAACATATACCAAATAGAAAGATTCTTTTAAGATGCGGGACTCCCAAATTCCACTCCCTGCTTGAGGTGATGTAGTTCGAATCCCATTTTACGTTCTAGCCTCACGTCTCATTTAGCCATGCTGTTCAAAAGAAAACTAAACATACAAGTGCGTACTCTTGTATATCCTCTGCCAAAGCTGGTACCCTACTGCAGTTGACAGAGCGTATGAGGATAACAAATTATCGGCAGATGTAAGGCTTCGACTATACTCCGGAACGGCGACTAAGTCGCGTCATTAGATATGGAAGAGTACATGAGAACTCGTCACCTCCATATAGAGGTAGGTAGAAAATTGGCGGCTCGATCGGCCATCCTCCGAAATAGGGAATTAGGTCGTGCACGTGGATCTGGGAGGTAAGACTACACCAACACGTATGAATAAGGAGGACAAATATCTGCTCTGATGAAATCCTCATTCAAATTAATTGAATCATGTATAACACATATGAAAAAAATATGCCCAGGAGGGTGAAACAAACGCCCTACCGGGAGAACTATAGAGGTGGAGCCCTTATACAGTGCTTTGTGCGTGTTTATTTATCGGAGATGATGTATTCATATCCTAACACACACTCGTTCCTCAAAACTAAAATAACTGTGTGTAAACAAACAGTATACATATATTACACACGATGGGTGCGGTTTTACCGTCATACTTTTAGATTGCAGAAACAAGCGCTTTTTTGATATCTCAAAAAGCATGGAAGCAATGTCATCAAGTAGACCCATTCTTGAGTATATATATGTAAGGGGGGACTGAAAGGTTTTGAGCTTTGAGGAAACTTTAAGAAGTACAGATTTTATAATACCTTTATTTTTCAATATAATCCCGTTGGACAGTAAGACACCTGCTCCAACGATGCTGCAGTGCTCTTATCCCAATAGAAAAAAAATAGGTTGTGACATCAGAAACTACTCTACTTACGTTTGTACGTACGTTTATTATTCATTTTCAGGTCCTCCTTTGCATCTTATTAGGTGAATTCCCTTCTCCTTTGGGGTTGCCCCATTGTGCAGTTAGCTCTGTTCCTTTCTTTTGCGAAATCATTTTGTTGGGATGTGACTTAATTTCCTGTGTTTGCCCGAACGTCAATATTTCTATTTCGTCGGCAGATGTTGCAATTACTAGGTCTACCAGTTAATAAGGCGGATTTGGTAACCAAAGAAAATATGAAAAGTTCATCGGAAACAACAAAAGGGGTTTATTCAAAGCAATGCCTATCGCTATCTACACAGTACTTCCAACTTTCAGGCAATTTGTAGATACCTTCCTAAAACAACTTGGTGTCCTTGGAAAGAAACCATTCAGAAACCCACTTTTCCACCTCTACATACGTTCGGAAGTGCTGCTCAGAAAGTGCGTGTGCCATCGACCGGAACAAGTAATAATCTTAAGGGGCAAAGTCTGGTGAATAGGGTGGCTGAGCTATTATTTCCCAGCCTAGGTTATTTAACGTGTCTTTAACAAGTTTTGAAGTGTGTGATGATGCGTTATAATGATCAAAATTACTTTACAATATCTAGTTGCCCATTGTAGCTGTTTGACGATCAATGTCTGGTTGCGATTGATGATTTGTTGTTGGTAGTGATCACTAGTAGCTATTTCAACGGGTTTGAGAGACTCATAGTACACTACAACCTCCTGATCTCACCAGACACAGAGCATTGTTTTTTGTCCAAACAGATATGGCCTTGCAGTCGATGTTGATGGTTGACCTGGATCAACCCACCAATATTTTCAAAAAAGGCCACTTTTCGTCACCAGTCAGTATGCGATGTATAAAATATTTTCTTTGGTGACGTTGAAGTAGGACTCCACAGATGTGTTTTCTATTTTCCATTTGTCTCTCAGTCACTTCATGTGCCAACTATTTCCCTTCCTTCAAAATCTTACCCATTGCTTTTAAATGGTATGAAACTGTTTGCTGAGGAACGTTCAATTTTTTGATTAGTTCTTTGTGAGTTCGACACGCATCTTCATCCAATAATGCTTGCAGATTATGGTCAAATTTTGAGGGTTGGCTTGGTCATTGCATCGATCTTTAACATTGAAATCGCCACTCTCAAAGCGTTTATACCAGAATTCACACTTATCATGAGTTGCAGCATGTTCACCATAAACTTAGCGAAGAATCTGAAAACTTTCAGCAGCACTCTTCTTCAAAATGGAGTAATGAAGTAACACATAGTGCACATGCTCTTTTTTCAGCACGAACCGTGCCATGTGTGATCATAAACATTTAATGCAGTTAACAGCTTCGTCGTACTTTACCATCGAAGACTGCAGGCTTCTTATCACTAGAACGAAATAGCACACACCTGACATCGAACTAAAAATACTTTGCTGCGACACCACCTACCGAACAAAATGTGCATTACTAACTGGTAAACATGGTAGAAGGAGGACGCCGGCGAAACTTCACACGACCAATGCTCGAAAACACCGTCGCGTTGAACTTGAATTTATAGGAACTTTTTTCGTTGTTTGTAGCTCTAGAATCATCTCGCGTAGTTTTTATATATATTCTTCACTTATTGGCAGGTCACTTGCCGCAGCTGAGAAGCTTCCATGATCCACGGTCTTCCGCTAACCTCCTTGTATTCACGTATGATGTTTCTGTTTTATATCATCCATTAATGGTAGTCTCCTTCGCCCCTCCCTCTCTTTCGCGCCACCATACCCCCTAGGATACAATTTATCTTTAGGCAATATCCCAATTAGTTTTTCTTCCTCTTCTTAATAATATCTGAAAGTTGTTTTCCCCACACCATTTCTCACACTCTCTTATTTGTTTTCTGCTCGACCCAACTAATCCTTACCATTCTCCTCCACATCCACATTTCAAAGGCTTGCAATTGATATTGATTACTTTTATGTAATGTCCACATTTCTGCTCCATACAGTACAACACTCCGCACAAAGCATTTTATGAGTCTTTTTCTCAACTCTTTATTGAAGGTCCCACAAAATAGACTGTTCTTTCTCATAAACGCTTTTTTCGTCATTCCTATCCTTGCTTTTCTTTCAAGTTCGCACTTCAGGCCATTATTAAGAATACTACCCACATATCAAAAACATTTATATTTGACACATATCCCTCGTTCCAATCACCATGGCTTAGTCTTATTAACATTTATTTTGATCCCATATTCTTCAAAGTCCTTCCTGATTTCTTCTAACATTTTATTGATTTTGTTTTCATATTCTGCAACAAGAGCCACATCGTCTGCAAATCTTATGCATCTAACTATTCTACCTCCTACCGAAACACCGTTATCATCAAATTGGCCCTTTTCACTATCTCTTCTAGATATATATTCAATAGTGTTGGCGAGAGGCACCACCCTTGTGAAACTCAACATCCAACTGCACTCTCTTCCGTCAGTTCTTCCCCTATCCTAACACTTTGTTGTTGGTTCATGTATAAGTTTCTTATGATTCTTCTATTTTTCCATGTCAATCCTATCTTTGTTAGAACTGCTAAACACAATTCCCAATACACGCGGTTAAAAGCCTTTTTTAGATCAATAAATACATCATACACCTCTTTCACTTTTTATATAAATCTTTCAAAGATCGCCCTTAATAATCCAATTGCATCTCTTCTACCCTTGTCTCTTCTGAACCCGCACTTTTCCTCCTTCACTTCTTCATTTCTTATTCCATATAACCTTGTATTTAGTATTCAGAGCAGAGCTTAAGCTGCATTCGATATGAGACTAATACTAGTATAATCCTCACATCTCTTTCTAATTCTTCTATGTTCTCGCATTTTCTTTAGTAAAGTATTCTCTCGATCTTTCTTTTTCTCATCGTAATTCATTATTTAACTTTCTGTACATCTGTCTGCCCTCTTAAGTATCAACCTGTTTCTACGTCTTTCTCTCCTTTATTTTCTACAACATCAGCTCTGTAACTAGATGCTTCGTTTTCCCTTTAAGTTTCAACACCATAACTCTATCATTAATAAATTTTAGTTTCACTACCTTTTCCTTTGTACAGATGTGTGTAAGGAATGTAAAATGACATTACGAAGAAAGATAGCTGCAAAATCAATTGGGTATCGTACAGAAAGAATGCGAACACTTTTTCACACAGCACACAACAACAAATTATCTCTACATTGTAAACATCCTAAATGTACTCTACATAAAAAATAGATACTGAACTTACTATGTGCACTTTCATAATTGATGTTCAAAATTGCGTCCCTTGACGTTGGTGCATGCATAACAGCGTCCAAGAAAAGTTTTGACGTACATGCGCGAATATCTCTAGAGTGGTTCGGATGATGTCACTAGAAGCGGGGATGAATGCCAGGAGGTAATCCTTTCTTTCTTCAGAAGTTTCGTAGACAAGGTTTTGATTTGGCCCCACAAGATGAAATCAGGTCGGGTGAGATCCGGTAAACGAGTGGGCCTTACAACAGGACTCTCTCGTTCGATCCATCTATCTCGGAACGTTTCAACCAGATAAGTACAGTAACAACAATATAGTGGGCTGGCGCTCCGACATGCTGAAACATCTGCTGTCAAACCTCAAGCAGGACAGTTTCTAATAGTTCTGGAAGCGTATCCTGCAGAAACACTGCTTACACCTGTACAGCTTAGAATGGAGGAAGAAGATAGGGGACTAGTAAGTAGTCATCAACCACGAATGCCCTCATATGCACTGCAAATTACGCTTGATGTCTCCGTACATCTGGCAAAACATGCTTCATAGGTGAACAATGACAAGGCATGAAACTGAGGAACGTCAACACAGCGCTAAACAAACCATTCACAAAATACGACACGAAAGTTGAAATTACCTACAATTCTTGGTTGCATTCTTTGTGGATGGTAGGGATGCAATTTGTGCTCAAATCATACCTTCCATACAGTAGTGTGTGTCATACTCATGCCATGCGATATAGACCCACTACTTGTTGAAGGTTGCTCCTCTACACGCGCAAGCACATTTTCTTCGAAGGCATGCGTCCTGGTATTTCTGTTTCCCCTATAGTAGTGAAATTCTGGCCACAACTGTCCCATTTCCCACAAACGCTGGAAAACGTGCGGGAACATGGAATCCGTTGGATGTTTCCTTTCCGGAAATCGTACGATATAACCTCTCTGCTTTAAGGCTGTTTCCATTCGCCATTCCATGTATTAAAACCATACCTGCGAGCTTGTCAAACGCAAACTTCATTGCACTGAAAAGGTCATTCACACAAACCACAACCGGAAGAACACGACATGAACTCAAAACACGCTTTATCAACAGCATTTGACGAAACACCTCGAGGCAACTGATAGCTGATACGTTAGACATGATAATCTTTCAAACTGCAGTAGAGAGGCCGTGATTTCATTGGTGCTGTCGTTGATGTCGACGGACACGCCGTCTACAGGCCCTTTATTTACTCTCCCTATATTTGTATTGTTTTAAAAATTAAATGTGTTCACAGCTATTACATGTAAGAAAACAACTGCATCGCTTCATTTTGTCTAAATACGCGATAAACGTCGTCTGTAAGTTTTGTGATACATTGACTTATAATTTCAAGTACCCCCACATGCGGCTAACCACAATAATTTGTGTTCGTCTGTGCGGAGAGTTGGAGTGGGTCAATAGCCGTGGGTCACGTAAGACAAGCTTGAGTGTAGGTTGGTGTGTTGTGAGTAATTTCGACCCACGAATCACGAAGTCCTTCTATGACCCACGAATCACACCGGACTAACACTAACCCAAGAAATGATGCAACCCACAGTGACCCACCACGACAAATGCCCCACTAGTACAATATTAAATTCGTAGGTCAGATTGGGTCAGTTGAATTATATGGCATGGTGGATAAAAGTGGATCTCGGGTGACTGTGCGTGGTGGGTCAGTGGGTGGTGGGCACGTTTTTGCTGATCCACTCCATCTCTGCATGATACATTTACTGCTGTCCTGCTACGGCTTTCTTTCGCACTCCTTCCGTGTTAATATATTACTGTCGCATGTGCTAGTAGTATTTTCTCAGCTTGTATTCCCTTTTTGTGCTTGCTAATCTCCATCTCCATTTTTTAAATGTACAAAATCACCATCACTTACGTACGTCTTTCCTTCATAGCATACTGTGTGCAGGTCATAAGTTAGTTGCAAGGGCCCCCATGTTGTGGTTTCCAAGGATGCCAAGTAAAAGCGACGTTTCAAATACAGTTTCAAATTTTGCTGTAACTAATGTAAAAATTCTACTGGATTTTCGATATTGTGAAGTACAACTTCCTCTAGGTGAGGCGAGCGCCCCACCTTGCTTCCCTGAAGGACGCACTTCGTTAGTTGCATCATGACTATCCAAAACATCTGCAATGCACATAGTTACCAATTTCTTATCGCATGTTTCTTACAGATGTTCGAAATATCCAATATTTCTTTGGGGGTTACCTTTCCGTCGCGGCTGCTTTCATTCCATGCCAACATTAATCAAATCTGCAGGTAAAAATAATGCACACTGACATTAATGCACTTACTTCTCGAGTTATAGCCATTCCTGCATGATTGCGACAAATTGTGGGTGGCCCCATCTCGAAAACGACACATTTCCGGACTTTCGTTTGTAACTTAAATTTCTTATTTTGGCATCATCTTTTATTCTTCTGAGTTTTGCTTAGCCTCACGGAAACAGCCTATATATATATATATATATATATATATATATATATATATATATATATATATATATATATATATATATATACAGTGTGTAACAAAAAATGACGTCCAAAACTGACGAGGTGATTGCGATTATCCAAATAGCCAAAAGTGTTCCTATATACCTGGGTTCGATACCACTTTGTTACGGATATACAGGGAGTTCAAATATCGTGTTCCTCCATGGCACACTATATGAAACTGAATGGAAATATGGAATGTTACAGAAATAATACGACCCAGTGGAATTATGTCTTACAAATACATTTACACTAACATAGAAGATGAAACTAATCAATATATTAATTTAATGGGTTGTCAATGTTGCCAAATTGGTACAAAGTTTCATGTTTTCAAACAGCACTAGACAACACGTTAGCATATGATTGCTGAAATCAAAACGTACCTAAACATGGGGGAGATTCCGCATCGTTTTAGAGAGACGATGGGGAAGTATGAAGTAAACTAACAGCCCAAAATAGGAAATAATAGTTTATATATTACAAATCTTGCATGAAAATGTTATTATATTGTTACAAATGAATGGCCATGTGAATAACTTACGTATGAACCAGCAATTAAGTGTTAAAAACCACAAAGTAATGTTATTGGGTAACAATGTTGCCACAAACTTCGTGAGAACGGCTAGTGCTACTTGAAAACAACTTTTTTTTTTTACCAAGATGGCAAAATTGAAAACGCAATAACCTAAAATATTGATTAGTTTCCTTCTCTATGTTAGTGTAAATGTATTTTCACAGGCATAATTCAACTTTATTGTAATATTCCTATAATATTGAACATTGCCAGTCGCTTTCCCATAGTGAGCCATTTGAGGCACTGAACATTTGAACACCGTGTATCTCCGAAACAAAGCTTGATATGGCTTATGCTTATAGGAATATTTTTACTTTTTGGATGTCCGCAAACACATCGTCACTTTTGACCATGAATATATATATATATATATATATATATATATATATATATATATATATATATATATATATATATATTGTTACACAGTTGTGTCTCGAAGTCCTAAGCCGGACTCACATTATGGGGCGAGACGCCCGCGCTTTTCAAATTGTGTGTGCAGTAAGGGAAAGAGAGATAGGGAGAACGGAGTCAGTTGAGGGTTAGATTGAATTAGCGACCTGCTGCCTCATTTACACCAACCCACACGCAAGTATTAGTGGTATGACTCTGACTCTGATTTACTCAGATCACAGTGCCGGGTCCTAGATGAAATAGTTAGGGAATACCACGAAAGCAATAAATACATGAAATCTATTATGTAGTTAGAGCGAGGTGTAACCTAAAAACTGTAAAAATAAATGTAAAATAGGAATTTCAATCCTATAAATTGGAATTGTAAATGTATTTGTAATACTGGGTGGAGAGTGAAGAAGTGATCTCAATTACGATTTCACAAAAGAAAGTGTACACAATTGCTACGCCAATCTCAGAACAAAACATCATATAACAGTTTTATGGTGTTCGGTGTTCGCCGGGTAACCAACTGTGTGTTATTGAATCTCTAAACAAATCTCTGGTGCTCATTCACTTTATAGGGGAACCAACTATCTCAGTTGTCCTAAAACGCGATTTTAGCAAATCGGGAGTGATTTTTTTTTACCGAAGAGCTTTCAATAGATAAAAGAGAAAAGTGTATGCGAAAGTTTTTCTTTTGACTAGTCAAGTGGTGTATCTGTAATATGTAAAGTCAGTAAAAGTTCAGTGGCGTACTTAGCCTAGGCGGTGTTCAGCCTATGAATCTGATATACAAATATAATTTTTTTTTCTCTGCTCTAAATAGTGCGTTTCACAAGTAGTGAAGTGGCGACGAAAAAATTTTTATTCTCAACTTCTCTCGCTTTAAGTGGTTATAAGTCAGCGGAATAGTTGCTAGGTTCCGCAGAGCAAGACTCAGTTTACCTCACGACGTTTTTTGTGTAGTAATGGAAATGAAAAACAATCGGGACGCGAGTGTTAAGACAGAATTCAGCTTTTGTCTCATGTACTTGCAAAACCCTAAGTCTGCTTATGCTTCTGCTCGCTTTGGTAGGGTCACAGTTAGTTTTATCTCTGGTCAACAGAACCTCCCGTTTTACGGGATGAAAGTTCGACTAGTTTGTCCGGCGATAAGTGGCTAATACCCTTACCACTTATTTGGGAAGGATCACAGGCAGTTTTATCTCTAGACAGAAGAACCGCCCGTTTTACGGGATGAAAGTTCGACTAGTCTGTCCGGCGATTAGTGTCTAAAATCCTTTCCCATGCAACGCTTGGGGGTCACAGGTATCTTATTCTTTAGGTCCAGCAGGGCCCCTCTGTAATAGGGGTGCAAGCCCGACGGCTGCCTGGGAATAACTGCCTAAAACTCACCTTTATGCAAATGCAATACCTAAAATCAAAATGCAGGTACATGAACAAATGGTTGGATGATCGAAGTCCCCCTTGTGAATTTAAAAACAAAATAGTTTAAAAAAATGAAGTTTAAAAAAAAAGAAAACAAGTTAAAGAATAGAAGTAAAAAGTAAAATCATCTTAAGTTAACAAATAAGCATTATCTGTTATAAACAGCTGTCTAGTCACTTTCCGTTTCCCGTTCTAAAATGTAAAGCAAAATTTATAAAGAAAGGGAAGTTGAGTATTTCAAGTTCAAAGGAAGTTAAATGAAGATATTAAAATAATAATAATAACTCTTAACACGTAAAAATTTGACGTAGTATTTCCGAAGGAAGTAGCGATCAGTGATTAAATTCTTATTATATCAGAGGAAATAGGTTGATTAACCACTGCTCTGGTTTAAGAGGCCACTGCCTTGAAAGAAAAACAGATTTATTCATCAAAAATGAGTTTCGCGCAGAAAATAAAAGAAAAGCTATTAGATTTAGGGCAATCCCATTGTCCTAAGACACCCACGGGCAAACACCGTTATATTTTAGATCGGTGGAATAACTATTATTGTATTGAGTGCAATAAAATAAAAGTCCACGGGCATTCTCCTCCTGAATTTGGCCGTTGGAAAAAGAATCCATTACCGAGATACTTGGATACGTGGAGTCAGCCCAGATATCGTGAACCAACGACCGCTAGTCCGCATACTCCAGACGCTCCGGCGAGTTGCTGCGATCTAACGCCGCTGGCCGCGTCTAGCCCTATCCCGACTAGAAATGATATAGAAATACAAAGTGCTGGTTCAAGTGAAAAACCAACGCCAGCTCCTAGGATGATCTATGTAAATTCAGATACGGACGAGACCCCACCGGGGGTAGATCCAAAAACTCTAGTGAATGATGTAAATTTAAAAGATGAACTAGAGATAGCCGAACTAATAACTGCAGGTCAGGAATGGCCTCAGGCAACAATTGAGATAGAAACAACAGCAGGTGTAATACCTGATGTCCCCTCGAACCAAAGTCCCTTAGATAATAATAAGTTAGCTGATAAGGAAAATGGATTAAGTAATTTAGTGTTAAGTGTAGAAAATAAAGATATTGGTGTATCAAAAGGCCCAGATAGCCCAGTAGCACTATATTTTCCTATAAAATACGAACCGTCGGATCATACAACGCCGTTAGGAATGCAAAGACCGACCTTTCAATCGTTTTATGCTGGTAGTAGTGATGAAACTGTTTATGCTGAGATCGGTCCTAGAACTATGTATGCTAACTTAGATACTGAATCACGAATTTCAGCGAGTAAAGAGCCAATTTACGAAAATATTGGTCTCGAACCCAAGACTTCAACGAATAAAAAGCCAATTTATGCAAATATAGGAACCGAACCAAGGGAAACGAAAATTGAGAACCCTGACGAAAATAATGAAAATGAATTGCGCTCTTTGACCCAACCTAACGATGAAGCGTTAATAGACCAGATTAGGCATTCATTACAAACAGAACTGTCCCCGGCAGTAGGAAACTTAATTCGACCCTTAACTAGACAACTTCGGAACAAGAAAGTACAGGTCACAGTTGTTCGTCGCCAAGGCGACGACGAAGAGAAATTAGGTATTTTATTCCAAGCGGACCCCTCAGCCCCTTTTGAAGAGTTATTACCTGAGGAAAATGTAGTTGGAAATTTTGATATGGAAATTTTGATATGGAAATACAGACCGACGATTTTCAAAAGAAAGATATTAGTGTTCAGACCGAATATAAGTTTCCTAAAATGATCCGGATTGACACAGACCGTGAACTTAAGGTTCTTCGGATAACTGCTACTCAAACCAACCCCGTCATGTATGAAGATAGCCTTACCCTCCAAGAGAAACTGCAATATTTAGACAGTATAGATAACATACTCAGTGTAGTTAGTAAAGTTAGGTGGTCAAGCGGAGATATTAGTAGTGCAGACTCAGATGGGGGTGAATCGTTGAAAGACGATTGGTTAGGTTACGAACTACAGAAATTACAAAACAAGGAAATAATCCAGTTACAAGACGACAACCCGAAGTCTCCTCCTGCGTCATCGTTGGAGGATGAGTCAAAACCTTCGTGGAACTCCGAGGAAGAACTCCGATATGACCATTGGGATCCTCCCACGGTTTCTACTCCCCGAGCAGCGAACCAAGACCCTCCCCCAGAGGACGCTGACCAGAGAAATGACCTCGTCGCCCCTGCTCCAGTTGAGAGGAGGTTAGGCGAAGAGAAGAAAAGTGATGATGCTTTTCCCTCAGTTTGCTCTGACCACCAGAAGCAAATTGAAGAGGAAGAAAAAGAAAATAACGATTCCTGGTCTGAAAGTAGAATAAACGAAAACATTGGTAAAATCTTTGATTACGCGGAATTTGGTGCGTCAGTAATTTGTTTAGATGAAGTAGAAAATAGAGACGATCCCTCAACCTCTCCAACCCAAAGTGAATCTAACAAACAAACTGATAGTGTTATAAATAGTGGTTTACAACCTTCAGCTAGTGCTAGTTCTAAAATTAGTTCCTATAATGAAACTGGTGAATCACCTGCGACTAAAGAAATGAAAAAGTACCAACAAGAGGAAAAGTTAGATCCCTTACAAATAGTGTTTGTTTCGCCACCTAGTAGCGTAATTACACCCACGACCCCAGTAGAGAAATTAGAGTTTAGCGAAGAGGAAAAGACGGAAAAATCAGTATTTAGCGAACATGATAGATCTTATACATCAGAATTTAGTTCAGAACAAACCTCTGAGTTAGAAAATAGAAGCTTAACCGATACCGACTATAGGTCCGTCTCTGAAAATTTCAACACCTCGGTTTCTTTAGACAGGTCCTTAGATCTGAAAGATGAGCCCGTTTCACATTCATCAAGTGAGGATAAGACCTCTGATAAGCAAAAATCAAATTTTTCGTCCTTTTTAAAAGTAGATCCTGAGGATAAGCCTCACATAAATTTAAAATCTGAGCAAGAAATAAAAACTAGTCCGGTTACCGAGCCATCTATACCATATAGTTTTGAGAAACCTAAATTTACGGATACAGTAGTAACAGGCAAAGTTAGCAACCCTCCTCCCGAGGGTGACAATCAAAATTCTACTATTGGTGCTAAACCACAAGCCTTTAAGATTTATCCAAATGTTGAAATTCCCTCCTTTTCTGGTAATAGACATGAGTGTGTGGAACTTTTCCTGCAAGAATATGAATTAGTGGCTAGCTTATACGAATGGTCAACCCTAGAAATAGTAAATTATCTTCCTTACTGTCTAAAAGGGGAAGCTTTCTCCTTCTATTTAGTAGACCTAGAAAACGTTTTACCTTTAAACTATAGCGAGATGAAGGAAAAACTTAAAAAGGCTTTCCCTAGTATTGAGTATACTGCAAGATTAGAATATGACGTTGATACAAGAAAACAACAACCTAATGAAAGTACTTTAGCATTCATTTATAAGTTAATAAAGGATTTGAAATTCTTACGAGGTTGGGTTAATGAAAGTGAATTGATGAGTAAACTTAGAATGAGTTTGTTGCCAGACATCCTCAATAAGCTAATGCTTGAAGTGGATGATTGCGATAATCTCGAACAGTGCCTACAATATCTTAGAAAATTTCACACAGCGCAAAGATTAGTTAGTCAGAGAATTAGCCATGACGTAATATGGGAAAATGACCGCTCGGACTGGTCATGCATTAAAGAACAACACCAACCTGGATTTGTACAGATTAGTTCTTGCTACTCAGACGAAGTAGTAGCAGAACCAGGTTACAAATTGTATAGGAACAATCAATAAAATACCTATGGCCTTGGTCATGGGCAGGCGCAGCTTTGTACAGTCAAGATAAAAATAGGAGACCGCTGGGCGCAAGCTCTTATAGACAGTGGCTCTGAAATTTCGCTGGCTTCGAAAACCCTCTTACCCCCAAGATTCCCACTAACGGAAAGACTGAAGGGTTATGTGAAGCTTCGTGGCGTAGGGGCTCAGCCCACAGATTACATTCCTGTGGTGAGAATAGCGTGTTGTTTCAAGGATCACTTGAAAACAACCAAACGAAGATTTCTAGACGTAGCTATATTTGACCCACAGTTTTGCGCCTATGATGTCATTTTAGGGATAGATTTTCTGCACAAGTATGTCACCACCATTCATTCCAAATACATGGAATTAGCAGATAAAGACGGGAATCATGTCGAAGATCTATGGTTTACAATCCCAAAAAGTACATATGGGTATCGTCAAGGTGTGATTTATACCTTAGATTTAAAACATGTTAAACGATACCCTCCCTCAGTAGGAAAAAGATCGTTTAATGAGTTCCAATCAAGACAGAACGATAATGCTAGACTAACGGCTTTCTCTTTCCCCCCTCATAGAAACAAACCAATTTATAGGAAACGGAACCTCCCATACAGGAGGAAGGATCCGCCTCCCGAATTGGTCACGGGAAATCACATACATCCCGTCGCTAGTATGCCTGATAAGAGACAAAAACTCCATACGGAAGACCTTACATCTCGAGTATTCGTGTGTTCCAGGGAAACTACAAAAGTTCCCTCGGAGCCTACGAATGAAATGAATAGAAAAGTCAATAGTCGTAAAAAGGCAAGACGTAAACGAACTAAGAAAAGCAAGGTATCTTCCAGTGCTCCTGAGCTGGAACTTACTAATTCGCCTGACTTAGAGAAAGAGGGAAAGAACCTATCCAACTTTGACCCTCAACCAGACCCTAGTGGATCTTTGGTAGCTAGTTCTACAGAAAGTTCGGATACAGAAATTATTCCGAGAAAGAAAAAGAATGCGTCTTATGCGCCAAGATATAGCAACGGAAGCCAACACTCTGTAAAGCCACCCCTGGCCTCACAGGCGCCAGATGAGCCTGTAGAGGACCAATCAAATAGCGGACATATAGAAACATTAGAAAAACAATTGATAACGCCAGGAAGTGTAAATGATCCCGCAACTCTTCTTGACCTAGAGAGTTCTGCTCAGGATCATTGTAAGAAAGAGGTCGTGCCAGACCCCTTGGAATTAAGCGACGAAATTTTTGATATCTATCCGGACACTACCTACAAAGTACACCTTCCAGCAAATGTCCGCGTGCCGTCCAAGGCTTCATATGATATAGAAATTATCGCACCAACTTGGAACGTGCATCTTTGGGAATTCTTACCGTCCCAAGGAATTCGATATTGGCACTCCTGTTTGATCGTAAGAGGTCCAGTTTTTACGGACAATGGAAATATTACTCTGACTTTTTTCAATAGCTCAGATCGAACAAGATCTTTGTCTAAAAACCTTTATTTAGGGAAACTGGTTCCCCAGGTCGAGTCCTTAAATGACGAAACGGCAAATAACGTACAGGCCGTTAATCAGATCATACACCTTACTAACAAAGATGAAACAGAGGACGTGGAAGTCCCTGAACAACCCCAGAAAGTCCCCCAAACAAAGGAAGAATTAGCTCAAGTACTAAATATTGGCCCAAACTTAAACTCAGAAGAAAGAAACCAATTACTGGACTTATTGATGGAATTTAGGGATGTAGTAGCCTGGGACAAGTCTCGTCTGACTGCGGCTACCGATAAATTTATGTGCCCCTTAGAGGTCATTACAGATATACCTGTTTCTCACCCCCCATATAGAGATACACCAAAACAGAAAGAGATAGTTGCGGCAGAGATCCAAAGAATGTTAGACAGCAATATTATCCGAGAAAGTCAAAGCCCATATTCTGCACCAATTGTGATAGTAGCAAAAAAAGATGGCTCCCCGCGCATATGTACGGATTTTAGAGGACTGAATAGGATACTAAGGCCTAATTATACGCCAGTGCCGCGTATAGATGAGATACTAGCGTTTCTGAATGGTACCAAATACATAAATACGTTTTACATGCAAAATGGTTACAACCAATTATTAATCCGTCCGTGTGATATAGAGAAGACTGCATTCATCTGTAGCCGTGGAAAATTCGAATTTTTGAGACTACCATTCGGCCTAAGCACGGCCCCGGCCCTTTTTCAAAATATGATGAACGTTATTTTTGGCGACATTATGTGGAAGTATGTAATTTGTTATTTAGACGATTTGGTTTGTCCTAGTCCTTCTTTCTCAGGTTTGATAGAAAGAACGAGAATTATTTTATCTCGACTCGGGGAGGCCAACTTAAAACTCAACCCTAAGAAATGTTACTTGGGTTACGAAGAAGCCTCTGTGCTTGGTCACATCGTCGGTAGACGAGGAATTTGTGTAGATCCTGCAAAAACGGAAGCTATATCAAAGGTACCCTACCCTACTACAGTTAAAGAAATACGTAGTTTTATTGGACTTTGTTCATTCTACAGAGCTTTTGTCCAAGGGTTTTCTACTATTGCCAAACCACTCATCTCGTTGACTAAAAAGAACGCCAAATTCGAATTTGGAGAAACTGAAAAACAAGCATGGGATACTTTGAAATCTTGTCTTATATCTGCTCCGGTCCTAGCCCACTTTGACCCGAATCAGAACGCCATAGTTTATTCGGATGCTTGTCGAGATGGAATAGGTGGATATGTCGCACAAATTAAAGAAGATAACAAAGAACACCCAATAGCTTATTTTTCGAAATCTTTGTCTCCAGCGGAGCTCAACTACTCTACGGTCGAGCTCGAAGCGCTAGGAGTTACTAAGACAATTTTGCATTTCCACTTTCTATTGGCAGACCGTCCCTTTATTGTGCGGACCGATGCTCACGGTATATGTTACCTCAGAAATAATAAAATGATAAATTCTCGTTTCATGCGTTGGGCAATTCGTTTGCAGCCCTATCAATTTACGATTCAACATGTCAAAGGCCGCAATAACGTGACCGCCGATTTTTTGTCAAGATGTCCGTTAAAGGATGAATTACCCTCAAAATTTGGTCAAGAAGAAGATTGTGCAGACGTGTGCAACTTAGTGTTATGTCCCAAAATAGATATCAAAACAATGCAAAAAGGGGACGATAAAATTAGAGAACTAATACAAAAGAAGAGAGATAACCCCACTGATCGTGCTTTAAAACCCTATATTGTAATTGACGATGTGTTATATCGAGTCATGAACAAAGATAAGAAACTAGTGATACCGGAAAAGGCTATCCCCGACATATTACAAGAGGCCCATTCGTCTCCGCTGTGCGGAGGTCATACGGGATTTTCTCGCACTTACTCTAAAGTAAACGAACGTTACTATTTTCCGAACATGGGGAAAATAGTTAAGGAATACGTGCGCTCTTGTGACGAATGTCAGAGGGTGAACATTCCTAGAGAAAAGAAACAAGGTTTTCTTCATCCCTTACCTGTAAAAGAGGAATTGTTTTCCCGCTGGAGTTTAGATATTTTTGGCCCGCTACATAGTAGCGCAGGCTACAGTTATATTCTGGTCATGATAGAATATCTTACCCATTTCGCGATATTAGTACCGCTACGAAATATGAAAGCTCCGACAGTGGCTAGAGCCCTGTTGGACGAGTTAATCACGCGTTTTGGCCCCCCAAAAGAGATCTTGACAGATAGAGGAACAAATTTTCTCTCGGCGATAATGGCCGAACTAAATGACTTATTTGACATTAAACACGTTCGAACTGCAGCATTTAAACCGTCAACGAATGGACTGTGTGAGCAATTCAACTCTGTCATTGCAAACTTCCTAAGTACACGGCTAAACAGCCTACTAAGTGGGCAGAATATGTACGATTGTGTGCATATGCTTATAATATATCAACCTCCCCTATTAGGAAATACTCCCCATATGAGATTGTCTTTGGTCAAAAGGCAAGATTTCCCACTCAGTTGGACACACAGTATCAATTCACGAAAATACAGGAACATCAGAAACAATTAAAGTTAATCCGTAAACTAGCCCAGCAAGCTATGACGCATGCAGAGCAGCAGACTAAATTACGAGTTGATCGCACTAGACAACCTATTAAGTTAAAGGTTGGTGACTTAGTATGGTGTAGAGATTATCTACCTAAGAAGGATATTTCTCCTAAATTGACACCCAAGTTTATGGGGCCGTATTACCTCAAGAGTATTTCTCCCACAAATGCTTGTAAAATCGAATTAGTGGCAAACCCTAACCACACTCAGATTGTAACTATTGAAAGGTTAAAGAAGTATTTCCCCCGAGATAACTCACGCGAGCTGGAAGATTCTAGCGATAGTGAGGACGATGAATGTTAAGTGTATCATATAGGTCGCCCATGAGACCTAGTCGCTTCAATTCAGACGATTTAAAAAAAAAGGGGAAACTTGGCGTATATCAACTAGTGAGTGTGTCGAATATTTCATATATCACATAGACCTCTAAAAAGGTGGAGTACATATAGTCACACATGACCTCTGGCATACCGGAACACTTGCATACAAGGCTATAGATAGAGCCTGAAAGGAATACATTAAAAAAAACGTTATAATATACTCTTCATCAATCTGAAAACAAAAAGGTACTTCCTGGAATCCATTCTCCTCTCCCTTCGATGCTGTAGACGGCATTAGACATCCCTGGCCTACTATGGGAATAGGCAGTCATCTTAGTCGGCGGCGCTAAAAATTGATCTGAGGAGTAAATAAGTCATCTTTAGAATCAGGGAAAAGTTCGACGCGTCACAGACAAAGTTATGTCGAGTTGATACCGAAATGAATGTTTTGCCACCATATTGGGATACGTATTTTTTTTTTGTTGCTCTTTGTGTGAATGTGGCTGGCCACGAATGAGTTACCCTTCCTCTTCTACTATCGGACTCCCAATATGCTGCCAAACACAGAGAACCTATAAGGAAAATAAGTGTTGACATAGCTGTAAAGTAAAAATATTATTAGTAGCTACCAACAATTAATACGTACGGGTGTGATTTTTTGTATACTTAACGCCGACTTTAAGTATACGTCGTTACAGCTGTGGACTCCTCATTCACATTATAGGATTCCATCCGTCGCCGCCGCATGTTTTTCCTTTCTCTCTCTTTCGAGAAACTCGCCGCTCTCCCTCTTTGTGGCTAGGACTGCATTAACCTAGAAAATAAAGCAAAGTCAATATTGCCTGTTCTGGGTCGTTCCGCTACAAACTTATGCCTACTTATGATACACGCGTGCGTTCGTGTCGCTTTCTTATGACCCAGGTTATATACCTAGTAAAAAAAGGGGGAAAGGAAAGCTCGATTCCCCCCCGCTAGATATTTACATAGGCTACTCCACACAATGCCTACCCCATTTTTTTTCCTTGAGCAATTATTATTTTTATTTTATTTTTTTTCGCGTAGTTCGGGCGGGAAACATATTGGTTAAATTTAAAAAATAAAATAAAATAGAGAACGAAATAAGGAGAAATACGCCTTAGTCTTTGACATGTTGTTCTCCGCTGCTGCTGTGGACTCCATCCCCATATATATATATGAGAAAATTTTTCTGCGATCCCTTCTGGGTGAACACAAGTGACGTTATGTTGCTGTAAAAATGTCCAATCTTTTAGCGATGGCCACTCTATTAGCAAACTACGGTAATGTACTAGCATACTGCGCATATTGTATACACGACTCCAAAAGTGCATTACCACCTGCAATTCTCCCTTTTCTGCAATAGCAGGCAACCCAAAAAGCTCAGCGCTTGGGTTGGTTGCACATTCGAAAGCGTTGGACCAAACCTCAATTTTGTTACAAATATATCAGTGTGGCAAACTGCAAATAAGAGAATAAAATAAATTGTTAAGACTTACCATTTTATTATCGTGATGGCAATGGATGACATAAAAGTTACAAAATCATCTTACCTAAGCAGTTCAAACAAGGTGAATGGTAAAAAACACACATAAGAGGAAAGCAGTTTCTTTCCTTTTCCAAAAGAAAATCTCGTAAAACGAAAAAGATTATATAATGTAAAGGTTTAATATAAAAGCCTAATACCCCAAAACAAACATCCACACGACACAGAAAGAGAGAGAAACACAGAATGAGGAACGCCAATGGCTTAGCTGACTAGCGGGCCTCTCATACAAGATAAAGAGATGGGACCCTAGTTGTAAACCTAATTGTTATAATAATAATAATAATAATAATAATAATAATAATAATAATAATAATAATTATTATTATTATTATTATTATTATTATTATTATTATTAAAAATCGTCTACTTTCCCAATTTCTGACCTACCTAAGAGCATTTGTGTATATAGCGGTCATGTGAGTACCTTTTGTCAATGAGTGGCCCTAAAGGTAAAAGGGATGCTAATCTCTGAGAGAGAGGAACAAAAAACTTTCTTATGATAAATTCTAGGGGAAAGTTCGAGGAATTGCTTTTGACGAGTGCTTTCTTGTTTTTCGGGGACAGAAAATTGTATCGGCTAAGAAATTACAGTATATAATATTGCAAATTTGCAAGTGTATTTATTTACAATGCAATTTGAGGTAATAAAGAAATTGAGGACTTCGGGACAAACGACTTGTCAAGTCCAAAAAGTGAAGCTATGAAGGAGATAGCTTCACAAGGATTTCTATTCATCTGATTTTCTTCAAACTTGGCACATATATACTAGACCGAAAATAAATGCAAACATGTTTTTTTGTTTCTTTCGGAGAACAGGTTAAAGGAGGCAAAGGGTCCCTTTTAAAAAAGTTTACCTTTGATTTAAAAGGACCAAATTAAAGGAACGATACTCTGCCGATGCAAAGATTACTTCAAAGTACAAAATACGGGTTTTGAAGTTTTTCACAGAGAAGTTTTGCAGAGGCAATGCTCCTTGGAAATGAGAAAGGACCCCGAACAATCTTTATGGAAATTGGATTTCGGTGGAATTGCTTGGAACCGTGTTATGTTGTAGATATTATGTTCCTGAGAAAAAGTCTCAATGGACACAACCAAAAATCGTTGGCCGTTTGGCCACCATGAGGCCACTTTCTTAAAAAAGCCGAAGAAAACAACATTCGAGATTTTGGACAAAAATACTAAAACCGTGATGTTGTATATATTGTGATTTCGAAAAGGTCCTAATGGCCAACACCACCAAACACTGATATTTGGCCACTACAGGGCTACTTTTTTCAAAACAGCCAAACAGTGATATTCTGGATTTCAATGAAAATCAGTAAATTGTGATAGGTTGTAGATGTTGTGATCTTGAGAATAAGTCTCAATAAGCACAACCACCAATCACTGACCGTTTGGTAACTACAGAGCCACATTTTTGCCAACAGCAGAACTTAAAGTTATTTTGGATTTCATAGCAATTGCTTGAAACGGTAATATGTTGTAGATATTGTGATTCTGGGAAAAGGTCTTAATAAGCACAACCACTAATCACTGATCGTTTGGCCACTACGAGGCCACTGTTTTGAAAGTAACCGAAGATGGCGATGTTATTGATTTCGGTAAAAATGACTAAAACTCTGATATGTTGTGGATATTAAGATTCTGAGAAAAGGTCTTAATGGGCACAAACACTAATCAATGACCGTTTGGCCACTACGAGGCCACATTTGTGAAAGTAACCGAAGATGGCCATGTTCTGGATTTCGGTAAAATCATTGAAACTGTGATATTTTGTAGATATTGTGATTCTGAGAAAAGGTCTTAATGAGCATAACCACTAATCACTGATCGTTTGGCCACCACGAGGCCACTATTTTGAAAGTAATCGAAGATGGCGATGTTCTTGATTTCGGTAAAAATGACTAAAACTGTGATATGTTGTAGATATTGTAATTCTGAGAAAATGTCCTAATGGGCACAACCAATAATTACTGACCGTTAGGGCACTTTTTTGAAAGTAACGGAACATGGTGATGTTCTGAATTTCGGTAAAAATGACTGAAACTGTGATATGTTGTAGATGTGGTGATTCTAAGAAAAGGTCTTAATAGGCACAACCATTAGTCACTGACCTTTGGCCACAACCAGGCCACTGTCTTCAAAGTAACCGAAAATATTGATGGCTTGTATTTCGGTAAAATTGACTGAAATTGCGATATGTTGTAACCATTGAGATTGTGAGAAAAAGTCTTAATGGGCACAGCCAATAATCACTGGCCGTTTGGACACTACGAGGGCACTTTTTTGAAAGTAACGGAACATGGTGTTGTTCTGGATTTCGGTAAAAATGACTGAAACTGTGATATGTTGTAGATGTGGTGATTCTGAGAAAATGTCCTAATGGGCACAACCAATAATTACTGAGCATTTGGCCACTACAGGGCCACGGTGATGTTCTGGATTTCGGTAAAAAATGACTGAAACTGTGATATGTTGTAGATCTTCTGATTTCGAGAAAAGGTCTCAATGGGCACACCCACTAATCACTGACCCTTTGGCAACAACCATGCCACTTTCTTGAAAGTAACCGAAGATGGTGATGTTCTGGATTTCGGTAAAAATTACTGAAACTGTGATATGTTGTAGATCTTGTGATTCTGAGAAAATGTCCTAATGGGCACAACCAATAAATACTGAGCGTTTGGCCATTACCGGGCCACTTTCTTGAAAGTAACGGAACATGGTGATGTTCTTGATTTCGATAGAAATGACTGAAACTGTGATATATTGTAGATATTGTGATTCTGAGAAAATGTCCTAATGGGCACAGCCAATAAATACAGAGCGTTTGGCCATTACAGGGCCACTTTTTTAAAGTAACGGAACATGGTGATGTTCTGGATTTAGGTAAAATTACTGAAACTTTGATATGTTATAGATCTTGTGATTCCACGAAAATGTCTCCATGGGCACACAAACTAATCACTGACCTTTGGCCACAACCAGGCCACTTTCTTGAAAGTAACCGAAGATTGTCATGTTCTGGATTTCGGTAAAAATGATTGAAACGGTGATATGTTGTAGATCTTGTGATTCTGAGAAAAGGACACAACCACTAATCACTGACCGTTTGGCCACTACCGGGCCACTTTCTTGAAATAACGGTACATAGTGGTGTTCTGGATTTGGATAGAAATGACTGAAACTCTGATATGTTGTAGATCTTGTTATTCCGAGAAAAGGTCTCAATGGTCACAAATACTACTCAGTTTTCGTTTGGCCATTACAGGCCACTATCTTGAAAGTAACCGAAAATGTTGATGTCCTGGATTTCGGTAAAAATGACTGAAACTGTGATATGTTGTAGATTGCTGATTCTGAGGGAAGGTCCTAATAGGCACAACCACTAATCGCTGACCATTGGCCAGAAGCAGGCCGCTTTATTGAAAGAACCGAAAATATTGGTGGCCCGGATTTCGGTAAAAATGACTGAAACTGTGATACGTTGTAGATATTGTGATTCTGAGAAAAGGTCTTAATGGGTACAGCCAATAATCGCTAGCCGTTTGGACATTACGAGACCACATTTTTGAAGTAAGCTAAGATGGTGATGTTCTGGAATTAGGTAAAATGACTAAAACTGTGAGATGTTGTAGATATTGTGATTCTGAGAAAATGTCCTAATGGGAACAACCAAAAAATTACTGACCGTTTAGCCACAACCAGGACCAAAGATGGTGACATTCTAGATTTCGGTAAAAATGACTGAAACTGTGATATGTTGTAGATATTGTGATTCTGAGAAAAGGATTTAATAGGCACAACCACTACTTACTGACCGTTTCGCCACTACCAGGACCAAAGATGGTGACATTCTAGATTTTGGTAAAAATGACTGAAGCTGTGATATGTTGTAGATATTATGATTCTGAGAAAAGGATTTAATAGGCACAACCACTACTCACTGACCGTTTCGCCACTACAGGGCCAATTTTGGAAAGTAATCGACAATGTTGATTTTCTGGATTTCGGTAAAAATGACTGAAACTGTGATATGTTGTAGATATTGTGATCCCGAGAAAAGGATTTAATAGGCACAACCACTAATCACTGATCGTTTCTATACTACAGGGCCACTTTTTTTGAAAGTAACGGAACATGGTGATGTTCTGGATTTCTTAAAAAAATAACTGAAACTGTGATATGTTGTAGATCTTGAGATTCCGAGAAAAGGTCTCAATGGGCACACCCACTAATCACTGACCGTTTGGCCACAACCAGGCCACTTTCTTGAAAGTAAGCGAGGATGGTGATGTTCTGGATTTCGGTAAAAATGACTGAAACTGTGATATGTTGTAGATCTTGTAATTCTGAGAAAATGGTACAACACCTAATCAGTAAGCGTTTGGCCACTACAGGGCCACTTTTTGGATAGTAATCGAAAATGTTGATGTTCTGGATTTCGGTAAAAATGACTGGAACTGTGATATGTTGTAGATCTTGTGATTCCGAGAAAAGGTCTGAATGGGCATACCCACTAATCACTGACAGTTTGGCCATTACAGGGCCACTTTTTTAAAGTAACGGAACATGGTGATGTTCTGGATTTAGATACAAATGACTGAAAAGTGATATGTTTTAGATCTTGTAAGGTCTCCATGGGCACACAAACTAATCACTGACCTTTGGCCACAACCAGGCCACTTTCTTGAAAGTAATCGAAGATGATGTTCTGGATTTCGAAAAAATAAAACTGTGATATGTTGTAGATCTTTTGATTCTGAGAAAAGGGCACAATCACTAATCACTCAACGTTTGGCCACTACAGGGCCACTTTTTGGAAAGTAATCGAATATGTTGATTTTCTGGATTTCGCTAAAAATGACTGAAACTGTGATATGTTGTAGATATTGTGATTCTCAGAAAATGTCCTAATGGGCACAACTAATAATTACTGACCGTTTGGCCACTACCGGGCCACTTTCTTGAAAGTAACGGAACATGGCGATGTTCTGGATTTCGACAGAAGTGACTGAAACTGTGATATGTTGTAAATCTTGTGATTCCGAGAAAAGGTCTTAATGGGCACACACACTAATCAATTTCCGTTTGGCCATTACAGGCCACTTTCTTGAAAGTAACCGAAAATGTTGATGACCTGGATTTCAGTAAAAATGACTGAAACTGTGACATGTTGTAGATATTGTGATTCTGAGAAAAAGTCTTAATGTGCACAGCCAATAATCACTGGCCGTTTGGACACTACGAGATTACTTTTTTGAAAGTAAGCTAAAATGGTGATGTTCTGCATTTAGGTAAAAATGACTGAAACTGTGATATGTTGTAGATATTGTGATTGTGAGAAAATGTCCTAATGGGTAAAACCAATAATTACAGACCGTTTGGCCACAACCAGGCCACTTGAAAGTAACCGAAGATGGTGATATTCTGGATTTCGGTAAAAATTAACTGAAACTGTGATATGTTGTAGATATTGTGATTCTGAGAAAAGGATTTAATAGGCACAACCACTACTCACTGACCGTTTCGCCACTACAGGGCCAATTTTGGAAAGTAATCGAAAATGTTGATGTTCTGGATTTCGGTAAAAATGACTGAAATAATGGAGTGTCGGTGGGTCAATTGGATTAAGATTTTTAAGTGGGGTGTGGGTCAACAGGATATGACTCACTGCGACACACAACCCACCGTGACCCACTTTGACCAAACAATCCGTTCTGACCCACGCTGACCCACCGAACTACTGTGACTCACAACCCATTCTGCTCAGTGCATTGTAGACAGCTTCTTCTGAGCACTGGTGAATTTGTCTACGTTTTACTTTCAAGGCCTTCTTTTTTCTTCTTTTTCATTTGTTTCTATTGAAGAAAGAACTTCAGGCACTCTTGCAGAACTTTAGGAAATTGATCATATTTCCAATTGTAATAATAGCAATACGACATACTTCTTTACTTTTCAGACACAGCCTGTGAGTATTTAGAGGAGCTAACTGCTGAGAAAAAAATGAATCACCTACAATGTATGAATTATTATATAAAAAATTAATATAACTATGTATGCGTGATCATCAACATCAAAGTCAACTGAAATTACATTTGGCATATACATAGTTAGGCCCTAATCTCAATATCATTTTTTAAAACTCCCTTTTGTTGGGGGGGACATTTTCTATATATAGGATTGATTTCTAAAAATAATCGAAAACGATCTATATTAGTTGACTGCCTAATATTGATATTAGGCAGTCCTTGATATGAACCACCGTGACTGCCATGATATAAATTTAACTTCAACTGCTTCTTCAATGTTCTTCTTCTTTTTAGTTTTTACTTTCTATGGCTAGAGTCGAGGGTGAAAAAAATATGCTGTTCAGAAAATGCTGTTTACAATGCAGTGAGCAGAGTGGGTCATGGTGGGTGATGGGTCGCAGTGGGTCACGGTGGGTGGTGGGTCACATGCTGTTGACCCACGTCCCACTCAGAAAACTCGACCCACCGACCCACTCACCCACTCAAACTCTGGTTAACGTTTCGGCGTCTGGAGTAAACAAGTTCTGCAAGGGGAACTTTTTTCTTTCAAAATATATTTTTATATGTTCATATTTATTATTATTATTAATTACTTTCTTGTATTTTTTCCTACATTATCTTAGATTAGTGACCGCGGTTTAGGATAGATTATGTAAAGTCAAATACGGTTATGTATGTTTACATTTTCGTTTCTTTCTTTCAAAATGCACTCCTATCTGTTCACGTAGTCCAAACGTAGGCATACACCTCTGTATTGATCAACTATAACATTCTAGTGTATGAGTTTATTTGCTACGGCTCTTCTGAGCTTAAGATGTAAGTAAAAACATATTAAGAACAAATAATAAAGAAACTAAGTCTACCTGATGGATAAAAATAAGAAATTATATAAAATGCAATGAGCTGATAAGTACGGTACTTTATACGTACTTTTGGGCCATCCTGTATATTATTAATTTATTTCTTGCATTTAATAATAACTAGCTGAAAATAACCACTTTTCGCATGGGTCAGATAAAATATCTATGTAAACAAACTGAACAACGAAACGAAAATATATCGATAATTTTCTACTACTTTTACATATCGCGGGAAACGCCCCTTGAATCCCCCTGGTTCAAAATTTAAAAAGAACGCCTCTGGCTCCCAAGCGATGGGAGCTGTATTTATAATCCAACCCCTCTGGAAGAATCACCTTCATCTCAGCGACCGTGAAAACTAAGGATTTGATACTAATATAGATCATTTTGGATTATTTTTACGTGTTTCTGTACATCTCCCCCCTCCCGGTGACCCCGGCCCGCACGCAATGGTAGCTGATTTTGAAAGTCATCGCTAATTGAAGTGTCACCATTGATCTCAGTGACCGTGAAAACTATGAATTCGACACAAATATCGGCAATTTTCTAATATTATTACATGTCTCGGTAAACGTCCCCCTCCCCTGAGACCCTTGGTTCGATTTTTTTAAAATAAAAACCACTTGGTCCTGGTCTGGGGCCTGGACAAAAGTATCCGTTATTAAAATTTAGTAACGTTTTGTCAACTCGTCTGATCCCCAGGCCGCACACAGACAGACACACAAGCAAACTCGAACAGATAGAACAAACAGCGTTCTTTCGCATAGAATGTTGTTGCTTCCACCCAGCCTAAGTGCCGGATGGCTTCTTTTATACGTAAACACGTCTATTGAATCTGCCTCTTCTATCGAAGTAATGGGTTTAGCTATTTTGTTGTTATTGACCTTGAAGAACTAACAAATGGTTTCACATCAAGTCACAAGTCGCTTTGGTCCGTGAAGTTGATATACAGTAGAAATGACCTATGCATTACTCACCCGTTGTGAAATAGAAATATTATGTTGGTTTTATCTGAACATCCACAAATCTGTTATAGCAAGAGGCCTTTCCACAACTACTTCCAATCTAGATTAAATTTCACGGCTAACTTTTTGAATCATACACAAGAGTATCATTGATATGTTAGTGTTAATAATATTTATGGAACCAAAGACAGGTTTTAAACTACCAAACTGTGCTGTGCATAAAGTCGGAAATCTTAGAGAGTGGTTTCATCCGTGTGTCTGTTGACAGATACCAAAGCAAAGACAGAAAGTGATATAGAGACAGGGGCGGATCCAAGGTGGGGCGACCGGGGCGATGCCTTCCCACAGAAGAGGAAACTTTCTTATTTTTTATATATAAATAAAATCCATCCCAGAGTTTGGAACCCTTAAAAGTAGCATTATGACAACCCACCGCCCCCCCCAGAAGTCTGTCCTGGATCCGCCCCTGTATAGAGAAATGGTTTTCTGCTATTGATTCTTCATCCAATGAATAGAATAGGTTCCATCTCATCCGTTAACTTTATATTGAACCCAGAAGTGGTTCAAATTAGCAATTTCCGGTTCTAACATTTAACCCATAGATGAAAACGGTAACATACATGAAAACTTTTTTTTTTGTAAACGATTGCGCGTGTATAGGCAACATATCATGCTCATGCACAATCTCTACTAAAATTGAAAATGGTTTAAATTTATTATTACTTCCGGTTTCAACAACAGTTTCAACTTTCATCGTCATAGCATAAAACGGTAACATAGCGAGAACTGATTTTTGAAAACGAGTTACCATCTACAGTCAACATCATGGGTACACAAAATATTCTACCGAAATTATAAATGGTTGAAATTTACTATTACTTCCGGTTTCAATTTCCAATTTCCGCCTAATACAAATAGTAAATGCTTCAAGATGTGGTCTTTTGCAATTAATTCAGTATCCAAAGAATATATTTTATTTCCTCCGTTAAACTTCTACTCAAACCGGAATTGCTTCAAATTGGCCATTTCCGATTTCAACGTTTGTCGATATATAAAGAAAATGATAACGGATAGTGAGAAGTGGTTTCGGCAAACAATTTAGAGTCTAAAAACAAATATCTACAATACTAAATTCGGCTGTAGTTAGAATTTATTATAACTTCTGGTTTCAATAACGGTTTCAACGTTTATCGCTATAGAATGAAAACGGCTGCAGATAGTTAGAAACAGTTTTAAGCAAACGATTCAGCCTCTCAACAAACATATCGTTACTATCCATATAACTCTACTAAAACTGGAAATTGTTCAAATTTACTAGTACTTCCTGTTCCAATACTGATTTCCGTAGAGCAAAAATGGTAAAAAATATTAAAAAGTGGCTTTTTGCAATCGATTCATCGTCTCAAGAATAGCCTCCTCCATCTCCGTGGTAGCTTTGATCAAAGCAGAATGTGTTAAAACTAGCCATATTCTGTTTGAACGTTCCTCGCCATAGAGCAAAAACAGTAACAGATAGAACATTTTTGTCCAAACGATTTACCGTCTCTAGGCAACATACCATAATTATTGTCAACACCCTACCGGAACAGGAAGTGGTTCAAATTAACTATTACTTCCTATCTCAATTCTTTTTTCCATAGATCAAAACAATAGGAGATATCAGGATACGGCTTTTTTTACGATCAACAGGAAGTGGTTCCAATTAACTATCATTTCCTATTTGAATTCTTGTTTCCAGGAATCAAAACAATAGGAGATATCAAGATACGGCTTTTTTAAATATATCAGAGTCGTAAGGAAATGTTCCTCCAAGAATTCAGCATCCCAAGAATACTTTCCACCAATTCCTATTCAAAAAAAAAGTAGCTGAAGTTAGCCAAGCTCGGCTTCAACGTGTATTGCTACATTTTTAATCTATGACGAAGAGTTTCAACTTGTTGCATATATTAGAGGAGTTACCAGTACCAGTACCAAACTAAAAGAAGTGAGTATCGTTTCACAGTATGAAACGAAGATTTCCAAACAATATGAATTCAATAGTGAAACTTGAAGTAGTGTTATCATCTGTCACAAAAGAAAATGTTCGTTTCTCGCGGGATAGTATGTTTCTATCACCTCTCGATTTAATTAAATGTTTTAAAGGACCAATCCCTAACCATAAATCGATAAACGTATTACCTCTCGTTTTGTAGCTCAGACAAGATACGATGGAAATATCGTAAACCTTAATAGAAAGACAAAACAGCTACGTTCTTTTACAAGCTTGAAACTTACGAATATTAGCAGTATATATTTACAGAGTAGGGAGTTTCTGCTACGTTATTCCGTAGTTCATTGGATCCGTACAGAACTACCACCCAGATGCTATGTGAGCTTTGTGGTGGACAAATACCGTGTGCGTGGGAGTTTCCGGGGTGGTCCCGCTTCCTCCCACTGTTTTCATTCCACCAATTCATCCCATCATCATCCATACAGCCTGAGCCGTAGTTACCTAAAGAACGTATGACAAAGTCAAGTACTTGACCTACTAAGTAGAATTTGGTACGCTACCTTTAGACCACGGACGCCAAAACCGTGAACTAGCGTGCTCATAAGATCAGTGCAATTTGTAGTAATGTTCAATTAAAAAGGCAAATACCAAATGATGTTACATGTTCCTGTATTCTTTATATCATAGTATGATACTACAAATATAACAAAATATTATGATAAAATAAATCACCAAGACGCCAGGGTGGATTAGGTGTTCCTGGAACGGTGGCTCAGTGATTGAGCATTCACCACTGGTGGATGGGGTCCCAGGTTCGATCCCAGGTCTCGCCAAATGAAATTTGTGGTGGACAAACACCGTGTGTGGGGGTTCTCGACGTTCTCCCGTTTCCTCCCACTTTATCAATTCCACCATTTCATTTCATTTATTCCACCATCATCACCGTCTCCTTTAGCCTAGCCGGCATAACTGTGGGACGTAAAACTCAAAGATTTCATTTGCATTGTTTTGTTTTCGTATTACTAGTAATAGCAGTAGTGGTATTCGCTGTCGTATTAGTATAGTAATAAGTAGTAGCAGTAGTTGTAATAGTAACAGTAGTAGCAGTGGCGGCAATAGTGGAATTAGCACTAGCATTCGTAATCGCAATAGTAATAATAGTATTAGCAGTAGTAGTTGTAGTATTAGTATCACATACGGTGTAGAAGTTTTACATATCTTCTCTATTACTTGTAATGCATTAATGAGTGTAGTACAAGACTTTTACGTCCATGAGCTGTATTATTGTATAATAAACATGGCTGGACAGAGCAAGCACAAATAACAAATAGACAGACAGTATAGGGATACTTTTAGGGATACTTTTGGGTAACTTTTCACACGATTTTCCTATTTGAGAAGGACAAATAGACAGTGCAATATTATGACGACATATTTCTCATTTTCCATTACATATTGAAGAATTGACTTGATTTATCAACTTGGTTGTTCTCAGGCCGGTTACGCCCGGCCCGTTTAGAGCCCGGCTCCTTTGTGCCCGGCCAGTTTAGAGTCCAGCCCATTCTCTGCCCGGCTCGAGATTCGGGCCGGATCGGGTCGAGACGGAAACAGAATACAGATCCATCCAAGCCGTCTTCGGGCCTGGCTTTGCAGGGCTCTGGTGTACAGACACACGGATAAAACCGTTTTATAAGACTTCCAGCATTTATGCACAGCATAGGTTTGAAGGTCATTTCTATATTAACTTCATGAATTAAAGGGAACTTGTATTCCTCGAAAGGCATTTGTTGGTCCTTCAAGGTCAATCGAACAATGAAAAAACTGATACTAAGAGTATTTTAACACGCCACTCACTACAACGATATAACAGAATGCTGCCTCCAGCTGTTAATAAAAGGCTTAACTAGCTAGAACTCGCTAGTACAGAAGCAACGTTATATGCCAAACAACGTTGTATTGTGTAAGAAATGCTAGGGGTTGTTCTGTCTATGTGCGCCGCCTCCTTTGTGTTCCCTGGTTAAAGCACTCACACAAATAATCTTGTCAGGGTGCTGCAGGCAAGATTTTTAGTTTCGAAACATAATAAACATAATAAAATAAACATTTCTCGCTTGACACTATTAAAAAATAAACAATTAAAACATAGAGATGGGAGTTAAAATTTCTAACCTCTAAAACATAATTGATTGTTTCAAATGTGTTTTTGCAAAGGCAACCAAGGAACACACTAAGTTAGTCACTTTATATTTTATGTCCACAACAAAATCCTTGCAGGGGGCGCGGTGGCTCAGTGGTAGAATATTCACCTCTGGTGCTTGGGGTCCCGGGATCGATTACAGTCCCCGCCAAGTGAACCTTGTGATGGACAAACAGCGTGCTCGTGGGTTTTCTCGTGGGCACTCCCGTTTCCTACCACTTTCTTCATTCCACCATTTCATTCATTTCTCATCATCACCATCTCCTTTAGCCTAACCGGCATAGCCGTGGGACGCAAGACTCAAAGATTTCATTTTCAAAATCCTTGCAAGTTCTTTTTGCAATACCATTAAAATTATTTCTTTTATGATGATATTTTCATTTTAATTTGTATGAATGTAGTATTTATTTTCTTTTAGTAACGTTTGATAATATCACTGCCTCTTGCACTCATTGTGCATCATGTAAGTTGTTGAAAATATACACTATATATGTAAACGATTATATATGTTGGGAATATGCATTACAGGAATTAAACTTGAACCCGGGTTTCAACCTGTTTCTTTACGTTTAAGCAAGCCGTGTTACCGACTGAGCTAGGACAGTCCCAATTTATCCTTATATTACCGGTATATTTTACTTTATCACAGCACAGCCCTTTATGACAGTGTTCATAAAAGATTTTAACTAAAAAGAAATCAATAAAAAAAATCGAGACCCCTGAAAACATATAACTCGTCCCGCCATTTATATGCATCCACATACATTTTGGAAAGTCGGCGCCGTTGGTTCTATCTGTTGTGTTTGAAATCAGTGTTTCTTTCAGAGACTATGTTCCGGGGGGGGCACACTTCGTATTCCGGGGGCACTATCGATAACTTTCTATTTTTTATTATATTATAGATGTATTATTTTGGTCTCTTCCGGGGGGCACTCTCAGAGCTCCGGGCGGCCAGTACCCCTAAAAACACTTCTGGAAGAAGCACTGTTTGAAATACACCTAATCTAATATAAATAAAATAAAAAGTTTGTTTGTGTGTCTGTCTGTCTGTATGTATGTATCTGTGTGCTGCCTGGACACCAGATAAGAGGACCGAGAGTTACCAAATTTTGATCTTGGGTATCTTGGCCCAGGTTCCGGATCAAGACGAAGCGTTTTTTTAAATCGAACCAGGAAGTCTCAGGAGACGTTTACAGGGACATGTAAAAGTAGTAGAAGATAACCGATATTAGTGTCGAATTCAAAGTTTTGGCAGTCGCTGAGATCAATGGTGAAACTCCGATTGCATTAACTTCCAAATTAACCCCACTTAGTTGAGGGTCAGGGTACCGGAGATGATAACTGACATGTAAAAATAATTCAAAATGGCCGATATTAATGTCAAATCCAAAGTTTTAGCACTCGCTGAAATCAACGGTGATACTATAGAGGCGTTGACTTCCAAATACAGCCACCATGCGAATAATGTTTTTTTTTGATAGTTATTAATAAATGCAAGAAATAAATTATTAATAATAAATGGGAACAGATAGGAATGCATTTTGAAAGAAAGAAACGAAATTGTAAACATACATAACCATGTCTGACTTTACATAATCTATCCTAAACCACGATCACTAATCTAACAAGAAGAAAGTAGACTTTGGTAAATTAACTTCGGTGTCATTTTTCGCGAGGTAGTATTGCACATTTAAAATATGAATATTTAGGGATGCGCACGAGTCGAGACATGTCTCGAATCTGGACTGAAATTCGAGTTGACAGTTGACGCACTTTGTAAAATTCGAGACGAGTCAAGACAAATTTATTTCTCGACTCTAATTTTCGAGCCGAGACACGAGTCGAGTCGAAACTTTTCGTAAAAATCTCGACTCGACTCGAATGTGTCGAAAATCTTACTATAATTTTTAATATTATTTTGAAGAAAGTATTCAGTCAGAAACAGCCTTGAAACCAATTCTAGTATTTATTACTTTAGAAAGGTACCGAACGCATAAACTTAATGGTTAATCTTTCGAAATCAAGATTTAATTTTCAGCTCAATTCCGTTAATTAAAACTAATAATTAATGTCGTGATATTTGATTGTACTTCAAATATAATAATAATAATAATAATAATAATAATAATAATAATAATAATACTTTGGGGGACATACACGTGAGCATGTATCTAGTATAGCTCGAGCAAGGCACAATGACGGCCGACGTGTATCGCACACTGCTTGCAGACTACCTACACCCCTTGATGACGACCATGTTTCCCAACGGTAGTGGCATTTTTCGACAAAATAATGCACCATGTCACAAGGCCAGGAGTGTGATGAAGTGGTTCAAAAAATGATCAACAATGTTCTATATCTGTTGACGATGTGCGAATTACAAGGGGGATGAGGGAAATCCCCATTGGTAATACTATATGCTCCTATAGCCAAAGGAGATTTCCCTCCATGTCAAAGAACTATTTGCTGTGTAATTAAAATGTATGAGTTGTTTTATCTGTTGTGTGTATGAAATAAATTATTAAAAAATGCAACAAATAAATTATTAACAATACATGTGATCAGATAGGAATGTATTTTGAAAAAAAGAAAAGAAACGGTAAACATACGTAACCGTTTTTAACTATACATAATGTGACTGAACTAACCGATGGTAACTAATCTAGAATAATGTAGGAAAGATGCAAGAAAGCAATTACTAATAATAAATATCAATATATAGAAATATATTTTGAAAGAACAATGTTTCCCAGAAGTAACTTTGTAAATTTAGGATTTAGGATTTAGATTTCTGGGCTTTCGGCATCTGAGACCATTTAACCCGTCACGTTCGAGGGATGACATCTCTAGGCGAACACACTTTCCGGGGAAAGGGAAGGAAGAAAGGATTGGGGAAGAAAGGAAGTGATCTGAAACCTAAGGTATCACCCTGGCATCTTACTGGTGTGAATGTGGAAAACCAAGGAAAATCTCATTCAAGGTGACTGGCCTGAAAAACTTTTAAATTTTTCGACCGAGTGCCCCCACCAGGAATCGAACACGGGACCGCCTTCATGTAACCATATAAACGTATGTTTGTCTATTCCATTACATTGCGAATAGGCGAAATTGGAAAAATGTTGCATCGGAGTCAGTCAATTAGTTCGAATAAAATCTGTTATTCATAGCACAATCCCTTCGAGGACATTTCCAAGATCGAGGCAGTAACCCACATGGTCGAAAGTAGTATTTCCACGAGAAATGTCTCGTCTCGTGGCAACACTAGAGCGGATGAGGCCCACAAAAAGGAGCTGTTATACAAAGTGGTTAAAATTACAGCTTTTAACCACTTTTGTTCGGTCATCAGCACAACACACAACACGACTACAATCTTCCAATCAGTGTTTCTTTCAGAAAAAAATGTTCCTTGGAGGGTATATTTAGGATTCCGGGGGTACTGCTGGTATTATTCTATTATAGATGTATTATTTTGGTCTCCCCGTGGGGGGTACTCTTAGAGTTCCAGGGGGCAGCACCCCAAAAACATGTCTGGAAGAAACACTGCTTAAAAGAACGACTACTAAGTTTCGACCACGGGCGCCCGAAGGGAGGGGGAAGGGGCCCGGCCGCCCTTGCTCACGAAAATATATGTGTAATATAGCAAACTACGTATATTAAATATCAGGCGTAATATAGCAATCAAGGAGATGACCCCCTTAAAAATTCTTCGGGCGCCAATGGTTATCAGTAATAAATTATTACGACAGGAATATTTGTCAATATCGTCGGTACAGTCGAAAGGCAAGCCTTCCTCACTTATTCTGAAATCCTTTTTTCAAACCCTCTGGCGCCACTTCAAAATATAAGAAGGCCGATGTGACTTTCTGATTTCAAAAATGACTTTGGTTCGAATAACATCATAAAATAATAAAACGAAACTAAATTTTATTGTCAAACCAGCATCCTTTCAAACTCAGTACAGGAAAAGGACTACACGTTTCTGTCTTTGTTCGGAACGAGAAAACTCATGAACAATGGTTAGTTGCTGATCAAACTGGCATTAAGAGAACTTGTATTTCTATAAAGGATTTTTATACATAGATATAACCACCAGCCCTCGGAATGAAATATTCTGAAACACTGATCTCAAAGAATGGTTTAACATTTTACTTGAATCTGGAACAGTATCACTAAATATTTAAACTTGAATCGGTTGGAAAATAGAAATGAAAGCTGTTTGTAAGAATCATTTAAAAAATAACTTTATGTCTTCCTTGTTCTTTTAGGATAGTCCTCATTTGAAATAATAAACGCTGGTATACTTTCGAAGGCAATAATTTATTCCGAGTTAATAAATTTTTAAACAATTTCAAAAACTGTCTTTTCATTTTTGAGATATGAGACGATACTAGGCATTTCAAGAGACGTCTCGTCTCGTCTCGGAAACGAGACGGGACAAGTAGTCTGTCTCGTCTCGTGTCTCGTATCAAAGGTTTCAGTCTGGTCTCGTGGCAACACTAGTTGAAAGAAAAAACTAATGAAATCTTTGGGTTTTACGTCCCACGATTATGCCGGTTAGGCTAAAGGAGACGGTGATGATGAGTAATGAATGAAATGGTGGAATGAACAAAGCGGGAGAACCCCGAGAAAACCCACGCACACGGTGTTTATCCACCACAAAGTTCACTTGTCGGGGACTGGGATCGAACCCGGACCCCAAGCACCAAAGTTGAACGCTCTACCACTGAGCCGCCGCGGCCCCAAGAAAGAAACAAATATGTAAAGATACATATATGAGTACACACACACACGGATAAAGTAGTCATACATGTATTTTAATCTTCTGACTACTTAACCCCGACTAATTTAAGATTGCAAGAAAGTAATTATTAAGAACAAATATAAACATTTAGAAACGTATTTTGAAAGGAAAAAAAGCAAACCGTACCAGCCGTGATATGAATCTGGGTTGTCCACTCAACAAGTAGACACCTTACCGAATTATCTGCGGCAGAACTTGCAATTTGTGGTTTTGAAGCTTTATTTATACTGTATGTGTTACGTAACGACGCTACGGGATGTCATTACTAGTGCGACCACCTCATTCAAGACCCTTTTTGTAAATTGTTTGAGGAAAAAAGAGTGATTTCGTAAATCAACAAAACGGATCTTGTATATAGAGGGTGTAACTAAAAGGTACGACAAAACTTCATAGGTGGATTCCTTATTGGTAGACAAGCAAAAACGTTCCGATGACCATATGTCGGGAAATGCATCGTTCCAGAAATACGGCCTTTGAGCCGACTACTGGTGTGAAATAGTCACATTCTGGTCGCTCCTTAATGTGTCTCAATTTAAACCTCAATATATCAAACTCTGATTAAGATAGGAAGGTAATTTTAGTAGCAACGTGTTCTGCAAAAATTAAGCTTTCCGCTGATATGCATTTTATGAGTGTATCCCCAAGGAATGCCATCTCCAAAATGCTGATGCAAAAATCAAACAAAAAACAATTAATTACGCTCCCATGTCCACCGTGGTACTCCCACACATACATAAAATATACAGGGTGAATCAAAAGTCCTTGGACACCTGCATAAGTGAAAATCGACGGGAAAAGTAAAAAGTAATGATGGGAACAGAGGTTTGATGAGGGGCCGCAACTTTTGAAGTGTATGTCATCTTGAAATTCGCCATTTTGGATTCACGTCATTTTTTTAAATGGGAAGGGGGTGTATAACCCATCAAATAACACTAGCTTGAGCTCAGGAATTTAGTGGTGTAATTTGTTTTTCCTATCTAGTACAGTTTAGAAGTTATTAATGTTCAAAGGTGGGAAATTACCTTGATACTGAATGCTACAACACATGTTCTACGTGTTGTCCATTTCGTGCATTGCACAACTGTAGTCCCTGCAACCACTCTGACTGGAGTCTCACACGGAGGAGATGTCTCCTGAAGTTTCGTCACAGGCTTGTTGGATGCGTTCCTCCAGGTGTCTCAAATCACGGATTGTCTCAGCATACACTATCTGCTTAAGATGTCCCCATAGATAATAATCAAGGGGCGTTAAGTCTGGGTATCTGGGCAGCCACTCCACGGGACCACGGCGACCAATTCACTTCCGTGGCAGTTGTTCATCCAACTATTGACGGACACCAAGTCTATAGTGTGGAGGGGTCCATCGTGCTGAAAATAAGATGGGAAAATGCCGTCAGCGTTCAGTGTGGCAGGGAACACAAAGTCCTGCAACAGCATCAGATACTGTGGTGCAGTTAAGGTGTTGTAACTGAAAAATGGCCCAATGATGCGGGTGTCCCATATGCCACACCAAACCATCACCTTCGCTGGACTATGTTCTCGACTCGGGTCAACCCAGATCGGATTTGCGTCACACCAGTGTCGATAATTATGTCGATTAACCTCCCCGTTCAAAGTGAGATACGCCTCGTCACTGAACAGTATGCCGTTGACAAACGCAGGATCCAGTTCGTGTTGTTCAGTAGCCCACATGCAGAACTCCAACCGGCGATCAGGGTCATCCTCGTTCAGTTTATGTTGCATGTGCAGCTTGTAAGGATGCCACTGATTGGTGTGCAATATCCGGATAACGGAGGATTGGCTTATTGGACATGCTAGGGACACACGACGGGTACTTCGTGTAGGACTTTTCACAAACGACGCAACAACCGCCGTTGCAGTTTCGTCATTGGTGGCAGTCTTTGGTCGCCCACTACGTGCCCGATCTTGAACAGAGCCCGTCTCTCGGAATTTGGTGATCACGTGAGCCACCGTGCTGTGCGATACCGGTTCTCTGTCTGAGTGCCGTCGGTTGTAGTCAGCTGCTATTGTTCGGTAGCTGCGTTCCACTGATATACGGATGATTTCGATCTTCTGTTCACGTGTCAGACCTATTTTAGATCATCTGGAACAGAGAGAACTAGGTCAGTATCAAGGTAATTTCCCACTTTTGAACATTAATAACTTCTAAACTGTACAAGATAGAAAAAACAAATTACACCACTAAATTTCTTAGCTCAAGCTAGTGTTATTTGATGTGACATACACTTTTCCATTTAAAAAAAGACTTGAATCCAAAATGGCGGATTTCGAGATGGCGGCCATGAATGACATACACTCCAAAAGTTGCAGCCCCTCATCAAACCTCTTTTCCCATCATCACTTCTTACTTTTCCCGTTGATTTTAAAACTTATGCAGGTGTCCAAGACTTTTGACTCACCTTATATATATAGGCGGAAAGCATCGTCCTTTAGAAATACATAGATATCAAAAATATCTTCCTAGGTTAATTAGGGTCTGAGTTAATGAGGTTTAAATTGAGTCACATTAAAGAGCGACCAGAATATGACTATTTCCACCATTAGGCGGCTCAAGGGCTGTAACTCTGTAATGATACATTTCCCGACATATGGTCATATCAACGATTTTGCTTGTCTACCCATAAGGAATCCACCTCTGAAATTTTGCCGTACCTTTTTGTTACACCCTGTATATATGTGTGTTGGTGCAACAATAAGTTCCCAAGAATATAGATTAATTCATTTTTGATTTTAATTTACACAACAAATGCTTTTTATGAAAGCAAGGAGCCTGCGAGTTAAAGATGGTTAAAGACCGTAAATAAAATTGAGTATCTGAATTGCAGAACATCCGAAGTCCACCGGAGTACTTTTTTGTTTTTAGAAGAAAGACAAGATTATACTTGGAATGCTATTCTGTTTAGCTGAAATTATTTTGATTTTTTTAAAAAAAAGTTTTGACTTGGACTTACGTATTATGCAAGTGAATATCCCTGAAACATAGATGCTAACATAAAAAACAGAAAACGAAAAATACGAAGAAAAAGAGTGGACTTGGGATGTTTTGTAATTCATTTTTTCAATTCAAACTTCAAATGGAACTGGGGTAACTCGCAGACAATGGCTGACTTAACACTTTGATAATAGCTGGTGTAATGGCTGGTTTGAGAACACAATTGATATGGCCTCTGTAGCTAAGTAGACTCCCACCCTTCCCCCTTCAACATTGGATACGGAAATGAAAAACATTTAGAATTTGATTGTTGATTCCAGTATATTTCAAGCATCACTTCTCGGAATCTGGGCCTGTGATATGTCGATATATCGCAATCATCGATATCTATATTATCATATATCAACATTCGATATCGCAAATATATGGAAATGAATATAATCATTCTAAATTTTCGATATCGATATTCGGGGAGTGGGGATGCGAGGTATAAAGGTCCCTTAAGACTTGCGATGGATGAAGAAATTAAACTTACTTTTTGCAAGATTGTTTTCTAATCATACTATCTTTATTACCAAACATTGCAATGTAAATACATCCACTTGCAAATTTGCAATATTATATGATGTAATTTCTTAGGAGCTAGAACTTTTTTGTTTCCTGAAGAAAAAAACAAAAAATCACGTGGAAAAGCAAGTACTTCGAACTTTGAACTAGAATTTACCGTAAGAAAGTTTTTTTGTTTCTCTTCCTTGGAGATTTCCATCCCTCTTGGCCTTTGGGACCGCTAATTGACAAAAGGTGCACACATGATCGCTGTATGCATTTATGCTCTGAGGCAGAGTCAGAGATTTAGAAAAAGAAACGACTTTTTAATAATAATAATAATAATAATAATAATAATAATAATAATAATTATTATTATTATTATTATTATTATTATTATTATTATTATTATTATTATTATTATTATTATTATTATAACAATGGGGTTTACAACTAGGGTCTTGTCTCTTTATCTTGCATGGGAAGACCGCAAGTCTGCTACGCCACTGGTGTCCCCTATTCTGTGATTGTCTCTTTTTCGTTTCGTGTAGATATTTGTTTTTGTGCTGTTAGGCTTTTATATGAAACTTTTATATTATGTAACTTTTTCTTTTTATGAGTTTCTTTTTTGGATGGGGCGGGGGGAAAGAGAGAAATGCTTTCTTCTGATAATTGTTTCTTTCCATTCATCTTGTTTGAACTGCTTAAGTAAGTCATTTTGTAACATTTGATGTCATCCAACTCCATCACAATAATAAAATTGTCATTCTTAACAATTTGTTTTATTCCCTTATTTGCAGTTTGCTACACTGATATATTTGTGACAAAATTGAGGTTTTGTCCAACGCCTTTCGAATTCGCAACCAACCCAACCGCAGAGCTTTTTGGGTTGCCTGCTATTGCAGGAACAGGAGAATTGCAGGTGGTAATGCACTTTTGGAGTCGTGTATACATAAGGCATTCACAATTATATATGTATCGGCTATTCATTTTCTTAAAAGAATGTAAATAGCTACTTGTGTACTATACTTTGCTACATTTAGTCAGTAAGATTACATTTAGTCAGTAAGATTACATTACTTACAGTAAGATTACGTTATGTTCAGTTCATGTTGAATTATGATCAAGTATTAACAGTGATGCTCATTCTAGAGTAATGTTTTCCGTATAAGGGCATTAATAATATTTATCAAAATACTAGATATTATCTTATTGTATCATTATTTCATTGTGGCAAGATAAGCTTAGGTTAGTGTTAAGGCTTCTATATGTATTTCGTAAGAATATTGGGGGGTAGATCGAGCCCCCTCCATTTTTCTTTTTCTCTGTCCTCCCATCATTGGGTAATGGGCTAGAACCCGCTTATTGTCACTACCTTGATCGCCATGTTATGTACAGTAACGGTTACAAAAATGACATCATTGTGGGCTATAGTAACATCCTAGATGTTGCTCTACCACTACCCCACTATACTCGTGTTTCTCAATCATCCCTGTGTAACTGCCTTCATACAAGTTAAAATCTTCGCTTGGTTCGATTAACAGGCACATAACGCTGAGAATACAACGCAGAGTGGTATTAAATCACGCTATCAGTTGTGCATTAAATAATAATAATAATAATAATAATAATAGAAATAATAAAACATTGGAAGCGAATCATTACGTATACAACATGTCGTAATGAGGGCCAAACACTCGAATAATAGAATCCTTCATACTTTACATGACACATATTAAGGACACTCGAGCTCTGTCAACTTGTTTTTTAATGAATCTGGTACAAACTAACTAAATTCTATTCAGAATAAAACTTAGGATTATACCCGTCACAAGATTTACAACTAGAAGTCATGAGACTCTCAACATTTGGTGGCCCCCTCAATAAGCGGCCCTGTTTAATTGATGGTAAACACTACTTCACAACAGCGCATGGCGCACACGAACTTTAGAATATAAATATAAGAACGTGACAGTATTTATAATTTTAAGTGAAATAAAATGTCAAAATAAACAAACAAAAGTGTACTCTTTAAAACTTAAAAGTTAATCGAATAGCATTTTGTTTGATGCAACTTCTTAAACTGTTCACGAATACTTCCTCAACACTCGTCTTTCATTCAGCGTTAAAACTAAAAGCAAATCAGCTCTTATCGGGTGACGGAAGTGAGTCCAGCTGTTAACAAGGACTCAGGAAGTTGTTGCGTGTAGCGTCTATACACACCAACATTTATAACGGGAACATAGAAAAAAAAGATAGGGAAATGACATCACAACGAAATGAATAATAATAATAATGTTGCCCAGTAAATCATCACGATTGGGATACATCATAGTCTCAGATAAGCAATTGATTCTTAGCAACCTCTGGTTCGATCCCCAGATGGATCATTTCTTTTATCTCTATATCTAAATTATCGCTCATCACGAGCGCAAGTTTATATTTGAATTGGTTATGTGAAAGTAGGTTAGAATCAAATACTTTTAATAGACACTTAGTCTACCATATATCATCACTATCTACACTAGAGGTCCCGAGTTCGAGACCGGGAGTATTCCTGTCAAAATTAGTTTCGTTGTAAAAAAAAATGATCTCAATTATCAGTGATTATTGGCAGTTACGCAATTGTATCTAACTTTGAAAGATAACGGATAAGTCGGAGATCGAGTCCCGACTCACGCACTTTTTGTATGGGTAACACACACTAACAACGTTTTTGTTTTTCCTTAGGGAAACCCTCACTAAATTCACAAGTAATGCAACACGCACATCTTATAATCACTGATTAACTATGACATTGGTCACTATCTTTCATTGTGGCTTTCACTTAATTCAGTGATAATGAAAATCGGTATGGGACATTCCCAGGATACGAACTGCGATTTCGTTGCACTCGAGTTCAGCACTAAACTATGATAACACTCACTAGTAAAACGAATTGGTAATTTGACGTCAAGAAATTGAAAACGCATGTGCCAAAAATAATACACTAACAATTCAGGGAGATAGTACTTACCCCATAACACCAGGTCCCCGCGTCCAACCTATAATGCTATGTGTGTGTGTGAGCATTTTTCGTTTCAGGTTCTTCCTTTCAGAAGCCTAAAAGCCGAACCTGCCCAGGTAAAAGCAGTGAAAGGACCTACGCCTTGGAAATAACTGAGTATTCATTTTCCTTTCTTATACTCCTGTTAAAAGATATAAGTTGTTAATCACTTGAATATCAGTTTACTTATATATGGGGAATTTGACATTTTTTTTTGTTATTTTTACTAAGCTACCTACAAAGGGTTGCAAATATAATGAACAAATCACATTGTGCACAAGATAAGACTGCCTCATCTGAGGGTCTCATTTGTATTGATTAACTTTATAGAGCTCAAAACCCTACAATATTAATTGAAGAAATTTGCAACAATTGAGATAACATATTGTCAAGAATTTAGTGAGACACTAGTCTGTAAAAAAAAAAAAAAAAAAAAAAAAAAAAAAAAAAAAAAAAAAGAGGAAATTTAGCATACAATTTAAAAAAAATGCCATGTTAACTGAGAATTTCTCAAGTGATGGATTGCCCTATTGTGAGATACGTCTTATCTTGAACACTATGGGTACGCAAGGTATAATAAGGTGTAAAATGGAAATGACTACCAATTAGGAAATAATACACGATTCAAATTCATATCAGTCTGATTGATATAATTGAAAGTTTTCAATAAAGTGTAAAAAGTGTAATAAAGTGTAAAACTAGCCATGAATTTCAATTATGAAGCAATTATAAAAAATTATACTCGTTTGCTTGAGTTTGTGTTAAACTTTTAGTTAAAATTGATTGATATAAATTTTGAAGATACTTTGGAACTAATTATTTTAACTGGCATATTTGTAAAAGTATAGTTAGATTTAATTAAATCTTGTTGAATCTCAACTCTGTTTAATAGTTCTGTGGTTTACGAAGTAACCTACAATTCAAATCTCACAATCTTTGTTAAAGTTTGATTTAAAAAAAAGGGGGTTTGAAAGATAATATTACCATTTCAAGGTATAAAAGATTGTATACAATAGACTTCTTGTACTCATGCATGGAAATCTGAACGACTGACCACTTCTTATTCTCTAAATTAGGAAAACAATGCAAAAATACTTATCTGACAATGTTAAGAAGTCCCTGGTCGGAAGCCGGCGTCTGTCACAGTATACTAGATGAATTCTCTCAGTTGAGATGCAAAACCCCCTTTTTCCCCTCTCTCTCCGAGCATTCGTCAGCTGAGCTGATAATTTCCAAGCCACTTACCATTATACCAAGCTGTATAATTAACTCATTTCCGCCACGCTGGCCAAATTCAAACTTCCTTTTAACACTCTAGTCCTCAACCTGACTACATCTGAAAACAAAATATACGGCCAATGTATGTCAATATGGCCATTACGTCCTGACGTTTTCATAACAAACCAGGTATTGCCCCTCTTGTAAAGTACCTTGGAGTTACTCACCATATGATTCATCACCCATTAATCATTATAGTAAATGAAAAGAATATTTAATAATTCAGTTTCCTCCATCATTATCATTCCACTCACAAAGAAACAAACCGAATTAGGTACATCAATCAATTTAAGAAAAGCTTATCTTACCGTGACGTTGTTTTGATCTTCATCCACAGACACGGCTTGAACACAAGAGGCATCCTAACAATAATGTGTGGTCAGCGCCCATACACTTAATTCTAGGCTTCCGGTTTAGTTGTTCAATGATACAAAATTGATTCTTGTGATATTACTACAATCACATACAATAATTAAACAGGTTTCTATACCTAGATTCTGACGATGTGTGGTCAGAACATTCAGGACATCTGGAGGAAAAACATTCTGTATTCGACTCTCATTTTCGAATAGACTCATTTTTTTTTGGGGTAACCCCTGCAGGTTCCATTGATTACTATACCCTTCTTAGAATTGATGTGTGGTCAGCCCCGTTAAAAATATATATATATATAATGAACCATTACAAGAAGGATTCAGTGGACGTCTTATATAAACAAGTACTCTGCATAAGCCAAGGTTATTATGTAACGCATTAATGATTATGTAGTCTAATAGCCTCTTTGATTGCAGATCTATATCCATTGCCTACCCAGTATGATGTCTAGAGTAAGGCCCCCCCTGGTATCTGGAGGTACCCAAGGATCCAGATCGCAGCCTGTCGGCCCCATCCAGGGCTAATCCAGAGGGACGATATGAAAATTGATTATTATTATTATTGTTCAATCCATCACTGTTTATTAATGGACAACAGTGACCTAAAACCTAAACTTCCATCCGGATCCAGAACCTTCTCTGTGCCGTAAGAATTATAAACTCCTACTGTGACAAGAAAATCTCTTTTATCTACGGAGAGACTCCAATTGACTTGCCTCAGTTCATTGTGGTAAGTGTGAGGACTTACAGGTGAAAACTCTTCTCGTATCAGTACAAACACGAGAATTGGACAAGTGATAAGACTCAAAATAAAAGGAATAAAAACTCTTTTCAAATCAGCGTTGTGACAAATCATAAGAAGATTGTAAGCAATGTCAAGAGACTTTAAAACTTTCTCAATAGATGAAACAACTCAATAGATGAAACAACTCAATTGCATTGTAATATCCACGATCTAACGGACCAAAAACCATGGAAAGTTATTGTCTAAATGTAAAAATTCACTTTCTATTGTTTGGTCAAGTAAAAGCACAAGTTTGTTTTTAGACATTTAAAGAAGTCCATATGTGAATATGGTAATCGAGTTTACACATTTTCATTCCACCATGTTAAAGACCGTAAGTTTTGGAACCCTCGGTATAGCTATCTTTGGCAAACACCGAAGCGAAAAAAGACAAGGAAGTAATTTATTAAATTATCCATTGCCCATTGTAGTTTACTGTTGCTCAACAACAGTTCACCGTGACGTCATCATATAGAATTATTCTCTGCATAACTAAATCCCTTACACTATGTATTTAAGATTTAAAAAAAAAAAAACAGAAAAGTTCACCACAACGGAAATCGAGGCCTGTTATCAGCCAAGGTTAGTAGAATTAAAAGAAAGAACGGAATATACTTCCGATGTGTTTTAAAAACATATCAACCGTAGCTTATGTTGTGGTTAACTTTTGCGTTTAAAATCTATCCTATAAATCAACCAGATCCACTAACATGATCAAACATGATGTAACTTGACTTCCTAAAATTTCCTTTGTAACCGCAAAGAAATCCCTCTCGATTTCGGTGTGTATTAAAAAAAAAGACATAAAATACGTTAATACTATTATTAAAAATAATACGAGTAGGAATACTAACAATACTAACCTATAAACCCCCCTAACATTCCCCCCTAATTATAAAGAAACGTTATGTGGACCCCTGTAAGAAACATGTACTCTGGTATAGCGAATGTAACTGCATCCCTGATTATTAGATTTTGTATCTGTTATTACCATAGGCCATTAGGGCATAAGCTAACACACTAACCATAGGGTCAGTATGTTAATCATTCAGTCTCCCTCTTGATAACAGAACCACTTATGGAAAAAGAAATCTAAAGTAATGGGATATAAATCCCTAAGTGCGCTAAAATGCTCAAATCAGTTGGTAATGTCTGTATATTGCCAATATACGTAAATGTCAATGTGTCTAGCGTAATGCATATCACTCAGGATGAGAGAAACCCAATCGAGGTCGCAATAGCAATCAAACTGAGTAGAAGTTTAGAAAAACACATGTACATACTATGATTACCATGTATAGGACAGAGCTATACAGTAAGTTTGTAATATATTACATTTATTGCATTATCAATGTAGAGAGCAATAACTAATAATGTGAGATTCAGTCTTCGATAACATTAGAATGAGTTTTTAATATAACATGCGTATAGACGCACTTACAACATTTATTAAGCATTAAGCAACTGTTTTCATCGCTAGTTGTTAATTATTCAAGTTCTTTTTTGCATACGTGATTTAATCATTTAGTATGCAATCGCTTCTATGTTACAACTAAATATAGTACCAGATATGTAATGGAGTACTCAAATACTTTCAAAGTTAGATTTTCCTTACAGGTCATAAAATATTCACTTGATTTTGGAAAGTAGAGTATAGCCTATGATTTATGTAGTATAACTGGTATATTGAAACAACATAAGAAATTTTGTTCACAAACTGTAAGGCACAACCCCGCAATAATTAAAAAAAAAAATTTTAAGGTAACACAATCGAGTGTACTAGTCTAGGTCATTGCATGTTTTTCCCATTTGGTTTATACTATAACCAATAAAAACTACTCTTGTAATTTTATCGTCCATCTCAATCAAACGTTAAAGCGCTTCACGCTACTTTGTTTGAGTGTATTTAATGTTAGAATTTCTTTCATTTATAGTTGAATAAAATTAGTAGCCTGAGACTAGCACATTTAACACGTATAACTATAATTGTACTCGATACAGTAAATACAATTGTAATTAATCAGTGGACTCACAAAGTCTTAATTTTCTTTATAATATTAGAAGTTGTACTCATAGTCGGTTCAAAGTCATGCTTAATAATATGGTTAGGAATTGGTTTAAAAATATATATATATATATATATACTATTGTGAGTTCACACGAAACCTTTTGATAATTATAAGCTAGAAGGATTCCAAGATTGTAAGGTTTCATCTTACATATTTTAATCTACTATTTTGTTAATGGAATTGAGTAACATTTAAACATACTATAGTTAGTTAAGACACATGAAATCTTACAATCACGCTCTCTTGCAGTTTAGTCGGGCATAACCTCCAAATCCCTCAAGAAAGTTTTGTTTTTAGTTTCCTAGCGCCTGACGTAAGGCCAGTTCTATATTAACCCTTTAACTCTCAGCAACTAGCCTTGGACAATCGTTTCTGTAATTGAATATAAATGCCAGAAAGATAACTTTCGACATTTTTTTTTATTTTTTTTTTTTTTTTACCGAGGTCGGCGGATAACTGTTACGCAGTTGTGTCTCGAAGTCCTAAGCCGGACTCACATTATGGAGCGAGACGTCCGCGCTTTTCAAATTGTGTGTGCAGTAAGGGAAAGAGAGATAGGAAGAACGGAGTCAGTTGAGGGTTAGATTGAATTAGCGACCTGATGCCTCATTGACACCAACCCACACGCATGTATTAGTGGTATGACTCTGGCTCTGATTTACTCAGATCACAGTGCCGGGTCCTAGATGCAATATTTAGGGAATACCACGAAAGCAATAAATATATGAAAATCTATTATGTAGTTAGAGTTAGGTGTGAAATATAAAAAAAAACTGTAAAAATAAATGTAAAATAGGAATTTCAATCCCGGCGTGATAGAGAAAAATCATAGAAAAACTAGAAGTCTTAACCACTATTGAGCATGCGCGTGAAGAAGTCTCTCCCAAGCTCGATGAGGCTCGTGACGTCGCCTTCGAGCTACGTCAGAACTGGCAGAAATGCGTGGGACGAAACGCCTTTATAAACGAGGCCTGTTCGCCGCTCCGGTTGATTCTGCAGTTGACCGTCGACGAGTGTGTGTGCTCCATAGTTACGGCCGCTCTATATAACACCAGGTATGTGATTAGTTTTTCTAAGTTCCCCCTTCAACTCGGGATGAGCACTTGGAGATTTGTAGTCGCACCTTGAGAATGTTTAGTGACGAATATGAAGTTCTTATAACTCAAGATCAAATTCCCTCTTCGAGAATTAACACTTTTCCCTTTGGGCCAATGCAAGTTGCGATGTAAGAAGTTCACATTTCACTATTTTCAATAAATCGCGGTTTAGCATAAAAACCTTCTAGCACCCATTGAGTATTATAGGGGTTGTGCTCCCACTTAAGTGATGTAGTAAAACTTCCAAGTTGTAATTCCAAGTAACCGATTTTGTTAAATTCATCTGTATTCTTATTTTTATTTTTTTAATAAAAAGTCAAGTGGAATGATCTCTTTACTTTAGTCAAGCTAACCCTCCAACCTAGATTCAGCTCACAGTCTTCATATGTTACCTGGGTTTCGATTTCCAGTACCAAGCTCTACCACTGTTAGTGCACTTTCTCATCATCTTCGAACCAGTAAGCTAAAGACGTTTTCGAGACCGAGGCTAATAGGGAGTTGGACTCCGAACCAACTTTGTAATACTGGGTGGAGAGTGAAGAAGTGATCTCAATTACGATTTCACAAAAGAAAGTGTACACAATTGCTACGCCAATCTCAGAAGAAAACATCATATAACAATATATATAAAGGATATTCAGGTTGTCAATGAGATTGCTCCTGTAATTACAATCAGGTCTACCTTTGGGGATTAAATTACTATCGCCTTGGTGAAAGGGGGATCGTACAAGCTTATTTACGTCTCTCGTTTACACTAATTTTGAACTAGAAATTTTCCCAATCATCCCTTCCACCGGGAAGTATACGCATGCTTTGCCAACTTTCCCCTGAGCTTGGGAAACACTCAAGCGGAAGAGTTGGTGGCAACGTGTTTGGCTGCGTCCGAACTATCCGAATATAAAAATTAGCAAATAAAAATATCGACTTAAACCTTTCTTATCTAACTGGAAGTTTGGCGCGAGGGATAGTTCACTACATAAATATAATTAAAATCATGTACATTCCGCAACCTGTTCTCGCGTCTCTGTTCAGCACTAAAAACAACCACAAAAAAAAAGAAATATCTGGCAAACAATTGAAACACTGGGACTTAGATATCAATCGTTCATATTTAACAGAAAGCAAAATTAATAACTTTACATGCACTGGTTTTACACGGGAAGTTTGAATACTAACATATATCTGAGCTGGAATGAACAATAAGTATTAATCATTTACATCACTAAAACAACACTCTCATCAATGACATCAAATAAACAATAATTTTTCAAAATAGTACTTTGGAATTCCCTATCTAGCTAAACAACATGTAAAAAAAAAAATAAAACTGAAAATGTTTACATAATTTAATTATACGCATGCGTTTTAATGGATTGTGACCGTTTGCGTTGTAAGTTTACGTTTGTTATCAATTCTTTTTCTTTTTTTTTTTTTAATTCGAAGTTCACTATTTAATGGCAATACGAGATACCTGGCGGGTAAAACACAATCCCAAAGCTAGAATCACTTCTGCATTCCGTCGATAAGTTCCTGAATTAGGCAAACTTGATGTCAATGCTCGCGAAGCTTATTTTCCTGATTGCTCCTATTATTTTAATTCACATTTACTTACATCACATTGTCCTCAAAAATGGCGTGGCCACCTTGTCGTTCCTCTGGACTTGCAGAGCTCTAATGGAGTCAATTGCATAAATTTCGAGTCTTCTTGTTTAATATGACGATCGTTACTTCCAGAAATCATTTACACACGTTAAACCTATTTTATACATATTGTTCAAATCACGATGCTTTTAATAAAATGAAGTTTCACTGAAAAACTATGTCACTGAATCGGGTCGCGTCACGCACCCATTGGGTCCTCCATCCCGATTGCTGATCGTCCCTCCTGAACACACAAAGCATGTGTGCAGAGTACATTTAGAACGTAACCTAGTTTCTGATTGGTCAGTCATTGAAAAGTTGTCCAATCACCAGTCACTTTAGAAAATCACCGGAAGTACGAAATAGTCTAGTAGCTTCTAGAACTTTCTCGAAGCTGTTCAACCGGAAGTTTCAACATCTTTGAGACAAAGAATCTCTGCTTTGCACACACACACATTCACAAGAAAAGTCAGTTTGTGGCGTTGAAGAGAAGTCATATGCTGAGCGAACACACACATAGTTGCCAACTACTATGTTTTATCACCAAAAGTCAATTATAAATTTAATAAAATATACGCATTAATTTTTCTTGCTGTCGGTGGTCGATAGCAAATGGCGCCCACAGAGAATTGGCAATATTGTATTGACAAAATTGCCAAAGGACCCTGGGTGTTTACATATGGTCCTTAATTTCGATGCACCCTGTATATGGTTTAATTTTACTGTTTCATGATAATGGTGAACACAATGTTTCCTTGTGGGGACGAACACGCCACTGTAACGCTATATAGGAGCAACTTGGGTTAAGTGCGGAACATTAGCAGTATAATTTGGAGGGTTTATTTATTGTTGTCACTGTCGTAGGAGCATTATTGGTGGAGCATTATTTACGAAGCACTAGTAACACCATTTTGCACTATTTCGTACGCCTTGCTATTATTTTGAATGATAGGTCTTTACACCTGTATGTTCGGTCACTTTTTTTTTTTCGGTCACTTTTTTTATACAATTATGAAGACATGTTTTCTGTCTTTTAATGTCTTTTCATTAAAATATGTAATTTTCTACCATTTTGTTAATTTTCACTCGATATTCTAAACTATGGTTTCTCACCGTGTGCTTATGTTTTATGAACATTCACTACTAACAAAATCTATTCACTACAGCATTACAAAAACGTTATTCAACAAGTATACAAGTCCCATTTGGGTAAAAATTTAAGATTATATGAAAAGAAATATTCTTTCTACCTAACGAAATTATACGTGACATTTTTTTTTTTTTTTTTAACTGGAAACGTATCGAAAACGGATTCGGAATTCGGAAATTAAAATGGAATCAATAACGGAATCGAATTTGTGCATTGCTTTACAATATATAAACCTCAATACTTATTGGCTACAAACAAGTTTTGAAAAACTCCTTTCTCTTTTTTTTTTTTTCACAAATAGTACGGATATCTTTTTCGAGTATTTCAAAAGAAATCAATACAGTCTAAAATGAAAAATATTATCAATGTAATAATCTTTGTCATTACAATTTAACATTATTAAACTTAAAAAAAAAAATCTTTCACTTATCAATTTGGTGGGACAAAATTCAACAATCCTAAAAGTTATATTTCACAATAGATCTTATTCTCATATGTTCTATCAAGTGGTTCAAGATTTGAGAGGATCTTTAGAACAAAAATTTGTTCTTAACAATGTTTAACTATTCTGTAACAATATGACGGCATCCATTAAGGCTACATAACCGTTCATGTATTTAAGAAATATCATCTCTAACGTTTTTCTTATTAACACATTTTTATCACATCCCCATTTAATTACATCGAGGGCACAACGTCAACCTCGGTAAACAACATTTTTATAAAACCATTTCATCGCTACTACTATCAGAGTATAGCCTTGCTACTGCTATCAGAGCATAGCCTGATTTTATTATAACATCTCTATTCCAGACGTACTTTGTCAACAGGGTACGCAAAAATATATATATATCCACAATATTTCTTGAACCCATTTGCAAACATCGTTATATATTCGCCTTATGCCTCAGATAATTTGTTACCTATTATTATTCTTGTGCAATCATTGACCTCTCATATTCGTTACAATTACCACTCGTACTTCTCGATAATCAAAATAAACTTGGAATACAAACTGATTTTATTCCCACTAAAACAAATGATTGTTGACTATGTTGACGAAAAGAAATTATTCATTTATTCTTCCCCTTTTTTTTTCCAACTTAGTATTCTTGCTTTTAGACAAATTTACTTTAAAATTAGCGCCAAAAGTTTGAAAATGTATCTGTGTATCTCCGTTACCTTTCCTTTTTTTCTTTTTTTTTTTAATCGATAATCAATATAGATAATAAAATAAAAATGTAAAAGTTCGACAAGAAAAAAAAAGAAAATCTAATTCAATAATATCTGCATGATTATTGAACTGAACTATATTTCGAGCATTACTAACTAACCTTCTTCAGTAACTTACTTACATATGTTTTTTTTTTTTTTTTTCGATATATTTACTAATAAACATCACATTTATTTAAGAACCTAACAATATGAACCAACACATAATATGACATTGATTATTAGAAATACTATAGCACATTTCGTAAAATTATTATAATGTTTTATAAAAGTTATTAAAACATTTTATAAAAATCTTTAGTTATTAAAATAAACAAGATTTTCTTTCGTATAAAAGGCATATTGCTTGTGCCTTTGGTCTTAACTATCGTAGATAAAAATAAAAATGTGAAAAATGTGTATCAAAGCTAATTCCCTAAATAACTCGGCTATTTATTACTTAATACGTGAACGTTTTATTAAAAAAAATGTTAACCTACTTAATTGGAATATTGTATGCATCATTACGACTAAATTACACGTAATACAAATTATATTGAAAGATTGAAAAATTAGTATATTATATTAAAGTTCAACAAAATTTACTGTAATGTGCATTTCTATATATGTATATATATGAGTTTATATTTTTTTTTTCATACAGTAAAACACAGTAACTTTTAAACTATGAATGCGAAATTTGTGAAACCTTACAAAAAAAAACCTAACATGTGAACATAAAATGGTATATGATTAAATCCAAATCCTATATTTATTCACTAAATATGCAAAGCAAATATATTCAAAGAAACTTACAAAGTTTGACATTACTAATGATTTCTGTATGATATTTGAATCTTATTATTATTATTGTTATTTTATATCTTGTTCCTTACGTATCAGATAATTGAACTATTCATATACAAGCTTGCTTTGCGTAACTTAACTAATAAACTATCAAACATTGGGGTACATATGTACAAGTATGAGTGAAACGGCGATTAAGCCTGACGTAGCGCTACCCTGTGTGTCATTGGTTGACAAAACAGGTCGTAAGCCATTAATTAAACAAAAATATAGGTTAATGATTTGATCCCGAAGATCAATGAGCGCTGGCTTACTAGTTTCTCATAGCTAGAGTGTGCGGGATCGCTGAACTTCCCGACGATTTACATAAATCGCTCTTGCACTAAATCCAAATCCCATCCCCGCTGAATGCTTCAAGCATTACAGCTATGTCATAATCGGGTAAATTGTTCCAACCCCTATTGGACTGTCAGTATCTAGACCTATAGAAGGTATTTCGAGAAAATAAAGACATGAAAAGGACAAGAAGAATACCCTGGGGGAGGAAAAGTTCGATACCACAGTCCCGCATCTCAATATCATTAATCACTCACTAATTATTAATGATTTTTGGGCCCGCTCCTACCTACAAAATTAGTAGGTTTACAAAATATTCTCTCAAGGAACGCTAGCCGATACTAAAGATTGTGCGGCCTTACTGGCGAATTGCACTTATCAAATCCGGGTACATGGTCATATTTGAGATTAAAGTCACAATCGAGTTTATCATTCACCAATCTGACATCACCATATAGTCACCTTCGAGATTAAAGTCACAATCGAGTGTATCATCCACCAATCTAACATTACAATAATCCATGACGTGAAATGACAATTTTCCAGTAAACTGATAGAATTACAAATGCGTAAGATAACGCTAATCGGCTTCCAGCACAAACGTGTCATGCTTAATTTTTCCATTTTTTTTTTCAATGTGGAGAAATAAAGAATAAGATTGTAATAACCTCAACGAAACAAGTAAATGAGGCCAACATTACGAGCCTGACTATGATTATCAATGGGTTGAAAATGTTCAATTAAGAACCAACAGACTCTTTTCATAGAAGGGAGATTAAAAAGAACGGAAATTGGAAAATTTTCACATCCTGAATTAATTGTTACATTTAACAACCATCATTAAAAAAAATTAAAATGACATATCCGTGGTTTACTTGACTCTACTTTAAACAATTATTATTCACATTTTTCATTTCCGAGAATAAATTTCTTTTTAAAATTTAAAATAACACTTATCAAATTTCGTTTAAAGTTACCGACATTAATGAATTTCAAGGTTGATAATAATTTTGCTTATCTAATTTTCATAATATGTTACCACCAATTTATATTATATCTATATGCCATTTTTATATAACCCAAATTTATATATATAATCCAATTTTATGATCCAAATTTATTATAGGTAATCGCTACCTAATTAAAACAAACACTTTTTACATCGATACCAAATTGTATCGGTTATCATTGGGTCCATCGTACTCACAAAATAATATAACGATCCTTTGCGAATGATGACCTTATCACATTTTAGATTTGCATAAAAATAATGTATTATTTTATTTAGTGGAAACGATGCACCCCGAAGTAAAGAAGAAGGAATCGGTTTGATTAAAATCCAAACAGTTACAATTTATTGTTTTTCTCGAGTCAATGAAAAATGAACATCTGATAAAATATAAAATTTTAAGCGTCAAACTAGATATCTTGTCCTTAAATATATATATTAAATGTCACAGACCGAAAGGGAATTTTGAAGTGTGTGTGTCTAAAGGCCAAATTCACACACTAGCTGAGGGCCCAACCGGATGCCAACCCGATTTCGTCACTGTAATTTTGAAAGAGAATAGTAGTGACGCCTCTAAGGGTTAAATTATATCTTAACCTCTTCATTCTTCTTAACTAGTAACCTATTTTTAGATTATACTAAATTTCAAACTTTATTAATATGATAACGAATACTTATTAACTTTACGTAATAGTTATTCGTATGAATCAATTTGTGATCAAGTTTAACAGTTTCAACCTTGTTTTGTATTATTATTTTTTTTCAATCACATTTAATAATATCTTTAGAATTTTGACACTACAATGTATAACCAATTGAATTTCGTGGGTTTACTGTACTCTTACATATATTCAATGACAAAGACAATCATCGACGAACGAACACATTTTTTTTTTTCAAGACATGTTTCAAAATACAATTGTGTTTACATATTTCCGCCAACAAAGTAAACGACAAAAAAAAATGTTTGCAAAATAATTTTAAGTATGCATGTACTCTCATTTGTGATATATGTTCTCTAAAGATCCTATCAGAGTCTCTAAGAGTACCTAAGCAATCTCTAAAATTCCTATTAATGGCTTTAAACAGGGTTAACAGGTTTTTTTTTTTTTTTTTCAAAATCCACATTTTTTTTTAGTATTATGGTAATAAAACAACACAAAATGATATAGGTGAAACTTTATTCAGACCTCCTCTCCTTTTATCCTGAAATAAACACAAATACACAAACAAATCATTTAAAATTTCGTGAGTGTGGTAGCGTCCACACGAAATAATAATGGTTGGAAAATGGGTTGTGTTTATAAAATTTTGAATCAAAATACATTCGCGAACTAACTTCAATTTATCTTTACCTCTCCTTTTCCTTAATCATCCTTCCTGGATCCCTTTTCTTTCTCCTGGTCATCCTCAACTGGAATTAATCCTGAAATAAAATTTTATTAAGCACACATTTATTATCTCACGTACCTGTTGTAATGGTGAAAAATATGGCTGGCTGGATGGATGGTCTTCTTTGGTAAGCTGTAAGAGAAATCCCTGAACATACGGATTGGTGGGGTTCCTGACTTTTTCTTTCTTTTTTTTTTTTCAACGGAGCAATTGTAATCCACTGGAAAAATTAGTCATAACCGCTTTAACACACTCGTCAGACCATTCAGTGGAGTCTTTGCAATAATGCGTGACATACAAATCACCCAACTTACGTAAAAAGTATTCTAAGCGATCACAGTGTTGTAACTTAACACAATTCTGTTTTAACAATGTTTCGGGGTTACCCTCATTAGTTTCATCCGGCTGATTAACAATATCCACTTCGACCATCACTATCTAAAATATCATCATTTGCGAAAGTATAATTCCTGACACGGAGAATGTTTGGGGAATTTATAAACGAATCGCCTTCGATGGACGCGACCCCTTCGTGCCCATCGGATCTTAGCTTCCCTGCTGACTATGATCGGACGTATGCCCACCATCTCTCTCGGGCGTGCGCTCTCGCCAATTCTGCCGTTCATTATTGGACTGGAAATTGAAATTAGGCCTACTATTTCTATTATTACTATTGTTTCCCCTTCTCCAATTGAAGCGATTCCCAAAGTCACGAGAGTTATTGTTACCACGTTGTGACCTAGTGTTCTGATTAGATCGTTCATTCCTCCCGCGCGCATCACTCGTGAATTGCTGTTCGCGCCTATTCTCTCGCTCGTTTCTCCTAAAATTGCTTTGTTCAGAATTTCTACCGTTCCGTGGATGATTATTGGTATTATTAGGCCTCTCTCTAGTCGGTCTGCTATACTGTACCCGAACCGCCTGGTACTGCTTATTACGATTCTCATAACTGTTACCTTCGCGCTTAAAACCCTTTTCGTTTGGTAAACTTAAAGATTCAAGACGTTTGACACTAGCAATAAATTGTGCAAAATCTGTGCATGGATAAAACGCAAACATTTCTCGATATTTGTATGGCAACGTAGGTACAATACTAGCTAATATCTTCGCTGGAGTGCTTTCGGGATTCAAATCACTTAATGCACGGTATTGAGTGGTTGCAAACTCCAAAACTGAACCGTGTACTCTTGGATCAAAGGAAGTATTCCGCAACGCGGTCAGCCTACTCACTACAATTGCTTCTGATTCAAATGCGTTAACTAAAGCATTGCTAAATTCCTCAAAAGTGGTGAACAAATGTTGGCGTGTTCGAAACCACTCCAAACATGGATTCTGCAGTAAACTTGGTAGTACCGGCAACACTGCATCTTCGTGTACATTCAATAAGTCTAACTTATGTTGCAAATCACGTAAATATGAACGCGCGGTTTCCTTGTCTGGCATCCCACTATATGTCGGTAAGTCTCGTATTTCTTGGATTGTAATACGACGTCGAGGTTTACTAGTTTTCCCGAAAAATGGATTATTCTTCCCCTTACTATTCGAGTGATCGGATTCATAACCTTCACTACCACTATCGTACTCGCTATTTTCATCAGTTTCTCGTGAGAAAGGGTGAGGTCCGCGACTAAACTGATTACTCCGTAAATTATTCAACTCTTGCTCTAACTTCAAAACACGATCATTCACCTCTCGATTCACTTCCGCTTTTACAACTGTTCGCGTGGGGATATTCTGTACTTGGTCTATGACTTGTTGAATAGATTGAATGGTGTGAGACTCCAATTTATTTACCCTTGCTGTAACGTGCGTAATTTCTTCTTTATTTTCGGCAGTTACTTTCTTAATTCCTAACATGTCATCCCGTATTTCGTTTATTTCGCCGCGCTGTTCTCGCCGCGCTGTCGCTTCCCGCACAAATGCACCGTGGGTGTCAATGGTTGCTTGAAAATTAGTTACGCGCTCTTCTACCTGAGCATGATACCGGTTTGTATTAAGTTCTAATAACACCTGCCTATCTTTTGCTTCCTGAAACCTCTCTTGGTTGCTTACGCGATCTTGTGCTATCTCGGCCCTACAATTGTCAATCTGTGCCTGTACGGATTCGTAATTTGATCTACACTCATTTTTATATTCCTCTATTTTCTCCTCCATGGCCTGAATACGCGTAGTAATTTGAACAATGGCATTATTAGTTTGCAAAACATCCTTACCAACTTGTTCTAATTTACTTTCTAAGTTTTCCTTCAAACTAGCAACGTTTTCTGCCTGCTCGTACTTTAAACTAACAATATCTTCCTTCAAACTAGCAACACTTTCTACCTGTTCCTTTTTCAAACCCTCAATTGTGTCGTTAATCTGTGCGGACTGCTTTTCAAACAAAGCTTGAAGCATATTCTTTAATTCCTCAGACTCGGACATTTTGTACAGGTTCAATAATCAGTAACTAAAGAAAGCTAATAATTTCTCTAATTCAAACTAAGAATGCACTCTATTGGTTGCTAATGATTTCTCTACAGAAACACAAACATAATAAAACACACAATTAACAACAAATTATTTAAAAGTAAGACACTCTGAAGCAATGCACAAACTGGTCGCGGATTTTACTTTTGTGCTTATTAATACCAGTGCAGAATAAGAATAAACAAGGTCACCGTATTATGAATCTGTCCTAAGTTGGTTTCTGGATCAAGTAACTATATCTTCCTGGGAAGGCAACGCCAATTAAGTATGCTATTATCAATCTGTCCCGGGTTAGTTTCGGCACCAATTAAATATACTATCGCCTTGGTGAAAGGGGGATCGTACAAGCTTATTTACGTCTCTCGTTTACACTAATTTTGAACTAGAAATTTTCCCAATCATCCCTTCCACCGGGAAGTATACGCATGCTTTGCCAACTTTCCCCTGAGCTTGGGAAACACTCAAGCGGAAGAGTTGGTGGCAACGTGTTTGGCTGCGTCCGAACTATCCGAATATAAAAATTAGCAAATAAAAATATCGACTTAAACCTTTCTTATCTAACTGGAAGTTTGGCGCGAGGGATAGTTCACTACATAAATATAATTAAAATCATGTACATTCCGCAACCTGTTCTCGCGTCTCTGTTCAGCACTAAAAACAACCACAAAAAAAAAAGAAATATCTGGCAAACAATTGAAACACTGGGACTTAGATATCAATCGTTCATATTTAACAGAAAGCAAAATTAATAACTTTACATGCACTGGTTTTACACGGGAAGTTTGAATACTAACATATATCTGAGCTGGAATGAACAATAAGTATTAATCATTTACATCACTAAAACAACACTCTCATCAATGACATCAAATAAACAATAATTTTTCAAAATAGTACTTTGGAATTCCCTATCTAGCTAAACAACATGTAAAAAAAAAATAAAACTGAAAATGTTTACATAATTTAATTATACGCATGCGTTTTAATGGATTGTGACCGTTTGCGTTGTAAGTTTACGTTTGTTATCAATTCTTTTTCTTTTTTTTTTTTTTTAATTCGAAGTTCACTATTTAATGGCAATACGAGATACCTGGCGGGTAAAACACAATCCCAAAGCTAGAATCACTTCTGCATTCCGTCGATAAGTTCCTGAATTAGGCAAACTTGATGTCAATGCTCGCGAAGCTTATTTTCCTGATTGCTCCTATTATTTTAATTCACATTTACTTACATCACATTGTCCTCAAAAATGGCGTGGCCACCTTGTCGTTCCTCTGGACTTGCAGAGCTCTAATGGAGTCAATTGCATAAATTTCGAGTCTTCTTGTTTAATATTACGATCGTTACTTCCAGAAATCATTTACACACGTTAAACCTTTTTTATACATATTGTTCAAATCACGATGCTTTTAATAAAATGAAGTTTCACTGAAAAACTATGTCACTGAATCGGGTCGCGTCACGCACCCATTGGGTCCTCCATCCCGATTGCTGATCGTCCCTCCTGAACACACAAAGCATGTGTGCAGAGTACATTTAGAACGTAACCTAGTTTCTGATTGGTCAGTCATTGAAAAGTTGTCCAATCACCAGTCACTTTAGAAAATCACCGGAAGTACGAAATAGTCTAGTAGCTTCTAGAACTTTCTCGAAGCTGTTCAACCGGAAGTTTCAACATCTTTGAGACAAAGAATCTCTGCTTTGCACACACACACATTCACAAGAAAAGTCAGTTTGTGGCGTTGAAGAGAAGTCATATGCTGAGCGAACACACACATAGTTGCCAACTACTATGTTTTATCACCAAAAGTCAATTATAAATTTAATAAAATATACGCATTAATTTTTCTTGCTGTCGGTGGTCGATAGCAAAATGAGCAATCTAAGAAAAAGGAATCATCAAAATATTACTCAGGAACAAATTTACAGGTGAGATTTATATCAATGATGTTTTTCCTGGCTTGAGTCTAAGATATATTATTCCTCATCATCACTAGTATCTTTGTGCTATGTTAAATAATTGAAATTTTTGAGTGAGTTCTAGTTCAATACGACATCTAGTGAGGTAAGAAGATTTACTCATTTATAGAAGATTGTGTAGCATGACTTTGGAATCCTTTTTAGACCCTTTAAATGCTGGTTGTACTTTCACAACTTAATGCCATCACCATAAAAATTATACCATTTCTGAATATCCATACGGTAAAATATCTAATGAAGAATATGGAAGACATTCTAATAATTTAAATATATATGAGTGTTAAATTTTATATATAAGTTGTCAATCGGGCTGCTCGTAATTGCAAAGGTAAAAATTTCAGCATTAGCACAATAATCGTTCTAGCTCTTAACTAACAGAGAAATATTCTCTTAGAAATCACATCTTGCTATAAAGCGTCATTATGACATTAAATGTGCTATAAACAAACTTTAGAATACTCTATGCCTCGCAGGGAATTTTATCGACATTTACGTTTGAAAATGTATTTAAAATAAATTAACTGGTCAATTACAATCTTTGCTCCGCACTAAATTTGAGATATAAAATGAAATTACAACTTCTATATTTTTTTCGTGAAACAAATCCACTTCACACAGATTTGTCTTTAATATACAATAAGTACTTACACTTTCTACCTGTATCTTAGGTAACTTTTAAATTCATATTATATAATTTTATTTATTTTTAAAACATTGATGTTGCTCTTGAACTTTATGTACAATATTGAATATATACAGACAAGGAAATCAAGTTTAATTACCAAAGGTGTGAGAAAAAGAGAAATAAAGTTTGAATGGAACTTTCAAGAACATGAAAAACTCAACATCTTGTTTGTTGCAGGTATTTGTTACGGGTCTAGGTCAAAACCCCCACAGCCAAAACCCCCACACTCAAGAAATGTCAAAACACCCACACAAACGGTCATAACCCCCACACAAATGGACAAATCTCCCAAACGCACGAACGGTCAAAACCCCCACAACCAAAACCCCCACACTCAAGAAATGTCAAAACGCCCACACGATTGGTCATAACCCCCACACAAATGGACAAATCTCCCAAACGCACGAACGGTCAAAACCCCCACAGCCAAAACCCCCACACTCAAGAAATGTCAAAACGCCCACACAATCGGTCATAACCCCCACACAAATGGACAAAACAGCCACACATAGCAACGGTCATAATCCCCACATAAATGGACAAAACTCCCACAAAATCGGACAAATCCCCCACACTCTGAAATGATCGTCATTTCACGTCTTTGTTGCGGCTCTTTATGACGCCCAAGAAGAATAGTTGCAACATCAGTTTAAGTGGAATAAAAGATGTTATTAAAAAGTACAAGGGCAATACATGAGTATGGGGGTTTTGTCAATTTGAGTGGCAGTTGTGACTATTTTTGCATGTGGGAGTTTTGTCCATTTGTGTGGGGGTTTTGTCCATTTATGTGGGGATTGTGACCGTTGCTATGTGTGGCTGTTTTGTCCATTTGTGTGGGAGTTATGACCGTTGGAGGTTATGACCCACTACCAGTGTGGGGGTTTTGGCTGTGGGGGTTATGACTGTTCGTGTATTTGGGAGATTTGTCCAGTTGTGTGGGGGTTATGACCGATCGTGTGGGCGTTTTGACTAGTGATGGGCAGTGGGAATATTCCCGGTGGGAAGGAATTTAAAAATGGGAATATTCCCGGGTTTTTTCCCTGGCCTATAAATTCCCGGGAAGGAATTTATTTCCATTTATTTACTTTATCTTCCATATTATAAGAACCATATGACTAATTACTTTATTTTAATATATTATGGATTTACTTCTAGGTTTTAAAGAATTTGAAGGTTAAAAAATTTAAAATTATTTGACGGTACATTATATAACTAATAATATAATTTTTTAAGTTCCATTTCCATTTGCACTGAAAATAAGGTAAATGTTTAGAATTGGGGGGCCAAAACTAGCAAAAAGTAGGATGATTTACGGGAGAAATGAGTTGATAGTGATGCTCAAGTAGTCAAAAAAGTATCGAACACCTTGTTTTTTTGTTGTTTTTTTACGGCAGTAGGGGATTTATACAAAACGGAAAGGTAAGTGGAAGTGATTTATGTGAGAACAGAAAGTGAATTGTTGGTAACGAAGATAGAAAACAACGTGCCATGCGGGGCTCTAACCCGCCTTCATTCGCTAACGCTCGCTCTGAAAAGCTGTCTGATTTTAAAGTTGGTAACGTAATTTAACGTATGAAACCATAAAATAACCGCATCGGAATAGAATATCGCAAGAAAAGTAGGTACAGAAGCTGGCCCCCAATGCTAGACGTCGGTTTGTCTCCTCTCTCTGACTCGAATTTCTGAAGAGGTATTCGGACTTCTTTTACATATGAATTAACGTATGGAATTTTGAGAAATAGGTAGAATGAAAGGTCGTGTATGGGAATGTTACGTGCTAAAATATAAAGATAAGTAAGTATCTTGCAAATTTTGTCAACATAAATATATATGCGCAAATGTTGATAAAATTGAGAGACATGAATCTTCAAGCATTAACCCAATCTAATTGGTTTATATCATTTATAAATTTAATGTGTTTATAATATCAGTAATAGAGTCAAGTTGAGCAAATCCACTTACATGTAAATTTAAACTGTTACTGTATAATTTTTTCACACATATTTAATTGACAAAATATGTTGTATATAAATGTACATTTATGCGTACTCTCTAAATATAAAAAAGTGTGAATAAAGTAACATAGTACTGTTCAGAACATATGGATTTTAAAGAATCCTCTGTGGAACACAATAATAGTATGCTGTGATATAAAAATTAATTCAACTTTGAAATCATAATATAGTAATAGAATGCAATTTTCTTTCTGATTGTACATAAATTCCCGGATAAATTCCCATTTTGGGAATCTTCCCGGGAATATTCCCAGGGAATATTCCCAAAAAATATATTCCCGGGAATTTACCCATCACTAGTTTTGACATTTCTTGAGTGTGGGGGTTCTTGCTGTGGGGGTTTTGACCGTTCGTGCGTTTCGGAGATTTGTCCATTTGTGTGGGGGTTATGACCGTTTGTGTGGGCGTTTTGACATTTCTTGAGTGTGGGGGTTTTGGCTGTGGGGGTTTTGACCGGTTCCCTTTTTTATAATATCTGAATATGGATATTTTAAGTTCTTAAAGGAGCTTCAAATGGATATGTTAGAGATTAAATTTGTTGAAATTGGCAAAATTCGATTTGATTTATTTATGCACAAAATCAATATATGTCCAATGCTTTACATCAAACTACCTTACGAAATTGAAATCTTAAATCATTATTTGAAATTGAATTATAAACGTTACAGATCTTTGTATCATTTTTCTACACTCGATTCGTTAAAGATAGCCAATTCTAAAATCACACGAGAATAAAACTTTCATGTATATATGCAACCAATGAATTAGACGTGTATTTACAATCGTTTTAGGTTTAAATATACTTAAATATACTAGTTTCTCAAATAGTCACCATATTTATGTATTTTATCTTTTTGATCAGGTAACGAAAGAGGTTCTTGCATCTTTAAACAAAGAGGTCTTCAACTCATTTAGGTATTCTAGTGATAAAAGAATTACATCAACTATATGAATTACATCTTCAAAAATATATGGCTGTATGCAATTTGTTTTAGATGTGATATTAATGTGTTAATTTTATTTTTTAACGATATATAACAAACATATTTATTTCGAAACGGGTTAGACGATCTCCCAATGAGCACACAGTTATCTTGATACCAGATGAAAAACTCACGTACACAAGCAAGATTTATTAAAATCACACACTTCTGTTGATGCAGATTTACACGGTTTTTACATTTCCAAACTAAGTAATAATATTAAAGTGTCATGTTCACGGAGAAATAATTTTTTAGGCTAGAATGACAGATTATAGGCTTTGGTAGAGTTGAGTTGATTTTGTGTTTAACGTCCTGTTCAGCAGCGAGGTTATATGAGACGTAGACATACTGATTAACGTTAAATCCTAACCACATGAGCTCCGCCGGGAATAAACCCGGGCCTCCCACGCAAATGCGCGTACGCTAACCGCTTACCCACGGAGGAACTCAGATCATTAGGTTTGTAGTGATTAATAATTATACACTATTTTTAGCTCAAAATGCACAAAATTTATTTCAATACTATAGTCACCAGCAAACACAGTCATCACAATGATGTAGTTTTCGTTCAAATGGAAGTTTGAAATGGTAGATGTTATCGATCATTCCTGAATAAAGTAATTTTCATATTGCATTATTCAAAAAGGTATTGTTGTCTTTCTACATCCGATAAGATTCTTAATATATAACTTGTATGACTTGTGTTGATCGTAAATATATACATATATATATAATTTTTGTTGATCACTCATTGTCGCGTATTTTGCAGTACGCAATATATTACATTGTCTTGATAGCAAAGAATTTAATTGGTAAGAGAAGTATATATATAATGAAATACTTACACACCCGAAAATGTGAACTGCTATGTGGTGCAAACATTTATCATACTTTTCTAGAATATTAATGCTGTGGTTCTTACTCATATTGCGTCATATGGTGAAATTAAATTTTAAACATTATTCTATCTAAGTAAGGAATATACTGCTCTCTCATGATAGGAAGGTGAAAATACATTTGGTTTCATTTCTACGTTTCACTGGGTATTGTGACGGAAATGCACCACATCTCACAGAAGATAATTTTCTCAAATTGAGAAAACACAAAAATAAATTCGTAGCAAACTTGTTTGGGCCATTTGTCGGAAATGTTTTCTCAAACGTAACTATTATGAAAAAGAAGAGATGTATAACAATATCGGTAAATTGCTGATATTACTTTGTGTGTTTCGCTAGCAACTGCTTTATGTTTACAAGGCTACGATATTGCTTTGTGTGCTTCCTTATCAATTGTTTTATGTTTACAAGGCTAACTCATTTTGAGAATATAATATTGCAAACCTAATTAACACATGCATCACTAATATAATGTTGATAATAATAATAATAATAATAATAATAATAATAATAATAATTTACATATATATATATATATATATATATATATATATATATATATATATATATATATGTGTGTGTGTATATATATATTAGGGATATAACTTTTTAACTTTTTACAAAATTTTAATTTTCCTGGTGTTGCATTTAATGAACTTTTGCCTATACGTTACTTCTCTGGTGTTATTTTCGTTCGAGGTTGGAAAAACGTTGTCTAATCTATTGTCATATGCAAGGTAAGTGAAAAAACTATATATGATAAGAAATTCTGATTCGCAAAAAATTATAATGAAAAGAAGTCTGGCATCTAAGAAAGGTTTAATAGACATTGGTATAATATAAATTGTGGTAATGTAATCTATTTATCGTACATTTACACCCAAAATGTACAGATCTTTGTCTGCACATCAACCCATCAGGCACGCAGAAATTCAAAGATTCCTATGTAAATAACACATAGGGACAAGTAAGTTATAAGTAAACAACATAGAGACAAGTTATTTTCCAAATTTTAATTTATACTATGCACATTAAACAATTTTGCAAATCAGTGTTATTGGTTTTACGAGCCTATTAGGTTGATTTGTCGGTGATAAAACTTTAGTATTCTTTGCTTTTATACGTATTTGCAACAGTGCTTTCCTCAATTGTCTTTCTAATTGCGATCTCCTCTATTTTTAGATTAAAAATGTCATTCAAAACCGAAAGATCAAAATTATCAGTTGAATCAGCTGGAAAAGGAGTGGACACAGGACTTAGCGACATGTGAAAAACGCCGTCCCAGCATACCAGAAATGAAAATGGACATGAGTGAAATGTGTAAACTGCCTACAAACAAAGACATAACTGGTAGATATTTGGGGTTGTGCGATGAACTGAACGGGCAGTCGGATAGAATAAAGATAATATCTTAAGAACTGGGTAGACTTTGGGAGAAGCTGAACTTTCCTTTGCTTACTATGCAGCAAATTTCAGGAAAAGTTGCCAAGCTGATACAGTTGTTCGTAAAATATACAAAAAGGAAGAATGAGGTATTTGAAAAATCTCTGACTAGTGTCTTCGATATTACAAAAGAAAAAGGAAACGCTTTGCAGTGAAGACAAAGCATTGTATAGAAAACAACTTGAATCTGGTGGCCGAGTCGGATACACTACAAAGTTGCCTCTATATCAACGATCCATCCTTCAAAAAGGCGAAGTAGCTCAATTGGTCGGTGTACAAGCCAAGTGCAACATCTGAGTATCTGTGATACTTAAGAAGGTAAGGTCAGCAGTGATTTTGAATTTTCAGAAGACCCTCCCCCTATGAAACGTAAGTATCAATCAACTAAATCTGCAGCCAAACTCGTGTCAAAACTGTCTCTGTCTACAAGAAAAGCAGCGAAAGTTCTTCAGAACTTGGCTGAGGAAGAAATAAATGTACGCACACCTTCACAATCGGGGATTTTGCGTCGAGTGATCAAGGAAGCTGAAATAATGAAGAACCGGCTTAAAGAAATTTTCGGTGAACAGGAATTCTGCTTGCATTTTGATGTGACGAGAATAGGAAGAAAAGATTATCAAGTGCAGAATTGTGAAAGAAGTCTTCGCCTTGGAGTTTTGGTTAGTAAAAGCAGATCCGCCGAGAACATCTATATCTTACTGCAAGCTTTGTTGGATAAGTATAATGCATGGAGGAGTATTAAAATGATCATCTTTGACATCACAGCATTGAATATAGGGTACAAAAGTGGTGGTTTGTTAGACTCCAGAAACATTTTAAACAAATGGGTTTCGATGAGCCTCATTTCATAGGATGCCAGCACCATATTCTTGACCTGGTTCTGCGACACTGGATGGATTCTGTATTCCCAACAAAATCACGGTCATCCAGCTTCAACTATCAATTCATTGAAGATGTTTTGGCTCGGTATGAGGACTTACATGAAAACTATTCTGCCACAGGAAAGGTACCACCACGTGAAAAGCCAGGATGGAGAAATGATTTCCGGTTTTTATTTGAACTTTATGAAGGATATTATTTCTACCGAAAGGAGAAGAATTGGCCTCAGTTGAACTGGCAGAAGCTACCTTCCCTCAACAATGGTAGGTGGAATTCACGTGCAATCTATGCATGATTCCTATTTCATCCTTCCAAAATGGAGAGATCAGCTACAACGTACTTGCGACTTGATCCCAACTAGATGGACAAAGGTATGATTTTCAATTCAGCACTATACAAAGGACACATACATTGAACTGCATGCTGCTATCTCCGACCTAAAGTGTCCTAAAGCTTTAAAGTGTTTTTCCGCTCACTCGGTAAAAAACGTTCTATGCTAGATGTGCCTCGCTCAAATATGGTGGCCAAGCGGGCTGTGAAAGTGATGCAAGAGCATCACAACACTTGCAAAACTGACAAATATCTCAACAGCAAGTTCGTTAACAGTAACTCACATATTTAAAACAATTTTTCTAAAGTACTGTATAGAATATTCAGTGCCAAATGCAGACCGTGTAAGTAGACGAATTTTCTTTTAATGCTAAAACAACAACAGTGTAGGTGCTGGAGCTTTTTTACAATTAAACAAAATCAAAGACATTTTTGAGGTTTGGAGGCAAATGTTCAATGTTTGCCACCCCAGGTTTTTCAATTTGAAAAAAGTCATATACCTAATATATATATATATATATATATATATATATATATATATATATATATATATATATATATATATATACCTAATATATATATATATATATATATATATATATATATATATATATATATATATATATATATATATATATGGGTACGAACTCTATGGGTATAGGTACGCCGATATTATTAACACGTTCAAAGTAAGTACGACTTGCTGATTGTTAATTAATTTCTAAATTATTGGGAAAACAGACGTACAATACACGTTCAGTACACTTTGAAGAAAATTAAATTATAGTCAAATTTCTCTGTTCATAGAATTTGTATATTTAAGTTGCATATATATTCATTTCTCATTGTAGAAATTTAGAAATTACAACTTCCAGCTGACCTAGGGTCCGAGTCCCACAATTCCTCTGCAATATATTAAAATTATGTTTGTTTATAACACTATAGTATTTCGATGATGACTATCTTGGTGATTTTTCCCCTTTCATTGTTCCCTTTAAAATCTCACACTACGTAGGAAATTTCTCTGTGATTTTGTAGACGATACGAATATGTAACTGGAGTATTCAGAAATTAATATTTGTGAAAATATATGAAGAAAAGTCTTAATAAAATGAAGTACAAAAATTCCAGAACACTCATAAGGCTTGCTCCAAGAAACAGACCAAACACACCTCCAACATTAACTGGAAAGGAGAAAGAAATTTAACTGTGCCATAATTCAGAATGACAATTAATAAAATGAATCTTACAACTATAAGGTTTTTAGATGTTAAAATGAACATAATAATTTGTACAAACTGCAGGCACACTTTAGTGAATAAAAGTATACATTTTTCTCTGAATTTGTTATTACAGTAGTGGTTATGACCTAATCAGTCAAATATAGAACATAACGACTTTTAAACACATATTGACATATTTTCAAAGTTAATGTTTAGAAATGAATACTACACTCTCAAAGTATTAATTTATACATGTAAGAAAATAAACGTAAATTGATGCAATATATGCCTTTCTTTTTCCTACATCATCATGCTTCTACAGTAAAGGTATTATATATGATACATTTCTTATTGTTACCAAACATGTATTTTTCATGCAGAATAACTGTTCGAGTACTCTTCTTGTGCTCTCTTTTCATCAATTTTAAGGAGTAAAAGAACTGCAATATTTTCATCTACCCTCATAAAATGATATAATACATAGGTATGTCCGTATTAAAAACTATTTTTTTTATCAAACTTCCTGTCACTTGATAGACACTAAAATAATTCGAGATAGTTTATATCATTTTAGGCATGGTTAAGCTGTTTTTTTAAAGAATGAGACTGTATATTGTAATGTGAGTTAGCCATGCGAATTTATCATCAATAGGGGACGGAAAGCATCTTCGATCTTCCTGAATCAAATCCGGCTTAAAACCTATCAATATCTTATTAAAATTGTAACAAAATTAATGAGCTCAATGGCAAAGATAATCTTACACCAGTTACTCCAGATTTACGAATTCTGTGGCTGCATGCAAGAACCTTATATTTGAAATTTCTGTGCAAAATGAGTTATCGTCACTCATGTAAGCACCAGAGGTACTTATAGTTCCTGAAATAATGCAAAGTTGTGAGAAGCTTCGAAGTCCACCAAAAGCTGACCCGCACATTACATAAGAAATTGAAATTCATGCTTTCAGCGTGCAGGAACCTGATATGTTCTTGCTGTATTTCTGCTCTTCCTATTCCAGATGCAATGATGCTCTAATCAGCATTCTGGCAACAAAATTGCAAAAATAAATTCAAGTATTAAGTAAATGAGCTGTTAATTAAAGAGTATCCATGGGTGGATAAAGAGGTAAACATGACACAGGGTCATATCCCTGTGTCCCAAAGAGAGAAAAGAGCACATTCTTGATTTTATAGGCAGTGTTCCCAAATACATCAGCCATTATACACGTCGACACTACCATAATCAGTATTATCTTTCCACTGAATTAAATGAGAAGAAGTTGTATGATATGTACGTCAGAATACAACAGAAAGTGTCATTACGAAAGGAACATTCCGCGCTTGCAGTTATATATACATGAAAGATTAAACTCTTCATTTTGAACATTCCAAACAGCAAAACTTGTGATAAACTTGCTATCGTCATAACAGTGCAAGAGATGCAGATGCACGAAAAAGAAGTGAGCAAGAAAGGGAACTTTACGAAAAGCTGAAACCGGTAAAACAGAGATGGAATAAGATTTTCGTGTTGCTTGAGAGAATTCACGCAAAGATTATGCTGTTCATATCTCATATTAAGTTGTACTTCCATGTCTCATATATCATGACTTCTGACAAGGACACTAATCTCAAATGATCTCCAACAATAACTAAGAACGGATATGATAGAAGTTTCTTTGCTGATAATACTTGTCATAATTAAATTTTATTCGTAATTAACTGAACACACCTATGTATAACTAAAATTCTGCATATGGCTTAACAATACTCGAGTTTCTTTTTGAAAGGTTGATGTGAGAGGTTTAAACAAAAATAGCATATCAAGTTATTTTAAGCAAAATTAAATTTGATCAGTTGCTACATTTTTCAGTGAAAGTTTGATGTTTAATGTGATTTCTGAAAAATATTCAAAGAAAAACATTTTGAGCGAAACCGCGACATGCAATAGTTAGTTGTGCTTGATTACAAGCAAATCGGGAAGCAGGCCGTGGTTCAGTGAGCACCTGCCTGGATTTATCCCAACTTTAGTTAGATTATAACATTAATTTTACAGTCAGTAGACGTCACAGGTTTGTTGAGTTTTTCGAACCGTAATGCTCTTAACATATTTCAGATTCTGTTGAGATCGAAATCCAACTTAATATTTTAAGGTGAAATCTTACGTATTTGTTGAAGAAACTCTTAGTTCAGCATATAAGAAAAAAAATAATTTTCCTAACTGTCGATAGCTTGCACTTCATTACAATTTACTTTATGAACAAACATCCAACATTTTTCATAATTATTATCACATTATCTTCGAAATTTCTAAGTGTAAATATGTTCATTTTTGCCAACGGGGCAGTCTAAATAAAATCGACTAATTTCCAGGTCAAAGGTTGCTGAGAAAATTTATTTAGCTTTTTAATTTTTTACTTAAGATTGAACCACATTCTGCGAGTTGAAAACAGGTATTCATCTATTTTTAGCCCCCCATATTTATTAGTGGCGGTCATTTTTTATAGGCGACAGAGCGTATTTACCAATGTTCAGAGGATGGCGTTAACGCTGAAATTTTTAGGTTTTAAAGATAATGAGCTCAAATCAAAACCATGTGAATGGATAACATTCTGTGTCCTGTACACAATGAGAACGTACTTTATAACTTAAAAAAAGAAGTCCTGAACACTGAAGTTGGAAATCTAGATTGGCCATTTCCAAATGAACATTTTGAAACGAAATAAAGAAGACTGAACTTCAGTTCTTTGTCTACACAGAGAATAGATAATAGACAACATCCCAAACAAGTTTCAGATCTCAGAACCGTATACTTAATTTTTTGGAAATTTTTCACCATAAAATATCTCAGGGAGGACAAAAGTGAAATATCCCAAATTTGCACAAAGTAGATGATAGTTATATAGTAACAAGTCAGTAAAATTGCATCACTGAGACTTGCGTAGTTTCTGAGTTATTAGTTGTTGCAGTGATGTGAAATTCATTATTTTAAAAACTGAACAGACGTGCAGGTTTTGTGTTGATATAGTATCTCAGACATACAATTTATCTATTTTTCATCAGAAGAAGTGCAGTCAAACAGTAAGAAATTAGAGATTTATTACTTGTAAAAGAATTGTTAATACCAGATCACATCACAAATTTGTACCTCTGACGAAAACACAAATCAGATGTTATGAATTCTCACAATTAGATGAACTTACTTATTGTAGTACTTCAGTGCTTCCAGAACATAGCATGGTGTCATTTGCACCTAATGATTCCGTAGCCTGTATTTATGGCAGAAATGGTGAATTAGGGAAATTGAAGACTTCAGTCAGGAAAATAACGATATTTTTTTAAACTTTTTCCATCCCCATGGAGCAAGAACCTCTTTTAATCTATGTACAAATAACAAAGTGTGGTTGCCGATTACTAAGGTTCACTGGAAACTGACACCCACACAGATCAAAACTCCTACAGGTCGTACTTTCAATTATCAGTGCCAAACACTGTACACAAATTCGTCAACTATTTACCTGAGTGTTCTCTTAACAACTGCGCTGTAGTAAGAAAAGAAATAACAGACGACTTTACATTTTTGTACCTGATATGATTCATGAATTATGCATACTTTACCAATTTAATATTACTGTCGTGTTATTTTGACTTTTGCTACAAAGTTTATATTCACTGAAAAAGTCCTTCATGATATTAAGTCCCAGTGAAGAAAAAACTTATAACTCAGAAACTACTCGAGTCTCAATGATGCAATTTTACCTACTTGTTTCTGCATAACTATTGTCTATTAAGTGGAAATTTGGGATTGAGCCAGGTCAAAAAGCTCAAACCTAACACCTTCTGTACTCATGTCTAATATTCCTGCAATACGTGTTAGTGTACATCATTACATTAACCTAATCAACTGGCAGGGACGCGGAGTAACTGATCAACCTCTGTCGAGCCAATTGTCGGACGAGGATCAACAGAAAGGTGTAACAGATGATTCACCTGTCCTTCTTCCTATTTTCACTTGCCGTGCCACACCCAAGCAGTCGAAGGGTGCGTTAAAACTGTTACCAAAGCTTCGTCTGAAGTGTGTAGTATCTTAGTTTGTGATGAATTTGGAGGTAAATTTGGATAAGATCGTAACTAGTAATTCTTCAATTTGTCAGAAGAGCAGAAAAACAAACGCATATCAAATTAGCAAAGGTATTCACACATTATTTCTGGATACAGTCGTTGGCTACGGTGCAGATATTACCTTAACAAACCTTAGACACATACGGGCATACTCAAACTTGCAGAAAATATGTATATCTTACTTTACGGGAAATAGGTCGATACACCTTTATCCAAATTACCCCTTCAATTTATCAGATCAAAACATTTAGATAGGTAAATTAATCTCACATTTGAAACAAAATCTTAATTCAAACCACCTAGTTGAAGAGATAATTTCCAAAGGTATAGTGGATTAGATACGAGGATTTACAGAGCTCTACATGAAGGCACCTCCTCGCAGTGATTTCTGGGAACCTTAAAAGCGCTGCGTATCAAAAGTAATTTCAATACAAAATTATTATATTAACATATTGTATCTTAATATTATGCTGAATGGATTTTTGATAATACTTTCAAAATCATTTTAAAACTTGTTGGAAGTAACGATCATAAAGGAAAAATATTTTTAAATTCATACTTGTCACGCACAAGGCCTGACACCTAGTAAGATAATATCTGACAGTTCTTGGAAATTGTCAGTGACTTCAACGAATTTTTAGATTTACCGTATACATTCAAAAAATTTAAAGGTCCCAACTGGTAATAAGATAAAGCAGGAAGATTATTATAAAACCATGGGTTGTATGGTAGGGAACACAACTCTTTCCGAATCAAGTGTAAATTAATTTGACCGATTTTAAAACTTTTTAAACATTTTAAGGGAAATTTCGGAATGTACCATAAAAACTGCCAAATTCCTGGCCCTTCCGGAGAAAAAAGATGCAAACAATTTTAAAAATCATGAATGATATATTCAATCTTGTCATTATGTATTTTTTTAATCACAAAGTTCGATCTTATTGGAAACTTAAAAAAAACAATATTTTGAAAAAATCAAATGTTCATAAAAATTGCAAAATTTTAAGGCAATTACAGGACGTACAAAAGTTATGAAAAGTCACGAATGTTATACTAGAGATTACACAACTTTGGCACCAAGTGCTATTTAATTGAACAACTTTGATTATTTCCGATCCACCCTAGTGACTATTGGTGATTATAATCTTCATCTCTAAAATATACAAAGATCATTGAAAGAAGCAGTAGTTAAAAGAGATATAGCGCGCCCATTCCATCGAGAGGTAGGAGACGTGGTGGCTCTGTGGTAGAGAGCTTATCTTTGGTGCATGAAGTCCTTGGTTCGATCTCTGCTCGCATCAAGTGAGTTTGTGGTGGACAAAACCCATGTATGTAGGCTTTCTTGGGGTTCTCTCGTTTTCTCCTACTTTCTTCATTTCACTATTTCATTCATTTCTCATCATCGCCATCTCCTTTAGCCTAGCAGACATATGCGTCATTCGTAATACTTAAAGATTTCTATCCTGAGGTAACTTCCTTTCTTTAAACTTTCCTACTACTCTCCACCACATCTGCTAGTTTTTCCGTCATTTCTTAATTTCATTAGGCACTCCTAAGCATAACCATTATAGTCTAAGGTGAATGGGAGATATTCAGCTTCCAGTTGCATTGCAACCCTTGATTTTTAATAACTTTAAGGTAAATTGGGAATTATTTCAGAGTGGACTTTCTGTGCTAAACAAGCAAATATGCCCCAACTGCAGTTATCTGCCTAATCGCGACTTTAGAAGAGGAAACTGTATACAGACAAGATTACTGTTATATTATGTGAATAGATTGCTGTGTGTATTTCCACTTTTATATATATATATACATGAAAACTTAGGGGGGAAATCAGTGATTATCCTTATTTTAAAACTGAGTGTGTTGGTTACAGAGAAACAATGAAAACAATCATGTGAGTTGAACTGTCGAAAAGTTCAAATTTTAAATAACAGCATATTATGTAAGCTATTTTCTCTATCTTGAATTGTTTCCGCAATTCAGCTCACATGAGTGTTATTTTTGTTTTTTTCTCTGTAAGTAATAAACCCGGTTTTAAAATTTGGGTTATCAGTGTTTTCCTCCAAACTCTTCATATGTCAATGATCCCCTGTGTTTTAAGTAATTGAAAGATGCACACCAAAGGATTTATAATCTTACTGAGTAGGACAAGGAAATTATTTTTGCAACTCATATATTTCACTAAATATGTAAGATTTCATTACCTATTCAACTTCTTAAGCTTTATATCGCATAAAACATATTTATACTTAACACTTGTAGAAAGGGGAATTACAGTTCCAGGAAACTAAATTTTTGAATTAAGTTCTTAAGTTGTTTATAAATGGTCACATTTGAATATATTATATTCCGTATGTTCATCTTATTCTTTTGTATATATTAATGGCGCAGATATAGTCTACAAAATTGGCACAAATTAAGAAACCTTTGCGAGAACAGCTGTAACCAATTGTTGCCACGCCCAAAACATAACACGAGTATAAATTCATTAAAATAAAATGACATACATATAAACGCCAACAAATATAATGAAGAAACATCTGAGTAAACTGACCCGTTAAAAAGGACACCGCACAATCCTTATGGAAATTGGATTTCGGTTGAATTGTTTGAAACCGTAATAGGTTGTAGATATTGTGTTCCTGAAAATAGTCTCAATGGGCATAACCACCAATCTCTGTCCGTTTGGCCGCTGCAGGACCAGATTTATGGAAATTGCCCAATATAATGATATTCTAGATTTCGGTGAAAGTGCCTGGAATCGTGATATATTGTAGACAATGTGATCTTGAGGAAACTCTCCTGGAAGACAACTAGTAATTACTGACCGTTTGACCACTTCAAGGCCCCTTTTCTGAAAATAGCGGAAGACGCAGATATTCTCGATTTCGGTTTAAACCGTTATATGTTGCAGATATTTAGATCCTGAGAAAATGTCTTACTGGGCACAACCAATAGTCACTGACCATTTGGCCACTACGAGGACAGATTATTGAAATCAGCCAAAGATTGTGATATTCTTGCTTTCGGTTAAGGTGACTGAAACCGTAATATGTTGTAGATACTGTGATCCTGCTAAAAATTGTTAATTTGTGACTTCTTAGCAACGGTAGGTCAGTTGGTAGATATATCTCTTGCATTTGGGATGGTCGGCACGGGGCGGTCATTCTTTGTAGGGTTTTCCAGGGATTTCCTGCTTTCACAAGATTAAAATGGGGATCCTATATATAGCTTAATGGTGTTGGCTATTACTCTCTTCATTCAGTTATGGAATAGGATGAGAAAATCTAAACCTTTTGGCGGTTTCATACAATTCACCAAAATCCTAGAATACGATTACCTTCTCTTGTTCTAGAAAACATGTCTCCGTGGTGGCCAAATGGTAAGTGATTGTTGGTTGTGCCCACTTAGACTTTTTCTCAGAATCATAATATATAAAACAGGTTTCAAGGTTTCAAGCAATTCCACCTAAATGCACAATACCGTTACTTCCTGCTTTTGTTTTAAAATGTGACCCTCTAGTGGCCAAACGGTCAGTTATTGGTAGTTGTGCTCATTGAGGCTTCTCTAAGGTTCACAATATCTACAACATGTCGTGGTTTAAAGCAATTTCTCTAAAATCCAATTTAAATATGGATTGTGCTGTGTCATTTCAAAGTATCACTGCAGCATACAGATTGTATTAAAGATGATGTATCACTTTATGCAATATTAGAACAGGGAATTTAATATAAGCGTTTCCCAGTACTTGTGTGTAAGGTAACAACATAATTATTAGTAAGCTCTAAAACAAAGAAACACCAAAGCCCATTCAAATAATTCAATTAAAGAATTGAAATTGGATTTATCCCCGTAAACTCTATTTAATTTCTCATCTTTTCCAGAAACGTAGATGGTTTATTAACATTAAGCGCATATGGAGTACATCATATTTAAGTACAATTGTCAAAAGGGAGAAAATATAATTCAAATTCAATATTTTGTTACAGTTAACTTTATTTTTAATTTGGTCTTTTTACTTTTTCCATTATCAGGTTTTTCTAATACTCGGCATGCGTATAAAATTAACCTACTTTTGCTAATTGCTAACTTCCTTCTTATACCAACACTTAAATAAACCAGCATTTAAAATTAACATCGTCCTACAACACTACGTAAGAGCGTCCTGTTAAATTTCTTACATCTCTCGGGTCCATTTTGCCCCGAAGCGAATTTTCAATTTGATGCAGAAATTTCGATCCAAAATTCCATCGTGTTATGTCACAGTAGAGAAAGTAACACATAAATTCCTCGGGTATATTCAGACCCATTAGTTCAATAAATATATAAGTGACTGAAAAATCATAATTGAATGAATTCCTGATGAAAATACCTCCACAAAATAATGCAAACATTAATGAAATAAAATGAAATGAAAATGTCTTTATTGAAGCGGGCGAGGTTCAGCCATGGCTGCTCTACCACCTAACCCTTGTCAAAAGAATACAATATTAAACATTACACATCAAAAGGAACAGAAAAAAAACTTAAAAAAATACAAGTAAAAGAACAAATCAGAAAATAAGCAAGTGACATATGCAATAAAAAGTATCGATATTGTTGCATTTACATAAGTTGTTACATAAAACTGTACATGTCGTAAGTGCCAGAGGCCAGCCGCTGGGATTTCATCAAATGTAATTTTAATGAATTTCGAAATAAATTAAATGACTTTATTTTCGTGAGAGCTTTTGGTATCGCATTTCAAACTCTCGGACCTGCTCTAGAAAATGATCCTTGCACAATCTTCAGTTTAAGTCTTTGTACATTGAATTTCTAACTTACGCGTAACGTTAGAGTGAATTTGTGACCGCTTTTAAATTTAAATAAAAAATATTGTGGGGATTGAGTTTTAAGGATGTTATATATCAGACAACTAGAGCGTAGGTATCTTCTTCTCGACATTGTTAAAACATCGTTTCTATTTAGCACTGATAGGATATGTTCCGATTTCTTTAAGTTCAAGGCAAACCTAATGCACGAGTTCTGTATGTTCTGTATAGTTTTAGAATTGGAAAACGGGAAGAGATGGTCCATATGTAGCGTCACAGTAGTTTAATAACTGTTAAACAAGAACTTGTATGAGATATAATTTCATAGACTGAGTAGAAAGTCTTTGGCTTTGTAAAGTTGACGTAATAAAGAAATAGCTTTGTTATACTGAGTAGATATATGATTATTATAGTTTAGTTCCTTATACAATATGAGTCCTAAGCTTTCCGTACGAGTAGAGTCAGAAATATAAGTGTCCATAATTTTTATTTTTAGATCCGCTGCCTTGATTTTACTCAACTGTTGTGAGGTTCCTATATTTGTAAATGTACACTTACTGGGGTTGATTACAAGACCGATATCGGTATACCATTCAGATATAGAGGTCAAATCTCTATTAACAAGTTCTACAGTTTGTTCAATATTTTGTGGTGATGACATGATGCAAAGTTGTGTTTCCTCGGCGTAGCAATGCACAGTAGAGTATTTAATGGAATCTATGAGGTCAGCAATGTAAATAGAAAATAAAAGGGGACAAAAGATTGATCCTTCAGGTACTCCTTTGTTTATAACGAGTGACGAAGATAAGGGATTTTGAGCTGTCCTAAGATATACTTGTTGCTTCCTCTCTAGTAAGTAGCTTTCAATCCAGTTTATAACAGTATCAGAGAATTTATAATACCTTAATTTAGCCAACAATAGGTTATGATTAACTAGATCGAAGGCTTTGGTTAGGTCTAAGAGGACTATGATTGCAACTTGAGAGTTATCAACTGCGTTTAATACCCCATCTGTTACCTCGAGCATCCCACTGACAGTACTATGATGCTTACGAAAACCGGATTGAATAATAGGGATATTATTATTATTATTTACATAGTCGTATAATTGCTGGTTTACTAATTTCTCTACAACCTTTGACATTATTGGTAAGATACTAATTGGACGTAGCTCGTTTGAGGAAGTTACGCGGGGTTTCTATTGTAGCGGCACCACTTTGCTGTTTTCCAGGCAGTAGGAAAGTAGCCGTTAGCTAGTGAATAATTAATTATTTTGGTTAGAGGTGATATTATGAATGGCAACGCTAATTTGATCATTTTAGTGCTTATTGCATCAAGGCCAGCTGAGTTAGATTTTATGCTGTGTACCGCCTTTCTCACATCGGATTCATTTACTGGGTTGAATAGAAATGTCTTCTGTTAATGTGGTTGTTTTTTAGACAGAAATTTCTTAGTTTGATTCTCAACTCTCTCAGAATTAATAGGAGGCAAACCAGGAAGACTGACGAAATGATCGTTAGTAATATCTGGATCATTGATTTCACTAGAAAGTGCTACATCATTGTTCCTCTTACAAAGACCCGGCTCTTGTGTTACTTTCCATTTGTCTTTAACTGCAGTGCAGTTTTTAATACGGTAAGAGAAGTAAGCAATTTTTTTCGTGTCGAATCGCTGACGTTGTAAAATTCCTAAACCTTTTAAACTCTTCCCAATTTTGTTGGGTTCTGGTACACTTGAACTTGAGATATGCATTTTTATTAATAGCATGGTATTACTTAAGAGGTATGGGAGTTTAGTTTTAGAAAGCTTGATCTTTTTAATAGGAGCATGCAAATCGAATATATGTGTTAATTCGTCCTGTGCAAAGGAAGTTTTCCGGTTTATTGTTTCAAATGACTCAATGTTTTCCCAGTGTATGTATTGAGCATCACTAAAGAAAATATTTTCATCAAAACTACAATAATCTCGACAGCTAAGAATTTCAGGTTTCGGGTTAGGTGGTTTATTAATATCAGGAACCATGTATATAACACAATGATCAAAATTTCCAATAGGGGGACTAACACCATGCAACGCCAGTCTCTCTCTGTTATCAGTAACAATAACATCTAACAAAGATTCACTTGTTTCAGTTATCCTAGTAGGCTCATTAATTATTTGAATAAGTTTTAATCTATTTAATATTGAGTTTAAATATACCGTTTCATGTTTGTTTATGCAAGTTTGGTCAGAGTTCAGGTCGCCAATTAAATACAGAGAATCGACCTGTGGATTCACGAACTTTATGACCATGACAATATCTTAAATGATTCATAGTGAAGTATACGATATATTGGGTGATCTGTATAATGCAGCAAAACCTATTGAATAAGAGTTTATTTTTACAGTAAAGTTAACAAATTCTATGTTTGGTCTCTCTAAGCCGTCACCAGAGCTGGATGCAAAAGTCTTAAGTTCTAGGTTTTTAAGATAATATACTACTATCCCCCCATCCCTGCCCGTGTCTTGTCGTAAAACGGAATACCCTTTACATCAATTTGTTCAGTATTAACAGATTTATCTAACCATGATTCAGTTACAATAAATACAGCACATTCATTTGTAATGATAAGAGATCTTACTTCATCAATTTTGGGAAGAAGTGAGCGAACATTAGCATGCATAGCGGTAAATTTTCTTTTGACATCTGCAGGTAGTGTGCATACCACAGCACGATTTATGTTAATAACAGAGAGGTCAAGAATATGAGAATGTCCAGTAGAGTTACCCATAGTCGTACTCATAGTAACATTTAATGACATACGGTACATATAATGTATATTATAATATCTAACCCTGTGATTATCCTCCTGGCACTTACATCAGATATGAAACACAAGTTTGTAGGGTATTTTGAACTTCTTACAGTTTCCCGAGATTTCATACTTAGAAAGTTTAAGACACAATAAAACCATTTAAATGATATGACATAGTAAGAACGTAAAAAGCAGTAATGAGATGTTTTGTGAGTACAGTACAGTTGCAGTCAGGCTGCAAATAAACAAGGGCTTCCATCGGTGGCTTAGATTGAGAAAAGGGGCACAGATCATGAAAGCCACAAGCAACAACACTATAGCATTTTAGATACAATGCAACACACTCACTAGATAAAAAATATACGCAAACAACGTATAAAATATTCACTATATATGAAACACGCTCCAGTTTATTGCCTTGTTTTGCCACAAACTTTATGACCAATTCTACGAGATCTGCATATATCTGTTGGCTCAAGTTTACTTCCTAATTAAGTCTCGAAGACTGACAGCGAAATGTTATCTGTATTTTCCTGTTCTTTTTCAGGCACTCCGAAAATTCTTTACTGTTTCTTCTTTGGTATTGTTCAAGTTCAACTACACTTTCTTCCAGAGAAGAATTCTATTTTCTCTTTCCTTCAACTTGGATTTCAGCTCTGACACTGAAGCGTTCATTTCTTCTACTACTTCTGTATTGAAATCAATAGTTTCTTTTAGTTTCTGCACCACATCTTTCGTTACTGTCTCAATAATAGCTTCTACAATCACATTTGTAACTTCAGGTGTTTGTACTGCTGCCTTCACTTCACTACAAATTTATTTCATGAAGTCTTCTTTCGATTGACTTGACGCCTTTGTATCGCGTGGAGTTGTTGTGTCTTTAGGTGGCATTTTGTACGCAATAATAGGTATTAATAACAACAACAAGAAGAAAAAACCTTAGTACACAGCACTTCACTACTTTAAGATTATTATTTGTAAAAAAGAAAAATCAGTCAGTTTTCCTAAGAGCGCTTCGTAATCTGATATTAACTGGGAGCTTCACGCACGCAACTACTTAACATCCACCATCTTGAAAAACATTATTATTATTATTATTATTATTATTATTATTATTATTATTATTATTATTATTATTATTACAACTACCACTACTACTACTAGTTATTGCACAGTCCGAAAATCATTTAGTTTCTTCCAGCATACTGTACTGGTCAAATTGTTTAGTTTTTTAGATACCTTCTACCGGCAATATTGTTTACCTTCATAATGGATTAGTTTTTATTCGTAGCATTCACTCTCTCCTCGTTATGTAATAATTACAATCTATTTTGTTATCTAAGGTGAGTGCTTTGACACTAGAAGAATTCGAAACTTTATTGCTTTTTCTGACAATGAAGAAGTGACATCTGAAACGGAGGGTCAATTATAAGTGCAGGATTCTTTGTCTTCCTCTTCCCTGTTTGATGAAGATTCTTGGGAAAGCTCTGATTGAGAACTACACGAAACTAAGAAAAAAATATGCCAAGCACCAGAAATAGTACCATCGCTTCGTGGAGAGAGTCACGAGAAGTCTTCATACAATGACCAGTAGCCGTGGTGTTCAGAGGAAAAGAGGTATATGTCACATGCGAAAGAGAACAGACAACAAGAGTACGACCAAATGCAGTTTGTGTAACATATTTACCTGTAAAATACATTCCAATCAGATTTGTCAGCAATGTCAAAGTCTGTAAAATGAATGTTCATATTTTTGAAATTAACATAAAAAACAACTTTCTACTTATCATGCACATGGATTTTGTTTTCAGAGGTTGAAAATAAAAATCGACAATAATGTTTGACCTAACCTAACCAAAACCAACCTAAATAAAAGCAAAACCTGATTGCAGCAGAACATTGTAAGTAAAAGAAAAACATATATATAGGTTAGTGTACTAGATGCAAGGGCATCTCTAGCATGTCAAACTTCGGTGTAAATATACAACAATTGTAAAATAATTTCTAAATATTTAAGGGCGACAGGGGAATATATCATACATTTGAAAAATATTGGGAGCCGAGGACATCCTCCCACTAGTGGCGCTTGTCTAGGTTTGACCCATATTTTGTTATATTTGATACAAACCAGTTATAACACTATATCATGTACGAATGTGGTTTAAACTAGAAACTGAAACTAAGAAATGTATGGGTTCATTTTCACCCAGAGGTACCTATGTGTATGCAAAAAATCGAGGGACGTACAAGGGTTAAAGTACGTGAAGAGAGGAGAGATGACTTGATCGGATATGTCACTATGACAAGCTATACATGTATTAGTTATTCGAAGTCAAACTATTAGGTACATATAGTTTGCTCCCGGCTTTTCTTTCTGAATTAATGCATTCTTTCGAATAAAACAGGAACAAATTAGGAGCAAAATTTGCGACTGTTTTAGTTATTCTAAATTTAGATATGCTTTTCACTTTTCTTTTTTTTAAAAAAAAATAAGGATGTTCTATAATTTTTCGTTACTGGTTGTTCTAATTTCTGTTCTAATCGTACACAAAGTGTTCCTGTTTATCCCGCTAACAGTTAAAAGTAACTGTTTAAGGTGAATTTGATTTAAACATTCAGATATTAAATCTTTACAATTGAACTAGGATGCTCAATCTCAAACGCTAACGTTCATTTAGCCACGATGCAATTTTCCCACGGAGACGATATTCTGTGACACATTAGTGGACATAATCCAGTTAGTTTCTTTTGATACGCACAAAGGATGATTAGATAACAGAAAACAAGGATCAATTGTGATAATATATTTCAATATTCCTGAAATAAAAGGAATTTAGTGAAAATATTTTTGGTTACTTACCAGCAATATCAGCAATTCCTCGAACAACCCTCATTCGTCTACGTGAGAGTCCTTGCTTAGCAAGGAATTTAAACAATAGATAGCTTCCAATTTCTGCGATTTCATTCGACCTACAATCAAATTTAGGCTTCAATTTTGAAATATTTAGTCATATAGTAATTAAATAAAATAAAAATAATTTTTTATGTTATATAAAAATAACTTACTTCTCCTAGTGTTGTTTTTAATTAATACTTCATTCACGTAAAGTGATGTTCATTCGTTCTTCACAAATGTTCTCTTACAAACATTGATCGTCCAGTTAAGAAAAACGTAATTCCCTCTGACTGATATAAGTCCCTTAAGCCGAGTCTAGTTTTTTTTTGCTTGTATCACACTTGCCTGGACAGATGCAGCCCAATTTTCTCATAACATTTTTGCCTGAAACAATACTCAGTAAGCCTGTAGAATACTAAAGAGCGCTTACGCTTTGCAGCCGACGCATGGAAAAGAACTCCATTTAATGATTAAACTCTATTGTTTAGATCATGTTGTACATTGATCCAATATCCATCTATGTTGGTGTCTTTTGTATCTATCTAGGTGTGCACACACACACGTATATATATATATATATATATATATATATATATATATATATATATATATATTATTTCGTTGTGTATATATAATTTATCATTCCCCGCAATGTCAGCCAGATTTATTTTTAACGGAAAGAGAAAAGGAAAATTTACACAGGAAATCAACAATCGCTAGCAAATATTTATAATCTTTATTTATTTGCCATTATTCCATTAATATTACACTATCCATTTTCACAAAATCCGCTTGCCATAGGTTATCAATTTCTATTGTAAAAAATTTTAATATTTCAAAACCTTTCTTGGTGGAATTTCTTCACTAATACTCTTACCTTCTAATAATAAATCATTTTTTACAAATTGTCTTTTAATAATATCTCATAAATCACACATACCATACCTCTAGCACCACTTCGAATAATACCAACTGTTTGATATGTTAAGTATTGATTAAACAATTCTGCTAACAGTTTCATGGAACACCTACAAGTTAACTCGATCACCTATAAATTGAATTGCTAACTATATTATAAAAAAAACGATCTAAATGTCAAAACCGTACATGTACATCATACAAAACATGTGATTAATAGCAATACTACCTTATAATATTACTTTTGACTCTTATATTACCTTGAAGCAATATCTTAGTAAACTTTCTTGTTGTTGCAATTGTATTATATGAAACTTGTATGTAGGCAATACAATTGAATAAACTCATGTTCTATGAAACATAATAATGGGGTCATTTCACATTATTAGGCTTGAAATTGAAATTATCATTTGAAATTGTTTATACACGTTTTTGGAATTTAAGAAAGTTTACTAACAAAAGGGTATATATGTCAATGGCGCACTTGTATCACAAAATATTCATATGAGTAATTAATTCAGGAAAATTATAAAATTTTCTAGTGCTGTGGCTAGGAGTTACTCATTTATTACACCCGGTCAATTTCTGGGGGAATAGCGCTAAAAGTACACTATCAGAATTATTCACTTTCACTAACCACCTAAGGAGCCTTTATCCTAAGGAGCATAAATATAGGATATTAAAAATAATTTAAATTTTGTAAATACATCGTTATTATTATAACAATTATGCACATTAGTCTTTTCAGTTGGTACAGTGACTAGAACGCATGTTCTAATGCAAGTTGTTTAAAGTTTAGGGTCCGATGAAAAGCCTTGAGGACTTTTAACCGAGTTGTGATGGTTAGAACTCAATTTTAAATTTTAAATCCATTTCTCGAATGCCCTTAGTGATGAAAAGAGACAATAAACTTCAATAAAAGTCAAATAAACGTATTATTAATAATAGAAACATAAATAAGACTTCCTCTACTATCAAGTGGACTATACGTACGCAAAAAAGTAATCACGTAATTAACATATATAATTTAAGTTCATCCATGTTACTCTTACAGATTTTGTTCTTCCCAGGAATCATTCAAGGTAGAGCACATACTACCAACTATTCCACTTTTCCATTAGAAATAATATGGAAACTCAACCAGTGCATTTTTCTTTCTTGGACATTTACAACCTTTGAATTGGCATGAAAAAAGTAAAGAGCGACCTCATATTGAAAATAGTGAGGCCCATTGTCCTTGTAAGGTAGATGCACTTCCACACACCTCTATAACAACGGCATGTAGTAGGGGTAATGTAGTGAGCTCTCTAGACACTGGCCGTATACAGATTATTTTAGGTGCAATCTCATAAAGGAAACCTGAAACTAAAAGCTGCATTAAAACAAGGATAGAACAAAAGCAATTCCTCTCGCCGGGAATCTAACTGGTGCCGCCAAACCGAATATTTCAACCCAGTATTTCAATTAACATGAGGGTAGTTAGAATTTAAAATAAATTCTTTTATATTATAATTTAATAATTAATACTTGAACTTGAAGAGTTTAATACTAGATGAGATATCATTGATACACTTCATGTAACATTTATAGTAAGCTAGGGTAGTTGGTAACTTATTTTAATACATTTGAGGTTGCGTTATATCCCATATCTAATAGATACTTGGTGGGAAAGAAACTTTCAGGGAATTTCAGTTTTTGAATATTTTTTTAAAAATTTCCTCCATAATCTCTTCATTTTATTAATCAGGTTTTGAATCAAAATTGAAACATTTTTGTATTTTCCATTCACACAGCTTATCGTAATTGCATGTTGTAATACAAACTACAATCAGTGAGTTCTTTGTTTTCCGTATATGACGTAAATAAGATTTAATTCTGAACCTAAGCGTCTTGCGATTTAATTTCCTCTATATAATGTGACGGAATAATCCAGTTAGTTTCTTTTGATACGTATAATGGGTGACTAGATAACAGTGAAGAAGGATAAGTATATAATATGTAAAAATATTCCAACACACAAGCTCGATTTGTAGAGACACGTTGCTCCAGCCCTGATCTTTGGTGCGAATGAATCTACTGAGGACATTTTACAAAAATAATACATATGTTTCGTATACTGAAAACGTTGTTTATACAGCCCACATATGTTTGTACATGAGGTTATAATAGCCGTCTACAGAAATTCGATAATCGAAATTATTTTTATAAATATGAGGTACCTTTTATGGATCAAGGGTTTAGCAATAAGTTTCCAACATACCCCTACTTATGTAATAATGTAGAAAAACCATTACATTTTTATTTCTGACGTTAGTAGTTGACGATAAGTCTCGTATATATTAAACTCTCTTATTCTCCAACACTTTTCCTGGATGCCAAAACAAACGTAATAATTTGCCAATTTAATGTGTACAAAATCTGTACCTTAATCTGTCGTGTACGTATACGGCACACTAACCTTAATGTCAAGCCGAGAACAGGTAGAAGAACTTCATTTTTATGATTTTGAACTCATTTTCTCTTTCTCTCTTAATACTTTATGATAATTTTGTTTAATTCATTGTGTTATTCTCTGATTTCTATGCTAGAATTGTGTAAATATGATAAATATGTTGCATTTGTTTGCATAGTAAATTGTTAGGAATATAATTCAGAAATTTATTGAAAGGTAATTTATTGACAACACGGTCAAATATCTATGCATATTTGTATTCAGTTAAACAATAAACCTCATCAAATGCTCTTAGGAGTTAGCAACATCATTGTGTATTAGACATAATTTTCTGTTCGCCACTATGCAGTCCCTTTTACATTTAATAACATTACGTAGTACCATTTGGAAATAAAAAAAAACTGCAAAGTATCTTCGCAATACATTACTTAATAATAATGTTTTTCGATAATCTTTATTTTATGAAACGTTTGCTAAACTTTGTCATTGAATGCTAAACTACACTTAAAGTTCACTTAAAAATATATCTTAAAGTTCTACCAATGTATTATTTCACTTTTCTCAAAAGCATTACCTCATTATTTACACCCACTGATATTTACAACTTTGCTTTACGTGCGTTATTTAAACCTGTTTCTGGATTGTAAAAAAATAAATAGAGAAGCAGTCCTAGTTAGATTAAACATTGAACTACCTCGTGGATATAATGTTAGTTTAAGCGCCTTCGTCTTGCGAGGCAATACTTAATTCAACTTGTTTAGAATATGCCCACATTCATGTCCAGTTATATCGAAAGAAACTAAAAGCGGAGAAGTTCGCATTTGAATCATTTTTACATGAATCCCGATTAGACACTTCGCGAATTTACCTTCTTAGACAGGAGTACGTTCGCGAAGAATAATTGGGTGTTACGGCTGTTGCAATGTAATTTTCAAACATGTATCATTTTATTTTAGATTACAATTAAATTTGATTAAAAAATAATTGATTGTAAACGATTTGTCACTTGTTAATTTCGTACGATATACTGCACTAGAAGCTCTTAATGTAACGTTGACAAAGTAAACTCCTAATTATAAAGAAATTACATTTTCTAATTATGTTTTCCTTAGAATATTTCGAAACCTAATATTCCTGGAAATCTCAATATAATTTAAGGGATTACAAAAAAGAAGAAATAACTAGAAACGAAAATCTTTGTATGTCTTGCTTTGCTCTACCTTGGCTACAGGATCAACACTAAAGAAACGATTGTAAATATTTTCCTCATTAAGGAATGCCTGTTTTATCTGTTTCTAAATTGAAGTAGGTGAGTTTGAGTAATTTAATTATCATCTTCTTACAGAGGTCGAATCTGGACAGCCTTGTATAAAATATTTTCTACTAGTTTCGAAGTGACTAATTATAACAATGAATTTCTACCTCTTGCGACCAGGGTCGAATCCCTGCAAGTCTGTACTTTTTTAGCATGTTCTATACTCAGTGGGATTCAGAAATTATTATCTTATGAACAATTAGATTTCCAATGACCTGAATGACGAGAAATAGGGGTAGGTCTATGAATGGAGATAGCGATTTATATTTACTTTTTCAATTGTTATATATTTTCTATGTTCAGTTAATTTCAACCGTTTGCTAAATCGTTAATGATTAATAGTTTTCCTTTTTTAAATGAAAAGTTGTTAAGTAATGCATTACTGTGAAGTAATAGAGTACCAATAATTTTTTACACTTGTTGAAGTTCTTTATGCGTCAGCTGAACATCAAAGGTATCGATGCTTTACAAGCATACCAACGTTCGTTTTATGATAGAAATAATACGTGTAAATTGGGTTTCATCTGTCGGGGCATTTGTTACACCTGAAATGTACTGAATCGGACGAAATCTAGTTATTTCAGTCAGAGGGAGAAAAATTTAGTGATTGAACCTACAAATTAATACATACGTTTCACACAAAACGAAATGACGACTTCATTACTTTAGGAATATTATCTATAAACTCTTCATACCAAGTAGAGAAATATCAATTACTAATAATATATTAAGTATATTATCCGATTACTTCTAGCAACGTTTGACAATCAGAAGAAGTGTATATAAAATATGAACGAAATTTACTAATTATTTTAGTATATTTCCGCAAGACTAATATTATAGAACAGTCAAGATATACTAAAGTATTTATTGCATTTAACTATATTGTGGCTTCTATTCTATTGATAATGATAATTAGAATAACATTATAACATTGTATTATAAAGGGACTTTAAAATGAAAATCATATTCAATTGTGTTATAAACACAGTACTAGAAGGAATGAAATGTGAATTATTTGTATAGAATATTGCTATACAATACTTGATCAAATGCAATTTGTATGTATCAAATAGTTTCATATAAAGATCTGATTATAACATGGTACTACTTGTTTGAAATGAGGAGAGAAGAGATAACAGTAATACACATACCTTTGATTATATAAAAATCCAATCTCGTTCTGAAGACAGGACAAGTAGCACTTGCAGTTCAATCCATATTCTTCTGGTTCAAACGTATTCACAGGTTCCAATTGATCTTTTTAAAAATGTTGTATAAGACATATATCAGTATTGAAATATAAAGTTCTTTCTATTTATTTTTTTATAACTTGAGAAACAATAAACTTTTGAACTAAACTTATAAACAATTGTCATTGATTCTATTTGCTTCTACCGAAGGATACGACGTTTTAGTTACATACAACAACCAATAAGTTTCAACATTACTTAAGTTAAAAAGTTTAGTATTATGTTCGTGATCCCTTTAAAGTCAAATATATGTTATATACTCGAACCAACTATTAGCCGTCTCAAGTATACAATACCTGAGGAAGTTTTGTTTGCTATACATGATATTTTTAGTTATGAGTGAAACTGTAATTGTTCGTAAACTTAATACCATTTCCTGTATTCTTGCGACGTTTATTTAATTGCAGAAATCACTTCAGGCTATGTATTAGGGTTTTACGAAAATTTATATTAAAACCAGAAATGATTGATTTCTTCCACTTCCGGAACTCCTTCGTGGCTAAGCGGTTAGCGATGTGCCTTTGGCGCGGGAGACCCAGGTTCGATTCCCGGCGGGAGCTCATGTGGTTCGGATTCCACGTTAATCAGTAGGTCACGTCTCATATCGCCTCGCTGTTGAACGGCACGTTAAACTCAAACTCAACTCAACTCAATTCTTCGACTTCCACTTTTAATAGAGGGAGTAGAGTAGATGTGGAATATGTTCCTGGGACGCCTTCTTGCTATCTGTTATAGTTCCCACTCTGTATCGAACAACGTTAAAACCAGAAGAATCTAGTTTTGCCTTTTCTGATTTCACTAAAGTTATTAGAGTGGAAATGGGAAATATTTGGGCAGTTAATAGATTAATAGATGTAACGTTCCATGTTCGTCTGGAATAATGCCTACGAAAATGGACGCGTCACATGTACAATTGAATTATTTTTGAAGAAGATTAATGTATATTATAATAATTTATCCAAAGGTTATGTAAGGGTCACTATCAATAATGCTACAATATTATATTTGGTAATTTTTTTTAAAAAAAAGCAAAAAGTAAAAAAAAATTATGTGGAAATATAATTTTTATGGAGTTGGAAAGTCTACTGGAGGAATGAATACCTATCGCGAAGGGGGCGGGGTTATCGCTTCGCCAATACAACAAGGCAAGCAAAAATTCTCACCTTGCTGACTTGCTGTTCATCTATGTAACCGTCCCTTTCCGCCTAGCATCTCAAGATCGCCCCCAGACCAAGAACTATTATTATCCAAAACAACAATAATAATAATAATTGTCAATCTGAACACAATCAACTGACACCTGGTAGAAGGGAATTATACCGGAAGGTGAAGTCGATCAACAATTCATTACATTCGCGCAGTACCAAATGTTCTTTCCAATATTTCCAATTCTGTTTTTGTATTAGATTTTGTTTAAAATTCTAGTTCGGCTTAGGAATACGACATATCAATGTTAGTCCTTATCACCCTAAAGGAACCACTGCTGAACGATTTATTAAAACGTTGAAATCCTCTATTAGAGCATACTTCTATGATAAACAACATTTGTGGGCATCACTGATACCAGATCTCCAATACACATTAAATATTAGTGACCATGCCGGCTTTAAGATGTGCCCAATCGAAATATTCTTTGGACGTCCCTCTTACACCCCTGTGGAAAATCGATGGGATATCACGGATTCCGATATTGCCAGTAATTCCGCTAGAAATTTATTGTTAGAAGCCATAAAGAACATGGAGAAGAGCTGGATCAGTAGAAAAAGATTGATGATGCAGATAAAACGAGAAGTTGTGTTCAGCATAAGTGATAAAGTTTTGATTCGTTCTCATGTTAAATCCTCGTTAAAGGATAAGGTTGCAAAATCGATAAGTGATAAATGGCAAGGACTATTTATTGCCAGGAGTTTCTTAACGCCGAATATTGTTTTAATATCGGATGAGAACGACTGATTCATACATCGGATGAAAACGACTGTTTTAATATCTGATTCATACAAACGGAGCCATGTCTCTGAGGTAAAACTTAATCGGTTCCCCAGAATCTAATGTTTTCTAAATGAAATGCTGGAAGTGGGATTAGAAAATTCATCGTATTATATTGTAATTTGTCAGAATAAAGTAAATGAATAAATTGTAAATACATGTTTTATTAGTATAATAACGGCCGTGATAACCAAAAATATTTCTTAAATTTATTTGTGTATAATATTATTTTGATATATTTGTATATAATGTATAGTCTTTATATTTGTATATTATTTGAAAAATTATTCATTAAAAATTTATTCTGCTTATTCTTTCTAAATTTTGTAAATACGTTTTATTGTAAATAATTATATAGATGTGTTCTAATAATTATTTTTCTATATTTATAGATTATCCATTAGAAAAAATTCTGTGAGGAGAATTTTTCTTAAAAGGGCCGGATATTTGTAACGTTCCGTGTTCGTCTGGAATGAGGTCTACGAAAATGGACACGTCACAAGTACAATTGAATTATTTTTGAAGAAAATTAATGAATTTTATAATTTATCCAAAGGTTATGTAAGGGTCACTATCAATCATGTTACAATATTATATTTGGTAAATTGTTGTTTTAAACAAAAAAAAAGAAAAAGTAAAATGTAAAAAAAGAATTATGTGGAAAAATAATTTTTGTGGAGTTGGAAAGTCTGCTGGAGGAATGAAAAGCTATCGCGAAGGGGGCGGGGTTATCGCTTCGCCAATTCAACAAGCCAAGAAAGTATTCTCACCTTGCTGACTTGTTCGTTTTTCAACCGAGAAGGTTACTCTGTTTTGGTGGAAGTTGGTCTTCGTTTTGTTCGTTTTGTGTAGTAATTGAGTGTGCGACGTGGATCGACGAAATTGTTTGGTGGATTGCCAGTATAATGTAAAGAAAGTGATCAGTGAAACAAGATTGTTATATTTCGTATTCGTGCAATTCACAATAGCTAACTTTGTAGTTTGTCAAACTGGTTTTCTTTCTTTGTAGTGAGGCAACTTAGTAATGAAAGTTGTAGCGCGTGTGAGACCTCACTTTAAAAGGTGATACAAAGTGGTGTGAATTGCTTGCACAGTTTGTAGTTTGTGTGTTTACTTGCTTTTCTTACTATTCTCCCATTCTGTGCAACGATTTAGTGTCCCTTAAACACAGCGAAGTGAAGGCTCTTTTGTACCTTGTGAAAGCCCATTTTGATCACTTAAAAATTGATTCATTTTGGCCGTCTGATTATTTGGTTTGTAGAAAACCGAATATATTATCATTCGTTCCAGTTTATTTTATTTGGGAACGAAGGTTCAAAGGGATTTTTTTAAAAATTCCAGAATATATGAGTACTGGTAAATACCGATCAATTTGATATTGTTCTATGTCCAAAAATGGCTCAGACGTAATCCAATTACCAGACGAGGAGAGATCACAAAAATTGAAGGTAAATTGCGAGACTTAAATAATAAGAGGTGAGTGAAAATTTCGATTTTATTATTGAGTAGTAATTGTGTCTTGTTTAGTTTATGTTTGTCAGGTTGTGACTTTGATTTTCAATCCTGGTTGAATTGCTTTTGCAATTTCAGTTTCTTTTCCAGTGTTACGTGCTTTTACGATTTTTTCTCATTTTTAATGCAATTTGGAGAGTTAAGTAGAGTTGGGGCGTCAAAAATCTCAAATTTGATATCACTATTATTTTTTCAATATTTCCAATCATTGCAGCTTTGTTTTCAGATCGCTGTGTCGTTTAGCGTATATTTTGTTTAGCTTGAGCATAAATTGATAGAAAATGATTACCGGATTACCGTCCATTTCCTCCAACATTCTAATTCCACTTTTGTTGAGTTTAAAAAAGAATTTAGTAAATTAAAGAATTGGAAGGTATTGATGGAGTCTATTAATGAGTGTTTAAGTGTATTTTGAATTAGAATTAATGTTAAATTTCTCCAACATTCTTCTTCCACTTTTTAAAATTATAAAGATTGAGAGTGGTTGATTAAATAATTGCAAATTATATCATGAATGAGAGTTTTGGTAGTACAAACTAAGGCTGAGGAAGAATTATTAGATAACTGTTTCATTGCTCGAGTAGTATTTTCAGAATAATGTACAGTCTTCGAAAGGCGAAGTATTCAAATTAGAAGCGCGCTCAAAATAGTTAATTTAATTAATTGTATGGTTGCTTTGCTTTGTGAGGATTCACATTTGACGTTAATATAAATATTACTATTTTGTTGAGATTAACAATACTTCTAGATTTGACCTTAATAACTTGGAGGACATTATTTCAAAAACAAATATATGAGAAATAATCACTTGCTCAAGTTAAGAATTAAAGGATTTTCATGTATAGATTTTTTCTGGATTAAATTCAATTTCCTACCTGAAGTTTCTATATATATTAAAAATTTATTTTTTCATTTTTTGACTATTTTGTTATTGTTTTTTTGTATTGCTTGTGTATTTGCATTAATCAAACGAAATATTGTAAATACACAACCACAATTACGTTATATTAAATAAATTGTTATTGAAATTGAATTATTGGTGTTCTTTATTTGTTATAAATATTTGATTTGTTTTTAGTATGTATTTATTTTCATTGTTTTTTGGAAATATTGGAAATAACATTTGGTGCTGCGCGAATGTAATGAATTGTTGATCGACTTCACCTTCCGGTAAAAGTTCTTTCTACCAGGTGTCAATTGATTCTGTTCGGATTGACAATTATTGTTATTATTATTATTTCGGATAATAATAGTTCTTGGTTTGGGAGCGATCTTGAGATGCTAGGTGGAAAGGGAAGGTTACATAGATTAACGATTAAAAGCATTTCCCTTTTTACAACCTATTTTGCACATTCGGACCTGGCAGGCCTCTGTTCATTTTCGTTATTATAAAGAGATTGAACATGATTAAAATATAATACAAACACTTGAAACATTCGCACATGTGTTCATTATGTGTGAACTGAGCATTACATGCACACACGCACCCCCATATATGTTCGGGGTATCTCAAAGGTCCCATGACATAGGATAACTCTGTTATTATCAGAGTTATAGGAAAACATAACAGGGAAAACCGTCTCCAAATATGATGCTTTCGCTATAAAGTGAAGGAATTGTTAAATAGGATGAGCCGTTTGGGCTGGACACTCTTTAGGCGGCCAATGTTAAATGAAAATTGAACGTCGCCATTCACCTGGACCCACAACATAAGTGAATGAAGTTACTGTCTTTTACGCTAACGTGTCGATGAACAGCTCCAATTCCAACAGTAACTTCATTCACTTACTTTGTGGGTGAAGGTAAAGGACAATGTTGCATTTTCATTAAACATTGGACGCATAAAGAGTTTACAACCCAAACGATTCTGCCAATTAAAACAAATCCTTCACTTTACATTGAAAACGTCATATTTGGATACCGCTTACCCTCTTACATTTTGTTGTAACCCTGATAATAACAGAGTTACCCTATGTCAGGGGACTTTTGAGACATATCGTATATATATATATATATATATATATATATATATATATATATATATATATATATATATATACGCAAGTTTACAGGCCTTATCTTAGTACATACTTTATACATATGTATATATGTTAAGCAGAGACATTTACAAACAATGAAGTGTTCATACCTTATATTTGATATATACACATAATTCTGACCAACAAACAACATGTGCTCGGACCACACCTTATTTTGACGTTTGTAACACAGTACTTCTGTCTTTCTGTCTCTTGAGTGCGGACATAGGAGGCACTGCTTCCTCTTCGGTGCTGTGGGGTTATTGACCAGTTAGTTGGGACACCTATTCCCTATCTTCCTAAATTAACTCTTAGAGTTTCCTGCAAACTAGAGGATGGTGCTCTCCTCAAAATTAAGGGTAGCATCAATTCATATGCAAATCCATTGAAGAACATCCTTCTTCGATTTGGCACTTTCGCGTTCCATTGTGGATTATAATTCATGAAAACAATAAATGAATTTAGTACAGCAACATCCAACATATTTATAAAAATGCCAGAGGCCACCTCGTTGGTCTCTTGCTGGAATATTCTGCAATCAACTAGCCCATCAAGTGTACACCACCTTTACTTTCATTATAACAGTTGATAATTTCCGGTTTCTTCTTTGCATTAGTGTCATTAATTTTTTGCTAATGAGGACAACACTCTTGATCACGTATCTAACCATGGTGACCTTGTCAGAAAAAGCAAATTAGGATGAATCAAAAGGCTCGACCTTTGGATTTTGATGATGACATTTTTCTGGTAAATTCCAAACATTACAACAACAATACAAGACAAACATTAGATGTACTACAAATATATTTTTGTTCTGTATGCCAGCGAAAAGCCAGCAACAGTTAGAAGGTTGCGCCTTCTGTGTGGTCAAATAAATTGTAAATTGTACTACAAGTAAATAACCAGCGTTACGAATCACCTACGAGAAACGTGATAAACACATTTATAATTCGTTACTTGTCGGTACGATACCCAATGTCTTACATTGAGAAAAAATTAATATTAAAAAATAAATATACTCATTTATAAGTATATTATTGCTAAAAGTGTACAATTACCTCAATGTTCAAAAAATAAATAGTAATTCCATCTAGTGTTCTAATAAAAAACTTGTTTGAACAACATGTGTAGGTTAAAAACCAATTAATTTCAATAGGGGCCTCCGAGGCCCCCAAAGTACAAATGTGGGGAAAGTTAAGTTAATAAATATATTTTGAGATAAAAAGTAGGTACTGAAAGATTAATGTGTTCAGAATGCTGCTCAAAACCCATTCTAAGATGTCACGAAATTTCAGCTCTATTGAAAAATATTTAGAATAAAATTAAATATGGAATATAACCAGGGAGCCTCTCAGGTCCGCATTGTGCTTTCAAGGGTTCATGATATGCCATGTTGAACCTCGTTAGTGCAAGAAACATAGGCACAAACCAGAACTGTAGCTACACTTCAGGAAAACACTGGAAGAGAAACGTTATACTAGGAAACAGAACAAGTAAACATCTTTTTGGTGGTAGATTGAACTTAGTTTCAAGATAACTATCACGATTGCTATTCAGTGCTATTTTTATCTCAGGTAATAAACCAATGGAAGCCTAAATTTCTACTTTGAGAGATGTCAATTGATTTTTAAGGTTTATGTTCCAACTGTGCTAAGGCAATGGCATCTGTCTTACTTTTTTACTTTATTTAAATGCATTATTCGTGTGGTATCGTAATATTACTTTCCAGTGTCTGCTTTTCACTTGCTCAATACTGAATTTTCCTGTAACCAATATTCGATTTTCTGACATCATCCAAACTTGCATGCCACGTAATTTCAAATGCATATTATAAGTTTACATAATCTACATCATTTCTCGAGTAATAATTAACAAAAGATACTTACAAATTAAACCTTGTGTATACTGTATATGAAGGAACAGATGCGAGGTCATCGCAATGAGACACTGGTGAATATTCGACAAGTAGTGAGTCAGTGACTATGAGCAAATGGAACGGGATTCTTTCGCAAAGGTTTTTTTAACTTACAGAACCATGGGAAGAATGTGTGCAAAAAACCGGAGACAATGGCAAAAATAAAAGAAAGAAAGGTTTGTAGATTGAGATGATTCATTTTGTTTAACTTTTAAATAAAGATTACGGTTGTGAAAAAATGTTGTTCCTTACTTTCAGTATTTCATGCCCCTCGTATGTCTGAATGTGGTAAAGCTAGTTTGAGTCTATGTTATAATAATTTTTAAATTTGTAACAGCGATTTAAATTACCTTGAATGTTTATTATGCATTGCTTCCGATCATCATTGCATAAAACCTGAGGTCCTGTAATGTAAAAGAAATAAACGTAAATTATTAATAACACTAGATTAATTAAAATTTTTATTTCAGTGGTTAATTGTATTAAATTTAAACCTAACGTTCTCTTCTTTTGTAATTATGACTCTATCAATGTGCACAGAAACGATATATATTATTTTGATCGTTCATCTTGAATGCCACACAGGAACATAAAGTGAAATCAATTGAATATTAAACTAAAAGTAATTCTTCAAGAATATGACTTTCTGCTCGGATTATTCCGAATGGGGCTGCTACATTATTCTAGTGATCTTATAATGCGTAATCGCCTAAAATGATAATGGGTATATGTTCAGTTTTGAACTCTACTATATTTTGACATACTAAATGGATAGAATTCACAGACCATAATCTGTAGGATTGGAAATTTCGTATTAAAATCTATGAAGACTTTCTATGAAAATTTGGTTTTCTCGTCCTAGAAGGATAGAAGATAAATCCTGTGATGTTCGGTTCCACAGCGGCGGTAGCTGTATGCTTTTTTGGTAATGCTGTCATAAGGCATATTTTATGAGATATGGGGTAACGTACATTCACTTTCGTGATAGTATAGGTGCTTCTGTAACTATATTGATGCTCAAGCAGCAGAGTCTATCATCAAGGTTGTAAATATACAAGAGATGTGAAAGCTAGTCTCATAACTGAGACCTGAAATTCAACAAAATTGTCGGCTTTCATTAAATTCAGCATATTTTTCTTTTTATGAAGAGTAGTTTCATTTTATAAGATTGTGAAAACTTTTTCACAGGTTCGAAAAAAGTCTCACGTATCTACACAATTCTACACGAAATTGGGTGCAGAAAGATATTTTTTGGGAGCTCGAACTGTTTATTTAGCTGTACTCAATCTAGAGGTTGTTTAGTTGGCGCCTATCGACCTTGAAGTTTTCATAGTAATTTGGGTAGGCAAATACGCACATCAATTTTTAAAAAAATGTCATTATTCGGCTATTGTATGTAATGTTCTACTTTATTGTCGTTTATTGTTTGTTTTGTAACAAACGTGTTAAATTAGTGTCTCAGAGGTAGTTGATATGCAGTTTATTTACGCGTTTGGTCAAAAAGTCTCAAATTTAGGCTAGGGGCGTATTTCTCTATTGACGTTTTAATGTTGTTTTTGTCTTTGAATTTTATTCGAAAGTTTTCCAATACAAAAGACTAATTAAATAATACAGCTTTCCAATTACTAACAGTTCCTTAATTACTGTCCAACGCTTTGCATATCTTCATGGCTTATTATGCTTTAAAAATAAACCAGAACTCACCAAGAGGAGGTCAGTGCATAGTGAGTCCACCCACCTCAAATTATGTTGGGAAACGATAGTAGGATAAATTATCTTCTAGTTTTCTTCTTTGACTTTACAGTTACTTTTTGTTCGCAATGTCGGAATATAACGTCTATATTCCAATTTCGCTTTTATGTAGCCATCACAACACTGACAAAAACAAAAGAAGCAGCCTCTGTGATGATTTTCGTAAGTCGTGTGACTCCATGGGAGTTTCATGCAAAGTCTTGCATATCTGCTATTTTTTAAGTAATCTAGTTCTTCAATAGTAATACTCGTATTATTGGTCATCGGATATTTGTTGATGAGCATGAAATCGAATCATTCATGTCAAAGTATTGGTCTACCTTCAAATTGATAATTGGTAAGACAAAAGCACGTTAATCACCACGACTGGAATTCTTATAATATATTTAAGCACTGACCAATAACACATTTTGGGTATCTGTTCTGTTATTTCGAGCGATTTTTGTCTGGGCAGTCTAATAAGGAGTAAACTCGTACCAGTTGTTCAACCATGGTGAGCCAGCGTACTATTTTTAGGACACTTGATATTTTATTTTTTATAAAAAAAAAAGAATAAAGTTTTCGATTTCTGCTAATTACAGGGAGCAATTGGAGACCTGTCCTAATTCACTGCAATTCTTGGTACATTTTTTTCTTTCCCTCTGTAAAAGATGGACGCTTAAATTTACCTATGTGAGTTACTTTATTTGGGTATGGTTCGGGGAACGTTATTTTTTTGTTTTTAATGCAAACAATGCGCTTGGTTTATATGTGTCAGGTAGCAGTGGATATGCGGCAATCAGACTGTACGAAAGTTATTTTAGTTTTGTTATAACTTTCAGTGCTATAGATGTTGACACGGTTAGTGTCATATAAATAGAACGCTGGTCCAAAGCAATATATTACAAAGTAATAAAAGTGAATATATAGATAGACCAACGCCCTTTATTTTTTCGCGTTCTTACGCTTATCATTCATTGTTCAACACCTGAAAACATCAATTTAATGCTTTTCTCAATTGAATGCAATTTATATCTAAGCTTTAGTATAGCTACAGTAGAGAAATAAGCGGTAGAAAAAGAAGATTGGTCTATAATAATGTTCAAATTTGGAGAAAAATGGACGCATCCTACACAAAGCTTCCCCAATTTTGTATACAAACTGACAGAAACTTGAGCGAACTGAAAGAGAAATGTTGTAAACAAATCTCAGAGATATGCTATTGTATTTTCAACAGAGACACAATGCAATACAGCTATAATGAGGGAGACAGTTCTTTATGGTGTGGGAATAAAGAACGATCATCATTTTCTGTTGTGCGGTTATAAAACTTGCTATAAAAATCTGATCTCTGCTATGGAAATGATATGAAGATAAAAGGAGAGTGCTCGTGACAATATACATAATGATAGAGAAAATTTTTCTTTAGATTCCAGAGTGGTTTCAATATACCACACATCGTAGATGATCCGAAAAATTTTGTGCTATATTTGAGAATTTCTTCGCAAGTAGAGATCTAGTAATTCAACTTCGTGAATTGGGATTCAGAGCAACCGTTACTCTGCAAAGCAATTGTGAGTCTCAGTATCAGCTAACTGATTCAAAAGAGTTGAGTAAATATGCACGGAGTTCACATGAATACAGATTCGACTGGAAAGTAAGTTCATATTGCCAAATGGCATGACAATTGACATGTTGTAATTGGCACACATTTTGAAAGCATACATCCTGTTTCGCGAACGAAGAGGTGGAGCCGACTACATTATGAACATATTAGAATTGAAGTTCCTCACGTTATAACAACCAGATGAGAGGTATCGACCATCTCAATTTGCTACATATTAATATAACAGGCAATGGGTGATATTTACACGAATCATTAACATGAAGATCTTAAACTCATGATTATGTCTACAAAACCAACTCAGTCTAATATGGATCTTCTGACATTTAGGGGCAACATTTCTGTCAAATTATATCAAACTTGGTGATCACTTGTTCAAATGTGTTTAATGATGTACGCCTCGCTGGAAGGGGTTACTTCATTATCGAAAAGAAGATGTAAATATGCCATGATAATGAATGCACTACAAAACCATTATCATACTTTGAAAATTGTAATGTCATATTATGTTTAAAAGTGTTTCGTGAAATACCACGAAGGTAAAGAAAAAGAAACTTGAATCAAAGTCAAACACGTGTAACAAACTAGCACAGGTAGATCGAAATTACAAAATAGCAATTACCTGTGCTTTAAACGTAAATGTTGGATGTTCTAAATACTGGTATTTGTATGTTCTGCTTAGATGTGTGCCATATATCGCATTTTGTATAATTTTCGTAAATAAACGTTAATTGAAAACACAAACACACACATACAAACACATTATATATATAAAATCAGGAAGACTTCGTGCTTCGATAGACCGGCCGTGATCACTCAGTGCTTTGAGGCACTTAGGGATAAAAAATTTGAATTGCTTCACTCAAGCAATAGAATGCAATTAGTTAGGAATATGGCCTTTCTAATATATCAGAAAGGACCAACGTCCTATTTACAGGACAGGGCGTAAGTCACATCCGATGCGCAGGAAAAATCAAAATGTTATATTTTCGTGATACTTAGGCAATAATAAACTAAATTGAATTCTTAACGTGAAAGAAATCAAAAAATAATAATTTGGTCTTAAATGTGTTAATGTCGACGTGCCCAGTGATGCGGCTGTATATAAGCATGTTCTACCCCTCTAAATAACTGTACTTTATTACAACGTACATAATAAAGATATGAACACCAGTGTGGCTTGCGATCAAGTTAAACCACTGATAACTCATGGAGCACAAAACTTATGGAATATGAACCACTTGTCCTGATTTCTCCTACAACGATATTACATATCTGATATCTGTGTATTTCCTCCATTTCTATTTATAGCTATTTTAGGCAACGGTGCTTAAAACTGCACAATCCATTGTGAAGAAGAAGAAGAAAAGTGTAGATTATAGATTGATATGAATAAAATAATCATGCAATGAGAGTTGCTGTAACAAAGATATAGTTATTTGTTTCGTGTTGCTATGACAACAGAAAAAAATATTCATGGAGTTTTGAGAATAAAAGTTAATTGTGATATGCATTCGATGTGACTAATTGCTCTTGTAATTATGAGTAAAAATTAACGTGCTGGAACGTGTTTGATTTAGTTGAATTGTGGGCAATAATTGTAACAAAAAGACATAACAAATATAACGGTAAGCTAAAAACAAGGGTCTTACACGTTACACTCCTACACCACTGGAGAAATCTGATTGATCGGGTCATTCAACAAAACGCATTGCTCTCTCATTCTGAATATCTGTCGGCTTTAATAACCGACCAAAATTTAGACTAAAGAAATATTGGGTTGTGAGGAATTAATAAAGAAAGAAGATTCCCACACAACACAAGTACGTCCACGGGATGTCCGAGACTGAGCCCGCAACGGTCGACGTGGCATCCCGTGATTATCTGAATGTTCTTCCGGGACATCCACAGGATACCCGCGGAAGATCCAGATGTCCTCTAATATCCCGGGATACGGGATATTCAACGGCACCACGAAGGAATGTATATTGGTTTTCCATCGGAACTCCTGTCCCATCTGGGACGTCCCGTGGAAATCCTACATGGGAATCCTTCAGGACGTCCCGTGCAGGACGTCCATGGGATGTCTTCTCATTGTCCCAATAATCCAGAGAATCGAATAGGATGATTGGAATCAAAATAGGACTTCCCAGGGACGTAGTGTGCGATGTGTGTTGAAACAAGACAAAGGACCTAGCACTTTTCTTTAACCAACTATCAATCTCAATGCAGAACAATACTATGAAATGAATATTTCGGCTTCATGCTCATCCAGAAATCTCCGTTGATCAATTATATTACTAGCAATGAAGTAGATGACTTTATTTTAAAAAAAAGACAGAAATTCAAGACTTTCAATGAAACAGCTAAAGAGGTAGTTTCTTTCGTTTCATCAGTATTGTGATTGCTACGTGAATGCAAAATTAGAATCTAGAGGTCATATTCCAACATTGCGAACAAAAATTACTATAAAGCACAAGAAGAAAAGTAGAACAAAATCTTAGCTACTCCTTAATAAAATGATGTTTCCCAACATAATTTGTGTTGGGTGGACTTCGCAGTCCATCCTTCTCCTCTTTGCGAGCTCTTCGTTATTTTCAAAGCATAATAAGCTACGAAAATATGCAAAACTTCGGATAGCAATTAAGGAACCGTTAGGAATTCGAAACCTATATTACTTAATTTGTCTTTTACATCAGAAAGCTTTCGAATAAAGTCACAACCAACTGGAAAACATCAATCGAGAAAAATATTTTTAGACTAAAATTGAGAATTTTTTACCAAAAGCTTAAAAAGCAGCATGGGAAATTACTCCTGAGGCACGAATTTAACATATTTGTTATAAACAAAAGAATAAGCGATCACAAAGCAGAAACTTTACATAAAATAGCCTAAAAATACACAAAATAGCATTTTTGTGGAATTGTTGTGCACCGTTGCATACCGAAATCACTAACAAAACTTCACGGTCGATGCGCGCCACCTAAACAACCTCAATTAAAAAAAAAAACGAAAATTTGGTCTCAAATGGACACTTTTCCTCAGTACCCACCTCAAAATTTCGAGAAAAATGTTTCTCCGATAGACACTAATATGCATATTGCGCCTTTCTGGAAAATTCCGAAATTTAAGCTTTGTTCTTCCGACACTGTGTGTTGTGTAACTTGTGACAACACCCATACTTGGAAATTCATTTAAAAGCAACTATGTCAGAAAATATAAACATGCATCAAACAAAGAAAACACACACACATTAATCGAAAATAAGGCTCTCAAAGTAAATGAGCATTTAGTATGTCATGGGACTAACTTGCGATAGTATATTGCGAGGCTACAAGAAATACCAACATGAACCTGAACAAGTTCATGCATGTTTCAAAATCACTAAAATTAAGTTGAATCGTCTAACGTAAATGAGTTAGGAACAGGTAAATATCGAGTAATTACTGGATGACACTTACTGCTACAGAGATCTGCATGAACTTGGTACGAACGTGCACATATGGGTGTAAGAGGTGTCTAAAGAAATATATATTTAAAATGTTATCTGAACCACTTTAGTGCTTTTTTTCAATATCGTATATAGCAGATTGAAGTCAACGTGCACGTCCGTAAACCAACAATAAGAGCTATTAGTACGTGAGCTTAAAGCATATATATATATATATATATATATATATATATATATATATATATATATATATATATATATATTACACTTTGTGTTAGAAAGGTGCCACCTGTATATATTGTTCCTTTGTTCCAACAAAGGAGGAATCGAAGTTGCACCAATCCAACAAGTGGCCAGAATCTAATATTGCGGCTATCAAAGATGGCCGCCTCTGCGAATCCATAATGTTCGTTTTAGAGGACTATATCTCCTTAACTAATAGTCCAATGTTCACGATTCAAAACAAAAAGACTTAGAAGATAACAGGGTCTAAAATTTAGAAAACGTTTTACCTAACTCTGAAATTAACACTTATAGAAACTATTTAATTTGGAACTGTGCCTTTTTTTATGATGGAGTTTACTCATATCTTTTAAATTGCAAATAAACGGCTGGGGTTATGGAAAGATACGTCGTAGAATTTGTTAAAGTGTTACATTATCTTTCGTCTAGTGTATAGTTCAATTCAGATTGGTTGATAAACAACGAAGTTATGACAATTTAAAGATTGATGTTGATTAGATTGATTTTCCCAAATTTTGAACGAGACTTCATTTATCGTAATAAAACATTATTAATGGATGCTGCATTGTACGAAACAAAACATGCTCTTGTGATATGTTCTTCATAAGTCCCATTTTCACCACAGCACAAAACAGCCTGATCCAGTCCGATTATATGAATCCTATATGGCGGGCATTAATTAGGATCCATAAAGATATTCCTTTTTCGAATAATTGATTGAAGTATCTAGAGCTATAAACAAGTGTCACAAAGTAATAACAAACGTTTTTCTCTTCCATATCTTTCTGTCGCACACAGTAAGTATGGGAAGGAATGAACTGCAAATCATATTTCGAAATACATCAAAAGAATCGGATAGAGCTGAGTTTTGAAAAACTTGAAGTAATAAGAACAGCAGTATTCTCGAAGTATTTCTATTGAAATAAGAATGACAGAAATCCCGTGTTGTGGTCCGTCGAGAATAGTTCGGAATCACACAAAAAGACAAAGTTTGAGGCGCTTACGCAATTCTTATGTTACCAAGAAGTCGATGATTAGCCTATTGTCTTGTCTCGATGAGTGGACTCACATCTGCTGTCAGATTAACTTAGTTGACACTAGTGAGTGTGTTGAAACTGCATTTGATCAGGACAAAGAAGTGACAAGTAAATTTGTTCCTGCCTTTTCCAGTTCTAATAGAATGGTTATTTATTTAAATTTTATCACTGTATGTAATACAGTTTGTTATTATCTAATGTACCGTTAATTAGGATTTGTTTTACTTTGTACGATTTCTTGATGTTTGGTGATGGAAAACGTCCTTGGATAATATATAGATTGACTGGAGATCGAACCCGGCGTTTTCCAATCAAACTCATTTTTTTTAAGCATTGAAAGCGAAAGCACCTCACTACAAGAAAGAAATTTATATTGAAGAATCTATTCTGCAAATCGTGGAAACTGAAACCATTTTCATATAAGAGGTAACCAGAGGAACCAATATCAGCAGAAAAATTGTTTACGATCTCGGTAGTTTAAGTGGTACAATACCTGGCCGGCAACCAGATGGTTCAAGCTCGATTCCCGATCGGAAAAGTCCCCCACTTCAGGTTATATGAGAAAACTCATCTATATATTTATGAACACATTATGTTTATCTTAATACTTATGTACTTGTTTTTTTCATCTTTGACAGTCTTCATTCACTTTTAAACATTGTTTTCAGTTTAGTTTTTTAATGTAGGTATTATGATACTAATTAATGTAGGTAATTCTTTTGATAAGCTAGTAATTTAATATTAGTTTTGATAACCCTAAATGCACTTTCTGTTTGTTTATTAGTTTAACGTCCCACGTTTACTACTTGGTATCTAAAGAAGACGTGGATCTACTGATTATAGTGGAATCCGATCATAGTAACCACTTTCGTACAACTCAACCCCCACTGGGAATCAAACCCGAAATTACGCACACAGAAGGCAAGCGCTGAAGCCACTAGACTAAGAATAGGTCCTAAATGAACTTTTCGATGAAGGTATACATATCACAGTTACTGTAATTAAAGCATTGTAAATTAACTTATTGACTATGTAAGATAAATAGTCTCAAATCAAGTGGGTCTAAATTGATCATGTTTAATGATCGTAGGAAAATGTGTTTTACTTTCACAAGGATCTAACGTAATAAGTAAGCTGGAGAAATACATTGATGCAGATGCTATTTCACTAATTCGTGTTGTTAAGGTGCTTCGAAAGGATATGGCAAACCAGAAGAGTCAGTTTGCAGGGAAATTTCAGAATCACTGCCAGGAAGGTTCTGTTCCTTCTTCACTAATAGGTGCTGTTAATATGTTACTTTATAGTTCACCTGTCACCCCTGATAGCAACGCAAGTCAAGCAACTTTAACTAACAGTCAACATATATTTTATAACTTCTATCAGAAAGCGGGCAATATTGAAACAGAAGCAGCAAGCTATAAACGTAAATCCGAGCCACCTCCTTGTGTCTATGTTGGACTGAGGGTTTAAGCTAAAACTCGTGAAAAAAATCTCTCATAAATGAATTACATTCACTAGGCATTTGCATAGGAATTTAGACGTATACAGGATAAATCTAGAAATGCTTCTCAGTGCTTGATAAATCAAAATGACTAAATTGTGTATCCTTCCACTCTATGTTAAGGTATATTAACCGTTCCAACATTGGATAATAATTACTACAATCTTTCTTGCACAGCATCAAAGGATTCTCTTCACGGTACGAGCATTTATATTTTTCAGCTTCCTTCTAAGGATAACCCTGGCATTCGATATGACCATGTCTCACTGGACAATGTGAACATAAAGATGAGTACCGTTCCTGCTCCTCCTTATAATCATGCTGTAATGTCAGCTGCTTATGTCACTAATAAGGGACCAGTTTTCCCACAATAGGATCTGCAGTTTGTAGAGAAAGTTCTTCCAGGAGGTGAATATTTTGCAGAATTAAAAAAACGAAGTGTGTTGACTTGAAAAATGATTAAAAAATTACACTACTTGCACTTGGTCTGTACACAATGTTTCGAAAACTGGAAACTCTGCAGGAATACAAAGTATATGCTGTCTGGTTCCGTTGTTTACGGAAGACTCTAAATCTGTTGCTATGATACGGCACGGAATGAATGTTGTACGAGAACTTACAGACAAACTCAACAAAGGACACGTTCCAGTTCTTGTAGTGGCTCAAAAACTATTTGCCTTGGGGAAACGAATTCAATGGAATTGTGCAGAGTTACATGGCGAAAATCACAAAATGCTTATGCTGGGAGGCTTACACATCGAACAAGCCTTCCTGTGTCTTATAGGCAATTGGTTAGATCGAAATGGTTGGGTAAAAATTTTATGTAAGTCAGATGTAGCAACACCAGCATCCGCTGATAGTTTATTGAGAGAAACTCACATTACAAAAGCTCGTTTTGCTCACCAGATTACTCTGGCCGTTTTACCTAATTTGCTGCGTGATGCATACCAGAATTCTTCATTCTGGTAATCATTCAATGACTGGTGCACTGAAAAGGAATCTTCGTGTCCAACGTTTAAGTTTTGCATAATATACTACCCTCTCTGGTTTTACTCTTAATTTACATCAAAGTCATACGTCAAAAGAATTTTTAAGCTCTACGTTGAAATACTAAAGCTAATAGCAGAATGGTTTTCCGCAATGGACTAAACTAAACTATGCTCGCTGAATTCCCGTTCACATTTTAGACTTGAAGAAGTTGGAAGAAACACATCCTGATATAAATGTTTTCGAAATGGGTTACTTTGTGAAAAGAAAGACATCAAGACCTTCTCTGCAACAGCTATAGATCAGGCTCACGAACAGAATAACAAAATTAAAAAAGGAGATGAAGGAGTGATTGGTCTCTTACACGACGACAATACTCATGTGAAATGGATTAAAGTTGGATCAGAAATTAGTAGACTAATTACACTGGTCAACAAATTTTAACTTTTTATTTTTTTACAGAAAAGAAAGTAGCCAATCTTTATAGATTTCGAGGCGCTGAAAACGAATATCACACTTGAAATTAGTTGGTAGCTAAGGGATATCAGTAAATGTGGAATTTACCTAAAAAAATATGTTTTTCACATTAATTTGTTAGTTGTTACTCGGGAACGTATAATTACGTCTCTATTTATCGTTGCGGAATGTGTTATACTCTCTCTATTCGTCGATTACCGTACGTTCTGAAAATATAACAATCGTTCCGGTAACCGGTACCGTTGGGAAATTTTATACCCATATATTCGAAAATATCCCTTCTTTCAATGAAAATACGATTTTTTATTTTTCCTGCAACCCTGCAATAGTAAAGTTATAATTTTTATTGGAAAAGTAACCTCTCAATATTGGGAATGTTTTCTGCAAATATCGTCATGATAGAAGCGAACCGAACTGTGAAAAAATTATCCCTTCTACCGAAATGCCGAAATTTTCCCTATCTTTACAACATGTACATTAAAAATGTAATATTGACTTCAGATAGCCGAACAGAACTATAGGACAATACATTCAGACAATGTAACTATCATTTCGGTAGTCTGTGCTGGGGTGGGGGATTTTATGTACTGAAGTATTGCACGAAAAATTCCCTTTCTGCCAAACTCCGACATTTTTCTGCCTACAGCTGCAATAAAAACTGCACTAAATAACTGCACTGGCAATCCTCGGATAAATATAAGTAGTAGGACATGGTTACTTCTAGCGCAATTTTCTCCTCACAATATTTTTAACCAGCGCAGAAGGAACAAACTAATTATACAAAGTTACACAGCGCTAAGTATTCCGATAACTACAATTCTAAAGTGAAATCGCATAAGCTTTTATGACATTTAAAATCATAAAAACTTACATCTAAAACTAACAACTTATAGTGTTGTCTTTGATTGAAAAAATAGTTTTTGTTTGATCGAAATCCGTGTACTAATAGTTGAACAATGCGAACTTAAAGTTAAGTACGTTGATTCGCTGTTACATGCCAGACGCCAGACATATATACATTTACGCCAGACGCACATACATATATTAAGTTTACAAGCCAGTTTCAGTTGAGAGAAGCAAAGAGTATACATATGTGCATTAGATTTATAACCTCTCTCTTTTCTTTTCCTTCTCCTCACGTCAACATACATATATACATAGAGTCTTACAGCAGTTGCAACATGTTTTCTTTCCTTTTTAGCAGCTGTTTGGACTTCAGCCAAATGTATCTCACGCTTTCCTCCCCGCTCAGTTTGAGAAAGACTTATCTCAGACAGTTTTTGTGGTGGAGCGTCTTTCTTGTGAATCTTGTTTCAAGGTTATTTCTAATGTAAATTTCTGAACGGACAACTTTAACTATGCAAATGTCTCGCTACAGTTAGTTGCATGAGAGAGAAACTGGTTATAGAAACTTCCGCCAGATGACAGTCAAAGCCAATCAATTATAGTAGTCAGAAAAGCGTGTAGGATTACTGGTAGTTTCATGGTTGGAAATTCATATGATTTAAATTATCGTTATTTCATCCAATCGAAAACTAGTAATCATAGACATAACAAAGTATATATATTTGAACAGCACTTAACGGCTTCTATCTAGTTAAGCATATATGAGGGTAGGTTAATGTGTAAAATGTTGATATAAATCTAAATAAGTCGAAAACTGGTAATCACAGACATAACAAAGTATATATATTTGAACAGCAGTTAACGGTTTCTATCTACTTAAGCATATATGAGGGTAGGTTAATGTGTAAAATTTTGATATAAATCTAAATAGTTCGAAAACTCGTAATCACATAAATAACAAAATATATATACTTGAACAGCACTTAATGGCTTCTATCTAGTTAAGCATATATGACGGTAGGTTAATATGTAAAATTTTGATATAAATCTAAATAAGTCGAAAACTAGTAATCACAAACATAACAAAGTATATATATTTGAACAGCACTTAACGAGATGCAACTATATATAGGGAATAGCTTTTATGATATTACCATAAAAACTTACTTTCTAACTTTTATACACATACTAAAAAATTACAAGTTCGGATATTGATAATAGAATCTTCTGCTAACTTCGTTCTCTATAGGAACAATGACACATTAAACTGTCCACTGATCGTAATTCAAGCTGAATAGACAGACGTTAATATCAAAAACAACTTGCACTTCGGTTAGCACATTTTTCACAATTACATTGAAATTATTATTAAGAATGAACTGTTTTTGAAAATCCATAATAACCACTCAAATTTTTTAATTCTGAAGATATATTTTAATCATTTTTGTTATTTTTTGGATTCATTTCTAAAGTAAAACTGATGTATTTTATAACCATTATCTAAATCTTTCAAACCCTCATACTTAACAAACAGCTTATATTTTCTCAAGTCTTTCAACACTTGCTCAGTATCTTCATTATATCTTTGTGGTAAAACGTCTTATATTTCTCATCTAAATGTACTAAAACTCTTTGACCATAACGCTGTGTTTGAATCAATTTCCATAATGTTATGTCGTACGCTTTACCTTTTTTTAACTCATCTATGCAAAGGAGTCTCAATGCTTTAACGTCATTTTTCTTATTCAAATAAGTAGCCATAGCTTATTTGTTATAAGGAAAATATTCGTTTTATGAGAAATTCATAAAACCACTCCCCATTTGAAATTTTACATACAGAACTAAACAGTTGGAGAATTATCTTTTAGACCAGTATATTTGTTTTTTATTCCATCTTTAACGATCTCATCAATCATTTTATCTGTTAAGTGGCTTGTAAATCTAGGTGTAAGAAAGACCTTAAACTCCTAACACTCAACTAAAATGCTCTTTCCAACTTAGTTTTAATCTTTTCCATTTTCAGAATCTTATATTATGTATTTAATCGTAATTCTCTTAATCCAATAACTCGATTTTGCTCAAGACTTCCAAGTTTATCTAAAACTCAATATGACTCGCCATCGTATTTATTATATACAAAATCAACGATCACTCTTCAATTTTTATCTTTAATAAAGAAAACTTTTTAATATTTTTTAAATTTCGTTTATGGAAAACCTCCATAAAAAATACAAACATACACGTAACTATCTAAAACTCTTCTACTACTTTCTCATTCTTAGGGTCATATGTAAAGTTCTTTTGTCCAATTAAAATCGCATAGCATATAGTATTAGCAGCTACAGCTTCTGGAAAGTCTACCACAATCTTTATGTTTGCTCTCTCATTTACCGATACATTCTTCCTTTTACTACAATTAATCACATACATTTGTCTGTTATCTATAAACTCTTTAGGATCATAGTACATTTCGGTATTACCACATGTTATTATCTTAAATGCAGTATAATCTTCGTACATCTTAAAATAATCCTTGTTAGCAATATCTAAGTTTCTTGATTCTTTTGGAAATACCTCATTCCTTCCATTCTTAAGATATATATTCTTTACCTTACAATGATCAAACTTACTTGCATCTGCTGTTTGTTTGCCACTTTTATCAGTTTGGAACATTACAACTACAAAATCAGGCATATCAAATTGTCTAGAATTAAATTGAGTAGTAACATCGAACTCCAAAAAAGAACCTAAACAGTCTTCAGAACACATTGATAAGTATGGAATGAAAACATGATTTAAGGTCTTTTAGAATATTCAACTTTAACTTGTTTTCGTAATTAGATTCGTATTCAATAATTGGCATTCTTATCTCCATATTCTTTATTGTTATTTTTCCATCATGAGGAGCTGTTGCACCTACTCCTGTGCCAACCCATTTGTGCAAGACATCGTTATTGTTGTTAGCTTCTGTAAATGTTATTCTTAATCCACCTTTCCACATAACCTCTTTATAATCACTTAAGAAGCCTGGAATTAATCTTAATGGGTACAAAATGCTAAAGTTCTTTCGTAGACCAAGTTTATCATCTGTTTCAAATCCTGCTTGTTTTAGATATTCAACTGGTTTGCAAATCTTTAATGTTCCGATAGCTGTAGATGTTAATCCAGGTAGTTCAATCTTCTGTATAACTCCATGCTTTCTAACCTGAATTTGAGAAAAGAAGAATGGTAAGAAGCTATCAACAAATTTTATATTGTCATTTGCACCAAATGTTCCTCCACCAACTGATGCACCAACAACTTCAAAAGTCATATGAAAAACTACTTTGTGTGGATGTATGAACCCATCCCCAACATCGAAATCAAACTCAATATCTTTGTTAGCTTCATTCAAATTATTAAATATTCTCGTGTTAGGTTTAAGACTCTGTAGCTCGTAACTCTCAATACTATCCATTTATTATAAAGAAAATCTTGAAACAACGCTTTTATGGGATGTACCCATAAAGGAATCAAACAGAATAACATTTAAAAGACTTATAATCCCCATCCTAACTTAATCTTAGCATTCATAGCAGTACCAACTCCAAAAGCAGCTAATCGTTCACCAATTGATGCATCACTACTAAACACTCTTTTCTATGCTTTAGTTTCTAGTTCTTTATCTGAAGTATGTCTTGACTCTGTATCTTTATTGTCTCTGTAGTATATATCGTGTTCGTTACAAGCCTCATCTAATGGGTTAATGCCTTTATCACCTCTTTCTAATCTTTCTTGTAGCTTCGTAAAAGGCCCGCAGTACGAAAATCCTGGTATACGTAACTCTGGTATTCCCTTCATGTTTAAAATCTTATTCATTGGTCCTTTTCCAAGCTTCTCGTCATTCCAGAATCCTGGTGGTAATGTATTTAAGATAGTAATCACATAACCTATACCTTTCGGATCATTAGGAATAAATTGTGAAAGCTTATTATTAACCATACTCACTATACCTACTTTCTCATTATAAAAGTTATTATTACCAGCCTTTTCTTCTCCATCTATAACTAATAACCGATCAATTAACTTTCTCACATCATCCATCCATATATATTCTTTAGATATCTCTGTATATTGTTTAATTCCTTCACCAGTCCTTTTAGGTGTCGTGTTCTTTTTAGGAGTTGGAGGTAACGATGGTTTAATATAATCATCCCAAATAGGCTTGATAATATTAATGTACTTACAACCTCTATTAGATGCTACTTTTTTATCTCGATTATATATTTGGAAGGCAGCATCTGATTCTATTATTTCCTTGTACTGTTCAAGATCGTCATCGCCATAATCTTCAATGGTTTTATTAGTATTCATCGTTAAAAATTTCCATAGGCCTTCTGTTCCTTTGTATGTTTTACCATTAACTCTCAAATCATCGCCATTCACTTTAACTTCAGAATTTCCTATCTTATTTATTATTTTTTCATCTTCTTCAACAGCTCTTATTCCAAATACACTATCATTTCCTCTAATATTATATTTCGTTGCAATCTTACCAAATGATTGTGCTGGTGTTAAAGCTTCTACTCTTTCCACTTTGAATTTAATTTGTTTTCTCATTTGTTTTATTTCTCCTGTTATAGGTGTATCACTACTACTTGGAGGACTATCATAAGTTATCTTTTAGATGTTTCTAGTAGACTAGGATCTATTGAAGCCGTCTTATGTACAACTGGAACAAGTGCAGTTATTAGATTTTTATTTTGTTCTGCTACTTCTTTGATCTCACTTCCCAAGTTTTGACTAGCATCAATTACAGGCTGTTCTTGTGTCTTAAATTTATCGTATATACCTACTCTTTCTTTTTCCAAGATTTGAAGCCCTTTATCAAGAACTCCTGTAACTTAATATTCTTATTAATTTCTTTTTCATCAATTTATTATATAGAAAACGAACAAACGTCAATAAACGTGAAAAAACGTCTTTAAACGTGAAAAAACATCAAACGTTAAAACTTTAAAACGTGAAAAAACGGCAAACGTTTAAGAAGTGTTTTATCTTGTTCCTATACTTATCATTGTTTACCTTCCTTGTCATATCATATCATATTATATCATTGTTTACCTTACTATAAAACCATAATCTTCTTGCCAACATTTTGAACATATCTCTTTAAATTTATCATAAGGCATATCTCCTCGAACAAACTCGTTATACACATGTTTAAGTTTAGTATCATCTGGTCTAAATATGCATAGGAAGTTAACGTTATCTCTTATAAGCTGTTTAGGTACATTTGAATATGTCTGTGCAGGATAGAAACAGTCTAAATGTCGATGTCTACCTCTCGTAAAGTAATTTCTAACAGTATCTTGGTTCACCAAAATGTAATCATCAAACACAACGACAGAGTATTTTTCACATTCATCAATAGGTACAATACAATCATTACTGCTTAAGAAAGTTACTATTTGCTTATTGAACTTTAGTTCTGCTTTTTCAAATTGATCTTTTAATTGCTCGTACTTTGGCTGATTCATGCTGTTAGAATATATGTAAAAGTAATTATTGTTTAACCAACCTGGCTGTAATAACAAATTAAATAACAAAAAAGTTTTTACCACACCCAGATGGACCCACAATAAGACATCGAATATCATCAGGTATAAGTTCTTCATATCTTTTCATAGCTGTTGTTTTCTTTATCATCTCTTTTACATCCCAATTAATAGTTTTCTTACTCATTTATTATAGAGAAAATCTTTATGTCCCTGGATGCTAACACCTTTTATGATCTTATATCTTTAAGTTGTTCTCTGACCTTAAGCAACGTATCTTTTATATATTCGTTATCCATTTCGCCATTTAATGTTATTATCATCTTTAACTGTTCTTTAAATGACTTAATACAAGTGAGAATGGTTTTATATTCGTCTTTTCTTTTGCTTATGTATAACTTAGAAGACAAACCTGTTATAATAGCACTTCCAGATGCAAGAGACGTTGTTAATATTGAGTAAATTGTTACAGGTATAAAAATATTAATAAACCAAGTTGTTTCAGAAAATATAACTGATGACGTGATCAAAGTGTAGTATGCATATCTAACAATTCGTAGTTTTCTCTTTTTCTTCTTTAAACTGTATTCTAACTTTTGAATGATATCTTCTATTAACTTGATTACTTTCTCTCTTGGAATATCTCTAGGTAAATCAAACTCATTCATTTATTATATAATAATATAAGAATGGTATTTAACTTAACGAGTGATACTTCTGTTTTAAAGAAGAAACTCCATTGCGAATTAGACAACAGTAACAACTATTTAAGTATAGGAATAGTTGGGTTTTACACAACATACTTAACTCCAAACATTACAAAAAGAAATAATAAATTAACATTTTGTACTAACCTTCATCCTAATCTTACAAAACAACTCATAATTCAACCTGGTCAATATAGTTTAAAAGACTTAGAAGCACATATTAAATCAAATCTTCCATACTCAGATGCTTTTAAAATATTAAATTTACTGAGGACAGAGAGAAAAATAGAGTTAAATAATTTAGCGAGCATTGTGATATAACCTTAGATACCATTAACACTGTATTAGGTTTTAGTGAGAAAAACTTAACCAAAAACATAGAACATGTTGGAGATAAAGCACCAAAGTTTCACCCATTCGATACAATTAATGTTCACTGTAATATAGCAGATGGTATGTTTGTTAAAGATACAGAATACACACATAGAGAAACAGGAATTATAGCATCATTTAAAACAGATGCTCAGTTTAAACATAGTATTATTTACGAGCCTACTTATCCATTATTTTTCAATATATATAAAAACAAGGTTGACAATTTTGAGAAAAGAATAACAGATGAGAATGATTCCTTAATTGAATTTGGTGGAGCAACAATAACTGTACTTTTACAAACCAAGATTTTCTCTTAAATAAATAGGAAGATGTGTTCTATTAAAGGTTGTATGTTTAGTGTTCCTTACAAGGAACTAAAGGTCTTAAATATCGATGATGTATTAACAAAGAAACAACTTAGTGATAAATCCAAGAAAACTAAAGAAGGTAAAGGAATGAATTTAGCTTTAACCACTGCACAAATGAAAACGATTAAGAAAAAGCATATGTGCGGTTTTATCTTTACAATTCCAGCCATTCTAGCAGCTTTACGAGCAGTTGGCTCATTAGCAGATGGTGCAGCAGCGATTCTTAAAACTGTACTGGATACTAAGAAGAATAAACAAAAACTTGAAGAACAAAAAAGACAATATGGCTATGGAAGAAAAACATGGAGCAGGTAAACCAAAGAAGTCAAAAAACTAAAACCATTGACCAACTTCGATATAAAGAGCTTTGTTAAAGAATTAAAGATAAAACGATTTAGAGGTGTATTTATGAGTGGCGAACTTCCACAAAAACTCTATGTAAATGAGTACGGTATAGTTAACCTCGATAATTCAGAAAACATTGGTACTCATTGGATATGCTATTGGAAAGATAACAATATAAGGTACGTGTTCGATTCTTATGGTGATGTTCCTCCTAAACAACTGGTACAATATCTTGGTACTGAAAACTTCTTTTACAATGACGAACAAATACAAGACTTTAATTCAGTTATATGTGGTCATCTTTGTGTTAAGGTTTTAAATCTTCTAAATCAAGGGTATTATTTTAGTGGTGTTATGTATATGATTAAAATGATTAAGTTTAAGTGCTTTTATTGTTTATATCCATAAAGGTTTTTTTAAGATAAATATGGAACCTATACACAATAGATTTTTAGATTATTTTGAAAAGCATTAGGATGAACTAGATGCACTAGGTAGTTATAATTTTTATCAGTATTTTCAGTATGTTAGTAAGATAGACTTAAAAGATAAAAACAAGGTATATAATGTTATTGATTTATGAACAATGTTAATACTTAAATTTTTGTACACGGAAGAAGAGTTGGAAAAGTTACGCCCAATAATTACCTTAAAGGAGTTGTTGTCAAATTATAGCTCTAGACCATTACAATGCAGTAATTGTGGTAGTAAGTCATTAACAAAAGGTATGAGTAGATACATTTGTGATGATTGTTCTGTAGAGAGTGGTTGGGTTTACAGTACTAATGAAGAAATGAAAGCTGGTTGTGCAAGAAAACCATGGTATGATACTACAAAAAGATTTAAGTTACAGCTATCTCGTTTACAAGCTTTACAGGATAGAATTATTCGTGAAGATGTGTTCAAGGTGTTAAATGATTTATTTAGAGATATACCTAAAGATTTAATATCAATAAAAATGTTGTAGAAGTACTAAAGAAATACAAATACACAAAATATTGTGATGATGCCTATTTAATACACTATCACCTTACCGATCACTTAAACCATTAAAATTACAACATATGGAAGAAACAGTTATAAACGAGTTCGAAAACTTACACGAGACCTTTAAAGAAATGTATCCGAAAAGAGTATTGTTTATTAACTTAAAATTTGTATTGTACTATCTTTAGAAAAAGCATGATGTTCATGCTGATATTGATTTTGAACATTCACCTAGACAAGTAGAGTTGTTAAAAAAATGTTTTGAAAAATTAGGATGGGCATTTTCTTTATAATAAATGAGTATGGATATATTTGGTAATGTTAAAGATAGAAAAGGAAATGTTGATATTAGTGAAGAAAAATTAAATTTGTTGGAGAATTTAAATGATGTTGTTAGCGTAAGTCAATTTACGTGAATAGAAGCTCAATTAGAGAACGATAGAAAACAATTTGAAGATGTATTAGAAACGTTACAAGACACATACATAAAGAAAGAAGATTTTCAAAAGATTAGGATGGATACTACTAAATTGATTATGCAAAAGAAACTATACCTCTATTATATTGAATGAGGACTAAGAATGTTAAAGACCCAATCTTTAGAATATTCAATCTTTCTAATGGTTACAAATTTCTCTATAATAGGAAAATAATGCACATGGAATTAAGTTTGGATAAACATTTTCTAGAGGTATATTTGGGTGATACTTTGATTGAAAATTTACCTTTTAGCTTTAACAAGAATGATATAATTACAATTAAACCAACTAAAAATTCAGCTATGGAAGAAGGTCAAATATGTTTGTTGTAATGTACATAGAAAGAGAGCTTTCCTAAAGACGTTTGCTATATAATAAATATGGATATTTTTGGTAATATTAAATGTAAAAAAAGAAGAACCTAGAGAAGTTTTTACATCCTGGGTTGATTTTAAGATCAAAAGATTGGTTAATGTGTCTAATGCTATTGATAAACAAGATGTTGTAACATTAGATCAGCTTAAATCAGTGAAAGAAGAGTTTAATTTACTTACACGAAAAGAAATTGTTGAATTTCCATGTCGATTGGCAGAAGATGATCTTGGGAAACCAGCCTTTTTTGTATATAATTTAGCTACTGCCTACAAATTTCTTTATAGAGGTAGGTTAATGCATATAGAATCAAGTCTTCATAAACATCTTATAGATCTATTTTAAATGACGCTTTAGTTGAAAGTTTTCCATTACACTTTAATATGTATGATCAGTTAACAATTAGACCATCTAAAGATTCTGAATTCAAGAAGGTAAATTATTATTGATTATTATGTATATAGAAACAGAATATAAAGGTGAAAACGAATCAAGTGATGATGATGATAATGTAAAAAGTATAGTATTAGGTAGTGATAAATTTTAATTATTTTGTTGATTTTCTATACAATAAATAATGATGATGTATTGTGTTAAATGTAAGAAATCAACAGATACGGGGAAAGATACCATTAGAATTGAACAAACAAATAATGGAAGACATCTAAAGAAAGGTATATGTTTTGTATGTGGTGTTACTAAAACTCAATTCGTTAAAAAGAATGATTGACTATATGATCGAAAAGGTGTTAGAGAAGACATTATAGAAGAAATTCACAAACCATCTAGAAAAAACTTCGACAGACTAAGTGTGGTTTTAAAAGGTATCGATGATCTTTGGCAAACTGATCTTGTAGAAATGGATAGTGGAGTATTGAAAGGTGCTTCCAAATTAAATAAAGGCTATAAGTATCTGCTAGCAATTATAGATGTGTTTTCGAAATATGCGTTTGCTGTTCCTGTTAAAGACAAGAGTGGTAAAAATGTTACAGAAGCATTCGAATCCATATTAAGAACGAGAAAACCTAGTAACTTACAAACTGATCAAGGTAAAGAGAATTACAATAAAGAGTTTAAGAAATTAATGGAGGAAAATAAGATTAATCATGACTCAACCTATAGTGGTAAGAAAGCTTCTGTTGTTGAGAGATTTAATAGAACACTTAATCAAAAAATGTGGAAAAGGTTCACAACACAAAGGAATTACAAATAATATATAGTAGGATAGAGATATTACTAACATTGGTTAGTGAATATAATAATAGAGTGCATAGAACAATTGGTTTAAAGCCTATAGAAGTTAACAAGAAGGATGAGCGAACAATATTGGAGAAAGTGTATAAGAAAGAATATAAGCGTGTTAAACCCAAATACAAATTAGGTGATTATGTTGGTATAAGTAAATCGAAAGGGTTATTTGACAAAGGATATACACCTAATTGGTCAACAGAAGTATTTGTTATTAACGAAGTTATTCCATCTAAACCACCTACGTATAGAATTAAAGATTTAGAAGAAGTGGATGTACAAAGTATATTTTACGAACCAGAACTATTAAAGACGAAACATAAAGATGAATACTTGGTGGAAAAGGTGTTAAGAAAGAAAGGTGATAAAGTATACGTTAATGGCTAGGATTTGATGATTCGCATAATAGCTGGATAGATAAAAGTAATGTTGTAATGTAAATATAAATATTGTCTTTTATGGAATAATAACCATAAAAGGATAGCGAACCGTTACTCTATGTGTTAGATGATTATGTAAGGGTGTAACGATTTTGAAACAGTTAATACTTGATATGACAAGATGGTGAATGAGAATTTATTTGTGTGGGTAAAAACTCCGAAAATGATTAAATCAATATTTTTATATAATAAATATGAGTACTATGGATAATTCGTATAGTCTAAATGATATTTGTTACGAACAGATCAAAGAGAAATTTTGGTATGGGATTTTTGGTGATTTAAACTGATTATAGATATGGATACACGCTACTTCAATGCTACTAAGTTGTGTGATAAGAGTGGAAAATCATTTAAAGATTGGCTAAGATTAGTAAGAAGTACAAAACTACTTGAATATTAGGATAAAAAATTAGCTGGAGCAGATATGCTCCGGCGAAAATCATCATATTACATAGAACCAAAAGGTACGAGTAAAAGTAACTTATTAATTTCAGGAACATATGTTTACAAAAGAATACTTCTAGAAATAGCTTCATGGTTGTTGCTCGATTTTTATGATAAATGTAGTAACATTATAGAAGACTACTTAATTCAGGGTTTTAGACAATGCCAACACAATAATGATGAAATACAAAGGAAGGTAGAAGAGATAGAACAAACAATGGAAATATTAAAAATAGAAAACACAAGACTTAGAGAGATAGCAGCTGAACATACAGAAGATCCAGGGAAAGTACACAAACTAGTTATTATTAAAAAGAATCTCTCCCCTATTCAACTACAAAGGAAATTAGAAAAGCACGAAACAGACAAAAGAGAACAAGTAAAGAGCTTGAGAGTTACAGGTATTGGGTTGGAAGAATTCAAGAGTGTAACATAAAGACAAGATTACAATGCTTACAAGAAAAATATCCAGACATGACTATATTGTCTAAAACCAAAGACCGAAACTCGATTAACCTTCTAAATAAAGTAAAAGAAAAGTATGATTGTGTTATTTCGCATGGTTGTCATGTAGACCTAAAACATGCGGATGGAGAAGAAGATGATGAGTTTGTTATTGATTTGTTTTTAAGTATAAGAGACAAATAACAGTAAGTTTCGTATTTAGATAATCGTTAAGGTAAGGATAATGAGTTTTGAACATCCCTATCAGAAGAAGATTTGGTTAATATCTAATAATTAACGTTACGACTTTTATGGTATAATAGACATAAAAGGTAATTAGTTAAGCATTAAACAATCCATATGTTGTAACATCGAATGCTAAATTGAATATACTACCTAAATCAGAATTATTATGATACATTCTTATTATAACTCTCCAATGCACGAAGTGTCTAAATACATATATAAACTCTACAGAAAGGTCTTGATAAATTGAAATGTTATCCCAATAAACGCGGTCCTTGAACTCTGCAATAAATTCTTCTGTTAAATTTTGAAATATTGAAATCGTTCTCCAATCTACTTTGTCAGCGTAATCTCTTATAAGGTTTTCTGATAATTGCTGGGTTCTACATAAGCACCACCAAGAAAGTTTAACTGCATATTTTCGTATAAAGGCTTCAGAGAGTTTGCTTCCATAAGATATAGCATCAAAATAAACTTTGTCTATAAACTCATTAATAAATTCTTCAGATAGGTTTTGATTTAACGATACTTCTTTCCAATCAACTCTATCTGCAAATTCTCTTATAAAGTCTTCTGATAATTCTTGGCTTTCTGAAATAATCTCCCAATCAACTTTATCAGCTTATTCTCTTATAAAATCTTCTGATAACTTTTTCCATGAACATATTTTACTCAAATTAACTTTCTGCAGATATTTACGTATGAAGTCTTCTGTAATGTGATCATAGTTATATTCCTCCTCATAATCATCATAACCTATAGATAACCATTGTTCATCAGTCAGTGAATCTAACATCTCATCAGACAAATTCATAACGTTTGCATAGAGAATGTTCTGTATAAGAAATGATTTCTTTTCTTTAGTGGCTTTCTTGAACAAATGATATACCATACCTATGGACACGCTAAAATTTATTTTGTCTTCATCATTATAACTACCAATATCCAAATGTTTACATACACAATCAAATATAGGTTTGTAAGATAATATTTCCTTAGCACTAGACCAAGAAACATATCAATCAGGTAATTTAAAAGAAGAAACAACTAAAATGAAACAAAGATTAAGAACAAGAGTGGATGATTTCCATGCTAGAGGTTCTGACTGGGCTCTTATAAACATTAACGTTTTACAACTAGCAATCGTCAAATATACACCATATAGAGGATCAACATACATAGGGTTAGCTAAACAAATTCAAAACAAAAAGGCAGTAATTAATGTAAAGAATGAAGATGAAAAATGTTTCTTATATTCAATTTGTTCTGCACTATACCCAGTTAATAAAGATCCACAACGACCTTCCAAGTACAAGCAAGCTGTTAAATAATTAGAAGAAAAAATTAAAAAAAATATTCATTTTCCTGTAAAACTAAGCGATATTCCAAAAGTTGAAAAGTTACTTATTGTTTCTATAAATGTCTATGCCTATGATAAAGACCTGTCCGTTTTTATTCTTAGATTTTTTAAATTTATCTCATTTTTGTTGGTTTTCTATATAATAAATATGGAAGCACATTTTGATTTATTACATGATAGACTTAAACTAATTCATCATGATCTTAAACTCTTAGCAGCACTACTAGAGACGCAAATACTGTTAAAGGAAAAAGAATTATTAATAGCACAACAAAAAACATCTGATTTGATTTGTGATGATGAATATAAATATGGTAGTGATGATTATGACGATGATGAGTAAGTTTACAAAAATTATTTAATTTTATTATGTGTATATTTAACTTTGATGGGTTATTCCCCTGAAAGTCGTGTTCTAATATAATGCGTAATATGTAGACAATGGTAGGAGTGTACAATGTTAAGTGTTGTATTGGGACAAATGGAAGTAACAATAGTACAAAAATAATTAGAAATAATCTGGTGAAGATAAAAAACGATAGTGATAAAGATTTTCTATATAGAAAATAAGATGAGTAATTATAGTAAATTTATTGTAGTAGAGTTAACACAACAATGTAAAGAGAAGGGGATCAGAAGATATTCCCGATTAAGAAAACCAGAACTAATAAACCTTCTTAAACAATATGATGATGAACAAAGCAGAAGACAGATTAGAAATATATTCCCATTTAAACAAGAGATGGAGATATTTGAGGAACCAAGAATCAAAGTTGAATCAGTACCAATTGATGTAAAGCTCAAATAAACGACAATGAAATCAAGATTAGAAACATGGAAATTTACAACAGATTACAAACCACAAGATCCAATTGAACAATAAATTACTGCAACATCTAAAGCTATATTAAACAGATTACAAATTAGCTTAAGTAAACATAGTTCATTAAAAGCTAATCTTTATATAAGTTGCACATACAAGAAAGGTGAAGAAACTCAAAACATCTATTTTAACACTGAAAACCAAGAAGTATATCAATCAAGCAATTTAAAAGAAGAAATAACTAAAATGAAACAAAGATTAAGAACAAGAATGGATGAGTTCCAAGCTAGAGGTTCTGAGTGGGCTCTTATAAATATTATTTTTTTACAACTAGCAATCGTCAAATATACACCATATAGAGGATCAACATACATAGAATTACCTAAACAAATTCAAAACAAAAAGGCAGTAATTAATGTAAAGAATGAAGATGAAAAATGTTTCTTATATTCAATTCGTTCTGCACTATACCCAGTTAATAAAGATCCACAACGACCTTCCAAGTACAAGCAAGCTGTTAAATACTTAGAAGAAAAATTAAAAAATATTCATTTTCCTGTAAAACTAAGCGATATTCCAAAAGTTGAAAAATTACTTAATGTTTCTATAAATGTCTATGCATATGATAAAGACTATTTAATCTATTCACCTGTTCGTTTTTATTCTTAGATTTTTTAAAATTATCTTCTTTTTGTTTGGTTTTCTATATAATAAATATGGAAGCTCATTTTGATTTATTACATGAAAGACTTAAACTAATTCATCATTATCTTAAACTCTTAGCAGCACTACTAGAGACGCAAATACTGTTAAAGGAAAAAGAATTATTAATAGCACAACAAAAAACATCTGATTTGATTTGTAATGATGAATATAAATATGGAAGTGATGATTATGACGATGATGAGTAAGTTTACAAAAATGATTTAATTTAAAATGATTATTTCCAGTGTAATTTCTTCAAATATGTTCAAAGAGAAGCAGACACATTCTATGCAAAGCGAGTGGATCTTGTATGGGATAGATACTCTTCAAACAGCATAAAATTTTCCACAAGAGAAAGCAAGGGTGTAGGAGTAGGGACAAAAGTAACACAAACTACACAAATTCCTTGGAAGTTGAACGATTTGCTTCGTAATGGCGAAAATGAGGAAGATCTATTCCTTTTTCTTAGAAAGACTAAGTGTGAAAAGGAAGGAAGTAACATTGAAGTAGCAACAAGCAATGGATATCAGATAGAAAGTTCAAGAAATATTCCAACATTTTAAAACAAATCATCAGAAAATCATTTAGAAGAAGCTAGAAAGTATTACCATGTTACACTGCTTTGATGCAACATTAAATGAACTCAAGAAGCTAGTTAACCGTACAGTAGACACATATGATATAATACGTGCTGTATCGTTTTTCTACGACTTTGAGCAAGACGGTCTAGAAAGGTTATGGATGTCTTTCGACACCATAAAACATCATCGATTTCTCCCAGTTCGTCCTACTTCTAAATCATTAGGAACAGAAAAATCAACTGCGTTACGAGGCTTTCACGCGTTTGCAGAATATGATACAGTGTCATCATTTCTCTCAAATGGAAAAATGCCAGCATGGAAAACATTACTTTTGTATCCAGAGGTGACCACAGCTTTCCTAACAATTTCGCACCCTGTAACCAAAATAAGCGAAGATTGTTTTAATTCACTGCAACGATAAGTTGTCCTATTATATTCAAAAACAAGAGAAAAATTTAAAGTTAATGAAGCCCGACGAGAAATCTTTCGGGAAAAGTACAGACCTCTGACAGCGCTTCGTCTAACTTGTGATGTCTTGCTTCTTCAAACCAAGCGTGCAGCATGCAAAGCTGGTCGAGTCCGGAGCCAGGCAAAAAAGAAGACAGCACACATTCCTTCACCAGTAAACTGGGAATGGACTGACAATGGAAGTGAACTTTCTCCAACATATGCTTCCATTCTATTGTATACGAAGCATGTAGGAAACTCTTTTTGAAATCTGCCTGCAAGTCATGTACCACAAGATGGCGTTGTAGGAGTGCAAGCGTCCCTTGCTGCTTTTTGCGTTCTGTGTGTAGGGGAACATGTGGAAAGGTGAAGGAAATTGAATACTAAGATATAGACCAATTAAAATTTCATGTAAGTAGCTCTCATTATTTTTGAAAATGCAGTTGATCCACAGTAAATTTCCACCACATTGAAAACATACCAATAAATAGATAAACTTAAATGTTTGATTCTTTATAGAATAGCTTGTACACAAAGTAATATTAACTCTTCGTCGAAATCATAAAATTGTTTGTACACGTAGAAAGTCCAAACGATATATTGTGAATTTCAAAATATCGAACCAATTGTTTGTGTTGTGTTTTGCCGTTCTTACAATACGAAACACATTATTTACTTTTTACTTTATAACAATATATTGCTTATTGTAATTTCCTGATAATGTTTCAAAGGATATAAAGCCAATTTCTATGGTTTAAAGACATGAACTTACTTCTTAGTCTTCATGTGCAGTTCTCTTTCAATACAGGTGAAACCAGGCCCGTGCTGGCCCACCGGGAGGTGTACCGGTACGCCCTCCGAAACATCACAGTATAAATAAAGGTACAAATTTTTAATAATAAATTCTTACAGTTTTATTGGCAAAGAACCCGTGAAAGGTACAGTGCGTCCTTTACATCAGGCGCCCTTGCGAGTCCACATCAAAGGTGAACGATTTTATTTACTCTTCTGTATACTACAGTTCTGTACAATAAATACATACAGTTACTATTTTTAAAGAACCCGTGAGAGGTACAGTGCGCCTTTTTTATAAGGCGCCCTACGAAATATTACATTATAGATAAGTGGTTTTAGTTATCCTGTGTACCAGCTTTATATTCAAATAGTGATTGTTAATAAAGAAGGTGTGAAGAATACAAGGCGCCCTTTACAATTCATAGAGTTGCTATTGGCAGAGAATAGGTAAAGAGTATGATCACTTACAAAAATATTATTAAGTTCTGTAGCTATAAAACGAAACAACGTGATACATCAAGAATAGTTCGGATAGTCAAGCGTACGAGCATTCATGGAATAGTACACTGACACTAGTCTCTAATTTACGATTTTTACGGCATCAAAGCTTTCACAGTCTTAATATGCATCCATATATCCAAGCATATTGATTGTTCCTGTGTGTTTTAAAGAAGTGTTCGGATAATCAGTACCTATTGTAATTCTGAAATATAGCTATATTAATTTCCATAAAATGTGGTCTTCCTGTCATCACGGCACGGCGCGTCCTGAGGTTGTGAATCAGAGGAGAAGTCCTCTGGGATATAGAGGATTACTCCGAATATACTGAATAAGCAGTCGCGGAAAGACAAGGGGTGATTCTCCAGCTTGGGTATTTTGTGTGAGGCTAACAACTCACCCTGTAAAAAAAACTTTTAAAAAAGGATTGTTCAGATATATTCACAGAATTTTCGGATCAGAACTGATAACTTGGCACAAACTCAGCAAAGTAAAATCGACATGAGAATTGGAACATGGAAGATAAGAAGTCTCTATAGGGCAAGCGCGTTAAAATGTGTAACGAATGAGTTTAGAAACAGAAGATGGACCTAGTGGGATATCAGGAAGTTAGATGAGAAGGAAATGGACGAGCCAAGTAGGGAAATTTTACGTTCTTTTACGGGGAACGAATAAAAAATTACCAACTAGGATAAGGGCTTTACGTTCACAAACGAATACGTAATATCAGCAATTACATGGGTTGAATTTGTTAATGTTGGTTTTTGTTTTATTTCTCTTAAGGGTCAGTGGTGTAATATTATTGTTTTAAGTGTACATGCCCCAACAGAAAATAAGGATGAGAATAAAAAAAATCTTTTTGTGAAAGAATAGAACGGGTATTTGACCATCTCCTGCAATATCATATGAAAATTCTGTTAGACGGTTTCAATGCGAAGGTAGGACGAGAAGATATTTTCAAACCGATTATAGGGAACGAAAGTCTACATATGGAAAGTAATGACAACGGTGTTAGACTCGTGAATTTTGCAACATCCAAAAACCTAGTCGTGAAGAGTACAAAATTCCCACATCGCGACGTTCATAAATACACTTGGACATCACCAGACTCAAAAACACATAATCAAATCGATCACGTTTTAGTAGATAGAAGAAAACAATCTTGCACAACTGATGTTCGGTCGTTCAAAGGAGTTGATTATGATAACAAGAGAGAGACTATCGTTGAATAAAGGAAATATTCAATATCTGGAAACGGAGCGGTTTAATTTAAAGAAATTAGAGGAGAGTCAGATGAAAGGCTAGCCAGATTGAAGTGCCGAATAAATTCTCCGTTTTAGAAGGTTCGGAGTGCACTAGTGTTCAGATACTTGGTTGAAATTAGAGAAAGCATTAAGATTTCAGCAAAAGAAATACTGGGACAGGCAGAAATACGTAGGAACAAAGCATGGTTCAACCAGGAATACACTAAAGTAACAGAGAAGAGAAAACAGAAGTAACAGCGTTGGCTACAAAATCCGAACGAAATAACTACATAAAATTTTACTGTCATCTGGCGGAAAACTTCCAAAACTTTTAGATCAAAGAAAGGCGATGTTTGAAAGCTAAAATTAATTAACTGAAGACATTCCGTAAAAAATAAAAACATTCCGGACATGTATAAATGCATCAACGGACTTAAGAAAGGCTATCAATTTCGTGCTTATAATTAAAGAAAGCTAAATGAACAGTTATCACTGATCAGGATATCATCTTAAATAGATGGAAAGATTTCTTTGACGATTTGCTTAACACATAGCCAAAACGCAATGTGCGTAAAGAAAGTGAAATGCATACAGCATATCTGTATATTCCAGAACCTAACCAGACAGAAATATAAATCGCTATTAAAAAATTAAAGAAACACATATTTCCGGGTGTAGACGAAATTCTGGTTGACTTAATTTTAGCTGTGGGGGGGGGGGGGGAATTGTAGAGCAAGATACACAAACTCATTCTCCTTATCTGGAACAAGGAGGAATTGCCACAAGAGTGAAAAGAATCAATCATTGTTCCAGTTCAGAAGAAAAGCAACAAGACTGATTATTACTGAGGCATTTCTCTTCTGGCAATATCCAATAAATTTTCTTAAATATTCTATTAGCAAGATTGCCTCCATACGCAGATGAAATTATTGGAGATTATCAGAGCGGATGTAGATAAAATCGATCAACTATCGACCAGATATTTAGTATTCAACTAATACTTGAAAAGAAATGAGAATACAATATTCTGGCACATCAATTATTGACTTTAGACTAGGGTAGGAGGGAAACATTGTACAATATGCTTACAGAATTTGCAATACCGAAAAATGTATCTTATGTTTAAATAAATCCCAAAGAAAGATTCGAGTAGAGAAATTCTTGTTCACGAGCTTTCACGTTGAGAATAGCCTGAAAGAAGGAGATGCGTTGTCGCCAATATTATTTAACTTTGTTCTGGAGAACACTATAAGGAAAATTAAAGACAGGAATCAGGTTTTACAGCTGAATTGTATTTACCAGGTTATGGCGTATGCTTATAATGTAAATTTAGTAGGGGATGATAGAACAATAGAAAGGAATGCAGAAATCTTACTTAACGCTTGCAGAGATATGGGCTTAAAAGTAAATGTAGAAAAAACTAAATAAATGGAAGTTTGTCGGAATCATAATACTAAATTTTATGGATGTGTTAAAATACCAAATAATATTTTCTTTCGACAAAATACCTAGAATTATTATTAACTGACCAAAACCATAATCACAAAAAAAATGATGTCAACTGAAAGCAGGGATTTCGTGTTATTATTCAGTTAAAACTTTTTTGTTGTCGCGAGTTCTGTTGAGGAATTTGTAGCCCAAAATATAAAACGATAATCATGCCTGTTGTGCTCTATAATTGCGAAACATTGTCACTGACTCTGAGGGAAAATCGCAGACTGATAGTATTTGTAAACAAGATTTTTAAGCCAATATTCGAAGTCCAAGAGGAACGGGAATGGGGAATGGAGGAAACTCCATAACGATGAACTGCATAATTTTATACCGTTTACAAAAACATTGTTAGAGTCATCAAGTGTAGGAGGCTCAAATGGGCAGGTTATATAGCCAGAATGGAAGAAAGTAGAAACGCTTTCAAAGTTCGAACTGGAAATTCAAATAGGAACACGAAAATTAGGAAGACCGAGGCGCAAATGGGAGGACAATATTAAAATGGTTCTCACAGAGATTGAAATATAAAGTGGAAACTGGGTCCAGTAGGCTAAGGACGGAAATCAATGGAAAGCTTTCGTAAATGCGGCACTGAACCTCCTGTGTCCATAAGCCATAGAGCTATATTAAGTTGTTGATACAGTTAGCTTCTTTTCATTTGACAGAAATGTTACTACAGGAACTAAAAATGTTTCTCTAGTAAAGAGGATTTCGATTCAAGGTTTCCACAAATTAGCTATTTACGTTAATACGAAAACAAATTTGATGGTGATTTTGATATAGAAAAGCATCTATACTTTATTTCAAAGTATATATATATTCCCGTTTGTATAGGTACCCTTTTAGTAGACTTGTCCACCGCCCTCATTAGTATCCCAGCACGGCCCTGGGTGAAACCATAAAAATTTTCTATCGTGAAGCTACGCACGTAATTTCTTAAGATATTCCTAAATTTGATTTATGTATAACAGTGAATGGTAACAGAGTAGGTGATATTACTTTGTCCGTATTGGTTTACAAATCTAGATACTCGGGTAATATTTCGAAAGAAACTAATCTTTATGGATCATAATTAATGGCCGCTATGTAGGATTTATATAATCGGGCTGGTTCAAACTGTCTTGTGCTTTGGTGAAAATGAGACTTATGAAGAACACATCATAAGGGCATGATTTGTTTCGTACAATGCAGCATCGATTATAACAGATTTCAGATGACAAGCGGCATGGCCTTGAGTTGGTTTCACGCGGCGTCCAATTGGCTTTGAGCGGTGTTGACAATTCGCGACAAGCAGTCCGCACGCTGACTTCTCGCGCTACTGCGAATCTTGACAATACAGAGGCGCTTATTAGAAATATTGTATTAGCACATCAACTGCTCACTTTACGAAGTAGAGAAAAGAATTACGAACACATACGTGAAAACTACATCTTTTTATGTCAACTGGTTGTTATGATACACGCTTTTAAAGGTTTCGATATAAAACAATTAGTAAAACGAGCGATGAGTCCCGCTTCTAATTTCCAGTAGATTTTTCTTCAATTTGGAAAAAGAACTCAACTTTTATTACAGAATAATCATGGGTGCAACCACCAGGTTGTTCTAGGGGAACATTACTTTCAGGGGGAGGAAAGCTTTTTACACATTTAAAAGAGAACAAATGATCTCTTTCAGAATATGAAAGCATTTTAACTCACCATACATACTATACACATGTTATATTTTCACGATGCTACCTTATCAAAAGACGAATGTTGCAGTACTGAGTTGAAAACCGGATTGTAGATGAATCAATAACCTATTCATAAGAAAACAAATGTTTTTTATAGCAGTCTGTTTATCTGACTTTGTATTTATATGGGTTAAAACAGTAAAGGAAAAAAAAACTCGAAAAAATATCAACTCAGATATTATTATGCAATAATCTAATAGAGTTCATACGGTGTGCTCTCAGTTAGAGAAATGAGAATATAAAGCATATGGTTAATTTTAGTTGTTTTAATTAGATACAGAAACCACATTGATGATGTTTGATTTTTTTTTAAAAATCATATTTTATTATAAACGTCCCTCATTTGCATTAACTATTAAATAAGTTTATTAAACACATACCACGAACCTCATTTTGGAGTTGGAAATAGTTTGGAAAGACAGGGCCCTCTTTTGCGTCGTGGCTACACGCCTTTGGAATCTGATTCATTTATATATATATATATATATATATATATATATATATATATATATATATATATATATATATATATATATATAATATGCCTAACATCGTAAGAACAAAGTATGGGAAGTTCGTAATATTGTTTTGAAATTTACTTCGGGATAAATTCTTCCTTATTCGACAGAAAAAACGCAGTATGTTTTTTTTTCTTCACGTTTCACTACCTTACATATATGCGACCACTTATTCCCTCTTTCCTCCTCCAGCAGGGATTCAAAAGCACCAGGCGTCTGATTGGTCTCGTAAATTATCGTAACCCAAAACAAACTCGATCATTAAGGAATCAGACGGATTGTTTTTGTGTGACTTAGACCAAGCCCAAGAAAGTTATTTGTTATGAAAACTGAGAAGGAAACAAAGGTGTTAGTTGTGTTGGAAAGTAAGTTCTCTTCTAGTATAAACAGAATTCATCAGTGTCTGGGTTACTTTCTTTCGTTGTAGTTCGTTTCTTCTCCAAAATTATAGTTGACATTTTTTTTAAGCAAACCGAGTACAAGTGCTGAGCCTTCTTAAAAAAATAAATAAATAAAAATAAAAAATAAAGTGCTACGAAATCAGTCTCGAAGAATTATTTTTTGTGTTTACATTTCTTTTAGCCCATGATAATAAATTTACAAGACAAAGATTCAGACAATGACGAAATATTAAGTGACATAGTGAAAGTAGTGTTGAAGACGAGTGTTTAGCATATCCACTGGAAAAATTAATAAGTAAGTAATTTATTTGCTATATATACTTCTAGGGTGCACAGTCAAAATTCTTGAGTTTGCTGGAATAGTATATTTACATTGCGAATAATGTTGCAAATGTATGTGTCATAACCTCAACTGGAGGAAGAGCGAGAAGGGAAAGGGGAGTCCATGATCCGGCAACTCCGCGCGGAATATCGCGCACCATCGGCTATTGCCCGTGATGCTTTACATCTCAAATACACAGTAGTAATGTTTTATTACGGTAAATGTACTCTCGTTCAAAATTTTGGAAAATCAACCTAATCAACATGAATCTTTAAATTGTCATTAATTCGTTGTTGATTAACCAATCTGAATTGAAGTATACACCAGACGAAAGATAATGTTCCACTCTTTAACAAATTCTACGACGTCTCTTTCCATAATACCTGCCGTTTATTTGTTATTTTAAAAGATATGAGTAAACTCCAACTTAAAAATGCACAGTTCCAAATTAAATAATTTCTGTAAGTGCTAATTTCAGAGTTAAGTAAAACGTTTGCTAGTTTATTAGACCCTGTTATCTTCTACGTCTTTTTGTTTTTGAATCGTGAAGATTGGACTATTAGTTAAGGAGATTTGGTCCTCCAAAACGAACATTATGGATTCGTAGAGGCGGCCATCTTTGATAGTTTTCTATTATAAATGTGTTAGTATTACAGAATTGTAGGTCAATCTGTTTCACGGCTATTAAGAACAAGTGATGTACCTCTATAACGATTCTAGTGAGATCTTCTTGAATAGGAAAAACATCGCCTTTTCACTCAAACATTAAAGGTTTTGATGTTATTTGTTAACCTATGATATGTTTCTTATAAAGAGGTAGTTCACTCTCTTTTATAGATATTAAGGACCAGTTACGTACCATTATAGTCTCTCTGAATGTCTGCATGGTGGGCCAAAGTTGTAGTTTTCATGCTTTAAGATTAGCATTTAGAGGCTATGCTTAGATATGAGTGCTAATGACTTTAAGAGAGTATCTCACCCTTAGGTATTAAAAACTAGTTACATACTTCTATGAATTTTTCTGAGTAGGTGTCAGGCGGACAACATTGTACCCTCATGTTCAAAATTGGCAATTGTAGCCTTATGCTTTATATGAACTTATGGCCTTATTAATGACACCTCACTTTCTTTCATCACTATGAACGATTACATATACTTCCCTGAGGTTTCTCCTAATGGGCTGTGTACGTTAATATTTTCTCCTTCATCTTACCAGAAAGCTGCTTACGGGCCTAGAGATAGTACCTGTACCGACCGTTACACGCGTTACTTCATTACATGGGTCTCCTGGTTGTTAAACTTGGAACTAGAAAATGTCGACAGAAGAAAAAAAGAGTAATAAAAAATTAAACTTGGAAGGGCAGATAGAAATTAAAATATAAATTGTACGGGGAAAACGTATTTGAGTCACCCCACCTCATTTCAACAACCCACTCCCAGTGGCCATAATGGAATTTTATGAAAAGTTGTACAAATAGTCTGGGTAGTATCAAAAGATAAAATACCAAGTTTGAAAGCATTACTGTAAATAAAGCCAAAGTTATAATAAAATATGCACAACAGTGCGTACACCCAATATTTGCCGAAATGAGCAATGTTGCCCGCGGCACTTTTTCAGAGTCTCACAACTTTCTCATTATGGATCACATCAAAGTGAAATTTACAGAATTAACGGAATAAACTATAGTGTTTACAATAGCAGCACCAGAACGATTATCCAGCAAAAATTCTGACTCACATACCGTTTTCAATATAAAACAAAGAAACGAAATAGTAAAATGTTACAAAGTTCAGCATTTTTTTATGGCGAGAAGAGAGCGAGTTGGGCTAAGCTATACCAGTTCTAGGATACACCACCTCGTCGACTATCCAACAAGATAATAACAAAACAGTAGGCCACTTACTTTTCTTGTCATTTGACAATGAAAATGCAAAAAAAAGAAAAAACAAAGAAAAAACAAGTGAAAAATACTCAAGTTAGCAACACAGTAGCACAATTATCATAGCTCGTACGAACTCTTATACTTCCATACTTAATTGCCATATCATACTGTATACGTCACATAAAGTACATATTGTTGCTACAAGGTATGTGCGAGTTATCAATCTGTAAAACGTTACTAATTGATTTAAACCTCAAACAGTAACGCATGCACCAAGCAGTCGTGGCGCACTTGAGAGTGCGCTGGATTTTCACGACTTAATTCCATTTTTCTCTTGTCACGAAAATTTTCACGACATTCCATTTGTCTCTTTTTCTCAATTCAACGTAAAGAACACAAATACCATTTGAAACAACGTAACAACGTACACAACATTTGAAGTACTTTATGGTCAACCATGTAAAACGTTTTTATGCAATCAAGAAAGAACGCCTAACAACAATCAGTGTTGACAAGGCTCAAAATATAAACAGTGGCCCTCGTAGATTAGCAGGTCCAATTGGAATACGATAGCCACCAGGATGAGAGGACAAAAAGGTAATCCTTTTCAGCTAGAATTATGCGCAAACAAATTCGGAATAAAAACATTTTTGAAAGTGACACAATTTTGGTTTGTAGCTAACATAGTGGGTGAACTTAACCAGAAGTTTTGGTCGTTTTGACGAAGTAGTTAACTGTGTGAGAGAGGTTTGATGAAGAGTGAAATCTATTTTCGTAAATTCTTCGAATAAGTACGTTTTCCTGATTTGTTTTTATGGGCTCTAGTGTTTGCCCCCAAAGATGTTGGTTTTGATTGATCTTGTATTTGCAAGTTAGAATTTTATTATCAGACAATTCGATATTTATTTATTATTGTTAGATTAGTTATTACTTGTCGTTTCTGTCTAGTCAAATTTACTTTGTTCCGTTTGTTTTCCGATATCTTCGAGTCATTGTCTATGCCATTTTTACGGAAAGGTTGAGGGGATAAAGATTTAAAAATGAAAATTAAAATAATATTATGTAGCTAATATATTCAGCGTATATATATTTGTCATGATATTTGTATATAAAAAGCTATAGAATTGTTGAAAGAAGATAAATCAGATTTTTGATTGTGTTGATTAAAATAATTGAATTTAAAATTTCCTGTTACAATTAATTTTTAATGGTATATTTAATGCGAAATGCTAATTGTAATTGTCTAATTTTCAAACGAATCAATGAATTGAAGTGAAAATTATGGAAAATTATTTATTAAATATTTGTTGTACTTGGCATTAATTTAGAAGCATATTGCGTGAGAAAAAATTATTTTCATGAGTATTTGGTCAAGAGAGATTTTTTATCGAATTTATTAGTATGTTCAAGATATTTGGAAATTAAGCCCGGATTTTAATGAACTTGACATTATTTTTCCTATTCGGAATATTTGAATTTTGTTGAATTAGCTAGAAAATAATTATTAAAATCTATACTAGATAGCGTTTGAATTGTCAGGACTTGCATGGTAGTGACCTTCAATATTTTACATTTTATGTAGATTTCCTGCTTACATTTCGCAAATATTAATTTTCATTTCTTTTATTATCATTGTTGTTGTTGTTTTCTGTACATGTATTTATCTAATGAATAAGTACATATCAAGAACCTGGTTTGTTGTAATAACATTCTTATTCGTTTGAAATATTTTGGTGTTTATTTCTATTATATTTATTTGAGCTGTCCTTTTCCCTATGAATAAATATTTAATTTTCTGAGTTCTGTGACGACTTCGCTGATCATATCCCGTAATTCCGTCTCCTGTGGAGCATCTTTCAGGTAGAGTTTGAGGTAACCTGTCCAAAGTTTTGCTTTTTCTGTTAATTTTTATACGTTGGCTGCTTTTCTTTCATTCGGCTGTGCTCCTGACGGATAGGATTGTTACACGCGTCACTCTCTTCCATAATTACTATAGACAAAAAATAACATGACGTTTGATTCTGATTGATTGTTATAATCACAAGTCATGGGTTGCATCACGCATAGGCAAATCACTGTCTTCTTTTCTTTTGCCAGATGACAACCAATACATATTCAAGCCCTAAGATATGTGTTTCCTTTCAATATGTTGAGTTGTGACGTCTACATAGAATGTTTATATGTTGAAGACAGGAAATGAGAAGCGATGCTTTTCAGTTCCAACGTTTGAAGTAATATTTTTTGATGGTTATTTCTATTGGTGTACAAGTTTAAGTTTCTAAGAAAATAGCCTCATTGAATAAAATCATGTTATATAATGGTTCACGGAAATTATTTGTATATAGTTCTCTGCTTGAACTTGAATATGAGAACTATACATGAGAACTTGATTATTACAAAGTTGTAACTATACTTGAAGACACGTTTCATAGCTTCAAGGCACCAGCTTGACAGAAACTAACTGGATTTTATTTATACGTATACATAGCATGCTTCACATCTGCTACGTAAAATAACATCTAATTTTTTTTTTTTGTTACATGCCCCTTATTACACTTGCTGGAACGTTATATTTTGTCCTATGGCTGCTTACCTATAGCGAAGATGTTTTCTTAGTGCAGAATACTTGTTACCACCATTAAAAGTTAAAGAATAAGCTCATTTAATTTTTCCAACCATAAACGTTAAGGGGTTACCCGTTCCATTTGTTTTCAAATTAAAAAGGTAAAAGGATTAGTCGTGTATGTCTTCCGGTTACAGATCTAACCTTTCCACAAGAAAATAAAAAAAATATTTGTACATTAAACCGAATAACTTTGCGTTATAATCGTGCAACTCCCTAAAAGACCGTTTAAATAAAAACTGGTGAAGAATAAATTTAAACAAGAAAATACTTCAAAAATTAAGTTTAGGGAAAGAAAAAAATCAAACAATAAAAAAATAAACCAAGTAAAATATGAAAGGAAACGTTTTCAACAGAAAAATAGCAAACAAATAAATAAAAGATCAAAGACAGCAAAGAAAAATCAAACAAGAAATTATGCAAATATTATTAAGAAAATCTTGTAATGAGATTTATCAAACAACGAATTTTGTGAAGAAATATATAAAAAGTCAATCAAACAATACGTTGTTTTGAAAAAAACTGTGTAAAAAATACGTGTAAACAAAATATTTGTGGAACAAAACGTTTGCGATGGTAAACTTTGAAGCGAAAAATTATATGCAAATAATTATTTTTGTGATTAACCGTATTTTTGTGCTAATTATGTTTGTGATAATTATGTTTCACAGAGTTAGATGTTTCTGTTTCATTTGCTCATCAAACAGAATACTTCCATTTTTGTTTGATCCCATGCGTTATCGGCGTATTGAATTATGTAAGAGAATTGAACCATCAATTTTATTTTTGTTATAAAGCTTGGATTTGTTTTTTTCTAGTTCTTCTACTATTTAATTTTTGACTCGCACTTGAGAAGTACTCATGTATTTAGTAATAACATGGGACTTGGTTGAATTTCACCAACTCTTTTTTGTGTGGAATTCTGTGTTATCATTCTTATTGATGATACCAACAGTAACTTTCTACAGTAAACGGGATTTATTTAAGTTTCGAAATTTGCTTTCTATAATATTCCACTTTGACTTTTCTTTCTAAATGCGTTACTTTACTTTTACATGTCTATCGTAAAGGTTCTGTCATTCATATTATTTTTCTATTTTATAACTAATTGAGGAAGGCTATATCTTTCAAGTTGTGAAGTTAGTAACCCTCTTTGTTATCCCCGGTTCTAGCTTTCGAAAATTACAATTTGTGATTTCGATGTCAACTTCTACACTTTTCAATCACAGGATTTAAGATGTAAATGAGAATATTAGTTACTGCTTTTACTCCGGTAAACTTAATACAGTTCCAAGTCCTTTGTCCTAACTCTTTATCTGAATGTTAGTAGTTGATACTAGTTAGAAAATACTATTATATATTGTATGAATGTGGTATTAGTATAATTATACTGGTACTCTTCTGTGAGAGAAGTAAGTCCAAGGGTGAGTATTCGTGATCTCAATTGAGACTGGTGTTCGTGAATCCCATAAATAATGGAGGATGAACATTAGTGAGAAGAAGGTTAATAAAGGCTAGTGAGCGTGACACCAATTGAAAGAATGAACTCGAGCTCAAGTCTAATTCAGACTAGTGTGCATCATACGAAATGAGAGAGGCCAATTCGAGCGTAAATGAGCGGGATACGTTTCTGAGTGAGGCAGGTGAGTACGAACGTGAGTTAGCCGGTGATAGACTGATAATAATAGAGGCTTGCCCTATTTGAATGACATGAGACCAAATTCAAGTGAACGCGAATCCAATTGAGATTAGACAGCGCTAATGTGATCAAAATTGAGTCCAATTTTTTCGAGTGGGTGAGCGAAAGGCTAATGAGTGAGATAATGAGTGAGAGATTAATTGAAAGAAGTGAGCTTGAGTGCAACTTCATTGAGGCTAATGAAGCGTGAGTCTGATAGGATAATGTGAGGCGAAGCGCAAGTAAGCTTGTACCCTACTAAGACGACTGGGAGAAAGGAATCCAATGTGAAGCGAATTGGAAGCCAATTGAGATTTCTGAACGCGATTTTGAGTGACAAAAATGAGTCCACGCGAGAGTGAACGAAAGGCCATTTGAGACTAATTACCGTGCGCCAACTGAAGGAATAGAGCACTGATGTAAGTGAGCCCAAACACATTTAAAATTAGTAAGAGCGAGCCTACTTTAAGGAAGTGAGTGGGAATGGGATTCAACATAAACTAAATTGAGGATAATGAACGCGAGCTAGGGTGAGAGAAGTGAATTCCAGCTCCATTCAGCGGAAGTGAAGCTGAGACTAATGATAGTTAGGCCAATGGAAAGAAGTAAACGTGCGCGCGAATAACACACATGTCCAATTAAAACTATTGGTCCTGGACGTGAGTGAGTGCGATCTCAATTGGCAACATTGTGCACGAATCCGGTTGAGTGTAGTGGACGGAAGTGCGAGTATGCGTAAGCCCAATTCAGACCAGTCAACGCGAGTCCAATTGAGCGTGAGTTCGATTGGATATTGTGAGGAAAAGCGAAAGTAAATGTGTACCCTACTAAGGCTGGTTTGAGAAAGGAACCCAAGGCGTAGTAAGTGTGAGGTCAATTGAAATTAGTCAGCGCGATTTTGAGTGACAGAAGTAAGTCCGAGCGGGAGTGAATGGAATGCAAATTGAGACAAACGAACACGCAACCAATTGAACGAATTGAGCACTGGTGTAAATTAGCGAGAACCTATTTTGAATTAGTGAGCGCGAGCCGTATTGAAGGAAATGAAGTGGAAGGCGAGTGAACACAAACCAAATTGATAATTTTAAACGCGAATTAGACTAACAGAAGTGAACCGGAGTGGTTGTAAGCAGGAGTCGAACTAAGACAAATGATAGCAAGACCAAGAGAAAGAAGTGAGCCCGAGCATGAATAACCAAACAAATCCAAATAAAACTAATGAACGTGAGCTCAATTGAAACAATTAGGCCTGAACGTGAGCGAGTCTGAAATATTGAAGAACGAATCTGATTGAGTGAAGTGGACCCAAGTGTGTGAATAACCGTGTGCCCAATTCAGACTAACGAGCGTAAGTCCACTTTAAATACTTGAGTCTGAACATGAGTGAGCAAAAGGCCGATATAATGAAGTAAAAAGGAACACGAGAAGGCGCAGCCCAAATTAGATTAATGAACACCAGCTGAATTTAGTAAAATGTGGAATTAGTGAACCCAAGCGGAGGTGAACAAGAAAAATAGCCTTAAAGTAGGTAAACTCAGAGAAGCGGAAACTAATAAGTTGAGTGCTATTACAAGAGTAATCTTCACTTGAGTCAGCATGACCTCTAAATGGTTTAATATGATCCATTGAAATTAAGAGAAGAGAGCCGGAGTGGGAAGCAGCGCACGTTCAATCAAAAGAAGTGTAGAGAAGTGTAGCAGAGCGAGTAGACGGGTACTAAATTGAGATAAGTCAACGCAAATCTTAGAGAAAGAAGAGAGTTCGAGCAAGAATAGTCACGAGCCTAATTGAAAACAATAAGCGTGAGCCCAGTTGATAGATTGAGCTTAATTAATGAGTGAGCGGGTCTCCAAATGAGAATATTTATTAAACCCAAGTGAAATAGTTGAGCCCAAATATGATTGAACGGGAGAGAGCACAAATTCAATTGAGATTACTAAGTCCATGTCGGATAATGTAAAGTAAATGCATCCTGAAGTGATGTCTCAATAATTTCATAGAAGTGAGACCGAATGCAAGCGAGCGTGAAAATATTGAGTACATAATGAAATTATTCGTTTCATGAATAAATATTTAATAAATTATTTTCGACATTAAATAAATGTTAAAATTGAAATATCTATAAAATGCAACCCACTGTATTTCAGATATAAAGCTTAGATTTCTTTTCGAGCGTACAATTACTTATAGAGCTGGCGAGATTGACCATTCAAGCAGTATTGTAGGAAACGCTGTTTGCTTATGTAACTTCCAATACATGTCCCTATAAAACTGTAACATGTAAGACCAATTTATTAATAAGACTGTACGTACGTATTAGTCTACACGACAGAAGTCTAATTAAAGAAAGTTTAAGATATATATTTATATATTTACATCTGCTTATGCTTATGACATCAAATATGATCCGAAGCTTTCTGGCATCCAGTGGAAAGCTTGGAGTATATTAATATTTGTTTGCATATATTGTTATTGTAGACTGTTCCCATAATGACCATCGACTTCGATTTTATAAAATTTGAGAGAGAAATTTAACTTTTTATTTTGTGGTCAATTTGAAGGCATTTTATTACACTGTCATTAAGAAACCCATATACATCATCTTACGAATCAATCATTATGGAAGAATTGCATGTGTATGTTGCAGCAGTGGTACCAATCTTTGAAAGTTTCATTAACAACTATTCTTTTTTTTAATTGATATCCCAGCCCCCGCCAAGTGAACTTTGTGGTGGACAAACACCGTGCTCGTGGGTTTTCTCGGGGTTCTCCCGTTTCCTCCCACTTTCTTCATTCCACCATTTCATTCATCTCTCATCACCGTCTCCTTTAGCCTAACCGGCATACCCGTGGGACGTAAAACTTAAAGATTTCATTTTTTTTAATTGATGTTCTGAGTAATTGCGCGTTCTGTGTAAAGGTGCAATAAGATTCTCTTTCTCTCTCTCTCTCTCTCTCTCGATTTCTGTTTCCAGCTACCGGCATAGGCATATGGGAACTACCAGATATACTTTCGTGTGTACATAAGTTAGTGTGTGTGTGTGTGGCGGGGTCGGGGCTATGAAGCGATTTATTTATTACGATCACTTAGTGGAACTTACCGTAACATTCCGCACGATAACTTTTGAACGAATGCGTTTTTTTTAATTCTGTTTTTTGAAATAGATAAATAGAGTAATTATCTCGAGGAAGTTCGCTAACGGAAATTATTAGTCAACAGAAAGTGGTGCAAATGAGCCATTTCCGGTTTCAACGTTGACCACTGTAGAGCAATACTGTAATAGATAGCGACAAACGGTTTTCGGCAATCGATTAAACGTTTCAAGGACAACTCCCATATTCATTCTTAACACTATAGTAAAACCGGAAGTGGTATAAATGAATCATTTCCGGTTTTATTGTTGATCACTATAGAGCAAAAACGGTAAAAGATAGCAAGAAGCAATTTTCGGCAATCGATAAAGCGTTTGAAGGATAACTTTCATCTTCATCATTAACATCCTAGTAAAACCGGAAGCAGTAGAAATTAACTATAATTTCCGACTTCAAATTAATCTACATAGGGAGATAGGGAGAAGCTGTTTTAGGGAATCAGTTTAGCGTTGTGGGAATAAGTATCGTTTCCTCTCTTAAACTTCTAAATAAACCGGGAGTGGCAAAACCCAACTACTTCCGGTTTTAGTGTTGATCACAATAGATTAGAAACCGTAATAAATAGCGAGAAGCGTTTTTCAGTAATCAATTAAGTGTTCCAAGAATTTTCTAATTCGACTTTAATCTTTCCACTCAAACCGGAAGTGACAGAAATCAATCATTTCCAGTTTAAGCATTGAGTGTTATAGAATATATAGCGAAAAGGGAATAGAATGGAAGATTTATTAAGTGCCCAAGAGTGTATTCCGTCTCGACAGTAATTACTCTACTCAACTAGGAAGTGAAAAAAAATATACTACAACTTCTGATTTCCAAATCAATTGAGAAAATATTACGTAAATCTTTACAGTTTTTACTATTAGGATTACGTAGTGAAACTTGTAACATCGTAATGTTTGTACATACGTCCATCCGTTACTCTGTACGATGACATTTGGACGAATGCGAATTTTTAAATTGTTTTTGCAATAGAAAGATACAATGATTATCTCGAGGGAGTTCTTTAATAGAGAAGATTCACCAACCGGAAGTGGTAGAAATATGTCATTTCCTGTTTTAATGTTGATCATTATAGAACAAAAACGGTAATAGATAGGGAAAAGCGGTTCTTGGCAATCGATCACACGTTTCATAGCCAACTCTCATTTTCATTCTTAATAGTCTAATAAAACCGGAAGAGGTACTAATGAGCCATCGAGAATGGACAATTGAAAAAGCGTTTCAAGATTAATCTACGTCTTCACCCTTAGCACTAGTAAAACATGAACTGGTACAAATGAACCATTTCCGGTTTTAACGTTGATCACTATAGAGAGAAAAGCGTAATAGATAGTAAGAGGTAGTATTCGGCAATCGATAAATAGTTTCAAGAATAACCTTCTTGTTCATAATTAACACCTTAGTGAAACAGATGTGGCAGAAATTACCTATAACTTCCGGTTTCAATTTAATCTATATAGTGCAAAAGCTATAAGTTATAGAAACTGCTTTTGGGAACTAGTTTAGCGTTGTAGGAACAGGTATCATCTCTATTAAACTTCTAATCGAACCGGAAGTAGCAAAACCCAACTACTTCCGGTTTTAGTGTTGATTGCTATAGATTAGAAACTAATTAGCGATAAGCTGTTTTCTGTAATCAGTTAAGTGTCCTAAGAATATGTTCTATCTCGACTCTAATCTTTCTACTAAAACTTGAAGTGGTAGAAATCAATCGTTTCCGGTTATAACATTGAGCGTTATAGAATGGATAGCGAGAAGGCTTTTTTTTTTGGTAATTCATTAAGTGCTCCAAGAGTATATTCCATCTCGGCAGTGATCCCTTTACTCAAATAGGAAGTGAAATAAATATACTAGAGCTTCTGGTTCCCAAACCACTACACAAAATCTAACATGATCCTCTTTAAGATTTTATTATTATTAGGATTACGTAGTGGAACTTGTAATATCGTAATGATAGTACGTACGTACATACATACGTCCGTTACTTCGAAAGATAACATTTGAAAGGATACGAATTTTCTATTATTATTATTATTATTATTATTATTATTATTATTATTATTATTATTATTATTATTATTATTATTATTATTATTATTATTTTCAATAAGCAGATAGTGTGATTTTCTCGAGAGAGTTCATTAATAGAGGGGATTCGACAAACAAAATGGTAGAAATGATTTTTTTCAGGTTTTAACGTTGATCAATAAAAAACAAAAAAAGGTAATGGATAGCGAAAAGCGGTTCTGGGCAATCGATTTTACGTTTGAAGGGAATCTCTATTCTTATTCTTAACATTCTAGTAGAACTTGAAATGGTAGAAATGAGCAATTTCCGATTTTAACACTCATTACTATAGAGCAAAAACGATAATAGATAACGAGATGATGTTTCTGGCAATCATATAAACTTTTCAAGTATAACCTTCTTCACATTTAACAAGCTAGTAAATTCTGAAAGTAACAGAATTGAGCCATTTCCTGTTTCAACGTTGATCACTATAGAGCGAAAACGATAACATATAATAAGAAGCTGTTTTCGGCAATCTATAAAGCGTTCCAGGAGTAACTTTCATCTTCGTACTTAACACCCTAGTAAAAAGGAAGTGTAGAAGTCACCTATAACTTCCGGTTTCAATTTAATTTACATAGAGCATAAACTATAAGATATAGGGAGAAGCAGTTTTATGGAATCAATTTAACGTTGTGAGAACAGGTAAGTTATTATCTCTCTTAAACTCCAAACCGGAAGTAGCAAAATCCAACTACTTCCGGTTTTAGTGTTGATCGCAATAGATTAGAAAAGATAACAGATAAGGAGAAGCGGTTTTTTATAATCATTTAGTGTCCCAAGAATATGTTCTATCTCGACTCTAACCTTTATACTAAAAGAAGAACTGTCATATATCAACCACTTCCGGTTATAAATTGAGTGTTATAGATTGGAGAGCTAGAAGGGATTTTATGTAATTCATTAAGTACCGCAAGATAATATTCCATCTCGACAGTAATCTCTGTATTAATACCAGAACTGAAAGAAATACGATACAAATTCCGGTATCCATATTAATTGAGAACATAAAGTCCTCTTTACGGTTTTTACTAGAGTTTATTTTTAAATTAAATACTAGCCGGATGTTCACTAAATTTTGTGAGCTACTAGCCCATTCCCTAAGGAATAAGTACTGACATATTCTGTGGTCAAACTCGGGCAAGAACAGGGTGGACGCGGGTTGAATTCATACCTTATTTCTCGATAACTACTTAATTAGCCAGCAGCATTTTCTTGATAACTATTGGCCGAATCGGAACAAAATTCGGTGGTGGGCAGCCCTCAACCTAATTAAGATCTCTACATTTGCTGGTCGAGTTTGGCCAAGTTTTGGGCTTGATTTGCGTGTGGTAATTTATTCCCCGGTAAACTCTTGTCAGATCCAATCTGAAGGATTTGCCATTACAGAAAGCCGCTCGTAACTATTTACCCATTTTGCTTTATAGTGTTCAACGTAAAACCGGAAATGCTTTATTTCTACCACTTTCGGTTGGTAACGAAAGGAGATGAAAAATATTCTTGAAATGCTTAATCGATTGCCGAAAACCGTTTTTGTTTTATAGTGGTCAATGTTAAAACTTGGAAAAGGTTGATTTCTACCACTTTCGGTTTATGGATCACTTCAATTTACTAGCTCCTCCGAAATAATTACTCTAACCATAGTTTGCAAAAAAAAAAAAAAATAAATAAATAAATAAAAATAAAATTAAATAAATAAATAAATAAATAAATAAAATAAAATAAAATAAAAATTTGCTTTCTTTCAAGAGCTATCGTGCGCAGTAACTTAGTCGCAGCAGCTATCGTGGTCTGTTATTATTATTATTATTATTATTATTATTATTATTATTATTATTCTACCTGCTGCCAGGTACTGGGACTAATGGGAGATGTGAGTGTGATTGTGTGTTTTCTTAGGTTCTGGTCTGGATATTCTTCTTTCACCTTTCTCGGTCTTCAGCTTCCTCTTTTTATTCCCAATATTTGATACCATTTTCCAAATCATCGACCAATTGCATTCTTCTTACTATTCCTTTCTTACCTTTCATCTCTTACTTTCAACTTTTCTCTTTCTCAGTGGGTTGAGAGAAGCTAATACGTTTTAATCTGGTTTCTTATAATTATTACCAGACTGCAGTTTCCTCTATCTATTTTTGAATACTATTTTTAAGAAATTGAATTATTATTATTATTATTATTATTATTATTATTATTATTATTATCGCGTCTATGTTCTATTATTCTTTTAACTGTTAGAGGAAAGGTTCATTTTTTCTACAGTCTCACTTTATCTATAATGCTACTTCGGTATTATAATTAATGTTTAGTTAACTCAAGAAAAAGCGGATCTAGTGTGAATCCTCCATTTCATGTTAGCCTTCGGTGATCATTTAGTACTGTTCAGCGAGGTAATTTAACAGAAGTACAATGTTCTTATAGAGTATTCGTTGTAATGTTATCAAGTAGGAAATGATACAACACGCTTTGTTTTCTAAATTAAAGTTTTGGGATCTTCTAGGGCAATTGTTCCAACATTTTTAACAAGCGCCCACATTCTTAAACCCTACATACTTCACGCCTACATCATTCGCGATGTCTTTGACCGTTTCTGCAATTTTATTTGCAGCATTGTATTCTCAAATCATCAGTAATAGCAACAAAAATAATAACAATAGTAATAACCTATACTGTATATAAGGCAGCATAAGTGAGTTACTCATTATCGACCAAGCCATAATGCTATAATTAGCAAGAATACTCTTTTTGACGAAATCAAGGGATAAGGAAGGATTTTTGGAAATATGTATCCTTAGGGGCGTAAATAGGATAGTGTATCTTGCTAATCCCTGAGGTAAGGAAGATGAAACTAGGCATGTAAACTAACCATTAAAAATAACTGAACATGTTTCTCACAGTTTCTGAAAATTCCGGATCTAAACAAGAAAGGAGTAATTCGTATAACATTAATTTTTCAACTGTATTTTATTTCATTTATTTTTAGAAAATGATAAATGTCATCATCATAGGTATTCTGAATTTATTGGCAGGTCACTTGCCGCAGCTGAGAAGCTTCCATGCTCCACGGTCCTCTGCTAACCTCTTCGTCTTCGCGTATGACCCTTCTGTTTTTATATAATCCATTAATTGTAGTCTCCTTCGCCCCCTCCCTCTCTTTCCCGCCACCATACCCTCTAAGACGTCCCTCATGATACAATCTCTTCTTAGGCAATGTCCCAACCAGTTTCTCTTCCTCTTCCTAATAATATCTAAAAGTGTTCTTTTCTCACCCACCATTTCTAACACTCTCTCATTCGTTTTCCCCTCAACCTAACTAATTCTTTCCATTCTTCTCCACACCCACATTTCGAAGGCTTCCAGTCGATTTTCGTCACCTTTACGTAATGTCCACGTTTCCGCCCCATACAGTACAACACTCCACACGAAGCATTTTATGGTCTTTTTCTCAATTCTTTATTCAAGGTCCCACAAAACAGACTTTTCTTCCTCCTAAAGCTTCTTTCGCCATTCTTATTCTTGCTTTTATTTCAAGTTGGCACTTCATGTTATTACTAAGAATACTACCCAGATATCGAAAACTATTCACTTGTTCTATTTTCTCCCCTCCTACTTTTATATTTGACACAGACCCCTTCGTTCCAATCACCATGGCTTTTGTCTTTCTAACATTTATTTTCATTCCATATTCTTCAAAGCCCTTTCTCATTTTTTCTAACATTTTAATGATTTTCTTTTCAGATTCTACGACAAGCGCCATATTGTCTGCAAATCTTATGCATTTAATCATTCTACCTCCTACCGAAATGCCATCATCTTCATGTAAACTCTTTTTCACTATCTCTTCTAGATAGACATTAAATAGTGTTGGCGAGAGTCAGCATCCTTGTCAAACTCCCCTTCCAATTGCACTCTCTTCCGTCAGTTCTTCCCCTATCCTAACACTTACTTGTTGGTTCATGTATAAGTTTCTTATTAGTCTTCTATCTTTCCATTCCAACCCTATCTTCGTTAGAACTCAAAACAACAATTTCCAATTCACGCGGTCAAAAGCCTTTTCTAGATCAATAAATATAACATACACCTCTTTCCCTTTTTCTATAAATCTTTCGCCGATAGCCCTTAATAATCCAATTGCATCTCATGTGCCCTTGCCTCTTCTGAACCCGAACTGCTCCTCCTCAAATTCTTTATTCGTTCTTTCATATAACCTTCTGTTCAGTATTCTGAGCAGAATTTTAGCTGCATGAGATATGAGACTAATAGTTCTATAATCCTCACATCTCTTTGGGTTCGATTTCTTAGCCATCGGTATCATGATCGTTTTCAGAAAGTCTTTTGGCCATTCTCCTGTTTCATATATTTCATTGCATAATCCGAACAATTCTTTCTTTCCCTTGTCTCCTATATTTTTAATGAATTCGATTGGTATGTTATCTATTCCAGTTGCCTTTCCATTTCTAATCTCGGATATAGCCTTTTCAAACTCATCCCTAAGAATACTAAATCCTTTATCATCCTCGCCTACTTCATTTTCTACTTCAGCATTTAGGCTACACGGTCTATTCCTACTCTCATATAAGTCTTCAACGTATTCTTTCCACCTTCTTATGACCTCATTTCCCTCGCTGACTACCTTCCCATTCTTATTTTCTACTGCCATCATAATACCCTCTTGATAAATGTAAGAATTCTTTATATTGGAGACGTGAAATTTCAAAATTAAACTCAATTAGAAACGAACCAATACATGTTTAGGTTTTCCGAAAATTCTGTCCTAAGATGAGAATGGAGGATATGTCTACCTATTAAAATTTCTGCATTTGCTTACGTTTGAGGTGTGAAATTTGGCTTTGATTTCTTAACTATAAATAATTGAACGTATGTTTCCGGAAATTCCCCTCTTAAAGATGGAGAAAAGAGACGATTTCTATAATATTAAAATTTATCACTATTTATTCAGAAAATATGAAATGTGAAATTCGCTTAAATTCGTAATGTGAAATTTCGTAAACGAACTCTGAACTAAAAACAATGGAATACGTATTTCAGAGTTTTCAAAATTCTCCTTTTAAACAGAAGGAAAGAGGAATTAATTTACTTATTTCTCGACATTCAAATCGGCGTTCGCTGTCTCGTCATCATAGAATGTTCGAGGAGAATTACTGAACATATTTAGAACTACTCTAGAGCATGGTTTCATCATATCGCTTTCACTGAAATGCGTATCCTAAGGGGAGGGGTCAAGGTCTAAAATATTTGCTAAAAATGCAGTATCTTTCAAATCTCTCATGTATGAAGATGAAATTTAATATAAAAACCAAGTGGACACGCAACCCAGCGTTCTAGGAAATTCCACTTCCGTCTCATCTCATGAAAAATGATTGAGAATTTTAGAACATAGTTAGCACTTGGCTGAAGCCATTTCGTAACCATGTCAGTTTCATTAAAATTCGTATCCTAAGAGGGTGGAGGAGTTAATATATACGGCGAAAATTAAATATCTTCCAAGCCAAGGAGATGAAACTTGGTATATAACTTTTTACTTAACGAGGTCATCATGTGGACATGCCCCAGCGTTTTCGAAAATTCTGCTTTCAAAAGAGGTTACAGTGTGTCAAAGTGTTTGAAACGTCTGAAATGAATTTTAAACATATTGAGCATGTGGGACATTTCTATTTTATCAACTCACTTCGAAATAAAAGAATCGTAAAAGCAGAAGATAATTTAGATTTCTTGCAAAGAATAAATACTGCATCTTATGAAACACATTTTTGAACATGGTCGAGCTAGGGGTTTTATTTCACTTTTGTTCAAATAAGTTACGTAATGGGGAAAGAGTGATCAAATATAACTTTCAAATATTTCCCATAAACCTATTCTACCCGTACGAAGAACGAGTTTGCATATAATAATAGTAAATAATAATAGCCATATTCTCACAAATTTATATTTATTTTCAGCAAGATTCCTGCATAGCATTGTAATGCAGTGGAATATTATATTTTACCAGTTTTGTCAATGAAACCACAGTTCTTACAGAATAGTTATTTCGTGTTTAAATATTTAATTTAATGTTTTTTACAACATTCGTAATATTTGTAATTTTAAATATAGATCTGTCAGGGACTCGCACCCCTAGATTAGGAACCACTGCTCTAAGGACTACCTAGAAACTTTGAATTTACACCTACATAGGAAGGATTTGTAACGTGGGGTACCAGTAAGAAAAATTTTTGAAAATTCACGAAAAGAGGAGGGATTGTGGTGAGAGTTATTTTAATAAGATACCCTCATCTCCGAAACGTATAGGACTCTGAACTTAAAATTTGGTATTTGGATTTCCAATTTAAAATAATTTAACACATGTTTCACCATTTCTTTTATATCTTAGTAAAAAAGGAGAAGGAAAAGGTGAGAATAGGAATTATTACTCATATAATAGCATATCGGTATCTCAGAATCTCTGAAAGTTACAAACATGAAATTTGGCTTTAGGACTTCTCATTTAAAACAAAATCGTTTAAAGACAGTAAACAGAACCACCCAATATTTGTCAATTAAAATTGAAACCAGAAGTTGTAGTGGATATCTACCACTTAGTGTTATTTACTAGTGATTAGAGTGGAGATGGAGTATATTCTAGGGACGCTTAATCGAATACAAACCGTGCCTATGTATTGCCGTTTGTCATATACAGTCTTGTTCAAGAAAACTTTGCCATTCATCTCTCTTTGAAAAGGCCTGTGGTCTTACCTATAGTTAGAATTAAATCAAATACATGTGAATTTTGTTTGGTCGATTAAGCAGTTTATTTAGAGCCACAGCATTATAATTTCCTTTTGCGGTTGCAAGAATATCATCTTTCATAGCAGGGTGAGTGGTCAAGATTTCTTGAACAAGTCTGTATAACGATGAACGTTAAAACCGGAAGTGGTTGATTTCTAATAATTACGTTTGATTACAGGGTAAAAGAAGAGATGGTATTTTAAGAACGCTACATATTTTAAGAAAGCTCATTTAAAAAAAAAAAAAAACTTTTTTCGCTGTCTCTTATAGGTCATGTTCTATGTATATTACATTGAACCTGGAAGTCCTACTGGATTACTAGGGTGTCTATCGATCACGAAAAGGATTAAAGAAAGTCACGAAATCAGAAAATGGTCATGAACGTCAAGAAATTTTGCTTTTGGGTCACGATTCATTTTATCTGTACAAATATAAGTACATACTTGTAAATGTTGTTCTATAAAGTGTCAAAATTCACCACCAAAAACGCATATAGTTTTAGACACTACCAAATCACAAGTAAAGCACGCTTCTATCACGTGCGTGAAAATTGGCCCAAGTCGCACTAAAATTCGCTTTTGAGAATGTTACTAAATTTAATGGTTTGTTAAAGAAAAGGTCATGAAATTTCATTTTGGAATTTTAGTAGACACCCTGTAATTTCTGATTTTATTAGAGTGTTATGGAAAGACAAAATGTATTCTTGGGATGCTCCATCGATTGTCGAAAACAGCTTCTCGCTATCTATTACAGTTTTTGCTCCACAGTAATGAAAATAAACCGAAAATTGTTGATTTCTATCGCTTCTAGTTTTATCAAAGTGTTAAGGATAGAAATGAAAGGTGTTCTTGGAATCTTTTAGTCGATTTCCCAAAACTGCTTCTCGCTATATATTACAGTTTTTCCCCATTCAATGTTAAAGCGGGAACTTGTTTATTTCTGACACTTTCTATTTCAATATAGTATTAAGGATGGAGTTGAAAGGTATTCTTGGGATGCTAAATCGACTGCCGGAAACCATTTCTTGCTATCTATTACCCTTTTTGGTTTACAGGATCAACGTTAAAAGCAAAAATGGTTGATTTCTACCACTCCTGGTTTCTGATCCATAACCTCCTGGTTTATGATCCTCTACTAACGAACTCTTTCGAGATAATTACTTTAGTTATCAATTGCGAAAAACAGAAGTCAAATTCAGTTTCGTTCAAGAGTTTCGTGCGGAGTAACGGACGGAGTAACTAACTGTACAATATTCTTATAAATCTTACTCTGTAATCCCAATAATTAGATACATATTTCAGCGTTTTTGATTGTGATCTAGAAAGAAAGAAAAGGGTTTGGAAGAGAATAAAGGTGGATATTACAATTATTATTATACTTAGATGTTTATATCTCGGGATCCCGTAAAGTTGAAGACATGAAACGTGGTATTTGAACTGAAATTGGTATGCTTCCTGATATATAAAGTGCAAGGCAGGGACGGCGCTAAAGGTGGGCTGGGGTGGGCAACAGAACAGGGGTGTCATTAAGGGGGGACAGAAGGGGGCAATTGCCCACCGCAAGATTTTGAGGAATACACATACTTTATCGATTGTCTACTAATATACTAGTGCAAACTGTGAAAGTCTTATGTTGTTGGTGTTCTTGCCCCCTCAAGCGAAGTCTGAAATGACACCTCTGCAACAGAAGGAGAATAATAAAGGTGACCAGTGCCGGATTTAGGTTTGATGGGGCCCTAAGCTATTGAAGATAATGGGGCCAATTTATTTCTAGCATTCTTTTTCAGCGACAAAATTTCGCCTCTTCTGTTTGAATATATGCTATATGGTAATTTATGGATCTAATACATGTCTATTAAGTAAATACGTTTTCGTGTATATTTCGTTAACTTAACTTACTGTTTTGAATACATTACAGAAAACTGTAAAATTTGTAAAATTAGCGGTAGTTTAATTTGGTACCAATAAAGTCCCTTGCCGATCTTTTTGCACCAACTATGATCCACGCTCCACGCTATGCTTCTACAATATGTAGAGACCGCATCATTTCTCATTTCAAGTTGTTTCTATTCAGTTGGGTAAAGTTTGAAACGTTTCCAGGAATCCGTGTAAGTAAATACAGGCTAAATATCATCCAGGGTTGGTAATTACTGCCTGAAGCTCAACTAATCGTGTGAGCTTTTTCAAGGTCAGGTTACTGGAGTAACTCAAAACGAAATGCAACCCTCGAAGATTACACAAGGTGTAATACGACACAAATTCGCTGGAACCAGAGGCGAACTTAGAAGGTTAAAACTGGAGAAGGGGCAACTAAAACCCAGATTATGATAGATATATCGTGAGTTTACTCTAAACTTTCAAAAATATGTAAGTAATGGCTTCAATTATTTTTGTCACTCAAAAAACTGGGATCGTAGACCTCTCCGGCCCCTGGCTAGATACGTCTCTGGCTGAAAATCATAAAAACATCGTTAAAAAACCTAACTGTTGCACTAAAATTATTATAAGACCTATAAATGTAGGTAGCATATTTTTACTGCGACGTGAAAAGATGTTGGTACCTTGCCTTGCTATGTAGTAACCAGTGGCGTATTTAGGGGGGTGGCTTCCGGGCTTAACCCCCCCGAAATCACTTAGTATATAAAGTAAATGAAAAATCTTGCAGAATTTTCACATTTCCAGGCAAAGCCCCCCCCCCCGAAAGTTAGCAAAGCCCCTCCCGAAACAAAATCGTAAATACGCCACTGGTAGTAACTAGTGCCAATAACCTAATGGATTCAGCCTGTTGCATAGTAACTTACACAAGGTAAATTCGGGCAGTTCTGAACGTAACAATACATAAAATACTGTTAATATATACAAACGAACGACTCATATGCCTAGAACGAATGGATGAAATCACTACCATTCGTGCTCCTATTCTTTCCTTTAGTCAGGGGCGGATCCATTCTGAATGTTTAGGGGGGGCAGTCGTTCGAAGTCAATAGGTTTTATTTTACGTTTATAATACAAAGGTGAACATTCTTAGGATAGGTTTTATTTTTAAAATAAAAACATATTCAATTCTGGGGGGTGATTGCCCCCTGGATCCGCCCCTGCCTTTAGTGATCCATTATTGCACTCTATAGATCACTATATGAGCTCCTCCGTGGCTAAGCGGTTAGCGTACGCACCTTTGGCGTGGGAGACCCGGGTTCGATTCCCGGTGGGAGCTCATGTGGTTCGGATTCCACGTTAATCAGTAGGTCCCGTCTCATGTAGCCTCGCTGCTGAAAGGGACGTTAAACTCAAAATCAACTCAACTCTATAGATCACTATGAAAATCAGTGCCAAGTTCTGAAAGTTATGAAAATACTTCTGCAAACTACTTTTCATACTTACGTACAGCGAAATAAAATAGCTATAATTTTGCGATGTAAAGATTATTGCCGCTTAGGGCTGTAATTCCTTTATATTTTACTATTATTTCGCGAGCTTGTCGTTTCATGCCTTCTTCTTAAGCATCCACTGTTACCAGACTCAATTTCTTGTCGAATTCCAAATAGTACAAGAAAGGGTAGCATTAGAGTTCTATCCGCATACAAGATACTGTATCACTTATGCTGTGAAGTCTTATCAAAGTAGCTAAGTGTAATGGCTGGAAAACAGGGTCCCAATTACAAATGGGGCTCTGAAACAAAATCCCCATTACAAGCAGAGCTGGGAAAGGAGGGTTCCATTATAAGCGGTGCTGGGCAACAGAAATCCCATTGCAGGCGGGTTGGAAAGCAGGGAGCTTACTCGCTTCATGGGAGCTTAATACATAACAGTACAAAACACCGTTGTTGTATGTGCGTTTTATCTTATTTGCTTTTTCTTATTATTTGGAAATGACATTACAGCCTCTTTTTCTTTAAAATTTTTGGGGCCCCCAAGAGAGCTATAGCTTGTTTAGCTTATACGCAAATCCGGCACTGAAGGTGACATCCTGTACTTCACAAGCAATAGGTATTACTTTCGATTGTAATGTAATAGGTTCTATGACTCTGTTTAACTCTGCAATGGACAATGATTTTAAGACAGATATTTGTAGTAATATAATGATGCCAAAAGTCGTGATTAATGAATTGAAGTTTAACACACACGCACAATCGTGCTATTGAAACGCCAGTGTTTGTATGTGCTGCACTGGAAAAAAAATGTGCTTTCTAAAAAGCCAACTATATAATGGACAGAGCTGGCCAGTATTATGTATTGTCTCATTTTGAGAAAGAGAGGAAGGAGAGTAGTGCTTTGTGTCTAGGGCGCCGATCCTGGGGGCCCGGGCTCCCCCAAAGCCCATGTGTGCCCCCGCATTTTATTTATGAATATACAATATTTGGCATAATTTGAATTCAATTTGTCTTAAAATCCTCATGCATGCCTTCTGCACCTGAATCCCCCCCCCCCAAATTTACAGAGAAATCGGCGACCTTGCTTTGTGTTGGCGCGATAGCTTCTTATAAGAGGGTTCCAACTTGCAATTGTTTACAGCAATGTACCACATGTCTTACCCGTGTGGCATTAAACAGATTTGTAAAAACCCTTATTATAGAATTGTTGAGTTGATCTCTGTTGCGTTCAGAAGTCTTGGCGGTTCGTGCTTGTTCAGCTAATATGTCGAAAAAATTTAGCGATTTCTTCTCAGGCTTGGTGTCTTTCTCGTGTTCAAGGAAGCGCGATTTTCAATCCGTTGATGTTAGTGATAATCCTTCTTCTTCAATGGGGAGAAAGACAAAAAATACAAATACATGTGACAACCAGGATTCGCAATTTGAAGTTTTCGATTTCGAGGAAAGTGAAAATGAACTAGATGTTGGAGAGAGCGAAGACGACAGCATTGCTTCTGAAGTTACTCATTTATACTTTTTGTCTCTTGCTTTCTTGTAATAAATACTTTAAAGATAAAAATGTTTGCAGCAGCCTATTTTATCCTTGTTTTCTTTACCTATTTATTGTGTATTTTATGGTATTAACGAAAAGTAGAGTATTATCTGTTACTCTGCGTTGTTTGAACCTTCTTTTATTTCTATGGATTCATGTGCATTCTTGGAGGGAGAGGAGTTAAAGCAGTCTTGAACTTCTTCGACTACACAGAACACACCGTTATTAGTATTTAAAAAGCTGAAAGTAGAGGTAGTGTGTGTGCCACGCGGAATTCGGTAGGTCGAGCATATTGCCACGAACTCCCGCAGCCCATCCTAAGTCCTGCATTTCTTCAGTCTTACCAGGTGAATGCTGGAATGGCACCTTCTATAAGGCCAACACAGCTGTTTTCCACATCCTTGTTTCTCTCCTATTTCGGTCTGATCCTTAGCTAACTAAAGAGTATAAAATTGAAATTTAATTATTGTCAAAAAATGTCTACATTGCCCAGTTCTCATTTTCGTTGTCCGCCCACCCAGCAACTAGGTCCGCCTCTTTCCGCCCACCCCACCAAGCGTTCCTGGCGCCGTCCCTGGTGCAAGGCCATAGGCCTAACAAACACGGTGGCCTGGGAGCAAAGCCCCCAGGTATTTCGACTGAAATTCAGTATACTTGCAGGTATGTGAGGTGCGAGGCCGTAGGCCTAGCAAACACTGATGATTGCAGGTTTGAGATGGAAAGCGTTAGACCGAACAAATTTGCGAGTCTGAGGGCAAAGCCTTCAGCAAGACGAAGGCTCATATTGAATAAACTCTGATGAAGACACTAAGGAGGCTCACACAATATTTTCTTTATTAATAATGAAATAGGAAGTGATAGTAGATTTATACCACTCCCGGTGTTAGTAGAGGGATTGGATTGGGGACACAATTATATTCTTGGGGTGCTTAATTGATTGCAGAAAACTGCGTCTTGCTGCCTACTTCCGTATAGAGGTTGATACCTACCAGTTCCAGTTTTAGTAGAGGGTAAACGATGGAGATGAAGTGTATTCTTAGTCGATTGTAGAAAACCGGGTTACGGTTTCTGCTCTGCAGTGATCAACGTTAAAACCGGAAAGGGTTGATGTCTACCACCTCCGGTTTTAGTATAGGGTTAAGGATGGAGATGAGAACGGATGGTTAATCGATTATGGAAAACAGCGTTTTGTTATCTATTACAGTTTTTCTTCCATAGCAATCAACGTTAAAAATAGGAAATAGTTAATCGCTACCACTTCCTGTTTTACTTGTAGGTTAAGAACAGAGATAATATGCATTCTTAGGACGCTTAATCGATTTTCAGAAACAGCTTCTAGTTTTCTACTAACGTTTTTTGCTCTACAGTGATCAATCTTAAACCAGAAATCGTTGATTTCTGCCACTTCCAGTTCAAGAGTCACCCCCATTAATTTTATAACATTTTTTCCTACATATTTATGTAACACTTGATTTAATTCCAACAAAGCTTGATATGTCTTACAATCTGGAAAGAAACACGCGGGAGGGTAAGGAACCCCTAGCATCCCAAGGAGTGGGGATGAGAGAGCTGACATTTTAAAATAATTGTAATGATCGATATTCGTGTTGAATCCATAGTTTTCGGGTGAGACGCTGATATGGATAATGACTGTTTCCACGCCGTTCAAGTTCATCTATGAAGAATCGGGAAGAGTGACATTTTAAAAGTAATCGAAAATGACGGATATTAAAGGCGAATCCATAGTTCTCATTAGTGATAAGACGAATAGTGGTACTTTCCATACAATTTAAAAAGAAGTTAGAATGCAACTTTTGAATTTAATTAATGTTAACTTATGCATTAAGAAAAACTAGACTATTTGCCATCCAAAGTTGTAGGTGCAATTGTAGAGTTTTTTGTTATTATTATTTTTAAAGTATACTTTTTAAATAGCACCACGATATGGGAGGGAGAGAGAGTGAGAGATTTCTGACCTTTTCAACATATTTTTAAGCGTTTATAAAGATTTTGTTACGATTTTCTGATAATTTTATGTTTGTTTCTCATATTGGAAGTACACACAACTTGCAAGATGTAAATACAACTTAATTTTGAAGAGACTCGAAAATGGTGAGGCCATTTACGTTGTTCTAGTAGCCTTTCGAGCACGTAGTCACACGTTCGATTCTCAGTGGGAGTCTCTTACAAAATCTGGACGATTACTGTGTTTGAATTTCATCATAATCTTTGAGTCTACGTCTCATATAACCTCGAAACAGAAAGGGACTCCTAAACTTAAATAATTAACTAACTCGAAACCGATGAGAGTAGAAAGCTCAAAGTTTCAGCAGAAAACTAGCACAACAATTTGGAATAGAAAAAGTATTACTATTCAGTTGGAGGGGGGGGGGGATTACGGGAACACAGACATAAGACCATAAAACACATTATTGAAATGGCAGTCAGTGATGATTATAGAGGTGGCTTTTGGGCCTAGAGCTTCGAAATTTCCTCTAGGGCATTTCCCGAGCGTGCTCACTCTGAGTTAACAGAATTTTCACAGTACTATATTCGCCCATCGTTTATTCATTCCCCCCGCACTGGAAAATCTGAAATGAACATTGTCTTCTATCGTGCTCAATATGAATTACATGTATTTTCGCAGTCCTGTTTTTCAATTCTAGTGTAATGAAGTTCTTCCACGAGAAAATCTGTAATCAACACTCAGGCACGTAGCCAAGGTGGGGTCCAAGGTGTCCGGACCCCCTTCCTTCTTCGAGACCAGAAATGAAAAATTAAGTAAGGATAAAACAAAATGAAATGACAAAAAGAAGGACCAGCGTTAAAAATTAAGAAGAAAACTACAGGAAGCTTTCGCTTATTCTTCCTTATGATGAGATTTGTAATACTTGCAATATCGGGCGAGGTAAGCGAGGTATTCTGGACGAGTCAGGGAATTTAAAATTTCAAGAAAAGTTATGGGATTCTCAGTATTCTTGCTACTAGTCAGGAAGATTTCAAGCTTTCTAAAGCATAAGTGCCGTTGTATAACAGCGTGGACATTTTTAATCATAACTTTTCGTCATCGCATCATTGCAGTATCAAACATTCTATTTGAAGGACAATTTTCTGTTCTTCTTTTAACCTGCCATTTAGAACCGACAGTAGTTGACGGAATAATAAAAACAAAAACAAAACTATCTTCAAAGAAAGTTCTGTTAGAATTTGATTCAACAGAGAAACGAACGCATATATTGTAAAACTAGTTGAATATACACATGCTTCGCACAAAGGCTGTATTTGGAAGTCAACGCCTCTGAGAGTATCACCATTGATGTCAGCGACCGCGAAAAGTATGGATTTGATACTAATATCGGTCATTTTAGGCTATTTAGTTTTACATGTCTCGGTCTCCAACCCCGCTGACTCCCGCCCACATTCTTGAAGTCATCGCTAATGGAAGTGTCACCATTTATTTCAACGACCGCGAAAACTATGAATTTGACACTAATATCGGTCATTTTGTATTACTTATATATGTCTTGGTATCTCACCCTCCCCCCACCGGTGGCCCCCGGCCCGGAGCCGAATAGCGTAAATTTGAAAGTTAATGCGACGGAATTTCACCATTAATTTCAGCGACCGCAAAAATATGAATTCGAACTAATAGCTGAAGTGGTAGAGCGTTGGCTTCGCATTCGGGTGGTTGTGGCTTCGAATCCCGCTGTCTACCATTCTGACTGAGTTTTTCCAGGGTTTCCGTCAGTCCTACCAGGTAAATACCGGGATGGCACCTACTAAACAGCCCCTGGCCGAACCGAAAACCAGAGTAATTCAAGCGTTTTCAAGTCTGCACAAGATCAAGATAAGATCAACAATCAAGAAGTCTATCAAACAACAATGTTGTAAAAGAGCATTTATATGATGATACCTGGTTAATATTTAGGATTCCGGACATAGAAGAATGTAAGCAATCAGTATTTACACTGCTAAATGAATAAAGATCCTCACCAAACAAATGGCAGTAGTAAAAGACAGAACGGGTTCCCATAATTTTACTAAGATGTACATTGAACCTAGTGAGGAGTTACATCGTCTGATACGATGTTTTGTACCACGTACTTCTTATGGTTCAAAATCGGAAGGTCATGGGTTAGTACTTAACGGCAATCATGTGATCACCGTCACTTCTAGCTCTAGATGTACTTTGGTCAGTGGAATCTGCACACCCGTTTCCAGTGTAAGTTGTAGAGAAACAAAATGATGAAAATAGGCCCGTATGTGACTTCCAAAGAATCAACCGGTACATAGTTTGAGACCAATATAGGACCACTCTGATAAATGATCTCTTATATTCCATTGCCAACTCTCAATTTTTAAAGACTTTTACCTTCATAACGGCTTTTATCAGGTCAAACTAAAGGAAACAGACCAGGAAGAAACATCAATCATGCGTAACCCATCGACAAGAAGCGGTGGGAAAGAGGAATTGCCGCCGTCGACGATGGCTGGCCGCCGGAAGCAGCCGGCACCCGTCCACGGCGACACGACGACCTACCTGTTCAAACTTGCCGACATTTTGTCGAGGCGGCAAGCGATCGAAGATTGTAAAATAAAATGTCCTCTGCGGACTCTTTGCCGAATGTTGCTGACCTTCAGAGTCAGCAAAACAGTCGGAAGGCCTCTTTCCTACCCTCTGCCGACTCTTTACGCCGGCTTCTGTTCGACGTCGGTGCCGAGGCATGTAATGCTCATTTCTGGCTCTTTGCCGACTGATCGGGAAGTCATCTATTCGTAGCGGTCAAAAGTAGCGCGAAAAGACGCAGGTGTCCGGCGCTTTCAATCCGACCACGGCATTTATTTGGCATGGACAAATCATCCAACTGTAGGTGGGAGGATCCTTGATAGGATACTGAAGGTTTGTTTTGTTTTAAGGCATTTCCTATGGGTCTATCCACAAGTCCAACATGTTTTCAGCGATATATGGACAAAATAATTGCATTGTTGAAATTTAATATCATGGTCGTGTTCCTTGATGACAACAATATTTACGTTTCTGACTTTCCTGAGATCGTTAGAAGAATCAACTAAGTTTTCCAGAAATTAAGACAAGTTAACCTGAAAGTCCACCCAGGGAAACGCCTTATAACATATAACAATTTAGGAGTTTTAGGTTTCAAAATTGGGCTAGATGAGTGATTACCTGTTCCACCAAAAAATCGAAGCAATTACTAAAATTCCCGAACCAAAAACTGTCAAACATGTTCGCTCATTTTCAGATTACATAAACGTCTTTCGGAGCTTCATGAAAAATTGTTTCAACATAGCTAAGCCTATCACCGAACTGACGAAGCCTCAGTTCCTTTTCATTTTGGCGAAGAGCAGAAATTAGCATTCGAAATCCTCAAACATTAGCTCACTGAAGACCCAGTTATTCCAATGTTTAACCTAAAACTCTCAACAAAATTACATGTAGATGGAAGCGATAAGGACATAGGATCGGTTCTCATACAAGTTAAGGATGGGAAAAGGCATGCTCTTGCCTACTTTAGGAGAACCCTCACTAAACCAGAATTTAAATATTCGTACCGGAAATCAAAACTTTAGGATTAGATCAAAGTATTCTTCATTTTGATCATTACTTGTGTGAAATTGATTTCGTAGTGTGTGTAGATGCATGCAGTCTCTGCTACTTATGCAGTCTCACTTCCCTTCGTGGAAAATATTTAAGATGGGCAGTGAGACTGCAACAATATCCTTTCAAAGTAGTGTATAAATATAAACCTAGAAAAACTAATTATGTCCCAAATTCTTTGTCAAGGTACCCTGTTTCTGAGATGTCTCAAGAAGAGCGCAATCTCAGGGAAGTAGGACCGATGGTGAGTTATCTTCGGGTAAATACTGAAGAAACCATGGCTTCTAAACAAGCATAGGAATCACTCTCTTCTAAAATAATAAGGAAGTCAAAGACAACCCAACTGGTGCTCTCGCACGACCTTTTGTATTCATGGAATGTATGTTGTATAGAAAAATGGGCGATGACCTCAAACTGTGCGTTCTGGAGTCAAAATTTTAGAAAATTCTTCTAAAAATTCATGACTCAGGATTGCATGGTGGGCACTTTGGTTTTACAAAGACGTATGGAAAGATATAGACCCGTTTCTATTTTCCCCCAATGGAAAGAGTAGTGCGAGTCTATGTCAAGTCCTTCCTTCCGTGCCAAGAGAGGAACGTTGGCAATACACGTAAGCAAGGTTCCCTTTACCCAATAGATTCTAAACATCCATTTTATTCCATGGAACTCGATATTTTTAGGCCTCTTCCTCCTTCTCATTCATATAAATATATCATCACTTGTACGTGTAAAATGACCTGATATACAGTTCCCAGAGCTTTCCGAACCGTAACTGCAAAAACTGTGGTGAACTTTGTCATCGAAAATATTGTCTGTGTGTATGGTCCTCTTTGTATGGTCCTCCGTCGATCATACGAACAGATAAGCAAGTAACTTTCATTACGAACTGATGAGGAGACAGCTAAATTGTTAGGCATACAGCAGGTATTGCGTAGTTCCTACCACCCAGCGTCTCAAGCTTGTGTAGCTTGGAATTATGCCTTGGCGAAATACCTAAGTAAATACATTGATGCGAATCAAAGACAATGGGCAAAATACGTTCCTTAGGCAGCTTATGTTTATAATATAAATAGACATGACTTGCATCCATTTGTCCCTTCAAGTTAAAGCATAAGAGAAAGCCGAAGTTCTTTAATGAATTCGAGACGCACTGTTTAAACCAGAGTCTCGTGAGTTCAAAATAAGACTCAAAAGAATTAACAAATTTGCCAAGAAAACTTTAGCCCAGATACAGGCTAAAGATAAAGAACGGATTGATAAAGGAAAGCGTAAAATATCGTATAAAATAGGTGACAAAGTACTATTAAAGTCCTACCACAGGAAACCTGGTCGTTAACATAAACTAGAGCGAAAGCACTGTGTTGGTCATTATGAAATAATAAAGATGTTAGCTCGTAACATCTGTGTCATAAAAACTCTTAGTAGTGATAACAATGAATTTATAATGAATTTTCAGCGCTAGAATCATTTCATGAATGCAAATGGTCTCCAGGCAATCCTATCAACTTTGATACTAAAGCCCAATGAAAATCTTAGTTAATCATCTTCATTAACAATACATGTCTGGGAGTACAGTAGCAGCCCGTACACGTAGTCACTATAAGTCTAATCCTTGTGACGTTTCTATAAAATTAGAGTTACCAATTAGACATTGGAAACAAACAAACTTCCCTGTAACAAAAAAACACCCCAGGTGACAATAAAATTCCAGTTTTCCCAATAGATGTGTTCTCTGGGAAATTCCATCAGTACGTGACGCGTTTTCTTGATGATTTCGAAAGTCCGGCTCAGATAATTAACTGGAGTGATGCCAAAAAGGGGGCATATCTACTACCATATCTTTCAGGCAGTGCTCGCGAATACCTCGAAGTTCGTGGTGCCGAGTTGAACGCTGAAGAAATCACTTTCAATCAAGTTAGGGATAAACTCATTAAAACTTTTAAATCACCTCGGCGATGCATTTGCAGCATTGTAACAGAGAACGAAACTGCCAAATTAATCATACAATGAATACATGTTTAATGTCCTTCGCTTATGTAAAAGAGCAAACGATACTATGGATGTGAAAGAGAAAATCCGAAGTATTCTAAGAGGTTTATATAAGGCTACTAAGTTTTAAGGGCTATAACCTTAAACGAAATAATAACAAGAACAATTCGAGTATTCATATCACTTGAGGCATATAATTGTTACGAAGATTTACAATGTAAGTGTTTAATATTTTTCTTTCTGTGACAAAACTTAAATTACTAAAATTATTCCGCAGATTTGGAAGGGAATATGGATTGGCGTTCCTAATCAGGATCCGGTACAGTCGCCATAATGAATGTTTTGTCATTTGCCCAGCAACTGGAAGTATAATGTGGCATGAATTTCTTTTCGTTGATTCTCTCAATCCTTCTCTTACAGATGGCTAATTCACTAACTCAAGCTAAGCAGATGCATCTTGATTACTTCAGGTGATCAGAATCCATTCACCATAACAGTATCCACCGGTGCGTTTTGGAACAAGCTCTCTGAGGTAATTACCTATGAAGATGCCATTCCTTTAGTCTATCATCAACAATTCACTCAACTTCCAAACCTACAGCATAATTCTGTAGTTAGTCAGAAACTTAAAAGTGAAATTTGCCCTATAACGAACAACCATACACTTTCTTGTTGTTCATAAGTTCAGCATGTTGACGAATTGGCGACCATCATAGAATCGCATACTGTGAGTAGTATTGTGAGTAAGTTTTAATATCCCTGAAAGCCGAACTAAGCGTAGCATATACTTTTTCGGTGATTTTTACATTGGGGTTCTTCTGTAGCATCGGATGCTATTCTAGATAAGCTAGCAATTAGAACACTTGAATTAGAATCAATAGTTGAGGCTATGAAATCGGAAATTTTCTTTGATCATTGACGTTTAATTCAGTTTGTAAATGCTAGTAAGAATATTAATGTTCAGTTAAGAACTTCAATCATTCAATTAGAACAACAAATAAAAAACACAGAAGTCGTTAAATCAGGCACTGGAAAATGATACTGAGCAAAAATAGTTACTTCTAACTACATACGCTATACGAGTATACAATTCGTTAATTCAACATATGAAATATTCGGAAGCTCAGGAAATAATTACTCATTGCTTGTCTCAAGGCATACCACCTTCTATGGTTTCTCCATCTCAAGTTAAATTAGACCTCACTAAACTTCGAAATAGAATAAGCTAGCATTCTTGTGTATTCGCTATACCCGTTTATGATAATATACCGTTCCTTTGGCAAGTTTTCATTATTTTGAGGATGAAGTAATCATTGTCCTAAAAATTCCGATAACTAAGGATAATGGTCCAGCAGAAGAATATGGATTAGTAACTGTGTCATACAGGTATGGAAATGCCACCTTCATCATTTCTCATCAACCCTCGATTCTTGTAAAACGTCATGAAGACATTTCAATTTCAGCTAGAGATAAGCTAGCTGTATATGATCCGAAACGAGAAAGTCTATGCTTTCTTCCAGCGTACCAAGGGGACTCAGTTCAATCTCCCGTTTTCTCACGAACTTTATTTCAGAGTTCAACAGTTGAAGAACTTAACAAGTATAGCGTATTTTGCTATGAAGAAGGAACATGTTTACTTATCACAGAGATTCAGCCTAACTTATATACGATCACGAATCCACCGAGAAAAATTTTTATAGAGTGTAAGAAGAAAAAGAAAACTCTGTTGGATTTAGATGCTACTAGAGCTGGAGCATATCAGTTGTTACTACCATGTCAGTGTAAGGCAATCATCACCGATGATCATTTATTCCACCTTCATTTCCATGTCCTGCTACAAATGACCGAGAACTAACACTAAAAATTTTAATACATGCTCCTTGGTCTAATGTTCCATCCCTGAAATTAAATGGGCCAGCGTTTGCAAGTTTAGAATATACACATCTCAATGACTGTCTTGACACCATTTGGTGAGAAATGATACCCCATTTCCGAGTTTCGAAAACCTATTCGCAAATATAATTACCATTACATGAAGTTCACATTTCTAACATTCAATCTCCGCGGCCATATTTGTGAATTATCTATGTATGGAATTTAGTAATTTAGCATTATGGGTTCTACATCAGCTACGGCTTCAACTCTCTTCGCCTGCGTTTCTATTGCCATGACCACACGCAAACTTAATGCATAAAGTTGTAGAATCCTTATCTTATGCTCTATTAGGGATTCGTATTTTTAGGTTCTTTCTATATTTCATTTCCTACTTATGCTGTAAAAAGTTAGGACCCTTACTTTCCCAAGTAGTCCGCCTCATCAAGAGACACTAGAGGCAGACACTAAAGCTATCACTTCACTAGGAACTCCTCTACCGACCGCATACATCATTAAACATATAACGTCCAGTGAAATGTCCATTTGACTATTAATTTTCTGTATGGCCTGTAGCAAGGTTGTAATGACCCACACTCTTGAAATACCCATTGTTAGTCATTGTGAATTGAATATGTTACCTTTTAATTCCCATTTTTTCTATGAATCATTAGTTGTAACCATTTTTTTAACATTAAATACACAGAAGATATTTCTTCATCAATTGTGTTTAATAAAAAAATTATAGTTTTGTATATTTTGACGAACTATCTATCCAAGTAGATAGTATTGAGTCTAGACTAGCTTCAAAAGGAAAGACCTTAACTATAATTCCTGAAGACCCGGCTTTTACATTCAATTATCCACTGGTAGAATGTCTAATAATTTCTACTTATGCCGTACTTGGAATTAAGTTACCTGTCATTGAAAGCAATGTAAGCGACGAAGCTTACCTAATATCACCTATTGCATTTCGGGAAGACAATACCATTTGTCATATAGAAATGCCGCAATCATTTATAGTATATCGACAACCAGGAGACCAGCTTTTCTACATTAGTTTGACATTCATATCGCATTATTGTGTCTTTTGACTCCTCCGCCCATGACGCTTATACCATATGTAGAATGTATAAAGGCTCAATTAAAGGCATCGCGAAAGATATTAATAAGTTCTGTAATTGGACTTTTTTTGCGAAGCAGTGTGGAATGTCTACAAGTTACTTAAATTATACTACTCTATCACTGATGATTACGCTTGAACAAATTCTAACAGTTACTTGTCCTACAGTTCACTTCCCTCTGAGGGCCATTCAGAAAATTGGTGCTATTTTCGTACAACTCGGTTGTTCATGTACACTTTCTTTTCAGAATGTAACCTTACGTTCAAAGTTTCCCTGCCTCTCAAGAAGTACCTTACAGGCTAAAATCCATCATGTGATTCCAATTAAATGGATAACCCAATATTTCTTATCAGTACCAGCAGTTGTCGATTCATTTATTTTATCTGAACGTCTACTACATGACGAGTATCGTACGTTATCAAACGTATTCGTGTCGGTGAGTGTCAGCATCAATGTTCTACTATGCATGTTTTTATGACTCTCTGTGGTTTATATTATCGTCTTTGGATTCGCAAAACCAAACCATCCGCTCTAGTAGCATGTGCAAATCAAATGTGCCAGCGAGCTAACTGATCAATCGAATATGAAACACCACATAATGTCCAACCTGTCGAGCACATGGCTGTATTATAAACCAGTTGCTAAAAGAAAGCACATGATTAGTAGGTACACACAGACACTCTATATACAGAACTAAGTATAGGAGAAGAGAACAGTTTAGTGATTATTTTACTGCTATAGAAAAAATCCAGTATGCTTATTCTACTAAGCTGATTTTCTTACCCATTTTTATTATATCTACCCTATTACTTTTGCTTTATATTTCTTATTTTGCTTTTAGCATAGCATTTGTTATTTTTAAAAGAATATATACAATAAGTATATTTATCGTATCCCCATTAGTAATTTTTAAATTTGTTATCTTACATATTACACTATGTAGTTGTAGGTATTCAATATAGGTATTCTTAATCAATATATAAGTATTCAATCTTTGTTTTATATATGGCATCCTCTAACATTGTCGATTATTAGTAGATATTATTAGAAAGTTTTGAAATAATTGCATGTGTGTATTCATTTCGCTTGTTTAGTAATAATAACCGCTTATTTAGTAGTATACTTGTCAAATTTACAATTCGTTCACTTGACTTTGGCGTGTTTTTTTAACACCTTTATTTTCAGGCATAAATTGTTGCTTAGTTTTTCTTTCAGATGGATAACCTAGCTTGACCATGGACTGACAAAAGTGCAAAAATCATTAGAGTAGGTGAGATAACTTATTCAATGTTTATGATATTCTGTTTTATTTCAGCTATATGCCGACTGCGTACACATTAGTTCATAACACTAACTCCTACACACACAGATATTGTGTATATATCCTACATTTGAAGCATTTTGTTTCTCAGTCCTTGCACTTTGAGGTCCAATAAGTTCTTGTACTAACCACATGTACTAATTACCTTTATAGTTGTGACAAGGTATTTCAATCTAGAGTTGGCGTGGGTCGATGAAAACTTGACCCACGTCAAACTGACCCATCACTCATCGTGACCCACGACCCACTCTTCCACCATCCACCGTGACCCACTCTGACCTACCACCCACTGTGACACATTCACCCACCATGATCCACCACCCACTGTGACCCACACTGACCCACCACCCACCATGAACCACTCTCATCTACTGCGACTTACTCTGATTCACCAGAATCTCGTCACTAACTCTTACACATGATCCACGGCCACTTCTACTGACTAGTGCGCCCTTTATGTTATATAATTTGGTGATTAAAAAACAGGTGTTTCCAAATACCTCGAAGGTATTTGGTATTAGTCCAATTTCTAAGAGTGGAGAAAAAATAAAATTCAAGATTACCGACCGATATTAATAATTTGTGCTCCAGCCAAGGTATTAGAATATATTCTCTATATACATATCTTAGTCACGTTAAGTCTCTTATTTATCAGAACCAACATGGATTTTTTAACAAAAGAAACACTGACAAAAGCTTAAAACACACTTTTTAAAAAATTATAATATATAAGCACGTAACGGTTTCGGATATCTAACATATCATTCTACAGACAATATCGAAAATAAATGAAAATACAAGAAGGGTTGGTTACGAGGTGGTACCAGAAAGAGTGCTCAGTGCGGGTGTACTGCCATGAGAGAAGCGACGTGGATAGAAGTACAAAGAGAATGTTCATAACAAATATGATAAGAATAATAGAAATACTGGAGGACGAAGAGGAAGAAAGGAAGAAGAGCATACAGAAATTCTTCAGACACTTAGAGAAGAACGGTTACAGCAAGAAGGAGTTACAGAATGAAGAAGAACGCAGGAAGAGGAACAGAGGGAGAAACAAGAATGAAGAGGATGAGAGTGAAAAATGACAAGGTATAGAAAGTAGGAGAAGAAACGGAGAAACTTAAGACTTTGCTGGAGAATGGAGGGGTCAGAACTTAAAGAAAGAGAGGAGAAAATTTATTAACATCAGTAAAGAAAGATTAACGAAGAGGAAGAAGGAATCATCTACAGGGTATGGTGTAAGGACTTCGATATGTCATATATAGGAGAGACAGGAAAGAGAGTGAAAGAAAGATTAAAACAACATGAAGATGATGTTAGGAGGAAGAAAGATACCAATGCCATGTATTAACATGTTAAGGAGACGAATCATGGAATTAATTGGGATAAGACGAAGGTATTGGAGATGGAGAAAAGAATTATAATAAGGAAGTGGAAAGAAGCAGATTGGATAAGGAAGGTAGGAAGAGATAAACTGATGAACTGGACAGGAGGCTTACTTATTAATGAATTGGCAAGGAAGTTTGGATAGCATAGACAAGAAGAAAAAAAGGCCCTTATAAGAAACAAAAAATGACAGGACGTGATAGTTGGAAAGTGAAGAAAAAGACTTTGGGATTGGCTGAAGGCCTCAGCAAATAGGAGGGAAAAATGTACAACAATAACTATACATATGTCTGTTAAAATAATTTAAATATTTTGATAATAATGTATCCACTCTATTCCAGGTAGATCAACTGTTATAAATCTGATTAATTTTGTTGAAGATGTTAAGGATGCATTGCATATACAAAATAGAGTGGATACTTTATACCGTGACTTCTCAAAGGCATTTGACAAAATTAATCATGATATTTTATTGAGTACATTGTCAAATTTTGGTTTGAGTTTGCTGTTTTTAAAAATTAGTGGCATTGTATCTTGAATATAGAAAACAATATGTTTCATACAACGGTCATCAGTCTTCTTTCTAACAAATGAGTTCTGGCGTACCGCAAGGCTCTAAATTAGGACCTTTATTTTTCCTAATATATATAAATGATTTAACATTTAATTAAACATTTGAACTGTATAATGTACGCGGATAATTTAAAATTGTATATAAAAATAAAAAAATGAGAATGATGAATATATGTTACTAAATACTATTTAGTTATCGGAACACTATTAGCGGCCCCTTTGTGTTTAAGCTCTTTCACCATATTGTAGTGTATATTCATTATTCGTGCACGTATTCCAGGGTACACTTCCGGGGGGTACGCACTCATAGTTATGTATATTCCAAGTTATATTTATTACTAACACCACGTGAGTGTCATCCATTTTGATCCCGCTTGTGTCACTCAACCCAGCGAGTTCTTGGTTCGAGTCCAGACCAGGAAACCCATTCTGCTTTCCGGCTGTTTTGCTTCCCTTATTATTACCATTATTCCCTGCCACCATGTCAACTTGATATTTCTTGAAGTTCACCTGAGAATCTTAGTTCGAAACCCCTTCGTGGTCACGCATGTTATAACTACTTACATACTAGAGCTGTCTAGTGAGGGGCAACTTACATCTATACATAGTTATTTACTAACACCACCAAGTAATAAGTAAGCTGCCAAGTAAGCGTTGAAGCATACCTTCACTAACCGCACATCTTACTTCACCCTGGAACCAAAGACGGAAAGGAAGATCGCCAAGACCATAGTTTCAAATTGAGCAGTTGCAATTTCTGGTTTGTTTATTTGCTAATTGGACTTCGTACTTTCTGTTTTAGTTTGGTTTTAATACCAAGTCACTGTCATCCATTTAGTTTTATTTGGTTAGTTTTACCAATGTAGTTATGAATTGTTCTCTTTAGTTTTATGTATTCTATTCTCTTTACAATAGTATATAATTCTAATGATTTATTATCTCTATTTGTGCATTACTATTTTTTAAAGGCAAAAAGACAAAATTTATATCTAGTTATTATTAGTGGCGGAATTTCAGTATGATGGTTTTCCGTTTTATTTTATTTTATTTTAATTATTTATTTGTTTATTTATTTTAGCTTGATCCTGTTCTTTGAGTGTTAACAGCAGAACACACATAAACCAATACTACTACCCTTGTCACTACTGTCGTCAATAGGGTGGCGAGTTCCTGGCCTGTTCGAGGTACAATTGCACTATTCGCATCCACCCATTTCTAGTGGTTTTTACTCTGCCTAGGCTTCATTAGACTATGAATCCTCTTTTGTGTTGCACATTTTATGTATTTAGTATTATATGGTATCGTATGGTACCGTATTAGTATGTATAAATTTTGCTCCCAGTCCTCTTTCGTAATAATAATAACAATAATAATACTTTTTGTTTTGTACGAATCTAAATTTCGTTTTCTGTTGGCCGTTTTGCATCTCAGTTCCTGTACCGGATACAGTGCTCCATGGTTGGAGCCATACTTTTTCCCATCGGCACATTCGTTAGTCGGCCATGTTTTCTACATAGGCTCGGCCAATCACATCATGTTTCTGCCAACAAACTACCTTCCACTCTGCTCACGTATTTCCGATCTATGTGGCACGTAGTCACATGTAGGCGCCATGATTATTTTTTATGTCACCCCTCCTTTCTTTTTGCATGGCATTTTTCATAAAATGTTGTTCTCTCTCTCTCTCTCTCTCTCTCTCTCAGACACACACACACACACACACACACACACACACACACACATATATATATATATATATATATATATATTTGCTCTCATGTGCTTATTAGCCACAACTATGATATCTTTTATGCAGGAATTTGTTCCTTTGTCCGTTTACGATTCGCTTTGTGCCCTAATCATTAGTCCCCTACTCGCTGTTAACTCATCTTTGCATTTCTTTTGCTCATACTTCGATTGTTTTAATTAGCGGTACAGTTCACACGGATTAAGCTGCAATAAGCATCTTGCTACGTGTTCATTATACTCACCTGCTATCGGAGTTCCGTCCGTTGCTTTTTAGGGCCCGTCGCGCGTTCTTGTGTGTGGCTTCGACTTTTCGCACACGCTCGTAACACTTTCGCTACCGATTCCTGTTTCTTCCGCATTTATTCGGCACTTTCCACCCACTTAGTCTCGGCCTGCACCCGATTCCTTTTCCGATCGCGGACGGTCACTCCCGATTTTTGTTCGCGACTGTGGTTAGAAACTCTGCCTTACACATCCTGCTCGCGTCGAGTGCTTTGTTCATATCTCGAAACATCCCGTTTCTTATTATTTCGGATGTCTCGTCTTTGTTTTGCTTTTACATGAAATAGTACTATGGTGTAACTATGCTCTGCAACTAGAGACAACTCGCCAGAAATTACCGGTTCGGCAGTGACGATATGTGGCTCCACTTCCGTTTTGAAAACTATACCACCAGCGTCCCACCAGTGACAGACACGCTACGAAACGCCGTTGAAAAATAAACTTTCTTTCGCAATATATGTTAACATTAGAAGCGCCGTCGCGGATATCATCTATTTTACATAACTCAACATACAATGGAGCGTCAAAGCTGAAATTTTCGAACTTTTTCTAAAATCTTTCAACTATACCGTAACAGATTTTCACATTTCTATCTTGATTATTAAAATAGATAATCATAGATATACCTACAGTCGGCGAGAACTATCTTGGCAGTGACGTCAACGCTCTCAGTTGCAAGGCTACCAACTTACGCTATTCACAAATACTGCTTAGATGGTACACTGAACGCTTCGCACGTCACGTCGTAACTACAGTTTAAAATAATGCTGGTAGCGAAGTAGGGAGAATTTAGATAACAATGTATTTGAATAATATTAGCATATATATGTGCATTGTTACGACAAAGAAAGAAAAAATAAGATTAGACCCTATATTTATGTCGTCAAACGACAATATCTTTCCTTTCAACAAGCAGTTTTCTATTTCCAATAGAATTTTTTTTAAACCTAAATCTCAACATGCGCAGTATTTGTTGTAATGCCCACTCAAAACCTTTGAAGTCAATGCTTTTCTTACGTTCGCACAATAATTTATTTAACCCTTATCCGGGCAAGACATTTTTGTAACGTAAACGGGCAACCGGGACCTGTCAGGCCCAGTATATATTTTAAGTGTAGAACACTCAAAATTCAATGTCTGTTGCCGCATACTATTCCGACTAAAGGTTTCAATAGTCACGTGTTCAATATATAATTATGTGACAATTTGATCTAATATTTGACAGGAATTTCACTAAAGTTATACGGGGCCTCCTAGGCCCCAGTTGCCCGGTTATGTAAGGAAAAGATTTTCAAATTAAAAAACGAAAAAACTTTACCAACTCGATATGTTCATGATTTTAACTTCAACGAAAGATAGAAGAATTCAGTATTTTATGTCTTCGAAATATGTATGGTTATTGAGAAATTTTAGAAAAATGAAGCTACCAGGCCTGGGAGGCCCCGGTTGCCCGGATAAGGGTTAAGGTGGCGACAATGCCTTCAGCATAGATTTTGTATATTGTTCTACGAACTACTACTTCATCGAAAGAATCTAAATTTGTATTTTCTGTGTATTTGGCCTTGCTTTACAGGGTGTTACGACATGTCCAGACTTTACTCCTTCTCTTTCACAATTCACCACACGGATCTCTCACTGACACATGTTGCTCGGGAGGTTTCATGAACACTGTCAGATTTATTATTGTTTGCTGCAAGAAAAGTTGTAAACATTAAAATCAATGTCTCCTGTATCACAATGCAACGGCTTGGCTTTCTTTAGAGTACCATCACCCATTCTTATACACAAAATTTCGAGAACGAGAATAAAACAAAGGATTGACAACTTTCACCAGTCAGCACAGACTGTACAGCCCTACACAAAGAAAACACGCGCTTTTCAGTTCATTTCATTTCGCTTTTGTTTTTTAATTTGTTTGTGTGTTTTTCCTGAAAGTGCTGTTCTTATGTCCTATTGGTAAATGTTATACTTTTCGAAGCTACATTCACTAACCCCCACGTTCTGTTTCCGCGAACAGAAAACACGCTCACATATCATCCTCTAACTCAAGAACCGAGATATGTAAAGACATGGGAGTTTCTTTAAAATAAACTTTGGACTTCCCTTCCCATTTCGTCCACAGCATGTTTGTGTCTATCTTCAATAGAACGAAAGTTTGTAGCATGTTGAAATCTGAGTGTTGTTAGAGCATAATAAACATAAATGGCTATCATTTAAAATTATTTTCCACATACTTATAATATAAAATTCAAATATAAAATAACCATGTTCTTCATGAAAGTTATATAAATATAATAGCAAAAAATGTAGCATTTATGTCTCCTCCAACTCCAGTTATCGGTATACAAAGATGAGAAGTATATTTATCAAAAATGAATCTCCCATTTCGGTTCATTTCCTTTCGCTTTCCTGTTGTAGAGAAGGGAGCGTGCTTGTAAGTTGGCATTTGTGTTCGCGCATTTTCTCTTTCCTGTGATTGGACGTTGAATTGAACGATGCGTCTGCTATAACCAGTGGGATAGCATTTGAGTAAGAGCGAAGTCTACGTCACTGCCAGATTAATTCTCGGGCACTGTAGAACAGCCAATAGAGGTCATTTTGACCGTCATAAGAAAAGTGACCAATTTTCAGGTGAACCTAAGTGTTTCAATTTCCGCTGACGCATTGTTGTATTCTCGACATCACGAAACGCACACACCCATTATCGTCACTATTGAAAGGAGAACAAAATAACACAAGGTCACGTGATCATGTGACCTTGTTTGATGACTCATAGCACCAGCAATTTATGCAGATGTTTTCGTGCAGCTTTCGACTAGTGTGCATCTTTTCGTACAAAAGATGTAGAAAGGATTGGGAGTACAGGAATCCTTTACCTTCTTGGAACAGTTGGATTCATGTGACAGTGGTGACGACAGCAACGATGAAGATGTTTGCGTTTCTTATGCGAATTCACAGAATGTGTCATCGTCTGAAAGTAGTGACAGTGAAACCGAAGGAAATATGGCGTCTGGCAGTGCGACTTCCTTTGGTATGCACAGACATGGACCAGACGTGGTCGTGGTCGTGGACGTGAGCGTGGGCAAGGACAAAGCAGAAATGTTCTTACTCAGCCTATAGGTTGCTGTGACAAGACATACACATCATTTAGTGGTGTTGTTTAAACTCCGATAAATCTTAAACGCAACTCTCCCGCTACAGGTCGCGCGCCATCTCGCAATATCGTGACAATTGATAATGGATGAGTGCCTTTTGCTTGTCGTAACACTGCGTCAAATTCTGTTTCAACATGGCGTTTGATGGTGAATGAATCAATGGTGAAACACATTCAAACATGTACTGTTGCCGAGCGCGACGTAATTTTGAACATGACAGCAACTGGAATATAACGTTGGAAGAGCTCAAAGCATTTTTGCCCTGTTCTATGCCCGTGGTGCACTCGGCAATTCAAAACTTTGCGCAGATGATTTATGAAACAAGAATTGGGGACCATCGGTGTTCAAAGAAACAATGTCACGTAATCGTTTCCGTGAAATCATGAGGCATCTCAGATTTGATGTGCAAAGTAGAAGAGCAGAGCACCTCACCCACTTCGTTTCTGAGACTTGGAACACAATCATGGAAAACTGTTATTGTGATACAATCCTGGACCAGAAATAACCGTCGATTAACAATTGTTGCCATGCGAAACAAGCTGCAGGTTTATGCAATACATGGCAAATAAGCCGGGCAAGTTCGGGATCAAATTCTGGTGAGCAACTAATGTAGAATCCAAATAAGTGCTAAGAGGCTATTCTTATTTGGTCAATGATGAAGACCGAACTATGGTGTACAACTTGGGGAAAGTGTGGTGCTAAAATGACTGCAGCAATATCTAAATTGAGGACGCAACGTCACTATTGACAACTTTCTTACTTCTGTGAAACTTGCAGATGAACTTTCTACGAAGAAAACCACAATCTGTGGAATGATTCGTTTGAACAAGCGAGAATTACTCATATAGCACGTAATACATCAACACTACGATACTCTACTATCGCACTAAGAAATGGAGACAAAACACTAACAGTAGGAGCAAGAGCAAAAAGAATGGGATGATTCATAGCAACATGCATACTAATGTGTCTACAGACAACAGCCCAAAGAAGAAACCAACACTGTCACTTACTACAATACCGCAAAAAGCGGCGTATATGTAGTAGACCAGATGCTCAGCAAATACATTAAAAATGTGAAACAACGTTGACATTGCCGCACTCAATGCTAGCATACTTTTCAAGGAATCATCGGGCTCCAGAATTTCCCGCTGAGAATTTATTCTCGTGCTGGTGGAAGAACTACGTGCTGATGTTTTCGGAAGAAAAGCCCTCCAGTTGTTCCAGTACTCACCACAAAACGGGAGAATTGTGCCTTTCAACTATGCAAGGGACAGAATACGACTTCTGCTTGTTGTGAGGGATGCCAAAAAACAATTTGTGGAAAATGCGTTAGTGTGACTCTTAAGCGTGCATATTGTTCAACTTGTGCTGATCTCTAACAAACTATGGAACATATTGTAGTGTGTTCATTAACAGTTTATATTCGTGTGTATCATACTAATTTTGTAACTTCTTGAATTGCAATTTGTTAAGTGTTGCACAGAATCGCATTCGTTTTTCTTTTCGTTTTATGCTTTCTTATTTATGCAAAAGCACATTGTGAAGCAAGTTAAAACTTTTATATTTTTATTTTTTCAACACTTATAAATAAAAAGTATATTTTGCTCTTAATAAGGCGTGAATTTTTTATAGGGGTCAAATTGACTCCCAACGTCAGTTATAGGTAAATACAAAATCCGGCTGTTCTATTGTTAAATCGCCTAATTGCGTGACTTGTTTACATTAAGGTAAGTCTGGTCAGGCGTATATATTCTAGAGTATAATTAATAATTATATTCATATATATATATATATATATATATATATATATATATATACATGTTGATAGGATAAAATATTGTTTTAATGCTTATTCTTGTAATTGTATATATGCTGCGTTGTGTTTTCTTCTTGTTTTTTCTAGTTGCTTATCGTCATTCGTTCAAGTTGTTTATCTAGTTTTCTAGTATGCAATGGAAAATTCCAGAGAGTAAAGAGGGTTGGAAGAGATTCTCAAGTCCTACGTGGCGACGAATACCCATGATACCATTCTAAGCCTTGGATTTGAAAGCCTGTTGCATCCGGCATACTCCCCGGACATTGCACCATCCGATTATAAGCTGTTTCATTCCTTTGAAAATACCTTTTGAGGACAATCACCTTCGACAGTTGAAATCCCTAGTAGAGGTGCCAAATGTACTATATATCTTGTTCGTTTCACGGCCCACTAAGTTCTAACGTGAAGGAATCCATGGTCTTCCATATCGTTGGCAGAAAGTCGTCCTTGCTTGTGGGATGACTTTTGTTCTCCTAAGTACGTTTTAGGTGACATATCGATGTTCGAGGGTGGTGGATGAAAAAAACGACAAAACTTTCTTATTTGCCATATAGTTTAAATAATGAGGTTCTAAAGCCATGGATTAAGTTAAGGTCTGAAAACCTAAAACTTATTGTAATCAGATTAAATTAATTATTCATTCCCTTTTAAAATAAAGGGGTTTCTGTAATATATCATAGCCACTCTGTGCACTCTTAAACCCTATAAGTTGTAGAAATCTTTTCTACCAGGAACAAAATACGGCGCATATCTAGAAGAAAAGGACTTTAGAAAAGAGTACAAATAACAGAACTGCCCTCTCCTTTCTGCTTTCCCTCCCCCAGACTGTAACCCATTACAACTTTTTATGGAATAGAAATCTTTTATTCAATCCTGAGATTTCAAGGGTTAGAGTTATGCTGTTATCCCTATTTGTCACGATTTGGTGTTATGAAAATTAAACTTTTGGAAAACTGGATCAAAGTTTGTTTCCTAGTATGAAATACACTTACATAAACTTCGAGAATCTTGCAGGAAATTTGTGGCGAAGAGTATATGAGACAAACTTACAGTTACCACCGTTGAAAGCAGAGAAAACAAAAATCTTTTTTGAGGAAAGTCCTGGGAGCTCATTTATATTATGAGATAACTTTCATATTAAATAGTTGCGCTACGTTTCTAAACAAAAACGTTTTTTAGGAATTCAGTAAATCTTCCTGTCGTGTGAAAACAACTAACCATTTATATTGTTCCTGATAATTCATTTCATATTTCTTCACAAATGAACAAAATGAAACATATATCTAAATGTGTGAGGACCTTTTAAAATGTGCAGTTAAAGACGATAGCTTCTTGGAAAACACAACAGATGACGAGATTTAGATCTATTGTTTGGACGTTAAAACAAAGGCTTATTCAATCTAATGTTTTTTAAAAATCTTCGGTAAGTCGTAAAACAACACGATAGAGTGGCTGAGACGTACAAGTGATGCTTATTGTTTTGCGATGGTGCTCATTGTGAGCAGGTCATACATGGCGAGACTGTGAGCAAACACTGTTATTAAGAAAAACGAGGTGCTTGTGGAACATTAAGAAACCGGAAGAATCCATGAATGGAACTTGCACAATGCAATGCTCTTAGCCCTTCTAGGCCATCCTTATCAGGGAACTTTAAGTGATGGAAAAATTAATGTTCTACTGCAATCACCCTTATCTGACACCCGGGCCCTCCCAGGCCGAATAGTGTATTTTTTTTTTTTTTTGGAACTTCTCAAAAAGCATACACATTTCGATTACATAAAATTCTGAATTCTTCTATCCTTAGTCGAAGTTAAAGTCATGAACATATCGACTTTGTAAAGCTAATGGAATTCCTGACGTAACCAGGTAACCAGGGCCTACGAGGCCCCGTATAACTTTAATGCAATCCCTCTGAAATATAAGATCAAATTGTAACATAATTGTATATTTAATACGTGACTACTGCACCAGCAGCATGTGTTGATATAATAATAATAATAATAATAATAATAATAATAATAATAATAATAATAATAATAATAATAATAATAATAATAATAATAATAATAATAATAATAATAAATATTATTATTATTATCAACTTATTTACTTACTTCATAGAAATGCTTTGAATAAACAAGCAGAGATAATGAACCAATATTTCTTTCCTGTTTGTTGTGCTAACAACAATGCCGTCCCTTGAGAGGGAAGAGCAAGGCGACAGGCCGGTGGCCAAAATTCTCCTATATAATGGTACTCATGGTAGGAAAATGCATGTGCACATGTATTAAATGGAAGTAGAAATTAATTAAAAATGCTCAAAATAAAGGAAAAGAGGGTTTATTTTTGAAAATGTTCTTTCCTTCGCGCCAATCATGACAGTGCTTTGCGACCGATATGCAGACATCAGTCATATGTAAGGGAGCGCTGTCGTATACTTTCGCCCCGCGCGCTGATTTTCCGCGGCACATCACCGGCTAACAATGACTGTACAACTACCATTGTTGAAAGAGATTGCAACCAGGCAATCGAAAGGCAAGTAAAGCTGCGTTGTGCTTGTCTACGATGCATCATGAAAACACTATTGTGGAAGAATAGAATAATAAACCTGAGATAATTCTACAGTATAACAAAACTAAGCGAGGTGTAGATTTGTTCGTCTAGCTCCATGTCAGAAAAAGTGAGCTTATTGATGGCCTTTGGAAGTTTTTATGAATTGTTTAAATGTCTGTGGCCTGGCTGCTTATGTTGTGTGTACAAATAATCACCTCGAGTGGCACATTAGGTCTCATAATATGACAAGACTTTTCCTCATTGATGTCGCAGAATGTCTTGTGCTTGATCATATCCAAATATATCTAAGGGTCTGCAAAATACAATTCTCAGAACTATAAAGCAAATGTCACCTGGAATACAAGCATCACCGTCAATGAAGGCTATACGCAGAAGAGTAAATCCAGCTGCAGTAACACAGCAAGACAACCATAACTTGAAAAAATGTAAAAGAGACTAAGAAATTCCTCCATCTGGATACAAGACACACGTGGAAATAAAAACAACTGAAAGTTGAAGTGAATAACAAGTTAAAAATACATTTTTCAAAACAAGAAAAATTGTTATACACATATATAACTTTATTTCTACATACATATTTGCACTGTAAATTATAAAATGTAAAATGAATATACCTTGGATTACACACACACACACACACACACATATATATATATATATATATATATATATATATATATATATATATATATATATATATATATATATATATATACTACATTAGTCGGAACATTATGTGACAATAGGCACTGACTTTTGAGTGTTCTGCACTCTTACATATATATTAGACAAAAGAAAAGTGTATAACAAAAACTTACCTTGATTTACTCCGATAAATTTATCTGTGCAGTTACATAATTTCATCTTCTGCTCTGCTTTACATTGTGCAATACATGCTGAGAAACTGTAGTATGGAAACGCCCACATTCCTTCGTTCTCATCAGGGAACTTACATCTCCTGGATTCTAATGGAAGAGCTCGTACGTCTTCATCTGCAACTTCATCAAAGATTACCCTTGCAATGAAATTCTCTTTATTAAAGATGGGTACTAAATTTGCTGTACTTAAGGGATAAGAACGTTGTAATGGAATACCATATTCAGTCATAAGGAGGGCCTAAAAAGAGATATAACAATTATGGAAAATTTAAAATAAAAACTTTAAATAGGCTATGAATTATACATATTTTTATTCCCTCTATATAGAAAATTGCTAGCATCCAGATAACAGTTGCTACTACTTCCATCATTAATAATAATAATAATAATAATAATAATAATAATAATAATAATAATAATAATAATAATAATAATAATATAAATTGTTATCAAAATTTATTATTATTATTATTATTATTATTATTATTGTAAAATTTTGCTTTTGCAGATATAAGTAGAGCATTGGTCGACAAAATTACAACCTGGAATTATTTAACCACTACCGACGTTTATTAGAAAATCCTCTACAAAAGTATATTACAAATACCACTATAATGTAACTTCTCTAATACTGTGTTAAGAGAGTAACAAAACTCCAGAGCATCCTAGGGAAGGATGTCCACAGGGCTCCGAGGAAGCTAAGTGGAGTAGATTTTTATATTCCCAAGGAGACTGATATTAATAGTCACAGAATTCCGAAGCAAGCTAGGTGACGGATGTTAGGTGTCCCAAGAAATTTGAATGGGAACCGACGAAGCCTAGAGTTTCGAGAAAAATAGAGGCTTTAGGTTAGGAATTTCGTTGAGTTCCGAAAAAAATACACTTGGGACACTAGTATCGCGGAAGGAGAAAAGCAATGAACAGTTTATCCTCTTGGTCAACAGGGTCCGTGATTAACACCTCATTTCACACAAGGAATAGTTGTTTTAAGATTTGAGAAAACAAATATACGTACATTAACTTAGGGATGTTAATATGTTGAATAGATAGTGTTAAGTTTACACATCAGAAACAGTGTTTTCATTGTAATTACTTAATGGAATAGGTGTAGAGATGTCGAGTCTTAGTCGCTTTGCGGCGCGTGGAGTCGAGCGCAGACGATTATATACTATACATATAGTAAGTAAAAGGATAAAATGTTGCTAGAGTTCGTAGCAACAGCAGTGACTACAAATGTTGCTAGAGTTAGTAGCAACAACAATGACTACAAATGTTGCTAGAGTCACTGCTGTAAGTAGTGTGTCTGTACTGGAAGATAAAAAGGGTCATGTTATGAGAAGCCTACTTCTTGAATAGCCTGTACAAGGTGGAGTCTTCACGAAGTACTGGCACGAATGACACACTTGTAAGGAAAATAGAATTATATTCCTGTGCCGAAAAAAGTACAAAAATTAAGGGAGGAATTGCAATAATAGTCCATGAAAGTGCACTGCATAAATGGATTTCAGGCAATATATCTGGCAGGAAACTCTCTTCATGTTGGAGTAACGAGTGAATGGATGTAACAGTGATATGAAAGTAAATTAAATTAAAAGTTTAATCCAAATTTGGACTTTCAGGTAATAAGCGAAATACTATAGAAAAGTTCTCTGAATTTTTTAGACAGGTTTAAAATATCGTTGGTTATGCGTTTAATGTGTTTGTATCTGAAGAAGTAGGACCTGGGTTGGTTGAAAGCATCGACGGCTAACGTTTGGTTCCTTTGAAGATAAATCACTAATTTTCGAACTGTATGGTGAAGTCCCGAAGTAGAGCATAAATAGAATTCCTACGTTCGAGAAAGGGTATATTTAAAATTCCTTCTAATAGTTAAATTTAAAAAAAAATGTATAAACAATCTGTTTCTTGAGAGCGTTGAGATGAGTTGAGTTGATTTAAAGTTTAACATCCCATTTAGTAGAGAGGCTATATGAGACGGGACCTACCCACTAACGTGGAGTTTGAACCACATTTTTTGAGAGCTTGGCTGTGCTTGCAGTTTTCATATGAGGAATATCTTATGGAATTGGCAAACTCATAGATCAAATTCGAAAATTTCCCCATTAATTTAAATTACGTATTCATGTAACTGAAGATGTATTTGAGCAGTATTCGTAAGGAAACCATTATTATTATTCGTAAGAAATGATGGGGGATATTGCATTATTATTATCGTATATTTGTTTAGTTGAAACCACATATTTTCAATTACATTTCTTTTCAATTTGTAAGTTATCTAATTTATTTCAAAATTCTGCAAATTATCTCTTAATTTCATGTTAATAACATAGGCTGGTCCCTTATATTTGAAACAATTTATGGATAGCTACATTTATAATATATTCTTCACAGAGTAATTGAACTCTGCGTCCCTCATCTTATGTAGTTTACTGGGGAAAAATCGCCAAGAAGTAGTGTTTGGGAAGACTACGCAATACCACTTTCACTATAGCATTTTCTGCACAATAAAAATATCGGAGTATGTCTTTCTGGTAAAAAGTGGAATTGTATATTTTCAAAAATATGAATCTAACACTTTATAGATTAAATTGGAAGTTTAATAAGTATCGCGACGTCTCATCTCAAAGGGTTTCATATATACTCACCTGAAAGTAGTATTTTCTATGTCTTAGAGATAATGTTATAATAGAATATTTGTCCTGCTTCTATGAGAAAATTCATATGTCAAGCCTTGTAAACAATCCTTACAAACACTCAGTGTATAAAAGTATCATAGCATATAGCATCATATAATTCTAATCCAACTAAGGAACAGTACACTGAGAAAGGCTTCGCAATAAAATATATAATAACAAAAACTTGTAACAATATCAACGCACTAATAGTTACATATCTGTATTATATTGTTTATCACATAACCTTGCTGAGTGTATTGTGTAATTGAGTGTGAAGTTCGCCATAATGGAAACAAAGCCTGGCAGAATAGTTATAAAAGCTACAAAATACAATTTTAAAATATTTGATCATGTTAGGATTTCTCAATATTTTGTAACACGTAAATCAGTTAATAGGCTTACGGTATCTCCTGACCAGAACATCTAGAAAATGGCATGCCAATACCATGAATTAAGTGATTGTTTTATTCATAGCCTGCACAATTTCAAGACGTTTAGTCAAACCTTTGGTTAATTAATGAAATTTTTTATAAAAACAAATAGCGAGTTAAATAATACAAAAAACGCCCAAAACTCTGCGCAACTTTGATGCGTTAGAGATCGCTTTGAGAAAGTTGGTGGTGACAAGCACTATAAATACTAAAACTAGGATACTTCAACCAATAATTTCAGTAGACCTTTTTAATTTACAGTACCAATTCTATTGCAACTTCCTAAAGTGATTGGCATGGTAATTTATACATTTTTTGAAGTATGAAATCAGGATTTTGCCCCATAGAAGAGCAGATAAAAAGAAGGTTCTTAGGACAGTTTTCCAGCTATTTTTCTACCGCATCTGAGACAGCGATAGACATACTGGTGCCAATAACAGACATTATATATTTTAGTTCGTATGTTTATCGGCACCCCCTGCATTCGTCGTAAGGGCAAACAAATTGGTTGAGAATTTATGATTGGATAAATTGCTAGGTCCATTTGCTAGCTTTTAAGACATACTAAAGCGTTTTAAACAATAACAAGCAGGCTAATATCCTTCGTAAAAGCATAAGAATTATCTGCAAAATTAAAAATCCAAAACGCTTTCCTGTCGAAAAGAATTTGTCTCAACCTTAAAGGTTCCCGTCAAGGAAAGGAACAAAGTGAACGCAGGCAGGGGGATCAGATTTGTCAGGTCAGAAGATTTTACTTACATGTATTCATTTTTCCTTAGTGTAGAGAAAAAATTAAGTGAAATGCCAATAATTATTGGGGTGACAACGACCCTATAGTTTCCCTTATCAAACGAAATGATAGCACCGTTGAAGGCTACGAGTGCGATGTTTAAAGATTGATTGTCTTTTTACCAATTACTATTATGACTACTTTAATAGCACATCATATACACTATCTTATCACTCACATGATTCAAATTATTATGCTTCACAAGATTCTGGAAGGGTTATAATTTAATAAATGAGAAGGTTTTTACCTATGTATGTTTTTACCTATGTAGGTTTTTACCTATGTTTTTACCTACAATTCTGTGGGAGGATGGAAGAACATGATATGTGACATTTTTGTGAAAAGTGAGTTATCGCCATTCATGAAGGCTCCAGAGGTCATTCGACTTCCTGTAAAAAATTCAGACTTGTGGGAAATTTATAAGTCCACCAAAAGCTGAGGCGCACATTGTATCAGGATTTAGAATTAACGCTTGTAGCGTGCAAGTACCTGATATGTTTCAGCTGCATTCTTCTCTTTCCACTCTTGATGAAAACGACAGTGCCTTCCTATATTGTGAGAGGTATTTTGGAATTATTGAAAAGAAGAAGAGGACCAGTATACACTCCACATCAGTAGGCCGACATTATTAGAATATCAAAAAGAGCCAAACCTTTCCAAGTAGCAGAAATAACGGGAAATATGTTCTTCTCCCTTGCTCCTGTTATTTCATCATTAACCTTCCGCAAAGAATGTGTTCAGGGTGAACCAGTTTACATACAAAAAGCCTGCAAAATTAGAATTACGAAGGTGGAATCTATTGTCAATATCGCTTACTCTCCGATATAACTAAATGGCAAACAATCATCATTTGCCGTGCGTGCCCAGCACCCACATCTCTAGGAATTGCTTGCTCTGTACTTGTCTGTTGCGAAAGTAAAGTCTTTGGGAAAGCTTCCTACTTACATTCCACCAGAAGTGCTGACTTGAGTTGATTTTGAGTTTAACGTCCCTTTCAGCAGCAAGACTATATGAGACGGTCCACCAGAACTGCGAGACAACTAAGAAAGTAAAGTAAGCGTAACCAAATCCTTACAGGGCTTAAAAGGAAGTTGAACACCATTAAAGTAAGTCACATGTTTCCTTATTACATAAAGAGATATATCAACAAGTACGTTTAGTTGAGGATGGCCTTTCGATTAGTCTGGTAAATAAAAAGGCGATGTTCCATTTTTTACCTTCTTGACCAGAAAGTCATGAACAAACTTAGTGAACACATTGTATAATCTTTATAGTTCCGCATGTAATATGTTGGATTTAGTTCCAAATGATTTTTTTAACATTTTCTATGTTATTGATACTACCATTGTTATTGATATATTAACAAAATATACATTTTTTGATATAAATTTAGCGATGGCAGCAGTCTGTCCTATATACATTACACTCATCCCGTTTACATTTTGTTATTTATAAGCTATTAGGATAAATGTTCTACTTGAGTGCAAAAGAAGCCAATGGAGAACGATTTGAATGTCACGTATATTCAGAGTGCTACTCCACCGCCAAAAATATGACAGCTTTCGGCAGATCAACATACCGAAAGAGATCTAGACGAAGAAAGCGAAATAGAAACGCTAGCAGAGTGAGAAACTGGTGACAATGGAAATTAGTGTCACCATCATGTAACATATCATGTTCATGCACGCTAAGAACTGTCTGTCGAAAGTGCCATTTTTCTTTCCAGTTATTGTGTACGTAACATTTACGCATATAACCAGACAGTGATTTCTAGATATTGTTATGATCATTTACTAAAACTGAAAACAATATGTAATAATCAAAGCAGTTAATATAGATATTATAGCACGAAAACTTTGCCGCTCTTTATTTCAAAATGCTTTAATTGTAAAATATCAGGTTCTTGCATGCACCCACAGAATTTCAGAAGATAATATAAAATCTATATATTTACAACTTTTAAGACATCTAGTTCCAACAAACCACTGACACAAGAACTGCGTTTATTTAGTCCAACAGAAACTAATTGTGTTGAATGTTGTAGATGGTTTTCTGCTACTGAAGCAAGTCTGATACTACCAATTTCTTTAAATCTTGTGCATAGATTATAATTTGATAATTCAATGATCGAAAGACATGCTTATTTTATTTTACACCTTGTGTTATTGTTATTGGTACCTTTTCCTGTATCTACCTGTTATACATCTGAGAATATTAAAATGATATTGAACAGCGAATAACAACATTTTAGTATTAACAGTTTGAGAGCATTCAAATGGTAGATAGATATTTCAAATCATATACGTACACATTTATTGCCGATAATTTACTAAGATAATTAAGCCAGTACGCTCGTATGACTTGAGCAAATATTTTACACACACATATAAATAATAGTTGAAAAGAAAGCCGTAGTACCCATATGAATGTATAACGTCTGATATTGGCATCGTAAAGGAGTAACTAGTATTACTGAAAAAATAGTACCATCCTACTGAACATACAAAATGTGGGATAGATCCAGTTGCAAAATATTAGGGAATAGAACAGTTTGTGTTTGAAGCATTATGTGTTACTGGTACCGGTAACTGATGTGTTTTGAAGCTTCGGTCTTAACCGCTCTAGAAAATAACGGATTGATTCAACTCAGGCGTACACAGCTTTCGGAGATTTGCACGGCAGGAGATATTTGTTCGTACAAAGTACTATCAAAGCAGCAGATTATGTCAGTTGTCACACACTGCAATATGTCATGATAACCAGAAAACTAATACTGATAACATGAAGGAGTCTGATAAAATTTAATTGATGTAAATGAACATGATGAATTTCTATTGTCATGCAACTACGAAACAGTATTGACGGAAAACATGAGACCAAAAGTAGTATGTAGGGCGTTAAGAAAAGATGCGCGTGGATATTCCATGTGAGTAGATCTGAAATACATGATGTTGATCATGTCTTTGGTAATACTGCAGGAAACGAAATGCTCTTTCTAATAAATAAAGAGACACAATCTCTCCCTAAAAGACAGGGCCAACTATATTTGAACCATCGCTCGTTTCAGTTCTATTTGGATCACAAATTCGTTTTAAATAAAGTATAATGTATGTAGTTTCTGCAAAGTGTTGCACTGATTCCAAACGTAGATCTCAATGTACATTCGTGAGCAGGTATGAACAATCTCTAGAAAGATGCTTTTAAGCTTTTAATTTTTCTATTTATGGAAATCATGAAGAAAACAATCAGTATATATTTCCTTTGCGCAAGAGGTGTAAAAATATTTGAAAATGTATACTAACCAACTTACGGAAGGCTCGATTTATTCAGTAAACACATATTACTATTCCATATAATAACGAACACTTACTTTGGAACACTTAAACACAAACAACTAAGAATACTTAGTATTAAAGAAACATGGCATTTATTTAACCCATCACAATAAGAACGTAGAAGTTGGCTGTGACAAATTTAAACAACGCTATGGAGAGAACTTACAACTAATATATTGGCAAAGATTTGTTCTTGTTCGAAATCAAGACTGAAGAAGGCCTTGATTCATAACCTATGATCTAAGAATAGTATAATATCTAAGCACTTCCAAGTAGACACGGTATTCAAATATTTGGATTCGCAACGATAAAATGTCATATAAAATGAAAGGTGAAGCTTGCTGACATTGTAAAATGCACTGTAAAAAAATAAAGAAGCTGGTAAAAACACATCAAAGTTTTGAAGAATATTCTTGCGGAATGGCTCAAGCTGACAAATTTTCATAAGCGTTATGCTACAGCAAAAAAACGGTTTTAAAAATTGGCGTTGGACCATTATGACCAAAATCAGTTTAATTGAAATATTAAATGCACACTCTACTGTCTAGGACTAAAATATCTCAGCAACTATAAACTATTTTTGGTCACAACAATTAGATCACAATAATAAAGAACGCGATTTGATAGTTTTATAATTAGAGCACTTTTGTGGAATCATGTTCACTTCTGAATATCCCAGTTTGAATTATTATTATTATTTTTTTGATTTGTTAAAATGATAATTACAGTAGATGCAGTGCATTGATAACATTCTATAATTATGTTTTGGTTACGTTTGGGTCTAGAGCGCTTGCTGAATACGTTAAGACCCATATTCCAATATTTGTAGTGATTTGTCTACTCATTCTTAGTGCCAAATCCGAAAGTGGATACCTTGTTGTTATTTGTTACATTATTCAATTCGTATGTATAACGATTTTTAAGATCTGGACCAAAATATTAATTATTTGTAACATTAGAGACACCTAATTTTGGAACCGTTAATCCAAGTGCCTTCAAACGTTACATGCATTCCCTTGATGTAGTTAGATGAACGGGTGTATAATATAGAACATTTTCAATTTCTTTTATTAAACGTCTAATGGATTCTGTGATATGAGTCAATTTAAAAGATTTTGATCTCGTTTATGATTAATCCCAATATTGAGTAACACGTAAGAGAAGTTAACAACAATTGATATAAATAAACCTAATCTAGGGTTTTTGCAGGCTGTCCAAGCACTTTTAAAAAAAATGAAATGAAGTCAGTCTTATTGCTTTCTCTTAATGAATTTGAGAATAAATGCGGAAATGTAAGGGTTGGCCTTTTTCGATATGAACGGTTCTTAACTTCATTTTCATATTACTAAATGCCAAAGCAAGCATCAAGAGTTAGTCAAACTCTTAATACGACGCAGACAACGCGGTGTTTTTATTTGCTCGTCTAATTTTAAGTGTAAAACATTACTACTTTCCTTTCCACAATCTTTTTAAAATATACCCATAGATACAATACTACATTTCTTGAGCTGCTGTTTTTCCCCTAATATAAATTTAATATCACCTGGGATCAGTTTGTATAATTCTTTCTACTTAATATTTATTATATATCAGTCACACTACCAGAAAATGTGTTCCGAGTGTGTTTGTTTTCCATACTTATATATGCAATTTTCTATTATGTTTAATTTCTCTATGTGGTTTTGAAAAATCCCTTCTCCAAATACACATCACCTAACATCTCTTTTGATTTTATTCATTTGTCTCTAGTTTTTAAATTTTGAGTAATGTTTCTGTCTTATTGTGTTTATTTATATCTTTATTCCACATAGGTGTAATTATTTAGTTGGATATTACAATATGTTCTTTTAATTTCTCCTGTGGTTACTACATTTTGTTTAGTTTCTTATTTTTTATTCCTAGAACGGTCGCTCCGGGTCTGTGAGACCCATCTGATATTAAAAAAAAAGTTTCAACTTAAAGTTAGCGGTATGAGCTGTAACTTCGTATACTTTCCTGAAGCGCCTGATAACAAACGCCAGCTTTTTATAGATGTCTGAACATCGCGTGAGCCTGTCAGACCCAGCCCGACCGTTCATGTAAATGTTTTTGCTAGTGTCAGAAATCTTGTAAGAAGCTTATTTATTTATTGTGATTATCTATTCGACATTTTTGAGACTGTATTTACAAAGAACATTTCAGGTGGTATTTTGAGCAACTTTTGAACACAATGGAATGAGAAACTGTTTCTCAGAGAAAAGTTCAAAGAATTATATATAATGATGAAAGTGAACTGGATGACTCCGATGCAGATCATGACTTTTAATTATTTAGTGACCATGATAGTGAGTATGGTGAAGAAGATGATAGGAGTAAAGAATTGTTATCTGCTGCAGAAGCTGAGAAAACTCCATCCACTCTGCCATTAGATAACAATATTCCCAACAATGAAAACTAAAAAAAATTGACCCCCTGAAATTCGGTACTTTTCAACATAGGCGGTGCCGCAGGTTATATTAAATAAACTTATAAATATCCTTTACAATATTACTTATCTATAACAATATTTAAGCAAGTATTCTTTTTCATATATTTTTGAAGAAGTGCTCATATAATTTACTAACAAAAATATGTAGATAATTACAAATGTTTTTAAAAAATAAGCGAAAGCACCAGTTTTGAGCTGAAATGCTTTTTAATGCTTGCAAAATGCAGAAATGCTTGAAATGCTCTCGAAATACTTGTAATTACATAAAAGTATTTTTTCATTTAAAAAATATTTTTCACAAATTAATTAGGCAGTTTTATTTTCTTGGGTCTCTCAGACCCAGCCCGGCCATTCATGAAACTTTTTTCCCCCGAGCGTTGTAGGATTAAGTATTTTGCTTAATTTTGGAATTACTGGAATTGGTCCTTATTGGTAAGTATTTGCAATGCTTCGGTTAAAGATTATCTTCTTTATAGTGTTTGTCCTTATTAGTAAATCTTTGTACCCTTGTTAAGGTTTCTTTACTTTAACGTATATACATATTCGATGTCCCCATATAACTGTGCAAACTTGTTAAAATTACCATACAGAGCTTACGAACAATAGCTTTTCCCTGCTATTAAAGTACAATTTTGGAAGTAAAATATCATCCCATTCAGATCTCAACGAGGGGGGTCTTACCCTGCAATACGCGCGCGGGCTACTGTAGTAGCCCAGCGTTTTTGTTTTTCTTACCGGAAAGTAGTTTGAGATGCTAACACCCAGGGGTGTCTGTGTACCTTTCTATCTACTACCATTCTGCGTGTTTAATGTGTGTTCGAATGTAAAATCGAAACTAGCTCATTGTTATTCTGATTGAAAATTTCATGAGCTACATCTGTAGCCCTCGCGACTATTGCTGTCATAAGTGTTCCAAAACGTCGAAAGTTTTTCCATCATAGTTTGAGTGTTGATGAGACGGTCAGTGAGTTTGCGAATTGCCAGTACTGATTAGGAATGTTTTCTAAATTGCGATAGAGATGGTGAAGGATATTTTGATACGGAAGAACTGCATTTTTCGGACACAGAAATAGTGAAAATTCAGAAGATGTGACTGAAAATTCCGGGTGGCAGGAATCACTGATAAATGTTGATGATAGTGGTAGTAAAGACAGTTGTAAAGTAAATTATTATCTATCAAAAGATAATTTCAGATAGAAAAAAAGCTCATACTCGCAATATATGTACTCTTGCTCATTGGTTCGTTTTGCTGGATCTAAAGGCGAGTCCAGGTCTGCGTTGTCGCAATTTGAATATCTAGAACTGCTTTAGATGCAAACATTTTGAGATTTATAGTTGATTGTAGCAATATTTACATTGACAATGTTAGAAAGAGATTTGTACGTGACCGTGATGCAATACTTACAGATGAGACTGAAATGCGTGCCCTTCTTGGCATTTTTAGACTTTTCATGAGTAGTGATGGGCAGTGGGAATATTCCCGGTGGGAAGGAATTTATAAATGGGAATATTCCCGGGCTTTTTCCCTGGCCTATAAATTCCCGGGAAGGAATTTATTTCCATTTCTTTATTTTATCTTCCAAATTATAAGAACCATATGCCTAATTACTTTGTTTTAATATATTATGATTTACTTCTAGGTTTTAAAGAATTTGGAGATTAAAAATTTAAATTACTTGATGGTATTTTATATAACTAATAATATGAGTTTTTAAGTTAAATTTCCATTTGCACTAAAAAGTAAGGTAATTGTTTAGTATTGGAGGGCCAAAACTAGCAAAAAGTAGGATAATTTACGGAAGAAATGAGTTTATAGTTATGTTCAAGTAGTCAAGAAAGTATCGAACACTTTTTTTAGGGCAGTAGGGAATTTATACAAAACGGAAAGGTAAGTGGAAGTGAATTGCTGGTAACGAAGATAGAAAACAACGTGCCATGCGGGGCTCTAACCCGCCTTCATTCGCTAACGCTCGCTCCGTAACGCTGTCTGAATTTAATGTTCGTAACGTAATTTAACGTATGAAACCATAAAACAACCGCATCGGAATAGAATACCGCAAAAAAAAAAACTAGGTGCAAAAGCTCCCCCCAATGCTAAAGAACAGCCAAAATTAGCAAAGTACTAATTTACAAATAATGGAAAGAAACCATTTTGTAAAGTAATTTAGAATTATGTAGAAATAGAGATGAAGTACTCTTAATAAACCCTGAACCACCATTAGTAATAGACGTCTGTCTCCTCTCTCTGACTCGGATTTCTGAGGAAGTAATCGGACTTCTTTCACATGTGAATTAACGTACGGAATTTTGAGAAATAGCTAGAATGAAAGGTCGTGTATGGCAATGTTACGTGCTAAAATATAAAGATAAGTAAGTATCTTGCAAATTTTGTGAACATAAATCTGTACGCGCAAATGTTGATAAATTGGTGAAACATGTAACCACTAGCATTTACCCAATCTAATTGGTTTATAACATTTATAAATTTAATGTGTTTATATCAGTAATAGAGTCAAGTTGAGCAAATCCACTTACATATAAATTCTAACTGTTACTATATAATTTTTTCACAGATATTTAATTGATAGAACATATTGTAAATAAATATACATTTATGAGTACTCTCTAAATATAATAAAGTGTTAATAAAGTAACATAGTACCGTTCAGAATATACATTTTAAAGAATCCTCTGTGGTCAACAGTAATCATATGCTGTGATATAAAAATTAATTCAACTTTGAAATCATAATATAGTAATAGAATCCAATTTTCTTTCTGATTGAACATAAATTCCCGGATAAATTCCCATTTTGGGAATCTTCCCGGGAATATTCCCAGGGAATATACCCGAAAAATATCTTCCCGGGAATTTACCCATCACTATTCATGAGTGGTCAATGCTTGAAGGAAAGTGCGCCATGACCAGTCAATCACTTGTGTGCAGAACATGCTTCGAGGAACTTGAATAGGAAAACAGAAAAAGAAAAATATACATGAGAGTAAATAGCATATGTATAATTATGCAAAATCGAAATCAAACTTTTGATAGCCAGAAATCATAAAAAAATATTTCGCTGAAAAGTTATATGTTTTACCGATAATACGTTTATCTCTAAGATTTGTTTGTAATTTTTTTGTAAGATAATGCGTATTTTTTAAAGAATTTCGACTTATATGTTTACGATGAAAAAAGTTCGAAATGCACCAGAATGGTGCATTTATTGATAAATACAAATAAGTTTTACAGTTCTATTTTTACTTTTGAAAAATGAATGGCGTTGATATTCTTTGTATATACATAGCTTTCAAAACAAACATATTTCTCAAATTGGGTATAAGACCCTTAAAACAGTTTATAAATTCATTTCTCTATAAGAAAGATAAAAATATTAGCAATCTAGCCAATATAATAAAATAAAAACAAATGGGCTACAATGGTAGCCCGCGCGACTATCCATGTCACAAAAATCCACGCGCCTATTGCAGGGTTAAGAAAGACTATTTGATGAGCTGGCGACAGTATGGGGAAGATAGACAGGGAGAGAAAGACAGGCAAGAGCAAGAAGTGTACGACAGCGAAATGGAATGCACGTATTATGTTACAGGAAGGTAAGTTAGAAATTCTTATAAATACATGATACATAATAACAATCTAGAACTTGCTACAAATCTGTGAAGTTACATACGAAGGTACTAGGATGTTTAAGAGCAAATGATATAGAATGTTTTAATTAGGTATTAAAATAGGCGACCACACTGATGACGGGATAATATTTGGTATGCGATTAAAAGAGAAAGTTAGTCCAAATGATATTTTGCCCAAAAGACAATTCGTTCGAATGACATATCGTCCAAAGACACTTGGTGCAATGGATATTACGTCCAAAAGACAATTTGTCCGAAGGACATTTCGCCGTAAAAAGACTTTTGGTCCAAAGGACATTTCATCCAAAAGACAATTGTTCCACGAAACATTTCGTCCAAGGATGTTTAGTTCAAATCACATTTCGTCCAAATGACATTTGGTCTGGTAACACTTTAGGTCCGGAGTTTGTTTCTATTAGAAGAGTAAAAGTGATGCCTATAACATTATGACTCAGTAGCTTCTTATTTCTAAAGGAAAATTGAAATAGAGGTTTATTCCGCAATTTTAATTTTTATAGAACAAATATATGCTGAGATATTCAGAAAAAACGTAATCGCCAGTAAACAAAATGACCACCTTTCTTGCTTTCATTAATAGTTTTACAAAACTACAGTTTTAGTTTGGCAGAAATACAGTTGTAGCTTCATTAGGTAAGGAATTCACATCCTCCCGAAATGGTAAACAACCCTTTGGAGAGCAAACTCCCTCTTCATTTGAAAACAACATTGCCTCCGCATGGTCATGTGGATCTCTATTTGGTTTGAGACTTTGCAATCGATATCTTAATATGAAATCCAAAGTATATATTGTATTTGCATAAGGAGTAACACTGAAATAAAAATACAAGAAAAGTGAAAATTCTGCTTTTTTTTCACACAACTAACTAATTATGTAGTAACATCTGCCGAAGTTACACACTATCAATAGTCTACGAATAGAAACTAGACTTGTCGTTAACCTGAAAAGATAACTATTTTCTACACGAAATGTTCCAGCTTTCATCTTGTATTTGTCAATCACTTATCGCAATGTTGAAACAAATAATGTGACTGTTTAAGAGTATTATAACCGGTAAAAAGAATATATTTCACACATGTGTATTTTTCTATTTTCAGTATTTCTTCAAAGAAACTTGACACATTATTTGTAACTTTTCTAAGATAAGGGTTTGAATATCTATAATTTAACTTACTCAATTTTAAGCTCCATTCCTTTTAGTTACTGGGACTTATTTTAAATTTATTTCATTCACAACGTTAAAATTTTCGATGTCATGTTAGCAGTTATTGCAGCAATATACTTCTCACTCCAACCTTTCCCTCATTCCTGTTGTTTGGCCATTTTGTTTTCAGGATAATTGCGGAATAGATATCTACTTCAACTTTCTTTTAGAAATAAGAGGGTACTGAGTCATACTGTTATAGGCATCAGCTTTTCATTCTTCTAATAGAAACAAAACCCGGACCCCAAGTGGTACCGGGCCAAATGTCCTTTGGACGAAATGTGCTGAACTAAACATAAGTGGCCGAAATGTCAATTGGACCAATTGTCTTTTGGACGCAATATCATTTGGACCAAATGTCATTGGACGAAATGTTCTTTGGATCAATAGTCTTTTGGAAAAAAATGTCATTTGGACGAAAAGGGCGGTCACGGCATATACAGTCTCAAATGTTAGTTTATATTTATCTATCTATCTATCTATCTATCTATCTATCTATCTATCTATGTATCTATCTATATTTATATCTATATCTATCTATCTATATACATACATATATATATATATATATATATATATATATATATATATATATATATATATATATATAAAGGCGCGGAACCAAGGGGAGGGCTATAGCCCCTCCCTTGATCATATCCGGGATTCGATACTGTATGTACAGATGGTGATCAGAAAAATGGAAACACCTGTAGTTGGCAACACGCCAGATGTATGGGCTGGCAGTGGTGTCGTGGCGCCCGCAGCGCCGGACTGCTGGTGGTGGTGTTTTAGGTCTATCTCCATACTACGTCAGGAACAGTGAAACAGCAGTGTCCAGTGGTTGCAGCAGACGGAGCTAGTGTAAAATGGGAGATCTCTCAGATTTTCAAAGAGGGCAAATTGTTGCGTGTGACGGTTATGTGGAGTGAGTGTGACGGCAATGGCTACTGTGTTAGGTGTGTTGCGTGGGATAGTGTCGAAGGTGATGACGGCCTACACAACACACGGGAAAACCACATCAGGGAAGCGGAACAGTGTGCGGAAGAAAATCATGAGAGACAGGTCACGCCGGGTATTAAAGCGCATTGTCACGCAGAAACGTCGTGCCACTGCGGAGCAAGTGACGGAGGAACTCAATCAGCAACTCCCCCACCCTGTTTAGACAATCACAGTACGCCGCGAATTACATGATCTGAACTTACGGGGTCGTGTTGTACGGGCCAAACCGCTCATCAGGGACCATAACCCTTTCGCATGCCGCAAAAGGTGCCGCGTAAAATGCAACTTGGACCGTTGAGGACTGGAAACGTGTGATATGGTCGGATGAGTCATCCTTCACCCTATTCCCAACCACGGGCCGTGTTTTTGTGTGGAGAACGCCCAAAGAAGCTTATGATCTGCAGTGTCTCCGCCCAGCTGTGAAACATGGCGGGTGCTCGGTGATTCTGTGGGCCGCAATATCATGGTTTTCATTGGGTCCTGTGGTCACACTTAGCGGACGAATCACTGCCAACGATTATGTCGCAATTTTAGGAGACTATTTGCATCCTATGGTCCAAATGTTATTCCCGGACAATGACACTATCTTCCAGGATGATAATGCACCCATTCACACAGCTGGCGTTGTTGCAGCGTTTCTTGAGGAACATCGGGATTAAGTTTGTAACGCCCCTTCCACGTAGTATACACTGAAAGCTTCCAGTCCGACAACCATTACCATTCAAAGTAATAATAATAATAATAATAATAATAATAATCGTCAGACCGAACGCAGTACGATTAACACCTAGTCGATGGAACTTGGACCGGAAGATTTAGTTCTTCATCGTACAACTCGTCAGTGTGAAATTTAATTATTATTCCAATATTTCCAAATACCACAGAAAATTTAAACATATATAGGAAATAATTATTATATATAAAATAAATAACCACAAAAGAAATTCAATTTTAAATAACAATTTTATTAACAAACTTGGGTTGTGTATGTACACTATTGCGTTAGATTAATGTAGATACACTAACGAAATAACATAACAAGAAAATATTATAACAATAAAAAATGTACTAACGAAATATCTGAGTGATTCTAATATGCAGCAAAGTTTTTTTTAGTATTCTTGAATTCTAAATGGAAATATACTTTCAAAAATTTTTCTAATTGTTAAGCAAATATAACTGGAACAAATTAAGTTAATTTCCTCTTAATATCAAATCTGATAATATAAAGTTAATCAAAATTTTAACAATTTACTAGCGCGCATCTAATTTTTTTTCTTTACGAATTCTAACAAGATCCGAGTTACTGATACAAATAATTTCAAGCAAAATAAGTATAATCTCTCTTATGCTGTATTAAATAATTCTTTTTACATTTGAACTCTCAGTCTCAAATTTAGAACAGTGGAGTGAAAATGTTGAAAACTTCAACTCTTGATTAAACATATCTTATTCAACATTTCACACAATTCTCAGTGAATAATATTTTCCAATCTTTAATTACTCTTCTATAAACGTGGAATGAGAATGCTAGAGGAAAATAATTTGCAGTCTGATTTTTTACGGCAACAATACTCTGAAAACTCAATATGGAACGAATATTAACTATAAACTGAAAAAGGAACCAAATTAAACTGGAAATATTGGAATTATAACGATTTGCCAAAAAAGGTTAGGTTTGTCCCCCCTTACTACTTAGCTTTCCGCGAAAGATCGAAAGTGCAGAAAATTCTGGAATTTTTCCGTAAGGGTGAAAAACGTTGGAATTGCATTAGCAATACGACCTGGAGTGGATCACAAGTCAGACAACCGCACAACACATAAATTTAAACAAGCCACAGCAACTACTTATAATAAGTCAGAAATTTCACTCACCTTGTCTTGTTTCGAATACGGATTTACCTTCAATGTGTTACCCTCTTTCTCTTTTGGTAAAATGGCTTCAGTCTGAGCTTTCCAGGTATTCGAATAAAATCAAATTGGTGAAAAACGTCAGTTTTCTTATGTAACATAATTCCTTACAAAAATCTTTCTGTGCCTTAGTTTCCTTACAAAAATATAAAGAAAGAAAGATTTATAACTGGTTTTTAAGCCAACTAAATCAGCTAATGCCCAATAGGAATTACTATTAATGTGATCTAATCGGGCTTTCACTTGGCACAATAGGCCGCGCACAACACTGCCCTTTAAATTCACTATTTCTCTGCACAGAATTAAATGAAAAATGAGAAAATAAGCTTATAACCCAAAAAACTATCTGTGCTATCAAGTCACAAGCATAAAACACACTCTCAAAGAAAGCTTTCACTCTCCGGTTCACTTTAATAACTTATTAGCCACAAAAGAGGACAGAAGAATAGCCCGTTTGACTTGCCATTAAGTTAGCTTGCGAGAATTGAATAATCAAGGAATAAAACATTATTTTTTCCACTGATCACTTCGTAATATAACTGACATTTCACCAGTATGATTTTATTGATAGACGATGATAATACACACATCACACCAGCAGGAATAACAACGGTGAACTATTCTCAATTAAGAGAAACCCTGTCGAAACGAAACTACACTCCATAGACTGAACAATCGTCCGGTTAGACAAATATTTCGTCTGGGCCATCTTCCGGCTGGACAATACGAATACAAGTAAAGTAGGAACGGAACCTACTTTAGCTTGTAGAGTCGGATACTATGACCACGCCCCCAAACGTGACTGCAATCTTGTCTTCTAACAGTCTTTCCAAATATCATTACTTCAATTTTCTACATATGATTTTTTGATTTGTTCTTCCTTATATTTTTACTTTTTCTTTTCTTTAAAAAGAAGAACATAATAAACTAAACCAACGAATCTTACACATCCTATAGTGACTCTTACAACCAATTATGATTAACTCATTCTTATTTACAGAGTTTTATCCTTTATTTGATTGATTACTCTTGTGTCGCTTCCATATTCGTCGGCTTCATTCCGCACGAAGACGACACGGCACAAGTTCAACACCTCCCTGGCCCGCCCAATCCCCAGATTTCAACATAATTGAACATCTGTGGTCCGTCTTGGAAACACGACTAAGGCGACGATTTCCACCTCCATTCTCTCTCACAGAACTTGCCGATACCCTGCACGAGGAATGGTGTAAAATTAAACTTGCTACCATTCACGACCTCTATGCCTCTATCCCACGTCGCATCATGGCTGTTCTGAAGGCGACCGCTGGCCCGACACTATATTAATTTGGTAAGTTGCAGTTTCGTTCAGGTGTTTCCATTTTTGTGATCACCATCTGTATATATATATATATATCTATCGCAGAGATTGGAATACATAGTAGAAACTGGATGCAGTTAGCTAAGGATAGAAGTCAGTGGAGAGCTTGTGTGAACGCGGCATTGAACCTCAGGGTTCCATAAGCCATAGAGTTAGTTATATATAGTTTATATGTATATATAGTTTATTAATGTAGGGCAAATCTACAGCTCAATTATTTTTAATCTAGAAGAACATTACTTCCATTTTCCTTCTTACTTGTTAGAGAAAAAATAAGACAAAATCTAATAGGATGGATCGAGGTATTAAACTGTGATATTACACTTTATAGTTATCCCTTACACAAAAAGGAAAATGTATGCTTCGCGAGAATTTGAATATGAATCAGGAGAGACTTAGGTCACAAATATATTCACTAAGGCAAATATTCAATTTCTACACTTCTTCAATGTAATGTAAATATTCAAATGATTTTTATATCTTTATTCTTGTGAAAATTATCATACAACAGTATTTCTATTTGCTTTCTTATTTTGTTGCTTCCTGAGTAAACCGAATTCGCAAACGTAATATATTTGATTTTTATTGAGGTTCAAAGGTTTTAAAAAGTTTTAATGAAATGCTTACATGAACTAATTTTATCATACCTTCCATTACTAGAAAGGCCAAAATATGCTATTCTGCAAACAAAAATGCACTTTTGTTGTTACAGATAATACCTACTATGTACTAAGATTGTGTCATCTCACTTTTATCAAAATGAGTATACTAAGTTGGGTTTTAATATATACCAAGAATAAAGTATCTCAGGAGCTCATCCCATTAGAGTGTTAAAATTTGGTGTTAATTCCTTGTTAAGAAGGGTTCTTTATTTATGGTTGATTGAAACAAGTCACTTGAATATTTACTTGCATGCAATGTCTATCTAGTCTTTTTATATTAAAGAATACACATATTTCTCTGTAACAGAATTGGTAAAAGAACGTTTTCCTTGTAACGTGATCCGAAGGACGTACAAATAGCGGTTTAACTTTTTGGATTTACTCTCGGGAACAAAGTAAACCATTTGTGACCTTAAGTGTGCCGTTATTGAGTTAGGATGACATTTCTGTAATGAAACGACTACAATTGTGAAGTTTGCAAGGTAATTGTATCTTTGAGTATTGTGTTGTAACAACGATGAAGGATCTAGTATTCAGACATGTCGAATGTCGTGAAAAAATATCCTGATGCCATCTCACAACCCATCACCGACGTACTAGAATGATGCTGATTACTGTAAGATTTGTTTCACTTATGAGCTGTCAACTATAAAATATTTAGCTCTGGTGAAACTATGAAATAGCTAGCAAACATACCAGTGGTTCTCGCGTTTCCTTCTTTACCGTAATCGTAGTTTAATTAACTGTGTTTTGCGTATTCTTGCATGGCAACTCGCAACCACTTCACATACGTTCGGTTACGTCCTTATTCTCGATATGACAGTATTGATTAAATGTATCAAGGTGTATTTTCTCCATTGTTCTTAAGTATTAAAGTATTTCTCTATAAAGTTGAAAGCTCTGACTTCTATAATTTAGGTTGACGTATATTTGACTACCCGTTATGTATATAGAGGATGCAGTGTTCTATTTTTTTCTTAACAAATTCTTTGTCGAGGAATAGAAATTACAACTTGCTCACACGAGTATGATCATGCACTTTTCGTTATTATTGTTTGTGTTTAGCTTTCTTAGGGTAGAATATTGTTTGTGTTATTAAACTTACGTTCAGATTTTTATGTATCCTGGGCATTATTCCTCTGTCGAAGTGACGGTAGTTTGCCCACTGATTTAAAATTCCTTTACTTTTGAATATATTCCTAATGATATTTTGAGGGTGGAATTAAACTTGTTTATGATAGATGCCGTATCTTTTAATAAGGAATTTATTGCTTTTACTTTACCACTTTCTTTCTTCTTAAGTTGTAGAAAGTTGGTTGACGATTAAAAGAAAGCTCGTATTTTCTCAATACCACAAATTACCTGTGAATGATTCTGACGTCTTCCAAGATTCTATTAAATTATACAATGCTATAATCATCATTAGGCTTTTTGATGTAACAACAACTGTTGACATATACTTTCAGAAAGTTTTTTTTTTTTTTGAATTTACGTATCTCACGCACTGACGTATTGCCTTATCGAATCCCTACAAGCTTTTACTGTTCATGTTCATTATATCAGCTTATTACATGTACTCTATGTCTTTGGTCAATACCAGTTTTCATTGATAGATTCTGACCCGATTTATAAAATTCGCAATCAATTTTATTCTGGACGCTATTTGCAATACTGAATAGTAGATAAACTATCTGAAAATTAGAAACGTCGTCAGAATGAGCCCACATATTTTCTCCTGAGATAACGAAACCTAAGCGTCGTCGACATGATGCCCCATATCTTCCACTGGAGCTTGTACAGTTCTCAGGAGTAATAAGTGTTGTGAAATAAACAGTCTGTATAGTTGATAGATCAGAGGAATGTGATGACTAAGAAAACAGAGCAACATTGTATATAGCCATCATGTGTGGAACAGTAAATAGCACATTAAAGAGAGTGTTATTCTGCTGGAATGAGGTACATCTCAGGACTAGCAATAAGGAAATATGTATAGGTAGACCATCGCATAAAGGGCACGAGCGTACAAATAATACAATACGACCCTAGAAAAAACCACGGACGTTGTGATAGAAAATTTAGGGGTAAACAGATTCTAGTACCACGGTGGATCACATGCTGATGCACACAGAATCAGGATTTGTCTGGAAAGTGGATGTTATTCCTCGTATCTTTATGCAATATATTATAGTTCCCCATACCTATGCGGTGCTGTTTGGAGAAGCTTCAGCAATAGCGACGGGCGACGTTGCTCCTCTCAATCAGGTAATGTAAGCCTATTTCTGAGTACTCTAGAGGCTGTGCAAAAAATGATAAGGCTTCGTTAGTGTGCGAGATGAGAGAACTATACACAAAAGCCATGTGTGTTTGTGGCGCCTGCAAAGGGGTTATCATTGGGTTCCAGCGTGTCGGCCGGAGATGTATTGATTCTTTATGAGTTGTTGTCTTGCTTCATTTCGTTTAATATGGGCATAATGGCGCGGAAGAACAAAACACCATCACAATAGTATACTATTCACCCTGACAAAGAGCTAAAACTACTGGAAAATATGCAGATTTTGACAATGAGACATCCTTTGACCTTCATTCGTCTCACACTAAATTAACCCTTGTACGTCCCTCAATTTTTCCATACAAATAAGTTCCTCTGGGTCAAAATGGACCCATTCATTTTTTATGTTTCCATTTGTAGTTTACACTACATTTCTACATACAATAGCGTTGTGACTGGTTTGTGTCAAATATAACAAAAGATGAGTAAAATCTAGACAAGCGTCACTGTTTGCGGGGGATGTCCTCGGCCCCCTATATTTTTTAAATACATGATATATTTTCCGGTCGTCCTCAAATACTTAGAAATAATTGTACAATTGTTTTATTATTCACCGAAATTTAACATGCCAGAGATGCCCTTGTATCTAGAACACTAAAACACCACACACACACACACACATATATATATATATATATATATATATATATATATATATATATATATATATATATATAATACTTTTGACTTCTGCTGCAAGCAGGTTTTATTTAGGTTACTTTTGGTTAGGTTAGATCATGCATTCCTGTTAACTTTTATTGAAAACCTCTGAGAACAAAATCCACGTAAGTGGTTGTTTTCTTTTATCCTACTTGAAACATGTGAACACCCATTTTACTGTTTTTGACATTGCTCACAAATCTGATTGGGATGTGTTTTAGAGACAAATTTGTTTCACAAACTGTATTTGATCGTATTTTTGTCGTCTGTTCCCTTTCACGTGTGGCAATACCTCTTTTCCTCAGAACATGAGGGCTACTCGTCGTTTGATAAACACACTCGTCCTGTATCTCTCCACGGAGCGATCTTACGATCTCTTGGGCTGCACTTTTCTTAGCACATTTTTGTTTGTTTTATGTAGTTTTCAGTTGAGTTGATTTTATTTAGCGTCCCTTTGAGCAGCGAGACTATATGAGACGTGGACCTACTGATTAGCGTGGAATCCGAACGACATAAGCTCTCGCCAGGAATCGAAACCGGGTGTCCCACGCCAAAGGCGCAACCGCTTAGCCACGAGGGATATCTTGATGCAGTTTTCAATCAGAGCTTTCCGAAAATTTTCATCAGACAGGGAAGACGAACACAAAGAATCCTGCACTGATAATTGATCCTCCGTTTCAGATGTCAGTTCATCGTCAGGGAAAGTAAGAAAGTTTTGAATTCTTCTGGTGTCAAAGCAGTCATTTTGGACACCAAAATGGTCTGTAATTACTGCACAACGAGGAAACAAGCAATACTACGAATAAAAACTTATCCAAAATGAACCTAAACAATGTTGTCAATACATGATATCTGAAAGAAACTAAAACAACTGGAACAAACTAAATTATTTTCGGACAGTGCAATAACAAATAATAATAATAATAATAATAATAATAATAATAATAATAATAATAATAATAATAATAATAATAATAATAATAATAATAATAATAATAATAATAATTTTTGCATTGTTTTGTGGATGTATTATCATCAGAAATCCATTCATTAATGATTTTTCAGTCACTTAAATATTCATTGAACTAATGGGTCTAAATTGACCCGAGGAACTTATGTGTTAGTTTTTCTACTCTGACGTAACAGGATGGAGATTTGAATCGAAATTTTTACAAAACACATATTTGGTAAAATAACTAAAAATCACGAAGCATGATGATCACAGCTCGCATAGGGTCCGAGATAATCAAGTTGAAAAATCGCTTTGGGTCAAAATGGACCCGAGGGACGTAAGAAGGTAGTTAAACTGAACTACGGCCATCTAGCTACCCTCCACTTTCTGTGTCTAGATGTCACTCGTGGCACCTCTAGTGGTTCACTACGCCTTCGTGCTAATCTACACTTTATCCTTCCACACCACCTATTTTTTAAATTTGGACTTCTAATTATACCTTCTCCTTAGTCTTCCAATATTATTAGCCAGCATAGTACGCTGTGTAACTGTGTAACGAAAAATCCTCTATCCGTTTCCAGGACAAGGACATTAATTTTCTAGTCATGTATTTTCTTATTTTTAGGTAGGGTAGTAGCCATAGTCTAGTGTTTACACAGAAAAATGATCTGTGGTTCCTTCGTCTCAAAATTATATCTTCTTTATTTCCAGTATCAAGGATACTATGTGCTTTCTACATAGACCACAATCTCCGAATACTCTATAGTTTTCATATCTCGCAACAAGACCAAAATCAGTAAGAAAATAATCGGTTCAATAATATAAGATCCCAAAATTAACTTCATTGAAAAAAATCGTCTCCAGGACAAAAATTTATTAAATCTCAATTTGTTAACAACACTCCAAACGACCAAAGTTGCATTCAATAATTTAGAAATTCATTTTCAAGGAAAACAACTGTCATTTCCATTATCTACTTTATTGAAGAGAGAAAACGGTACCTCAGTTGCAGAGCACTTACCTCTGTTCCATGGGGTCCGTGGTTCGATCCTCGAACAAGTAAGTGTTTTGTGAACAAAATATTTTACATGGGTTTTCTCAGTTTACTTTAATAACCTGTAACATTCTCATTAAATTAATATTTCCATCATCGCTCACTTACGTTAATCATGTATTTCTTCATTTAACAGGCATAAAAAGGAGCAGTCAACTGAAAAATGTCATTTTTTATTCACAGGAAAACGTAAGGCAGCATTGTAGGGAAGTAAGTTAGTGACGTACAAATGTGATATACTATAAAAACATTAGTATCTGTGTACATAATCATGTTCAGCGTAAGCTGTAAAATTGCATTCAGACGACAGTAACAATAATACTAATTATAGTGTAGCCCAGAGCCTATATTTTCAATATTTATTTCATTTAATTGTATATTTGATTAATCAACTTGTTCTCTTGAAAAGATAGAAATTATCCATTAAATTATTTTAGCAGAATGAGGTTAAGAAATATTAAATAACAAAAACATTACACAAGCTAAAAATTATGTAGTTAGATTTATGTAATGATTATATAACTTTGGCATCAAGGAAGACATGATTCGGCACATTTTTATAACATATGTAGAGAAAAGAATCTGAAATTGTATTACTTGGAAAGAATTAAGGACATTTTATGTAACAAAATATTGTGAATAATTTGTTAACAAAGACACAATTTCGGATATGTCAAAACTTCCAGCATCGCGGACGTAGGTATTCTGGAGATTTTTATCACTGATAAACAATGAGGAAACTGAGAAGCTTCCTGGAGAAAGGGAATCATGCCTCTTACGTAACGATGATAAAGCGGAATCCAGAAGCATGGAAGCTTAAGAAAACCGGAGGGTCGCTGGTCCCGAGGAGGAAGCTGGTAGAGAGAAAGATACGTTGGAGGAAAGAGTTGGACAGAGTCAAGAGGAAAGAGAGTCACAACAAACGGCGCGATATTTGCGTGACGGAGTGATAAGAGATAAGAGGTACGTTACTTCGAGAATAGCTAAGTTTACGAATGGTCGTTTAGGACTCCATCGAAGAACCTCGTTGATCCTAAGTGAAGACTGAGCCCACTGACGTTCCAGGAAGTTGTGTCCGCAGGCCTACAAAATCATCTGTACGCAAGGGGAAGTCCAAGAGCCATCAGGTATGTGTTCCCTCTTTGATGCAGTTATCAGTGATATATTGTCCAGAAATGCCGCTATCGAGATCAGGCAGGATTGATTTAACCGCTCTTCACACACACACACACACAATTTAGACGTTAGAATATTCCTTCATATTTGAAATAGATGTGCGTTACTCGTACTAAATCTGATTTGTAATTTCAAGTATTTTACGCTTTACTTATTTAAGTCAGTTCGCTTATTCCCGTTCATTCTAGATGGTGAACGGAAGGTAACCTCCTTGTGTCATCATCCTCAAATTTAGACTCTGACACGGGGAAGTACACAATAGTTACAATTATAACATTATTGAAAGTTTCTTGCATGAAATTCGAGAGAAATAAAACTATTCAATAACTTGTTTGTAATTTTCTAATTTCTGACAGTAACTTACCAGTATTGCTTGGCCATCCCATTTAAAATGAAATGATACTTCAAAAAGTCCATTCTTGTCGTATGTCATCACAGTGTTCAGTTTTGATTTCCTTTTTCTAAATGAAAATTCAATATTAGTAATTAGAGTTTCCAAGCATACAATGGGGGCACTTATGCTAAATTGTCGATAGAAACTATATCCTAATGAATAGAAAACATGCAGTTTGCACGATGCAAATATCAACAGGAAAACAGTTTGCAATAATATGGGACTCATATCATAGCACTTTCAGCAAAACAATATAAATACGTTTTTTTCTGTTTTCTTTTTTTTAAAAAATCATTACTTCATATTATTGCATATTTCAAATCTAAGTATTGAGTTAAAATTTAAAATACTGCATTCATTTTTAATGTTATTAAGTAGGGATTCTGCAACATCCTAAACGTTTTCATTCTGAATTTATCTGTAACAAAAATGTAACAAGTAGGATGGACAATGGATTTGAATTGTTTTCGTAATTCGAATCATTATAAGCAGAGTGGAATAAATAGAAATGTATAACTAACAACTAAAATACGCATTTACGTGTACACATAAGTGGTTACGAAGAACGGAAAACTGAGTAATTTCTAAAAAGAAAGATCATTGTACGACATTGAATTTTAGAACAAATGTACACTAATAACCAAAATTATTGTCGCATGTCTCTAAATATGTTGTTGTAGGAATATAATTTGATAACGACTTTGCCCGGTATTTCTTACAATGTTAGTATGTGTATAATCCGCAAATACACGTGTGTGGCAAATTGCATGTCAAATAGCAGTAAATAAAAACGATAAAACTGAAATAAAATTTTCTTGTCCATTTACCAACATTTTATTTTACTCATTCTAATTTTCGTTTTTATGATTCTTTTCCTATGACATTTACCACAAATATACATTTCCCGATTGTACACATAGTATCAGTATTAAAAGTAGCCTGCAAACTCATTATCAGATTATATTCTTACAAGAAGACAAATATAGATATGCGACAATCATTTTAATCATAGGTGTACCTGTTAATATGTACGTGCCACTTTCCTATTCGGTTAATCCAGACGATATCAAAGGATCAGATCAGAGCTAACATCATATCCTTGCAATTCCATGGATAAAATTTACGTCAGGAAAACCGTTTCGTATTCAGTGCGTTACTCTGATTTTCAGCTTGTCTACTTCGTGGAGGTTGGCTGAGGTTAGATGTTATGTAACAAATTTTTACCCTTATATTTCTATTTTGTTTGCTGCTTTAAATTTATGCTCTTTTCTGCAAACGAAGTCTTCATGGAACGCGCCGCGTAGCGGTGTAGAAAAACCATAATATATTATATAACTAAAGGGGTAATTATATTATTTGCATTGATAATCCAGTATTTCAGGGAGAAAAGTGGATTCTAGAGGGTATGGAGATTAAATATATATCCGCTACTTAAGCCAAGCATTACATTAAAGACAGCTTTGTAAACGTACAGCACTTTCTTCTGCAGTTAGAAGTGCCACTTGTTGCAAATATGGTTAAGCTCAGATAGCTCATATTTTGCCTTAAATCTTTTTCCAGAAGCAATATATCTTAAGTGATATACCCAGTAGGGTGGGCCGAGAACGGCCGAAAAAATTTTTTTTTAGAAAATTAATATTGAGTACCGTGCAAAAGTTGTATAATGTTATATTATGTTTCCTCACCAAAACAGAGCCGGATTAAAAGATATTTAACCGGGCCCCGGGGGCCCCAAAGAATGTTAATTTTGAAAAAAAAAGTAGCCAGCAATGAAAACATTATTAAAATATATTTTTTAGAATGTTAAGTTTGAGTACCATGCAAAAGTTGTATAATATTACGTTATGTTTCTTCACCAAAATAGAGCCGGATAAAAAGATATTTAACCGGGCCCCGGGGGGCCCGAAATAACGCTAATTTAAAAAAAAAAAGTAGCCAGCAATGAAAATATTATTAAAATATATTTTTAGAAAGTTAAGTTTCAGTACCGTGCAAAAGTTGTATAATGTTATATTATGTTTCCTCACCAAAACAGAGCCGGATAAAAAGATATTTATCGGGCCCCGTGGGCCTCAAAGAACGTTAATTTTGAAAAAAAAATAGTTGCGAGTAGTGAAAATATTGAAATTTTTTTTTAGAAAGTTAAGTTTGAGTACCATGCAAAAGTTGTATAATATTATGTTTCTTCACTAAAATAGACCCGAATAAAAAGATATTTAACCGGGCCCCGGGGGCCCCAAAGAACGTTAATTTTGAAAAAAAGTTGTGAATAGTGAAAATATTATTGAAATATATTTTTTTAGAAAGTTAAGTTTGAGTACCGTGCAAAATTTATAATGTCATGTTTCCTCACCAAAACAGAGCCGGATAAAAAGATATTTAACCGGGCCCCGGGAGCCCAAAAGAACGTTAATGCTGAAAAATATGGTTGTGAGTAGTGAAAATATTGAAATATTTGTTTTTAGAAAATTAAGTTTGAGTACCGTGTAAAAGTTGTATAATGCTATGTTTCTTCCCCAAAACAGAGGCAGAAAAAAATATTTCAGCAGGCCCTGCGGGTCCGAAAAGTGTTATTATTATTTTTTTAAAATATAAATACCATTATTTTAAGTATGTATAGAAAATTGGTTAAGATTCCTAATACTTTAACTTGACCCCAGGATTTTAAATGTTCTGATCTGATGTGCAGCTCTTCGCCTGATTGGTGTTTAGTAGATATAATAGTACGGACACAAACACATAAGGTAAGGTTGAAAAATTGACCAACAAACACCAAACCAGCGCAGAACTCACCACGTGGAGGTGGCTACACAGCGAGTTCCTCCCACCCACCCTCCTCTTACTTAAAGCTCCTTAGTTGAATCTTAGAACAAAATATTGAGATTTATGTTCGAAGCTTGGTAGATACTTTCGTGCTTCCAGTTTGGCTCGAATATAACCGTCTCGTGCAACAGTCCCGCATACTTCTGAAGAAGATTCTGTTACTACCTTTACACACCTCTCCAAAGCCTGTGTGTGGAAGGGGAACGTGACAAACTGAAACCTCCTCTTTTCCACAATCATTTCGGTTGGTTTTTCTATTGATACGTTAGCCGAAATTGGAGGTTTCGTTACTATTACTTCTGACCAATCGGTCAAATCGATATAATCCGCATATTCTTCAGTGCTTTGCCTATTGCAGTTGTCAATTAGAACTATAGTTTGGTATTTTCGGCCATCAAAATAGAGACCCTTAAAATTAGTAGCTTTACACTGTAGACGGTTTCTTTTTTCTTTTTCATTTTTGCTAGTTTCGTACGGATTTTGTTTTTATCTACTACCTTGTCTTAGTTTTGTTCAGTAAATTCATATCTTCTAAAACAGCGGATACAATTTTAGCAGCCGACCTATTCGATATACCTGTTAAATCTTTTGCGGTACTCATTTGTTTAGGGCTCACTATTGTTTATTTAGGTTTACTTTAGATTTTATTCTCCAAATGATTGCTCCATGCGAACTCTTCATCGTCTGAATTCGGGGTGGAAGCGCTTAATGTATGTTCCAAGTACGGGATTGAGGCTAACGATTGTAACCCTCTTGTAATTGGTTCCGTAGCATCATAATCGATCTGTGTGTCATGCTTTCTTTTGAGCCTATGGGTTTCTGCTTCATCTACATTGCAACTCGTCATTTGTCTCTGATTTATCTGATCTAATATGAGCTCCCAGTCCAAAAGCGGTATATAATTTGATTTACCACACTTACAGGTTAATCTATCGCAGCATTTGCAAGAGAACATATCACATAGCTTCTGAGCACCGTTCTTAAATTTCTTTAATTTGGCTCTTAATGGGGGATATCTCATTTCTTAATGGGGTTAATGATCGTTTTGCATTTTGAGTTGTAATTCAAAATCATATGCTTAATTCGAAGTCAAGACAATACAGGAAGAGAGGCTCGCAGCCATATTGTTTCTAGTTGATTTGAATTCAGCAATGTAAGCGCCGCCTTCGGAAAGCCAGTGTTATGTCTTTTGCATCCAGATGCGAAAAAGTGATATTCTCTTAAAGTTTGAGTTATGATCTGGGCTCAACACAAAGGATTTTCGTGTGTTAATATGGTAGTTATGAAAGTTAGTTAAGCTCTTAATAGTTATTTGCGTATATTGAAACCATGTATTTCATGTTTTATGTATTAATAGTATTGTCTGGTAAAATGTTATTATTACCTAAAATCATTGTATTTGAACAAAAAATTGGGAACTTTAGGGCCACGGGGGCCCGGTTAAATATTGTTTTAAAATCAACATATTTGGCATGGCTTCATTTCGTACCAATGCACAACTTTTGATAACTACTCAATCCTGAATATCTTAAAAAAATTTTTTCGGCCCACCCTAATACCCAGTCAATGTTTCTTTCCGTAAACAAACAAGACTCAACTCTTTGTTGATTGGGCTGTTTCAAACCTAACTCCTTTCTATAGTCATACAATGCTGACGTGAAATTAAGTAAACATAGAAGCCACCATTACAACTCTGATGTCATATCAAACACAAATATATATGAGTTAGTATCCACCATCATTTACACTAAAATATAATATGTGTGAGATGAAGTTATAAATTACCAGCAATTGACTCTAACGGTAAGTTTTAATAGTGATTCAGGCACTATAAACATAATTCAGCTTTAGTGAAATATTGATAGCTTATGAAATGATCTTAAGTAATTGAACATCTTGCTCCCTGATCAATCAGTTGCTCCAATCTGTTTGCACGAAACCCTAGTTAGTTGTACAAAGCATAATATTCAGTGACGCGTTAAAAGTTATGATTAACCCATCTATGGTCACACTGCTGGTATCGTTCGAATTCAGGTCATTGAATCCAGTACATTTTCACTGTACTATTAGCATTTGTACTTTGTAGGGACTTTGTGTGCAATGTTTCCCCCAGCATTAGCTTTCTACTTCCTTATTATATATTTTTTCGGCCTGTAAGTCCTTTCTACACTTTATGTGATTCAACTTTGCAAAACCTGATGCAGCAATGCTTATTTTTTAAAAACTAAATGTTTATTATTTGCTACGTCCAAATGGTAGATTGGGTGCAATTATGTAACATAAACTTTTGGCTAATGTAGAGATACACGTACTTATTGAGTTCATTATATTTTCCGTTAAGGACTCAGCTATATCTATCTATCTATATATATATATATATATATATATATATATATATATATATATATATATATATATATCAATCTATCTATCTATCTATCTATCTATAGATAGATAGATAGATAGATAGATAGATAGATAGATAGATAGATAGATAGATAGATAGATAGATAGATAGATAGATAGATAGATTTGATAATGAACACTTTCCAGTCCATTGGCTGCATGCATGCCATATTCTATTCTTGAGCTGTATGCGCGTAGATTGATCGGCATTACAGAAGCGGATAAGAACGTTTGTTGCTGATGAGACCCTATCAATATGCGTTATGTAGAGCAAATAACCAGAACGTTATCGATTAATCTTCTAGTTGTATTATCTAGTGCGGAAATGGCAGTGCTTATTCAAATAAAGAGCATTCGACAGCTCATGGTCCATGGTCTATTATCAATTGAACAGTTATTGAATGATTAGTTTTACTTATGTCTGCTCTAAAATACATCTAAAACAAATTGTTAAGAATTAACTTGTCGATAGTTTACAATTTATTTATTTTGAACAATGTTTTGATGGGAACTCCAACCAACAATCTAGCCTCTCATTCTCTCTCCATACTTAAAAGAACAAATTGGATATAGTATGAGGGAAACCCTGTATAACTTCAGTCAGGATGGTAGGCAGTGGCATTCGAAGCCACGACTTCCCGAATGAGAAACCAACGCTCTACCACTTGAGCTATTAGTGTCGAATTCATATTTTCGCGTTCGCTTAAATCAATGGTGAAACTCTAGTCGCATTAACTTCCAAATTCACGCTATTCGGCTCCCGGCCAGGGGCACGGGAGGGGGGAGTGTGAGATACCGCTACTCCGTCAACTACTGTCGGTTCCAAATGACAGGTTAAAGGAGCAACAGAAAATTGTCCTTGAAATAACATGTTTGATATTGCAAGGATGCGATGACGAAAAGTTATGATTAAAAATTTCCACGCTGTTACACAACGGCACTTACGCTTTCGAAAGCTTGAAATCTCCCTGACTTGTAGCGGGAATTTTGAGAATTCCATAACTTTTCTTGATTTTTGAAATTCCCTGACTCTTCCAGAATACCTCGCTTACCTCGCCACCATATTGCAAGTAATACAAATCTCCTCATAAGAAAGAGTAAGCTAAAGCTTCCTGTAGGTTTCTTTTTAATTTTTAACGCTGTCTTTTTAATTTTTAATCCTTCCTTTTGTCATTTCATTTTGTTTTATCCTTTCTTAATTTTTTCATTTCTGCTCCCGAAGGGGGGTCCTGACCCTCCAGATCCCCTCTTGGCTACGTGCCTGAGTGTTGATTACAGATTTTGTCGTGGAAGAATTTCGTTACACTATAGGTGAAAAGCAGTACTGCAAAAATACATGTAATTCATATTCAGCACGATAGGAGACAATGTTCATTTCAGATTTTCCAGTACGGGGGGATTGAAAAAACGATGGGTGAATATAGTACTATGAAAATTCTGGTAACCCAGATTGAGCACACTCGGAAAATGCCCTAGAGGGAATTTCGAAGCTCTAGACCCAAAAGCCATCTCTATAATCATCACTGACTGCCATTTGAATAATGTGTTTTATGGTCTTATGTCCGTGTTCTCATCCTTTCCCTGATGGGATCACTGCATACTTGATACTTTTTCTATTCCTAATTTTTTGCTAGTTTTCTTTCGAAACCTTGAGTTTTGTACTCTCATTGGTTTCGAGTTAGTTAATTATTTAAGTTTAGGATTCTGCATCGAGGTTATATGAGACGTAGACTCAAAGATTATGATGAAACTCAAACACAGTAATCGTTCAAATTTTGTAAGAGACTCCCACTGGGAATAGAACGTGTGACTACGTGCACGAAAGGCGCGCGTGCTAGCTACTAGGACACCGGAAATGCCGTAACCATTTTTGAATCTCTTAAAAATTAAATTGTATTTACATCGTACAAGTTGTGTGTACTTGCAATATAAGAAACAAACATAAATTAAAATTATAAGAAAATCTTAATAAAGTATTTATAAACGCTTAAGAATATGTTGAAAAGGCCAGAAATCTCTCACTCTCTCTCCCTCCCTTGTCGTGGTGCTATTTAAAAGGTATACGTTAATAATGATAATAATAATAAACTCTACAGTCGCACCTACAACTTTGGATGGCAAATAGTCTAGTTTTTATTAATGCAGAAGTTTACATTAATTACATTCAAAAGTTGTATTCTAACTTCTTTTTAAATTTTATCAAAAGTACCACTATTCATCTTAACACTAATGAGAACTATGGATTCGCCTTTAATATCTGTCATTTTCGATTACTTGTAAAATGTCACTCTTCCCGATTATTCAAGGATGAATTTCAACGGCATGGAAACAGTCATTATCCATATCAGCGACTGACCCGAAAACTATGGATTCAACACTAATATCGATCATTACAATTATTTCTAAAATGTCAGCTCTCCCATCCCCACTCCGTGGGATGTTAGGGTACCTTACCCTCCCGAATATTTCTTTCCAGATTGTAAGACATATATGTATCAAGTTTAGTTGGAATTAAACCAAGTGTTACATAATTATGTAGGAAAAAATGTTTTAAAATTAATGGGGGTGACTCTTGAACTGGAAGTGGCAGATATCGACGACTTTCGGTTTACGATTGATCACTGTAGAACAAAAGACGTTAGTAGAAAGCTAGAGGCTGTTTCTGAAAATCGATTAAGCGTCCTAAGAATGCATATTATCTCTGTTCTTAGCCTACAACTAAAACAGGAAGTGGTAGTGATTAACTATTTCCTGTTTCTAACATTGATTACTATGGAAGAAAAACTGTATTAGATAACAAAACGCTGTTTTCCATAATTGATTAACCGTCCGTTCTCATCTCCATTCTTAACCCTATACTAAAACCGGAGGTGGTAGACATCAACCCTTTCTGGTTTTAACGTTGATCACTGCAGAGCAGAAACCGTAACCCGGTTTTCTACAATCGACTAAGAATACACTTCATCTTCATCTTTTACCCTCTACTAAAACTGGAACTGGTAGATATCAACCTCTATACGGAAGTAGGTAGCAAGACGCAGTTTCCTGCAATCAGTTAAGCATCCCAAGAATATAATTGTGTCACCAATCCAATCCCTCTACTAACACCGGAAGTGGTATAAATCTACTATCACTTCCTATTTTATTATTAATTAAGAAAACGCAGTTTCCTGCAATCAGTTAAGCATCCCAAGAATATATTAATGTGTCACCAATCCAATCCCTCTACTAACACCGGAGGTGGTATTATTCTACTATCACTTCCTATTTCATTAATTAAGAAAATATTGTGTGAGCCTTTTAATGTCTTCATCGGAGTTTATTCAATACAAGTCTTCGTCTCGCTCAGGGCTTTGCACTCAGACCCGCAAATTTGTTTGGTCTAACGCTTTGCATCTCAAACCTGCAATCATCAGTGCTTGCTCGGCTTACGGCCTCGCATCTCACATACCTGCAAGTATACTGAATTTCAGTTGAAATACCTGGGGGCTTTGCTCCCAGACCACCGTGTTTGTTCGGCCTATGGCCTTGCACTTTATATATCTGGAAGCATACCAATTTCAGTTCAAATACCACGTTTCATGTCTTCAACTTCACGGGATCCCGAGATATAAACATCTTAGTATAATAATAATTGTAATATCCACCTCTATTCTCTTCCAAACCCTTTTCTTCCCTTCTAGATCACAATCAAAAACGCTGAAATATGTATCAAATTATTGGGATTACAGAGTAAGATTTATTGTACAGATATTGTACAGTTAGTGCTTTGGTCCATCTCGTCCGTTACTCCACACGAAACTCTTGAACGAAACTCAGTTTAACTTCTGTTTTTTGCAATTGATAGCTAGAGTAATTATCGCGAAAGAGTTCATTAGTAGAGGATCATAAACCAGGAGTGGTAGAAATCAACAATTTTTGCTTTTAACATTGATCCTGTAAACCAAAATGGGTAATAGATAGCAAGAAACGGTTTCCGGCAGTCGATTTAGCATCCCAATAATATCTTTCAACTCCATCCTTAATACTGTATTGAAATAGAAAGTGTCAGAAATAAACAAGTTCCCGCTTTAACACTGAATGGGGAAAAACGGTAATATATAGCGAGAAGCAGTTTTGGGAAATCGACTGAAAGATTCCAAGTACACCTTTCATTTCTATTCTTAACACTTTGATAAAACTAGAACCGGTAGAAATCAAGAATTTTCGTTTTACTTTTCATTACTATCGAGCAAAAGCTGCAATAGATAGCAAGAAGCTGTTGTCGACAATCGACGGAGCATCTCAAGAATATATTTTGTCTATCCATAACACTCTAATAAAATCAGAAGTGACAGGGTGTCTACTAAAATTCCAAAATGAAATTTGATGACCTTTCCTTTAAAAAATCATTAAATTTGGTAACATTCTCAAAAGCGAATTTGAGTGCGACTTGGGCCAATTTCACACACGTGATAGAAGAGTGCTTTACTTGTGATTTGATAGCGTCTAAAACCATAGACGTTTTTGGTGGTGAATTTTGACATTTTATAGAACATCATTTACAAGTATGTACTTACTGTATATTTGTACAGATAAAATGAATCGTGAACCAAAAGCAAAATTTCGTGACTTTTTCTTGACTTTCGTGACCATTTTCTGATTTCGTGACTTTCTTTAATCCTTTTCGTAACCGATAGACACCCTGTTAATCCAGTATGACTTCCAGGTTCAATGTAATATACATAGAACATGACCTATAAGAGAGAGCGAGAAGTGTTTTTTTAAAAGGAGTTAGCGTCCTTAAAATAGGTACCATCTCTTCTTTTACCCTGTAATCAAACGTAATTATTAGAAATCAACCACTTCCGGTGTTAACGTTCATCGTTGTTCAGTTTTGTTGAAGAACTCTTGACCACTCACCCTGCTATGAAAGATGATATTCTTGCAACCGCAAAAGGAAATTATAATGCTCTGGCTCTAAATAAAGTTCTTAATCGACCAAACAAAATTCACATTTATTTGATTTAATTCTAACTGTAGGTAGGACCACAGGCCTTTTCAAAGAGAGGTGAGTGGGAAAGTTTTCTTGAACAAGACTGTATATGACAAACGGCAATAGATAGGCACGGTTTGTATTCGATTAAGCGTCCCTAGAATATATTCCATCTCCACTCTAATCACTAGTAAATAACACTAAGTGGTAGATATCCACTACAACTTCTGGTTTCAATTTTAATTGACAAATATTGGGTGGTTCTGTTTACTGTCTTTAAGTAATTTTGTTTTAAATGAGAAGTCCTAAAGCCAAATTTCATGTTTGTAACTTTCAGAGATTCTGAGATACCGATATGCTATTATACGTGTAATAATTCCTATTCTTACCTTTTCCTTCCCCTTTATTACTAAGATATAAAAGAAATGGTGAAACGTGTTAAATTATTTTAAATTGGAAATCCGAATACCAAATTTCAAGTTCCCAGTCCTATACGTTTCGGAGATAAGGGTATCTTATTAAAATAACTCTCACCCAAATTCCTCCTCTTTTTGTGAATTTTCAAAAAATTTTCTTAATGGTACCTCACGTCTCAAATCCTATGTAGGTGTAAATTCAAAGTTTTTAAGTAGTTCCTAGAGCAGTGGCTCCTAATCTAAGGGTGCGAGTCTCTGACAGAACTAAATTTAAAATTACAAATATTACGAATGTTGTAACAAACATTAAATTAAATATCATTTAAACACGAAATAACTATTCTGTAAGAACTGTGGTTTCATTGAGAAAACTGGTAAAATATAATATTCCACTGCACTACAATGCTATGCAGGAGTCTTGCTGGAAATAAATATAAATTTGTGAGAATATAGCTATTATTATTTACTATTATTATATGCAAGCCCGTTCTTCGTACGAGTAGAATAGGTTTATGGGAAATATTTGAAAGTTATGTTTGATCAATCTTTCCCTGTTACGTAATTTATTTGAACAAAAGTGAAATAAAACCCCTAGCTCGACCATGCTCAAAAAAGTGTTTCATACGATGCAGTATTTATTCTCTGCAAGAAATCTAAATTCTCTTCTGCTTTTACGATTCATTTTTCAAAGTGAGTTGATAAAATAGAAATGTCCCACGTGCTTAATATGTTTAAAAATTCATTTCGGACGTTTCAAACACTTTGTCACCCTAGAACCTGTTTTGGAAACAGAATTTTCAAAAATGCTGAGGCATGTCCACATGGTGACTTCGTTAAGTAAAAAGTTTATTTAGCTAGTTTCATTTCTTTGGCTTGGAAGATATTTAATTTTCGCCGTATATATTAATTCCTCCACCCTCTTAGGATACGAATTTTAATGAAACTGACATGGTTAAAAAATGGCTTCAGCCAAGTGCTAACTATGTTCTAAAATTCTCAATCATTTTTCATGAGATGAGACGGTAGTGGAATTTCCTAGAACGCTGGGTTGCCTGTCTACTTGGTTTTTATATTAAATTTCATCTTTATACATGAGAGATTTGTAAAATACTGTATTTTTAGCAAATATTTTAGACCTTAAGCCCTCCCCTCAGGATACGCATTTCAGTGAAAGTGATATGATGAAACCATGCTCTAGAGTAGTTCTAAATATGTTCAGTAATTCTCCTGGAACATTCCATGATGATGAGACAGCGAACGCCGATTTGAATGTCGAGAAATAAGTAAATTAATTTCTCCCTCCTTCTGCTTAAGAGGAGAATTTCGAAAACTCTGAAATACGTATTCCATTCTTTTTGCTTCAGAGTTGGTTTACGAAATTTCACATTACGAATTTAAGCGAATTTCACATTTCATGACATTTTCTGAATAAATAGTGGTAAATTTTAATATTATAGAAATCGTCTCTTTTCTTCATCTTTAAAAGGGGAATTTCCGGAAACATACGTTCAATTATTTATAGTTAAGAAATCAAAGCCAAATTTCACACCTCAAACGTAAGCAAATGCAGAAATTTTAATAGGTAGACACTATCTTCCATTCTCATCTTAGGACAGAATTTTCGGAAAACCTAAACATGTATTGGTTCGTTTCTAATTGAGTTTAATTTTGAAATTTCACGTAACCAATATAAAGAATTCTTACATTTATCAAGAGGGTATTATGATGGCAGTAGAAAATAAGAATGGGAAGGTAGTCAGCGAGAGAAATGAGGTAATAGGAAGGTGGAAAGAATACGTTGAAGTCTTATATGAGAGTAGGGATAGACCGTGTAGCCTAAATGTTGAAGTAGAAAATGAAGTAGGCGAGGATGATAAAGGATTTAGTATTCTTAGGGATGAGTTTGAAAAGGCTATATCCGAGATTAGAAATGGAAAGGCAACCGGAATAGATAACATACCAATCGAATTCATGAAAAATATAGGAGACAAGGGAAAGAAAGAATTATTCCGATTATGCAATGAAATATATGAAGCAGGAGAATGGCCAAAAGACTTTCTGAAAACGATCATGATACCGATGGCTAAGAAATCGAACCCAAAGAGATGTGAGGATTACAGAACTATTAGTCTCATATCTCATGCAGCTAAAATTCTGCTCCGAATACTGAAAAGAAAGTTATATGAAACAACAAATAAAGAAGTTGAGGAGGGTTCAGAAGAGGCAAGGGCACAAGAGATGCAATTGGATTATTAAGGGCTATCGGTGAAAGATTTATAGAAAAAAAGAAAGAGGTGTATATGATATTTATTGATCTAGAAAAGGTTTTTGACCGCGTGAATTGTGAATTGTTTTTGGGAGTTCTAACGAAGATAGGGTTGGAATGGAAAGATAGAAGACTAATAAGAAGCTTGTATATGAACCAACAAGTAAGTGTTAGGATAGGGGAAGAACTGACGGAAGAGAGTGCAATTGGAAGGGGAGTTTGACAAGGATGCTGCCTCTCCCCAACACTTTTTAATGTCTATCTAGAAGAGATAGTGAAAAAGAGTTTACATGATGATGATGGCATTTCGGTAGGAGGAAGAATGATAAAATGTGTAAGATTTGCAGACGATATGGCGCTTGTTGCAGAATCTGAAAAGAAAGGGCTTTGAAGAATATGGAATGAAAATAAATGTTAGAAAGACAAAAGCCATGGTGATTGGAACGAAGGGGTCTGTATCAAATATAAAAGTAGGAGGGAAGAAAATAGATCAAGTGAATAGTTTTCGATATTTGGGTAGTATTCTAAGCAATAGCAGGAAGTGCGAACTTGAAATAAAAGGAAGGATAGGAATGGCGAAAGAAGCCTTTAGGAGGAAGAAAAGTCTGTTTTGTGGGACTTTGGATAAAGAGTTGAGAAAAAGACTCATAAAATGCTTCGTGTGGAGTTTTGTATTGTATGGGGCGGAAACGTGGACATTACGTAAAGGTGATGAAAATCGGTTGGAAGCCTTCGAAATGTGTGTGTGGAGAAGAATGGAAAGAATTAGTTGGGTCGAGCGGAAAACGAATGAGAGAGTGTTAGAAATGGTGGGTGAGAAAAGAACACTTTTAGATATTATTAGGAAGAGGATGAGAAACTGGTTGGGACATTGCCTAAGAAAAGATTGTATCCTGAGGGACGTCTTAGAGGGTATGGTGGCGGGAAAGAGAGGGAAGGGGCGAAGGAGACTACAATTAATGGAACCAGATTAAAACGTATTAGCTTTTCTCAACCCACTGAGTAAGAGAAAAGTTGGAAGTAAGAGATGAAGGGTAAGAAAGGAATAGTAAGAAGAAGGATGCAGTTGGTCGATGATTTGAAAAATGGTATCAAATATTGGGATTGAAAAGAGGAAGCTGAAGACCGAGGAAGGTGAAAGAAGAATTTTCAGACCAGAACCTAACAAAACACACAATCACACTCACATCTCCCATTAGTCCCAGTACCTACCAACAGGAAGAATACTTAATAATAATAATAATAATAATAATAATAATAATAATAATAATAATAATAATAATAATAATAATAATAATAATAATAATAGACCACGATAGCTGCTGCGAGTAAGTTACTGCGCACGATACCTCTTGAAAGAAAGCACATTTTTTTTTATTTTATTTATGTATTTATTTATTTACAAATTATGGGTAGAGTAATTATTTCGGAATAGCTAGTTAATTGAAGTGATCCATAAACCGAAAGTGGTAGAAATCAACCTTTTCCAAGTTTTAACGTTGACCACTATAAAACAAAAACGGTTTTCGGCAATCGATTAAGCATTCCAAGAATATTTTTCATCTTTTTTCGTTACCAATCTGAAGTGGTAGAAATAAACCATTTCCGGTTTTACGTTGAACACTATAAAGCAAAATCGATAAATAGTCACGAGCGGCTTTCTGTAATGGCAAATCCTTTGGATTGGATCTGACAAGAGATTACCGAGAAATAAATTACCACACGCAAATCAAGCCCAAAGCCTGGTCAAACTCGTCCAGCAAGTGTAGAGATCTTTTTTAGATTGAGGACTGCCCACCACCGAATTTTCTTCCGATTCGGCCAATAGTTATGAATAAATGCTGCTGGGTAATTAAGTAGTTATCTAGAAATAAGGTATGAAATGCAAGCCGCGTCCACCCTGTTCTTGGCCGAGTTTGACCACAGAATATGCCAGTACTTATTCCTTAGGGAATGGGCTAGTAGCTCACAAAATTTAGTAAACATCCGGCTAGTATTTAATTTAAAAATAAACTCCAGTAAAAACCGTAAAGAAGATGACATAATATGTTTTCAATTAATATGGATACCGGAATTTGTATCGTACTTCTTTCACTTCTGGTATTAATACAGAGATTACTGTCGAGATGGAATACACTCTTCCGGTACTTAATGAATTACATAAAATCCCTTCTAGCTCTCCAATATATAACACTCAATTTTTAACCGTTAGTGATTGATATATGCCACTTCTGCTTTTAGTATAAAGGTTAGAGTCGAGACAGAACATATTCTTGGGACACTAAATGATTATAGAAAACCGTTTCTCCTTATCTTTTCTAATCTATTGCGATCAACACTAAAACCCGGAAGTAGTTGCATTTTGCTACTTCAGGTTTGGAGTTTAAGAGAGATAATAACTTACCTATTCTCACAACGTTAAATGGATTCCATTAAACTGCTTCTCCCTATATCTTATAGTTTATGCTCTATATAAATTAAATTGAAACCGGAAGGCATAGGTGATTTCTACACTTCCTTTTTACTGGGGTGTTAAGTACGAAGATGAAAGTTACTCCAGGAACGCTTAATCGAATGCCGAAAACTGCTAGTTACTATCTATTATCGTTTTCGCTCTATAGTGATCAACGTTGAAACAGAAAATGGCTCAAATCTATTACTTTCAGTTTTACTAGCTTGTTAAAAGTGAAGATGAAGGTCATTCTTGAAAAGTTTAATTGATTGCTGAAAACATCTCGTTATCTATTATCGTTTTTGCTCTATAGTAATGAATGCTAAAACCGGAAATGGCTCATTTCTACCATTTCTAATTCTACTAGAATGTTAAGAATAAGATTAGAGATTCCCTTGAAACGTATAATCGATTGCCCAGAACCACTTTTCGCTATCCATTATCGTTTTTGTTTTTTATTGATCAACGTTAAAACCTGAAAAAAAATCATTTCTACCATTTTGTTTGTCGAGTCACCTCTATTAATGAACTCTCTCGAGAAAATCACACTATCTACTTATTGAAAAAAAATATAATAATAATAATAATAATAGAAAATTCGCATTCTTTCAAATGTTATCTTTCGAAGTAACGGACGTATGTACGTACGTACTTACCAAGATTACGATATTACAAGTTCCACTACGTGATCCTAATAATAATAAAATCTTAAAGAGGATCATGTTATATTTTGTGTAGTGGTTTGGGAACCAGAAGCTCTAGTATATTTATTTCACTTCCGATTTGAGTACAGGTATCACTGCCGAGATGCAATATACTCTTGGAGCATTTAATGAATTTCAAAAAAAAAAAAAAAAAAAAAAAAACCTTCTCGCTATCCATTCTATAATGCTCAATGTTATAACCGGAAGCGATTGATTTCTACCACTTCAAGTTTTAGTAGAAAGATTAGAGTCGAGATAGAACATATTCTTGGGACACTTAATTGATTACAGAAAACAGCTTATCGATAGTTAGTTTCTAATCTATAGCAATCAACACTAAAACCGGAAGTAGTTGGGTTTTGCTACTTCCGGTTCGATTAGAAGTTTAATAGAGATGATACCTGTTCCTACAACGCTAAATTAGTTCCCAAAAATAGTTTCTATAACTTATAGTTTTTGCACTATATAGATTAAATTGAAACCGGAAGTTATACGTAATTTCTGCCACATCTTTTTCACTAAGGTGTTAATTATGAAGAAGAAAGTTATTCTTGAAACTATTTATCGATTGCCGAAAACTACCTCTTACTATCTATTACCCTTTTCTCTCTATAGTGATCAACGTTAAAACCGGAAATGGTTCATTTGTACCAGTTCATGTTTTACTGGAGTGCTAAGGGTGAAGACGTAGATTAATCTTGAAACGCTTTTTCGATTGTCCATTCTCGATGGCTCATTCGTACTTCTTCCGGTTTTAGTAGACTATTAATAATGAAGATGGGAGTTGGCTATGAAACATATAATCGATTGCCAATAACCTCTTTTTCCCTATCTATTGGCGTTTTTGTTCTATAATGATCAACATTAAAACCGGAAATGACTTATTTCTACCACTTCCGGTTGGTGAATCTTCTCTATTACAGAACTCCCTCGAGATAATCATTGTATCTTTCTATTGAAAAACAATTTAAAAATTCGCATCCGTCCAAATATCATCGTACGGAGTAACGGACGGACATATGTACAAACATTACGATGTTACAAGTTTCACTACGTAATCCTAATAGTAAAAACTGTAAAGATTTACGTAATATTTTCTGAATTGATTTGGAAATCAGAAGTTGTAGTATATATTTTTTTTTTTTTACTTCCTAGTTGAGTAGAGTGATTACTGTCGAGATGGAACACACACTTAGGCACTTAATAAATTTTCCATTCTATTCCCTTCTCGCTATATATTCTGTAACACTCAATGCTTAAACTGGAAGTGATTGATTTCTGTCACTTCCGGTTTGAGTAGAAAAATTAAAGTCGAATTAGAAAATTCTTGGAACACTTAATTGATTACTGAAAACCGCTTCTCGCTATTTATTATGGTTTCTAATCTATTGTGATCAACACTAAAACCGGAAGTAGTTGGGTTTTGCCACTCCCGCTTTATTTAGAAGTTTAAGAGAGGAGACGATACTTATTCCCACAACGCTAAACAGATTCCCTAAAACAGCATCTCCCTATCTCCCTATGTAGATTAATTTGAAGTCGGAAATTATAGTTAATTTCTACTGCTTCCGGTTTTACTAGAATGTTAATAATGAAGATGAAAGTACTTGACACGCTTTATCGATTGCCGAAAATTGCTTCTTGCTATCTTTTACCGTTTTTGCTCTATAGTGATCAAGAGTAAAACCGGATATGTCTCATTTATAGCACTTCCGGTTTTACTATAGTGTTAAGAATCAATATGGGAGTTGTCCTTGAAACGTTTAATCGATTGTCGAAAACCGTTTGTCGCTATCCATTACAGTATCTGCTCTACAGTGATCAACGTTGAAACCGGAAATGGCTCATTTGCACCACTTTCTGTTGACTAAATCATCTCCGCTAACGAATTCCCTCGAGATAATTACTCTATTTATCTATTTCAAAAAACAGAATTAAAAAATTCGCATTCGTTCAAATGTTATCGTGCGGAATGTTACTGTAAGTTCCACTAAGTGATCGTAGTAAATACTTCATACCCTCGACCCCGCCACACACACACATTAACTTATGTACACACGAAAGTATATCTGGTAGTTCCCATATGCCTATGCCGGTAGCTGGAAACAGAAAGAGAGAGAGAGAGAGAGAGAGAGAGAATCTTATTGCTCATTTACACAGAACGCGCAATTACTCAGAACATCAATTAAAAAAAGAAAAAAAGAATAGTTGTAAATGAAACTTTCAAAGATTGTTACCATTGCTGCAACATACACATGCAATTCTTCCATAATGATTGATTCGTAAGATGATGTATATGGGTTTCTTAATGACATTGTAATAAAATGCCTTCAAATTGACCACAAAATAAAAAGTTAAATTTCTCTCTCAAATTTTATAAAATCGAATCGAAGTCGATGGTCATTATGGGAACAGTCTACAATAACAATATATGCAAACAAATATTAATATACTCCAAGCTTTCCACCCGATGCAAGAAAGCTTCGGATCATATTTGAAGCAATAATCGTAAGCAGATGTATATACATATATATATATATATATATATATATATATATATGTGTGTGTGTGTGTGTGTGTGTGTGTGTGTCTGTGTGTGTGTGTGCGAGTCTGTGTGTAAGTTTAAAATTTTGAACAGAGAACTTGAGTATGTCTTAGCGATAATGGACTATGTATATGAAGTATAGAATATCAAACAAAATTTCATTAAGTAGTCAAGTCCATTAAATAAATGCTGTTCTAGTTCATATATCCAAGTAGTTTTGATTTCATAAACTATTTTTTTTTGTTTGGAAATTATGTAAAATGAGATGATGAAAAGGTAATTTACAATCAGCACAGACGGCAGGAACTTTTATATATATTTAATATTTTTCTTATGGAGACATTTTCATAATTGAGTAAGTATCTACAAACTATGTTAATTCAGTACCGTTTAAATCACAATACAGAACAAATATTGGTGATCACTTTAATTTGGTAATCAAACCAAATGAAAGTGATCATTGCAATGTACCCATTTTACGTGGTGGTAATTATGAACTGATAATATTAAGATCAAGATTAAATATATTTTATTATCGCCGTTCAACCTTTGCTATATTACTGAATTACAAAGTGCTTATCTTCAAAAACACACTACTTATTCCTTTAGTTGTAAATAACACTCCCTTAAGTTAAATAAAACAGCTACGAGCATCTGGAACGTAATTTTAGTCTTATAATATTAAGAAATGTAGGTTTTCATTTTACGAGATAAACTTGTCCTATAATGATAGTTCATTTCATACAAATTTGACTAACAGATGAGTAACTTGAAGACTATGTTAAAGGAAACAGCAGAATTTGGGAGAAAACCCACAAAGTACTTTTTTCGGGAGCTAGGTTTAAATGAGGAAATTCCGATGTGAGAGCTCTAGCAATCAACCGCCTAGGTTGGAAGTCCTACTAATGGTTGCCCATTCGAACTCCCTTGTTTGTTTTGGAGCTTAACGTACCATGGTTATCCATCGAGGTAAACTGTTTTGCATCACAAAATTGAATTGTTGTTAGCTGGCTTCGAATTAGGAAATTGCCATGATGTTTAACCATACAAAGTCACTCCAGTTGCCTTTGATGCTAAGGAACGCTAATTCGATGATTGATTACATTACACTATGCTGGATAATATCGTCTCAAGAGGATCCAAGAAAGGACAACCTTGTCGCCCCTCAATTCAGTAATGATATCACATTTCTTTCTTCAAAATTTCAATAGAAGGGATAGAAGGTATTATAAAACTTCACATTCATGGCACAATCAGTGATATGTCCCGAAGAGATAGTTAATCAACGTTAGGAGGGAAAGTCTCCACTAAGACACCACTGAAATACTTATTGCCTACAGTGCATTCTCTCGTCCTCAATAACAGTTTCAAATTCATTTATCTTTTTTATTTTTAATAAAAAATTGCATTAATAGAATGTTACTACTTCCTGAATAAAAGCCAATATTTTTCACATCTTCACTATTATATATACATATTTGAAAGTAATTTTCTATTTAACTCAAACAAATCAGACATACAACCTCCTTTCCAAGACAAGAAGGAATAATTTCGTCTTTCACAACGGTACAAAGCTAGACTTCCATTACGTCTGTATCTCATGGTCCAACTGCATGATACATGTTGTAATATGAATATGTAATTCTTTCATGATTTTCCTCTTTCTTGTTTTCTTTCGCAGTACCAAAAATATTAAAACCTTAATTACCTACTAGATGAGCATAATGTCACAATTACAATATTTTATCTATCTTCATTTCTCCTAAATGCGAACAATCCTACCTCAATCTATAGCATTAACACCGCACTGCCATATGCATTGAAAGGGCACTCGTTTGTTCAGGTACCCTTTATTTTCCCCTTACTTTATTTCATAAAAGTCTTAAAAGTTTTAAGCTCCTATCAGGAATCAAACTGAGACCCCTTGTTCAAATCATATGACAGTACATCACATCAGGACCGAGGTTAATTCTATTTCCTATCGATTTTAGTCTTATAAGTCCGCAAATTGTTCTATAATTGAAACCACTAAAAAGATAACAACCGTAAATTCAGATAGCAAGCAGTTTTACAACACTAGTTACTGTGTTGCTCACGTGATGATAAGAAAGCAAAAATAGCCTTTCAATTTTTTCACTTGTAATATTTTGTAAGTCTCATTTCTGTGTAATCTTGGAGATTTATTCGTCTCATCTCAAGAGCAAAATATTCTTGTCCCGTGCTAAGTGACTTTATTTTGGATAATCACTTAACAAATACAAGCTTAATTATATTTGTATTCAATACTGCGTAATATATTAAATGTGCAACTAAAATGTGGACATTATTATGCAACCATATTTTCAAGGGTTATATACAATCCATGATACATGATTACGATACTCACTTTGTTTGCAGCGAGTTGAAAACATAACAATTAGGAAAGTCTAAAGCAATATATCCCCAATATTCACAGCAGTTAATGGAAACATTATTGAATGAGCAATTCTTCAAAACAGTGTCACAAGTGCTGAAATTTAAAGAATGTCAAATTAACAAAGTTACAAAATTAAAGTTGGAAGATTTTATCATTTGTATTTTAAAATGAAGGAAAAACTTATATTAGGAAAAAAATTAAAATACCCAACATCAGTATTACTTGCTACATACTAAAGATAATTATTAAATATATCTTAAGGAAACATGATATAACAAATTAATGATTTTTTTCTCTTCGTTAAGATTGTTTGACAAATAAAGAGAGATTTTGTAGAACACAAGTGCACATCATAAATGAGAATTGTACAAATCAGTATAACATGAGATATAATTTTAACATATTTTTGCATTTCAAACAGCATATCTTTGTGATCCTTAATTATCATCTTAAGATTTGTCCATTGAATTTATTACAAAGATAATATATTCAAATAACCATATAGAACTTCTTGCCTCAAACATTGTTAAATGACGAACAATTGAATTTAACGAATGTGTTTAAAGTATGTGCACTATCAGTATCTTTACCTGAGCAAAATACATAATTTTTTTCTAAAGTCCCTAGAAAAATGGTCAAGTAAAACAAACAATAACCTGAAGAATATTTTTTAGCTCTTTGTGTTAGCTCAATAGTTGCAAAAATATTAACATAGTTTTCGTTTATAGTCATTGAAATTCCCATATAGAGTGGATATACTTATTCAAGTAAATGTAGTGTGCTATGTTTAAGAATATTTTCCATTTGTTTAGTCTGGATATAAATAATCTACTTTTTTTTAGAATGACCAAATACCTACGGGTGGCATAATTCAATATAAGAATACATACGTTATCTACGTGCTTCTTGATGAGAATGAGAATTGGCGAAACGTTTGTGATGATGATGATAAGATTGACTGAAAATCCGAGAGTATACGTTTTTGCCCTTTTAATAGTTGTTACTGCTGACAGAAAAACTTAGTACAATTTGAAATTGGACTGCAAATAGCGTTTCTTCCGCAGTTTTTCGTTGAATATAGGGCATTTTCAAATATAATTATTCTTAAATGAGAAATGAAATGTATTATGTATATAAGGTTATTTGTCGGGTCGAAACTAATCTTTCTTGAAATGCCATAACTTGTTAAATGAAGGAACGTAGAATATCGGGTTACACTATATTATTATTGGCTTTTATCTTACTTCTCATCGGGATGCAAAGTCCATCTCACACGCGGAAGGAGATGAACTATAGAGATCACTTTTACCTATGACGTATTAATGACCCGGTAATTTGTGGCTGCTCAATGGCCAACACCACACAGAAATGATTAATGATTGTGTCAATATTAAAACTAGATGATTATTACACGACCTTATCATACTGACTAATGTGTATTCATCTTGACGTCTAGAGTGTCAGTCCTAGTAAAATCAAAATAAAGGAAAGATTGTATACAGAGTGTTTTCAATGCACAAGGAATCAACTGGTCGTTTAGTCATTTTGGAAATATTTCCCATTAAGAAGCTTTATCTAAAGCTTCTTCCAAACCTTACAAAATTCACTACTTATTTGTTTCCAGATATTTCTCCGAGTCACCGGTATATAAGGCCTTACTCTTGTCAAGTAGATGAATGGAGTCCCTCGGTGAGCTTACTATCCGCTGGGAATTGAGAAGGTTTAAAGAAATAGGGGAGGAACAAAGCGCCTGGAACCTCTAACCTAGGAACCAACTCAACTGGCGTGAGTGAGGAAAACTTCATTCAGAGTAGCTGGACTGACAAAGCTGATACACCTTTTCGGTCAAGTGTACCACCGGGAATTTCATTCAATACCACTCGCAGCGCCTATGATACGATACAGATTTCAACTTTTCCATCTACTTTAGAGTATAGTACACACTTACGTCTTTTTCTTCCTACAACTTTGGTAATAATTAAGCTTGATAGCTTTGCGTTGTGTATGCTTCAAATAAAATGCTAGAAACAAGAAGCAAGAAAATTTACAGATATTCGAATTCTTGATGAAGGATGGCTGAAACGTTAGGGATATTGCGATCATCATCTAGTCACCTATCGTGTTCATTTTGAGAGGTCGACACAAAGGATAGAAATAGCTGAGATAATGTTATGTGTTTGCATTTAGAAATGCTTATTAATTTGAAAGAAGTGCCTGAAGAAGCAAAATTTAACAAATTCACATTGCGTTAAATAACATTTCAGAGCAGAACTAACGAGACGTGAAATAGAGGCAAATGCGTCGTGAGTTGTACCAACTAGAATACAACACATTTTTACTTGGGGATCATCACTTGATTCTGTTTTACAGGCGGAGTTGGCTAATCAAAAGAGATGTTTAGTTTCATGCGTATGGGTTTGAAACCATACTGCAACAACTCCATCTGAGTGAAATTAACATTTATAAAACCGGGGAATTCTTTGAAAAATTACTCAGAAACTTTGACTTTTTTGGTGTTTTTCTTGAACGAATTACAAAAATATTCTACTTCTCAATAGGTATGTTTATTACATCAAAGGAAAGGTCATTGACTGCTCTACATTCACAGCTAATATTGCAACCATACATGTATTCTTAGCTGACCTGTAATGGTATATGTTTGACAGTGTTTTCAACATACGAAAAAAGTCCGTGCTTTGAGTCTTTAAGTGTATTTATCTTTGGTATGAAATATTCTGGCATGTAAATCCGACACGCATTCAGAACGGATCCACGTTAACTTATGTTGCCTTCATTTGTCTCTTCAAACCTCGTGCGAGCACCCCTTCAGAAAAAAATCCGTAACATGCTACGCGCTCAAATAAAGCTACTTATTGTTCCCGATTTCTGGCTACAACGGATTTCAGTTTTTGCCCACAAAAGTGTAGCAGCATGCAGAGATATTCCCGTCGACGCTGCCAAATACCTTTTATCTTGTCTGGAACGCAATACGCAACGCTATATAATAAAAATGTACGTGCATGGCCGACTTGGACAAAATAGCATGCTCACACTGTGCACGAGAATAGCCTTAATTGTATTAAACTTTACAATCCTGAAATAAGGCGTAATTACACAGAAGCAATATTTAAATTAGAAAGCTCCATAAAGAGTGGCATAATAGTGAGCAATGACACTCTGCGAGTACGTGATCCACTGAAAGGCATAATTGAAAATTGGGTGGTGATATTGAACATCATAAACTTCTTCTTACATTCTTCACACATACACACGTCCTGAAGTTTCAAAGAAGATCAACAAAAATTATAAGGAAGCGGTGGCTCAGTGGTAGAGCATTCACCTCCGGTGCCTGGGGTCTCTGGTTCGATCCCAGCTCGCATCGTGTGGATTTTGTGGTGGATAGACATCATACTCGTGGGTTTTCCCGGGGATCTGCCGTTTCGTTCTTTTTCTGCATCCCACCATTTCATTCATTTCTTATCATCAAAGTCTCCTTTAGCCTAACCGGCATAAACGCGGGACGTAAAACTTAAAAAAAATGTTCGCCATCATATTGTACTTTCTACTTATCTGATGCACATGTTGCTTGTTCGAGGCACCATTCGAGTTGTTCTGAAGTGATACAGTCACTTTAAACCTTGGTTTGCCACCGTAGCATTCACCGAATATGCTCTTTAGGCTAAGACAGACTAATGTTTAAGGCAATCGAATGGCGATCAAGGAATTGGTGGAATAAGAAGTGGTAAACTTCAGTAATTCCAAGAAAATCTACAAACACAATATTGTTCACTACAAAAACATATCTAGGGATCAAACCAGGACACCACCCACCATAGATAAGCAGTTTACCACTAAGTCAACATGCACTCTATCTAGGTCAGACGTAGGCTTATACGGACAGTAGTGATATTTGTATGACATTTGTAATGAAAATATAATTCTATTAGATTATCACATTTCTGTAGATAATATTTGGATAGTTAATATCTTAGGGTTGGTACACTGAGAAAAACCCGTTCTCCGGACAGCGGTATATTATACAAATATACGGAAACCTCTTGCTTACAAGAGAAATCAGTACGGAGAGTACGTTATCCTTATGCTATCTAGGCACTGCAATGTAGGATGTCTGATATCTAACAATCTTTCTTATATTATATACATATATGTATGTTACCTTTGTAAGCTATTTGTTATACTCGTCCATTTGTATGTCAGCTCCTAACTGCCTATATTGTTTCATAGAACAGTACGTACAGATGAAACACTTACCGTTAGTAAGAATTTATTATAAAGCATGCATTTTCAGTTGTACGTTTGTTGTACATTAAGTTCAAAACCTATATTATTTGCAAAAGTAACATACAATTTTACGTACGCCACATACATTTTTTCTCAATGTAAGATATCTTGAAAATGTTAAATTTTGACAGCTTCAAATGTGCAACGCGATAAATGATTTTAAATATTTTTCTTAAATCTGCTGTTAACCAGATGTGTCGAAAACTGAACATGTAACAATAAATTATAAAACGCTTTGGTCGTAAACCACATCTAAGCAAAACGATTATGGACTTTATGTGAAATCTAGCACAGAAAACGGCTATGAAAGTTCATAGAGTATTGTTTTGTATCGAAGAGGAAAATGTGTATGAATGAGCGTATCTGGTAACAGTTCACTACTGGTAAAAAGCAAGCTCTTGATATTTTTGTGCAATGCCGAAGTCTATCGAGGAGTTTTCTTTATTTCTCTTATTGTATCATATAGATTTGGTCGATTGTTTAACGTTCAATAATTGATTACAAAATATTTGCCTTTCATATTTTGCTTTTTTATATGCTTATCACCACAGACTAACAAAGTATTGTTGAAGATATGCAGAATACATTTACAAGGGACTTTGTTCTGGTGTCCTACGAAATGTGGAAAGAGACTGTGGTCCATCAATTTGTGTTAGTGAACAATCAAATGCATAGGCGGAAGAATCTCTTATGGTTCCGTTCTTATGGGCGGAGTAGGGTTACTGGTAACACAACACTTGAAACGAAATATGGAGCGAGTTTGATAAAAAAAAAAATATTCAGAGAAGCATAGTTGAACATATACTACAATGCATCATTATATTCGATAATACTCTGACAAGTGAGGGCAGAGGCGTAGCACGTGACCGACAGGGGAAAACGGATGGTAAGTGTGGAGATTGCCGTCGGGGAAAATTTCCGTAAAAGGTACTAACACATACGAGCCGGACGTGAGATGAATATCACACTAATATGCCATGGACGTTGTGTAGTACACGCGTAGCGAGTAGAAATCAAAGGGGGCAATATCCTCCATCTTTCTGAATTGATCTTTCAATGTACAATGGTGTATTGGACTTTCTTCGCCTTGTCGTGTTCAACGTGTGCTTGAAAACTGGCACATAAGAAGCCAGGGTTTCAGGTTAGAGGGAGAATCCTCGCAATATAGAGGGGATACACAAATAGTATCACCTGCGGCAAATATATTAAAATGAATATGTGCACGTATACAACAGTCGTACACATCGGACATTACGAGAGGAGGGGTCCGGACACTATGGATAATATAGTTTATACTTCTTTTTCTTCGATTTCTGCTTCACGGTGTCGTCTACAGATTGTCTATAGCTTTGATTGACTACTTGGTCATGTATTATTACTGTACTATTCTCCTGATGTCTTGCTTATCCGTTTTCCTCAATTATATTACCATTTTAATTTGCGCTTACAGGTCCTTCCTTTGTCGTTTCGTGGTACGCCACTGCCCTTACTTCTCAGAATATTACCGAATGGAATGCCACATTGTGGCATTTGTTTAACTCAGCTTCTATGCATATTTTCATTGAACTCGCTCCATATGTCATCTCATTATCCACAATGTGTTGTGTTGCCTATTTCCATACTCTCCCCCATGAATACGCAACGGTTGCGATCGAGCGTTGTTCCCGTCTATGGGTTTTCTTGATCACTAACACAAATCGGTTGACCATAGTCTCATTCCACATTTCATGTGAGACCAGAAAAATGTCCCTCGTTAGTAAGCACGTAATATTTCCAGACGGGATGGCATTCACGACAAGGATTTGTCACTATTATTTTCCATGTACCGTGACATATAGACATGTTTTGGAAAAGGTGTGCTGACACAGCAGCCAAAAAGAATAAAAATAAAAAAATGGACTAGTCTTAAGATCCCTACAATATATCTTTATAGAGCATTTTTCGTTAGGTATTTTTTTAATAAACTTCTTTCCTTGTTCTCTTTCAACTTCAGCATGTTTTTTTCTCTAATTCGCTCTTCTTAGAACTTCTTCATTTGATATTTTCCTTTTACAGCCGATTTTTCCGTTATTCTCAATATCTAGATTTCAAATCTTACTATACTATTTATAATCAAATTTGTAGTAAAACATGTTTGAAAGTACAGCAATGAGACTATGACAGTACATTATGACATTAGATGCAATACTCAGAGCTTGCTCTTATAGCCACTCTTTCCACAGTTGGTTTTCTTTAGATACGTCGTTATAACTGTTTGTGTGAGTATTTACCTTTTACTTCATTAGTGATGATAATTACAGTTTTAATAGCAAAAAGAACACGTTTATTGCAGTATGTGTTATTTTAATTCTTCCTCAAAACAAGCTGTTTCAAAACGGGGCTGCCTAGTTAAAAAATATATTTTATTGGTCCATTTATTAACATGTAATCATCCCAGACAAGTAACACTTCGAGTTTATAGAATAACATACCAAAATGGTTTTACAAGATACATATGCCTCACTTAATTTTCTTGAGTTCTTCAATTTCTTCCATCGGTCTTCAGGAGAGATTGAGTCTAATTTGAGAATTTTAAAGTAAAAGATTTCGGATTCTTACTTGTGGCACACACTCGTTTCGCAAAAATGGACTGATTAAATGTCGGATGATCAGTATATATTCTTAATGTTTCTCTCAACCTTTTCATCCACAAGTAATGCCACGACAGCTGTCTATTGTTTCTTACTTCTGGAAATTTTGTAACATTTTTGAGTAACACATTACCAAATATTTTTAAAAATTCATATCGGTCGATTAATGCGAAAAGGAGAAAAGGATTTGGAAATTGTTCATGAAGCTGGGAGCTCAATTCTTTGTTTTAATGTGAGTAATGGATACCTACATTCGTGATAGCAAGGAAAATAAGTTATATTCACTGCAGACAGTGTACTTTATTTGAAATAAAATTTGTTATACGTCGGTATTTTGTGATTAATTGGTTATCAAATGTATTTTCAATAGAAATGTATTTTATCACGCTTAGAAATAGTTTGCTTTATAAACTTCAAGTTATATGCTTATTTGCATTTATTTCAGTCTAGTGTTACACCAATCCAAGTGTCTCGATTATTCTACACATTTTAAATGGAAAAGTATTACAAGTATTTGTTTTAGTATTAAAAGGAAAAAATATAAGCAATAAATCACCAATATTAACATCATAGCATTAAGTTTGAAATGTGTAACAAATATTACAATTCAGATGGATCGAAGCTCATTCTTTTGAACTTAATCTTTGAAAGGGTTTCCAGGCTTTTTGTAAACAGAAGAGTACCTACGCATGGAAGGCGTTTTTTCTGTGTTTACATTCGAATTAATTCTGGAAAGTACAGTTTATAAATTTAATGGATATGCAATGTTCACACATTATATACATTAAAACTGAAAATATAAGTTGGTCAGCAAGTACGGGATGAACGATGCAATATTAAAAGAAACTGGTTGAGTCTCTTGTAAAGCCATCCTTACATAAAGGAAGAAATATAACCATGGACAATTATTTAACAAGCACATTTTTACATTGCGTTTAGTTTACCTTTATTATAAAAGTTTTGTGCAATAATCTAGGAGACTACGAACTACGAACCCTAGATATGGGTTTTATAGTTCATTTCTCCTATGATACCCATGCAAATTCTGGACTCGTTATAACATTTTTTCATTTCTTTCCTGGAGGTAAATCACTGAAGGTCAGTTAGTTGACAAGCTTGAGGTACGGAGTGTCATTAATTTTTCCATCTTGGGGGAAATTCAACAAAGCACATAAACGAAGAAATGGACGCAGTCTACAGCAATAGAAGTCCATGGTATGAGATGCTACCCAAGTGGAAACAGTTGTTCTAAACTTGACCACGGTCACCAAAGGCGCCTCTTTATATGGAAAACCATAATGAAAAGGGGGAGCATAACCATTGAAAATGTTATATGTGCAATAAATAAGAGTTATCGGTCTGCCTGGAATATCATTCACATCAGCTGCACCTTCAAAAGGTGTCCGCTCGGTGCGTGCCATGACTGCTCACATCTTTTAAGAAGACAAAACCATGAATATGTTGCCATATAAGTATTACCTCGCTGTGAGATAGGTGAAGAGCACATTTTCGGCCGACTGCTGACAATGGATGAAAATTGGATTTATCTTTATTACCCAGAAGTAAAGGAAATGAGCAAATAATGGAAACACTCTCCTCGCCTTCCACTAAAAACATGAGTGAAGGTTTCTGGCGACAAAGGGATACTTACCGCTTTTCTGGGACTGTGAAGGGATTATCAGGATATGTTACATGAGGGGCAAACTATTGCTAGTAGCCATTATTCTCACATCCTGAGTAAGTTACGACATGAACTGAAGAAGTTAAGTCGTGCATTAGTCACAAATGGGATGAGACTATTGGCAAACAATGCATTAGTTCATTCCACCAGTTCAACCATGATATAGTCAGTGAATTAGGATATAAAATATTACGCTAGTCCGTACTCATCAGACATTACTCATACTTTCTATCTGTTTCCCGAAGTTTAGCGTCCACTCAGAGCAAATTTGTGAGGTGGAAATATGGTTATGACTTTTCGAAGACGAACTGGTCATTTTACGAAAGGAACCGCTGGAAAAATATCTAGATAGACAAAGTGACAATTTTGGAAATGGTATAAGACATACCATTCATAATGCTGGTATGAATGTCTTATACCATCAATCTATCAGAATTCTTCAGAGTGGATATATTTCAGGTGATGGCACTAACTTATAGATACTTCCTCGTATATTATAGTAAATAAAATAAGCAACTGCATTTAAGAACATAATAAAAATAAAAACAAATAAAACGTTCCTACTAACAATATTATTGATTGATGTCAACAGATTGACATTAATGTAAACTTTGAAATTCTGGCATCATTCGGTTATTCTATTGTGACAAACATTGTTTTCGAAAAAAATCTTAAATTCAAATTACAGTGAAATCAAACAACGTGTATTACTTGTAGCACTTACCTAGCATTCCATTCTATGCCTTCGGAACACCATCCCAAAGTTATATGACTTAGGTTAGAGGGGTTGAAACCAAATTCAACTTCGTAAGAAACTGAACTATGCATGTGCTTGAGCATTATATCTTTTGCTACGAATGTAGCAAACACTGCCATCGTAATCCAGAAACAAAACCAGAGGAACCTTTAAGGAAACACACGTGAATGAAAATAACCTAAAATATGCTAATTTTAAATATCATATTAATCATTATATCATTAATCTTGCGGATAATCTAATGGCAAAATGCATGGCTCCAATTACAACAGTATATTTATATATTAAATAGATATCTCTATAACTCATTCTTTCATGAATCAGTTTTATCAACCAAACTATATATGATGCAAAAAAGAACACATCATACTTGGAGTGCATGATGAAGAAACAATGATTTAAAATAAAATTAAATACATTTCCGTAAACACTATTTTAATTATTCCTGTTCGTAGTCCTATTGTATAATGTTTTAATTAGATGAAAGTAGGTTTCTAGTTTTACCCTTCTGTATTTACATATGTTATTTAACGAATCCAAAAAAAAGGTATTTTATTTGAAAGTAGCTTCTTTCTTCTAAAATTATATAATTGTATTTCATAAATTACAGTTTTCAATGACATTATTGATCAATTAATTTTAATATGTAAATGTATTATAAAATGCAATTATATAATGTGCTTCATTCAGTTTTCTTGAAGACATCTACATTTTTATTTAATAAACATAGAATATGTTAATAATTGCACAAAAATATTTGAGATTCATGTATTAATTCTCTTTACAAATGCTGCTAAAAATTAGAAACCCCATTATAAAATTATTATGATTTCATGGAATTTTAACGGTATTGTGTATGGTCCTTGATTTTAATACATGGCAATTACAGATTTCTACGAAATAGAACGGTGATATAAGTATATAATACATCAAACAATTCTATATAAAAGAGTATGTGAAATTATTAGCTAACTTACAATCGGAACACTTTTCACATTTCTAATCCATATTTCTGGAGGACGCCTACATGGTTCGGATCCTAGTTAACAATAGATCTACGTTTCATATAGGCTAAGGAAGGCGCTAAACTCAAATCTAACCATATCAAATTTGTATTAGAAAAGATACAGCAATTTGGTTAAATGCAACAAAAATTAGCAAATGCTACTGGAAACTGGAAGCAAATGTGGTAAATTGTCAAATAGATTTATTTGTTTTTAGAAAAAACAGAAACAAAGCATCATTTACAAACCTTAACACTGTAAATGCACTGCAGATACCACATTTATAATGAGAAATGTAATGTTTTAGAAACTTAGAAACTTCTTAGAATCTTCTAGTTTAGGTTCGTTCTGAAAATCTTATATAACCCATTCCAAGATTTGTACTTAAAATATTAAGTTTCCATGTCACTTGAGGGAAATCCAAATGTCTATACTTTTACTGACGAAATTCAAAATTAACTTTTCTATCTTATTTTCCTCGGCCATGTTACTAACTCTTTATGTGATATAGCTATCCTTAACCTTCAGGTCTACATACATATATTAAGCATTCATACATACCGCAATATAAAATTAGGTGCTTGGTAAATATGAACGAGACCATGCATAGATGATAACGTAAAATATTCCTTAGCAGCATTACTAACTGAAGAAAACAATTTTCTAATTTTGCACATCTTCCTATAATAATGCCTGCAACGATATTTACAATTTTTATTATAATTCTATTTATTACGACAACTAGTTGATAGCACTAAATTTTAGTATAATCTAAACTGAATCAAAGACAAGTGATTCAAATGTGAAAAGAGAGAACTCACAGAGTTACTATATAGTGTTCCATCCAAATATTTTTGAAAAATACATTTTTCAACTGTTAACTTTTAAGAACACTTTTAAAGAACTATGCTACACAATTATATCAATGAAATAAAATATGATCTTGATTTTTATATAGCTTAACTAGAAGGACTGAGCGGTCAACTTGGCATACGCTTTTTTTTAATTTAAAATTGCTCTTCTCTAACCATTTCGTTTAGAAATGTGAAAGTCTCTGAATTTTTATCACTTACAGGGTAGACCATGCGAAAATATTTTGGAGTCTGTTACATCATTAGGGGGGGATATTGAGTAATATCCCCAGAAGAACCAAGCGTTCATTTTGACCGCTTTCTTTTTCTGAAACTGAAAATATATTTTATTTGCAATTAATAGACCAAAAGTTCGTTTCGATTGTGGTATGTGATATTGCGTTATTGTAATAAAACTTTGATCGCGCAAGGGCGTAATACATACATTACATGTTTTTTATATGGCTACGGTTTTGATATATCGTAGATTTGATATATCAAATTACAACTACTTCTAGCGAAATACATTTCATTGCAGCAGCCTTACATTTATTTACCAATCTGGAGTCGACTTTGCTGAATCAATGTTTTGTTACATAAAAAGCCGATCGTTTTGGGCAAAACAAAGTTTGTAAATTTTGTTCCTTTCATTTTCATGATTTAGCATGTAAATATTTTTCTTAAGTTATACTTTCTAGTTGAATAATATATCATGACCTAACTATCATATATCTCTGTGGCATTCACCATCATGATTGATTGGGCACATGTTTTATGAATCAAACTTGAAGTACATAGTGTCTGAATGTAATTTTAGAGGATATTTAACTTTATTTTAACGTCTTAGTTAGTAAAATGTGTCCACAGTATACAATATGTGTCCACTAGGCTACATAATTCAAATACGATTAACGTTGTGAATGGCGTGACGAGTTCTCAGAATTCTAGACGTTTCTTGGTTGCGTCGCCATGATCATATTCAATAATACGTTCCACGGTGAAAAGAAAAAAAACTCATTTTCTAATCAAAAATAGCTTAAATTGGATTTTCGGAATAGCCACGGTCCGTGCTTTTCACGATCTTCCCAGCAAAACCTGGAGTATTGCATACTCTTAGAACACCTTACTGTGGTCAGTTAATTAGGGCATACTAGTAATGTTTCGCACCTGGCACCCCTGGCAAAATTTGAGACAATAAATTCACAAATATGTTTTTCAAGATATACTCCTCTTGAATTAAATCATGATGTTACTAATAAGTGAAAACGAGAATTGATTTTTTATTTTCGAAAACCTATAATAAACAAATGGAACTGAAAGTATGTATACACAAGAGTGGTACACTGGTACTGCGTGTAGTCACATCCACATTCAGTAATTTTTTAGTCTAGAAGGAGTACTAGATGCAAGGCTCAAACAATGAGACTGTCTTCAAAGGAAAGTGTTCCCAGAGTTCCATACATGTCTTTGAAGAAACGTTCCATCTCTCGAAGAAACGTTCCGAGTCCTCACATGTCTCTCCCCTACCTTGCAGCATTTAACCCGACTTATGTTTAGTTGGTTTGAATCTGGGGATTGAGGAGGACATTTGATACAAATAAGTTTCCAGTGTTCATTTAGCTTTCATCGCTATTGTAGAAAAAATAACAACAATACTGTTGTCATTACAAATTATATACTCTTCCTCTATAGGAAATAGGGATTCAGTAACGTACTTTCTACAACATTAACGTAAAAACACCTGTTCATACTATTAGAGTAGGAGAAAAATCTGCAGGACTAATAGTTGTCATTTAATGCAATTTTTTTCTGGTGACGTTCTTAAATGATCAATTCTTATATTGCATATTTTGGCACACCTAGTCATTTGTGGTTATTAGAGTACAATTCTGATTCGTTGATTAACCATGAAGACCTAGTAGGTTCAGTTTACTAATACACATTATCATTGAGTTAGTGCTATGTTTTGCTATTTTAATAACCCATCCAATTTATCCAGCCTTGTGACTTTCAGTGAAGAAAGTTTTAGCAGCAGGTCTAGAAAATGTACAGTTGCCACTAACAATCTTTCTTCGTATTGTTTTATGCAAATAACTACAGTATATTGCCCGCTTTATAAAGACAGAATAGATATGTGGCATAAAATCACACCTCTTACTTCCACTAGCACATGTTATTGAGCGACATTTATCATTTCATTCCTTGCACTCCGTGGTACAGCCTTCGAATGTTGAAAGGGAACGATTTGCTTTTACTCATATGGGTATGCCGCATATGCTAAATGATACGGAGATGATGAGAATGAATGAAATGGTGGAACAATAAAGAAAATTATATAATGGGAGATGGACAGTATGCCACAGTGCAGCTTGTCCTGTCATGGCCTGCCAAAAACGAACAGTTATCCCCAACAACCTGTAGAACAGTGGGTCCAAACTTTGTCAATCTGGCACCCCCTTTCACGAACTCTGTATACTTCACGACAACACTATCGCTTGTTCATCTCACCGTTTTAGCAATTTCAATTTCAGAATTAAAGCATTGATTCTTCAATAATAACAATTGCACCAATATCGATTTATTTCGGCAAAACTTCTGAATACAATGATAGTATTATATCACCTTTTACCAGTTTGTTCGTAATTAAATCACAGTTCGGACCCACTAGTAGTTTTGTATTTATGTTGTAATCAATGTCAAGTATTTATGGCACGTTTTTTTTATCTTTTTTTTTACAATACTCTCACTATTTGCAATTACGAATCTAGTATTTCTGTCTGTTTTGTTCATCCTCTTGACCCCATTTACGCAACTCAAAGCACACACAACTCAGGTTGTAAACGACTTTTTTAGAGCGGGTAATATCAATAACTTGTTAGAATTTTCCGTTGTGAGTCGGATCAAAATCTTAGTAAAGTGAATTTTCCTTTTTCCACTTTGCATGATAAATGAATCTCAGTTAAGGATTCTAAATAGCCATAGTTACTTATATAATAGTGAGAAAGAAGTATAAAATAGAAAAATCTGAATAAAATGTTATTAATCAAAGTAACAAGTAAGATAACATTACATATTATAATGAACTTATTCTGCCAGGATAAATTAGGTTTAAATCTCATACAATGCAAAAGGCATTCACAAAAGGTGCTAGTCATAAATGTTTGGTCCAGATGTTGGTCAGGCGGTTAAACCGAATTGGGTGAAACGTTTGGCTATTGATGGAGATGCACCATTAACCGTAAAATCGAGGATAACAAACAATATTATTATTTTCTAAATGTTCTCAAAGTGTCTCTGTTTGTTCTGGTATGGAATTGTATTAAATAGAATTTGAAGTAGATATCTCTTAAGAAAAGATTATCAAAACGTTTGAGTTGATCCTCTCAAATAGATAATTTTAAATATATATATATATATATATATATATATATATATATATATATATATATATATACTAGCCTTTGGCCAGCTGGGGGCTTGGCCCACAGACCCCCGTATTTGCTCGACCTACGGCCTCGGATGTGATATGTTCGTGCATTTATTCTTAATGTTTCCTTAAATCGGCCCAACATCCCCAGATCTCATATTTATCATCCTTTGCTCCTTAATACTCTGCTTAATAACTCACAGTTTATTTTTTTTATAGCAACCTTTGTTTTGTCAACCACAATTTATGGACTTACTATATAATGAATGATGATGTTGGATTCTCATTTTCAGAGTTTTTTTTCTTCTTAATTATAATTTTCGAAAAATAAATCTGGGATTTTTGTTCGACCATAACTCTTGCATATTTGTAAGACAAAGGTCGATTCTTTTTCTTGTAACTTTGTAGTATTTCCACACCACCCCTGTGGTATCCTGCTACACGCATACTCCTTTGAATGAAAGCTTTTGCTTCGTCATGTCTTTCGTATACCAAAAAACTGGAACGTAAGTGGTATTTGTGTCTGAGAAGGTTCGTATCATAGTGTGAAAATGAAGTTCAATATGATTTGTATTTGAACAGGCACCAAGCATTCTCCATAAAGGAGCTTAAAGGCATTTCTGTTTGCGTAGACTCTTATGTTACTATCAAGTATAACTGAAAAGGAATTTTTTCCAGCAGACATGTATCATACTCCGAAATGAAAGTCCAATGGTGTTGTTCCCTGGGTATAGTTGTTATTTCTTTATTACATTTTACGGCTACACTGGAAGTGTTGAAATTAAAAAAAAGAAAAAAAAAAGAGCGTTATGCATTCCAACACCCCATCGTTGTATATTGGGGTTGTATATGTCTCAGACGTTTGTTTTATGCCCAAATAATTGAAAAGGAACGATAACCATTTCTGCAGTCTAAGACGAACTCTTATTTTTGCAGTGTTTTGTCCATTGAACACCATCTATCACTGACATTGTAATTAATTGTATATGTAATCTGTTTGCTTATTACATACTGAATGCAAGAAGAAAGAATACACTTATCATACATGAATTAGAAACTTCAAACGGAAGTAGGCTCAAATCTTGCAAACGGTCCGAGATATTGAAAAAATAATCGAAAAAATCTCACTTTTATAGTATCATTTGCCAATTTTTATCACGGCGTCTATAACTTTTGTCTGTAATGAACATGTACAGATGTGTTCCAGGAATGTCAAGGAGATTCATGCTCATATGCGAATGATGCGCTGTGTAGAGAGCGCAGCTTCTTGTCCTCGGAACGATTACAATTATCGGAGGTACTGATTTGATATGTAGTGCACAACTGTTTGAACAAATAACATTAAATAAAATTAAACAATTAACAGCAAGCGCTATAATGATAACTTAAGTTAACAATAACCGTGCATTTTAACAAGAGATCAACAAGAATACAACATATAAAGCAACTGTAACAAACACGTTCCGTAATACCCGTTTCAAAAATCCCCTAAAAACTAAAAATATTCACTTTTGGCAATTTTCCTTTGACATGCCAAATTTAATCATTGTAATCCTAAAGATATTGCCCAATAATTTTGAGATATAAAAGTAGTTTCTATAAATAAACACCACCAAAGTTGGAATTTTTTATTTCTGTTAATTTATAAAGGTAAGGAAGAAAGTTATGTCGCTTTTGTGGAGGTCTGTGTTCAATTGGACCTCCTACCGTGAGTTGAATGCGAATGAGGATAAGACGAAGGTCAGCTGTTGTTCTGCGTATGTGCAGCATACTACCTGGTTATGGTAGTTCAGTTACATTGTGAACTTGCGTAAGAACAGAGTGAATGAGACCTCCACAGAGCGTCATAAGGGTGTGCATGTAATACGAGTTCAAAGTGGGGACAAAGGCAGCTGCAGCGGAGCGGAATTCTATCGACTTCCTTTTTTTTTTCTATCTCAACTATCTGAAAGATAAGATTTTGTATCCCAAGAAAACGCCCATTTAGATAGCATAAAAATGTCTTCATCCCCTTTCGACCCCTGAAAAATTAAAAATAATCACTTTTGGCAATTTTTTCACGGTTTGTTCTCAAAGGCTACAATCATGCCAAATTTTATCATTCTAATCATACCGGAAGTGCCTAAACATTTTAGGGTGCAGAAGACGTCCCACATAAATAACATGCGAAAGATTTCTTCAGTTCTCCATAAAACCAATCTACGGTTGCAAATTTTCATTTCTGATGATTCACTTAGGTAAAGCTAACGAAAACTTAGAAGCATACCGAATTTCAAGCTTTTATTCCAATTCAAAGTACCTAAAACATGAGATTATGCGTCAAAAAAAGGTCCATTTAAATAACATGGGGAAATTCTTCATTCCCTCTTTAGAACCCCTAAATATTAAAAACATTCACTTCTGGCATTTTTCTGTGGGTTTGTCCCGAAAAGCTACAATCATGTCAAATTTAATCATTTTAGCCCTACAGGAAGTGCTCAATAGTTTGGGGCTGTAAATGATGTCCCATATAAATAACATGAAAAGATTTTTCAGTTCCCTATAAAATCACTCTAAAGTTCAATTTTTTAGTTTTGGCAATTTTTCTGTCGGTTAGTCCTGGAAGGCTACAAGCATGCCAAATTTCATCATTCTAATCTTGTCGGAAGTGCCTAAACACTTTGTGGTATAGAAGACGTCCCATATAAATAACATTGGAAAGATTTTTCAGCTCCCCATAAAGTCACTTTACGATTAGAAATTTTCATTTCTGATGATTCACTTAGGTAAATCTAACAAAAACGTACAAGCATACCGAATTTGAAGTTTTTATTCCAATTCTAAGTACCTACACCATTAGATTATAGGTCCAGAAAAAGTCTCATTTAAATAACATGGGGAAATTCTTCATCCCCTCTTTATACCCTCTAAAAATTAAAAATATTCCCTTTTGGCAATTTTCCTGTGGGTTTGTTCCGAAAAGCTATAATCGTGTCAAATTTATTCATTGTAGCCCTGCAGGAAGTGCTCAATAATTTGAGGGTCTGAAAGGTGTCACATATAAATAACATGGGAAAGATTTTTCAGTTCTCTATAAAACCACTCTAAGGTCGGAATTTTTTACTTGTACTGATTTACTTAGGTAGTGCTAACGAAAATGTGTAAGCATACCGAATTTCAAGTTTCTATTCCAATTCTAAGTACCTAAAACATGAGATTATAAGTCCAAAAAAAGGTCCTTTTAAATAACATGAGGAAATTTTTCATCCCCTCTTTAGACCCCCTAAAAATTAAAAATATTCACTTTTGACCATTTTCCTGTGGGTTAGTTCCGAAAAGCTACAATCATGGCAAATTTAATCATTGTATCCCTAGATGAAGTGCTCAATAATTTATGTCAGCTCATGTAGTTTTATATATATATATAATTTACATTTAAATTGGTAAACTATAGCCAATTTCTAGTAGAATTAAGACTGCATTTACATGATAATTTTCATGCAAAAATGTACTTTGCAGGATTTATTATCCTGTCATGAGATTGTAATTTTCAAAATCTAGTGTATACAACAGTGAATAGCAAAAATAGTAGCTATTCCTAGCTTACACATTTCCATGATCACTACGTTTTTAGCGAATTAGTGCCGTATTTGTCACTATGTTAAAATTGGTCCATTGACGGGTTAAATTAATTTCCGTTAAACGTTCCTTATATGAAATGGAATTAACTAAGACAATATTAATCTGAAGAGGTATACGTAGATAAAAAAATACTTTTTGTAGGGTTTGAATACAAACTTACAAGCCAGAACGATAAAAGCACTTGAGTTTCGTAATAAGTAATATATATGCTTAAAGAGCACCAAGTAGTTAGTTATTTACCAAGTTATTAGATGCAGTGCACCAATCGGAAAAATTCATGGAACGTCAAAGGAGACATGCAATTCTATGACAAACACAAGAATGAAACAATTTCTCCCGTCTCCTATATGTATTTGGGAAGATGAGATAGTGATTCAAATTTTATGCTCAAGCCACACAGTTGATGTGGAGAATATAAAGTATTCAATGATCATAACAAAAGAGTTTGTACAATGTACACATCTTATAGTGGCCATCGACTCGCAATGGTAACACGATTCAGTGGTAAGGGAGTCGATGCAGTATTGAATGGGTGTAAGGAATGTTTCCAAATCGATACCCAGGTATACCGTTTGGAAGAAATTAACCAAACCACATTGAAGAACATGGAAACAGAGAACTAATGCAGTGTGAAAGGTTAGAGATTCAAGAACTTGTCACAGTGCAAGATGTTCGTTTCCTGGGAAATGCTTTCGGTTCGATATCCAGGTATCCCGCTTTGAAGAAAGTAAACCAAACGACGTTGAAGAACACGGAAGCAGAGAACTAATGCAATGTAAAAGGTTGACAATTCAAAAACTTGTCACAGTGCCAGATGTCCGTTTCCTGTGAAAGTACGATAGTCTCCGTGAAGAACTTGAGAAAGTTCTTGTAAGGACGAAAGCTACATGTCCAGGAGCTGCACTAGTCGTGTGCATCCAGCTTGTATCAGTTTCCTCGTGGGTGTGACATTTGCAGGAACAAGTTTGCTAGAAGGATCGTTGTCCTTTTACGGGTTCCACAAATTCAACTGGAGTTATGTGGACTGTCTATTGCTTGCAATGCTGTTCCAGAACACTTCATAGTAAAAATCCTGAAGCTGTGTTTTCGACATATGCACTGTATCGGCAGCAAAGGATCCGATATTTGGCGGATCGATCAAATATCAAACTTTTGACCCAAGAATGTGAAGCCTTAAAATTAACCTTGTTTTCTGGATCGATCAGTAGCTTGGCTTCCGCTCCTCAGATTCGGAGAGCCCTGTCATGAATAATGGCACACTTATCCATCATTTCTTGGAATGTGGCCAACATTGCTTTGTTTATGTATGATTGTTTTAGCAGACTCGTGTGTTTAATGAATGAAGAATACTATGTTTTGTGAAGGCGTCGGAACTGACGCATACAGTGACTATTTTGGTCGGCTTGGCTCTTCTTCGACCGATTTTGAGATTGTGCATCACCAACTCGTACGCCTGCCTTTTGTAGTCATCGCAGACTCCTTCACCTGCCGTATTTGTCTTCTTTCTTCAGGAATCTTCGTCGAACGAGGATTCACTGTTCAGTACTGGTTTCGGATGGGTGATCTACTATCGTTCCGGTGTTTGTAACTGCATGGACATTGCACCTTCATCCTCATCAACGAAATCCGAATCATCGTACACGCAGTGTCTGGGCTCGTGACATGAAATACAAAAGTCCTAACAGCCATCAACTACTTCCATATTGCCAGAGAGGATGTCCTCAAATCTTCAAAATAGCATCTTCTTTCAAAATCATTAGTTATTGTTATAAATTTTTTAACGAAACGACTAACGACTGATACCGGAACTGTCTGCGCGCGAGTAACAGCAACACTCAATTTCGTAATTCGTTGCAAATGATAGTGTAATCTACTTGGGATCAATGGCACCTTCTGCTTGTGTTTGCTATATACTCAGTCTAGCACCATCTAAGTGCTACCTATGGCACCCTATTCTAGTGTTTACCATAGACTCCAATGTTACCTCTGAGATCCCATACAATTTCCCTATTGACTGACTGCAGTTAGTAGCTTGATAATTAAAGATCCATATGATACTCTTTAAGAATATGAAACTTTTATTCCACAGCTCGAGTCCTCCTTTCGTACCATTTGCTTGTTATTATTGACAAACTAGCCACAAATACGACTATTTACCGAAAATCCTCTTGAAACGTCTGTAGAAGTTCTTTACCGTTTTCAACTAGGTTTTATCTACAGTCAGTTAGTATACAGTTTACGGCGAATAATTTGAAATAGCAGCTCTTGCAACTCAGTCATAATTTGCGCTTAAGTTGAATTTAATCGTAAAATGAATTGAAATTGGCATGTTAATAAAAATTTTCTAAATCTAGAAGATTGAATGTATGAAACGCTAAAGGTGGAGAGTTATTTGGTTAAAATTCTGTAAGTGATTAATATTAAAAATTTTATGTTAGTTTTGCTCTGCGAAAATGCAAAGGAAAAAAGGTATCCGTGATTGGTTTCGTTAAATGATCATATTGATTATTTCATGTTAATATGCACATAATTATCCGTACATAAAAAATAAAATTAATATTTCAAATTATGTTCCACCTTAACTACTTTCATTTCTATGGATGAAATTTACCTTCGTTTCGCGGCACTCTGCATTTCTCTAGATCCATAGCGCACACTATTCCTCCTCAACTCAAGAGGGTACATATACAGAGGAGCGATTCTTCCACTGAGTGTTGTATTTCTCTTTAAGCCAAACCCTCTCGATGTTAAGCGTGGGAAAAACATTTTGCAACTATTCACAATGAACAGGTAAATAATTTCAGCAAGAGATATCAGGCTTCCTCCGAAGAATAGACAGCCAATTCCACCAAACGATACTGAAACAAATAAAATAATACTATTATATCCATTTAATAATGAACCAATTAATGGTGTAAAGAATTTACAATAGCAATTACACATTAATTTTCTAAAGTGCTTAAGTGCGTAATTGGACGGACTCAGGGTAAAAGGTAACAAGTCACTTTTTCTCATTTTTCGGTTTTCAACACAGAGTTCTAGTATTTTAAATGGCGCTTCTTTGTATGAAAAGCACTATGTAAAAACGTGACAAAAACAAGTACAAGGGACGTGCAAAATATAATAATTAAGCTACAATGGAATCCACACTGGGTAAAAAGGAATAAGATGACATGTTACCTGTTGCCCCGAGGTTATTTTTATTAATAATACTGAGAGCAAGTTGTGATTAGACAGTGATTTATTCCTTCATGTTTCCCAATTCAGTTTGATTGTGGTAGAATGCGGGCAGGACTAAAATCTACTGCAGCAACAATGTATTCTAGAGGGAGGAAAGTTTTAGAAATGGTAGAAAAACCAGGATGAAGAAAGTAAAACTGAAACACCGGTTTCTACAGTAAATCCAACTCTTTGAAGGAAATTGAATTTTATGGCTAAAAAAATTAAGGTAACTAAACCTTCCAAAGGTGAAGGTACGCATCAGCCTAGTACATCCAGTGTGGATTCGGAAGTGCAGCATAAAACTCTGAAAGAAACTGAACAGGAAGGAAGTGCGTATTATGTCTTGAGTAATGACGAAAATGATAATGATCCTGTTTACGAACCAAAGGTTGAAGAAGTAAGAACACTGCAAGAAGAAAGTGAGTTTAAGAGTGGTAGTACAATAAAATGTATTAAACGAAGGATAGAGAAATAAGAAAGAATAGGAAGCTTTCCAGAAATACAGGACAGTGTTACGTAACTGAAAGTGGAATATATGTCACGAAAAGATCTTTTATTATGTTAGGCAAATGCCGTATGAAATGTAAACAGAAAATTAGTTAAGGGACGCAAAGGAAGTTGTTTGATGTGTATTACAAAATGGGTTCTCGCGACCATAGATCTTGTTTTTTTTTTTTTTTTTTTTTTGTCAGCCTTAATAGATTTTAGTTCTCCGAAAGCAGGGGCGGATCCAGGGGGCGATCGGGGCGATTTCCCTCCTCAGAAGAGGAAACTTTCTTATTTTATATATAAATAAAACCCATCCCAGAGTATGGAGCTCTTAAAAGTAGGTCTAAGTTTCAGTATTACAGTCCAGCGTCTTCCCACCCAGAAGTCCGTCCTGGGTCCACCCTTGCCTGAAAGTTTCAAGAAAGAGAAGAGGCACACCAAAAAGGGAGAAAAAAACAAAAACAAAAATGAAATGAAATCTTTGAGTTCTACGTTCCACGGTTATACCGGCTAGACCAAAGGAGACGGTGAAGATGAGAAATGAATGAAATGGTGGGATGAAGAATGTGAGAGGAAACGGGAGAACCCCGAGGAAACCCACGCACACGGTGTTTGTCCACCACAAAGCTCACTTGGCGGGAGAAGTGTTTGAGCCCGGGACCTTATGCACCGGAGGTGAATGCTCTACCACTGAGCCATCGCGGCCCCCAGAATAAAACAGAATAGTTACTTATCAATACCATGTCTAAGTAAATGGAAAGAATGTAAAATGTGCAAGTCTTGTTTTCTGAAAGTGTTTGATGAGAGACGCAAATTTATGTGGCTCATTTGCCAACAAAAACAAACATCTCCAGGATGTACAGTGACTCCTGACAAGCGAGGCAAACTTTCTCCTCGAAATAAAATAAACTCATACAGATTAAGAAAAGATCGTGATTTTCTAAATTCTTTCCCAGTACATGAAAGCCATTATTGTCGAAAAGAAACTAGTAAACATACTTAACATCGTATATGACATTAGCTGAGGCGTATAAGTAATACAGGAAACAGACACAAATTTCTGTTGGTTATTAATTTTTTTGAATATCTTCCATAATATGAAAATTGCCATTAAAAGCCCCAAAAGGGACACATGCCATTCTTGTGATGCATTTCAAATTAAGCTTACATATATTTTGAGTGAAGATGAGGAAGAATTATTAAAGCACCAGGAAAACATCATACAGAAGCAGAGTTAGCTTATGAGACTAAAATCGCAGATAAAATGCTAGTAAAAGAAGAGACAGCGTTTGTTTTCAATCTTCAACAGTGTCTTCCCATACCCTGCATACAAACATCAACTGCGTTCTACAAAATACAACTCTGGGTATATAACTTAACTGTCCGTAATCTAAAGAAAGAGAAAATCTCATGCTATTTGTGGTATGAAACCGTACGAAAAACAGGAGCAAATAAGATTTCTTCTTGTGTATCACAAGCTATTTTAGCTTTACCAAAGGACATTGATCAGATAGTGCTTTACAGTGACTCTTGCTATGGACAAAATAAAACTACTCCATTTGTGGCACTTACGAACAAAGAACTCACATAAACATTTTGGATCACAAGTTTCTCGTACCAGAATACAGCAGGATGGAGTGTGACTCTGACCATGGGAAGATCAAAAAACTTGAAAAAAAAAAGCAGGATACCAATCCTCATCTTTCACCCTCATGTGTGGGCACAATTAGTAAGAGTTGCGTCCAAGAAAAAATCCTTTTGAAGTAGTTGAAATGACCCAAGAAGATTTTCTTGATTTCTACAGACTGGCAAAAACTGAGCTGCAGGTGAAGAAAGCAAACGACGAGGGAGCAAAATTTGTACGGCAGTCTGTAAAGTGGTTCCGTTATTTTCGTAACGAACCACTGAAGCTATATTATAAAATATCACTCAATGATGACTGATTCTGTGTTATGGACATTTCTCGACGACGCATAAAGAAACTCACTTTGGAACCTCGAGTGTGATACAGTGCATCATTGCCAATCTCAGCAGAGAAAAAGAGAAATTTGTTATCTCTTTTGCATTATATTCCACCAATATTTCGTGACTTCTACACAGGTTTAGCTACTGCTACCGATGTGCAAGATCTACTGCTTGATTCTGAAGAAGATGCATAAATGCAGTTGATGGGAGAAAGTTTGTAGTTAGTTCCTTACAGTGTCATCATATTATTTCTAATTTTAATATAAATGGAAGAAATGTCTTTGAAACTGCACTATTGGTCGGTGTGCAAGCAGGCATACCTAACAATACAAAAATTTCTAAGCAGAATCTTGACTAATACTTTTAGTACTTTGTATGGACTTCAAAGTTGGAAAGTATGTTATTCATTAAATTAATAGTAAACTTATTAATAACTTCACTGTTTTTATGATCTTTTTTATTTTGCAAAAGTTATATAAGATTAGAAATTATATTCCAATAAAACAATAGTTGACAAACTCTTTTATCGTGTGTCGTAAGACTTCATCTCATCCCATCATCACCATCGGCTGTTAAATACTTAAAAGACAAAAAAGAATTGGAACACACGCGGTTGGGACGAGTGAGGAATACTAGTTGAAAGCCTCGACGAGTATCCGAGATTTTCAAATGTTACTGCTAACTCGTCCCAACCCAGCCGTATTGTTAAATTTCGTTTTTGTCTTTTTAATGTTTTAGCAACCGATGGTAGTGATGCGATGAGATGAATTCTTACAATATACGATAAAAACATGTTGAACAGTATTGTCAACCATGTGTGCTCCAGTTCCTTTTTATTATTTTTTATAACGTGACAATCTATGGGAACAATGTGATATTGCTGAAAACGTTCTAACAATATTCTCGTTACTTTGTACATTTGATAAAGCAAACTATGTATTAATGTAAACGTTTATGTTGTCTAACACGACAGTTCTAGACATAATGTAATTTTAATTGAATATGATGATGACTTGTTCTTTTTTTACTATATCAATAAGTAATTGAACTGAAGGGAATATGTCACTTAATATTACATAATATCGTTAATAATGTTGGTAACAGTAAAATTCCAATTCGTAACTTGAAAGTATTTACAACGAAACATATTGTAAAAATTTCAGATTTTTAAATTATATCTTTAGGTGTTTTACTATACTTCAATTAGTTTTTTTGGCTATCCTGAAAAATTAATAAAAATTACTTGTTACCTTTTAACCTGAGTCCGTCCAATGTAGCATTAAATTTACAATGAATGCAATAACATAAATAAAAAAAGGATTAAGATGCAAGCAATATACTTTCGAAGGTAACAGTGAAATGGAAATTCCAATATGTTCCTTAAATTGTTACCGTGGTGGCCATTCCATAGGACCCCTCGTAAGTATCCAGTGAATTTGAAACTGTTTATATAGAAACTGTCAGACCTCAGTAGCATGGAGAAGTGTACCTGTTCGAAGAGAGTTTAGGAATCACCTCTCTACAACATTGCCTGAACAACATTGGAAACACATAATCCCGGAGCACGTTAAGATATCTCTCGCAATTCTAGATTCAATCAATAAACACCAGACCCATGATTATTGTGTCCCATTTCCTTGTCAGTAGGGTGGAGTTAAAAAAAATAAGTATCGAATTTTATTAGGACTCACAAGCTACGCATTCGCATGGTAATTAATGAAAAATAGCGACAAATCACACTTTGAATCTTCCGTTCACGCAAACAGCCTAAAGTTTGAAAAAGATGACAAAAAATGCCTTTATGCGTTAAACGTCAGATATTCAAGTATCAAACTGTATAGGTGTTCAAAAGTTGCGTATTTGCGTGCTAATCAATGGGAAAATAACGAAAATAATAACTCATTGGATCTCTAGTTCGCGCAAATTGTATAAATTTTGAACAAATGACAAAAAACGCAAAATTTCCGTTTACGAAAGAAATATACAGATTCCTTTTTTTTTTCATGACCATAGCACGTACTTTATTTTAGTTGTGTGAGGAAATGTTTGTTAATAATTCGTTAATGTGAGTGATTTTATACATTTTATTTTCACAAAGATTTTACATTCTCAACTTGTTTGCTATTCAAGTTCCACCCACATTCTATAAAACTCTCCAAACAATTAAGGTGTGCTAATTATGTTGATTTAGTGAAGGACGTTGTCTTAAATTCAGATGTTTTAAATTAAATTTTGGCATTGTGAGTCTTGAGAGCAAAGTTCCACTATAGCCATCTCTGTTTTCTTGTCTGCACACTATTCCTGCAGACTCTAACAAGTTTGACACATCTTTCAACTTCCTGAGTATGGCATGGAAAAATAAAGAAGTCAAATTCAAGAGCAGATTTGTCGTCCATAAATGATAAGATAGTTATGTTTTCAAGCTTTCGAGCTCTGTAGGGGGCGACAGCTGATATTTGCCAATCAATGAGCTCACTGTAGTCAATGGCATCAAAATGTATTCAATGTGCCATAAAAGTTCTAACCGAGAAATTCAAACAGGGCAGTGTGCTCCTGATGTGATTATAAGAGATCTTGGACTTCCCAGCACTTCACATGGTTTACATGTGCAAACCTTGTCTTACGGTTTTACGTTTCTCAAACAAATCCTACAAACAAATTTTAGGTGCTTGCAAACTGCATTATAAAGACATATGCTCTTGCCTGATTCAATAAAGATAGATATCAGTCAGTGAAATATGGAACTAAACATATTTTTGAAGGTAGTTCAAACAATTAGACATTTGCCAAACAACATTAAAGCATAATCGATCCACTGATTGAGAGAAACGCGTGCCTGTGTTATCCAGATACCACATTTTTGGCTATGACACTGAAAGCGAGAGACATCACGTACGAGAATTGGCTTACAGAAGAGTGATAGAGGCAAGAAATGAAGCCCCGAATGGGAAATCAGTTAGAACGTTTATGGTAGCTTTAATAAATTTTGATTTCACGGACTACAGTGAGCTGACAGTTTGGAGAAAATATAAGCTGTCGTCCCCTCGAGTGCTTGAAAGCTTGAAAACATAACACTTTTCAATTGTGTATTAAAATCTGCTGGTGAGTTTGAAGTCTGAAATTTTCCATGACATACTCAGGAAGTTGAATGTTGTGTCGAACTTGACACAGAGTCTGCAGGAAAAGTGTGCAGACAAGAAAACATGGATGGCTATATTAGACCAAATTTGTTCTCAATAGTCATAATGACAAAATGTAATTTAAAAAATTGAATTTAAGACAACGTCCTTGACTAAATCAACACAATATAGCACACTGTAATTGATTGCAGAGTTGTGTAGAGTGTAGGTGGATCTCAAATTCGAACCACCTCCTCGTGATGAGTTCTGTGTCATTTCAAGGAAAGAAACGTTGATTAATGGGCGAAAACCTGCACAATCATTATGAAAATAAAATGTATAAAATCGAACATTAACGAATTATCTATAAACATAATATCACAGAACTAAAGTAAATACTTGGACGCTATACAAATGAAAAATAAGTAATCCATATATTTCTTACGTAAAGGTAAATTTTTGAGTTTTTTGTCATTTTTTTTAAAATTTCAGAACGTTTGCGCGAACTGAAGATCCAAAGTGTGATTATTTATTTTTCCATTGATTAGAACGCAAATACGCAACTTTGGAGTCCTATTAGAATTCGATACTCGAAAATTTGATTTTCTCGCTTACATTACTTGCCTGTCACAGAACGTGTTGCACGAAATTTGTCCAATAACTTGGAAACTGTCATAGTGAAATGTCATTTGTCTGAGAATGCTGGGCATTGAATCAGCAGCAAACTCTCTTGTACTTCGTCCACTACTCATTAACACGATTCCAATGCTTTCCTCCTGTTTAAGTGCCATCGTGGATCAGCTATAACGATAAAGAAAATTGATCACCTCCTTCAAATTTTAAACTTGAACAGGTTTAACCCCTTCACAAGTAAAGATGTCGCAAAACGGATTGCACAGGAGTATTCTTCAGGAAAAAGGCAGTGGAAAGTGATATGCGACAATCCTCTTCCCATTTGACAAAAGTAAACCAAACACAAGATTGTGGTTTTCAACATGACCAAACCACCCATAATTTGAGTCCCTAACTACAGCCATCCCATACCAAACAACCTTATGATTCCTCACACCGTTCATTCGAATTTGTAGGGGTGTTTCCAGGCTTTGCCTCACCCTGTACATTAAAAAAAGTTATATATATATATATATATATATATATATATATATATATATATATATGCATTCATACAAACATTTGAGGACATAAGTTTAATTAATTATTACGATTAAACTATACGATCTGATATATAGTGATGACAGAACGTCGGTAAAACATATGAGCACGTTAAATGCAAGTCAATAAAATTATGTAATATCAATAATGTGCGTATTGTGTACGTAGTCATCTATTTGCCCTACGGAAAATTTTTTCTCATCACACCGATGTTTATTCTTGAAATATATTCTGAAATATTCTTGAAATATAGTTAGGCACGTAAAAGAACAAGTGGATATGAACAGGGAATATCCAAAATCGGATCTTGGTTCTCAATACCAATCTCACTATTGCCAAATCGATGCACGTAGAAAGATCTCGATCCTATGAAATTACTTTAGAAGGCTAAATTAAGTTTTAATAACTAAGGCAGAGTAGAACTTCTTTTCATAGCTTTAAATGCTCTTAAGTACTGCCTATATCGAAGTGGTGAGATTCTATCGTTCTTTTCTTTCTCTGTGTCTCTTATCTTTATCTATACATTTATATGGAAATTATATATATATATATGAAGGGTGTCACAAAAAGTTCGGGACGGTGGAATATCTCGCCAAATACACGTCATATCGTGAAATACAAAACACGTGGTAAACACATTATTCAATTCCATTTCAAGGTGGAACAACGAACTTAATTGGGTGCCTCCTAAGGGGCAGAGGGAACAACTTGAAAAGTTTAAATGGGAACCCCAGTTTTTAGTGCAGATTCAATTGCTACACACAAACATACGTAACTTTTATGGAAACATGTTTGTATATTCTTGACAGATGGTACTCTAATCGCGAAAAATCTGTTTTATTGAGTAACGGTGCATAAACGTCGGGACAAGAAAATATCTCGAGAAATACACGTCCGAGTATCAGAAAACAAAATACGTATGAAATATTTGTTCAATTTCTATTTAGCAGTGCAAATCAATGCCACTTGACGCCCTTTAAGGTGGACAGAGGGGGGCAACTTACATACAAAAATACCTAACTGTTATTTGTAACATATTTGTTTGTTTCCTCGATAGATGTCTCTGTAATCGCAACATGTCTGTTTTATCGAGCAACGCAACAAAAATGTCGGGACAATGTAATATGTCGAGAAATACGCATCTGGAGATGAAATTAAACACAAATATATGGGACTAATAGCTTTGATCCCTAATGTGTGTGTGCAAAGGAATGTACTTGGTCAACCCTAGAGGAGGTGGGTGGAGGGAGAACTGCAAATTGACATGGGAACCTCCAATTGTTAATGTAGATTCAGATGCTGTACACAAAATTGACGTAACTTTCTGTTTTGAAAAGTTGTTTTGTGTTATTGATAGATGACAATGTAATATAAAAAGTTGTTTTATCGAGTAACGCATGAAATGTACTTTCGAGCAAGAGACAAATAGTTTATACTTGACGAACATTTATTTGAAAAGTTTTATTGCAGTTATCATTACTGCAAGCTGTAATCATGTAATCATGAGCGTTGACACATAGGGAATTATTGGGCATGTGTTCCCTCCGGAATTTAAATTTCCCCGGATTTTGTTAAATTATCCCTACATGTGAGGAGTCATTGTGCAGTGCACAATTATCTTTTTGATGATAATTTCCCCTCCTGCCAACGTCTTCTGAAACATCGTGCTTTCTTCTCCTCGGATTAAGACTGCGGGAGCCCTTGATTGTAATCGCAAAAACTAAACATTTCTCTCAAAATGCACAGAAATGTTGGAATTTAAAACACACGCAGTATTTGAAATTGAACGTTGTGCCCTAAAGAATGAGGACAACATTAGGCTAAAATAGTTCTTCTCAAAACGGTGACTTTAAAATCAAACCAAAGAAAAGTAAAACTATCCTAATTGCAAAAGAATTGTTTTTATGTCGAAGCAACGCTGCCCATCGACGTGTATGTCAAATAAGAAATCAAAGTTGAGCTGGTAATTGTATTGCTAGTTGCTGTTTAGTTCATTGGGCAGTAGCCTCGGCCTTCCCGCTTCGAGTTAATTTTGCATGGAAGACACTGTACAACAGTTTTCATCAGTACAAAATTAGTGATTTACTCCGAAGTGGCCTGTTACGGCTGAGAGAAGGAAGCAAGTAGTGTGGGATGAGTGAGAATCGAAATCTTACCAGAGACTCCTTATCACGAAGTCTTATTGTGAATCAAATTCTAAGTGTCTGTTTTGAGTAAATGTCTTGTAAATTAAGTGCACTTTAGTGGCGAAGGTAAAGTAAAATTGTGGTGATCTCGAAGTGTTGAAAAGATATTAACTAGTTGAATTAACTAGTTGATGATATAGCCACTCTTTCTGAGAATGACAGAATAATTATTTTGATGATGCGCGGATAGGATGATTGCCAAAGATCGTGTGCTGAAGTTAGGGTGCTTTTTAACCAAACCTTTCGCGGTCGAAATGATCTTATTTCAAAGTCGACTGTCGAGCGCACCATATGGCGCTTCGAGGAAACGGGAAGTGTAAAGAATCGTCGAATTCCTGAACGACCAATGTGATCGACTAGGACCGAAAAACAGCGTTACGTTGCGTTATCCTTTGTTGAAAATTCTCACTGAACACCGTAAAGATGTTCATCAACATGATATCCGTAGCATGGCTTTCCACAGAATTTTGAAGGCAATAAAGTTTCACCCGTTCGAAATTAATCTGATACATGAGTTAAATGAAGATAACTTCGATCGCCGTATGTTATTTTGTGAACAGATGATGAGACGCATTGATGACGATCCTAATTTTCTCACTAGAATTGTTGTTTTTTTAGACGAAGCCACTTTCGAATTAACTAGTCACGTTTCAGACATAACTGTAAATTTTGGGCCCACAGCTATCCTCATTGGTCGGTTGAAACACATACCCAATACCCTTAAAAATTGAACGTCTGGGCGGGAGTGATGAAGACCTCCATTGTTAGACCATTTTCCATTGAAGGGAATTTGCATCCTAGGAAGTATGAAGATATACTGCGGAACGACGTACTTCCAGCTTATAGAGACATTGTAATGGATAACGCAGCCGAAATGCAGTTTCACCAAGATGGTGCGGGGACGCACTATGGTGTAAATGTTAGGCAATTTCCGAATGAGCAATTCCTCCAAAAGTGGGTGGCAGAAGAGGTGAAATTGAATGACCAGCACGTTCTCCTAACTTGTGGCAAGTGGACTATTTTTTTTTGGGGGGGGGGCATTTGAAAAATCGTGTATACGAAAGGAAGAATACCAACTTAGATGAGCTTCAGCAAAGCATTATTGACAAAATTTCACTCATTGAAGACAATATCATTAGGGCAGCTGTAGTTGGATTATATCATCGAATAGGGATTTGTAAAATCGAACAAGGTACGCAATTTGAGCACTTACTATAACACACTATATATAATATCGTAGGCACCAACAAGCTCCCCGACGTTGAGAGGCAAGGTGATGCGCCGATAGAGAAGACCCAGGAGGGTATACACCTAATCAGGTACGTTCACGTAGCTGTTTCTTTGTAGAACTACAAGTAATTAATTTATCGCCTGTTGCTATATCTGATGTACAGATTTCGCCTTTCCATTTCAATATGATCGTTTAATTTCACACTGTAGTGGTTTCTGTGATTATTTCCTGCTAAGGTGACGCGAATAATGATATTTTCGATAAGAATTAGGCGCGTCTTTTTGTATATTTTGACCGGAAATGCATTTCGTGCATTATAACGATAAAACATAGTTTTGTCATTACAGTGTCAATTCTCAAGAACATAAAAAAACTTTCCAGATGAAAGTTGTATGTATGCGTGCTTTCGATTTGAATGTGAAATTACAACTGCAGGGTCCTATTTAAAATTTCCAAATTGCCCCCTGTCTCTCCAAGGTGTATCCAAGTGATTTCATTTGCACATACTCACTTTCGGTATCAAACATAGTATTCCCATATATTTGTGTTTAATTTCATTCCCAGAAGCTCATTTCTCGTGATATTCCACTGTCCCGACATATCTGTTGCGTTGCTCGGTAAAACAGACATTTTTCGTCTACAGTGGATCTATCGGGGAAACAAACAAATATGTTGCATAAAAATGCGTATTTTTGTATATAGCATCCAAATCTGCACTAAAACCTAAGGACCCATTTAAACGTTTCAAGTTGCCCTCCTCTGCTCACTTAGGGAGCGCCAAGGACCATTGATTTGCACAGTTAAATAGAAATCGAAAAAAACTATTTGACACTTATTTTGTTTTTTCATGCTCGGAAGTGTATTCGTCGAGATATTTTCCTATCCGATCTTTCTGCTGCGTTACTCAGTAAAACAGATTTTTCGCGATATTAAAGTCCATCTGTCAAAAATACACAAAAATGTTTCCAGTAAAAGTTACTTATTTTTGTGTCTACCATTTGAATCTGCATTAAAAACTGGGGGATCCCATTTAAACTTTTCAAGTGGTCCCACTCTGCTCCTCTTAGGAGGCATCCGGGTGAACTTATTGCTTCACCCTGAAATAGAATTTAAAAATATAATTGCCATGTGTTTTGGTATTTCATGATACCACGTGTATTTCTCGAGATATCCCGCAGTTCCGATCATTTTTGTGACACGCTCTTATATATATATATATATATATATATATATATATATATATATATATATATATATATATATATATATATATATGAGTGTATGTGTGTGTCTTCCAGCATAACTCTGGAACGCCGAAAGCTATTTTAACAAAACTTCTGGCACATAATACTTCCGATACATAAAATCATAATAAGAGTATTCCGTCATAAGATCTCCTAGAACATCTAGTGTAATTCGGGTCGAAATACACATAAAATGATTTAAAACATCCGTTATTTGTATTAAATCCATAGTTTTGAGGTTCTTTATAAAATTATTGACAGTTGTCACTGTCCTAAAATATTACTTCAAATATCAATGAGTCCTAGCGTATTCAAGGAGAGTAAAAAAAAAAAAAGTAGCATTAAAATGATCGAAAATGGTTGATGTTAGTATCGGGTCCGTAATTTTCGTAGTAGATGAGACGAAAAATGATATTTCGGATGCCACTTAAATCCAAGTTCATATCGCATTAATATTCTTGAGGAGGGATGTTGACAATAGAAATTAGTTCATAACGACCGACAGCAGAGGACTGGCAAACATAGGACCCACCCTGCTAAACTAAAATGAGTGCCCACTGTATAAAAATGTAAAAAATGTACTTGGAATTCTTCATATGTATTGTATATGAAAGTCCATCTTCGAAACCATAAATAGAATCGGATATATTCATACAAAAGCAAAACATTAATTACAAAAAATCTGAAGTAGGAACATTTTAATAGTAACTCATAAAGTGTGTAATTGGCATTATTATTTTTATTGTAAACATACCGGAATTGGTGCTTTCAGTTATTTATATAGTGCTATTGTTTTTCATGTAATGAATTTAAACGTTTTATTTAAACAAATGAATGTCATGTTTTAGAAAACTCAAAATATGTACATGTGGAATAAGTAAAAACTAATCTCAAGTCATCTTTGAAACATTAAATAATTAAAGCACTGACAGAAATAATGAAAGTTTCTTTCCTCATAAATCAGTTCTAATATCAAATTGGTTGAAATTTTCTAATAAATTCCGTACTGTAACCTAATATAATATAATATAATATTAATATTAATGCCAGAAATGTATCCTAATATCAATATCTTCATTATGGTCCAGTTACACTCACAATTACAAATATCTACCTAATTCTTTGGAGCTAGATACAAGATCGCCAATCACTTTGTCGCAATGAAACGTATATGATCTTTCAATGTATAAAAGAATAAAGTCTTCCAACAAATCTTGTCTAAGCGATGAACGCAACCGATTTTTGATCACTTTCATAATCGATTAAATTCTTTCGCATGATACTTGGGTACACGATAGAGTTAGAACCTACTTATACGCTTTATGCATCGACGGATATAATGGACCATAAGGATTTAATTCGTGAGGCAGGTGCAGTGCACAAACTAGACACACTTTACACTGTCTTGCAGGTTTGCATTTCCATTAATCTTCCTCCTTACTCTCAGTTTCATTATCTTCCTCTTCTTTATTTTCCTCTTTTTCACTACTATGAGCATATTGCTCGCTGCCATGCTCATTTCTTAAAATATCCTGCATTTTACATATTGTTGGATTATAGTCTCTATAATGACGAGCAAAGTGGAGCAGTTCCTCTTGAATTTGTTTTCTGTCCAATTTGCAATAATGTGGTAGAATATCGAGAGCTGAATCAGGTAGTTGTTCTAAAGTACTTATCTCATGGGAACGGGTAGGATCCAGCCATGCAATATCCTTCATGAGACTGTCATTGCAGATAAACCCAGAATGTAATTGCTCAATTGCAGTATCGAAAATAACATTGAAAACGTTTATCTGTAACACTTTTGATGGAGAATCTAAAATTCTTGCCTCATCATGGGAAAGCTCGTCTACTTGAAGAGTTGCTACTGGTATTCTCTTGGCAAGGAGAGAAGTTTCAAAAGCAACATCGTATCCTGCGTCTTTCAATTGTCTTTTGAAGTCCTTTGCAAGCCCCATAGCTTTAGTTTCAATCGAACAAAACACGTCCCGTTTTTGCATTAACTGTGATTGTAAAATACAAATCATTTTTGTAGCCGTTAGATAATCCAAACCAGATTTTTGCAAATACTACGAAGTAGGTGTACATAGGCGAAAAATTTGGCTGGAAACAAAAGCCACAAGGATGTTTTCAAATTTGCACCAGTTCTGAACCAAACACTTGGTTTAAATGTGACTTGTGCTTGAAAATCACTCATACTGGCAATAGAGAGTAGACATTGAAGCAGCGTTTTCCGATCTTGCAAACGTGTCGTAAAATCATAAAAGATACTCTTTAGAACTTGATCTTTACTCCACCACCTTGTGAGATTTATTTTTTGTAATCGGCGAAGTAGCTCTCTACCACTTGAGTTTTCTTCATTGTACTTAATCCACACTTGCATTCTTTTATATGAATCGTAGATGAAAATAACTGTCATTTGAAGTAACCCAAGAAAGTTTTTTTTGCGATTTTGCAGCATTCTGTTGCATTTGTTATTACCAAATTTAGAACATGCGCGAGACAATGCACACACTGAACATTCGTATTAAGTTTTGTGAGCTGTGCTTGGACACCGTTATACTGGCCACTCATGTTATCTGCACAATCAAAATAACAGCCTACAATATACAACGTTGACAGTTTCAGCTTACTAAGTTCATCCTCAATCTGTTTGTAAAGATCCAGTCTAATAGCTTTTGTCGACAGGAATTAGTTTGAGAAGTATCACTTTTACTTCACCATGGAGCACATACCGAACACACAAAGCTAACTGTTCAATAACAGTAATGTCCTGGATACAGTCAACTTCAACACTAAATGCGCCAGCTAGCTTTATTACGTTAACACTATTAGTTTGAATCTCAAGAACAAAATAGGTTACTAATACTTGATAAATGTCTTCGACAAAAATGTTACTAATTAGCCTCTTTTTTGTGTACTTCCTTCACCACACTTGTCTTGGCGCAGTCTTCTGCTTTGCCTCTTCATAATCGCCTCTGAAACATGGTTCTTTAAAATATCATCATACTTGCATATCAATAAAACCAATTCTAAGAAACTGGCATGCTTAACTTTTTTGTTGTTGAAATCAGGAGCTGAATCTTCGGGCTTCCCTTGAAAAGCTAGTCGTCCAAGAAAAACAACTATATCCAATATGTTTCAAAATGTTTCTCCACACTTCAACTTGAGCTTTTCCTTGTCCATGAGACCTTTATCAAGAAGCGTATTTATATCTGCACTTCTAGTGGCCATTACAAAGCTGCGGAAGCATTGATATGTACTTTTGAATTTTCATGAACTGTAAGGTCTTTATAGAAATGTTTCTTAATGATTATTCTGTCATGTTACAAATGGACTTTCGCTGTCAATTGCAAAAATCATGCAAATAGAACATAAACACAAATTTCTTTACATACAATAGGAAAACCACATTCTCTTTTCAGTAGTGTTATCTGGAGTAGTACGATAATATGTTTTCATAGGCTTGAATAGAAGAACCACATCAGGACTTTCCGTGGGTTGAATTGGACTTTGCTTAAGGAAATTGAGTTTCTCTAAAGCCGAAGAATGTCGTGAAGGGGGTACACACTTGGACAAATCTGTAACTCCCATGCTATCAGTTTCATTTGACTTTCCTTGACGAAACACGTTTCCAGTATCACTATCCAATAGTTCATCTCCAAACTGATCTTCTGCTAATTCTGACTGAAGCTGATCAGGAATTGAATCGTTTGGGCGTAATTCTTGGTTCATTTTTTGACAATTTCCGACAGGCCTACTAATCCGAATTGAATGCACTAGTGCAGATGTTAGGGTAAATATTTGTAATCATTGTCACAGTATTTACATAGATATAAATTCACATTCAAAAAAAATATTACACCAGTGACGGGCGTGAATTTATTTAGCAAGTGACAGCTTCATCTGCTGTTAATATATGACACTTTATATATCGACAAGTTACATTACATTTTACACATAGAATCTCCACATGTAAAAGGTGTTTAGTATATATATACAGTCTGTCCAGAAAATAGCGGACAAAAAGTATACCACCGTGTAAGAGACATGAATACAAGGAAAAAGTCCTCTTCAACTTTGGTCAAATCCCAATAGTTTCTGTTATAAGGCGCCGAAGCCGTGGGAAAAAGAACTTTGGACCCCCAGAGTTCCGCCATTATGAGGGATAGAGTGGATGTTTTTTTCTTGTAACAAGTTGAATAAGGTCTATTGAAAATGCTATAGTTCATAATTGTGCACTGGCACATAACGGAGATACGAGCGGAAGCAGCATGTAACCACAAAGGCCTTTGTGAGCAAATGCCGCCACCATTAAGATCTCCGTCGAACCTCCTTGGGTCATAGATCGCGTCGGGACTGCTCTAGCCACGGGTCGGCTCGGGTCAACTTTCTTATGCTTCGTTTCGACTAAAACCTATTCGGGTCATGAGTCGGGTCGGGTCGACGTTCAATTCGACCCGAGAAGGATTTAGCCGAAACGAGGCATACGGAAGTTGACCCGAACCGAACCGTGGCTAGAGCAGCCCTGACCCTAGCGTAGGTGACCTGACCCGACCCGTGTCTGAAGCATTCTTGAGTCGATCCCTGACCTATGAAACCCTTATCTCACTCGTTTGAAAGCACAACGTGACAGCAAACCGTTCAGTTAATTTCGTGTTCGCCTGTTAAAGTTGTGTAATTTCAAGTAAAAATAGCCATACAAGATAAGCTACAATTAACTGAAATCACCCAAGGACGTGGTGTATACATTAAAGTTTATAACCACCTTAGACAGAAAAAAATACTGACAACTGTCCTGCAGTACTCGAATGAGTCATATCACGCTCATTTGTTTCTTGGGGCTTCAAGGATTCAAATAGCCTAGGTTTTTTGGGTCAGATAGAGCTTTTTGTAAATCACATCGTTTGTGTTCTCGCTTTTTAGCACCACTTTTATATTTTTTCTTTACAGTAATCTTACAATCACTCCTACTATCCATACTGACACAACCACATCTATCTTCCACGACAAACGACACGTAACTGATGTTGCAATAATTTAATAGCTGCTATCGGATCTGCTCCTGGATGTAATATACAAATAAAACACGAGCCGAGGGCAGCAACTTCATGGTAATTGTTTGAGCTTTGTATAAAACAATCGTTGATAGTGGCGACTAATTTCTTTTCACTTTACCGCACTGAAACGAAAACAATAGCCTTATCCGATTTCTTTCTTCGAAGCTTGGTCTGAGGACAATGCAGTTGAAAAGCGTTCCGGCTCCACCTCCACTTTCCACAATAACAATATCTACGAAACTATTGTTTCTTTAAAATATCTCAACTCGCCGGCTTGTAAAAAGACCGAAGTAGGCAATTGATTCCTAATCCAATAAAAGCCTGAAATCTACTATGTTTCTTATATTAAAAATGTAGTAGTTAACGTGCTCGTTTTTAACAGCTCCTGTATCACAAAACCCGCAATATTTTAGGGTCTGATTGTCTCATAAACGGAACCTTTTCAAGTCGATAAACGTGAAGAAGAATAGGGCCTGTTCATGAAAGTTTAACTTTACGTCTTTTTATGCAAAACACAAGTTTGCGGAAGTTAGCCTGCCATATTTTTGATGCTGGCAGGTTTAATTGAGCATATCTTTTTAAAATTGGTGGAGGGGGTGCGTAGCAGGGTGGGCAGTCCGCCCCTGATGACCGAAATTACTTTTATATCCATACTTTCAAGCGTCCCTAGCCGTGATACAGTTACATGAAAAATATCGAAATCAATCGATATCAGTGCCGAATCCGTAGGTTTTTGGGTCCATAAGGTGAAGATTGACATTTAGGGTCCATTTAAATTCAAATTCAGTTCCATTCAAACATTGAAGAGACTGAAATTGAGAAATATACAAATAATTAAAATTACTGATATCAGTATCGAATCCACAGCGTTCGTGATCCCTAAGTTGATTGGCAGACTTCTGTGGACTTTCTCCTAACGTCTCTGTGGGGATTAGCAATAGGAGTCCTACGCATCTATGGAGAGTGAAAGGTTTAAAATGATCGAAAATGACCAAAAATACTATAGAGTCAAGAGTTATCTTAGTCCGTAAGTTGATTACCGACAGTCCTCATACACTTTAAATCTACGTTTAACTTCTATTAATACAGTAAAGCGACGGAAAGAAGTTCGAACATAAAAAATAATCGAAATCAACCAATATTAGTTGTGACGATACAATTTTTGGAGGCCTCAAGCCTGCCTTGTCCATACTTGTAACCGACAATCAAACACATGAACTCCGGATGAGTGAAGTTGAGAGTTGCACTAACTTTAAAGATTGGCATAGAATGTTGATCGAAATTGTAGTCGAGTATAGCACTGGAAGTGAAGACAGATTAAAAGCTCACTTCTTTTTAAATTTAAACAGTGCTTTTAGGAAAAGAAATAATAATTAAAATTATAAATTAATACACAAAAATGAGTCGCTAATAAAGATAGATCTTATCTGCAAATCAATAAATCAGCGACAGCATGATATAAAAACAGCAATGGTAGGTTAAAACAGAACCCAGAAGTATCCGAGTTCGACCCCCAGTTGAGTTCGGTACACACCGAAAATGTTAATGCAAGAAGAGAGCAGAAAGCTGACAAGCACTTAGTTATACATAGTTTGCTGAATGCAACAGGAAACCAGCCCGACTGTATGGTTAATAATACCCAGTGTATGAAAGATCTATTATAGGTTCTGACTATCACTCAACTGACTCTCACTGGAAAAACTCTAAGATACCCTAAACTTACTCTGGACCGGTTGGACTTGTTACTTGAATTTTACCTTAGGAATGTAATAGAATTTTACCTTAGGAAAGAACGTGCACCAATCTCAGCACGTCACATATCCGTGATGTTTTTTCTCCTCAGTGGATGGATCACGTCACCCTGACGTGATGAAATTTCCGTTAACTTGAACATTGGATGGCTATCCGTAAATGACTTTCGACTTCCCACATATACTTTGTGATCATTTTAATGCTTGTAAAAACATCCAGGTGTCAGTGTATCCGGTGGAGAGCGAGTTAGAGCGATAACAATTAGAATACGTTTCTCGCGTCTTTATATTCATTTTTTACTCAGTGTGGGAGATTAGTCGGAAAAAGAAATATGGAATATGCTTGATGAGTTTGCTATTGATTCTGGATCTCAACTTGATGATTCAAGTATTGACCGAGATCATTTTGGCAGCGCTTCTATAGCAGGGACGTTAGGTTCTTTTTCTTTTAGCTTTTAATGACAGACGAATAAGGATGACTGTACATTAAGTATTTATGTGAGTTTGTGGAAAATATCTCTTTATGTTATATTTTAGGACAACAGTCATATTTATTTATTTATTTATTTATATTCTTATACATTTTCTGGCTATGGTAGCACAACAGAAGAGCGAATGCAAAAAGGGCGAACGACAAAAGGGCGACTCCAGGCGGAAAATAAAAATAATTGGTCTTGCACTATTTTTTTACTTTATCCTCATACCTTTCGGTCATTTCAAAGTATCTGATGTATGTAGTAACGGTTTGTAACATTTGAAGGGCTGCAATGCGCCAACAATCTCATATCTTCATACTTATAATTAATCATATTGCTTGTCGGATTTTTTTCATAACTGGAAAAAGGTACATTTATAAAACAATATAAATGGTACACAAAAATGAGAAAACAGATTGATAATGTTGTGTTCCGTATTAATAAGGTCATATTTCAAGAAAATTAATATCTCATTGCTGTAACGTGTTTACACTATTTTTATAAAAGTCAAAAAATGTCGCAAAACCTGGCGGAGACCCATGAAGAATAAAACACCCCAGGTGTGAGAAGTGAAGAGACTCACAAAGAAAAAGCCCTGGCTATGACATGCAAAAAGATACAGACGCAATGTCGTGCAGAGGACGGTTGAACATAACGAACATTTATACAGATCGTTCTAAAAATTGCATTGTTGGAGAATTTTGTTTCAAATTTCAGTTTCAAATTTCAGTTTGCACCAAAATATTGCTTGCAATAGAAATAAGAGGTTCGATTTACATACTTTTTCTCATTACAGAAACAATCTTTCTCTTACAAAAATACATTTCAGATAATTTTGTTGTGTAGATTCAATGCGCTAAGCCTAAGTTTTTCATTTGAAATTTCACAGTTTCTTTCCGCTTCACCCACTTACGGAGGGAGGTTTGAGCGATCATATTCTAGGAAACGGACTTCCTCCTTTGCATTATGGCACTTTTACCCTAATCATATTTTCCTCTGTTGCAACAGCCATGAAAGGAAAAATACCTTCTGTGGTTTCCTATTCTATTTTTTTTTCTGTTCGTTTATCTTTAACAGTTTTCATACTATGGATAATAGACGTTTTATCTGACACAGATGTCATGTCCTGATGGTCATTTTGGAAACGGTGAGAGATCTTTTGCCACAGCGCTCTTTACTTTTTAAAGATCTATCGTACGAGGTGTCGCTCGCCTATATTTTCATTTGAAATTTCAAAATTGGGCCTTTGTCCTTATGTAAGGTGACCTTGGGGAGCACCGCGAAAATACGATTCGATGTGTACCATGGCATTTCCTATATCAGTTTTTGTTAGGTGATCTATGTGCAAACGTTTTCATATTTGTCGTAAAAGATGTTTTATCTGATAGTTATACCATGTCTTGGAGGCCGTTTTGAATACGGTGACCGTTATGAAAAATCTTTGGTCACAACAGCTTTTAGTTTTCAAAGATCTATCGAACGAGTTATCATTCACCCCATGTTCCCGTTTAAAATTTCGATGTTACGCCCTGATCCTCCATGAAGGGCAGCCACAGGGAGCAAAACAACAGCACCATTCGATGTGCCTCATGGCATTTCCTATTTAAGTTCTTGTTCAGTTCACTTATGATTAACCGTTTTCGAACTATTTCTGTGCAAAGATTAAAATGGACTACCTTATATATATATATATATATATATATATATATATATATATATATATATATATATATATATATATATATACGAGGGTCACTACGAAAGTTTTGAAATACGCATTGTTGTGGCACAGTATTTGAATTCCAACAATTGCGTTCGGTAGTAATATCCAGAGCGAAGAAGTGAAGCAAGTTTCAACTAGCTTCTCTTATCGGCGTGGCCGTATCGCCTTCACTTGTTTGTTGATGTTAGTAGTATTCGCCTGTCTAGAATGGAGCTCGAAAGAGAACATTTTCGGGTAATGAATCTTTACGATTTCAAAAGTTGTTTGAACGAGACACAGAGCCTTGACCGTTTGCAGGGGACATTTGAGGCCTTTGCTCATTCCCTCGCTGCAATTTGTCGGTGGTTTGGTGAATTCAGAAGAGGTCGGACATGGCTTAAAGATGAAGAGAGAGCTGTACGTCCGGCAACAGTGTGTCAGATGTAAACATTGCCGCTGTGGACCAAATGATTCGAGAAAATCCTGGAACAACTTTTAAGGACATTGAATCTACAGTGAACATTGGATCGCCAGCAGTAACAAAAATTCTTCATGATCATCTTCGGCTCAGGAAGGTTTCGTCTCGTTGGGTGCCTCACACTTTGACTTAGCAGAAGAAGCGAATGCGTGTGGAATGGTATGATGCAATGATTGCAAGATTTGATGGAGGCAATTCTCGACGCGTCTCTGACTTTGTTACTGGTGATGAGACTTGTATCTATCAATTTTACCCTGAAAATAAACGCCAGTTTACAGTTTAGAGCTTTCCAGACGAAAATCCACACACGAAAGTGAGCGACCGCGAAGTGCAAGGAAAAAGATGGTCGGAACTTTCTTATTCCAAATCTGGCCATGCTGCAACTGTTCCGGTTGAAGAACAAAGGACTGTTCTGCTCAGTGGTACACCAGTGTTTGCTTAACAAAAGTGTTACAGACGCTTCGGGAACGGCGTCGAAAAACTGGATTGCGTGCGATCCTGCTTAATCATGACAGCGCGTCCGCACACACGGCCAACATCACAATTCAGTTTTTACAATCTACGGAGGTCAAACTTATGACTCATCCGCCGTATAGCCCTGACCTGGCCCCGTGTGATTTTTTTTTTGTTCCCCAGGATCAAAGATCGCATGCGTGGGAAGAGATTTTGCAGCCCTGAAGAACCTGTAGTTGCTTACGAGAATGAACTTTGAACACTTGAAGAAAAACACTGGCAACACTGCTTCCAAAAGTGGTTTTCGAGAATGCAAAGGTGTGTACAGTGTGATGGGCAATACTTTGAGAAAATGTAAGTGTTAAATTGATTTTACATATGTAAGTTATTTAACATCTCAAAACTTTCGTAGTGACCCTAGTATATATATATATATATATATATATGTATGTATGTATATATATATATATATATATATATATATATATATATATATATATATGTGTGTGTGTGTGTGTGTGTGTGTGTGTGTGTGTGTGTGTGTTGAGTTTATAGTGGTATATATGCTACATGTATAGAATAAAACGTTCTAATTCAAACTTATTTTTGATAATGTACAAGTGTAACGCCCCTTTATATAACTTATTTACAATTGTATTACTAGTATAACTTACAATATACTTCTTGTAACCATTTGTATTTGGCAACCCTGTTGAAACATCATGTTCGCGGGTGCGCGCAAAGGATTCTGGGTACTCAGCCAGAAAAATGAAAACGTAATGGGTGATAGTAATTTTCGCCTGCCGACATATTTTCGATAAATCTTGTTTATTAGTGGTCATCAGAGTATCCAAAGTGGTTTTAGTTCACTTTGTAATATAGGGAACGATTCCTCACAGCCAGTTTGTGCAACTAGTTTGAATAGCAGCAATATTTGGATGGAGTTGGAAAACAGGTTCCTGCCTTAGCCTACCACGTGAGTCGACATTGTGTGCGCGAATTTATCATGTTATCTTCAATAGTTTCGTAGAAGCAAATTTACAGATATAGTGTGCAGTTTTAGTGAGTGGCTTTGTCACTATGCCAATATTAGCGCACATATTTAGTTTCTGGCTTAAACTAAATCTTATTATGCACAGCTAAGCTCTTGGTAGCGGGGCCCCCAACCCATCCACGTCGGCAATGAAGCAACGCAATGTTTGATCATCTTTTCCATCTGCATTATCACTTTGCATCGGTTCAGTTACCTACCATGGAAGTTCCAAGATCGTATTGTCAACCCATCAAGGGCAAACTAGCCTTCCGTGAGTGTATTCCAGGAAGCAGCCAACGCAGCAAACCAAGTGATCAGTCCGTATGGTTAAGTGACTATCGCATCTTTATGATAATCTTGAATTTATTGCACAGCAGTCCAAACTCTTGTAACTTTATAGTCAATCTGAGCAATTATTTTCTTTGGCTATGTGCAAAGGTGAGCATGCAACAATAAGTCCTGTAAAGGGAGTAGAATCTTGTACTTTGGAGGTGTAGAGTTCCAAGCCATGAAGTTTACTTGTGCGTGTTTTGCTCAAGCGCTTCTTTAGTATCTTGGTAAAGCAACCAGTCTTAAGGTTGTGGTGATAACCCAACGTTCGTGCTATTCATATAGTTCACTCAGGTTTATAATCTTAAATCGGTGTATCATCACCGTATCATTGTCCATTGTCATCCAGGAAATGGATGCCCCACCATCTTCTCTCTGCCCGGGGAAAGGTCATTTGAAATGAGGATGTCTTCCTACAATCAGACTCCAGTGCTGACTAATCCAGAGGATCAACCCAGCGATAGTGATTGGGCAATTTATCCAAGCTTCAAAGTTACGTGTGTGAGTGACGCAGTAATTCGTGTGTCTTGTGTAGTCAGTGTTCTTTTGGAAATGCTTCTCACTTATGGAGATAGTGTATTTGAGAAAATGATAGTATGTCATATTTATCCAATGCCTGCCATAAGGGTAAGTACCCCATGTGATAAGAGCCCGCCTTCGCAGCTGGCTAATAATTCTGCTTCGCACAGAATTTGTCTTCACTTTCACTGATTTATCGACGTAATGTGTACATGTCGCACCCTCTTGTGGATTTGCCAGTGCACTATTAAAATGTTGGTTTGCAGGTAATCAGTTGTATTTATCAGAAGTCTTAGTTACTTCAGAAGCAGTTTATGAATAAGATGAAATGCATAGCTTATAACTATCCTTCAAGATCATTATGGTTAAGCCACGAGCACGTCTCCACCGTTTAAAGTTTGCTTGGCCATGTAGCACAAGTTGGTCAAGAGTGTTGTCCTCTTTGGTTGTCATGGTTGTGTTACAACTGATTTAACTCTTTGTAGGAGTCATACTGTTCTCGTTCTAGTTCTTTCTTCTTAATCTCTGCCTAAAGGTGTCTTAGCCGCAGTAGTGTTCCACTGCAAATTGACTACTTGTTTTTTTTTTATTAAGTCATGTCCCAATGTCATATTATTGTGGTATGTTGCAATGTCAATTGGCGTGACTTGTTACAATGTTTTACAGCTATGTCTGTCCAACTTGTCCACCTCCTGTCCACCTTAAATAATCCTACTCCGTCAGGATCGATTGTTCGTCTTGGCAACGTCTGCTATAAACAATCCCAATATAACATGATGTTTCTCTTGAAAAGGGTTTATTAGCCTTTTAGTAATAATTTAGTGGTGTATGATGTTTGTTTATACTTATGCCTCACTCAATTCTATGTCCACCCGACTAGTCGTGGTCACTAAAGTTAAATTGCTCGAGCTATTTTGTACTAAATAAGTACTAAATCCATGGTGAACTCATTAACATAATATTTTGCTTGTAGTATGTATCCGAAGAGTATTTATTATCCATGTAATATGTTTCTTTTTAATCTTTATTGGGTGATATCAATAAAAATAAGTAACTACTCCTGAGAAGTCCTGCTCGAGAATCGGAGTAACTACACCTGGAGTAATCTCCTCCCTCAATTTCGTATCAATAAAACAAGCCACTACTCAGATCTAGTCTGCTCCAGATTTATGAACGTTTACTCGCGCTTCCTCTGCACGTAGCACTGAGTCGTATCAATAAAAGAAGTGATTACTCATTTCTCCCATTCATCGCGGTCATTTCGTTGTTTTTAACCTATGGCGTAGTATCTTAAAAGCCATGAAACGGGCAAGTAGCAACGATAGCTTCAATCAAAGTGCATTTGTGGATATTTTAAAAGAGTTTCCAGTGGTACTTTCAAAGTCACAGTTACCAGAAACTAAACGAAGGAAAGCCGAAACTTTGAAGGTAATTACAGTGAAATGCAACGAAATATCAAATACATCTACGACTGAAACACAAATTCAAAAGAGAATCTTTAATATTCGAGCGAGAATAAAACAAAAATAAAAAAGAAGAAAAAAACGGGAAAGAAAAAAGTAATACTGAAACCATGGGAATGAACCTATTTGAGCTGATGGATGTTGATTGGAATCCAGCAATATCAAGATTAACACGACAAGCGCATATCACGTGTTGTCCAAGCTCTTTGTAGATTGTTTGGCTTTAAGAACGAAATCAGACACTTGGCTGCTTTGTTTTCTTTTTTAAAAAAAGTCCAGCCACCCACGTCATAAATCACGTCCATCTGATTGCGTTTTCCACACCATACGTATCCCCTTTCGCCTTGACATAAACAAAATACATTCTCATGTATACACCCTTTCTATCAACGTTGAGTTGAGTTGATTATTAGTTTAACGTCCTTTTCAGTAGCGTGCCTATATGAGACAGAACCCACTGATTAACGTGGAACTCAAACCATATATGCTCCTGCCGGGAATCGAACGCAGGTCTCCTATGCCAAAGGCATGTACGCTAACTGCTTAGCCACGAAATAGCTCTTCCTATTAACGCATTTCTCTCCAAAATACTAGGTTTCTTTAATGCCACTTGTGTATAGTCAGGTGCTCCGATAGTACCCGGAAATTTATATTGTTCTTACCACTCTGCCTTTGCTGTTTGTATATTATGCACACTTCCGGAAACAATCCATTTTCAGGTAGTCATAGACAGTACTTTGAGCCACACCAGAATCCTCTGACATTCCGACCTCGAATCCCGGATCACTCACGTAACGCAAGAAAACCAAGGGCACCGATTTCTCTGTAAATTTGGGGGGAGGGCATTCAGATGCAGAAGGTATATATATATATATATATATATATATATATATATATATATATATATATATATATATATATATATATATATATATATATATCAGGATTTTAAGACAAATTGCACTCTAATTATGCCAAATATTGTATATTCATAAATACAATAGGGGGCCCACATAAGCTTTGGCGCCCTTGAAGAAAACCCGCATCTTTTCATCATTACGCAGTCCACCACCCCGAATTTCGGTTGATTCTCCTTAAAAAAATGTTGTGCTAATCACTACATTTTCTTTCATAAACTTATAATGCTTTTTGTAATCTCCATTTCCAATATTTCTATGCAGTTTATAAGTTTTTCTACGTAGTAAAACAATCATATACTCTGCCATATTTCGCACGGAGTCACCTATTTAGCTTGCTCCACAAATATGGAGAAGTTACTAGCATCACAGAGGAGTCTTTGATTTTTATTGATATCAAACGCGTAGTAGTTACTCGGCTCGAGAATAGAGGTGTGGTTACTTCAAAAGGGCGGGGCTTCTCCGAGGTCAGCCGAGACGACTAGTGCTCAGTTCTCTTTTTATTGATACCAATGCGAGTAACTACTTCAAAATTGGGCGTACAGAGTAACTTCTCCGTTTTATTGATATCACCCATTAACTTTCATTTTTTTTTATTCAGTATAAGTCTAATTAGTCTCATGACTGTGTAGATTTAAGAGTTACAGAAACTTTATGTTGTTTGATTTCAATCTCAATGTCAGAAAATCTAGTCATTCCATTTACACGTGTATTATAAGTATTGATTAATCTCACATGTGAATATTTACTCAGTCAAATAAATATTACCACCCATTTAATCACAATTTTACATTTGAAGAAACCAAACCTTACAGGTGTATTTTTAATAGTTGAGTTTTCCTTGTTTTATTCTCAGGTAAAGAAATCACGGCACAAGGAAAGGGCTGTTCTCTGTGCACTAGTAGAGTGTACAGGTGGCAGTCTCGCATAGGTTGGATTCGTTTACCGTTGTATAGTTGTGTTATGCTTCTATTAGATCGTTTAGATGCAGGTTTACCCTGTCTTTGGTGTTTTGCTTACTTCTTTCCTGTGTTCCAAGCAGTTCACAGGTGGCGACCCCTTTCACACATCTATTAACTCGGTGCTCCGGCACTGAGCGTCAGACTTAGCTGTAGCCTGCCAGGGATTAGGGCCCTCTGGGGCGCTACACAAGCAAGACAAAGTTAAATTGGCAGTCTTTTTTTACAATATGAAATTTCTGATCAGCTCTGGTGATACATTTTTTTAAATATATACTTCTTCTCCGTTACATTTAAGTTCTTTGGCCCAGTCAACATTAGGTCTCTATTTCTTCCTGCTAGAGTTTATATGTGAATTGTACTCGTTTAACTCATCTGGCATTACCACCGAACTTCTCCCTGAATACGATCTGCTATGTTCGTTTTCCTTTTGACTTTTTGAAAGTACCAAAGTCCCTGTCAGAAGGGAGAATTGAGTGTCCGCGCATTTGAAAGTACAATGACCTTCTTCCCAGGGATATTGAGATGTTCGCTACATTTGATTTTAGCAGTTTTTTTCTTCATTTTTGTTTATGCTTTCCTATTTTCACATTTCTTTAAAGGCTTTTTTTAAAGAGACAAAGCAGTATCCTCTTCCCCGCACGACGCCATTTTAACAACTGGCAACACGGGCTGCTACTTTGGAAAGAGCATCAGTTAGTAGCTCATGTCGTTTTAACACCAAAAGCAGATTTGTCAATATCTTTCTTTTCTATTTACAAAAAGGTACGCATATCGCTTCGAACCTAGATGGTGTATCTACCTTCAAACAAAAAACGACAACTTTTCTTAGTGTAAAATCTCTATTTTTTGATTCATTACCATTTCAAAACTTCTGATTCAGTTAGTCATTTTTTAGATTTATATATTTATCGTAATTTATTTATTTTTTTTACTTACACCAATTTTCGAAGTCATGTTTATTACAGCTTTTAGTTTCATACTTGTTTCATACGAGGCATATGATATCATATCTCAAAGGTATATTTATATACTTCAGCAAGAGTATTTTGTCCTCATTTATCAATCAGTGTAACTTCAAATTAGACATTTAATAAAACTTATTTTGATTTAATACAGGATTCGTAGGTACCGTTCTTCCAATTTCAAGGCCCTTTGAGCTTCAAAACACGGAGGACAATAAGTGACCATATTGAATTGTTTGTCTCTGAAATTACTATAATGGAACACCCGTAAAGTGTTGCACGCCAATTTCAACGATATTTTGCAGGTAGATACTAGACACAAAATAAAATAAATAAATATGATTTCGTTTATGCGGAAAAACGGTTTTCAGGGGCCTAAGCCTCTGCCGAAGTATTTACAAAAAGCTTGAAATCTCCAAAAGAACATGATCAATTTGCAGAAAAAGGCGTACACACATACTAAGTAGAAAATTAAGGAATACGGGATCTTCTTTTGAGTGAAGAAATTGTTGCAGGGGTAGGAATGGCCTCTATCAAATATTTCCAAAAATAATGACAAAGGTCAAAATCGAAAAAGAGCACAAGCGATTCCGAAGAAACTATGCATGCATGTACTAGACTTAAAAGTAAGGAACACGTACTGTTTTGTTTCTGAGGAAAAACGGTTTGAAGGGGCCTAAGCCTCTCCTGAAATATTTTCAAAAAACCTTGAAATCTCCAAAAGAACATGAACAATTTGCAGAAAAAAGCGTACACACATACTAGATAGAATATTAAGGAATACGTGTTTTCCTTTTGTGTGAAAAACGGTTGCAGGGGGAACAACGATTCCGAGGAAACCATGCATGCAGATACTAGATTTAAAAGTAAGGGATACATATTGTGTCGTTTCGGCGGAAAAACGGTATAATGGGGCATAAAAACCTCTCGAAATATTTTAAAAAAAGCTCTAAATCTCCAAAACCTCATACAAAATTTGCAGTAGTTTTCAGGATATATTTCACATACCCAATGTATATTTCTGTAGCCCGTATATCTTTCTATTACGAGCCAATGTGCCACTCATGGAGAAACTACATGTAAAAGAAAGAACTTCTGAAATGACACGAATATCTTACGTCAGAAAGCTGTTAAAGTGCGATTTACTGAACAAACAATGCGAGAGATGAGTATTCTGACGAACCGTTCCAAAGGTTAAGTGCATATAATTGGGTAGCAGAAGATATCAAACTATATTATGAAATATGTATGGGCAGTAGCAAGCCTACGGGTAGTCATGCTCATCGCTACATATGATAAGTTCGAGCGATAGTAATTTTATCTGTGTGTGCAAAACATATGACCGATAATTGACAAGGCGGTGTGCAATTGTACTTATCTAGCCCTTGGCTTGTACAATAACTTGTTTATTTGTGATAATGGTACATGAATGCCACAAAAGAACACTTTAAGATAATCAGCCACACGTGCAAAATGAGGTATAAATATGTACCTTATGTACATAATATCTAATCAATAAATACATATGTGTAATATATAAATTCATTGTTCCATCAGAGTGTTAAAGAAGATAAATCCAGCATGAATCCCGCTTACATTATGCATATATTGTTTGTTGTTTTTGAAGTGATACATCCACCAAAGTCGCCAATAACAGCACAGGAAAGGGATACAGCAAGCATATTGAAATTCTTGCTGGAATACTGAATGGACGATATGGTTACGTTGGACACAGAAGAAACATTAATATTACCATTTGAATAGGACGACAGGGAAGAGAATACCGCCCAATATTCTCCTGTGGATGACGACGTAGAAGATATCAAGAAGATACAGCGGCACAACCGTACATTGTCAAGCAGACATTACCTTTGCATACAAACAAAATGCTGTATACTACTGGAGAAGTGGTATTAAAAGACCGCTATCCCTCCGATCTGTACAAGCAAAATTTACAAAAGTAACCTCAAGGCAGCAGCTAGAAAGCTGGAAAAAGCAAGTCTTTGGTCAGGAACATGAAAGGATAAGATATCGCAGGTATCTTAATACGTTTTTCGGTAATTCCAAAACGCTCGTTAGGCACACTTTCCAGTACACGATGTTGATCTACGACGATGGGCTCTGCAGGCCAGCAATAGATTTCACATTCCATCATTTAAGGCATGAAATACCTGGCTGGGGGAGTTTAAAACAACACACAAAATCGCTTCGCAAAAAGTAACAAAATTTATATCTACGTCACATACATCTGAAGCTAAAGAGGACATATTGAGAACCATAAATGTCTTTATTGACAATGTAAAACACCATATTATCCAATTCGGCATAGAACGGACGGTAGAACCTTGGTTGCTCAGGGAATGAAGAAAGTGGAAACAGTTGTCCAATCCGTGAGTGCGACAACACACAGTTATACAATACAACTGACCATCTCTGCCAATGGTGCTTTGCTAGCACAATTACTCATTGTTTTGAAGGAAACAATTGGTGAGTTCATCCCACGCGTGCACAACTCTGTGTTTCGCCCAAGTAACGTATATCTTGCCGCCTAAAAATCAAGAAAACTCACAATGGAACTTTATCGTCGTTGGCTAGAGAACGTGTATTTTCCTACAACTTAGCATCAGACAGTTCTTCTATTGGACGCTTGCAGCGCACATTGTGAAAATACCCTATGCTCCATTGAACCGGAATAGAAAACTACTGTGCTTTTTACAATAGCTCAAGTTTTAACTTGGAAGCTGCAACCACTAGATGTGTACTTTTTTCTTTTGTGGAACACATTTGTGCGCCGCTTCTCGGACACTGTCATCTTAAAAGAGTCTCATAATAATTTCCATCTACGGGATAACATAATCAAACTTCAATTTCTGACACATAATCAATTCTCCCCTCCAAGATACAAAGATGTAATCAAATACGCGTGGTATCACATTACCTATATAACAGACAAACCGGCACAATTTCAGACACCAATAGAGTTCTCCATTTCCACGAACCACCTTCCGACATGTGACATTTGTGTACAGGTTGCTGTGATTCGTTGTGGTTGGTGTAAGAGATCACTTTTACAGCATTTTTTGTGGAATATCATTATTGTCACACATTTGTTGCGTAAGATATTGAGCTTAAAAAACTATTGGTCTGCGTTATAAAGTGGTGGATAGTACCTGCAATATGTATTTCTTAATTGCACGTCTAACATATGGATTTATACTTTAATCCGAACTGTTTGTGATTATTTGTAGATTGGGACGTTTCTAAACTTCTTAGATGAATTTGGTGGGGATTTGGCTCTCCTTGCAACAGTTTTTTCAGCAGGAAATACCAAATACGTATATTTTACTTTTATATCTCGTATATACATACGCCTTTTTCTGCAAATTACTTCTGTCCTTTTGGAGATTTCAAGCATTTTGAAAACATTCGGGGAGGGGCTTAGGACCTTTCAAACCGTTTTTTTCCCAGAAATGAAAAATACGTATTTCTTAGTTTTAAGTCTAGTATTTGCACATATAATTTCTTTGGAATCGCTTGTGCCCTTTTTCGATTTTGGCCTTTGTCTTTATTTTTGGAGATATTTGAATAGAGGACATTGCTCCCCCTCTAACCATTTCCTCACACAAAAGGAAATCCCGTATTCCTTAACTTTCTATCTGGTATGTGTATACGCCTTTTCCTGCAAATTGATCATGTCCGTTTGGAGATTTCAAGCTTTTTGAAAATATTTTGGGAGTGGTATATGTCCCTTAAACCGTTTTTCCGGAGAAACGGCAAAATACGGGCCACTTTACTTTGTCACTAACTAGTATCTACCTGCAAAATTTCGTTGTAATAGGCGCGCATTACTTTACAGATGTTCAATATAAGAATATTGGAGATTCTTCGGGTGACAAACTAGTGAGATGACATTGTTACCATCAATTTGAACTTATTGAAATTACTATGAAAAATACGCTACCATGTTTGCTTCATCTTTCGTTGTCTGATACAGTAGAAACAACACAGTGTTGTAGAATACATCACATTTTAAAGACGGATGATTGTTTACTTATTTATTTTATAGTCGCGCCATACAATGTTTAATATTATATAAGTATATTAATATATATAAGTATATAACATTTCAATACCAATATAATAAACATTTGAACCGTAGTTTATTTCATATAAAACTCGTAGCAACAATATAATGAAACTATACATTTTGGAAACCCATAGGATTTCCTGCGTCTTAGGATTTATAGTAACTTTTGTTACCATGACGCAGTATCGTCTTTAACGGCTAATTTAGTTTCTATAACAGGAATTTAAGCACAGTTTCTCTTTGTCCCATCAAGGATGGAAAAAGAACACTCCAGATGTGTTTTGGAACCGGATTGTCAAATTTACTGCGCCAAGTTGGGGAGGGAGAGGCGTTACCACTTTTTTTAAATGTTGATTTTTCTAGTTCAGTTGTATGATTGAAACAAGTGAGGAGTACCGTTTGAAAAGGCTCGTTATACTGAAGAGTGGCATTTTAATCGTAAGTCTAGACGAAATATTAATGACGCAGTTCATTTTATTATATATATATATATATATATATATATATATATATATATATATAAAGAGAGAGAGAGAGAGAGGAGAGGGACTAAATTAAGAGTTTCAACAATTTTCTAACCCTTTATTTTCAAGACACAAGATAAACAGTTTGCATTGTGTATATAATTAGTACTTTCCAAGTGATTTTCAGACCCGTTCCAGGATCATAGCGGCAAAGTGTTCTGTAGAGGATTTTTTTAAAGTCCCGGCTTTTAGCAAATTATCCCCGTTCAGGTGTTTGATATTGATACGGAAGTGGTACCATTGGAAAGTGTTTGTTACACTGAAGAAATGTCGTTTCAACAATGACTCTAGATCAATTATAAGGATATAGTAAATTTTAAAGGTATTTTCATATATATAGAAGACTGAACTTTTGAATACGTTTTATGTGCATAACAACGTATTTCGTTTGTGCATAACAACGTATTCAGATTCCTACGTCAACACAGACCAGAGCAAGAGGAGCGCAAAAATTTCATTTTTTTGAAAAATCTCTTGGTTTTTCACAAATTTCCCGTTTCTGGCGTATAATACAGACAAGCGACTGGTACTGTTGGAAAGAAATGCTCTATCCTGAAAAACATGAGGTATGAACCATGATCCAACGATAAATAGTAAGAAAGCAGTAGCTGTGTAAATGAATGACTAACAATTAACTCTAAAGTTGGAAATCCTAAAGTGAGAAAGCTTATTTCGATTTAATACATGATTCCTAGCCACCCTTCTTATCATTTAGTGGGTCTTTGAACTTCAAAATACTGTGAGTGATCAGTGATAATTTTGAATTACTTGCTTCTCAAATTACTGAGAATATTGGAGATTCATCGAGAGACAAACTAGTAATAGGACATTGTTTTTGCAAATTTGAACTTAACCAATTCAACATGATACATACGTTCACACGCTTGCTTCCTCATTCATTATCTGATACAGCAGTAATATTACTGTTTTGTAGAATATATCACATTTCAAAGGCGGATAAACACTTATTTTACTTATTTATTTTATAGTTTGTGCGATACAATGTTTAGTATTATTATGAAATAAACATTTGAACCGTTACTTTATTTCATAAAAAATAAAACTTGGTAGATATAATATAATGTAATTGTGTATTTTGGAAATACATACCTAACATTTCCAGCTTCCCGAAAATTATATCTCGCTTAAATCTCATCTTTGGAAACACCGGCACATGAAACCCAAGCAAAGGAATCTGAAATCTGAAACAATTGGAAAATTTATTATACAATATCAAATAAATATTTGTACTCACTGGTATTGTAGATGGGAAGTTAGAACTTCAATATAATTTAAAATAAAAATCTAAGATTTTTTTAAAGTAATGGTGGTCATTTGTTTAACTTCGAACAACAAATATTATCTACCGAAACTCCATGGAATTTAAGTTGACTGGTTGGAACTTCTGGGACTACACATGTGTAAATATGTCATGCAATTAAAGTTGTTTCAGACAGTTTAATAAAATATCTAGCAGAATAAAAGTATATTGTTTTGTATTAGTGAACTAAAAGCTTCATTTACATTTGCAAGGAACTCTAATTGCATTTAGAAATAAATAAATGTACAATAATATGAGAGTTAAATTATCATAAAAAAGTTAAAGGGAACAAATTTTAAAAATATGAATAATGTTTTAAAATATTCAGTGACTTTTTGAAGTGATGCCTAGCAAAATGTATCAATTTGAAAGTTAATGTTAATTGAACATGTGCCAAACTCATCACAATATAATGAATTTAGTTTTCAGAAAATTATTTCGTGATTTCTTGTTCAAATTGATACAAGAACAAGATTGTTATTGTCCAGTGAATACTACATATTACATTCGAAAAAGTAATTGAAGATTATTATTATATCACTAATTGTAGTCCACGCTTGGAGGATTGTAGATTAGTGTTTCAAATTAAATGAAGAATTTTGTTTAATGAAAAAGAAATGTAATCCTTTATTCTGTTTGTCCGTGTGTACTTCAATGACTATTTTTTTTATATTTATTCCAATAGCCTATAATGTACAGTGTTCACAGTTAGGAGTTAAGTCTGTTAATAGATTTGATATATCCACCGAAAATAGTCGCTTCTCTGTAATTTTACAGCTAATCGCGCTATAGCAAAACTATACACAAAACATTGCTCCTTTTAATTAGACAGGGTTGCAAATTTTTTGTTGCTTTGCGGGAAGTGCGGTGCTCATATACCCGTTTAGAAGTCCATAAAGTAACAAAATAAAGCTAATGTAAATGTGAAAACACTTTGATATATCTGTACACTAATGAGAGTAGTGTGTTACTATAAACCCAACAATACTAGCAATGTATATTCTTAAAACAGTTTTTCATACATCAGTCACCCCAATCATGTAATTGATAAATATATTTTCGCCAGTTAATTTAGTAAATATTTTCTTTAATCGTTGTGTTCACTTTTATTAACTTTATAAGTGTCCTTCTACAAATCAATTTCGGTGTGATCATTAGTTAATTTTTAGTTCTTTCTCTCCAAGGTGTTACAATCACTAGTATAGAGTTACTCGTATTTTTATTATGTAACGACATTACTTACTGAAACACAGCCAAGAATTCTGACACAAAGTTGTCTTCATCACACCCAGGTAAACAAGTGCACTTCTCTTTATTGGAAATTTCTGAAAGTAAGTTAAGAAAAGTTAGGATAATAAGAAGGACATTTGATCTTGGAAGATGTTTATTATGTCTCAGTTTTTTTCAAAACATATCAAGATTTTGTTTTCGAGAATAGGGAAATAATATCCGTTATTATTGCGTTTTACGTTAGTCAATTTAAAAAGACACAACGATGCCTTGAATATACGAGGACAGATTAATAGAGGCTCACTTTTACATTCTTCATATTATATTTTTATCTCTGAGGAACGGAAGAAAACGGAGAGAAAAATGGAATTTGATATTACAATACATTATACATTTCATGGCCTGCATGGTAAAATTATGAATAAAATTTAACATGTATTAAACACTTATACTTTATATTTAGTAAACTTCGAAACGCTAATTGTTTAACGTAGGTCTTTCCGATCCCTTTTCAAGGTTTCTAATTTATTAAAAACTAAGTAATTATGCAAATGAAAGATTTTACGTAATTATCAAAAATCAGTAAAAAATGATATTTTTGTATATAAGATTGACTAAGTAAGTAAGGCCAAAGAAATATCTCAGTGTGACTGCTGATATTGCTGTTTCTTCACAAGTTTCTTGATATTACCTGATAATTTGGAAAAAGCACATTTGAGATCACTTCCTACTTCAAAATGGTGGCGATACTTTGATATGGTTGAGTCAACGTCGATAACCCTGATTCATACATGTAAGTTCTTCAGAAATGAGCAAGAACTTTTAAGATTTCGTTTACTACTCTCGGGTGAGAACGCAGAGCACAACCAACAAATTCTACCAAAGATGTTGAAATGAAATATTCTTCTGACACATGCATCCCACTTCCATTGAATTGTTCCCTGGTGAACTTTATGTGGAAGTAAATCGACATCAATGTGGAAATATGTTATTGCTAATTGTTGTTTAGTGCCAATCTTCTTCATACTAATGAGAAAAAAATCGCTGGTTCATCATAGAATGAAGTTAAGTGTGACTTAATAGTATCTCTGTACATGATTGAATCATACTGTTTATTTTAAATAAGATAATTTCATCCTGGGAAAAATAAAAAGTTATTCGAAGGATCATGTATGTGGGTTTCTCAAGGAAGATCTCTTGCACGTAAGATCATATCATGTCATAAGAAGGTAGTATTTTCGTATATCAACCTTAGAGCTTGAGATTATTTAATATTTCAAAACTAGTAACCAAGATATGAAAAAGAAAAATATAAATGTAACATCAGTAAAGTTAGTGTAATTACTAAACATGTAATATTAACGTTCTAAGCTTAGGAGAAGTGCCAGCAAACTTTGTTAAGGAAAAGTAAGGTTTTTGTTTAGCACTGAGATCGTCACAAAGCCTCAAGAGGGCGAGTGTTTAGAGCTCTTTGCAAAACAACTTTAATTTTCAATGACAATGCCGGCTCAACTTTTTTCAGCTGAAGCTTGTCTGTGGGCGCAGTAGTGGGCGCGCGTTCTACTATTGTTGATCAGGTGTTATTTTTAGAATCCTGAGTAATTGGCAACAGTCTCGACCTTGAGCGTTTATGTGCCTTTTCCGCCAACCTTCTGTACATCCTAGTCTATTTTTATTGCTTGTTCTTGCATCTGCTCCGATTTGTTACCTTATTTCATTAATGTTCTTTTATTGAAGATCGTCCGACTTTTGGCGTACTAATTTGTTTCGTATCAGTGATTTATTTCATTTTACATTTTCACGATACTTTTCTGGAATACATGCTTGTATATGTTTGAAATGTCAGAACATCAATTAGAACAGGTGCGTCTTTGGGTAGAACAAACTAGATTGTGACTCTGGAAAGGAAGTTTTTGTTGTAGAAACAGTTGAGTGGGTGATACCGAAGATGTAAGAGACAATATACTGGTAGAAGAAGACAACATTCAAGTACAAGCCAGTTTTGAAGTCATGGGTTCAGCCACACCAACTTCTCTCGACATATGTGCGTTTTATATCGGTAGAGAGAAAAAAGTAGAATTTCCTCGCTGGTATGTAGATCTCATAATGCCAAGTAAATTACGAATTCCCAATTTGAATATAATACCTGATTTTCATAGGCTTAGCCCACAAGGCATCATTTTAAAGCCTAATTGATGATGAATTGATTATGAATGTAGCTAGTGTTAATGATCTTTATACATTTAGAGCAAATAAGAACGATGAAAATGTCAGACGTAAGAAGTCCCTACAGGATCTAGCTTTTGAGCTGATAAGACCATCAATAAGCCAACGTTTAGCAATAAATTAATTGCCAATAGTTCTTCGACGTTGAGGAAGACTTCTGCTCGGTTTTAGCGAAGGTGACCCATTGCTACAAGACTGAGCATCCAGGGTATGAAATTGTTCAATTTCTAGCTTTTCTCGCAACACGTCAACAAGAAAATACGTGTTCAAAATGCCAGAGATGGGTATGCCACTACCAACAGTAAAGTGTGTGTGACTATTTCATCACTTATACCTAAACACTTATTTGATTGTGTGATTAAGGTTGCTGTATTTTGAATAAGATGTACCTAATTATTATTGTTTTCAATATTCTTGCATTAATCAAATATAATAATTTTAAAATATTTTAAACTATGTATAATACTTAACTAACATACCCATCACCGAATATTCCTAAAAAAAGTAACACAATAGAAAAATACTGATGTTCTACAATAGTAGAATGCGGCACCACTCACGTAACGTTAAAGGACGCGACCAACGCAGTGATAAAGCTGTGCTATCTAATTGTAGGGTATATCTTTTGTCAGCTTTTTTAAATCCTAAACTAACATTGCTAGAGCTTCATCACTACAAATTCCTAAAGCTCTGCCGAAGACAAATCATTTGAAAAAAAAAAAAACTACTGATACCAGAAAATCATTGGAATCCTTGGATAATGTATTCGAACTTTTTGAAAGTAAATTTTTTTATTATCCCTAAGAGCAACTTCAACTTATAACATAATTTGCACGTTGGGGCTACAGAGGTCTATTTTCATTTTAAATGCAAACTTTAGAAATTAAAATATTAAATGTAGAAAAAATTATCTTATGATGAACTCAAATAATTCTTAACACATAATTTACGTATACATGGGTAAAATATACATTTATGTTATGTACGGTCAAAAACAATACTGGAAAACGCAGGTTTCCCTTTGACTCTTTTAATGTGGAAATTGTTGGAAACTGGCATGGATTTTCACCTTAGCACTTAGCTAAAATGTAAATATTTTTTGTTAGTAGTTTCACGTCTTGTTAGACATCGAATGATTGAAGAATAGTCATACATTTTTGTCCTCTACTAACATATAAATTACGTTCTTGTATCAAGCATTGTTTTGATGTTCAGGTTGTTTTGCTAGAGACGTGGTTAACTGAAACAGATAACTATGATATATGTTCTTATCAGCAATTCTTTAGGTCTGTAGATTTTTCATACGTATCACGATGTACACTCATGTCCAAAATGATTGTCGCATATCTATAACTGTATTCTTGTGAGAATATAATTTGATAATGATTTTGCAGGGTACTTTTAATACTGATACTACGTGTATAATCGGGAAATGTATATTTGTAGTAAATTTCGTAGGAAAAGAATTATAAATACGAAAATTAGAATGAGTAAAACAAAATGTTGCTAAATGGACAAGAAAGATTTATTTTCGTTTTATTGTTCTAATTTACTGCTCTTTTGACATGAAATTTGCCACATACATGTCATTGCCGATTATACACATACTAACATTATAAGAAATACCGGGCGAATTCGTTATCAAATTATATTCCTGCAACAACATATTTATAGATATGCGACAATAATTTTGGACATGAGTGTACCTATTTTCAAACAACTTCCGAAAAGTACATTATCATTTGAAAGTTTCCAAATGTTGATTTTATAAACAACAAAGAAATTCGCTAAACCAGGGACGCCGGAGCGAGTGGTTCATCTGTGTTGCTGTTTTTGTAATCACTATTATTTATTTCAAATGTAAGTAAATAATATATATTGTGGAATGTGGCCTTGCAACTTTTTTCTTGGACTAGTAAAATTTTGTTGCTTATTTGCATCCCTGCTCCAAACAGATATTATTTTGATATTTGCAGTATTGTATATTTTAATAAAGTTTTCATATCCAAACACGTTACACTTTGGAGCAAACACTCGCCCAAGACTTCAAAAACACTTGAATGTAATGTGACAAAGAGCGTCAAAGGACCAAAGTTACTAGAAATATTACTGCTTCGTCACCGAAGTCTGCACTCGATATAGTCATTACTTCTGACCTGCTCAAGGAGATAATATTGTGTGCAGATTTAGAAGGTAAACGTACTGCACGAGAAGGAAAGAATTAGACAAAAACATTCGACGCTTTAGTACTGTTCCTATTCGTTTGCCTTTGCTTGCCGAGCTTGATAAAAACAGAGACGTGCCTGAAAGGAAATATTTCTTGTCCGAGATTCTAAATAAATCATACTGGGTAACTATGTCTGTAAGACGTTTTCTGCATATATTTACGTTATATGGTTTGATGATAAACGTACTAAAACTGTCAGACTAAACACAAATACCTTCCAGCGACGAGTGTCGTGTTGGATATATTTAGAAAAGATTGTAAATGGGTTATTGTACCAGAGGTTCAGTTTACAGTTGATGATCAATTGTTGTCGTACAAAGGTATATGTCAATTCCTTCAAAACATGAACGAAAGCTTTGAACAAAAGAAATTAACTTATTCTGGGAGTTTTAATTCGGATATGCTTACACAAAATCCTTTACAGAGGCAGAAAACCAGGCTTACCACTGCAAGATAAATTGTTCAATAATATTGTCATTGAACTTACTATCATTTTGCAAATCATCCTTGCAAATCATCCTTCTCTATTTGCGTTTATTCATGATGTGACAAAGGTAAGTTATGTTCAAAAATAACAGCAAACATAGTTCTTATATCATCCATCAACTATAGCTCCGCAATTGATTCCGAGAGTGAGAAACTAAAACCTGAAATCGTAACATTCTACAATAAAACAAACGAGGTACTAATAACAATGGATAAACTTATAAGAACGTTTACAACAAAGCGTTAGACTAAGCGATGGTCAATATTATTTTTTAATACGTTAGATTTGGCAGAATTGAATGTAAATATCCTATATATATATATATATATATATATATATATATATATATATATATATATATATATATATATATATATATATATATATGTATATATATATATATATATTGATCAATTCCGTTTATAATGTAAACGTTACTAATCGTTACACGTTAGACGTTACATTAAACGAACGTTATAATGTAAACGTTCATGAAGATGCTTGCTGACGAAATGGTGAAAACTTTCATTAAATGCGCGAAGGAGTTCTACCTTCAGGAAAAACATATCTAAAAGATGTGACGTAACTGTATGTGTACAGCAAAAACATCCACAAAGAAAAAGAAAGAAGATAAGATGTTCGATTTATACACATTCAAGGGATAAAAAGAACTCAACCGTGTGTTTCAAATGCAAAAATACTTTTGACACTCGCTCACTATGTTAAAACTGTGTGTAGCTTTAACCAAATCTCTAAGTAACATTCAAATCGTCTGTTTTCTGGATAAATTATTTCGTAATTGATGTGTAAGTTTCATGTGTGAAAAATATTAACTTCGCAAAAAATATATTTTAGAGTAAAATTTTGAAATCCTTTTCGAGCTAATTAATATACTATCAGTAACAAAGCTCATAGTTAATATGTACACTCGATCTGAAATAACATACGCAAAGTGTACTGTCTAATAAGACTAGTTTCATAAAATGTGTTATTTCGGTTTTAAAATAATTAATACAGTAAAATGAAGACACAATCCCTTGTACAAAAAATACTAGTCAAACGTGTTGGAGACACAATCAACAAGTCTCCTATCTAACTAGGTACGTTATATTTTGAGTTTGTTCAGCGCAAAATAATAGGTGTCAAATTGACTCCCAAAATGTACGTAAATAGGTGGAGAAAGAAGAAACTATATCAAGCATTTAAAACTATGATAAGAGATATATCTTACGACATAATATAAATTAGCTTGGAGAAATTACGGAATAGAGTAAAATGCGATGGCGTGTACTGTAACTCTTTATAGCGTACCTTCCCTATGATTGACATTCTTAAACTTCCCTTGTTGTTTAATATAATAATCACTAAGTTACTCCATCTATTATTATAAAAAGTAGACAATTGGGATGAGTACTTTCGTAAGAGTACTTTCTGTTTATGTTATTTTATTTATAAAATGATTTGTCTTCAAAGTTGTTTACTGAATTATACACATTACCATACTTGAAATATGTTTACTCACTTGTAGTCATTTAAACTTTATGTTATAATTATATGTGTTATGTTTCTGATGAGAATTGTAAGTAACGATAGCACCCCCATACTTAACTATAAACAAGACATTGAGAATCGTAACTGTGTTTCCCGAACTAGTCTGTCACACCTTATCTTGTGACATTAGGCATTATTTTGAAAGAAAAACGTCCTTCCGTTGGAAACCAAGGCCATCATCATCAGGGTTGTACGTGGTCTGTAAACAATGTACCATACCCCTCGGCCGTCATGGTGCCTTGCACGAGCTCCACTTGACCCATGGATGCATACGTGAATAATAACCAGAACAGAATTGAGACGCCGCTAGCTTGTCTCCGTCCCAAAATAAAGGGTCAGAGAGCTGTTAACTGGAAGACTACTGATTCGCACCCTCCCATCGAGGTGATGAAGAAGGTCACATTTTCCAATTGAACGCTAATAACCCATTTGGTAATTCGCATGCTAAGTATCACATCACGTCTAGGACTTTTGAGAGCAGACTGTTTTTATTGTTTTACCTCACTAAATATTATTTAATTCACTGTGATATTCTGTACTCTTTTATATCTGTAAAGTAAAAGATAATGAAAATATAGATCCATGAAGTCATCGGTTTCGTTATTACTGAATATGATGCACTTACAATAGTGAGTGGTAAATTGTACTGCTTTTTTCAATGATAGACTATGGACTCATACTTAGTTTAAAGTGTTTTACAGGTAGGAAATTTATAAATATTTGTAATATGCAATTATGCACAACTGCAATAGGGAAATTTATAGGGAGAAATTTTCGGTAAGTTATACTAACATAATGGAAAGTAATTTTGAACGTACCGTTTAAAATAATTCCTCATATCTCGAAAGGTAATCAGCGAAGCCTTATTCGTAACAATAGCAACTGCATCGAAACTCTGTACTTCCGAATATATATTACGATACAAACAGTTAAAATACTTTGCATCTTTCTACTGCATAGTCATAATTAAGAGTTCAGTAGCATCATCCATAGTATCACATTGGCTAAATATATGTCTACTGTATACTGTTCTAAAAGTAGGCATTTCAAAAATAAGCATCATGTATACAATGATATTTCTTTCTTTTAGCAACTGCTGTAGCAAAACGTCATTCTTCAGTCTACTTCTAAGAGATACAGTTCGATACTATAACACAAGTATATTAATAAGGAAGGTGAGAATTACAAGAATAATTCAGAACTGTAACATTTCATTATGAATATAGTATACATAATCAGACCAAAGAAAGACTGTAATCCTAAGCTCAATTGAAACATTATAATTGGAATGTACGTCATTTTTCACTATGTCAATTAGTTGACATTAATTGGTAAATATAGGCGTTGTGTTCCAATATGGATGTCCTCAATTTCTTAGCCTAGACACATATAATTCGCATCAAATTTTCATTCCGAAAATTACTTTTAGAACGACAAGTTACTTGTATTCTGTACAACATATCTTAGAAGGAAACTTTCCTTATGTAAGTATCGGAGGATGTAGATTATATTTCTAATTTATTTCGTTTCCTGCCCTATCACATAAATAATTTATGTTTAAATTGTGAAATAGAACTCATAGTGAAATAAAGAAGAAACACGATATTAATGGATTAAAATTTAAACTTATAAAATAAATACTAACAAACTATTACAATCGTAATAAAAGAGACACATTTGAAATTAAAATTGTTGGATTATTACTGAGAATTATCATGATCGATTTTGTAAAGGTCACGAATAATGTTTAAAACAAAACTATCTGTTAGAGAACGTAAAGTTTTCTGTTACAGCTTTCTCCATTATATTACCATTTCTTTTAAAATACATTTCCTCTCTTCCAACTAAATTTAATTTACATTTTATTAAGAATTTTAACGTTTTGTCCTCGAAAATTTTATTCAGTTTGATTTTCTTTTTAAATCAGTATTTGAGACCTTATGTTCTTGAGTTTCCTTCACACATAACCATATTTCGAATCATGTTATCAGCAGAAACGATACAGAAGAACTAAAATAAATTATTCTGTATTATTCAACATAAAGATGTGAAATTGTAAGAGACAAACATTAAATAATTCAAGAACAAAAATATCCACAATTCCCATGTAACATACATGAGTTATTATTATCAGTATTCTCCAGTCATCTTTTCCATTGTATTCGTCCTTCTATCCTCTTTCTCCTTCTCAGAGACTGCCATTTTTCTGCTTTTATATCTGATTCGTTTTCTCTTACAAGCGTTCTACATTCATTTCTCTCAGCATTTTTAACTCCATGTTAAATTTATAATTCTTAATTTTTTTTAGGATCTTCTTATTTTTCATTTTTCAACGCTTTTTATTTGACTGTGTTAGTTACCTGCAACATTTTCCGTCCGTAGATATTCTTTCTATTTCTTTATTAGTTTTTGCTATTGATTCAACTTCAATTTCCTTTATTAACATTATATTTAAAATAAAGTCCTTCAAATGAATCACTACAGATCTCGTCAATTATTGTAATGGAATCAGAAATGTTAATAGATAGCTACAACCAATACCAGGCGATCGATTCAGTATTTCAAGAGAATAAATGGTCACAATCTCCAGTAATTTATTAAATCTGGCAGTAGTGAAATTTAATTCCGGTTTCAACACTAATGCTAGTAGAGTAAAATAGTAAAATATATCGAAAAGGAGTTCTTTGAAATTTATTTTGCGTCCCTAAGTTTAAATATACGTTAACCCTATATTTAAACCGGAAACGATTAAAAATCCAACAAACATACAAATCAGAATTGAACAATTTATGATCATAAAACAAAATTATATTAGGGAGCTACAAACGTTTCTGCAATCGATTTAGTCACAAGAGTACATACTATCACAACCCACAACAGTGTACCAAATTTGGAAATGGTTGAAAGTTAGTACAAGTACCAGTTGCAAAAATGATTTCCGTAGAGCTAGAACGGTAAGAACACTTAAGATGTAGTTTTCTGCAATTGACCACTTTCCCAAAAGTATAATCTACTGTATCTCCTAATATAAACATCAGTTTAACCAGAAGTAGATGAAATTAACTATTTCAATTTCAATCTATCATCATACAACGAAAATAACAAGCTATAGCGAATAAATGCTCTATGATATGAACTTTCGGAACAAGAACTGTCTTGGTAAACAGTAGTTATAGATGTACTACTTCAAGTTTGAGAATTTAATTCCCATAGTTTGGAAATACACCATAGCTTTACATTGTAAAAATAAACCCATTTTTCCCTCGTTTATATGTAAACAATCAAACGAAAACTACTGCATTTGTGTGGAATGGTACATTCATACAAGGAGAAACCCAATCGTCCACTTATGCATTCCACTTTGCTTACACCACGAATCGAATAACACAATTGCATACCTCGATCATGGATATCTTAGGATGAGAAAATGATGACAACTTATCAAGCAGCGAATTCAGAATGCTTTCCCAGGTTATCAGAAATTAAACAGCGAATTTCAGTAAGGAATATATGTTTGTCTCATGATGAAAGAACCAACACTTCAGTGAGTGTGAATGTAATATAAAATCAATAAAATGTTATGAGTTTTTTCTATTTATTTTTCTCTTCTCCAGGTTACATGCTGATCACATAATTTCTGCAAGTATAAGGCTGCATAATTACCAAGTATAAGACAGAAACTTGTGGATAGACTTTTGATGTATTTTACCCAGTTAATCAAATGACGCTTATAAAGATAACCGATAAATTTATTCCCATTTCTGGGGAGGTATGTATCTCAATTGGCACTCACACCGTGAATTTGATGCCAATTGAGATAAGGAGAAGGCCAGTTGATGGTGTGGGTATATCCAACTGGTTGTGGCAGTTCAGTTACACCGTGAACTTGCGTAAGGAATAATGAACATGGGATCTCTACAGAGGCATAAAGGAGTGTATGCTGTCCGAATCAAAATATGGTCAAACGCAGCTGCATCTGGGCTGAAGATATGCCAGGCCTTTAGTGAGTCTGCCGTAACTCCACGGACAGTTCAGCGGTGGTTACACAAGTTTAAGGACGGTGACGAAACATTCTAAAACGTATCACTGCCGGAAGACCAACACATGCAAAAATGAAGATCTTCATGACCCTCGGGTCATCATTGGTTATGCATCCCATGACCTGTTCCAAAACACCCGAAACCAGCACTCCAGCAGGAAAAGGTTCTAATGTGTGTTTGGTGTAAAGCTTGGGGCATCGTGCATGTGGAATTGTAACAGGTGATCCTAGTATAAATGCAACTGTGCATTGTTAGCAATTGAGACGTATTCAAGAAAAGCTCAAAACTCTGGAGCCAGCACTCCTGAATCGAAAGGTGTCCTCGTGTTACATGATAACGATAAATCTCACGTGGGTAGAATGACCTCACGTGGGTTGAATAATCCAACCTTCGTTATCACTAATTGAATGAATATTTGTGCCCCCAAATCCCCTACCCGTGAAATAAAATCTTAAACGTGCTGAATAACATACAGTTAGGCCTGTAGACAAAAACAATAAGAGAAAGCTAACTACATTAATTAAAGACAAGGAAGAAATTTCCAAAATTAAGTCCTTAGAATAAAACCCAGCTAAAAACGGTATTCCACATAAAGCCAAGTTAGCTACAAGTAAGAGGTATTTGCCTTTCAAGCGCCCCTGAGTGCTTATTTGATCCTAAATCATCTGCCCGAATTCCCTTTTCTCTACGATTCTTCCTCATTGCAGTAATTTTTCTCATCTTCGATGTAGAAATTGCCCTCTTACTCCCAACAACAATCATCATTAATAACACTAATACACTATCCTGATCTCTCGTCAGACTAACATTCTTAGTAATCCTCCTAGTAAGTCTTTATCATGAATGAAACCAAGGATCTCTAACATGGGCTGACTAGATAATGGAGTGGGATAATAGTTAAATATAATATTTGGGTTGCATCCAAAAGGTGTTGTTGACACCATTCTACGCCTGGCATGAGAAACACTATTGTATCTGCCATACTTCCCTGATATTGCACCGTCCGAATATCACCTGTTACTTCTCTTGGACAATCATCTTAGATGGTACCAGTTTAAATCACTAGTAGAGGTACAAAATGAACTTGATATTTTCTTCGCTTCACGGCCCACCAAGTTCTATCGTGATTGAATCCATGACCTTCCAGAACGTTGTCAGAAGGTCGTCAATGCTGATGGTAATTCTTTTAGATTTTCGATGTACGTTTTAGGTGACATATCGATGTTGGAAGGTGATGGGTGAAAACGCGACAGAACTTTCTATGTTACCTTTGTATTTGTGAGATTCTCTCATCTCCAGATATATATATGAGTACCATCTTAAATAATTTGTTTCGTGGAAAGGACTTTGTACACAACAGTACAAAGTGCAAATTTGATAACATAATTTCTCTCTAGTATTAACTACAGGATTACAACGTTCTTTGAATTTTCGTCAAATTATATTTGCTGATTTCCACTCATACCTCAAGAGGCAGAATATATTGTAAAACAGTTTCTCTCATATTTGACACAATGTTTTAGACATGGAGTCATGTGTGTTTCAATTATGTCTGTTACCATCATGTGTATAGGTTTCACTTTACGAAATTTACTGTTAATATTAATATGGAAGTGGACACGGGCACTCTTACAGTTGAAGTTTTGGAAAGGAGGAAAGTTAGTTTTCGAATCACTGATGGAATCCACATCACTTTGCAGTATCTTGAATAACAAAGGAAGTAAATTGGGTTTCTAAAAGAATACAATTTATTAAATACCGTAATAAGATGTCGATTTACACTGTTAGAAATTGATAATTCTACAAGCAATTTGAAAACTTTCCTTATAAATTACTAGAAACGAATTTAATATGGACACTGAAATTGTGTTCCATTAACATAAAATGTTACAGCAGCAAGACTTTGATTGCAGATGAAAGTGTTTTTTTTTTGTGCGTGTTTGTGCACAATTTTAGTTCTAACGATAGTTTCTTCATACTCTTACTTCGCAAATAAAATTTCAATAATGCATTCATTTCTACACTATTGTTTTATTTGTGAACGTGTGTGGGTCATGTTTTAATATTTTACTCATATTTGAAATCTGGATGAGCCAAACATTAATACTGTATATATATAAAGTCTGTCTGCATTAAAGAAGTTTAATTTGGTACTACGTTTCTAATACAGATATTAAAACTAAAATATATCGGAAAATTCTCACCAGTGAAACGTTGAATGCAGGATAAATCTTTTACTTTGCATGATTTGAAAGTGCCTGCAAAATAACGTGCATAAATTATCGTATGTTTAATATACATGTAAAGTATAGAACACATAATATGCAAAATGTTCTTGATACGAAATCAATATCGGTTTGTCGTAAGAAACCCACAATCTAAAAAAAAAAATTAAAGAGAAATAGAATTGATATAATCGAAACGTTCGGAACCCAGATGATTAAAGTATATGAGATTGATTTCCTTGTAACTCTCATGAGTAGTTTGAATAATAAAAAAAAGTATTTGAATCGTTTTGTGAGTCTAATCATCTAAAAAGCACAAACGGATTTTCTTTCAACCTCTTAATGAAATAAACGATTGAATATAGAAAATCCTTAGTTTCACAAATGTGGGAATGTGTCCCAAAGTACTGTGCACTTTCTGTAATACCATACATTCTAACATGTAATAAGCAACATCATTCATTATGTCAAACAACATTTCTGATAATAGAGAAAAAGACATGACAAATAGGATAAGAAATTGAACTATATTTGATCATTAACAATTGGTTGCGGAAAGCAATAGGGAACTAAGGTGTACATTTCCCACTGAGAACCACGGGCTTAAAATTTTCCGTAATCTATATTAATATATACATTATTTTTACAGAACTCTTATTTTGCAGGTAGGAAAGGGAAACCCTCATAATTTATGTTGTACTATAAACTTATAACAGAATCTGTTCTTCTGGCTACGATGAAGTGTCAAACGTTGTCAGTTTAGGAATACAACATTACAAACAACCATTGAACACTTAATAAAATAAAAGAGAATAAATTTTGACAAAGGAGAAAATCATTTTTTTTTAAAGAAAACAGGTTACGCAGACATACAACATGGCTCTGGGACAATCCTCTAAGGGGTTGCAGTAGGGCGCGGGTCCCTGAAGTTAAATTAACACTCGCCCAACGGAGATCGGATCACTTTTTTACCCAAAAGTAATTTATTTTAATATTTTTCCTTTCTTTTTTCCGTTTTCCAGTCATCGGCCTACATTTGTTACTTTTAATGTATGTACCATGCAGTAGCATTTCTATTACTCAAGCTTTCTTTATAGTTATTTTTTGTCTGGGGCTTGAATGACTTGGTCTTCGCCGTTTACGTGATGGATATTTTATTTCTCTGCCTCACACTGTAAGATTTGTTGCCATTTCTCACACTCTGCATGATCAATCCTAGTCTTTGCTCATTCCCCTAGCATGCTCCAAAATCTCACCAGGCAAAAAATACACAAAACGGGAAATCCATAGCAATTGCAGGATATTTCCTTCCAAATATGTACCAATGGAAATATATATATATATATATATATATATATATATATATATATATATATATATATATATATATAATGTATATCTGGGAACCCAATTTTCAGAATTCTGTAGTGAGACTGTAGGTTATAACCGGCCTGCGAAGATTTTCCCACAAAAGTTATTCTATGTGATATACGTTAGATTTTGTGTATTTATGTAAAAAAATAATACCACTTGTTTCGTATCACGTATAGATTTGTCACAAGTCTTCTCATGTTTATTCTAATGGAGCTTGGCTTTCAAATATAATGTTTGGATTGGGAGTATGGAATACAGGTATGGACATGTCTTGGATAAAATATTGTATGTCCTCTGTTTTGGACTGGATTAGGTAATTATCAAGTAACACCCAAACAACAAATACAACAGTTTAGTTCCCACATGCGCAGTGAAAGACAAGGTCAATAAGCCAAGTTCGTTTGTCTGAGAGAGGATACTGGGAAAGTGTGTCACACCTTTGCCTGCAAGTTACAACGTGCACTTGAATTCGATCCGTGAGTGAGTTTATTTTAAAAATGACATCTGGCAGTGATTTTCGGAGGTTAAAATGTGTGACCAATCCAAACTCTTTCTGTTATATATCCAATCGGGTCATAATACAATTAATGAAGAGAAGCGAAGTATTGCGCCATTGATAAAACGTTTGTACTTGGCATATTTTCATATGAAGTTAGGTGATCAGAAGAAGAATTTCGCACCTCATATTGTGCGTTAAACGTGTGTAGAAAATCCGCGGGAGTTGTGTAAAGGGCTATTGCCATCAATATCATTCGGAATTCTAATGACTAGACGGGAACAAAGAAATCATGTTGACAACTGTTATTTTAGTGTATATAAAGTATCCGGTTTCAATTCGAAAAACAAAAGGCACATTTTGTATCTGAGCCTTCCATCCGCCATATACCCCGCACACCATACACCCGATATTACTGTCCCAAAACTACCCCTATAGTTACCAGAGATTGTGTCTTCGTCATCTTCAAGTGCGGAAGATGGTAATGATGATACCTTTATAGGGTAAACCAAACAGTGATTGGTACTTTAAGGATTTTTTAAAAGAGATGTCTCTTTCTTTCATCTTTTTAAATATGTTATCTTGATTTTTTCTCTAAATATACATTAATTCATATTAATTACTGCGAACGAGTATTTTTTACGTATTTCAGAAGCAGAAAATGTTTGTAGAACTTATAGTGAACACAAGTATAAAACTATAGTGATTGGTACCGAAAATGCAGTAATTGGCACTTATTCCTATAGTGACTGGCACTGTTAGTAATCCGCAACTTAAATGGGTTTTATTTATAAAGGACAACATATTTTTACATTATGTGCTAAAATATAACACTATCAGGTTACTCTTTGACCAATAATTACGAGAAATCACTTAAAATTTTTTAGAACGTTCTACAAATAAAAACATTTAAACGTATCCAAAATGACCAATGCTTTCTAGCTCTTAATATTTTTTTAATATGAAAGAAAGAAACGAGAAATAAGGGTTGCACGATTTGTATTGCAGAGACTGAATGATATTACTCACTATCATCATAACCTGGTATATCTATATCTTTACTATCATCGTCCAGAACATGGCAAATATGACACGCAAAATCATCATCTTGTAGGTCTTCTGGAATATGAATCTTGCGGTCTCTAGGAATGCAATAGACTATAAATTAAAACTACTTCTACACAAAGAACGTGTTATCATGTTGTAAGCGTTTAACGGTAGTGAACATTTTCGACATGATTTATTGGAGTTCTTACTTACATTCATTTGTACACCGAACAAATTTCTCTTTACAGTTTGCTCCTGTTTTGAATTCTGAGGAGAGATGCTTCCGGTTCTGGCACTACCCTAATCTATTTCTGGTTTCTCTCTGGCTGTACAATTTTTCGATTCATTTCTGGCTGTACAATCTTTAATCCTATTTTTGTTGGTATTTCCCTTTTCTTTTCTGCCTTGGACTCCTCTCTCGTTCTTTTCCGCTTACCTTTTAATTCTTCAAATTGCTTCTTCCGGGTTTCCTTCTCTATTATCATTTCTTGATATTTCTCTGAGGTGACAACAAATGGTAGGCGCTCTATATTGCGTTCCCCTTTGCGCTTAGGTGTCTATGGCCAATGCAGATGATCAAATGACGCATAATTTAAATTGCGTTTTCAACTCTCTGCTTACGCCTTTACTCGTCTCAGCACATTCTAAACACAATGCACTGTTTCCATTCTCAAATGTCTCTACATTTGCAATCCCAGAAAATAATGATGGTCTAACCTTGTTGGAGTTATTTTAATCACGAGTATTTGTGTTTGCTTGTTGTTCGTATATGATGGCACCTGATGATTCTTCTTTTTAATTCACTGACGGGTCCTCTGCTAGAGAATGTTGAAGAACAGTTGGATTATTTCCTTTCCCTAATGAATCTGGGTTATTGTTTTGTATAGATGTTTTGAAATGTCTCCACAAACAATATAAGGTTGACATTTCCACACTACGATTCTTTTCCGAGCCTTTCTCCACTTTAGTGTTTTCCAACTATTGCAATACATCTAGTCTTACAATGTCTGAGAACTGCTCAGGTGTTAAGACAATGGCTTCGTTTGTTTCCGCACAAAAATGTTCAGCAAAAATTGGTGAGGACGTAGATGTGTTCCTAACGCATTTGCTATAGTCCATACTCTCTGGGTCAGAGGGAAACAAGCCAAAAGAGGGAAAGCCTTTTTTAATAGTTGATTGAGAAATATAATTATCCACTATTTCTTTGAGAAGAAAAGCAAAATTCGGCTTATTCACATTGCATCGGCAAGGTTATTCCCTCAATTCAGAACCACTTTTCTCTACCCATACTTTATTGGACGAAATTTTGCAACATGTGTTGTTTGAAGTACTCGAGTTGCATTTGGATACAAAGCAATAAATTCTATGTGTAACTCACAACATAGCGGACTCAACTGGTACGTTAGGTGCGTCTTATATCCATCAACAAAATAAATGATTGGAAATTTAACATTTTGTTGTTTGTACAACACATTAGAAATGTATTCGTAGAATTCATCATCTTTCATCCAAAAGTTGTTACTATGTCCAACACCCCATCCCTTTGGAACAGACTTGGCCACATCTTTCGGAACATGGGCATAAGGGTACACTATCATTGATGGAGTTATATAACCGTTAGCGTTAAATTTAAACATTACTGTTATTGAATCTTTAGCATTAACTTAATGGACGTGTTGGCACCTTTTTCAGCCAGAACACTCCCTGTACTCTGCAATTTAGATTTTTTAACGGAATTACAATGTAGATCTTGATATACCGCACAACTTTGAGGCTGTTTTGGTTTCCATACTGTTGAGGCATGTCATTGATTTTATTCAAAAAGAGATTATTTTGGTAAAGGAAAGTATATTTAATAAATTGAATGTTAAGAAACTAAGTGTTATCATGTAACGTAAACACGTGTGTGTGTTTATGTGTTGACATCAATGTTGTGTGTGTGTAATGAATGTTCTACGGCTAGACGCTTGGTCGTCAATTCGTAAGATATTGTAATTTGTATTTGTAATGTTTTTGAATTGTCATCAGATTGTCACATTGTAACATTGATACACTTTGACTGTGATATAATCGTTGAGTTCGCAGAAATTTGTAAGTCTGAGAATTTGATCACGATGTAATTCGGGTGAAACCAACGTTTTACCAATAGCTGAGATATACAGAAAGTCGACGACAATGGATTCCAAGATGTCTGGAAGATTCGTATAAAACCTTATAGTTTTAGAGATTGGGATCAGTCTCAGGGGATGAGTCTCAGGAGACCAGTCTTAGAGCATTTGTCTCAGAGTTCAGTCTAAGAGATCATCGTACATCGAGTATTCACATAGTTACTCATGTCACAGTAGTTACTTATCTGTGATTCAAAGTCCAGTATTAGATCAGGAGATCTAATAGTTCAGCAGACCATTATAGTGGATAATGGTACACAATAGTCGACCATTGTAGACTATTGGCAGCAATATAAAGATCGTCCAGAACATCGATAGCAGTTCCAGTCATCAGTTGTATAAAGGTACGTGTATCTCAGCTATGTTTGAGTTCATCGTGGTTAACTTCCTAGCTGCTTAAAGATATGTGATCTTGCGTTTATATTCAGTCGACGATCAATCACAATAGTACACAAGCTTTAATGAAAATACAAAGTTTTAGTTCAAAGTCAATTAATGTGGTTTCTTTCCGTCATCCTGTACCTACTCATTCTAGATGGTGAGTAGCAGCGATCTTCGACCGTCATTTTACATTTCATCCCCATGCTATATAGGCACGACGGTGGAAGGTTGTTATGGTGGAGATGCTTTCGGTTCGAGACCCGGGGTGTGTATTTTAGAGTAGTTCACACCAGTTTTATGGTAGAGATGCTGGTTTTTGTAGCGATTCCAGGGCAGTTTTATGGTGGAGATATTTTGGTTCGATTTCCGAACAGTGCTAAAAGTAGGTCGCACCAATCTTATGGTGAAATTAGCTATGACTCGAATCCCGAAATGGAATAATTTTAGTGTTAAGAATATATTTTAATAGGTTATGGTTAAGTTTGGTTTATATTTAAGTTATTTAGTATGTTAAGAGTTTGTATTATAATCGTTCACCACTCAAAGATGAGAGTTGGTTCGGATCTCGAATAACTAAGGCAATTGACTCAAGTAGAATAAGTAATACGTTAACCCTCACTTCGTAATTAAAGTTGAATTAAGTATTAAGTTAAATGAATGAAAGAACTGTATTGACTAGAGCACAGAAAGCGAGTAAGGGAATAAATATTGATGTGAATTTATTTGGTGTGAGGACACCAGAAAGACAAAATACTTATTGTAGTCACGATAAAGTCGCGAGTCCTAAAATGGTTTTGAGTAAAGAACCAGTTTTTAATTTCCCAAGTAGTCCGGTGACGAAATCTGTATCGGAAGACTTTCCGTCAATCATAACTTTAGATCCGAAGTTAGTAAATAGTGAAAATAAGAATTTTACGATGGCGTCTAACATTACGTTTTATGCAGATATTAATAAACTGCCTAAATTCGATCTAAAGAACGATAATGACATCGTGTCGTTTTTCGATGAATTTGACGATGCTTGTCAAATGGCAGGCATCGCCGAGAGCAAACGAAAGGAATTACTGCCCAATATTTTCAAAGGAGTAGGGAGGCAATGGATTAAATTGTTCCTGAAACGGAGAAACACGGCAGAAATACAGTATAAACAGTTGCAGTCGGAAATAATAGACGAGTTTACGAAATCTAATGTAACAATAGATATTGAAGATAGAATTAAGGAGCGGTTACAGCATGAAGACGAAGCTGTAATTAATTACGTTTATGACATGCTCGTTCTTTGTGAACGACTAAATTCAAAAATGAATGATATTAAGAAGATAGGTATTATAGTTGGAGGTCTACATCCATACTATATGGAAAAGGTCGGAACGCGAGAATACTCTAGCTTAGACAAATTCGTGGAGGATTTGCAGAAGATAGAAAAGAATAAGTGTAAAATAGCAAAGCGTGTGAAAAAAGAATCCGGTAAAGTCACAATCAAAGATCTTGTTAAGAAAATTAGGGAGCAAGTAGAAGATGACGAGAGTGGATCTGATTCAGATCACGTAGTTGTAAGAAAACATAAAGAAGAGAGTAAGATCAAACAAGAACCTCAGAGTATTACACAAATCGCGGAATTAGAAAAGAAGATAGACAAATTACAGCTTGCATTATCGGCAAAAACACAAGACGAGGAGAAACAAGAGAATAACGTTAGAAAACAAGGGAAAAATCAGTATTATAGAAATAATAGGCAAAATAGAGGTAGTAACCGAAATAATTACCGTGGAAATAAGAATAAGAATTGGTATAGTAATAGTAACAGAAGTCAAAATAACAATAGAGGAAATAATGGATATTACAATAATCGTGGTAATCGAGGTAATTATTGGAGAAATAATAGAGGACGTGGTCAACAAGGAAACTGGCAAGGAAATTGTCAGAATTCGTGTTGTCACCAATCTTATAGTTTCGAAAATCCGAATCAGCAGAGATTTGTGCAAGTGGTACCAGCACAAGTAAATGGTACTACTTACTATCAAACACCAGGTCCGAGTAATTTAAACGGAACACATCTGTAAATGGGAGAGGCGCATTTACAGGCAATCGAAATGGCCGAATAAGAGAAATAATTGCCTCAGTTAATTTAGACAACAACATGGTATATTTACCATTAGAAATCGATGATAGACAGATTAAAGCATTACTCGATAGTGGGTCGCAAATTTCAATAATTAGTGCCACCGAGTGCGAAAATAATCCCACAACAAACTAAGATCAAAGGGATCACGCAGAACACGCTGGTAATTAACAAATTAGCCATAATTAAGTTCAAAATTTTAAATCAAACGTTTCATCAGGCTTTTAGGATAATAAAAGACTTCCCATATCAAATGTTGCTTGGGAATGATTTTTTGCAAACGCAAAATTGTAGAATTGATTATGGAACTAGTAAAATTATTGTTCAAAGATTTGGAAAACCAATTAAACATTATAGAAACGATCAGGAAACCAGAACAGTTTCTGATAATGTTGCAATTAGTATAAAATCAAGTTTAAAGCCAAAATGGGTTCTTGGTCATAGGATGAAGTTGTTACCAAGAACTAGGACAACTGTCGAAGTTAACCTAGTTAATTCTTGGGCGAACAATGAATTTCTATTAGAGCCAGATAAATTGTTAGAATCTCAATATAACATATTTGTCCCTAGAGTAATATTGTCGAATGAAAATAAGTGTTTAGAAGTAATCAATCCGTCAAATAAGACGATCATGTTGACGAAAAATTTAAAAATTGGAGATGCAGAAGCATGCATGAATGAATCGGAATTAAGAAAAGAAGGATTATCAGAGGATGAAATTGAAGAAGTGTTAGAGGCGAGAAAAAACTACGATAAATCACGGTTAAAATTTGGCAATAATACCAAACCAGAAATCAAAAAGAAATTAGAGAAATTGTGCTACGATTACGCAGATGTTTTTGCGTGGCGAGAAAATGAATTAGGAAGAGTCAAGGGAGTAGAACATAAGATAGAGTTGGAAACGGAAGTTCCGTTTCGACGTCAACAGTATCCAATACCTATAGCTATGAAAGACAAAGTTAAAGAACAGATAAACATTTTACTCGAACAAAATATCATCGAGGAAAGTAATAGCTCGTATAACTCACCGATGTTGTTCGTAAAGAAGCCAAACGGATCGATTAGGGCCTGCTTGGATTGTAGATTGCTGAATCGGCACGTACGGTTCCATTCCGTGGCGTTGCCGCCTATCCATCAAATTCTTACAAGTATGGGTGGTCACAAATACTTTAGTGTGTTGGACATTAAGAGTGCCTATCATACGGTATCAATTTCTAAGGATTCTAGGAAGTATACAGCATTCAATATTCCAGGCGTAGGAGCGTATCAATACTCGAAATTACCGATGGGATACATCCAATCTCCCGCTATATATACAAAAATCATGGCAATGACATTAGCTAACGTTCATCCGGAGGCGGTGTCATTTTACATGGATGATATATTTTTATATGTAAACAATCAGGAGAAAATGGTATCTGTGTTACACTCAGTTTTTCAAAGGTTAAGGAAATATGGTTTAAAGTTATCAGTAGAGAAATGTCACTTCATGGAAGAGAAAGTAATGGCTTTAGGTCACATCGTGAGCGAAGCTGGTTACGAAATCAGTCCTAAAGTGATTCAAGCAATAAAAGCTTGTAAGCCACCTACAAACGCGAAAGAGTTGAAATCATTCCTTGGGTTGACTAATTATGTGAGGAAGTTTTGTAAAAACTACGCGGAAATGACATCTAATTTCCAACAATTATTAAGAAAAAACCATAAATTTGTGTGGACGGAAGAACACCAACTTAGTTTTGAAAAACTAAAAGAAGCGTTGATGAGTGCACCTTTATTGGCACCTTTCCGTGAAAAGCTGGAAACTAGAGTGTATACGGATGCATCTACAAAATCAATAGGGGCTGTACTAATGCAGAAACAATTGAATGGAGAGTGGACACCTATAGCGTATTATAGCAGAGTATTGAGACCAAACGAAACACGAAGACATATAGTGGAACTAGAAATTTTGGCCGTAGTTAGTGCTTTCAAAGCATTTAACTATTATTTGTACAATAAAGAATTTGAGCTATACACTGATTGCAGGTGTATAAAATACCTTCAAACAACGCCAAAATTATCGCCGAAACTGTTACGGTATAGTTTAGAGATGGCGCAGTATCAGTACACGCCAGTACATTGTCCAGGAGAGAAAAATCCTAGCGATGTATTATCAAGAAACACGAACATCCAACCAACTGATGAAGACATCGATCTAGATGCATTACCAGTCAAGACGGAAGACCTTGAAGTCAACATCACGTTCGACGAAGATGTGAATGTGGCTGAGTTGCAATAATGAAGGCTATAGAACATCCGGAAGAAGCAGATGAAAAAGCAGAAAAACAGGCACGCTGGTATGAAATTAAGGACGGAAAACTTTTCAGAACTCAAAAGATGGCTAATGGGAAGAAATTCCTATAATGCATTCCTTTTTCTTTGCGGGAACAAGTTTTCAAAAACTTGCATTGTTCGATATACGGAGGAGGACATTATTCCTACACGAAGTGTTATAATCGAGCATTGAAATCCATCTATTTCCCAAACATGAAAAGATTTTTCCAAGAGAACGTCAGCCAGTGCATCAGTTGCCAAATCCAGAAACGTAAAGCTGGTAGGACACCACTGCATCCGCAAACATACCCGAGTTATATGCCATTCCAGCATGTAACTATGGATGAGATTGGGCCGTTTAAAAGATCGAAGAATCACAGGAATAAATATGTTATTGTATTTGTTGACAGCGCTACTCGATACGTAATTGCAAGAGCAGTTCCTGCTATAACTTCTGAAATTATAGCAGAAGCAATTTTTGAAGAAATAATTACAAAACATGGGATTCCTGAAATTCTTGCGATGGACCGGCATAGCACACACCGGAGCCGAGTGATGGAAGAGATGGCTGAACGGTTTGGTATGCGGTTAAATTTTGCCAATACAGATGCCCATTATAATATTGGAATATCGGAGAGAGCCATCGGGTCAATTCAACAAATTATGAAGCACTATATAGACCGTGAGTTTACAAACTGGGACGAGATCTTACCTTCAATTGTGTTTACCATGAATACACAGATTCATGACGGGACAAAACACTAGCCTTACTATTTGCTTACAGGGCGTGAACCCAGAACGTTCTTGGAACAGGATCTGGACATACCTTGTGAGTATGTGGAAAACGAAGAGCGAATACGAAATGTAAAAAAAGCCAGGAAGATCGCGTATCAGAATTTGCAGAAGCGGTTCAAATCCCAAAAGAAACAAATTGAGAAGAAGTTCTCTCAACCAAACTTCGACGTGGGACAAAAAGTTTGGATTCGTGAAATGCCAAGAGCAGGCATTCCAGCTTGTTTTGGAAAGCGATATAACATTCGAGGAGTAATAGTGCAAAAGTTGAATAATAACTCATATAAAGTGAGATACGAGACTAAGAAAGGACAAGAGAAGACAGATTCTGTTGACATAAGACGTTTGAAACCATTTGTAGGTGCAAATGAGGAAGATTCGGATAGACCAGAAGAAGAATCGGATTTAGACAGTGATGTCTAATGAAAAAAAAAAACAACGCGTGGGAAAAACCAAAAAGTTTTTTCAAAAGGACTACATCACAGAAAAAAAAAGTTTTTGCAACTATGAAAACACGAATAAGTTTTTAGTAGACAAGTTTAATATTTTTTTTAGGTATCTGTAAACAATATGATTTTGTCAGTGAAACAGCGAGGTGGACCGCTGTTTATCAACAAAAGTCCGTGTCCCGAAATCAAAGTAAATGTTGATTTCCATCTAAAATCCCTAACTGGTAAAAGTATATTGTTTACAGAGCGGAAAGTGACTAGGAAATTAGAGAATTTTTTTTGTTTAAATTAGAGAGATATCTAGTAAATATATTTAAATTGGTAAAATAATCCAAGGTACACATACACAGTAAACTAAATAAATGAAAACATAAGTATTAAATAAATAAGAGATATAGAAATAATTAAAATAAATAAGTAAATTCAGAATAGTAATTCTAAGTTTTAATTGTTACAGTTATCATCATGGTCAAGATTGTCGTTTGTCTAGTACTATTGATTAGTATTGGGGTAGCTGAAGAAGAACATCAACAAATTACGTTATCAGATATTGGACTAGCATTGACACAGAATGCTTATGCTGTTCATGCGACGAACATGGTGTTTACGACCGTTAAAATGCATTTAAATTTTCAAGAATCAGTGCCAGTACACGACAAATGTACTGACGCATACGAGATTTTAAATGATTATGCAGTAAAAGTGAGAGAGTTTAGACAGAATATAGTAAATTTATTGCCATGCCATTTTGTTTATGAAAATGGTAGAACGAGATGTAATAGTAATCACAGAAACAAAAGATTTATATTTTCGTGGTTACTGGGATTGTCGTCCATTGGTTTATCGACGTATAATTTAATCCATAATAAACAATTGTCTCAGTCTATTGATAAGTTAAGTAAACATGAGAATGTATTAACTAATGAAATTAAAAATCTAAAAGAATCATTTAATAATGAGATAACAGTAGTCCACGGGGTAGTCGTAAAAGTACAACAGGTGTTGCAAGATTTTAAAAATAAAATTCAGGAGCTATACTGTTATTTGCATCAATCACAACGCAGGATAATGGCAAACTTGTTTGTTCATCTTGTACAGGAGAGAGTAAATAAAATAGTAAATAGCATTTTAAATAATGAGTTAACATATATATTATCTAAGGCTGATGTTAAAAAGTTAATTAATTTTCATGATGTTTTGAAAAATACTATTTATAGGTCAGACATTGGAATGTTTTACCAAATGTCTAGCGTATATCTAGTAAAATACCATTACGAAGATAATAATGTTGATTTAATAATAAAGACTCCGATAATATATGATACTAGCATTTCAATAATGTATGACGTAACATCAATGGGCTACTTAATAAATAACACAAGAATATTTTATCAATTACCGGAAGCAGTCTATTTGGCTGAAGGTAAATTTCACTCATTGGATAAAAGTAAATGCGAATTTAAAAGTTTTCTATATTTTTGTGAGAGCATAACTATGGACCATGAATCGAAATGTTTGAATAATATTATTTTAAATAAATCTCTAGGAGGATGCCAGCAAAATTCGGAAAAATTTTTGGGGAATGTGATATTCAGATATACACACGCTGGTGTGATGTATTCTTCTATTGAAGAAGCGTACATGACAAAAGTGGGTGTACATCAAGAAGTTACTTCAACAAAACTTGATCAAACCAAAGCTAAATCTAATTTCATAAACTATGATAAATTTGATAACATAATAATTGGAGAGCTGGTCATTCCATCTAAACGGATAATTCAGATTCAAATTAAACACATTAAATTGATCGGTAATTGGACTGAGAGACAAATAAATTTTACCTTGCATACGCAAGAGCTAAATAGTTTAACTGAAAAATTGTTAAAATTGAAAGTCGATACTTCGATCCCAGAACTACATTTAAAAACAGACTATATCATGTATGTAATTTTTGGAGTAATAATATCATTAATTTTGACAACAATATTGTTATTAGTATTGTATTGTAGGCTTTATAGAGCAATACGGAAGTATAAAATTCAAAATCAGGAATAATAATAATAATAATAATAATAATAATAATAATAATAATAATAATAATAATAATAATAATAATAATAATCATAATAATAAAAATCATCAAAAAGTAATAATAAAGTAAGCGTAGTATGTAAATCAATATCGTATGTGCCTTGGGTTATGAAAAAAAAAAGTTTTTACATTTATGGATATGAAGAAGAATGGAGTTTTTTTTAAAAAAAATCTAAGTTGCAATAAAAATCTGAAAAGAAATATCGGATTAATATTTAAGACAATTGGTAATATGTAGACATACTTACCTACAGCAGGAAGTAGTCGTGAGTTTGTGAGTGCCTTTGGTAATGTCATCCTAGATAAAACTAGGATTGGTCTAGTTGAGTCGGTGAAAAACGATTAAATCGTTGAAAAAAAATGGTTACGTAGTACTAATACGGCAAAACTCTTTGTTTTGGTTGAAAAGAAGCAACAGAAAATAAGCATAGATAATAGATCATCATAGATAAGCATAGATAAAAGCATGTAAATAGATAATAGCTAAGTTAAATAACATCAGAATATTAGTGAAATCAGTAGCTTCAAGCTATAGAAAACAAAAGCGAAAAGAAGAAAAATAGAAAAGTTGTCTATTAGTAAAGTTAGATAAATAGACAAATCATAGATAAAGTAGATGCTAGTGTTATAAACTAGTTCAAGTAAGCTTACAAATCTACAATAATAAGTCGTTAAAAGTACGAAAAAAGTAGGAAAAGTCGTTAAAAAAGAAGTAAATAGTTTCAATAGAAAAGTAGGAAAATCATAGATAATAGACGAGAAATAGTCGGAAATAGAATACAATCATAATGCATCATGTCTATAATCATTGTTAAGTTATATGAAAACACATTATTTTTATCAAAATTCATTTTCTAAATTCACGTTTTTTTTAAAAAATTAGAGAGGAATTATTGATTTATTATTATTATCAAATGATCAATTGGCGTATAGATTATTTGTATAATAATAAGTTATTGTATTCAGTGCATGAATGTCTTCAGTATTCATGTAGATTCAGTTGTGTAGTTTTCTGTTTTCTAAAAGATACTACTTACGAGACGACTGAATCCTGGCGATGGCTCCGTGCGCTCATGCAAGCGAAGAGCGGTTGCTAAGGGGCGTGGTTTACGAGAAGATGGCCGCCAGCGTAGCAACAAGTCCCGCCCATTGGTGACTAGTTACTTGTGTTCACAATGATTTTGATGCTTTATGAATGATTTCTAAGTACAGAGAGTGTTGGAATGTAAAAATAAGATAGATTGAACATCAATAAAGATAACTGTACCTACAAACAACGTTAAAACTAGTAATAAAGTGTATTTAAAAGCTGAAATATGCACGAAAATGTAGGATTTTACGACTTAAAAAAAAGACTATAACAGCGTCAAACGAATGAAAATGTAACAAGGATAGCATTTTTGTATCCGAATAGGTTACATAGTGATTAGAACACTAGTCATTAGTTAGAATATGCATCGATTATGCATTTTATAGAGAATAATGAACGAGTAATGAACATTAACATTAGGCCTATGCTAAAAGTATGAATATATTATTCAGAAGAGAGTTATAGACCGCGATATAGTTATTTTAGTTTTAAGGAAAATAAGAACGCGATTTCACACTTAGATTATCTATATTTACAGGTATTATGGAAAAGAAGTTTACCGTACTAGCTATTGCTTTAACATCGTTAACAACCTTAGTACTAGCAACGTCTATAATTATCATTTATTTAATTATTAAATTACGTAGATTTAACAGAAAGAAAAAACAGGAAGGAAGAGTAGAGAATAAAAAGGTATATGACGATATTAGTAACGTAGAAAACTGCGGATTATTTCCAATCTATGCAGAGATAAATAAAAACCACACTAAAAAGCACACTATTTGCACAAAACAAAATGCAGATCACTATCTCAAGCACAAAGAGGAACCACAAGGTAACTTGAACATTGTTGGTATGCACTGCACCAAAACCAAAGAGGGATGTATCACAAATCACGAATTATCCGGTTTTGAAGCAGAAAAAACGGATAAACATTTTGTCACAAACTTGAAACAAGAAAAACTGTACATTCGTCCGTGCGACGTAGTGGTCCTGTGAACATTTTGCCGAAATTTTCACGAACAGTGCGGAGCACGTATTTAAAGTTAACTTTAACCATCCAAGCAACGCGACAAACAGGATGAGACGTGGAGGTTTCAAGATCAGTGTCAAAAACGTTGCTGACTTAACATTTTGCGGAAGGAAGTGCATCAGAGTTGCTAACTGTACAGATAGCAAACTTACCATAAGTGAAGTGAATAATATTTTCAAATTTTATTTTTGTGTTCTAAAATCATGCAGTGACAAGAGACGTTGTTCATTAGTGTATTAGTGGTTTATATCAACATATCTAGTGTATAATGAAGTGCATTATATTTATGGAAAGCATCAGTGATATGGTCACTGGTATTAGTGGAAACTATGCGGAGACAATAAACACTGAGTTGAACTTTGCGACTGAATTCAGTGGAAACTTTTCAAGAACGAGAACGGAAAAATATATATATGAGTAGTTCCGAGCACAGGAAATGCAACACAGCTTCAAGTAGTTATATATGTAACTCAATAGATGGCAGGAGCTCATATTTTTATGAGGACTCTTGACAAGTATTTTTTTTTTTAAAAAAAAGGAAACAATGATTGTAAATAAATAATGTTTTGATGATTTCTTTCGAATGTGAAAAATGAATATAAACATATATACAGGGTGATGGTTGAATATATATGATTATTTTTAATATATGTAATTAGTTTTCGGTCAATTTCAGGGAAGAAATTGAGTCGAGAACGGAGTTCTCTCATTTTGAAGGAGGGGCATGTTGAGGCATGTCATTGATTTTATTCAAAAAGAGATTATTTTGGTAAAGGAAAGTATATTTAATAAATTGAATGTTAAGAAACTAAGTGTTATCATGTAACGTAAACACGTGTGTGTGTTTATGTGTTGACATCAATGTTGTGTGTATGTAATGAATGTTCTACGGCTAGACGCTTGGTCGTCAATTCGTAAGATATTGTAATTTGTATTTGTAATGTTTTTGAATTGTCATCAGATTGTCACATTGTAACATTGATACACTTTGACTGTGATATAATCGTTGAGTTCGCAGAAATTTGTAAGTCTGAGAATTTGATCACGATGTAATTCGGGTTTTACCAATAGCTGAGATATACAGAAAGTCGACGACAATGGATTCCAAGATGTCTGGAAGATTCGTATAAAACCTTATAGTTTTAGAGATTGGGATCAGTCTCAGGGGATGAGTCTCAGGAGACCAGTCTTAGAGCATTTGTCTCAGAGTTCAGTCTAAGAGATCATCGTACATCGAGTATTCACATAGTTACTCATGTCACAGTAGTTACTTATCTGTGATTCAAAGTCCAGTATTAGATCAGGAGATCTAATAGTTCAGCAGACCATTATAGTGGATAATGGTACACAATAGTCGACCATTGTAGACTATTGGCAGCAATATAAAGATCGTCCAGAACATCGATAGCAGTTCCAGTCATCAGTTGTATAAAGGTACGTGTATCTCAGCTATGTTTGAGTTCATCGTGGTTAACTTCCTAGCTGCTTAAAGATATGTGATCTTGCGTTTATATTCAGTCGACGATCAATCACAATAGTACACAAGCTTTAATGAAAATACAAAGTTTTAGTTCAAAGTCAATTAATGTGGTTTCTTTCCGTCATCCTGTACCTACTCATTCTAGATGGTGAGTAGCAGCGATCTTCGACCGTCATTTTACATTTCATCCCCATGCTATATAGGCACGACGGTGGAAGGTTGTTAATACCTTCTAAAACTGATTGGAGAGCATCTTCAAGAATTTGCTTATAATATGTAAGAGTTCCAATTCATGACATATTGAATATTAGGCTATTTCTCTAACCAACATAAACTGTTCACTACAAGATATAAAAATTAACATTACCACAACTTGCCGCCTTAAAAATTAATTGGATTGATGAATTTGAAGACCGATCATCTCCACTTTTTTTTTCAAAATTGAGATTCTTGCATGTTCCAGCTCAACCGATGTGGGAACACCATTTAGGCTGAAAACAAGTCATCTCCTCCCACTGGTTGTAGAAAATATTAAGCATTTAAATTTTTCTTTAGTTTGAAAACATGCCACATCCTGGAAAGACTTGTTTCGATGGTTATCACAGGTTTCCAAACTTAATGATTCAATTGAGAAACAACAAAAAACGGACAGTGTTTTGCATCAATTGGTAAAACGCCACTTCTTAGAATTTCTGTTTTATGGCTTATTCTATTTGGCAAGTCATGAAAATAAAAATCAGTACCACTTCTTAGCAGCGTTTGCCTACAGATAGTTTTAAAGACAAGCACCAGTTTATTTATATGCGATTCATTTTAAAAAATTAAACTTAATTACCTCATAGTGAGATTCTGGCGCTTGGTCTAGTGTTATATAGCACTATGGTAATATGCCATGACTTCTGGTTTACGTGATCGAAACTAAGAGCTCAAGTGATCAACTTTTTCAATTTGATTATTTTTGAATTACAGCGATTGGCACCACAATATACAGTAATTGGCAGGGGTGCCATTAACTAGAAAGAGTTAACGTAGGAACATGAGAATTTTGTACATTTGTATTTTCCCTAATGGAAAGCTTTTAAAAGCTTTATATCGTAACTGTATACAAAATATTAATTTGATAGTAATTGGCAGGGGTATGCCAATTACTCTCTAGACACATACATTTTCATACAGTGATTGGCACAACCATTTTTTCAACAATGGAGATATGGATTACAAGATTGTTTGAAGAGAAAGCACATTTTGATAGTCCCTGACCTGCAATGGCAATAAACAAAACCTTAAGTAACATTTAATAAGTCAGAACGATGGTAAATATTCTTTAAACATCCTTAACAAATTCATAAGATATGAGGCCACATTTAATTTTAAGAAAATATATCCACCTATCCCATAACCCACTTCACTCTAATACACAAATAGCAGAAAAGAAACTTTACATAATATAAAAACAAAGACTAGTGTTGTCATCCGTTAATGAATACATTCAAAGAACTGATTTGTTTTCTTATTATTTTAATATTAACTGGAAAAGTGCCAATTACTATCTGGGTGCCAATCACTGTATGGTTTACCCTACGAAATGTTGAAGAGAAAACTCCGCGTCTTTACAGTGTGACTTAAATGATTTGGTGCGCGGCCTAGGCCTCACTAAAGAAAGGAGTGAACTTTTATTATCAACTTTAAAAGAGAGAAACATTTTACTTCCTCGAACAAATTAATATTGTTAGAGGAATATGAAGTACGAATTCAGGCAGTTTTTTGTTCAAGAAGAATAGCTTGTGTTTCGCTGCTTGATTATATCCGTGGCTTGATTAGTCATCTTGGAATATTTTACGAAGCTAAGGAGCGGTGTCTATTTCTTGATTCGAGTAAAGGAAGTCTCAAAGGTGTTCTTTTGCACAATGGAAATAAACTTGCTTCAGTGCCAGTCACCCATCCAACATAATAATTTATCAATTATGCAGAAACTTAAATACAACGAACACAGTTGGTTACAATGGTGTTATTTAAAGTATGGGTTATCATATTGGGACAACAAGTAGATTATACAAAGTTTCCGTGCTTTCTGTGTGAGTGTTAATCTTGGGACAAGGATAGACACTCGTTAGTTTTTGAGTGTCTCAAGAGGAAACAGTTCGTGTCAGGAGCAAAAAACATTATAAACAGTCCTTTAATTGATACCCAGAATGTGTTATTTGCATTTTTCTTACAAAATTGATAATTAATAAGTAGTACATTAAGACTTTGGATAGGAAATGTCCCTGCCGTTGGTACCTCTGTCAAAAACTTCCAGGCCTGTCGGATGCCAAAATTAAGGAAGGAGTTTTGGGCGACCCCAAAATTCGAAGGCTTATGAAGGACCCTATATTCGCTACGACGATGAACGAAGTAGAGCCATGATGTCAGATTACTGTTGGTATCTAGTGAGAGATAGTCCCACCAGAAATACAAAGGCAAATAAACACAAAGTTCTTACACATCAAAGCGCAGCAGAAAGTAGTCTCCTTGTAGTGAACTTCATACATTCTAGCAATGAACGTGTTAGATTAAATAGTTTTTTTTTGCATATTGGTTACAATTTTATCATGTTCTATTCACATTGCAGATATTGTCTATTTTAGTCAACTTTGTGTTGAAATGAAAAAAGTATGAAAAAATGATTTCATATAGTAGCAATTATATGTGATAGGCAAAAATCCGGTTTTCTTGTGGTAAGATGTATACCTTTTACAAATGAACCTCTATCATAAATTATTGTTTTGTATATTCGTTGCACTTTGATTATGTACCATACAAATTATACATATTGTCTATTATTGTGTTTTTTATGGAAAGTACAAAAATATACAAAATTTCAATTGCGAATAGCAAAAACACTGTACGTGATAGGCAGAAATGGTTTTGATATTTTAAATCAGCACACCTAAATTACGTTAAATCACATCTTCAAGCATTTGCATCGGAAAGGGATATTTCGAAGGACGGGGTTACTTTCCTTAGGGCAATGAGTACTGTCTGTTTTTATAGTGGCTAGTGCATGAGCCTTCGGTTCAGAAGTTTCTGGTTCGATTCTCGATGGAACAGTCTTAGAATTCGAACGCAATACAATGTTTCACATTCCTCCTTAAACTGTAGATCCTCATTACAGACTTCGGTGCTGAAAGAATCACTGTACTTCAATTTTACAAATTTAGAGGACTAGTATTATGAATAATAGATACCAATACCTTGTTAGTCATTTTACTGTTTTTTTCAACATATTTCAGTAACTCTACATTTCTAAAAGAACTCTCCACCGCCATAAAATGTCTGTCAACAAATAGTGAGGATTGGAAACAGTGAATAGTATTGTTGTTTTAAACGATGTGACTGAGAGAGAAGTGAAGCTAATGTAAAAATATCTGAACATATAGGGAAATAATAATAGAAGCAAGGAATACAAGGAAGTTTGCTACCGTAGAAGCAAACTTTAATATATTTCTGAAAATGGGTGAATAAAGGAAAAGATCTGTGTTTCGTTAACTTGTATTCCTCTTGTTTTTCAGTTAATCTGACATCTTATTTCTTTGGGTCCCACAGTTAGTAAAAGAAAAATCTTCAAATGCAATGGAATGGTAATTTCCTCAGTAAAATGGGAGGAAATTATACAAAATGATAAAAATTGAAAAAATATTTTTTGCAGGAATTCTAAATGTAAAGTCTTTGAGGATCGGGTTTGAATAGTTGAATACAATTGAATTGTCGAGTTCGAAAACCGGATATGTCCATCGAAGCTAATTTGAGAGGAGTGATAAACAATACTAAATTATTCAATACTCATCTGGCATTTAGGGCTGTTTTCATTTTCGGGCAGTAGAACTGACATTTTTCTACTTTCCAAAAATAGAAATAACTCTATATGTCAGACACGTATGGATTAATTTAGTTTTGTTTGTCACCCTTCTCAAATTAGCTTTGATGAAGATTAACGGTTTTTGAACTCAACGATGCAATCATATATAACTAATAAAAATGTATATAAGAAATACGTGTATGATATATATATATATATATATATATATATATATATATATATATATATATATATATATAAGTAATGCTAGATTTGATTGCACTTACCTGAATTATAAAACAACGGAGGCGAGCATTTGCATTTTTCAATTGCTTCTTTATATTCACAACTCCACTGACATGACACACGGGTGTATATATTATTTGTGCACAATTTCTTCTCATCTGGGAATAAGCATTTTCTTTGTTTAGCAGTCAGTTCTCTTAGACCAGGGGAGCTTACTATTTGAAAGGGAAGAACAAAATACACTACACCGTTAGGTCTCTTTCTTGGTATATATCTGAAATAGTTGATTAGCTGTTGAGGATATTCATATGGCGAGCTCACGAATACCTACGAATTAGATAATATTAGATATCAGTAAATAAGAGCTTAATTGTTAAGTAAGTCAACTGCATAGTACAATCATATTTATATACTACATCATTCGTTTAGTTTCGAAATTACCATATAAAATTATTCTCTAATTGTCATTCTCACCTTCACAAATCCTCTCATCTTCACCATTAGTCACTGGACACCCTAACAAATTGGGTTGCTTGTGCACGTCAAATAACATATAAAATGTTTGTTGGTCGAGACTATACCCACATCAGTTAGTTTAGTAAATATTGACAGACGACGTGACCTTAGTGAGACTAAGAGAGCGATATGCATTGGAATCCTCAGCTAAGAGATTTGCTCCATGAGATTTCCAACACCCTTCAGATTTCTCCTGATCGACATCCTGTGATGTTATCGAATGTTGGAAGTAATATCGAGCTTTGAGATACCAATCCAGGTCTATTAAAGGGAAAATATTGACATATAGTAGCTGTCGATGTTTGAAATATGTGGTGAAGTCAGACAGGAAAGCATCATTAGAGATTCTGGCACAGTACTTTCTATCGACTTCCTACAGCGTTGAAAGCAATTGTGCTGTCCACTGTTAGATCGCACACTTTCCTTTCCTAGTCTAGCAGCAGATCACGAGCCACATATTACAGCTCGCAGTTTGACCTGTAATTTACAGTGGCGCAAAAAATGACACCTTTATACTCTCGAACAGTGGAAATCCGTCCTATGGAGTTATGAATCAGATATCATATTTGGTAATCTGATGGACGTGTGTGGATGTGCCGTAGATCCGAAGAACATTAAGGATTGTATCATCCCAGAGTAAAATTTGTCATACTCACAGCTGGCATTAAATTGTGTTTCTTCTTTTCTTCTTGTAAGGAGTTATTTCTCTGGTTTCAATTCGGAGAAAATTAATTTAGAAGCATACCAAACAACTCTAGACAATTCTGTGCTACCGACGTTAGGGACACAATTCGGCATTGGTTATACCTGTTTCAGTACAGCAATGGTTCATGTCACACGACATATATTATAAATATTTTGTTCGAGGAAAGCGCATGGAAACATTTGGGCGTGGCGTCAACCCAAAACCGAGTTCTAAACACACTTGAACACTCTTGGGACGCGCTGGTGCGCAGCTTGAGTGCCAGGTCATGCCATTCATAAATGCTATTGAGCTGTTTAGCACTTTGCAGGGTAAATTCAGGGAACGTAAATGTTGATGATTTACGACGACCAAGACGACGACGAAGTGCAACTGATCCAGACACAACATCAGCTGTGTTGAGTGTATTGGTGGAAAGCCCTAGGAAGAATGTGAGACGTCTACAAAGTGAACATAATGTTACTGCCAGAATTGTTCAAAGAATCTTAAAAAGGAAATACTGGCGCCCTTGCAAACTACAATTGAAACCAAAACTGTCAGAGGATGATCCTGATAGACAAATGGGGTTTTGTGAGTAGGCATTGGCCTATACAACTCGTAACCCCTTTTTTCTACAGTATCCTTTCTAGTGATGAAGCAAATTTCTATGTAAGAGGTGAGGTTTACAACCAAAATGTTCGGTACTGTTCTAATACAAATCCTAATTGGATAGATGTATCAAGGGTACAAGGTGCAGGTAAGATATGGAATAATGGGCGAGGAACTTATTTCACTTGTTTTCATTGATGAGACCTTGCCGCTGTACAAGAAAGTGATATGCTTGATAACACTGTTATGCCACTTTTGTTGAACGAGGAAGGAAGATTTCCTTAATATTGACAACAACGTAGGACACCGCCGCATTATGGCTGTAATGTAATCGATGCCTCAATGAACAGTTTTCTGGCTGCTCGATAGTTCGGCATGGACCAACTGAGTGGGCAGCGAGGTTCCCCGATATAACTCCGCAGGATATATATATATATATATATATATATATATATATATATATATATATATATATATATATATATATATATATATATATATATATTGGCGAAACTTAAATGTATTTTCGACCAATGTAAAACTAATGGCATTGTCCGTTTAAAAGGAGGATCATTACGAATTGTCAACAAACCTCATCGACTATGCTTCGCAGAGTACCAAACAGTGTGTCGCACTGTTAAGGATGTAAATACAACAGAATTGTGGAAATGTTATGTGATTGTAATTGTCTCATTTGTGTTAACTCGTTTTTTTCTTATCATTAAAAAATATGTAATGTGAAACGTTAAAGGAAGTTTCTTACTTAACCTTTGTCCCTCAATTTGGAACATCGCACAGCACATTTTGAAGCACCTCACACATAACAATGTACGCACAATTTCAAACTCGTTGCAGAGTTTGGAAAAATAACTTTACCGTCGGAATTCTCTTCGAACAGCGATGTTGCTTAATATGTTATATTGCCATTTCAATTTAACAAGTTGATTTCAAGATTTCGAACGACAACCTTAACCACGTAATAATATTTTCTCCATCCCACAAACATTGAACTCAATTGACTTCGGATCAACTGCTGTTACTGTTTCTTAAATAGTTAGCCCGATCCAGACATCGTAGTTACCTCCAAAAACTTCATCTTTCAATTTCTTAGGGCATCTTAACATTTTCCAATATGGAGAACGAAGAAGTTGTGGGATTTTAGTATGTCATTTAAATAATCCTTACCAAGAGCTATGCCAAATTTCAACTTGTTAACAATTCTTTCCTAAGTTTAATGAAATTTTAAATTACTTTGACAGTATTTTTCTAAATTTTAGAATTTAGAGCTAAATATTTCTAAAAGTATACGTTTTAGGAAAAAAATCTGTATAGAAAATATTGTGTTATCTATGTTCTATAAAACGACATGAAATTTATCTCTTTATGTTCAACAATAACGAATACTTTATTTGTGTATTGGTCATTTTACTCTTCCAGCGGCCATTTTCCAATATGCCGGCGAAGGTAAGGTGGGATTTCAGGGGACTTTTAATATGTTTTATTGCACATCATTCCAAACATGTGTACCAATTTTCAGCTTGTTACACATTTGTTTCTTTCATCATCAAAATTTGAGTTTCTTTTACTGCGCTAAAGGTGGGTTCCATATGATCTGAATGAACATCACAAGTGGGTACGATCTGATGCTTCTCAAACACACTTGGAGCGGTATCAGCGTGAAGGTGAGGCCTTCTTACGACTGGTCATTACTATTGATCAGACCTGGACTGGGGCATATGGAGCACACTTGAAACTGCAAATAAACGAGTGGCGTCATCCTGGGTCACCGTGAAAAACAACAGTTCGAAAAGCCCCAAACAATGCCAAAGCTATGGTCATCATTGCATACGACTGGTATGGTGTTACAATAAACCATACCTTCCCCCTAAGACACACAGCTAGTACAGAGTGCTGTTGCACTTTTTTGCAAAACAATCTGGGAGCACTTGTGAGACTCAAACGATGCCACTTCCCGATAAACCCAGCAATCGTTCTATATGACAATACAACTGCACAATCAGCAGCTGCGGTTACTGATTTGTTGGATCGTTGGGACTGGAAAGTGCTGTATTACCACCGTATTCTCCAGATTTAAGTCCTGCGACTCTGATCTCTCCCCGAATATTAAGTAACCACTACGTGCGAACTCTTCCGTGCAGTTGCTGATATCCTCTGGGCGACGGATCACTCCATCCGCACTATCCAGCACAGTAAACGGCATCCAGCGGCCTCCGTATCGCTGGGAAAGCATGATTCATAATGCTGGGAACTACATCGATTCCTTGTAAAACTTCAAGCCTTGCAGGTACTCCACTTCTCAATATATAACGTTGTTGTTTACTAAAATATAAGAATCGGAAATTTTCCCGGACACAATACCACTGAAAAACATCTATGTTGCTTTAGTAAACGCTTTTCTATGGGTCATTAGTAGTTAAGTGGAAACCAATTTCCGAATATTTCCGACAGGCAATTACTATTATGAAGTAAACATTCCAAAATATTACTAAGTATAAATCAATAAAATATTCTACGAGCCATGTGATCGAAATGGAAAATGAGAACTGCAAAAATATTATTGTACTCAACTAAACTTTTTTTTAGAAAATGTTGAATTTTAGTCATGAACACAATATACATACAACCGCAAATGAGCTGTGGATTTATTATACTTGAAAGAAGCAGGAATAAACCGTGAAATTCATTATCAAGTCTTGAAAAATCTAGAAAATATTTAAGTTAATGGAAAGTAAATCAAAAGTTGACGAAACTCATAAATTTCAGGGAAGAATACACAGCTCTAGCCCTATTGAATTTTAGAATTTTTTAAGTTTAGAAATTTGATATGGTAACATAGGACGAGGGTATATATCTCTGAACGCTTGGGGATCCATCTTCTTCGTTTCATGGGTTGAAAATATATAAAATGTAAATTTTGAAGGTTTCTCAGCTATTGTATTGTTTCGATTGTTTCATTATTTTGTATGGTTATACGGGTGAATACAGTATTCCATTCCCTTTCATAGGATTTTCGTAAATTGATTCACCACTTTCAGATTTTGGTATGGGTTACATAAAACCCTGTCTTAATATTAGAATATATCAAAATTTGAAAATCTTTCAATGTTCTTTTGGAACAGATATATGCCATTTTCACCTGGGATTTTTCCATCTTATTATTTCGTGGCCAAACAAATCAAAATTTGAGTATTTACTTATTTTGTGTTATTTCAAGATACTTTATTAATTTATATGATAATATATTGAGTACAAGGGTCCATTCCTGGGAACATTGTCCATTCCTGGGAATGTATATCACTGTAAATTTGCCTGGAAATTGTGCTCCCTTTTTGGGTATAAAATTACCAATATTTAAAATTTAGAGATTATTGACTTATTTTATCCTCTTCAATAAGTTGTTATCACGTTTGATGGTTATGTAGATGTGCATATGTATGCATTTTTTACATTACATCGGTACATTGATATTTTGCCAAACCCCTAAGTTTTTGGTGTGGTGCATTCGACTACCTTTCAAAGTTGGGAAATATCAACACAAAAGTTTGTAAATGTCGTATAGGCCCCACTCTAAGTTTGGGTATTCGTACTTATCCCTTTCTGTGGATATACGTATCGAACATCAATATTCCTGTATGCTTAGTTATTGACCTAATATATCTTTGGAGAAGATTATAACGTCTTCAGTACAAGAGTCCACTATCTTTTATAACACATTGATATTCCCTTTTCAAAATCAAGGAGATGTGTGTTGGCCCTCACCTTAATTCGAGAACCGTCCAAAAATTGTGTATATGCTCTCAAAGCTCACTGTAAATTTGGTTCGTCCTGCTTAGCCCCTTCATAGGTAAGGAATTCCCACAAATACCAACGAAAGTAATACACTGTACTACGTGGTAGATTATTAAGAGTTCCTATTACTGATAGTGTAGCAAATACTTTACGTCTATATGAGCTTTGTGGGCATAGTCCCGGATTCATTACCAGATGGCGGTCTGTTCTTCTATTTTATAAGAAAAGGCATCATACCATACATTATTATCAAATTCGTTATAAGAATTTTTAAAAAAATCTAATAGTGGACGAAATGGATTATTCACCTCATAGTCAAACGCCACGAGGCACATAATTTTCTGCAAATCCAACAATGTTCACAGAATCATTAAGTCATGTCATACGTGTCACATGACCCATAAATTACGTTTCCCACACAACCCATCTCTCATTTTACTTCCATGCTACCGATTAATTATGTAATTGCTTGGAGGTCTCACTGTACTTATATATATTATTGCTGTCTCTAAAATTACTAGATTACTTTTAAAATTCTGTAGACTGAATGTTTGATAACAATATTCACACCCAAAAGATACATCTCAAGAAGTGGCAACTGAAGATAGAGAAGGTAACATGACACCAGAGGTGCGAAGGGAAAGTGGAGAATACCTGTCGTATTACCTATATCTTTGTGGTGAACGCCATAAATGAAGAACACAGAATCCAGACAAGGCTGTAAGTTTCTGCTGACGCTCAATCACGTCACTTCATTGCGAGTGAAGAAAGGTTTTAAGTAGAAAGAGAAAATATTTGAACAAGAAGATATATTGCAGTACCTGCTCCTGATGGCATTTGCATATTCTTTGAGAAAATGTTCTGAGATGCCTACAATAATAAATTTATGAAATGGAAAAGGTTCTACACCTGCTGAGGTTGACTTTAAACATATTTCCTTTGTACTTTTCGAAAAGTGAATGTATATGTGGTTCGTAATAGAGTGTATGTTCTGCTACATGCAGCCCTCAAATGGTGTTTTCTGAGTGACAGCAGTAAGTTACCTCCAAAAATTAACGTTTCATAATTGTCGTAAATGAAAATTGCACATATGCTGCTTAACTACTTTCTAGACTTTATTTATTTCGCTTACATGTATCACAACCCATGTACTTTGGTTTTCTGTGAACACACACACACACAAACATACATATATATATATATATATATATATATATATATATATATATATATATATATATATATATATATATATATATATATAGGGATAAAGTATCATTTATTGGTCTTGAGGTTTCTATTCAGGCTATTGACCAATTATAAATAATGTTTGTCATTGTGACTCTGAAATTGTCTGCTTCTAACATGTGTTTTGAGAGTTTATAATGCAGCTAGTAGGTAAAAAGTATTCAGATACTAGGAGAGGAAACGTTTCTATTGATGTTATTGTAATGTATCCACTTTGGTGCAAATACCTAACAGTTTCATTCCCTGCAATGAAGGGAGAACGTAGTTTGCATGCATAAAATAAATAATATATCATACGCGTATGTTATTTCCGGAAGATGTTAACACTACATTTTCCGATACTTAATAACAGAATTGACGTAATTCGTAATCCTTCATAAAGGAAAGTTTTAATTAAACAGTACCTCCCAGAAAACATATTTGAAATAAACTTGCGTCGCCATAACTGACCCTATTTTACCAAGCTATTATAATTTCTATTACGTTAAAATTTTTATCAAACCTTCATAGTTCAATATTAGACTCTTATCACTAGACTCGCGTTCTAGTTGTTAAAATAGAGTATGTGATATCTCTCACACAATGCGAATGTCACCAATATTTGAATGCTTAGTTTCGTATTTGTAGCGTATTTGAGGTACCTCAATATTATATTTAATTTCTTTAGTTATTATGAATTAGTCTCTTAGTTGACTTATTTGATTTATTTAACACACAAAAACGACATATTTTAATTTCTTCAAATGATTTCGTAATAATGCTACTCAATAATAGAAAACGTTTAATTATTCATTGTTTCATCAATATCTAACGTAACAAAAATTATCTTTCATATACAAGAACAGTTTTTCCATATGCATTATCCTGATTTGTACAATAACTTGATAGTCAATTATTTGTTCAGTACTTTTAGAATTGGTAAGATTGTAATCGTATTAAGAAAATTTATAGTCCACGCATATAATTCAAGTAGTATTTAATCCCAATTTCAATTGATAAAAAGTAACTTAACTATTCAATGTATATTGTAAAGTAGAGCAAATCATGGTATACGGGAGATAGGACTTTCCCATCACCTTTTTATTACAAAAAATCCTCTTGAATGTAAGTTTCTTAAAATTAAATTGTCTCATCTAATAAATGGGTAAACAAGTGAAAGGAACTCAATGATCAGGTGCTCTAAGACGTTGTTGATTAGGTTACTCTAAAACCTGGCGTCATGATTGGGAATAAGAATTTGTTAGTTAGGTGCCTCTCAATTGGCAAGGTGTCGTGAGAGTGAAAAGAAACCCAATGACCAGGCGTCTTAGGGCTTTTAGAAAAGGTATGTCTCAATTAACCCAGGCGTAATGAAAGGGGCAAGGTGTTCCCAATGGTAGGCACCTTGGTGCTTATTATAGATTGATCATTCGGATGAGATTCTTACGGTGTACCCTACGCTTTTATGCCATTTTGTTGCTGACTGCCTGGCTCTGCGTCACTAGACGAATGTTGATGATGATGGACGACTTCTCTTCATTACCGTCGTCTAAAGTGTGTTTAATTACTGAAAGTGCGAGTAGTAGACACATGGTTATATCATGGATTTATGACATGCGGAACATTACAATATTCATTATAACTCATGTAAAATTAATTTACATGATATAGATTACAGTTGAATTTCAATTGGAGAAATTTAATTTTTATCAGGTAAAAATATACTAACAGCAATTAATTTTCTCTTGATGAAAGGGATTGTGTTATACGTCGTTTACCTAATGTTTCAAATATTTTCCAGGCGATCACAGAAAATGCTTCCCTATTTCGAGAACAAGAATTTCACCTCTGTACGATTGGAAAAGAAGCTTGTAGATTTTCGAATAAACATAGCAAATTACCTTGTCAAATCTATAGAATGCGTTTTGTATCTTCAAGCTTCTACTACAACTCGTAGTTTTCATATGTATATGATGCTTGCTCCCAACGTTGTTACCGTATATTTTAATGATTCCTTAATTTGTTAGGAAGTGGTGGTGAATTGTGTCTTACTTTGAAGGCAGAATACACCGCATTAACTACTCGGACTTCTTTCTATTGTGCTTTCATTTTTTGTAACAAATTACCTTTGGTTATTTTACACCTGCGGTAAACGAGGTTATATGGAGAAATCGTCACTGCTACTATGTTTAAATCATAATTGGTAAAAGACAAACTGGATCTAATTTTCAAAGTTTCGTTAGTACTTGTCAACATCGATAGTATTTGTTCTCAAGAAATATTTACATGTTTTGTAGAACAGTTACATATTTTACAAATAGTTATGATTTTTATTTAATTCATTTCGTTATTGACCGATTCCAATTGGTTTCGAAGTTATTGAAAAGGATACCCTCAGCCAGTTAGACTTGTTTTTTACCTTTATAGATTCATGATACTCTCCACAAGGATGTATAATTTTATTAGGTTCTTGTTTACGGTCCTTTACCCCAAAACTAAATATGAGCCTTAGGATAAGATATTCGATTGAAAATCATTTTCAAAATGACACTCGTGGTGAAAAAATCATAATTTAAACCCATGGCACCTTCATTGAATTTCCAACCATTGAAGGTTTTTTTTTAACTTTAAAGAGTAACATTAGGATGAACCCAGAACATTTAATTCAGTTAAGGAATTGTTCAACTTCAACTAAGCATACATACCTCAGATTGAGTTGGTACATATACTGCAACGAGTTGTACTTGCTTACTACTGACTTCAAAAGACTGATTTCGAACTTTCTCACCTAGCAATTTCATAGCCGTCACTAGAACAAAGTAAAGGTGTCTCAAACATAGTAATTTTAATCGTTTCTGACATAATTAGAGCAATTAGTACGAAAATTGCAGTAAAAATTGGAACTCTTGGTTCTCGTTTGCGTTTCTCACTAATGCAAGTTTTAGTGTAAGAAGGAAAAGCTTTACGTAAAACTAAATCGACAAATAAATGACTGAAATAAATATTGGAAACATTATCATAATACTAGTATATATATTATTTATATGCATATGTTTTAAAATCCTGTCTCATAGCAACAATTCAAGGTAAAAAACTAAGAAATAGCTGGCGAAAGTTTCGATAGTTAAACATTACTCCAGGAAGCAGTATGTGGAAATTTTTAGTGCATGATTGGAATTATCAAGTGAGAAAAATAACTTTGCACTAATATTAAGGAATATAAATGCCTACATTAATATGCATCATCCTTTAGATGTTTGTATTAATCGTAGCTATGAGCGTAAATAGAACGGTGATTAAAAGATAAAAATGCTCTTGATAACAGTGCTATAAATTGAAGTAAGGTAATAATGTACAAAATGCATCAAATTCACACTTCAGATATACAAGTATATATGCTAATATACGTTAACCTCTTAAAATTGCACAACTTAGATATTTTTTAGTATAGTTCAGTGTTAATGTAATTTGGATGAAATTATTTGATACGAATTTGATTGCACGATGCGAAATATTGTATCAGGATACTTCGTGGATAGGTCAAACATATTTATAGGTAATGGGTTTTGTCCTCTGTTTCCAAATCCTGTACGTGTAGATTATTACATCAACTAATAGAGATAAGTTATGGTAGGCATTTAATTTTAAAAATAATCACTATTCTTTACATTTTAGCTTATGCAGATTATAGGTTTCAATGTATATTCAATGTCTATGTATTGATGCTACTAAAATTAAGCTTTTCCTTACTGAGCAAGTTTATAGTACAAATGAAAATTACTGAAGATGTTATTAAGTAAGAAAAGGTTTCCAACAATACCTGATAAAGTTCAACATTTTACCATGTTGTCGCTATCTAAGTATACTAACTACAAATTCAGGAAATAAATACAGAATGGGCCACTGATCCTCTCTCAAAAACAAAGAAACGCATCGAAATCTGAATTTATGTTTCCAATTCCACCCAGTAGTGAAACAAACGTACGAACAAAAAATATGTCATAAAACTAATATAGCTGTCCTGATGAAACCATACATGAAAAAGTTACAAATAATGCTATTATTTTATTATCCTTTTAAGCCAATATAACTTACTTTTTCATTGCTAGGGAAACTTTAGCAGCACGCCGTTTTCAAATAATGCTGTGCAGGTATTGTTTTATTTATGGTGTTGCCTGGATTTTTATTTAAAAAAGTAGAAGGCAAATCTTTGACTAGATATTGTAAGCACGATTGCATTGTTAGGGTATCGTATAAGTAACAGAGGAAGTGTTATGTGGTTTTGATATCGCACAATTTAGAAGCCTATATATAAAATGGGATATTTCCACATCTATCTTTTTCAAATTGACTTTAAGAGATTTCTGAAAGTATGCGGAGTTTTCATATAGTATCCTAGCAAATGTCAAATAATTCAACAAGAGTGAATATAATAGAAGTAAGGATGAAAATATAAATTAATGAATTCCTCAAACCATCTTCAAGAATGTGCAAAAACTTTTATTTTTATCATGTGATGAACTTAATTAGACCAACCACATTTGCAGGTAGACTAAGAGCTACATTCCACTACGCTGTCTTTCCAGAGAAAAAAATATATGCAGTTTTTATCAGTAAGTCAGTAGGCCTAACAACAAATTAAGTTATTGTGATTGAAAATCTTCATACGGTAAGTAATAAGTTTCTTCCGGTCTACATGTTATAGTGATCCAATATTTTTATCACATTGTTTTTAAAAAAATCAACAATAATTCTAATTCAATTTGTCCTTGTATGGTATTTACTATAATATCATTTTTTACTTAAGGTGACGTTTTATCATAGTTACTTTATAGTTTCATCATTCGTAACATTAGTATTTCAAATTATGAGTGACGTACAATCAGTAGCTTTCGCTCCATATTCATTCTTTACATCCTCAAGGCAGCAACCACTAACGTTTAAAACCAGAACTTCAAATGCTTTGTATCTGCTTGTTACTCCAATTTTTCTTTCAATTTTTGTTACTTAAATGTTTATACCGAAATGCACATAAAAGTTGTTTGTTGTTATGTTCATTATATGAAAGCTTATTTACTAACATTCGGGTCATTACTTGAAAGTTGGCACCAATGTTCATGTGTTTGTAATGACGATTTTATATGCTGAGCGTAATTGCTGAGCAAAGGGCTGTTTTTCAAAAATAAACCACATGTACATTTTTACAATATTATATAACATAAACAGTTGAATGGTATAGAAATTACTCCTCTGATTCCTTTAAGAGAACATTTTTGTTTTTATTATTTATTAGTTCAAAGGAATGAAACATATTTTCTGTTCAACTATTAAGAAGTATTATAACCACAATATTATTTCTCTAACAAAGGATATATATCACATAACTCATTGTTTGCTAACAATCCGAGCTATATTACCTTCCTTAGCACAAGCCCTTCAATTAGATACTTTCTTATTTCGTACTTTCCGTACAAAGGAGTCTAATACAATAATCTTATATTACTATATATATCAGAATGACTTCGGCGGAGTCCAATGAGTCACTGTTATCGTAAAATAATAAAGAGTTTCCATTTTACCCCCTTAGGAGAAAAGTTTTGTAAACATTCAAGCACGTAGTATCTTATATTCCTTTAAAACAATAAGTATCGATTTTAGTTTAGCGTCCCGTTCAGCAGCGAGGCTATATGGGACAATAAGTATCGAATGTACCATCGCTGACTTAAGCGAATTCCTAATAATATATCTTCTGAACATAGAATCGGGAAATAATTCCTGAATCAGTAAAACCTGACTACATAGAACTGGCTTTTACATCACGTTGAAACATGCATTTTCTTATTTTGAGTGACAAGTTAAATAAAACGATATTTGCGTCTCTAGCTTAATCGAATACTATCATGTTTTATTAGCGGAATTAACAGTGAGAAATTCGAACATTATATAACTCTCTTTCATTCTTCCTTCCTTCTTCATTTATTTCTATGGAGGAGTTTATATGTGCAGTTTCCTCTTCGTAACTATAGGGATTCCTGGTTTATAGTATTCTATACAAAAAAAACTACGACCCCATTTTCCATTTATCTTAAAGTTAGTTATAGTGCCAGAAATCCTTCCATAAACCTTGCTCTCTTAACAACATGAAGTTGCATAAGGAATTTTACGTTATTACTCGTAGTAAAGCGAATCTCCTACTTGCTTTTACTATTTTATAAAGTAGTACTAATATATAGTTTCGCGGCTGTTAATTTCAGTTTAATTTGAATAAACATATAGAGTGTATTTGGTTGATGTATGACAGAGATGTTTATCAAGATATAGTGTTATTTTTGCAATCTATCATATACGACATTGTAGTATGAAAAGAAATATACATTTACAATAAGCATGGAATATGTTTGGTTTTATTTATAAAGTAATAATAACAGAAAGTTAGATGCCATGTAAGGAGTTGTTATAGATTTCGTACATTGTACGCTAGTGAATAGAATATGTAAAAAACTAAAATGCATTTTCTTCGTTGTTACAAGTACAAAAAATTACAAACTGCTTATTTTTACTTCACAACTACAAAAATATATTTTGTATTTAAATTTATAAGGATTGGCTGTAGATAACAAAGACTATTCCTAAGCGGCATGTAGGCCTACTAATTGCAGGAAAAATGTTAATGGGAGAAATTACCAGAACCCATGCTAATTCAAATATTGTATTTTACCGATATTGTATTGGTGAACAAATTGCATTATGTTGTTTCGAACAAGGCCCAAACATTACAACAATCATTTTAAGAATCCTTTTTTTTTATTTTCAGATTCGGAGCTAATTAAACACATTTTTACAAATTACAATATGATGTGCATGGGAATAAGTTTCAACATCATTCATTCGTAATTCCGGCAAAAACAAATGATGTACGGACGTCTATGAGGGTGTGGTGACGCACAATTTAACTACTTGATGCAATCTCACAAGTTATTTGGTTCATCAAATATTCGGTTTTAGAAGTATGTTTCTTTACACTGACAAAGCTTTATTTATTACTTTTGCGTGCCTTACCTTGCAATTGCTGGTAATGCAGAGTGGAAAGTAACACATATACCATATTTAGTATGTATAAGTTCAGCTTTAATGGTTTTAGATAGGTTTTCTATAGGCACCAGCTTCATTTTTTGTGCCATTCTCGCCTAAAATAGCAACAATTAAATATATATAGTAAATGCTGAAATAAATACTAATGTACACAATTTGAAGAAAGCAAATCATACTTTCACCAGGTTTTAGTATCCAGTATTGCAATTATGGATACATTTAGAATCACTACAAAACCAATCATTTCACAGGTTCAACCTGCTTTGCCTAATTTATTAGAACATAAAATATATTGCGACTACTAAACAAAACAAATTTTTCAATCGGATGAAATGTAACTTTAAATTTTTTCACGTAAAACTCAGTTGTATCTAACTATAAACGAAACTCGTATGAAACTGAAAAACATTTCATATAAACCTTAAATGGTGGTTTTTGTTGTTAGTCAAAGCAGTCGGACGTGATTTTCCTTAGCTTCGTTGTGCATTCAAGCGTGGAACGGGTATCTCAATAACCCTATGGCAATGCAGAATAGGTTTGTTTGCTAGTGCGGCAATAAAAAGAACAAAAATAAAAGTGCTACATACAACCAAAAATTCAAGGTTGTTTGCTGTATACCTATGGTACAGTAATTGCAAAATTACTAATATAAGTTATCGCTATTTATACATTGACGGGAGAAAATACAAACTTTCAGAAATATTAGAAAAATAAGAAAGATAACATGTGGAACGTGAAATACCAGATGAGGTCGTACTCCCTACTGCTCTGCAAGAAACACCCAATCGTACTGATAAATCAGCCGAGGCACCTGCCATTCAACATGAAAAACAACAGAATTCCAAGATCCAATCCTTCTCTGCGTCAGTGATATGGAAGCCTACCAGAAATCAAGGAGTACTATGTTTACAGAAACTGCAACACGTAGGTAGAACAAAACAATTGAACACCTGTAGCAACCTAAGTAACATTCCTCTACCAGGTGAAATTCCAAGAAATAGTAAGTGTAATTCGAGGCCTGGTTTATGTGAGAAAAAGTGCGTGACCCTTCTTCTCAGAAGCAAATACGTATGTTTCGGTGTTTTATGAAAATACTTTTGGTTCGCGTTCCAAAGCTCAAGACTTTTATACAAATGTACTTTTAAATAACTATGATGTTATAATAATCACTGAAAGTTTTTTAACTGAAAATCATTTTGATACAGAATTCTTTGATAACACCTACAAAGTCTTCCGCCAGGATAGAAATCTTGAATTGTTTAATCAATGCAAGGGAGGGGGTGTAATAATAGCAACACACAATGATCATAACATATATTTTGTTAATTCGTATGACTTATATTTTAAATGTATTCTAGTTAGGCTTGTAATTCACGGTTTTAAATTGTATATTTGTGCATTGAACAATCCTCCCAAATAGAATGTAGTGATATACATACAGTTTTATCAATTTATTGAGAGTAATTGCCCAATAAATTGCAACATTCTCTGCATAGGAGATAACAATATTCCTGAAATAACTGGTTGTGATTATGATTTCGTATCACCAACAACAAATTGTAAATTTTGTGGTGGTCTTACAAGTAAACCTTACGTTTGGGTGAATCGAGTTGCTGACTGAGACACATATGAGAAAGTAGTACTAATGGTGGTCAGTATTTCAGTGAAGTTATAGGTGCGAAGCTCCAGGGGTTTAGGAGATATAGCTACCAGAATATCACATGGAAGTACAGAATAGTCTTCATACAGTTGGAGGTAAAAGCTCTGTAGGACCTCTTGTAACGACAAAAGGTGAATAAAAAATATATGGGTACATATTAAGACTAGGGGGAAGTCATATAGTAAGGGTATACCTGACGGCGGCCATCTTGAAATCCGCCATTTTGAATTAAGGTTAAGTTTTTAAAATAGGAATAGGGTCATGTGATACATGATTTAAGGCGCAAATTTAATCAGAAGAACAATGGTGACGTTAATTTTGATTTACGCGCAATTGGTAAAAAGTTACAGGGAAATTAAATATTGTTGCAGCATATGTATTAGTTCTTTACCCCACCTTGTAAATTTTGTGTTAATGATAATAATTAAATAAAAAGCAGGTGGATAAATATTAGGTCTATGGTAAGAGTTGCCTTGATAGCAGCCATCTTCAAATCCGCCATTTTGAATCAGACAAAAGTTTTAAACAAAATGCATAACATTGACACCTTATTAATAGCAAATTTTACCATAAATCCAACGATATAACAATTGTTGCTTTACCATTAACCAGCATTTGTTATCGCATAAACAAGTTGCTAATTTAAAGAAAAATGACCAAAGTGGAATTGAGTCATAATTGAACTTGGGTCTTTCTTCCAGAAAAATCCTCAATTAGTACAATCAATATGTAGTTCAGAAAAGAGTGCATGACTTACACAAATGCTCTGCTCACAGTGAGCACACCTGACAAAGGCAATCGAGTTACACTTGATACATTTGTCGTTAACATTTCCGTCAAAGCAGTAGTCGTAAGGAGCGATCCATTTAGTTTTGTGCTGGTTAATGATAAAGCAAAAAAAGTTTTACCGTTGGAATTATGATAAAAATTGCCATTAATAAGGTGTCACTCTTATGCGTTTTGTTTAAAACTTTTGTCTCATTCAAAATGGCGGATTTGAACATGGCCGCCATCAAGGCAACTTTTACCATAGACCTAATATTTATCCACCTGCTTTTTATTTAATTATTATCATTAACACAAAATTTACAAGGTGGGGTAAAGGACTAATACATATGCTACAACAATATTTAATTTCCCTGTAACTTTTTACCAATTGCGCGTAAATCAAAATTAACGTCACCATTGTTCTTCTGATTAAATTTGCACCTTAAATCATGTATCATATGACCCTACTCCTATTTCAAAAACTTAACCTTAATTCAAAATGGCGGATTTCAAGATGGCCGCCGTCAGGTATAACCTTACTATATGATTTCCCCCTAGTCCTAATATGTACCCATATATTTGTTATTCACCTTTTGTCGTTACAAGAGGTCTTACAGAGCTTTTACTTCCAACTGTATGAAGACTATTCTGTACTTCCATGTGATGTTCTGGTAGCTGTATCTCCTAAACCCCTGGAGCTTCGCACCTATAACTTCACTGAAATACTGACCACATTTAGTACTACTTTCTCATATGTGTCTCAGTCAGCAACTCGATTCACCCAAACGTAAGGTTTACTTGTGAGAGTTTTTCCTTCAGAGCAGCAACACGGCCACGTAACCCAGCATGATGAAGCCTTCGCAGAACAGTATGCTTACTACCAGCAAAGAGAGAAGCTTCCCTTAGCTGTCTAGACGTCCTTAGTGGGTCTAACCGGGCTTCGTTTACTAATCTCGCATGTTGGGCTTCGGTTGACATATTCGGACGACCAGGAGATCGTAAATTACCAGTCTGACCTGTAGCACCATATTTCCGAATACATCGCCTTCCTGTAGAGATCGGGACACCTACTCCCCTACTAGCTGCAGATGCAGAATAGCCTTCCTACTCTCATAAAGTAATTACTGCTGTACGTCTATCCATAGTTACCGATGTTCTCAGCTGTGAGCAGGAAGCAATAAGCAAGAGCTAGTACCTGACGTGTGATTGGTTACGACACGCATATTGTGGGGAACGACTTGGTCGACGACTCACGAAAGAAATCTGAAAATGGCGCGCCGTAATAATAATATTAAAACAGTTTTCTTAAAAGAAATATTAATACATACGAAAAGCTGTTTAAAGAATGAATCGTTATAATGACTTTACACGTATAAAAACATATATCATATACCAAACAGATTGAGCGATATGATGACAGCTGTTTTGAGACGAACACGTTCGAACTCCGACTTCGGGTATCTTCGGGAAACAGTAAACTAAAGCTGCTGGTTCGAACCTCCAAGCCAACCTTAGCAATCAGGAAAAAATATACAGATATGATTTTATTTCTGTTAAATATAATAAGACATGTTGAAATGGTATTAAGCGTAGAAAAAAGTAACATTGATTGAAATACTTAATGATACAATATTTGGAAACTATGTATTCACACTCTCGTTTCGTCATTCTAATTTCCATACGGAAAAGAGCATTTACGTATGAGCTCAGTTATATTTCAGAAGCAGCTTCCAAAAAGTGGCCATGTTAGCTCAGTGGTACACCCCCGAGCGTTTAAATCGTGAGTTCGGTACCCGTTCAGGGGAGGTTCTTTTATGATATTCCACTTTCCTCAATGCATGAAAATTAGGTAAAATAGTTACATTTTAATTCATCAGTTGTATATATCAGTTGACTATATATATATATATATATATATATATATATATATATATATATATATATATATATATATATATATATATCATCAATTGTATATATATCATTTCACGACATAAATAATTCTTATCTTTAAAATATAACACCTGAGGTATTGACAGAACGTCGGTATGTTATATGTGAATCATCATCATCATCATCATAGGTATTCTGCCTTTATTGGCAGGTCACTTGCCGCAGCTGAGAAGATTCCATGCTGCACAGTCCTTCGCTAACTTCTTCGTGTATGATCTTTTTGTATGTGAATATTAAATACAAATTAAGAAAATCGTGTAATAGCAATAAATAAGTTATGTAATGTATTTATTTGCAGCTATTTTCATACGCAGTAACTTATCAATATTCGCATTATAACATTTAGGTAGATCATATCGAAAATCGGATCGTGGTACAAGACAAAAAACTAGCTAGCCCTAAACTGTCACGTAAGAAATTCACGAAAGGCAAAAGTAAAGTGAAGAGATTGAGAGCGGTAATACCTTAATCGCTCTATCTCAACTTTCTCTTATCTGCATTTATACATATAAAAGTGGATGTATGTATGTTCCAATATAACTCATGTATGCCTAGGGCAGGGTATCCCAACCTGGGAGTCGCGGCCCCTAGGGGTCGCGAAGATAAGCGGAAGAGATAAATATAGTTAGAATCTAATACCGGAAATTATTTTTAAATATTATTTTGAATTTTGTTCTCATAGGCATACTTTTATTTTTATACAAACTGTAAAGAACAATAAAAAATAAGTCTACTGAACATTTTCAAGGGTGCAGAGTTGTTAAAAATAAATTTAAATGAAAGAGGTATGATATGAAACTAATGAGAACTGTACATAGAAATACTAGAAAAATACACATGCAACAAAACCTGCACATTGAAATACAATTAAAATTGGAACCTAATGAGATACCTAAGCATCGTGTAATTTCACTAGTACAGCAATGCCCGTTTCAATCTTCGTGACGAACACTATCAAGCCATTTTGAACCGATAAGCGATTTGTTGTCTTTGTTTTAATGTTTACCATAAAAAAAACACTTTCGCACAAGTACGATATAGTAAATAGAATTATTACTTTTAAAGAAGGAGATACCAGATGAGGATATTCTTCTCTCCTCATCAGGAAGTAATTGTCCAAGTCTTACACAAAACAAGTTGCAAAGACTTGTCGCATGATCATTCTATTATTCGGTCAAGAACTTGTGGGCTTATATAAGATACGTTAATGGCCTCTTCAATGAAGGAGTTTAACATTCATCTTGAACCAGCACCTTCGTCGTTGGGAATATAGATATTACAGTTACTGTATCCACTGTCAGTGCCGGGCGCCAAAAAAAGGGGGCACACATTTCGAAGGAAGTGTGTAACTCATGTTAGAAAAGTGCATGTGCACATGTATAAAATAGAAGGAAAAAATGTGCTCTAAATCAAGAAATGGCAGGGTATACTTTTGAACATTTTATTGAGCCTCGTGCCAACCATGGTGGCGCTTCGCAGCTAGTCTGTTGACATTACTCGTATACTCTTGCCCCGGGCGCTGATTTTTCATGCCACGGCACTGTTCACTATAAACAAGAAATTGATTCTACTATTATAGAAATAGGTATGATAAAAATCCCACTCAAGCTTATCATAAAACACAAATTGTAAAAGGGTCACTGGCAAGAGGGTGATAAAAGGGGATCGTGATAAGATTTAGATTGAGAAACACTGGCATAGAATAATTTTAACCACATTTCTTATAGTTTGAAAAAGAGTGCTGTCGGGTTACCTATGGAGAATGCGAGGGGGATACATATAAAAGATTGCTAGAAAATGATTGATATTAGTGTCGAATTCATAGTTTTCGGAATTGCTCAGATAAATAGTGTGACTTTCGATTTAGCTTAAGTCCGATTGAGCTCTAATTAGGAGGGATGGGCACGAGCGACTTTTCTTTGAAACTCGACTCGACTCGAAACAGTTATCTTTGAGGTCTATTCTAGGACTCGGCGTGAAAAATATCCTCCAACTCGACTCGGATTAGAGTCGACTCGAACCAAAACGAGCCAAATCCTGTGTGTTGTCCTACCTAGACAATACATAGACAATATAATTATTCTATTATCAATGATACTACTATTACAGCAAATAATAATAATAATAATAATTATTATTATTATTATTATTATTATTATTATTATTATTATTATTAATTATATTTATTATATTTATTATTATGACAACACCGTGTATAAACATGAACGATAGACGGTTAGTAAAGGAATAGTAAAAGCCAGTTGACTGCCGACGTCGGTAGTCGTGAAGTCTACAAGGCAAAGACATCATTCATTACCCTAACCTGTAAGCGTCGGTGGATTGCAGATGGTCAACTATTGACCTCTCGCCAGAAATTGGTGGCCCCGCAGCGACGACCCTTGGTGGCCCCAGTTCAGGACCGTATCCAGGAAGTCTAGGGGGGCCGGGTCACCCAAAATTTTTGCTATCCCCCTGAAAGTTTTAGAGTAGGCTTGCAAAAGAACTATAAAATGGTGATGAACTATCATATGGATGGATCAGCCCCTAACTTCAGCCGGGCCGCTCCTACAATTTGGGGCTGGCTACGTGCCTGCCCCAATTCAATTTTGAAAACTTTACTTCCAGCGGCTGAGACGCGATGAAACGCCAACGAACCACAAAATTACTCTCCCAAAATATGTTAAAATGCCTATATGTGTGATTTGTTTATATGTAGGTGAGTCAAAAAAAAAAAAGACAAAACAAATATCCCGGGGTGACGCGAACTATCAATATTAAGATTACTAGGCACATGGTCTTCTGATTTCCCCACAGAAACGATCATGAAAAGCTTGTTTGTTGAAGGATAAATCATTGACGTCTTAATTTAGCAAATCAGACAAAGCCATACATCTCGAGTTCTAGGAGGTGATACTGTTAATCGTTTCAGATTCATTGTTTTCTTGTGGGGTACTATCTATATGCAAATTTGAGCATAATAGCCAACATGCTCGGTGCCTCTTTGTTACAATTTTAACTAGAGATGGTGTGGGTCAATGAAAATTTGATCCACGACCCACCATGACCCACTATCACCCATCACAAAAATGACTCATTGGCCTACTCTGACCCATCATCCATTGTGATCCACTCTGACCCAAAACCAACTATGAACCACTTTGCAGCATTACGACCAACTCCGAACAACCAAAACCCATCGACAACTCTGACCCATGATCCACGTCCTCTTCTCCATTGACTAAACAGGTTATAATTGTAATAAAACAAGACTGTGAAATTATCAATTATCGGAGTTTGAATTTCTACCGTCAATGGCTCTAGCACCTCTCTGTTACAATACTGGTGGATCTGACCTTTACAATATATAATGGCAGTATTTCTCATCTTCCGAATTAAAATGAATTTAAATTTATCATATATAATTATTTCTTTGTTGCCTTACAGACACATTTCAGTAGAAAACAGGATGAAATTTGAAAGTCTCAAATCAAGGAAAAGTAGCCAACGTAGCAAAAGAAAGAAAAACTAATTTTCTATATAATTAAGCATGCCGTATTAATTGAAAATGCACATGTAATTAAGTTTAGAATACACATTTATGGTCATTTTTCTCTCCACTTTATGGCTTAATTGCCTTATGCTCTGAACGCTCCGTATATTAAACATCAGCTTCAGCAATTATAAATAGAAAGCAGTGAGTATACATACGAAGAACTGTAGTTTTCATTACTCACTTTGTTTCTCAACTAATATCAATCGTTTTCGATAATTTCGATTATCAAATCAACCCACTACCAATTTCCAATATATAGAAAATGCATCCCCACCCACCGTTCATAAATGACATTTCTAAAAAATGGCAGGACATATTCTCTTTATTTTTAATATATTGTCTGTACATCATTTGGAGATTTTTACGTAAATTTGGCGGTACATTAATTGGAAGACGAACATTGGAAAGATCTTTATTCATGAATTCACTTCGCCTCAGAAATACATACTACATCAAACGCCACCACTTAGCACTGTGGTAGAATCAAGGTATTTGGCGACACTTTTGATCTGTCCTAATGCTATGCATTTTAACTCATCCGCACTGAACAGAAAACTTCAGAAATTCGCTTCCACGAATTTATTGATAAGATCATTTCAATGTTATTGTGGTCAACGCCCATGGGAATTACATTAAAATTCTATATAACGAGACAAACTTAGAGTCCGATAGTATATTCATACCACTTTAATGGTCCAAATACATGATTAAACGTTTTTGCGGCTTACTGCAAAGAATGTAAATTGAAAGCTGAAATTCGTAACAGAAAAAATCTCGTACTTGTATGTTTTGAGTAGTATATTTACATAGAGCGCTATACAAGAACGCATGTCCTCCTGATTTTCGGTAAAATCAAGCTTTTCTCTGTGCTTGATTAAACTTCCTAACAATAGATGCTTAGTCCATCTGTTGCTGGGATTACTTCCGCACCGCCTGAATACAAAGATATTTTATTCACAATTTAATAATGGAACATGTTTAGGGACTTTTTTAACTTACTAGGGCAAAGTAGTTGTTTTGCTAGAATTTAGTAGTCGAAGATTTCTTTAGCTTTGAGTCTTTATTTGTGATTAAACAGTATATTATAAATGCAAATGGACCTTCGTACATCCGTTCTGTCGAATAAATCCAGTTAATATTTCAAAACATGGAAACGCCCACTACTCAAAATATTAAAAGCACATAATTGTTGTGCTATACTAAAGACATAAAACTAGTTTTGTGATGGTTGAGATAAACGCTTATAAATATACATATCATAACCTTCATTTAATCCTGACATTGGTACCTGTACGGTACTTTGTTTTTCTATACAGAGATAATCTTTCATTTTCAAAAGTAAGTACATACCTATACATTATTGTTAAGAATGTCATTACACCTACCTCACTCTGCAGATAATTCACATTAAGATCAGCAACTGTTTCATCTTCTTTATATTTGGCCATATCACCAATAGTCATGTGATTCAAATTCACAACATATTTCAAAAAGTCTTTGTAGTAACTCTCTTTCTTCTTGCCAACGTCCCCACAATTTCTTAAAAAGCAGAGAAAGGCATTTTTCAGTTGTTTCATATTTACTTAAACACAATAACAGTTAAATTAAGTAAAGAACATTATAAAATATGACAAACTTTTCAACTTTATAAGATCAGAAATGTAGATCATCGTTTCATTACTAAAATAAAGGGAATTGAATTAATGATAGTAAATACATTTATTAACATTAAGCTCTTCAACCTTAAGACAGAAAAGTATATTTTTATAAGATAATTTGAATTAGCGTCATTCGTAGTTCCCTTTGAAAATTTATAATAGATAATTTTGATTAATTGTGTTGTAAAATGATTTTTAAATATGAACCTCTTATAAAACTCAATTGTTCATGGACGATGATTAGAAAAAAGTCTTTACATTGACTTACCACCAATGAACAGCATATGAAAACAAGTTATAACTTAATGGATAGAAAGAGAACTTGGAATGAAATTTAATGATATTTTATTTTTTGTTTCAAAAAAATATTAGTAGGGTATTGAAGCTACGCAGCAATTCGAGCTGATAATTATATTTCTCATTAGTAGAGTTTCATCAGTGAATAATGTCCTCGTTAATTTCTAAAAACTTAATTAATTTACCCACTCTTGAATAAGATAAACAATTTCTGTTAGAATAATATGAAATTTTATCACGATGTATTCTATCTTTCAAACAATATGCTAACAGCTGTCGAAGCCTGTCGCTCCTACGTTGATTCTTCTTAATCCAGAGGTCAATTCGTAAATTTAAGACAACTTATTAAAATCCAGGTTCTAATTTCGGCATTATCCTACGATTTAAAGAAAAATAACTCCATAAACGTATTTTCTTTTATTTTCTTTAGACTGAGAAATGAATGTTAATTAAAAATTCATTGTTAATATTATGAAATACAGGTATTTTAATTGAATATAGGTTTCCTTTATAATGTTAAAATTAAAACAGTAAAAAAATAAAAAAATAATTGTTAGTCATTTATTGCAAGTAATCCTTTTCAATATTCGCAAAGAATGATACCGAATATTAGAAATTAGTATACAATTCTTGACATATCAGAGCTGTAATTAATTTGTGATACGTCCTAGCGTTGGATCTTCGTTCTCCTGTAGTCTTTTGCTACCGATATACTTTTATCAGCATTATTTTACTACAATGTAATTTCACCTACAGTATTTTGTATGTTTACGGAATGTGTTTTGATACTTTAAACTTAAGGTACAAGTAGAGGATAAACATACTTCTAAAACACAGTTTTTTTCTTATTTCAGAGTCATGTCTTCACTACAGGTTTTGAATCCCAGAAACAGGTTGAAGGATACAAAAATCCAGTAAAGTAGAAGTTGTGGATGTTAGGTCTAAATATTAACTTTTGTAATTGAATACTCACTTTTTGATAATAGGTTTGTACTGACGTGTGAACATGTTTGTTGGACATATGGTAATTGCTGGTTTAGGAATCTTCCATTCGTTGTAATTTTTCTCGATGGTTACAACTACAGGATTGTCCTGAAATTTTCTCCAAGATTGATAAATAAGGAATGATGTTAGTACAACTCCAAAAAAGAACAAAATAATCCACATTAACCTGAAAAGTGTTTATAGAGAATTAAATGTAAATCATTATATTATTATTATGGTTAATAGCAGGAAAACAATGAGCTCAATATTTGTTTTCTATCAAACTTTGTATCAGTTGAATGGCTATGCCGAACAACGTTCCAAGAGACAATAACCTAATTTTACAGATATAGAAAAAATGAAATGTTGATTATATGTAGCCTTTAAACTTACTTTTTCAGTTTCAAAATATGCGCTCTTATCAAAAAGGCATAATAAACCTTCTGGGGGAATGTCGTTCACCAGTTTGATTTGTTAAGGTCTCAATGTGACAGAAATTGTTGCTTGCAACGTTGTACGTTGGAGCTATTGAGTTATTCAGAATATAAAATATTAGACTCTTATTTTAAGAACTGGCGTAGCTTAACGGAGCTATAGATACAACCAAAAAATTTTAATGTTCCTCTAAAAATTGTACAAACCAGTAGCGTTAGAGTTCATGCTGATGGAGAAGTTATCTTCAAATTTGACCAGAATGGTAATAACTGTAAAATTTAAATAATTTCTTGTCTTAATGTTTCTGACCTATCTTTATTTTAAACTAACACACTTGTTTCAAGGGCTTACATTATTTGATTTAGGGGCTTCTAACGAGTAAGTATTCCTTTTATCGTTCACTATATCTCTGAAACTATATGTTGTAGAAATTTTAAATCGGTCTAATATTACTTTGCATTCCCGGTTGTAAACAACACTAGATTCACTAATTTGTGATTTTAATGTGTCGGTCGGAGTTGAATGATTAATTCTTTGTTTTCTGTTTTGACTTTTGCCAGACCCTATAGGGCATGCGTAAATCATTGAAAATGTATGAAATGTTTTTTAACATCCAAAGTTATGGCATTTACTGAAACGACAATATCAGAGATTCTTTCAGAAAAAATCCTTCTGTTGGCATTTTCGAATACAAAGGATGAGGCGTATTTACAAAGTCTTGTAAAACCTTGGATTACCTCCGTACAAAACAAAAAGAAAACTGTACATCTTTTCCCATTCGATATGCAATAAACAATGATACTGCTATTTTGAATTTAGTCAGCATCTGCGAAACTGGTGATCCGATTTCAAAATAATGCAATTAAGAGGAAAGATCTATTCCCCAGATACTGCAAAACATAACAATCAATAAAATTATATTTATTTACTATTTTGTTTCAGTAAAACAAAAAATGAAAATTTTGTTCATTGAAAAAAAAACAAAGCAATCAATCAACCGAAAACTGTGCTTGGGCATGGAACAGACCACGAAGTGATTCCTTTTTTTTTTAGATGGTTTAAAAAATGTATTATTATATAAATTTACAGAAAGTGGGATAATAATTTTCATCATTGTGAAGAAGTACAACAGGTATATACAATGGGAACTAGGCATACCATGTATACACTGAAGATAAAAGGAAAGACTGTACGAGAAGCAAAACCGGCAAGAGTCAAACAATATGCTAGTTTTCGCATCTACGTCGAGTCAAGTATCTAAACCACTTATCAAATATCGAAGATCTAACTTGGATTCAGCTTTGGTTCTGAAAGATAACACAGCTAGTCAAGTCAGTCTGATCTCACTCATTGTTTATCTGCTCTAAGTCATTTATTCAAAATGATTAGAAAAACATGCTTCAAAAATCACGATGGTGACAGGAATGATCAAAAACGTGTGAGAGACAGTGGTTGTGCTTGGCACAATTTCAGGAAACCTGCTAGATATCATAAACTTTACAATGTCATAAGAACACGTCAAAATATTATCTCGCCTAATATGGATACAAATTTCTCAAATACATTAATTCTTCTATAAGGTTCGTAGATATTTCGCCAATGTATTATTTAAACAAATGAATCTCCACGTCATCTTTGTCGTTATCTCAATCGATTCAGACGCATAGACTGTGCAACGGAGGACTGTATAGATACTTTTGCAGATACTTTGAACCTAACTCCTCTTGTAGTTAGTGACTGTACTAAGCAGTGATCAGGTATTGCATATTTGTTTGGGAGATCAGTACAGATACTCTACTTAGGATTCTGACAGAAGATCCTCATCTTCTGGTGTGTTTTGCTTAAATGTTTGAATTTCATTGTAGCATTCACGCTCTGACCAACTCGTATCTCGCTCTCCTTGGATTGTACCGCTCATCCGAACGGGCTGCTCTTTACCCGTATAAACCCTACCTTATGCGGTGCACATTCGTTATCGACCATGCATAAGCTACCGGGATTAGCTCAAGGACCTACACCTAAATCAATGGCGGATGCCAAACGAGATCCCCGAAGTAGTCTGCATAGCCGACAGCTGTCAGAGAGTAGTTGAGTGCCTCTTGAAAAGAGATCCCGCTCTCGATCTCCAAACTTTATCAAACTTCAAGAGGATCCAGGACAGATTCAGACCACTACACCTACCACGCCCACTGTTGTTATGCAACGTCATATGCAGCCACACTTCCTCAACCTAAACTATACTCATTTCTTCTGACCAATTTCGATCCTAAATACAGTAACACTCCTCATATCTTTAACCAAATCATTAAATACCTACCAAGAGCTAGTATTCACCAGATCGTCTTCACCAGGAGTGGTGTTGTTCTCAAGTCCGAAGAGAAAATTTCAGTACAACACTTCGTAAAAGGCGAGCTACGAACTTTGTGGTAAAGCATAGATACGCTGCAATTATGGTGAATTATCCACTAAGATTGTGCAATTTTCCGCAACACATGATTCAGCAGTCTGACCCAGCAATCGTGGTAATTTTATGAAACTTTGGTAGTCCCAGGTGTAAACCGTATTTGTTTGTGACGTATTCTGTAGCAATTTGGATACAATTTGATGTAAGCGGTCCAATTTTGCAGCGTCAGTCTATTCCCTCAGTACTTTGACCTGAAAGTTCTTATAGAAGTTTTTTTAAATGAAATTTGTCGTCGTTTCAATTTCGTTTTATGCGTAATGTATTACACAGAATTTTCGATTTTTCACAACAGTAATATTTTTTCTTGTTCTAATTATCGACTGTCTGACTGCCTTCTTTTCGTTTGTCATTATTTTCCAGAATAACTAAGAATGTGTGGATTTTACGGCGAATGTGTTACTATTATCAACTTACAGACCGAAAAGAACACAAAGAATATATATTTTTTTAATATTACATCAATTATAAAACTACATATTACATGTTATATTAAGTGCGATTATCGGTGTGCACATGTAATAGGAATACATGCCCTAAGCAATAACTTCGACAGGTGTTTGATAACTTCACATATCAGCAGACATGTTTGAAAGAGTATTCATTGTAGAATAGCAAAACAAGAAGTATTTTCAAAAGAACATAAGGTAACCGCAAACAGTAAAATTATTGCTTTCAAATTATATCTATTATACCATGGACGAACAAATCATAAAACCTTCCTGGGGGATTTCTCGGTATTGGGAGTCTGCCATAAAATAATGAATGAGAAAATCAACTAAAATAATTTGTATAACTTGTTTTCTATAGAAAGATAAAACGGAACATGGACACAAATTCATACTCATACATCGATAAAAATCAATTATTATGAAAATTGTGAAGATTTTTTAAAATACATATTTCCTCTGCTGCTATTGGATGGATCAAGGCGAAAGTTTCTCTTGAAGTTCAACATAGAATATGACGAATAAATGCATTTTATTATTCACCTAGTTGGCAGTGTTGCCACGTAATGACTGTACATTCACACAAAGTCTTACTTATATTTCCATGAAAATCCATTATTATGAAGCCTGTGAAGACTATAATATACATATCACGTCTGCCGCTATTTGATGGATCAAGACGAAATTTTCAGTTTAAGTTGAACATGAAATGGGACACATAAATACATTTTATTATTCACGTAGTTTTCAGTATTGCTACATAATGACTAAAGGAATAGCGAGAAGGACGTTTTTAGGTTAAATTTTCTTAAATGTCCCTCATTTAGTTTTCCTTTGTACACAGAAATGTCCCGTTCATAACGTACACTGAAATCCCACAGTCTTACAAGTCGATCGAGGTACAACTTGTTCTAGTGTTGCAGTAACGGTGTGATCTACTCAATTAAAGAGTTCCCAATGGTGTCTTTAAATATACACAGTTGCTGAAGGGTTAAGGGCCCCAGGATCGCACTTATGTGTTGACCAACCATTATTTTGTGATTCTAATGACTCTTAGGAATATTTGTAATATAGTGGCAGAAGTTCCCTAGGTGGGGCGTTATCATCCCCATGGCCCATCGACTATGAAATTATAAATGTAAAATATGTTTTTATGCTACGTCCATTATCTTTCCTCTTTCTCTAGGAATGTCAACTCACATATAGATCTCAAGACAAATCGGTTACGTACCACAGAAAAAGCAGAACTACACTCTTCTCACACAAATCTTATTTACTTTTTTCTTAGAACATCACCTCAGAAGAAGCAGTCACGTACCATGGTCATATTTCTAAACATACAAAGACGGATTCTCGAATGCCTTTGATTTATCATGAGGAGTCTCGAAACTCTTATTGTTTCCCTCCATCTTTGGCACGACGCCCTTGATAGTACGAGCAATTTCGTCATCTGCTGCTAAATTACACGATGGATGTATGATTGATGTATCTAAAGAAATTATCACTATAATTATCTGGATTGGCTTCTTTCATGTGCTTTATAAGTCTATGACAATTCTGGTACGGTACATCAAGATATGGAGGGGAAAATGATAAGTATGAAACATGTGAAAGAGCGAACATCTCGCACAAAGTTAAGAATATAACGTCACCTTGAGATTTGTGTCAGTCATGAACGAGTGTTTCAAAGTGAATGACATTAGATTCAGCCTGAACTCGGGTGTTCCAATCTTAATTCATGTTTCACTAATTCATGCTATGGAATTCAGAAAATAATATATATGGTGTGAGACAAAGAGAAAACAATGAAACTTATCTCCCTCTCCCTCTTTCTCTCTCTTACACACACACATAGAGGAATCAGGCCAGCTTAAAACTTATCTACTATATGATCTTCAAATTACAGATCACTTCCAGAACATTCTTTATATCCGTTACTGAAGAACGTACGATGAAATCTCTTAAGCCTACTTATAGAACACAAAACGAAGTAAGCAAAATACAAGTTTTCAGTTGCCTTTGGTGTGAAAAATCAGAGGATACCATACTGGCAATGGCCTGAAGGGACTGAGAAAATGTAGTGAAGACGTGTTAGAATAGCCAGCTACAGCACGGTTTGTATCTCACTCTAACCAATCCCCTCAATGAAGAGTGAGCGTTGTATATAGAATGTGATATTAATTATAGGAATTATAAGAGCTATAGAAATATATTTCCACCTCGGAAACAAAAGGGAAACGGCAAAGCCAGAAGTAGGCATTTACATTAATGAATCTTTCTTTTTCAAAAAAAAAAAAAAAAAAAAGAGAGAGAGAGAGAAAGAAAGAAAGAAAAGAAACAGCCCTGGTCAAAGACAAACGTTTGTCGAGACAATAAAGAAAACGTTCCCCAATACAAATCATGATACTTTCTGGAAAGCTGTTACTTTGTGCGTATTCTAGAACATATATTTATCCGTTTAAAGTGTTACATTTCGGACAGCAAGAAAGCAAAAACTATTCACAAAATACAAAGTACACGATTTCTTGACGGGTTGATAAGGATTGTTTTGCACAAAGCCCTTCAATTCTTCTTTTCTTTAATTTTTTTCCCATTTTTTCCCACTTTGTTATAATTAAATATAGTGTCTGGTGAGGCCAAAGAGTTAGCTGGCGAAACTGTAACACGTGTTTAATTTTAATAAAAATATATAGTTTTGCTCAGCAAATAATTAGTTTATATTTACATTTTTTCGTTCTGTCTTTTGTTAAAAATGTTTCCTAATCAAGTTTGCAACACTGATTCGTCCCTAAAGCACAAACAGCAGAATTTGTGTAGTGTATTGAGTGAGAAACGAAAGCGACCGAGCATCACTGATCGACACTCAAAATAATTATGGCTAGAGCCGACTCATCTTTATTGAAAACTCGCAGTGATTGCTCGATTCGCTTTGGTAAACATTGTAAATGTTCAGCTTATTACAAGTCTTTGGTACTCGTGAAATATACTATTTTTTAGTGACATAGATTTTAACTTCATTGGAAGTATTACTATTCCTCTCAACGATCGGAAAACTATGGATTCGACACTTCGATAATTTTAAATGCCTCTTCCTCCCCCTAAGCTGCACCGTCGAAATGATATGATAAAAACCATCCCACACCCAAACCTAATGTATGTTCAAAACCTGATCGAGTGGTTCAAAAGTGATGAAGCCACATAGTCACTTTCATTCTTATATAGATTAAATTTTATATTTCCCCTTCTTCCCCTCCCCTAAATTGAATTTTATATTTCCCTGTCAACCCCTCTCGACTAAGTTTTACTGTCAAAATCAATAGATACAAGCCATCTCAGGTTAAAACCTCATCCATGTTGAAATCTTAATCAAGATCGGTCGGGTGGTTCAAACGTGTATTTTCACGAAGGTACTGATGTCTAAATCTTAAAGACTTTACGTCTACATCTCCTAAAATTGTGGCGCGTCGAAACTACACTAGCATAATTTTGGCATCGTTTAAGTAAATGACCACCAGTGCTGACGCGCCTCTACCTACGGAAGCACTCCTTGTTGCCGTTTCGCCCCACTGCTGCACTCCTGCTCTGACTCAGTTAGATAACACCCGTGCTTTTCAGAGGACAAATACCACAGATTTATTCGTGTTTTATGCATACCGTTGAAACCGTTGAAACTACAATTCCAGAAACATATATCAAACGACTTCAAAATTCAAACATTAGAGGGAATTAATTTCCCACATTACACACGTTATTCAATACTATAAAAATCATCAATGTCTACATTACAGTTACAAATAACGAACCATACTCACTACCAACTCAGCCAGAGCCACAGCAAAGTCATTTGGGAAACAAACTAAATAATAACCCATCTTTATTTTATCTTACGAAAAGAACTGAAAATCAAAGTTGTACTATGATACAGTAAAACACGAAAGAAGTTTATTCACCAGTAACCGCGGTTAATGGCAATAGTAGTTACTGCATGTGAAGTAGATGTAATCACATTCCACTATATAGAAGTTTCAATCACGGTGAAAAAAAAACTACCTCAGAGAGACTGCTGTAAAGTACAAAGTTCTTCCATCAAATATATTCACCTTCAATTATGTGATGTACAAATCATTACTGATGAATTAATTTTATAATTGTGGCACACTTCCATGTTTTATGAATATTTTAGGGTATACCATATAGAAAAGTTAGCATATGTACTGTATGTATATTGCAACATGCAAGTACATATGCAATATACAGTACATATGTAAGGCTAAACTGCCGCTCATGACAGCCCCGGATAAAAAAATGAAATGAAATATTTGAGTTTTACGTCCCACGGTTATGACGATTAGGCTGAAGGAGACGGTGATGATGAGTAATGAATGAAATGATGGAATGAAGTAAGTGGGAGGAAACGGGAGAACCTCGAGAAAACCCACACACACGGTGTTTGTCCACCACAAAGTTCACTTGATGGTTGCCGGGATCGAACCCGGGACCCCAAGCACCAGAGGTGAACGCTCTACCACTGAGCCACCGCGGCCACAGCGCCAGATAAAACCCACATGAATCTGTTTTCAACTTTGTATTATAACTTAAATGTTATTACTTTCATATACCTTACCTACAATATTCCGTTCCATTTTCAGCCATCACTATTAACTATTAATCACAAATATTTCTTCTTTTCGTGCTTCTTTTGCTTTTTCCTACATCCGTATACATCCAGTATTACTGCGCAAAATTAATAAGGTGAAACTGTTAAAAGTTACAAACTACACACTACACATAAATGGCTAAAACAATGCGACCAATTAAATATTATGTCTTCTGAAAGGATGAGGTTGTTTTCCATTAAAGCTGCTCTACCCGAGCGTGACGTAATATCACGTCGTATTTAGTTCACTTTTCAAACGCAACTTTATTGATGAAAAAAGTGATTTACTTACGTTACGAAACAGCTGAGCGAGCAAAAGAGGCTATATGCCTCACAGAAGGCTGCTTTGTTCCACCTTGACCCCATAAAAAAATACAGCAGCACATATATCCTAAGTTAGTTAACACAGTGGATTCGAAACACTGCAGATTATGCTCTACTGCCACCTCAGCTCATAGCGCATCAATTCGCGAACACATACAGTCCACAAATTAACTTACGTTTATTCGCTTATCAATCACACTAAAGTGATGTACTTTCTAATGTTTGTTACTCTCATTATCACATTCAGTCTTACTCTTTTCATTTCTCCGTACATTTTGTAATTCGGGGCGCGGAAGATAATCCAGGTAGCATACTATGTGAAAAACTTTTCGTGAAGAAATTAGAATGTAAATGACAGTAATCACTGTCGGTGCACAAATTATTTCTGACTGATAGTGAAAGTATTATAGGCGTAAGTGTGCTCTCTTACACGTTGCTCGTTTAAATATGTACCCACGTGATTAACGCGCTTTCTCCGTACGAATTCTCTCCCTTAATAACCCCTCGGACCTCCCTACTTCGCTTCTTCCCTCGTTCGTTTAGATAGCATTCGTGCTTTTCAGTAGCTATCTAGCACAAATAAGTTCGTGCTTTATGTACTATATTTTTTGCCATACGTCTATACAGTATTTATACTTACCATCCTGAAGTCAATCTGCAAGTAGTAATGGAGCTCTAAATTTAATGCCTTCTCTGCTAAAACAAATACAAAGCTCTAACCTGACCTGAATATGTAAGAATATCAAAGTTTGGTAGAACCGTCTGCTCGAGTAATGCTTATTTTAAAAACAATTGTATAGATCTAGTACAAAAAAAGACACGAGGAACAGATTCACTTACTGCATTCATGATACACGGTGCTATTTTCAACGTACTCCAGTGCTTCCTTCAGAAATTTTCACATCTGCCACATAAAGGGCATGGTTTGATAATAATTATGAGCCAAATTCTTATCTTCATCCAAACTGTAAAATACCACATCTTCTTCATAGTTCATTAACCTTATAGACAGCAAGAACACACCTTATAGATGGTGTAAATTATGTTTCACCAATGTTGGGTGGGGATGGCGGGGGCAATGAACACGCCCTTCTAATCACACGAAGAAATGTTTCTTTCATAGCATATACCGACTTATCATATTCTCTTAAGGACACACAAAAATCTTGCAGCCACAACATGACATCATGTGTTATCCAAAAGCAAATAACACTTGAACGGTGATGTATGCGCAAACTAGTTGCCACCTAGTGAGTGAACTGTATAATCGCTACGGATAATATCCGTATATGATATTTACCACAGTCTACGCCTCGGGGAAATGGCTAACACCGATTTAAAATATATATGTATATATTAAATGTAATAATTCTTCATATCATAAATTAGAACTGTCTATCTAATATTTACGTATAATACATGTACGACGTTATGCGGGTTCGCTTTTGAATTGTTATCACTGATTGACTGAGGAAGTCGCCTGCTACAAACTAATGCTACCGATACGTAAATAATAAAATGCGCTTCTCAAATCGTAATTATTAATGAAAATAACATAATTCTTAATGTTGTACGTATGGGGGACTCGTTTTGTGACATTATGACCATATAATGCTGTGAAAAGTTTGTCGCTGTAAAAGTAGTATGTGTGGTCCTAGGAATATTCAGCGTGGAATTTCCATGAGATCTCGTGTCCCATACGGGACGCAACGTGGACATCCTACATGCGAATTCTTTAGGAAGTCCCATGCAGGACGTCCATGGGATGTCTTCCCATTGTCCCGATAATCCCGGAACCGAATGGGATGATTGGGATCAAAATGTCACAACCCAGGGACGTAGTGTGCTATGTTGGTAATGTTTCTGCACGACTAAGTTCGTGAACCACACTCAGCAGAGACAGAAGTAACAAACAGGTCAATCTCTATTTTCAAAATATTGATTTTAAAGATTCTTCCCATCCTGTTTTTGTTTATTTTCAATATTAATTACAGCGTTATTAGCTAGAGGTTTATGCGAGAAAAATTAAAAGTATTTATCAACGTTGCTGAAAAAAACTGTAATAGCTGAGCTTAAAAAAAGATAACATGAAATCTAACTCACCCTACGCGCAGCAATATTTATTAAAATTTCTATTTTCTTTCTGCTTAGTACCCTCGAGCAAGTAAGATAATGTAAGTTTTATGTGACATGAAGGTAGGAATACAGACATTGTAAGTAAATGTAACTTTAGATTGTTCCTTTAAAAGTTCAACTATTTTGAAAAGAAAGAAGAGTTTCCTCTCAATCCTATGCTAAAGACGGATGGGCTGAATCAAACGTTATGAGGAAAATATTTGAATGCTTTAAAATATGTTTATGTTTACCCTTCTTCTGGCCCGTAGCCAGCCCAAAAATGTAAGTGAGGCCCGGTAGAAGTTAGGGGGCCCGACCCAACCATATTATAGATCATTTGCAAGCCTACCGTAAAAATTTTAGGGAGGCCAGCGAAAATTTAGGGGAGGCGGCACAACCTAGCCCCCCGTGGATGCGGGCCTGCCCTTATTATTTCGATGCATTGTTCATTACGGGCAATTGTGAGCCGAAGGAAAGAAATGTTTCAGCCACAGTATTAGCGGCATTAAAATAATTAGCAATGAAATAAAGCAGATGGTTATTATTATATAATATTAGTTGTTATAATGTTGTACCTATTTCCATCTCTTCTTTTAAAAATCATTCCGGAATTAAATATAAATAATGTCAAATTTGTGACTTAGAATTATGTCAGTAGTTTTATGACAGCTACTTTCTTCTATCTGCAACAATTTAGCATATGTACTGTATATTGAAACGTTAACGTTCAATTTCCACTCCTGTCTGTGGCAAATATACAGGAAAAAATAAGAAGAGATAAAGGGAATTCTTAAGGACTTATCTCTGCACTTAGTATCCGGAAGTACATATTCTTGTGAACAGAAGCTATATATGACATGATAAAGAGTAAACTGTGGAACAAATAACAGCATTCTTGAATATACTCTTACATTTTGACAGTGCACAAATTTGTTTGGGCACACAGGGGGCGCGGTGGTTCAGTGGTAGAGCATTCAGCTCCAGTGTTTAGGGTCCCTGGTTCGATTCCAGCTCGCGCCGTGTGGACTTTGTGGTGGACAAACACCGTTCTCGTGGGTTTTCTCTGGGTTCTTCCGTTTCCTCCTACTTTCTTCGTTCCGAAATTTCACTCATCTCTTATTATCACCGTCTCCTTTAACCTAACCGGTATAACCGTCGGATGTAAAACTTAAAGATTTCATTTCATTTTTTATTATTATTATTATTATTATTATTATTTTTTTTTTTTTTTTTTTTTGTTTGAGCACACAGTACGAGTCCATTACTAGAAATGAGCTTCTAAACCCGATATCACACATCTATACCCTTGTTAACCCTACATCATCGATAACGACTGGAATCTGTAAAGTTCGCTGTAATTGGACTGCAGAGGAATGACGATGTTGCATTGTTCAATAAATCATTATAGGGCTTAAATACCGCCGATAACTGGCTTTAAATCCTTTGTCCTCGAATACGAGTTGCTCGAGATTTGCACCGTAGCATGACGACAACCGCTGGTGGCTCCACTATGATTTGGGGAACCACTATATAGTCATTAATAAAAGCTACTTTAGCAAAGCCAACTTGAAATGAAATGAAATATGTGAGTTTTACGTCCCTCGGTTATGCCGGTTAGGCTAAAGGAGACGGTGATGATGAGAGATGATTGAAATGATGGAAGGAAGAAAGTGGGAGGAAACGGGAGTACCCCGAGAAAACCCACGAGCACGGTGTTTGTCCACCACAAAGTTCACTTGGCGGGGGCTGGGATCGAACCCGGGACCCCTAGCACCAGAGGTGAACGCTCTACCACTGAGCCACCGCGCCCCCAAAAGCCAACTTGAGCTAAAGTATTTGATGAGAATATTTATAAAAGTCAATTACTACAACGACCCTCAAACTCACTTAATCGTAGCTCAATTCAACACGTTTAGAACGTCATTTAACTCAAATCCAGCTTCTCCGCGGAATTTACAGGGATCAAGTGGCTTGCGTGTATATGTGTTCGCCACGCCACCAGCTATTTACTGAAGTCTCATTGCTTCCATGATAATTCGCACTGATGGATTTTCGCAAGCCAAAAGCGGACATAGAGATGATCACTGTACATTTGCGCTATGTTTTATTACGTTCAGAAACAATTCTAGGAAATATAATTTCAAATATACGACTGCATTTCTGCGGGTATCGAAAGAGTTTAAAGTAGTTTTAAAGTTTTTGGGGGTTGTTTTCAAAATTGCATCCTCTACTAGTTGAACATACGAATTATAATATACTGTTCCATTTTGAATATTACTTTAAAGTACGGTCTCTAATAAGCAATTTTATACTTGGCTTTAAATTCATTAATCAGAGTTTCATTATGTTATATCTAAGTGTTTTTATATCTCATAACAATTTCATAAATGGAAATAATAAACATAAATAGAATAACTTTACCTTTCAGAAATTGAGTTATGTTTGTTTGAAACATGTGGTAAACCGTGAAATGTTGTTTTAGATAAAATATCCTGGAAACATTGATACATCTTGCTAATCATTCTATGAGTATCTGCAAATAATAATAAGAAGAAGAATAAAAATATGAATTATAGTCTACAGGTAATTACCTATCTAAAGTGCTAAGAACATACTTAACCAAGTGTAATACTTAATAGAAATAGCAGTTAAATACATTTGTGTCCAATACCAGTAGAGCGTGTGCAATTACGTGTAAATTATCGTACCTAATTGCAATTGTAAAATATTATAGTGTACGAATAGAATTTAAAATAAAGTGTTATCAATGAAACTTTTAACATATTTTGTTCACGATGATTAGATTTAAATATTACTCAAATATGATAGTACACATAAACTTACTTTCAAAGTAGACGCGTATAGTAGTTACACTAGACATCTAATTTATATTTGTGTCTGCCACTTTCATGACAGTAGGTCATTCTAACTGAATCGATGCTTTTGAACCTGGAAATGATAATAAAAATTCCTAACATGTAATATGTTTGTGAGGCGTATGGAAATTGTAGTGTGGCAATTGATTTTCCTGAACACGGAAATAGTAAGAAATAATTCTAAAATGTAACATTTTCATGTGACAAAAGCTAGTGTCATTCTGAGGAAATCTGCAAATCGGGTTTGCCTGTACATAATTTAATTATGTTAATAATACACTGCTTCACAAAACTTAAGCAAACCGAGACAACGTGGTATAAGTGACGTGTGGGGCCCATTCAGCACTGGTTAGTGGCATGCACATACACAGAGACACACAGACAAGGCGATCACCCACTCTATCACATAAGCAGCACCGTTGCAAACGCGGTGAACAAATTATGCCATGAGGCGTACACCACAGCCCAGTAGTGTCCGAGTCTCCAAGCATTGAGTTGGTGGCTCTTCTGTGGGGTACACACCTTGGAATGGCTGGTAGGCGAGATTTGAGTGACTTTGACCACGGGCGAATAATTGGGCGGTTGGAATTTGGCCGATCGCAAGTGGAAGTGGCGAAGGAATTCAACGTGAACAAAAGTGTTGTGTCGAGGCTGTGGAGTCGCTTCCAAAAGGAGGTGAAGTAAGTAGGCGTCATGGAGGAGGCCGTCGGAAGAAGACGTCGGCCGTCGATGCCCGATTTCTCACAATTTCTGCCAAACGTCACCGTCAAGCTTCATGCTCTCAATTGGCCAATGAGTTTTTTCAGGCTACAGGACAACGCATGAGTCGTCAAACTGTTCGTCGGCGGATCAATAGAGCAGGACTGTATGCAAGAAGGCCTGTGTTGTGCGTGCCATTGAAACTGGAGCACAAACGTGCACGTTACATGTGGTGTCAGGCATATGTTGCATGTGGGGAAACCAGTGGGCGCCTGTCATGTTCTCCGATGAGTCGAGATTCAATCTGTCGTCTGATTCTAGTCGGACTTTAGTGTGGAGAGAGCCAGGAACACGCTATCATCCAAACTTCATTGCTGAACGGCCGTTCTATTGAGGTAGTTCCATTGTGGTGGAAATATGCTGGATGGGAAAACGGACTTCCATATTGTGCAAGATGGCACTTTGACAGCACAACGGTACCGGGATGAAATTCTCAATACACACATGCACAATTTCCGCGGAGCATTTGGCCCAGACTTCCTGTTCATGGATGACAATGCCCGCCCACACAGTGCACATCTTGTGTCCGAGTATCTGGGGAGCGAAGACATTAGGCGTATTGCATGGCCTGCATATTCGCCGGACTTAAATCCCATCGATCATGTGTGGGATGCTCTTGGGCGGCGAATAGCGCTGCGCATTCCACCAGCACGCACTCTCCCTGACCTACAAACAGCTCTCTTCGAGGAATGGCGCCATCTGCCGCACTACTTAAACAACACTTTGATTTGCAGCATGGAGGCCAGATGTCGTGCCTGTATAGTTGTTCGTGGTGGTCACACGCCATATTGACTGCCTATGCCCTCGCACAATCCAGCTTCCCCTGTTGAGGTATAGTTGTGATAAACTTTTTGGTCACTCTGTACATCCTAACTGTATTGTTCTTCTCACTTGTGTTGCATTGTGCATCTGGACCGCCTGTTTGTTCATTATACTTGCTACAGTGATCGTGTCGTTTCATTTTCTGCCACTTTCTTCGAGTAGGTGTTTTGTGGAGCAGTGTACAATAATTTAACTAAAAACTAAATATTAAATAGTTCTGATAAGGGAGCGTAGAATGGAAAAATTAATTTCCGATTGAAATTTTGATCCGTATTTCATTGTATGTTTCATACATTAAACCAAGTTCCTTATGTTCCTTTTTATAAATATTTACAATTATAAAAGCGTCATAACTAATGGTTATTTAATAATTGAAATAGTACTGAACCAAAATAACTAACTAACTCTATGGCCTATGGAACCCGGAGGTTCAATGCCGCGTTCACAATAGCTCTCCACTGACTTAGCTAATTGGATCCAGTTTCTACTTTGTATTCCAATCTCTGCGAGATCCATCTTAATATTGTCCTCCCATCTGCGGCTAGGTCTTCCTAATGGTCGTTTTCCGATTGGTCTTCCAGTCAAGACTTTGAAAGCGTTTCTACTTTCTTCCATTCTAGCTACATGACCCGCCCACCTAAGCTTTCTAGACTTGACGACCCTAACAATGTTGGGTAAACCATATAACTTATGTAGTTCCTCATTATGAAGTTTCCGCCATTCCCCATTCCCGTTCCTCTTGGGTCCGAATATTCATCTCAGGATCTTGTTCTCAAATACTTTCAGTCTATGTTCTTCCCTCGGAGTAAGTGACCATGTTTCGCAGCCATACAGAACAACAGGCATAATTATCGTTTTGTATATTTTAAGCTTCAAATTCCTCGACAGAATTCGCGACGACAAGAGATTTTGAACCGAATAGTAACACGAATTCCCTGCTTTTAGTCGACATTTAATTTCTTCGTGAATATGATTTTCCTATTTTAATATTGAGTCTAGATATTTGAAACAATGCACTTTATCAAAAGTATTATTTAATATTTTAACGCATCCATAATTTGCTGTATTCCGATCCCGACGCACTTTCATGTATATTAGCTGAACCAAAAAAATTCAATCTATCTCCTTATACCTGTATTGCATTTCTGAACACAGTGTTCGAACCTGTCTTATCGCTCATCATTAAATTTTGTACGTTTTCTGGGGAAAGTCTTAATAACAACATGCCAAGCTACCATGGCTCTAGAGATGTTTTTACTGCGACCCAATTTTATATGTATAGAAAGTAGCAAATATCGTTGTGTGCATAGGCTCCTGAGTCTTACCTGGTCTCAGGGCACAGCGCACATTGAACGTTCTTGTCTAGATGAGGTTTCCTTACCTGCATCCTAGAACGTATCTTCATTTTTATATTATTAGGGAGAGCATTTTGGGTGAATAAAAGGTACACAGTTTTCGAGGAGGAAATGTGCGAGTATAAAGGAAACATTCATTCACAGCAAAGGCAATGTGTGAGGCTTTAATGCGAGTGCCTTTGTTTCTTAAAATGAATCTAATATGAAATTTAATTCCCGATAAATTTTGGGTTAGTGTTGGATTGGAAACAACACAGCCTAAAAGGAAACATTCAGATATGAGAGCAGAACGGTGAGTATATGTATAGAAACTGCAACTGACTCGGATTTGCCAATAAATGAGTACTACTTACGGATTTAGTTCCATCCATTCCAGTTTGTAGTAGTCTGTATTAACACTCACACTAACACATCACTAATACTCAGTTGTTGATGGTTATTCAGTGACACTTGTCTTAGTCCGAAAAATGAGGTGGGAAGGTCTTTAGTCCATTAAGCATCTAAATTGCTTGGAGATTAGTTCTAGGCGGCGACCAATTAGGAATCTGGACTCCAACACCGTAGACTGCTAGGCAACCATGTCTTCCTTCCTTTCTGTATGGGCGAAGTTTTCGGTGATTTTCCCTCTTTTGGGAGGACCACGAGGGTGTCTCCTAAGGTTCTGAAATACCCTAAAAGTCTATGACAGTCCTTTTTTCATTTTAGGTATTTTCTTCTTCAGATTCGTATATGCTTGAATAACAAAATAAGACAAATCGGAGTATCTCGCGCACAGAGATGTTGCGAGTTTGAAATATCGAGGTAAAAAGCTTAGTGTTACAAGTTGTTGCTTCTATTTGTAACTTCGCTTGGCGTTCTTCGAAGGATCTGGCGTCCCTATCTCAGCAAATCAATTGCTTGTGTTGAAAACGTTCTCTTCAGTGTATTTCCATCTTATGTCTGCAGTTTCATTGTATGCTTTTTTCTATTTTCTGTTCTATCTGCATGTTTGCTTCCGACTAATGTTGAACGATTGAGAGCTAATTGCATGAGACACGAGAACAAAACGTTTCTATGCAATGCAAATTAAATTTAGAATAATCGCTTTTCGTGATTATTTCCTTTTTACTCTTTCTGATTTATTTTGTTTTCCTTTTAGAAATTACAAATTAGATCTGTTTTACGCTCCCTCCGCGAAGTTGCAATTTTCTCAAATACAAAATTAAAAGCTTGAAAATATGCAATAGGGAGTAAAACGAGAAAAAAGACGTGTTTCTTAAACATAAGAAAAATGAATGAAACTTGAATTTGAAAAAAAAATTGAAACATATACATATGAGAAATCAAAATCAAAATAAGGGCGAATTGAAATGGAAAGCCCTGTATATCATTCAGGTCGTAAATACGTAAATTGAGTGCAAGACTAACTAGTACATAAACATATAACAAATAAAATCAAAACAAAAATGCACATATTGAATATAAAATCAAAGCTGAAAGTAATGAAAATTATTAAAATTGCATAAAATTATAATGCATGAATCTGGAAATGAATTCTTAAAATTGCATAATGTGTGTATCATTCAATAATCAAAAGGAAATTGAAAATGAAACATTAAATGAATATAAAATATATGCGAAAGGTACGATAAAAAATTAAAGCAATGTACCTGAAATGAAAATTATATGAGCATATACTTTAATTTTCAAAAAGCACTACGTAGTTATAGATAATGAATATTACCAACTAAAATAAAATGTAAAATGAGTTTGACAGCAAGCAAGCTAAAACAACATGTAAATAAATTGAAATCATATTCGCTTCTAGAATCCTATGTTTCATGAGCACACTTAAAACACGAATCTTACACAAATGGCGTAAAATTAATTCATCGCTAACTGCAAAATGTCAATGTCATTTTGTATATTACTGTAGCACAGAAATGCATGTCTCTATTAATACTAGAAGGTCCAAAACTTTTACCTGCCTGGAAGTACCGAGCCGTCATTTTCACGGCTATTTAATTCCAAGACATGTATATTATTTTTTTTATATTTCTCTTATTTTAGATTGAATTTAATCTGTTTAATCGACTAGCTTATGTTTTATGTAAATTTTTCTCGTGATATAATGCATGGTAATCCACTAAACCCCGTAAATATATCAAATATAATATTAATATCGGAAGTTCGCCCAGAGGACAGTGACAAGAAAAATTCAAATAAAGGAAAGTACTTGCATTCCTACGTATGAAATCCTTTTTATACTAGTCACGTAATCACCCTAGCTGGTGTGTAAACATTGGCTGGGCTACTTTTCTTTAGCACAGACTCTGTGTATAATGTGCCAAAATAATTAATTTTATATCTAACTTTTTATTACATGGAAGTAAATTTACATTTTCAATATATTTTTATTTCAACTTTTATGCACTGAACTCAAAACAGCAACACTTTTCTTGCTCTTACACTTGTGCACAGCGAGTGGATATCCTTATTGATCTTCATATATGTCTGTAGTGAACATATCATTTCCTTTCTCATTCAAGCACTTTTTGGGAAATTCTCCTGTTTGGACGCAGACTACCAATCAAAACCATCTCTTTCTTTTTCAAAGATTCGGCTCATTTTTAACCTGTAAGGAAAGTTATCGCAAGTAACATTCATTCCTCTGCTGATAAAAGGACCCATCGTTTTCAGAACAATATATTCGCCTAATTGTAAGTCCCGACGTCGTTTTTAAATGTTTTTCCAGGTAGGAAAATATTTTAGTTCATACCGTGACTTTACAACCAAATTTGAATCCAAATTTTTCAGGCTTGTTTAGGCATACATTACATGAATTTGCATCTCATTTTAGTAGGGAATAACTGGTTATCCACAAAAACACTGTCGTGGGTTTTTTAGTGCCTGATACAATTCTCAATGAATAAGTTCTACACAGATGATGCCAAAGCAAAGTTGTTTGCTTTTAGCCTTGAAGAGCTAGAACATTTTTCACCAAATCAAAGATACTTCATTATTTAAAAAAAAAGCCTTTCTTTCCATAATGAATATTTCTTTCCATATGAATATTGCTAGAAATAAAACGGGTTCTGTAATTGACAGTAGCCAAAGAGAATCTTGACGCTCTCTGAGCTTCAATAACGGTGCATTTCAGAATGTTCCTCAACATTGTTTCGTCTATGAACAAGCGAAAAGCATTACCAAAATCATCATCTTCAACACGATGTAACTCATAATATAACAAAATGGTTTCTCGCGAAGAATGTCCTGTGAGGCAGCATGCCCAGCATTGTTCTGCTTGTCCACTTTACTCCAACGTGTCCCGTGAGCTGCTATAAAAATATTTGAACGATTACTTCTGGAAACTTCTGTATCTGTTTCCTTCCTCTTATCCAAAAAAGTAGCTTCAGACACTGCATTGTCGCTACTACTGCTGTCTTCATCGAAGCAGTCTCCCTGTTGTTTTTCCAAGCGAAATTGATTTTCACTCAAATCTTAGAAAGTACGTAACATTTTATCAGGTCTCATGTTGCTTTTGTAATTGTTCATATGTACCTTCAAGAAAGCTTTTATTTCTACAGAGAACAAGGTTACCTACGAGATGCGAACATAATTGAAGAAGTAAATATATTCAAAGAAGTGCCATATATCTTTTTCCTTACAACAATGAAAAGCTAAAATAAAATATTTCAAATACAAAACTCGTTGGAAAAAATAATGTAAAATATTTCACAATTTATTATTTCCAACAAAGATACTATCATATAGCGTACAACCTATAAAACAGTCCACATCAAAAGCAAAATATAGATTTTTAAATGAGGCAGTCAAATTGACGGTCTGGTCCTTCTAGGGGTATTCAACAAAAATATGTACTTATTTAAAATAGACAAACAATGTTTATATGCTATATCAAACCTCTCTTTAAAATAATAAAAGTCCTAAGGTATGGTTGCGTCAGTCAAAGAAATATATGAGATATAGAAAATTGTTTTACGTGATGGCGTCAAAATGACGGCTTGGTCCTTCTAGTGTTAAATAGGTTCAATGTCTGTTTGTGGAACGAACATCTATATCAATAGTAATCATTTAAAGACAAGAATGCTCTAAGTCATATCACAGTTTCTTAGAATGAGAGGAGGGGAGTTCAAACATGTGCGTTCACTGCAATTCAAGGTCAACATATGACAAGATAATAATAAGTGAGTGCATGTGCTGTGAGCAAAGCTCGTCGCAGAGAAGCACGGAGTCGTGCTAGGAGAATGCAACAAGAATAAGCAGGAATCAGAATTGTGCATTAAAATATTACGTTGATATTCATATACCCTTTTACTCGTGTGTATAAAGGAATATGTAGAGTTAAATTTGAGTTCAGGTTTTGACATGAATAGAAGTGAAGACGGAAAGAAAAGAATGATGAATATCCATTAATTTTCCTGGTATAGTCTATATACAAAAGTGTCAATAGAATTCACATGGTCTCTGGGATGCACTGTTGCAAGCAAGGGGGTGTTTCATACTTACTCCATTCGCATGTCTAACGCGATTTCCTTTGTACTACTCGTTTGGTTCTGTGTTGTCTTCGTCTCGAAAGTTCTATGTAATAACGTCGAGTTATTTTGTGTCTTTCAAGGGGTGAATGTCTCCTTTTCTTCTCCAACGGAAATGAGAATGTGGGAGGAAACGGGTTGGGAAGGCATGGTTGATCAGGCCACTAGATCAGGGTGGGGGAAGGGGTGGATTCTCAATTTCCGTTTCCAGTACTCTTTTTCCAAACCAGTTTCCTCTAAGTATTGCCCGAATACCTTTTTCGAACTTGAGGGAGAAGAGGCGGGATGCATAGTTACAAGGGAAAGGCTACACAACAGGAATGAGGCGAGGGTAAAACACAGGGAGAGGGGTTGACAGCTAGTTTGCGGTTAACATGGAGTACACAGTCTGCCAATGACCCTGGACTCGCTTGAGTTTCAGAGGCGGAGCTCCGTTTACGTGCGGAGCTCCGTGGGCATCCCTTGTGTATTACTCGCAGGTTGAGCGTTTTGTGGTTTGCCAAGCAAGGTGGGAGGAGGGTTTGCAGGTAGTTTTTTCAATCGTTCTACTGCAATCTCTTCCTCAATTTGGACACCTCTACCACTGACATAACGAACGAGATATTTGTTCTGGCCATGACATCTGCCAATAATGTGTCCACGGAATTTATAGGTATAATCTAGAAATTGCGGCATATTATCTTTAGGCGTGACATCTAGTATGGCTACGGGATCACCAAAGTCAAAGTCATGTGAACGGGAACTAGGGTGAAAAGCATCTAGTCTTTTCTTGAATATGTTCTTAAGTTTCTCTTGCGCCTCGTCTCGAATTTGGTGCAATAGCTTGAGACGTCTGGTATAGACTTCAGGGTCGATGCAAGTGGCGAATTTGACATCAAAGGCCGTGCGGGAAAAGTGGCCGAAAAGAAGTCTATACGCGCCATCTCCAGTATTGGAATTAACAGACGTGTTAATAGCAAATGTGATAGCGGGTAATATGTCATCCCAATCATCGCGATCTTTGCTTATGTAATGCCGAATGGATGATTGTAAAATGTCACAATATTTCTCACATAAGCCAATACTGTTATGGTTTTGAGTTGCAGCGTACTCTGTTTGTATAGAGTATTTCTCAGCAAATTCCTTGAAAACTTTGCTGGAGTGGCTAGGTAATTTGTCCAGTTTTAAAATACGAGGGTACCTGTATACAAGAAAGACATGGGTGCGAAGCGCTTCTATGATTGTGTTTGCTTTCACATCATTGATGGGGATAGCAATTAAATATATGGTGGTGAAGTCAGAAACAATTAAGATGTAGGTATTCCCGTGTTTTGTCATTGGTTATTTACCTATCTCATCCAAAATAAGCGTGGAGAAGGGCTGTTTGTTTGTTGCATATGTTTGGGGATATAATTTTCTCTGATTGGAGCTTCGTTTGTGTAACCAACAAGATTCATAAAGGCGAACTTTTTCTCTTAGATATTCACGCATGTTCCGAAAAAAGATACGAGAGTGGGCCAACGCGTATGTTTTCTGTTGTCCACCATGTTTACCAAGTTCAGGAAGCGTGTGTATGAGATGAAACGCTTCTTCTCTGAGGCTCTCGGGAATACACAACAGGTAACGTTTACAATTAGTGTAGCGAGCAACCTTGTAAGGTTTGTCATCAATAATTTTGAAGTTTCGCAACATTCTTGCTTCGGTTGAATTACGAGACGGTTGATCGTCTTTCACCAATTTGTACAGCGGACCAAAAAAGGAATCGTTTTTCTGCGCTGTTACGACATCTACAGGATGCAAAAACTTAAAATCTGTAATGCCTTTTGTCTTTTTTGCGTTCGACACAAAGCAATTTTCCGCTGGAAGACGTTCAAATGTGACATCTTCGGTATCGCATGGGAGATAGTGTAACGTGAGAGGGGGTCTGCGAAATTGTCCTTACTTTTAATAAATTTATCATCGAATTGAAATTCATTGATAGTCATGTACCAGCGTAAAAGTTTCGAATTCAGTTCTTTCGCAGTTTGTAAGTAAGTCCAACAAAGAGTAAAATTCCTACCCAGCAAATAGAACTTAAATGCTTTGAAGGTTGCAATGATGGATGAAAGCTCCTTATGGAGAATAGACAACTTCAGTTCATTAGGTTTTAACAAACGTGAGAAGTAAGCTATTGGGTAAAATTCAGTGTCACTCTCGCTTTCTTTATGTAAGAGAATCGAGCCGAGACATGTCTCTGAGCTGTCCGTATATACCCATAGAGGTTTATTTCTATCATAGGGCTTTAGTACGTCGGAAGAGACCAATTTGTCTTTGATCGTTTCAAAGGCGGACTGCATTTCCGGAGACCACTGGAAGTTAGCACCTGTTCTTAGGAGAAGACGGAAAAGGGCTACATATTTGGCATAGTCCCGAATTCCTCTACGCATGTAATTCGCTAAACCTAAGAATTGTCTAAGTTGGCGTGTGTGTTTTAGGTGGTTGGTATGTATTCACAGCATTTATCAATTTCTCACTAATTCTATGTCCGTCTTGAGAGATAGTATAGCCTAAAATATCTAACTGATCGAAAAGGAATTTAGATTTGGCAAGGCTGCAACGAAGTCCACTAACGCGAAAACGTCTGAGCAGCTTTTCAATTGTCACTAAAGCTTGTTCTTCCGAATCGCTTGAATAGACAATATCATCAAAGTAGTACTCGAGGGATTGAGGTTCCAAATTCGATAAAACGATACTCATAAATTTATTATAGAATGCAGGAGATACGTTCAGACCTTGAGGAAGTTTAGACTATTCAAAAACTCCAATGTTAGGAATAGGAAAGGCAGTATATTTTCTGCACGAAGGATGAAAGTCCAAATGGAAGTAGGCATTGGTGACATCGAAACATGTCAGAAATGTATGACCACTAAGTTTCTGAGCAATGTCATGGATAGGAGGAAGTTGTACGCTTTGAAATACAATTGATTTGTTAATTTTCCGGAGGTCAATGATTTTTCAAATCGCTCCTGAGGATTTGCGAAGAAACATGACAGGCGATCTGTATGGGCTACTCGACTGTTGTATAATTTTGGCGTCCAACAATTGATTAATGTAATCACGGACTTCATCTTGGAGGGCAACAGGAATTGCGTAACTCTTTCCTCGAAAAAGCGAATGTTCTTTCATTTGAAATTGACATTGAAAATTTCGTGCGGAATCAATAGTGTCAGTCCAAGTCATGGTATCAGCATATTGATACGCTAATTTAACTACTTTGTTTTTCGTTGCTGGAGAAACGTTCGGTCCAATTTGTAATTTAGATGAGCCAAGATTACGCTTTCATTTAAAAGTGGCAAGTTGATATATGTGGGGTCAAAGTAGGAATAAAATTCCTTATCTTGAGGGGCAGTTACCACCTCGTCTGCAGTTCCAATAAATAGCGAAGGCTGTTAAGTTATACATTTCTGCCTGGGGTTGATGAGTTCAATGTAATTGCATTCGTTGTTCAATAAGGCATGGGGTATGAGAATTCCATGTTTCGCAAAAACGGGGGGGGGTCTGGTTCAATACAATAGTCAACGCCCGTGTCTCCGTTGTGAAGTCGGAGCGAAACTACAGTACGAGAACGGGGTAACAACCTCCTTCGTTGACCTAAGGTGAATATGGTTTTGAAGCATTTAAAAGGATGTTATACACAGATGCAGATAAACTAATGGGAGGGGTCGCGTTAAAAGCGTCTGGCGGGGGTTTGCTATGACGTTTGAGCGTTAAGGAGTTCGATTCCATATTGACCTGTGCCATATGTGGTCGTAAAAAATCCACACCAAGGATCAGACGCACACTTAAGCGGTCGACGATATGAAAGCGATGGTGGAAGGTGTAACCATGAATTCTAAGGCGTAAAACAACAACTTCATTAAGCTGTACTAGGGCCTGAGAGATACCTACTACAGTGGTTTGAATTTGATAACGCTTGGCCGACTTGGGAACAAGACTTCTATCAATGATAGAGATGGATGACGCGCTATCTATTATACCATGAACGTCATTTCTACCAATTTGTAGTGGTATTTGAAGAATCTCATTTGCTATAAGTGGTATGTGAAGGGTTTGAGCAAAGAGTTTGCGTCCTAATCTACCACGTGGATTTTTATTTTCAGAGCAAGTGGTATTGGTTCGATTTCCGTGAGGGACATGTGGCGTACGTTGTACACCCGTGGACCATTGTCCGAAATTAGGAGGGGGAGGGGAGCTCGGGGTAAGACTGCCCCCAACTGTCTTACTCGTAGTTAGTTTAAAGCCTGCGAGTAAGTCAAAGGTGGGTGGGGGTAGAAGCCCTGAGCATCGGGATTCAAATGTTCAGTACCACTTGGTTGTCTGGTGGGTTGCATCGTCATAGGATGGGGTGATGATCCCATACCCATAGATTGCCGAAAATAAGGCACGTACGGATAGGAGTAATAACCGGGAGGGAAAGGGGTAACGGAATAAGAAGGATACTGTTTGTGTCCTCTACCCTTACCGAACTGTCTAAGTTTACCTCTAAATTGACCTGCCTGTCCTGTATTTGTCACAGAAGGCATAGTTTTATTGGAAGCCGTGGAGGAGGCTACTGAGAGAGTTAAGCCTTCTAAGTATTTCTGTAATTTATCAATTTTTGCCGTTAGGTCCTCCGTTTTCCCCTGAGGTAAAGGAGGTGCGTGCTGTGAAGCGTTCGTAGACGGAAGAACATGGCTAGGCTTGCCTTTGTATTTAAATTATTTTTACGATGGTTGTTGTTGAGTGGAGGATTAGTCGTATTGGTGGATGCGGGGTTCGTGTCTACAAAAGTGTCAAGAGACTCCGTAAAAGTGGTCGTTTGTAAAGACGCAACCTCTTTCCGCACTGCTGTTTTGACTTTATCTTCCAACGTTGTGACCTGTCTGCGTTCTAGACGATTTTTGTTTAGTTCAATTTGTGTGAGGTCCTCCAAAAGCTCGTCCGGGTAGTCAAAGGCATGAAAACCAATTTTGTCTAAATAGTAAGGTAAAAGGCCGTTCTTAATGAATGAACATTGTTCTTCATTAGATAAATTATCACATTTATCCAAGAGAATCATTTTCTCGTAAACATAGTTACGGACGGATTCTGTTTCACCATGTACTCTATCATGTAGTTGTTCAAAGATTGAAAGTTTGTCCCTAGCGTGTTTAAAAGCTTCTATGACAGCATCTTTGAATTCAGTATAGGTAGCGTTTTCCAAGTTATTGCGCTTAAGGAGAACGCGAAGTTGACGTCTACCTTTACCTGTAAAACATGACACTACTACTTGTTTTGCCTGGTCAGGGGGAATGTTATTAAGGAAACTAACATCGTCCATTTCTTTAAAAAAAATCCTGAATATCATTTTTATCCGCATCAAAAGTCGGATTGCGAAAAGCTGCATTAAAAACATGTACGACCGGTGGTGGTGGGGGTGGAGGTGGATTTGGTGGGGTTGGTTGATTACTTGGGGGAACCAAATTCTGGTTCAATATGTTTCCAGTATTTACACCATTATTTTGGTCTACCATGTCGGATGACGATGAGGAAGGGAAAGGCCGCCTACAATTTGTTCTAGTGCGCAAACGAAGAGCAAATGCCTCTCTAAGCTCCTTGGCGTTTCTCTTGAGGTGCTTACGATTTCTTATCGCTAGCAAGTGGATATCATTTAGTAAACCACCGAGAGATTGCTTGAAGTCTGCCGAGATGCGGACAATGACCCATCAAGAGACTGGTATACAATGCTTATCTTCGTAGTCGTGCCACTAATAACAACAAGGAAGGAAGTCAGCCGATTACAGTGTATGAGGCGAGTAGGCCATTAAGCTCTCGTATAATAATCACAATGTGATTACAAAACACATGTAGAATGAGTTAAACAGGAAGGGATACCATCACAAATGCTACGCATAAAGGGCTGTGTTCGATTCCAGAAGCGGGTTTCGTTATCACGCTGTGAGCCTGTGGCCACAAGTGTACGAGCAGGATTCGGCACCACGTTGCATGGGAAGGAACATTGGTTCAATTCCTAGCGTTAGCAGAGAGGAATTTGGCACCACGTTGTAAGCCAGCGGCCTCAAGGGTGCGAGCGGGTTTCGGCACCACGTTGTGGGCCAGCGGCCTCAAGGGTACGAGCGGGTTTCGGCACCACGTTGGATGTAAACCTGGTTTCGGCACCATGTTGTGTGCATAGGCTCCTGAGTCTTACCTGGTCTCAGGGCACAGCGACCATTGAACGTTCTTGTATAGATGAGGTTTCCGTACCTGCATCCTAGAACGTATCTTCATTTTTATATTATTAGGGAGAGTATTTTGGGTGAATGAAAGGTACACAGTTTTCGAGGAGAAAATGTGCGAGTATAAGGGAAACATTCATTCACAGCAAAGGCAATGTGTGAGGCTTTAATGCGAGAGCCTTTGTTTCTTAAAACGAATCTAATTTGAAATTTAATTCCCGATTCCTTTATCTCATGTGTAGTATCTACCTGTCATGGTTTATCAAAATCGGAGTGTTACATGTTAGTATATATGTTTTCTCTAAGATAACTATCTTTCACAGTTTTATTTGACTTAAGTAACCTATTATTAAAGAGTTGCAAGACACAATTTTCTAAATAATAGATCGAAAATGGTGCTTGCGAGCCCTTTTCCGTACCTATTTTTGAAATTCCACAATGTTCAATAAGAAAGAAAAATATGTTTTCCGGCCCGTGAGTCAGTACGTTAGAAAACGTAGCAAATCAAGTGTACATGGTATATATACCGTTCGTAGAAAAGGGCCTTTCTAAGCTAGTTTTAGAGCGATTATTTTCAGGATCACTTATTAACTGAAGATAGACGCGGATGAAAAGATATTTAAGTAGATGCGAGTTGCTGGCAAAATTCGAACCTATGCTAATGTGCATGACATGATGGAGCAACGGTAGTGATATCTTCTTTCCTTCAATTTCGTTGCAGATATTGTTTCGGACTATGCGGCTAACGGACGTAGGATTTCCTCTGACATCTCGGCAGCAGAAATATGGGTCTACATTTTTTTACACAAAAAAATTGTCATATTCTTTAAACAATATACAAGGTAAATCATTTTGAAATGTTCTTTATTTGGTTTCTGTTACGGAACCCTGAATTGGCGAAGAGAAAAGCTCAGCATTTAAATGAAGCCTGAGTCCAGAAGTTAAATAGATACACTGTGAAAGATTATTTTCATACGCTACACGACGTTCTCGTTGACGTGGGTCTGATGCAAACCCTGACAGGGTATTTAATGATGAGGAGGAGTAACATCGCTTAAGTTTACATCATCAACCTGTTGTTTTTGCCAAAACTTCATGAAAACGTGTTCACGAAAGAGGAATACAGATTGGTTGAAAATGCGACCATCATATGCTGTACCAATACATTCCTGTACAGTAGGAATTGTTATTCTGTCTATGATTCTGATCAAAGATTAAGGCCTGAAAAGGATGGAACAGTAATCTACCTAATGGAAGTACGTGAAGAAACTGCAAAAGATTCTAGGACTATTTGTTTGACTACGGTTTGAGCTGTCACCCTTGTTTACAGTAGGGGTGGCAAAATTGTGAACAGGGTGTATGCTATTTCACCAGTTGCATGTCTTGTTGTTTTTATATTGGAAGTACCGTAGTAGTAGAATACGGATATTATTTTTGTCCCACAGATAACTTAAACCGAATACTATCCATTTCCAGTACAGATGTACTCGTCATACCTATTAGGAATTTGCAACAGTCATTCAAAACTTAACGTGGCAAAATTACCGCACACCTACCTTATTTAAAATACTTACGAGAATTATTTTCTTGAGAAATAATATTGATCGGATACGGATTGAAGTCACAAATGATGAGACTAGTTCTGTTGTATGGATATTTTAACGCTCACTGATGGATAGAACGGATTCGAAGATCATCTGACCTTCAGACTGGTTCTCTCTATCTCCGTACCCTGCCTGTGTCTCTATGCCTTGGCATCTCTACCTCTCAAAGCCAAATTTAAATCACTCTATAAGATGTAATCAATGAGTTATGCTCCTACATCACCGTTTGGTACGAATTTGCCCATGCTCTTGATTGATTGTTGTTATTCATGTGCTCTTTGAATCAGAAGTAGATCATTTTTGATATCTGAAACGACTAGAGATAAACCTATCTCAAACCTATCTCAAAACATTTATATACCTATTTCAACCTCTTAAAAGAACTTTAACCTTCAACACCGAAAATGTTTATTTAGTTCAGAAACAGATGTGACTTCAAAACTGATCTGTAGGCTCTGCTAGGTATCTTCTTCCGTAATCTTTCGTCGAGTCTATTAAGGTGTCTGACCCAAGGAATTAAAAAATAAAATGTTATGCAGCATGTATAAATACAATCCTTTCATCACATCGAAATAATTGTATCATGTTTCAAGCCTGATGAAAACTATCTACTTACCTATACGACTTTATGCTTGTAACTACTAAGCACTCTATTTAGTGTATATGTGCTGCGATCATGAACAAACAATGCAGTAGTAGTGGCAATTGCACTTGTTAAGGGCACGTACGTAATCGCACTTATAGAACCGAATTCTCGTAACACATTTTATATGTACGGTAAGTGTACCACTAGCTGATACTGATCCAAAAGCTGACATTTTTAGCTTAAATTGAACATAATAACGTTATTTGTGTTTATTAACAGATTTATGAAAACACACACTTTTGTTGGTGGTTTGGCAACATTTTGTTTAATCGTGGTTATTTTGCATCCAAAATGATAGAAGCATGCCGCCGTAGAATTACATGCCATGAGAAAATATGCAAAAGTGAGAAGACTTCTTAAGAAATACGGTAAGCCGACTTATCTCGTTAACCTAATGTTAATTTATGAATTTTTCTTGTTCAGTAGCATGTTGAATACATATTATTTTGGTGAAACTTGGTAGTTGTTGCGTAACGAAATACACATATATAATTCCATATATCCGCCAATTCCCAGTTCTAGCTGTTTTACCCACGAGGAATATAAATAGCATTAAATTGCTTTACTGCAAAATAATTCACGGAAATAAAACAACCAGCACCGACAATTAACGTCCACACATCGAGTGAGCGCGATAGTTACCATAGAAGGGTTGAATAGATTCGTATCAGTTCCAAATCACTGCAAATCTTAATTTCAAATAACAACTAACAAATTTTATATTGTGAAATTCCAGTTACAAATAACATGTACGAATGTTAATCATGAAAGTCCTCCCTTGAAGTAAATCAATTCTCAAATATAACATCCAATGTACAAAGTAACACTCATTACTTTTTTTCCAAGGATTTGTTTAACACTTGAATCTTTTAGATATAAAATCCCCACTTTAAACGCAATAAAGTACTTATTATAGAAACGTTAAATAATACAGGAATCCTCTACAAAATATAAATGACCAAGGTTAGCTACTGTATATAAACTGATAGGAAAAAGCAAACAACGTCAAAAGGTTTCACACAGATAATCCAACCAAGGCATTTAATGCTTATGTAAGGTACTAACTCAAATTTTCTTTCTTTTATTTCTTTCTTTTCTTTCTTCTTTTACGAGACAATAAGGAAAGTGAAATGGAAGTTACTACTTCTAATATAACAAATTACCATACATACCAGAAACTATTTCATTCATTTTCATTCAGTTCTTATATTCTTTTTTTCTTGTCTCCAAACCTATTTTTCTTCCAGAGGAATTTAGTGGTTAGAATTCTGCTTAAGTCTCTTTACAGCCATAATCCAATGGTTTCCTGTCTTCGTAATTTAAATATCACCACCTCCATTTCACACTTTTCATTCACACATTTACAAAACACTAAGTTTTCGGACTCGACTCCTTCAGTACCTAGGTGAAAATCCGCCGTCCGCTGGCTGAGCAGCAAGCAGCTGGCTGTAGCAACAACTATCGACACACAGTGGAATGCTCGCGCACTTCCACCACAGGTATTGCCAAGGTCACCCGATTACGAGTATCTCACGATCCTATTGCCATTTTAAAACGGAGATTTTATTAACAAATATTTTACATATTTTTATTTTTCGACTAAACGCAACACATTAATTTTCCCCTCCCCCGAAGAGGCAAACAATATTATACTAACCAAGGGGAGAAAAATAAAAATAATTTGTACATTACCAATTTTCCATTAACATTATTAATATATGGTTAATCCTCTTACAAACGATGATTATTCACTCCAATACATATTATCGACGAACACGGATGATGATGATGGGCTCTACCACCACAATTCCTAGCCCTTAACAATAATGAAGATTTTCCTGCAGGAAAAAACAAAATAAAACAAACACAACAAGGATTCAACAACAAGATATATAACAATAAATGTTATTCCAATTCCCAAGCAACTTAAGTATTTTTTGAAGGTATCTTAACTATTATTACCCTGAGCATTAGGATAAACATTAAATATTTTACAAAAGGATACATGGCGTTTCAATCTAATATTTGGATTTTCTACACTTCTTAACCACACAGAGTTCTGTGTAGGTTTACTCAACACCTCTTAAGGACCATCCCAAGGAGGAGCAATTTTTGGGTTAAAGTGTTTTTCCACGGACAATTTCAACATTCTTTTAACTAAGACAAGATCTCCCACATGCATATTAACAGGAATATGTTTCTGAGAGTAAATTTTCTCACTACGTTTCCAGGAATTCCGAATATTATTACATATAGTGGCAAATTTCTCATCTTTATTTAGGTCATCATCCCAAATTTCTAGATCTAGTTACCATTTAATATCAAGAGGATGATAAGATTTTCTCCCCATATAAATCTCTCTAGGTGAATAACCAGTAATCTCATTCATGCTAATGTTGATACTGAACGCGATTTTGGTTTACAATTGGCCCATTTTCTTTGTGTTTTTATCAACGTATGCACGAATTAAATTCTTCACGTACCTTATGGGTCCCTCCGCCTTATTCGGCGACGGGTTATACGGGGATAATTTTCCTGAATACCATAAGAGTACAAAAATTGAGAAAAGTACTCTAATACGAAGTATGAAGCGTCGTCGTGTAAAACAGAACCTGGAATCCGTATCTCAGACAAAGATCTAATAATTTATTACAAATAGTCTTAGAATTTAATTGTATCAAAGGTTCTAGAAACACAAATGTACTGAAAGAATCTTTTACAATCACAAATAAATTCATATCCTGAACTGTTGGGAAGACGACCAGCTACGTCAATGTGCCAAATGTAATTCGGATGTTTAACCTTTCTAGTATAATAATTTCCCATAGGTTTCTTAGTTTTATCTTTACATTTCTGACATATTTCACAAATATTCACATAGTTCTTTATATCTGAATACATTGCTGACCATGTAAAGCGAGAAGCAAACTTTTGTATCGTTTTCTTAATTCCCATATGACCTCCCGGTACTAAAGAATTATCAGCATACTCTAGAACGCTGTTTACTAAAGAAGAAGGTACGACAGTTCTAAAACCATGTCCAGATTTACCTTTTGTTTGTTTTAGCAAGATGTTATTCTGTAATTTGTAACCTGTTACCTCCTGCTTACTCTCGAGATTGGCTATAATCTCTTGCAGCTCTGGGTCTTTCCTTTGGTGTTCTTTCAAAAATATATTGAAATCAGGATACTTCCAAAAATTTACAAAAGACACATTTACGCTTTTACCATGATCTTTGACAACTTCAACAGTATCACCGTCTTTCGTATAACATTCCAAATGATTGCCAACACGGCTAAGAAAATTAGCTATACAATTTACCTTAGTGCGGATATGGACTATTCCAAATCTAAATCGAGCAAGTTTCTCCAGAAGATTTCCATACCGTCGTTGTCTTTTATGATTTGTAAGAAGCCAAGAGAGGCTTTTACTATCGCTGTATACAACAAATGGATTGAATAAATAATATTCAAATCGTTCTAAGCAAAGAGTGAGGGCTTTAAGTTCCAACTCATAGGCATTTTTACTCCAATCTGTAGGGGGAATTGCTTTCGAGAATATAGCAACAGGTCTCAAATTACAATGTTCATCATATTGACTCAAAACTCCTGAATAATAACGCAAACTACTATCCGAATGGACAATAAAGCTTGAGTTCATATCAGGAACTTTCAAAATTACATGAGTACAAAATTCATCCTTCAATCTTTGAAGTGTAATATCATGATCTTTTGTCACTTAAATATTCGTTTAGGAGATCGTAATTTCTGTAGCGGAGCTATCAATTCCGAATAATTTCTTACAAATTTAGAGTAAAATGCAGAAAATGAGCAAATTTTATTCATTCCTTTACGATTTTTAGGCTTCGGAATATCCTGAATTGCCTTAATTCTGTCTGCGTCAATATACATAATTCCCTTTTCAAAACGAAACCTTAAGTACTTTATACATTGTTGAAGCAAAAATGTTTTCTTAAGGGAAATGGTTATACAGCATTTTCTTAAACGGGAGAGAACATCCTCTAATAATTTCTTTTGTTCTTCGACATTAGAGCTAAACAGGAGAATATTATCGTAGAATATTTCCAAATTCTTTCTTATTAACTTATCAAGTACCTTATTCATTAAATTACTTAATACAAATGGATTATTTAAAAATCCCATGAGACAAACCTTAAACTGATAAATTTTATTTTTTGTAACAAAGGCAGTATAAGGACGACTGTCTTTAGTCAAGGTCAACTGGAAGTATGAGGATCGTAAATCTAATTTACTATATAGAGTGATTAGAAATGCTTGATATAACATTCTCCATGTTAGGAGATGGAAAATTATTACAAATCACTCGTTTGTTCATTTGTCCATACGCTACGACTAAACGTTTACTATTATCTGAATTTTTTAGGAGAAAGCATGGGGAAGTAAACGGTGAAAAGTCTGCCCTCTCTACTATATCATCTTTCTCAAGTTGTTCAATATATTGTTCTAATTCTTTTTGTTTAAAGGTAGGAGCTGATAAGGTTGTTGTTTTATTGGAGTATTATCCGTTACTTCTATTTTATATTCAAAGTCCTTAACTCTACCAATTTTCTCAGAGATCACATCTTGATAATTATCCAAAATTTTATCAACATACTTCTGTAAACTAGGGTATATTTGTAAAAGTTCAGGCAAAACCTTATACTTACCTTGAAAATTTTCCCGGTTATTCGCTCTGGATGAAGAACCGGATGATCATAACAAAACTCCAACTCTGAGTCTGGCTCTTTTGGAACAGCTCCATGTGATGTGGATGCAGCAGCTTCCGGTAATCCATGCTGTTGTTGAAAACTCAAAGGATTACTAGGAGAAGACGATGTTTCCAGCGAACCTAGGTTGCTTGTTGGTTGCCTTCCACGATCCTCTCCCCTAGAAGTATAAAGGGAAGAGCGCACAGTTTCTGCCGACAACTGGGAGGCATCTTGTATAGGTACGCTTAGTCTTCGATTTTGTACTCTATATAAGTTATTTGTTAAGTCTATAATAGCACTATACTTTGTATGAAAACTGTTACCCAAAAGAATATCAAAGTCGTCCGACTCAATGATATAAAACAGTTCACAAAACTACTGACATCCCATGCGGAAGTAAATACGAACTCTCTGTTTTACGAGGAACTGAGTATTTCCAAGACCCGTAGTTTGTAATATCACATTCTCACTTTTAAACGACACATACTACTTACATGCTCAAAACAACGCTTACTGATAAAATTGTTACTACTACCAGTATCTATTAGACAAGGTACAACTTCGCCTTTTATATAAATTAACACCGAAATCAAATTCATTAACCTTTTATCAGGCGTATGAGATATACTTGATTCAGTAGATTCCCCAAATTCATGTATTTTCACATTAGACCGTGGTTGAGATTGAACACCCCGTACTCTATTGAATTTATCTAAATCTGAATGAGGACGTTTACATTTTTGTGTATTATTACCTAAAAGTCCATTTACTTTTGTAGCCTGACAGTTCTCCCCCATTCCACTAATTGAGTCTTCTTCATAACCTAACTGATGAACACTAGGATGATTAATGTAACAATTTTGTGTCGGTACCTCAACCACTGAGCTACGCATGCCACGTGCCTTCATCATATTAGGTGATTTTTGTGTTGTGTCATCATTTTGTTTGTCACCTAAGGTTCGTTTACTTATAATAATCCCTTTTATATCGGAACAATGCATCATACCTAGTAGCTAAAGTTAACAAGTTTTCAAAAGTGGTAGGAAATCCATGCTCAACTAAAAAGTCATGCGTTCGAGGAGTAACCATATTTACAATTAGACTACAAATAGTATGTTCATCAAAATTAATATCCAAAACCTTAATTATAGATAATTTATAATCAATAAAGTCATAGAGTATTTCCTTTTCACTAATAGCAGTGTAAAAATATAACTTCATATATTGAGTTCTAGCAATAATAGAGATGAAACACAACATAATTCGCCTACAAACAGTCTCCCATGAGAGAGAACTTCCAATCAGCGATTATACCATCTCCTGAATTTCCCCTTTTGTTCGAGAAAGACAAGCGATTAGCACAAATTCCAATAGGAAATCCCTCCCCTGAAAAAACTATCTAAACGAAGCAAAATCTTGAAGGTAAAATCTGTATTTGCGCCATCAATTACTGGTAAAGTATCAATTTCCTACCTTAAAACTTTATACATGCTATCCGACGCATGCATTGAAAAATTGAATTGAAATTGACAAGTTAGTGGAGGTACTATTTTGGTCCGACCACCCCCTCTCATATTTGACTCTCCCCTTCCCATATTAGGAGAAGCAAAATTATAATTCGAAATTTGTCTTCAGCTCAGGTCATTTTCAAATAAGGGATTTTCATATTGATAGCCCAAAACCTCATCACCACTAGAGCTAGATTGATGATTATCGTGTACAAAACCTGCCCTCATATCATTAAACTGCGCCATATTACACTTAAATACAAAACCATATAAAGGGGAGAGAGGAATTTACAAATATACATATAAAAACTAGAAAATAAATTGGGAATTTTGTATGTGTTGTATATCTGTAATATACTTCAATTAAGTTTCCTCCCACATTAGCATGCGACTTCCATAATAATTCGTTTTACGCATTTAGCAACCTACCATAAACAATGCAAGAGGTACGAGCACATATCTCTATATACAAAGAGTATCAACTGCAAGAAACAAACTGCCAATAAAGCATTAAGCAGGAAACCCTTCATCAAAACTCTGTTATACAGAAACTTTCTGAGAGATAAAGCCTATTCATGAAAACCCTTCAATTATATTGGCACTCGTATTTTCACTTAGGGACCTTATTTAAATTATATATGTGTTGCGTAATGAAATACACATATATAATTCCACGTACCCGCCAATTCCCAGTTCTAGCTGTTTTACCCACTAGGATAATAAATAGCATTAAATTACTTTACTGCAAAATAATTCACGGAAATAAAACAACCAGCACCGACAATTAACGTCCACACATCGAGTGAGCGCGATAGTTACCATAGAAGGGTTGAATAGGTTCGTATTAGTTCCAAATCACTGCAAATCCCAATTTCAATTAACAACTAACCAACTTTATTTTGTGAAATTCCAGTAACAAATAACATGTACGAAAGTTAATCAGGAAAATCCTCCCTTGAAGTAAATCAATTCTCAAATTGAACATCAAATGTGCAAAGTAACACTCATTACTTTTTTTCCAAGGATTGGTTTAACACTTGAATATTTTAGATATAAAATCCCCACTTTAAACGCAATAAAGTACTTATTATAGAAACGTTAAATAATATAGGAATCCTCTACCCAATATAAATGACCAAGCTACTGTATTTAAATTTATAGGAAAAAGCAAACAACATCAAAAGGTTTCACACAGATAATCCAACCAAGGCATTTAATGCTTATGTAAGGTAACTATTTCAAATTTTCTTTCCTTTATTTCTTTCTTTTTTTCTTCTTTTACGAGACAATAAGGAAAGTGAAATGGAAGTTACTACTTCTAATATAACAAATTACCATACATAACAGAAACTATTTCATACATTTTCATTCACTTCTTATTGTTCTTTTTCTTTCTTGTCTCCAACCCTATTTTCTTCCAGAGGAATTTAGTGGTTAGAATTCTGCTTAAGTCTCTTTACAGCAATAATCCAATGGTTTCCTGTCTTCGTAATTTAAATATCATCACCTCCATTTCACACTTCCCATTCTCACATTTACAAAACACTAATTTTTTGGACTCGACTCCTTCAGTACCTAGGTGAAAATCCGCCGTCCGCTGGCTGAGCAGCAAGCAGCTGGCTGTAGCAACAACTATCGACACACAGCGGAATGCTCGCGCACTTCCACCACAGGTATTGCCAAGGTCACCCGGTTACGAGTATCTCACGAACCTATTGCCGTTTTAAAACGGAGATTTTATTAACAAACATTTTACATATTTTTATTTTTCGACTAAACGCAACATAGTGAATCGCAGGAGGAAGATGTTACTATATATCAAACCATAAAACTTCCGGGGAGGGGGATGTCAGATATTGGTGTCATTTGTGTAGGATTTTCAAGTAGGAGACACAGCATGTCAGACACTGGTAAACATCATAACGGCATTAATTTATAAATTACATACATAATTTAAGCGAGAAAATAGCACTTGTCTTCTGTTATCAATTTCACTAAATGTGGATGTATCGGTCAAAAAGCTGACAGGTGCTGTCACTTATTGCAGCTGCAAAATATTGTTTTTCTCAAGATCTGATATGTAAAATTTTCAATGCATTTGAGCAACACAATGATGCAAACATCGTTAATTTACAGGAAAAAAGTATTTTGTGATTGTTCTAATACAGATTTAAGACAAAATAAAAATTCATAATTTGCTTTTTTTTAAACTTTACATTGATTAGATAGAGGCACTTCCTGCTCTCGTTGGAAACAGGATGAGCTGTGGCATGTGAACTTGTTGGGGCTGTCGAGAGTGCCGTATTTTATGCAGGCACCTTACTATCCATTCAGAATTCTTAACGCAGACGAGACTGCATTGTTTTCGTATCCGAAAGGAAATACAGTGTTAGTTCGTAAGGAAGAAAAAATTACACACATATGGAAGCAATGATGAAAAAGAATTTATGACAACGCTGGTTGCAGCTAGTACTTCGGGTATTTTGGCTCCCCCGATGGTTGTATACAGTTACAAACGAATACCAGGTTCTGTGGCTAATTCAATGTCTAAGAATTTGGGTATTGGTGGATCTCAGTCAGGTTGGACGTCAGGAGAGACATTTTGTGAATATATGACAAATGTCTTTCTACCATGTTTTGAAAAGTAAAATATCAATACTTCTGTGTTGGTTTTCCTTGATGTCATGAATCGCGTCTCATTGAGCCTCCTTTTGTTGTAACAATGGTATTGTGCTTGTAACTTTGTATCCGAATTCCACTGATGTTTTTCAAGTGAGGGATTTTTCAGTTTTTCACCCACTCAAGAGCACTTGGATTATGTACGTCACTGATTATGTAGTTGTTCGGTATGAAAGTGAATATTTTGCAAGAAAGGTTTTGAAGACCAACCAACGCGAAGCTTTCATCGAAATTATGGCAAAGACTGGATATGACTGGTGTTGGTTCAAGCTATGTTGAGGACAAGCTATGTAATGCACATGAGGACATTTAAAAAATCAATATACCTAAATATGATTCCAAGTTGGGTGTATATCTGATTGAAGAAATTGAGAAATCCTGTGATAATAAGATGTACGAATGTCTTGGAATTTTAAACGGATATATTCAGTGTTCGAAGTGGAAAATCGGTATGTTTTATTACGATTTTGACAAGACATAACAGCTAAATAGATATTGAAATAAAGTGAAGGTATGTTGCCTAAGACATTGCATTTCTGCTTGTATAATGACAGAAAATCACTGGTGATCGTCTCTGTAGTTACGGGGGGGGGAGAGAAACTTTAATCCCCTACCAATAATTTTCTGAAATAAAAAATAGAAATATCTGCCTTTGTTGTATTATAGAAAATTATACACGAAAATAGAGCTGAAAAATCGAGCTTCTATATTAACAATTTCCTGTGTGAGAACTCTCGGATCCCCACTCGAATCATTGATATTGCAAACCTCACGATGATCCGCCCTACAGCAGACAACTTCTAAATCCGCCCATGCTTAAAACACACTTAAAAAATTTGAATGTGGCACATCAAAATATACACTAAATGAACTTCTTTGAAGATACAATATTATAAAACCAAAAGGTAAGAAAAAGTTAACAAAAATGTCGGTGTTGTCAACTTATTTCTATAGAAGAAACAAAATCGTTTTATGTGCAAAAGCTATTCGTCAATTACTGTTTATAAAAATGGATTTATTAAAGGTATTTAGCATCTACTCTCCAGTGACGGTATGTCTTGATCACTGAAAAACAAGAGGCGGTATGCCTTCATCTTTCAGAAACCAGATGCGGTATGCCTTGATCATTTAGAAACCAGAGATGGTATAGCATACGACCGCATACCGTCTCACTTGGACCACTGGATATATTTGAAAAAAAGTACCTAAACAAAGAGGAAATTCAACCTATTATAAGTACTGTCACTTCCGTTTAATCTATATTTTTTATAAGAATACTTGATGTTATTCTTACTAATAAATAGTTTCATTGTACCTTCTCTAAAGTTATACTGTCACCTTTTTGCACATTACTATGGCAGGTATTGATCATTGGTGTTTTCTGTGAGTCAGCAACTGGTACAAGTGGGTTATGTTCCATAAAAATTTCAGTAACTCATATATGTTTATCTGAAGGTTTTATTTCAATTGAAAACCTTTCCTTAATCTTAAAACGTTCAGTTATTAGTCACAATTCTTCTATGTTGTTTTATTTGCAAACCAAAGCATTGGATTTAGAAATGCATCCTTAAGGTGTCAGCTATTGGTGCACTTCCCTTAAATACCCCCCTAAACCCTGACATATTTTTCGCCACCCAAATATACGATTCATAAGCATTATCGTGTCTTCCCACCTCGCAGTGACCACTGTTTTTTTATACAATTTGCAGCAAGGGTATTTGGAAATCTAACAAGACAAAACTTGGCAGGCTGTACAAACGAAAGCATGGGACTCAACTAACGACTTTGACGTATGTACAGTCATCCAAAAAGCGCATATACTGTAATATCTACACTGTCATTAATAATTCTGTTCTGTACTGATAGTATTGCCGCTTCGTTCTTTCTTTTAAAAAATGCACTGCAGTTATAATTAATTATTTATGATTTTTGAGAAATAATAAAACGTAATAAGAACATTTTAAGGGAAATGAGAGGGAGACCGCGACTCAGTGCCCACGAATTAGGAACACTCACAAAGATCCAAAACTTAAAGAAGGGATTAGTATGCATTTCTGCGATTAGCATATAGTTAATACATAATGCACAGTTCCAATATGCAACGTCAATCGTTTTCTTTTGCTGAAATTTTTGAAGAAGAGACAAAATGAGTGCCTAAAACTTCAAGTGTGAAACACCACCTGCAGCGGCTCTATTAGCAAAATTACAATGCCTTATCTCACAAGTTGCCTTCGTGGCCAAGTTGGTTTGTTAATATTGTTGAAGTTCTAGAATGAAAGCGGTATTTTGGCACTGAGTATGGAAGGTTCATATCATATTCAATAAAGCCAGATATCGTTTAAATATAAAGCTTTATTTTGAAGTGTTTAAAAAAAACATAATCTGGTGAATTGTAAGGTTTTAAGGCTCAGTCACGTTTATTACTCATGTCCATCTAGATACTAAGACGATAAAATTAGAAACATCAACACTTTTATAATGGGAGTAGATTTCAGAGTTGAATACTAACCTGAATCTATCTTTCTTTCTTATTATGTAAGAATATTGTTGCTGATTGGCGAAATTCTGTACAACCACTTGCTGTTGTAGCTTTTTAAAAATTATACATCTATTGAAAGCCTTAATTATTATTTAATACATACAATATCTCATACCATCTGATCGTTCAATTGTAACCCATGTCTTCTTACAACGCATCATTATTTCTAAATTCAACGCATAAGATGAATTTTCTTAATGAATATACATTCTATATATATGCGTGATATTCTTTGCAAATATTTTATCTATTGTACGTAAGGTTGTGTCCAACACTCGGAATGCGATAGGATTTCCCTATATAATAACACGGCATATTTGTTTCCAAAATTTTATGAGAACTATTTATTTTATACAGTTCACAATTCGGCCAAATGTTTGTTAGTATTAATATTGCGTGTTCACTTTTACTTTCTCTTGCTAAGGTAATATTAGGTAACTAACTAAAAATTAATTTTCTTCCATTTAAAAGCTGTTTAAGATATTGGCTGCATTTTGCAACAGTGCAGAACAGCAAAAAGGAAGCTAACCAGGTAGATTTCGTTCATTCTCTCTCCCCTCTAGGTCACGTGCGTAAACTTAGGGTTGGTCGCAGACAAAAAGAAACCGATGGAATGCAGATTGGCAGCTGATAAGAGCAAAGTCTGTTCCTATCTTTGCATAGATCTTAAAGATTTCTTGATTCTACTTAAACATCTCCGCGAATAGTTACCTGTAGAGAGATTTTGCAGCTAACAACGTACGAAAGTTTCAGAAAATCTGTCTATATTGTTTTCAACTAAGGGAAGTCTTAATAGATATATATATAATATTATATATTGCTTTTATATATATTCTATTTACATATCTGCGTTTTGAATGGCATCCAGAACCGAATGTTTCCTTTCTTTTTTTAAAAAACGTCAAACTTGAGACTAAAGGGGCCTCCGTCTCAGAACTACCAGTCTTGTAATACAAGTCAGAAACTTCTCAAAATCAAATATTTTACACTTGTATATACTGTAAAAACGCGGCAAATTAAAATTGTCAGCAATAGTACTTAGAAATGAATTTTACTATTATTCAAATATTTCTACTTCATGATATTTGATGGATTATCAAAAAACATTAAAAGACGAGTAGTTTTGAGAAATAGGCCGCTGCGATGTTAGACGCATAAACGACAATTGACGAGTAAATTTAAATCTATTAATTAATATTTATTTTAGAAAACGAAATGTCAGATGGAGACCATTTTATACCGAAACATTAATAACAACGGCAAAGAAATGTGGAAATAGGGAGAGCACATGTGGGGAGTACATCATCCTAGTGATATTAGCCTGGTGGGACAGAAGAAAATCGTGGATGAAAATTAATAATAATAAAAAATTGGTTCTTCATATCAGTTATCGATTTTACTCTATGGAGCTAAGGATTTGGTTTTAGTTTGATTTCAGCTTAGCATACCGTTCAGCAGCGAGGCTATTTGAGACGTGGACTTACAGTGAGGGAATACAAACCACACAAGTTCCCACCTTAAATCGAACAGGGTCTCCCGCGCCAAAGACGCGTATACAATCCACATACGCCGGAGGGAGCTCTATAGAGCTATAAGGATCTATATTGAAACTGAAAGAGTGAAATTGTTTTACCATTTCCTGTTTCAGTAGAGAGAGTAGGTGAAGATTGTATTTTTCTTGCTCAATCAATTTTCGAAAACTGTCCCTATCTACTACCATTTTATTTTGATGGCGATCAATGTTCAATACAGGATTAACGGAAGCAAGAAAGCTTAATCTTGAGACGTCGTTTAAATTCCCGAAATCTTCTCGAGCTCTCTAACAGTGCTTGCTCTGTGAAAATCAATATTGAAACCGGAAATAGTAGTAAATTTCTTCCACTTACGGTTTTAATAGTGAGGTAGGGGTAGAGGTGGTAAATTTCCTTAACGTTGAATCGATTTCCAAATCCTCTCGTCCCTAGTTATTTTCGTCTTTGATTCATAGCCATTAATGTTGAAACTGGTTGTGGTCGATTTTTACCACTTACGGTTTAAATAGTAGCTTGTTGGAGGAAACGAACACAAAACCTATTTTTGGGGTGTTAAATGGCTTCCAGAAAACTGCATCTTGATGTATCTTATCGTCTTTGCTCTATGAAAATCAATATTGAAACTGGAAGTTGTACTAAGTTTCTTCCAGTTCCAGTTTTGATAGAAACTTAGGGGTAGAAATGGTTGAATCAATTCCTTAAACCCGCTTGTCCTAGCTGTTATAGTTTTTGATTTATGACCCATAAGTAGTCGGTCTCTATCACTTCCGATTTAGATAGGAGATTGACGGAGGAGATGGAACCTATTCTTATGACGCTATATCTATTCCGGATAATCCTTCTCAATATCTCTTACCGCTTTTGGTCTGATACATGTAAACTGGCAGAGGCGATTTATTAGACTTCCGATACTTAGGCATAACATAGTTTGGAAGTATAATAAACCCAGATAGAAGAAATATTTTTCATTAAACCTATATTCATGTAGATTAAGAATATGGGAATTTCAACATTTTTTTGTACCAGTTATTATGCACTGAAGAATAACGGGAACAGGTATAGTGCTCACCTCTGGTGTATTGGGTCAAGATTCGATTTCAGCTCGCGCCAAGTGAGCTTTCTGGTGGACAAACACTATGTGCGTGAATTTTCTTGGGGTTCTCAACTTTCTCCTACTTTCTTCATTACAGCATTCCTTTCATTCTCATCATCACAATCTCCTTTAGTTTATCCAGTGGCGTAACTAAAGGCTTGGAGGCCCTCTCCCCCAGACAGCATGGAGTGGGGCCCCTTCTCTATGTCCAACTTCTGGTTTGGAGGCCCCATGATGGCTAGATCCCCCCGAAATGCTGGGTCTGTGGGGCCCTTATTTACGCCACGGAACTTATCCGGTATAATCGTGGAATGTAAAGCTTAAAGATTTCATTTCATTTCTAAGTAATAACCCAATGCATTCTACAGCGTTCTATTCTTGGCTAATACACAATAATAGCGTACAGATTGATGATATGCTTGGAGATTAATATGCCATAAAATTGATTATTCATGTAAAAATGCACCAACATCTGCCAGGTAGTCACTAAAGCAAGAATAATATCTGCTTCGTTCAGATAATGTTCCTCATGGGACGAGACGAGACGAGAAGTAAGGTTTGTCTTGTCTCGATCCTTGAAGACTTCTTTCGCTCTTGTCTTGAAATTGTTTCCTCCGTTTTGTTAATTTATGTTACAAAATTTGTCTAATTTTTAATTAATTTCAATTAGAAGTTTTCACAACCGTTTCGCGTTACGTTTGTTCCACGAATAGTCTGATATAAAAACATTTAAACCACATTTATTATTGGAGTAATTTGTGTATTGACTTGGATATTTTAAACGTAGATAAATACTCTTCATTCTTTTCATACCATCATTTGTGTTGTACATACGATACGAAAACGTAATAATGAAATTATTTCTGTCGGTATTAGCCCGATACCTCGTAAGTACGCCACTGATCAAAACTTATTTTTCATAATTTTTAGTTCATAAATGCAAGTTACCCTTCATAATTTTACTAAATACGTATGTTCATTGCATTTTTATATAGAACAATATCATAATGATAGAACAAACTTTTAATGCTGTATCTCCGTTACATGAGTTACAAGTTACCGGCCTACATGAATAAGTTCTTCGTTTCTAAGTTGAGAGGTTTTATCCGTAAATTTTACAAAAAAAAAAAAAATGTGGGCACCTCATTCTTGTTCTGTCTCTCTATTTAATTAAATTATATGGTAAGCGTGACATATGAAGATCTATTTTCAACACAAGTTTTAATAAGCCGGGAACTACTTATCTATCTTTCTCTTCCTCTTTTAAAAATTAAAAAAATCACTTATGTTCTGTGTTGTAATTTTTTTATATAATAATTGTTTTTATTTTCAAAGTGTACAATGAATACTTTAAATATATATTTAAAAAAAATATACAGAAGTAATCGTTACTGCAAGGTTTGGTCCAGCGAGATTTTAGATGACTAGGTTTTATCCCGCGAGGACTTGGCCAGGCTAGTTTTGTCTGGCAAGATTTTCTGTATGTGATTTTTCGCCTGTCGACATTGTGGGCCGTGAGATTTTGGTGGCGATGTTTCATCCGCAAATCATCAACAAATCTGTTGTATTGGATGGTCAACTACAAAATAGAATTATGCACGAATGTGGCTATATGGACCAATATAGCTTTCTGTGTATATATTTTTATTGATTTCGTGCAATTTGTGATCATTTCACTTTGCGACAAGGCCACTACTTTTCATGTGACGATCGAATTTGATTGAGAGTTTGATAAGATTTCTCAGCGGAAAATAATAATTCCAGTTTGCGAGCATCGGTAACACTAGTTAACAAATTTAAACTTTTTGTTTGTTACATGAGAAAAATCACCTGATCTTAAAGGAACTTTTTGCGCTGAATTCGAATATGCACTCGGTTTCTCTCCATCACGTACAGTTTTCCTGTAACAGAGAGATTTTCGGGAAATTCCCTCAAAAATTTCCCTTTTTCAGATATTTTATTCCCCTAGCTCCTGTCCCCTTACATATAGTAACATAGAAATTATACCTAAGTATATCTTAATTTATATTTAATAAACCCTAAAAGTTTCGTAAAAATCGCTTTGTTCTTTCTAGAGAAATAAATATATTTGTATGTATACTGTGTGCACTGTTTATTGCACCTGATAGTAATGCTTTCAGATCTCCTGAGTTGGGGTAAAAACGATTTGCTTTATTACTGCAAACACAGACATAAAAATGAATATTTACAATAGTCAACAACACACTTGTATTGCTCTCTGTAAATTAGAAACGTGTATAAAAATAGAATGTACTTCCAACGTATATTTTTTTAAACGTACAGTATATGTATATGTTAATACATATATATATACAATTCTCCAAGTTTTTTCGTTTTGTTCATGAAATGGTTATCAATATTTGTTATCAAATGTAACAGAATGCAAAAGAAAGAATGGAATACAGACTCATTGTTGACAACAATGAACTAATGCAGTCTGAATTTTCCACTACGGTATCGTTTCCCCCCTCCCCCCGCGCATTTCTTTCTTTCTTGTGTTTTTGACACCTGGTGAGGGAGTTTTGTACATTTTTATATTGACGTGTGGTTTAACACTACTTCACTTTCAAAGTTGTCTTTGCTGCTAAGAGTGCTTTCATGTTTGATCTTAACGGCATTATACCCATCTAAGACCAGAAGTTCAATGGGGTCGAGAGGACGGCGTTCGTGTGTTAACTCACCAAATAGTTTTTGTTATGTGTGTGGCCAGTTTGTAGTTAAAGGACAGTGTAGATCCATTACGCCATCGGTGAAACTAGCATATTATATATATTTCGGATGTCGTGTGGGAGATCAGGACAAAACTTGGGCACCCAACATAATTTGTGCGTCGTGCTACGTCACTTTACTTGCATGGGCCAAAGGGAAACGGAGGTTCATGAAATTTGCTGTACCAATGGTGTGGAGAGAACCCACCAATCATCTGGATGATTGTTATTTTTGTCTCACAGTAGTTAAGGGACATTCTAAAAAAAGCAAATACACAATAAGTTATCCCAACGTTAAATCCGCATTTAGACCTATTCCGCACGGGGATGAACTACCAACTGGGAAGTGATATGGCCAAAAGACTCTGATGATGATCATGACCTTGATGAACCATCGACATCAACATGTACGTCCAAGGATCCAACGTTCATCCCTGACTGTGTTCGCGAGCCACATTTCATCCAGCAATGTGAACTTAATGACCTAGTCCGTGATTTGCACCTGACAAAACAAGAACTTCTGGGATCAAGGCTTCAGCAGTGGAACTTATTGGATGCCTAAACTAACATATCAGTGTACAGGAAAAGGCATGTTCAATTTTCAAGCTATTTCTCAATGCAAGATAATGTGTGCGTATGTTCGGATATAAATGGGTTGATGGCGGAGCTAGGAATTCCTTACGTTCCAGAAGAATGGAGGTTATTTATCGACGCGTCAAAGGTCAGCCTTAAAGCTGTCCTTTTACATAATGGAAATAAAAAACCTTCTATACCACTTGCGCACTCAGTGAAGATTAAGGAATCCTATGACACCATGTCAACTTTGCTAAATCTTATAAATTACAAGGACCATTGTTGGCAAATATGTTGTGATCTCAAGGTAGTTGGTATTTTATTAGGACTGCAGTGCGGTTACACGACGTACCAATGTTTTTTATGTTTATGGGATAGCCGAGCTGATGACAAACATTATGAAGTGAAGGAATGGGAACCTAGAGTGAATTACGTACCTGGAGAATGCAACGTTAAATACGCTCCTTTGGTAGATTCTAATAAGATATTACTACCGCCACTTCATATAAAGTTAGGACTTATGAAAAACTTTGTCAAAGCCATGGACACATCTGGTGAAGGTTTCAAATATTTGCGAGATAAGTTCCCTAACCTGAGGGATGCTAAGATTTCAGCGGGAGTGTTTATTGGTCCCCAAATTAGGAAATTAATGCTTGATCATAGCTTTGACAGCAAGTTAAACAGTGCTGAGCTAGCTGCCTGGACAGCATTTAAGTGTGTTGTGCGCAACTTTCTGGGCAATAACAAAGCTGAGAGTTACACCGGAATCGTACAGGACATGATACAGAAATACAAAGAGTTGGGTTGTAGGATGTCTTTAAAAATCCACTTTTTGCACTCCCACCTCAGCTTCTTTCCTGCTAACCTAGGTGTTCTCAGCGACAAACAGGGGGAAAGATTCCACCAAGATATAATGGCAATGGAGAAAAGGTACCAGGGACGATGGGATCCTTCAATGATGGGGACTATTGTTGGGGTCTTGTTAGAGAATGCAACATTTCTTACAAAAGAAGGAAGTAGTGTACGTTTTTGTAACCCAATGGAAGTTTCATATATTGTGATAGTTTTGATTGTCTTTTCATGACCTTTTGGTACATTTGTATTATTGTTTATTGTAAATTGTCACATTTGTAAATTATATTGTATTATATTTTATATATGTGTTTGTGGTAATAAAGCAAAACGTTTTACCTCAACTTAAGAGATCTGAAAGCATTACTATAAGGTGCAATAAACAGTACACACAGTATACATACAAACATATTTATTTCTCTAGAAAGAATAAAGCGATTATTACGAAACTTGGAGGGTTTGTTAAATATGAATGAAAGTATACTTAGGTATAATTTCTAGGTTAGTATATGTAAGGGGACAAGATCTTGGGGTGTAAAATAAACGAAAAGGGAAATTTTTGAGGGATTTTCCCGAAAATCCCTCTGTTACGGGAAAATCCTACGTGATGGAGAAAAACCGAGTGCATATTCGAATTCAGCGCAAAAAGTTCCTTTAAGAACAGGTATTTCCTTTTATGTAACAAAACTTTTGTTAACTAGTGTAATTGGTTCTTTTTATAAATCAGTAGAGTAGAAGTGATACACATATCCAGGTATTTTTCTAAAAAATTATGAAGTGTTATGAACCAAGTAGGGAAAACAAGAATAAACGCCTCTTTGTTCAGAAGTGACGCAATTGTGGATTCCTAAGAAATAACGTAACATTGGTCAGGAAACTGAGTCAAAATACTATAACACATACACACACACACATACACACACATTATATATATGTATATATATATATATATAATTCTTTAAATCACGTTTTCAGTCAAACTCAAGTAAAACATATTTCATTTGTTTACCTTTGGAATACCAATATCTAGTCCTAATGATCTAGACCCTCAAAAGTATTGTAATTTTTAATTAAGTATATTACTGTTACGCACACGCCTAAAGTGCTATGATTTGTTCTTTCATCTTCCCAGATAATTCTTTTGAAGTTATAAGTTTTTTAAACGTATCATATCTTATTTTGGAATGCAAAATATTGATGATAATGCTTTTACAATAATGTTGTGTTCGTTCTGTTGTGTCTTTATTTCTGACGTCGCAAAAATCAAGATTTAGGATCAAAAATGCTTGAAAAATGAAAATAGGGAAAGATCACCCTGTTTGACAAATCTTGTTATAAAATGCAAGTAAAAATGTGTAAATAGATAACTTTGTCTCATTTCAGGCAGCGGCAAGACTTCCCTCCCGCAACCCTACTTTTTTCCGAATCATATAATCAGATTGTCAACTAACATAAAATTGAAGATATGTATTCTCACCATTAATAGATGAAAGATCTTTTCTCATTTCGTAACTTGTTTCCCTTTCCTACCAACCTCCAAAAAATCAGTGAGCAATAATGGTGTGAATGGATCAGGAGAGCATGTTTATTTTTTCAGCTTCAAGAGTAGTAAATCAAACTCTGCTGATTCTGCAACACATTAATGTTGTTGCTAGCGTTGTCACATTTCCTTGTAAAAAGTAATATTAATGAACTATAAGAGCTCGATTAAAAATAAAAAAAGTGAACATGTACAGTAGTATTGGGGTAGGTTAACATCCGGAGAAAGGTTGAACTATATAAGACAAATAATTTTCATAATATTTTGGAAAAAAGTTCATCATGCTATTATATAGGGACTGATGATCTTGGCTCAAAACGTTAGACCCGGCCTTAATATTATAACTGTTTTAGTAGTATAATTAATCGTTAAAAACCTAAACTTTTTCCCCTAATTTCTTAATTTGTCTATCCTAAACTTTTTTGTGCAGAATTTGAACCGCTTACTACAGAAAGCAAAGATGTCCACATTTTGTTACAGAAGGGACAAAAAACTTAACAAAACTATCTTTGAAATATTTTCACCATAACATGTGTTTTTCCTTTAATGATAGAAGTATACGTGATTACCATACACATACAAAACTTGGGTGTGACGTAAGGAGATAGAGGGATCACTGTTTTGTGTGTTGGAAATGTTTCCTTTATGCAGTAACTGTATTATTTTAACGAATTGTGGATTGAATTGATTAAAGAAAATGGCCATGAAATTGACAAACATCGTTTCGTGGAAGAAACCTTAGTTCCTAAACATTTCTGAATAATATGTGAGCTATGAAACTACAAATTAGTAAGTCGCCTTTGTAATCAGTCCATGTTTCCGCTGTGATAGTCTAGGGTGCTATTGGAGTCCAAATTATCAATTTTTCTTGAAGTATGAAGACCATCGTTTTTTTATGTCACCCATTTTCCTATTCTTTATGTGCAGGACAGAGCTGTAGGCTTGACTAGAAGGCACGTCAAAGTGTTTAGAAGCGTTCCTCATCCTAAATGTATCCACTATCAAGCCACAAATATCCATGTTACACTGAACACTATGTGCAGTTACAGATGAGAAGTACATCTGACGATAGTTTGAAATGGTGAACGTCGCTTTTAGTTGCTTAGCGACATTTTTGCCATAAAGGCATCGCTCAGCCACCCTTTTTTGTAAAATTCAGAGCACCAGTAACTGTAGTGAATGAAATCGGTCGCTTTCATTTGAACAACGGGGAACTTGTTGGAGATTGTAGAGGAAGTTTTTGTGAGGTCAACAAAAGTTAAGCACTATAATTCCTCCTTCCTCAGCTTCTTCCGTATTATCGCGAACTCCCTATCATTGGGTATGAAGGAGTGACCCCTAGAAAGTATAATTTACTGCCGATAGGAAACAAATCCGGGACAACTTTATTTTCTGCAGTAAAGGAAAGTTCGAAGGCATTACGATGGCCATTGTTATTGAGTCGATAACTGTCTTTTCGGTACTAAACGATACATTGAGCTATTACAAGCCATTATCGTCACAAAAAAAGAAAGATGTAAATGTTGGGCATCTTCGATTTCTTTATCGAAGAATTTCGCTGTCATCTTGATAAAAGGTTTCAGACAGTTTCTTGCTTTACATATTTTGATACAAGGCCTGAAAAAATACCAGCTTTTCTGTCAATTGCGATATCAAATCAAATAATAGTAATGTTGTCGTGGTACTCTTTTTTCAGTCCTTTTGGCGCCATGAAATAGAAGACAAAATGATATGAACTCGTTGCCTATTCGGTATCAAAATCGAATAGCTCGGTTTTAATTGAAACAACAACAAACGAGGTCATGCTAAGAGAAAGTAAGGCAACTCTAACAGACTCAATGATAGATTCGAAGTTCATAGGCAAATTTACGTATATGAACAGCGAGTTTTACAAATGGGTAATTCGAAATATCCAATAATTTTTCCCAGCAACATGAACTAATAACTTATATGATCTAGTAAACAATTGGAGCAGAAATGGAAAAATAGATATAGGAAAATGAGAAATGAAATGTATGATTGTTTTGTATGTTAGCTTGTCAATATAAATAGTAGCGTGTATAATATATAAAAAGACGAACTCACTAGAATCATATGCAAACATACTCTCTCACAAGATCTCGATAACATAGTGTAAACAAAGAGGCTTCAAAAGCATTCAGTTAATTATGGCAACTGATAATATGAACCTTCTTACGTCCCTCGGGTCAATTTTGACACAAAACGAAATTCCAACTTGATTATGATTGGACACTATATGAGGTTTGATCATCATACTTGTTGACTTTTAGTTATTTTACCAAATGTGTGTTTTGTAAAAATTTAAAATCAAAATTCCATCCTGTTACGTCACAGTAGAAAAAGTAACACATAAGTTCCTCGGGTTCATTTAGAACCATTAGTTTAATGAATATTTAAGTAACTGAAACATTCTTATTGAATTGATTTCTGATGATAATACTTCCACAAAACAATGCAAAATTGTCATTATTATTATTATTATTATTATTATTATTATTATTATTATTATTATTATTATTATTAGTTATTGACTGTCCGAAAATAATTTAGTTTCTTCCAGTACAATGTGCTGGCAAAGCTGGTTAGTTTAATCATATACCTTGTACTGGTAACATTTTATAAATTCATTCTGGATTAGGTTTTATTTGTAGCATGCTTTGTTTCTTCGTTTTGCAGTAGTTTGTCTATTTTGGTGTCTAAAATGAGTGCTTTGACACCAGAAAAAATTCAAAATTTGCTGCATTTATCTGACGGTGAAGAAGTGACATCTGAAACGGAGGACCAATTATCAGTGTAGGATTATTTGTCTTTGTCTTCTCTGTCTGATGAAGAATCCGAAAGTAGTGGTACTGGACATGTACAAGGAAACATTGAACTTTCAAAAGACAAAACCATTCAATGGTGTGTAACACCACTGTCATCTGTAGGAAGGAATACAGCTCGAAACATTGTTCATCGAACCCCAGGTCCTACGAAATATTCAGTTCCACGTATTCATGACGAACATTCATCTTTCTTGTTGTTTTTTTCCGCCATGTGTAAGTAATATTTTGATTGTATATACAACCAAGAAGGTAGCCGTGTATATGGGAGTGCGTGGAAAGATTTAGATAGTGTGGATTTTGAGGCATATATAGGTTTGCTGTTTTTATCAGGTGTTTATAAATCTCACAACGAGTCAACAGAAAGTTTGTGGAACGATACAACAGGTCGTCCGATTCTTCGCGCCACCATGTCACTGAAAAAGTTCAAAATGATATCAAGGGTGCTTCGATTTGATGATCGCCAGACACAACCTCAAAGACGTGAAACAGACAAATTAGCCGCAATTCGTGAACTGTGGGACAAGTGGGTTGATAATGTACCAAAAATGTACAATCCAGATGTGTTTCTAACAGTGGATGAGCAACTCGTAGGATTTCGAGGAAATTCTCCTTTTCGAGTATATATGCCAAGTAAACCTGTGAAATGCGGCATAAAGTTTTGGGTATTATGCGACAACAATACAAGTTATGTGTATAACATTCAACCTTACACAGGAAAATCTCAAAGTGGCCCTGAACGTAATCAAGCCATGCGAGTAGTATTATATCTTTCTATTGGTCTGAAAGGCCACATTACATGTGACATTTTTTTTACATCCTATGAACTGGCACAGTCGCTTCTAAAGAAGAATATCACGCTGCTTGGAACAATGAGAAAAAATAAGTCACCCATTCCACCAACGCTAGTAGATGCCAAAGGCCGGGCTCAGTACGATTCGAAGTTTGCTTTCACCACAGATAAAACCCTTGTATCTTTTATTCCGAAAAAGAACAGATGTGCAGTTCTGCAAAGCACAATGCACAATGACAGTAAAATTAGTGAATCTGAGAAGAAGAAACCACAAATGATTCTTGACTACAATGCAACAAAAGGAGCAATGGATATACTAGATAAAACGGTATGCTCTTACTAGACGAAACGAAAGACAAACAGATGGCCTATAGTTGTATTCTGCAATATTTTGCACATTTCCGCTTATAACGCTTACGTCCTCTTTACAAAGGTGTTTCCAAACTGGAAAAATCAGAATCCGAGGAAGAGGCGGATTTTTCTGGAGAATCTTGGAAAATCTTTGATTGAAACCTACATCAAACAAAGGAAAAATATGCCAAGAACAAGTGCAGCTAAAGAAATCGTACACTCGCTACGTGGAGAGACACAGGGGAAGTGTGTGCATCCAAGGACGAGTAGCCCTGATGTGCCGAGGAAAAGAGGTAGATGCCATATACGCAAGGGAACAGACAACAAGAGTACGATCAAATGCAGTTTGTGTAACAAATTTATCTGTAAAAGACATTCCACTCAGATTAATGAGCAATGTCAGAAGCAGTAAGATGTTCAGATGTAAGCAATCACATGTTTGAAGTAACGTAAAAAACGATTTTGTAGTGATCACTTACATGGATTTTGTTCTCAGAGGTTTTCATAAAAGTTAGCAGGAATGTATGGCCTAAACTAACTAAAACTAACCTAACTAAAACCAGATTGGAGCAGAACATTGTACATACACATACATGTATATATAGCATATGAAGGAAAACAAAACATGCCCAAGGGCTGCTTGTATATACATATATATATATATATATATAATTAAGTATGTGTGTGAGAGAGAGAGAAATGTTTGTAACGTACCGTTACACTTTCAAAGAATAATTTTTTGTCGACATTTGTATTATTTGTTTATGTATTTGAAGACTCATGTAATTAACTACTGTTAATTTACTTTATCAAGAAAAAAATAAAGAAAAGTATAGAATATAAAAAATATTTCCTTTCTCCCGTGCGACATTACGGTCGAGTTAGGATTGCGAGTTGTCAACTTTGGTTCTTTGCGCATGATTGCAGCTGACTTCTCCAAGCTCCCCCCTTTGTGTGGTAACTTGGAAGGAAGCTGCCCTGTGGCTCCGATCATGGTTAAGGATTGCTGTTGTTGTTACGGATTCGTACTTGTTGCGATTGCTTGTGACCTCACTTTTGTGTGTTTGCATGTTTCAATGTGGTCGCGCTTTCCATGCTTGTCAAAATGGAGTTGTAGTGAAACGGAATCCTGTCGATTGAAAGATATTATTGGATTTTTCTACGAAATAATATTTTTTAAAGGAAAGAACAGTGCAAATTAAGAATAATTTGTGTAATGAGGAGTTAAGTGTTTTTCGAGCTAATAGTTTCGTATTTAAATTGGAGAATAAAGCAATTTTTTGTGTGTCTCAGTAAAACGTTGTTCGATAGTTGTAGCTGCTGTTGCTCAAGTGTGGTTTGATTCAGCCTTTTTTTAGAGTGGCGTGTTTGAATTATTTTTTTAAAATTAATGATGGAACTATAAGTAAATAGAGGTAACTAATTCGTTTCATTCTTGGGAAATTTAGTGGATCCGAGTTTGGAATACATGGTCCCGGACCATGTGATTTCTTTGTCCGTTATTTTCCTCCTCATAAATGAAAATTATTCTTGTTTGCATGGAGTAGTCCAGAAATCACTAGAATCCTGGAATTATTCCAAAGTGGTAAAATGTTACTGAAGAATAAATGAGGTGAGTGTTAAAATTTTTTGTACTAAGTTAGTGTCTGTTTTTCTGTCCAATGTTTGTGGCGTCTGATGTTGGTCGTGCTATTGCCTCCAAAATATAGATTAATTGGCTTGTTTTTTCCTCGAAAGAAAACGGATTCATTGCTGTTTGGCCCTGTTTCAACTGAAAACCCAGGGAAAGTTAAATGTCGGTTTTTGACCCAAAACCTCAGTCATATGAATGTTTTTTTTTCCAGGTTTGGTTGCCACAATTTGCGATTTCTAAATTTATTAATTCTCTTGGAATTATTATTAGATTGCAATTTGAAGTTAAAGAGAGAAATTAATCGCAACTTCTTCGTTAATAAAAAAACAAAAAGAGAGAGAAAATAATTTGCTCAGAATTGGTATTCGAGTCTTAGGCGACGGAATATTTGTAATATAACTATTAAATTCAATTTACTTTTTTTTTTTTTTTTGCTGAAAGTAATTTGTTTCTTAGTTAGAATATTAACCTTGTTTTAATGATTACTTGGCTTTATCGGGGAGAAGGAAATATAGGAAGGAAATCTTATAGAATATAGAAAGGGGGAAAACAGATTAGACTTGAAGTTCTGAAGTTTTAACAGTTGAAAATTTAGTCTGATGATGGTGAGGTCCTAGACTGGCCTCCGATGTCTGTGAAAGAATTCTGGAATCTTGTTGCCTTTAATGAGAGAGGTCCTGGATTGGCCTTTGTTTGCTTTGTATCTAATCTTAATTGAATTTTCATCAAAGAAAGAATTGAAATAATTATTTCGATTCAATTTTTATTGTATAAAACCTTTACCAGGAAGAAGAAGAATATTTTGATTCTGTATTATTAATTGTATATAAACTTGTAATTCTGAGTTGTTGTGTTTTCCATTGGATTTGTATTGTTTGTATGTGTATTTTGCAATATTGCCAATCCTCTGGATTTTCATTCCATCAGTAATTCTTGAGCGTGTATCTTTGCCGCGCAAAGCTCTTTCTGTTAGCTAGATCGTTCAACGTGTTTCCCGCGTTGTAGTGGTTGGTCCTGGATAGGAACGTTACATGTTTCAGTGTTCTGATACATGGTTGCCTCTGGCATTTTAAATTTCGGGAAATAATAAAACAATTGTAAAACTATTTCTAAATATTTGAGGACGACAAGTGATATCTCATGTATTTCAAACATATTAGAGTACATGTTCCCAGCCAGAGATACCCATCTAAAGGTTTGGCATTTAGTGTTGATTTCAGAACATTTTGCCCTGGGAGAATTTCAGTGCACAGAGAGGGGAAACGTGTAAAAATCGTGTTTTATACAAATTTCTGCCAAAATCTGATTCGCTCGGCGGTGAATTTCGCTGCTCCGGGGGAGGATTTCCACAGAGCCAGCCCCTGAAACCATCAGTGTTGGCCCAACCTTTGTGATATATGACACAAACCAATCACAACACACAACACAACCTGTCACTGCGTTTGCAAATGCGGTGTACACTATAAATTGCAACATTAAAAAATGAATGTGTCCATTTTGAACCAGAGGAACTTTTGTGTAGGTAAAAATTGAGGTACGTACAAGGGTTAATGAACTTCTTTCTGTGTAAATAACTTTTGGATAACCATGGATATAACTCTTTCCAAAATAAAAAACAAATTCATCTTGTATAGTTGAACTGGTGGTAGAGTGATAAACGTCATTACCTAACTTTCTCAATTTTAGCATTGATTTTAGAATATTAGTCCATAATTTCATTCATGTCATTACGAGAATATTTATTGTGTGACTATATACCATAAGTTACATTATAAGCATGATAATTTAGCTTTAACGTATGTCATGTATACTTTCACTACAAGGTTTGCAAATTGTAAGTTGAAACTTCTGTGGGTAATTCGTTACACTAAAGCCATCAAAAACTGAAGGACAAGGGACAAAATAGATGAAGTACCATAAAATAATCAGTAGTCGGGGGAAACGAATGAAAGTCTGGATGCATATTTCGAGAGGACTACCAACGCCATGATATATATATATATATATATATATATATATATATATAATATGATCAATCTAATACCACAAATTCTACTATTCCATTACTGACTATAGTTGAACGTTGAATAATGTGAGAGTGCTTGTAGCACAAACTGGATGTGCTATAACACAAAGAAAAGATTATAGAGATAAAGGAAAACAATGTGTCAACTATGAAATCGTTAAAGTACATTGGGATGATGTTACTCATATCAACATTTGGATCATTGCACAAGGATTAGAATAATAAGGGAAAATAGGAGATCAAAGTGTGAAATATGTAGCACAAAACTTTGGCATTACCAATAGCATTGTCTAAAGTACAGTTTCCTGGTCGACCATAGTGAACTACAGTAGTGGAGAACCACTATATTATGCGACAGAGAAGAGAGGACCTGTGTCGAACAGTGGTGCACCCATTTGTAAGAGGTCTAGAAGAAGCCCAATCTCATATTTGAGAGAGACATATCAATCGCATTGGAGTGGTAAAATTGCCCGACAGCCAGTACATTGTGTATAATTGACACCTGCAAATAGACCTCTCTGCATTGATGGCCAGGAGATAAGACAGAGCTGAAGAGAAGAGACTTGAGTTCTCTTTATCGATGTGAGTACGTTAACTTTGAGAGTTGAGGACGTTTAACTAATGGCAAGAGGTTGAAACACACAGTGAACCCAAACATTATATTCTGGTGTTTTCACTTTTTCGATATTGGAATTTCGATATTAGTAATAATTCTACTAATAACTATTTATCATTATAGTAAAAGAGTCCCAATTGATAGCATTGCCATAAATAAAAATTCTGTAGAATTTTAAATAGTTGATTTTCGATTAATTCGTTCGTATTCTTTAAAGTCTTTGCAAGTCTCCCAATATATTTCCCACACACGGGAGAAAACAGCAGTAACTCTATAATTCCAATCACCAGTCTTTAACAAAATTATGTGAGTGCATAGATAGAGAATTATAGCTTGTTTTTAAACAATAATATGCTTATGTATCAGACACATGGACATAACGCAAAAGTTGTGACTAATCCTAGGATATTTCAGAAATGTAGGTGGTGAAGGGTGGAGAAAGTAAGCTAGGGTTATAGGTAACGAATTAGGTACTAGAGTAGGTGGGGTAGAAAATAACAATTTTAGAAGTAATTAGAAAGGACAAGATAAACTGCTTGACTCATAAACTGAGAATGAAATGTAACATAAAAGTTAAGGTGGAAGAATTAAATAAGAGTGGTAAGGAAATAGCGCTTGGTAGACGGTACTACCCAGTTAATTCCTACTGAGGGGCAAAGAGGTTAATTGATTACGGCCGTGCATGGAAGTATACAAATAATGGCCTTTCAATAATGGCAGAATACCCTGAGGATACTGATGGATTTCGAGACGAGTATTTCTCTTCATGTACCAGGAGTATTCTAATTAAGCACTTATGTAGTACGCAGCAGCTGAAGCGCAATTCTTTCCAGTGGGATACCCGGTGAACTGCCATTCTGTCTATCTACCATCTACTGACCTATTGGCAATTACCGTATCACTTAGAGAAAAGTTTAACCCATCTTCAAAAATGAAGACTAATACATACCATTGGGTCAGAGAAAATTTTGAGATATCTTGGCATAGAGAAAAGGTGCGAGTTTGCGTTTGCATTTCAAAGTCAACAAGGAGATGTAAGTAGCCTTCAATCAAAAGAGGAGGTAACTTCACTAATTGAAAGATCGGTATTCGACTATCGCGATTACTGTCCAACTCCAGATACTCTTGTTCGGAGTTCTGCCAAGTGAAATCAAAACTAGCCAGTACTGCTAACAAAATAACTGCGGGTCGGTATACAGTTATAAAGTATAAGACTTGACGAGCCATCCCCATCCATTGACGAAAGACGGGCAGTATATTTATTTATGTTCTAGAACTTTGCCCTAGTTTGTCGGTATTGTGTTAAAAAACTTATAGCTCTACTATCGACTCATCTTCAAGGTACAACTCGAAGCAGTGCAGATTCATTTTTTTTCGGCATCTTGTGGAAGCGAAGGAAAAGCGTAATGGAGGAGAAGAATATGTAAAAGTGACAGGTGAAGTACGTAGTGCTCGTAAAGTTAAGCCAATCTCATGTAAATGTATCATATGAAACGTGTTGGTAAGCAAAGGGGACTAAAGGAAATATCCTCAAGAAGACAGTATTCGGTGCAATATTTTCTAACTATTGACGGAGTGAAAGTGCGAGTGTGCAAACTGCTCTTCCTACGTACGTTGGATGTCAGTGACAAAGCTTGCCGCGTCGCGATGCAGAAAGGTTTTATAGATGGAACTACTGGTTCAGAGTTGCGAGATAAGCATGTTCCGAAAAATGCATTGGGACAGGAAACAATCGAAGTTGCGAAAACACACATAACATCAATAACTCGGGTTGAATCCCACTACTGCCGAGCTTCTACATCCCAAGTTTATTACATAGACCTTGGGCTCTTTCTCTTGAAATTGTACGATCTCTACAAACATTACTGTGAGGAAAAGGGTCTGGACAAAACTCGTATAATTGGTCGCACGTCTTACTGGAAGCTATTGAAAGAGATGAATATGAAAATTCACAAATCAAAAAAAAAAAAAAAAAAAAGATCATTGTAAAATATGTGTCAAGTTTGGTAAGTTGTCTGAAGATGAAAAAAGAGCAGAACTGCGAAATTACGAGAAGCACAAACAGAAGAAGGATGAAGCAAGGGAAGAAAAGAGACTAGACAAGGAGAATGCATTAAAAGATAGAACTCATAAGGTGATCTGTTTTGATCTTCAGCAAGTGCTAACAACGCCGTCCTGCAAAACCGGAGTTTTGTATTACGCGAGGAAACTAAACGTTTACAATCCTAGTATTTACGATGTTGCTACTCATGAGGGCTACTGTTATTTTTGGGACGAAACAAAGGCAAAGAGGGGCCCAGATGAAATTGCATCATGTGTTCTTAAATACTTACGCGAATTACCAACAGAAGTTGAACACGTGACCATGTATTCCGACTGCTGCGGAGGACAAAATTTAAACATAAAATTCGCATCAATGTGTATACCGGTATATGCGGTGAGTAGTACTCATTTAAAAACAATTGATTATAAATTTCTTGAGCCGGGACATACGGAAATGGGAGTTGATTCCATGCATAGTACCATTGAGCATGCGAAAACAAATGTAGATGTGTTCATTCCAACAGAGTAGTTAACTGTTGGTCGATTGTCGCGCAAAAAGCCGTTTCCATACGAGGTACACTCGCTGACAATAGATAATTTCTTTGACTTCGAGGAAGCACGAAAAACTTTTCTACCATGCAGCAAAGATCAAAAAGGCAATGATATTGGATGGTAAAAATTGCGATGGATAAGATTCAGTCAAGACGACTTGGAAAAAGTTTTGTTCAAAACCCGAATGAAAGATGATTTTTTCCAGATTTTCGGTACGCAAATGTTCCTCGAGAAGCTGTGCACTAAACCAGCCTACACTCTTACCCCGGTATTCTTCTGTTCGACCTATTTCTAAGTAAAAGAAGAAAGACTTGGGAAATTTGTGCGATATAGGAGTAATACCGCGAGACTACCACGAATACTTCCAAAATCTACAGAGTGATGAAAATGTCGAAGATGTTGTTGAGGTCCATTGTTAAAAGGAGTTTCCTTTGTGTCAATACAGCCATAATGATTACCTAAAAACATTTTTTATATTCTATAATGTGCAGCGAAAGTTACATTTTCACATAAAAATATTATATAAAACATATAAACACTCTTATATTTATAACAAAAGAAAAAACATTAACTGTAGTATCAAGTACAAAACTGTAAAATATGTGAAAAATAAAGTTACTAAAACATACGCCATTATTGTTATTTTAGAACTAGAATTTAATATATATCTGTTCACAGCATAAGGCACGTAAGTGAAAAACTTTGCAAGTTTATCAAGATATACGAACAGCTGGAAAGTCAAATCTACACGGAAAGGAACATTTGTCCCTCGCCAATAAGCGTCCAAAAAGGTAAAGCTTTCCTGAAAATAGTCAAAAAGTCATGTTGACTTGAACATACTACAAAATCTTCTTTCGTTTCTCCTGTAAAATTTTGAAAATGTTAGTTACGCCCTTATGTATTGAAAGCGACGATGTCAGTTATGAGAAAAATTCAACTATTGAGTGGACAAATAAAATTGTCTCATTATTTTGAATCTTAGGTATAATATATCTTTTCAAATATTATTTGCACTTTTGCATAACGCTCTTCATTAACTCTTTAAAAAAATCTGACTGAAAGTATCAGAGCTACTTGAAATAAAATAAAGACATATCAAAGCATAAAATCCAACAAAATAGTGAATGAAGATAGGAACATCACTTACGATAACGATGGTTTTCCGATACTATGTTTAGTAATGTGAACTACAAGATTACTTCTAAAATTTAATATACATTTTCATGAACTTTGTTTCTGTGCTATTTTCCTCAATGTGTACGATATGTACATTAATAATGCCCTTATAAGCTTTCCACTACCTCGCACAGCCAGTAAGCCACGAGTAACGCTAATGAGGAAAAAGCAGCATTTTCATCAATACTTGTATAAAAGAGAAAAACAACATTTCGTGTTATGTCTTTTCCAATAATAATTGAATAATAAATTACATCTAAAATACAATAGAACATGATTAGTATTTCATATTTATGTGCGTAGTAAATAGAATTTACAGCAAATATCGATTGTCGGAAAAATATTGTTAATAAAAGCGCACATTCTAACATTGAATCAAACAACAAACCAAGTCTGAATAATTTAATATTTTCTTTGTCATAGCAAAATAGGTACACAGGTCCTGGGAATTTTATTCAAATTACGTTTTTGGTATGTAGATGTAACTAGGGAGGAGAAACAATAAGTTTCCGTGAATACACATAGACAAAATTCAATATTTATAAAAAACTACAATTATTGATAATATAGTCAACCTTATAAAGAGTATTTAATCAATTACATAGTATCCAGACATATTTGTAAGACATCAAACAATCTATCTATATACCTTATGACACAACTCCACTATGAGTTTAGCATTTAAATCCTACTTAAATGTTGCATTACGTTCATTCCCAATTTATTTATTTACATTAAGTCTTATCACCATATAGACTCTTTTAAGAAGAAACCAGTTAAAATTAGTCTAAATGTTTTCTAACTATCTCTATGGCCTGAAGAAACCTGAGGTTTCAGACCAAATTCGTCGTGAAAGTTTGTACACAGGAATTTGGTTACTTTGATTTTGCTTTGGAGTTTATATTTTAACATTTTGATAACATAACAATTTAATAACAATTTGAGCTAAGATGATACAGAAAAACAGCGACATTACAAAAATATCTCATTTACAGAGGCTCTGAACGTATACTCATTTGAGAAAAAATGTCTACACTTTCTGGTAACTGATTCTAAGTTCTGACAATCGGTTCAAAAGGAACCTTTGGACAATATCTACCCTCACCACTCGAGTGGAAAAAGATCACTAGACTGTGTTGTTCTACCGGATACGCGAAAATTGATCTCAACTAATAACTTTTCACATCATATACGGCCATTTACAATTTTATGAACAAATAATAAGTGATTTTTTTCTCACTAGGGGAGTGTTGATATTGAGGGACTTTAAAACATCAATTTTTGGAAGTGTTCGGAGGTGAGGTGCTCGGTAGGATGGAATGGATAAAAAGAAATTAGTTACGGAATTTCCTTTTTTTAATGATTAGCGCAGAACACGGGGAGGGCAAGTAATTTCCATCTCTTTTGGGCTTTGGGACCGCTCATTGATAAAAAGTGCACACATGAGCGCTATATGCAGAAATACTCTTAAGCAGAGTAACATATTTTGAATAGGAAATGAGTTATTATTATTATTATTATTATTATTATTATTATTATTATTATTATTATTATTATTATTATTATTATTATTATTATTATTATAAGAATTGAGTTTACAACTTGAGTCCCATCTCTTTATCTTGCATGGGAGGCACGCCAGTCTGCTACGCCACTGCTGTACCTTATTCTGTTTTTCTCTTTTTCCGTTTCGTGAGGATGTTTCTTTATGTGCTGTTAAGCATTTACATTAGACCTTCACATTATGTAACCTTTACCTTTTCTTTTTTTAGATTCTTTTTGGAAAAAGAAGAGGAACTGCTTTCCTCTGATATATATTTCTAACAATTTATTCTGTTTGAACTGCTTAAGTAAGATCATTTTCTAATTTTTATGTTACAAATTGTCCTCACGGTAATAAAATCTTAATTCTTGACAATTTATTTTATCCCCTTATTACCAGTTTGCCACACTGATATGTTTGTAAAGAAATTGGAGTTTGGTGCATCCCCTTTATAATTTTCAACCATCCAACGACCCTGTTATTTTCGAGTTGCCTTATATTGCAGGAAAAGGAGAATTGCATGTGGAAATGCAGTTTTGGAGTCGTCCATACAACGCTTTTCCCTGTTAATGATTCGAATCATGCGTCATTCCTTCTACAGTCCCTTTGATTTGTATACATTAAGAAATATCAATAACGGAAACCATTCGCTATATTCTATTGTCGTGCATAATTACAACCTAACTGGAAGGAAAATTTGAAATTATGCGTCTGCCTCTAGTTTCAGGAAAAATCTACTTAACTATGGTATCTATATGTTGTCTTTCAACAATAATTACAGTAACACAAGATGTTAGAAACATGGCCTGTTTTCAAGGCGGTTATATAATTATTAGCACCAATGGCAAATCCAGACTATAATATTAAGACAATAATTGACATTGGTGCCATTCTTTCTTATATACGAGGGCTGGATAAAAATTATGATAACATTGTTATAATTCTTAACTCGATTTATTCAGAGAAAATCACCTTTTTATATTCTATCAGTTCTATAATCTGCCGCTCGTGCGGAAGCCATCGTACATTATCAGTGCCTCAATCTATGTCGACGTCTAACACGAACCTCGAAGTTCCATGGATGAAAGTTTCTCTTGTGTTCAAATGATGGTTGCTTCATTTTGGTGCGAGGACCTACACGAATTCTCGTTAAAGATTGTTATGCAGTGTTCTGACATGTAACTTCAATCTTAATTAATCCAAATTTTTCGTTTTTCCGAAATATATTATTACATCACAATCCGAAGTCCTATTACATTAGAGAACTTCATGTGCCATAAGAAATGTTACCATTATTTTTTTCCAAATCTATGTACTACCATGAGCAAAATAAATGACGCGTCTCTTTATTTTGAAGTTTTTTGAAAATATCTCCGTTTTCTTTATATGTTCGAAATTTCGGAAGGTTTCCCCAGCAGGACAGGTTAATAACAAACCCGTTTTTAATATTTGTGTTAGATATTAGCTTAAAATAAAGAAATTAGAAGCAAAAAACATTAAATCGACAGAAATCTCGAGAATTACCAACTCTGCTAAAGTGGGAAATTTTCAAGAACACGAGGGAATTCTGCATTTCAACACGAAGCAGCGACATCTATGTCATTGAGAGAAATGTGGATTAAATCTACAAACTAAACTTTTAACGAATATTTCTAGTATGTCTTATTATATGCATTATCTGCAAACTCCAAATATATGAATATATGCTAAGTATTAACATAAAGATAGAGCAAATAGTGGAAATTATCTATGGAAAAGGACGAATTGGTAGGACGATCGTAATGAAATATCGTCTTTACCGAAACAGGCTGAGTTCACGTAAAAAAACAAATAGCTCAGTTAGTTAAAGCAACGAGTCTGTATGCTGAAGGTAGCGGGTTCAATCCCATGGAAGTGCCGTTGTCGTTTTTATCACTACACTACGGTTATTTTAATTATTTTTTATGTGGGAAAGAATGAAATTGTAACTTATGTGTAAAACTCATGACGATACCAAAAAAAGAAAAAAATGCCGTTGTCGCACTTGCATTAGCGTCCCTAATTTTGTTTGCAAACAGTTTCGTAATTATTTTTCCTGTGCTCTCTGCTCACCATATGCTCTCTGGTGCATAACAAATGTTTCCCAGTAAATGTTAATTCAAATTTGGAGAATTTTATAAAGTTTCACAATATTTCTCACTAGATAGTCTTCTATCTACGTGTTTGGATATTTCGATAACAGATGTCCCTATTAAATGTTTAATTTTCCCTAGATGTTTAATTACGGAAAAGTTTTACAATGTATTTGTATTGAATTGAAATTGTTTTGAATTTACTACATAAGGTAAGTAGACCGAAGGAAGAGAACTCAAGTAATTGATATTCTACGTAAAAGCAACCTATTGTAGAATGATGATGCTTCTTACCTTCAGCACATAATCTTTACGTTAGAGAGTCAGACAGAGAAAAATCCTGGTTTTTCCTCCTCTATGACCACCCATCTTAAACCTCTACATATCATTATTCGTCTCACAAAATTTCGGTGCTCCAAAAACATTCAAATAATAATAATAATAATAATAATAATAATAATAATAATAATAATAATAATAATAATAATAATAATAATAATAATCCTGAATATGCCATCCTTACATAATGTAAGGATATCTTAGTTTCCTAGTTTAAATCTTAAATATCTTAGTTTAAAATGCTTTCTTTAGTACTTATTTGAGCAACCATGTAGGAGGGGGTACGACTTTTTATTTTGCCCCTCTCATTTCAGTACCCTTCCAACAGAAAGTAATTTTTGATAAGCAGGACAGACAAAATGAATAAGAAATATATTTTCAGTATCCTCTCCTCTTTCATGATTGGAATATCACGTAATATTTTTTATTCTACGAAAGATGGCCCTGTGCGGTTAGGGGTAGGTAACTAAAAAAAATACCTAATATATAGCGCCCCTTGATTGTAATATTACCGCTTCTTTATTTGTACGAGGGAGCCCCTACACAATCAAGGGTGCCAAAAAGAATAGGAAGAGTGTCTATTGATTCCAGTGTTGGATCCAGCACGAACTCCTGGGGGAGGGGAGGGGAAGTGAAACATTCTTTTAATGATGTGAAGCTGTCACAAATTACCACTTAACTAAACTAAACAATAGTGGGGGGAACCGGAACCCAGTCATTTTAAATTGATGTAAAAGTTTATTTTTGGCTTCATATTAAAGTTTTGGTTTCAAATGAGACTTTCAGTCCAAGTGGTCAATGATCAAATCTCGTGGGGCTCTTCAGTGTAGGCTAATAGGCCCCCTTATGGGAAAAGGCAAAATTATTAACATGTTTATAACTTTCGAATTTTTCGTCTATTTTAAAGAAATATTTTGCTTCGTATTAAAGTGTTGGTTCCAAATGACAAGTTCAGTCCGAGTGGACAATGATCAAAAATCCGGGGAGGGGGCTCTTCAGTAAAGGGGGCTACGGCTCTCTTATGGGAAACGGCGAAAATATGAAAATGCTTATAACTTCCGAATTTTCCGTCTATTTTAAAGAAATTATTGGCTTCATATTAAAGTCTTGGCTTCAAATGACAATTTCAGTCCGTGTGGACAATGATCAAATCTCGGAGGGCTCTTCGGTGTAGGGATTTCGGCTTCTTTATGGGACAAGATTCACGTAGTTGATATTGCAAAATTGTTTTGTATATATAAGTGGAAACTTACACCATTTGGTTAATTTTACCTCTTATGTTTTGCAGATTCATATTCCAAGCAATAGTTACTTCGCAGAGCTAAAAGAAGGCACTTACTAGTTTCATTAAAATGAAATGTCTTTTATGAGAGGAGCAGACGAACGAAAAGGCACCCAAACGTTGGTTTAGTCGTACTGTTGAAACTCGTTAAGCTCGCTTCAATTATTATTATTATTATTATTATTAATAATAATAATAATAATAATAATAATAATAATAATAATAATAATAATAATAATAATAATAATAATAATAAAGCATTGCAGGGACCTTTGGTGCAGGGGGTCCGTGGCTCGATTCCACTTCGTGCCAAGTGAAATTTGAAGTGGACAAATACAGTGTGCATGGGTATGTGTTTTCTTGAGATTTTCCATTTTCTTCCCACTTTCTTCATTTCACCATTTCATTCATCATCATTCTCCCTTAGCGTAGGTGCATAATCGTCCAACGTTAAACTAGATATTGCAATTTCAATAATAATAATAATAAAAATTAATTCAACTGAAAGGACTGTAATATATGTGGACAGCAACTATCATAAATATGCAACCATTATAAAAACAATGCTTTGAGTAGAAAGATAATCCTTTCCAAGTGTTAACGAATGCGCACGAGATAAGACATGTCTCGAGAAAGAGACAAGACGCGCTTTGTGACATCCAAGATAATACGAGGCAAATGTTTTGGACACGAGATAGCTTGTAAAATGTCTCGTCTTGTCTGGAATGTCTCGAAAAAAAAGTCTAAGTTTTAAAATTATTTTTCAAGATCTATTCTCTCAGAAGTAGTTATCTGCCTTAAAATTAATAACGACATTTGTGATTTAAAAAAAGATAAACAATGCCTAAAGTTAATAGTTAACTTTTCGAAAAGAAGCTTCATTAAGGGTGAACCTGAAAGATATCCACAAACTTCGGGAGGTGATTCGTGACATCAAAAGGAGACAAATGGTCCTTTTGCAGTTTTCGAATTCAGCTTCGTTGTCGAGATACAGGGTTGCCAACTGGTCGTGTTTGAGAAACTCACTGGGAATAAATTCAAGTCCAAGAATAAACTACTACTCATATATTTTTCAGGTCAATTGAGTTAAACCATGTTGTAAGGTCAAATATTTATTTATGAAGTGTGTACAAAATTCGCCAGGGTCTTTTCTGAGAAAATCGTCGAGAAAAAGTCACTTCCAAGAATAAACTACCCCTTGTAAATTTTTCTAAGAGAAATATCTGATACTGCAATATAGGGTTGTTAATTAAATATTGATTAATGAAAAATAAACAAAATTGTTAAAACCATTTTTGAGAAAATAGCGTTTTTCGATTTTCGGCTGTTTGTAAACCACATTTATTTTAGGTGGTAGGAAAAATTGGAAAATCTCCTGTAACAATACTAAGTAAACCCTAAGTTTAAAATTTGGTGTAGATACGTTTGATGGTATGGCCTGTAGGCGAGTGCATATAAAAGTGTGCCGAACGGACGGACCGGAAGGATGCCGAACGTTTGTAAATCCGTTGAAATCTGAATTTGATATTAATTTCACAATCACTATATTTTCTTCTCTCTTTTGTCGCTCGAAAAAGAAAAGCCTGAGTTTACCACAAAAAGCTAGGGAGTTTCTCAAAAAATATTCAATTACAGGGCCACCGCACTAAACTTTTTCAATTCAATTTCTTAACTGTGTTAGGCCGCAGTTGTTACTGAAGTGTGTATTTGGATAGTACGAATAAAATTATCGTATTATTCAAATACATCGAATGTCAGATTATCGAATAAAAAACTTCGATTGAAGAAAATTCACACTACAAACCTAACTCACACTTTGAGTACATTTTCATTAGATATATAATAGACCAATTAATGCAATCATTGTTTATGAAATATGAAAAAAATCAAATGAGTCACTTTGGGAAAGTCGTTCACAAAGAACACGTCAGGAGTAACCTACTTCTTGTGAATTGTTTCGAACAATGAGTTAAGATATACTTTTGGTTATTAATGAAATATTTATTTGCGAAATTTGAACAAAATCGCCTGTCGTTCGAGAAAATTGTCGGGGAAATAACCTTGACCCCCAAAATAAACTATCCGTTGTAATTGTTTTTCATAGAAATGACTTATACTAAAATATAGGGTTATTAATGAAATACTTATTTATGAATTATCAATAAAATTGTCCGAGTAATTTTTGAGAAAATCGTGAGGGAAAAATAACTCCCCGAATAAACTATCTCTTGAGAATTCTTTCAGGGTAACCGAGTTATTCCATATTACTAGGTTTTTAATGAAATATTTATTTCTGAGTACGAACAAAATTGCTTGACTCATTTTTGAGACAACCGTGGAGGAAAAACACCCCCAAGAGTAAACTACCCCTCGCATATTTTTTCAGGACAAACGAGTTTTGCCATATTGTTCGGTTATTAACGAAATATGTATTTTTGAAATATGAATAAACTCTTTTGAGTCGTCTTTGAGAAAATCGCCCAGACAACACTCCACCAAGAATAAACTACCCCTCGCATTTTTTAGGACAAACGAGTTATGCCATATTGATAAGTTATTAATGAAATCTTTATTTATGACATATGAACGAAAACATTTGAGTCCATTTTTAGAAAATCACTGAGAAAAAACTCACCCCCTTAGTATAAACTACCCATTGTAGATATTTCTCAGATAAATGCCTTATACCACAAAATAGGGTTGCTAATTAAATATTGATTTATAAAAAAGGAAAGAAAACAAGATCGTTAGAGCCAGTTATGAGAAAATATCTTTTTTCTATTTTCATCATACAGGAAACTACCCTTGTTTTGGGAGTAGAAGGGAAATAAAAAAACTATAGGAAATACTATGAAAATCTTAAACTAAAATTTGGTGCACATAAGTTGAACAGTATGGCCTCTAGGCGAGTGCACAGAAAAGTGTAGCGAACGGACGGACGAACAGATAGACATGTATCGAAAAATAACTTTTTCGGTGTTAGGGGCTATAATACGTGTAAATTCGTTGAAATCTCAAATTTGATTTCTTTTCGAACACCATACTTTCTTCTCTCATTTGTCACTTCAAAGTAAAAGGAACTCATAACTACAGATAAAAGACACCTACTTTTACACATAGACATTTATTGATTTAAAACTGTTTTAGTTTTTGTCATTTCACTTCCAATTGAAAGGTTTTACAATGATTAACGGCACACCAATGACGAGACGGAAGTTTTCAGGAAGTAAATGCATTCACAAGTCTAGACTGCATTACAGCTTAACAGCTGTAATTTCGTCTAAACGCTACATGAAATAATTTTTGGTTGACCTCATTGTGTTACTATTTTAGAATTGTTCTCTTCAGACTTGGTTGAAGTTTTGTATATACATTTTTTTCTTATTTCATCGTTACACATAAGAATAAAATGTCGTGGTGACTGGATAGATTCGAACCTACGAACATTGAGTTTTTATTCTTCAAACAATTTACCAATGGACCAAGTTTTGTCCTCACGTTAACGTACGGTTACAGGGTTTATTACGATTTAAATAAAATGGCTGGCTGTTAGAGTTTACTGCTCACATATTTCGATAAAAAATGTCATTGCTTCGTAGATACGTAGAGCAATGTTTAGATATACATTTTAAGAAAGTGCATTTTGGTGTATATAATAATTTCATGTCAGATAAAAGCTGGATAAGTTTTAATAACATGTTTCATATGTAGTTCTCAATAATAGACTTGTTCGGGATGACGTTCCAAGGTTTTGCATTGACTAGCAGTTTTTGCTATTTATATCCCTTCTAGCAATATTGGCAGTGGACAAAAGTTAGCCCGTGTTATTGCTTTTTGCTCCTAATTTAGTTATTTTACTTTATTATTTAACGAATATATTGAAAATTGTCAGAGACACGTATGCAGTAATTTATTTCGGGAGAAGTCCGACTTCAATATTAGGATAAATTATAATAAAATTTTAAAAGCTAATCCCCAAAATTAGGCTAAATTTACAGAAATGTTGGGATTTCACATGGGGTCCGGACCCCCTGGACCCACCCCTAAATGCGTCCTTGTTTGTCAGTAACATTTCCTCATTTTGAAACCCTCAAAAACTTCGGATAGACTATATAAAGGAAAACGAGTTATTTTCGATGAAATATCACTTCAGTTTTATTGCACATGGTGGTATCCCACGTTCACAATGGCATGAATTCCTTTACTCTGATTCGCAGTCATTGTGCTCTATTGAAAGGTTAGGTTTGTAACATATTACTCCTACGAACAAGCATGACTGGCAGATATGAATACTGAACACAACTCCAGAGAAATGCATGCTGAACTTACGTTTATAGTTACGCTTTGGTGATTTACCCTCAAGGTCAATCGAGTGGTAATTCAGTTCCGTCTCTGTTCTTAAGCCATGTTCGTATTACTTCGAACAGTTTTGATAATGAAAAGCATGCCTCTTAATATAACAGACTTCTTTCGCGTAAGAAATCGAAACTCAGTTGGTCAGAGCAACTAGTCTGTAAGAATTAGGTTGTTAGTTAGTTAGGAGCCCAGTACGAGTAAGGGTTTTTATTACTATTGCTTTTATCTTTTTTATGTGATAAAAAATCAAATTGTGACATCGCGATATCAAATGTATTTGATTAGATAGCTTTGTCTTAGCTAAACTTTAAACATCAGTAACCGTCGAAATTATTTCACTAACCGATCACTTACTGAACATTTCAAACGCGTCAAACCAGTGGCATAACATGAAGGTTAACCTCTCTTCCGCAGTCCTTAGTTATGCGTCTGTACTTTCAAGGGCGAACTAAGGGCCGGACGACTGCCCGGGGCGCCAGAGAAAGAGGGGCACCAAAACGAACCTCAAAAAGTAAATTTTATAATGTGCTTTCTACTGACGTTTTCGGTTTATATTCTTGTAAAGTAGTGGCAATTATATGATCTTTTTCCATTTCGCTATGGAAGAAGAGAGTTTCATAGTACTAAGGGGGCTGTATCGAAAAATTGAGAGATGGCATGTAGAATAAAGAGTGCCGGGAATTAAGTATTGTTTGTTTATTTGCTTGAGTTTAGCGTTCCACGGTTATGCCATAATGGGCAAGGGAGATGTGGATACTAATAATAGTGGAATCCGAACCACTTTTATCGTTCAACAGTAATCCACCGGGAATTGGACGCGGTACCACAGAAGGCAGACGTGCTAGCCACTAGACCAGGGGGGCTGGAGTTGGTATTGTTTATAGCGGGATATATTCTTTGTGAAGTTTTCCTAGGTAATGGATTTCTTTTTGAAAATGGGTTTAAAACAGGGGCGTCATTTAGGGAGGGCAGGGAGGGGCATTTCCCCCCCTGAGTTTGAGATGCATATAGATTTTATCATTAGAATAGTAGTAAATCAGTGAAAAACGCCAAATTTTACTTATATCAAGATGTCCTGACCCCCCCCAAAGCAAAATTTGAAATGACGCTCGTGGTTTAAACTATTAAAAGCACTATGATAAAATGTAAAATATAGGCTACTACTAGGGGAAGGGCGCCAAAAAGTCACTTTGCCTGTGTGAAAGTTTGGCCTGCTCCGCCCCTGCGTACTTTCTGTATATTTTTTGGCCTTGCAGCTTGTGCGGTCCCCACGCCACATTGTTGCGGGGGCGCTATTTACGCCTACCCTGCGAACGTAATTCAATAACTGTTTAAGAAATTCTACCATAAGCGTGGAAACGGGAATATATTTTTCTAATAGTCCCATAGAACTTTCACTCAGAAGCCAGATGCAATTTTTCAGAGTGGGCTCTGGCTAAGTAGAAGGAAGATATGTTTCCTAAGTAAGTTCCTTTCAGAAAGTTTGCTATTTCTTTAACAGTGATGTAAATAAACATACTCATCGTTATTAGCTCGACACCAAACCATCCTGGACAAATCCCTCTAGAACAATGATCGGCAAAAGTTATTCTGCCTAATTTTATAAGCGACTCAAGGATGAAACACTTGTTAACGAAAGCAATGTTGTGTATATACTGCCTTGTTTCTGACAAAATATAAAGTCTTTTGTAATCTTTAGACACTTTTCCTATTCTTTTTGTCACCCTTGGTTGTGTAGGAAAGCCTCGAACAAATAAAGAAGAGGTAATATTACAGTTAAGGGGCGCTATAAATATATTAGGTATTTCTTTTGTTACCTAACCATAACGGCCTAGGGTCGTCTTCAGTAGAATAAAAAATGCTACGTGATATTACATTCAAGAAGGAGGAAAGGATGCTCTAAATATATTTCTTATTCATTTTGTCTGCCCTGCTTCTCAGAAATTATATACCTTCTGTTGGAGGGTGCTGAAAAGAGAGGAGGGGAAATAAAACGTCGTGCCCCCTCATACATTTTAAATTTTGTGACGTGGTTGCTCAAATTATTACTAAAGAAAGCACTTTAAACTAAGATGTCTAAAGTTACAACATTATGTAAGGGTGGCATATTCAGGAATAATAATAATAATAATAATAATAATAATAATAATAATAATAATAATAATAAATATGAGTGTCTTTGGAGAGCCGAAATTATGTGACACGAATCATTATAGGTAGAGCTTTAAGAGGAGTGGTCATAGGGGAGGAAAAACAGGATTTTTCTCTCTCTGACTTTCTAATGTTAAGATTATGTGCTGAAGGTAAGAAGCATCATCATTATACAATAGATTGCTTTTACGTAGAATATCTATTACTTGAGCTCTCCTCCTTCGGGCAACTTTGCTTATGTAGTAAATTCAAAACAATTTCAATTTAAGACAAATATTTATAGAGAAAATTAAACATTTAATAGGGAAATCTGTTATCAAAATATCCAAACACGTAGATAGAAGACTATGTAGTGAGAAACATTGTGAAACTATAAAATTCTCCAAATTAGAATTAACATTTACTGGAAAACATTCGTTATGCATCAGTGAGCACAGGGGAAATAATTACGAATTTGTTTGCAAACAAAAATTAGAGACACTAATGCAAATGCGACGATATTTTCTCTTCTTCTTTTTTTGTATCGTCATGAGTTTTACACATATGTTACAATTTCATTCTTTCCCAAATAAAAAATAAATAAAATAACCTTAGTGAAAAAAATGACAACAGTATTTTCACAGGATTCGAACCGTCTACCTTCGGTATACAAGCTAGTTGCTTTAACTAACTGAGCTGTTTGCTGTCTTACGTAAGCTGAACCTGTTCTACAGTAAAGACGATTTTTCATTACGATTGGGCTAACAATTCGTCTTTTTCCATAGGTAATTTCCACTATTTGCACCATCTATACGTTAATACTTACCATAGATTCATATATTTGGAGTTTGCTGATAATGCATATAATAAGACATACTAGAAAGATTTCGTTAAAATTTTCGTTTGTAGATATAATCCACATTTCTCTCAATGACATAGATGTCGCTGCTTCGTGTTGAACTGCTGAATTCCCTCGCGTTCTTGAAAATTTCCCACTTTAGCAGAGTTGGTAATTCTCGAGATTTCTGTCGATTTAATGTTTCTTGCTTCTAAGTTCTTTATTTTAAGCTAATATCTAACACAAATATTAAAAACGGGTTTGTTATTAACCTGTCCTGCTGGGGAAACCTTCCGAAATTTCGAACATATAAAGAAAACGGAGATATTTTCAAAAAACTTCAAAATAAAGAGACGCGTCATTTATTTTCCTCATAGTAGTACTTTCTCAGATATCATAAACTGAAACACAAACATTTTTTATATATCCTTAACCCTTTTCCGGGCAGTGGGGAGGTATATGCATAGTGTAGAGCCGCGCAATGACTGCAAAGCACTACAGATTATTTTGTTTAATTTACGTTTTGTTCCTTGCTTCGTTTCTTCGTTACGCTTAGTTTATATCTTGTTTTGTAATTATTGGCCTAACTTTAATTCTTTCACCTTTATGTAATATCTACCTTATTCTCATTCTCTACCGAGATTTTCATTTAGACAGATTTCTTTGAAATATTCAAGTTGGAGAAAAATACCAAATTATGGTACTTGCTGAACAAGAAATGAAAAAAATATTCATTCACAACGAATTTTGCTTTTAAAATAATAAGGATTTCCATCAAAGATAAGATACTTGATATTTTCTGCAAAACTGATAAGTAAAATCGATATTTATTTCTAACAAGTTGTTTACAAGGTAAAATCTTATTTTTGAAATACTGTATATTTGGTTTTGTGAAGAGAGAAATAATTAATATGAATAATCACCAGAAAGGCTGGTGATTTCTAAATCCCAAAACTCCACTTAGCCACTACAAATAATAATGCGTATAATTGAATTCATCACTGTCTCATTTTCAAAATTTTCAGTTAGTCATTTACAATACCATTATATCATTTGTTTACTATATATCAAGAAAACTCAATATTAATAACTGAACAAAATGTCTATTAGTAATCGTCATCATGGTGTGTTAAGAAGTACAGTAAGAGTTAATTTCTCAGCAATGGATATCTAATAACTTATTTTGGAAAATTAAAATGCACACATACTCGATGTTAGTTAGCAATACTAGCATTGGTCGAGTATACCAATATGTCGAGCAATATGTCGAATATTTTAACGTAATCTTTCTATATGAAAATCTGCGTACAGATTGAGAATAAGTTAGATATTACATAAACGTGAAAGAATTAAAGTAAGGCCAATAATTACAAAACAAGATATAAACTAAGCGTAACGAAGAAACGAAGCAAGACACAAAACGTAAATTAAACAAAGTAATCTGTAGTGCATTGCTGTCATTGCGGGGCACTACAATAGTAATATGATTTCGTTGGAGTTTGACTTGGTTTCTTAGAAAGAACCATGGCCAATTGTATGTCTTATTGCTGTGCAGTGAAATAAATAAAAAAAGAGTAGAAAACAGAAAAAATGAGACGATCAACTGCACCGTCTTTGCGATATCATGATTATGAAGTTTGGTTTTACTTTACTTGAGTTTATTTATTTATTTACTTATTCATTTATGTATTTATTTACGTATTTGTAAAATTCTCTTCAGGTCTGACAGATAATGTGGAAATTTAGTATTTTTAAATTTGTACTCGTATTATCGAATGTATTGTTGATGCCTGTGTTGCATTATGGTTTTATATAAATATTTCTGCAAAATTGGTTTTACATCAAAATATTTTTGCTTAGATACATTTCAATTGGCAGAGCATTGTATTTGTTTACTTATTTAAGGAAGTAATCCTGATGAATTGAGTGTGACACCCGTACATTGATTTATTCAAATTATTTGCGATATGGACCTATTCGATCAAAGGAAACAAAGATATATATATTTTTGGCATAAAATGTGTGAAATTCTTGCATTATTTCTTTATCGAACTTATCATTTTCAAAGGTTTTATAATTTTTCAAGTAGCAAAAAATGTCCTGATGCCTAACTATTGAACTTTCGCCTTGAACTTCCTTGAGAACCATGGAAATGGCCGTACAGATGTATCTATGAAAAGTACCAAAAAAGCTTTCTTTAGTTCTTGTGAATAGCTACGTCAATGTTTGTATCGATTCTTACTACATGATTATAAGAAAATGATATAAATAAACCTTGAAATTCTTAAATATTGTGAAAATAAATTTGTTTCTCGTATATTGGTTAGTATTGGCCAACCATCCATCGATCTATCGATTGATTGGAAAAGTAGAAACTTATTCATTGCAAGGAAATGGACATTATTTTTGTCAGCCTATTATTTTATACTTTTCAGTCACATACAGTTGTTTGCCAGAATTAATAAACACAACACACAAAAGAACAGACTTTAGTAATGAAAATATTTTTTGTCTGAGAATTCACGATATGACTTCTTCTGTACTTATGTTTTCTTGCAAAGTAGAAAGTGTGTTTGTTTTTGTTACGTAATTAATTATGCGTGTCAGTGTATTTCTTCTATGCCATAAAAGCTGAGAGAGTGCTTTTCCCGATTATATAACAAACTCTGGGGTTCCGATTATCATGAGATTGTAGCACAGCAGTAGAAGGACGTTCTGAAGTTAGTCAGTTGGACAGGTAACTGTTCTCTTCAACAGTATGTCAGTGTTGTCATCGGCTTTCGAGCAACAAAGAAGTCTGAGACATAGCCATTTTAGTCTAAAAAATTCAGGCACTTTGTATCTTACTTGAGTCGAGAATATAAGAAGATCACCTGTACCTGCCAGGATATCGAAAATTCCACTAGAAACAATAGAGATTATGTGAAATTCAATCTCTTATTCCTTCCTAAAATTTCCCATATAAACGTCTCTCAACACTTCCTTTTCTGTAAACTAACATTTTTATTTCTCTGTCTTTAAAATAGGTTTTTTCCGATGCCAGAATGACATTATCTACAACTATGTCACATCCCCAGCACTCTATAAAGGTAATTCAGAGTGTTCTGTCTCTTTTTGTGCAGGTCTGTATTCCATTGACCTTCACACCGCGAGTTGAATGTGAATTTTGATAAGCTGAAGGTCACTTCTTTATGCGGGTATATCCAATATGTTATGTGGTTGTTGCGGTTCAGTTATACCACGAACTTGCGTAAGAACATAGTGAACACGGGAACTCGAAAGAGGGTCATAAGGGTGTGTGCTGCGCGAGTTCACCCTGCGGTCAAACGCCTCTAGAGCAAGGCAGAAAATATCCCAGGTGTTTGGTGAGGATGTCGTTACTACACGGGCATCGTAACGGTGGTTTAACAAGTTTAAGGACGGTGATGAAACAATCCAAGACACACTACGTGCTGGAAGACCAACTCATGTACAAAACGAAGATCTCAAGGCGACAATTGAGTTGAAGAGTAGCCAGACATGCGGCGAACTGGGACTACAATTCAGCGTGTGTTTGAAGACCATTCGGCAGTACCTCTACTAACTTGAAAGCACTACAGGTTGGATCGATGTGTCCCACTTGATTTGACTTGGGCCAGAAGGCAACGGGAGCAGTCAATTGTGTTTCTTTGCAAGCACATCTTAAGAATTAGCTATTTCTGGACATGGTGTTGAAATGTGATGAGAAATGCGTCCTGTACGAATCACGACAGCTCCATCATCATTGGTTAGCACCCCATGAACAAATTCCGAAACCAGAACTGCATCAGAAGAATACCAACCTATATGTTTGGTGAATCACTCGCGGCATCGTGCATCAGGAACTACTATAAGCTTTTCCGAGGATCAATGCAACTGTGTACTGTCAGCAATCGAGCCATGTTCAAGAAAAAATTTAAAACTTTGGGATGCACTTGTTGTAGTACAACGCTAAGCCCCACTTAGCTAGGATGACCCAGGACACCATTTTAGGCCTTTAATCGGAAACACTATTGCATCTGCAATACTCTCCGGACATTGCGCCGTTTGATTATCACCTGTTCCATTCCTTGGAGAATCACCTTAAATGACGCCGGTTCAAATCAGTAGTAGAGGTGTAAAATGTACTTGAAAATTATTCGCTTCACAGCACACCTGCCACGATGGAAACCATGGCATTCCAGAACATTGACAGAAGGTCGTCTATACTGATGTGGACTATCTTTTATCTTTCATGTGCGTCTTAGGCTGCATATCGATGGTTGAAGGTGGTAGGCGAAAAAGCGACAGTAGTTTCTTGGTTACCGTTATATAAGGCGACACAGCTTTTTTGAAGCTTCATTTCAATATTGGCTCCGTAGAAATATAATATATAATCTACAAAGACTTTTTCAACGTATATTTATATTTGTCAGAAGTGTGTTCAACAAAGTAGAACCGTATCTGTTGTTTAAGCTGATTTGTGTGAAAAATGTATTCCACACCACGATTTACGGTATATATATTGTCAACCCAGTCACTCTGTGCCTATTTTGGGGATGCAAATTCGAGTGAACCTGAGTGCCTTCCACTCACCATCTAGAATGAGTGGGAATGATACAGTATTCAAGTGCGAGAGGTCTACCAAATGGGGATTAACACAAATAAGAAAGTAACTTCATTAGATTAATAAAATTGTATTTCTCATAAGTAAGTTTTGAGACTGCAAGCGTTTGTGATGCGTTAATCCTGGATAATCGGAATATTTGCCAGACGAGTATTGCTATGATCGAGTATTGAGCCTTTGAGCCCTGAGTAGGAGTAACACATACCTGATGGTTCTTATGTTCCTCTGATGACCTCGGTGTTGGATGTGGATTCTCCAAGCTGATACTCCGAACTAGTGGATGGTGTGAACGAGCATTGAGTTATGGAACTCTCCCAAATGCTCTTGTTGACTCGACGTTCTACGTTGACCAAATAATGTTTTCGAAGATGACGGTCTGGCAATCTTAGACGAATCTCTCTAAGACTTAATCATGTGAATTAATACTAATTACTTCTTGTTGATACTGTTCCTGAAAACTGATCATGGAGACTGATCTATCGAACTGATCTATCCAACTGATCTCTCGAACTGATCCCTCGAACTGATCTCTCGAACTCCTCCTGAAGCTCTCTCGTCCTCCAGTTTTGTTCAATCCGGTCCAACTTCTGTCGTCTGCTGGACGGCACGTGCGACCCCCTTTCACTTGGAAAGACAAATTCTTTCCATGTGTCAAGACTCAAAAACTGCAACTCTCGACACACTCTGATTTCTCGATTCTAAGCAATTTCCTCATATCCGTGATTTTGTGAAATGTGTGGAAGCTTACAGTTTCTCTTTTTACAATGAACAGAATTTGGCCAATGCAAGAATAGACGCATTGTCTACATTACCTTCCTGCATTGCCAGACTCTCAACGAAGACATTTTATTAACATTCTATTTACAACATTGTGCTGACTCTTAAATAATAACATTCTGCAGCTTGCATTATATCTACTCCGTAATACTTAATCACCTTAACCTTAATACTTTACAATATGTGATCCTTGCAATATAAACATTAATTAAAATAAACTTGAAATTATATCTAATTATTAACTTGAAAAACGAGTGTTGCCACAATATATATATATATATATATATATATATATATATATATATATATATATATATATATATATAGGGAATAGACAAAAAGTCTAAAACGTTCGCAAAAGTGTGTAAATCATACATAGTATAGTATAGGGCATCCTTTTGCGTTCAGAACAGCTTGACAACGATGTGGAATGGACGTATACAGTTCTTAAATCGTGGTGTGTGGAATGTTCAACCAATTTTCCTCCAAAACATGCTCCAGTTCCTTAAGGGATGTTGGTGGACGGAAATGAGACCGAATACTCCTTTCTAACTCAGACAACAATGGCTCAGTGATGTTCAGATCTGGTGATTGTGGGACCCAGGGAAGGTTTGATAGCTCCTGGTCATGCTCCTCAATGCATGATTTTATCGTTTTTGCTGCGTGACTACATGCCAAATCATCTTGGTAGATTCCATAACCATCAGGGAACGCTTTTGTGCTATCGGTAGATCGTGGTCCCCCAAAATGGCCTCATACGTCTTAGCGTTCATGATTCCGTGCAGGTCTATAATGGAGCTTGCAGAAAAACACGATATCACTGCCCATACTGTAACACAACCATCCCCATGCTTTACAGTTGGGAGCAGACAGTCTGCGACGTTGTTCTCCATACGTAAACATGACCGGTTATTGGAAACAAGGTAGAGCTCGATTCATGGGACCATATTACGTTTTTATGTTGCTAATAAGTCAACGTGTTATGGTCCGTCTACCACTGGATATGCCTCTTCGAAATTACTGTTGTTACCAGGGGATTGGCGATAGCGTCACTGCCATGAATTTTCATTTTATGAAGTTCTCGTCGCACTGCTTTTTTGAAACCGGGTTCTGTAGGCCGGAATTGAGTTCTGAGGAAATTTTCATTGCAGTGGTCTTCTTTTTAGCTGCTACAAGCCGTTTTAATGCCCTCCGGTCCGTATCTAACAGAATTGTATTTCGACCACTGTTGTGCTTTACACACGTAATTTGCCCATGAATTGTGTATGCCCTCGTGACATTGGACACAGTGCCTTTCAATACCCCCGCAATGTTCGCCACTGTTGCCACTGAAGCTCCCAAAAGACGGGCACCAACGATCATGCCTCTTTGGAAGTATGTCAGGTCGCCTATTTCAACGCACTACTTTCACATCACGACACTCACAGGTGAACTGGTTACTGCTGACGGAAGAAAAATGTCCACATGACACACTGGAAACAAAAGACGATAGGTAACCGAAACACATGTTGTACAGTGGAGGGCCAAATTTACATATATATATATATATATATATATATATATATATATGCATGGTGTTATCTAACTTCACCGACAAACTTTGGGAGGTGATTCCTTACACGAAATAAAAGAAAAAAGTTCGTAAAAACATAGGTCGAAAAGCGTCTCATTTCAGAGTTATGAACCGCTTAAAATTGGAAAAACGATGTTTCCAAAATCCCTGCCTTAGAAACTATAGGGCCTATAAGAAGCGGTTTAAGGAAATACACAAGAACTAGTATGCGAACTATCTACCATCCTTCATGTTTTACCATCCTCCGCTATCGGCGAAACGAACGCGTTATTAGTACTTAAAGGAGTATTCCTATACTTCAATTTCCTTCTACATTTCGTTTCGCGGATAACGGAGGATGATAAAAAGGGATATGTAGATAGTTCGCATACTAGTTCCTTTGTAATTCCTTAAACAGCTTGGGATCGGTTCTGTAGTTTCTAAGGCAGAGCGTTCAGAAACGTGATGTTCGAACTTTCGGCGGTTCATAACTCTGAAAGGAGACGTTTTTCGTCTAATATTTATAAGAACTTTTTTCTTTCATTTCATATAAGGAATCACCTCCCAAAGTTTATCGGTGGAGTTATCTACCACTCTGTATATATATATATATATATATATATATATATATATATATATATATATATATATATATATATATATATAGTCCATACTCTTTACTAAATGTGGAAATTCCACCTTAATATGTGGCTCCGTTTTCGAGTTATTAGGTCCTTTGACCTCGATGGTCGGTATTTTTGGAACATGTAGTTGGTGTGTGCGTCTTCGTTGACGAGTGATTGGGTCATACCCCCACATAAACTATAAGACCAAGGTAAAATAATTATGGATGTTCAAAAAACCCCATATCCCGAGTTTAACATAAGATGTAGATTTTCTTTGCGCATAAAAGGGAACGAGTACGTAAGTCCAGGGGGTGTGGACAAACGTTGGCGGGCCAGGGGGCGGGAGTCACGTGATCAGCGCCAGCCAATCAGCGTGAAAGGAAAGTGGCTTGTTTGCGCATGCGCAGTAGGAAAAAAACACCCCAAGGTGTCCCCTCCCTACTGATGCCTTCTAAGTTCTCCATCAGAAGATAGATAGGTGCAACCATTATTTTACTACTAGCAGATGGGGAATCCAAGCATTCTGGCAGTTACCACTACATCATCGATGGCTTTAGCCAAACTTTGTTTAACAAATGGTGTATTGTTTCTTTCTGAAAACTATATCACGAAGAGCGTATACTGGAGATCAATGATGTCTTTGGAATGTCTTGGTAATTCCCTTGCCCTTTCCCATGCAAGTTCAAAAGTACGCAAATAACAACAACAACAATGATAATAATAATAATAATAATAATAATAATAATAATAATAATAATAATAATAATAATAATAATAATAATAATAATAGACTACAGGTACAGTACTGTGAATGTGAATATTTATTATTATTATTATTATGATTATTATTATTATTATTATTATTATTATTATTATTATTATTACTATTGATATTATTATTATTCACATACTTTTGAACTTGCACAATATTACTGCAAAATATGTTTTATTTCTGAGATTTTTCTTCATTGTATGTTTTCTCCTTTATTAGTGGGCACTAATTTCTCTCTAGACCGCCGAATAAGTCAATTTCGTTGTGTACTCTGGTTCGTTTCAAAGATCAAGGATAAAGTAAGTAATATTTGGCTTGTAATTTGAGATGGCATGATAGTTAGGCAGTTTTGCTCCAGCCTTCAAGCGCCGCACATCGCAGAGTCTCCGGAGTGTGACGTAATAGGTTTCTTTTCCTACACCTTTGCGCTGTGTGTTAGGTCGTTTTCTGTGGCCTAGATTGGACTGTTGGTGACCATTTTAGTGATTACAGTGTAATTAGTGTTTGTTCCCGAGTTAGTACAATGTCATACAAAAACGACTTGCAATATAAATTTATGTTTAATAAGCGTTATCGTAGTTCACGCCCCAATTCGAGCCAGGTCTACCAATGGTTAAATGAGACTTTTCCTCGTCTCTTCGAGCAAATTTGTGCTCTTCAACTTCACGAAGAGTCTTATGGCACTTATATTAAGATCAAGAGTGTCAATGACTATGAACAGTTTGATTCGATCGTTCCGGAGTCTGTGCTATTTCACCACGCTGATGGAAATTCGAGTATTGTGAGGATCTTGCCGGCCAAGGACCCAGTGAAAATGGTGCGTGTTTATGATTTTCCGCTGGAAGCACCACTCCAAGTATTAGAAGACCATTTCCGTGTATATGGTACAGTACGACGTGTAGAACGGCAATTTTGGGCTGCTCCATTCCCTACTGGTTTTGATAGTGGTGTCCGTATCATCCATATGGAACTCAATAAACTTATCCCATCCCGTTTAATAGTGCAGGGTAACAAAGTGAGTGTTTCGTATGACGGGCAACCGATTACTTGTCTTTTTTTTTGTCAGAGTGAATTTCATACCATCTCCAGCTGTCCTTTAAAGAAAAAACCCAGTTCTGTGGGCGTCAAACCCACCCTGGACCCTGTTAATATGACTGAATTAGGCAAGGTGCCGCGTACCCTGCAGTCATCTGGATCCTTGGAACGTGTGGCTGAAGCCCCTTTGGTCTCCGGCCCTGGCCCCGCGAGGGTCAATAGTCTCGCCGATACTTCTGAGTTTCCTGAGTTACCCCGACGTTCAGTTGCTCCAGAGTTATCAACGAAATCGACGTCAGAGCGGGAATCTCCACAAATGACAGTGCCTTCGCTGCTCCCTACCGAGCCGCCACTGGAAGATCCGCGTGCAGTTGTTATTTCTGCGAATTAAGACGCTTCTTCGATTACGAGTAAGTCTTTATCATCTGGCACTGATACCTTTCTTACCCCCCCCCCCTTTACAAGCAAGTGTTGTTTCTGTGAAACCAGATCCTGCCTCCCAGCGAAAAAGAAGAAGAGTGTCAAGGCCAGTTACGAAGATAAAGGAGCTGACTGCTTCTCTGTCTGCTTCTCAAGGAACGAAACAGCCAATATCACGTGATAATCCCTCGGAAGAGAGGGCAATTTCTGATTCCGAGTTGTAGTGAGTGCAAAAGTGTGTTTATTTCAACTTCCGACAACGAAGTTTTGTGTGCGACTCGTGGTCTCCTGTTATGGCTTGTCTTGGAATTGTGTTTATTTTCCTAGTTTGTTCTCTATTAACGGGCAAGTTTTTCGTTATATATTTGATTTCTTTCCACAACAGTGTATCTCCGGGTTCTTTACGTAAGTACTTCTTTGTGTATTTTTTTTTTCTTTTTGAATGTGAGCATGCTAAGGATAAATATTAAATATTAATCGGATATTTAATATTTAAATATTAATCGGATTAGTTCAGCGCAAAATATAGCACTACTCAAGCAATTTATCGAGGGGCGTCGCCCGGATGTATGTTGTTTAAGAGAACTGACTTTCCATTCATTTGACTTTCTTACTGATTATCATGCTATTATTAATTGTGAATCTTCTACTAGTGTTGCTATTTTAGTGAGGAAAGGCTTAACCTACGACAGAATAATGTTGTCCTCTGATGGTAGGGCAATTCGCTGTTATATTCAAGATATGTGCTTCCTCTGTATCTATGCTTTTTCTGGATATCTCAAGATACGAGAAAGGGAAGAGTTTTTTGCCACAAATATTCCGTCTTTAATTTCTCCAGGCGTTCAACACTGTATTGTGGTGGGGGATTTTAATGTGGTGATTAATCCTCGTGACTCTCTCACCCCTTCCCCTCCGTGTCACGCCTTAGTTGAGCTGGTGCGCCCTCTCAAGTTACTTGATGCGCAGATCACCTCTAATTCTAAGCACGCCATGACATTTACCTGTTCTACCACTCGCAGTCGCTTATAGAGGGCATATGTAACAGACCCTTTATGTAAAGCAGTGTTACATGTTTTAACTATTCCTGTCCCGCTGTCTACTCATGCAGCGGTAGAAGTAGCTTTTAAGTTACCGTTTTCTCTTCCTGCCGCACGTGGCCCTTCCTATTGGAAGATCACCAATGATGTGATGTCACGAGAGGAAGTGGTAGACGCGTTTACTTCGCGTTTTGAGTACTGGTGTAAAATGCAACGATATTATCCAACGGTAGGAACATGGCGGAGTCAATATTGCAAACCCAAAATAAATAGTTTTTTTTTCAATGGCGTGGTAAACTTGTACGTCAACAGGATCGTCAGTTATACAATTTTTTCTACCGTGCGCTCTGTGACATTTGGGCGGCACCACCGTCCCTTGTCAATCAGGCTAGTATCAATGATCTTAAACGCCAGATGCGACAGTTAGATTCTCATGCCTCGCTTCAGGCTTATTTTTCAGAGGACTTATATCATTGTTTTCCGGAGGAAACATTTTCCTTGTATCATGTCGATCTTTGGTGCGTCAACGGCGTGCCACTTTCATCGAGTCCCGTGTTATGGCGGATGGCAATATCACGACTGATTCGCTCAACATGTTACAATAATTTACTCGGTACTACACCGAGTTTGCGAGCGCGGACAATGTATTACACTTCCGCCCCTGAATTTTTATAAGCAATCCCTCACACGCTGTCAGAGAGTAACGGTCATGACTTGATGCGTCCTATCACAGAGGAAGAGATCTTTTCTGTTCTCCGGCGTGCCAAAGGCCGCAGTTCCCCAGGGGTCGACGGTTTGAATTTTTCCTTTTATAAGCGTTATTGGCCCTTTCTCCGCGTGACTCTTGTTTCGCTCTTTAATTCGTGGCTCTCGGGGGCCCCTTTTGCGCACAATACCGCTATAGTGGTTCTTCTCCCGAAATCGCCTACTGCACGTGAGGTTTCCGATTACCGGCCCATTTCCTTATTACCAGTCGACCTGAAATTATTTACGAAGGTTCTAACAGCTAGCGTTCGTCATATTATTCAACGATTAATTAGTCCGTTCCAGGCGGCGCTACACCAGACTCATAACATTCAATACACTCTTCGTTCTCTCCGGGATCTTTTTGCATATTTTCATTTTCGTCAGGTTCCTGCAGGAGCCCTCGCAGTTGATTTGGCCAAAGCTTTTGATAGCGTAGATCATTACTTTCTCCGCCTAACGCTTGACGCCTGGGGCTTTCCTTCAGCTTTCTGCCAGTTAAGAGTGAATCTGTATGCTACGGCGAATTTTCGTCTTCAAACTAATGGCCATTTATCTTCAACCATTTCGTTACAGAGTGGTTTGCGTCAAGGGTGTTGTTTCAGCACTATATTGTTTGCCTTAGTTTTAGACCCGCTTCTTTACCGTTTGGCCACCTTATTCCCCTCGGGATATTCAGTTTTTCACAGCCAAAATATTTTCGGTTACGCTGATGATTTAACCATTACTGCAGTGGTTTCTGCGTCCTTGCAGGGAATCTTTCCTGTTCTGCAGCGCTATTCTCGTTGCACAGGTCTTCACTACAATGACCGAAAAACTCATGTGTTACAATTTAATGACTTTCAGTTACCTGCGAACACTCTGGGTTCCCCAAATTTACCGTATGTCTCTTCCTTAACTATATTAGCCATACCTTTCACGTCCCACCCCACTATGATGAGATTTGGGCACCTCTTTTAACACAAGTCCGCCGTTTGTTTTATTCCCAGCGGTTTCGTCGACTTCATTTACTCCACCGTATCCACTTTATCAATGTTTATGTTGCACCCAAGCTGTAGTATCGAGCGCCCGTTTTCCCTTACCGGAGATATATGCCAAACGTTTTGAATCTCTGTTTCTTTGGCATATCTGGCGTGGATTTTATTTCCGTCTTCCGCGTACCGCACTTTATCTGCCACGTTCTATGGGTGGGTTAGGCTTGGTCAACATTCGCTTAAAATACCAAACTTTATTCATGTCAGACTCCTACTCCGCGCTCTCTTCAACTGGTTCTTTCACTAATCACTGGCTTAGCTGTTTCTGGCCGGATTATGAACATCCAATGAATCCACGTCTCATTAACATCCCAGCCCAGTGTCCGGCGTATGTCCGGACTTTCATCCGCTATTGGGCGTATTCCGGAGTGATCCTCAACCCGAGGACACACAATGCACGCTCGTTATATTGTGCTCTTGCCATGATAACATATCCTCAAACGAAACTGCGCGTCGTTCAGCTTTCTCCATATGTCAGTTGGCAGCAAGTGTGGGACAATCTCTCGAACCCTGTACTACCTTCGTACATGCAAGTCCTTTGGTTTCAGGTTGTACACCAGCTTACCCCTAGACGCGCGCGTTTGTTCGCGATTCAACGTGTTCCTGATGCGTTGCGTGCTACATGCAACCAAGAGGACACTCAGGCTCATCGCTCACCCAGTGTGCTGGAGCCCCTCCTGTCTGGCACGCTTTTCAGGATCTAGTGGGACGTATCACTCGTCGTCTGCCCTCTCAGTTTACGGTGGAGCATATGTTCTTCCCTGATTTTCGTCTACCCACCCCCCTTCCCGCTAAACATCGGGCCGTGCTCTTTCTTGCAGCCAGTACTCTTGCTTATTTCCAGCGCTATGTAACCTTTCTAGATGCGTGCACTTATTTTGATTTTTGAGACGTACACGTCGCAAGCGTTATTCTCCAGATCGCGATCGGCACTATTTTAGCCGATTTTTGGAAGTTGTTCTGCAATGAACTTTTCGCTGTCTCCCCTTTTTTTAATTTTTATTTTTTTTAAAGAAATCTTAATTTTTTTTTAATTTTTTAAAATTATTATTATTCTGTATTTTCCTTTAATTATTGTTTTTATTTCTGTTTCTTACGCCTTTAAGCTGAGTACTCATTTTCATGTTGTTTAAATACTTTTCTGTTGTATCACGAATAGTTGAGTGAAAGTTCTGTGTTTGAAGTTAGTGCCAATAAAACTGATAGTGTAGGGGTAACGTAATGGCCGTATGAATAATACAGCTATCGAATGTGGTTCAAATCCTGTTCACACAAGAGTTATTTTTTATAAAGTGATTGTGAAGAATCGACATATGATACTGGACAAACAATACATAAGAATGTGGCAGCAAACACCTCTATCATGATACAGACGATTTACGAATGCTGATTGGGAAAGGGCAAGTGAATTACCAAGACAACATTGATCTGCAGTATACGCTTTTCGTGTTATCATTTTCACAAAGGAACACTACACCATTTGTTAAACAAAGTTTGGGTAAAGCAATCGGTGGTGTAGTGGTAACGTGCCAGACTTCCTAATGGAAAACATTTGTTCGATTCCTGCTAGTATGATTTTTTCGCATAAAATAATGGTTATAGAGATTTATCTTCTGATGGAGAACTTACAATACATCACTGGCTATAATTCAAATGGACAGTTTGTGCGTTATATATCATACACTGTACTTATAAGTATTTTTCATATTTATATTCATCCCCCTTTCTCTCTTTCATGACGTTTCCCTATCCTGTCTCTGCATCTTTCACTTACTTCTTCCCTCTTCCACACACACGCACTTCATGTTCCAAAGTTAAAACGGAGCAAGAGCCCGATATTCCTGGTCTGGATAATCTAATTAATTGTTAACTTCGGCGTCGTGCTTTCCGTGCTCTAGGGATAACATCTCCAGTTCTGATCATCTCTAGCAGAAATATTGTCTAAACGCAAGGGAATAAATAAAATCTCTTTTTCATCCTCTGGGTTACCGAGTCTCAGTCGATTTACCGTGTCACTACGGATTTGAATTCTAGGCCGAGTGGTGGTCTATAACCTAAACAACATCATCCGACTGATATGATGATCCGTGTTTGCTCTTAGCGTTTCATTCTACCTGTGCAAAATTACGTTATATCCGGAAAAGATAAAATCAATGCTGGATGTTCGGAACATAAATCTTCGGAAAAGACTAGAAAATGGTAACGTCTTTTGTTATTTGAAAACAAAATTTTATTTCTACTAGTTCGGCACAAAATTTGTCCCCATCCTATAATTCAATGTGTTTTTTTCACGTTGAAATTTGAAATATGGTACATCTATGAGGAACATAAATTTTCCTTTCCAACATTTGTAACTTTTCTTTACGATACACTTTGGACTTTTAATATAAGGTATTTCTGATCGAAATGTAGCAGAAAATAGAACTCTTCTATTTTCTCTTCCGTTCTTTCTTTTTTCTCCTTTGTTCAGTTTGCAGTTTGTTTTTCAGTAGTAGTCTGAAATGGAGAATATGACCAACGCTATTCACTGGGTTTATTAGAATGTATTTTGGAATAGTACATCCAATAAACGCTACCATAATTTGCAATCAAACCAGGCAGAAACATAGCATGTGTGTTAAACTTTTGACATTAGATGTGTCTCGGAGATCTTCAGTTCTACTTGAAATTGAGTATGCTATCCATTATGAAAGTGACATAATGAATGTTTAAAGCATCCTTTATATATTCGAATATTTCTGAAAAATATGTAAAAAGAAACGTTATTTCTATATTACTGTTGAATTTCTGGAAACGGAAATTTATAGTGTTAGCTTCTTTTCTTACTACGTTTGAATTCCACAGTTCTATTTGTTCTCATTTTTTTTCTTCCCCTCTCTCTCTGCTTCATTTCTGAATCTCTGTGTAATAGACATCCAATGGTTTCAATTTTTCATTGTGTGTTTCAGTTTCTCCCTACATCAACTTACGAATCTTGTTTCGTCTCGGTTTCGTTACTTCATTTTATCGAAATTATACATGTGTAGTTTTAAATGAGAATTGTGCCCATGTTGTTAGCTAATTTTAGTATAGGAGAGAAAGGAGGAGAGAGAGGGGTCTCTTTACGTGACATGATTATGGGATAAGATGGTGTCTATTGGGTGGCCTAACTGCACGGCGTTAGCTGTCGCATTTTTTTGATTGCGGAGTGTACCAACTAGAAACTACCGAAGAAGGACCATTTTAACTAGCTGTGTATTTTATATCGTTGTGTATTATTTCAATAAATGAACGAATACATTTTTACCACCGAGAAAAAGCAAAGAATGTTGTACGTTTTTGTGCTAGAGAAGTGAAGAATTAATAATATTTTGGTAGACTATTTTCTTTTTTACCATTGAATATCATTGTCTTGCAGACAGCAAGAACTAGTTACCCAAGTAACAGTGCGGAAAACAAAATAATAAGTTATGACCGATACAATGACTGTTCCTAAGAAATTCGTTACTTGACAACTTGACTCCTGAAAAGATGGACAGTAAAAGCCATAGTTAAAAGTCAAAATGAGAAATACAAGCGAAAAAGTATAAAAGAGCTTGTTCCGAAAAATTAATACTGATGCCAATGTAAATTTTGAACGTTTAGAGCGAGTTTTCTAATCAAAGAATCTTTAACGCTAATCTTCTACTTTCTGATAAAACTTTAATACATAACACAGTGATGATATATGTTTAAAAATACATAGGATATTAGATTAATGTACACAATCAAAATAAGGGCAAATACATGATGCTAAAAGAAGAATGTCTCTGAAACTTTAGCCAAAAGCCCATAGGTTCGGAGAATTGGGTGCCAAAAGCATGAAAAAATGAATTTTAGAGACCCCTTTATTCAACAACTATCCAACGTAGTGAGTGCGTCTTAATAAACCACTTAGAAAGTCCTACAGGTTATATTTAAAAATGCGCGTTTCAAAACTATTCGATGCGTGTACAAGAGGTTCCTGCAACAGTAACCAATAATCAAATACTGTTGGTTCATCATCACTTTGGAGAATCCCTTGCGCACACATCGCACAGTTGGAAAATCTACTTTTAAATCAAATTGGTATGACTTCCTAAGTGATTTATTAATCAACACTCCGAATGTTGATAGTGTTTAAAACATAGGTCTCTGGGATACATTTTCCCACGCTTCACGCACCCTCTAACTGTAAAACTGAGATTTTGAACAAAGTTTGTTTCCTCGCTTTTAGACCAAGTATCTCCTCGTATATTTTTTACGCCTTAATATCAAACTCTGATTTTGTAAATAGTCGTAGTAAGAAATACAATTTCTAATTGGTTTCGGTCATGGGTGTGAATTTTTGCTATAATTTCCAACTTCAACTTAAAGAAAAAAAAAAAATTACAACAGAAATTGAAACCTAAGACTGTAATTAACCAAAGAGTAGAGTTCTAACTATTACTATTTGCAAAATCACATAGCACACTACTTTCTATCGGCTATTGTATGTACTTTGACGTTAGCATGGAAAAATGTCATTAGCATGGATTAATATTTTACGTGAAAACAAACAATATTTTTTTTAAATCTAAAGTTATGCAGATTAAGCTCTGCTTAGTATCAAAATATACTTCTAAACGGTATCTTCACTTATTGAAAGAAAATGAATGGTATTTAAAAAATACACATTTTTAGCACTTTTATTCCTAAATTTTGCCGCTAATTTGAGAATTACCCATATATATAAAAGAATAGGACATGGCAAGTCTTACCAACAATGTGTTTCGAAATTTTTATTCAGGGCTAAAAATCTATTACATTAAGTTTGTAATAATGTGAGTGAGTGATTCAGGAGATAAGAATTATTTCTCGTCTATAAACAGCATACTCCTCTCTGTAAAGAAGAAATTTATCGCTGGAGGTGTTTATATGAGTGTATATTGCAAGGTGTGACCAATAATTTTTATTGTGTATATTTCATCCAAAGTGTAAGAACACTGCATTTCACATACTAAACTTATCTAAATTGAGAACTAGTAATTTTTTTCACAAAAAAGTACTATGTGGTATGTAAAAATTATTTAATATTTTTCAATGTGAAAATGCATAAGAGAAACATATTTTCGTTTAAATGACGAATGTTCTACAGGAATATTTGCTTATTTATGCACGGTTACCTTATAAGGAAAAAGATGAACGACAAAGTAGTAGCTTGTACTTGTTGTTGCTTTATTTCTCCCATCAACAACGCACATACTACTTGCCATTATTGTTATGCCAATGATTGTAATGCAATAGAAGGGAAGGTGAGTGAGTGTTCCTTTCAATGTTACAGTACATACAGGAATACTATGGGGAAAAACATGGACGTTACATGAAAGTGATGAAAAAAGACTGGAAGCTTCCGAAAGGTGAGTGTGGAGAAGAATAGAGACAATCAGTTGGGTCGAGAGTGTGTTGAAAATGATGGAGCAGAAAATAACAGTTTTAGAAGTTATTGAGAAGAGAAACATTGGGCAAGAATGAACTGTTTCATAAGGGTCGTGCGAGAGCGTATGGTGGCGGGAAAGAAAGAGAGGAAGCGAAGTAGGCTACAATTGATGAAGAGGTTAGCAGAAGACCATGGAACGTGCGAGCTTCTTGGTTGCTGCAATTGACCTGCCAGTAATAGCAGAGTACTTATGATGATGATGTCGTTGTTTTTCAATGTATTCAAACCTAGTAAAGCATTCTATATTTGTATATAGTCTCACGCTATTCGGCCTTTAAATTAATTATATTCAAGTCAAATACGTAAAATCATTACCTTCCAGCAATTGATCTTCTTCTTCTACGTAAGTTATCCAAGTCGGTGCTCTTTTATATATAAAATTTAAAAGAAAGCACACACACACAAGAACTTCTATTGAATGGAGTACACAATATGCAAGGCTTTTGTATAATGTGCACATTGACTCCAAATTGCTTCTTTCTATACTGTATCGCGAGCGCAGAATCGTTATGTTTTTGGTAGAAAAATAATAAAGATCTATACAAATTAATTCTTAAACAGCAAATTCTGTTTCGTCAATGAGAAAAGCAATTACCTATACAAACATGTTAGAAATAGGCGTCCAAAGTATACATATGCCGTATTATATATCACAAACAAAGCAAACAATGGCAAGCAAAGTTTTTCCTTCGGCGTAAATGTGGTTATTCATAAATAGAATATTCAATTACTGATAAGCTCTCTCAGTCCTTCATAGTATATATACATTATTTAGCAGGTTATTTTCGTAACCAAAACAGATATTTCTCTATTTGTGAGTTATTGAATTTATAATCATAACTTTACATGTACGATAATGGAATTATTATTATTATTATTATTATTATTATTATTATTAGTATTATTATTATTATTATTATTATTTATTATTATTATTATTATTATTATTATTATTATTATTATTATTATTATTATTATTATTATTATTATTATTAAGTATTCTTGGCAGATCCTGTGACTAATGAGTTTTTCTTTTAATTTTAGATTTTGACTTGAAAATGTTTCGACTATATTTCTCGATTTTCAGCTTGCTCTTTTAATTCCCAATACTCTCCTTTAATTTTTCAAATCATCGATCAATTGTGTTCTTCTACTTCGTTTTTTCTTGCTTTCCTCCCATATTTCCTTCTATGGCGGTATGAAGAAGACAATTTCTTCGCAAGATGTATATAATCCAATTGACCTTTCTCCGGAGAATGGTGGCTAGATGCGTACTTTTTTCTTCTATCCGTATTAAAACATCTTTGTTTACTACTCTCTCTGCCCATTTTATCTTCTGCACCCTCCAACGTCACATTTCGAAGCTCTCTAAATATTTCTTCTATAACTTTTGTGATGTCCAAGTCTCTGAGCCATACATTTCAATGCTTCATATACAGTACTTCATCAACTTCTTCCTAAGTCTTATTGTATAAGAAGTTGAGCTTACTAGTTAAAAGAGATCGTTTGTTGTTGAATGCTTCTTTGCCAATGGTTATTCTTGACTTGATGTCTTCGGTGCAGTAAGTATCTCTCGCTATGGAATAAACAAGGATAATCAAGTTAAGACACATAATGATCTATCTTTGCATGGAGTAATTTACATTAATCAAGGCAAGCAGACATTTATGCATTTAGCTTTAATTTCCAAATGTTATCACTGAAAATCGTGGTTTCTCTTATACTCTTACTAATAGTTCTTTTATACTCTTATCCTCTTATACTAATAGCATGACAACTATAAGTCGTCTGCTCTTAATCTCACGGTGTTAATCACAGAATGAAATTTAGATTTTGAATTTACAATATCCTACCAACCAGCGAAACATTACATCAATCTCAACATCTTTAACTGTAATTGAAGCAAGCGTAGCAAAGCCTCTACCATTGAACTCAATGCGCATTTCTGTGTTCGTCTCTGTATCTATCCGTTTTTACGTGTATTTTATGATAACATTCGTCACATCCTGTCATATTTTAATGAGACTTTTTATAATCATGCCTTACTTCAATGCCTTTCTATACGAAATTAAAATCTATTTTTTTTCAGGTTGCAATCCATTAACAATAAGTGGTAAAATCCACCTGATGTAAGTCTTAACTTACTCATGCAAGAAACTTTTCCAATAAAACTACGTTTAGTAAAATATCCAATTACGAGTTACCACAGTGTATATTCTATTGAGCGAATGCAGATCATACTTACATATTACGGATAAAATTTGTTAAGAGTGAAAGAGTGAATTATCTCCCTCATCCTTCCCCTCAATAATGAAAAAAACTGTACGAAAATTTTCGTTCTAAAAGTTCAATTTTTGTGTAGTATATCTCATTTTTTTTAGGTTTCGCAATCACCCCGTTTACATGTAGCAAAAATCGGTAATGAATAAAGTAGTGAACTGAATAAGCCTTACACATGTTTCTTTACACTTCCACAACAAGGTTCCTAAAAATTATTCGCTTTTAATACAATGTAGGTTTTGAGTTTATAGTTTTAATACAATGTATAAAGGTAGTTTTTGAATACTTCAAATTATATCCGCGTAGCCAAATAGCCTCTCCAAAAATTGTTGCGGAAGAACCACATGATTCTGAAACATGGATATTGGGATAGGGTACATACTAGTTCCTAAGTGCAGTCTATAACCAACATCTACAAGCCCCATAGGTTTGGAGCTATTTACCTTTAAAGTTCATTTCTTCATGTTTTCAGCAGCCTATAACTCCGAAAGGAAGCATTTGTGCACCCATTTTGGTATATACTTTTTATCTTACTTTTGTGTTTGGAGTCACCTCCCAAACGTTGTCGGTGTTGTTTTGAAACACACACACACACATACACACACACACACACACACATATATATATATATATATTAAAAATTAAAGTGACTGTGACTCCATCAGTCTTCAACCATCCGATCGACTCCATGTAACTTTCAACGTAGATGAGGTTCGGACCTGGATGGTTTTTTTCATATGACTTCGATGGTAGAATTTAGTTGAGTATTACAGGAGGGGAAAAATATATAAAAATATATAAAATTTAATAACTCTTGAACCACCTGAACGATCACGATCAAATTTTCAAACTATATTAGATTCCAGCCTAGAACGATTTTTATCATTTTTCCTTGACCGTGCAACTTAGGCAGGATGATATGAAAGTGCGCTAATTGTCCTTCTGACTTCACCACTCTTGATCCTCCCGATCGATCTCGATCAAATTTCCAACATACATGAAGTTCAGACCTGAGACGTTTCTTGTCATATCATTTTGATGGTATGATTTAGGGAGGGGAAATGAATTAAGATATTGACAAGTAATGGAAAATGGCCGATGTTAGTGTTGAACAGTGACTGTCGCCATCCCATTTAAATACAAATTCAGCACCGCAATTTGGAGAAGAGTGTAACGCGTGTTAATGTGTTTAAATAAAAATTCTATATTCGTTATCCGGCAGGGCGTAACTGCATAGAATACCCCCACAATTAGTACTGTTCATAAAGGTTGATTTCACGCGCAATAGTGAATTTTAATATTGATCGACTCTGAACAAATATTATGTTTCTAACTGCAAAAATAACCTCAAAGTAAATACTTGCAAAGAAGTTCTACCATTGACAATCTTGCTGTAATAGAGCTCAATTCGATTAATTCTTTGAACCATCTAATAAGGAATATAACAACATTCCCATAAATTCTTTCTAAACTCATGTATTATTATTAATATACATATCCAATATATATATATATATATATATATATATATATATATATATATATATATTCATTGATTGATGTTACTATTGATGTTAAGATTCAGTAACTAATAACTGAATCTTAAACTCAACACTGGACTAGGAATATGAATATTAAAGCCACAGAATAAATAAAAAAAAAACAGCTTACCAAGTCAAAGACGTCTTTCCACATACCACATTCGAGTACTAGTAACAGACTTCCAATTGTATTTGTTCCATAATCATATAACAGAAATAGATTGTATCTCACTAACTACTCGTACAGTATATAAATCTCTCAACATATTATGTAATACACAATGTACAATTTTCCTTACTCGATATAATAAGAATTAGATATTGCCGGGCAGATAACTAGAGTAAAAGTTAGGCAGCTCATTCCCTTTTCCATACAGAAAGCTAACTAGTTCTTATAATTGCCGCACTTGGCTACTGGTCTGAACAGCTTTACAAGTAATTGACTTTTTTTTTTCAAATTACCGTCTATTCATTACAAGTAATAGGGGGAGATATATAGAAATGATAGAAATGACCGATATAAGTGTCGAGTTCATAGTTTTTGGGATCGTTGAAATAAACAACGATACTTCTCATTCTGTGCCCCTCAACATGGAGCGGGAAAGGGAAATATATAAAAGTCGTTGAAAATGATCAATATTAGTGCGGAATCTATAGTTTTCAGGGTCCCTGTGATGAACAGTGTCACTTCCGATGTCATTTAAATGCAAATCCAGCCACACCACATGGGGTGGAGGAGGGAGGGAAATATAGAAATAATCGAAAATGCGCGATATCAGAGAGTGGTTTTGAAATGGTAAACAGTGAATGATTGACTGAACCTGTTACTAGTTTTTCCTAATTTAACCCAGTGAAACGGGTAATTGATGCTAGTAGAGTAAAAATACTGTAGAGTAGAGTACAAACTGTTCCTCGGGCACTGAATATATATCAAAACGTCATTACTGCATTTGTTCTATCGGAATAAGGCTTGAAACCAAAAATAGTTTATTTGATCTTGTTCCAGTTATAATAGAGGTCTGAAGGAGGAGAGATGCTGATTCTTGGGATGCTGAATCGATTGCAAAAAAGAAAAGAAAAAAGAAAGAAAGAAAGAAAGAAAAAAGACAGCATTTTCCATTCCTAATCTACGCAAATCAGTATTCAACCTAGAAGTAATACTAAAATTGAACCATTTCCGGTTTTGGTAAAGCGTTGTGTGTAGCCATATTACGTTGACTTGAGATGTTGAACCTTTTGAAAAAAGACACTTATTGCTAGCTGTTATCATTTTTGTTCTATGGCGGTAAGCATTAATACAGTAAGTGGCTAAGTGTAACCATTTCCAGTTTCGATAGAGCATCAGTAGAGAAGAAGGAAACTATTCTTGGGACGCTGAATCGATTGTAAAGAAAAACGAAAAAAGAAAGATACAAACAGCTACTCGATATATTTTACTGATTTTCTCTACAGAAATCAGTATTGAAACTGAAAATAATAGTAAATGTGAACCATTATTGGTTTTGGTATAGTGTTGCGGATAGCTGTGATGTTTTATCTTGGTACGCTAAATCGTTTTCATAAGAGAAAAAAATGTTTCTTGGTATGTATTACTGTGTTTGTCATGTAGTGATAAATGCTGAAAATAATTGAAAAAAAAACCTGCTAATTTTAACCACGTCCGGTTTAACTAGAACTTCAATGAAGAGGATGAAACTTACCCTTGCGACGTTAAAACGATTAAGAAAAACTCATCTTGAAAATATTTATCGTTTTTGCTCTAGGGAAGTCAGTACTGAAACAGCACTAACAGTACACTTGAACCACTTCTGTTTTCACTAAAGCCTTTCACATAATCATTGTTATCTTGAGACGCTGAATTGATTGTAAAAAAACACATTTTGAAAGATTTTACCAATTTCCTGTACGGAAATAAATATTAAAAGGCGAATTAATAGTTCACTTGAACCATTTTCGGTTTCAGTAGTGTTGTAGATAGTCACAATATGCAGTTTTTACACGCTGAATCCTTTCCAAAAAACCTCTTCTCGCTATCTGTTTTTGTTTTCGCTCAATTCCGACAAACCAAAAATAGCTATGTTGAACCACTCCGGTTTCAGCAGAAGGTAAATCGAGTTGATGAGATTGATTTCTGGGACGCTAAATCGATAGAAGAAACCCAATCTTGACAGGATTACTTGATATACCAATTAATACTAAATTTTAACCACTTTCGATTTTGATACAGGTTTTGGATAATTATAGTCTGTTATCTTGTGATTCTGATTTTTTGCAAAAGAAAAAAAAAACTTTTCATCATGTTCTCTAAAGACGCTGGGTTGATTTCAATAAATCATTAAACGTTAACTGTTACTGTTTTAGTTCAATAGCAACAAACATTGAAAACGGAAATTGTTTATTTGAACATCTTAAGGTTTGAGTATATAGGTTAAACGGAAAAGACGGAACTTACCTTTGGTACGATTAATCCATTGTAGAAAACCGCAAACAGCATCTTAGTAACATTTACTTTTTAATATACAGAAGTTACTATTTAAACTGGAAATAATAGTATATTAGAGTCAGTTCCTTTTGTAGTAGAATGTTGTAATAGTCATGGATAATTGTTATATTGATATGTTGAATTGTTTAAAAGAAACAACTAATATGAGTCATTTCCGCTTTGAATAGAGAGTTCATTGAGGATAACCTATTTTTGGGGGAAGCTGAATGGATCGCAAAAAAGCGCTTCTCCATATGTCTTACTGTTTTGCTCTAACACGTGTCTACAGACGGACGGACAAAGCAGTTCTATAGGACTTCCATCATTTATGCATACCATAAATCCTTAACGAGTTTTCGTTACCATTTGACTACACATTTTTTGATCTTGCCCATTGCGTTTCAAGAGTATTATTTTTAGGTATTGCTCGTTGTGGTTATTTGTGTACATGCTTTCCGCGATGGTAGAGCAGCTATTGCCCCCTGCTGACAATTCTGGTGAATTTTACGCGGGATATATTGTTTTGCAAGCAGTGCCGGAAGCAGACAGAATAAGTAGTGAACCGTTAAGAGTTCGGGAAACACAACTTTCAAAATACAAATTTGGTAGTTGACTGCCAAAGCCTGCCTTGTCAATGTTTCTTTCCCATCCCATAAATGCGATGGGTGCGATCCATCCCATAAATGGTTCAAGTGCCATACTTGTGTAAATCATAAATAACCTTACTGTTATTGCTAATGATTGTGTTTAGCTTTATGATCCCAGGGTCGATACCTCGTAATAATTTAAACTAGAAATCTCAATAAGAATATTGTGTGTGCTGTTGCTTTTACCTACGGTTCACGGATTTTATCTTAGTGGATAGTCACGTGAAGGTTTGCATTATTCTCACCAGGATACAACTACTGTGTGAGACCCTCAGTTTCATGCCGTAACGTGAGTGATTTAATGTTAACCTCTTCTTCAGATATAAGAACAATAAAGTAAACTCAATGTTATTGCTAATGACTGAATTACGAGTCTTAAAATGGAACTGATCTATTGAATTTCGAGACAAGTGTATGTTTTTCTTCAATGTATACTGTGCCAATCTTGTAACCAACTACTATAGATGAACAAACAAATTTGTTTTTATCTGTTTTAACCATTCATATTATCCCGATTTCCGTCCTAAGTTTTATGTGGTTTATAACGTAAGTGTCGGGTTTATAAGGCAAAGAACTTCTTCTGTCAGAAGGATTTTGGTTCTGGAAGGGAAGGTAAACATATATACAAATCATGATGCAATAGAAGTAGTTGAACATCATGGGCCGTCTTTAGAAATGATTTTACTTGTGGGTACTGTTGTACTAAGGACTTGACTAACGCATGATTAAAATCTCAGTGTTAAGAAAAATCGTGAGTATCTTATCCATGACTGATGCTTACATCAATAGAGTCAAGCTAAGACCTTTCCGAAGCGATGTCCATACACATAAGCAGTAAACTTGGTACACGTAAAAGCACTTTTCTGTTTTACGATTCTTTTAATGTATTTGGGCAATAATGTGTAAGTCATGGCTTGCATATTCAGTATAAACGTCGTGTTAAACGTCACAAGCATGCTTCTGAAGATGGAGTTTATAATCACGCATAGCCAAATGCTTAGTTCGACATTAATCGTACGTATTTCTGTTCTTAATAAAGCTCCAAATGCAAAGTAAAATTAACAACGTTATAAGCGTTTATTAATGTACAAAGATCAAACGATCGCACTCAAAATAACAAAATGATATTCATCAGTAATAAAGTACATGTGTAGTTTTTAATAAAAAGAAAAATAAGGAAATTAAGTTATTTTGTAAACCTAATATTTAATGGTGAACGGAAACCACGCCACTTCTACTGTGAGATTGATACTGAAGCATCATGAAATGTTTCATTATGAAACTAGTAAAATATCAATACCCAGTTTGATTCATCAGATATAGCCAAGAATTAGGATACACTCTTAAACTTTATTTTTTTTGGACTAAAGTATTGTTCAAAGATAAAACATAAATCAATTGATAGATCGCATTGATCTTAACAAAATGACATACTGTTGGGTAAGTTATGTAGAGTAGATTTCAATAAAATCGACAAAAAAGTACTTCGTCGCTAACAATAAGTAATTATTCCGCTTGTACAGGTTCTTTATAACGACATTTACATACTGTATATGCACAAAACTCTTAAATACCAGATCATATCTTCTCCTAAGAGTAACACACACATACACATACACACGCACTCCTAGATCTGACGCACGTACTCGTAACAGTCGGGAGCACATCACTTTAATATCTTACAATACTTGGCTATATTATTTCAATTTTCAGCAATTTTCAGCAACAGCCTTTTCCAAAACTAGACGCTATGCATAAAAACAATTACATAGCATTCATAATTTCGTAATGTACTTAATGTTCAACGTATCGACCATCTTCAATATCAATATAGGCTGTTTGAAAACAACACCTACAACGTTTGGGAGGTGATTCCCGACACCAAGATAACACAAAAAGTATACACCAACCTGGTTGCATAAATGTTTCCTTGTGAAGTTATACGCTGCCGAAAACATGAAAAAATAAACTTTAAAGGCCCATAGTTCCAAAACAATGTGATCTACCGTAGTCGGGTCAAGACTTCACTTAGAAACTAGTATATACCTTGTCCCAATATCCAAGTTTCAGATTCCTGCGGTACTTCCGCAATAATTTTTTATAGAAGTAGTTGTTCCGTACTTCAGATTATATGCCCGTACCCAAGGTTACTTTATAAAAATTGTTGCGTAAGTATCTCAGGATTCTGAAAAATGTATTTTTGGATAGCGCACATATTAGTTCATTTGTGTAGTCTTGAACCGATTACAGCAGGTCCCATAATTTTCGAGCTATGAACCTTTGAAGATAATTTTTTAAAGTTTTCGGCAGGCTAAAACTCCGAAAGAAGCACTTGTGCAGCCTAGTTGGTCTATACTTTTTGTCTTATCTTGGTGTTAGGATTCACCTCCCAAACGTTATCGGTGTTGTTTTGGAACATCCTTTATACGTATTACAAATATGACAACATTAAAACACAAACAATATTCTCAAAAATAAAGTATTAGAATCATCTGTAAAGTGATAGTAATTGAACATAAAAAAGATATATAACTTCAAAAACCATTAAGAAGAAAGAATAAAATATCAGCTGGAGAAAGCATCTCGGGGAGAACACTTCTGTAATTTAACGGGATATTACATATAAAGTATTCAATTATTCTTTATTCTGATACCCAATTACAAAAAATGCAACCATTGTGTGTAAAAGTAAGAGATTATATGTTTTAGAGTGTATTTTTCGCGAATTGTTATTTTTTAAGTACACCATAGAGTTCTAAAATTTGATTTATGTTTGATGTAACATTGAAGGATGTGAACCCCAGACCTTGTAGTCTCGCACGAATCCCACTGAAAGTAAAGATCACAAGCATAAATAAGTGCAAGCTCTACTGCCATCAGCGACCCCAAGTTCCATTGATGATTCTGCGCTTGAGTCCAGCAGATGGAAGTGAGGGTGAGCGCTAGTGACCACCAGTCGAACGAAGAATAGAAAGCTTGAACCCCACTGAAAGTAGTGAGCTTGCGCCCAAATAGGTGCATGGACGAAATGAATTAGGGAGCGGGACCCCCGAGAAAGTAAGTGAGTGCGATCCTCATATAAGAATAAGTACCAACTTGGTAATCGAGAACCTCATGAGGATGTGATCCCAAAAATGAGTAAGCGCGATCTTCAACGAGATTAATGAGAGCGGTTCAAATTGAAGGTAATGGACTCGAAACCACATGAATGCAATCGCTGACGATGTCTGTGAGCTCGAGCCAGTTGTTAAAATGAGCTCAAACTTGAGTAAGCGTGAGCTTAAAAGTTAGTGAGCGCGAGCCCCACTGAAGGTAGTAAACCCTAACCCGGATGAGTTGCGAACCCACTGAAGTTAGTGAACCCAAAACCACATGAGTGCAAACCCCGCTGATGTCAGCGAGGTCGAGTCAGTTAGGAAATTAAACTCAAACATGAGTAAGCGCGGATTCACCGTGAATAGTCACTGCGGAAACAATGAAACCTAACCTACGTGAGAGCAAGCCTCGCTGATATCAGTGCACCCGATCCAATTCTGAAAATTGGCTCAAAATTGACTAAGTACGAACTTTCACGAGGATAGAGAGCCAGAGCGCCCCTGAACTTAACAAACTCGAAGCCACATAAGTGCAATCAAAGTTGATGTCAGTGAGCTCGAGCCAGTTGTGAAAAAGAGTCTAAACTTGAGTAAGCACGAACTTGAAAGAGATTGGTGAGCCGGAATGCCTTTGAAATCAATGAATCCGAACTCGCATGAGTGCAATCCCCTGTGATATCAATGAGCTGAAGCCAGTTGTGCAAATGAGCACAAACTTAAGTAAGAGCGAACTTCATCAAGAGATTAGTGAGCGCGAGCCCCTCCGAAGGTAACGAAAAAAATCCCCATGAATATAAGCCCCACTGAATTCAGTGAGGTTATGCCACTTGTTGAAATGACATAACGAAAGTGAGCACGGATCTAATTGGTGTTATTCAGTCCGAGCAGTTATTCAGTCTGCTTATCGAAGTACGTGAGACACAGACTTGGTACGTGTGAACCCAGTTGATATATGTAAGCCCAAGTAAGCATGAACCTCAATGTGAGCGAGAGTTCCACTGAAGGCAATTACCCTAATCACAAATAAGAACAAGCCTACTGGCATAATAAAGTTCCTGGTATTTTTTTTAAAAAAAACGAACTTTTAAAATATATGTTTCGTGCTTTTTTATGAATATAAAAGTGCCGTGATGCTTGTGGCGACAACTTAAAAAAAAATATAAAATGTAAATAAACTATTTTTTTCGGGTATCTAAAGATGTTAGGCATGCCCCTTGTAATTAAATTAGAACCATACAATTTAACACTAGAACGCCCGGAAATTCGTTTAACCTAGATCGCCCGTAGGGATCAATTAGATCCCTAGCTTCTTTTTTGCACATACCTACCTTTCTACTAAACTCCAGTTTTTCCTTTTTCTTCACTGTGTAAAAAAACAAATCCAAGTTCCAGTAAAGTTTTATTAGCAAGTTTATATATATATATATATATATATATATATATATATATATATATATATATATATATGTGTGTGTGTGTGTGTGTGTGTGTGTGTGTGTATGTATGCATAATGTGAACTTATACTTTTGGTGTGTTTAACACATAAGTACATAGTAGTCATTACATACATCTTATTACAAAATGTATTTCGGAAGCTCTGTAACTCCTTCTGTTCATAGTTCTGCTTACAACTTTCCCTCATATTTGTTCATGAATATGGTACTCAATAGTATTAGATAGTATTAGATGGTCTTTTTTCCTAGCCCTCCCTCACCCTCACCCTCAATTGACGCCCGTCACCCTCAACCTCCATCACACTCACCCTGCATTGACGCCCTCCCCTCTTCCTCCCTCACACTCACCCTCCATTGACGTCCTCACACTCAACCACCCTCACACATCACCCTCCATTGACGCCCTCCCCTCACCCTCACTCACACTCACCCTCCATTGACGTCCTCCCCTCACCCTCCCTCACACTCACCATCCATTTACGTCCTCACACTCACCCTCCCTCACACATCACCCTCCATTGAAGCCCGCCCCTCACCCTACCTCACACTCACCCTCCATTGACGGCCTCCCCTCATCCTCCCTCACACTCACCCTCCGTTGACGCCCTTAACTTCACCCTCCCTCACCCTCACTTCAATTGTTTCGGTATTTTAGGTTTATCTTTAATCAAGATCATAACACAATTTGCGAGCATTTGGGGCAAAAGAATTGTGGTTACTATTTCAGTCTTGCACATTTTTAGCATGATAGTCATGTTTGTTTTATTCTTTGTCAAATTAAAGCTATTGTTTCTCAAAATAACTCGACAAGATTCGAGAAGAGACAGGGTTCTTCCAACAGATAAAGATACATTTTCGAGGCATCACTTTACATAACATATTTTCGAGGCGAGACAATCTCTAATCTTGTCTGATGCGCATCCCTATTTGCACGAAATAATATTAGAATACAATAAAAAAAGAAAATAATTATTACCTTATACAGTAATCAAACCTTAAAAGTCACCTATTTAAAATTTGCCCAGTGAAATAATTCATATATTAAGAGGGCTATTCATATAGTAACACAATATTAACAATCAACGATCAATTACTCTGTGAAGATGCTGAATTTTTAAGGTGTGTGTGCACCTTCTGTTGCATTTGGGTGCAAAAACGTCAATACTGTAATTTCGGTAGATTTTCTTAATATCGTTGTAAGAAATTGGGAGTCTTGAACACCCCAAGTTAGACCTAGTGAAGCCACTGCCAACAAGCCACCAGTCACGAAGGACAAAGAGAAATATTTAATTTAATAATAAGAAAAAAGTTGAACTGTGGAAATTTAGGACTATAATTGTATATGAAAATCATCATAAATACAATTATGTTTTATATTTAATTGAGCTTTTCTCCCTATCGCGGAACTTATGTCCGGCACGGAATCAAACCCAGATAACCCAAGCATCTCTGCTTCAGATAATCGCTGGTTAGAAATGTTCTCTTTCAAATGAAATGAAATGAAATATTTAGCTCAACGTCCCACGATTATGCTCGAAAGCTAAGAGAGACGATGATGATTAGAAATGAATCAAATAGTGGAATGAAGAAAGTGGGATGGAACGGAAGAACCCCGAGAAAACCACCGTATACGGTTTGTCCGCCACAAAGTTCATTTGGCGCCCCTTCAAATAAAGTACAGCTACAAATAAAACATGTTCTACTCTAGAAGAAAGAATCTCCTTTACATTGTTCCGTCTACTAAATGTACATATTAACAAACCATCCCTGCAACTAGTGATGTGAAGTGGAAAATTTTCCGATTAAAACTTCCCATTTCTCAAAAATTTTCCATTCTAAACAAATATTCACTATCAAGTATTTACTCCACATTAAGCCATGATATTGATTTAATCCATGAATAGAAATATAACATTACAGCAAATTATAATCTTCCAACTTTCTAAATCTTATATTGGGAAAATATATAAATATTATTGAGTACCTGCAAATAAACCTAGTATTTGATAACACAAGAATTATATGATAGAACAAAAGAGTATCGTTCTACAGTATGAAACTACGATAAACTTCCAAACTCTACAGATTCAATAGTAAAACTGTAAATAGTAGAAACTGGAAGTAGTTGATTTCTACCACTTACGGTTTGAATATTAGTTGTTGAAGGAGATGGGACCTATTAATGGAACGACGAATCGTTTCCCGAAAACCGTTTCTCAATATATCTTACCGTTTTTGAGTTATGACCAATATTGTTGAAACCAGAAGTGGTTCAACATAGCGTCTGGTTTAACTCGAAGATTGGTGAAAGAGATGGAACCTATTCTTGGGATGCTGAATCGATTCCCGAAAACCGTTTGTCGATAGAACTTACCGTTTTAGGTCTAGGAAAATCAATATTAAAACCAGAAGTTGTAGTGAATTTATACCACTTCCGATTTTAGTGGAAATACAGGAGTACTAGTGGTTTGTCCCCTTAAGACCTTAAATCGATTTCTGAAAACTCTTTATCGCTAGCTATGATTTATATTCGTGTATGAGTTATGAATATGTTTGTTGAAACCAGATATAGTCGACTTCTACCACTTCCCGTTTAAGTAAGATTGTTGAAAGAGATGGAACCTATTCTGACATTGCAGAATTGATTCCCGAAAACCGTTTGTCAAAAATAAAGATTGAAACCTGAAGTAGTAGTGGATCCTACCACTTCCAGTTTAGTAGAAATGCAGGAGTTAAGTTGGTTCCTTTGATATCCACCTATTTCCGGAAACCGTTTGCCGATCGCTATTACCGTTTTTTACTCGTGGTCTTTAATTTGAAACCTGAATTTCCGATTTCTACCACTTCCGATTTAACAGATAGACTGCCAAGGTTATTTGAGGGTACCTGTTAAGTAGGAGGTTGTTGAAGGAGATGCAACCTATTATTGGGATGCTGGATCGATTCCCGAAAACCGCTTGTCAATAGCTCTTACCGATTTTGATGTGATACCTGTTGACAGACAGACACACAAATGGACACAGCCGTTCTATAAGACTTCCCTTTCATATGCATAGCGTAGTTTGGAAGTTTAAAAGTACGTATATAGCCAAAAGCAGGAAACATTTTTTATTTGATAATTAAATATAAAGTTATTTATTGCGGCTTGCAGCTTTGTACTTTTCTTATATATACTTTTCTCTTACTTAGAAGACGAAATAAAGCTTTCTCCTAGTTACAATTTCAGAATGAATGAACATATGAATATTTCTCTTCTGAACGAATATATAAAAAAATTATTTCCTGAGAACTTCTAGTATTTTTAATGGGTTGCTTTCGTTAAACTTTGAAATTTTCGGTAGCCAAAAACTTGCAGTAGATATTTATTATATATTTCGTAATTATTATTTCTATAAAGTAAAAATATATACATATAGGAAAGTAATAAAGTCATGAGAAACATCTTGTCTTCGCGCATGAGAAGCGTATGGAACTGATGGACTATTGTTATGACGATTTTCTGTGAACGACGATTAATTCTTTAAAAAAAAATACATTACATTTTCTAACATTTTCCAGAAATGAAGAATTGCAAGATAATTAATTTTATGAACCCTTACCCTCACCCTCACCTCTTTCACACTCACCCTCAACTGATACCCTCACCCTCCCTCACACTCACCTTCCATTGACGCCCTCACACTCATCCTCCCTCACACTTACCGTCCATTGACGCCCTCACACTCACCTTCCATTGACGCCCTCACACTCACCCTCCATTGACGCCCTCACACTCACCCTCAATTACTTTATCGCCCTCACCCTCAACTACTGAAGTGGGGGGCGTGAGGGCGGCCCTCATGAAGGCAAAATGAGGGAGGATGACCATCTCTGCTCAATACAGCGCCGATATCATCGAGATTACACATATTTTCTGTATTTACAATTTACTTTACGAACACATTTTCCACAAACTATCTTTTTGTAAGACGCCTTGTTTCTCTTGCAGTTTACAACAATTTGGCAATTACGTCGTTTACGCGGTATTTCTGAATTTGAATCTGTGTCGTCTTCTGTTCTTGTGGCTTCATTTGAATCCTCAGACCGAAGCTGCTGGTGTTCTATCCGGAGTTCTTCTGCTTGCCTTTGAATAAATTCCTTTCGTGATATCTTCATTCCATTGACTGCTCTGTATATTACAACTGCATTAATTACTGCAAGATGAAGTACATTATAAAAAGCATGAATTGGCCATCTTCGTGATGCCGCTTTAACTGTATATTGCTTGGCCATTTTGTCTACAATTCCAATCCCGTATTTTGTTTCATTATAATAAGCAATGGTTTCAGGAACTTTCTTATTATTGTCGATTATGTCCATGGTATCAGGAAGAGAGCTCAATACCAAAACATTCTTACTTTTCTTACCTTGATAAACGGTCATTGTTACGTCCTTGCTTTTGAGAATCTTTGTCGAGTACAAAGATGTTTTCTCTGATTTAATTTCCTTCGGAATTTCTCATCTACTTTTATTCATTGTCCCACCAATGGTAGATTGCTTTGCTTTCAGATTTTCAGCGAGCTTTAGTGACGTAAAATAGTTGTCTGTAGTAACGTTTCTACCTTTGCCAGAAAATGGCTCAATAAGTCGCATGAAAACGTAGTTCGGAACTCTTTGATTTGCAGGGCGTTTTTCCTTCTTACCAACGCAAATGAAGCCGTTCAAAATATATTTCGCATCTACATCTACAGCCAGGCAGAATTTTTGCCCGTACTTATCTGGCTTATTTGACATAAACTGCGTAAATGGACAACGAGTTTTACTAAAAAACAACTGTTCATCTATTGTAATGTTCTGTCCTGGTTTATAGCATGCAATACAAATTTCAATGAACCTACACCATACTTCAGAGACAAGAGCAAGTTTCACGAATCAATCTGTCAGCTTTAATATCAAATCTTAGGAACCTCATTATTTCGCAAAATCAATTTCTGCTCATAGTCTCGGGACAAAATGGCAATCCCCAAGACTTCGACCACATTGCATGAACCTCAATATTTTTACTGCCACTAACGCCACGACCATACAGAATCGCTGTGAAAGCTTCGAATTCCGATAAACGTAGTGACCAAGTATTGTCCTTCAGCACACGATGTGCTTCTGTTTTGGTACACTTTTTATTTGGGTAAGTATGCGTTTGTCTATGAATAAGCGCCATGCACTTGACACAGATTCACTACTTACATTTCTTCTGGCATGCGGTGTTGGCTCTGGAATTTCTCTTAGAATATTATGGAGACATTTTCGACCCGCGCTTCTAACATTAACAGGTATTTCCTTTCATACAGTACCGCCTGGAGCCGTCGCACTGATGCCTTCACCTGAACATCCACACATGTTTCCATCTTGTTCTCATCCCATCTCATTATGTACTGGAAATTCAGCAAAAAAGGCGGAGGGAACAATTCACTGCGACTGCTTTCGTATTTTACAAATAGATCATGTAAATTTATTATTTTTATGAAATTGTAAGATATTCATGCAAAATATATGATTGCTGCATAAAATGTTACTTCAGAAGGGACCAAAAAGGAAGAAATGTTATTACATTCGCAACAAGCAAGGATGTTTTCGGATTTATAAAATAAACTGAGATAACGCGACGAACCTGGATTCAATATATTGCTTAGAAAGGACCAGTCATATCTAAGAGATGATTACGAGTAATGTAAAAAATAATAAAATATATCAAGGTACATAATATTATTTTAGGGACAACTCTTTACTTTGACCATAACAGTACTACGAACCAATTTAGTGGCAGACAGTCTGCTTATTTTTGTTTTGTTCTCCTGTACAAGCGCGATTGTTACTTGAACTAGTACTGTACATACATGATAGGTAGCAGGTTTCTTTGTAGCATATTCGCCCATGTACACCTTGTCTCAAAAAGGTTGAGCGCATTCTTTACTGGTGTTTTGAGGCAATAATTTTCTAAGTCCAGCTTCGGGTACCTTCGGGAAAAGGTAAGCCAGGTTCGAACCTCCAAGCCAGCCTTTGCAATCGGGAAAAAGTTTCCAGATGTGTTTTTCTTCTTTTAAATATAATAAGACTTGTTACCAAGTGTTTAAAACAGCAACATTGATTGAAATACTTAATGATACAATATTTCGAAACCTTTTTTTTTTTAATGTCAGCACATGCTTGTTTGTCATTTAGCTCTCCATACGTAATGAAACATTTAAATACGTTAAAGAATCTTTCCATATGTAAAAGAATGCTCAAAGTTAAGAAATAGAACATAATTATTGCCTGAGTACTAAAATAAAAGTCAAAGTAGAACAGAAACAGCGTTTGTAATGGATATGAATGTCATAATTATCTTGAGATCCGTTATACATCGCTAGAAGCATAGTTCTAGAAGTCCTTGTGCTAGCTCATTGGTAAGCTGTCGGATTTCAAACCATAAGGTTTTGAGTTCGAATCCCGTTTAGATTAAACCTTTTTTTAAATTATATTTTCCGCAATGCATGAAAAATTATATAAAATAATTACATTAGAATACATAAGTTCTGTATATATAACATAATCATTGCAGAACATAGTAATTATTATGTTTAAAATATAACATCTGAGATAATTTTCACAGTAGGTCGGTATTATATATGAGGATGTAAATACAAGTTAAGAAACTCGTTCAATAGCAGTAAATAAATCATGTAGTGTATTTATTTGCAGCTATTTGTCATATAGAGGGTAATTCTCAACATTCATAATACAGAATGTCATTTATGTTCTTGAAAAGTTATTTGATGCATAAACAGAAGGTATAAACAGAGAATCCAAAGTCGGAACGCTCGCAAAAAAATTCATGAACCCCAAAGGTCACGTGAGCAGACTGGAATTGTCCTTATGAAGCATGCCACAGCAGAAAGTCTTTACATAGATTTTCAATTCAATTCCTGATATATGCTTTTGCAATGTGGAAGTGGTAATTCCTTGAGTTGCCCTCTCTCGCTCGCTCGCTAGCTCACTCTCTATTTATACAGAATATAAAAGTGAATTTATGTGTGTATTTCAACATAATTCTGATATATCTAGAGCAATTTTAACTATATTTCTTACAGTCTGGAAAAAGAGTACTGTCGGGATACATATCAAAAATGCTAGAAACAGGTCGATATTAGTATCGAATCCATAGTTTCGTGGTCGCTTAGGTGAATAGTTCTACTTTCAATTCAAGTCCAATTAAGCTCCCATTAGCACCCAGGGTGGTTACGTAGCGACATAAAGATATCGAAATCATTCGATATTAGAATCGAATCGTAAGTTTTCAGCGCCGCTAACAGTGCAGCATTTCCCATTAGTCCACATTAGTCCACATTTCACATTAGTCCCATTGCCTAGAGGGCAACATATTTGCAGAGTGCAAAGTTTAAAACTTGAATAAAATTTTAATTTTTTCCGTATGAAAAAGTTATAAATCAAGAGCAAATATACTATTTCACGAACAATCCTCTTTTACTATTCTAATATGTTTAATAATAGCGTAAGAAATCTAATAGTAATTCAGAACATGTTTCACAGTTGTTATTTTTTGTTACATAGTTGTAGCTGTAGCATGTAGTGAGTGGAATTTAACTGTAATAAATTCACTAATTTACCACATTCGAATTAAGTTTTATTTTTAAGTTCGGGATGAAGGGGCGGAGAAATTGGGGGCACCGAGCTTTTCTACATTTTACTTTCAAGCTCTCCATTTTTCTTTTGTCATTTGTTCCTAATAAAAAAGTTCAGTCACTTTTGGATTGTCATAGGATAGTAGGAGTTGGATTTTGGGATGCAGCCTGTGAGATTCTAGAGGAGCTAACTGCTTGAAAAAATATTTTTGAATCATCTGTAACATATGAAATAAGGATATGTATCATAAAAAATTGAAAGTAACTATGTCTGCGTAATCATCACGGTCAAATTGCAAAGTCAAATGAATTGACGTTTGGTATATAATCAGGCTCCAATCCCAACTGGGAAGTTACCATACGCGTGTCACTTTCATTATAATACATATCCTTAGGGGGAGTAGAAGTCCGAATTTTTGCGAAAAATTTAGTATCTCACAAGCCGTTCAACTGAGAGCTGAAATTCAGCATATAACTCTTTATTAAAAATAAAGAGAATATGTCCTGGCATTTTTTAAAATTATCTTTTATGAGCGGGGGGACGGGGGTGCATTTTCTATATATTGGAAATTGGTAGTGGGTTGATTTGTAAAAATAATCGAAAACGATTGATATTAGTTGAGAAACAAATTGAGTAATGCAAACTAAAGTTCTTTTTGAATTTTATACCCACTGCTTTCTATTTATAATTGCTGAAGCTGCTGTTTAATATATGGAGCGTTCCGAGCATAAGGCAATCAAGCCATAAAGTTAGAGAAAAATGGACATAAAATTTGTATTCTAAACTTAATTACATGGGCATTTTCAATTAGTACGGCATGCTTAATTATATAGAAAATTAGTTTCTCTCTCTCTTTTTTTTTTTTTTTTTTTTACGTTGGTCTACTTTTCCTTGATTTGAAACTTTCAAATTTCACCCTATTTTCTACTGAAATGTGTCTGTAAGGCAACAAAGAAATAATTATATATGATAAATTTAAATTCATTTTAATTTGGAAGATGAGAAACACTTTGCCATTATATATCGTAAAGGTCAGACCCACCAGTATTGTAACAGAGAGGTGCTTGAGCCATTAACGGTAGAAATTCAAACTCCGGTAAGTGATAATTTCACAGTCTTGTTTTATTACAAGTGTAACCTCTTTAGCCAATGGAGAGGAGGACGTGGGCCATCGGTCAGAGTTGATGTCGATGGGTTTTGGTGGGTCGGAGTTGGTCCCAATGGTTCAGAGTGGTTCATAGTTGGTGGTGGGTCAGAGTGGATCACGATGGTTGATGGGTCAGAGTGGGCCAATGGGGCATTTGGGTGGTGGGTGATAGTGGGTCATGGTTGGTCGTGGATCAAATTTTCATTGACCCACACCATCTCTGGTTAAAATTGTACTAAAGATAAGAGGCACCGAAGATGCATGTCGGCTATTATGCTAAAATTTTGCTCATGGATAGTACTCCACCAGGAAGCAATAAATCTGAAACGGTTCACGGTATCACCTTCTAGAACTCGAGATGTAGGGGTTTGTGTGATTGGCTAAATTAAGACGTTAATGATTTATCCTTCAACAACCAAGCTTTTTATGATCGTTTCCGTGGGGAAGTCAGAAGAACACGTGCCTAGTAATCGTAATATTGATAGTTTGCGTCCACCCCTGGTATTTGTTTTGTGTTTTTTTGATTCACCTAAATATAAACAAATCACACATATGGGCATTTTGACATATTTTGGGAGAGTAATTTTGTGGTTCGTTGGCGTTTCATCGCGTCTCTGCTGCTGGTAGTAAAGTTTTCAAAATAGAACTTGGGCCACCACGGATCGTCGCTGCGGGGCCACCAATTTCTGGCTAGAGGTCAATAGTTGACCATCTGTAGTCCACCGACGCTTACAGTTTAGAGTAATGAACGATGTCTTTGCCTTGTAGAGTTCATGACTACCGACGTCGGCAGTCAACTAGCTTTTAGTATTCCTTTACTAACCATCTATTGTTCATGTTTGTACACGGTGTTGTCATAATAATAATAATAATAATAATAATAATTATTATTATTATTATTATTATTATTATTATTATTATTATTATTATTATTATTATTATTATTATTATTATTATTATTATTATTATTATTATTATTTGTAGTAATAGTAGTATAATTGATGATAGAATAATTATTGTCTATGTATTGTCTAGGTAGGACTACACACAGGATTTTGCTCGTTTTGGTTCGACTTGACTCTAATCCGAGTCGAGTTGGAAGATATTTTTCGCGCCGAGTCCAAGAGTAGACCTCAAAGATGTCTGTTTCGAGTCGAGTCGAGTTTCAAAGAAAAGTCGTTCGTGCCCATCCCTACTAATGAGAGCTTAATCGGAGTTAAGCGAAATTGAAAGTCTCACTATTTATCTAAGCGACCCCGAAAATATCGATCATTTTCTAGCAATCTTTTATATGTATCCCCCTCCCATTCACCATAGGTAACCCGACAGCACTCTTTTCGAAACTATAAGAAATTTGGTTAAAATTACTCTAGGCCAGTGGTTTTCAATCTAATTCCTATCACGATCCCCTTTTATCACCCGCTCTTGCCAGCGACCCTTTTCTAATTTGTTTTATAATAAGCTTGTGTGGGATTTTTAACATACCTATTTCTATAATAGTAGAATCCATTTTTTTGTTTATAGTGAACAGTGCCATGGAAAATCAGCGCCCGGGGCGAGAGTATAGTACCATGTCACCGTATATATGAGTGACGTCGACAGACTAGCTACGAAGCGCCACCATGGTTGGCACGAAGCTCAATAACATTTTCAAAATAAACCCTACCTTTCCTTAATTTTGAGCATATTTTATTACGTTTTTCCTTCTATTTTACACATGTGCACATGCACTTTCCTAACATGAGTAACACACTTCCTCCGAAATGTTTGGCCCCTTTTTTCGGCTCCCGGCACTGACAGTGGATACAGTAACTGTAATATCTATATTCCCAACGACGAAGGTGCTGGTTCAAGATGGATGTTAAACTCCTTCATTGAATAGGCCATTAACGTATCCGATCTAAGCCCACAACTTCTTGACCAAATAATAGAATGATTATTCGACAAGTCTTTGCAACTGGTTTTTTGTAACGACGACTTGGACAAGTTCTGCCTGATGAGAAGAATATCCTGGTCTGGGGATTGCTGCTTTAAAAGTAATAATTAGATTTGCTATATCGTACTTGTGCGAAAGTGTGTTTTTTTATGGTAAACATTAAAACAAAGATAAGAAATCGCTTATCAGTTGAAAATGGCTTGATAATGTTCGTCATGAAGATTGAACCGGACATTGCTGAACTAGTGAAATTACACCATACTTAGGTGTCTCATTAGGTTTTAATTTTAATTGTATTTCAATGTGCAGGTTTTGTTGCATGTGTATTTTTCTAGTATTTCTATATACAGTTCTCATTAGTTTTATATCATACCTCTTTGATTTAAATTCATTTTTAAACAACTCTACTAACTAACTAACTCTATGGCCTATGGAACCCGGAGGTTCAATGCCGCGTTCACAATAGCTCTACACTGACTTCTGTACTTAGCCAATTGGATCCAGTTTCTACTTTGTATATTCGTATCTCAGCGAGATCCATCTTAATATTGTCCTCCCATCTGCGCCTAGGTCTTCCTAATGGTCGTTTTCCGATTGGTCTTCCAGTCAAGATTTTGAAAGCGTTTCTACTTTATTCCATTCTAGCTACATGACCTGCCCACCTAAGCCTTCTAGACTTGACGACCCTAAGAATGTTGGGTAAACCGTATAAATTATGTAGTTCCTCGTTATAAAGTTTCCGCCATTCCCCATTCCCGTTCCTCTTGGGTCCGAATATTCGTCTAAGGATCTTGTTCTCAAATACTTTCAGTCTATGTTCTTCCCTCAAAGTAAGCGACCATGTTTCACAACCATACAGAACAACAGGCATGATTATCGTTTTATATATTTTAAGCTTCAAATTCCTCGACAGAATTCGCGACGACAAGAGATTTTGAAGCGAAACATTAGACCACATTAGACCATTGCTGCAAATAAATACATTACATAACTTATTTATTGCTATTACACGATTTTTTAAATTTGTATTCAATATTCACACATAACACACCGACGCTCTGTCAATACCTCAGATGTCATATTTTAAAGATAAGAATTACTTATGTCGTGAAATGATATGAATATATATATTCAACTGATATATACAACTGATGATATGAATATATATATTCAACTGATATATACAACTGATGAATTGTAATGTAACTATTTTACATAATTTTCATGCATTGAGGAAAGTAGAATATCATAAAAGAATTTCACCTGAACGGGTATCGAACTCACGATTTAAACGCTTGGTGGTGTACCACTAAGCTAACATGACCGCTTTTCGGAAGCTGCTTCTGAAATATAACTGAGCTCATACGTAAATGCTCTTTTCCGTATGGAAATCACAATGACGAAACGAGAGTGTGAATACTTAGTCTCGAAATATTGTATCATTAATTATTTCAATGTTACTTTTTTCTACACTTAATACCATTTCAACATGTCTTATTATATTTAACAGAAGGAAAAACATATCTGTACATCGTTTCCCGATTACTAAGGTTGGCTTTGGAGGTTCGAACCAGCAGCTTTAGTTTACTGTTTTCCGAAGATACCCGAAGTTGGACTTCGAAAGAGTTTGTCTCAAAACAGCTATCATCATATCGCTCAATCTGTTTGGTATATGGTATAGGTTTTTATACGTGTAAAGTCAGTAAAACAATTCATTCTTTAAACAGCTTTTCGTATGTATTAATATTCCTTTATAAAAACTGTTTTTGATATTATTATTACGGCGCACCATTTTCAGATTTCTTTCGCGAGTCGTTGACCAAGTCGTTCCCCACCAGCGTTGCCAGACTCACAGCTCGGAATTATTCCAAAACCTGATCGAATTTATGCTAGATTCGGTCAAATTATGCTAGATCCTCATAATTACTAATTCAGGAGTTTAAAAAAACGAAGTTGAGATACGATAACGTAACTTAAAATACACAGAGAGCAAGAATGCATGGATAGAACTCAATACTTCACGCACCAAAATTTTAACTCAACTAAATTAATGCAGTCGTTGCCAGACTCAATGGCGTATATATCGTATAAATGAATGCAAAGTTTTTGTTTACATATTTTGAAAGAAAATTACTTCGCAACATAAGGGGAGTTGGGAATCGTCTGCTGGATGGGGGAGGGGCGGCAGATTTTTGGTCGGTCTCGGAGCTGTCATTTCAGGAATAAATATGATCATGAAGTCAGAAATAAAGATGGTGAAGTTTTCAAAAAGTTGGGGGGAGAATGGCCCCCATAGCTCCGCCCATGCCTCGATTTTAAAGGATTAGAAAACCCTGGGTGGAGCCACAAAAAAGCCCAAAGACGTTTCGAACTTACTTCGGAAAATAAGACTGCCTGTATGGTTTACCGACTGTATGAATTAGTGTTGCCACGAGACGAGACGAGACGAGACTTCAGGCTGTCTCGTCTCGTCTCGTGCAAAGCATGTCTCGTCTCGTGTCTCGTCTCGAAAAAACGTGCTCGTCCCGTCTCGTGTCTCGTCTCGAGAGGTTCTGTCCCGTTCCGTCTCGTCTCGTCTCGTTTGTCTCGTTTTGTCTCGTCTTGTCTCGTAAAAAAATATAGCAGCATACCAAGGAAACGAAAGTAAAATGTACCAGGCTGCACCATGCTAATCAAGATACAACTAAGTTATTACCCAGAACAAACAAGACAAGAAATGTCACGGTCAGAGTTGGCGTGGGTTAATGAAAACTTGACCCACGACCCACTGACCCACTACCAACCGTGACCCACGACCCACTGACCCACCACCCACCATGACCCACTCTGACCCACCATGACCCATCACCCACGGTGACCCACTCTGACCCACCACCCACCATGAACCACTCTCATCCACTTTGATCTAGTCTGACTCACCAAAATCTATCGTCATGAAGTCTGAACACGATCCACGGCCTCTTCTGAACTGACTAAAGAGTTTACACTTGTAATAAAACAAGACTGACATTGTCACTAATCGGAGTTTGAATTTCTAGTCAATCGCTCAAGCACCACTCTGTTACAATAACGGTGGATCTGACCTTTACGATATAAAAAGGTAAAGTGTTTGTCAGTGAGGAAACAGTTTGAGGTGGGGGGAAATTAGTGTGTGCCTAAAATATACTTGTACTAAGAGAGTATTGTTGCTATTCTTGCTAAGAGAGTATTCGTTAAATTTAAGTTATAAATATGCATAATTACAATTATTATGAATATTTATTGAAACGTAGTTTACCTAAACCAAAGAAGAGAGTTACTAAAAAGTAGGTACAAAGTTGAATAACACAAATAAGCCATTAGTAATACAAGTATACATTTTCCGTAACTCGTAATTTTCCACCTTAAAACCAGGGGCGTGTAGTGCATATTACCGCTGTTACCGGCGGTAACGGTAAAAATGTGACAGTTTTCCGTTGTTTTCATATGTCTCTAAATTTCATCATCAAAATGGGAAGATGTTTACATAATTTCCTTTTCTTTCATTTTTCTTTTTTTTCTTCCTTTTCTTTCTTTTCTTTTTTTATGTTCGGACGGCCTATGCCGCATTTACACTGCCAGCGCCAAATAGGAACATACTGTTGTTGATACCGTAGATTTCAGAGGTAACGCGAACCCCGATAGCGGTCATTCACTCCAGAAGCACCTTTCACCGTGTCAGCCAGAAATATCCTGCGCGCTCGTATTTGGACGTTCGGAATGGTCCTTATGTTACCGTTCGGCTGAGTGTAACAGGAAAAAATAGGAACGTTCCCTGTCAAAACTAGGAGAATCTAGAATATCATCAGCATGTTTGTTCTACTCGCTCTCCTTTCGCTATAGAGGATCGAGCTGGCAGTGTGATTCAACTATACTGTTTCGTTCGCTTCCTAATCCAAGTATGGAAACTTGGCTGTAATTTCCGTATTCGCAAAGTTATTTCATTATCTTAACAGTATACAATTTCATAGTAATGATAATTAGAGAGAATTAAAGATGTTTCCCAGTGCTCCTTCTAATTCGTATATTTATTATTATTTAGGATTTATGCTAATTAAGTTGAAAATATTTCGTTTTTAATTTAGTATAGAATACTTTCGATTCAGCAAATTTCCAGCTCTAGCCTCAAGTCTACTAGTTGAATTTGCATTTTGATGCGGTTTGGTGTGTTGGAAAAGAACTGTGCAATCGTCTTCATCATACTGTCCCAAATTGTGTTTGACAGTCTGACTAGTTTTCAATATTGAAAGCTTGTTGCTCAAACATACGATGGAGCTTCGGTTACGGTTGGTGAGTTACACTAAAATACAAATGCTGAGCAAAGCAACGTTTTATTATATTATTATAAGTTTATTATTTTATAATAAAACGTTGTTTTGCTCAGCATTTGTATTTTAGTGTAATTTATTGAATATAGCAAAGCTAATATGAATCAGTTAGTGGTTGGTGAGGTAGGATGCAGCAGCCTGTTGTTAAACAAAGATATACAGAAGTCTATTTTTTTTTTTTTTTTTTTTTTTTTTTTGCATTGTCATGCCCATAGGCTTAATTTAGTGTTAGAAAAGTCCGTTGACTGTACAAAAGGGTATAAGTTTTTTTCCTAAAATAATGTCGTGACTTGCTTCTTTATTCTCGAAGTCTTCAAAAAGGACAAATGCTTTATACTATGTAGTCACAGGCCCGTATCCAGGGGGGTTTAGGGTGGCCGGGTCCCCCTAAATTTTTGCTGTCCTCCCTAAAATTTTCACGGTGGCTTGCAAATGAACTATAATATGGTGATGAACTGTAATAAGGTTGGATCGGGTCCCCCTAACTTCAACTGGCCTCCCTACATTCTTGGACTGTCTACAAGCCTGTGTAGTCAACAAAAGTATCCCAACAACCTTAAATACAAGGTGGAACTATAGAAGTAGGATAAATGATGTGGTGTATAGCTTTAAAGATGAACTGTTAGGACTCTTTAAATCCATGACGAAAACCTCGACGAATGAGATTCTCAAACCAGAGTTCGTGCAGCGAAATTCTACCAAACCCTCCAAAGTTTTGACTTCAATTTTTTTTTTACTTGAACTGTTTTATGTTATAGGATCAAAATAAGAAATCTTGTTCAATATCTTACTGAAGGAAATTCATGAAATGTAAGTTTTGCAGAAACAAAATAGATGACTTGAAGAATATCTAAGATCATTGAGGACGGTTTCGATTATCTTTAGTAAAAAAATGGAAGAACCTGAAGAGCCACACTTTTCAAAAAATCTAGGTAAATGAAGTGGGATTTGACTTCTCCCCCTCTAAAAAATCGTTGCCAATGCCTATAGCCTGAAATGATTGATACACTAAAAGAAAAAGTACTAGATTTTCTGATGTTGAAAAACTAGAGATACTTGTAATATCAACAACCGGTAACAATTGTGAAAGTGTCACGGCACGCCACTGCTTAAAACAAATCTGAAATAGGATTTATTTCCTGTTGGTAAATTTCTGGCGGTAAATCATCCGCAGTGGAATGATGTTCATCCTTCAGCTAAGAAATAACTAGCTCGTCTACTTTGAGCTTGTCTAGCGGTGGGCCATTAACATTGATGAGCAACAAGTTAGACAATGTTTGAGCACTTAATCTATTTCTAATATCACTCATCTGTAAATTCATAAGGGGAAATCCCCGTTCGCACTCTGTCGTGGAAATTGATAATACTTCTACCCGATTTCTGCAACTTCTCATCGACAATCTACTTGTTAGACTTAAGTCTGATAACGATTTTTCTCGGTCAGTTTTGAAATACTCAGCAAGAAGTATCATGTCTCTATCACCATACAACATCTTTTCCATATCGACCATGTCAGTTGGCAATGTCAACCCATGTAGAACAGAAACTTCATATACCACGCCTTTGATGGGGAATCTTGTGAATAAATTATCAATTAAAGCCTGATAAACTGATGATTTCTTATTTGTTTATAAATTTATTTTTTGTAATTACACATGAAGGTTTGATACCATTACCAAGTTCGTTCCCCCGTCTAGAAAGCGAAAGGGAACGAGGTTTCTGGAAAGTATTCAGAGGTGAATGGGAATTTCCCTCCTTCTTCAACTTCAATTACCACACTGCTGTTTGCCATGTGCTAAATTACGATGAGTTTCAGTTAAATTATCATAGTATAATTATTTCCTTGTTGAATTATCAATACTTCTCAGTGGAAAAAGGATGAAATTTCGAAGTTCCAAATCAAAGTAAGTAGACCAACGTAAAGGGAAGAAAGTAAAATTTTCCATACAATTATGCGTACAATCCAAATTTCAAATTTCCGTGTAATTAAGCTTACACTACAAATTTTATGCCTATTTTTCTCACAACTTTATGGGTTGATTACCCTGTGCTGTGAGCGCTCCATATAATAAACATAAGATTCAGCAATTATTATAGCAGAAAGCAATTTATATATGAAGCCAAGCACTGTATTTTTTGTTTCTGATTTTTTTTTCTGAAATAACATCGATCGTTTTCGATCCTTTTTACAAACCAATTCACTACCAATTTTCCATATATAGAAAGTGCGCCCCCCTCCCCACATAAAGGAGCATTTTAAAAAATGCTAGGACACATTCGGTTTATTTTCAATAAAGAGTTAATACACTTAATTTCAGCTCCGTAAGTTTAACGGCTTGCGAGATACTCATTTTGTTTCGCAAAAATTCGGATCCTCACTACCTCCTTAGGATATTATGCATTATAATAAAAGCAATATAACATCCTAATTTGGATTAAGGCCTAACTATATACCAAAAGTAATTTCATTTGACTTTGCAATTTGACCGTGATGATCAGGCACACATAGTTACATTCATTTTTTTATAAATAATTTATATATTACAGTGATTTAAAAGTGATTTTTTCCAGTAGTTAGCTCTCAAAACCCACAGGTCTTGAAAGCCAAGTTGTAGTGTAAGTCCTATTGCTATTATTACTATTAAAATATTAATATCCAAAAGTGCCCGAAGTTCTTTTTTCACTTGGTTAGATATACGCACCATAGGGAAGTAGACAGAAACAAGTGGAAAAGAAAGGGAAATGAAGGTCTTGAAAGTAAAACGGAGACAAATTTACCAGTCTTCAGAAGATACTCTCTACAATGCAGTGAGCAGAGAGGGTCGGTAGATCATACTGAGTCGGTAGGTCGCAGTGGGTCACGGTGGGTGGTGGGTCGCAGTGGGTCATGGTGGGTGGTGGGTCGCAGTGGGTCACGGTGGGTGGTGGGTCACAGTGGGCCATGGTGGGTGGTGGGTCACAGTGGGTCACGGTGGGTGGTGGGTCACAGTGGGTCATAGTGGGTGGTGGGTCGCATGCTGTTGACCCACGACCCACTGATCCATTTAGAAAACTTGACCCACTTGACCCATTGATCCACTCCATCTCTGGTCACGGTAGCTACACCGTGAAGCATTTACCTCTGGTGTGTGTGGTAGTCGGTTCGATCTCGGTTAGTGCCATGTGAGCTTTGTGGTGGACAAACATGGAGTGTGTGTGTGTGTGTTTTCTCGAAGTTGTCTTGTATCCTATCACTTTCTTCATTCCACTAATTTCCCCATCATCATCTATTCGAAGTGGGCCAAAGTTGCCTGAAGGTCTTAAAAATAAATTCAAATAAGCTGACAAGGTAAGGGCAAATAGTTTACAAGATAATATATCTCTGCTGTTAGTTGTCTGAGGCTTCTCGACCCTGGCCTTTTCTTTTTTTTTTTTTTAACATTTTGAAACATTGAAATTTGTTTTACCAGTTTCAATACACGAATATATAGTAAATTGCTCATAGGTACGTGGAAGATGAAGACACTAATGTCAAATGATGTTTTCACGACAAGCAAAGTCCGATGTAAAGGTGTCACCATCCCCGACACTACCGTATACTACCAACCACCATATAGAGGCCCACTTGCTTTATAGTGTCGGTATATATATATATATATATATATATATATATATATATATATATATATATATATATATATATATATATATATATATATATATTAGATAGATAGATGTGTGTGTACACTTTGATTTCATATATTCCAGCCTTTAGGTTTCACAGTGTTAACCCATACCAATCCAAAAACTACTTTCCATTTTAGCATGTTTAGATTTGTTGCAATTATTATATATATCTATATATATATATTAAAAAGGCTTGGAACCAAATAATTTTATTGAGTAATGGAAAGTATTTGATTGAAATTTTATAGGTTACTGCACAGTAAGCTCTATATGACACATCGGAGGAAAGAATGCTTGGGGCCAGTCTACACCTCCATGGTACAAATCTCTTCCCATACCTGCGGGGTGTGTGCCCCTATATGGTGGTTGCCCCGTTTGTGTAACAAACTCATGACAGTATACCCAGATTAGCTTGTGGTCTAGAAAAAGGATTTTTGGGTGGCCATTTTGGATTAAAGTTTCGTATATTGTCGTGATCTATTCGTAATCATACAACGTACATCTTCATACCAAACCGAGCAGTCTGCGGTGATAGACCATCGGCTTGAAGGCCACGGGTTGAGTCCCGGAAGGGTCATGTGTATGGATTTTAACAGCATTTGTTTTTCCGTATTGTGTCAGGGGGCGAAATCGTACGGAATAAACGGATTTCAGTCTGAAAAATTTGGAGAGAATATCCTGGCCAGGTTACTTTCATGGGAGTACGGAATTAGTAAAAATATAGGATATACATTTTATAGCAGGGTTAAAAATATGGTTTGGGTATCCTATTTCTTTTCTGTTAATTATGTTCTTCAATGTTCGAATTTTGATCATTGTCATAATATTTTCTGCTTTCAACGGAGTTCCATGAATATCATACCAAATGTTCTTTACATTTATTAAGTTCGAAAGGCTTAATGCGCCTGTAAGAAAACATTTTTGAAGATAATTCAGGTCCTAATGAATATTTTTCACTAGGAAAGTGAAGTATTCTTCTCCTCCCAACATAGAAGCAGAGGGCAATTTCGCACTCTGGTCAGATAAAACATTTCCGCGTAACAAAAGGAAGGCCCACCTGTAAAACCTCTTCAGCCCCAGGGTTATTGTTACTATAGGGGTACCATAAATTTGCTGAAAGCAAACAATTTGAAGGGTTCGTCGACAATATGTTTGCTTTCTTTGTCCTTCGCCGGCTTCCAAACGAAGATGTGAATTTTTCAACATGACTGCTGTAAGCGGGCGATTGGTAAAACGGTAAAAGTGTATTTTTAAGTGTGTGTGTGTGTGTGTGTGAGGGAGGGAGGAAGAGAGAGGGAGAGAGAGAGGACAAAATTTTAGTTGCAAGATGTACTTCAATTGCCGTTTTCAGTTCATTTAGTAAAAAGAATACCGCCGCGCCACCAGGGAATAAAGACAAGTGTTGTCTGTTTCTTTTTGCCACCTCAGCCAGAACTTTCAACTACAGCCTGTGATGAGTATAGACCTTACCCAGTTTTCAAATTGAATAGCTGGTGGTGGTAGTTCGGTTTCTTGACCTTGTAAAAATCTTCCCTGTCTTTGTTTCGTTTGTCATCATTCCAGCCAGAAATGAAAAATAAAATGAGAAATCCTTGGTTTACAGCAAGGAGAATTTGGGACAAGAGATTAAGGATGATATTCCTGGAAGCTCACGTATCACGATTGTTTCATTCAATAGACAGAGGACACTTTTCTATGAAGGCTTTTCAAGATGTTTTCTCACAAAGGGGATTTTCCTTTTGCAATCTATATGACCACTGGCAATTTCAGTCTTGTCCATCCCCGCCAGCGTTTTGATTTTCGAGACACGAGACGAGACGAGACATTTCACGAGACGTCCCGTCTCGTCTCGTGTCTCGTCTCGTTTTCGAGACGAGAAAAGTAGTCTGTCTCGTCTCGTGTCTTGTCTAAAAGGGTTCTGTCTCGTCTCGTGTCTCGTCTCGTTTACGAGACGAGACGAGACGAGACACGAGATATGTCTCGTCTCGTGGCAACACTAGTATGAATCAATGGAAGAGGATACATTTCTGCCGTTCTTTTTCTTCCCACGACCAACTTCTTTCTCATCTCCAGGTTTTACGGCTTTTTGATAAACTTGCTGAAATTGTGCTAGATTTGGGCAGGATGCTAAAAGCAAGATGCTAGATGCTAGAGACATGCAAATTATGCTAGATCTAGCATCATTATGCTAGATCTGGCAACGCTGTTCCCCACAATAGGCGTGTCGTGCAAGTAAGCAATCACACGCCAGGTACTAGCTTTTACCTATTGCTTCCTTCTCACAGCTCAGAACATTGGTAACTATGGATAGACGTACAGCAGTAATTACTTTATGGGAGTTGGAAGGTTATTCTGCAACTGCAGCTAGCAGGCGAGTAGGTGTCCCGGCCTCTACAGGAAGGCGATGTATTCGGAAATATGGTGCTACAGGTCAGACTGATAATTTACAATCTCCTGGTCGTCCGCATGTGTCAACCGAAGCCCAAGATGCGAGATTAGTAAACGAAGCCCGGTTAGACCCACTAAGGACGTCTAGACAGCTAAGGAAAGTTTCTCTCTTTCCTGGTAGAAAGCATACAGCTCTGTGAAGGCTTCGTCATGCTGGGAACGTGGCCGTGTTGCTGCCGTGAAGGAAAAACTCTCAGACGACCACAAAATTTACCGTCTCGCGTTTGCACAGGCGAATGTGGGTCTCAATTGGGAAAACATAGTTTTCTCAGATGAATCCATATTCACAACATCAAAGGAGGGACGCCGTTTTGTGTATCGTCCGAGAGGCACCCGATATGACCATGGATATGTGGCTGCTTGCAATCGCAGTGGCCATGTATCTATTTTATGTTGGGGTTGGATTTCCAGTCGCGGAGCAGGACAGCTTCATAGAATTGAAGGACATCTGGACAATGCTCAGTACTTAGACATTATCAGTAATATCATGGTGCTATCTGTACGAGTATTTCAGCCTGATGGTGTAATTCAGTTCCAGCAATACCAGTCGCCAATACATACTTCCCGTGTGATTCAGGAATGGTTCGCAGGGCACCCTGAGATTGATTTAATCGACTGGCCGCTCGTGGAGCAGACCTCAATCTCATGGAAAATATGTGGGCAGAAGTAAAGCGTACTCTAAGGGAAAGTTGGGCTGAGGCAGATCCACCAAGAACTCAGTATGACCTGTGGCATCTTGTTTCTGAAGCATGGCTGGAGGTAGGGGAAGGAGATAGATTTGTCACCCATGTAATAGATTCCATGCCCAGAAGAATGGAGCGTGTAATAAATTCAGAAGGATCTTGGACACAATATTAATGTCCCCGCCTCAACTCCCGAAAACAGCCCTTTTCAGGGCTACCTAAACGCTTCTGAAAATATTTCTAGAAGTAAACCACTCCTTGTATCCGATTTCTGTGCAATCCTACTAACAAAAGAATGATAATTAGCTGTAGGCTTTGAACTCAAGACCTCTTTATTGGCAAGTCCGTACTCTACCAGTGAGCTAACATGAACACGCAAACCCAACCTGAAGAAACACGACTTTCAATTTCTGGTATTCGATGACAATGATGCTCATATACTTGGCAAATGTTGTATTCAACTTGGGATATTCCGCAACACACACACATAAACAAAGCGAAAGAGAGAGAGAGAGAGAGAGAGAGAGAGAGAGAGAGAGAGATGAATATACAAAAGCATATTCAACGTATTCGAATGAGACTCTAAGTAACGACATTCCGTTCTAAAGAGAGTTTGTGTTTCTTCCCGTGACGTTAAGGGGATCGGGAAAAGTTATGTGTCTTGAAGCAGGATACGACTTTGGATACTCTGTTTATACACTTTCTATATCCGTAGGAATATATTGTATTTCACGAATGTAAATGACATGCTGTAATGAGAATATTGAGAAGTTACATCTGTATGACAAATAGATGCAAATAAATACACTACATAACTTATTTATTGCTATTAAATGATTTTCCTAACTTGTATTTACATCCTCATATATACCGACCTACTGTGAAAATTATCTCAGATGTTATATTTTAAACATAATTACTATGTTCTGCAATGATTATGTTATATATACAAAACTTATGTATTCTAATGTAATTATTTTATATAATTTTTCATGCATTGCGGAAAATATAATTTTAGAAAAAGGATTAACCGAGACGGGATTCGAAATCTCAACCTTATGATTTGAAATCCGACAGCTTACCAATGAGGTAGCACAAGGACTTCTAGAACTATGCTTCTAGCGATGTATAACGGGTCTCAAGATAATTATGACATTCATATCCATTACAAACGCTGTTTCTGTTCTACTTTGACTTTTATTTTAGTACTCAGGCAATAATTATGTTCTATTTCTGAACTTTGAGCATTCTTTTACATATGGAAAGATTCTTTAACGTATTTAAATGTTCCATTACGTATGGAGAGCTAAATGACAAACAAGCATGTGCTGACATTAAAAAAAAAGGTTTCGAAATATTGTATCATTAAGTATTTCAATCAATGTTGCTGTTTTAAACACTTGGTAACAAGTCTTATTATATTTAAAAGAAGAAAAACACATCTGGAAACTTTTTCCCGATTGCAAAGGCTGGCTTGGAGGTTCGAACCTGGCTTACTTTTTCCCGAAGATACCCGAAGCTGGACTTAGAAAATTATTGCCTCAAAACACCAGTAAAGAATGCGCTCAACCTTTTTGAGACAAGGTGTACATAAAATTGAAATGCACAGTTCTGCTGAAGGTAAAGATCTGAAATTTTAGCTAAACGTGATGATAACTAAATCCTGTAATACATTATGCTTTTGGTATTACAGGAAAATGAAATCTAAAAATTTACTGTTCATCCCAGTTCTATACAACGAATATTCCATCACATTTCTTCAATAGTTGTCTGAAATTATTTGATTTTCTTATTGACTTGTAGAGAATTTAAACACATGTTGATTAAAACAGATTCAGATAAAATGTACTCACCTTCGGTAGTTTCATTTTCATCTGCAAGACTAACTTCTTCAAAAGATTGCTCACTACAAAAGATTGCTCACTTCAAACGATTGCTCACTTCATTCCAAATTGTCTTCTGAGTTCGATGACTTTTCACCGTTATCAGATTCGCCTTCGGATATTCTTTGAAGCTTTTCAATTACTTCATGAGGATTTAATTGTTTACTTTGTGACATTTTCGTAGATGCTTCTTCAATACAAAATTACTTATTCATAAATTTTATTTGTCATACCTTCGAACAAAGTGTCAACTGATGCATTGCGCCAAACACGTTGCCACGTGATTACCACGTAATGATAAATGACGCTATGACTGCACATTCTAATTCAATAGTGCCTAATAGATGTTCTGGTACCGGGAAAGGAGGATTTCGTAAAGTTTGGTTTGAAAAATTAAATCATTTTAACTAAAAGCTGCTCACTGCAAAGCAAAATAATAGTCGATGCGAGGAAGTATAATAATATTTTCAACTGCACGATCAATTTGATTCCCTGGGCGTTTAAGGCAAATCGATCGATATCAGATTATTAAATTGCACAACCACAATATTATTTTTTTTCGCTATGGGACATCAACAATTTAGGAAAAGTCAGGTAATGCCACCTTTCAATTCCTTAAAATATTGTATTAATAGATATGAAAAAATGAATTTCGCAAAAGGATCAAATTGATCCCTTGGGCGATCTAGTGTTGAATTGTCATTGAATCATGACAATTTATGACTGTAGAAATACAGAAATACAAAGCATGATTGTGATATTTGTAGTGGTTGCAAATAATCAAAATAAAGTAATTCGGGTCTTAAGATTAGATAACAATTAAATTGTCAGAAAATTTTTAAATCAGCAAATTCATACCACACTAACGACATCTATTGGTGTTAGCCAGAAGATAATGATACCTGGTGATAATGATACCTGGCTGTTCAGTTTTAGAAGTTAGAGTGGCGTAGAGACTGACAGACGGAGAAAAAAAGGATACCGGATAGGTTTACAAATAACATGTTGTGAATGGTACATCATTTGTACTCAATTCAGCGACTGAAAATTTTGTTTGTGCTATCAAATAGAATAAATATAAAAGAATAAGTAAAATCAATTGGTTTCGTTGTGGAGTTAAAGTCACCACAAATTAGAATATCATCTAAACTGATTGCAATAAGCCTAACCTATTTTTCATCATGCCCACTCTCTGTTTTAGTGTATGCCACAAACTGGAATAAACTGTAAAATATGTTTTGGAGTTTAACGAAATAGCAATCGTCAAAGATAATATATCAATAGAGTTCACAAATTTGAATAAAATGGTATGGGAAAATCTAAATCTTTATACGTAATTTTCGAGAAAGTAGAGAAAGAAACTTTCTAAACTTTAACTTCATGCTAATCAAGCCTTTCGTTATAACGCTGCCAAGACGGTAATCTATATTTTTGTTAACTACCATAATCTAATATAATCTATATAAAATGAAGAGTTCGTTTGTGTCTCTGCGTGCGGCCTGAGGAACAAACCACACGCAGAGTTACCAGATTTGGTTCACGGGTACCTTGGTCCAGGACCAAAACCAAGACGAAGCCCTTCTTTCAAATTTCAAACCAGGGATCTCAGGGGGGTTACTGGGACATGTAAATGTAGTGAAAAATGTCGAATTCATATTAGTGTCGAATTCATTGATTTCGCGGTCGCTCAGATCAATGTTGAAATTCCGATCGCATTAACTTTCTAATTCACCCCGTTCGGCTGTGGGCCGGGAAGTCACTGGGGAGGGGTATACCGACATATCTAAAAATTATTCAAAATGACCGATATTAGTGTGAAATCCATTTTTTTTTTCGTAGTCCCTGAGATCAATGGTGACTCATTAGCGACGACTTTCAAATTCTGCTACCGTTGTGTAATGTACCATTACAATTATGTAATGTGATCTCCGCTCGGAGGGACCCATTAATTTTATCACATACTGTACCATGCTAAATTTTCCGAAATAGGTTTCGATGTATATATGATATTCAATTGATTATAATTACACTTGGAATTAATGTGAAAACTCGGGATAATTTAGTAGTAACTATATTTTGGGAAGTAGTGTCTTTATTCGTATGTTATTTCATGATAATATTTAGCATATGGGTATTTCAAATAGGGAAATATTGAAATCATCATCTTAATGCTATACAAAAACTAGGGCCGCTATTAGACAGGAATTCTGTGAAAAATCTACTAATCTAAATTTTGGCAGAATATTTTGGACCCCCTCGTCCTTCTTGAGATGCTAATATCTTCTCTGAAATCCGGTTTGATCCAGATTTTACCATTTTCTGGTCGTTTCGTACTCTCCGCCGCCAAAATTCTCTGCTTTGATTGGAATTATTTCCTGGACTATGGTATTAAGGCGCGAGAACTTCCATTCCAAGAGGCGGCGTAAATCAAGGACTACACTGTAACTCCAGCTCTTCTATATTTGTGAAATTTTTTGCAGATAAACGGCATAAATCAAGGTAACGCTAATTCTAAACATTAGTTAAATCATCTGGACGTAGTAGGGAGCCATAAACTGTTTTTTCATCAGTGAAAAGATGCAGATATAGTAAAATATATCATTCAGTTCATACGACGCCATGTTAGCAGCATATAAACAGTGATGGACATGATTTATCATAGTGTGTGAACCATTTCAAAATAGTGTTGGAAAATCTTCAAGTTTTTTTCTGTGTCAGTGATCTCGACATTTAAGTCTCCTTTTTCCCCCTCCCAAAATTCAGTTTAGGATTCAATACACCTGTCCAAGTGTAGCTTCAGTTTGTATATGTAGTAAGTGTGATTTTCCTTTTTCGTGATAATCACTAACATGGCGGTAGGTTTTCTTGTAGTTAGAGTAATGTCTAATATGTCAGTGTAAACAAAAACTAAGGGGCTCCCATCTACTCCTAAATTGAACATCGTCTCAGTAAACATGGGTTGAGAAAATTCTTAGGGATTCTTTTCCTTACAGGAAAAGGGTCCCCTTTCCATTGATAGCTGCATAGTTCCTTATTTTGACAGTCACTTAAAGAACCATGAATGAATAGGTAGCAGTGTCACCTGGGGCCCTGATTCATTTTAGCCACTTCCTTTTCCAACCTATGGAGCTGATTATTAACATGGTAAAATTTGGATATTGTTTGTTTTGTATAATCTAACTGCGTAGTAGTGTTGATAAAAATGTATAATAACATGTATTAATCATTGTGGTTTAGTTTATGTGGAATGTAGTGGAATGTACGTGTGTGTGTGTGTGTGTAATGTAGTATTATGACAGTGGAAGTAGTGTGTGAATGACAGCGTGACATGTTTAAGTATGGACAGTGTATCATTTATTATATGATTTTTCATACTTTGTTCGTTGTAAAAGGTACTAAAATTCAGTTGAAATCCATAAAAATATTATATAGTAATTTAGAGAATAAGGCCATATTCGATCTTATATAGGCTATTTAGATGCTACTAATGCCTTCGTCGCTTTCGCGAAATTGTGGTTTGTTGCTCCGAACCACAACGAATGGACAGAAATTACATAAAATATTAACAAAAATAAACTTTGTGTTCGTCATTAAGCAGAAGTTAGGATTTATGATGTTATTTTTTTCCGTTCTAAATCCTATTATTTCTTGACTATCTAAACGAACAGTTAGATAAATTGTTTCCAAATTGAGTTTTCCTCAAAATTACAACGCTCTGAATGGACCAGTTATTAACATATTAACAAAAATAAGCTTTACGTTCATCATTAAGCAAAAGCTAGGATTTAGGATGTTATTTTTTCCGTTCTTCGATTACGACACAAAATTTTACTTCTTTCTTTTATTCGTGCTGTAGAATAAACCACATTGTTGCCAGCAGAATAGAAACGTACATAATTAATATTATCGTTGGTAATATTGTTGTTCTTTGAACCTATATGCGTTTCTAAACTGTGAAGTGGTATATAGTTTGGCTTTGAATATAAAATGTCTGGGTTCGTGAGATGTTTTTGTGAATTGATCCGTGCGCGATTAATTTTGTAGTGACATATATGTCGTAATTATATGATATGACTGCTTTGAACAGTCTCTAGCATATTTAAGGTACAGGGTGTCCACTAGTGAATATATGTTATAGTGTGATTAAGATAAATAATATATATATAAGGTAAACGCACCGGATTTCGACAGGTTAAGGACCTTTTTCAAAATCAATTGCCTATTGTGGCCATAATATTGGTCGGTGTTGGCCCATTTTTTCCTTGAAATGTACAGTCTCTACTAATACTAAAAGTCACTTCAAGGCTCAAATGCTAATGTTAAATTTTTTTATGAATCTGGAACTCGCCAATGGAACCCGAATTCGACACAATTCACCTGGTTTCGACAGTTGCGGTATCTGTTTTCGACACCTTCAATTATATCCATGTAAAACATTAAGTCGGCATTATTATTAGTAGTAATCTCTTCTCAGCTTCAAATATTGTTTTATTATAATGCGAAATTATCAGACGAGCAAAAGAACACAACTTAAATTTTCTGAACTGAGTAGTTACTTCGATGATCCTCAATTCGACGTGCTGGAACCTGATTTCGACATTCCATGTCGAACTGAGGTTACAACTATCGGAGAATTATGCAACAAATAGTTTTTGAAAGACTGAACATACTTGTACGTTTAGATATTCAGTTAAAATTATATTTGCACTACTGAGCATGAATTCGACAACCTTGTCGAAATCCGGTTCACGTTACAAATAAAGGCTCGTGTTTTCGACAACACCCCGTTCATGTTACATCACAACCTTTATCCTCACAGAAGAAAACAAAACGCACTGATTGAAACTCCTTTACAACATTAAAGTACCACTATTTGCTTGAAGCAAACCTAACTTTAATAAAAGTCTTACGAAAATAACCTGCCGTTTTATGATTTTCTTAAGATTATGTGTTTTTTCTCGAAGAGTGTATCACACACACAACAATGTATTATCTGTCAGGAAAGTAAATGTACACCTGTTTTTCGAGTCTGGCATTCCTGCTCTCCATCCGTGGAGAGTATGAGAATTAAATCAATCAAATGTTTACTGAGGGGCAAAAAGAAAAGTTTAATCTGAATAAGACATTGCAGAGGGACACAAGCTGTGAATACGATAAGTGCAAAGTGTAAATAATGGACGACACCGAAAGAGAAAGCCAGAAAAGCTGTTAAACTTAGAAAAAAGAGTAAAAATTGTTGAAGTGGGAACATAAAACACAAATACAACAAATAAGCCGAAAACTAAACATTCACCAGGCCATGATCTTGGTGTAGTGGTTAAGGTGCTGGCTTACAAATGCAAACGTCGCCAGTTCGAATCTTCGGTGAGGACATTTTTAAAAATTTTTGTTTATAATACATGCAGCTCATGAGAGATGGTAAAAGAGGTCGTATTTAGTCTTTCGTAGCAATTATTATTGGTAAGGTTTAGTACTGACAATACTTTTTGTCTTTGCGTCTTGCTTTTATTCTTTTCTTCATTTCAAAAGAGAAAAAAATCAGAACAAATGCCACCAAACTTCCTCATATTTTGAATGTAAACGATATTTGCAATTAGTAAAGAATAAAAATTGAACGTTCCGATGTAGCTGCAAAAAGTAAAAAGAAAAACATGGAAGTAAACCATACTCATGGTTATTAAAAATACAATTTCCACATGCCTTACACCTCCCGACCACGTTTCTACGTTAGCAAGTAAGAGGTTTGTGTTTAGGTCAGGCTGGTCAATACGTTTTGCAAAGGGGCCCGGTTTAGCTCTGACGCACCACATGTGCGAGAAGGGAGCAAAACACTTTTTCTGTCTCCCTCTGTGTGTCTGTTTATCTATCTATCTGTATATATATAACGCTATTTGTGAATGCCGTAACCACCCTAATTTTCAGCGGATTGAGATGAAACTTGGCACAAACATTAATTGTTGAAATATCTTCAGTTCGTTAACCAGAATAATCAGACGAAAATGTTCAAAATGGCGGCCCTTTAAACTCTTGAAAGCTTCCAAGGAAACCAAATTTCCCCCATAAATGGGTATTCAGAAAGTTTGAATAACTTTTCCTCTTTTAGTGAAATATTTGTGTGCAGAGACTTATTGAAATATTGGACCCGATTAAAGAATGTTCACGCCCTTTAGCTACGGTCAGGCGTTTTTTTCTTTTTTTGGCAGGAGGGGGTTATTTTCGTATCGGAACAAGATGATTGCTAGTGATGATATGAAATTACACATTGAAAGTGAAGTATCTTGTGAAACGTGTTATGTGAAAGAATAATATAATAAATGTGCTTTCCTCTAACACAGAGAGAGCGTGAATGGCGAGGAGTGTTATTTGATTTGGTTTTTAGTAACATATTGCATTGCAAATAAAGGTAGGCAACATTAGTGGAAAGTTAAACAACAACAACAACAACAATAATAATAATAATAATAATAATAATAATAATAATAATAATAATAATAATAATAATAATAATAGGTGTTGTTTGTGGCAAGGCAATATCTTCCTCAATTTTTCTTCAAACGTAATGATTGTAACGCCATATCTCCCTTACAAACAAAATATTAGCAATTTATATCGAGAGAACGGGAAACTGTTGAGTGATGGGAGCAACGTTGGACAGTATGCACTCATAGTACTCAGAAAAATAAGCAATTTTAAAGAAAAATGAACGAAGAGTCATTGCCGTGGGTAGTCATGGAGCCAAGCAGAGCCCTCTTTAGGCAAAATGTCGATAACTTATATCGAGAGAACAGGAGGTGATAGTGAGATGGGACCAACGTTGGACACCGTGGACCCATAAGGCGCATCGAAAAAATTAGGGGGGCGGGCGCCAGCCAGCCTTACTTATTTCCACATAATAATATAAAATTATATTGTCGAAATACACACACGAGTTAGCTAGTAATATTTCATATTATTATTATTATTATTATTATTATTATTATCGAGAGCGTCTTTTCATTACGTGTGCATGTTTGACATGAAGCCAAAGAGAAGATCCATCATTCGTAGAAAGAATAAGAATAGCCAGTTACTTTAATTGTGAACGACGGCGAAAAATACGAAAAGAGTGACAACCTTAGTGAAAAGAAAGAATACTTTCTCTCAAATGGATAAAAAATTCAAGCCGAGATAGATTCGAACTCGCATGGACGGCGCGAACAGCCAGTTCATTGTCCACTTTTTTTTAACTGACTCACCGAACGTGTTTCAGTAACTTACTTACTGATAATTTTACTTGCTTCACTCGTTTAAGTTGCTTTTTCTAATAACTTATAACGACAGGGACACGAACACAGAAACATCGAGGACAGTTAAAAATCATAAATGCTCTCCCGCCGGGAATCGAACTCGGGACACCATGCACCAAAGGCGCACGTGCTAGCCACTAGACCAGCGGGCAGGGCAGTGCTCACTCTCTGTGTCGTTAGGGATTACGACCACTGTATTGCCAGCTATCACTTCTGTGGGTTGTATACTATGAGCACATGTTTCTTCTTTGCTGGAAGAGTTAAACCTACATTCTATGTAATACATGAGGTATTTAGACCTACATGCTCTTCATATAATGTAATAAAAGCTGATGCTGGGAATAAGAAAAAGAACATTCCTTGGACAAAACAGAAACTATTGGCATCAGAAATATTTATCTACGAGGCATGCGCAGTAGTATATTTCAGAATAGTTACTGTTTAGTTCAGTAAACGAAGAAAGGGGTATAAAAAAGCAAATATTTCGAGTCAACGAGATCGACCAGAGTTGACAGAAGCGGAGTAGTAATACAACAACTTCGTTAAATTGATAATTGGTTCTTTATTCTGTAGTAGATCGTATCACAACTTTACGCGAGAGCAGAGAAAGACTTACTAACGCTGTCATATAGTAAGCATTAGTAACACGATCATACAGACACAAATTGATGTAACTGTGAGTACTACAACTTGGATTTAACGCAAGCCGTTTAGATATTCAGTAGTTTGCAGGGTTGTATAAGACGCAAAAAGTTAAGACACAATACAATTCTTCATGTGGTTCGGATTCCACGTTAATCAGTAGGTCCACGTCTCACATAGCCTCGCCGCTGAAAGGGACGCTAAACTGAAATTCAACTCAACTCAACAATACAATTCTTCATACCTCAGCTTCCAGTAACTAGATACAAGCAATTTCAGGATAGATACTGAAACTGCTGTCGGATTTTAATACATGACGTATTGCAGGATACAAAATGCTTTGCATTACTTGTTTGTTTGTAGACAGCTACTAGCTTAGTGTTCCGAAAGGTTGTGTATAAACTAGAGATAGTCAATTCCGGAATTATTACTTTCCGGACTCCCGAAAGTAAAACCGGACAAATTCCGGAATTCGGAAAATTCCGATTTTGGAATAATTCCGGAATTCGAAAAAATCCGGAATTTAGAAATTTCTGATTTCTTTAATATTCCCGAATTCGGAAACATCCGATTTTTTCGAAATCCGGAGTCTTTCTCAATTCCGAAATTATTCTGAATTCCGGAGTTTAACTGAATTTCATAATTTTCCGAAATCCGGAAAGTGAAAGTTCCGCTTCCGAAAAATGAAATTATTTTGGTTAATATGAACCGTGGCGGAAATAAGTCTTTGACCAGGTAATGGCGACTTCTTTGAAAGAAATAGGGTGTATGAGAATTCAATCTGTCATATTTGTAGTTTCGTGTGGAGAAACAACGAACTTGTGAACCAGCGATTTAAGAACAACTCAAGTTATTAATGTAAACTTTTCCGACTTCATAAAAGAAATACGAAAGACATTTTGAATCGAAGAAATATAACATACAAGTTTGCAAGCGGAGACAAAGAAACCTTACGTAATCAAACTAAATCGAATCTTTTACCGCATAGCGATCGCGGTTGAGTGGTCAAGGTACTTGTGCAAATGCACATTTTTTTTTTTTTTTAACTTTAGGATTTTGATGGCGATTGTTCAGCGATAACATATGTTTTATTATATTCAGATATTTGAATATTCGGATGCAATATTTGAACTACCAAATCTTCAGGAATAATAATAATAATAATAATAATAATAATAATAATAATAATAATAATAATAATAATTATTATTATTATTATTATTATTATTATTATTATTATTATCTCGCAGAAGATTAAAAGCTAGGAACTAATTATCGCTCAGGTCATATCATTACAAGCAAAAGCGTGACATTTGGGAAGAATATTTCGGTTTGGTTTAATGTTGCTCACGAGAAGACGACTTTCTCATCTCGTTTCTAAAACAAATAAAATAACATGAGAATTAACATTTTACATTCGAGACGGGTCAAGATCAACTCAAAATTTTCGTCTCTCTTTGGAGATGAGAATCGAGACGAGACGAAAAGTATCGTTAACATTTCCCGTCTTGTCTCGATTCTCGAAATAGTGTATGTCCATTCTTTAAGTAACAATTGCTCTGTAGACTGAATCTCATAGGCTATTTCGTTACATTATATTTCAGAGCTCATTGAATTATGCTATGTGTAGGTATTTTGTAGCAAAGCTTTTGTATTTACCTCTGCATATCCTAAAAATTAGTTTATTATATGCCTTACTGTTGCGTGATATTCAGTTATATTTATTACAGTTATTTTCCTTAAAACATACAGTAGAATACTTTCTACATGAAACTTCAATGGAACGTTGTAGTTTAAAATGTTATTAGTTGCAGAGGTGTGTCTTGAAGCAGTAGCGTTGCCAGGATGTGTGTTTGGGGGGGGGGGGCAAGTGCTGTTACAGGCACATATAGAAAAATTACAAACAAAAATATATAAACATAAAAATATATAAAAAATTGCAAACATCAAAGTACCAAAGTACATTATCGGACCTCTTTGTGGGGGTCGGCCCCTCCGGGCCCCCTTCCGACGCCACTGTCTTGAAGGTACTGAACCCTTTCCCCGAAATCTCTACTTTTAAGTAAGTTTTGCAAAATTTCAACGGCAAGTTTAAAACTTTTATTATTATCATTATTATTATTATTATTATTATTATTATTATTATTATTATTATTATTATTATTATTATTATTATTATATCAACACCGTGAATAATCTTTAAAAGATATACGGTTTGTATCTGAATAGTAAACGCTAATTGACTGTCGATCTCGGTCGTCGAGAAGTCTTCAGGAGAGAAGGACATCGGTCACGTTCTGGGTTTGAGTTCCGAAGGGGCAAGTTTTCGGGCTCGAGCCAAAAATTGTTAAGAGTTATAGGCTTCAGCCAAACATGTTCAAAACAGGTGGGAGCGGGTTTAGTCCTCTCAACGGCTCGAGCGGCTCGGCTTACAGCTCATTCACTATCGAACCGAACCAAGAAGTGAGCCGAGCCAACAGCTCACCCAACCGAGCCGATTTGAGCCATCGGCTTAGTCGAGCTGAATCGAAACGTGCCGATGGACTAATTTCAACTTAGCTGGCTTGAACCGGTTCACATGAGCCGAGTAGGGTACCCATCCCAACCGAGAAAGCTCGAGCCATCGGTTCAATTGAGCTGAGTCGATGGCTCGTTCCAACTGAGCCGGATCGGGTCATCGGCTCATCCCAACCGAGCCGACTCGAGCTGTTCGCTCAGTTGATACGAGCAGAGCCGGTTGATATCGCTACCCGAGTTGGTCTTCTGCTTGGGCTCAAAAATTCGACAGTGCAGGTCTCAGCCTTGATTTTAAGAACAACAGTATATACTTATATTGGTCATTACGACATTTGAGGCTGTCTCGTAATAATAATAAAAAAAAACATTGTCTTCTCGTTATCGAGACGAGACGAGATACACAAAAATTGCCCCACGAGATGCACTAAAATTACGAGACGAGACGCACCCCTGTCGTGAGCAGCACTAAAAAGTATTCCATATTAGTGCTTACATTTCTCATGGCTTTCGCTTTCCAGTCTAACCAGGCCATTATTTAAAAAAGTTAAAACGAGCTGAACGAGCGAGCGAGCCATTATCAAACTCGACTCAACAAGAAACTCGCCCTGGAAAACAGCTCGACCTTGATCGCTACGCGGTAAACGATTCGTCTTTAGACTGGTTACGTTAGGTTTCTTTGTCTCCGCTTGCAAACTTGTATGTTATATTTCTTCGATTCAAAATGTATTTCGTATTTCTTTTATGATGTCCGAAAAGTTTACATTAATAACTTGAGTTTTCCTTAAACCGTTGGTTTACAAGTTTGTATTTTCTCCACACGAAACTACAAATATGACAGATTGAATTCTCATACTCTCTATTTCTTTCAAAGCAGTCGCCATTACCTGGTCAAAGACTTATTTCCATCATGATACATATTAACCAAAATAAATTCAATTTTTGGAAGCGGAACTTTCACTTTCCGGATTTCGGAAAATTATGGAATTCAGTTAAACTCCATAACTCAGAAGCATTCCGGAACTTGGGAAGAATCCGGAATTTAGGTAATTCCGGAATTGAGAAAAATTCCGGATTTCGAAAAAATCCGGATTGTTCCGAATTCCGGAATGTAAACGAAATCAGAAATTTCTAAATTCCGGATTTTTTCGAATTCCGGAATTATTCCAAAATCGGAATTTTCCGAATTCCTGAATTTGTCCGGTTTTACTTTCGGGAGTCCGGAAAGTAATAATTCCGGAATTGGCTATCTCTAGTTTATACACAACCTTTCAGAACACTAAGCTAGTAGCTGTCTACAAACAAACAAGTAATGCAAAGGATTTTGTATCCTGCAATACGTCATGTATTAAAATCCGACAGCAGTTTCAGTATCTATCCAGAAATTGCATGTATTTAGTTACTGGAAACTGAGGTATGAAGAATTGTATTGTGTCTTAACTTTTTGTGTCTTATACAACCCTGCAAACCACTGAATATCTAAACGGCTTTCGTTAAATCCAAGTTGTAGTACTCACAGTTACATCAATTTGTGTGTATATGATCGTGTAAATAAAGCTTACTATATGACAGCGTTAGTAAGTCTTTCTCTGCTCTCCCGTAAAGTTGTGATACGATCTAGAACCAATTATCAAATTAACGAAGTTGTTGTATTACTACTCCGCCTCTGTCAACTCTGGTCGATCTCGTTGACTCGACATATTTGCTTTTTTATACCCCTTTCTTCGTTTACTGAACTAAACAGTAACTATTCTGAAATATACTACTGCGCATGCCTCGTAGATAAATATTTCTGATGCCAATAGTTTCTGTTTTGTCCAAGGAATGTTCTTTTTCTTATTCCCAGCATCAGCTTTTATTACATTATATGAAGAGCATGTAGGTCTAAATACCTCATGTATTACATAGAACGTAGGTTTAACTCTTCCAGCAAAGAAGAAACATGTGCTCATAGTATACAACCCACAGAAGTGATAGCTGGCAACACAGTGGTCGTAATCCCTAACGACACATAGAATCAGCACTGCCCCGCCCGCTGGTCTAGTGGCTAGCACGTGCGCCTTTGGTGCATGGTGTCCCGAGTTCGATTCCCGGCGGGAGAGCATTTATGATTTTTAACTGTCCTCGATGTTTCTGTGTTCGTGTCCCTGTCGTTATAAGTTATTAGAAAAAGCAACTTAAACGAGTGAAGCAAGTAAAATTAGCAATAAGTTACTAAAACACGTTCGGTGAGTCAGTTAAAAAAAAAGTGGACAATGAACTGGCTGTTCGCGCCGTCCATGCGAGTTCGAATCTATCTCGGCTTGATTTTTTTTATCCATTTGAGAGAAAGTATTATTTCTTTTCTCTAAGGTTGTCACTCTTTTCGTATTTTTCGCCGTCGTTCACAATTAAAGTAACTGGCTATTCTTATTCTTTCTACGAATGATGGATCTTCTCTTTGGCTTCATGTCAAACATGCACACGTAATGAAAAGACGCTGTCGATAATAATAATAATAATAATAATAATAATAATAATAATAATAATAATAATAATAATAATAATAATAATAATAATAAAAATATGAAATATTACTAGCTAACTCGTGTGTGTATTTCGACAATATAATTTTATATTATTATGTGGAAATAAGTAAGGCTGATTGGCGCCCGCCCCCCTAATTTTTTCGATGCGCCTTATGGGTCCACGGTGTCCAACGTTGGTCCCATCTCACTATCACCTCCTGTTCTCTCGATATAAGTTATCGACATGTTGCCTAAAGAGGGCTCTGCTTGGCTCCATGACTACCCACGGCAATGACTCTTCGTTCATTTTTCATTAAAATCGCTTATTTTTCTGAGTACTATGAGTGCATACTGTCCAACGTTGCTCCCATCACTCAACAGTTTCCCGTTCTCTCGATATAAATTGCTAATATTTTGTTTGTAAGGGAGATATGGCGTTACAATCATTACGTTTGAAGAAAAATTGAGGAAGATATTGCCTTGCCACAAACAACACCTATTATTATTATTATTATTATTATTATTATTATTATTATTATTATTATTATTATTATTATTATTATTATTATTATTGTTGTTGTTGTTGTTGTTTAACTTTCCACTAATGTTGCCTACCTTTATTTGCAATGCAATATGTTACTAAAAACCAAATCAAATAACACTCCTCGCCATTCACGCTCTCTCTGTGTTAGAGGAAAGCACATTTATTATATTATTCTTTCACATAACACGTTTCACAAGATACTTCACTTTCAATGTGTAATTTCATATCATCACTAGCAATCATCTTGTTCCGATACGAAAATAACCCCCTCCTGCCAAAAAAAGAAAAAAAAGCCTGACCGTAGCGAAAGGGTGTGAACATTCTTTAATCGGGTCCAATATTTCAATAAGTGTCTGCACACAAATATTTCACTAAAAGAGGAAAAGTTATTCAAACTTTCTGAATACCCATTTATGCGGGAAATTTGGTTTCCTTAGAAGTTTTTAAGAGTTTAAAGGGCCGCCATTTTGAACATTTTCGTCTGATTATTCTGGTTAACGAACTGAAGATATTTCAACAATTAATGTTTGTGCCAAGTTTCATCTCAATCCGCTGAAAATTAGGGTGGTTACGGCATTCACAAATAGCGTTATATATATACAGATAGATAGATAAACAGACACACAGAGGGAGAGAGAATAAGTGTTTTCCTCCCTTCTCGCACCTGTGGTGCGTCAGAGCTAAACCGGGCCCCTTTGCAAAACGTATTGACCAGCCTGACCTAAACACAAACCTCTTACTTGCTAACGTAGAAACGTGGTCGGGAGGTGTAAGGCATGTGGAAATTGTATTTTTAATAACCATGAGTATGTTTTACTTCCATGTTTTTCTTTTTACTTTTTGCAGCTACATCGGAACGTTCAACCTTTATTCTTTACTAATTGCAAATATCGTTTACATTCAAAATATGAAGATGTTTGGTGATATTTACACTATGGTGGTCCTTTATTTACACTATGCACTATTCGTATTCACAGCTTGTGTCCCTCTGCAATGTCTTATTCAGATTAAACTTTTCTTTTTGCCCCTCAGTAAACATTTGATTAATTTAATTCTCATACTCTCCACGGATGGAGAGCAGGAATGCCAGGCTCGAAAAACAGGTGTACATTTACTTTCCTGACAGATAATACTTCTTTTCTCGATACATATGACTCATCTACTGTACCCGCACTTTTGACACGAGAAAAAACACTCCCATAATGTTTCCACTTCTATTCAGGATTGCTTAGATGACATCTTAAGCTTATTTCGCAACATTTAAGCATAGGTATGTCGAATTCAGGTGCCTGTCGAATTCAGGCGCGTTTATCTTATATATATATATATATATGAAAATGAATCTGGATGAATAATAGGACATCCCTAAATGTACATAGTTAATGTATTTTTTACCACTATGTAAAGTGATGAGTATTTACGTATTTACGTATAATGAAATATATTTTGAACACTGCCCTCTACACTATAACTTTTCACGAGGATGTAGGTGTGTTTTAGTGAACGGACTATGTTAGCACTTCGCAGTTTGGCGATCAGGAGTAATGGTATCTGTTCGTTGAGAATCGAGTCCAGCGTGGTGAATAACATCATATAATAAACCATTCGAAGTGTTTTATAATTAATCACGGAAGTATAATAGTTGCTTAAAAACGTGGTGCCGTTGAATTATATGCATTTATTTTGAGGTTAAGCTGCAACGTTAATTTTTTTTTCAAGTCACCTACTCCGGCTAAGTTACCCTTGTTTGTAGGGGTGACGGAATGGATAGAGTCAAACTATTTCGTAATTTAATTACAGTAAACACTGGTACTTTCGTACCCGGGTGTCGACCCTCTCTTTCCTGCAGATATTTTTCATTTTTCTCTTAGTTTTAAATTAGATAGATATGGAAATTAAGAGACACCTCAAGACGTGTCGTTCTTGCGAAAGAGAGAACCATTGGTGAGATTTGGCAAATAAATCACCAGTACAAAATTCTAACTTATTTATTATTTTGGCAAATCTTCAGCTAGAATTTTTCTATCCTATTAACCTTACTCTAGTTTACCATACTAACCTCGGAATTTTTAGTTTCTGAGGGGTCGGATATTTTTTATTGTTCTAGAAATTTTAAAATTCAGGGTAATGGCAATCTTGCTTTTCCCCTTCTTTTCTTTCCCTTGTTGGTCTGGACCGGATTACTGTTAATAAGTAATAATTTGCACGCAATAACTTGTGAAGTTCTTACTTACAAGACACAGACTTGCTCCTTGGCAACAAGGCTTCCCCTTTGGGCCACACTTTTATGTGAGCCACCTTTTCAGCATAGATAAGTATATTTGGCTATGGGTTGTTCTATGACTAAATTCGACCACTTATCTATGTAGTTGTAGTGTTCTAGCGTATTCCTTTGGCGCCTCTTTTCTCTCTCTTCCTTCAGCTCTCTCTCTATTCTCTTCTTAACCGTTTGTCACTCGCGCCAAATTTAGTAATAAATCTACTCGCGCGTTTGCTTTTTTCCAACATTGACATTTTGAGATACAAACAATATATTAAGTAACATTTATTTGAAGTAATGCATGCAATTGTTGAGTAAATTACTTAGAACATTTCGAATTGCTGCTATAGTGCTGTCAAAATGTCTTGATCCGTGGAAAAAGTGTGAACTAATGCTCAAACCATCGCACGCCCACACGTTGAGCTAATAAGGGTTCAGCTGTTGCTAAACGAGAGAGCCTTGGCGAAAGGGAGTGGATTCCTTCAGCCGATAGCAGCGCTTGGAACAGAAGACTAAATGTCAACTGAATGAAGTATATCTATAGCTTGTCAATATCTCTTCTCTGACTTCGGGTTTCGAAATCACCGAATCTAATGCCCTGTGTAGCAGTAAAAAGCTCGTGTAACTCATTGCAGCTCTTACGATTGGAATTCCTTTTCCGTCATATGCCCACTGTGTTCTTATATCATCACGTGCTCCCTTCTTCGTGGCAGTCAAATAGCGACGTCGAAATAAAGCCATTAATTCCGCTCTTGAAGTTGTTGTACAGTTGCAGTGCGTTCTTCGTCGAAACGTGTTCGTAATTTGTCCAAATACTTGTTAGTACATTTTACAACTTCATCAATCACGGCTATATAGATAAATTTCAAAAAAAGAATCAATTTACTCAGTGATACCCTTAGCAGTAAGTTTTGGTCATAGCATCTTTTTACAATGTTTTCACACTTTGTATTTGCTGATGCTGCCAGTTACTTCTTCCATTTTGTTTTTCTGTCTTTCACAATGAAACAAACTTCTCTATTTTCACTGTAACTGTAACTCATATCGTTTGCAAGTGAGTCTGCATCTACACTGTTCTTATCTGCTTCACTATCATGATCAATATAATCTTCATTCACTTTTTCATTACTCAAAAATCCGCATCATTTTTAGCAGCCACTAATTTTCGAAAGTTAGCATCAGACTAACTGTATCTTACTTGTACTCAAGAAGGGAAACATTATTTAGAAAAAAAAAAACGTCACTCAGAAAGAGTAATTCTTACATTAACGACCGCGCGTTTGAAAATTTCAAACTCCATAAAAATATATAGTTGCTACTTTTATCACGGAACTACTCGCGTGTTTGAAAAAAGCAAACACAGACGAAACTATTTCCTCAATCTACACTGGAAGCTACCAGAGTTGCAGCACGTCAGCGAGCTTTTAGGTGGATGACGGTGATGAACCCCTTGAGGAATAGCAGTGAGGGTGAATCCGCTAATGCGACCATTCGTAAAAATCATTAATTTTTATAAACCTGTTTGCTTTTTTCCAACAGCGCGAGTGACAAAAGGTTAACGATTTACTCTTTTTAATTTTAACCTCCCCGCTACGTATTGAACATTACAAATATTGATCATTCAGTATATAGCACTTGCACCTAATTTACTGACTGTGAGGTAATGGGACATGATTTGTGGAGATGTTAATCGACGTGAAGTATCGAGGGACTGATTTTTCTACCATATTTGATCCACCGCGGAGTTAATGATGGTTCGTTACACCAGAAAGTGTTATTCTCATTCTTTCGTCATTGTCCGTCTGAAGTTCTATGTCAAACTACCAGCTATTTCAACTTTCCTGCTATAAGGTTTACTAAATGTTAACGTTGTAGTAGTTTGAGCCCAATAGTGAAATTAACACTCTAAGTTTATAATTATGTGTAGGCGCCTGCCTTATATATCAAGGGTCTACTGTTTAAATGAAATATATTGAACTACGAATGTTAAGTTTATGCGCGGAAAAATCCTTAGATTATAAGGGATGTCGGAAATAGTCATTACTAAAATTTTTGTCGGTTTTTTGAATATATGTATAAATAATTATTGAAAATGTATGTATATGATGAGATGTAAATGTATGTGAAACGTGAATATGATATTGAAGTAAACTGTATAATTGAATTAAGAAAATGAATATGGATAAATGGTTTAGTACTTACCCGGAACGATCAGTGGTTGCCATAGTTCGAGACATCCGACGAATGTGAAAAATAGATGTTAGAAATACCGCTGCATACAAAAATAATTTTTCTTCTTTATTGTAGATTCGCTGAATGCTATATGTGATTTTAACATCATTTTTTAAATATAAATTGCATGTAATATCAGATGGGGGCAGGTCGTATTTCGTAACCCAAAGGTACAATCAAGTCCGTATTTAAGTTCCCCAACATAACGTCCATGTACCAATCTTTCGTCTAAAATCCGTTCCTTTTATCCGAAGCTTTACAACTTAATCAGTGTGTATTACCCTAACCTCTGTGCGTCGATATACACGCTCTCAGAACGAAAGAGCAAACGAACAATGTTAATAAAATTTTGAATCTCCCACGAATTAGAAATTGACAGTTTCTGCTTAGTAGTGCGTGCGTTTACTGAAGGATATAATGATACTGAAGGATATTTGATTTTCAAAATAACTAGTGACTGACTAACCGAGGATATGAATTAGCCTCCATGATTGAAAACATAAAACTTTGTCTCTTATAACCTAAATTGAGAAAAGTGTTCCAAATGCTCTTACGAAGGAAATCGGTATTGTTTGTAATGATCAAAATAAAGATATATATATATATATATATATATATATATATATATATATATATATATATAACGCCTATAAAATATGATAGCAAAACGAATGGACACAGTAATTATAACGGTCTGTGTGATATTGACACTCGTCGCGTGTTACGAGATAGGACTCAAAATATATAAACAGAATTAATTCATATAAACAGAATAGTGTTCAATATTCGAACTCCTTGTTACTTTATTTTACTATGGGAAACAACTTGATGCCAGAAAATTTTAAACTAACTGCATCCCGGGAAGATAATAAGCTGGAAACAGTGCAAAACCTTCATCAAAACAACATTAATGACTTAAGTGGAAATACACTAAAAATGCTTATGAAGGAATATCGTCCTTATACACTAATGAATGATGAATTATACGAGAGCACATATTACAGAATTATGTTAGAATTTTCCATCAAGTACAACTTCTCATGGGATATTGATTCGGAGAGCCTACCGATAATACATCAGCTGGAACGTACATTGGAATTCTCAAGACTTATAAATATCAGGCAGGATGTCATGCTATTATTCTCAGAGAATCCTTTGTCCCTCATTTTGACTTAAGTATTGCTTATATACAATACTTAATGGTGTCAATTTTCAAACATCAAAACCAAAATCATTGATAAATTTATGGTCCACATTTTCATCCCTCTCAGGTAGAGTTTGGTTGTATACATTTGTATTTACATTATGTTTGTCAATAACCTTCTTTTCATTTTCACACTTACATCAGATCTTGAATTATGCTATACGGGGAAACAATCCATATTTGGAGTATGAATACTCCTTATTACATTCTGTTAGTATAACCGTTGGTGTGTCACTGCCCAAAATGAGCCATGATGTACTAAGGCCATTAATAACATGGGGTTTCTTCACGTCTATCATGCTTATTCCAGCTTACAATTCTGATCTAGTTTCTTTTCTAACAGTGAAAATATATGACCCTCTTATTGACACACTACCGGAGTTCATTGCATCTGGAATACGTAGGGCAACAATTGATCATTATTGGGTAGATGCATTGTCTTCTGCTCAAGACACATTACGGAAAGAAGTAGACGAGAGATATAAAGTAATATCAGATATAGAAGAATTAACCAGATTACTTAAGAAAGGTGAAATTACAGTCTTAACTGAAAGGCTTACGTCTGGGCTGATATGCAATGTGGATTATCTTCCTGAGGACGCATTGGCAGAACTTCATTTAATGAAAGAGAGTGCAATTAACTATTACGCAGGATTTCCATTCTAGAAAGGATCGCCACTTCTGGATATTTTTTACTCTTATCTTAGTCAATTAAGAGGTTCTGGTTTAATTGTTAAGTGGGAGAAAGACATTGTTCATAAATTTCTTCCGCCTAACAAGTTCTTACCATTAAAAGATCTTCAAGAACCTATGGGGTCTTTTCGTTCGTTGACTGTTAACAATGTTATCGGAACATTTGTAATGCTTCTTATGGGTAATTTGCTTTCAATATGCATGTTTGTTGAAGTGTTACATAATAGTTGCAATCTTATGTACGCATCCTTGTTGAATCGAATTTATTGCTAAAATCGCAAGGGTTGGCGAAAACTAACATTCGCGACTTTTTAGATTTACACTAGAATTGAAAGCGAAAAAGGTACAGCAACTTATATGTTTATAATGTTTTTGATATGAAGTATAAAAAACCAAGTGACAATTTATGTCCTTCCCATACACATGTGCTCACTCCCTAAATTCTGATTAACTTCAAAATAATCCTTTTGAGGTTTCCTAACCTAAAAATTAACACATTTAAAATTACACAATTGTTCTGACTTTTGATTTCCCCCCCCTCACAAATTACGGTCTTAATTAAGGTTTGGTCATATTTTTTCTTAATTTTGAGTTGCAATGTGTAACTTCCACGAAAATTCAACAATTTTGTACTGTTCTCCAGTTTTACTATATCGAGAAAGAAGTTAGTGTGATAGTAGACAATGTCAGTGATAGTACAACACATACTGGACTCAGTCATCTCTCTATGAAAAAGAAAAGTGTCAACTTACATTTGCTCTGTCTAAATTATGTGTAATAACTTTTTACTTTAATGTGTACAGAAATGAAAGGAAATAAAATCTTTAAGTTTTACGTCTAACGACACTCTAAAGGAGACGGTTATGATGAGAAATGAAGAAAATTGTGGAATGAAGAACGTGGGAGGGAACGGGAGAATTCTTAGAAAACGCGCACACACAAACGAAAACACGATTCCATCACAGTTTACTTCGCACTAGGTGGAATCGAACGATGCACCAGAGAAAATCATTCTACGACTAAGCCGCAACGGATCCAAAAATGTACAATATAACTCATAGGTTTTATCTCACCATGTTAATCTACGTAATTCAGAGCACAAGCAAACTTGAGGATTTGAAATACTTACCCCGTAATTAAGAAATAAGGTGAACGTTTGTAACGCCCTGACATATGGTACTTTATTAGAAGCCGTCATTCGACTTTGGTGAGTGTGAAATTGAAATTTTAATACGTTTATTATTGCCTACAACATGTAATCCTGAAGTGTATGTAATGCCACCACGAAAGCTTGAGCGACAATAAGAACAGAACATAAAATAGTCTATTAGAGGTTGTAAATATTAAGATCTGCAAACGAAAAATGTCACTATAGTCATTTACATAAATATTCGTATTAAATTAGAAAAACATGTTAACTTTCAAAGAAGCAGATTGTTATCAACTTGTATAATTCAAATTAGTTTAATTCCGCTTCTTTTCCTTCGCTAATTGCAGCATAGACAATCAAGTGGGGAAGGAAAGCGATGCTGTGTCAATACACAGTTACACAATGCAATTAGTATGGTGTTATGACATAAGCGCACTCTATTCAAAGCTGCAAAAATACATGATGCACTGCAAAGCATGTTAGATCCCGCAAAAGCATAGTTACCTTTAGATCAATACTGTGTGAGATTACTTTTATTAAACATTGTGTTTCAAAAAATGTAAAATTTATTCAACACTAAATATTGCCTCTATATCTCAAGTCTAGAAAGTAGGATATTGTGTAATTTATTATTTACAAATTAAGATATTATTTACAATAATTTCTAATAGTATTGAATAATGCACATTTTACTGAATTAAGGTTTAATTTTTAGTCATGAAAATTTATTTGGTATTTTAAAAGATACACATTGTAAATGTTTGCTTGCTTCCTCTGATTATTGCCAACATTACATTTATTATGTAGTTGATCCTACAGAAGAATTCTAATGTCTTGAATCACATCATTCGTATAATACTAAATGTGAATAATGCACTGAATAAACATATGAAGGTTCTAAATTCATTTACAACAATTCCAACCGTTTAGGACATACAGAAAGTGTGCATAAAGAGGTAGGGATGTGAATATAATTGTCAAACTTAAGAATAATTTGAGGGGGAAATTTGAATTTATTTTCTCTTTTTTCTTGTGTAATATTACAAGTGTATTTAGTAATATTGGTAGTGTGATTACAAACTACATGAATTATGTAATTCGAGCAGAATTACAAACTATGTCAGTGATTATTGCATCATCCTGGAAACAGTGTTAAAAATAAAATTGCTGAATACAGTTTTATTATCTTTACGTTTATTAGAAATTATCTAGGTGAATGTAATACATGTCATAGTAGTCCCCTATTTAAACAGAGCCAGTCTTTAAAAGTCAAGTATTCAATTTCTTTTAATATTCTTCCTATATATCCAAATTCGTCTTGTTCTGATCATAGTATGAAACAGAAAAAATAATTATATATGTTTGTTTTTTACCAGCTTACTTACATTATTACTGTTGTAGATATATCCCAAATATCCATTCCACATATAGATTTGAAACATGAACTAACCTGAGTACTGCTATTACTGAGAGATGAATCTTTACGTTGGGTTTGCTGTTAATCTTATAGTGTTTCAGAGTATGGCATACGATTTACACAACTTGACAATTCCTTCGAGAAAAGAAGTCAGCATTTTGCTTCAATAAATTAGAAGTTAAGAGAGCGCATGACTTTTTGAAGTTAAATGGTTTACCCTGTATATAAATGAGCAGAAAATAACAATGGAATGTAACATTTTCTAACTTTGGAGTAAACTGAAATAGAAAGTTCATCATTTCCATTAAATTCAAAGCAATAATGCATAACAAAAAGCTTTTCTTGGTATATGTACTACATTTCCGAAATAGAACTATCTACCTACTGTTCTGTGATTCGATCACAACTCATTGCATCTAATATCTCAATTTTACGATGGTAGTCATAAAGGTATTTAATTATCACCTCGATAAAATAAAGTTACTTAACTTATTTTATTCTTTGTTTCCACTTACATGCATGTAGCCTTGGCACATATTGAAATCCTGATGGCTCAGTACAATCGCACGCTGCTAGAGTAGTCTACACAAAATGTGTAGCTCATTAACAAAGTGAAGTAGAGTACTGTAATTCATTTTCTGCATTTCAAGTGAAAGAGCGCTATAAAACTCCATACTGAATTGCTAAAAATGTACCCTACACGTCCAGCGGAGATGTCCAGCGCAGATACATTTTACGTAAAATTTGGACTTTCTCCGCACGTAGTGGGTAGGGCGGGCGCATGAATTGAGTTTGCCAAATTTCACATTTTTTTTTATTGGAGGAGCACTGGGCAATAATCAGATAGCTATATTATATAAAAATACTTCTTGAGCTCTTATAAACTTTCATTAAAATTAAGCCCGTTATTTACTTTCACTTGATTCAGTAATTTGCTTACGTCTTTTATTCCCATTTTGTTCAATTTTCTCCCTTCAAATTTTCCCATTCCAAATTTCCCAGTATTTCCCGGGAAGAATGTTTATTCACTCATTCACATCACTAATTATAACCTTCCTCACGCTGGTGATTCTTTTAAATTCTGATCTGACGCGTATCTTTCGTAGTGGTCTGTAATGTAAACAGGTAAAATGAACTTGGAAATGAAATGAAATGATATATTTCAATTTAAAGCTGCACTATTATATGCTTTAGGCTGAGGGAGGTAGGTGATTAAGGAAAATGAATGATGATAAGATATTTTTGGAATGAGAATGTGGAAGGAAACGGGGGCACCCACAAGAACCCAGGGCTCAATCATTACTCTGCTGGATTCGAAACAGGAACTCTAAACACTAAAGCTAAGAACTCTATCAGTGAGCCACCATATCCCCTCTTATTGACATTTTATCCAGATAATAACAAAGGCATAGTTAGGGAAATACTAAAATTTTCAACCATACCTTACATGCATCAACTATCTAAAACAGACCCGTTCGTTATGCTCCTTATTGAAATATAATTATATTAGTGACAAGGGTCTAGATAAGCTTAGAAATTATCAGAAAATAGGTTTACTTTGGGAAACACAAAACGAAAGTTCCTTGATATTGACATTGACATACATAATGCAGCAATCGAAGAGACAAAGTCAGCTTCAGTTCAAATAACTGTCACGCAAGTGCTGCGTGTTGTATGTAGCACGCAAAGAAATATTTCGATAAGCTGTATATATGTTATTTAATTCTTCACGAGAGCTCCCTCGTGGCTAAGCGGTTAGCTTATGTGCTTCTAACATGGAAAACCCGGCTTCGATTCCCGGTAGGAGCTCTGATGTGTTTCGGATTCCACATTAAGTTGTAGATCCACATCTCATATAGCCTCGCTGTTGAAGAAACAGTATACTAAAAATCAAATCTAACATTTATTTAATTTTCTTTACCACAGAAGCCCTTTTGCTCAAAGTTTCACATATAACGTCAGTCTTTTAAATCAATGAATTTAAACAGATAACTCTCTTAGTTAGAGCAACTAATTCCCTCAATTACAAAAACACTTCGGCAAATTATTTCGTTCCCTCACTCTGCCCGGTCTATGTCAAATGAAGAAAAGTATTTTGTTCCTCTTTTCTAAACAAACTTTTTCAACAACTTACAATACTGCATTAGTGTAGTAATGGACTAAATTTCCTACAGCAACTGATTCTATGCTTCAATCATGTATTATTTCTATTCCTTTCTCTCCTCTTCCATATTTCTTCGTCCGTTTCCTTTATGATTGTTTCTACTTTCGATTGCTTATGTCTTCTATTCTTCTATATCTTCTATGCTTCGCGTCTTTTATTTCGGTTCGGTTTATCTATTACTCCTTTTTAAACCCTACTCACTGCTGCCATCAACAACTTGTACCAAGACGGAGTCTTCAAATATTTCTCCTCACTTTCTTGCTTTTAGCTCTATCAATGTGCAATGCCTACACTGAGAAAAATCCATTATCCGGACAGCGGTATATTGTACAAATACAAGGATTCGTTATGTTTACTAAGGAAATCTGTACGGAGCGTACTTTATCCATATACTATATAGGTACTGCCTTTTACCCGCTTAGATATTACATCATGTCGCTGCAGGATGTCTGACATCTAACAATCTTCCGTATTTTACATACGTATACGTATGTTAAATACTTCAGCTATATGTTAAATACGTCCATCTGTGTGTGAGATCCAGGCCGCCTATAGACACCTCTTTCTTTCGCCATGGCTGACGTCATTAAACTACCGTCTTTTGCTTGCGAAACGAGGTTGTTTACAAACGGAAAAGAAGAGAGGAAGGAAACAAATGCTTGGGTAAGTACACTAGTTAACTATTACTTTAGTTAAATATTCCATTAATTATATATTCTTTTAGTGTAACTTGCTTTAATATAGTACTAAGTAAGTAATGTAGTTTATGAATACAATTCTTACTATTGAAAAACTCGTTAATGATTGAGGACAATGGAATGGGTGAATCTGAATTTCGAGAAATCTTTGAATATTAACGTTTTGAAACATTTTACATTTCAAGGTAGCAAAATGAATGTTATGTGTTTATTCATTCCGTTTTATATGTGACGATTTATTACTTGGTGCAGATTTACTACAGGGCTGCTTAACATAATTGCTAATAAACCGTTTTCAGCGCGAAAATTCCCTTGTGTAGTGAAGATTTCTGGGCTTTCGGCATCAATGGCCTTGTTAGCCCGTCGCATATGAGGGATGACTTCCCTCGGTGATCACACTATCCGGGGAAAGGAAGGGAAGAATGGATTGGGGAAAAATGGGGTCGCGGTGACTCAGTGGTAGAGCGTTCACCTCTGGTGCTTGGGGTCCCGGGTTCGATCCCAGCTCCCGCCAAGTGAACTTTGTGGTGGACAAACACCGTGTGCGTGGGTTTTCTCGGGGTTCTCCCGTTTCCTCCCACTTTCTTCATTCCACCATTTCATTCATTTCTCATAATCACCGTCTCCTTTAGCCTAACCGGCATAACCGTAAGACGTAAAACTCAAAGATTTCATTTTCATTTTTGGATTTGGGAAGGAAGAAAACGGCCTGGGACCTATATGTTAGGTACCACTCCGGCATTTGCCTTCTGTGAATGAGGAAAAGCCAAGGAAACCTCATTCAGGATGGCTGGACTTAAAATCTTTTGATACTTTTTCGACCGAGTTCCCCCACCGGGATCGAACCCGGGACCGTTCGCACCGAAGGCGAGAGCGTTAGCGAATACGCTACGCGGGGCCACTAGTGTAGTTTAGAAAACTCATTTTTACTAGGATATTTGCAAGATTTTTTTTCTTTTAGTTTAACGCCCCATGATTGTACATCAATGTAAGAGAGAAGGTGACGATGAGATAAATGATAATGGTGGAATCAAGAAAATGTAAGGAAACTGGAAAGTCTTAAGAATAACCACACCTACAGTGTTCACCAAAAGCCTATTTGTCGGGAGCAGGAATCGAACCAGGGACCTACCGCGTCAGAGGTAAGCGCTCTCAGAGCTTTCTTTTGTTTAAAGAACTTGTTTACAATGAAATATATATATATATATATTACGAAGATATTGACATATTTTACAGCCTCACTGAAATTTTAAAAAAAAGTAGTCAGGGAGAGCTTACTTGTCAGGTTTTTATTTTTTAATTTAATTTATTTTTATTTATTTATTTTTGCTTTGTTATGTTCCCTAGTTAATTAATGTTTGGGTTACTGAAAATTAAAACCTTTTTAGTATTATTGTTATGTCATCACTTTGGAACCAAAACGTTAGATTTTTTCTTGTGTTTTCATATAGGAAGTTGGTGAGTTTGTGCCTTAGCACTCGTTTGGTTTCTAGAACGTAATTGAAGGTCATGTTGAGTTGAGTCTTGGTGGGTTTGAGTTCGTGAAGTGTCAGGCACTGCTTGTGCCCCTGTCTTCTGTTTGTGATGTTTCCTGGCTTTGGGCTGTGACGTATTTATGTTGAGGAGTACCAACGCAGGCCGCGTGATATACAGGTAGCTACAACACAGCTTCAACAGTTACGAGTGCCAGGTCTTTGAATTTCAGCTTTCGTTACGGCGTGACTAATGCAGTATAGTGCTAGGTTGAAATTCTATGGGTGGTAAAAACGGTATGGTAAGAAATACAACGTAATTGTTATTAGTTTAATTAGTGTTTCTTCATAGTATTGTTTCACTATTTCTAGAAGGAATTAAGTATTAACGAAGTAATGAATAAGCAAAAGCACACATTGATTGACGTTTACTATTTCTCATACTCCATTGAGAATGTTTTGATCCTCAGTTGCGCAAACATCAAGTGTGCGTTTATTTTCTTTCTTTTTTGGGGGGTTTACACTGCCTCACAGATGAGCTCCCTCGTGGCTAAGTGGTTAGTGAACACACCTTTGGCGTGGGACACCCGGGTTCGACTCCCGGCCGGGGGCCGCGGTGGCTCAGTGGTAGAGCGTTCACCTCTGGTGCTTGGGGTCCCGGATTCGATCCTAGCCCCGCCAAGTGAACCTTGTGGTGGACAAACACCGTGTGCGTGGGTTTTCTCGGGGTTCTCCCATTTCCTCCCACTTACTTCATTCCACCATTTAATTCATTGCTCATCATCAGCGTCTCCCTTAGCCTAACCGGCATAACTGTGGGACGTAAAACTCAAAGGTTTCATTTCATTTTTTCTTAATCTCTTGCACCGACCGACCGATCTCGATCAAATTTCCAACGTAGATGCGGTTCTGGCTTGGGAGTGTTTTTAGCTATTTACTTTGACAGTAGAACTTAGGGGAGGGGGAGGAGGGGGACAGAAAAAATAAATGACTTAATTTACTTTGAAGTGTAAAAGTGCGAGCGTTTTCTTCTCTCTCTCTCTCTCTCTCTCTCTCTCTCTCTGTCTCTCTCTCTCTCTCTGTCTCTCTCTCTCTCTCTTCACTCCTCCAGTCTCCTCTCACTTTTAGGGCCGCCGTGGCTCAGTGGTAGAGCGTTCACCTCTGGTGCTTGGGGTCACGGATTCGATCCTAGCCCCGCCAAGTGAACCTTGTGGTGGACAAACACCGTGTGCGTGGGTTTTCTCGGGGTTCTCCCATTTCCTCCCACTTACTTCATTCCACCATTTCATTCATTTCTCATAATCACCGTCTCCTTTAGCCTAACCGGCATAACCGTGGGACGTAAAACTCAAAGATTTCATTTCATTTTTTCCTCTCACTTTGATTTCATGATTTCGCACTCTGATGAAAAGTATTAAATACCGCCAGGAAAAGTACTAATATATAACCTCTCTTTTAGGCGCCCCTCCAAGCACGCGCCCGGGACACGTGCTTTGCTTGCTCGCCCATAGCTGCGGCTCTGTGAGCTACATAAGTAACATACAATGCTTACGTAATACTTTGGGTCATAAGTACTATTAAGAAAGGAAGAATTGCATTTTTTTAACTTTGGGAAAGGAGCTACTATGGGATTAAAGATAAGGTAGGAAAGGCAACACATTCCAGTCTATGCTTTCACCCAGCAGACATATTGTTTGGAACCAAAAAAATGTGACTTTTGGAATCTTGTACTTAGGTTCACAGCGGAAGCGACGAAATAACTTGAATCATCCATTGTAGCTTTCCCCGCAACATTTCTAAAATGTTGGCAATAAGTTTGCGAAACGAGAGGTGACGACTCCAATTTTGGGTGAAAAGTCGCTATAAGAAATAATCGAGAAATTCATTGTCTATAAGCATTGTAAAAGTTGTAGATGTAAACTAAACAATATGTTCTACTCACTGGCGCAAATCCCGGGGGGGGATGACGGATACATGTCCCCTCCAATCTTGGAACTGAGGGGGACTTCTCCCAAATAATCCGATTTGAAATGTGTTTTTTGGGAGAAATTTGATGATTTTTGTCCGATTGCTACAAAGGAACGTGAGATGTCCCCCAGAATAAGCATCAAATCTGCAGCCTCCTAACGCTAAAGACAACTCTGATCCTCCACAACATTGTTTTTCAACTTCATAAGTATTTTGGACATCGCCAAATAAGTATGGTAACGGTCTTACCCTCCCCTCCCCCCCCCAATGTTGAAGACAGATTTGCGCCGCTGGTTCTATTCACATCTTTGTAAACAGGGCGCCACCAATCCTTTAATTCAGGGATCATTTAAGGTTGTTTCGGGTACTTTTGTTCATGTTGTGGTCAAAATAGTTCCGAAATAATTAACACTACTGTACTTACGTTAAGCAATTTTTTGTAAAAGAAAAAGTGCAGAATAATTAAAAGACCCCAGAGGACAAATATAACAAACACCTTCTTCGCCTTTTTTCACGCATCTATAGCTAATCTTGTTGCTATCGGTAATGATGTATTACGTGTGTCTCTCAACGGAAACTCTGCGAACTAAAGGACATCAAGTTTGTAGTTATTCTTCGTTAGAGGGCAAGGGTAACATAACAATGCAGGATTGTGGAGTAGTGAGTACGCTGTATTTCCAAACTCTTCATCACTTGCGCTGATTAAAACAAACAAACAGAAAAAAAGAACGTAAAAACTGTTTTGAACTAATAATGCTTCTCTACAGATGAACATTTTGTTTGCAGCAAAAAGTCGCTAAATGTGTAAGTAGGTAAATCGTCATTTAAAAATCACCCAAAAAAGTCTCCAATCGGAATTTTTTTTTGTCGTTATCGTAGGGTGACCATACGTCCCGTTTTGACCGGGACAGTCCCGTTTTAGGGGCGTGTCGCGGCCGTCCCGTCAGTAGATGGAAAAAAGTAGTATTCGTCCCGTTTTATGTAAATGAAAGAAGTAAATAACAAACCCAGTACCTTTACTCCTTTTAAAAGTATTAATAATAACAAAGCGGCAAAAATTGAACTGAAAATCCCTATATTAAACATACTCTATAGTTCGCAGTACTGCTCGAAAGGCAGCAGAGGTTTTAGCAGTTGGTTGTGTGTTAAACAAACTTCAACGTGTCTTTCCTTTTTCATAAGTACCCGCTCTGTAACGAAGAGAGAGAGGGGGAACTCTGATATCAAGGCACTGATAAGAACAAAGGTAGATCTAAAAGTCTAGTTTTGCAAGAACCTGTCCCGTTTTTAACTGAAAATTTTATGGTCACCCTACGCTATCGTTGAGGTCGAATTCCCCTTATTTAGCGACTTTACCCAAAATTGGCAACATTGACCCCCACCGAACAACACCCCGTCATCTTGAGCCTAGCCAGCATAATAGTGGGACGTAAAACTTAAAGATTTCATTTCGAACAACACTCCCAGAAACCTACTGTTATACTATTCTCAAACCACCCTTTCGTACAGTTCTCCCTATTCGAAAAAAAATAATTGTAAATAGCAGTGTTCATACATAAATATGGAACTCAATTTCCCTGAATTTTGCAGGTTTTCCAGGTATTAATTTTGCAATTTCCAGGTCTAGTGGAAGAAACTAACAGTACGAGAACACATAAATTTTAAGAATACTATATTTATATATTTGAGAATGGCCACCCTTCTCCCCAATGAACGATTGCAATTAAATATTGAGTCACAAGAAAATAAATAATTAAAATAAATAAAATTTAAGTTGAAAAATATTAAGTTGAGAAGCCTACTAAGGGAATTATATAATACTTTTGTTCCATACTTGAATACATTCAAAATATACAAAAAAATATTGGCTTGGGGAAGAAAAAAGGGCCCGTGAGATTTTAACTGATTCTTGTAGTACTCGACGAGAGAAATCGATTAGTGAAGGAATGTTCAAAATCGTCGCAGGCAAGCATGAAGAAAATCGCATTTTCATGTACCGGTTCAAAATGGGGAAGAAAAAAGGGCCCGCGAGATTTCAACTGATTCTTGTAGTACTCGACGACAGAAATAGATTACTGAAAGAATTTTCAAAATCGGCACAGGCAAACATGAAGAAAATCGCATTTTCAGGTACCGGTTCAAAATGGGAAGAAAAAAGGGCCCGCGAGATTTTAACTGATTCTTGTAGTACTCGTCGAGAGAAATCGACAATGAAGGAATTTTCAAAATCGGCGCAGGCAAGCATGAAGAAAATTGCATTTTCATGTACCGGTTCAAAATGGGAAGAAAAAAGGACCGCGAAATTTTAACTGATTCTTGTAGTACTCGACGAGAGAAATCGATTAGTGAAGGAATGTTCAAAATCGTCGCAGGCAAGCATGAAGAAAATCGCATTTTCATGTACCGGTTCAAAATGGGAAGAAAAAAGGACCGCGAGATTTTAACTGATTCTTGTAGTACTCAACGGGAGAAATCGATTAGTGAAGGAATTTTCAAAATCGGCGCAGGCAAACATGGAGTAAATGTCATTTTTATGTACCGGTTCAAAATGGGGAAGGAACAAGGTCCCGCGAGTTTGAACCGCTACGATGTATGTTCACGAATGTGCCCGTCTTCTCAAATTTAGTTAATTACTGTGACACTGAAACATGTGACACAGAGTCACATTGTGGATGACTCTGCAATCGGCAACCACTGCACATATACTCCTCCCGCCCCACAGTTTGATTATTTCGATCCATTCCTCACGTGCTAACGGCATGGTTCAACATCTGCAAGAAAGAGGTAAATGTAACGTTCAATTGGCAATAGCTTTTCACCAAATTAAGCTGCATGAAATCTGATTGCATATTTGACATACTGAGAAAATTCTAGCCCGTGGCCATATGTATCACATATCCCACCAGTTCATAAAAATTTTGAACACAAAATTACGGTCGTCCGTGTGACGTACTCCCAAAAGGCCTAATGTGTATCACCCACCTCACATTCAATGAAACCACATCCGTGTAGAATTAAGAAAGGAACCTCTTATGATGTATACAGGATGTCTCAAACGTTCCCTGACATAGGGTAACTCTGTTATTATCAGAGTTACGACAAAATGTAAGAGGAAAAACATCTCGAAATATGACGTTTTCAATCTAAAGTGAACACTTTTTTAAAAAATCGGACAAGATGAATGTGCTGTATACTCTTTATGCACCCAATTTTAAATGAAAATGCAACGTGGTCATTTACCTGGACCCGCGACATAAGTGAATGAAGTTACTGTTTGAAACGGGGGCTGGCCATCGACATGTTAGCGTAAAAGACAGTAACTTCACTCACTTCTGTTGTGGGTCCAGGTAAATGGCAACGTTGCATTTTCATTTCACATTGGGCGCATACAGAGTGTACAGCGCAAACGGGTCATCCGATTTTAAAAATTCCTTCACTTTAGATTGAAAACATCATAATTGGATATGCTTTTCCCTCCTACATTCTGTTGTAACTCTGATAATAACAGAGTTACCCTATGTCAGGGGACTTTTGAGACACCCTGTATACCTTATTTAATGTATGTTTGATGTCACTATAACTGTAGTATAATTTAGTTTGTTTAAATTTACAATTTAATACAAGTAGATTCGGATTTACATGCGTAGGATTTTGTATGCATCTAACTAATGAATTCTTTTATATTTATGCTTAACTTAGTGACTTGGCTTTGGACTGCAACTGATTATTGTAACCCATTATTGCTTGAGAAGAAACAAGATATCCGAATCTTCATTTGGAGAAATCAAAGGTCTATTGGAAAGCTGGGGATTACAATCATTAATTTCTACATTTCAAGGTGCGTAGTAAATTATATATTGTGTTTATTGTTAAATTACTATTATTGGGTTTAGAATCAATGAAGCACTTCATGATATTTTATGGGGATCAAGATGGGTGCCGGATAGATAAGTATTTGAGCGTCAGGCTCTTATTTCTTTTCAATTTAATATTTAATCAATGATTATTTGTCTCCCTCATTATTCCACCAAATCGTATTCCAAGATCATATATCCATTTTTGTTCGATATATCCATATTTTTGATCTCTTTCATATTTCTATATTTTCGATTTTTGATATTGTTTATATTTCGATATTGCTGTATTTTTCGATATTTCGAACAAGTTTCGATAGTTTGTCGACATCGATTATTTATATCTAAATTCGGATATCCCAAAGCCCTATCGAGCACCCTCCGAAATGAAGTTTTTGGCTATGGACCTGATTAGGGATGCACACGAGACAAGACGAGACAATTTTTGTTACGAAATTCGAGACAAGATAGAGCTTTTCCAATAGAAACGGATCCAGTTTTCGAGACGAGACAACTTTCGCGGCACCTTTTCGAGAGGAGACAACCTCAAATCTTTTCTCTTGCGCATCCCTAGACTTGATCATGAGTTATCAAAAAAAAAAAATGTTAATGAGAAATACTGGTAACATGTAAATACAATATAGGTAGCTAAAACATTTTTGTTTTCATTCTTCAGTAATGCATTGTTATTAATCTCAGGGGGGCGGTGGCTCAGTGGTAGAGCGTTCACCTCCGGTGCTTGGGGTCCCTGGTTCGATCCCAACTCGCGCCGTGTGGACTTTGTGGTGGACAAACACCTTGCTCGTGGGTTTTCTCGGGGTTCTCCCGTTTCCTCCCACTTTCTTCATTCCACCATTTCACTCATTTCTCATTATCACCGTCTCCTTATCCTAACCGGCATAACCGTGGGACGTTAAACTTAAAGATTTCATTTTTTATTAATCTCAGCATTTTATAATGTATTCTTAAGCTTAAGGTGATGTATAATTCAATTTTAAATTCAGTTAACTTATTTTGTTTCTCAGATTGTTTTTAAAATGTATGTACAAACGTTTATGTTCATCCTCTACAGTTTAAAGTGACGTATAGTTATTAAACATAGTATTTAATATTGTACTCTTAACGTGGAAGTGATATACAGTTAACTTTTGAATTCAGTTAACATTTTTCTTTCTGAAATTGCTTTAAAAAGTATGTAAAAACGTTTTTATTTTCTTTCTTGAGTGCTAAAAGTGATGCAAAGTTATTAAGCTTACTACTTTATATTGTATTCTCAACCCTAAACTGATACACAGTGCGTTTTTGAATAAATTGTGAAGTTATTTGAGTGATGAACACTGGTAGAAAATCCTGAGTACTACTGGAACATTTTGATTTTAAGGTGACGACTACTGGTGCAAGGATTTTAAAATATTGTTTTTCCTTCAAGGGCTACTCCTTTTTGAATTCTGACTACATGGTCACTATAGGAAGGATCAGTGAGTCTTTCCAACTATGGTACAGCTCCGACAGATTCACGATGCTCAGAGAAGAGACAAAATAGTATGTTTTCAAACTTAAAGTGAGAACCACTGGCGTTTTTACCTTGCTATGCAAAAGTAAGTGAATACTCCAATGGGGTTCCAATGCGGTACCTAATTTCTGCATTTTAGATATATGGAAATACATGTCTCTAAAATGTAAAGAACTGATTTTTTTTTGGGGGGGGAATAAACTATAGGTATGTGGGGCTTGCATACTTGACGCTACAATTCGGAAATTGAATTAAAATATGACTAACGGCTATCAAGATGTTGTCAAATAAAGGGAGGACCAACACAGTTAAGGGGTTTTCGTGTTAGATGCTAAAGTTTCCGAAGTCGGTCATGGAAAGTTAATAAACACCAGTAGCAATTTCATCTTAAAGTAATTAGATATCTTCATGGGGTGTTAGAACATCATGGAGTCTACCAAAATTAAATTTTAAAAGCTTTTGAAAATATAATCTGACATTTGTAAACAGTATTTGAAATATGTATTTACCCAAAACTTCCAGCTAGTACATCTAACATCTGGAGAAACACTGTGAAATAAAAGCTTGAAATTTCGGAAACAATTATTGGTCGCAACAAAATTAAATAAGATGGTACTTCTATGGGTTAAATCAGTACCTCAGTACAATTTCGATCGAAAGATTAGTTCAGTCCTAGGTTTTCTTCAGGCAATTCCAAGGGTTCATCGAGCTGTGCAAAAGAATGAAAATTCGCTGTCAATATCTAAGATAGTAACTAAGATATAAGGAATTATATATTTTATGACGTGAAAATAGAGATCTTTATGGATTTGTACTTTTGGGTCTTTCCTATAAAAAAAATTCAGAAAACTACTGTATATACCTTAATAGACAATTCAGTGGGCGGGGACACAGTAGCTTAGTGGTAGGGTATTTAACTAATCTTTTTTTTTTGCAGAAACTATTGGAGTATTCACTTAACCCATAGAAATACGATCATACTTAATTCCCTATTTAATTTTAAAATTAAATAAAAGGAAATATTTCAGTGTAGCGACCCACGATTATGCATTTTAGTCTCAGGGAGATTATGATTAAAGCAAGTGAATGTTGTTCACAGAATTGATGGAATGCAAAGGTGGGAGGAAAGAGAGTACCCCGAGAAAACCCACGAATACGATGTCCACTACAAACTGACTTGGCCGTGGATCGAACCAAGAACCCAATACACCAGAGGTAAGCACTCTACCACTAAGCCACTGTGCCCCCGCCCATTTAATTGTCTATTAAGGTATATACGGTTGTTTTCTGAAATTTCTTCTTCTTACAGCAAATACTCAAAAGTACAAATCCATATGGGTCTCTATTTTTACGACGTCATAAAATACATAATTCCTTATATCTCGCTTGCTATATTAGATATTGACAAAAAATGTTCACTTTATTTCAGAGCCCGATGAACGCTTGGAATTGTCCAAAGAAAATTTAGAGCTGAATTAACCTTTCGATCGAAATTGTACTGACGAGTCTGAGGTACTCACTTAACCCATATAAGTACCATCTTATTTAACTTTTGTTAGGATCAATAATTGTTTTCTGAAATTTCAAGATGGTGTTTGGTGTCTCTCTAGCTGCTAGATGTACTAGCTGGAAGTTTTAGGTAAATACATATTTCTAATACTCTTTACAAATGTCAAAATATATTTTCCAAAACTTTTAAAATTTAATCTTGGTAGACCCCATGATGTTCTTAAACTCCATGGAAATACCTAATTATTTTAAGATGAAATTGATACTGATGCTTATTAACTTTCCATGACCGGTTTCGGAAATTTTACCACCTAACACGAAAACCCCATAACTGTATGGATCCTCTCTTTATTTGACAATATTTTGATAGTCATATTTTAATTTTCTAAATTGTACTGTCTAATATGCAAGCTCCACGTACCTATGGTCTCGCTTTTTATTTCAACATATTTCGGTAACTGTTAGGCGTACCGACTTGCGGTTTCGGTAAACACACGCCTCTAACGTTATTTAAAACGTTATTAAGACATATTTTAGAATATTTAGAAATGAGAGTTCTGCGAATATCATGACACCCGAAAACCCCCATCAGGGCGTGTGTGTAGTGTATTTAATTGAAACTACTTTTGAGGTTGTTGTAAGCCCTCGTAATTACGTTTCCGAAACTGCACCACCTAGTACGCAAACCCCACACTTCTATGGTGTCGCTCTTTATTTTCCCATATCTCAATATCCCTAAGGCTTACCGAGTTGAGGTTTTCGGTAAACAAATGTCAGTTCCCTACATTTTAGAGACATACATTTCCACATATCTAAAAAATACAGACATTAGATACCCCATGGTACCTCGAACACCATTCGGGTACCCACTTACTTTTGAATAGTAATACATTTTGAGTTGTTGTTCAGCATCAATAAACACTTCATAGTTTTTCTACGTGCAACCCAAAAGTCCATACCTGACCGAACAGATTTTGTCCATTTAATCTCAAAAATGTTAAGATACTTTGTATTGTTAAGTACACTGAATTTAATATTTTAAATATTTTCTGATTTTTGTTTCAGGTATTTCGTGCATCAAAACAAAACCAGGATTCTGCTTGGAAGACAGTGAAAAGAAGCAGTGTAGGTTGTGGCTAAAAGTACGTCCTTTCTGAAGACAGACCCAATTGTATTTACATTCTTTTGTACGAATATATAACCCTAATAAAAATACTGTACTACAAATTATTATTTCTTTCTTCCATAAATTAGAATAAAATATTATCTCTGTTTAAAGAAAATGTTTGTTAGTGTTAAGTCATTTCAACTCTTTTTCTCTGTAATAAGAATATTCTCCCTCGCAGTATTTTTTATCTTTGTGCTATTATGATTGGATGAAGTAAAATTCTATATGAAGCACTATTATTTCAGACATGCATTAAGAACTAATGTATTGTTCTGTATGTAAGGCAATGTGTATACTGAACATGTCTAGCAAAGGTGTTGTTTTAATATAGAATCTATAACTCAGCTTTTCAGTAGTCAACTTTATTGGGAATCCGAAGAAAGAAGTATAAAAAAAAAGTTGGACTTACCAACGTATATGTGTTCGAATTCTGGACTAATCCAAATTATCCAGAGAAACCATTATATATTTCTTTGTTGCTATTTTCAGATGTATATTTTATCCAAGTCGTATGAAACGGAGACTTCATACATCGCTATACTTTGTATGAACTATGTTCCGTATTTACTTAATCACTTTGTAACTTTCTCTAGGGTTGAGAAGGCCGCAGGTGTCAATCGAATAGTTTAGTATTTCACTCATGTCACCTTGTGACTAAGGTACGTCCTGTCGGTATATATATGGTACTGGGTTCAATTAGCGATAAAATACATTTTTAGCATTAAACAAATGTAAAAATCTACACGAAATGAGATACCATGATCTCTGACTTACGGATAACACCAAGCAACTAATGGTACTGAGTGTGATTGAGTTTACTATCTGGCTAAAATCAGTGTTCCTTTAGCTATACTTCTTTTCGTGCTCTGAATTGCAAAGATTGAAATAACCGTTTTAAATTATTGCATATATATCTTCTGAGTAATTCTGAGAATCATTGCTCTTTCTTTAAGCAATGTATGGGACTGTTAAACTGCTCGTTGCTTAAAATGTTGCACTAAGAAGGATGCATCCCGGAAAGTCCAAATTTGCAGAATGTCTAGAGCAGGGAAGGATAAATATGTTTAGTTGATGGCTGCACAACGCCTCCGCTGTCACCACGTTGTCACAGCAAATACAGCGGACGTTTAAGAATATTCTGCACTTACTATTAGGTATCTGCCTGGGAACTTTGGTGAAGCTATCCAGTCTCCTTCTTGGTGTCGCATTTTTAATGGCGAGTACTGAGTAGGAATCATCTTGTGAGCGAACACGTTTTCGGCTGTCAGCATAATTTTAATTATTGCGATATTAAAAAAAAACATACCTGTTAATTAAAATGTACAGAGAAGTTATTTCTGGAAAATTCTATTCAGGCCTCTTGTGGTAACAACTGCACTTTAGAAGAAGATACTATTAAGGAAAAGAATGAGGTAAAATAATCTTTATATCGTACAAGCAATGGATGATAACAACTTAATAAATGATTGTACGTAAATCTTGTTTGAGTTTGAATATATGATTGTATATGGCTGTGCATTTTGCATTATTATTGAGTGCTACAACTAACTAACTGCAAACCATATGATAAATTCTTACAGTAATATATCACATATTGATTTACTCTGTATGAAAACGAAAATACTTTAACATATGGTTAACCTTCTTTGTGCCCATAATTTTAAAATTAACACTTGTGTCACTTTTCAACACTTGGCTTTGCAGTAGCTTTCCAACGAATTAGCAGGAAGCCCAAACTTACAGGACACCCTGCAGGTAAATACATTTTTTTTGACAGTTTCACTGCTCCAAACTAAGATTTGAAAAGTGTAGTATTGTTAATTTCATTATTATTGGCACAAAGGAGATCAACCATATTTTAAACTATTTTTGTTTCCATACAGAGAAAAACAATATGCGACAACATTACAGTAAGAATGTATCATGCATTTTGCAGTATGTTGTAGCACTTCAATAATGGTGCACTATACGTACAATCTAGATCCTGAATATGTCCAATCCATATATTACAACAAGGCAATACGTATGCGATACAGGTAAAATCCGTATATTTCATATGGACAATCTATAAGCTACATACATCCAATCCATACATTACATATGGCCAACCTGTACGCGACGTACGTATAATCTATATGCTGCATGCAGACAGTCTATAAGCTACATATGTGCACTCTGTATGGTGCATACGGATATTCTGTATGCTGTATCGGGACAAGCTGTGTGCGACATAAGGAAAATCTGTATAATACATACGTACAATACGTATACTGTATCTAGTCGTACGTACGGGGCACAAGTACATTATAGATGCTGTCTCGGGATTGAACGCAAGAAACATACGTACAGAACGTATATTGCATACTTCTTGAAATTATGCTCCGTCCTGATAGTCAGTGAGTGTCGTCATTATTAACCGACATGCTACATACAATCCTGACGTCACAAAGCTAGATATCACCTCCGTATATACTTGTTACTGCAGATGACGTCACACGAATGACGTCATTGCACTTATGCAGACAGTGCGTATAATACATACTTTTTCAGTTATACGTTTGCTGCAGGATGTTATATACGGTTGTACGTTAAGTCCAGAAACTACAGGAATTACGAATGTAACCTACGTTTTTAAGTATGCCACCTACATTTTTTTTTCTCAGTGTATACCTTTCCGACATCCAGATCCCCTAACGGTTCGTAATGTACAATTTTCTCAGTGACTAATACCACGTGGTAACCTGTAAACTATTCAATCTTTGCAAAAAAAAAAAAAAAAAAAAAAAAGATCCAAATAGTGCAGTTTATCAGTGTGAGGTAGTTCATACTAATTTTTCTCTGAATTCAATCTATTTAATTTTATTTAATTGAAGTTACTTTGAACCTCTTGGATTCAATGATGTTCTTTGCACCTTCTATATCTGGTTTATGCTCTTATAAGAAAGAGCGAAACAAGAGTCAGGAAAAGTGAAGTTCCAGGTTCGATCTAAGATCTATTTTTTTATATGTTTAATTGCGCGGCAATAGCATGAATATAAACACATCAAAAATAATTTGAAAAATAATATTATAGTTCATGTACATCCAAGTACCCAAAATATCGAAAAAAAGACGTGGATAACAGTCACATGGTGTACTTCCAAGAGTATGGATAATATGTGGTTGTCATGAAAATTTTCAAATGTCGTTACTAAATTTATACTCATTACAAGCGATTACATTTGATACCCTTGAGGATAGTTTTCGGCATGTTAAGAAAATTAAAAGTCTTTCTAGAGAGTGTCCAACGGATGTTCAAACACGATCATATTCTTAAGTACACGTTTTAGAAAATAGTCCGTAAAGAAATCACCCATTGAGTAAACAGCCATTTTAGGACATTTTGTGCAAACTAATTAATGCAGTATTATAGCCTTGTTACTGGAAATCCAACTTAAAAAAAAATAAAAACTTTGGGGTCCAAGAAACGAAACGGGACGAGACAAAGCACTTAGAAGCATTTTCGAAATCAATAAATGAATCACATTCATGGCATGATTTTAGAGACGAGATTAAATCAACGGAGTGTTGAGTGTACAAAATAACATGTCAAAGTGTTTATATAATAATTCAGTTCTTCTAGTTGAGGTTTTTGTTTATATTCGTTTATTTAGAGAATTAGTTCTAAATGAAGATTTGAGTCAAATGCTCGTAGCAAGAATAATAACAAAGGTTTTTTTAGTTCAACGTCACACATTATAGTCTACACAGAGTGTAATGAAAATGACGATAAAGAAATGGATGATAATGATGGATGGAATAAGAAAAATGGATGGAAATCGGGGAACTCAGAGAAAAAGCTTTCACATTTTATTAATCCATCACAAAGACTATTTTCACAGACCTGGAATCGGGCTCGGACCTACACGTGCCAGAGGAAAGAACCTACAATTGAAGCGTCTCTATCCTCATAATAACTGTGTAAATTGAAGTGATCAATAATTGTTTTGTTACGCAAGTTAATATGCTGTTGAACACTGATAAAATTATATCTGGTTACGATTGAGTAAAATAAATTACTGCAGGTTTGAAATGTTCTTAGAACTTCTCTTGCTTGCTTAATCCGTAGCATAGCATATCGTTTTAATATATTGCACACCATAAAACAACACTTGGCGTTGTTCAAATCTAAAGTTTCGCATCCACATAATTAGGCTATGTGAAGATGTAAGATGGGTGAGATGTTCTCTACTCTAGCTTCTATTAATGTTTATGTTAGTCAAGTCGTACTTCCAATGTTTTAGATCAATGTGCATATCAATTCACAAATATACACATCTCGATACACTTAAAATGTCATATAAACCAGATAATATTGACGCATATTGCCTAACCTATTTACTAGAGTATATACGACTATATTATATATTTCGAGGAATCGAACATTTTTAGAAAATTCAGGCGTGGGCCGTTAAACCCCTTGTCACCCGTTCCTGTTGCCTATGGTTTCCAATGATGGACGAACTCTCAAACATATTTTAATCTCATGTCAACATTGCAATCTTATATAAGAACAAAATATGACACTGAGCTCTACGTCCTACTATTCGTGGAAAAATATACCTTATTACAATCTACATAAATAACATTTCCAATTGTGAGAGAACTTTTAAATTTCGTTCAATAAATTCTTCCATTGCTTTCTTTAATATGAGAAAAATATGGACCCAAATGCCTGTATAAAATGTAGTATATCAGCATCTCTACTAAATACATTTTACAATCGTAAAATAAATTTTAAATTCGGATCAACCATTTCTGACGTGCAATGTGATTTTAAATCCATAAGACTAAGTCGATCACGTGACTTTCACTCTTCGTCTCATCGTGTTTCTTGCTCTTAGTACAATTGCCGTTGAGTTTTCAATGCAGTTTGATATTTAAAATTTGTGGATTGGTATTGGGATTGTATTTTGTACCTTATTCTAGATTATCACTTAAGAGAACAATTACAGAATCTGAACATTGTTTGAACGGCTGAATTTAGGTTTTCCATTATTTAATTAGCAGTTATTTTATCTAGTATTCAGTTTTCACATAAGCTGGTAGCCTCATCTTTTTCCGATATGTTGATATCATGACACACATTGGCCACATTTCAATATCGATCATGCGATCCCGCTAGTAACATTCTTTTAGTTTACCCAGTTTCTTAGCGAGTCTCCTTGCACAATTTCAACTTGGCCTCAGTTGTTGCATCTTTATTGGTATGCAACCGTGCAGATCATATAGTATTGGATTGATGGAATTTTATTGGTGAATTGGCAATGGCTTTCATGTTCTTCATGCTAATCCTTACATTTCCGACGCTTTGGACTCACGTTTACACAGTATGGGTGCATTTCTGTGAATTTTTTATTACGTGTTTCCACACATGTGAATCACCCTGCTTCATCTGTTGTTCTCTACCGACACTCCAGATGTCTTTCTAGAGCATTTTAATACCAATTCGCTACACTTAATACTCAGAACGTCACTGTTGGCGAGCATAAGTTCCTGGCGATTATGCAACCACACATAACGGTCATGAAAGTGTGCACCATTTTGTATTTGTTCCAGATATTGACTTAATACAAACAAATTATTGTTACATGGTAGGAACCCTATCAATTCATGTCCGTTTAGACCAATCTTCATTTGGCAGATTATCCGGGACTCCCTATGTTCTTTTGGGGAATTCCTTGCGCATGTATGGTAGGATTATGAAACATGCAAAACTCAATGACTTCTTCAGTGAATTTTTACCCGCCCTGTTTACGTTGGATAGTTTCCAAACTATTGGCGTTCGAGAGTCATTTTCTCACACTTTCGAAACCTTGTAGATCCGAAACTATGTCCGATAACCGAAAGTTCAAGAAAAATCTTTATCTTGTCTCAGTGGCAGAAGTCGCCTCCCAAAACTTGTAACACTTATTTTGCAACACCTGATATATATATATATGTACACACCCACACACCTGCACACTCACACACCCATATATAAAATTTAATCCACAAGATATGAAGATTTTTCTTTGTAAGGACTCATGTTATGTAAGTACCTTTCAAATATAATAAACGTAATATAATGATTATCTCAAAAATACTTCTTGTTATAAATTTTTGCCTTTTGTTTTTCACTGTATTTATCTTATTGCAAGGCTTTATTCAACATTGGTACTTCTAAAATATAATGATCATAATGTAATGATCACCGAAGTCTAGTGGTTCATATTACATATATAATTTCATTATATATATATATATATATATATATATATATATATATATATATTAGTTTCTAGTAAGGATTTTTTTGTTTATAATATACTTCTTGTTTCATTAATTTTTTATTTGATTCCATGTCGACAAGGCCCAGACAAAGAACGACGTGTACAGAAGGGGTCGTCCTCAATGCAATATCGTATATCAGTGGCTCCCAATCATGTTTACCTGGCCACCCTCTTCGCAAGTCCTTAATACTTCACACATTTCTTACCGCTTGTTGGCTATACGTAATTTTTTCTGATCTTTTACCTGATTTCAGATGCACCATTGAATAATAATAATAATAATAATAATAATAATAATAATAATAATAATAATAATAATAATAATAATAATAATAATCTCAACATATTTATATTTCCTCCAGCAACACTTTTGAATACCTTTGTAGTCCAATATCATTACCAGCTGTATTCCTAATTAAACCGCAGTTCGTATTCAAAAAATATTTTGTATTTGTACTTTTAATTTAGCATCTCTGTTATATCATTCGTAATATTTCTAATTAAGAGTGGACTGGAGCATGATTCAGTTTCTACATTCTAGTTTTCTTGTTCTTTTGGAGCTGTCAAACATCACCCTGTGGCGGAAGGCAGAAGCTGCAGGTATATGGAATATCGCTTGGCTGCCTCTCCCCGCTCCTTCTTGAACGCAGCAGGGGTGCTCTTGCAGGAGGAGGAGTATTTACTAGGATATCTGCTCAACTTCGTTTCGGGGGTGAGCCATGACCCTCGAAAGAGAGAGAAGGCCGTGGGTGACCAGGAAGCTTCTAACAGTGCGATGATGCAGAAAAAAAAAAACTTACTTGAGCTCGCTTTGGAAACATGGCATGAATTTCTTTTTCTTGTTTTCGATTTGAACACAGACGAGACGTATTTGTTTCGTTTTGCCAATTTCATGTTAGAAAATGAAAATAATAATAATTTTGAAATCCAATATCTTGTTAGTAGAATGGATTTCGCAATCAATTTATCTCGTTATCTCCAGGCATGTAAAAACACATTACATTACATTTGGAAAGAAATGTCACATGTCAATTATATGCCTTACTGACCAATTTGTTGACAGCTCTTGTGCTCGTGGAAAACAAAAGTGATAAATCGTCAATTTCAAAGAGCTCCGCGTCAGTATTTCATATTTGTTATGGTCAGTACGTCACATCCAAACCAAAGAATAAACTACGTGCATTTCTCCTTTTTGTACTCATGTACAAAAGAGTAGCGAGAGCTCCTTCATGGCTAAGAGGTTAGAATACACGCATTTATCGTGTGAGACTATGGTTCGATTCCCAGTGGGAGCTCATGTGGTTCGGATTCCACGTTAATCAGTAGGTCCACGTCCCATATAGCCTCGCTGCTAAAAGGGACGTTAAGTTCAAAACCAACTCAAAAGAATGGCGATCCGTATTATTGATACATATTTTAAGAAATGAATACATTCTCGTCCCCAGAAAGATATTTTTTTTCTCATTCATGTTGGTGCAAATATTTTTCTTTCAACAAATGCTGCTTCTCGTTTAAGATTGAACAAGACATGATTGTTTCTTTTCCGAAACCATATATAGTATGTCTCCACATTTATGAAGCTCTTATAACAGAAAATAGTCATTTACTTCGTTTTTAATATGAGTTACCTTCATTTTTCTACATCTTTGCACTTCTAAAGGCGTTTTCACCTCCTGCCCTTGTACGAGTCTCTTCTCCAACAAAATTGAATTGTACTTTGAACCATAATAAGCAATGTGTTAAAGTTTAATTCGAATCAGTTCTCGTGTTCAGCAGTTATCGTAAGAACAATAAACAGAAATGCTGTGCGAGTCGATTATTTCGCTATACTCAGTGAAAAATAAATACTTAGTATTTTAATATTTTCTTCACTTGTACTAACGAAATGTAACTAAAACCAGGCTCTATGATTCTCGCAACGAGCTACTCTGTAAGATCAAAACAAGGACTTCCAAGCACAAGCTGCGCGAGAAAATAAACAGCGTCTCATCACTATGTTTGATCATTACCTCGACTTATATCCACGGATTGAGACAGGAAACTCTCGCCTCCTTTCGACGTGTGTGGTCGCAGGTTTAAACCCTGCTGGAAGTCCAACGCTTCGGATGAATACCCAAGTAGTGGTTCGGGTTCCACTTCAAACGGTAGGTCTCGTCTCTGTATAGCCTCGGATAAGGAGACTTATAAGCGCAAACGGCCGGGATTCTGATACTTGCAAATCGTCACGGAAAGCCTGTCCTACTACGCTGTTGTGTCAGAAAAACCATCAAGACCTAACCCAAAATTACACTATATCTAAGTATGTACACTCATGTAAAAAATTATTGTCGCATGTCTATAAATTTGTTGTTGATTGTTGAAGGAATATAATTTGATAACAAATTCGCCCGGTATTTCTTATAATATTAGTATGTATATAATCGGCAAAGACATGTATGTGTCAAATTTCATGTCAAAAAAGCAGTAAATAAGAACAATAAAACGAAAATAAAACTTTCTTGTCCACTTAGCAACATTTTGTATTACTCATTCTAATTATCGTATTTGTAATTCTTTTCCTGCGAAATTTACCACAATTATACATTTCCCTTATACACACTGTATCAGTATTAAAAGTAGCCTGCAAAATCATTATCAAATTTTATTCTTACAAGAAGACAGTTATAGATATGCGACAATCATTTTAGACACGAGTGTACCTAGCTTGAGGGTTCTGAATCTGAATTTTCGATTTTGGATATCTTGTTTTTCATCAATTTGATATACGTTTTTACATTCTTGTTGGAATCCCCCCCCCCCTTCGCAAAAAAACCGAATTCGGTAGCCATATTGATAAAATATTCCAGAAACATTCTTATTACTTTTACAGTCGCAATCTTGAATTATTGAAAATGCTCAAGGTGTACATTTGTATACCAGGTAAATTAAGATTCAGTACCCTCAATTTAGATAAAAACACAAATTAAACATCTGACACAGCAACGCAAATCTGTCTTCAACATTCAACAAGGGGGGGGGGTAAGACCGTTCCCATAACATTTCTTGTTTGTTTGTTTGTTTGTTTGTTTTAAGGGATTTTGAGGCTTATTGTGGGGGATATCAGTTTCATCTCATTTTTCTTTGTGACGATCGGACAAAAATCATCACATTTCTCCCCAAAAACCACATTTCAAATCGGATTATTGAGGGGACAGTCCCCCCAGTTCCAAGATTGGAGAGGAAATGTCCCCGGGATTTGCGCCAGTGATCTGACATACCTTTTTTTTTCGATGAATTTCCTCCAGACTATATATAACAATATAGGGTTGGTAGAAGTGAAGTAGTATTCGGGCTTCGCAACGCGATGTAACTAAAATAGAGAAACACGTTCAAATTCATTAAAATAACTTTTAAATATGCTTTGAGTTCCTGGATTGCGACCAATATCGAACCATTCCAGACTCCGAAATTAAAATCACCACCTTGTTTCGTAACTCAAATTCGAATCTGTGACTCCTTACTTCAAATCCTGATTCATGTGGCTATCCTAATGTGCACGTTTTTTGTAATCATATGCTATTTGCAAATTAATAGTAAGAGTAAACTGAAAATCACCCTTTGTTTTCTTCTCTTTATAGATCTGTTGTTCCATGTAAATGGATTACGAAACTAAATTGTAGGACTAAGGCGAGTGTCAGACAAAACGGGAAAGCGCGTGATTGACAAAGTGACAACTATGCCACACTGGAGGTATGGAATGTGCAACAGAGCGACAAATGATTTTAAAGATATTATTTCAGCCATTGAAAACAATATTAGAAAAAATAAAAATTATCATTACATATTTCCTTTTATGCCATTTCAAATAAAGTATAAAACATTAAAAAATAAATAAATAAAACTACACGGATTACTGAAGGTAGTTTGTGTATGTGTTCTTCTAAGTAACAGAATTTGGAGTTTGAAAAATAGCAACCAATCTACATCACTCGCTCACGTTTTGTCTGCCATGGACCTAAGAATGAGCTTAAAAATTATTACAATTTATTTATAATCGTTTTCAAAATCATTATTCTTGTGCTCCTTTTTACAAATTTTCACGTGACAAACTTATATATGAATTTGATTTACAGAGTTGGTCCTCCATTATTACAAAGATTTAGATTTCATTAAATAGTTTGAGTATTTTTTTTTTTTTTCTCGTGCAAGTTCCAATTTAATGAGAGTATACAGTTGTTATCATATTATTTACAACATGCTATGAGTAATAAAAGCAAGGTTACGGTGGTCAACTACATTATATCTACCTTCATAACTTGAAATATTCCAACCACAAAACATTGTTTTCTTCCATAGAAACCCTATGTCGATAGTGAATTGAGAAAATACATTTAAAACATTTCTGTCTTGAACAGGTTTCGAACCACGTACATTCTGATTACCGGTAATCAGGAGGTGGGTGGGTCGAATCCCGCACAATTTTGCTATGCATTTTCTCAATTCACAAAAGATTAGTTGGGAGGATCTACTTCTTTTTCTTTCTTTCCTTTTTCTTTCAGAAGAAATTTATCTTCGTTTTCATTCACCATCTAAAGTACCGTAACACAATAAAATATTCAAATCTACAGCTAAAAATCTTTGACACTGAAATCATCACATACACCTTACAGAATGAAATGAGCAGCATCGTTTTCTTTTTCGTTTTTTTTTTTTTTTTTTTTTTTTTTAAGCAGCAAAGCCAACAAATTCCCTATTATTTGTACACATCACAATATTAACAGAACGAATAATTGGTAATCATACCGCATCTAAGAAATGATCATTTTCATTAAAAATTCATGTTATACATAAGTATCCAAAGGCTTTTTTGTATAAACTATCCCCATATTGAATTTGGTATCTACTCTTATTTCGGATTTAATTTGTTAGTAATTCTGAGGTATTGCACACGTTAGCAAAACATGTGATATATAACGTTTAATGCAAAAAGGCAAACAAAAATAGACTAAATAATGCACCAAACGAACTTGTAAAGCAAGCAGTTTTTACTGTGTCAAATCTCACCACGTTATCTAAGAAAGCTCGTGCCACACAGCACTTATAGAAAATCAATATATAAATTATGTAAAAGCTCATTTCTGTTTCAAATAAATGCAGTTACAGAAAAGAAAATAACTAATACATGGCTACATTGTACAGTGGTGTTCAAAAAACGTATCATTTCTTATGCATAGTCCATAAGACAAGCGACATATTTTTGAACACCATGGTACATGCTGAGTGATAACACATGGTCGAAAAAAATACAGTATATATTTAGTAAAAATATGCAGTTTCTGAGAAACTACAACAATAGAGAAAATACTGTATAGTGCAATATATAAATAAAACATACTTTATACAGGATTTTTTTTCAAACGTACAATTAAGGGATTGCCGGCAAAAACCCAAATCTGAAAAAAAAACGCACATAATTAGACTAGCGATTTTGTAAAAAAAAAAAAAAAAAAAGTACCATAGGTCATGATGTATAAGCCTCTGAAAATACGGCGATCATTTTTAAAAATCGCAGCCATTTTGAAACTACATCGGATCGCCGCAGAAATTAAACAGTAAATGAAAAGTGCCTTGTGTTTCTGCCATCTAAATTTCATGTTAGAATACTGAATACTTTGTCCTGTATAGGACAAAAACACACAATTCTAAAATGCTTTTTCTCATTTCCGCACACTTGTGTAGTTCCTTGTTTTGGAGGTTTTGCTGGCAACTCCTGAATTGTAATTGTAAAATGCTAAACAGATAAGCTTAGCATTTGTATAGAGCAGGTTATACTTTACATCCTGCGGTAAATATTTATCCGTGTGTCAACACCTTGCTTATAATTGAAGGAGACTTTTTTTTTAATGATTTCTTGCAAGAAATTTACAAATGGAAGTTACTGTGCAACATAAAGTGCGGAATTTTAAGATGTAAAGTATAAGGTGCTCTATATCTCACATTAGAAAATAAAAGGTGAGAATTCCCTGGGAATGGAGAAGTTAGACAAAATCCTCAGAAAGAGGTAAAATTCTCATCCTAATAAAATGCCATTAAAGAATGTGAATAGCTACTACCTGTGCTACATAAATTTACAATTCACAAACCACAGATTTTCCGCCGTCTTGAAATCAGTCTTGAGACGTTGATGGCTCTGTTTCTGATGGTCTCTTACGGGTCAACTGCTTTCTTTCCTGGGCTTCTAATATGTAAGAAGGGTCCCTAATTGGCATGGATCTGCTATAGCGAGGATTTACTAATTCTGGAAGAAGGCAGTTCATATAAAAACGCTCAAGCTTAGGAAGCATGTTTTCTTTCCAGAATGTGTTGTCTCGCTTAATAGTCTCAGTGTTCAACCCAAGAGGGTCCACATTACGTAGATGCAATAATCTCTTTGGGTAACATGCAATTGACCCTGAATTTGATAATAATGATTATGATTTTTTTTTATGCCACAAATTTGGCCATCTTTCGATACATTCCACATTGTACATTTTTTTGCACGAATAGCTCCATCGGGTGTCAAGGAAGCTGCTGTTGAAGGGCACTTGATTTCGACGATACCATTTTTTCCAATAAGGATATCAGGGGTTGCACCAAGAAAAGGTACTTCAGCATCGATGAAGAGTCCACATTCAGCAATACTAACGTCCAACTTACTTTGTAAATCCTTTTTTGCTCTTTCTTCATTTATTCTTCCATATGTCATAGCGTCACAGTCAAAATTAGAGTAGAGAATTTCTTTAACTGAAGACTTGCAACTCGTTGTGGATAACATCTTACATACCCGACCGAAGTACGAAGCTGTAAGAAGTTTACTACGTTGCTCCAGCCATTCGCCACTTTGATATTGAGCTACTGTCATCCTCTCTATTCTTCTACGTTCATCATCTGACTTCCTAAGATTATCTAAGAATTCCCTGCATTCTCTCTCGAAATCTGCAGAAGGCAAATCAGGTTTTTGAGCTTGCGCTCCATAGTGTTCATCATGATCCGGTTTATTTTCATGAAATAGAGACTTCCGACACTTTTTTCCACTGAATTAATCCTGGCTTCTATCTTCCTCTTTCTAGTGGTCTCGCACTTCTTTGAGGTTTCACTGGGGCTACTGTTATACATTTTCTTGTGAAGCTTGTAGAATCCAAAGCCTTCTATGATTGCTGCTGGTTCCATGGCACTCGAGCTACTGCTCTCACTCCAGTTCTTGAAGCATAGATGGTCTTTCGGTTCTTCGTCTTTGGAAAAGGCCCGACTACAGGAATAGTAATACTTATTTTTTACTCCAGTGTAAAGAATCTTTCCTGTTTCGTATCCGACGATTGCTCCCTGAAAAATAAGAAAAAAAAGAAAGTCGAAAAATAAGAAAAAAAGGAAAGGCAATCAAAGGATTAAAATTCTTATAGCACATTAATTGAAATATACATTTCAAAAATTCCTTACCTGCAACGTTATTCCCTATAGAGATAATGATGATGATGGATGTTCTGCCGGAAGGCAGGACTTTGACCCGAAGGTCCCTGGGCAAGAAGAACCCACGTTAGGGATGGTACTGAGACGGACTTTTATATACCTACTGAGACAAGAACGACACCGAAACGGATTTTTATATAACCGGGACGAGACCTAGATAGACTTCTATAAATCGAGACGAGACCGAGATAGACTTCTATAAATCGAGACGAGACTTAGGTCAGTCTCCAAAGTCTTGGTCTCGTCTCGAATATTGATAGCTATTAAAATTGCCTTTACTTAAAATTTGTTTCGTTGCTGTGTTAGATAATGTTGGAACGGTTGACTGAAGTGCAACGGCGTATTTAGGGGGTGACTACCGGGTTCAAGTGTCCCACGAAATATATTTGTGATCATTTTCCCACATTGCACGTACAACACAAATGTTTCCTACCCGTTCCTCAAGTCTCTACCGATTTTTTTTTATTTTATTTTATTTTATTTTATTTTATTTTATTTTATTTTATTTTATTTTATTTTATTTTATTTTATTTTTATTTATTTATTTTAGTTTTAAGATTTCTTGTTGTTTTGCTACAGCCGCTCGTATGATGAAGGAACAAAGACATTTCTGCTTTACGTAGATAGTACAAAACCAGTTAATGTTGAACGGAAGACAAAGAAAAGAAAAATGCTGAATTAGTAGCAGACATAATGTTGATTTTTTCAAATTTATTTTATTTTTTTATTTAGCATAATCTTTGTAATTATATCCAAAATTATAGCAGTCTCATTTTGCTCCACTACAAACACGACAATTTGGAACTCGTATCTGACAATTTGGAACTATTTATATTGTTAGGCGCAAGAAAACAAGTATATATACAGTAGCGTACCATAGGTAGATGGGGCCTCGGCACTGAATAACAACATGAGGCCCCCTTTCATATTTTTATATTATAAACAAATGACAAGAATCAAACATATACTAAAATAAAATGTCTTTTTCCGGTATCAGTATTTACAATTAAAATATGGCAATAATTTATTAAAATTTCAACGTAGCTACATGAAAAGATACATGACATTAGGGACGCGCAGGAAGTGAGTCCAAATTTCCCCTCCCTTGAAATCCCGACTATTATATAAATTTATCTAATTTTAGGAGCGATTTTACAAATTTTAATACAATTTGTTATCAAATTGAATTTGGACTACCCGAAAACCTTTGGACTCCCCTCCACCAAAATAAATTTCTGCTTACGTCTCTACATGACATCATTGAAATTCTATGGTTAATCAAAGCAATAATAATAATAATAATAATAATAATTTTTAATACTTTTTAATATTTCAAATAAACTACTGCGAAGAGTAGTATGAAGAGTAAAACAAGAGATTTCCGAAAGAAAACAAATTGGTGTTTTATCCTACTTAGTGGAGTAGCAATAGCTCTGTGGGCCCCCAAAAGCTGATTTCGTCGCCACCGAGGGATGACATTTCATCTGGCGTACAAACATATAGGTCTGCAGCATCCATGACAATTTATTCAAATTACAGCACTAAATTCTTTAATTTCTTAAGTATTATTCTTTATTCAGTTCTCCGAGTAGAAATTTTGTAAGATTGACTGGTATTTTTGAGGCCCTTATGGGTAAGGGCCCCGGGGCACTGGCCCAGTTGCTCGTACCTAGTTACGGCACTGGATATATGCTTATGTAATGCATTACGACCTTATGAACTTGTGTATAAGAAACATAATGTATTTAATGTGAGATGCGAACTATGCGAAACATAGGAATTTGAATATAACTTGTTTCCTGATCCAACCTGAGACCACGCATAGTAAAAGTGAGTGCCGTTGCTCCCACCACAAGGTTAGGGAAGTTCGTGTTATAAAGTGTCAATTAATCATGGAGATGTGAAATGGTAATAAAGCATTTGATCAATTTGAAACCAAACATATTGTAGAAATAATTTACTCTTTTTGTTAAGATAATGAAGTTTTTTTATGCTTTAAAAATGACAGTCAAAGCAGAATGTGTTGGATAATAAATGAGAAATTGTAAATTTCAATTTCGGTACGATTAAATACATTCGTGCTGCTATGTGTTGGGTTATCCGTTAGGAGGTATTGAACAATTCTGCTTTAAAGAAAGAAAGTAAACTACTGTTTAGTACCGGAGTTAATTTAATAGAGTTTAATTGTATAGGCAGTACTGAGGCTATATTATACAAAATCCATTGCTGAAAGTGAAACATAGGTTACTATTATAGTTTTGTCCCAGGTCACTGACTATTGAAACTAGAACACACGCACGGAAGCATTTGCGCTAGCAAATTACCTATGGAGAGGTACACCATACCATAATTCTAAGTCAAGAATGAAAGCAAAAAATAAGAATCGGAAACGACAGTCCTTACAATATTAATAATACTTTTGAAAATTTTAATTTCACAATATTTATTTCGAGACTTTCGAGACGAGACCTAGGCTTGTCCCTCGAGACCGAGATCGATACAAGCATATGTTGACCGAGACAAGATCGAGACCGAGACGGCGATTTTTGACTCGAGACGAGATCCAGACCACTATTTATCAATCGAGACGAGAAAGAAACTGTACAAATTCTCGTTTCGATACCATCCCTACCCATGGTAATTTGCCCTTGCGTTCCATTGGATGATGATGACGTGTAAGGATGAGACCTGTAGTTTAAAGACCTGTAGTTCAACGTTGGATCCGAACAACTTGTCCCCCACCGGGAATCGAACCCGGAACCCCTAGAGTACAAGGTGACGAGTATAACCAACCACTCATCCACCGGGGGTACTTTATTTCAATACTGACAGTGAGTAATAAATTTTTTATTTCTCTTACCTTACAACAGTTTATTGCTGTAACTAAGCATAAACGCTGTGCTTGTGAGTCAGCTCAAAGATCAGCTTATTTACATCTAGTAGACAGCGGTGTTGCCGTTATTACCTCTCTCCTCCCTCCAATCACCTCACTCTACTGCCCCTAACCTGTATACTGATACAGACTATGATAAAAAATGAAACGTTCCGGTAGCTGAAAATTTACGAGTGCTGAGCAGTTGATTTAGGAAAATCAAGTAAAATTGTAAAACAGCACTCTTTAACTTTCAAAATATTAACTTATGCTGAGGCGAAATAATTCAAATTAACTAGGTAAAGAATAGGAGGCACTGCAACTGCATGTACACTCATGTCCAAAATTATTGTCGCATGTCTATAAACATGTTGCTGTAGGAATATAATTTGATAACGAATTTGCCCGGTATTTCTTATAATGTTAGTATGTGTATAATCGGCAAAGACATGTATGTGGCAAATTTCATGTCAAAAGAGTAGTAAATAAGAACAATAAAACGAAAATAAAATTTTCTTGTCCATTCAGCAACATTTTGTTTTACTTATTCTAATTTTCGTATTTATAATTCTTTTCCTATGAAATTTACCACAAACATATATTTGCCGATTATACATGTAGTATCAGCATTAAATGTATCTTACAAAATCATTATCAAATTATATTCTTACAAGAAGACAGTTATAGATATGTGACAATCATTTTGGACATGAGTGTACATGATACAATAATGACGATCGATTTGGAAATAGATTATTAATTTTGAGATGGATTTTATTTATCAAATAATGTGCTCTGGCATTTTTCTCCCACACAGAAACAAAAGTACGCCAAGGTTAACTGAAAAAATGTATGTTTATTACAATTCCAGTCTAGATTTAGTGTCACATGATCCCTCTCTATGAAAACAAATATAACTGGACTTAAAATGGCGGACATTATTATTCCAGCCAGACTACGGACCTTATCACTTTAGTCCAGACGTGAACAATTGAGAGTTTTACTATACCGTTCCATGAGGTACAAAGTTTTTTCTGTGCTTATCTTTGCTTGACCGTCTTAGCGAATTTAGCGCTGTCTTTAGAAGTTTCCTAAATTAGGAAATAGATCTTCATGCACCAAACGATGTCCTGTCTCTCTTCTTTAAAATGACACCAATATGCCTTGAATCGTAAGGAAGACACGGACAATTTTTCTAGGTAACTCATTATGCGCCGGTTGCCATATTCATAACGTCTCACTGAAAAGTGCCCTACGATACCAAAGTGGAGCTTGGAACTGAAAGAGGACAATATACTTTGTAATAAAGAGGGAAGAAACAACTTTGTACCTCATACGATACCCTTCTGTCTCTCCTTTCCCCAATTCTGGTAGAATATTTCATTTATGTCTAAAATATGCCGCTACCTACCCTATACATTCATGGGCGGAGTTATGAGGGACATGGGGGCATTGCCCCCAACTTTTAGACAAAAAATAAAAATTTCACTTATAAGATTCTTCAATTCTCATTTGTGTTTACCGTACCCCCCCAACAGACAAAAGGTATGCCCTCCCAGCAGAAAATTTCTAACTCCGCCCATGAATACAAAGAAAATTACAGATGCTAATAATGGCAGTTCTCAAATTTCAACTTTAGAAGAACTTTGCTGGACTAAAAAAAAAATCTACAACAACAAACAGCAAAAGGCATTCAAAACCTTCAAATTAGAAAATGTGGAAATTTGAACATCATCAACCATTTATATATAGAAATGTGTTCAAATCAGTAAAATAATAATAATAATAATAATAATAATAATAATAATAATAATAATAATAATAATAATAATAATAATAAATGTTGCCACGAGATGAGACGATATTTCTTTCGTCACGTCCAGAGAAAACGCTGTCTCGTCTCGAAACTAAATTGTGTGTTTCGTCTCGTGGCAACACTAGTAATAATAATTCCGTGTTCGAAACTGTTTTTACTTGCAAATAGGGCACATTTTATACTAAACTTTAGTTGGATATTAAAATTCCTAAATGTTGTATCTCATTTTCGTTCTAATAAGCTGTCTCCCTTTCAGAAACTTCTAAACAGTTTCTCGACATGGTTTTGTGTACATGGCTTTCATTCTATTATTATTATTATTATTATTATTATTTGAATCGTATTATGACCAATTCAGTTCAATAGACTACATGCTCTGGAAGAAATGTTTTATGGACAGAAAATACGTGATTGTACTCGTAGAAGATTCCAACTACTAGGCAACATTAAAACAAGTGGAGCGTATGCTGCTATGAAACGTACGGAAGAAGATCGAGTGGCGTGGAAATTGCTGTGAAAATACTACACATTGGGCACAAAAGCATGAATGAGAGATTGAATGAAACTGCAAATATAAACATTTTTTACCACTCCTGATAAAGAGCTATACTTGTTCCTGTACGATCTTTTCCCCCAGCTTCCATCTGCAATTACTGATACTAGTGGCGTGCCGCCTCTATCAATAGAATCTCGTTCTACTGCGATACGTGCTTCCTCCTCAGCGGCAATTTTCATCTCATCTTGAGCATTTTTTCCCGGCCGTCACAAACGATATCATGGAATTTTTTGAATGTTTTGAACGACTTTGGTGGAATATCCAATGCTGACAAAAGCTCTTCTAACTGAGCATGACCACCTCCGGTCGATATTGTCCCTGCCGCTGCTGCTGCTGCAGTGTTGATGTCCATTGATTTAGTTCTTTCTCCTGTCCAGATTGATTTTTCCAAATTGCACATGTTACATTTGAATCTAAGTTTGCTCTTTAGACGTACAAATATCTTGTACAAATATCATGTTTCGGAATGTGTATCCAAAGGGGCCATGGTCGTCTTACTTCTTTATACTGTCCAGAAAAAAATTGATGTCTAGTACTCGTCTGCCTTCCAGAGGGATGTTGGAGGTATCGGTAGGCGTCGGTGGTGCTGCAGCTTTTTTTAATTGTCTGTAATAATAATAATAATAATAATAATAATAATAATAATAATAATAATAATAATAATAATAATAATAATAATAATAATAATAATAATAACCTTTATTTTAGTGCCGCGAACAGATTTTGGCAAAAATACAGCACTTGGTATCAGAGCACTTGGTATGCGATGGAATAATAATACTACTAAAAATAAATAATAAGAAACAAAACAATAAAAAGAAGGGTACTAATATAAAACACAATGTAGATAAAAGTCAGTTAAGCAGAAATACTTCCTCGTCAATGCAGTAAAAGTTATCAAGCTTTCCATCCATCTAAAACAACAAGAAGCTAAGAAGAGCAGTCATAAAATTACATTTGGCTTAATGTTTCTAAACGTCATTGATTAAAAACTATCAGTCAGATCACATAAAACTTTCACTTTGTTTAATACAATAAGTCTAAAATGAGCTTAAAGAATATGTCAATCTTTTTAAAATTTCATATTTCCAATTCAGAGGAACTAAAATCATGGTATTTCTTATGCTATGATTTGGCACTTTAAAACCTATGTTTTGTAAACATTATTCACTGATATAAATGTTATCTAGAACTTTTTCCATGCATACTCTGTCGAATTTTTTTCGTCTATTCATAAGGCTTTCTAAACCCCAATAATCAATCCAATATTCATAACTATGTAAGTAATAGCTCATTTTCATTTTAAAACATAGCAGTCGAATAAACCATTTCTGCACAGATTCCATCTTGTTTGTCAAAGTTTTAGAAATGCTGATCCAAATTACCGAACCAAATTCTAATTTTGGTCTTACAAGTAATTTATATAAAAATATAAACGTTTTATCTCTTTGAAATACCGGCCACTGTTTGAAAATAAAACCTATTATCTTTCTGGCACCTTGTACACTCCGCACCAAAAAAAATGCGACACCTAACTCCGTGCAGCTAGGCCACCCAATATACACCTTATTATCCCATAATCGTGTCTGGTAGAAAGATCCCCTCCTTCTCCTCCTTTCATCTCTCCCACACTAAAATTAGCTAACAACATGAACGCAATTCTAATTTCAAAATACACATGTATTAGTATCGATAAAATGAAATAACAAAACCGAGACGAAACAAGATTCATAAGTTAATTTAGGGAGAAACTGAAACACACATAATGGAAAATTGAAACCAATGACTGTCTATTTCAGAGGTTTAGAAACGAGCCAGAGAGAGAGAGAGAGAGAAGGCGAGAGAAAAAGAAAAGTGAAAGGGAGAACAGATAAAAATGTAGAATTTTAAACTTAGCAAGAAAATAACCTAACATTATAAAGTTTCGTTACCAGAAATTCAACAGTTACATAGAATTAACGTTTGCTTTTGGTTTTTTTAGGACTCTTCGAATATATAGAGGATGCTTGAAACATTCATTAAGTCTCTTTCATAAAGGATGCCATATTCAATTTCTAGCAGAATTGTAGATCTTACAGACACATCTAAGATAATGTCAACAGTTTAACACTCATGCTTTGTTTCTGCGTGGTTCGTTGTAAATTTGGTAGTGTTCATTGGACGTACTGATGCAAACTACATCCTAATAAACCCAGTAGGTAGCGTAGGTCATATATTCCATTCCAGACTACTAATGCAAAGTAAAAAAAAAGAAAAGAAAAGAAAAAGGAAGAAAGAAAGAAAGATAAACTTGAATAAGAGCTATTTTACTGGTAATTTTTTATCAGAAATATCCTATAAAAAAGTGCAAACCGTATCATAATGAAAAGTTATTAATGTTCAAATGGAAAATTGGATGTTCCTTATAATGTAGCAGACCTTGCATATTTCGTATAAGATGGAAACAAAATTGTGTCGAACTAGTATAAATAAATTTGTGTTTCCAAATAACCAAAGATATTACCATTTTCTAGTCTTTACCGGAGATTTATCTTTGCCGAACATCCAGCATCACTTTCATCTCTTGCGAATATAACGTTGTAATTCGCACAGAGAGAATGAAGACGCTAGAGCTAAAACGGATCATATTGTCAGTCGGATGATGTTGGTTAGCTTATGGATCACCACTGGAGCGAGGATTCAAACTCATAGTGACCCGGTAATTCGACTGAGATTCGGTAACCCAGATGATAAAAAAGATATTTTGCTTATTCCCTTGCGTTTAAACAGTATATCTTTTATAGATGATCAGGACCGGAGATGTTATATCCACAGCACGAAAAGCTCGACGCTGAAGTTGCCAGTTAATTACATTCTCCAGACCACGTCTTTCGTTCTCTTGCTCCGTTTTAACTTTAGAACACGCACACGCACTTCATGTAGGTGAGAGAGGGGGGAAAATGAAAGACGTAACGATAGGATAGGGAAACGTCAAGAAACAGAGAGAGAGAGAGAAGGACGAATATAAATATGAAACATACTTATCATTACAGTGTATGACAAAGAACGCACTCACTGTGTATTCGAATTCGCGCCAGTGATGCTTTGTAAGTTCTCCACTAGAAGATAAATTTCTGTTTGCAGTCATTATTTTATGCGAAGAAGTTATAGTACCTGGTGGGGAACCGAACGCAGGTTTTCTAGTTGGAAGTCTGGTACTTTACCACTACACCACCGATTGCTTTACCCAAACTTTGTTAAACAAATGCTGTAATATTTTTTTTCTGAGAACGATAACACGAAATGTGTTTACTGCAGATCAATGAAGAGTTTCGAATGTAATGGTAAATCCTTGCCCTTTCCCAACCAACATTCGTAAATTGACTCTATCATGATAAAGGTGTTTGCTTCCACATTCTTAAGTATTGCACGTATAATATGAGAAATCGATTCTTCACTATCATTTGTAAAAAATGCAAGTTTGGCACGAACAGGATTTGAACCCATGTTGGACATCTTTATTAATCATAACCCCATTACATTACCGCTACACTACCATGCCAGCTGAAGCTAGGAGGCAAATATTACTTACTTTAGCCTTGATTATTAAATCGATCAAGCTTCTTCCTGTAAGTTTATTTGCACCTAAGTGCACAACGAAATTCATTTATTCGACGACCTAGACAGAAATTTGTGCCCACTAATAAAGGAATCAACACACAATCCTGGAAAAAATTACAGAAATTAAAACATATTATGAATTAATGTCGCCGTGTAAGTTCAAAAGTATGCCAATAATAATAATAATAATAATAATAATAATAATAATAATAATAATAATAATAATAATAATAATAATAATAATAATAATATATACACACATTCATTGGTTACAATTTTTCATTGTGTGTGTGTGTGTGTGTGTTTCAGTTTCTCCCTAAATTAACTTATGAATCTTGTTTCGTCTCGGTTTTTTGATTTCATTTTATCGATACTAATACATGTGAAATTAGAATTGCGTTCATGTTGTTAGCTAATTTTAGTGTGGGAGAGAAGAGAGGAGGAGAGGGAGGGAGTCTCTCTACCAGACACGATTATGGGATAAGAAGGTGTATATTGGGTGGCCTAGCTGCACGGCGTTAGGTGTCGCATTTTTTTTATGCGGAGTGTACAATACAATTTATATGATTAGAACACTTTAACTGACTGTCAAATGTAATACATCGGTTTTTAATAATGCTTACTTTCTCAATTTGTACACTGTTGACCTCATATTTACTAACATAATATTGAGTTTTATTGGTGTATGTCATAAATTTTGTTTTCTTATCATTGATTTTTAGAAAATTATTTCTACACCATGTGTTTACTGCATTTAAGTGTAGTTGCAGTAAATAATTATCGAACTCATTGTTGACTAAAATGAACAAATTCATATCGTCAGCATATAGGAGAATTTTAGAGTATTTGATTTTTTCTGTCAGGTCATTTAAAAATAAAGAAAATAAGAGAGGACCCAAGGGCGACCCTTGTGGTATTCCGTTTTTTACATAGCCTACACTAGAATGTACAGGTCCGATTTTAACTTTGTATGTTCTGTTTGACAGATAGCTTTCAAACCAGTGAATGTACAAAGGTGCCAACCTATATTTGATAACTTGCTAATGAGATACTTATGACTGACAGAGTCAAAAGCTTTTGATATATCTATGTATATTACATCGACTTGCAGTTTATTTTTCAGTGCGTTATAGGTAAAGTGTGTAAAATGAATTAGATTTGTTACAATTGACTTGCCCTTATAAAAACCATGTTGAGACTCATTTAAGATATTTCTTACATTAAAATATATGTGTTTATGGACAATTAGTTCAAATATCTTCGAGAATGCACTGACAAGAGTTATTGGCCTGTAGTTGCTTGCAATCTGTTTATCACCTGATTTATATACCGGAACAACATATACTTGCTTCCTCACTGAAGGATATACACCTGTACGTAATGAAACGATAAATATATTTGCTAAATTAGTTGAAAGTTCAGTTGCACAAGCTTTTATTACATAATAAGAAATAGTATCTGGACCTGGAGTAGTGTTCGGTTTAATTAGTTTAATTGCTTCCATTACATCTAAATCAGTAACGGTAGGAATTCCGATTAGAGCACTGTTACTAACGATATTCTCAGGCAATACCTTTTGACCTAATTCTAAGATAAAAGCTTCATAAAATGCACTCTTAAATGCTTCAGCAATTTAGATAGTGTCTTGAATTAGCATTCCATTACAATTTATTTGCTTTGGTACTTTGTTTACAGTCAGACGTTTTAAAAACCTTCCAAAAATATGAGCTGTTTCTTATAAATACTATTTTCTAAACCTGAATAATAAGATTTTCTTGGTTCAATGTATTTCTATTTTACAAGTTTCCTTAGGTTTGAATATCTTTGATACCATACGTCATCAGTTGTTCTTTTGGCTTTAACAAAATATTTAGTTTTTTTTTTTTTGTTTATTAGTGCTTTCAATTCTCGCGTCATCCATGGATTCTTATATTTTTGTTCACAACCAATTGACTTCTTAGATACATGCTCGTTAAATACAGTGGGCCGCGGTGGCTCAGTGGCAGAGCGTTCACCTCTGGTGCTTGGGGTCCCGGGTTCGATCCCAGCCCCCACCAAGTGAACTTTGTGGTGGACAAACACCGTGTGCGTGGGTTTTCTCGGGGTTCTCCCGTTTCCTCCCACTTTCTTCATTCCACCATTTCATTCATTTCTCATCTTCACCGTCTCCTTTAGCCTAAGCGGCATAATCGTGGGACGTAAAACTCCAAGATTTCATTTCATTTTTTTTCGTTAAATACAGAATAAATTAAATTATATAAATGGTCAGTGGTTTCATTGACGCTGTTACTACAATTATTTATTAAGTTAATTTCTCTCATGCCCTTGTAAATACCTAGGAAATTTGCTTGTTTGAAATTATATGTGTCGTACTGTGGAACGGGACAATATTTGCCACTATCTATAATTTTCCACTCAAACATGAATAGGGGATGGAATCGATCGTTCTGTTATCCACATAGAACTGTTATCCAAATTTGTCAGCAACAAACCTAATACTCTTCCCGGATTACTATGGTCATATGACTTGTTTTTCTGGTTTAAATTTAAAATATTGCTTAATTCAAATTTTTTCTGTTTTTTTTTTCGAATAATAATTATCAGTTGTTATTTATTTATTTATTTCTAGACACAACAGGCTATATAACCCAATTACAGTGTCCGTTACATGTATTAAGCGACTATAACACATTCATACATTTATATTATAATACAATTATAGTTAAAATGTAATTGCAATATCATTGATGTTCTTTCATTTACAATTATTTCTTATTACATTACAAAGAACTTCCTTGAATTGACTTACGCTGTTACTGTTAATATCCAAATCCATTGTGTATTTTGTTAACCTATTATAGGTTGTACTCAATCTCCATACTGGTGACCTCTTGTTTGCGTTGGTGTGTAATCTGTCGCAGTAAAAGAAATTGAAATTTTCAAGGCGAGTTACATTTGTAGGAGTGCGTATTTTAAATTCTTGCAGTAAATTGGTGCAGTCGATTTTATTCTTAAATAACTTATATAGGAACAACATATCTTGCATTATTCGTCGCTGTTCTAGACTTAATGTATTGAAGTTTAAATTTAAAGATTGACTATTATATGATTTCGGATATACTTGTGTCTCCCTATATGTCAAGTACCTTAGATATTTATTCTGAACTTTTTCTATATTATTTAAATTTGTTTTTGTGTAAGGGTTCCATATAGTGGCTGCGTATTCGAGTTTTGTACGTACGTAGTGTTCATATAGCTTTCGGATAGCGGTAATACTAGTAAATTCTTTACTGATCTTGATGATGAGTCCAAGGTTTCTGTACGCCTGGTCAATCATGTGATTTATGTGATTATTAAATGTTAAATTTCTGTCATATACCACCCCTAAGTCCCTGACAGTATCCGAGGTTGGTAAAGTGATGTCATTCATCTTATACGAAAATTTCTGAGGGGTTTTGCGGTTTGTAAAGGACATTACATTGCATTTGCTAGTGTTCACGTTTATGATGTTCTCTTTGGACCATTCCATCAGTTCATTCAAGTCATTTTGAAGCATTTTACAGTCATTTAATGTTTCTATTGCCATGTATATTTTAACATCATCTGCAAATATCAGCGTGTGAGAGTTTTGTATACTTCGCGGTAGATCATTGATAAATAGTAGAAACAACAATGGCCCTAAATTTGACCCTTGTGGCACCCCTGATAGTTGTACATACTCCTGAGACTTACACCCTTTGTACACAACGAATTGTTTTCTGTTTTCCAAGTAAGATTTAAATAGATCAATAAGTTCGCTGCTGAAGCTAAATTGTTTAAGCTTGCTGAGCAATCTATTATGATTTACGCTGTCGAACGCTTTCGCGAAATCTATGTATATTACATCTACTTGTCCCCCCAAGTCTAGTGTTTTACTTATAAAGGTAGATATTAGACTAAGATTTGTGACCGTTGACCTGCCTGTAAGAAAGCCATGTTGTGATTCTGATATAGATGGTCGCACGTGTGCTATTATCCGCTGGTATAAGACTGTTTCATAAATTTTAGCAAAGGTGCTTAAGATTGAAATGGGCCTATAGTTTTTAATTTCTCTCTTATTATTATTCGATTTCGGGATAGGTGAAACTCTCGTTGTTTTCCACTCATTAGGAAATTTTCCTGATTTAATTGACAGGTTAAATATGATTTTCAACGGTGTTAGGAAGTGATCTATACAACCCTTTACAATATAGCTTGGGATTCCATCGGGTCCTACTGATCTTTTGGATTTCATCTTTTTTATCATATTAGCAATTTCCTGTATTTCTATCGATGATATACGCAGTATATTTAGACCGTTATCTACCCACACTAACTGTTCTGTTGTATTGTCTTTACTTCTACTGTATACAGACTGAAAGTAGTCCGCAAACTCCTTAGCGATTTCGTCGTCTTTGTTTATTTCTTTACTATTATTAGACATGAATTCGGCATTTAAATGCCGTGTCTTACTTTTTACAAAATTCCATAATTCGGATGGATTTTGTTCTAAGGATGCCTCGGACATTAGTACAAAATTCTTATATGCATTCCGTACCTCGTTTTTAATTTCCCTCCGTAATCTATTGAATTCTTGTTGATGGAAACTTTTACTCCCCTCCCTCTTTTTTAATTTCGTATGATGATATGATTTTGATTTAATTTTCTTAATTATATCCAGAGTAAACCACGTTGGATAATTTTGCGAGGATTTTGTTTTCTTTGGAACACAGCGGTCAAATATGCTATATATAGTGTCGTAAAAGCATTTAACAGCTTCGTCTACATCATTGTATCCTGTAAGATAGTCCCAGTTTACCCGCCCAAGTTCAGTGTAAAGTTTTTTGAAGTCTGCCTTTCTAAAATTATATCCCGTTAAATTACGCTTAGATTTTGCTTGTTTTAGACGATTCAATTGTATTTCAACGTTCAGAGTAGGGTGATGTTCATCTTCTTTGACAAAGGGATAAGGTTCTTTGCTAACTTTTACGTGGTCTAAATTACTTAGAACTAGATCAAGAGTTTTACCGAATTTATTATGTACATTATTAAATGACTGTAAATTGTTAAATGACATGAAATTTTTAATGCATTGTAGTTTGGCCGGAATTTTGAGATAACTATTGTAGTCATTGAAATTTCCGTCCGGTAAATTGAAGTCACCAAGTATGAGAAGGGTACAACCTGATGGACATTTTGAATCAATTATGTCGAACACTTCCTCATATTTTTCAGTGGGTGACTCCGGTATAAAATATACTAACAGAATATATATAGTTACTTTTTCGCATAACAATTTAACCAACAGACATTCTACATATTCATTTGATAAGCAATCAATCATTACTACTTTATACTTTTTTAAGACCGCTAACAGTACTCCCCCTCCCTTGGTTTTCCCTGTTCTTTTGTTATCTCTATCTGTCCTATACACATAATAGCGATCGTCAAGAATCATTGAGTCATAGTGTTCTTTTTGAAGCCAAGTTTCACAGATTGCAATTAGGTCAAAGTTGGACGATAACACATTACAAAGGAACGATGACATCTTTGTCCTTAAACCTCTGCAATTTTGCATATAAATGTTTATCAGGGTACACTTCTCCTTCTGTTTGTTATTTCTAAGAGCGTTGTCTTTATTTAACACAATAGAAGTTTCAGGAATAGACAAACTGGTTGATCCCCGCCCACATTTAGAAATTGCAGTTCGGAGGCTCCCCCTTTCGTCTGTGGTGCAGTCTTTGTAGTTCATTGATTTCAATATTTCACTTGTTAGTAGCTTACCTGAAGAGCCAGCTTGGCATCAGATGGTTCTTCCTCTGCCCCGAGGGTGACCCAATCTATGGCTCCTGCGTTAAAATCTCCTAATATAGTTACATTAAAATCTTTCGTCAATACAAAAGAACATAGCCAATCACAGTAGTAACTAAAATCTTAAAGTAACATGTCAGGAGGGAAATAAATTAAACATAAAATCAATCGAGTACTGTCAGGAATTAAAATTTTTGCTCTAATAATGTCTAAGGATTCGTCAGGGGGATAAAGGATTTCATAAGAATATTCATTTTTTATTAAGAGTAAACACCCTCCACCTTTAGACTTATTTGTGAGGTCTTTTCGTATCACACTGTAGTTTCTAGAGATTTGAGAAAGATAACAGTTTTCCTTTTTATACCACATTTCTGTTATACAATAAAAATCATAGTTCTCACAGTTTATTTCATCTGTAAATTCTTTTTCTTTTGTGTTCAAACCATTAGAATTTCTATAGTATAGTTGTAAATATCTCGTATGCGTTGATTATGTATTAGTTACTTGTTGTTGCTCTTTTCCATTCCGATCGCTTGCCGACGTAGGTACCACTATTTCATCCTTCAAGCGTCCCATGAACCTTGTAAACCATAGTCCTTCAGGCCACATGTCTGAATTGCACACAGTATCAAAATGTTTTTCATGTACACTAACGTAAAAGGATGAATAACTATTGTGTTTTGTTTTTAATTTGGCACACTTTACAACCCCAATGTTTGCACTATCTTTAACAAATGCACTAAGCTCATCACACGAAACACTAGGCCAAGTAAAGTCACAAACACTGCGGGTACACGAGGTGTTTTTTTTTTTTTTTTTTTTTTGTTTACCTTTAGTTTATCACTAGCACTTCTTCGCTGCATTAGATTTGAGCTTCTTTTAGGTTCGCGTGATTCATGGTTTGTTACGATTCCCGGCTGTTTTGCTGGATTAATACTCCTGCAGCGTTGGCTTACAACCCTCCATTCACTATTGTTTGCATTTTTTGCAACTCGCTCATATGGCATGTCGTTCGCTTCATTGACCTTGACATTGTTTTGATTCGAGCACCCTTGCACTAGAACATGGTCAGGTTTGGGTGGATTATTTACAACTTCTGCAAATGTTTTAGCTGTGTTCTCACTACTTGCTTTCACTAATTCGTTTAATTTGATGTTTTCTTCCTTTACAGAAATTAATAAAGCTTTAAATTCCTCATACTTGTCACTTATTTCCTGTAATATAGATATTACATGGTCTAACTTTTCATTCACTACACTACAGCATGAAACACCTTTTGAGTTGTTATTTGAGGAAATAGTATTTGAGGATTTGTTTTCCTCGTGTTCTAAAACTTCATCATCACTAGAATCACCACCATAATTGTCTATTTGATCAGTGTCTATGGAACTTACGTGCTTCCTCAATGTAGAAGTAACTGCCGTGTTGTCGTATCGTTACCTTATGCAGTTTTGACATTTATATGTTGAAATGCCTTTTCCCGAATGCATTTCGTATTCAACACGTCCGAATTTGAGACAGTTATTTACGTGATATCTATTGTTGCATAGACAACATGCTAGAATTAATTGTTTTCCAAAAGATGGCTTACGACACAGGCCACAAATATATTATTATTATTATTATTATTATTATTATTATTATTATTATTATTATTATTATTATTATTATTATTATTATTATTATTATTATTGATAATAATAATAATAATAATATACATGTTTCATGGTGCTGGAGTGGCTTCAGATGGAATGTTTTAAATCCAGTACGAAACGGCAAGAGTAGGAATTCTTTAGGGTCCGGGATTTCAGATCGCGTATAAGATCGGTAACAAAACGGATGTAGGACAATTTGCCACCAGTTTTCGCAAAGGATGACAATTTGATAGGGATTGTTTCCAATCAAAATTCTCGTGAGACCAATTTCTGATATTTAATTTAGAAGGAAAATTTTAAAGAGGACCGATTGCGGGAAAGAAAATCGGACAAGAATTCAGTGCTGTCGGTTTCCGGGCTAAACACCGAAGAAACGTTACTAGATTCTGTGCCCCAAAAGGCGGATGACAGTATTCACAATGAAGGCGTAACGAATTGTACAGTCCGCAGCAAAAAAAATCTGCAGCATGAGCATGTAAATTTAATGTGAAAAGACGAAATCTCTTGCTCCAAAATAAGTGTGCACACCGAGGTTTCTCGTGGCGTGATTCGTGCCACTTAGACGTTATGTTGATTCCCTGCGCTGTTAAGCGTAATTTCACAATAAACTTACATACTCATGTTGCAGTTTTGTTTCTGCGGACTGTCAGGTTCTAAATTGTTGAGGATTTAAACTTCCAAAACTAAACTTCCAGTGAACAATACAAAAATTTCATCAGGATGTATCCAACTGTTTTGGAAAATTTATGGAAGAAAATTGGGCTAAAATGTTCAAAAAACTGCACTTTCGTCGCACAATAAATTCATGATTAACATGTTCAACGTCCGAAGTACTTGATTGCTGGACACCTTCTTGTCTTCCTACGTTCAAGATTAGACGTTTCCGAGAATCCCTATCGCTGAAGCTCAGGAAGTCTGAGGCGATGCAGCTGACCAACATTTCAATGCTATCAAAAATACAATAGACTTTAGAGTGGAGATGCAATATTTCTTGTGATATTCTTTTAAATACAGACAGGAAATTCCAGAAATTGCAACTTGACGACAAGGGCGCCGATCCTAGGGGGCCGGTTCCCCAAAGCTCATGTGGGCCCCCATGTATGTTTATGAATATATATTTTTATATGTATTTTTATTGTTATATGATTTCTTTTCCTGAATGGGTCCCCCCCAAGTTACAGAAAAATCGGCGCCCTTGGGGGTTGACGAGGAAAAACATACGAAGTGACTATTAGAAAACACTCATTTTCCTCTACTTTTTTTTAATTGTAAGTACTCATGATTGGTTTACCTGCTATGTCAGATTCAAATCCTGTTCTAGCTGCATTGCACAGATTTCGAAAAAAATATATTTTACGTATCTCAAATGTTAAAATAAAAGTTCAAACAAACTAAAACTAAACTAGTGAAAGAAGAACTGAAAAGCACGAAACAAGATCAGAAAGTATTCATATTTTTGCCGCTGTGAACTACAAATATCTACCTACAGTTATAATTGATATATATCATGTATAAGGCAAAGCGACATAAGACAGTGACAAAACTGAACATTTTCTGATCGTGTTTCGTGTATTCCAGTGTTCTTTCAGTAGCCTGATTTTAGTTAGTTGTATTTTCTTCATTGTGCGGTCACTATGAAATAAGTGAAAAAAAAAATTGTGATTTATGAACCAAAGTAAATGTAACTCACACTCTATTATATATATTATTAATATTATTTCGTTGCTGTTGTTTCGCATGTCTGATCCGCAATCTAGATTTCTAAAGAATGTTTTTGAGAAGAGTAATTAGGCCTTCCTCAAGATAATATCAAATGCTAACATGATTAGAAGTGAGAAGTACACGTTATTATTATTGATAGCATTTTGTCATTAATATGAATCTATTAAGTTCAAATGTTTCTTAAATCGCCACGACTTAGATTCTTAGCGAGGAACAGCTTTAGCTTAGATTATTACATACGAACTTAATAGAGAAAACATTGTAGAAAGTCAAAAAATATTACAATTTTTTGATGTCTTAATTTTTGAACTGATAAATAAGTCTATCTTAACCAGAAATGAATGATTTAAAACAATTTATATTTTTGATCATCGATTTTATAACCAGAGCTCCGAATTTGATGACCTAAAATTATCAAAAATAACATAAATAAAACACAGTTCTGACAGGAGCAGAATGAAATATATTAAAAACTATACTTACAATGTGCTACAGTTTCAAGGACCTAACGTCCTCTTCATCAGACACAATAACATAAAATTACAATAAAACATTAGAAAACCTTTAGAAATGTCTTACATGCTTTCTGTGGATGGATGTCTTTCTGAATGTGATTAAATAGGCTTTAATACTAGAGTTAATTGTTCCACTCGCTGGAAAACATTTTGCATCTGTAATTATATGTAATAAATGTAGTGTTTGATTTTCTTAATAAGCAAATGCTAGGGAATTAAGCCCTAGAATAATTTTCTTTACGAGGGACTTTGTTCCCCCTGAACGCAAAACCTTAGGGGGGGTTATGTCAATAACTCTTGTGGAATATTTAGGCATACTTCACATCAATGATGTGCTTATTTTCTCCAAGAGGATAATAATAATAATAATAATAATAATAGTCTTACCTTTTCCATTCCTGGTATTTTTTCAATCCAGTCGGTAGTCTTCTTTTCTTCCTTTTTGTTGACAGTCTCAAATTATTCGACAATTTGCCTTTCTTATGTCTGCTTTGTCTTTCTCTTTTCGATGGCATTCTATCCCGAAACAAAACAAAATCAGCTCTCTTCACTAAACTCTCCAATCACAACTTTTACACCGATCAAATTCGAAAACAGACTGAACGATATGAATGACAAAACTTGTTCTTTGCTGATAGCGGGGGCGGGGCTGAAGGACCAAGTGGTAGATGACACCCTGAGGTTATAGTTGGTTCGCTATCCTCTTATACAGTTTCAGAAACTCAAAGAAAAAGTCCTTTTCCCGCCAAAAGAAAACAGTACTCAAATAACGCCAGCGGGCAACCCTCCCGCTGGCAAAATCGACCCATCAATGCTGGTATGACGTTGCCTTATGTCTTTTCAAATTGTCAAGAAATGGTCAGTGACTAATTTCCTTTTCCTTTTTTTTTTTTTTTTTTTGTCAATTTTTAAAAATATTTTTCGTAACCCTTTTCTTTTCCCGTAACTCAGATAAAGTAAACACTTTGCTGCGAAACTAGAGCAACGTAACACAGCAAGCATAAACAGCAATTGAATAATAAGCGAAGTGCTATATAAATAATACCTATTGACTATAGCAAAACCAAAGAAATGTTCTGTAATAGACGCACTCTCCAATTTTGATAAACATCGAAGTCTATTCTGTAACACAGATCGAATACTATTATCAATATAATAATAAATATGTCTGATAGAGTGCTGTTCACGAGAAGAGACGAGAAATAAGGTTTCCTTGTCTCACCTCGTAAATTTTGTAAGTCACATCTTGTCTGGCTTTCGAAGATTTTTTCTCTAGTTTAGAATATCGAAAAAGATGTCCTCGTCTCGTTTCATTTTGTAAATTCACATACAAAATTTATGAACCAATTTTTTTAGATTTCCAAACTATGCTATGCATAAGTGTCGGAAGTCTTACAGAACGAGTTTGTCAGTCTGTTGTAGGGTATCACAGCCAAAACAATAAGATATATAGAGATTCGGATTTTGCAATCGATTCAACATCCCACAAACAGGTTTTGTCTTCTGTATTAACCCTCTGTTCAAACGAGAAGTAATTAAAATTAATCATTTCGGAATGGTAATAGATAGCGAAAAACATTTTTCTGTAATCGATTCATGGTCTCAAAAGTATATATATTATTACTACCTTGTCCCAAGAATAGGTTGTATTCCCTCCCTTAAGCCTATATTCAAGCTGAAATGATTAAAATTAACGCTTTTGGTTTTAACATTTATCGTCACAGAACTAAACCAGTAAGAAACAGCAATATATATATATATATATAGTGGCGGATCCAAGGGGAGCTATAGGGGCTATAGCCCTCCCTTGACGCTCAGGTATACACTGGGTAAAATGGGTTTCAATCCTGCTTTACACTGGATAAAAACGACGAACTATGGTTTAGCCCCTCCCTTGATCATATCCTGGATCCGCCATTGTATATATATATATATATATATATATATATATATATATATATATATATATATATAGAGAGAGAGAGAGAGAGAGAGAGAGAGAGAGTCTCGAAAATGAGACGAGAATTGTCACTTTTCTAATCTCATCTCGAATTTACAAAATACTTACCATCTCTGAGGCAATACTAATCTAATACTATATATACTAACAATAAATTACGCTTAATTTGCTCAAGTATAAATTAGAAATGAACATCTTCGTGAATTTGATATTGTGTTTTTGTCATAATCATGACTTTATGGGCTGCACAATTCCAATTGCTTGTTTCTTTAAATCATTACGGATTCAGTAGTTAATTAAAAAAATTAAATGTGCTCATTTAAAACATACTTAGGCAGTCTGTAAGACAAATGTAATACATAAGTAATGACAATAATTATTATTATCCCTTACTGATCACTTTTTTATATATTAGCAATTTGGAGTCGTTTCCTCGTATACAAAATTCTTAGGTATTATGTTTTAATACAGTGTTTTTTTTTAATTAAGAACTTTAGAAATAACACAAAAAGAAAAATGTGGCAATTACAGATCTGTAACTCTCTCCCACTTTCCTTCAACTAGCAATAAATAAGCGCTCACACTGTGTTTGGTGACATCCTCCACCAACCGCGGTGTGTCGGCATCGGACAGTAACAGTAAATACCCCCGGTCACGGAAGACCAACGCAAGCCTGCTTTCTCCGGCTGCATTTTTGAACAGAGCCATCTAACGGGAAAATGCTGAACATTTTAAACATTAATTACTACGAGAATGTGCACTCTTTTATTTAATTAGCATTTTCTCTGTAGATAAGAATTAACAAGAAATAAGAAAATTATAGGTTGAGTAAAGACGAATCGAAGATTATGAAGGTATGCACCTCAATTGCTAATTCTCATTACTTTCTCTAAAAAGAGGTATCGGGTTTAGTGGTAAATCTTGATTTCCTTATGGGGAATTAAAAATGATATTAATAATTTTGTGCAAATTACACAGACATACTTTATGAATACTTAATGAATTTGATTAATATTGTTAAATGTATAAAATTGCATTACGATTTTCTCCAAATGAGCAGTGTAGGTCGTGATATCATGCAAAATTGAAAAAAATCCTATGTTAAATTTATCCCATTTTTTACGGCATCCTCGCAAAGCTCCAGTCCACTCTTAAGAATATAGTTTATTTCTGTCAGTAGCTTCTGCACTTCTGTTCTTGGAAATAACATCCCATCAATGTGGGTTTTCATCGCTCCAATAGTGAAAATTTTTTCGTTCCACCAGACCATATAAGGTAAATATCGGTTCATCAAGGAATACCGGAGGGAGGGGCACAGTGGTTCAGTGGTAGAACGCTTAGCTCTGGTGTCTAGGACTACTGGCTCGATTCCCGACCAAGTAAGTTTGTGGTGGACAATATTGTATCCGTGAGTTTTCTCGGGGTACCCTCGTTTCCTTTTGATTTCACCCGTTCTTTCATCATCATTCACTTGCTTTTTTCATCGTTATCCTAAAGGGCATAATGTGGGACGTTAAACTGAAAGTCTGAAAGTTACCAGAGAATGCAATGTCATTTACGACAATATTGCTGCCATCGATACTTCATATCATTATTTCGCAAAATTCAGTGCGGTGATCAAAGTTGTCTTCCATTATTTCATGCACTAAACGTATTTTCCTAGTGTTTAAACTTATACCGCCTTATGCAGAGTCGCTTTGCTGTATGATTAGCGTCATACTAAAGGTTTGACTACTGCAGGAACATATGTTAATCGAACTCTTAAGTATGGTACTAATCATACTTAAGAATGACTTTACATAAGGCTCATAGCGTACAAAAATTCATTCCGCTGAACTCTCGGAAACACCTAGCTTGTTAGCAACTCTGGTTTTCAATGGATGCGGAATTTTCACAAAAGATTGTAAATTCAAAGAAACTTTCAAATTGCTACATTACTTCGGCCTTCCTGATCTCATACGATACCTTTCTGCAAAACATTGACCCGTGACAAAAAGGTCCCACGTGAAGAAATCTGAGATTTAGGCTGCAACATTTCAGAAATATAAAAATACTTATTAGATGAAAAATATTACGTGGACATACCTGATTTATTTGTATTGAAAGAACATACATGTGGAAAAAATATATGGTTAGTAAAAATATTACGACAGACCAGTAATAACGATACGCGTGGACGGAGGAATTTTAAATATTGCAGAGGGGTATTGATGCGAAAATTACATTGAATAGGGTATGGACTTCATGGCAAATCCTTTGGATTCTGCGATATTTGATGTCACACAATATCTTTTGAATGTAAAGAGGTTAGTTTGACACATCAATTTAGGCTAGAATGTTCACAGAGATGAGAAAAAGAACTCACTTTTTTTTAAAAAAAAAAATCTATCTTCATTCGTTTGAGAGATAGGGTACTACGTTTGACATTTGTATCTATTAGAACAAAGTATGTGGGCAGGCAAAGAGACACGTGGACGTAGAAAAGTAAAAGGTTACAGGTTTGTTGATGCAAAAATTGCACTGAGTGAGGGCATGGACATAATGACAGCCATCTTGGATTCCGTCATATTGGATATCACATATTATTTTTAAATGGAAAAGAGTAGGTTTAGCAGATCAATTTAGGATTGAATTTCCCCACAAACGAGAATATGATTCATTCTTTACCAATCCTCATTCTTTTGCGAGGAAAGTGTGCTATGTTTGACATTAGTGTCTAGTTGACATAAGTATCAGGACAATAAAATAATAATGTGGCGAAGGAAAAGCTAATGTTGCAAGTGTGTGTTGTTGCAAAAGCTACATTGAATGGGGCTGTGGACACTGTTGATCACATAAATATTCAGATATTATTAAACATAGTACCATAAAATGCTCTCTAAAATTATTTTATCTTTTCAAGTTAATACAGTATATATTGTATGTCCCTCCAAATCGTATATACTGACCTTACGTTGCAATTCGTTCCAAAAATTCTCAATGGGTTTAAAACCGGTACCGTAGGGTGTGGTTTCGCGCACTTTTGGGCACTTTTAAAGCAATCATTCTTCACAACATATACTTTGTTTGGGATCAATATCTTGAAAAAATTAGAAGTCCTTCTAAGAACGTTAAGATATAATTCTTTTATCAGAATCCCATCAATACACACTAACTCTCCAACGTCTGGTGAACATATATAATTCAAACTATATGGCTGTCATTATGTCCACGCCCTCACTCAGTGCAGTTTTCGCATCAACACACCTCCTCTGTATTTTACAGTAGGCTGGAGGTTATTGACATTTATTTTTGTACTTGTCGAAAAGCTATCATCATATTCATGCAGGTTTAACTTAAGTTTGTCGATAAAAAATATTCCCACTAGTTTTTGGGTTTATTTTCAAAAGCTCCAGAAAATATAACTATCTTATATTTCATATTTTGGGTGATACATGGTTTCTTTCTAGCAAGTGTACCATTACATCCTGCTCGTATTAACTCTACATGGTATATTACATTGACCAGAAGAAACATCGTTATCACCCACTACTATTTGAAAGAAGTTGTTGAGCTCTACCAAATATTCGAAACTGCACATTAAAAGAATTCTATTGCTTTGTAGTCGTAAAGTAACAATTAATCTCGAATATACTTACTATTAAAATATGTTATACTTACTATTAACCCTTAAGAGATCCGGTGTTTTGGGGCTATTTTTTAGACTTTCAGTCAAGCAGCTACTGCATCGTCACTATTTATCCTAGGAACATGGTTTATACCTCATTCTCTTTACAATGGAGCTGGCTTTCAAATGATGCCACTTGCATGGTCATACCATATACCAGGAGCGGGAAAATTGATGTCAAAGAGAAAATTTCGGAGGGAAAATTTTTTCTCGCACTTTAGGCCCCCCTGGAGCGACCCTCTGTGAACGTAGCCATCTAGTAAAATCTGATAAATAGTACTTGGTATACTGAATGCGTGTGCCAAATTTCTAGTTTCTATCCTGAACACCAAGGGGGGGGAGAAATTTTATCAGGAATTCCCACCATGCCCCAAATTACAGTAAAACACCATGATCTCAGGTAAAAAATTTCCTGAGACATCCCTAATTACCCTAGGGTCATGTTTCCCCCATCATTCTCTTTAGAATAGAACTGCCTTTCAGGCGGTATCATTCACTTGCCCCATTATGTATCTAAGGCGGGAAAATCCCGTTAAAGGGATTCTTTAGTAAAAATTTCCTTTTTCAACGTTTAGGCCCTCTGTACCCCCAGAAATCTGAAAAATAAGTCTGGTAAATACTACTCGGTGGACTGAATGTTTGTACACAATTTCAATCTTCTTGGTGCAAAAATAAGCCAGCACAAAAATAGTACCGAAAATGTCCAAAATTAGCCTATACAGAAGTAAATTTTGATAAAAATTCCCTGACACTTCCCTAATTACCCCAAGTCCATGTGTCGGACATCATTCTCTTCAGAATAATACTGCCTTTCAGGCGGTACCATTCACTTGTCTCCATCATGTATTTAAGGCGGGAAAATGAGGAAAAACAGGATTTTTGGGTAAAAATATCCCCTTTTTCAACTTTTGGACCCTCTGGATCCTCCCTGTTTTAACGCAGAAATCTGAAGAAAAAATCTGGTAAATACTACTTGGTGGACTGCATGTTTGTGCAAAATTTCAATCTTCTACGTGCAAAAATAAGCTCGCCAAAAATACTTTACATACCCCCCCAAAAAAAGTATTACACGAAAATATAAATTTTAGACTTATGACGTCATCACCTTCTATGTCTCGACACAGGAAGGTGTGAAACCCTCCGTAGTGTCTTCTGCAATGCCTCGGGACTTGAAAAACAGAAAAAAAAACGGACGAAAAAGCTCAAATAATAGAGTTATAACGCAATGTATCATGAAACACCCCGTATGGTACAAATTGTACAGCGCTGGGCACTTCTAAATGGTACACCTTAACCGTAAATCTCCATATGGCTGTACCATTTTGAAGTGTCCCCCGCTGTACCATAGGATCCCCAAAGTGTTAACATATGTGTTAACTTCACAATATTTTACAAAGGCAAGCAAACGCACAGAAACGTTAAGAACACAATGAAGTACTATTTATTACTTGCCTGTCTAAGTACTTTCTCTACTAGAAACAAATGTCAAACTTAGCACACACTATCGCGTAAATGAATAGGGTCAGTCAAAAGCCGACTTAGTTAGGGAGACGCAAAAATTCGAGTCGAGGCACAGCTCTTCCAATAGAAAAATATCCATTTTTCGAGTCGTCATATCACATTTACAGTACATTTTTGAGACGAGACAGCCTCAAATCTTGTCCGGTGCGCATCCCTAATTCAGATTATTGTTTGTAGGAAGATTCTAGCCTAAATTTATGTGACACAAGTACCACTGTCTATTTGAAAATATTTTATGGAATATAATATGCGGAATTCAAGTTGGGTGCCATGATCCTTTAATGCAGTTTTAATACCAATACTAACCTGTAAAATTTACTTTTCCTTTGTCCATTTTTATCTTTGTCGCCGCCCTGTCATGATACTTTTTCTATTAGATATATATGTTAAACCCCCTGTCTCATAAACAAATGGTAATGTGTCAAAAAAGAGTTCACATTCTCATTTGTGGAAATATAAAGCCTAAACTTAAGTGTAAAATCGTATCCTTTTCTATTAAAAAAACGTGCGATCCGAAATATAGTGTAATTCAAAATGGCTTCCACGGTGACCACGCTGGAAGCCAATGCAGTTTTGCAACAATACCAATTGCAACATTTTTTCCTCCGTCCACGCGTGTCATTATTATTGTTCTGTCCAGATACTTTTAAGTAACCCTGTATGGAGATCCACGTGTATGTTCTTACACCAAAATTAAAGAAACGTTTTCAAGATAATATTATTCACATAATACGTGTGTTTGTACTTTGATTCAGGGGTAGAAATTAGAAATTGAATTTTAGAACTAAGGGAACAGTTATTAATAGATACAGTCTGATTGGGCTGTCTCGAGGATACAAATTCAGAGATATATGATACGATTTTCACTGTATGAGATGTTTACCTACTGATTAACGTGGAATTCGAACCACACGAGATCCCGCCGGGAATAGGACCCGGGTCTCCCACGTCTACAAACTTAGAGAGACGCGGTTGAAAACAAACTTTCATCGAGAACCGACTTAAGCGTTGGGATTGTTGCAGAACAAACAGCAACCAAACAAAATTAATTACACCATTCAAGTGTCCTTTTTGTCTCTAATAATCACAGATATTCTTTCTTCTGTTGGACAATCACTTCTACTTAGTAAGGGAGCAATATCCCCTCGTGCATTTTTGATTTCCACTCCTGTTTTGATTTCAGGCTTTCTTGCCCTGGGACAATTTCTACCCGGGCTCTTTCCACTCAAGACCTCTTTCGAGGGAACTTTTTGACTCGGGGCCCTTTGACTCGGGCCCTTTTGACGCGGGGGCTTTTTGACTCGCTCGATTTTACGCGTGGCGCTTTTGACCGGGCCCTTTTGACGCAGAGCCGTTTGACTTGGGCCCTTTTGTCGCAGGGCCATTTTGGCCGGGACCCTTTTGACGCGGGGCCGTTTTGACTCGGGCCTTTCTTTTCTCGCCTTTTTGTCCGGGCCCTTCTGACATGGAATTCGAAGTGTGAAGACAATTAACGGCCTACAATAGGAAATAATGGTTTATAGATTACAACTCTTGCATAAAAGTCTTATTGTGTTGTTACAAATAAATGTAATGAGAATAAGTTACGTATGAACCAACGATTTGATTAAGTGTTGAAAGCCACAAAGTAATGTTATTGGGTAAGAATATTGCCGCGCACTTCGTGTGAAAGGCTAGTGCTGTTTGAAAACAACTTTTTCACCAGGATGGCAACACTGACAACTCAATAACCTACAATATTGATTAGTTTCATTCTCTATGTTAGTGTAAATGTATTTGCACAAGCATAATTAAATTTATTGTATTATTCCTGTAATATTGAACATTGCCATTCACTTTGCCATACTGAGCCATTTGATGCACTCGACATTTCAACACCCTGTATAGCTGAAACTAGCGGCAGATGGTCCATGTTTATAGGAATATTTTTACTTCTTTGGAGACCTGCAATCACATCATCACTTTTGTACATGCATCCTTTTTATGTATTGTATATATATAAGGATATTCAGGTTGCCAATGACATTGCTGCTGTAAATACAATCACGTCCACCTTTGGGTATGAAATGTGCAATCTAAAAGAAAACGTATCAACCAAAATATTACTCAATAACAGTTTTACAGGTCAGATTTATATCAATGACTTTATTTCCTGGCTTGAGTCTAAGGTATATTATTCCTCATCATCACTAGTTTCTTTGTGCTATGTTAAGGAACTGAACTTTTTGAAGTGAATTGTAGTTCAATACATGTATTGAGGTATGAAGATATACCCAATTATAGAAGATTGTGTAGCATGATTTTGGTGTCCTTTCTAAACCTTTTACATGTTGTTTGTAGTTTCACAACTCAATGCCATCACCATAAAATTTCATGCCATCACCATTACTGAATATCCATACGGTAGAATATCTAATGAAGAATATTTAGCACTTTTTAATAATTAAAGTATGTGTGAGTGTTTAATTTTATATGTAATTTGTAAATCGAGCTGCTCGTAACTGCAAAGATGAAAATTTCAGCATTACCATATTAATCATTCAAGCTCTTAACGGAAAGAGAAATATTCCCTTAGAAACCACATTTTGCTATAAAGCGTCATTATGACATTAAATGTGCTATAAACAAACTTTAGAATAATCCATGCCTTGCACAGTATGTTTTCGACAATTACTTTTGAAAATGTATTTATAATAAATTAACTGGTCAATACAAATCTTTCCTCTACACTACATTTGAGATATAAAATGAAATTACAACTTTTATATTTTTTTTCGTGAAATATATCACCTTCAGAAAGATTTGCCTTTAACACTGAGTAAGCACTTACACTTTCTACCGGTATCTTAGGTAACTTTTATATTCGTATTATATAATTTTATTTATTTTGAAAAGATTAATGTTGCTCTTAAACTTTATGTATAATATTGGATATATACAGATAAGGAAATTAAGTTAAATTACCACAGTTGAGAGAAAAAGAGAAATAAAGTTTGCATGGAACTTTCAAGAACATGGAAAAGTCAACATCTTGTTTATTGCAAGTATTTTTTACAATATCTGAATATGGATATTTTAAGTTCTTAAAGGAGCTGCAAATGGATATGTTAAAGATGAAATTTGCTCAAAATGGCAAAATTAGATTTGATTTATTTATGCACTAAAATCAATATATGTTCAATGCTTTACATGAAACTACCTTACCAACTTGAAATCTTAAATTATCATTATTTGAAATTGATTTATAAACGTTACAAACCTTTGTATCATTTTTCTACTCACGATTCGTTAAAGATAGCCTATTCTAAAGTCACATGAGGATAAAACCTACATGTATATATGCAACCAATGAATTAGACGTGTATTTGCTATCATTTTATGTTTAAATATACATAAAAATACTAGTTTCTCAAAGATTCACCATATTTATATATTTTATTTTTTGATCAGGTAACAAACCACGTTCTTGCATGTTTAAAGAAAGAGGTCTTCAGCTTATTTAGGTGTTCTAGTGATAAAAGAGCGGATAACAACTACATCTTTAAAAGTATATGGTTGTATGCAATTTCTTTCAGATGTGATATTTTCCTGTTAATTTTCTTTTTTAACGATATATAACAAACATATTTATTTTGAAACGTGTTAGACGAGCTCCAAATAAGCACACAGTTATCTTGATACCAGATGAAATTCTCACGTATAGAAGCAAGATTTATCAAAATCACACACTTCTGTTGATGCAGATGTACACAGTTTTAACTTTTCCAAACTAAGTAATAAAATTAAAGTGTCATGAGCACTGAGAAATAGTTTTGATAAGCTAGAATGACAGATCAAAAGCTTTGATTGAGTTGAGTTGATTTCGAGTTTAACGCGCTGTTCAGCAGCGAGGCTATATGAGATGTGGACATTCTGATTAACGTGTAATCCGAACCACATGAGCTCCCGCCTGGAATCGAACCCGGGCCTCCCAAACCAAAGTCGCGTACGCTAACCGCTTAGCCACGGAGGAGCTCAGATCATCGGATGGTACAGATTAATATTTATACATTATTTTCCGCACAAAATGCACAAAATGTATTTCAATATTATAGTCACCAGCAAACAGAGTCATCACAATGATGTATTTTTGGTTGGAATAGAAGTTTGAAATGATAGATGTTATCGATTATTCTTGAATAAAGTAGTTTCCACATTGCATTACTCAAAAATTTGTTTGTTGTTGTCTTTCTACATCGCATAAGATTCTTAATGTATAACTTGTATGACTTGTGTTGATCGTTAATGTATATATATATATATATATATATATATATATATATATATATATATATATATATATATATATATATATATATATATATAAATAAAACTTTTGTTGATCACTCATTTTAGCGTATTTTGAAGTACGCAATATCGTACATTGTCTTGATAGCAAAGAATTTAATTTTTAAAAGTAGTATATATAATAAAATACTCATCCGAAAATGAGAACTGTTATGTGGTGCAAACATTTATCATACTTTTCTAGAATATTAATGCTGTGGTTCTTACTCATATTGCGTCATATGGTGAAATTAAATTTTAAACATTATTCTATCTAAGTATGGAATATACTGCTTTCTCATGATGGAAAGGTGAAAATACATTTGGTTTCATTTCTACGTTTGACTGGGTATTGTGACGGAAATGCAGCACATCTCACAGAAGATAATTTTCTCAAATTGAGAAAACACAAAAATAAATTCGTAACAAACTTGTTTGTGTTACTTGTCGCAAATGTTTTCTGAAATGTAACTATTATGAAAAAGAAGAGATGTATAACAATATCGGTGAATTGTTTGATATTGCTTTGTGTGTTTCGCTAGCAACTGCTTTATGTTTACAAGGCTACGATATTGCTTTGTGTGCTTCCTTATCAATTGTTTTATGTTTACAAGGCTAACTCATTTTGAGAATATAATATTGCAATCCTAATTAACACATGCATCACTAATATACAGTTGGAGTAGTAGTTAATAATATATATATATATATATATATATATATATATATATATATATATGGGTACGAGCTCTATGGGTATGGGTACGACGATATTATTAACACGTTCAAAATGAGTACGACTTGTTGATTGTCAATTAAATTCTAAATTACTGGGAAACGAGACATACAATACACTTTCAGTACACTTTGAAAAAAAGAATAAATTGTAGTCAAATTTCTCTGTTCAGAGAATTTGTATATTTAAGTTGCATATATATTCATTTCTCATTCTAAAAATTTAGAAATTACAACTTCCAGCTGCCCTAGTTTCCGAGTCCTTCAATTCCTCTGTAATATATTAAAATTATGTTTGCTTACAACACTATAATATTTCGATGTTGACTATCTTGCTGATTTTTCCCATTTCATTGTTCCCTTTAAAATCTCACACTACGTCGGAAATTTCTCTGTGAGTTTGTAGTTGATACGAATATGTAACTGGAGTATTAAGAAATTAATATTTGTGGAAATATATGAAGAAAGGTCTTAATAAAATAAAGTACAAAAATTCCAGAACACTCATAAGGCTTGCTCCAAGAAACAGACCAAACACACCTCCAACATTAACTGGAAAGGAGAAAGAAATTTAACTGTGCCATAATTCAGAATAACTATTAATAAAATGAATCTTACAACTATAAGGTTTTTATATGTTAAAATGAACATATTATTTTGTACATACTGCAAGCACACTTTAGTGAATAAAAATATACATTTTTTTTCTGAATTTGTTATTACAGTAATGGTTATGACCTAATCAGTCAAATATAAAAAAAGAACAACTTTTAAACACATAATGACATATTTTCAAAGTTAAATTTTTAGAAAAGAGTACTAGACTCTCAAAGTATTAATTTATACATGCAAGGAAATAAATGTAAATTAATGTAACATATAATTGACCTAAGCCAACTTGTCAGTGCTAAATATATGCCTTTCTTTTTCGTACATCATCATGCTTCGAAAGTAAAGATATTATATATGAGACATTTCTTGTGGTCACCAAACATGTATTTTTCATTCTGAATAACTGTTCGAATGCTCTTCTTGTGCTCTGTTTTCATCAATTCTAAGGAGTAAAACCACTACAATATTTCATCTACCCTCATTAAATGTTATATTAAATATTTAGGTCCGTATTATTAACTATTTTTTTTTCTATCGAACTTAGTGTCACTTGATAGTGACACTAAAAAAAGTTGCTATCATTTTTAGGCATGGTTGACCTTTTCTTTAAATAATGAGACTGTATATTGTAATGTGACGTAGCCATACGGCTTTAGCATCCACATGGACGGAATGCATCTTCGATCGTCCTGAATGAAACCCGGCTTGAAACTTATCACTGTCTCATAGGTTGGATTTATCCCTGTAAACTCTATTTAATTTTTCATTTTTTTCCAGAAACGTAGGTGGATTATTAACATTAAGCGCATATGTAGTACGTCATATTTAAATACATTTGTCAAAAGGAAGAAAATATAATTCAAACTCAAACTTTTATTACAGTTAACTTCATTTTTAATTTGGTCTTTTTTCTTCTTTCCATTATCAGCTTTTTCTAATACTCGGCATTTGTATAAAATTAACCTACTTTTGCTAATAACTAACTTCCTTCTTATATCAACACTTAAATAAACCTGTATTTTAAATGAGGAATGTCCTACAACACTACGTAAGAGAGCCCTGTTAAACTTCGTACGTCTCTTGGGTCCATTGTGACCCAAAACGAATTTTGAACTTGATTATCTCGGACACTATGTCATCATACATCGTGACGTTTAGTTATTTTACGAAATGTGTGTTTTGCAGAAATTTCGATCCAACATTCCATCTTGTTATGTCACAGTAGAAAATGTAACATAAGTTCCCCGGCTATATTTAGACCCACTAGTTCAATGAATACTTAAGTGACTGAAAAATCATAATTGAATGAATTTCTGATGATAATACCTCCACAAAATAATGCAAACATTATTATTATTATTATTATTATTATTATTATTATTATTATTATTATTACACTGTCCGAAAATCATTTAGTTTCTTCCTGCATACTGTACTGGCAAAATTGTTTAGTTTTTAGATACCTTGTACCGGCAACATTGTTTACTTTCATATTGAATTAGCTTTTATTCGTAGCATTGACTGTTTCCTCGTTGTGTAGTAATTACAATCTATTTTGGTATCTATAGTGAGTGCTTTGACACTAGAAGAATTCGAAACTTTCTTGCGTTTTCTGACGATGAAGAAGTGACATCTGAAACGGAGGATCAATTATCAGTACAGGATTCTTTGTCTTTGTTTTCCCTGTTTGATGAAGATTCTTGGGAAAGCTCTGATCGAAAACTACTCGAAACTAAGAAAAAATTATGCCAAGCCCAAGAAATCGAACGATCGCTTCGTGGAGAGAGTCAGGAGGAGTGTGCTCATCCAATGACAAGTAGCCGTGATGTTCAGAGGAAAAGAGGTATATGCCACATGTGAAAGAGAACAGACAACGAGAGTACGACCAAATGCAGTTTGTGTAACAAATTTATCTGTAAAATACATTCCAGTCAGATTTGTGAGCAATGTCAAAATAATCAAAATTGATGTTCATATTTATGAAATTAACATAATTTTTTTACTTATCATGCACGTGGATTTTGTTTTCAGAGGTTTTAAATAAAAATTAACATGAATGTATGACCTAACCTAACCAAAACCAACAAAAATAAAAGCAAAACGTGATTGCAACTGAACATTGTAAGTAAACACACACGCACGCACGCACACACATACATACACACACACACACACACACATATATATATATATATATATATATATATATATATATATATATATATATATACAGGGTGAGTCAAAATAAGTGTTACAAGCCAATATCTCGCGAACTATACATCATATAAGAAAAATATTAAGAGAGAATGTACAATATAGAGGGGCCTAAGAAATGAGTCAAACATTAGGTTTCCCCCGCCCCCCATTTTGGGGGGAGGGGGGTGAACGTGAAATTTTTAAATGGGAACATAGGTCGAGTGATACCTCGTTCGCAAGAGCTTGAAAAATTGAACAATTTTTGTAGGAAACAATTTTTGATATGGGGCACCGTTTTCAAGATGGGCCCCAAAAATGGTCCTGTATCCGATTAAATTTCTAGTACTTATAAATAAGTGTTACAATCCAATATCTTGCGAACTATACATCATATAAGAAAAATACTAAGAGACAATGTACAATACAGAGGGGCCAAAGAAATGAGTCAAACATTAGGTTTCCCCCGCCCCATTTGGGGGGGGGGTGAACGTGAAATTTTTAAATGGGAACATAGGTCGAGTGATACCTCGTTCGAAAGAGCTTAAAAAATTGAACAATTTTTGTAGGAAACAATTTTTGATATGGGGCACCGTTTTCAAGATGGGCCCCAAAAATGGTCCTGTATCCGATAAAATTTCCAGTACTTATAAATAAGTGTTACAATCCGATATCTTGCGAACTATACATCATATAAGAAAAATACTAAGAGACAATGTACAATACGGAGGGGCCTAAGAAATGAGTCAAACATTAGGTTTCTCCCGCCCCCCATTTTGGGGGGAGGGAGGTAAACGTGAAATTTTCAAATGAGAACATAGGTCGAGTGATACCTCGTTCGAAAGAGCTTGAAAAATTGAACATTTTTTGTAGGAAACAATTTTTGATATGGGGCACCGTTTTCAAGATGGGCCCCAAAAATGGTCCGGTATTCGATAAAAATTCCAGTACTTATAAATCGGAAACGTATGAGTAGGAAACGATTAAACAAAAAATGAAAAACGGAAACATCATAGGCAATGTGGAATGATGTTGTCGTGGTGTCCGCAGGGCCCTAATAATGGGGCTCCGGGACCAATTTCAAAATTATTAATGGGAATATACCTGTAGGTTGAGTGATACCTTGTTTGATAGATCGTGGAAAGCGAAACAGCTTCGTACGAAAATTGTTTTCATTTTGGGCAAGCCTGTTTCAAAATGGCCGCCAAAAATGGTTTCACATTCAGATAGAAAGTGCAGTGTTCAATTTGAGTATTACACGCCAATATCAACGCAACGAACTACGCATCAAATAAGAAAAGTGTTAAGAGTCAATGTACAATACAGAAAGCCTGAAATTTGTGTTAAAGAAGTTCCCTCGTCCCGCTTTTGTATGGAGGGGTGTACATGGAATTTTCAAATCGCAACATAGGGCGAGTGATACCTCTTTGATAGATCGTGGAATACCAAACAGCTTACTACAAAAGTTGTTTTGATTTCAGACAAGCCTGTCACAACAGCATTACCACAACCTAATATCCTGTAAAGTAGTAGGATAACGTTTAGTAATTCTACGGGTATGTGCGATGTTAAAAATTGTAATTTCAATCACTGTAAAGCAAATAATTTCAACACTTACCATGTTACAAATGATGCTCGATATGTCCTCCATCCTGCTCCACACACCTCCGTAAGCGGCGGCATAGGATGTTCGTACATCATGTAGCATCTCTGGAGTGATAGATGCACACACACCTTGGATACGCGCCTTCATATCATCAGTAGTTGTTGGTACGTTGGACATTACCCGATCCTTAACATAACCCCAGAGGAAAAAATCAAGTGGGGTTAGGTCAGGAGATCGTGGAGGCCAGTGAATAGGACCTCGACGCCCAATCCATTTATTCGCCATACGGTGGTCCAATAAGGCTCTGACCTGACGTGCGTTGTGTGCTGGAGCACCATCATGTTGATACCACATTCTTATACGTTCAGCGAAAGGAATATTCTCTAACAACTCCGGGTATAGTACATCACTGATAAATGCGACATAGGTATCACCAGTAAGACGTCCATCAAAAAAATATGGCCCAATGATATGGTTACCAAGGATGCCACACCATACATTAAGAGACCACCGATGCTGATGAGCAACTTCTCTCTGCCATAGTGGATTTTCCCTAGCCCAATAATGCATATTATGTCGATTTACGTGTCCTGTGTTTGTAAATGTAGCTTCATCGCTAAACAAGATGGTGGATATGAAGTTGCGCTGTCTGTTTTCCATACCTTCCAACCATAGACAAAATTGCAATCTGGCATGAAAATCATTGCCAGATAGTTCCTGATGTAAGATGATATGATACGGATGAAACATGTACTCGTGCAAAATACGCACTACAGATCTTTGGCTAACTCCACTGGCCTGAGCGAGATATCTCGTGGTAACATGTGGGTCTACATGCACTGCTGCCAATATTCCTGTTGCACGTTCTTCATTGGTTGCAGAGCGGTAACGACCCCTACCTCGTCCCCGGACAAGACTACCATGTTGCCGCAAACGTCTCTCCAATCGCAGAAATGCCATGTGAGATGTTTGTTGGCGTTGGGGATAGCGCATTGCATACATTCGTGCCGCGCTACGATAGTTTCTTCTACATTCCCCCAACACCAGCAACATATCTACACAATGATCAAACACCGCCATTGCTCTATTCAAACGCTACCCAAACTAATAATATCAATACGATAGTGTTCGTTTACTTATACGGAAAACTTATCACCAAAGTTTATATCCCGTTCTTTCTACGTCTGCACACTTACACTTACATTTATTACGTTTCCATAGCGATTACATTAATAGTTGACGATCAAAAATAATCTAAAGATATTTCTTTGCAACTTTCTTTTCTTTGTATAAAACGGCTCAAATAATTCGCCTCTGATCCTTTTTTTTTATAAGATGGTACAGATTGTTAATGCAATATACAACGTTATAGTTGTACTATGTTCCGAAGGCCATCGGTTCCATTCCCCAGGCAATGACATTGACGGGCTTTCCTTACTCTAACTGGGCACATGCTGAGATGTTGCCTACAAGTAGGGCCTAATAGGTACCTTCCTATCCCTTTCTCATAGGATTGTAGTGATTGAGGAACGACGTCTTTTTGCGCATACGTATTAGTATTATTCATTGTCTTATTATTTTCATTCATATTATTATTATTATTACTAGTTTTATTATTATTTTTCGTATTCTTCTTCTTCTTCTTCTTCTTCTTCTTATTATTATTATTATTATTATTATTATTATTATTATTATTATTATTATTATTATTATTATTATTATTACGTTATAGGTCGATTTCGCCTCCGAAAATTTTACTTGTTATTCACTTACAGTATGATGATGGAACCTCGTGTTCGACATATTTTTAGGCCTGTTTGTATTGTACATGGACTCTTAACACTTTTTATTTGATGCTATAATTCGCGTGATATTGGCTTGTAACACTCAGTTTGAACACTGCACTTTCTATCTGAATGTGGAACCATTTCCGGCGGCCATTTTGTAACAGGCTTGCCCGAAATCAAAACATTTTTTTTTCTAAGCTGTTTGGTTTTCCATAATCTATCAAACAAGGTATCACTCGACCTATATTCAGATTTGAAATTTTAAAATTGTTCCCGGGGCCCCATGATGGGGTCCTGGGGCACCACGACAACACCATTCCACGTTGCCTATGGCGTTTACCTTTTTCATTTTTTGTTTCATGTTTTTCTACTTAGCCGTTTCCGATTTATAAGTACTGGAAATTTTATCTCTTACAGGACCAATTTTGGGGTCTATCTTGAAAACGGTGCCCATTTTCAAAAATTGTTTCCTACAAAAATTGTTCAATTTTTCAAGCTCTTTCGAACGAGGTATCACTCGACCTATGTTCCCATTTGAAAATTTCACGTTCACCCCCCTCCCCCCAAAATGGGGGGCGGGGGAAACCTAATGTTTGACTCATTTCTTTGGCCCCTCTGTATTGTACATTGCCTCTTAATATTTTTCTTATATGATGTATAGTTCGCGAGATATTGGCTTGTAACACTTATTTTGACTCACCCTGTATATATATATATATATATATATATATATATATATATATGTGTGTGTGTGTGTGTGTGTGTGTGTGTGTGTGTTAGTGTTCTAGATGCAGGGGCGTCTCTAGCATGTCAAACTTCGGTGGAAATATAAAATAATTGTACAATTATTTCTAAATATTTGAGGACGACAGGGGAATATATCATAAATTTGAAAAATATTGGGAACCGAGGACATCCTCCCACCAGTGACGTTTGTTTAGATTTGACCCATCTTTTGTTATATTTGACACAATCCAGTGATAACACTATATCATGTACGAATGTGGTTTAAACTACAAACTGAAACCAAGAATTGCGTGGGTTCATTTTGACCCAGAGGGACTATGTGTAATCAAAAATCGAGGGATGTACAAGCGTTAAAGTGCGTGAAGAGAGGAGAGATGGCTCGATCGGATATGTCACTATGATAAGCTATACATCTATTAGTTGTTCGAAGTCAAACTATTAGGTACATATAATTTGTTCCTGGCTTTTCTTGCTGATTGAATGCATTCTTTCAAATAAAACAGAAACAAATTAGGAGCAAAACTTGCGACTGTTTTAGTTATTCTAAATTTATTATGTTTTTTACTTTCTTTTTTTTAAAAAAATAAAGATGTTCTATAATTTTTCATTACGGGTTGTTCTAATCCTGGGCGTACACAAAGTGTTCCCGTTTATCTAGTTAACTATTAAATGTAACTAAAGGTGAATTTGATTTAAAAATTCAGAAATTAAATCTTTGCTATTGAACTAGGATGCCCAATCTCAAACACTAACGTTCATTTAGCCACGATGCAACTTCCGCACGGAGACGATATTCTGTGACACATTAGTGTAAACAATTCTGATATTATATTTCAATATTAATGGAATAAAAGAAATCTGGGAAAATATTTTTTGTTACTTACCAGCAATATCAGCAATTCCTCGAACAACTCTCATTCGTCTACGTGAGAGTCCTTGCTTAGCAACGAATTTAAACATTGGGTAGCTTCCATTTTCTGCGATCTCATTCGACCTACAATCAAACTTAGTTTTCAATTTTGAAATGTTTACTCATATAGTAATTAAATAAAATAAGAATATTTTTTTATGCTATATAAAAACAACTTACTTACTTACTGTAGTGTTGCTTTTAATTCATGTTTCATTCACTTGAAGTGATGTTCATTCGTTCTTCACAAATGTTTACTTACAAATATTGATCATGCAGTTAAGAAAAACGTAATTCTCCCTGACTTATGTAAGTCCACTAAGCCGAGTCTAGTTTTTTTCTTTGCTGGTATCACACACGCCTGGACAGATGCAGCCCAATTTACTCGTAACATTTTTGCCTGAAAACAATACTCGGTAGGCCTGTAGAGTACTAAAGAGGGCTTATGCTTTGCAGCCGACGCACGGAAAAGAACTCCATTTAATGATTAATCTCTATTGTTTAGATCATGTTGTTCATTGATTCAATATCCATCTATATCTATCTATCTATCTATCTATCTATCTATATCTATATCTATATATATATATATATATATATATATATATATATATATATATATATATCAATGATATTTTATTTCGTTGTATATATAATGTATCATTCCCCGTAATGTTGATTCAAACATTTTTGCAACATTACAGCCAGTCTTATTCTTACCAGAAATAGAAAAGGAAAATTTACACAAGAAATTAACAATCGCTAGCAAATACTTATAATCGTTATTTATTTGCAAAATTCCTTTAATATTATGCTATCCATTTTCACAAAATCGGCTTGCCATAGGTTATCAATTTCTATTGTAATAGTTTTTAATATTTCAAAATTTTTCTTGGTGGAATTTCTTTACTAACACTCTTACCTTCGAATAGTCAATCTATTTTTAAAATTGTCTCTCATAATATCTCATATAACAAACATACCATACCTCTAGCACCACTTCGAACAATACCAACTGTTTGATATGTTAAGTATTGATTCAACAATGCTGCTAGCATTTTCATGGAACATCTACGAGTTAACTTGATCACGTATAAATTGAATTGCTAACTATATAATGAAAAAACGATCTAGATGTCAAAACCGTACATGTGCATCATACAAAACATGTGATTAATGGTAATACTACCTTATAATATTACGTTTGACACTTATATTACCTTGAAGCAATATCTTATTTAACTTTCTTTCTTGTTGTTGCAATTGTATTATATGAAACTTGTATGTAGACAATACAGTTGAATAAACTCATGTTCTATAAAATATAATAATGGGGTCGTTTCACATATTAGGCTTGAAATTGAAATTATCATTTAAAATTATTTATACATTCATATACACGTATTTGGAATTTAAGAAATTTTAGTAACAAAAGGGTATATATGTCAAAATATTATGCAAATGGCCCACTTTTATCACAAAACATTTATACGGGTAAGTAATTCAGGAAACTTATAAAATTCTCTAGTGCTGTGGCTAGCAGGTACTCATTTATTACACCCGGTCAATTTCTGAGGAATAGCGCTAAAAGTACACTTTCAGAATTATTCACTTTCACTAACCACCCACCTTTATCCTAAGGAGCATAAATATAGTATAATATAATAATTTAAATTTTATAAATACATCGTCATTATTATAACAATTATGTACATTAGTCCTTATAGTTGGTACAGTGAGTAGAACAAATGTTCGCAGTTTACGTTCCGTTGAAAAGCCTTGAGGATTTTTAACGAGTTTTGGTGGTTAGATCTCAATTTTAAACTTTAAACCCATTTCTCAAATACCCTTAGTGATGAGAAGAGACAATAAACTTCAATAAATGCCAAATAAACGTATTATTAATAAATGGAACATAAATAAGCCTTCCTCGACTATCAACTGGTCTATACAGACGCAAAAAAGTAATCATGTAACTAACATTTATAATTTAAGTCCATCCATGTTACTCTTACAGACTTTGTACCTTACAGGAAACATTCAAGGTGGAACACATACTACCAACTATTCCTCTTTTCCATTAGAAATAATATGGAAACTTAACCAGTGCAGTTTTCTTTCTTGGACATTTACAATTTTTGAATTGACATGTAAAATGTAAAGAGCGACCCCATATTGAAAATAGTGTGGCCCATTGCCCTTGCAAGGTAGATGTACTTCCACACACCTCTATAACAACGGCATGTAGTAGGGGTAATGTAGTCAGCACTAGACACTGACCGTATCCAGATTATATTAGGTGCAATCTCATAAAGGAAACCTGAAGCTTAAAGCTTCATTATAACAAGGTTGGAAGAAAAGCAATTCCTCTCGCCAGATCTAACTGGTGCCGCCAATGCGAATATGTTAACCCAGTGTTTCAATTAACATGAGGCTACTTAGAATTACAATAAATTCTTTTATATTTCAATTTAATAACTAATAATTCAACTTGAAGAATTTAAAACTAGATGAGCCTATCATTGAAACACTTTATTTAACATTTATAGTAAGGTAAGGTAGTTGGGAATATATTTTAATACATTTGAGGTTGCGTTATATCTCATGTCCAATAGCTACGTGATGGGAAAGAAACTTTCAGGGAATTTAGTTTTCTTAAATAATTTTAGTAAAATTTCCTCCGTAATTCCTTCATTCTATTAATCAGGTTTTGAATCAAAATTAAAACATTTTTATATTTCCCATTGGCACAGATAATCGTAATTGCATGCTGTAATACAAACTACAATCAATGAGTTCTTTCGTTTCCGTATATGACGTAAATAAGCTTTAGTTCTGAACCTAAGCATCTTGTGATTTAATTTCCTCTAAATAATGTGACGGAATAATGCATTTAGTTTCTTTTGATACGCATAAAGGGTGACTAGATAACGGTCAACAACGTTAAATATATAATATGTAAAAATGTTCCAAACTGCAAGCTCGATTTCAAGAGACGCGTTGCTCCAGTCCTGATCTTTGGTCCACATGACTCTCTTCAGGACATTTTACAAAGATAATACATATATTTCGTATACTGAAAACGTTGTTTATACAGCCGACATCTGTTTCTACTTGAGATTATAATAGCCGTCTACAGAAATTCGATAATCGAAATTATTTTTATAAATATGACGAAGCCTATATGGATCAAGGCTGTAGCAATAAGTTTCCAAGAGACCCCTACTTATGTAATAAGGTAGCAAAGCCATTACATTTTTATTTTTGACGTTAGTAGTTGACGATAACTCTCGTATATATTAAACTATCTTATTCTACAACATTGTTCCTGGATGTCAAAAGCAAAATTAATAATTTGTCAATTTGATGTGTACAAAATCTGAACCTTAATCTGTCGTGTACGTATACGACACACTAACCTTAATGTCAAGACGAGAACAGGTAAAAGAACTTCATTTTTATGATTTTGAACTCTTTTTCTTATTCTGTGTTAATACTTTATGACAATTGTGTTTAATTCACCGTATTATTCTCTGTTTTGTATGCTAGAATTGTTTAAATATGATAAATATGCTCCATTAGTTTGCAAGTTAAATTGTTAGGAATATTATTCAGAAATTTATTGAAAGATAATGTCACATTCTGACAACACTGTCGAATTTCTATACATATTTGTTTTTAGTTAAACAATAAACCTCATCAAAACTCTTAAGAGTTAGCAACAGCATTGTGTATTAGACATAATTTTCTGTCCATCACTATCCAGTCCCTTTCACATTTAATAACATGACGTAGTATCATTTGGAAATAAAACAACTGCAAAGTATCTTTCCAATACATTACTTAATAATAATGTTTTTGGATAGCCTTTATTTTATGAAACGTTTACTAAACTTTTTCATTGAATGCTAAACTACACTTGATGTTCTTAGAGTTATACCATTATATTATATCGCTTTTCTCAAAAGCATTACCTCATTATTTACACCCACTGACATTTACAACGTTGCGTTACGTGCGTTGTTTAAACCTGTTTCCGGTTTATAAAAAAATAAATTGAGAAGCAGTCCTAGTTAGACTGAACATTGAACTATTTCGTGGATATAATATTAGTTTAAGCGCCTTCGTCTTGTGAGCCAATACTTGATTCAGTTTGTTTTGCATATGCCCACATTCAAGGGCACTTATATCTGAAGAAACTAAAGGCGGAGAAGTTTGCATTTGAATCAATTTCACAGGAATCCCGAGGGGACACTTCGCGAATTTGCCATCTTAGACAGGAGTAAGTTCGCGAAGAATAATTGGGAGTTACGGCTGTTGCAATGTATTTTTCACACAAGTATAATTTTATTTTAGGTTACAATAACTACAATTTGAATGTGTGAAATATTAGGGGTTGAAATTATTGTTAATAATAACTATTATGATAAACCAAAAATAAGATTAGAATTATATTTTCCTAAACAATTAAATTTGATGAAAAAATAAGTGACTGTAAACGATTTGCCACTTGGCAATTTAGTACGATATACTGCACTAGAAGCCCTTTATGAAACTTTGACAAAGTAAACTCCTAATTATAAAGGAAGTACATTTTCTAATTATGTTTTCCTTAGTACATTTCGAAACCAAATATTCCTGGAAATCTCAATACAATTTAAGAGACTACAAAAAAAAGTAACAAGAAAAGAAAAGAAATGTCTGTCGTGTTTTCTTCTACCTAGGGTACAGGATCAACATTAAAACATCAGCCTCGATTAAAGAAACGGTTGTAAATATTTTCCTCATTAAGGAATGCCGGTTTTATCTGCTTCTAAATTGAACTAGGAAAGTTTGTGTAATTTAATTAATTAATTATCATCTTATTATAGAGGTCGAATCTGGACAGCCTTATATAAAATATTTTCTATTAGTTTCGAAGTGACTAATTATGACAATGAATTTCTACCAAATGCGACCAGGTTCGAATCCCTACAAGTCTGTAATTTTTAGCATGTTCTATACTCAATGAGATTTACAAATTATTATCTTGTGTAGAATTAGATTTCCAATGACCTGAATGACAAGAAATAAGGGTAGATCTATGAATGGAGATGAAGATTTATATTTACTTTTTCAATTGTTATATATGTTATATGGTCAGTTAATTTCAACTGTTTTCTGTCATGTGTGATTAATAGTTTTTCTTTTTTTAAATGAAAAATTGTGAAGTAATGTGAAGTAATACAGTACCAAGATTTTTTTACACAGTTTGAAGTTTTCTGTGTGTCAGCTGAACATCAAAAGTATCGATGCTTTACAAACACACCAACTGTCGTTTTGTGATAGAAATAATACGTGTAAATTTGGTTTCATCTGTCGAGGCATTTGTTATACCTGAAAATGTACTGAATCGGACGTAATGTAGTTATAGCAGTCAAAGGGAGAAAAAATTAGTGATTGACTCTACTAATTAATACATACGTTTCACCCAAAACGAAATGACGATTTCATTACTTTAGGAATATTATTTATAAACTCTTCATACCAAAGAGAGAAATATCAATTACTAATAATATATTAAATATATTATCCGATTACTTCTAGCAATGCTTAACAATCAGAAGAAGTGTATATAAAATATAAACGAAATTTATTAATTATTTTTAGCATATTTCCACAAGACTAATATTATAGAACAGTCAAGATATACTAAAGAATTTATTGCATTTAACTATATTGTTGCTTATATTCTATTGATACTGATAGTTAGAATAACATTATAACATTGTATTTTAAAGGGACGTTAAAATAAAAATCATATTCAATTGTGTTATAAACACAGTACTAGATGGAATTAAATGCGAATTGTTTGTATAAAATATTGCTGTACAATACTTGGTCAAATGCCATTTGTATGTATCAAAGAGTTTCTTATAAAGATGTGATTATAAGATGATACTACTTATTTGAAATGATGAGAGAAGGGATAACAGTAATATACATACCTTTGATTATATAAAAATCCAATCTCGCTCTGAAGACAGGACAAGTAGCACTTGCAGTTCAATCCAAATTCTTTTGGTTCAAACGTATTCACAGGTTCCAATTGATCTTTTAAAAAAAGTTGTATAAGACATATATCAGTATTGAAATATAAAGTTCTTTTTATTTATTTTTTCCATAGCTTGAGAAGCAATTAACTTTTGAATCAAACGTATAAACAATTGTCATTGATTCTATTTGCTTCTACCGAAACACACGACATTTTAGTGACATACAACAACCAATAATTTTAAATATTACTTAAGTTAAAAATTTAGTATTATGTTCGTGATCACTTTAAAGTCAAACATATGTTACATACTCGAACCAACTATTAGCCGTCTCAAGTATACAATACCTGAGGAAGTTTTGTTTCTTAAACATGATATTATTAATTATGAGTGGAACAGGAATTGTTCGTAAACTTAATACCATTTCCTGTATTCTTGCGACGTTTATTTAATTATAGAAATCACTGCTGGCTATCTATTAGGGTTTTATGAAGATTTATATTAAAACCAGAAATGGTTGATTTTTTCCAGTTCCTTTTTTAATAGAGAGAGTAGAGTAGATGGGGAATATATTCCGGGGACGCCTTCTCGCTATCTGTTATAGTTCTCACTCTGTATCGAACAACGTTAAAACCAGAAGAATCTAGTTTTGTATTTTCAGCTTTGAGTAAAGTTATTTAAGTGGAGATGGGAAATATTTTTGGCATTTAATAGATTGATAGATTAACCCTTAAAAGCATTTTCCTTTTTACAACCTATTTTGCACTTTGGGGCCCGGGAGGCCACTGTTCATTTTCGTTATTATAAAGCGATTGGACATGATTAAAATAAAATACAAACACTTGAAACATTCGCACATGTGTTCATCATGAGTGAACGGAGCATTACATGCGCACACTCACCCCCATATATGTACGGTGTGTCTCAAAAGTCCCCTGACATTGAATAACTCTGTTATCAGAGTTATAGGAAAACATAACAGGGGAAACCGTCTCCAAATATGATGTTTTCACTTCAAAGTGAAGAAATTGTTAAATCGGATGAGCCGTTTGGGCTGGACACTCTTTATGCGGCCAATGTTAAATGAAAATTGAACGTTTCCATTCACCTGGACCCACAACATAAGTGAATGAAGTTACTGTCATTACGCTAACATGTCGATGAACAGCTCCCATTCCAACATTACCTTCATTCACTTATTTTGTGTGTCCAGGTAAATGACAATGTTGCATTTTCATTAAACATTGGAGGCATAAAGTGTTCAACTCAAACGACTCATCCAATTAAAACAAATCCTTCACTTTAGATTGAAAACATCATATTTGTATACGGCTTCCCCTCTTACATTTTGTTGCAACCCTGATAATAATAGAGTTCCCCTCTGTCAGGGGACTTTTGAGACACCCCGTATATAAATATATATATATACACCAAGTATACAGGCCTTATCTTAATACATACTTTATACATATAAATATATGTTAAGCAGAGGCATTTACAAACAATTAAGTGTCCATACCTTATGTTTGATATATACACATAATTGTGATAACCCAACAACATGTGCTAGGACTACACATTATTTTCACGTTTGCAACACAGTACTTCTGTCTTTCTGTCTCTTGAGTGCGAACATAGGTGGCATTGCTTCCTCTTCGGTGTTCTGGGGTTGTTGACCGGTTAGTTGGGAAACCTATTCCCCATCTTCCTAAATTAACTCTTAAAGTTTCCTGCAAACTAGAGGATGGTGCTCTCCTCAACATTAAAGGTAGCATCAATTCATATGCAAATCCATTGAAGAACATCCCTCTTCGATTTGGCACTTTCACAATCCATTGTGGATTATAATTCATGAAAACAATAAATGAATTTAGTACAGCAACATCCAACATATTCTTAAAAACGCCAGAGGCCACCTTGTTTCTCTCTTGCTGGAATATTCTGGAAACAACTAGCCCATCAAGTGTACACCTCCTTTATTGTCATTATAACAGTTGATAATTTCCGCCTTCTTCTTTGATTTACAGTCATTAATTTTTGCTAATGAGGACATGCATGGTGCTAATGAAGACAACACTCTTGATCACGTATCTAATTATGGTGACCTTGTCAGAGAAAGCAAAAGGATGAATCAAAAAGCTCGACCTTTGGATTTTTATGATGCCATTTTTCGGGTAAATTCCAAACATTACAATAAAAATACAACACAAATATTAGATGTACTACAAATATATTTTTGTTCTGTATGCCCGCGAAAAGCCAGCAACCGTGTGTGGTCAAATAAATTGTAAATTTTAGTACAAGTAAATAACCAGCATTACGAATCACCTACAAGAAACGTGATAAACACATTTATAATTCGTTATTTGTCCACAGGATACCCAATGTCTTACAATGAAACAAATTAATATGAAAAAATAAATATACTCATTTATAAGTATACTATTGCTAAAAGTGTTCAATTACATCAATGTTCATAAAATAAATAGTAATTCCATCTAGTGTTCTAATAAAAAACTTGTTTGAACAACATGTGTAGCTTCAAAACCAATTAATTTCAATAGGGGCTTCGAGGCCCCCAAAGTACAAATATGGGGAAAGTTAAATTAATAAACATATTTTGAGATATAAAGTAGGTACTAACAGAATAATGTGTTCACAGTGCTGCTTAAAACCCATTCTAAGATGTCACAAAATTTCAGCTCTATTCAAAAATATTTAGAATAAAATTAAATATGGAATATAACCAGGGAGCCTCTCAGGCTCGCATTGTGCTTTCAAGGGTTCAGGATATGCCATGTTGAACCTCGTAGGTGCAAGAAACATAGGCACAAACCAGAACTGTAGCTACACTTCAGGAGACACTGGTGGAGAAAAGTTATGCTAGGAAACAGAACAAATAAACATTTTTTGGTGGTAGATTGAACTTAGTTTCAAGACAACTATAACGATTGCTATTCAGTGTTATTTTTATCGCAGGTAATAAACCAATGGAAGCCTAAATTTCTACTATGTTCCAACTGTGCTAAGGCAATGGTATCTGTCTTACTTTTTAACTTTATTTAAATGCATTATTCGTGTGGTATCGTAATATTACTTTCCAGTGTCTGCTTTTTACTTCCTCAATACTGGATTTTCCTGTATCCAATATTCGATTTTCTGACATCATCCAAACTTGCATGCCACGTAATTTCAAATGCATATTATAAGTTTACAAAATCTACATCATTTCTAGAGTAATAAACAACAAAAGATACTTACGAATCAAACCTTGTATATACTGTATATGAAGGAACAGATACGAGGTCAACACGATGAGACACTGGTGGATATTCGGCAAGTAGTGAGTCAGTGTCTATGAGCAACTGGAACGGAATTCTTTCGCAAGGGTTTTTTAAAATTTACATATCCACGGGAAGAATGTGTAAAAAAACGGAGACAATGGCAAAAATGAAAGAAAGGTTTGTAGATTGAGATGATTCATTTTGTTAAACTTTTAAATAAAGATTACGGTTGTGAAAAATTGTTGTTCCTTACTTTCAGTATGTCATGCCCATCGTATGTCTGAATATGGTAAAGCTAGTTTGAATCTATGTTATATTAATTTTTAAATTTGTAACAGCGATTTAAATTACCTTGAATGTTTACTATGCATTGCTTCCGATCATCATTGCATAAAACTTGAGGTCCTGTAATGTAAAAGAAATAAACGTAAATTATTAAAATCAATAGATTAATTAAGATTTTTATTTCAGTAGTTAATTGTACAAATTTTGAACCTAACGTTTTCTTGTTTTGCAATTACGACCCTATCAATGTGCACATAAATGATATACATTATTTTGATCGTTCATCTTGAATGTCACTTAGGAACATAAAGTGAAATCAATTGAATAATAAGCTAAAATATTTCTTCAAGACTTTCATTTTCTTTCTCCTCGGATTATTCCAAATGTGGTCCTCGAGAAGAAGGCTTAAGATTATAGCCTGCTACATTATTCTAGTGATCTTATAATGCATAACCGCCTAAAATGATAGTGAGTTTGCATTATAAGAAATGCAGTTCGCAGTTTTGAGCTCTACCATGTTTTGACCTACACAAAGGATAGAATTCACAGACCAGAATCTGCAGGATTCGAAATTTCGTAGTAAAATTTCTGACGACTTTCTATGAAAATTTGGTTTTCTCGTCCTGGGATAGAAGATAAATCCTATGATGTTCGGTTCCACAGCGGCAGGAGCTGTATGCATTATTGGTAATGCTGTCATAACGCATATTTTATGAGATATGGGGTAACTCACATTTACTTTCGTGATAGTATGCGATCTTCTCTAACTATGTTGTTGCTCAGGCAGCAGAGTCTAGCATCAAGGTTGTAAATATATAAGATATGTTAAAGGTAGTCTTATAACTGAGACCAGAAATTCAACAAAACTGTCGGCTTTCATTAAATTCAGCATATTTTTCTTTTTATGAAGATTCGTTTCATTTAATAAGATAGTGGAAACCTTTTCACAGATTCAAAAAGGCTCATGTATCTATACAATCTTGCACGAAATCGGGTGCAGAAAGATAATTTCTTGGGAAGTCGTACTGTTTATTTAGCTGGACGCAATCTAGAGGTCGTTTAGTTGGCGCCCATCGACCTTGAAGTTTTGATAGTAATTTGGGTATGTAAATACGCACAGCAATTTTAAAAAATGTCATTATTCTGCTATTGTATGTAATTTTCTACTTTATTGTCGTTTATTGTTTGTTTTGTAACAAACATAAATTAGTGTCTCAGAGGATGTTGCTATGCAGTTTATTTACGCGTTTGGTCTAAAAGTCTCAATTTTAGGATAGAGACGTGTTTCTTTATTGATGTTTTAATGTTGGTTTTGACTTCGAGTTTTATTCGTAAGTTTTCCAATAAAAAGACTAATTAAATAATATAGCTTTCTAATAAATAACAGTTCCTTAATTACTATCCAACGCTTTGGAGATTTTATAGCTTATTATGCTTTAAAAATAACCCAGAGCTCACCAAGAGGAGGTCGGGGGACTGTGAGTCCACCCTCTTCAAATTATTTTGGGAAAGGGTAGTAGGCCAAGATTATCTTCTAGTTTTCTTCTTTGATTTTACAGTTCCTTTTTGCAGCGGCGTAGCGTAAGGGAACGCCGGTATGCCCGGCATCCCCTGTTAATAACAAAAAATACATATTTCATTGTATATAAATTGTTTACTTGTAATTATCACAATTATTTCCACTGCAATCTTGTGGATGTGCTCTCTCGCCTTACTTTGACAAGCGGAAACTACGCATGCGCGTCACTCAGATACACATTTTATGTCTTTCCTCTTGTCGTATGCTATGTTCCTCGGGCATCCAGGGCTACTGCAAGCAACGGGGTTTTCGTCTGCTTTCTGTCGAATGCGCATGCGCAACTACTTGCTTTCCACTCCTCTACACCCCTTGCAACTCAACATTTTGCTTTAGATATACGCTGGCGTATTGAAGTATTCCCAACTCTATATATCTTGAACTAAGTTTTAGTTTCTGTACAGAACGTACGAGCGCTAACATCAAGGAGATTAAACAAAACCTTCAATGCCTTTCTGTAGCATGCCGTTTATGTAAATAATAGTATAAAAATACTTATGTTTTATCGTAATTAAATACATCGTAATTTAATCGTAATTAAATACATCGTAATTTAATCGTAATTAAAGGCAAACTATGAATCTTTATCATAAATACATAATATGTCCAGTGGCGTGGCCAGGAACTCTTTGAAGGAGCTCACAGACACAAGCATCACGGTCACCGATCTGGTAGACCAAGAGGGCCAGCATTCCCCGCCCATCGCAAAGATTGCTTGGGCCCTGAGTCATTGGCACATATCCCGGGGAGATGAGGGGGACATGTCTTCTCCGTCCGATTTGAAATTGTAATGATTTGTACCCGAGTGCCACAAAGGAAAGTGAGATGAAATTGAGGTCCCTTGACTTGTTTCATTTTTAAAAAAGAATCGTATTTTTTAATATTTCATTGTCATTAATTACTGTTAGTCTATTTTCAACTTCTTGTTTAATTCCTGTAACGATTCCTATAATGCTACTGAGATCATCATTTTGCTCAAATAAGAGTATTGTTGCACCATACATAGTTGATTTTTTTCATAGTTTTGGGGAAGTCATTATTTATATTATTACAAAACAAGTGTCCTAAAATTTTAATGTATATCATTGTGGATGCTTAAATAGAAACATATCAATTATAAATATGCATGTATTCAGATTTCAGAATGTGTTCGCGGCACTGATTTGTAATACTGATACGTATCACAATTTCATCTACATCGACTGGTATATAATATACAACAGGTTCACCTCAGAAATCAGATTCATCTACCGTAATATGAGTCTCATCTCCCCTCCTCCAGAATAGGTCTCAAATATGCATCTTCCTCCTCCCTCAAATCTTCCCTCCTTCCAGTGTTGAAGATAACTCTGCTCTTCTAATCCTCCACAGCATTGTTTTTCAACGTAATGAATATTTTGAATATCGCTTTTAAAAATGGAAACGGTCTTACCCATTCCCCGAATGTCGAAAACAGATTTGCGGCCCTGCAGATCCAATATCCCCAACCCTTCAGTATCTGGATATCTGACAACGAAATACATACACAGAAACAGACCCCCAGAGTTTGTTTACGTGCTTTCTATTTGCATCTTCAAATGATATACGTATACACTCAAGATCATATTCACGAATGGGGGACTGAGTTCCGGACCCAAGATGACAAATTTGTAGGGGCGACTTTTTCAAGAACAAGATTGAAGTATGGTATTGGGAGAAAGAAGCTGCCCATGGGAACTATGCTGGAAACAATGTTTATACAACAGTGGGGCCGAGTTTTCTTGTCACAACGGCAGTGGCAGGAAGAAGCTGAGACAATTGCTTATTGGCTTCTAACGTAATCCATGCAATTGCTTTGTATGCCCCACTAGGCCACTAATTAGGGGGCCTCCCTTCTAAATTTTTTATAACCCTATATTTCCCACCGGTATAGCTATGTATTGCTAATTTTAGTAGTATTGTATCGCACAAGTGGCTAACTTTGGCATCCCCATTTCGTAATACCACGCTACGCTACTGACTTTTTGTTCACAATGTCAGAATATAACCTCTATATAAGAATTTCGCTTTCATATAGCCATCACAACACTGACGAAAACGAAAAAAGCAGTATCTGTGATGATTTTCGTAAGTCGTTTCACTTCATGGGTGTTTCATGGAAAGTCTTACATATCTGCTATTTTTTACAGTAATCTATTTCTTCAATAGTAATACTCGTATTATTCGTCAGCGGATAATTCTTGATGAAAATGAAGCCGAATTATTCATGTCAAAGTATTGGTCCACCTTGAAATTGATAGTTGGCAAGACATAAGTGCGTTAAGTATCAAGACTGGAATTCTTATAATATATTTAAGCACGGACCAACAAAACATTTTAGGTATCTGTTCAGTTATTTCGAGCGATGTTCTTCTGGGCAGTCTAATAAGCAGTAAAACCGAACCACTTGTTCAACGACGGTGTTTAATGTCGACATGCCCAGTGATGCGCCTGTTTATAAGACTGTTCTACCCCTCTAAATAACTGTAGTTTATTACAACGTAAATACTAAAGCTGTGAACACCAGTGTGACTTGCGATCAAGATAAAACCACTGATAACTCATGGAGCACATCACTACTGGAATATGAACCACTTGTCCCGATTTCTCCTACAACGATATTATATATATCTGACATCTGTGAGTCTCTTCCATTTCTAATTATAGCTATTTTGGGCAACGGTGTTTAAAAGTGCACAATCTGTTGTGAAGAAAAAGAAGAAAAGTGTAAATTATAGATTGATATAAATAAAATAATAATGTAATGAGGTTTGCTGTAACAAGATATAGTTATTTGTTTCGTGTTGCTATGACAACAGAAAAAATGTTCAAAGGGCTACGAAGCGTTAGTCGAATTGGATAATGTGAGGCGAAGCGCAAGTAAGCGAGTACCCTACTGAGATTAGTGGGAGAAAGGAACCGAAGGTTAAGTGAATTTGAAGCCAATTGAGATTTGTGAGCGCGATTTTGAGTGAAATGAGTCCGCGCGAAAGTGAACGGGAGGTCATTTGAGACTAATTACCGCGCGCCAACTGAAAGAATTGAGCACTGATGTAAGTGAACCCGATGACATTTGAAGTTAGTAAGCTCGAACCTACCTGAAGGAAGTGAATCGGAATGCAAGTGAACATAAACTAAATTGAGAATATTGAACTAGGGTGAGAGAAGCGAATTCCAACTTCATACAGCGGAAGTGAAACTGAGACTAATGATAGTGAGGCCAATGGAATGAAGTAAATCTGCGCGAGAGTAAACACACGTGTTCAAATAAAACTATCGGTCCTGAACGTGAGTGAGCCCGATCTCAATTATGAACATCGTGCACGAATCCGATTGAATGTAGTGGACGCAAGTGCGAGTATCCGTATGCCCAATTCAGACCAATTAACGCGAGTCCAATTGGATAATGTGAGGCGAAGCGCAAGTAAGCATGTACCATACTGAGGCTGGTGGAAGAAAGGAAACCAAGGCCTACTAAGTGTGAGGTTAATTGACAATAGTCAGCGCGATTTTGAGTGACAGAAGTGAGTACGAGCGGGAGTGAATGGAATGCAAATAGAGGCTAATGAACGCGCAACCAATTGAACGAATTGAGAACTGATGTAAGTGACCGTGAATCTATTTTGAATTAGTGAGCGTGAAAATTAGGTGGAAAGCCAGAGAACACAAAGCAAATTAAGAATTTGTAACGCGAATTAGACTAACAGAAGTGAATAAGAGCGTTATTGAACAGGAGTCGTACTGAGACAAATGATAGCGAGACCAAGAGAAAGAAGTAAGCCTGTGCTTGAATAAGCAAACGAATGCAAAAAAAGAACTAATGAGCGTGAGCTCAATTGAAACAATTAAGCTTGAACGTAAGTGAGTCTGACCTCAGTCAGAAATATTGAAAAACGAATCCGATTGAGTGAAGTGGACCCAAGAGTGTGAGTAAGAGTGAGCCCAATTCAGATTAACGAGCGCAAGTCCAATTGAAATAATTGAGTCTGAACATGAGCGAGAGAGACGAAAATACAATGAAGTACAAACGAACAGTAGAAGGAGAAGAACAATTTAGATTAGTCACAACCAGGTGAATTGAGTAAAGTGAAGCAAAGCGTAAGTTAAGTCTCATCAATTAGAAGAAAAAGAGTATAAAAGTAAGTGAACTCAGAGAAATCGAAACTAATGACTTGAGTGCTTTATAAGAGTGATCTTCAACTTGAGTGAGCATGAACTCAACATGGTTTACTAGGCTCCATTGAAATAAAGAGAAGAGAGCCGAAGTGGGAAGGAGCACACGCGAAACCACAAGAAGTGCAGCAAGAGCTAGTGAACGCGTGCTAAATGTAGATAAAAGAACGCAAGTTATAGAGAAAGAAGAGAGTCCAAGCACGAATAGTCACGAGCCCAATTGGAAACAATAAGCATAACCCCAATTGAAAGAATTGAGCATAAAATATGAGGGAACGCGACACCAAATGAAAATATTTATCTTAATTCTGCTGTACTTAAATTGGTCCGAACGGGATTAAGTTAGTACCCAATTAAAAGTATTTGCCTCGAACCCAATTTAAATATTTGAGCCCAAATTTCATTGAGTGGGAGAGAGCAGAAACTAAATGAAATTATACTTAAGTTCACATCAGATAGTGTAAAGTATGTGCAAGCTGAAGTGATGTCTCGGTAAGTTTATACATGTGAGACCGAATATATAATAAAATTATTCGTCTTTGAATAAATATTTCATAAATTCTTTTTGACATTAAATAAAAGATAAAGTTTAAATATCTATAAAATGCAACACACTTATTTCAGATTTTAAAGTTTAGTTTCCTTTTTGAGAGTACCATTACTTAGACAGCAAGCAAAATTGATCATTCAAGCATCCAATTGTTCATTGTCGGAAACGCTGTTCGATTACGAAAATCTCTAAGAGGTCGTTATAAAACTAATCCATAGAAGTCCAATTAATTCATAAGACTGTACATAGTTATTGGATTACAACAGCAAAGTCTAATTAAAGTGTGTTTAAGACACACACACACACACACACACACATATATATATATATATATATATATATATATATATATATATATATATATATATAGCGTTAGGGTATAGCGTTTTGCACATTTCTTGGAAATTCGATGATGGCTATGCGGAAAAGGTGCCATTACTGGCACCGACCTTACTATGTTTTTTAATTTTTTTGGACAACCCCTTACAATACCCAAAACAACACGCACAACACCAATGACAGAAAAGCTACTTGTGGTCGTTTTCAGAGATACCTGATGGCTATAATGCAATCATTTTATTAAAAGAAACTTGTAGAAATGCCAGTAAATAATTTTAAAATGTTTATGAGTGAAAATACAGCAATATTAGCACAATTGCTGGAATTAGTGTCCAGATTTCGTTCGGAATGCCACGTTAACGATGATTATTGGCAAAGCTCTTGATATAACACTTTTTTATTTCTTCTACTCTTAGCTTATTTTGCTCTGTACGAAAAATAACCCAGAACTAACCATGGGAAGGTGATTGCACATCGCATTACGGCCACCCACACAGCCAGAAAGCATATTTTGATATTTGACCTTAGGTCACGTAGTTTTTCTTGATCTTGAAGCGGGGCATTCTTGTTCTAGACTTCAGTTTGGTTCTAACGTAGATATCTCTTGCGTTCTGGCCGCACTTTTTCGACGCTGCCTCGGACATCAGGTTCACTGTGCGTTCCAGACTATGGCAAGGGAATATTCTTGCTAGAGTAGCCGAAGTTCGTATGATTTCTTCGAACTGCTGATCCGTTATTTTTCGTGGGATTGGCGGCACTGTTAGACATTTATGCCAATCAGTCATGTCGTAGTAATTTTCAACTGTAAAGATTAACTTCGGAGCAATGAAGTCACGTGGGCGGCTTGATTTCGTAGTCTCCTGACTGTGGCACTTTTTTTATTCTTCTCCAGCCTAACATTCGAATATTCAGATTTTTATCTGCTGTTGTCTCTATCAGCAGGTTTTCATGATCAGCGTAGTATCCGTTTGTTTGCAGAACAGAATGAACTGTGTGTTGTAGATTTTCTGGCAGAAAACGTGATAGCTTAACTATGCTAAACAGATGCATGGGGCCCGTTTTGCACGAGGGATGTCGCCATAGTGAAAACTAGACGGGAGCGTATACTATAACAATATACAGGCAAAGTAGAGAATCTTGAACGAGGTTTATCAGTAGTGATGTAGTGGCGAAGCATCTTACAGGCCAATGTAAGCCATCATGAATGTCATAAATGCACCGGTTTTCTGATTGCTAGATCGGCAGTACATGTTCCTGTAGCAACAGCCTTACACATTTCAAAGAGATAATTCTGGTCGCTGCTTAAACCATCTGTTTTTCATTTCAGACACCCATTCAACGGGAATGAGTGTAAAGGAGACGATCGGTGAACCAGGTATCGAAATGGAAACTCTTGGTATCAAGAAAGCAAATGAGATGTTGCAGTTCCTTCCCTAGTGACCTTTGTTTCTGGCTCATCAAGCCGTTATCGCTGGCGACTGGCTTAAGACTTGACTCTTCGCACTAGTTATTTTCTGAAAGTTCCAATATAGAGTCGGCAGTTCTTGCCAGTGCCTGATTTAGGTGTGGCATGAGTCAAGTACCCTGTACCAGTTTCCGATAGAACTGTGATATGCTTTTCTGTAACCTCTCGTGTTCGTAGTTTGCCGTTAATTTTTTCTTGCACAATAGTTGAATCATCTGTTCCGTCGAAGTAGATATTTGTAATCGCCCGGCCTAGGTGAGCCTTTTCTCTCTGGATCTTCTCACCCAGTATATATTTTCCTCTTCGTGTCTCAGATCTACCAACAACAATTTTTTGTCCTCTGGCGTTATGAGCCTTGCGTCCTGAAGTACGGCAGGAGCGATCAAAGCAACATGTTTGTCTGAAGCTCCAGTTCAATCGCTGCCTCCGGTGTATTTTGAAGACAAATGAGTTTTAGGCTATGTTTGCTTCTTAGTAGCGCCTCGAAGTCAGATGCCGATGTGTTTTCCCATTCAACAGATTCGCTGGATTCCCCTGACGACGCCAGTATCTTTGATCTGTGCCTATGCCTAACCTCACAAGTTGATGGACTTGCTTCAACACTTCCAGCGCCTTTCTTGGTTGTCTGACCCTTAAATTTCCTCACTTTAGGGAAACACATCTTTGAGAGAGATTTGCTTGTTCGGACGTCAATGTTATCAACGCTGAGTTTTCGTGATGTTCTCTGGTCACAAACAAACTTGAATTCTCGTTTTGGAATCTTGTGTGTCTTCTCACAGTTGCAATCTTCGGCAGTGTTACATTTGCAACACGCAATATCAATAAAAGGCTTTTCAGCGTGTACAACAAAACCTACAAGAAGTGCTGCTTCTTATCATTGTCGGCTCCTTGGCGCGACACTTATTATAAAATGTTTTAAGCATGTCAAAAACTGTCTTTTCTGAAACCACTGCTAGCTTGCGGCCAAATATGTACAACTCTTTGTCCAAGTAGTTTACAAATGGCAGCCGCTGGTAATTTAGTTTCACTTTTTCACCACTTAAACCACTGTGGAACCAATAATAAAGTCGCATAACGTCAGCGTACGTGGGTAATTGCACTTCACTCATTTCACTTGGAGTACCAAATAAGCCTCGTTTCACAATATAACGCGTTGCTCTGCTCTGAGGCTTTTGCCTAATCTTGCTTTCCAATGCTTTCGAACTTGCAAACCAGAGTACACAAAATGCCTCTGAATCATATCGCACAAAGAAGACTGTAACTTTAGGTAGAATGCACAAACTCCCCGTCTTAACAGTATCCATAGCTAACTAAAACCGTTAAACCTTAAGCTGCAAAAAACTGCCCTGTTAGATTGGTTGGCCGAAGTACGCAATATTTATACCACCGCCGAACTTGGAGCGAGAATATTTTAGAAACGTCGGCGTAGGTTCTGGAGCCAACGAGGCGAGCGGGAAGTGCGCGAATCTTCTGGACGGAGTCGGACGTTGCGACAGCGCTCAAAGAGCGTGGCCAAAGTAAGCAACCACGAAGTTGTGTAGCCTGCCGCTAAATGGCATATGCTGTCGGTGTACAGAACAAGAAGAGTTGCCCAAAAATCGTGTTATATGAAGAGCTATGCCTATAATCATCGTTAACGTGGAATTTCAAACACAATCTGGACATTAATTCCAACAATTGAGCTAATATTACTGCACTTTGACTCATACAAATTTTAAAATTATTTACTGTCGTTGCTACATGTTTCTTTTAAAATAATTGTATTATAGGCATCAGGTAACCCTAAAATCGACCACAACTAGATTTGTTATCATTAGTGTTGAGCGTGTTGCCTAACCGAACACTTAAAAAAACTTTATGTTCGTTTTGGCAAGGTAAGAGGTTGTCCAAAAAAATAAAAAAATAAGTAAGATAGGAGCAACTAATGGTCCTTTTCCGCACTAGCAGTCATCGAATTTGTAACAAAAGTGCAAAACACTGCACCCTAATATATCGGAAGGCATTTTGTCCAAGGTCACGATTCATGGACATATACAATTCATGAACAAACGACGTCTGTAAAGCACAACAGTGACCAAAATACAATCCCGTCAGATGGGGACTGGAGGGCATTAAAACGGATTGTAGCAGCTAAAAAGAGGACTACTGCAATGTAAATTACGTCTGAACTGAATTCCGAACTACAAAACCAGGTTTCATCGAAAACAATGCGACGGAAATGTCATAAAATGAAAATTCACGGCAGAGCCTCTATCATCAAACGACGGGCAACAGCAGTAAATGTGAAGATGCCTGTCCAGTGGTGCAAGGACCACAAGATGTGGTCTCATGAGCAGTAGACACACTTAATGTGATCCGATGTATCGACCTTCACCTTGTTTCCAACATCCGATCGTGGTTACGTAAAGAGAACACCGTCGCAGGGCTATGATACAGACTGTGTGCCCACAACTGTAGAGCAGGGGGTGGTTTTGTTACAGTATGGGCAGTGATACCGTGGTTTACTACAGTTCCCATCATAGAACTGCATGGAATGATGAATGCTAAGGCGTATGAGGCCATTTTGGGGACCAGGATCTACCCATGGCCCAAATATTGTTCCTTGATGGTGATGGCATCTACCAAGACGACTTAACAAACTGTCACGCTGCAAAAACGCTAAAATAATGGTTCCTGCAGCATGACCAGGAGCTATCATATCTCCCCTGGGTCAGACAATCACCAGATCTGAATATCATTCAGCCATTGTGGTCTGAGTTAGAAAGGCGTGTTTGGTCTCGTTATCCTCCACCAGCATCCCTTAAGGAACGGGAGCATATTTTGGAGGAACAATGGTACAGAATTCCACACGCCACTATTCAGAAGTTCTATACGTCCATTTCTATAGATTCAAACTGTTTTGTCGAAAAGGTGGCCCCACAACATAGTAGGTATGATTTTCACACTTTTGCAAACGTCTTAGATTTTTTGTCCCACTCCTGTATACAAGTATATATATATATATATATATATATATATATATATATATATATATATATATATATATATATATATATATATAGAGAGAGAGAGAGAGAGAGAGAGAGAGAGAGAGAGAGAGAGAAAGACGGAAAGTAAACTTCCTATATAAGCTTCATATATAACCAACAAGGTCACGTCGCTTTTTGTGGTGTCTTCAGCTGGCCCTCATGCCGTGAGTTGAATGCGAATAGAGACCAGGCAAAGGTATGTTGTTGGTGTGTGGATATCCAACATAATATCTGGTTGTGGTACTTCCGTTACATCGTGAACTCGTGTAAGAACAGATTAAACTTGGGACTTCTACACAGCGTCATATGAGTGTGTATGATATACGACTTCACACTGGACTCAAACGCCGCTGAAGCGGAGTAGAAGATATGCCAGGCCTTTGGTGAGAGTGCCTTGACTACGGGGAGAATGCAGAGGTGGTAACAAGTTTAATGGTGGTGACAAATATTCGAAGTCGCACCACGTGCCGGAAGACCAACACATGTACAAATGAAGATCTTAATGCAGCAATTAAGGCGAACCATAGCAAACGGGGCTCCAATTCAGTATGAACGGAGAAATCAATCGCCAGCACCTCCATCAAGTTGGAAATTATTAAAAGCTGGATCGATGAGTAGCGCATGATTAGGCTCCAGACCAGAAGGCAACGTGAATAGACACTTGTGTTTCTTTGCTGTCTCTTCTCAGCAATTAGACATTACCGGATAGGGTATTGACATGTGATGAGACGCGTGTCCTCTACGAAGCTCCACAGCGCCGTCATTATTGGTTAGCATCCCATGAATACAGTCGAAACCTGTTCTGCACTAGAAGAGGTCCTCCTGTATATTTAATGGACAGCTCGTGCCATCCTGCATCCTGAATTCCTACCACGTGATCATAGCACCAATGCAACTGTGTACTGTCACCAGTTGAGCCGTGTTCAAGAAAACTCTGGTGGAGGCACTCAAAACTCTGGTGGAGGCACATCTGAATTGTAAAGGGGCATCCTGTTACAGAACAAGACTAATTAACCCCAACGCCAGGATGGCCAGGGAGACCATTCTACGCCTTAAATTTGAAAGCCTATTGCATCCACCATACTCTCCGGACATTGCATCGTCCGACTAACATCTGAACAATCAATTTAGAAGAAACCATTTCAAATCCCTAGTAGATATGCAAAATCCAACTGGTACAATCTTCGCTTTACGACCCTCCATGTTCTACCACGATGGAATACATAGTCCTCCAGACGGTTGGCAGAAGGTTCTCGATTCTTATGGGGCAATGTTGGTCTTGTACGTACGTGTTAGGTCACTTATCTGTTAGAAGTTGGTGGGTAAAAAAGTGACAGAACTTTCTTGGCTACCTTTATGTGCGTCGTCCTGGATTAAAGTAGGTAGTGGTGGCAGTAGTTTGTAGCTCTGGAATAGAGCACTGACTTTTGAACTTTTGTTGTCTAGTTTTACAGTGACTCAGGTATATTTGGTTTTCTGCCGAACAAACAAGTAATACATGTATTCTCAACGTTTTACTGCCTTTACATACCTTCTTTGTTATCGCAGTCTCTTTCTTATGACTTATTTCTATCCTTATTGCATTCCCCATCCTCTCGCACTATAATATTGGACGTTAAAATTGTAGGTTATCGAAAGTGAAAAAAGTTTTAAAAACTACCACTCGTAGTGTGGATTATAACATCAGAAAGACATTCAATGATTGAAATTGCAATGAAATACTTACGAGTGACCCCACTTTGATTTTTTTTTAAATCTTGTGTTTGCATAAATAAAGAAGCAAATTTCTTACTTCATAGAGGAAAAACTTAGTATAAACCTTTCGTAAGTCTTTCGTAACTGGGTTCACGTTATGGATAGAATGTCCTTATCAAATTTCTTTCCGTACACAAAAATTGGTTGTGAAGATATTCTGAAGTATGAAAATTTAGATACAATACATATAAATTCCCGTGTGACTCCATAAAATGAAAGTAAGAGAACATAGTTTACAGGCTGCGATATTTTACAACCTCAAACTTTGCATTCTCGACGTTTATAACTTCTAAAGTAGTCATTTTTCTATTCTGGTTTATTAGAAACATTTTCTTTCCAGTGGTGTGAGGAACCATTTCCTTTAGTTTAGAATTACATTTCTTTTTCATATGTTTTTTTTCTGTTCCGTTGCTGAACTGCTTTGGTATATTAATATTTAGTGTTATCTGATTTAGAAGCAGAAGTTAACCTAAAATCTCTAGAAATTATTTTGCAGACTTAAGAAGCTAATCTAAAGGCATTTATCGGAGTTTTCTACAGTTATAACGATTCCAAAGCTTTCCGCATACCGTAAGAATCGCTGTACCACCAATAGGAAACTAGCGATAACTCTTGAGAAATTCCTGGCTCCGTTGGAACGATACGTGACTTCACTTCTGTTTTGAAAATTATACCACCAGCGCCCCACCAGTGACAGAGATGCTAAGAAACGTCAATGAAAAATAAACTTTCTTCCCCGAAATATGTTAAATCGCCTACATGTGTGAATTGTTTACATTAAGATGTGGGGAAAAACTTTATAAAATGAAAACAAAAGCTACCCTGGATTGAATGCGAATGGCCTTCCTTAACTCGCCGTTGGTGCGGTCAACCAGATGGACGCGGTTGGTCGGGTGTTGAGTGCGGCTCTCATTCATGCATTTTGTGGTATCTACCTCTTATAGTTTAGTGTTTACACATACTTTTGATTTTCTTTCTATACAATCATTTTTAATTTTATTTTTTTTTATTTTCGGTAACACAACTTACAAAACAAATTTTATACTGGAACATTGCAACACAACATACCTGTTTCTGAAACTTAAAATTGGTCATTTTCTGACAAATTTCCCGTCTATAATATTTTTGGTAATTTTTTTTTTTTAAATGTATTACTTTTCAAAATATGTATAGCTATGTAACATAGCTATGCACACACTTTTTATTAGCTACTTGAGAAACAAATTAAACTTCCTTTTTTACGCTTTTGATTATATAAACTTTTTACATTGTTAGAATATGTCGGCCTATGAACTAAGTAGCTAAGAATAAATAACGAATATGGTAAGTTCACTCATTGTTTATTGTACTTCATTGTTTATTGTTGTTCACCATACACTTCGAACTGAAGGCAAAGTTTTAGTGTATTTTGCCCACAGATAGCTGCAATACATCTCTGACATCATGCTGTAATGAACCTCATCTTCTTTCTTTTGTCAAAATCCGCATTTCACCCTCCCTCTATTGTGTACGGGCTGCGGCTGTGTTCCTGGCTCTTCGATTGGCAAGCCAAGGTGGCTTTTCGTTCTTAAGCGAAGACCGTTACTCAGATTTAGAGAGAATGCTCAAACAGTCATACGAGGTTTGAAGAGCTCCAATGCCAAAGTTTTGAGAACTGTCTTGTTATTAATTTGTCTCCAGTGTTGTTATCGAGGATAGTTTGTGCGTTTATTCTTCCAGTGTTGAGAAGTGTATAGAAAATCACGAAGAGGCCATCTGAAACAAATTCTTGCCGTTGAATATTATTCTTTCATGCTGTCGACAACGTCTTCCTCACCTTTTGTAATGTTATAAAGGATCTCGACAATAGGTTTTATTTGATCGCTAGTTGATTCACCCATTATATCGGAGTTATGTATACTTCAAATAAGGATGACATTTCGATACTTCCTGCGGATGTAAGAAGATTTGAGTTTTCTCCAAATGCAAAGAGGCTGATGTTCACTCCTCTGAGCCTGGTGTTAATTGTCTCACGAGTCAGTTCTCTTTTTCTTCTTTTCAAAGTGGCGACACAGGTAAGAGTTTTTTGAGTGGCCAACTCGTTTACAATGGGAACGGAGGGAAACCAATTAACCATAGTTACACTCCGTCTTGAACCATGGACTGGTAATGTCATTCTTCCAACAACACTATCACACATGTGTCCACAGCATAGGATGAACCATGGTGTGGACTTCCAACATACACAACGAGCTTAACAGTGCAAAACATTCAACATCGCACAGCGCAAGTAATTTTAGACCATATTTGGCCTGTTTTTCGGGATATATTACCTAAAGGAGCATCTCCCTCTAAGAGATTCCAACATCTCATCCAGTGTAACATACTCGCGGACGCTGTAGTTTTAAAGCGTTTGTCTACGAACCCTTCAAATATGTTTCTTATGGGAACTAAATTATCAAGGACTGTCCTTTCTACCCTTGTGATGATATCGTCAAACCGGAGAACCCTCAACAACAAGTAGAATCGTCTGTAGGTCATTGTTAGGAGAAATATTCTGGGCCTGTTCCATCTGTTGCCCACAGATTCTGGATATTTACATGATAAGAATTGAGTAACTCAGCCATGTAGAGAAATCTTATGAGAGCTTTTATGTCTTCTTGGCTGGCATCAGCTACATTGTCATCTCGGCTATATTTCTGTGCGAGTCTCGCGAGACGAACATTTCTGTGATTTGCTGTTTCTTCAATAACTTGTAATGGAAAAAACAAACTCCAACCTTCAGATAGAATTCTAGCATTCCTGGCTTCCCCTTTGACGCCTGGATGGTGAATAACAATATTTCTTTGCACCCTGCGTCTTTTCTGGGATGTTTTATCAATTTTCCAAATTTTCACACCGTCCTTAGCAATGTAGTTTGCCAGACGTTTTCACCATCGTCTTATGGTTCTGCGGACTGCTCACTTTCACTTTCGTGCTCATCGTTCTCTACTTGATCAATTTCGGAATCATCCATTTGTGGTTCCTCTTCAGGCAGTACATTTTTATCATCTGCGTCTTTAAGATCTTCTGCCAATTACTCCACTATTTGTTTTACCTGCTGTTCATCCATAGCTCACACCTAAGCAACAAGTGCAAAATGCACCTGTGAGTGATAAAAGGAGAGAGAATACTGAGGTCCGACATCTAACTCGACGCTTATAATCGAAACGTAACTGAGAAACGCGCGAAAATATTAACATGGTTGGTCGGGTTATCAACACCACGCTCTCTTGCACCTAGCTGTTTACAGTACGACATCTCGGAAGCAACTGAGGACGAAGTAGCGGCGCGAGTAAGTCCTTCTCCCTCTCCCGGCATTCCAAATGTCAGCAATTGAGAAGGTGGTGCACCCCAAAAAGTTTTCTTCATTTTATAAACAAAACAACATCAAAGTTAGCATCACCCTGGCCACCCGACCAACTACGGGTTAAGATTGCTACTCGACTGTTCTTCCGACTTTTAGACGGAAGCATTGAAGGAAACAACTCTTATAGGTCTATAAATCGTTCAGCATTTTTCAATTTAGCTAATCAGACTGCCCCATTGACCGAGTAAATTCGCCAATAACCGTTGTAATTAGGTAAAATACGAATGGAGATAAGGCGAAAGTCAATCCAAGATAATATCTAGTTTTTGTAGTTAAGCATCAGCATGAACTTCCTTAGAATCGATTCAACATGAGATCTCCACAAAGCCTTATGAGACTGTGTATGTACGAGTTCAAATTGGGATTAAACGCCGATTCATTAGGGCGGAAGATACGCCTGTTCTTTTGTGATTGAGTCGTAATCACACGGACAGTGCAGCGGCGGATTAACAAGTTTAAGGATGGCGATGAAACTATCAAAGACGCACGACGTGCCAGAAAACCAACACATGTACAATTCAGGCAAATAGTAGCCTGATATGTGAGGAACTCGGAATATAATTCAATGTGAATGGTGAAGCTATTCGGAAACACCTCCGTCAACTTGAGAATCACTACAAGTTGGGTTGATGAGTCCCATGTTATTTAATTCAGGATCAGAAGGCAACGCGAATAGATACCTGTGTGTTTTTGCTGCCTCGTCTGAGGAATGAGCCATTTCTGGTTAGGGGGTTGACATGTACGAACCTCCACACCGCTCTAATTATTGATTAACATCATATGAACCAGTTCCAAAACAGTCGGAACCAGCACTGTTCTATAAGATGGTCCTCTTTGTATTTCTGGGACTGTTCAAGACATTGTACATCCTGAATTACTACCACCTGGCAATAGTATCACTTCAACTGTGTACTTTCAAGCAATTGAGTCGTGTTCAAGAAAAACTCAAAACTCTGGAGGAGGCACTTCTGAATTGTAAAAGGGCAACATTTAGAGCACAGGAGACCATTCTACGCCTTTGATTTGAAAGGCTATTACATCCGCCATATTCTTTGGACATTGCATCGTCCGAATATCACTTGTTTCATTCCTTGTACATTCACCTTAGAGGAAACCAGTTCAAATCCCTAATGGATATGCAAAATAAAATTGATACAATCTTTGCTTCACGACCCTCCACGTTCTACCGTGATGGAATCCATAGCCTTCCAGAAGGTTTGGCAGAAGGTTGTCGATGCTTATGGGCACTATGTTTGATCTTCTAGGTACATCCATGTTCGAAGGTGGTGGGTGAAATAGCGACAGAACTTTCTTGGCTATTTTGTATTACATTATATGGGCGGCTTAGTGCATTTTAGTAGGTAGTAGTGGCAGCAGTTTCTATCTCTGTGATGAGCACTGACTTTTGGACTTTGGTTGTCTGGTTTCACAGTGACTCAGGTTCATTTGGTTCTTTGCTGAACTAACAACAAATACATAGGTTCTCAACTTTTGCCTGTCTTTACACATCTTCTTTGTTATCACGGTGTCTTTCTTGTAATTTATGTCTATCATTAGTTCATTCCTCATATTCTCGTATTACAAGATTGAAAATTAGAATTGTAGGCTATCGAAAATGTAAACATATTTTTAAATATACCACACGTAGGGTTGATGTTAACCTTATAAAGACATTCAATGTTTGAAAATGGAATGTAATACTGGTTTGAGACCCCACTTTGATTTTTAAAATTCTGGGTTTTGCAAAACTAAAGAAAACAAATTGTGACTTCATGGAAGAGAACGTAGTACCATTTGCTTTCCATCAACAAAATACAATGGAAATGACGTTCATTTCTTCCGTAACACGGTTCGCGTTATGTATAGAAAATCCTTATCAAATTTATTTCTATACACAGACTTTTCATACAAAATTTGTTATGAAGATACCGGAGAATTCTGAATTTTGAAATTTTAGAAACAATATATATAAATTCCCGTGTGATTCCTTAAAATGATAGTACTAGAGCCCGTAGTTTACAGACTGCGATATCTTACTACCTCACACTTTGTATCCTCGGGGTTTATAACTTCTTTAGTAGGCATTTTTCTATTCTAGATTATTAGAAACATTTCCTTTCTAGCGGTGTAAGGAATCACCCCCTGGAGTTTAGAATTAAATTTATGGTACATATTTGTTTCGGCTCTATTGGTGAACTGCCATTGGTATATTAAATTTTAATGTTATCTGATTTAGGAGCAGAAGTAAACCTAAAATCTCTAGAAATTGTTTTGCAGAGTTAAGAAGCTCATCTAAGGCATTTATGGGATAATTCCACAGTTAGAAACGATTTCAAAGCTTTCCCCGTGCCGTAAGAATGGCTGGTCCACCGATAGACTACTAGCGATAACTCGTGAGAAATTGCCGGTTCCGTAGGAACGATACGTGACTCCACTTCCGTTTTGAAAATAATAACACTAGCGTCCCACCAGTGACCGAGACGCTACAAAACGCCAATGAAAAATAAACTTTCTTTCACAATATATGTTAAATCGTCTACATGTGTTACTTATTAACAATAAGATAGGTCTAAAAGACACTTTAAAATGTAAAAAAATGACCACAATGGAGAAGACGCGTACCACCACCCTTAAGATTACTTTTTGCGTGTTCTTCCGACTTCGCCACGGAACCATTGAAAAAAAAACACTTTTTGTAGAGGTACTCTCGTGTAAACCATTCAGTACTTTTCAATTGAGCTAATTTGACTGCCGCATTAACCGTGTATATTCGCCGATAACCTTTTGGCATTAGATAAAATGCGAATGGAGATAAGACGATGGGCAGTTGTTGCTCTGGGTATATCCAAGTTAATACCTAGTTCTTGTAGTTCTGTTAGACATTGAACTTCCTAAGGACAGATTGCACATGGGATCTCCACAGAGCCTCATAAGCAGGGCCCGGATCTTGTTGACAAGTCAACTTTCTTCTGTTACGCATAGGAGAAGGCAAGTTCAAGTAAAAACATTATCCATCAACTCTAGGATCTAAAAATATAGTTTTTTAGGATCAACTTTTGGTCTCTTTTTGCTGTTTTGAAATATTAGGTCATTTTTTTAATATTTTAAGATAACTTTTAGGTCACTTATGGTCTTTTTATTCCTTTTTTCTACATAAGGAAATCTTTAAATGAACATGGTTTACGGATGTGGAAAAGACGAAATTGAATAATCTCTTTTCTTACTTCCTGACTATTGGAGTGGAAAAACTGCATTCTTAACAAGCTAATGAAAACTAAACTGTAGCTGGTTAACGAAAGGCCGGGGTTGGTAGGTGGCCAAACAGATAGTTTTGGGTTATTGACCACAAAGAATGTGATCACGTGAATAACTAAAAATGCATTAGAAGGCGTACAAGGGCTTTAAACGTGTTTTTATCTATTATTTTCATGTAGTCTAAACTTGCTAAGTTTTATTGTTTAAGAGTGCTTCCTAGTTTCAACTCGGGAGTGAACTGACGCTTTCAATACTTACAATGCCGTACAATGAACTGGTCAATGGGCATAAGTGATCAATGGACTGCAACTAACTGAAACAAAACTTTTTGAATATGAGTGAGAAATGTTAATTAAAAATCCAATGGATATTTAAAAATGTCAATGTTTAAAGAAATAAAAGTTTGAGAAAACGTAAGTTTTAAGGTGAATTTTTGTGATTTTTAGGGTCATTTTACAGGAATTTTAGTGTCATTTTATAGGTCACTTTTTAAAATTTTTTAGGTCAACAAGATCCGGGCCCTGCTCATAAGACTGTATATCTACGAGTACAAATTGGGATGAAACGTCGCTGTATTGCGGTTCAAAATATGCCAGGCCTTTTGGTGATTGTGTTGTGACTACACGGGTGGTGGTTTAGCAAGTTTAAGGACTTTGAAAAAAGATTCTAAGAAGCACCACGTGCCGGAAGACCAACACATGTACAAATGATCTTCAAGAAGCAATGGAAAAACAGTAGGCAGATTGGTGAGGAACTGGGACTACAATTCATTGTGAGTGGAGAAACTATTCGGCAGCACCTCCATCAACTTGGGAAGCACTACATGTTTTGTAGATATATCCCACATTTTTTTAACACAGGACAAGAAGGCAGCGGGAGCAGATGCCTGTGTTTTTTTTTTTTTTTTTTTGCTACCTTATCTAAGGAAGGAGCCATTTCTGGTTAGGGCTCGAAACCACCACTGCACTATAAGATAGTTCTGTGTGTTTTTTGGACTGCTCGCGGCTTCATTAGTCGCAAAACTGCTACCAGCTGGTCATAGCATAAATGTAACTGTTTACTATCAGCAGTTGAATTGTGCTCAAGAGATACTCAAAATTCTGGAGCCAGTAGTTCTGAATCGTAAACAGTCCTCCTGTTTCAGGACACCGCTAAGCACAACGTGGCGACGATTACCCATGATACCATTCTACAGCTCGGATTTGAACGCCTATTTCATCGGCCATACTCCTTGGTCATTGCACTGCCTGATTATCATCTGTTCCATTCCTTGGTGAATTACGTTCGACAGTCCAAATCCCTAGTAGAGGTGCAAAATGCACTAGATACCTAACCTTCACGGCCCTCTAAGTTCTAACGTGATGGAATCCATGGTCTTCCAGATCGTTGGCAGAAAGTCGTCGATGCTTATGGGATGACTTTTGATCTTCTAGGTACGTCTTAGGTGGCATACCGAAGGCTGTGGGTGAAAAACGGCAAAACTTTCTTGGTTACGATAGAGTTTAAATCATGTGGTTATAATGCAAGGAGTTAAGTTTGGGTATGAAAATTTAAAACTTAGTGTAATCACATTATACAGTGGACTCTTTTTAATTCGAAGTCCAATGGCACACGAAAAAACTTCGAATTATCCAAAATTCGAATTATCCAACAACATTCATTTTCACATATATAACAACAAACAAAGAAAAGTACTGTGCATCAAAAACATAATCATATGTCGTAGACTTTACCTTTCAAGCAGCTTATTATTTGCGTGATAGAATACCGCAAACTAACAAACGACATTGACTCCACGTAATTGAAACTACGTGTACAATGGAAAATATATTTACGTACAACCCTTCAACGTACACTGAATAGCCTAAACAATTAAACACCAATAACAATTTGAATATTCTGTTCTTACTTTTAAGAAGTCTACAACCTCATTTGCCTAAATTTGATTATTTTTGTACGTTCAATAAATCTTGAATTTCATGTAGTGCGTGGAATACGATATTAATAACATTTGGTTGACTTTATCAATAATTCATCTTAAATTTTCAGCTAATTCTGAAACCAGATGAGATGGACACACATTCTCTATCTTTACTTCTTCCCCAACTCACCTTCATCTTTATCATTACATACATTTTCTATTCATCTTTTATATTACTCTTCCCTATGGCTGCATCTGGATAACTGAAAACACGTTAAAACTGCATTTCTCTATTTACAACTGTACTAAATTAAAAATGTGCAACTTTATTTACTTCGAATTATCCAAAACATAGGTTCAAAAGTTAGATTTGTTCACGATTTTTCACTATTGTTTTCAATGCAGTTTTCAAGGGGAATGGACTTCTGTTAGAATTATCCAATATTTCGAATTATTCAACTTCGAATTAACGTGACTCCACTGTATTAATTTCTGATTCCGTTTAATATAAATGGGTTTCTGTAATACTTCCTATCAGCGCTGTGCAGTCTTAAACCATAGAAGTTGTAGAAGTATTTTCTACCAGGAGCAAAGTACGACGCATATCTAAAAGAGAAGGATTTTAGGAAAGAGTAGCAATAACAAAACTGCAATTGCCTTTCTGCTTTTCCTCCCTCAGACTGTAATTCCTTACAACCTTTTTAATGAAATAGAAATCACTTATTCAATTCTGAGATTTCATGGGTTAGAGTTAAATTGTGATCCCTACTTGTCACGTTTTGGTGTTATAAAAATTAAACTTTTGGAAGACTGTGTATCAAAGTTTGATTCCTAGTATAAAATTCTTTTACATAAACATGCAGAATGTTACAGGCAATTTATTGTGAAGAGTATATGAGCCAAACGTACAGTTATCAACGTTGAAATCAGAGAAAACAAGAGTCTACACTGAGGAATGACCTGGGAGCTCTTTAACATAATACGATAACGTTCACATTGAATAGTTGCACTACGTTTCTTAACAAACACGTTTTTTAACGTCCGAGGAATTCAGCAGATCTCCCTGTCCTGTGACCTTAGTTGAAAAAGAACTAATCATTCATTTTGTTCCTGATAATTCTTTTCATATTTCTTCACAAACGAGCAAGAGGGAACATATTTCTAAATGTGTGAAGACCTTTCTAAACGTCCAGTTAAAGACGATAGCTTCTTGGAAAACACAGTAGATGGCGAGATTATGTGCTGTTGTTTGGACGTTAGAACAAAGACTTGTTCAATTTAATTTTTTTAAAGACTTCGGTACCGTAAATCATAAAACAACACAATAGAGTAGCTGAGACGTACGGATGATGCTTATTGTTTTGCGATTATGCTCATTCTGAGCACCTTATGCATGGCCAAACTGTGAACAAGCATTATTATTAAGAAAAACGAGGTGCTTGTGGAAGATTAAGAAATTGGAAGATTCCATGAATGGAACATGGACAATGCAAGCTATTTGCCCTTTTAGGCAATCGTTAACAGGGAATTTTAAGTGATTAAAAATACTAATGTTCTACCAAAACCACCGTTATCCGGGGAATCGGGCCCTCCCAGCCCAGTAGCTTATTTTTCTTTCTTTCTTTCTCTCTCTCTCTCTCTTTTTTTTTTTTGAATTTCTCAATAACGATACATATTAGGATGATATAAAATTCTGAATTTTTCTATGCTTAGTCGAAGCTAAAGTCATGTATATATCGAGTTGATAAAACTAATGGACTTTTTTAAAAATGGAAAGCTTTTACTGACATAACCGGGTAACCGGGAATTACGAGGCCCCCTATAACTTTAATGCAATTCCTATGAAATATAAGATCAAATTGTCACATAATTGTATACTGAACACGTGCATATGGTAACCTAACAGCATGTGTTGATATTATTATTATTATTATTATTATTATTATTATTATTATTATTATTATTATTATTATCTTGTTTACTTACTTCGTAGAAATGCTTTGAATAAGCAAGCAGTGATAATGAACCAATATTTGTTTCCTGTTGTGCTAACAACAATGCCGTGCTCTGAGAAGGAAGAACGGGGCAAGGTGCCCAGCCACCAAAATTCTCCTATCTAATGGTACTCATGTTAGGAAAATGCATGTGCACATGTATAAAATGGAAGACAGAGGTAATTAACAGTGCCCAAAGTCAAGGAACAGCATGGTTTATTTTTGAAAATGTTCTTATCCTTCGCGCCAATCATGGTGGCGCTTCGCGACCGGTATACAGACATCACTCATACATAAGGGAGCGCTGTCGTATACTTTCGCCCCGGGCGCTGATTTTCCACGGCACTTTACTGGCTCACAAAGAGTGTACAATTATCTTGTTGAAAGGGATTACAATCAGGAAATCCGAAGGCAAGTAAAACTGTGGTTCTTCTGTCTACAATGCATCATGATAACACTATTGTGGAAGAAAAGAATAATAAACGTAAGATAATTCTACAGTATAAAAAAACCAAGTGAGGTGTAGATTTCTTCGTCTAGCTGAATGTCAGAAAAGGCGAACTTATCGATGGTCTTTTGCATTTTTTATGAATTGCTTAGATGTCTGTAGCGTGGCTGCTTATGTTGTGTGGATAAATAATCACCCTGAGTGTCACGTTAGTGCTCATAATATAAGAAGACTTTTCCTGATTTATGTCGCAGAACGTCTTGTGCTTGACCATATCCAAAGTAGATCTAAGAGTCTGCCAAATACAATTCTCACAACTATAAAGCAAATGTCACCTGGAATACTAGCATCATAATCAATGAAGGCTATAGGAAGAAGACTAAATCTGACTGCACGTAACACTGCAAGACAACCATAACTTGAAAAAAAATGTAAAAGAGACTATGAAATACCTCCATCTGGATACAAGACACACGTGGAAATAAAAAGAACTGAATGTTGATGTGAATAACAAGTTAAACATACATTTTTGAAAACATGAAGAACTGTAATATACATATATAACTTTATTTCTACATACATATATGCACTGTAAATTTTAAAATGTATAATAAATATACATTGGATTACACACGCACACACACACACAATATATATATATATATATATATATATATATATATATATATATATATATATATATATTGTTACGAGATATGAAGTAAGGACAAGCTAGAACATCTTTATTTCATGTGTAAATTCAACCAGCCATCAATGTAAGTCTAGTAGCCTTCAAGAGTTCACTGTCTGATGTTATTAACACCAATATTCTGATGTACGTCGCAAGCTGACTTTACATCGAAAGATTAATTAACTATTGCTTTGCTGTTATTGAGGAAGTCTTTGTACTTGTAATTTGTAATAAACACTTTTTAGCAACTTTCTATTACCTTTTGCCTACCAAACAGCCTCACACGCGACGCTTTTAATTTGCTTTGTTAGATCATTACTTCTCTCACTTGGTTCGACTTCATTGGCCCCTCATAGTCAGGCTACTATAAGACATTGTGCGTTTCATTGGTTTAACCACGACACGATGTTACAACAAAGAAGTAATGAATATAGAAGTAAGTACTTTGACTTAGGTGAGTCTCCTTTTGGGTCGTTTACCTGTCAACGTTAGCAATCTCAGGAGCAAGTTTGAGAACTTTGTGTTGAGTCGACGACATGTAGAAACATGGACTTGGTCAATGTCAGTTTTGGGTAATCGACCACGCTCAGGAAAGTCTGTGGTGTCACCATCATTTCATTCTGACGTCAGAGGGACAGTCACGTCAAAAGCAATTGAGAGAGTATGGTCTTGGTCTTTTGGATCTGAACCACGACGCGAGAAACATGGGAGTCTCCCTGCCTTTGGTCCAAGTTTTCAACATGGACTTCATCAGGACAACCCAACCTGCAATCACTGGAACTTCGAGGACAGCGCCTAAAGATCACCTACGAGTAAAAGGGAGAAGAATGGAACGACTTCAAAGTAGGGTGAGACTGTTCAAAATTAGTTGCTATTCCTTTGCTCTACCATCTATTACTTAACGCCCTTATTGCTACCAATTCTCAATGAAAAATGCATTGGTTATTTTCAAATTATTTAAACATTAAATTCATATTCGTTAACCTGTCTAATTTTGCTTATGGGTCTAGTAGCCTAAGACTAGTGGTGGAGTCGCCCCCATTTAATATGGGCTTTATTGCTATAAATTTGGTATTGTTATCCCGCACCTCTTAAGTGCCTCTCATTTCTATCCCGACAGTTAAGTGGTGTCGGAACACATATATATACAGGGTGTTTGAGATAAAATGTTCAGTGCTTATAAATCCGAAACGACTGAGAATAAAAAGATGAAACAAAAACTGAGATAGGAAAATGTCATAGGGCACATCACATGGTGTTGTTGTGGTTACCCCCAGGGCCCTCCATCAAGGGGGCCCAGGGGCCAACTTCAAATTTTCAAATAGGAACATGTATTGAGTCATACCTCATTCAATAGTACTTGGAAAACGAAACAACTTTTGTAGGAAACAATTTTCGATTTGGACCACCGTTTTAAAATGGCCGCAAAAAGTGGGTCCTGTATCAGATAAAAAGTCCAGTGCTTATAAATCCGAAACGCCTGAGAATAAGAAGATAAAACAAAAATTGAGATAGGAAAATGTCATAGGGCACATCACGTGGTGTTGTTGTGGTTACCCCCAGGGCCCTCCTTCAAGGGAGCCCAGGGGCCAACTTCAAATTTTCAAATAGGAACATGTATTGAATCATACCTCAATCAATAGTACTTGGAAAACGAAACAACTTTTGTAGGAAACAATTTTCGATTTGGACCACCGTTTTAAAATGGCCGCAAAAAGTGGGTCCTGTATCAGATAAAACGTCTAGTGCTTATAAATCCGAAACGGCTGAGAATAAGAAGATGAAACAAAAACTGAGATAGGAAAATGTCATAGGGCACATCACATGGTGTTGTTGTGGTGATCTCCAGGGCCCTTCTTCAAGGGGGCCCAGGGGCCAACTTCAAATTTTCAAATGGGAACATGTATTGAATCATACCTCATTCAATAGTACTTGAAAAACGAAACAACTTTTGTAGGAAACAATTTTGGATTTGGGCCACCGTTTTCAAGATGGCCGCAAAATGTCCCATATCAGTTTGAGGTTGGCACCTGGGCCCCCTTCACGGAGTTCCTTTTGGTTACCACAACAACACCACTTGATATGCTTTATCATCGTTCCCTATCTCAGTTTCTCTTTCATCTCTCTATTCTCAGCCGTTTCAGATTTAGGCCTACAAGCACTGGACGTTTTATCTGATACAGGGCCAACTTTTTGCGGCCATTTTGAAAATAGTGGGCCAAATCGAAAATTATTTCCTACAAAATTTGTTTCATTTTTCAAGGACTATTGAATGAGGTATGATTCAATACAGGTTCCCATTTGAAAATTTGAAGTTGACCCCTGGGCTCCCTTGAAAGAGGGCCCTGGGGGCACCACAGCAACACCGTATGATGTGCTTTATGACATTTTCCTATCTCAGTTTTTGTTTCATCTTGTTAATCTCAGCCGTTTCTGATTTATAAGCACTGGACGTTTTATCTGATATAGGACCAACTTTTTGTGGCCATTTTGAAAACGGTGGCCCAAATCCAAAATTGTTTCCTTCAAAAGTTGTTTCGTTTTTCAAGTACTATTGAATGAGGTATGACTCAATACACGTTCCCATTTAAAAATTTGAAGTTGGCCCCTGGGCCCCCTTGAAAAAGGGCCCTAGGGGTCACCGCAACAACACCATGTGATGTGCCCTATGACATTAACCCTATCTCAATTTTTGTTTCACCTTTTTATTCTCAGCCGTTTCGGATTTATAAGCACTGGATGTTTTATCTCAAACACCCTGTATATATATTAGATTAGTCGGAACATTATGTGACAATAGGCATTGAATTGTGCGTGTTCTGCACTTAAAATATATACTGGGGCTAACAGTCCCCGATTGCCCGTCTACGTTATAAAACTGTCTTGCCCACTTGTTTTTTCCATTTCATAAGTTGAAATCCAACTCAAAACGTCTATGTTCGGAATCAATAGAAAGTATAGCAAACAATTCCCCATATCCTCTCCTTATTTAAAAAGGTATCTTCCAGACGCCCTTGGAACGAGACATTAGTATTAAAGGGAGTCATTTTGAAGGAGATAAATCTCAATATTTTCCGCAAATAATAAGTACCATTATATTCAAAAACCTTGTATTCTTTATGGACAAACATTTTAAATATACATTAGAAAAAAAATGTATAACAAAAACTTACCTTGATTTACTCCGATAAATCTATCTGTGCAATTACATAATTTCATCTTCTGCTCTGCTTTACATTGTGCAATACAGGCTGAGAAACTGTAGTATGGAAACGCCCACATTCCTTCGTTCTCATCAGGGAATTTACATCTCCTGGATTCTAATGGAAGAGCTCGTACGTCTTCATCTGCAACTTCGTCAAAGATTATCCTTGCAATGAAATTCTCTTTGTTAAAGACGGGGACTAAATTTGAAGTACTTAAGGGATAAGAACGTTGTAATGGAATACCATATTCAGTCATAAGGAGGGCCTAAAAAGAGATATAACAATTATGGAAAATTTAAAATAAAAACTTTAAATAGGCTATGAATTATACACATTTTTATTCCCTCTATATACGTAGATAATTGCTAGCATCCAGGTAACAGTTGCTACTACTTCCATCGTTAATAATAATAATAATAATAATAATAATAATAATAATAATAATAATAATAATAATAATAATAATAATAATAATAATAATAATAGGTCTAATAATAGTTTAAATTGTTATTAAAATTTATTCTTATATTTTTATTATTATTATTATTATTGTTGTAAAATTCTGCTTTTGCAGGTATAAATAGAGGATTGGTAAACCAAATTACAACCTGGAATTATTTCCCACTACCAGCTTTTATTAGAAAATCCTCTACAAATTGTATATTATTAATATCACTATAATGTAATTTCTCTAATACTGTGTTAAGAGAGGTGACAAACTCCCGAGTATCCTAGGGAAGGATGCCCACAGAGCTCCGAGCAAGCTAAGTGGAGTAGATTTAATATTCCCAAGGAGATGGATGTTAATAGTCAAAGGATTCCGAAGTAAGGTTGGTGACGGACCTTAGGAGTCCCAACAAATTTGAATGGGAACCGAGGAACCCTAGAGTTTCGAAAAAAGTAGAGGCTTTGGGTTAGAAATTTTGTTGAGCTCCGAAAAAATACACTTGGGACACTGGAATGGCGGTAGGGGAAAACCAATGAACAGTTAATCCTCTTGTTCAACGGGGTCCGTGATTAACACCTCATTTCACACAAGTAAAAGTTGTTTTAAGATTTACCAAAAACAAATATACGTACATTAATTCTGTGATGTTAATATGTTGAATAGAGGATGTTATAGCTTACACATCAGCAACTATGTTGTCACTGTAAGTACTTAATGAAATAGGTGTAGAGATGTCCAATCACCGTCGCTTTGCGGTAGCCTGGAGTGTTCACGAAGTACTGGCTCGACTAACACACTTGGAAGTAAAATACAATTATATTCCTATGACGAACAAAAATACAAAAATTAAGGGAGGAATTGCAATAATAGTCCATGTAAATGCACTCGATAAATGAAATCCAGGGAATGTATCTGGTAGGAAACTGTCTTCATGTTGGAGTAACGAGTGCTTGGATGTAACAGTGAAATTCAAGTAAATTAAATTAAAAGTGGAACTCAAATTTGGATTTTCAGGTAATAAGCGAAACGCTATAGAAAAGTTCTCTAAAATGTTTAAAATATCGTTGATTATGCGTTTAAAGTGTTCGTATCTGAAGAACTAGGATCTGGGTTGGTAATAGCATCAACGGCTAACGTTTGGTTCCTTTGAAGATAAATCACTAATTTTCGAACTGTATGGTATCGTCCCGAAGTAGAGCATAAAGAGAATTCCTACTTTCGAGAAAGAGTATATTTTAAATTCCTTCCAATAGTTAAATTTAGAAAAAAATATATAAACAATCTGTTTCTTGAGAGCGTAGAGATGAGTTGAGTTGATTTTAAGTTTAACATCCCTTTTAGTAGAGAGGCTATATGGGACGGGACCTACCGACTAACGTGGAGTTTGAACCACATTTTGTGAGAGCTTGGCTATGCTTGCAGTTTTCATATGAGGAATATCTTATGGAATTGGCAAACTGATAGATCAAATTCGTAAATTTCCCCATTAATTTAAATGACGTATTCATGTAACTGAAGGTGTATTTGAGCCGTATTCGTAAGGAAACCATTATTATTAAAAGTAAGAAAATGATGTGCGATATTGAATTATTATTATCGTATATTTGTTTAGATGAAATCACATGTTTAAAATTACATTTCTTTTCAATTTGTAAGTTATCTAATTTCTTTCAAAATTCTGCAAATTATCTCTTAATTTCATGTTAATAACATATAGACTGCTCCCTTATAGTTGAAACAACTTATGGATAGCTACATTTATTATATATTCTTCAGAGAGTAACTGAACACTGCGACCCCATTTATGTTGTTTATTGAGGAAAATATCGCCAAGAAGTAGTGTTTGGGAAGACTAAGCAATACCGCTTTTACTATAGCATCTTCTTCACAACAAAAATATCGGAATATATTTTTCTGGTAAAAAGAGCAATTATATTTTTTTAAAAAAATATGAATCTAACACTTGATAGATTAAATTGGAAGTTTAATAAGTATCACGACGTTTCAACTCAAAGAGTTTCATATATACTCACCTGAAAGTAGTATTTTCTACGTCTTAAAGATAATATTATATTAGAATATTTGTACTGCTTCTATGAGAAAACTCATATATCAAGCATTGTAAACAATCCTTACAAACACGCAGAGTATCATTACATATAGCATCATGTAATTCTCATCCAACTAAGGAACAAAACACTGAGAAAGGCTTCGCAATAAAAATGTATAACACAAACTTGTAACAATATCAACGCACTAATAGTTACATATCTGTATCATATTTTTATCACATAACCTTGTTGAGTGTGTTGTGTAACTGAGTGTAAAGTTCGCCATAATGGGAAAAAAGCCTGATAGAATAGTTACATGAGCTATAAAATAGAATTATACAATGTTTGATCATGTGAAGACTTCTCAATATACTGTAACACGTAAAACGGTTAATAAGCTTACGGTATCTCCTGACAAGAACATCTGGAAAATGGCATGCCAATACAACGAATTAAGTGATTGTTTTGTTCATGTCCTACAAAATTTCAAGTTGTTTATTCAAACCCTTTGTTAATTATTGAATTTTTTTAGAAAAACTATTTACGTGTTAAATACTAGAAAAAAACGCCCAAAACCGCACTCAACTTTGATGTTTTAGAGATCGCTTTGACAAAGTTGGTGGTGACAAGCACTATAAATATTAAAACTAGGATACTTCAACCAATAATTTCAGTAGACCTATTTAATTTCCAGTACCAATTCCATTGCAACTTCCTACAGTCATTTGCATGGTAATTTATACGGTTTTCGAGGTATGAAATCAGGATTTTGACCCATAGAAGAGTAGATAGAAATTAGGTCTTTCGGACAGCTTAAAAGCTATTTTTGTACCGCATCTGAAACAGCGATAGACATAATAGTGCCAATAACTTATCATATATTTTAGTTAGTATGGTTATCGGCACCCCATGCATTCATTGTAAGGACAAACAAATTTGTTGAGAATTTATCATTGGATAAATTGGTAGGTCCATTTGCTAGCTTCTAAAGAAATGCTGAAGCATTTTAAATAATAACAAGCAGACTAAAAGTCTCCATGAGCAGGCTAATATCCTGCAAAAATAAAAATCCAAATCGCTTTCCTGTCGGTAAGAGTTTGTCTCAAACTTAAGGTTCCCGCCAAAAAAAAAACGCACACAGGCAGGGAGGATCAGAGTTGTCAGCTTCAGACGATTTTACTTACACGTATTCATTTTTCCTTAGAGCAGAAGATAAATTAAGTGAAGTGCCAATATTATCGGAGTGATAACGACCGTATAGTTCCCCTATCTAAAGAAATGATAGCACATCACATACATTATCCTATCGCTCACATGATGCAAATTATTATGCTTCACAAGCATCTGGGAGGGTTATAATTTAATAAATGAGAAGCTTTCTACCTATGTAGATTTAAACGAAACAAGGAACAATTTCATAAGATAATATAAAATCTATATATTGACAAATTTTAAATGATATAGTTCCAACAAAACAACAGACACAAGAACTGTGTTTATTTAATCCAACAGAAACTAACTGTGTTGAATGTTGTAGATGGTTTTCTGCTACAATAAGCAAGCCTGATACTACCTATTTCTTGCAAACTTGTGCACAGATTATAATTTGATATTTCAATGATCGAAAGACATGCTTATTTTATTTTACACCTTGTTTTATTGTTATTCGTACCTTTTCCTATATTTACTTCTTACACATCATGAAATATTAAAATGATATTAAACAGCGAATAACGACATTTTAGTATTAACAAGTATTTTCAGTTTTAGAACATTCAAATGGAAGATCTATTTTTCAAATCATATACGTTCTCATTCATTGCGGATATCTTATGAGTACGCTCATATAATTTGAGCAAATATTTTACACGCACATATACAGAATTGTTCAAAAGAAAGCCGTAGTACCCATATGAATGTATAACGTCTGATATTGCCATTGTAAAAGAGAAAGTAGTATTACTGGAAAAAAATAATAGTTTACTTCAGAACAACCCATTATGCGTAGATATGATTTTGTCCAGATATATATAATATGGGATAGATCAAATTGCAAAACATTATCAAGTAAAACAGTTTGTATTTGAAGCATTATGTATTTATAGTAAGTGATGTGTTTTGAAGCTTCGGTCTTGACTGTTCTACAAAATAAAGGATTGATTCACTCAAGGCTACACAACTTTCGGAGATCTGCAGGGCCGGAAATATTTCTTCATACAAAGTACTATCAAAGCAACAGATTATGTCAGTTGTCGCACACTCCAATATGTGAAGATTACCAGAAAACTAATACTAATAACATGCACAAGTCTGATAAAATTTAATTCATGTAAATGAACATGATGAATTTCTACTATCATGCTACAACGAAAAACTTTTGACGTAAAACGTGAGATCAAAAGTAGCAAGTAGGGCGTTGAGAAAAGATGAGCGTAGATATTACTCGTAAGTAGATATGGATTACATGATGCTGATCATGTCTTTCGTAACATTGCAAGAAACGAAATGCTCCTTCTAATAAATAAAGAAACTTATTCTCTCCCTAAAAGACAGAACCAACTATATTTGAACCATCGCTTGTTCCAGTTCTATTTGGATCACGAATCCGTTTTAAATATAGTATAATATATCTAGTTTCTGCAAAGTGATGCACTGATTCAAAACGTAGATGAAAAATGTACATTCGTGAGTAGGTATGAACAATATCTAGAAAGATGCTTTTAAGCAGTTAGTATTTCTGTTTATGGAAATCATGGAACAGATGAAAAAATCATAGTATTTTTTCCGTTGCGCAAGAGGTGAGAAAATTATTGGAAAAAGTATACTAACGAACTTACAGAAGGCTCGATTTATTTAGTAAACACATACCACTATTCCCTATAAAACGAACACTTACTTTTGAACACTTAAAAACAAATACTTAAGAATACTCCGTATTAAATAAATATGGTATTTATCTAACCCATCAGAATGAGATCGTAGAAGTTGGCTGTAACAAATTTAAACAAGAACAAGAACTATGAAGAGAACTTACAACTAATATATTGGCAAGGATTTGTTCTTGTTAGAAATCAAGACTGAAGAATGACCTTGATTCATAACCTAAGATCAAAGAATAGTATAATATCTGAGCACTTCCAAGTAGTCGCGGTATTTAAATATTTGAATTCGCAACGATAAAGTGTCATACAAAATGGAAGATGAAGCTTGCTGACATTGTACAATGCACTGTAGTGAACTGAAAAAAATAAAGAAGCTGGTTAAAACATATCAAAATTTTGAAGAGTATTCTTACGGAAAGACTCAAGCTGACTAATTTTATAAGCGTTATGCTACAACAAAAACTATTTTAAAAAGTGGCGTTAGACCATTATGGCAAACATCAGTTTAATTGAAATGTTAAATCCACACTCTGATGTATAGGACTAAAAAAACTCAGCAACTATAAACTACTTTTGATCACAACAATTAGATCACAATAATAAAGAACGCTATTTAATATTTTTTTCTAATTAGAGCTCCTTTGTGTAATCATGTTCACTTCTGAATATCCCAGCTTGAATTATTTGTTTTTGTTTCTTGAAATGATAATTACAGTAGATGCGGTACAATGATAACATTCTACAATGATGTTTTGGTTTTGTTCGGGTCTACAGCGCTTGCTGAATACGTCAATACCCGTATTCCAATATTTGTAGTGATTTGTCTACTCATTCTTAGCGCAAAATCCCAAAGGGGATACCTTATTGTTATTTGTTTCATAATTCAATTCGTATGTATAACGATTTTTGTGATCTGGAACAAAATATTAACTATTTGTAACATTAGAGCCACCTCATTTTGGAACATTAATCCAAGTGCCTTCAAACGTTACAAGCATTTCTTCCATGTAGTTAGAAGAAAGAATGTGTAATATATAGCATTTTCCATTTCTTTTATTGGACGTCTAATAGATTCTGTGATATGAGCCAATTTAAATGAATTTGATCTCGTTTACGATTAATCCGAAGATTGAATAACACGTAAGAGAAGTTAGCAACAAGTTATATAAATAAACCTAACCTATGTTTTTTGCAGGGTGTCCAAGCACTTTAGGAAATATTAAATGAAGTCAGTATTATTGCTTTCTGTTATTGAGTGTCAGCATAAATGCGGAAATGTAAGGGTTGGCCTGTTTCGATATGAATCATTCTTCACTCACATATTACTAAATACCAAAGCAAGCATCAAGAGTTAGTCAAACTCTTATAGGACGCATACGACGTAGTGTTTTGATTTGTTAATCTAATTTTAAGTGTAAAACATTACTATTTTTTCCATAATCTATTTAAAATATACACCTAGATACAATAATACACTTCTTGAGCTTCTGTTTCTCTCTTAGTATAGATTTGATATCATCCAGGCTTAGTTTGTATAATTCTTTTTAGTTATTATTTATTATACATCAGTCACAATACCAGAAAATGTTTTCCGAATGTGTTTCTTTCCCATACTTATATATGCAATTTTCTATTATGTTTAATTTCTCTATATGGTTTTGAAAAATTCCTTCTTGAAATACAAACTCCCCAACACCTCTTTTAATTTCATTTATTTTGTCTCTAGTTTTTAAATTATGAGTAATGTGTCTGTCTCACTGTTTTTATTTATATCTTCATTCCACACAGGTGCAGTTGTTTGTTGGATATTGGAATATGTTCTTTTAATTTCTCCTGTGGTTTCTACATTTTTTTTCTTATTCTAAATCCGTGTCTTTAAGAATTTTGTATATTTTTGGATTTACTGTTATAGTTTCTTTACTGATAAGTATTTGCAATGCTTCGGTTAAGGATTTTTTTCTTTATAGTGTTTGTCATTATTAGTAAGAGTGGTTGTACCCCTGTTAAGGTTATTTTAGTTTTACGTATATATATATATATATATTCGATGTCCCTATATAACTGTGGAAACTTATTAAAATTACCATAGAGGGCTTACAAACAATAGCTTGTCGCCGGTATAAAAGTACAATTTTAGAGGTAAAATCATCCCATTCAGATCTCAACGAGGGGGTTGTTTTACGAAAGACTATTTTATGAGCTAGGGAAGGTAAATAGGGAGAGAATGACAGGTAAGAGCAAGAAGTGTATGACAGGGAAATGGAATGCACGTATTATGTTACAGGAAGGGAAGTTAGAAATTCTTAAAAATACATGATACGTAATAACAATCTGGAATTTGCTACAAATCTGTGAAGTAACTTGCGAAGGTGCTAGGATGTTTAATAGCAAATGTTATAGAATATTTTAATTACGTAACAAAATAGGCGACCATACTGATGTAGGAATAATTTTTGGTATGCGATTAAAAGAGAAAGTTGTGAAACTAGAATTGGTTTATGATAGAGATATGATGTTAAAACCTATCGGAAAATAAAAATAATCTAATGGTGAAGTAACCCTTTCAATTCGAGGTCTCTGTTTGGGCAAGCATTTATTTGTAACCACTTGGTGTAGTCTGGTCGCTGTTCGTGGTTCGTGGTCCTACCAATAAGTATTTTCCTGATACCTAAACTTACCTGAATAGGACGATGAAGGACCTTTCCAAGAAAGGTTACAAATTGTTTCCAAATCGCTCGTCGGTCTCAATGATGAGACGAGCGTTAGGCGCCGAGAGGTTCGGGTGTCTCGTCTCGAAAACCTCACGGAAGATCAGACGGTCATCCAGACCATAACGCACACAAACCTCAACCACACGAACAACGAAACACACTGGATTAAATAACACTATACTTATTTATTAGAACACTATTAGATTAAAAAAATAACGAGGGGAAATGAATACAAGACTTAACACGAAATATGTGTTCATCATCACTGAAATCACACTTTGCCTTTCTAATGCACTGTAGCCCTTTATATATATAAGATTATAATTCAGATTTCACTGCAAATGCTTCTCTCACACCATTGACGCACTTGGGGAATTAGCAGTGGGGGAAAAGTGGTCGGAACAACCTCACGTAGGAATCCAGTTGCTGCGCCAAACAATCCTGAAGCGTAAAGATGAGTCTTCAGCAAATTAAAAAAAGAAAGTAGAACGCTAATGTTGGAGGACGCCTATATAACTTACATGTACGCACAAGATCTTCGGACCTGGGACTTCACTAGCTGGGGGCTAGCCGTAAGAAAACGTCCTTCGCCGGCTAATAGCTTATGCTCCTTAACACAAAATCATACTTGATTCCGGACGCGACATGCGTGGTTACGGCTTCCAGACCTGGAGTCAATCTCCGTGAGCACCAAAGCTCAAGGTAATGGTTGCAATGGTCGACTGAAGAGGGTTGGCAGTTCATTCCAAAAACCACTCAGTTAAAGCACCTGTATGCACATGCAAACAGAATACGGAAAAGCATTTATGTTAATTTTAGTTAACTGCCCACAACGCACGATACACTGCGATAACTCGGGCGTGAGAAAGTACAGATAAGAAACTGCAAAAACTGTGAGGCTGGTGCCATTCGGTCACATGAATACCTGTTCTGGTCTAGTCTGCTCTAATCTATTGCAATGTTTCCATAAGCGATTAAAGAAAGCACTTAATTCAGTTCCAAATAACTGCAGAATATACACTGTGCATATAATAAGTCAGGGAGAAACACCGAAAAGGTTCGACGCTGACAAAAATTCTCACCAAAAAGCAATGTTTTAAAAGTGTATATATAAAAAAAACGATTAAAGACTTCTTTGTCCAATTGTGTGGGAAAGAAGCAATTCCCACCGAAGAAACAACTTTTATGCGTCACAGAATGAAGTATAAATAGAAAAAATAGTCAGTGTCTTTACGAAATATACAGAGCGTCCACAAAAATAATTCTATAACTTGGTCGCGGTTATAGTGAAAGAAACATATGCATTGACGATTTTACATACAACGTAAGAAACAGAGAAAAAATATGAGTGAATTGAAGAAATTATAGATGGGAGAAGAGAGGTTCATTCGTAATATTAGCTGGGGATTTTATGGGTTTGTCGGTGAAAAATAGGAAGGTACTTCCGAAGGGCATATATGGTCTAGGCGAAAGAAATAAAACAGAAGAGGAACTTCAAGATTTTGGCGGACATAATTCAGTAGTAAATGGGAAGCTTGGTTGAATCAGCATAAGAGAGGAAATACATGAAAATGCACAATACACGACCAAAAACACCAGATAGAAGACACTATGATTCAAGACGAAAATTGTGATAACTTATAAATATAAAATGTACAAGTCGGGCAAACATTTTTACTCTTAAAATTATCTTGGAGATAGATAACACTTCAATCAAATGAAGCTTTTATCATTTTGCTTTGATTCAAATTCATATCCGTTCGGGGATGGGTATTAAACATTTTTTTTAAAAAAATAATATTTTCTAATTGTTATCTTATGAGGAGAACAAGAATATCAACTAGTTTGTGTAGGACGTTTAAAGATTTAATCAGTCAATTGTTTTAAAGAATTATTTATTAAAGTTCATGATGTTTAGAATATATTGAAGGCTATTTCTACATATATATTAGGAACTTATATGCAGAATATTAAGAGGCTAAAATTCAAAGATTAATTATGTGTCTTGATGGTTCAGGGAGAAGTCACTTATTTAAACATATTTGTGATTTTGATCTATATTGAGTTTACGTGGAAATTACGGCAAGCAAGCTTTTCAGATTAATTGCTACACTCCGCGAATCACGAAATATTATTTTTTTAAAATCGTATGAGCTTTAAGGCTCGTTGACTGTTAAGTTTACAGTTTCGCTTTCGGTTCAGCACCGATACTATGTGAGACATAAATTTTAACGTTTAATCTTGATGCCAAAGAGCTCCACCAGAATTGAACCCATGCCTTCCGCTATATGACTTGGATCATAATTAGATGTTTCCCACATCAACGTTGTAGCAACTGGTGATAGCTTATTTATAAATGTGCCATTATTCCGTTAGCATAAATGTCTGAACCATACCATGTTACTTTTTCAATAAGATATAAATGTTTTTCAAATGGAATATAAAGTTATAAGATGCATTTGTTTATTAACATGGTAACAATGCTAGGTTATCGATAATAATCTTTCTTAATATTGGATTACTTGTTTTTCAACATACTGAGAATTATGGTGCACTAACACAAACATAAAGTAAAATAAACTCCTCGTAACGCTTCTTGTTTATGTTTCCAAACGCAGGCCAATATTCAATTAGGATATACGAATCAGAATTTCATTCAGAACATATCTTCACATGATATTTAAAACAGAGATATCACTCTAGATACAAAGAACGCCTGAGATAAAATTGTTTTGTTCTTGTGTCCTGTAAGGTATAGTGATGATTCACTGAAAAAGTGGAAAAGAAGAGGTTATAGAGTCCATGATCTCGCAAATAATTATAGTCAACCTTTGTCAAATATATTTTTTTAAAAGTAGAAAACATTATTAAAATTATATTTATATTTGTGAATAATAACATATTTCTTTACAAATATATGATTAAATACTACCCACAATAATGAAACGTAATTTAAGGATGGTCTAAAGCCACAAAAAGTTTATTTCTGTGATAAGAGGTGGCGCTGCTATCGCCCTATCTTTTCAATGTAAATTAATATCCACAAAAATGATTATTAACTTTTTCAAATACTGAACTATGTCCTTCACTGTCAGTCTGTTTGAAGATAATGATTATACGCAGCAATTGTTCAGTGCAGATTTTGAGTTCAACTAATTGTTGCAGAGGAATTCAATGCCTCTCCCCTTACCATTTGTTCTAGGACTCTGGAATTCTGGCATTTAGTAGAGCATGATGTTATCTGTAGGTTCCAATGTGACAATTTTTCGACATTTTTTTTCTTTCCATTGTTGCAAGCTTTTAATTTTTGTACAGAAATCCTATGTCTCTCCCGTTATCATTTCTTCTAGGACACTGAAATTCTGGTATTTAGTGTAGCGTGATGTAATGTATGAATCACAAGTTGACATTTTTTTAAATTTTGTTCTTTCCATTGTTGTAAACTCTTAATTGTTGGAGAGGAATCCAATGCTTCTCGCGTTACTGCTTGTTCTAGGACTGAAATTCTGACATTTAGCAAAGAATGTAGTAATGTATGAATATTAAGGCAAAAATGTTATTATGTACTTTCGTTTCCATTGTTGTAATATTTTAATTATTGTGGAGAAATCTGATCCCTATCCCGTTATCGTTTGCACAATGACAATGAAATTCTGTCACTGAGTACAGAATTAAGTAATATATGAACTTCAAGGCGAAAATTTTACAGCATTTTGTTCTTTCCATTGTTGTAAGCTTTAGATTGTTGAAGGAACCCAATGCTTTTCCTGTTATCGTTTATTCTAAGATTCTGAAATTTCGGCATTTGGTATACCGAGAAGTAGTGTATGATTTATAAGATAATTATTTTTCGATATTTTGTTCTTTCCATTGTTGTAAGCTTTTAATTGTTGTAGAGGAATTGGATGACTCATCGCTTGTTCTAGGTCTCTGAAATTCTGTCATTTAGTACAGGACCAAGTGATCTATGAATTATTAGATGAAATTTTTACTACAATTTGTTCTTTTCATTGTTGTAAGTTTTTAAACCAACGATTGTTGTGAACCAACTTAATTTATCCAAATGTTTTTGTTATTCTTAGTATTGTATTGCATGGATTTATTCAGCTTGCCGAACCTACAGTTCTTCCCCGCTTTCTTTAACATCTGTTTTCTATCCAAGTCTCCAATTTCGTTTCACTGTCCTAGATGGGAGGGATAACATTTTTATGAAGGCACTCACCACGGCCGTTCTGTGAGATTCACTAAACCAACCCAAACCACCAAAACACCAATCAAACACACACACACGCAACTTTCTGTTGCTCGTTATATGTGGAAACAAATAACCACTCAAAGGTTTCTCAGGAAACATTATGAACAATTTAGAATAACTATGTAACTCTGAAGTTGAGATATTAGAAAATTTTGGTTTCAAATTTGATACATACAAACAATACGTTTTTCAAGCGAGCAAATGCAGTATGACTACTCGCCGCGTGTTGTTGAGGGGAAACAATATTGTTTCAATGTCTTATTATTGCATCCATAAAATTCATGTAAATAGACTGGATTAGATTGGATAAACCGCTCACCACTGACAGGATAAACCTTCGAGTTATTTTGTCTTTACATCGCGATACTAATCTTGTGAAATTGTGAAAAAAATATTTAAATAAATAAATAAATAAAACTAAACCAAGGATTGTTTACACTTGCTTGTAACCTTAAATTAAAAAGTTATTAATTATATTTCTGAAATTTCCGCAAACACGATTATTTGTATTTAAAAGCTTTATCAATTAATTTATTAATCTTCCCAAGATTACTCGCAATTGACAATGAATGAAAGGCTTTCATTTCTCGAAGTGTACTGAGCCTCATCAACTTTTTTTAACGTTGTCCCTTTGTGCGCTGTGTGTGCTCGTTTGAGGACACGTCAATTTTGTGTTCTTACTATCAAAAGACAAATTAAAATAAATGTTTTAGTATTCTCCACTTTTGAATTGCCAAGCCCTTTGTTTGTTCGAGTATTGCTAGTATAAGAATCTGTACATTTTCCCAACTATGAAATGAAAATGAAATGAAATCTTTGAGTTTTACGTCCCTCGTCTATGCCGGTTAGGCTAAAGGAGACAGTGATTATAAGAAATGAATGAAATGATGGAATGAAGAAAGTGGGAGGGAACGTGAGAACCCGAGAAAACCCACGAGCACAGTGTTTGTCCACCACTTTCCCAACTATATAGATGCTTAGAGACTGAGATCATAAGATTTTAGTAAGATAAGTACTTCCAATTTCAATTCAATCTTTGTCGCTTGGAGGATGATACGATGAGTCACTAGTAGAGCGCTCACCTCTAGTGTGAGGCATCCCTGGCTTGATCCCGCCAACGCAAATTTGTGGTAGACAACACTGTGGCCGTAGATTCCTCGGGGCTTTTACATTTCCTAAAACATTCTCATTCCGCCAATTCTATCATACTCAGGGCCGGATTTCCCAATAGGCCCGATAGGCCCGGGCCTATGGGCTCAAGCTCCCAGGGGGCGCACGGCCGAGAGAAAAAAATTAAAGAATATCTAGAAATAAAAATAAATAGCCATTACTTAACACATTTTTTGAATTGATTAAAAAAATCAGGCTAATAAAGCTTTCTGATTTTGAAGTTCGTTGGAACAAATAATTGTTGGTAAAGTTAAACTATTTTTCAACATTATGCATCAACTTCGTTACAACATTGATCTCAAACACGGGAGAACTGGCTGTAGGGATGTCGTTGAGAGGTACGCATCGTATTGCCACTGCCACTAGGTTGGCTGGGCGCTACTGCTCAGAGTGATAAGGGGCGCATGCACCATGTGCGTGCCAATGTTCAAATCACTGCTCCACGGTTTTTAGGAAAGTAACTTTAACCAGACTAGGGAGCGGAAGAAATTATTGGGCCTAGGGGCGCCAAAATGCTAAATCCGGCCCTGATCATACTAATTCACTTCCACTACAGTCACCATGTTTTCTTCTCTTACCGTTACTATAAACTGAAAATTATCCAGAAATCAACCAAAAGAGTTGTTGAATTAAAGCATTACTGAGAAATCGGACTTTTCGATTATGCACATAGCAGTGATGGAATGGGACATGGGCCACTTGGGTCTCGAATGTTGTCTGAGTCATCCGGGTCTGAGTCTCGCTTCTCAGACTCGGTCTAATTTGGTGACTGAACGAACCCAGAGACCCAATCATATCCGGAAACTCAGATACACCTGATAACTGACAAGCAACTGAAATGGCTCTGCAGAATTACTGCAAAATTTTATTTTATGCTTGAATAATGATGTTCACTGCTTGAGCTCGAACATTCATTTGCCCGATTCTTGATGTGACATTTCTTAATCAAGATACCACGTATTGAATATTTCAAATATAATTTTATGTTTATTCGTCTTCAAGCATGCGGTTTTTGATTATGGTCTATACAAAAAATAATTAGCAGAAACTAATTAACCTGAGGGTTATTTTTTATGGTCTAAACAAGAAGCTTTACAGGTAGATTAAACATTAACGATCTCTCATAAGAGAAACATGTGACTTATCTTTTCTTTGCGATTTTGAATGTTGGTACCCTTATAAACGTTGTAGTTATCTTTCAGTGAAATACTTGACAGAAAGAAGCAAACAAGCGAAAAGTAGAATTATATTTAGTGAAAAGCCGATGAGAGAGGAGAGAATCACGTTTGTTAGAACTGCATTAGTAGCCTCACACAAACTTCTCATGTATATGACAACTTTCCATCTTTGGGTTCTATCGAATCGTCGGGTCACTCCGGATGATGGGTCGTGGTTTCTCAGTCATGGGTCTTTCTGGGTCTGATTGCAGTGTGTCTTCCAAGTCATGTTTCACTAAGTGCGTGACCTATTCCACCAGTAGTAGACTATCTATATCGCAACATTAAACATGTTATAAGAAAAACGAAAAAACAGAAATATGGAAAAATATTGAAATATCAAAAAAATCGAAAACATCGATTCGTAAATGTCTCTATATTGATATTCAAAAATATCTTATGGATGGAAAAATATATCGAAATATCGCACAGCCCTAGTTAGGATGCAGATAAGCATGTAGCACACGTCTCATATAGACTAGTTCTCGTATTCTCCAAACAAACGGTGCTTAAATACACTGTCTAGTATCAAACTCGTGATTTGGTTTGGTCTTCAAAGTAGAATTTCTACCACAGAATTACTGTGGTTTCTGAAGCCGCGATAATCGAATTTGTGTGCTGTCAATAATTAATTTGTTATTGAACATGGAAAACAAGTGACGTTCTCTACCTGATCTTTGCTTTTTCATCATATACAACTCAAACTTGCATTATGATAAACCAAATACCGTATTGGCCAATGTATAAGCCGAACATTTTATCACCATTTCAGTTGTAAAAAATTAGGGTGCGTTATATGTTCCCGACCTTACTAAAATTATGGCACTTCACATCATATGCTGTTTCAAATATGTTGATTCCGAAGACGCTTACGCTACGCATATAGGCAATAGCTTATAGACTATTTTGTGTTTACATAGCTTAGGCATATAGTATCTAAATTACTACCTTGAAAAAATGGATACACTGTAACAGCTCTTTTCTGCATAAGTACAACACGGACGCCCACCGCTATTGCTTCGTTGCATGTATTTACGTTACATGCTTTCTTAACAGAAAATCGAGTTTACACCTTTCAACTTTTTGTGCATTTTATGATGCATAGGAAGGGAGTTCATATATAAACATTTACTCTCTAAAATGTAAGAGTATAGTTTTTATATATAAAAATATACCTTTCCTCGACGTGAGATTATGTTGGGTAATGTAATACACTATGAGGATTGATCGTTCATCTTGATCTATGCATTAGCCAATTGCTCAGCACTCAAGCTTCGTTTGTGGTTCGGAATTAATAGTTGGTTCCGTCATTTATAATTTCTAAGTTGCATTGTTGCGAAAGAACGAAAAACACGAAACTTCAAACCCAAAAATCAACCGATTTTTAAAATTAAACCAGGACATGCTGTAGTTAATACTGGAATATTACGAAATATGAACAAAATTATAGTAGACGTTTTCGGAAGACTATGTCAGAAGAAAACTCACCCCAAAGTGTATACCACTCCTCTCCATGGGAAATAACTCATGTAATATTGTGGGGAATCCAATGAAGTATTTATTTACGAAGTGATTTGCTATAATTTATAAACTGATATTTCGTAAATAAAATGCCACTCTAAAATGGACTATCAATTTAGCCACTTCTTTCATTAATTCCAAATATTTGATAATAACTATTGTATCTTCGTAAACACAACACTACCTCTCTGGCTAATCTTGTCGTTAAAACTATTTTCCATTCTTCTCTCCCTTTCTTATGTTATCTTCATCACTAAACAGCGTTATGACTCCACCCCGACAGTACATGAAGTTTTAAAACTTAGTAAAGCATTTCAAAACTCCTATGCTGGATAACGAATTCAAATTTTTGTACCTTACCCGTTAATATATTATACAGATCAATGGTATACGATATTAACTTGGGTGCTTGAACTCCTCTTTACAACGTTGTGTGTATGCCACTGGTAGTGTTCAATTTGACTTGTCATTTATGACATCTTTGATTTGCTGAGCAAATGTATTTAATTGCAATTCCAGTATCATGTGAACAAAGACAAGCAATATACTGCAAATACCGAAAAAAGGGGTCCTCAGCAATCGGCATTTTCGCTATTCAGCGTTCTTTACAAGAAATGGAACGATTAGCTTCATACACCTCTTCCTCACAAGCTGCAGATTTAGACAGTGGTCAGTGGTGTCAGGTTACTTAGAGAGATGGAAGTATAGAAAAAGAAAATTTCTACGAAGGTCGCAGACAAACGACATCCCACACACTCTGCCACATCCTTCGCAAGGAAAAAATAAAAAAGGGGAGGTAAACTTTAACTCAAAGGTATTGTCCTATCTTCCAAATTGGGTTCGACAACACTGCCATCTATTTTTGTAAGTTTCGTAAAAACTCGAAGCTACGCCCCTGAGAACGTAAAATTGTACTTCTTTCTGACGACACTATTTCATGGCTTTACACCAACCTTAATCAGTATTCAACAGATAAAATTATTCAGATCATTAACTCACGTCTTCATATTCATTCATTCATTTAGTGAACTTCATTGTTTATTGTCTGATTGGTGACAGCAAATCTACCTGGATTTAGAGGAGCTTTAAGACGGCCAGAATTTAAAATTACAAAACCGGAACACATATGAGTTCTGTCAAACTTGATTCTCATATTGCGTTGAGAGGCCGCAATATTTTCAACTTACATAATACACAACAAACAAAGACAAAATTGCAAACACTGAAGAACATTTAACGGTTTCATTTATATCATGAAACTATATAAAAGGAAATCATTATTATTTTTTTGTAAGTTTTAAATGCTTAAGTCCTTTATTCTATATATTACAGATTATTAAAGAAAGTGAATAATTGTATAATTAGCTTTTGTGTTTTGCACGGGAATTGGGTCCGGGAAAATTTACACCAGAAACGCATGGTCTGGTCAGTAGAACAATAGGGTGTTTAGATAATATTACGAATCAACCTCTCTTCTCCATTCTATAATTTCTTCAATTCACTCATAATTTTTCTCTCATTCTTAAGTTGTATGCAAAATCGTCAGTGCATATGTTTGTTTCACCATTAGATTATTTTTATTTTCCCATAGGTTTTAAATCATATCTCTATCATAAACCAATTCCAGTTTCACAACTTTCTCTTTTAATCGTATACCAAAAATTATTCCTACATCAGTAAGGTCGCCTATTTTATAACCTTATTAAAATATTATATATCTTTTGCTTTTAAACATCCTAATACATTCGCATGTAACTTCAAAGATTTGTAGCAAGTTCTACATTGTTATTATGTATCATGTATTATTAAGAATTTCTAACTTCCCTTCCTTTAACATGATACGTGCATTCCATTTCCCTATCATACACTTCTTGCTTTTACCTTTCTTTCTCTCCCTATCTATCTTCCCATACTGTTGCCATCTCATCTAATAGTCTTGCATAAGACATCCCCCTCGTAGAGATCACAATGAGATGATTTTATCTCAAAAATTGTAATTTTATACCAGCGACAAACTATTCTTTGTAAGCTCTCTAGTATAATTTTAAGAAGTTCCTACAGTCATATAGGGACATCTAATATGTATATACGTTAAACTAAAATAACCTTAACAGGGGTACAAAGACTTTTACTAATAAGGACAAAAACTAAAAAGAACATAACCCTTAACAGAAGTATTGCAAGTACTAATCAGTAAAGAACCAATTACAGTAATTCCAAAAATATACAAAATACTTACAGAAACGGTTTTAGAATAAGAAACTAAAAAAATGTAGAAACCACAGGAAAAATTAAAAGGGCATATTGCAATTTCCAACAAATAACGACACCTATGTATAATAAAGGTATAAATAAAAACAATAATACAGAAACATTACCCAAAATGTAAAATCTACACACAAAAAGAATGAAATCAAAAGAGATATTAGGGAATGTGTATTTTAAGAAGGAATTTTTCAAAACCACATAAAGAAATTAAAGATAATAGAAATTTGCTTCTATAAGTATGGACAACAAACACATTCGGAACAGATTTGCTGGTATTGTGACTGATATATAATAAATAATAAATAACAAGAATTATACTAACTGAGCTTAGATTATATCAAATCTATACTAAGAGAGAAACAGAAGGTCAAAAACTGTAATATTGTATCTAGGTGTATATTTTAAAAAGATTATGGAAAGAAAAACTAGTGATGTTTTACACTTAAAATTAGATGAATAAATTAAAACACTGCGTCGTCTGCGTCGTATAAGAGTTTGGCTAACTCTTGATGCTGTCTTTGGTATTTAGTACTATGTAAGTGAAAAACGATTCATATGGAAAAAGGCCAACCCTTACATTTCCGCACTTACGCTCAAACTCAATAAGAGAAAGCAATAAGATTCAATTCATTTAATTTTTCCTAAAGTTCTTGGACACCCTGCAGAAACCCTAGGTTAGGTTTATTTATATAAATTGTTGTTAATTTCTCTTACGTGTTACTCAATCTTTGGATTCATCCTAAACAAAATCAAAATCTTTTAAATTGGCTCATGTCACAAAATATATTAGACGTGTAATAAAATAAATGGAAGATGCTATATATTACACATTCTTTCTTCTAACTACATCAAAGAAATGCATGTAACGTTTGAAGGTACGTGGATTAACGGTTCCAAAATGAGATAGCTCTAATGTTACAAATAGTTAATATTTTTGTCCTGATCTTAAAAATCTTTATACATACGAATTGAATAATGAAACAAAAAACAATAATGTATCCCCTTTCGGATTTGGTGCTAAGAATGATTATCAAATCACTACAAATATTGGAAAATGGGTCTTGACGTACTCAACAAGCGCTGTAGACCCGAACGTAATCAAAACATCATTATAGAAGGTTATCTACTGCATCTACTGTCATTATGATTTCAACAAATAAAAACTAATAATTCAAGCTGGGATAATCAGAAGTGAACATGATTACACAAAGGTGCTCTATATATAAAACTATCAAATAGCGTTCTTTATGATTGTGATCTAATTGTTATGAACAAAAAGTTTATAGTTGCTGTGATATTTTAGTCCTACAGCATAGTGTGGATTTAAAATTTCAATTAAACTGATTTTTGCCATAATGGTTTAACGCTACTTTTTATAAGTTTTTGTTGTATCATAACGGTTATAAAATTTAGTCAGCCTGAGCCATTCCTCAAGAATACTCTTCAAAACTTTGATATGTTTTTACCAGCTTCTTTATTTTAAAGTGCATTTTACAACGTCAGGAAGCTTCATCTTCCATTTTATATGACATTGTATCGTTGCGAATTCACATATTTGAATACCCTGCCTACTTGGAAATGCTCAGATATTATATTGTTCTTTGATCTTAGGTTATGAATGAAGGACATACTTCAGTCTTGATTTCTAACAAGAACAAATCTTTGCCAATATATTAGATGTAAGTTCTCTTCATAGTGTTGTTTAAATTTGTCACAGCCAACTTCTTCGTTCTCATTTTGATGGGTTAAATAAATACCGTGTTTATTTAATACGAAGTATTCCTAAGTGTTTGTTTTTAAGTGTTCCAAAGTAAGTGTTCCTTCTTATAGAGAATAGTGATATGTGTTTACTGAATAAATCGAGCTTTCTGCAAGTTGGTTTCCAATACTTGCGCAAAGGAAAAATTGATTGATTTTTTTTCTCCCATGATTTCAATAAACAGAAATACTAAGAGCTTAAGAGCAGCTTTCTAGATATTGTTCATAGCTACTCACGAATCTACATTGAGATCTACGGTTTGAATCAGTGTATCACTTTGCAGAATCTAGATATAGTATACTTTATTTAAAACGGATTCGTGATCCAAATAGAACTGGAACAAGCCATTTTTCAAGTATAGTTGGCCCTGTCTTTTAGGGAGAGAATGACTTTCATTATTTATTTGAAGGAGCATTTTGTTTTATGCAGTGTTACCAAAGCCCGGAAGCCAAATATATATATGCTATTTTGCTAAGAATGAAATATGAATTTGACGAATAGTTGTTGAATTAATTCATCTTTATTGGATTTCAGCATTAATTTTGGCCGACTTAAGTCACATGTAGAATGTGATAGAAAGTTTTTAATAAAGTCATCATATTACATCAAGATCAAATATTTTTTTAAGTTATTAAAGGAAAGTATTTTTTATTGTATTGTTTCAATAAATAAAATTCGAAATTTAGGTGGACTTACTCCTTTCTACTAGTATATCCTTGACCATTTTCAAACGTACACATTGAAATACCCAAAATAAGTATTATCAAATGCCAAATAAGTATTATATAGTTCCTATCAAAAATGATTTTTCATATAAAACAATTTAATAGTGAAAAGGATATATTCCATTTTACGTTCTTGTTAATGATAGGCCCTTGCACTATCAAGCAATAAGATTGTTTCAAAGATTCGTTGGAAGTCCACGCCAAGATTCATTAAATTAGAATGCGATTACGAGAATGATAGGGAAACCGAGAGAGAGTCGATCTGAGGAAAGTTGAATCAATGCGTAGGAGCTCGTTACGTTCCTGTCAATTAGGTGTATATAAGGTTGGGGGTCGTTTTGTCGGAAAGGTATTTCGTCCAAAGGACATTTCGTCCCGAGACATTTAGTCCAAATATATTTGGTTCAAAGACAGGTGGTCCAAGTACATTTGGGCCAAAGGACATTTCGTCCAAAAGACAATTGGTCTAAATGACATTTTGTCCAAAAGACAATTGGTCTGAAGGATATTTCGTTCAAAGATTATTGGTCCAAATATCAGTTTGTCCAAAAGACAATTTGTCCAAAGGACATTTCGTCCCAAAGACATTTGGTCCAAAGAACATTTCGTCCAGAAGACAATTTGTCCATGAAACATTTCGTCGAAGGATGTTTAGTTCAAAGCACATTTCATCCAAATGACATTCGGTCTGTTAACGCTTTAGGTCCGGTATTTGTTTCTAATAGAAGAGTAAAAGTGATGTCTGTAACATTGTGACTCAGTGGCTTTTATTTTCTAAAGGAAAATTGAAATGGAGATTTTTCCCCAATTTTCATTTCCATAGAGCAAATATGCTGAGATATTCAGAAAAAACGTAATCGCCTGAAAAGAAAATGGCCACATTTCTCTTTTCATTAATAATTTTACGAAAATGCAGTTTTAACTTGGCAGAAATACAGTTGTAGCTTCGTTGGGTAAAGAAATCACATCCTCCCGAAATGGTAAACATCCGTTTGAAGAGCAAACTCCCTCTTCATTTGAGGACAACACTGCCTCCCCATGGTCATGTGGATCTTCTATTTGGTTTGAGGCTTTGCAACTTATATTTTAAATGTACTGTACTCTACCGACTATATTAATATGAAAACCAAAGTATATACTGTATTTGCATGAGGATTAACACTGAAATAAAAATACAAGAAACGTAAACAATTCTGGTTTGTCATACAACTCACTAATTATGTAGAAACCTATGCCGAAATTATATACTATCAACAGTCTACGAATACAAAACAGACTTATGTTTAACCTGAAAAGATACCTATATTCTACACGAAATGATCCAACTTTTATCTTGTGTTTGTGAATCACTTATCGCAATGTTGCAGCCAAGAATGTGACTATTTAAGAGTATTATTAAAGGATTATTAAAGGTAAAAAGAATATATTTCACACATGCGTATTTTCTTATTTTCAGTATTTCATCAAAGAAACTTCAAACACATTATTTTTCACTTTTCTAACACAAGGATATGTATACCTAATATTTAACTTACTCAATTTTAAACTTCATTCATTTGAGTTACCGGTACTTATTTTAAATCAATTTCATTCACAACATTAAAATTTTAGATGTCATGTTAGCAGTTATTGTAGCAATATACATCACACTCCAACCTTTCCTCATTCCTGTTGTTCGGCCATTTTATTTTCAGGAAAATTGTGGTATAAATATCTATTTATAATTTTTCAGTATTTCATCAAAGAAACTTCAAACACATTATTTTTCACTTTTCTAACACAAGGATATGTATACCTAATATTTAACTTACTCAATTTTAAACTTCATTCATTTGAGTTACCGGTACTTATTTTAAATCAATTTCATTCACAACATTAAAATTTTAGATGTCATGTTAGCAGTTATTGTAGCAATATACATCACACTCCAACCTTTCCTCATTCCTGTTGTTCGGCCATTTTATTTTCAGGAAAATTGTGGTATAAATATCTATTTCAAATTTCCTTTACGAATAAACAGCTACTGAGTCATAATGTTATAGGCATCAGTTTTTCACTCTTCTAATAGAAAAAAAGGGACTCCCAAGCATTATCGGACCAAATGTTCCTTGGACGAAATGTGTTTTGAACTAATCATCCCTGGACGAAATGTCAATTGGACCAATTGTCTTTTGGACGAAATGTTCTTTGGACCAAATGTCTTTGGACGAAATGTCCTTTGATCAATTGTATTTTGCAAGAAATGCCACTTGCACGAAATGTATTTCGACGAAATGTCCCTTGGACCAATTGCCTTTTAGTCGAAATGTCCTTTGGGCCAATTGTCATTTGAACGGAATGTTCTTTGGACCTATTGTCTTTTGGACGATATATAACAATATGGCCTATGGAACCGGGAGGTTCAATGCCGAGTTCACAAAAGCTCTCCATTGACTTCTATCCTTAGTTAACTGCATCCAGTTTCTACTTTGTAATCCAATCTCTGCAAGTTCAATCTTAAAATTTTCCTCCTATCTGCACCTAGATCTTCCTAATGATCGTTTACCGATTGGTCTTCCAGTCAAAACTTTGAAAGCGTTTCTACTTTATCCATTCTAGCTACATGACCTGCCCATCTAAGCCTCCTAGACTTGACGACCATAACAATGTTGGGTAAACCGTATAAATTATGTAGTTCCTCGTTATGAAGTTTCCGCCTTCCCCATTCCCGTTCCCCTGGGGTCCGAATATTCGTTTCAGGATCTTGTTTTCAAATACTTTCAGTCTATGTTTTTCCCTCAAAGTAAGTGATCATGTTTCGCAACCATACAGAACAACAGGCATGATTATAGTTTTGTATATTTTAAGCTTCAAATTCCTCGACAGAATTTGCGACGACAAGAGATTTTGAACCGAATAGTAACACGAATTCCCTGCATTTAGTCGACATTTAATTTCTTCGCGAATATGATTTTCGTCTGTTTATATTGTTAAGCCTCGAAGTCCTAAGCCGGACTCAAGGGACGAGACGCCCGCGCTTTTCTAATGGTGTGTGTTGCAGAGAAAGAGAGAAAGGGAGAACGGAGTCAGGTGAGGCTTTGATTGTATTAGCAATCTGATGCCTCATTGACACCAACCCACACGCGTGTAATAGTGGTATGACCCTGGCTTTGATTTACCTAAATCACAGGGCCGGGTCGCGGATGTAAATTTAGTTAACATCACGCAAGCGATAAGTACATAAAAACATTGTCTTTGGAGCTATGCGTGAAATAAAAATGTATTAGTAAATGTAAAATAGATACTTCAGCCCCGGCGTGATGGGGAAAAATCATAGAAAAACTAGAAGTCTTGGCCACTATTGAGCATGCGTGTGAAGAAGCTTCTCCAAGCTCGTCAAGGCTCGTGACGTAGCTTTCGAGCTACGTCATAACCAGCAGAAAATGCGTGGGACGAAGTCCCTATAAAAGCGAGGCTCTTCGCCGAGTTCTAGTTGATCGTTTCCGGCTTTCGTATAGTGTTCTTGGATCGTCGTCCAGGACGCTCGTTGTAAAAACAGGTATGTGATTATTTTTCTAAGTCCCCCCCCCCCCTCGATTCGGGATGAGCACTTTGAGATTTGCTAAGGATTAACATAAAGTTTAATGCGACCATGGGACCAGGTTTCCACTTCGAAAATTATCACTCCCCTTTTGGGCCAATGCAAGTTGCAAGTACGAATCATCAAACTTACTATTTTCAATAAATCGCGGCTTAGCAGAAAAACCTTCTAGCACCCATTTGGTAATGAAGGGGTTGTGCCCATACACGTTATGTAGTAATAATCTGAATTTGTAATTTCAAGTAACCGAGCAGATTCTTTGTAAGATTCTTTGTATTGTCATTTTAATTTTTTTCTCTATTCTTATAAATAAACCGTACGATGGAAATGGTCTCTTTAATTTAGTCATGCTATCCGTCCCTATCTGGATTCAGTTCACAGTCTTCATATGTTACCTGGGTTTCGATTTCCAGTACAAGCTCTACCTCTGAAATACGAGTCTCCCCCCCTATTGAGACTTTTAGTGCACTTTCTCATCATCTTCGAACCAGTAAAGCCGAAGACTATTCGATACTGAGGCTTAAAGGGAGTTGGACTCAGAACCAACTTTGACATACTGGGTGGAGAGTAGAGGAGTGATCTCAAATACGATTTCACGAAAGAAAGTGTATATAAATATAACGACAATCTCAGAAAACACATAACAGTTTTATGGTGTCCGGTGTTCGCCGGGTAAAGAACTGTGTGTCTTGAATCCTTAAACAAGTCTCTGGTGTTCGCTCACTTTATAGGGGAACCAAAAATCTCAGTTGCGTTTCAGGGCAAATTGCGAGTGAATTTTTATCTAAGATTTTTTCCCCTTTAATACATACAAGTGTAAAGTGTACGCGAAGTTTTTCTTTTGACTAGTCAAGTGGTGTATCTGTACCATGTAAAGTCAGTAAAGTTTAGTGGCGTACTTGGCCTAGGCGGTGTTCTGCTTATGTCTCTGATATACAAGTATAATCCTTCTGCTATATGTAGTGCGTTTTACAAGGAATGAAGTAGCAACGAAAATTTTCTATTCTCAACTTCTCTCGCTTTGTTATAAGTCAGCGGAATAGTTACTAGGTTTCACAGAGCAAGACTCAGTTTACCTCACGACGTTTTCTTGTGTAGTGATGGAAATGTAAAATCGGGACGCGAGTGTTAAGACAGAATTCAGCTTTTGTCTCATGTACTTGCAAAACCCTAAATCTGCTTATGCTTCTGCTAGCTTTGGTGGGATCACAGTCAGTTTATCTCAACAGAACCTCCCGTTTCACGGGATGAAAGTTCGACACGTTTGTCCGGCGATAAGTGGCTAAAATCCCTACTACTTATTTGGGGAGGATCACAGGCAGTTTATCTCTAGACAGCAGCACGGGATGAAAGTTCGACGGTCTGTCTGGCGATAAGTGTCTAAAATCTTTTCCCCTGTAAAGCTTGGGAGTCACAGGTATCTTATTCTCTGGGTTCAGCAGGGTCCCCCTGTACTAGGGGTGCATGTCCGACGGCTGCCTGGGAATAACTGCCTAAAACTCTCATTTATGCAAATGCAACAAACCAAAAACCAAAATGCAGGTACATGATCCAATGGTTGAATGTTCGTAATCCCCCTTGTGAAAAAAAATAGTTTAAAAAATAAAAATATAGTTTAAAATAGAAAACAAGTTAAAGAATAGAAGTAAAAAAGTAAAATCATCATAAGTGAATAAATAAACATTTTCTTTTATAAACAGCTGTCTAGTTACTTTCCGTTTCCCGTTCTAAAAAGTAAAGCCAATTTTATAAAGAAAGGGAAGTTGAGTATTCAAGTTCAAAGGAAGCTAAGTAAAGATATTGAAATAATAATAAGTCTCATAATACGTAAAAGTTGACGTAGCATTTCCGAGGAAAGTAGCTATCAGTGATTAAATTCCTACTATATCAGAGGAAATAGGTTGATTACCCACTGCCCTGGTTTAAGAGGCCACTGACCAGAAAAACAGTTATTCTTTAAAAATGAGTTTTGCGCAGAAAATAAAAGAAAAGCTATTAGATTTATGGCAATCCCATTGTTCTAAGACCCCCACGGGCAAGCACCTTTATATTTTGGATCGGTGGAATAATTATTATTGTATTGAATGCAATAAAGTGAAAGTACACGGGCATTCTCCTCCTCAATTTGGCCGTTGGAAAAAGAACCCATTACCGAGATACTTGGATACGTGGAGTCAGCCCAGACATCTCGAACCAACGACCGCTAGCCCGCAAACTCCTGACGCTCCTAACGCCGCTTGCCGCGTCCTGCCCTATCCCGACTAGAAATGATACAGAAATACAAAGTGCTGGTTCGAGTGATAAACCAACACCAGCTTCCAGAACGATATATGCAAATTCTGCTACTGACGAAACCCCACCGGGGTAGATCCAAAAACTCTAGTGAATGAAGTAAATTTAAAAGATGAACTAGAAATTGCAGAACTAATAACTGCAGGTCAGGAATGCCCTCAAGCAACAATTGGGATAGAAACAACAGCAGGTGTAATACCTGATGTCCCCTCGAACCAAAGACCCTTAGACAATAATAAGTTAGCTGATAAGGAAAATAGATTAAGTAACTTAGTGTTAAGTTCAGGAAATAAAGATATTGGTGTATCAAGAGAACCAGATAGCCCAGTAGCGTTATATTTTCCTATTAAATACGAACTGTCAGATCCTATAACGCCGTTAGAAATGCAAAGACCGACCTCTCAATCCTTTTATGCTGGTAGTAGTGATGAAACAGTTTATGCTGAGATCGGTCCTAGAACTATGTATGCTAACTTAAATACTGAATCACAAATATCAATGAGTAAAGAGCCAATTTACGAAAATATTGGTATCGAACCTTAGACTTTAACGAATAAAGAGCCAATTGATGCAAATATAGGAACCGAACCAAGGGAAACGAAAATTGAGAGTCCTAATGAGAACAATGAAAACGAATTGCGCTCTCTGACACAACCTAACGATGAAGCATTAATAGACCAGATTAAGCATTCATTACAAACGGAACTCTCCGCTGCAGTAGGAAACTTAATTCGACCTTTAACTAAACAACTACGGAACAAGAAAGTACAGGTCACAGTTGTTCGTCGCCAAGGTGACGACGAAGAGAAATTAGGTATTCTATTTCAAGCTGACCCCTCAGCCCCCTTTGAAGGCTTATTACCTGAGGAAAATGTAGTTGGAAATTTTTACTTGGAAATACAGACCGACGTTTTCCAAAAGAAAGATGTTAGCGTTCAGACCGAATATAAGTTCCCTAAAATGATCCGGATTGACACGGATCGTGAACTTAAAGTTATTCGGACAACAGCTACTCAGACCAACCCTGTAATGTTTGAAAATAGCCTTACCCTCCAAGAGAAACTGCAATATTTGGACAGTATAGATAACATACTCAGTGTAGTTACTAAAGTTAAGTGGTCAAACGGATATATTAGTAGTGCAGATTCAGATGGGGGCGATTCGTTAAAAGACGATTGGTTGAAATACGAACTGCAAAAATTACAAAACGAAGAAATAACGCAATTTCAAGACGACAACCCAGAGTCTCCTCCTACGTCATCCCTGGAGGATGAGTCAAAACATTTTTGGAACTCCAAAGAAGAACTCCGATATGACCTTTGGGATCCTCCTACGGTTTCTACTCCCCGAGCAGCGAACAAAGATCCTCCCACAGAGGACGCCGATCAGAGAAATGATCTCGTCGCCCCTGCCCCAGTTCAAAGGTTGTTAGACGATAATAAGAAAAGTGATGATGCTTTTCCCTCAGTTTATTCCGACCACCAGAAACAAATTGAGAAAAAAGAAGAAGAAAACAACGATTCCTGGTCTGAGAGTAGAATAAACGAAAACATTCGTAGAATATTTGAGTACGCGGAAATTGGTGCGTCAGTAATTTGTTTAGATGAAGTAGAAAATATAGACGATCCCTCAACCTCTCCAACCGAAAGTGAATCTAACAAACAAACTGATAGTGTTAAGAATATTGGTTTACAACCTTCAGCTAGTGCTAGTTCTAAATTTAGTTCTTATAATGAAACTGGTGAATCACCTGCGACCAAGGAAATGAAAAAGTACCAACAAGAGGAGAAGTTAGATCTCTTACAGATAGTGTTTGTTCGCCACTAAGCAGCGTAGTTACACCCACGACCCCAGTGGAGAAATTAGAGTTTAGCGAAGGGGAAAAGACAGAAAAATCAGTACTTAGCGAACAAGATAGATCTTATACATCAGAATTTAGTCCAGAACAAACCTCCGAGTTAGAAAATAGAAGCGTAACTGATACCGACTATAGGTCCGTTTATGAAAATTTCAACACCTCGGCTTCTTTAGACAGGTCCTTAGATCTGAAAGATGAGCCCTTTTCACATTCATCAAGTGAAGAAAAGACCTCTAACAAGTAAAAATCAAATTTTTCGCCTTTTTTTTAAAAATTAGATCTTGAAGATAAGCCTCGTATAAATTTAAAATCTGAGCAAGAAATTGAAACTAGTCCGGTTACCGAGCCATTTATACCATATAGTTTTGAAAAACCTAAATTTACAGATACAGTTAGAACAGGCCAAGTTAGCAACTTTTCTCCCGAGGGTGATAATCAAAATTCTACTATTGGTGCTAAACCACAAGCATTCAAGATCTATCCAAATGTTGAATTTCCCTCCTTCTCTGGCAATAGACATGAGTGCGTGGACATTTTCCTGCAAGAATATGTGAATTAGTGGCTAGCATATACGAATGGTCGACCCCAGAGATAGTAAATTACCTGCCTTATTGTTTGAAAGGGGAGGCTCTCTCCTTCTATTTGGTAGACATAGCAAACCTTTCACCCTTAAGCTATAACGAGATGAAGGAAAAACTTAAAAAAGGCATTTCCTAGTATTGAGTACACTGCAAGATTAGAATATGACGTTGATACAAGAAAACAGCAGCCCAATGAAAATACTTTAGCGTTCATTTATAAGTTAATAAAGGATCTGAAATTCTTACTAGGTTGGGTTAATGAAAGTGAATTGATGAGTAAGCTCAAAATGAGTTTGTTATCAGACGTCCTAAATAAGCTGATGCTTGAAGTGGATGATTGTGATAATCTCGAACAGTGCATGCAATATCTTAGAAAACTTCACGCAGAAGTTTAGTTAGTTAGTCAGAGGATTAGTTATGACGTAATATGGGAAAATGATCGCTTGGACTGGTCAAGCATTAAAGAAATTACCAAACCTGGATTTGTACAGATTAGTTCCTGTTACTCAGACGAAGTAGTAGCAGAACCAAATTATAAAATGTATAGGAACACTCACCAAATACCTATGGCTTTGGCCATGGGCGGGCTCAGCTCTGTACAGTCAAAATAAAAATAGGAGACCGTTGGGCACATGGCCTTATTGACACAGGGTTGGAAATTTCGCTGGCTTCGAAAACCCTCTTACCCCCAAGATTTCCACTAACTGAGAGACTGAAGGGTTATGTAAAGCTTCGCGACGTAGGTGCCCACCCCACAGACTACATTCCTGTGGTGAGAATAGCGTGTTGTTTCAAGGATCACTTGAAAACAACCAAACGAAGGTTTCTAGACGTAGCTACAGTTGACTCGCAGTTTTGCGCTTATGATGTTATTTTGGGGATAGATTTTTTGCACAAGTATGTCACAACCATTCATTCCAAATACTTGGAGCTAGCAGATAAAGGCGGGAATCATGTTGAAGACCTATGGTTCACAATCCCAAAAGGTACAAATGGGCATCGTCTAGGTGTGATTCATACCTTAGATTTAACACATGTTAAACGATACCCACCATCAGTAGTAAAAGGATCGTTTAACGATTCCCAATCGGCACAGAACGATAACACTAGACAATCGGCTTTTTCTACCCCCCCTCCTCATAGAAACAACCAAACCTATAGGAAACGGAAGCTCTCACTCAGGAGTAAGGATCCGTCTCCAAAATTGGTCACCGGAAAGCCCCTAAATCCCGTTGCTAGTGTAACTGATAAGAGACAAACTCCCTGCTAAAGAAATTACATCTCGAGTATTCGTATGTTCTAGGGAAACTACAAAATTTCCCTCGGAGCCTACGAATGGAACGAATGGAAAAGTCAATAGGCGTGAAAAAGCAAGACGTAAACGAACTAAGAAAATCAAGGTATCTTCCAGTGCGCCTGAGCTGGAACCTACCAATTCGACTGAGTTAGAAAAAGAGGAAAAGAATCTATGCAGCTTTGACCCTCAACCAGGCCCTAGTGGAAGTTTGGTAGCCAGTTCTACAGAAAGTTCGAATACAGAGATTATTCCCAGAAAGAAAAAGAAAGCGTTTCATGCAACAAAATATAGCAAAAAGAACCAACACTCTGTAAAACCACCTCTGGCCCCACAGGTGCCTTTTGAGCCTGTAGAGGGCAAATCAAAGACAGGACAGTTAGAAACATTTAAAAAAAATCTTTGACAACGCAAGGAAGTGTAAATGATCAAGCAACTCTCTCTGACTTAGCGAGTTTTGCTAAGGATCATATTAAGAAAGAGGTCGTGCCAAACCCCTTGGGGTTGAGCGACGAAATTTTTGATATCTATCCGGACACTGCCTATAAAGTGCATCTTCCGGCAAATGTCCGCGTGCCGTCCAAGGCTTCGTATGACATAGAAATCACGGCACCAACCGGGAACGTGCATATTTGGGAATTCATACCGTCCAAAGGAATTCGGTATTGGCACTCCTGTTTGATCTCCAGCGGACCAGTTTTTACTGAAAATGGAAATATTACTCTCAATATTTTTAATAGTTCGGATGGAACTAGAACCTTGTCTAAAAACCTTTATTTAGGGAAACTTGTTCGCCAGGTTGAGTCGTTAAATGACGAGACAGACAATGATGTGCAGACCGTTAATCAGATCGTACACTTTACTAACAAAGATGAAACAGACGACGTTAAAGTCTCTGGACAACCCCAAAAAGTCCCCCAAACAAAGGAAGAATTAGCTCAAGTATTAAATATTGGTCCAAACTTAAACCCAGAAGAAAGAAACCAGTTACTGGACTTATTGATGGAATTTAGGGATGTTGTAGCATGGGACAAGTCTCGTCTTACTGCGGCTACCGATAAGTTTATGTGCCCCTTAGAGGTCATCGCAGACATTCCTGTTTCTCACTCCCCATATAGAAAAACACCAAAACAGAGAGAGATAGTCGCAGAAGAGGTCCAAAAATTGTTAGACAGCAATATTATTTGGGAAAGTAAGAGCCCATATTCGGCACCAATTGCGATAGTACCTAAAAAAGATGGCTCTCCATGCATATGTATCGACTTAGAGGAATTAATAAGATATTAAGGCCAAATTTTATGCCAGTGCCGCGCATAGATGAGGTACTAGCCTTCTTAAACGGCACCAAATTCATAAATACTTTGGACATGCAAAATGGATACTATCAATTACTCATCCGTCCGAGCGATATAGAGAAGACTGCATTCATCTGCAGCCGGGGAAAATTCGAATTTTTGAGATTACAATTCGGCCTAACCACGGCCCCGGACCTTTTTCAAAACATGATGAATGTTATCTTTGTTGACATCATGTGGAAGTATGTAATTTGTTATTTATACGATTTGGTTTGCCCTGGTCCTTACTTTCCAGCTTTAATAGAAAGAACGAGAATTATTCTATCTCGACTTCGGGAGGCGAACCTAAAACTCAACCCTAAGAAATGTTACTTTGGTTACGAAGAAGCTTCGGTGCTTGGTCACATCGTCGGTAGACGAGGAATTTGTGTAGATCCTGCCAAACTGAAGCTATATCAAAGGTACCATACCCCACAACAGTCAAAGAAATACGTAGTTTTATTCAAAGGGTTTTCAAAAATTGCGAAGCCACTCATTGCTCTGACTAAGAACAATGCCAAATTTGACTTTGGAGAAACCGAGAAAGAGGCATGGGATACTTTGAAATTTTGTCTCGTATCTGCTCCAGTCCTAGCACACTTTGACCCGACTCAGGATGCCATAGTTTATTCGGATGCCTGTCGAGACGGAATCGGTGGATACGTCGCACAAATTGAAGAAGATAACAAAGAACACCCAATAGCCTATTTTTCGAAATCGCTGTCTCCAGCGGAGCTCAACTATTCCACGGTTGAGCTTGAAGCTTTAGGTGTCACTAAGGCAATTTTGCATTTCCACTTTCTACTGGCAGATCATCCCTTTATTGCTCGGACTGATGCCTGCGGCATCTGTTATCTAAGAAATAATAAGATGCTAAATTCTCGTCTTATGCGTTGGGCCATCCGTTTACAACCTTACCAATTTACAATTGAACATGTAAAAGGCCGCACTAATGTGACCGCAGATTTTTTGTCAATGTGTCCGTTGAAGGATGAGTTACCCTCCAAATTTGGTCAAGAAGAAGATTGTGCAGACGTGTGCAACCTAGTGTTATGTCCCAAATTAGATATAAGAACAATGCAAAAAGAGGACGACAAAATTAGAGAACTAATACAAAAGAAGAAAAATAACCCTACTGATCGTGCTCTAAAACCCTATGTGGTAGTTGACGATGTTCTATATCGAAACATGAACAAAGATAAGAAACAAGTGATACCGGAAAAGGCTATCCCCGACATATTGCAAGAAGCCCATTCGTCTCCGCTGTGTGGAGGCCACACGGGATTTTCTCGCACGTACTCTAAAGTGAACGAACGTTACTACTTTCCTAACATGGGGAAAAGAGTTAAGGAGTATGTTCGCTCTTGTGACGAATGTCAGAGGGTGAACATCCCTCGAGAAAAGAAACAAGGTTTTCTTCACCCATTACCTGTAAAAGAGGAACTATTCTCCCGTTGGAGTTTGGATACTTTTGGCCCGCTACATAGTAGTGCAGGCTACAGTTACATCCTGGTTATGAAAGAATATCTTAGACATTTCGCAATATTAGTACCGCTGCGAAACATGAAAGCTCCTACAGTGGCTAAAGCCATCTTGGACGAGTTAATCACGCGTTTTGGCCCCCCAAAAGAGGTATTGACGGATAGGGGAACTAATTTTTTATCAGCAATAATGGCCGAACTAAATGACTTATTTGACATTAGACATGTTCGAACTGCTGCATTCAAACCATCAACAAACGGGCTGTGTGAGCAATTTAACTCTGTAATTGCAAATTTTCTAACTAAGTACACGGCAAAGCAGCCTACTAAGTGGGCAGAATATGTCCGATATTGTGCATATGCTTACAATATATCAACCTTCCCTATTAGAAAATACTAACCATACGAGATTGTCTTTGGTCAAAAGGCAAGATTCCCCACTCAGTTGGACACCCAGTATCAATTTACAAAAATACAGGAACATCAGAAACAACTAAAGTTAATCCGTAAGCTAGCTCAGCAGGCTATGACGCATGCACAGCAGCAGACTAAATTACGAGTTGATCGCACTAGACAACCTATTAAGCTAAAAGTTGGTGACTTAGTATTGTGTAGAGATTATCTACCTAAGAAGGATATTTCTCCTAAATTGACACCCAAGTTTATGGGACCGTATTACTTAAGAAGTATTTCTCCCACAAATGCCTGTAAACTTGAATTAGTAGCAAACCCTAACCACACTCAGATTGTAACCATTGAAAGGTTAAACAAGTATTTCCCCCGAGACTACTCACGCGAGCTGGAAGTTTCTAGCGATAGTGAGAACGAGGAATGTTAAGCGTAAAGTATAGGTTGGCCATGAGGCCCAGTCGCCTCAATTTAGACAATTATATGCAAAAAAAAGAAAACTTGGAGTATATTATTTATTCAGTGTGTCGAATATCTCATATATCCCATAGACCCCTAAAAAGGTGTAGTACACGTATTCAACGTGACCTCTGGCATAACGAAACACGTACATACATGGCTATAGATAGAGCCTAAAGGTATACATTGTAAAACTGTGAAATGAAAAAAAACTGTATAGTATACTCTACGCGAATCAGAAACAAAAAGTTGATCTTCCTCTTACTTCCTGGGATCCATCCCCCTCTCCCTTCGGTGCTGTAAAAGGCATTAGTAGGCCATGGGTAGTAGGCACTCATCTTAGTCGGCGGCGCTAAGACCGATTTGAGGATCAAACACGTTGCTTTTGTAAAATCAGGGCCCTACCAAACCTACCATACCTACCATACCAAGACGCGTCACAGGAAAAGTTATGTCGAGTTGATACCGAAATGAATGTTGTGCCAACATATTGGGATGAATATTTTTTTTGTTCTTTGTGTGAATGTGGCCGGCCACGACTGAGTTACCCTTCTTCTTCTCCTATAAGACTCCCAATATGCTGACAAACACATACAAGGAAAAAAGTGTTGACACAGCTGAAAAAAGAAATTATTATTAGTGATCCGAACATTTATACATACAGGCGTAGATCGCTGTATGATGTATACTAAAATCCGACTTTAAGTATACGTCGTTGCAGCTGCAAACTCTTCATTCACATAACAGGGATCCATCCGTTGCTGACGTTTGATTATTTTATTTCTTTCTCTCAAGAAACTCGCCGCTCTCCCTCTTCGTGTCTAGGAATGCATTAACCTGGAAAATAAAAGAGTCAATATTTCTTGTTTTTTTTTTGTGCTCAGCTAAAAACTTCTACTTATGATAAACGCGTTAATGTTTACGTGTCGCTTTCTTTTGACCCGGGTTACCTACCCGTGTAAAAAAGGGGAGTTTGATTCTCCCCACCAGATATTTACAGTGGCTCCCCCACAAATGCCCTGCCCAGTTTGTTTTTCTTTGCGCTTGTTTAGCAATTATTGTTTTTTTCTTTTCTTTTTTTCCGCGTAGTTCGTTCGGGAAGCATGGTGATTAAATTTAAAAAACAATAAAATAAAAATAAAATAAAAACAAAATAAGGAGCAATACGCCTCAGTCTCTGTCATGCTTCTTTTGCTGCTGCTGTGAACACCACATGCATATACGTGAAATTTTCCTGCGACCCTTCTGGGTGAACACAAGTGACCTTATGCTGCTGTAAAATTGCCAATCCCTTAGCAATGGCCAATCTCTTGGCAAACCACGGCGATGTACTAGCATAATGCGCATATTGTACATAATGCATTTACAATTATATATGTATCGGCCATTCATTTTTTTGTTAAAAACAAAATGTAAATAGCTACCTGCGTACTATACTTCGCTACCTTTAGTCAGTAACATTACACTACCTTTAGTTATATCCATATTGAATTATGATCAAGTATTAACAGATAAGCTCATTAAAGCTGATGCTCATTCTAGAATAATGTTTTCAGTTATGAGGACATTAATAATATCTATCGAATTAATTGGCAGTATCATATTGTATCACTATCTCTTGTTCATTGTGGCAAGCTAAACTTATGTATGACGACCTCTTGATCTCATTGCCAACAGTCTAGTTAAATAGTTACTAAGAGTGGTAAATAACTAAACATGTTAGCTGATCTATTGCTAGTAAAACCATTAATGTTAGTATACTTAGTGTTAAGATTTCTATATGTAATCCGTAAGGACATTGGGTGTAGATCGAGCCCCCTTTTTTATGTCCTCCCATCATTGGGTAATGGGCTAGAACCTTCTTATTATAATACTAACTTGATTATAATACTACCGACATGTTATGTAAAGTAACGGTTACAAAAATAACATCGTTGTGAGCTATAGTAACTTCCCAGATGTCCTACCACTACGCCACTATTCTCGTGTTGTTCAATCATCCCTGTGTAACTGCCTTGATACAAGTTAAAATCTTAGCTTGGTTTAATTAAAAGGAACACAACGCTGATAATACAACGCAAAGTGGTATTAAATCACGCTATCACTTGCAAATAATAATAATAATAATAATAATAATAATAATAATAATAATAAACACTGGAAGAGAATCATTACGTGTACATCATTTCGTAATTAGGTTCAATACTCGAATAATAGAATCCTTCATAATTTACATGACACATATTAAGGACACTCGAGCTCTGTCAACTTGTTTTTAATGAATCTGGTATAAAATAACTTAATTTGAGTCAGAATAAAACTTATGGTTATACCCAACAAAAGATTTAAAAACTACAAGTCATAAGACTTCAAAATTTGGTGGCCCCTCCATAAGCGGCCCTGTTTAATAGGTGGAAAACACCGCATCACAACAGCGCACAGCACCGTTGACACACGGTAAGTCAAAGTCAGATAATCTGTGAGAGTGATAGACAAACTTTAGGATATAAATATAAGAACTTGACGTTAAATATCCATTCAAGTGAAATAAGATAAATTGTCAAAATAAACAAACAAAAGTAGTACTCTTTCAAACCTAAAAGTTAATCGAATATAATTTTGTTTGATGAAATTTCTTAAAATATCTGCGGATAGTTCCTCAAAACCCGCCTTTCATTCTGCATTAAAACTAAAAAGCAAATCACCTCTTATCAGGTCAGGGAAGTGAACCCAGCTGCTACAGCTGCTAACAAGAACTCAGCATGGTTGCACTTAGTGTCAACATCGAAAAACACACCAACATTTACAACTAGAAAATATAGAAACACTTAAGAACAGGGGAACGAAACGAATAATATTGATAATGTTGCCCAATAAATCATCACGGTTGGGATACACCGCAGTCTCAGTTGAGCAATTGGTTCTTAACGACCTCTGGTTCGATCCCCCGATGAATTACTTCTTTTATCTTATATCTGGATTATCGCTTCTCATGAGCTCAAGTTTATATTTAATTGGTTATGTGAAAGTCGGTTAGAATCAAATCCTTTCAATAGAAATCGAGTTTACCACATATCATCCCTATCTACACTCGGGGTCCCGAGTTCGAGATCCGGAATACCACTGTCAATTAACATCGCTGTCAAAACGATCCCAAATTCCAGTGATTATTGGCACTTACACATTCGCTTCCAACTTTGAAAGAAAATAAATAAATCTGAGACCGAAACCCGACTCACGCACTTTCTGTATGCGTGACACGCTCAAAACTATAGTAATCATCGTTTTTTGTTTTTCCTTAGGGAAACAATTACTAAATTCACAGCTATCAAAGTCACACAAAGTAGTACGCTATCGGAAGCATTGATTTCAACTACAAGTAATGAAAAACGCACTTCTTATAATCACTGTTAAACTACAACTTCGGTCACTATCTTCCGTTGTGGCTTTCACTTAATCCAGTGATAATAGCAATCGGTATGGGATACTCCCAGGATACGAACTTCGATTTCGTTGCACTCGAGATCACCACTAAACTATGTAACACTCAATAGCTAAACGAATTCGTAACCTGAAGTGAAGTCATTGAAAATGTATACTTCTAGGATACTACACTAATAACTCAAGCAGATAATACTTACCCCTTTTTTTCTTTTCTGTTATTCTCCTTCAAGAAATTCTTCTGGTAACAGGGGACCTCCCCCACATTGTCTTTGGAAACGTAAGTCTCCCCTTCTCTTTCCTTTGCGTTCTTCGAGCAAAGATGATAAGTATACCCCATCAAGCTGAAAAAAATATGAACCACAAATTTAAAATCTTATTTAAACTCATTTGTTACTATACCTAATAATTAGCATAGTGTAGAAAGAGATAAAGGTAACTAATAATTAAATCCAGTAAATTTTTTACTAACAAGATTTGTTAAATTTCGACTAATAAGTAGTCGGGACACTAGACACTACGAACATATTCGTGTCCCCGGGTTCAATTTATAATACTGTTTTGTGTGTGAGAATTTTTCGTTCTAGAACTTTCGTTCCAGAAGCCTAACAGCAGACGCCTGCCCAGGTGAGAGAAGTGAATGAACCTGCGCATTGGAGATGACTGAGTATTCATTTTCCTTTTTATGTTTTGTAAAAAGTTATTAATTTTTAATCATTTGATTATCAATTTACTTCTCAAAAAATTGACACTTCTTTTCGTCGTATTTTTACTAAGCTACCTACGAAAGTATGCAGAAAAAATGAACAAATCATAATGTGCACAAGATAAGACTGCCTCCTCCTCTGAGGGCCTAATTTATCGATAATTAACTATACAACGTTGCACCAAAGCTCAAAACCCTACAGTATTAATTCAAGGAATCTATAACAATTGAGACAACATATCATCAAGGATTTAATGAGACACTATTTATAAAAAAGGCATACAATTGTGAAAAAATATACACGTTAACTGAGAATTTCTCAATGCTTGTTATGCCCAATTGTGAGATACGTCTTATCTTGAACACTATACGTACACAAGTTGTAACATGGCGTAAAACTAGAAATGATTTTCAATTATGAAATATTACATGTTTCAAATTTATATCAGTTTGCTTGAGATGTTTTAAATTTTTAGTTCAATTAATTGACATAAATTTTGAAGATACTTTGGAACTATTTCTCCTAACTGGCATAATTGCAAAGGTATAAAGAAATTCAATTAAATCTTGTCGAATCTAAGATCTGCTTAATAGTCCTATGGTTCACGAAGATACTTAAAAGCATTGCATCAACTCGTTAAGTTTTATCTGTGTTAGAATTAAAATTAAAAGAAAAATGTAGATATTGTTAACATTTCCAGGTATAAAATACCGTATATAACACACTTTTTCTACTCATGCATACCAATCCAAACGACTGACCACTCCCCATCCTCTATTTAAAAAAATGCAAATATACTTATCTGACAATGTTAAGATGTCCCAGGTCTAAAGTGCTTAGCTGGTGACTGTAACAGTATACTAGATACTCTCTCTCAGTTGCGATGCAAACCCCCCCTTTATTCCCCTCTCTCCGAACATTCGTAAGCTGAGCTGATAATTTACAAACCACATATCATTATACCAAGCTGTATAATTAGCTAACTTCCGTCAAGCTGACTCAATTCAAACTTCCTCTTAACACTCTATTCCTCAACCTGACTACATCAAAAAGCAAAATATACGGCAAATGTATGTCAATAAGGCAATTGCATCCTGACAATGTACTAGCGAACAAGGTGTTGCCCATCCTGTAAAGTACCTTGGATTTACTCACCATATGAAATGAAAATCAAATGAAATATTTGAGTTTTACGTCCCACGATTATGCCGGTTAGGCTAAAGGAGACGGTGATGATGAGTAATGAATGAAATGGTGGAATGAAGAAAGTGGGAGGAAACTGGAGAACCCCGAGAAAACCCACGCACACGGTGTTTGTCCACCACAAAGTTCACTTGGCGGGGGCTGGGATCGAACCCGGGACCCCTAGCACCAGAGGTGAACGCTCTACCACTGAGCCAAGGCGGCCCCACTCACCATATGAGTCAACACCCATTAATCACTCCAGTAAATGAAAATTATATTTGATAATCCACATTCCTACTTCATTATTATTCCACTCACGAAGAAACAAACCAAGTTAGGTAAATCAATCATCTTGTGACGAACTTGTTCTACCATGATGTTATCTTTATCTTCGCACCATCACAGCTCAAGCACAAGAGGCATCCTAATAGTAATGTGTGGTCAGCGCACATACACCTATTTCCAGGCTTCCGGTTTAATTTGTTCATGGTACGAAATTGATTCTTAATCTCATTGTGATATTAATACAATCAAATACATTATTTAAACACGTATCTATGCCTAGACTCTGACGATGTGTGAACAGCACACTCAGGACATCTGAATGAAAAAAAAAATTTTTCTTATTCAACTCTCATTTTCAGATAGCTTCATTATTGGTAATCTTCGCAGGTTCCATCGATCACTATACCTTTACTAAACTGATGTGTGGTCAGCCCCATTAAAAAATAAATAAATAAATAATGAACAATTACGAGAAGGATACAGTGGAGCATCCTATATAAACAAGTACTCCGCACAAGCCAAGGTTATCATGTAAAGTATTAATGATAATGTAGTCTAATAGTCTCTTTGATTGCAGATCTCTATCCATTGCCTTCCCAGTGTGATGCCTAGAGTAAGGCCCCCTCAGTCTTAGTATCTAGAGATACCCAAGGAGCCAGATCACAGCCTGTCGGCCCCAGCCAGGGCTGATCCAGAGGGACGATATGGAAATCGATTATTTTTATTGTTCGATCCATCACTTTTTGTTAGTGGACAACAGTTATTTAAAATCTGAACATCCCTCCGGATACAGAACTTTATTTTTGCCACAAAATTTATAAACTTCTGCAGTGACAAGGAAATCTCTTTATCTACAGACAGACTCCCATTTACCTACATCAGTTCATGGCTTACTGGTGAAAAACTCTTCTCGTACCAGTACAAACACAGAATTTGGACAAGTGATAATACTCAAAGCAAAGAAATAAAAAATTTTTCCAATCGGTGTTGTGATAAATCATAAGAAGATTGTAATAATCAAACAGCAAACGTCAAGAGACTTTAAAACTCTACTCGAAATAACTCAATTTCAATGTAATAACCACGGTATAAAATACCAAACCCATTGAAAGTCGTTGTCTGAATATATAATTTAAATTCCTATTATTTGGTCAAATGTAAGCACAAGATTCGTTTCAGACAATTGAAGCCTATATGTGAGTATGGTAATCGACTCTCCACATTCTCATTCCACTACGTTAAAGACCGTAATTTTTGGAACCCCTTTATATTAGTCTTTTGTAAAAAAACAAAGAGAGAAAGAACAAGGAAGTAATTTATTGAATTATCCCTTGCACATTGAAATTAATCATATCTGCATTCAACTGTTCCTCAACAATAGGATATATACATATCTCCATGTATTTAGTATCTATGTAGAATTATTCTCCGAATAACTAAATCACTTACACTATATTTTTAAGATTTAAAACAGGAAAGTTCACCACAGACGGAAATATATGGTTGTTATCAGTCAAGGTTAATTGAATTAAAAGAAAGAACGGAACATACTTACGGTGTTTTTTTTAAAAAAAATCCTCTAGCTCAACCATAGCTTTTGTTGTGGTTAACTTTTGTGTTTAAAATCTAACCTATAAAGCAACAAGAACCACCAACGTGATGGAACATGATGTAACTTTACGTCGTAGACTCCTTTTCACTACAAAGAAATCCCTTTCGATTTTGTTTTGTATTAAAAAAAAGCAAAATATATATATATAATACAAATACTAATACCAATACTACTTCTACTACTAATAAGAATAAGAATAGGAATACTAACAATACTAACCTATAACCCCCCAACCATCCCCCCTAATGACGACAAAAACGGTATAGCGTTTCATTGTACAGTCCCCTTCAAAACATGTACTCTAGTATGATAAAATGTAACTGCATCCCTGATTATTATAATTTGTATCCGTTATTACCGTATGCCATTAGGGCATAAACTAACACACTAACCATAGGGTCAGTTCTTCAACTATTCGGTCTCCCTCTTGCTGACAGAACCTCTCATAGAAAGTAGATCCATATTTATTTGTATTTAATCCGTAGGTGCGCTAAAGTGAGCTAATCAGTTTATAATGTATGTATATTGCCAGTTTATAATGTCTGTATATTATGGACGCTCATTGCAATACTGAATAGTAGATAAACTATCTGAAAATTAGAAACGTCCTCAGAATGAGGCCATACATGTTCTCCTGAGATAACGAAACCTAAGCGTCGTCGACATGATGCCACATATCATCTACGGTAGCTTGTACAGTTCTCAGGAGTAATAAGGGTTGTGAAATAAACGGTTGATAGATTGGCGGAACGTGATGACCATGAAAACAGAGCAACATTGTATATAGCCATCATGTGTAGAACAGTAACTAGAAAATAAAAGAGCATGTTATTCTGCTGGAATGAAGTACCTCTCAGGACTAGCACTAAGGAAACCTGTATAGATATAGCATCAGATAAAAGGCACGAGCGTACACATAATACAATGCGACCCCAGAAGATACCACGGGCGTTGTGATAGAAATTTAGGAGTAAACTGACTCTAGTCCACGGTGAATTGGATGCACAGAGATGCAGGACTTGTCTGAAAAGTGGATGTTGTTCCTTGTATCTTGATTCAATATATTATATTTCTCCTTACCTAGGTGATGTAGGCCTGTTTCTGGGTACTCTAGACGCTGTGCAAGAACATAATAAGGCTTCGTTAGTCTGCGAGATGCGAGAACTATACACAAAAGCCATGTGTGTTCATGGAACCTAGAAAGGGGTGATCATTCGACTCCAGGGTGTCGGCCGGAGATCTATTGATTCTTTATCGGTTGCTGTCTTGACGCACTTCGTTTAATATGGGCATAATGGCGCGGAAAAACAAAACACCATCACATTAGTGCACTTTTCACCCTGATCAAGAGCTAAAACTACTGGAAAATATGCAGAATTTGACAATGAGGCATTTTTGACCTTAACTCGTGTCAGAAGAAATTAAGCGGTGGACAGGTGAGTGAAGCGCTCACACTTGTTTTTATTTTTGTTCAAAAGCCGCCCTAGTGAGGTCAGAGACCTAAGGCGCCGTGCAGCTGTCTGTTAATGTGTCTAGTGTATGAATGTCAAGCGTCATAAGTTAATTCTCTTTAGTTGGAGTAGCAATAACGTAGTCGACCGACGGCGTGAGTATTTTTTCAGAGATCATGGACAATAACAAGGAGCAGATTCAGCTGTGGCTTGCGAAAAGGAAACAAAAGATAGAACTGTACGTTGTCCTACCTACAAAGTGCCAAACTGTGCGGAAAACACTGTCACCACCTGTTGCGGTCACATCAAAACAGTGACGATACATAGAGGAGAACAGTGTCTTATTGAAGTACCTATGTATGGTTAGACATAAGTAGAGTGTTCACACTAAGACATTTACATATTTCATTTTATTAGAAATTTCTATCTTATAATGTGAATTGTATGAATATATGAACACCATTTATACTGAAACCCCGCTGCAGATATGTAAATATGTAACAATGATAATGGCTGTGTGTTAATGGTAATAATAATAGTCTCATTTTTACTTTAAATAATAGCCGACTAGGTGTATTGTTTATAGGATAAGAGAAAATGATTTGATAAAAAAAAGTTTGATAATAAAAATATATACAACTTGTAATAAGAAATGGTTTTATATAAACACCTAATAATATTTGCAAAATAATAATAATAATAATAATAATAATAATAATAATAATAATAATAATAATAATAAAATCACAAAATGTCAGCATATAGAACTGTGTTCAAAATAAATCCCATATACAGTCATAAACAGCTTTAGAAACGCTCATATTGAAGGTGAGCGCCGCGCTCACCTGTCGACTGGTCGCATCACAAATCAACACTCAAACGTTCCCGCATTAAACTGAACTGCGACCTTCTAGTTACCCTCCACTTGCTGTGAGTAGATGTCACTCGTGGCACCTCTGGTGGCTCACTACGCGGTGGTGGTAATCTACACTTTAGCCTTCCCCACTTCACCTAGTTTCTAGATTTGGACTTTTAATTATTCCTCCTCCTTAGTCTTCCAATATTAATGGCGAGCATAGTAGTGGCGTGTAACTGATGCCCACGAAAAATCCTCTATCGGTTTCCAGGACAATGACATGCATTTTCTACTCATGTAGTTTCCTATTTTGTAGGTAGGGTGGTAGCCATAGTCTAGTGTTTACAAAGAAAACTGATCTGTGGTTCCTTCGTTTTAAAATTATAATATCTTCTCTCTTGCCAGTATCAGGGACACTATGTACCTTTTACATGTACCACACTATCCGAAAACTCTATAGTTTTCATATCTTGAAACTAGACCAAAATCAGTAAGAAAGTTATCGGTTCAATAATATAAGATCCCAACATCAACTTCAGTGAAAAATTTCGTCTCCAGGACAAAGATGTAATGAATCTCATTTTTTTGACAACACTCTAAATGACCAAAGTTGAATTGAATAATTTAAAACTTCATTTTCAAGAAAAACAAGTTTCATTTGTATTATATACTTCATTGAAGAAAGATGAACGGTACCTCAGTTGAAGAACACTTACCTCTGTTACGTGCGGTCCCTGGTTCGATCACCGGACAATTAATTTTGTGGTGAACAAAATATTTTACGTGGGTTTTCTCATATTACTTTAATAACCTCTAACATTCTCATTAAATTAATAATTCCATCATCGTTCACTTACCTTAATCATGTTTTTCTTAATTTAACAGGCACAAAAAGGAGCAGGAAACAGAAAGATTTCATGTTTTGTTCACATGAAAACGTAAGTAAGCACTGTAGGGAAGTAAGTTAGTAATGTACCAAGATGATATACTATCAAAAATAGTAGAACCTGTGTACGTGATCATGTTCAGCGTAAGCTGCAAAATTGCATTCACACTACAATAACAAGAAAATTAATCATAGTTAAACAATAAAGTTATTGAAAATTTCTCACATGAAATTCGAAAGAAATAAAACTACCGAATAACTTGTCCGTAATGTTCTCATTTCTGACAGTACTTACCAGTATTGCTTGACCATCCCATTTGAAAGAAAATGATACTTCAAAGAGTCCATTTTTGTCGTACGTCAGCACAGTGTTCAGTTTTGATTTCCTTTTCCTAAATGAAAATTCAGTATTAGTAGTGGTACTCGAAGCACCTGATCTAACTTTGGAATTTGACCCCGACATTTGTAACGTCATAGGTGAAAGGTCAATGACCTTGGCCCGGGGTCAATAAGCTAGGGGTACTTAAGACCACCCTCTCTAAATTCTGGCAGGTGTACCTTGGCCCACCCCTTAAATTTTGGCAGGAGTACACAGGACCACCCGCCTTAAATTTTGGAAAATGCCAAATCTAAAAATTTGGTGTGGTAGCCTAGGGCAATAGTATATACCTCTAGTAGTATTGGGGGTGTTTATATGGGCGTATACAGAAGTCAATTCCCTTTTATAACACATGGGTATATTAATGCACCCCTCTAAATTTTTGGGAATGGTAACTTGGCCCACCCCTTAAGTTTTGGAAAGTACTCATCTTAAACATTTGGTATCATAGTATAGGACCCTAGTATGTATCACTATAAATTTGGGAGGTCCACGTAGTTCCCTTTCATGTGCACAAAATTGCCAAATTTTAGTACAACTATGTGTTTGGATTTTGGCTCATTTTATCCCTTTGGATGAATACTTATTACCTTATATAGTTATATGGGCGAATACACGTGTCCATTTCCAATCGTAGGACATAGTTACATTTGTGCACCCCTTTAAAAATTTGGGAGAGGTACCTTGGCCCACCCCTTAAATTTTGGAAATCGTAAATTATATACATTTCGTATAATAGTATAGGACCCTAATATAGATCACTACGAATTTGGGTGGTATACGTCGTTCCTATTAAGAGTACCGAATAAATAAAATATAAACGTAAGCAATACGTTGTACCACGTGTTTGGATTTTGACCCATTTTATTCCCTTGGATGAGGTCCTATTACCTTATATGGCAATATGGTCATGTATAGGGGTCCATTGCCTATCATAAGACATAGGTACAATTGTGCACCACTTTAAAATTGGGAGGGTACTTTGGCCCACCGCTATAGAATTGGAAATTGTTTAATATAAGCATTTGGTATCATAGTACAGGACTTCAATATATACCATTATAAATTTAGATGTTCTACCTCGTTCCCTTTTATTGGTAAAGAACTACCAAACATAAAATTAAGTATATAATTGACCCCCCTTTGATAAAGATTTAGCTCGTTATATGAGTATGTAAAGATGTTTATTACCTTTATATGCTTATGTTTCCTTTTAAATTTGGAAATAATCATATAACAAAATTCGGTAAACGTTTTCTATGACCAATTGTAAATGTTGGTGTCCCTCTTATAGCCAAATATTCAATTTTTAAAGGTTATTGACCAATTTAATCTTTTTAAATACGGATTTATTAATGAATGAGTACAGAATTTATTACTTTTTCATAAGACACAGATGTATTTGTGTACCAATCTTAAAAGTTGGGAGGGTACATTTCTTATTGTTAAATTAATAATTGGTAATTTTCTTAGAATTGGGTGGTGTCTCATTCTTTAGGTAAATCATTGTCAAATATGAATATGGTCACCTGATATGTTATTTAACTATGATGGTATTAGCAGTCCACAACATTGGTACATATAAACTTTGTAGGATGGTTTGAGAAATGTCAAAATGAAATTATGTCATTGGTTTTGATTATTCCCGTCAAATATAAACGTAAGCAACACGATGTACCATGTGATTGACCTTGATGAAGTAGTTTACAGGGATTTATTTTCTTTTCAAAATTCATGGAAGTTATCAAATAACACATTTCTAGACAACAGTTGGTTGTGCTAAGATAAACAATTGACATAATGCAGACCTAACTACAACATGTAATTTTATGATTAATTCTAAGACTTAGGTATATCGAGAGATGTACATCGGAGCATTCTTTAAATTTCAAAGTTTTGATAAACAAAATGTTAGTATGAGGCGTGAAAATTGAAACAATACTTTGAACTTTAGTTAACCTCATAGTCTAAGATCATTGGTGGTGGTTAAATTTAACTTGAGTTTTCAGATATCTGATAGCTAACCATATTGAATCTTATGACTTATAGACGAAAGGCAATACATGCTACAACACTTTGAAATTTAGTCACAAGGTGATGTAATCTGACACTGGCAAAGTTATTGTTGATTCACTTTGATTGGCTGATCACTATCTTTCATGCAATCTGATTGGTTGATCACTATCTTTCGTGCAATATGTTTGGCTGATAATTTTCAAATTTTTGCTGCATTCAGTTTTGTTTTGTTTAACATCTAAAAATCTTGGTTTCAACACTTTTGCTCAACATTTTTGTACTCAGTGATAAATATGATCAAAACCGTATATTTGTTAATCGACTAGTTAAAAACCGGATAATGATTGACGGTTATCCGTGAAGCGTGAAATAATTTTATTTGAAATTTTTGGTTTGAAAACTTATTCGTTTGAACCTTTTTGTTTGAATATTTTTGTTTGACATTTTTGTTTGAATTTTTTTCATTACTTTATTTGGTTATTTTTTTCTTTTGATTTTTTGGGAAATGTTTGTGTGAAAACTTTTCGTTTAAAATTTTTTTGCAATATTTTGCAATATTTTGTTTCAATATTTTTGTATCAAAAGTTCTAGTTTGAAAATTTTTGGTTTGAAAGTTTTGTTTGAAATTTTTTCTTTCAATTTTTTTTAAGTTTGGGCACTCGTTAGTTAAGAACCATTTCGTAACTGCTTAGAACAAACATCTGGCAACACTGTTTATCATGATGCAATAGTACACGTCAGAACCTGAGGTTGTACTTGAAACGAAAAACACAAATCATTGAAAGGGATCATTTTATTACACTGCACTGATTAATCACATGATCTGGATATTGTCCATACAATGTATTTTGAACTTGTTGCACTTGTTTCTTGAACGTCTTGTTCTTGAACTTCTTACTTAAGCGTATGATTGTAATGGAACGTCATCAGTTTTACTTCATCGTTCGAGATAGTATTCATGATAATGTCATTGTGGCTACTCGTCTGCAGTTTTTAAACTCACGTGATGTGAAATCATTTATTGATTTACAACATTTACCTTATAGTATTCTAGCTAGTCAAATGATCCCTACAGAGTTTGAATTAAGAATCGTAGTGATAAGAATATTATTTTACCAGCAAGATATTTACCAATGGAAGCATCAAAACAAGAAGAACTATTAGTTTTTGAAACACTGGATCTGTATTTTTATTCTATAAGACTCGTTGGACGAAGTCATCAATTTGAATTTAGTACACAGCCGGATCTATGGACTTGGTTTCGTCAGTAATAGTGAAGAAATTATGAAATCAAACGTCAGCACATTAATTTCCAATGACGTCAGGCGTAGCTGTAGGAAATCAGCAAATACCGTGTTAATCCATGAAATCATTTGAGCAAGTGCGTTTTAGCAGGAAAGATGTGTAGTACTAACGAAAAGGAATTCCTCTTCGCAAGCTATTATCCAATAAATATATTTAAAACAAAACATATCATGGTTGGTGTCAGTGCTACAAGGTTTGAGCATGTGATTCAATTGGGCAAAGCAGAACAATTTGGTGTACAACTGACTTTTGAAGAGTGGCAAATATTATGTACACGATCGACCAAATGAATGATTATTTTCATGATGAGCTAAATGTGACCATAATAAAATCATTAGGCTCAAATCATGAAGGGGTGCTGCGTACAGTCATCGAAGAGCAGATGGTGCTGTTACGTAAAAAGAGTATATTGTATGTCTCTCGCAACATGGTGTATTTAACGCAAACGGAATGGAACCAATTCATCAATGTATTTCAGTGTGTTAAACATGCAGTGGAAGTGTGCAACAAAACAAGTATGCAAAAGTACTATTTTTAGAAATGTATAATGCATATTGTACATGTATCTAGATGTGTGTAGATGTTGTGATGGTTGTCAAAATCGTTCCTGGATGCATAAGTGTATTAATAAACAGTTTATTTGTGATCAAATGGACATTGATTTTCCACCAATTTACATTGCAATAGATCTTAAAAGACTTCAGTTGGAATTAAAATTATACGCTAAAGACAAACTAATGCAAGAAGTTCAAAATATATTGTATCGACAATATAGAGATCATTCGTCTGGTATGGATGTGTGATTAAACAGTGCAGTGTAATGAAATGATCAATGTCAATGATTTGTGTTTTCCATTTCAAGTACAAACTCATGTTCTGACCTGTACTATCGCATGATGATAAAGAGTTGTCATATGTGTTTGTTCTAAGCAGTTACAAAACGGTTACTTACTAATGAGTGCAAAATCTTAAAAAAATGAAAGAAAAACTAACAAAAAAAATTTGAAACAAAAAAATTTCAAACAAAAAATTCCAACTAAAAATTTTCAAACTAAATCTTTTGAAACTAAAATAAATTAAAACAAAATATTTTCAATCAAAAATTTTGATACGAAAAAATTTTCAAACACATATTGAAACAAAAATTTCAAACCAAAAAATCAAACATAAAATTTTCGAACAAAAAGTTTCAAACGAAAAAAATCAACTAAGATAATTCCGCGTTTTACTGTTAACTGTAAAACATTATACGGTTTTTGACTATTCGATTAACAAATAAACGGTTTTGATCATATTCATCACTGAGTACAAAAATGTTGAACAAATGTGTTGAAACCAAGATTTTTAAATGTTAAACAAAACAAAAGTAAATGCAGCAAAAATTTGAAAGTTATCAGCCAAACATATTGCACGAAAGATAGTGATCAACCAGTCAGATTGCAAGTAAGATAGGATCAGCTAATCAAAGTGAATCAACAATAACTTTGCCAGTGTCAGATTACATCACCTTGTGACTAAATTTCAAAGTGTTGTAGCATGTATTGCCTTTCGTCTATGAGTCATAAGATTCAATATGGTTAGCTATCAGATATCTGAAAACTCAAGTTAAAATTAACCACCACCAATGATCTTAGACTATGAGGTTAACTAAAGTTCAAAGTATTGTTTCAATTTTCACGCCTCATACTAACATTTTGTTTATCACAATTCCCAAATCTAGAGAATAGTCCGACGTACCTCTCTCGATATACCTAAGTCTTAGAATTAATCATAAAATTACATGTTGTAGTTAGGTCTCAATTATGTCAATTGTTTATCTTAGCAGAACCAACTGTTGTCTAGAAATGTGTTATTTGATAACTTCCATGAATTTTGAAAAGGGAATGAATCCTTGTACACTACCTCATCTAGGTCAATCACATGGTACATCGTGTTGCTTACGTTTATATTTGACGGGAATAATCAAAACGAATGACGTAATCTCATGTTGACAATTCTCAAACCATCCTACAAAGTTTAAATGTATCAATGTTGTGGACTGCTAATTCCATCATAGTTAAATAACATATCAGGTGACCATACTCATATTTGGCAATGGTTTACCCAAAGAATGAGATACCACCAACTCTAAGGAAAATTACCAATTATTAATTTAACAATAAGAAATGTACCCTCCCAACTTTTAAGATTGGTACACAAATACATCTGTGTCTTATGAAAAAGTAATAAATTCTGTACTCATTCATTAATAAATCCGTATTTAGAAAGATTAAATTGGTCAATAACCTTTAAAAATTGAATATTTGGCTATAAGAGGGACACCAATATTTACAATGGGTCATAGAAAACGTTTACCGAATTTTGTTTTATGATTATTTCCAAATTTAAAAGGAAACATAAGCATATAAAGGTAATAATCATATTTACATACTCATATAACGAGCTAAATCTTTATCAAAGGGGGACAATTATATATTTAATTTTATGTTTGATAGTTCTTTACCAATAAAAGGGAACGAGGTAGAACATCTAAATTTATAATGGTATATATTGAAGTCCTGTAGTATGATACCAAATGCTTGTATTAAACAATTTCCAAAACTAAAGGGTTGGGCCAGAGTACCCCTCACAAATTTTAAAAAGGTTCAGAATTGTAACTATGTCTTATGATAGGAAAAGGACCCCTATACACGGCCATATATCCATATAAGGTAATAAGACCTCATCTAAGGGAATAAAGTGGGTCAAAACCAAACACGTGATACAACATATTTCTTATGTTATATCTTGCAAATTTTTTACTCGTAAAGGGTAACTAGGTGGACCACCCCAATATATCATGATACATGTTTAGGTCATACACAATGATACCGAATATTAAATTGGAAAATTTTCAAAATTAGAGGGGTGGGCCAAAGTACCTCTCCCAAAAATTTTAGTGGGTCCATCAAAATACCCATGTCTTATGATAGGAAATGGACCATTATACAGTCCATGACCATATAACGATATAAGGTAATAGGACCTCAGCAAAAGGGATAAGTTGGGCCAAAAACCTAATACGTGGTTGTACTAAAATTTGGCAATTTTGTACCCCTAAAAGGAAACGAGGTGAACCACCCAAATTTATAGTGATCTATACTAGGTTTTTATACTATAATACCAAATATATGAAATGGGCAATTTCCCAAGGTATCCCTCCCAAAAATCTAAAGGAATGCACAATTGCACCTATGTCTTATGATAGGAATGGACCCCTATATATGACCATATAACTATATAAGTTAATAGGACCTCATCCATGGGAATAAAATTGGTCAAAAACCAAAGATGTGCTACAACGTTATTGCTTATGTTTATTTATTTATTTATTTATTTATTTATTTATTTTTTGCTATTTTGTACCTCTAAAAGGGAACGAGGTAGACTTCCCAAATTTATAGTGATCTATATTAGAGTCCTATACTATTATACGAAATGTATAAAATTGGGTATTTCCAAAATTTAAGGGGTGGGCTATGGTACTCCTCCCAAATTTTTAAAGGGGTGCACAAATGTACCTACGTCCTACGATAGGAAATGGACACGCGTATACGCCCATATAAATATATAAGGTAATAGGACCTCATCCAAGGTAATAAAATGAGCCAAAAACCAAACACGTGGTTGGACTAAAATTTGGCAATTTTTTACCCATGAAAGGGAACGAGGTGGACCACCCATATTTATAGTGATACATACTAGACTTTTATACTACAATACCAAATATTTAAATAGGGTAATTTCCAAAACTTCAGGGGTTGTTCAAGGTACCCATCCTAAAAATTTAGAGGGGTGCAGGGTAATATACCCATGTCTTATGAAAGGTTAAAGGACCCCTGTATACGCCGATATAACCATATAGGGTAATAACAACTAATCAAAGGTGATAATTTAGGAAAAAATCCCTTCGAAATTTAAATTTTTGGCAATTTTTTACCCATGAAAGGGAACGAAATAGACCCCCGATTCTACTAGAGGTACATACTATGTCCCTAGGCTACCATACCAAAATTTTGGATTTGGGATTTTCCAAAATGTAAGGGGTGGTCCTATGTACCCCTGCCAAAATTTAGGGGGTGGGTCAAGGTACCCCTGCCAAAATTTAGAGGGGTGGTCATAAGTATCCCTAGGTATTGACCCCGACCAAGTTCATTGACCTTTGACCTATGACGTCAAAAAGGTTGGGGTCAAAGTCCAAAGTTAAATCAGGTGCTCCGAGTACTACTTTAGTACGTAGAGTTTCCAAGCATACAGTGTTGGCCACATATGTTAAATTGCCCATATAAATTATAACCTAATGAGTAGAAAACCTGCAGTTGCATGATGCAAATATCAACACGAAAACAGTTTGCAATAATCTGGGACTCATATCATAGCACTGTCACCAACACAATATAAGTACGTTTTTTTTTTAAATCATTACTTCAGATTATTCCATATTTCGAATCTACGTATTGAGTTAAATACAGAATTCATTTTTAATATTATTAACTAGGGATTCTGCATCATCGTAAACATCTACATTCTGATTTTATATGTAACAAAAATGTAGCAAGTAGGATGGATAATGGATTTAAGTTGTTTTCGTAATGCGAGTGATTGTAAGCACAGTAGAATAAGTAGAAATATATAACTAACATCTAAAATACTCTTTTACGGTGTACACATAAGTTGTTAGGAAGAATGGAAAACTGAGAAATATCTAAAAGCAGAGATCATTGTACCACATTAAATTTCAGAACAAATGCACACTCATGTCCAAATTTTTTGTCGCATTTCTATAAGCATGTTGTTGTAGGAATATAATTTGATAACGAATTCGCCCTGTATTTCTCATAATGTTATTACGTGTATAATCGGCAAAGACATGTGTGTGGCAAATTGCGTGTCAAATAGCAGTAAATAATAAAGATAAAACGGAAATAAAATTTTTTCTGGTCCATTCAGCAACATTTTATTTTACTCATTCTGATTTTCGTATTTATGATTCTTTTCCTATGAAATTTACCACAAATATACCTATTCCGATTGTACATATAGTATCAGTATTGAAAGTAAGCTGCAAAATCATCATCAAATTATATTCTTACAAGAAGACAGATATAGATATGCGAGAATCATTTTAGACATGAGTGTACCTGTTAATATGTACGTGCTACCTATATCTTATATATATACGTGTATCATAACTTTTAACGCGTCACTGAATATTATGCTTTGTACAACTAATTAAGTTTTCCTGGAAACCGATTGGAGCTAGTGATTGATAAAAGACCAAGATGTTGAATTACATAAGATGATTTCGTAGGCTATCAATATTTCACTAAAAACGATTCATGTTTATAATGCCTGAATCACTATTAAAACTTAACATGTGAGAGAATTGCTGGTAATTTATAACTTTATCTTGCCCATATTATATTTTAGTGTAAATGATGGTGGACTCTATTATTTGCCTTGACAATCCAGTATTTCAGGGAGAAAAATGGATTCTAGAGGTTATAGGGATTAAACATATATCCGCAGTTAAGCCAAGCATTACATTGAAGACAGCGTTGTAAATTTACCGCACTTTCTTCTGCAGTTAAAAATGCCGCTTCTTGCAAATATGTTTAAGCTCAGATAGCCTCACATTTTGCTTTAAATCTTTTTTTACAGAAACAATGTATCTTAAGTGATATACCCAGACAATGTTTCGTTCTGTAAACAAACAAGACTCAACCCTTTGTTGATTGAGCTCGTTCAAATCTAACTGCTTTCTGTAGTCATACAATGTTGAGATGGAACTAAGTAAACATAACAGCGCCCACCTTTATGTGGCCACTTAAGATAGATTGTTTCTGGTAATCAGATTTAAGGCAAAATGTGAGCTATCTGAGCTTAAACATATTTGCAAGAAGTTGCACTTTTAACTGAAGAAGCAAGTGCGGTAAGTTTATAACGCTGTCTTTAATGTAATGCTTGGCTTAAGTAACGGTTATATATTTAATCCCCATAACCTCAAGGATCCACTTTTCTCCTTGAAATACTGGATTATCAAGGCAAATAATAGAGTCCACCATCATTTACACTAAAATATAATATGAGCAAGATTAAGTTATAAATTACCAGCAATTTTCTCACATGTTAAGTTTTAATAGTGATTCAGGCATTATAAACATGAATCGTTTTTAGTGAAATATTCATAGCCTACGAAATCACCTTATGTAATTCAACATCTTGGTCTTTGATCAATCACTAGCTCCAATCGGTTTTCAGGAAAACTTAATTAGTTGTACAAAGCGTAATATTCAGTAACGCGTTAAAAGTTATGATTAACTCATTTATGGTCACACTGCTGCTATCGTTGGAATTCAGGGTATTGATTCCGGTATATTTTCACCGTACTATTAGCTTTTGTAGTTTGTAACGACTTTGTGTGCAATTTTTCCCCATCATTAGCTGACTACAACCTTATATATTTTTTTTCGGCCTGTATGTCCTTTCTACAGTGTATGTGATTCAACTTTGCAAACCCTGATCCAGCAATGCATTGTTTGTTAAAAAAAACTAAATGTTAATTATTTGTTATGGATATCGTTCAAACGATAGATTAAGTGCAATAAGGTAACATAAACTTTAGGCTAAAATAGGCATACACGTACTTATTGCCTTTATCATGCTAACTTTTATACTGGTTCTTGTAACACTTTCTTGTATTAATAATTTTCTATGTATTTATTCACTATATTATATTTTCTGTCGAGGACACATCTTTATATATTTGATAACGAACACTTTCCAGTCAATTGGCCGCATGCATCCCATATTCTACTCTTGAGCTTTATGCGTGTAGATTGATCCACATTTGAGAAGCGAATAAGAACGTTTTTAGCTGATGAGACTCTATCAATATGCATTAAGTAGAGCAAATTACAAGAACGTTATCGATTAATATTCTAGTTGTATTATCAAGTGCGGAATTGACAGTGCGTACTCAAATAAAGAGCATTCGACAGCTCATGGTCCATGGTCTATTATCAATTGATCAGTTTTTAAATGATTGTTCTTTCTTCTGTCTGCTCTAAAATAAATCTAAAAGAAATAGTTAACAATTAAGTTATCGATTCTATACAATTTATTTATTTTGAACAGTGTTGTGATGGGAACTCCAACCAACAATCTAGCCTCTCATTCTCTCTCCATAGTTAAGAACAAATTGGATATAGTCTGATCCAAAACGTAAGAAAAGTTGTAAGTTATCCCACACCCTAGTGTAAAATTGCTTTTTTCCTGATTTTAGCCATTGGTTAATCCTGTTAAAACAGCTACGTCAGAACACTCACACACATATACATAGATATTATTTTCTCTACTATATGAGAACTTGAGTATGTTTTTGCGATAATAGACTATGTATATGAAGTATCGAATATCAAACATAATTTCATTAAGTAGTCTATACCATTAAATAAATGCTGTTCTAGTTAATATATCCCAAGTAGTTTCGATTTCATGTACTATTTTTTTGTTAGGGAGATTATCCAAAATGAAATGAAGAAAAGATAATTTACAATCAGAACAGAAGGCAGAACAGAACAGAAAGATTTATATACATTTAATATTTTTCTATGGAGGCATTTTCATAATTGAGTAAGTATCTACAAACTATGTTAATTCAATGATATCGTTGAAATTACAATACACAGCAATTCAGATAACTAACAGTTTTACAACTAGTTATTGTGTTGCTCACGTGAAGATACAAAAGCAAAAATTAGTTTTGTATTTTTGCACTTGTAATATTTTGTATAAGCCTCGTCTTCTGTGTAATCTTGAAGACTTATTCGTCTCATCTCAAGAGAAAAATATTCTTGTCTCGTGCTAAGTGACTTTATTTTGGATAATCACTTAACAAACACAAGCTTAATTATATTTGTATTCAATACTGCATAATCTATTAAATGTGCAACTAAAATGTCAAAATTAATATGCAACCATATTTTCAACGGTTATATATAATCCATGATACATGATTACGATACTCACTTTGTTTGTAAGGAGTTGAAAACATAACAATTCGGAACGTCTGAAGCAATATATTCCAAATATTCACAGCAGTTAATGGAAACATTATTGAATGAACAGTTTTTCAAAACAGTGTCACAAGTGCTGAAATTTAAAGAATGCCAAATGAATGAAGCTATAAAATTAAAGTTGGAAGATTGTTATTCTTATTGTTCTTTGTTAATCTTAAAAGAAAGGAAAAGTTATACTAATAAAAATATTAAAATACCTACAGCAGTATTACTTGCTATACTCTAAAGATAATTATTAAATATATCTTAAGGAAACATTATATAACAAATTAATGGCTTTTTCTTCGTGAACTTTTTTTGACAAATAGAGAGAGATTTCTTATAACGCAAGTGCACCTCATAAAGGAGAATTGTACAAACAGTATAACATGATATATCATAATTTTAACATATTTCTTTGCATTTGAAGCAGCATATCTTTGTGATCTTAATTATCCTCATATGATTTGTCCATTGAAATTGTTACATAAATAATATATTCAAATAACCATATAGAACGTCTTGCCTCAAACTCATTGTTAAATGACGAACAATTGTCTTTAACCAAAGTTTTTAAAGTATGTACACTATGAGTGTCGTTACCTGAACAAAATAAGAAATTGTCTTCTGAAGTCCATAGGAAAAATAGTTAAGTAAAACAAACAAAAACCGTTAAGAATATTTCTGAGCTCTTTGTGTTAGATCAATAGTTGCAAAAATGTAAATTTAGTTTTCGTTGATAGTGATTGAAATTCCCATATACAGTGAATATACTTGTTCAAGTAAATGCAGTATGCTATGTTTGAGAATATTTTCTATTTGTTTAGTCTGCATACAAAGAATCTACTTTTTTTTTTTTTACAAAATGACCAAGTACCAACGGGTGGCATAATTCAATATAATAATAGATACGTTATCTACGTACCTCTTGATGACAATGAGAATTGGCGAAACTTTTGTGATGGTGATGATAAGATTGACTGAAAATCCGAGAGTGTACGCGTTTGCTCTCTTAATAGTCGTTAATGCTGACAGATAAAGTTACTGCAGTTTGAAATTGGACTACAAATAGGGTTTCTGCCGCATATTTGCGCTGAATATAGGAAATTGAAGAATATGATTATTCTTAAATGCGAAAAGAAACGTATTATTTATATAAGGTTATTTTTTGGGGTCGAAACTAGTCTTTCTTCAATGGCATGACTTGTTAAATGAAGGAACGTAGAATATCGGTTACACTGTATTATTATTGGCTTTCATCATACTTCTGACCCGGATGCAGAGTCCATCCCACATGCGGAAGGAGATGGACTATAGAGATCACTGTTACTTATGACGTATTATAGACCCTGTAATTTGTGGCTACTCAATGGCGAACACCACCCACAAGTGAGTAATGATTGTTTCAATATTGAAATTGGATGATTATTACACGATCTTATCGTACTGACTAATGTGTAGTCATCTTGAAGTCTAGAGTGTCAGTCCTAGTAAAATCAAAATAAAGGAAAGATTGTATACAGAGTGTTTTCAGTGTACAAGGAATTAACTGGTCGTTTAGTCAATTTGGAGATATTTCCATTAAGGACCTTTATCTAAAGCTTCTTTCAAACCTTACAAAATTCATTACTTATTTGTTTCCAGATATTTCTCAGAGTTGCCGGCATATAAGACCTTATCCTTGTCAAGTAGATGACGTCCCTCGGAGACCATACTATTCGCTGGGAATGGAGAAGGTTTAAAGAAATAGGGAAGGAATAAAGCGCCCGGAACCTCTATGCTAGAAACGAATCCAACTGGCGTGAGTGAGGAAACCTCATTCATAGTAGCTGGACTGACACAGCTTATACACCTTTTCGGTCAAGTGTTCCACCAGGAATTGGATTCAGGACCACTCGCAGCTTGTATGATACAATACAGATTTCAACTTTTCCGTCTACTTCGGAGTACAGTACACACTTATGTATCTTTCTTCCTACACTTTTGGAAATAATTAAGCTTGATAGCTTTGCGTTCTGTGTGCTTCAAATAAAAAGTTAGAAACAAGAAGCAAGAAAATTTACAAATTTTCGAATTCTTGATGAAGGATGGCTGAAACGTTAGGGATATTGCGATCATCACCTAGTCACAGATCATGTTCATTTTCAGAGGTCCCAAACGACACAAATGATAGAATTAGCTGAGTTAATGTCATCTGTTTATATTTAGAAATGCTTATTAATTTAATGGAAGTGCCTCAAAAAGCACAATTTAAGAAATTTACATGGCGTTAAGTAACCTTTCAGAGGAGAACTAATGAAAAGTGAAATGGAGGCAAATGCTTCGCGACTTGTAGTAACTAGAATACAACACAATTTCATTAAGAGATCATCACTTGATTCTGTTTTAGGGGTGGAACTGGAAATATGCATTTTATTCATGTCTATATGAAAGATCACAAATGTTGAATTATGTCAGGTCCGGAAATTATGCTGATCAAAAGATATGTTTAGTTTTATGCATATGGTTTCAAAACCATACTATAACAACTCCATCTGAGTGAAATTAACACTTATAAATCGGGGTTGTTCTTTGAAAAATTTGAAGAATTTGAAAAGAACCATACATGTATTCTTAGCCGACCTGCAATAGTATATGTTTGACATTATTTTCAACAAACGAAAAAGTCCGTGCTCTGAGTTCATAAGCGTATTTACGTATGGTAAGAAATATTCTGTGATGCATTCAGAACAGATCCACGTTAAGTTGTTGTGGCTTCATTTGGCTTTTCAAACCTCGTGCGAGCACACCTGCAGAACAAACATGCTACGCGCTCAAATATACCTACTAATTGTTCTCGATTTCTGGCTACAACGGAGTTCATTTTATGCCACAAAACTGTTGCTGCATGCAGAGATATTCCCGTGGACGCTGCAAAATACCTTTTAGCTCGTCTGGAACGCAATAAGCAACGATATATAATAAAATTCGATGTGCATGGGCGAAATGGACAAAATAGCACGCTCATACTGTGCACGAGAATAGCCTTCAATATATTAAACTTTACAGTCCTGAAATATGACGTAATTATCCAGAAGCAATATTTGAATTACACAGCTCCATAAAGAGTGGCATAATAGTGAGCAATGACACTACCAGCACTGGCCCGCGAGCACGTGATCCGCTGAATAGCATAACTGAAAGTTGGATTGTGATACTGAACATCATAAGCTTCTTCTTGCTTTCTTCACACATACACACGTCCTGAAGTTTCAAAGATGATTAAGATTCAAAGAACAAAAATTATGAGGGCGCGGTAGCTCAGTGGTAGAGCGTTCATCTCAGGTGTTTGGGGTCCCTGATTCGATCCCAGCTCCTGCCGTGTGAAATAGTGGTGGACAAACACCGTGCTCATAGGATTTCCCGGGGTTCTCCCGTTTCCTCCTACTTTCTTTATTCCACCATTTCATTCATTTCTCATCACCACTGTCTCCTTTAGCCTAACCGGGATAAACGGGGAACGTAAAACTTAAAAAAGATTCGTCATCATATTGTAGTTTTTACTTATCTGATGCACATGTTGCATGTTCGCGGCACCATTCGAGTTGTGCTGAAGTGATACAGTCCCTTAAAACCTTGGTTTTCCTGCGTAGGGTTCTACAAATACGCTCCTTAGGCTAAGAGAGACTAATGTTTAAGGCAATAGAATGGCGATCAAGGAATTGGTGGAATAAGAAGAGATATACTTCAGTACTTCCAAGAAAATCCACAAACACGATATTGTTCACCAAAAAAACATTATCTAGGGATCAAACCAGGACACCACACACCATAGATAAGCACTTTATCACTAAGTCAACATGTACCCAATCTAGGTCAGACGTAGGTTTATACGGACAGTAGTGATATTTGTATGACATTTGTAATGAAAATATAATTCTTTTAGATTATTACATTTCTGTAGATAATATTTGGATTGTTAAGATCTTAGGGTTGGTACACTGAGCAAAATTATTTCTCCGGACACTGGTATATTGTACAAATATACGGAATCCTCTTGCTTACTACAGAATTCAGTACGGAGCGTACGTTATCCTTATGCTACATAGACACTGCCCTTACATGTTAACATCATACCACTACAGGATGTCTTGTATCTAACAGTCTTTCTTATATTACATACATATATGTATGTTTCCTCTGTAAGCTATATGCCATATACGTCCATTTGTATATGAGCTCCTGACTGCCTAGATCGTTTCATACGGGCAGTACATACATACAAAACACTACATAATATTTTTTTAGAAAACATGTGTTTTTAGTTATACGTTTGTTGTACGTTAAGTCCAAAAAACTATATTATTTTCAAATGTAGCATACAATTTTACGCACACCACATACATTTTTTCTCAGTTTAAGATATCTTGAAAATGTTAATTTTTTACAGCTTCAAATGTGTAACGTGAAAATTATATTTTAATTATTTTTCGTAAATGTGTTAACCAGATGTGTCGAAAACTGAACATCTAACAATAAATTGTAAAACGTTTTGAGTTCGAAAAACACATCTGAGCAAAACGATTATGGACTTTATGTTAAATCTAGCACAGAAAACGGCTTTGAACCTTCAAAGAGTATTGTTTTGTATCGAAGAGGAAAATGTGTATGAATGGGCGTATCTCGTAACAGTTCACTACTGATGAAAACCAAGCGCTTGATATTTTTGTGCAATGCTGAAGTCGATCGAGGAGTTTTCTTTATTTCTCTTATTGTATCATTTAGAATTGGTCGATTGTTTAACGTTCAATAATTTTATCCAAGATATTTTAGCTTGCCCTTCATATTTCGCTTTTTTATTTGCTTGTCCCCACAGACTTACAAAGTATTGCTGAAGATATGCAGAATACATTTACAAAGGACTTTGTTCTGCTGTCACAAGAAATGTGGAATGGGACTGTGGTCCATCGATTTGTGTTAGTAAACACGAAAATCCATAAGCGGGACAAACCCTCGAGCGCAACTGTTCCGTACTTATAGGGGAAAGAGTAGGGACACTGCCAACACAACACGTTGTGGATAATAAGACGAAATATGGAGCGAGTTTGATTAAAATATTCACAGAAGCATAGTTAAACATACTACAATGCATCATTATATTCGATTATACTCCGACAAGTAAGGGCAGAGGCGTAGCACGTAACCGACAGAGGAAACGGATGGTAAGCGTGGAGATTAGCGTGAGGGAAAATTTCCATAGAAGTTATGAACACTATCCGGACATGAGATGAATAGCACAGTAATATGTCATGGACGTGGTCTAGTACACGCGTGGGGAGTAGAAATGAAATGTCCGGACGCTATTGACAATCTTCTCTATAGTTCTCGTTCTTCTATTTCTGCTTCAACGTGTTGCCTACAGGTTGTCTATAGATTGTGATTGATTAGTTGGAAATGTATTATTACTGGTTTGTTATCCTGACGTCTTGCTTATCCTTTTTCCTCAATTATATTACCATGTTAATTTGCGCTTACAAGATCTTTTTTGTCGTTATGTGCTATCCCTCTGCCCTCTCTTGTCAAAATATTGCCGAATGTAATGTCACACTGTAGCATTTGTTTAACTGCGCTTCTATGCATATTTTCATTGAACTCGCTTCATATTTCATGTCATTATCCACAACGTGTTGTGTTTCCATTGTTCCTACTCAACCCCATGAATACGCAACGATTGCGAACGCGCGTTTTTACCGTCTATTGATTTTCTTGTTCACTAACACAAATCAATTGACCAGAGTCTCATTCCACATTTCATGTGACAACAGAAGAGGGTTCCTTGTTAGTAAGCAAGTAATATTGGAAGAAAGAATGGGATTCATAACAAGGAAGTGTTGCTGCTATTTTCTATGTAGCGTGACATATAGACATGATTGGGAAAAGGTGTGCTGACACAGCAGCCAAAAAGAATAAAAATAAAAAATGGACTAGTCTTAAGATCCCTAAAATATATCTTTATAGAGCATTTTTCGTTAGGTATTTTTTTAATAAACTTCTTTCCTTGTTCTCTTTCAACTTCAGCATGCTTTTTTCTCTAATTCGCTCTTCTTAGAACTTCTTTATTTTATATTTTCCTTTTACAGCTGATTTTTCCGTTATTCTCAATATCTACATCTCAAATCCTACTATACTGTTTATAATCAAATCCGTAGTAAAACATGTTTGAAAGTACAATAATGAGACTATGAAAGTCTAACTGTACATTATAACATTAGATGCAAGAATCGTATCCTGTTCTTATAACCGGAGTTGGTTTACTTTAGATATGTCGTTATAACTGTTTGTGTAAGTATTTATCTTTTACTTCATTAGTGATGATAATTACATTTACAATAGCAAAAAGGACACGTTTTTGAAGTATGTGTTTCCCCTATTTATGTTAATTCTTCCCCAAAACAAGCTATCTCAAAACGGGACTGTCTCGTTAACAAATATATTTTATTGCTCCATTTTTTAACACGTAATCATCCCAGATAAGTAACATTTCGAGTTGATGGAATAGCTTACCAAAATGGTTTTACAAGATACATATGCCTCAATTAATTGTCTTGATTTCTTCAATTTCTTCTAACACTCTTCAGGAGAGATTGAGTCTACGTTGAGAATTTCAACGTAAAAGATTTGGGATTCTTATTTGTGGAACACGCTATTTTCGTAAAGACGGACTAACTGAATGTAGGATGATCAGTATATATAGTTTTAGTGTTTCTCTCACACGTTTCATCCACAAGTTATACCACGACAGTTATCTATTGTTTCTTACTTCTGGAAATTGTGTAACATTTTTCATTAACACATTACTAAATATTTTTAAACATTCATATCGGACAATTAATGCGAAAAGGAGAAAGGGATTTGGAAATTGTTCATGAAGCTGGGAGCACAATTCTTTGTTTTAATATGAATAATGGATATCTACATTCGTGATAGCAACGAAAATGAGTTATATTCACTGCAGACAGTAGTACTTTATTTGAAATATATTTTGTAATACGTCGGTATTGTGTGATTAATTTGTTATCATATGTATTGTCAGTAGAAATTATGTTATCAGACTTAAAAATACTTTGCCTTATAAACTTCAAGTTATATGCTTATTTGCATTTATTTAAGTCTAATGTTACACCCACCTAAGTTAGTGTCTTGATTATTCTACACATTTTAAACGAAAAAGTATTACAGGTATTTGCTTTAGAATTAAAAGGAAAATATAGCAATTAATCACCAATATTATTATCATAGCATTACATTTGAAATGCGTAACAAATATTACATTTTTTTATTTCGTCATTTGTTCTTGTTTAGAAGTAAATAAAGTACATCTCAGGCTGAGTTTAGAACCTTAAGTCATCCCAGTTTCATAATTCTTTACGAGGGCTGAGTGCCTCTCCACACTCAACTACCGTCGACACAAGTACTTCATGCAACTACTTCATTTAAGTACTTCATACATTTTGTGAACACAAGAGTACCTACGTGTGGAAGGTGTTTTTTTCTGTGTTTACATTCGAAGTAATCCTGGAAAGTACAGTTAAAATTTAATGAATGTACTGTGTTCACACATTATATACATTAAAACTGAAAATATATGTTGGTCAGCAAGTACGGCATGAACGAGGCAATATTAAGAGAAACTGGTGAAGTCACTTGTAAAGCCATCGTTACATAAAGGAAGAAATATAACTATTGACAATTATTTCACAAGCACATTTATACATAGCTTTTAGTTTACCTTTATTATAAAACAATGTGCAATAAATTAGAAGACTACGAATTACGAACACTAGATATGGATTTTATAGTTAATTTCTCCTATGTTACACATGCAAATTCTGGACTCGTTATAACAATTTTTCCTTTCTTTCCTGCAGGTAAATCACTGAAGGAGAAAAAGTTGACAAGCTTGAGGTACGGAGTGTCATTAATGTTTCCATCTTGAGGAGAAATCAGCAACGCAGATCCACAAAGGATGCACGCAGTCTACAGGAATAGAATTCCATCGTATGAGATGCTATCCAAGTGGAAACGGTTGTTCCAAAATAGACCACGATTACTAAGGGTGACTCTATATATGGAAGATCATCCATTACTCATTATGCCACTTTGACGAATAAATTGGGGAAGATCATAATAAAAAGGAGGAGGATAACCATTGAAAATTTTATATGAGCAATGAGAGTTATATGAGAGTTATCGATCAGCCTGGAATATCATTCACAGCCGCTTCACCTTCAAAAGGTGTCAGCTCAGTGCGATCCACGACTGCTCTCACATTTTCAGAAGACGAAACCATGACGACGTTGTCACACAAGTATTACACCGCTGTGACATAGATGAAGAGACATTTTCGGCAGACTGGTGACAATGGATGAAAAATGCATTTATCTTTATTACCCAGAAGTAAAGGAAATGAGCAAATAATGGAAACACTCACATATTCTTCCACTAAAACCATGGGTGAAGATTTTTGGCTACGAGGGGATACTTCCCGCTTTTCTCGGATTGTGAATAGGTTATCATGATATGTTACATGAGGGAAAAACTATTGTTCGTAGCTATTATTCCCACATCCTGTATAATCTAAGAGATGAACTGAAGAAGATAAGTCGTGAATTAGTCACAAATGTGCAGATACTATTGGTAAACAATGTACTAGCTCATTCCACCCATGCAGCAATGATGTTGTCAGTGAATTAGGATATAAAATATTACCCTAGTCGATACTCACCAGACATAACACATACTTTCTATTTGTTTCCCGAAGTTAAGCCTCCACTCCGAGAATAACATTTTAACAGCAGGTACTTCATTTGTGAGGTTGAAATGTGGTTATGACTTTTCGAACACAAACTGGTTATTTTACAAAAAGAACCGCTGCGAAAATGTCTCGCTGGACAAGGTGACTATTTAGAAATGTCTTATAAAATCATTTTATCAGAATTCTTCAGTGGATTTATTTTATGTGATAACATGAACTTATAGATACTTCCTCGTGTATTATAGTAAAGGAAATAAGCAAATGCATTTAAGAACATAATAAAAATAAAAACGAATAAAAAAGTTCCTACAAGCAATATTATTGATTGATGTCAACAGATTGACATTAATGTAAACTTTGAAATTCTGACACCACTCGGTTAGTCTATTGTGACAACCATTGTTTTCTAAAAGAATTCTTAAATTCAAATTACAGCGAAATCAATCAACGTGTTTTACTTGTAGTACTTACCTAGCATTCCATTCTATGCTTTCGGAACACATTCCCAAAGTTATATGACTTAGGTTAGAGGGCTCGAAACCAAATTCAACTTCGTAAGAAACTGAACTATGCATGTGCTTCACCATTATATCTTTCGCTGCGAATGTAGCAAACACTGTCATCGTAATCCAGAAACAAAACCAGAGGCACCTTGAAGAAAAAACACGTAAATGAAATAACCTAAAATGTGCTAATTGTATATACCATATTAATCATTATATCATTAATCTTGCGGATAATCTAATGGTAAAATGCATGACTCCTATTACAACAGTATATTAATATATATTAAATAGGTATCTCTAAAACTCATTCTTTCATGAATCACTTTTATCAACCAAAGAATATATGATGCAGAAAAGAACAAATCATACTTAGAGTTAATGAAGAAGAAGCAATGTTTTAAAATAAAATTAAATATCTTTCCGTAAAGTCCATTTTAATTATTCCTTTTCGTAGTCCTATTGTGTAATGTTTTAATTATGTGAAGTAGGATTCTAGTTTTACCCTCTTGTGATATTGTATTTACATATGTTATTTAACGAATCTAAAGACTTTAGTATTCTATTTGAAGGCAACTACTTTGTACTTGCAGCAAAACATTTCTTTATCAACAAACTTAAACTGTAACATTCTTCTAAAATTATATAATTGTACTTCCTAAATTGCATAGTTTTCGATGGCATTATTAATCAAGGAATTTAATATGTAAATGTATTATAAAATGCAATTATATTATATGCTTCATTCAGTTTGGTTCAAGACATCAACATTTTTATTCAACAAACATAGAATATGTTACTAAATTGCACAAAAATATTTGAGATTCATGTATTAATTATAATTTACAAATGCTGGTAAAACCTAGAAACCCCATTAGAAACTTTTTATGCCTTCAGGGTATTTTAACGGTGTTGTGAATTTTCCTTGATTTTAATGCATGGCAATTACAAATTTCTACAAAATATAATGGTGATATAAATATATAATACAGCAAATAATTCTATATAAAAGAGTATGTGAAAGTATTAGCTAACTTACAATCGGAACACTTTCGGCACCTCTAATATACGTATTTCTGGGAGACGTCTACATGATTCGGATCCTTGTTTAGCTAGAAGTGTACGTTTCATAAGGGCTTACTGCTAAGAAAGGTGCTAAACCCAAATCCAACCATGTCAAATTTGTATTAGAAAACATCCAGCAATTTGATTACACACAATAAAAATTAGCAAATCCTATTAAAAAGTGGAAGCAAATGTGGTAAATTCTCAGATAGATTTACTTGCTTTAAAAAAATAACAAAAAATAAGCATCATTTACAAATCTTAACGCTGCAGATACCACATTTATAACGAGAAAAGTAACGTTTTAGAAACCATCTTTAAGTTTAGGTTCTTTTTGACAAGCTTATAAAACCCATTCCAAGATTTGCACTTAAAATATTAAGTTTGCCTGTCACTTGAGGAAAATCCAAATTAACGAAATTAAAAATTAACTTTTATATCTTACTTCCCTCGGTGAAGTTACTAACTCTTTATATAATATTACTATCTCTAATCTTCAGGTCTACGTACATATATCAAGCGTTCATACATACCGCAATATAAAATTAGGTGCTTGGTAAATATGAACCAGACCGTGCATAGATGATAACATGAAATATTCCTTAGCAGCATTACTAACGGACGAAAACAATTTTCTAATTCTGCACATCTTCCTATAATAAGGCCTGCAACGATATTCAAAATATTTATTATAATCCTGTTTATTACGACAACTAGTTGATGGCACTAAATTTTTGTATAATCTAACATGAATCAAAGACAAGTGATTCAAATGTAGAGAGAACTCTCAGAGTTACGATATAGTGTCTCATTCAAATATTTTATAAAAATACATTTCTCAACTGTTAAATTTTAAGAACACTTTTAAAGAGCTATGCTACACAATTATATCAATGAAATAAAATATGTTCTTGATTTTTAAAACAGCTTAACTAGAAGGACCTAGCGGTCAATTTGGCAAACGCTTTTTCCTAATTTTCAAGCTGCTCTTCTCTAAACATTTCGTTTAGAAATCTGAAAGTCTGAATCTTTATCACTTATAGAGTAGACCATGTGTAAATATTTTAGAGTCTGTCACATCATTAGGGGGGAAATATGCAGTAATATCCCCAGAATGACCAAGCGGTCATGTTAACCGGTTTCTTGTCCTGAAACTGAAAACATATATTTTATTTGCAATTAATAGTCCGAAATTCGTTTCGATTGTAGTATGTGATATTGCGTTATTGTTATAAAACTTTGCGGGCGTATACGGCGTATACATACACTACATGGTTTCTATATGGATATGGTTTTGATATATCGTAGAGTAGATATATCAAATTACAACTACATGCTTTAGCGAAATATATTTCATTGCAGCAGCCTTACATTCATTTTATCAGTCTGGAGCCGACTTTGTTGAATCAATGTTTTGTTACATAAAAAGCCGATCTTTTTGGGCAAAAACAGAAAGTTTGGAAATTTTGTTCTTTTCATTTTCATGATTTGGCATGTAAATATTTTTCTTAAGGTATACTTTCTAGTTAAATAAGATATCATGACATAAATATCATATTTCTCTCTGGCATTCACCATCATGATTGATGGAGCACATGTTTTATGAATTAAACATGAAGTACATAGTGTTTGAGTGTAATCTTAGAGGATATTTAACTTTATTTTAACGTCTTAGTTATTGACATGTGTCTACAGTATACAGTGTGTGTCCACTATATAAGTCAGTTAAAATTAATGTTGTGACTGGCGTGACGAGTTCTCAGAACTCTAGAAGTTTCTTCGTTGTGTTGCCATGGTCATATGTAGTAATGCTTTCCACGGTGAAAAGAAAAAGCTCATTTTCAATCAAAAATACCTAAAATTGGATTTTCGGAATAGCCAATGTCCGTACTTTTCACGAAGTTCCCAGCAAAGCCTGGAGTATTGCATACCCTTAGAGCACCTCACTGTGTTCAGTTAATTAGAGCACCCTAATAATGTTTCGCACCTGGGACTCCTGGCTAAATTTGAAACAATAAATTCACAAATATGTTTTTGAAGATATACTCCTCTTGAATTAAATCCTGATGTTACAAATAAGTGAAAACGAGAATTGAATTTTTACTTTTGACAAACTATAATAAACAGAAGGAACTGAAAAGTATGTACAGACAAGAGTGGTACACTGGTACTGCGTGTAGTCACATCGAAATTCAGTAATTCTTCAGTCTAGAAGGACTACTAGATGCAAGTCTCAAACAATAAGACTGTTTTCAAAGGAAAGTGTTCCCAGAGTTCCATACATGTCTTTGAAGAAGCGTTCCATCTCAGTCCTCACACGTCTCTCCCCTACCTTGCAGCACTTAAGCCAACTTATGTTCAATTGGTTTGAGTCTGGGTCTCCTATGTATTTGGGAAGGTGTGATAGTGATTCAAATTTTATGCTTAAACCACACAGTTGATGTGTAGAATATAAAGGATCCAATGATCATAGCAAGAGCAGTTTGTACAATGTACACATCTTATAGTGGCCATCGACTCGCAATGATAAGACAATTCAGTGGTAAGGGAGTCGAAGCAGTATTGAATGGGTGTATGGAATGCTTCCCGCTTGGAAGAAATTGACCAAACCACATTGAAGAACATGGAAGCAGAGAACTAATGCAGTGTAAAAGGTTGGAGATTCAAGAACTTGTCACAGTGCCAGATTTTCGTTTCCTGGGAAATGCTTTCGGTTTGACACCCAGGTATCCCGCTTTGAAGAAAGTAAACCAAACCATCTTGAAGAACACGGAAGGAAAGAACTAATGCAGTGAAAATGTTGGAGATTCAAAAAATGTCACAGTGCCAGATGTTCGTTTCCTTGGAAAGTACGATTGTCTCCGTGACGAATTTGAGAAAGTTCTTGTAAGGACGAAAAGGCACATGTCCAGGAGCTGCACTAGTCGTGTGCATCCAGCTTGGATCAGTTTCCTCGTGGGTGTGACATTTGCAGGAACACGTTTGCTAGAAGGCTCGTTGTCTTTATACGGGTTCCACGAGTTCAGCTGAAGATATGTGGCCTGTCTATTGCTTGGAATGCTGTTCCAGAACAATTCATGGTAAAAATCCTGAAGCTGTGTTTTCGACATAAGCACTGTACTGGCAGCAAAGGATCCGATATTTGGCGGATCGATCACATATCAATCTTTTGTCCCAGGAATGTGAAGCCTTAAAATGAAACTTGTCTGGATCGGTCAGTAGCTTGGCTTCCACTCCTCAGATTCGGAGAGATCTGTCATGAATAATGGCACACTTATCCATTATTTCCTGGAATTTGGCCAACATTGCATTGTTTATGTATGACTGTTTTAGCAGACCCGTCTGTTTAAGGAATGAACAATACGATGTTTTGTGACGGCGTCGGAACTAACGCATACGGTGGCTATTTTGGTCGGCTTTGCTCTTTTTCGACCGATTTTGAGATTGTGCATCACCAGCTCGTACGCCTGCCTTTTGTAGTCATGGCAGACTCTTTCATCTGCCGTATTTGTCTTCTTACCCCAGAAATCTTCGTCGAACGAGGATTCACTGTTCAGTACTGGTTTCGGATGGGTGATCTACTATCTTGCCGGTGTTTCTAACTGCATGGACTTTATACCTTCATCCTCACCAACGAAATCCGAATCATCGAAGAGACAGTGTCTGAGCTCGTGACATGAAATACAAGAGTCCTAACAGCCTCAAGTATTTCTATATTGCCAGGGAGGATGTCTTCCAATCTTCTTGAAAACAGCATCTTCTTTCGAATTCATTGGTTGTTATTACGAATTTGTTAACGAAAGCACTAACGACTGATACCGAAACTATCTGCATCCGAGTAACAACAACAGTCAATTTTATAATTTGTTGCAGATGATAGTGAAATCTACTTGCTATTAATGGCACCTTCTGTTTGTGTTTGCTATACACTCGGTCTAGCACCATCTAGTTGCTACCTATGGCACCCTATTCTGGTGATCACCATAGACTCCCATGTTACCTTTGATGTCCCATACAATTTCCCTATTGGCGGACTGCAGTGAATAGCTTGATAATTAAAGATCTAAGTGATACTCTTTAAGAATATGTAACTAATTCCAAAACTCGAATCCTGCTTTAGTTCTCTTTGCTTTTTACTATTCACAAACTAGTCACCAACACGACTATTTATTACGATAACTAAAATCGTCTTTAAACGTTTTACAAGTGGTTTTCCGTTTTCAACTACAGTCAGTTATTATATAGTTTAAGCCAATAATTTGAAGTAGCACCTCTTGCAACCCATAGACATATTTTGCGTTCAAGTTGCATTTAAACGTACAATGAATTGAAATGGTTTCGTTAAATGATGATATTGATTATTTCATGTTAATGTGCAGAAAATTATCCGTACATAAATAATAAAATTAATATCCCAATTTATGTTCCACCTTAACTACTTTCATATCTAGGACTGAAATTTACCTTAGTTGCGCGGCACTTTGCATTTCTCTAGATCCATTGCGCACACTATTCCTCCTCAACTCAAGAGGGTACATGTACAGTGGAGCGATTCTTCCACTGAGTGTTGTATTTCTCTTTAAGCCAAACCCTATCGATGTTAAGCTTGAGAAAAACATTTTGCAACTTTTCACACTGAACAGGTAAATAATTTCCGCAACAGATATCAGGCTTCCTCCAAAGAATAGACAGCCAATTCCACCAAACGATACTGAAACAAATAAAATAATACTATTATCTCCATTTCATAATGAACCAATTAATGGTGTAAAGGTTATAGTAATTAATCATTAATTTCCTAAAGTGCTCAAGCACGTAATTTAGCATTATATTATACAACGAATGCAATAAGATAAATATAAAAGTATTAAGATGCAAGCAATACACTTTCGAAGGTAACAGTGAAATGAAAATTCCAATATGTTTATTAAATTGTTACCGTGGTGGCCATTCCATAGGACCCCTGCTACGTATCCAGTGACCTGTAAACTGTTTATATACAAACTGTCAGACCTCAGTAGCATGGAGAAGTGTACCTGTTTGAAGAGAGTTTGGGACTCACCTGTGGACTGAACAACATTGGAAACACATAATCACGAAGCACGCTAAGATACCTCTCGCCATTTTAGAGTCCATCAATAAACACCGGACCCATTTTTATTTTGTCCCATATCCTTTTCAGTAGAGTGGAGTTAAAAAAATAAGTATCGAATTCTAATAGGACTCAGAAGTTAGGCATTGGCATAGTAATTAATGGAAAATAGCGAAAAATCACACTTTGAATCTTCAGTTCGCGAAAACAGCCTAAAGTTTGAAAAAGATGACAAAAATGCATTTATGCGTAAAACGTCAGATATTCGAGTATCAAATTGTATAGGTGTTCGAAAGTTGCGTGTATGAGTGCTAATCAATGGGAAAATAACGAAAATAATAATTCTTTGGATCTTTAGTTCGGTATAAATTTTGAACAAATGAAAAAAAAACACACCAAAATTTACCTTTACGGAAGAAATATACAGATTACTTTTCTTTATCATGACCATAACACGTACTTTATTTTAGTTGTGTGAGGAAATGTTTCTTAATAATTGGTTAATTTGAGTGATTTTATACATTTTATTTTCATAATGATTTCACATTCTCAACTTGTTTTCCATAGAATCTTCCTGAACTCAGTCGAGGAAGTGTTTTGTTATTCGAGTTCCACCCACACTCTATAAAACTCTCCAAACAATTAAGGTGTGCTAATTATGTTGATTTAGTCAAGGATGTTGTCTTAAATTCAGATGTTTTAAATTAAATTTTGGCATTGTGATTCTTGAGAGCAAAGTTCCACTACAGCCATCTCTGTTATCTTGTCTGCACACTATTCCTGAAGACTCTAAGAAGTTTGACACATCTTTCAACTTCGTGAGTATGGCATGTAAAAATTATGTAGTCAAATTCAAGAGCAGATTTGTCGTCCATAAATCATAAGATAGTTTATGTTTTCAAGCTTTCGAGCTATGGAGGGGTGACAGTTGACATTTTTCCAATCTATCAGCTCACTGTAGTCGATGGCATCAACATTTATTGAATGTGCCATAAAAAGTTCTAACCGAGGAATTCAAAGAGGGTAGTGTGCTCCTTATGTGATTATAAGAGATCCTCGACTTCTCAGTTTTTCCCGTGGTTGACATGTGCAAACCTTGTCTTACGGTTTTACGTTTCTCAAAGAAATCCTGCAAACGAACTTTAGGTGCTTGCAAACTACATTATAAAGACATATGCTACTGTCTGATTCAATGAAGAGATATATCAGTCAGTGAAATATGGAACTAAACAAATTTTTGAAGGTAGTTCAAAGAATTAGACATTTGCCATCAACATTAAAAGAATAATCGATCCAGTGATTGGGAGCAACGCGTGCTTGTGTTATACAGATACCACATTTTTGGCTATGACAGTGGATGAGAGATAACACGTACGTGAGTCGGGTTACAGAAGAGTGATAGAGGCAATAAATGAAGACCCTAAGGGGAAATCTGTTAGGACGTTTATGGTACCTTTAATAAATTTTGATGTCACGGACTAGAGTGAGCTGATAGATTGGAGAAAATATAAACTGTCGCCTCCTCGAGTGCTTGAAAGCTTGAAAACATAAAGTTATCTTTACAAATGTGTATTACAAATCTGCTAGTGAGTTTGAAGTCTTAAATTTTTCATGTCATACTCAGGAATCTGAAAGTTGAGTCGAACTTGACACAGAGTCTGTAAGCAAAATGTGCAGACAAGAAAACATAGATGGCTACATTAGAACAACTTAACTTTCAATACTCAAATTACAAAAATTGATTTTTAAAAATTGAATTTAAGACAACGTCCTTGAATAAATCAAAATAATTTAGAACAATGTAATTGATTGCAGAGTGTGGGTGGATCTCAAATTCCCACCACCTCCTCATGATGGGTTCCGTGCCATTTCAAGGAAAGAAACGTTCAGAAATAGGCGAAAAGTTGCAAAATCATTATGAAAAAAATATATAAAATCACTGGCATTAACGAATTATCTATAAACATAACGACACAGAACTAGAGTAAATACTTGGACGCTATAGAAATGAAAAAAATGTAATCCATATATTTCTTACGTAAATCTAAGTCTTTTTTGGTCATTTTCTTTCGTTACGGTAAAGTAAACTGCGGTTTCCTGGATTATTGGACGATTGTCGAAGGGACGAACTTTCTGAAGGTCTTCGTAATATAGTGCAAAGTTGTATCACTTGGAGGTAAGGAATTGCACGTACTCTTCGGGAACCAACTAATGATGGTGCGTACCGGGCTGCGCGATGCCGTACCGTAATATAATGGCTAAGTCCTCCACAGGGACAGAAATCCCTATCAGGGATGTACAAGGATCGAAGCCTGCGTGCTACCGTAATACTTTAGCCCAGTCAACATTAAGTCTCTATTTTACCCTGCTAGAGTTTATATGTGAATTGTGGTCGTTTAACTCATCTGTCCTTACCACCAAACTCCTCCCTGGACACGATGTGCTACGTTGGTTTTCTTTTGACATTTTGAAAGTATCAAAGTCCCTTTCGGAAGGGAGAATTGAGTGTCAGCGCATTTGTAAGTACAATAACCTTCTTGCCAGCGATATTGACATTTTCGGTGCATTTGATTTTAAAAGTTTTTACCTTCATTTGTGTTAATGCTTTCCTATTTTCACATTCTTTTAAAGGCTTGATGTTTGAAAGACGAAACATTATAGTAGTAAGACCCAAACTATTGCGAACCGAGTCAGCAAAATTTTCTAGATTCTGATTGGTTGAAAGAGGTCACGTGACTTTAGGCCCCGCCTACGCGAGAAATTCAAATCTAGCCACGCCCCTCTGGTTAAGTGGTATGACGTAATGAGTCACCATGTGGGAAAATCCCTCATTCTGGATTTATGAAATTCGTTCCTTTTTACGGGTAAGATTGACCTTAAGATACTTTGATCGGATTGGCTGATAGAGGCCATGTGATTTTAGGTCCTATGATTTTTGAAATTCATTCCCTTTTATTGGTAAGATGATTGCTTTGATACTTTGATTCTGATTTGGTGATAGAGGAAATTTGTTCTTTTCTACGGGTAAGATGTGTGCTTTGGTACATTGATTTTGATTGGTTCATAGAGGATACGTGATCTTAGGTCCTGATATTTTTGAAATTCGTTCCCTTTTATCGGTATCCTCTCTGATGAGTATTTTGGTACCACGATTCTGATGGCTGATAGAAGTCACCTTATTTTAGACCCAACACACGGTGACCAAGTCACATGATATTACGTGATGAATCACCATTGTGGGGAAATCCCTCACTCTGGATTTTAGAATTTCGTTTCCTTTTATGGTTACCCTTTTATGATGATGTACTTCAGTTCACCTTAAATATTATTGTTTCTTTTTAAAGGTAATACGGTTCCTACCTTATGTGTTTCCGTGTGGAGATTGGGTACAGAATCTCGTCCATGAATTAGTGTGTCTCTGAAAGGATACATTCATTTTAACATTGGTGAAAGAGGGGTCCATCCGTGTCGTTTGTAGATTTCATTGTTAGAGCTCTTACACTACATAGTTGCGAGTTTAAACAATTTTTTTAAACGCTCAGCGTTTTGTTGCTCAGTAAGCGCTTCATTGATGGAAACAATATTGCCAGATTTTTAAAACTTAAACTGTTTCGTTTCTTTTCGAAGCGGTTCCGCAGCAAACTAGGAATTTTTTTGAACTCAAAATAAATTTGAAACTATTTTTTCAAAACAAAATTTTTTCGAACAAAAAATATTTGAAACAACAAAATCAATACAAAAATTTAACGAACTAAATTTTCAAAGAAAATTTTTTGAACTAAAAAATTTCGAACAGAGTTTTCAAACCAAAAACAAGAAACTAAAAATATTCAAAAAATCCAAGTAACTTTGAATCCATTTTCTCGAACTGAACCAATTTTTGAAAACAAAAGTTTCGAAATAAAAGGTTTAAATAACATCTAAAAAATTTTCAAATGAACTTTTTTTCTAAAACTGCACTTTTAACATTTTTTTAACTAAAAAATAAAAATCAAATTTTGGACTAAAATATCTTTAATTCTTCGAACGAAATATTTTCAAACTAATCATTTAAACCAAATTTTGGAAAAAATTTCCACCTTAAATTCCTAAACCAAATTTTCAAGGTTAACATTATTTGAAAACGAATGTTCGGGGTTTCAAGAAATAATAAAACATTTTTTTTCAACTTGTTGTATTTTAATGAAAGGTGTTTGGTCTTTTTATACAATGCTATTAACACAATAAGTGAAGAGTCTAGGTCAGTGAATACTTTGGACGGTTCATCAGCTTCGAATCTTGCGGACGTATCCTGTGAAGAAAATGAAGAAGCAATTAATTTCTTTATGATATTGTTTTCCTGAAAAGTAGAAACGAGTAAATATGGATAAGAGAGAAATAGAATTTACTCGTAAGGGATGGAGGTATAACACCCTCTGTTTATTTCCCTCTTCCTCCTCGGGGTGCGAGATGACTGCTTATCTTCCACTAATGGTAGTGTTGCTTTATGAACTCTTCTGGGTACTGCATTTTTCATGGTGCTGTTGCTTTGAGGTTAAGGAGGAAAAAGGGAAAAGTTAAAAGACTATGTTACAATGGCCTTATCGGGTATTTATAGTTTTTCTACATCTTTTTTTCTTGTTACAACTTCCGTTTTTTAACGTATCCATAAGGAACCGTATCATTGGAATTGAGTTCTCTAAATCGCCGTTTTTATACTGTATGTTGTAACTTTTTTCTTCTTGGTAACTGACGATGGTGTGGTCTTTGGCCCTGCATATTTTATGGGGGATGGAAATGTTGACCTGTCCACGGTATTGATTCGTAATCATTTCTTTTAGAGTGTTGAAATTTAAATGTTCTGCATCCTAGTTTAAGGTAAATCTTCAAATTTTTCATATATAGCTGGTGACGTTGGTGTAAGGATTAAATCTTTCTAAATTGTAATTTTTCGGTCCTCCACTAACAAATATGTTTTGATGTTGGCTCGTTGTCCACAAGAATTCATCTCATCTGATAAACATCCCAAATACGTGGAAGGTTCAATGGTTGGCTCCCCCGGGTTTTCTGTAAATATCATAGAATCAATGTCGAAGTATAAAACACGTTCCTGCAATATTTCCAGGTGATTGTACAGTTCCAGACGTGGCTCACATGTTGTAAATCAAACGACATTGGTGATTTTATTTTGAACAGGTACATTTTCATTGTACTCCCAGAACGAATACTACACACTATCATTGATGGGTACAATTTGATGGAGTTCAATGTCGGGGAAAGTGAGTTTTCAATAAAATTCTTCCGGCCGATGAGCAATCGTGGTCTGGATAAATTTAGTACTTTGCAAGAGCTTACCCCATAGAGAGTTAAGACAAAGCTTAGATAAACTTCTTCGTGCAGGATTAGTTTTAATTTTGGTCGGATCCATGGCAATGCCTTCACGCTCCATAACGGTTTGTATAAATTTCGTTTTATCTTTTTCGTTGACACATGAACTTGGCCATCCAGGAGCATCCATTTTCGATTTTAAAAACGTGTTGGTGTATTCTGTGAACACCACCTGCTTTCCTGATGGGGTCTTATTGTCCAATGTCATAATCCAAAAATTTCAAATATTTCCAACAGTTGACATCCTATTTCTATTGTCTTTTATATTTCGTATGATACCTATCTTCCAGTGAGGCATCGCTCCTGATCGTTGTGTGTACACCTTCTGGAGGGTCTCGGTTCATTTTTTCATCACAAGTAGCAGACAGCGGAAACAGTAGTTTCTTGTTACATCGATATGGGAGGAGATCATGCTAAAGGTGGTGACTTGGCAATATTGCCATTTTCATCAGACCATTGACTTTATTTATTGGTGGTATATTTTCATCACCCTGTAGATAAATTCTAGGGTGTCCTGCAAGGTATTTAGCACACTTATTGACGAATGGATACAGAGAAACAATATTGAGATATTTTATTTTTTTCTCCTGCTTTTTCGTCCATTTGATGGTACAATTTCACACAATTGGTTCTGCCTTTAAAAAAGCTATATCTTGGATTTAAGGGCCTGCGATTCATGTACGGGTGATTTGTAAGATACGTCGACATTGCTGAATTTTGTTTCAAGAACTGTTTAAACTCGCACCCCCACATTTCATGAGCAATGTATCCCAATTCACACAGTCTTGGATTTTTTCGTTGCATTCTTTCATAACTGATTTTCATGGTGCCTTAGCGATTACCGTTGATGGGCTGATTACGCCCTGTAGTAATACACACTTTACTGCCATGATAAAATCAGCCGACACGCTCATAGACGTGCTCTTCTAACGTATCAGGATCTTGGTAGTAGCTATCAACATGGATTATCGCAATAAAAACTTGTTTTTGTCGAGCCGCATGTAAGATCTGTTTTAAATTGGTTTTACCAATGTCGGACAGCCATTGCATAGCAGCGATTGATTGCGTACTTCTCCATCGATAACCATGCGCCGGTAGTATTCCAATGGTGTTAGGCTTAAGGAAATTCCGGCGGAATACTAAATTGGAAGCACTTACAACTGTTATTGTCTCCAAGAAGTGATTCACTTTAGTTTCTTACTCAAACGACGTCATAAACGAAATAATAAATGTCGCAGTATATTGACATCTTGAATGCAATAGCTGATAATTTCCTTCTGGAAATGTAATGTGTCATTACGATAGTCGCTGTACCACTGCATGAACTTGTTCCTGTCTTCGAGGGAAATTTCATTTGCACCACAATACTTCGTTTCAGGAAGTGGTCCAATATACGATCGATTTTCCTTGGTGTATCATTTTCAACACATGCATAACATACTTCTTGTGCAACCAATAAATTCGGAACGTATACAAACATGTTATCATCAATGTTCTTGTCCTGCATGGATTCTATATAGTAGAAAATTAGTAAATCTTTCTTTGCGTGCATGATTGAAGGAACACCAGGTTTCAAGACTTGTCGATCAGGAAGCATGAAACACTGATGCGATTCTGGAATAATCTTCTTACATACATTACAAAATATATCGTTACAGTCATGAATCCGTTGTCCATTTCATACAAAAGAATACACTCTGTGACATCTAGTACATTGCCTCACCATGAAATGAAATGAAGGAAATACCCTTTGGCTGCAGGTAAATTGAAAGCTTTCGACAATTTGCTTTATGCTATAGGCAGGTAGTTCAGAGTCAATGAGCGTTAGATTATTTAACGTTAAACTTGATATCTTGGTCCCATTTAATATGAAGCCAGGTCTCCATTGACATTGCTCTACCATAGTCTTTAGAAGGAAATGTCCATCGTAACCCTTCGAGTTGTGTGCGAGACAGAAAATCCTATTTATATTGGGAGGACTTTCCCGCAAATACTAAAACAAATATAAAATTTATCTTCTTCTTGAAAAATATGCAGGCGCCGACCACAAGTACTGCTAGCCTGCTAGATATTATTATTTTCAACACATGCATAACATACTTCTTGTGTAAACAATAAATTCGGAACGTGTACAAACATGTTGTCATCAATGTTCTTGTCCTGCATGGATTCTATATCGTAGAAAATTAATAAGACTTTCTTTGCGTGCATGAGTGAAGGAACACCTGGTTTCAAAACTTGTCGATCAGGAAGCATGAAACATTGATGCGATCCTGGAATAATCTTCATACATACATTACAAAAAAATATCGTTACAGTCATGAATGTGTTGTCCATTTCGTATAAAAGAATATACTCTCTGACATCTAGTACATTGCTTCACCATTTTACATACATGTTCCCCCTGATGATATGGGGCATTCCGTTGATTTTTACAACATTCTTCGCCGTAAAAATGACGATTGCACTCGTTGAACAATATCAGCGTTTGGTTCTTGTCACATACAGGTCTCTGTAAGCATTTTGAAAACGTTATAGGTCAATTTTTGACATGCTCATTACGTTTACTATGCTTTTTATAGCACGCTTCACAATATAACTTGAAGACAAAACAAGTGGTTAAAGATTGGATAATATCAAAATGTCCAGCGAAACAAATCAAATTTATGGGAGTGCGATTTTTATCGTATACGTAAGCATTTTTCCCTTAAATTAAAATGATGCGTTTGCAAGTTTAAGAGATTCATCAAACATTAATATAACGCATATATAATTGTCAAAACAAAATATTCATGCACGCTTTTCCCTTATAGATAAGTGACTAGCGTTAGTTCTTCTAACGTGGAAGACCTTGGTTCAATATTAGATGCGTTTGTTTTCCACGTCTGGTCGCTGTCAATCCTTTTCTGAAATTTAATAATATTATTCTCATGCGTAGCTTTCGAAATTTATCATATATTTTTTTCAAAACTAAGCTAAGTTGTTTGCGTACACACCTATGGCCCTGGTTCAATCCCGGGTGGTTGCTCGAATATCACGTTAAGCTGAATATCACTGACGCTAAACTAAAACAATGGATCCAAAGGGGATCGAATAATATTATTCTCAGGCGTAGTTTTCGATATTTTCGAATTCATTCTTTTCAAAACTAAGCTAAATGATTCACGTACACCGCTCTGGCCATGGTTCAATTCCTAGCGGCAGTTCAGATTCAACATTAAGCTGTATTCCCAGCTCATACTACTGAAGAGACGCTAAACCAAAATAAACAAACCATATCATTTCCCGTTCTTAGTATTACAAAACACGATACTTTTAATGTGTGGGGTTCCTGATTCGATCTCCGACAAAGTAAAAGTGAGTTTATGGGGGTGCTCCAGCTTTCCCATTCCATTAATTCCGTCATAATCATTCAATGCTCTCATAGCCTAAATATTTCGTGCTAAAAGTAAAACAGTGTTTTAGTTATAACAAATGTTATCGTCATAATGTAGTTTATAATTTCCACAAATATTAAATAAAGACTAATTTTCGAAACTTGTGTGAAAATAAAATCTCAAATTTAAATTGTGAACTTACCTTAAATTCAATGAACAAAATGTTGCGACAGTAAATTTTAAAATAAAGACAAATATAAAAAGCACACTTCTTCACTTGACAGTTGAGACCGATGAAGGATTTGAAAAATAAAATTTAGACTTTTATATAGGTCGCTATGAAAACGACGTCACCATCTACCAACCAGAAACAAGGAAATTCATAAATGACATCACAACGAACCAATTAAAACGATGTTTTCAATATTGCGATCGTCATGAATCACGAGCCAAAACGATGTCTAACAATCTGTCGTGGCGTTATTCAAGTTTCTCAATCGTTATGAAATCCCTTTTACAACATATAATATCGCAACATTTATCATGACATCATGATGCTTTCTGCCAAGATCATGTGTGACGACATTTTATTTCCCACATATTCCACAAGAGAATTTCAATGTTTGCTTTTCATAAGTCATGCTGACACTTTCGTAGTAAAACAAAAGTAATATGATACAACATTAGCTGACGTTTGTATTTCAACCATATGTGCTTTTATGTCAACACACAAAGAAGTTTTAAGAATTTTATTTTAATCCAAGAAAAAAAACATTATTTTTTTACACATCTCAAAGTGTAAGTACATTTTTCGAGGACCATGGTACGAAACCCACCTAGCACGATAAAAACCGAGCTCGTTCATAGCTAAGCGGTTAGCATGAACGTCTTTGGTTTGTAAGACCTGAGTTCGATTCCAAGAAAAACATTTATTATGATTTTTCTTTTTAGTTTTCCAAAACTTGGTTTAAAATTTCAAAATTTGGTTTTTAATTTTAGTTCTAAAATTTTAAAAGTTCAAGAAAAAAGAATGATTTGAAAATTTTTAGATTTAATTTACATCTTTAGTTCGAAACTTTTAAAACCGCGAGCTCGTTCATAGCTAAGCGGTTAGCATGAACGTCTTTGGTTTGTAAGACCTGAGTTCGATTCCAAGAAAAACATTTATTATGATTTTTCTTTTTAGTTTTCCAAAACTTGGTTTAAAATTTCAAAATTTGGTTTTTAATTTTAGTTCTAAAATTTTAAAAGTTCAAGAAAAAAGAATGATTTGAAAATTTTTAGATTTAATTTACATCTTTAGTTCGAAACTTTTGTTTTTAAAAATTGGTTTAGTTTGAAAAATTATGGTTTGAAAATTTAATTCGAGTTTTTTTCTTTTGGATTTTTTACTTTTATATATTCGTTAGAAAAAAAATTGAAAATTTACTTCGATAAAATTTTTTAATTTTTAATCTCAATTTTTTAGTTCGAAAAAGTTATAGTTTGAAATTTAGTTTTATATTTTTTAGTTTCAAACTTTCTGGTTCTAAAAATTTTGGTTTGACAATGTAGTTCGATTTTTTTATGATTTTTTTTACTTTCAAATATTTTTTACTTCGAAAATTTTTAGTTTAATTTTGGTTTCAAATATTTTTAGTTTTCAATTGTTTTAAGTTCGAAAAATTTTTAGTTTCTCAAAATCCTTGCACTCTGCGGAACCGCTTCGAAAAGAGTAGGAGCAGTTTAGATTTTAAAAATCTGTCAACACTGTTTCAATCAATGAAGCGCTTACTGAGCAACAAAACGCTGAGCGTTTAAAAAATTGCTTAAACTCACAACAATGTTGTGTAGAGTTCTAACAATGAAATCTACAAGCGACACGGATGGACCCCTCTTTCACCAATGTTGAAATAAATGTATCCTTTCAGGTACACACCAATTCCTGGACGAGATTCTGTACCCAATCTCCACACTGAAACACATATGGTAAGAACAGTATTATCGTTAATAGGAAACTATGATATTTAAGGTGAACTTCCGTACATCATCAAAAAAAGGGTAACCATAAAAGGAAACGAAATTCTAAAATCCAGAGGGAGGGATTTCCTCACAAGGCTCATTCATAATATTATACCATGTGACTTGGTCACAGTGTGTTGGGTCTAAAATAATGTGACATCTATCAACCATCAGAATCGTGGTACCAAAGTACTCAATAGAGAGGATACCCATAAGAGGGAATGAATTTCAAAAATCTTAGGACCTAAGATCACGTATCCTCTATCAAGAAATCATAATCAAAGCATCAAAGCAGTCATCTTACCAATAAAAGGGAATGAATTTCAAAAATTATAGGATCTAAGATCACGTAGCCTCTATCAGCCAATCCGATCAAGGTATCTTAAGGTCCATCTTACCAGCAAAAGGTAACGAATTTCAAAAATCCAGAGTGAGGGATTTTCCCACAGGGTGATTCATGACGTCATACATCGTAACTTGAAGGGCTTGGTTAAATTTGAATTTCCCGCGTAGGCGGGGCCTAAAGTCACGTGACCTCTCTCAACCGGTCAGAATCAAGAAAATTTTGCTGACTCGGTTCGCCATAGTGGGGGCTTACTACTAGTACACTCATCCCCACAAGACTCCATTTTAACAACTGACAACTCAGGCTGCTACTTTGGAAAGAGCATCAGTCAGTAGGTCATGTCGTTTTAAAAGCAAACCCAGATGTATCAATACCTTAATTTTATATTTTCAGAAAGGTAGTCATGTCGCTTCCAACCTAAATGGTGTATCTACCTTCTAACAATATATGAAAACTTTACTCATTGTAAAATCTCTATTTGTTGACTCATCACCTTTTCAAAACTACTGATTCAATTAGTCACTTTTTTTTAATATTTTGTAATTTATTTATTCCTTTACTTACAAAAATTTTCTAACCCATATTTATTACAGCTTTTAGTTTGATACTTGTGTCATACGAACCATATGACATCACATCTCAAAGGTACGTTTATATACTTCAGCAAGACTATTTTGTCCCTACTTAGCAATCAATGTAACTTAAAATTAGACATTTAATAAAACCTATTTTGATTTAATACAGGATTCGTAGGTACCGTTCTTCCTTTTTGGAAGCTCGTTGAGCTTCAAAACACAGAGAACAATCAGTGACAATCTTGAATTGCTTCTCCCTCAAACTACTAACATGGAACATCCGTAAAGTGATGCTGCGAAATTTTGCAGGTATATACTAGATATAAAATAAAGTGACCCGTATTATTTCGTTTCTGTGGGAAAACGATTTGAAGGGTCCTAAGCCCCTCCCGAAATGTTTTCAGAAATGCTTGAAAACTCCAAAAGAACATGATCAGTTTGCAGAAAAAGGCGTATACTTAGAGCAGATTGAAAATTAAGAAATACGTTTTTCTTTTTTGCCTGGACAAACGGTTCCAGGGGAAACAGCGGTCCCCATTTAAATGTCTCCAAACAATAATGACAAAGTCCTGATTCGAGAAAAGCGTACAAGCGCTTAAGAGGAAATTATGCGTGCAGGTACTAGACTCAAAAGTAAGGAACACGTATTGTTTAGTTTCTGCGGAAAAACGGTTTGAAGGGGACTAAGCCCTTCCCGAGATATTTTCAAAAACGCTTGAAATCTAAAAATGCACATAGGCAATTTGCAGAAGACGGCATGCACCCATAGTCCATAGAATATTAAGGAATGCGGGTTTTCCCTTTGGGTGAAATAATGGTTGCAGGGGGAACAACAGCCCACATTTAAATATCTCCAGAAGTAATGACAAAGGCCTAATTCGACAAAATCGTACAAGCGATTCCGAGGAAACTATGCTCGCAGATACTAAACTTAAAAGTAAGAAATATGTACTTCCTCGTTTCTGCGGAAAAACGGTTTGAAGGGGCCTAAGCCTCTCCCGAACTATTTTCAGAAAAGATCTAAATATCCCAAACCTCACAAACAATTTGCAGAAATTTCCAGCATATATTTCTATTTCTTCTATTACGAGCCATTGTATATGTCCCAGTCATGCAGAAACTACATGTAAGGAAAGAACTTCTGAAACGAAATACGAATATCTTACGTCTCCCAGACAGGAAGCTGTTAAAGTGTCATTTACTGAATAAACAATGAGAGAGATGAGTATTCTGAAGAACCATTCCAGGTTGAATGCATATAATTGGCCAGCAGAAAAGATATCAAACTGTATTATGAAATATGTATAATCTTATCTTGCAGTAGCCAGCCTACAAGGTGTCATGCTGATCGCTCCATATGATACGTTTGAGCCATAGTAATTTTATCTTGTGTCCAAAACATATGGCCGATAATTGAAAAGGCTGTGTGCAATTATACTGATGTGGCCCTTGTCATGTCCAATAACTTGTTTACTTGTGATAATGAGACATAAATGCCACAAAAGAACACTTCATGATAATGAGGCACACGTGCAAAATAAGATATAAATACATAATATGCCTTGCGTACATAATATGTAATCAAGAAGTACACTGTGTCAGATACTCATATGTGTATGATATAAATTCGTTGTTCCATCAGAGTGTTAAAGAAGAGAAATCCAGCATGAATCCCGCTAACATTCTGCATATACTGTTTGTTCCTTTTCAAGTGATACATCGACAGTCGCCAATAACATCACAGGAAAGGGATACAGCATGCATATTGCAATGCTTCCTGGAGTACTGGTTGGACACAGAAGAAATATTAACATTAGCATTTGAGAAGGACGACAGGGAAGAGGGTACCGCACAATATTCTCCTGTGAATGACGTTGTAGAAGAGTGTGATGGTGGCACAACCGTACATGGCCAAGCAGATATCACCCATGCATACAAACAAAAGGCTGTAAACTACTAGAGAAATTGTATTAAAAGAGCGCTATCCCTTCGATATGTGCAAGCAAAATTCAGAAACGTAACCACAATGCAGTAGGTAGATCGCTGGGAAAAGGAAGTCATTGGTGGAGGAACGTGGAAGGATAAGATATCGCCGGTATGTTAATACGTTCTTCGGCAATTCCAAGACGCTCGTGAGGCACACTTTCCAGTACACGATGTTTATCTACGACGATGGGGTCTGCAGGCCAGCAATAGATTTCACCTTCCATCACTTAAGAGATCAAACACCTAGCTGGGGGAGTTTAAAACAACATACAAAATCGTATCGCGAAAGGTGACGAAATTTATATCTACGACTCATACATCTGAAACTAAAGAGGACATATTGACATTCGTAAATCCTTTATTGACAATGTAAAACACCATATAATCCAATTCGGCCCAGGTAATGTGTACAACTTCGATCAAAGTGGTTTCCAACTAGAAATGCATGGCGGTCGAACCTTGGCTGCTCAGGAAATGAAGAAAGTGGAAACAGTTGTCCAATCCGTGAGTGCGACAACACAGAGTTATACAATACAACCGACCATACCTGCCGTTGGTGCCTTGCTAGCACCATTACGCATTGTTCTGTAGAATCCAACTGTTGAGTTCGGCCCACGCTTGCACAACACTGTGTTCGCCCCCGTAACGAATATATTGCCGAATCAAAATCAGGAAAACTCACAAAGGAAATTTATTGTCGTTGGTACGTGTGTTTTCGTACAACACATCATCAGACAGTTCATCTATTGGATGCTTGGAGTGGACATTGTGGGAAAACTTTACGGTCCATTGAACTAGAAAGAAAAGTACTGTGCTACTTACAATACCTCATGTTTTAACTTGGAAACTGCAACCACTATTTGCTTGTGGAAGACATTTGTCCGCTGCTTTTCGGACACTGTCATCTTGCAGCAGTCTGATATTGATTTGCATCTACGGCTAACATTATCAAACTGCAATCTCTGACACATAATCAACACTCCTCTCCAAGATACAAAGAAGTCATCAAATACGCGTGGTATCACATTGGCTATACAACAGACAAACCGGCACAATTTCAGGCCCCAGCAGAGTTCTCCTTTTCCATGAACCACATCCCGACATGTGAAATTTGTGGACATATTTTTGTGTTTCTTTGTGGTTGGTGTAAGAGATCACTTTGTTTACAGCATTGTTTTTGCTGAATATCATTATTATCACACATTTGTTGCATAAGATATTGCGCTTAAAAACTGCTGGTCTGTGTTATAAAGTGGTGAATAGTACTTGCAATATGTATTCCTTAATTGCAAGTCTAACATATGCATTTATACTTTCATCCGAACTGTTTGTGATTACTTGTAGATTGTGATCTTTCTAAATTTTCTGGATGAATTTGGTGGGGATGTGGTTCTCCTTGCATCAGTGTTTTTCCGCAGGAAATACCAAATACGTAGGGCAGAGATGAGCAATGGCAATTACTTAAGAAAAATGGATTATTACGTAGTTTCATTTGCAAAATATAATGAAACAAATTTGAAAACGCATACTCCAATTCTTCTACAATAAGTGTGTAAAGTAAAAAGAGGATCATTCTTTTAGTTCAGGAACAAGATGGAAAAAACTCAAATTGCTACTTTGGTCGCCATTCCCGTCACATGTTGGTAATGGCGATCACAGTACAAACTTAATGAACTTGGTTACTAGTGGCTTAGATAGTTTCATACGCAGTTCAAGTATTTTTTTCTACACTGCGCCTTCGAAAGACAGAAACGTCAACTAAAATGTTTTATTGACGTTTTTGCAAAGACACGTCACAGATATATATATGTGTGAGTCCACAACAGTACAGTCAGCATGCACCACGATCCACAAAGGTTACTTCGATACCGAAGATTCAGTGTTTGACTCAAGTAAGCGTATTACCTATCTTAGGTATAACCTCTTCAATAATTTTTGGCTGGAGAAATATTCCAAATGTGTGTTAGAAATGGCGATCACCATGATGGTAAACCGATCACGTTGATCGGCATTCCCAACATTTTGAAAATTGAGCTGCTTATACTGTAAAGCGTAGTTTATTTGAAATATGTGTCGCGCATTAGACGTAAATATACTTTTTTATGAATTTACTAACTTCAAGATCTTACAACTTAAAATTTTACATATCGTGAGTTGAAATATGCTGATCCTTATAAGAAAAAGAAGAAAAAAAGTTTCAGAACCTTTAGACTTCAGTCTTCTCTGACAACTTCCTCGACAATACACAAGAAACCTTGCTACAAGAGGCAGATGACAGCACTTGTTTGACTTCTCCTTGGGTCACGCAAGAGTGGAAAGTGGGCTGATTGCCATTTCCAACTGATCGCAATTCCCTTCCTCTTCCCTATATTTTACTTTTATATCTAGTACGTACATACGCCTTTTTCTGCCAATTATTCCTGTCCTTTTGGAGATTTCGAGCTTTTGTGAAAATATTCCGGGAGGGGCTTAGGACCTTCCAAACCGTTTTTCCACACAAATGAAAAATACATGTTCCTTACTTTTTGATCCAGTGCCTGCATGCACAGTTTCCTTAGAATCGCTTGTGCCCTTTTTCGATTTTGGCCTTTATCAGTATTTTTGGAGATATTTGAATAGAGTCCATTGCTCCCCCGCAACCGTTTTCTCTCACAAAAGAAAAACCCCGTATTCCTCGATGTTCTATCTAGTATGTGCACACGCCTTTTTCTGCAAATTGATCATGCTCTTTTGGAGATTTCAAGCTCTTTTGAAAATACGTCAGGAGGGATATAGGCCGCTTCACAATGTTTTCCCGCATAAACGACAAAATATGGGTCACTTTATTTTGTGTGTGGTATTTACCTGCAAAATTTTGTTGAAATCGGCGTTCAACACTTTACGGATGTTTCATGTAAGAAATTTGGAGATTCTTCGAGAGAGAAACTACTGACAGGACATTGTTACCATCACTTTGAACTTATTGAAATTAATATGATAAATACTCTACCACGTTTGATTTATCTTTCATTGTCCGATACAGTAGAAACACTCTGTTGTAGAATACATTTTAAAGTCGGATGATTGTTTACAGAACCAATTTATTTTATAGTTGGCGCCATACAACGTTTAGTATTATTGAAATATATATATATATATATATATATATATATATATATATATATATAAGTGTATAGCATTTTAATGCTAATAGACTAAACATTTGAACCGTAGTTTATTTCAGATAAAAAATTCGTAGCAATAATATAATGAAATTATACCTTTGAAAAGATACCTTCCTCTTAGGATTTATGGTAACTTTTATTACCATGGCGTAGTGTCTTCTTTGACGGCTAAGTTAGGTTCTATAACAGGTATTTATGCAGAGTTTTTTTTGTGACGTCAAGGATGGAAGAAAGAACACTCCAGATGTGTTTTGGAACCAGATAGTCAAATTAACTGTACCAAGTTGGGGACGAAGGGGCGTGAGTTTTTTTTTCTTAAGACAAATTTAAAAAGTTTTTCACGTTTTAGTTTTAAAGATAACAGATTGATAGTTCGCATACGAATTGTGTGAACTTTTCGGTATTACTATTTTTTTTTTTTTTTTGAAATCCCTATGTGAAGCCTGAGCCGGGACCGAGTTCAGAAAAAATTTCAGTGCGATTTTTCTAGTTCAGTTATATGATAGAAACATGCGAGTAGTACCGTTACAAATGGCTCGTTATACTGAGGATTATGGCCAACATAAGTCCAACATAAGTCAGAATTTCCAACATAAGTCTAGACCAAATATTAATGGCGCAGTACATTTTATTATCTATCTATCTATCTATCTATCTATCTATCTATCTATCTATCTATATATATATATATATATATATATATATATATATATATATATATATATATATATATATATAGAAAGAGAGAGAGAGAGACTAAATTCAGAGTTTCAACAATTTTTCAACCATTTATTTTCAAGATACAAGATTAATCGTTTTGACTGTGTATTTAATTACGTACTTTCCGAGAGATTTTCAGATCAATACGTGAACCCGTTCCCGGGTTATATCGGCGAAGTGTTCTGTAGGGGATTTTTTTAAAAGTCCGGGTTTTTAGCAAATTATCACCGTTCAGATATTTGGTATTGACACGTAATTAGTACCGTTGGAAAGTGCTTGTTATACTGAAGAAATGTCATTTGGACCGTAACTCTACTTAAAATATAAAAATAGAGTAAATTTTTAAAGTATTTACATATATATATATATATATATATATATATATATATATATATATATATATATATATATATATATATATATATATATAAGACTGTACTTTTGCACACGTTTTATGTGCATAAGAACGATTTCGTTTTAATAATTCAAATTCCTACATCAATACAGGCCCGGGCCAGAGCGGCGCAAAATTTCATTTTTTTAAAAAAACAATCTCTTGGTTTTTCACGATTTCTGTGGTTTATAATACAGACAAGCGACTGGTATACTGTTGAAAAAAAATGCTCTATTCTGAAAAACATGAGGTATGAACCATGATCCAACGATAAATAGTAAGGAAGCAGTAGCTGTGTAAGTGAAAGTCTAAAACGTACCTCGAAAGTTGAAAATCCTAAAGTGACAAAGTTTATTTCGATTTAATACAGGTTTCCTAGGCACCCTTCTTATCATTTGGTAGGTCTTTGAACTTCAAAATACTGTGAGCGATCAGTGATAATTTTGAATTACTTGCTTCTCAAATTACTGAGAATATTGGAGATTCATCGAGAGACTAACAAGTAATAGGACATTGTTTTCGCAAATTTGAACTTAATATATTCAATACGATACGTTCACACGCTTGCTTCCTCATTCATTATCTGATACAGCAGTAATATTACTGTGTTGTAGAATACATCACATTTCAAAGACGGATAAACCCTTACTTTACTTATATATTTTATAGTTGGTGCGATACAATTTTTATTATTATTATGAACGATATATTTGAACCGATAGTTTATTTCAGAAAAAATAAAACTTGGTAGGTATAATATAATGTAATTGTGTGTAATATAATGTCTAAACACATACCTAACATTTCAAGCTTCCCGAAAATTATATCTCGCTTAAATCTCATCTTTGGAAACACCGGCATATGAAATACAAGTAAAGAAATCTTATATCTGAAAAGAGTTGGAAAACATATTATACAATGGCACATAAATATTTGTACTCACTTGTATTGTAGATTGAAAGTTACAACTTAAATATAATTTGAAATAAAATTCTAAGAAATGTATTAAAGTAATTGTGATCATTTGTTTACGTTGGAACAAAAGAAATCATTATCTATCGAATCTCAATGGAATTTCAGTTTACTGGTTCTAACGTCTGGGACTGCATACTGTCTAAATATGTCATGCAACCAAAGTAGTTTCAGAGAGTTTAATGAAATATCTAGCAGAATTAAAGTACTAGTGAACTGAAGGCTTCCTTTACATTTGCAAGCAACTCTAATTACATTTAGAAATAAATACATGTACAACAACATGAAAGGTAAAATGATCACAAATACGTTAAACGGAACAATTTTAAAAATCTGAATAATATTTTAAAATAGCCAGTGAATCCTTGCAAAATGTATACATTTGAAAGTTAATGTTAATTGAACATGTGCCAAACTGATCATTATATAATGAGTTTAGTTTTCAGCAAATTCATTCATTTTTTCTTGTTCAAATATTTTGGTTATTATTTTCCAGTCAGTTTTACATTCGTAAAAACTAATTGAAAATTATTATTATATCACTAACGAGGAAGGGCCATAAACCGTGAGAGTTGCTAAGTAACGTAGTAATAGTCACACAATGCGCAAATGCTTCGTTGAACTGCTAAACCGACGCCATCTTGAAATCCTGTACGCAATGTCCAATAATACCCTTTTAGCACAAAAATGAAAAAGCTTTTGATATATCTGACTTCAGTATTGTAAACTAAGGTAGATCATCTATATGTGAGAGTACTTCCAGTGCATGACCGCCATCTTGAAAGGCGCCATATTGAATCGTCGTCAAATATGATAAATGGCAAGGGGGTCATGTGGGGTATCAAATAGCACTGGAAGTTACTCCTGAATTCATTTCCGTAACCAACGTTTAGATATCTGTTTTCACTTCAGAGTTAAGAGCTCTCTCGCTCACAGGAACATGCAAAAACTGAGCAAGTAAAATTTGTGATATGAAATGCGGTCGTGCAAACACTTGCATGATTTTAACTAATACAATAGTAGTTATTTGATCTACAATAGCCACTATACCAATCAGATCTTGAGACTAGTGAGATATATCGTTAATTAAATTGAAATGCCTGTAGTGAAAATGGAATAGCAGCACTGTAACAAATTATACCTATTTCAAAATCGCTATATATATGAGTATGTGTGTGTTGCGATTATGCATAACATTTAAATGATGTAATATAAGTTAGGTGGAACGGCACATATGGTTTAACAGAATCTATCTTGAAGTTATTACAAAATTAATAGAAAAAATATTAGAAAAATAATATAAACTATTGCACATAAGCAAATATTAACCTACTAAACTTTTGCTCTTCAATTCTGATGATGGAGATCCAAAACGTAGTGATTAGCACACAGCGTCATGGAGCAGTGCAAACGCTTAACAAATGCACTTTCGTCACAATCTTCATGACCACAGAGACTATTTTCTACTAGTCTTCAGAACATTTGTAAATGAACCAACTATTGCTCCTGTTACGTACTTACATTTCTGCCATGCATATGCAAGCATGTTCTTTAGGACTGGCGGACAAAATTGATGATACACAACAGAATGCATTTTCTTTATGAATATTCTGCCATATAACTTGTACACCGAACAAGTGAACACCTGCTACAATCAGTTATTTATCACAGTTTTGATATGAAAACTAGTCCTGCCCTTATTATAAGCAAGTGTTTTATCGTTAAAGGTGGAAAGATGCAGATATTTAATTATTTTATATTGAAGGGAAAAGGAAGAAAGAGGCTTGTTTTATGGATTGCAACTTGGAATTGAATCTCGTAATAATCTTTACTGCCACATATTCTTAGCAGTTGTGCATGCATTCTCTTATCACTAATAGCAGAACAAACACAAGAAAAGTGAATTCTAAGTTTCCAGGTGTATCTTCTAAGAATTGGCTGTGAACTGATAATTTAAATCTCCTTCATTGTTCAATGTGGCAACAATAAATCGATTGTATTTAGAGAAACTGTCAATAAATACATTAAAGTATTTTAACTTCGTGATATACACGGTAAATTATAGGTCGTCAAATATGAGTATTGGAAAGGAACGCAATATTCTGCAACAATGATGGTCTTTGCGTAAGGTTTCTAGATTGGAGAATAAAACTTAACACACTATAATGGACCACGTAAAATTACCTAAAAGAGATTTTTGGTTTGATACAATTCAACGTCCCACACGTCACCTACGCTAAAGGAGACGTGGACCTACTGATTATAGTGGAATCCGAACCATTTTGGTCGTTCAACTAGTATGTACCAGTTTATATAATTTTTCTAATATATATCCGAACAATCCCTTTGGTATTCTCTGCTTGTCAGTACTATTAGGCATGTGTTTCATCGACCAACAGTTTATTCCATCACACTTTGAAATAGGTATAACTTGTAGCATGTTGATATTCCATTTTTCACTACAGAAATTTCAATTTAATTAACGATTTCTCTTACTAGTCTCAAGATTTGATTGGTATAGTGGCTATTGTACTGCATTAACTACTGCATTAGTTAAAATCATGCAAGTGCTCGCACGACCGTGTTTCATGACACAAATTTAACTCGCATAGTTTTATATGTTCCTGTGGGTAAGAGGGCTCTTAACTCTGAAGTGAATCGCAACACACACAGACTCATATATATAGCGATTTTGAAATAGGTATAATTTGTTACAGTGCTGCTATTCCATTTTCACTACAGGCATTTCAATTTAATTAACGATATATCTCACTAGTCTCAAGATCTGATTGGTATAGTGGCTACTGTAGATCAAATAACTACTATTGCATTAGTTAAAATCATGCAAGTGTTTGCACGACCGCATTTCATATCACAAATTTTACTTGCTCAGTTTTTGCATGTTCCTGTGAGCGAGAGAGCTCTTAACTCTGAAGTGAAAACAGATATCTAAACATTGGTTACGGAAATGAATTCAGGAGTAAATTCCAGTGCTATTTGATACCCCACATGACCCCCTTGCCATTTATTGTATTTGACGGTGATTCAATATGGCGTCTTTCAAGATGGCGGTCATGCACTGGACATACTCTCGCATATAGATGATCTACGTTAGTTTACAATACTGAAGTCAGATATATCAAAAGCTTTTTCATTTTTGTGCTAAAAGGGTATTATTGGACATTGCCTAGAGGATTTCAAGATGGCGTCGGTTTAGCAGCTCAACGAAGCATTTGCGCATCGAGTGACTATTACTACGTTACTTAGCAACTCGAACTGAATCTTGTCACAAATTTTCATCAAAATTCAACTCTCACGGTTTATGGACCTTCCTCGTAAGTGTAGTCCACGTTTCATGGATTGAAAATTAGGTGATTTCTAATTTAATTAAGAGCTTTGTTTAAAGAAAAACAAATTTAATTCTTTACTCTGTTTGTCCGTGTGCACTTCCGGGACTCACAATCTAAAGAGTTATTTGTTATATTACTCACAATACCCTTTAATGTACAGTATTCGCAGTTAGGAGTTAATTCCTTGATAGGTTTGATATATCCACCAAAAATAGTTGATTTTCTCTAATTTTAAAATTGATCGTGCTATAGCAAAACTATACACAAGTCACTGTTCGTTTCTATTAGACAATGTTGCAAATTTCTTGTGGCTTTACGGGAAGTGCGGTGTCCATATACTCGTTTAGAAGTCCATAAAGTAACAAAATAAAACTAATGTAAATGTGAAAACACTATGATACATCTGTACACTAATGAAAGTTGTGTGTTACTATAAACCCAACAAAACTGGCAATTCATATTCTTAAAACATTTTTTCACAAATCAATCACCACAATCATGTAGTTAATAAATATATTTTCGCGAGTTAATTTACTTAATATTTTCTTTAATCGTTGTGTTCACCTTTATCAACTTTATAAGTGTCCTTCTACAAATCAATTTCGGTATGATCATTAATTAATATTTAGTTCTTTCTCTCTAAGGCGTTACAATCACTTATATAGAGCTACGTATATTTTTATGATGTTACCACACTACTTACTGAAATAAACCCAAGAATTCTGACACAAAGTTGTCTTCATCACACCCAGGTAAACAAGTGCACTTCCCTTTATTGGAAATTTCTGAAAGGAAGTTAATAAAAGTTAGGATAAGAAGAAGGGCATTTAATCTTTAAAGATGTTTATTATTTGTAAGGATTTTTCCAAACATATTAAGATTTTGTTTTCGAGAATTGCGACAATAATCTTCCTTATTGTTGCGTTTCTCGTTAGTCAATTTAAAAGGGCACAATGGTGCCTTTCATATAGAAGGACAGATTATTAGAGGCTCACTTTTTCATTCTTTACCTCATATTATATTTTTACTTCTGAGGAACGAACGAAAACGGAGAGAAAAATGAAATTTGATATTACAATTCTTTATACGTTCCATGAGCTTCTTTCCTCCGTAAAATTATGAATAAAACTTAATATGTATTAAACACTTATACTTTATCTTTAGTAAACTTCGAAACGCTACGTGTTTGACTTAGGTCCTTCCGATCCCTTTTGAAGATTTCTAATTTATTAAAAACTAAGTAATTATGCAAATGAATAATTATATGCAATTATCAAAAATCAGTAAAAAGTTACATTTTTGTGTATAATATAGACTTAAAAATCTTATTAAGGAAGGCCAAAGGAATATATCCGTGTGGCTGTTGACATTGCTGTTTCATCAGAAGTTTCTTGAAATTTCCTGATAATTTGGAAAAAGCACACTTCAGATCACTTTCTACTTTAAAATGGTGGCGATAATTTGATATGTTTGAGTCAACGTCAAAAACCCTCATTCATACATGTAAATTGTTCAGAAATGAGCAAGAATTTTTAAGACTTCGTTCACTACTCTTGGATGAGAACACAGAATACAACCAAAAAAAATTGCCACAGGTGTTGAATGAAATATTCTTCTGACACCTGCATCCCACCTGCATTGAATTGCTTCCTCCTGAACTTTATGTGGAAGTAAATCGACATCAATGTGGAAATATGTTATTGCTACTTTATAGTATCAATCTTCTTTATACTAATGAGGAAAAATCGCTGGTTCATCATAGAATGAAGTTAAGTGTGACTAAATAGTATATCTTTACATGATTGAATCATACTGTTTATTTTAAAGAATATCAGCTGAAGCTTGTCTGTGACATAAAGCGGTGCTAACTAATTGTAGGATTGCTCTTTTGTAAGTTTTATAAATCCAGACAACTAAACTAACGTTGCTGGAGCTTCATCACTACATATTCATAAACTTCTGTCCGAAGACAAATCATCTGAAAAAACTACTGATACCTTAAAATCATTACAACCCTCGGATAATGTATTCAAACTTTTTCACTTTTTTCATTAATCCTTAGAGCAACTTCAACTTATAACATAACACTTTGAGGCTACAGAGGTCTATTTACATTTTAAATGTAAGTATCTCATGATGAACTCAAATAATTCCTAGCACATAATTTAGATATACATAGGTAAAATATACATTTACGTTATGTACGGTCAGGAACAAAACTGGAAATCACAGGTTTCCTTTTGCCTCTTTGAATGTGGAGATTGTTGGAAACTGGCATGTATTTTGACCTTAGCATTTAGCTAAGATATAAATATTTTTTGTTAGTAGTTCCACGTTTTGTTAGAAATCCAATGATTCAAGAATGGCCATACATTTTCTCCTCTACTAACATATATATAAATTACATTCATATATCATCCATTGTGTTAATGTTCAAGTTGTTTAGCCAGAGACGTGATTAACTGAGACAGGTAACTATGATATATGTTCTTATCAGCAATTCTTTAGTACTGTTGGTGTTTTCAAACGTAACACGTTGTACCTATTTTCAAACAATTTCCGAAAAGAATATTAAAATTTTAAAGTTTTCAAATGCTGATTTTATAAACAACAAAGTTATTCTCTAAACCAGGGACACCGGGCGAGTGGTTCACCGGTGCTGGCGAGTTTTTGATATCACTATTATTTATTTTAAACGTAAGTAAATAATTTCTATTGTGGAATGTGGCCTTGTAACTTTTTTCTTGGGCTAGTAAAATTTTGTTGCTTATTTACATCTCTGCTCTAAATAGATGTTATTTTGATATTTCCAGTATTGTATATTTTCATATACTTTTCATATCGAGTTACAGTTTGGAACAAACACTCGCTCAAGACTTCATAAACTCTTGAATGTAATGTGACAAAGAGCTATTATAGAACTATTATATCTGCATTCGATATAGTCATTACTCCTAACCTGCTCAACGAGATAATATTGTGCCCAGATTTAGAAGGTGAACGTACTGTACGAAAAGGAAGAATTAGAAGAAAATATTCGTCGCTTATAACTGTTCCTGTTCGTTTGCTTTTGCTTGCCGAGCTTGATAAAAAATGGTACGTGCCTGTAAAGAAAATATTCCTTGTTCTACATTCAAAATAAAACATACTGAGTAACTATGTCTGTAAGACGTATTCTGCATATATTTACGGTTATACGGTTTGATGATTAAAAAACTAAAACTGTCGGACAAAAGACAGATTACCTTCCCTCGACGAGTTTTGTGTTGGATATATTTATAAAAGATTGTAAATGGGTTTTTGTACAAGAGTTGCAGCTTACAGTTGATGATAAATTGTTGACGTACAAAGGTATATGTCAATTCCTTCAATACATAACCCAAAGTCTTGAACATAAGAAATTAACTTATTCTGGGAGTTTTAATTCGGATATGCTTACAAAAAATCGTGCACACATTCAGAAAACCAGGTTTACCGTTACAAAGTAAATTGTTCAATAATATTGTCATAGAACATACTACCATTTTGGACTCTCACCTACGTCAAAATGTAAATAAGGATAATTAATTTAGAAGTTTTGCTCTTCCTAAGCAGTTGATACATTTCTTTACTTGGTGCAATAAGAAAGCACAGAAAGAAAGTGCCTCCTATAATGGTATCAAGAATTCCCGTGCAAATCATCCTTCTCCATTTGCGTTTATTCATGGCGTGACAAAGGTAAGTTATGTTCCAAAAATAATAACAAAATAGTGCTTATATCATCAATCCATCAAAGGTCTGCAATTGATTCCGAGAGTGAGAAATGAAAGCCTGAAATCGTAACAATCTACAATAAAACAGAACGAGGTACTAGCAATGGATAAACTTATAAGAACGTATACAAAAACGTTAGACTAAACGATGGCCGATATTATTGTTTTTAATACTTTAGCCGTGGCAGTATTGAATGAATATATTCATCAATTCTGTTTATGATGTAAACGTTACTAACCGTCGGAAAGTTTTCTTGAAAATGCTTCTTGACGAAATGGTGGAAGCTTTCATTAAATGCGCGAAGGAGTTTTACCTTCAGAAAAAGTATATCTAAAAGATGTGACGTAACTGTATCTATACAGCGAAAAGATCCACAAAGAAAATGAAAGAAAAAAAGGTGTTTGATATATTCATATTCAAAGGATGAAAGTAACTCAACCGTGTTTCAAACGTCATAGCTACTTTTGACACTAGCTCATTATGTGAAAAATGTGTGCAGCTTCAAATAAATCTCTAATTAACATTCAAATCGTCTGTTTTCTGGATAAATTAATTAGTAATTGATGTGTAAGTTTCATAATGTAAAAAATATTAACTTGGTAAAAAAGTATATTTGTAGTATAATTTTGAAATCCTTTTTGAGCTAGTTAACCCTTAAGTACTATGGACGAAAATAATCACGAAACTACTATGGAACGGTTTGTCAGACCGCATTGTTGTTTCACGATTTTTGAATAGTAGTTTTATTGCGTATTTTTATAAATGCTATCCTACATATCTTAGTTGCATATAGAAAAAAATGAAACATAGTAATTTCACAATGTAAAAAAAGTTTTATATTTTTAAAACAATGAGAAAGAGAACATAGTCAAAATTTGCAACACTGCTTTCATTGTTATTCTAAAATTGTAATTGTTGACATATTCAATTTTTTCTGTGTTCCTCTGTTGTCAAAATAACACTAATTTAAAATACACTGTTCTTGTAGATGCACTGAGAATAAAATATACATGAAAATCGGAGAAAAAGCATAGAATTTTAGCTTTTTTAAACTTACAAGATGGTATTGTTATTGTTGTACTGTTACATTATTTGTAGTGAAAAAGTAATGAATAAAACTTTTTTAGTTGTTATATGATGGCGAAAGTAAAGAAAATACGTTTTGCCGGTAAAAAAAGCTACCGCACTAACTTTTCTGACAGCATGTACAATCTTCAGGTAGACACCTATATTTTTTTTTCTCCATTGCAAGGAAATTGATACCCCACACGGCTGACACGAATATCTTTGCTTTCCGCTTAGATATTCATGATTAGAAGACTCGTTTTCCTCTTCAGCTTCTTGTGTGCGACGTATGGCAAGATAGCCCCACCCCCACTTTAGAAAATTGAACCAATGACTAGGTCATTCGTTTGTACTACGTTTGTACAATTTGTACCGAAAATATTTTCGTTTGTACCATTTTCCTTATAGGGGTATCTGAGAGGTCAACTGGGGGGCTATCTTGGCGCCAAAATAGCCCCTCGGTATCACAGCACAAAAAATTGGAATACACTATTCGAAAGCAAATCGTTTGTACCGTTTGCACCGAAAAAATTTTGTTTGTACCCTGATAGTTCTCGAGAAACAGGGAACGACATTTGTTGGACCATCTTGCCGCCAAGATAGCCCCCCCCCCTGTTTCTCGAAAAATATCAGAGTACAAATAAAACTTTTTTCGATACAAACGGTAAAAGTTTTATTTGTACTCTGATATTTTGGGCGGGGGCTATCTTGGCGCCAAGATAGCCCCCCGTATCACAGCACAAAAATTTGAAATACACCATTCGAAAGCAAATCGTTTGTACCGTTTGCACCGAAAAAAGTTTTGTTTGTACCCTGATAGTTTTCGAGAAACAGGGAACGACATTTGTTGGGCCATCTTGCCGCCAAGAGAGCCCCCCCCTGTATCACAGCACATAAATTTGAAATACACCATTTGAAGCAAGTCGTTTTTACCGTTTGTATCGAAATAAGTTTTATTTGTACTCTGATATTTTTCGAGAAACAGGGGACAATATTTTGGGCGGGGGCTATCTTGGCGCCAAGATAGCCCCCCCGTATCACAGCACAAAAATTTGAAATACACCATTCGAAAGCAAATCGTTTGTACCGTTTGCACCGAAAAAAGTTTTGTTTGTACCCTCATAGTTTTCGAGAAACAGGGAATGACATTTGTTGGGCCATCTTGGCCCCAAGATAGCCCCCCGTATCACACCACAAAAAATTAGAATACACCACTCGAAAGCAAATCGTTTGTACCGTTTGTACCAAAAAGAGTTTTGTTTGTTCCCTGATAGTTTTCGAGAAACAGGGGATGGCATTTGGGGGGCCTATTTTGGCGCCAATATAGGCCCCCGTATCACAGCACAAAAATTTGAAATACACCATTCGAAAGCAAATCGTTTGTACCGTTTGCACCGAAAAAAGTTTTGTTTGTACCCTGATAGTTTTCGAGAAACACTGAACGACATTTGTTGGGCCATCTTGCCGCCAAGAGAGCCCCCCCCCTGTATCACAGCACATAAATTTGAAATACACCATTTGAAGCAAATCGTTTTTACCGTTTGTATCGAAATAAGTTTTATTTGTACTCTGATATTTTTCGAGAAACAGGGGACAATATTTTGGGCGGGGGCTATCTTGGCGCCAAGAGAGCCCCCCCTTATCACAGCACAAAAATTTGAAATACACCATTCGAAAGCAAATCGTTTGTACCGTTTGCACCGAAAAAAGTTTTGTTTGTACCCTGATAGTTTTCGAGAAACACTGAACGACATTTGTTGGGCCATCTTGCCGCCAAGAGAGCCCCCCCCCCTGTATCACAGCACAAAAATTTGAAATACACCATTCGAAAGCAAATTGTTTGTACCGTTTGCACCGAAAAAAGTTTTGTTTGTACCCTGATAGTTTTCGAGAAACAGGGAATAACATTTGTTGGGCCATCTTGGCGCCAAGAGAGCCCCCCCTTATCACAGCACAAAAATTTGAAATACACCATTCGAAGCAAATCGTTTGTACCGTTTGTATCGAAAAAAGTTTTATTTGTACTCTGATAGTTTTCGAGAAACAGGGGATAACATTTTGGGCGGGGGCTTTCTTGGCGCCAAGATAGCCCCCCGTATCATAGCACAAAAATTTGAAATACACCATTCGACAGCAAATCGTTTGTACCGTCTGCACCGAAAAAATTTTTGTTTGTACCCTGATAGTTTTCGAGAAACAGGGAATGACATTTATTGGGCCATCTTGGCGCCAATATAGGCCCCCGTATCACAGCACAAAAATTTGAAATACACCTTTCGAAAGCAAATCGTTTGTACCGCTTGTACCGAAAAATGTTTTATTTGTACCCTGATAGTTTTCGAGAAACAGGGGATGATATTTTGGCGCCAAGATAGCCCCTCCGTATCACAGCACGAAAAATTGGAATACATCGTTCGAAAGCAAATGGTTTGTACCGTTTGTACCGTAAAAAGTTTGGTTTGTACCCTGATAATTTTCAAGAAAGATTGGATGGCGTTTGGGAGGTTATCTTGTACGCAAGATTGGTCCCCTAATATGTACTTTTTCCATGCCCATTAATAAGTATTATCTGTCTATTCATGTGAATTTATGTGTTTTTAGATCTCTTGATGTACATATCCAAATGAAAAGAATGACTTGTTGGGAATAAAGCAACGTTAGAATTGAATCGGCGAGCGGGAAAACAGTGTGAGTTCAAAATAAGCCATTTCGGGTTAAAGGAGAAAATAACACTAAAGATGTAGAACTACACGTAGTAATGAAAAGTATTACAATTTGAGGACATCGCACGTTATAACAGAATGCTGTAATGTCGACTTTACTTTTGTAGCATTAACAAACGAAAGTTCTTTCTTAAAAACATCTCAAAATGCTTTTGGTGCACTAGTAGTGTTTTTCCGCTCAACGATTCAATTAAATTTTATCTATTTGTGCCATTTTCCGTAAATAAATACCGTAAAAAGCATAACGAACTGTATACAAATTCAGAAAGAAACTGGATTTATAGAAATAATCTTAAACAAAGAAAACTATAAGATGAAATGTTTGCTCACCTAAACTGTGTCCTTCCACGTTTCAGCTTTACACCAACTGAAAAAAAAAATAGCTGTTTATATCTGTCACATTAACGGCTCGAAAAGTTTGCCGCTTTCATAGACAATAGACGAAAGCAAATAGGCCATTGCTGAATAATACGTATTTACTTAAGGAAAAGGGCAGAAATAGAGAAAATTTAATTGAATCGGTGAGTGTAAAACTACTACTAGTCCACAAAACGCATTTTGAGATATTTGAAGATATTTGAGATATTCATTTTTTTATTTTGATATGCAGAAGCACAATTCTAAATACACATCAATTCACATGGATAAACATATGATACTTATTAATCGACATGGAGAAAGTACACATTAGGGGGCCTATCTTGCGTACAAGATAGCTCCCAAATGTGATTCCCTGTTTCTCGAGAACTATCAAGGTACAAACAAAACTTTTTTCGGTACAAACGGCACAGACGATTTGCTTTTGAATGGTGTATTCCAATTTTTTGTGCTGTGATACAGGTGGCCTATCTTGGTGCCAAGGTAGCCCCCCGGCTCAAATATTATCAACTGTTTCTCGGAAACTATCAGGGTACAAACAAAACTTTTTTCGGTACAAACGGTACAAACGATTTGCTTTCGAATTGTATATTCCAATATTTTGTGCTCTGATAGGGGGGGCTATCTTGGCGCCAAGATAGTCCCCCCCCAGTCGACGTCTCAAGTAACCCTATAATGAAAATGGTACAAACGAAAATATTTTCGGTACAAACGGTAGAAACGTAGTACAAACGAATGACCTAATCATTGTTTCAATTTTCTAAAGTGGGGGGGGGGCTATCTTGCCATACGTTTGTGCGCGATGGTGGGAAACACTTTCAGGCTATAGTATGCTCTTGATGGAAAAACTCAGCTCACGTGGCACATGTCTGATGAACAAATTACGTTCTATGTGAGGCCTAAGAAGTCCTTTTGCCAATGTTTTCATGAAATCAAGTCTTGTCATCACTGCGGACTTAGCATAGACTTGATGCAAGACATGCGCATTAACACTACACGCAACATCCATTAGCATAAACAAAGTTGTCAATGGCTATCGTCTTGTTCGACGACTTGAGGTGTAATCTGTACATTTTTTTGTCTTGAGTATCCACTCCGCTTTCACTCGCTATAAAATATGATTATTTCAGGTTTTCTAGTCTCTGGGTCATTAATTGATGTGTGCGCAGGACGTCCCACACGGTAAGACGCAAAACTGCTAATAATCAGTAGATAACGAAAGACAGCTGAAATGCAAAATACTCACGTAACTACTATAGTATGTCTGTGAGACCGCTCGACCTCTCCAGCGTCGCGCAAAGGGGATGAATTATAACACGAACTTCACAATACGTAACCATTTGCTAGACAGGAAGGTAGACGAAAAGATTCAGTTGTAGTGGTGAGACTGTGAAAAATATAATGATACGAAAAGTAGCAGTGGTCCGAGAGACGGTCTGTAGTACTTACGGGTTAATATACCGTCACTAACAAATTTCATAATTAATATGTACACTAGATCTGAAATAACATACGCAAAATGTACTATCAAATACGACTGGTTTCATAAAATTTATTGTCTAGGTTTTAAAATAATTAATACAAAAAAATGAAGAAACAATCCCTTGTACGAAAAAAAAAACTACTCAACCGTTTTGGAAACACAATCAGCAAGTCTCCTAATTAGGCAGGTGATATTTTGAGTTTTTTCTTTTCAGTGAAAATAATAGGCGTCAAATTGAATCCTAAAGTGTAAGTAAATAGGTGGTGAAAGAAGAAACTGATTCAAAAATTTAAAATTATGATAAGAGATATTGTCTTACAAGATAATGTAAATTAGATTGGAGAAATTACAGAATAGAGTGAAATGCGACGGCGTGTACTGTGACATTTTCAAGTGTGCCTTCTCTATGATTGACATTCTTAAAGTTCCGTTGTTGCTTAATATAATAATCACTAATTTTATCCATCTATTACTATAATAAGAAGACAATTGGGATGAGTACTTTCGTAAGAATATGTTTATGTAATATTATTTATAAAATGATTTGCGTTCAAAGTTGTGTACTAAAGCATACACATTACCGTACTTGTAGTATGTTAGAAATATGTTTACTCACTTGTAGTAATTTAAACCTTAGGTTAAAATTATATGTCACATGTTTCTGATCAGAATTTTAAGTAACGATAATATCATCATACTTAACTATAAACAAGACATCTGAACTCGTAACTGTGTTCCCCGAACTAGTCTATGACACCTTATCTTGTGACATTCTGCATTATTCTTAAATGAAAACGTTCTTCCGTTGGAAACCACGGTCATCATGAACGGTTGTACGTGGTCTGAAAACAATGTGCTATACCCCTCGGCCGTCATGGTGCCTTGCACGAGCTCCACTTCACCCATGGATACTTACATGAATAATAACCAGAAAATAATTGAGACGCCGCTAGTCTGTCTCCGTCCCACAATAAAGGGTCAAGGACCTGTTAACTGGGAGACTACTGATTCGCAACCCCCATCGACGTGATGAAGAAGGTCACATATTTTCATTGAACGCTAATAACGCATTTCGTAATTCGCATGCGAAGTATCACTCCACGTCTAGGACTTCTAAGAGCAGATTATTATTTTACCTCAGTAAATTTTATTTAATTCACTTTGATATTCAGTAGTTTTTAATATCTATAAAGTAAAAAGTAACGAAAACATAGATCCATGGAGTAATTGGTTTTGTTATTTCCGAATATGATCCACTTACAATACTGAGTGGTTAAATTGTACTACTTTTTTCAATGAAAGACTATGGATTCGTAAGACTATGGATTTTAGTTTTAAAATGTTTACAGGTTGGAAATTTACAAATATTTGGAAAATGCAATTATGTACAACTGCAGTAGGGGTATGAATGGGGGAGACATTTTCGATAAGTTATACTAACATAATGGAAAGTAATTAGGAACTTAACGTTTAAAACTGTGTTATATTCCTCCGATCTCGAAAGTTAATCAGGGAAACCTTATTCGTAACAATAACAACTGCGTCGAAACTCTGTACTTCCGAATATACATTAACTTACATGCAGTTAAAATGCTTTGCATCTCTCTACTGCAAAATCATAATTAAGACTTCAGTAGCATCATCCACAGTATCACATTGGCTAAATATGTGTCTATTGTATATTATTCAAAAAGTAGGCATTTCAGTAGTAATCTTCATATATAAAAAGGTGTTTCTTTCTTTTAGGAACTGCTGCAGCTAAACGTCATTCTCAGTCTATTTCTAAGAGATACAGTTCAATACTATAACACAAAAATATTAATAAGAAATGTGACAATGCAATGATAATTCAATGAGTTAAAACATTTGATTAAGAATATAGTATACATAATCATACAAAAGAAAGACAGTAATCTTTCAGTTGAAACATTATAATTGGATCGTAAGTCATTTTTCACTGTATCAATGAGTTGACGTTAATTGCTAAATATAGGCGTTGTGTTCCAATAAGGATGTTCTAAATTTCTTTGCCTATACACATACAATTCGCATCAAATTTTGATTCTGAATATTAGTTATAGAACAACAAGTTATTTGTAATTATTTCTGTACTACATATCATAGAAGGAATCGTTCCTTATGCAAGAATCGGAGGTTGTAGATTACATTTCTAATTTACCTCCTTCCCTGTTCTAACTATTACTTACATAATTTACGTTTTACTTGTAAAATCGAACTCATGGTGGCGTTAGAGAAGAAACACGATACTAATGGATATAAAATTTAAATTGATAAAATAAATACTAACAAACTATTACAACCATAATAAAAGAGACACATTTGGATTTAAAATGGTTGGATTGTTACTGAGAATTATCATGATCTATTTTGTAAATGTCATGAATAACGTTTAAAACAAAACCATGTATTAGAGACTCTATAGTTGTCTGTTACAGTTTTCCCCATTGTATTAAAATTTCTTTTAAAATACATTTCTTCTCTTCCAACTAAATTTAGTTTATATTTTGTTAAGAATTTTAGCGTTTTGTCTTGGAAAATCTTATTCAGTTTCGTTTCTTTTAAATCAGTAGTTGAGACCTTTTGTTCTTGAATTTCCTTCACACATAATCATGTTATCAAAAATATGATACAGGAGAACAAAACTAAATTAATCTGTATTATTCAACATAGAAATTTAAATCCTAAGAGACGAACATAAATAAATTCAAGAACAGAAACATCCACAACTCCTAGATAACATACAAGAGTTATTATTATCACTATGCTCCAGTCATCTCCTTTTCCATTGTACTCAATCTTCTATCCTCTTTCCCCTTCTCACAGATTTCCTTCTTTCTGTTTTTTTATCTGCTTCGTTTTCTCTTACAAGCCTTCTGCATTCACTTTTCTCAGCATATTTAACTCCATTTTAAATTTATAATTCTTAACTTTTCTTTTGGATCTTCTTATCTATCATTTTTTCAACGCCATTTCTTTGATTGTGTTAGTTACCTGCAACATTTTCCGTCCGTAGATATCCTTTCTATTTCTTTAATAATTTTTGCTATTGAATCAGCTTTCATTTCCTTTATAAACACTATATTCAAAATAAAGTCGTTCAAATGAACCGCTAGAGATCTCGTCAATTATTATAATGGAATCAGAAATGTTAATAGACAGCTAAAAACAATTCCATGCGATTGGTTCAGTACCTCAAGAGAGTAAATTGTCACAATATACAATAATCCATTAAATCTGGGAGTAGTTGAAATTTACTTCTGGTTTCAACACTAATGCTCGTAGAGTAAATTAGTAAAATATATCGGAAAGGAGTTCTTCTGCAATTGTTTATGCGTATCTAAGTTGTATATCCGTAACCGTGTGTTTAAACCGGAAAATATTTAAAACAAACAAACAAACAAACAAATCAGAATTGAACAATTTATTACCATAGAACAAAAATTATTTTAGGTAGCGAGAAGCTTTTCTGCAATCGATTCCGTCACAAGAGTACATACTCTCACAACCCGCTATACTCTATAAAATATGGAAGTTGTTGAAACTTAGTACAAGTACCAGTTGCAAAAAGGATTTCAGTAGAGCTAGAAGGGTAAGAAAAATCAAGATGTAGTTTCTGCAATTGACCACTTTCCTAAAAGAATATTCTACTGTATATATTAATATAAACATCAATTTAACCCAGAAGTAGATGAAATTAACTATCCCAATTGTAATCTATCATCATACGACGAAAACAACAAGCTATAGCGAATAAATGCTCTTTGATATGAACTCTGAGAACAAGAACTGTCTTGGTAAATAGTAGTTATAGATGTACTACTTCAAGTTTGAGTATTGAATTCCCATAGTTTGGAAATCCAACGTAGCTTTACATTGTAAAACGAAACACATTTTTCCTCGTTTATATTTAAACAATCAAACGAAAACGACTGCTCTTGTCTGGCATGATACAACGAGTAGTCGAATCGTGTACTTTTGCATTTCAATTTGCTAACACCACGATTCCCATTACACAGTTGCATACCTCGAATGGTATCCAGCTCTCTCTCAACATTCTATAACTATGACTATGTTCTTTTTGCACGTACGATAGTAGTAGGGGGCTACGTTCGCCCGAATGACTCAACCTCACTCTCTTTCGTGACGTCATAGGTCAAAGGTCAATGACATTGGCCCAGGGTCAATGACCTAGGGGTACCTAGGACCACCCCCTCTAAATTTCGGCAGGTGCATCTTGGCTCACCCCCTAAATTTTGGCAGGGGTACGTAGGACCACCCACCTTAAATTTTGGAAATTGCCAAATCTAAAAATTGGGTATGGTAGCCTAGGACCATAGCATGTACCTCGATCAGTATTGGGCGTTTATGTCGTTCCCTTTCGTGGGTAAAAAAAGCCAAATTTTAAAATTTCGGGGGTTTTTGACCTAATTTATCGTCTTTGTTGACGTGTTATTACCATATATAGTTATATGGGCGTATATAGGGGTTCATTCCCTTTCATAAGACATAGGTATATTGGTGCACTCCTTTAAAAATTTGGGAGAGGTACCTTCGCCCACGCCTTCAATTTTGGAAATTGCCCAATTTAAACATTGGGTATTATAGGACAGAACCCTAATATGTATTATGATAAATTTGAGTGGTCCACATCGTTCCCTTTTAGGGATACCAAATTGCCAAAAAAATAAACGTAAGCAATACGTTGTACCACGTGTTTGTACCACGTACCCTTCAATTTTTGAAATTGCCCAATTTAAACATTGGGTATTATAGTACAGGACAGTAATATGTACTATGATAAATTTGGGTGGTCCACCTCGTTCCCTTTTAGGGGTACCAAATTGCCAAAAATATAAACGTAAGCAATACGTTGTACCACGTGTTTGGTTTTCGACCTAATTTATCTCCTTGGGTGAGGTCCTATTACCTTATATAGTTATATGATCATGTATAATCATGTATAGGGGTCCATTACCTATCATAAGACATAGGTACATTTGTGCACCCCGGAAGATGTACCTTGGCCCACCCCTTCAATTTTGGAAATTACCCAATTTAAACGTTTGTTATTATAGTATAGGACACTAATATAGATCACTATAAATTTGGGTGGTTCACTTCGTTCTCTTTTAGGGGTACAAAATTGCCAAATTTTAGTACAACCACGTGTTTGGTTTTTGGCACAATTTATCTTCCTTTATGAGGTCCTATTACCTTATTTGGTTATATGGTCATGTATAGGTGTCCATTCCCTTTCGTAAGACATGGGTATATTGATGCATCCCGGGAAGGGCACCTTGGCCCACCCGTTCAATTGTAGAAATTGCCAAATTTAAACATTTGGTATCATAGTATTGGACCTAATATATATCACTATGAATTTGGGTGGACCACCTCGTTCCCTTTTAGGGGTACCAAAGTGCCAAAAAAATATAAACTTAAGCAATACGTTGTTCTACGTGTTTGGTTTTTTGGTCCATTTTATCACCTTTCATGAGATCCTGATTACAGGGATCTATTTCCAATCCTAAGACCCGGGTATATTGTTGCACCCTTCTTAAAATTTGGCAAGGGGTACACTGAAATTGTCCAATTTAAGCATAGTACAGGACCTCAATGTGTTTCGGTGGTCCTATTGCCACTTTTTTTTAGTACAACCGCGTGTTCGGTATTGACTCGATTTATCCTATTTGATAAGGTATGGACGGGTATCCCCTTTCAATTTGGTAGAACCCTTCGGGTGTAGTACGGTCTTGTGATCGATGATTTGTTTTTGATGCGTGACGATGTCCCTGGTCAATGTTCTCTAGGAATTAGGTTGAAACTTTGCCCAGGGTTCTCGTCTTATATCGCACAGTTCTTTAGGAGAATCTGATAACGTTCTATGTATCATATTGATGTAATTAACAATAAAAACACATATATAAGCATAAATTGTATTTTATTCATTTTTCTGGTTTCTTCTTTTTCTTTCTTATTGACAATATTTGTATATTGAGTTGGATTTCTTCAATAGACCGCCTCCTCTTCTTGATTGTGATGATTTGTTTCCATGTTTTGCAGCATAGCACCCGTTTGCAAAGCTTCGTATTGTGAATTCTGTAAAAAGAACGAGGAAAAAGATGATTAGTATAGAAATAGATGATGATTAAACAAATACACTTTCAATGATAAATATGATAAAATTACCTGGAAGGTATATTGCAGCAGTCTACGATCATTGACCGTGGGTACTTTTGTGAACAAGTATTGAATTTCACGCAGAGATTTTCCTTGGGCTTTACAGCACAAATAAAAATAAGCATAATAGCTTCATACGTATGAACCAAGACTTTGCATTTGGCTATTATTATATTTACAGTACATACAATGAAGTTGTAAGAGTGCAACATGTTGTGGTACATAAGGAGGGAGGCCATAGCTGTCAAAATATTCTCCAACACGGCGATTATCAATATAAACTGCAATCCAATGGCTTCCTAGTTTTGTAGATGGATCTGTATTTACAATGATAGCCAGAGGAAGAGAAATCCGTGAGGGCAACTCATCGCTTGCAAATACCCCGGTAAAATGATTTCTGAATAATGGACTACCGTTTAAAGCACTAGATAATTGTAATGTATTCAACCTTGTGAATGGAAATTATACATAACGTATACGTACCTTGTAATTTAAGAGTCCAGGATAATGTTGCGCTGGTGGTCGATCTCTAGAGTGAGAAAAATTCCCCATACACAATACAGTTTGCAGGAGCTGCTAATTTTTCCTGGAAATGAACTTCCAATCGGATGGCTCCATGTCGTTGTAAATTCCAATAGTGACAATCACCAGCAGAAGAATCGGGAGTTAGGTCAAATACAAACAGTGTATATCCATTCTTGTAGTCGGCTCTTGAAATTGTATTTCCAGTATTGGTAAAATGTATGCCAGAACCTGAGAACAATATGTGGTACGATGAAATGTAGAGATTTTCTTCAAATTTGGGTTGTAATGGTTTTGAAGGTACAGCTTTTATATCCACATACAATGTAAAGAAATTAATGTTTACATGTTGAAATTCAAATGGATTGCTGGTAATAGTTCCAATGGATGCTTCATTCGATGTAAATCCTACAATAATACGATTTGGCAATGTTCCCATAAACAGGTTACCAAAAGTTTTTGATTGTATATCCTTCGGGATGGTAAATGATTTCATTTGAACCCTTGTCAGAGGATACTTTGCTGGTTTAGATTGTAACATTTTATTGTGTGCCAATTTGACACTATGGCTAATGTTGATTTTTTTCACCTGCAACGATGCATCTAGAATATTGATTTTTGCATTGACACGAATTTCACTGGCCATGAGACAAATGTTTGGCTTTGCAGGCATTTCACAAGTAATTCTACTCCATGAATTAAACATTTATCTTGATTAAAAATGTCACAATGAAGATGTCCAATCATTTCGATTTTCATACTTTGTTTTGTCAGTTCATAGCTTTGTTGAAATCCTTTGTTCTCTCTGGTGGTTGCGTTCATATGACCAGTCGTATCTTGAAACCACATTGCTGTTTGTAAATGTGTATTTTTAGCTCCGTCACTATAATTGAGCAGTTTTTCCAGGTACGAACGATAGGGATGATTATGTGACGGAAATGAAATCAGTTTATTGTTCAAGTAGATTTGTACTTCACTAAACATAGCATTTAGAAAATCATTGACAGGTGCAGTTGCTTTATCCGTTTTGGTGAAGGAGGAACCATCTGGTTTCACAATTTGTGCTTGGATGTACAATAAGGTTTGTGGCAAATCAATATATTCATCACTGCTACCACTCACTACAAATTCTATTGGTGAATTTTCAGCTATTGAACTAATTGGTTTGTAGCCAATAATACGATTGTCCAGAACACTGGTTTGCGTGGGTAACGTTGAAAAAATGTCCAATTCACTTTTTACACATTCACAGGATTGTTGATGTAAGAAAGCCATCGTTGAATTAATCAAAAATATCTGGTGACGATGCCAATGATCTCTTCTTCTCCTTATGTGATAATTTACGTCTCTTCGTAGGATTGATGGTGTTGTTGATCGTTGGAAGGTCAACCTCAAACTGAGAGCAGTCATCCCATTTTCGTTTATGATATCTACTTCCCAGCATCGTTTTCAACTTATTTTTAGCTTTTTCTTGTAAATTTGTTATTGCCTCTTGCATACGTTGATGAAACGATTCTTCCAGCGGTTGATTCGAGATCACAACATCATTAATCATATTGGCACCTGATTTTAATAATTCTTTTCCCACAGTTTTAGCTCCTTTCTTCACAAGTGGTAACACTGAAAGAAATAAGCCACCAAGGAAATTTCCAATGCCATGTGCTGCTTGATAGGGGTTCCCAAATAGACGTTGCCGATACCGGACAACGCTTGTTTTTGGTAGTATTGCAAATACGGATCAGTCATGATGACGACGACGGAGATGTAGTTTTGTACACACCGTTCCAAAGGTGAATGGCATACTATGACCTGTGATATCCGTTATATCGATTTGTATTTGCTCAAAATTCATTTTTTCCACCGGAACATAATGTGCAGGATTAAAGATTTCTACTGCATGACTTCCAAAAGTATGATTCACAGGATCCATGTTGACAATTCGTAGCAAGAGTACCATTGTATTTCCAACAATGACAGATTCAATAATGTCACAATAGACGTACATTTGTGATGGTAAGCCTAATCGTACATCCGTTGTATATTGTCTCTTTTCCATATCTTTTAAATCACTTTTCGGTTCAAATCCAAGCATTAAACTAATACTTGGTGAGATTTGTACAGAAGTATGGATTTCCTTTTTGGGATGTCTTATGAGGCATATATTATTAGTTGCGTCATGAGATAAAAATAAATTGGTTTCTTTATGATGTATATTAATTGCAGGAATAAGATCCCGTATATTGTTATAATAGCGTACAGGGATCGTTACAACCTTCCTCGGTTCCTGATCACTACTACTTGATGATTTGTAATATATTTAATTGTTTTTCCTGTTAATGTTCAGCAAAGAATGTGGATAATGAATCTCTACAATTGCCACATCTCATTTCTGGCGAAACTCTACACGTCGTTGTAATTTCGTAATATATGAAGTCAATGTATTTTCTGGAAAATAATCCATGGAACTATTACTGGGAAGTGTAACGTAAAAATCTTGATCAGGTTCCATTCTTCTTTTTCTTCTTCAATGAAGTTGCAGGGATCCACGAATTGAATGAGGAAGGATATCCTTTCCACTGGACGAGATACTCCTTTATGTGACCTTTGGTTCTTGTACGTAATATTTTATCGATGAGGAACGTCGAAGGAAGCGGTACTGCTTGTAATTCTTTTCTGTAGAAAACACCATCGATGAGTTGATGATTTAAATCCTCTAGCCGATACACTGGTGGGTTTCTTGGTACAATGGCTTTTACTCTGAATATTTCCCAAGTCCAGTTCTCGAGGTAACCCTTGTCAAAGATACGTTTTGTTTTACTAATACGAACAGTATCACCAACAGATAAATCCGTATCTTGTTTTGAACGCTGTAGCTTTTTGTCGTATAAGTTATGCCACACCTTCAGTCCTGTAAATTGTCCTGAGAAACGTTTGCAGGTGCATTTTAATACTGGAATGCCGACTTTCATTGTATGCTTTTACAAGTAAAGGCAATACTTTGATGTAATTGTATGTTTGATATTTGGTAAAGTATTTCCACATACGATGTTTCAATGTCTGATTAAATCTTTCTGCGATGCTGGCTTTAATATCTGGATCCTTTGTTGTAACATGTTGCACTTTGTGTTTTCTGAGAAACTTTTGTACTGTCTTGTTGGTAAATCCAGTTCCTTGATCACTACGTAGCACAATTGGCTTCCTGTCCTGGAAAATCATTTCAAATGCATTCACTATATCCTCGGCACTTTTTGATTTTAGTGGTACAGCCCACCCGTACCGACTAAACACATCAATCACTGTAAGAATATAGCGGTAATTGGCATTATAATTTTGAAGTGATTGTAAATCATTTAAATCACATTCCCATTGATCATCAATATTGTTGACAAGATAAAAATCTCTACGGAAACGACGACGTACAGGACGATGTAACGTGTAGGTAAGTTGTTTGTTTAACCAAAGTTTTATATTGTCTAGAGGTATAGATTTTCCTGTGCCTTGCCATAATTTCTTTGCTGTAGAAAATGATGTAGGATGTGCTGGATTGTAGTAAATGGATTTCAACTTTTTGTTCATGGTTTGTACGTTGACCATTGTGGAATGATACGTTTTCTTTTTGGTCGGACTTCGAAAACATCATCATCATCTTCTTCTTCGCCTTCTTCTCCGGAAGAAAATAATTCAGGTGCCGATTTTGGTGGTGCAGATCCTTCAGATGCTGTTGTACTATTATGCTTGACAATATAGTTTAATCTTCGTGGATTACCAATCAATTCTTGAGGCGTGTTTGACGATGCAAGGTAGTTGCAAAACAATTCCCAGCCTTGAGGATTAGAATGTTTCCTCGGTCGAGTCACATCGCACATTAAATCTACAATATTGGATCCATGTAGTTTATTATCGTTCATGTACACTGTTCCTTTATGATCCCACGTAATTGCGTCATCTTGTTTTAAACGACGGAATAGTAGTGCGGCTTCCTTACGATACATTTGTGCTATTGCGGCTAAAATTTCTTGGTTTGTGCTATTGTCAACATTCGGGACGTCACCATCAGATTTCATTGATGTAATTGTAAGTGGTATTGGTTCTTCTTATTTACGTATCACATAAAGATATTTCTGTAATATTCTATTGTACTGATTCCATTTTTCTTCATCACTTGGATACGATGTATTCAATATAGATTGCATTTCACGATCGAGATTAGATTCTCGATTTTCACTCGCACGGGATGATGATGCATGCATTCGTTGAAGCATTTCTGGTGGCACTAAAACAATCTTCTTGCTATGTTCCATGACGTTTATTGTTTAAACAGAATACTGGATGACACATTTTCTACAATAGGTGCAAGTAATGCAGGTAAGAATCCTCCATGTTGTACGGCTAAATGTTTCTTCTTTTTATCCAATGATTTTGTATTGTCTACGAGATAGCGGAGCGTGTTCTTGTAACGCTTTAATCTTGACTTCTGCGCACTTGTCAGTGGAACATTGCATTTTAAGACATTATAACAACATTCAGAAATACTATGAATTAATGAAGCGTCTGCATTGGCAATAATAGCTTTACGCAATCTTGGTTTATCTTTGTGCAGAGCACGCAGCAGATCAGCGTGTTTCACTGTAGGAGACATCGTGACAGACTAAGTCATTCTTTTCACATGCACAATAATTTAAACGTGATTTGTTGGTTATAAAAATTACACTAATATTGCGATCCTTTTGTGAACATATCAACAATATCACTATTCACTTCTCGCATATGGTCATCAATAATAATCAAATGTGGTCCATCTTGAGGCTGAAAATCTTTCATTCGTGGATGCCTTTCGTGAAATTCTACTGGAAACGGCATTGTTGCATACACGTCTTGCCATTATGCATAATACCAGTATATCTTACGAAATTTTGCATTGATCATGGTTGGGAGATGTGACTGTAATCGCTTCACAAAATACGTTTTTCCACACCCACTAGGTACAGCGAGAATACAGGTAAATGGATGTTTCCACTGAGTATCCATGATGAACACTAAAACCTTATTTCAAAAATGAGGCGTATTTAAAGCGAGTACAAAATTTTTTGTTCTAGTTTGTAAATTCTTGCACTCACTTGTAAATGTTGGCGAGAAACGGAAAAACCGTTCATCTGTTTATCGGATTGTTGAAAACCGTTTATTTGGTAATGGAATAGTTGAAAACCGTTTATTTGTTAAGCGAATAGTTAAAGCCCGGATAAAGTTTAACGGTTAACCGTGAAAGCTGATCACTGTTTGATTTAAATTCTAATTGAAAATTTTTCGTTTCAAAACTATTTTGAAATTTTTGTTTCAAAATTTTGTTTGAAAATTTCTTGTTTCAAAATTTTTGTTTCAAATTTTTAGTTTGAAATATTTTTCCTTTCAAAAATATTGCTTCAAACTTTTTGTTTTGAATATTCTTTAGTTTGAAAATTTTTTGTTTCAAAATATTTTTGAAAATATTTCGTTTCAAAATGTTTGCTTGATTTTTTTTGTTTGAAATTTTTGTTTGTAAATTTATTGTTTCAAAATTTTTGTTTGAACATTTTTCAAAATTTTTCGTTTCAAAGTTTTTTTGAAAATTTTTTAGTTTCAAGATTTTCGTTTAGAAGTTATCGTTTGAATTTTTGTTTTGAAAATTTTGGTTTGATTTTTTTGTTTGAAAGTTGAAAAAAGTTTTAAATGCTATGAATCTTGTTCAAAGTTTCCACCTAATTCCTAGAGAACATTGACCAGGGACATCGTCGCGCATCAAAAACAAATCATCGATCACGTGACCGTACTACACCCGAAGGGTTCTACCAAATTGAAAGGGGATACCCGTCCATACCTTATCAAATAGGATAATTTGAGTCAATAACCGAACACGTGGTTGTACTAAAAAAAATTGGCAATAGGACCACCGAAACATATTGAGGTCCTGTACTATGCTTAAATTGGACAATTTCAGTGTACCCCTTGCCAAATTTTAAGAAGGGTGCAACAATATACCCGGGTCTTAGGATAGGAAATAGATCCCTGTAATCAGGATCTCATGAAAGGTGATAAAATGGACCAGAAAACCAAACACGTGGTACAACGTATTGCTTACGTTTATATTTTTTGGCAATTTGGTACTCCTAAAAGGGAACGAGGTGGTGCACCCAAATTTATGGTGCTATATATTAGGGTCCAATACTATGATACCAAATGTTTAAATTTGGCAATTTCTACAATTGAACGGGTGGGCGAAGGTGCCCCTTCCGCGGTGCACAAATGTACCTATGTCTTATGATAGGTAATGGACACCTATACATGACCATATAACCATATAAGGTAATAGGACCTCATAAAGGAAGATAAATTGTGCCAAAAACCAAACACGTGGTTGTACTAAAATTTGGCAATTTTGTACCCCTAAAAGAGAACGAAGTCAACCACCCAAATTTATAGTGATCTATATTAGTGTCCTATACTATAATAACAAACGTTTAAATTGGGTAATTTCCAAAATTGAAGGGGTGGGCCAAGGTACATCTTCCGGGGTGCACAAATGTACCTATGTCTTATGATAGGTAATGGACCCCTATACATGATTATACATGATCATATAACTATATAAGGTAATAGGACCTCATCCAAGGAGATAAATTAGGTCGAAAACCAAACACGTGGTACAACGTATTGCTTACGTTTATATTTTTGGCAATTTGGTACCCCTAAAAGGGAACGAGGTGGACCACCCAAATTTATCATAGTACATATTACTGTCCTGTACTATAATACCCAATGTTTAAATTGGGCAATTTCCAAAATTGAAGGGGTGGGCGAAGGTACCTCTCCCAAATTTTTAAAGGGGTGCACCAATATACCTATGTTTTATGAAAGGGAATGAACCCGTCTATACTCCCATATAACTATATAGGGTAATAAATTAGGTCAAAAACCCCCGAAATTTAATTTTTTGGCAATTTTTTACCCATGAAAGGGAACGACATAGACACCCAATACTAATCGAGGTACTTAGTATGGTCCTAGGCTACCATACAAAATTTTTAGATTTGGCAATATAAAATTTAAGGAGGGTGGTCCTAGGTATCCCTGCCAAAATTTAGGGGGTGGGCCAAGGTACACCTGCCAAATTTTTGAGGGGTGGTCATAGGTACCCCTAGGTCATTGACCCCGGGCCAAGGTCAGTGACCTTTTACCTATGACGTCACGAAAGAGAGTGAGGATGAGTCATTCGGGCGAACGCCGCCCTCTACTACTACGATATATTTATTTCATCACTTGAAAAGATCACTTTTAATGCCACAAGATCATGGATATCTCAAGAAGAGAAAATCATGACAACTTATCAATGCGGCGAATTCTGAATGCTTCCCTATGTTATCAGAATTTACACAGCGAATTTCAGTGCTGAATGTTTCTTTGTCTCATAATGAAAGAACTAACACTTGAGTTAATGTGAATATAATAAAAATCAATAAGATATTATGAGGTTTTGGGCTCAGAGTCGACCTTTTATCTGTTTATTGTTGTCTTCTCAGGGTTACATGCTGACCACATAATTTGTGAAGTACCCAGGCTGCATAATTACCAAGTATAAGACAGAAACATGGATAGAGTATTGATATATTTCATCCAGTTTATTGAATGACGCTTCTAAGGATGGAGATATGTCTTCCATTGGTACTGACACCATAAATTGAATGCCAACTGAGATAACGAGAAGGTCAGTTTATGGTGTGTGTCTATCCAACATGTTACCTGGTTGTCACAGTTCAGTTACACCGTGAACTTGCGTAAGGAAAGAGTGAACATGGGACTTCTACAGAATGTCATAAAGGTGTGTATGCTGTCCGAGTTCAAAATGGGGTCAAACGCAGCTGCATTTGGGCTGAAGATATGCCAGGTCTTTGGTGAGTCTGCCGTGACTCCACGGACAGTGCAGTGGTAGTTTAACAAGTTTAAGGATGGTGATGAAACATTGGCAAACGTATCACGCAACGGAAGACCAACACATGCATTAAATGTAGATCTTCACGCAGCAATTGAGATAAAGAAAGTTCAGAGATATGAGGAATTGGGAGTACAGGAAGTGGAGGTAATATTGAGCAGCGCATCCATTAACTTGGGAAGCACTACAAATTGTTTCGGTGTGTTCCACATGATTTGACTCCGGAGCAGAAGATAATGCGAGCAGATACCTTGTGTTCCACATGATTTGACTCCGGAGCAGAAGCCAATGCGAGCAGATACCTATGTTTCTTTGCTGTCTCGTCTAAGGAAGAAGCTATTTCTGCACACGATGTTGACGTATGATGGTAAGTGGGTCCTCTACAAACTCAACGGCGTCGTTGGTTAAGCATCCCATGGACTTGTTCCAAAACACCCTAAACCAACACTGTACCAGAAGAAGCCTCCAATGTGTGTTTGGTGTAAAGTTTGGGATTCGTGCATAGTGTTACATAATGTGAGATATGGTCTCGGAAGTTCGCCGTTCGATTCTTGTGGACGTCACTTACATTTTTTTTTCAAGAGGATTTGAACTCATGTAGCCTCAAGCTTGTTTGAAGTAATTTGTTATACTTTTTTGGTTCATTAAACTAGATGCAATGGCAGAATGCACATGTCTACACCGCATTCCTTGTCCTGCTTTTCCCCCCTTACTTGCTACTTTTCACATTTCACATCGTGTCATATGTCAGCTACATTTTGTTTTGTCACTTTGTTGAGTCAATATTCTGATATTGACTAACATGCCAGATAATGCTCTTTCTACTGAAGGAAGTGATTTATATCCGCAAACATAAACATTATTTTATTGTGGAAATACTTATTTTCTACATTATCAGCTATATTGGTGAGTTCACGTTGGAGGATGTCATCTACTGTTAGGTTGATTGAGGGTAATGTTTATGGTACTGAACTTTGGAGGTTTCGTCCTAAACCTTCTAGGACTTTCGATTTTACGTCAAGACAATGTGATTGTGGGTGTTCCCAAACATTTGAAGTTTTTATTACCTTTTATGGACAGAAGAAGAAAAGGGGTTGGGTTTCGTAAAACCAACCTTTGAATAAAACCACAAACATCGACTTTGTCGAGGAAGTGTGAATAAGAGTTTGACGGAGAAAACATCGTTAGACGACAGGTCATAGAGCTACTTCGATACTTGAAGGTATTGTAATCAGCTGACATATTGATGTAACTTCACATTACAAAACCATTAAAATTTTACAGACCTAACATTCTAGTTTTCCTACCCAAATTCTGCTGCATCTTTTCAAATATGTATTTTGTGTAGTTCACTTACTATTACGATATTAACCCTGTTAAAGCTACATCCCGAATTTAGTATCTTTTGTATTACATGAAAAAATTATACAATTTAATTATTCCATTTTTCCAGCTTTTCATAATGCTGGTGGTAGAGACAATATCCCCAATCTGTTGGGCAACGATTTTCTTACTATATTAGGTTGCCTTCAGTCCAATGCCGACCCTATGAAGGATGAAGCAAGAAAAGGGAATTGCTAAGAGGTGGTAATAGTATTAATGCAACTGTGCAATGTCAGCATTATTCAAGAAAAGCTCAAAATTCTAGAGCCAGCACTCCTGAATTGCAAAGGGGTCCTCGTGTTAGAGGATAACGCAAAATCTCACGTAAGTAGAATGACCAGAGACACCACTCTACGCCTTGGAAGAGAAACAGTGTTGTATGTGCTATACTCCCCGGATATTGCACCGTCCGAATAGCACGTGTTGCTTGTCTTCGAGCAATCACCTTCGTTGGCATCAGTTCAAATCACCAGTAGAGGTACAAAATGAACTTTTCTTCGCTTCACGACCCACCAAGTTCTAAAGTGATTTAATCCATGGCCTTCCATAGCGTTGTGAGAAGGTCGTCAATACTGATGGGAACTCTTTTTGATTTACGTTGTACGTCTTAGGTGACATATTGACGTTGGAAGGTGATAGGTAAAAGAACGACAGAACTTTCTTGGTTACCTTTTAATTTGTGAGATACTCTCATCTCCAGAAATGTACATGAGTACCAAATTAAATCATTTATTTCGTGGGAAGGACTTTGTACACAACAGTACAAAGTGCAAATTTGATAACCGTATTTCTCTCTGGAATTAACTACAGGATTACAACGTTCTTTGAATTTTCGTCAAATTATCTTTGATGATTTCCATTCATGCCTCAAGAGGCGGAATATACTCTAAAACTATGTACCTCATATTTGACACAATGTTTTAGACTTTGAGACATGTGTGTTTCAATTATGTCCTTTAGCATCACGTGTCTAGGTTTCGCTTTACGAAACTTACTGTTAATATCAATATGGAAGTGGACACGGACACTCTTACAGTTGGAGTTTTGGAAATGAGGAAAGTTAGTTTTCTACGAAACACTGATGGAACACTGATGAAAACACGAATGGAAGTCTCTTTAATAAAAAAGGAAGTAAATCGGGTTTTTCAAGAGAACACAATTTACTAAATACCGTAATAAGATGTCGATTTATACTGTTAGAAATTGATAATCCTACAAGCAATTTGAAAACGTTTCTTTTAAATTACTAAAAACGAATTTAATATAGACACTTTAATTGTGTACCATTAACATAAAATGTTATGGCAGCAATACTTTGATTGTAGATAAAAGTGTTCTTTTTTTTCTGTGCACAATTTTAGTTCCAACGATAGCTTCTTCATACTCTTACTTTGCAAATAAAATTTCAATAATGCATTAATTTCTACACTATTTTTTTATTTCTGAACGTGTGTGGGTCATGTTTTAATATTTTACTCATATTTGAAATCTTCAAGAAGTTTAATTTGGTACTATGTTTTATTTTAATACAAATATTAAAACTAAAATATATGGGAAAATTCTCACCAGTTAAACGCTGAATGCAGGATAAATCTTTTACTTTGCATGATTTGAAGGTCCCTGCAAAATAACGTGCATAAATTGTCGTATGATTAATATACATATAAAGTATATAACATATAATATGCAAAATGTACTTGGTATGAAATCAATATCAGTTTGTCGTAAGAAATCCACATTCTAAAAAAATTGAAATATAATCGAAACGTTCGGAACACATATGATTAAATTATACAAAATTGGTTTCCATGTAACTCTCATGAGTAATTTGAATAATAAAAAAGGTATTTGGATCATTTTGTGAGCCTGTTCAACTAAAATGCAGAAAATAATTTTCTTTCAACCTCTTAATGAAATAAACCCTTGAACATAGAAAATCCTTAGCTTCAGAAATGTGAGAATATGTCCCGCAGCACTGTGCACTTTTTGTGATACCATACATTGTAAAAAGTAAAATGCAACATGATTCATTATGTCAAACAAAACTTTTAATAATAGAGAAAAAGACATGACAAACGGTATAAGAAATTGAAGTATATTTTATCATTAAGAATTGGTTGCTGAAAACAATAGGGAACTAAGGTGTACATTTCCCACTGAAAATCACGGGCTTAAACTTTTCCTCATCTATAATAATATGTACATTATTTTTACAGAACTCTTGTTTTGGAGGCAGGAAAACGAAAATCTCATAACTTATGTTGTACCATAAATTATAACAGAATCTGTTCTTCTGGCTACGATGAATTTTGAAACGTTGTCAGCTTAGGAATACAACATTACAAACAACCAATGAACATTTAGTAAAATAAAAGAGAATAAATTTTGGCAAAGGAGAAAATCCAATTTTTAATACAAAACAGGTTAGGTACATGCACAACATGGCCCTGGTACAATCCTCTAAGGGGTGCAGTATGGCGCGGGTCCCCGAAGTTAAATTAACACTCGCCCAACGGAGATCGGGTCATTCTTGACCCATATGTGCTTTATTTTAATATTTTTCCCTATTTCCCTATTAATATATGTACCATGCAATAGCATTTCTATTACTCAAGCATTTTTATTGTTATTCTTTGTTTGGGTCTTGAATGATCCGGTCTTCGCCGTTTACGTGAAGGATATATTATTTCTCTGCCTCACACTGTAAGACGTTTTGTCATTTTTCACAATCTGCATGATCATTTCTAGTCTTTGCTCATTCCCTTAACATGCTCTAACATCTGAGCAGTGTTACCATATGGCAAAAAATACACAAAACGGGAAATCCATATCAATTGCATGATATTTCCTTCCAAATATGTGGAACAAGATATACATTTCTTCAAAATATGTACCAATGGAAATTATATATATATATAATGTATGTCCGGGAACCCAATTTTCAGAATTCTGGAGTGAGAATTTAGGTTATCACCGGCCTGCGAAGAGTTTCCCGCAAAAATTAATTTCATGTGATATACGTTAGATTTAGTGTCCTTATGTAAAAAATAATATCAGTTGTTTCGTGTCACGTAGTGATTTGTCACAAGTCCTTCTCATGTTTATTCTAATGGGGCTTGGTTTTCGTAAATAAGGTTTGGATTGGGAGTATGGGATACAGGTATGGACATGTCTTAGATAAAATAATGTATGTCCTCTGTTTTGGACTGGATTAGGTAATTATCAAGTAACACCCAAACAACAAATACAACAGTTTAGTTCCCTCATGCGCAGTGCCAGACAAGGTCAATAAGCCAAGATCGCTTGTCTGGACGGGATTCTGAGAAAGTGTATCACACGTTTGTCTGCAACGTACAACGTTTACTTGAATTTGATCCACGAGTGAGTTTATGTTAAAAATGGCATCTCGCAGTGATGTTCGGACGCTAAAATATGTGAAAATTCCAAACTCTTTCTATTATACAGTATATAACATTCTTATTCGTACACATTGTGTTTTCAAACAAAATATTTAATTTCTCCATTAAACTACAATATTGTGCTAGCTAATTGCCATATTTGAATACATTAGGGCTTCACAAACTGAAAACCATAGAAAAAATAATTCGTATCAAATTAAATATTAATTAATAAAAACAAACAATGAGAGAACCACTGTTTTCGTGCAACTTTTCTATTCGTACACACGGGCTATTATACCATAAAGAAATCATAAGGAAAACACAAACTTGGTACATGCTAAGTCTAGTCTTGTGTTTACTGTCATTGTCCTGTTGAAATGTGTACTTATTTTTTGCACACTGCTTGACATTGCTCTTTAATATTTCACAATATACATTGGCATCCATAATGCCATCAGTAAACTGGATGGTGTATGACATACAGGCCCACACCATAAGTAACTCACCACCATGTTTAGCTGTGGGGGGTGTTCATATTATTATTTTCTGTATTTGGTTTTCTCCATATCCTACGTACCCCTTCTGACCCAAAAAGATTTATTTTTGTCTCATCGAACCATACAACACTATCCTAAAATTCTTGATCCTTATCACGATGTTGTTTTGCAAACGCAAGGCGCTTCTTTCGATTCTCCTTACTTACACACGGCCTCTTTCGCGCGATTCGACCATGATACCCATGTTTCCACAACACACTTCGGACAGTTTGGTCACACACCTGCTTCCTGGACACATTTTCCACTAATGGACGTAGTTCAGGGACACTTAATTTGGGATTTTCTCGAACTCTTTAAAGAATGAAACGTTCGTCGCGTGCTTTTAATTTACGTTCCTTTGGTTTCTTCGGTAAATTCCTCGTTGAATCGTGCTCTCTGAATTTTTGTACTATGTACTGCACAGTGAAGTGTGAGCTATTAACGGTACGTGCTATTTGACGTAAAGAATTTCCTCTCAGTGCTAAGTTTATAATTACCTCTTTTAGGTTGGAACTCAGCTCCTTCTGCTTACCCATTTTGATCCATGGTGTTCGAAGGAAAATACGCGCTGCAGCTACCACTAACACAGGTCACCTACACCACCCACACTGCTTCAATACAAAACGAAGAATACTCGTGAATGATAATATTATGTGCGATTAACACGACACGCCATATTAATGTACGAATAGAAATGTTGCATAAAAACATGGTATTTTTCTTTATTTATTACTATTGGATAATTTTTAATACTACTTTGGATTGGTTTCTAAATTGAAATCTGTGATCAAAACCTCCTTTACTCATATACACATAGTAGATATAAAAATAATAAACTTAAAGTACACATATGTTACGTTTTTTCTCATAAATTCAAGTGTACGAATAAGAATGTTATAAACTGTATATCTAAACCAGTCATTATACAATTAAAAAAGAGAAGCGACGTATTACGCCATTTATAAAAAGCCTGTACTGGCACATTTTAATGTGAAGTTAGGTGATAAGAGGAGAAATTCGCGCCTCACACGTGAGTAAAACGTGTGCAGAAAATATGCGGCCTCGGTGCAAAGGTCTATTGTCATCAATACCATTCGGAATCCGAATTGTTAGGCGCGAACAAAGAAATCATGCTGACAACTGTTATTTTAGTGTATGTAATGTGTCCTGTTTCAATTCGAAATACAAAATCAACATTTTCTATCTGAAGCTTACATCATCCATAACTTCCGCATCGCAATTACCCGATATTATTGTTCCTAAACCACCACTACAGTTACCAGAGAGTGTGTCTTCGTGATCTTCAAGAGCGGAAGAACGTAATGATACCTTTATACGGGAAGTTGAAGAGAAAACTACATGTCTTTATAATCAGTGTCAATTAAATGATTTGGTGCGTGACCTGGACCTCACTAAAGAAAAGAGTGAACTTTTATAATTAAAAGCGAGAAACCTTTTACTACCTGGGCAAATTAATATTGTTACAGAATTCGGGAGAAGGAATTCAGGCAGTTTTTTGTTTTAGAAGAAGAACTTGTGTTTTGCTGTGATATCCGTGACTTGATTCGTCGTCTTGGAATACAAAATGGAAATAAGCTTGCTACAGTGCCAGTCACCCATACATCTCTTCGTGAAAATTATCATAATTGATCTAAGGCTTTGCAGAAACTGAAATACAACCAATACAGTTGGTTACTAAACTGTTATTAAAAGTATGGGTTATCATATTGGGACAAAAAGCATGTTATACAAAGTTCCCGTGTTTTCTGTGTGAGAGTTAATCTTGGGACATGGATAGACAGTCGTTAGTTTCTGACTGTCTGAAGAGGAGACAGTTCGTGTCAGGAGCAGAAAACGTAAGAGATACTCCATTAATTGATTCTCAGAATGTGTTATTTGCATTTGTGTTGCAAAATTGTTAATGCTATTGGCCAGTACATTAAGCCTTTGGATAGATGTCCCTGACGTCGGTACCTCTGTCAGAAATGTCCAGGCCTGTCGGATGCCAAAATTAAGGAAGGAGTTTTCGGCGAACCCAAAATTCGGAAGCTTATGAAGGACCCTATATTCGCTACGACGATGGACGAAACAAGGTGCATTTCGCCAGCCCCCCCAACTTGGAGATTCGAAAAAAAAACTTTTGCCAATCGTTTGTGCTACGTTTGTGCCGAAATGTACCGCAACAATTTTCGTTTGTACCACTTCCGGTACGAAGTTATAAGGGTTTTAAAGTGGGGGGGCTGGGGAAACCGCAGCCCCCCACCTTGGAATTTCGAAACGAAATCTATGCCAATCGTTTGTGCTACGTTTGTGCCGGAATGTACCGCAACAATTTTCGTTTGTACCACTTCCGTTACGAGGTTATAAGAGTTTTAAAGTGGGGGGCTGGGGAAACGGCAGCCCCCCACCTTGGAATTTCGAAACAAAACCTATGCCAATCGTTTGTGCTATGTTTGTGCCGGAATGTACCGAAAAAATTTCGTTTGTATCACTTCCGGTACGAAGTTATAAGGGTTTTAAAGTGGGGGGGGGGGCTGGAGAAACGGAAGCCTCCAACCTTGGAATTTCGAAACAAAAACTATGCCAATCGTTTGTGATACGTTTGTGCCGGAATGTACCGCAAAAATGTTCGTTTGTACCACTTCCGGTACGAAGTTATAAGGGTTTTAAAGTGGGGGGCTGGAGAAACGGAAGCCTCCAATTTTGGAATTTCGAAACAAAAACTATGCCAATCGTTTGTGCTACGTTTGTGCCGGAATGTTCCGCAAAAATTTTCGTTTTACCACATCCGGTACGAAATTATAAGAGTTTTGAAGTGGGGGACAGGGACACGGCAGCCCCCCACCTTGGAATTTCGAAACGAAATCTATGCCAATCGTTTGTGCTACGTTTGTGCCGGAATGTACCGCAAAAATTTTCTTTTGTACCACTTCCAGTACGAAATTATAAGGGTTTTAAAGGGGGGGCTGGGGAAACGGCAGCCCCCCACCTTGGAATTTCGAAACGAAATCTATGCCGATCGTTTGTGCTACGTTTGTGCGGGAATGTACCGCAAAAATTTTCTTTTGTACCACTTCCGGTACGAAGTTATAAGGGTTTTAAAGGGGGGGCTGGGGAAACGGCAGCCCCCCACCTAGCAATTTCAAAACAAAACCAATGCCAATCATTTGTGCTACGTTTGTGCCGGAATGTACCGAAAAAATTTTTGTTTGTACCTCTTAAGGTACGAAGTTATAAGGGTTTTAAAGTGAAGGGGCTGGAGAAACGGCAGCCTCCAAACTTCGAATTTCGAAACAGAACCTATGGGAATCGTTTGTGCCGGAATGTACCGAAAAAAATTTCGTTTGTACCACATCCGGTACGAAATTATAAGAGTTTTGAAGTGGGGGACTGGGACACTGCAGCCTCTCACCTAGGAGTTTCAAAACAAAACATGTCAATCGTTTGTGCTAGGTTTGTGCCTGAATGTACCGCAAAAATTTTCGTTTGTACCACTTCCGGTACGATGCTATAAGGGATTTAAAGTGGGGGGCTGGAGAAACGGAAACCCCCTAAAGTGAAATTTTTGGAACCAAAACTTATGCCAATCGTTTGTGCTACGTTTGTGCCGGAATGTACCGCAAAAATTTTCGTTTGTACCACTTCCGGTACGAAGTTATAAGGGTTTTGATGTGGAGGGCTGAGGAAACGGCAGTCCCCACCTGGAAATATAAAAAAAAACCTTTGCCAATCGTTTGTGCTACGTTTGTGCCGTTATGTACCGGAAAAATTTTCGTTTGTACCACTTCCGGTATGAAGTTATAAGGGTTTTAAAGTGGGGGACTGGGGAAACGGCTGCCCCCACCTAGAAATTTCAAAACAAAACCTATGCCAATCGTTTGTGCTACGTTTGTGCCGGAATGTACCGCAAAAATTTTCGTTTGTACCATTCCCGGTACTAAGTTATAAGGGTTTTAATGTGGTGCTGGAGAAACGGAAACCCCCTAAAGTGAAATTTCGAAACAAAACCTTTGCCAATCGTTTGTGCTACGTTTGTGCCGGAATGTACCGCAATAATTTTCGTTTGTACCACTTCCGGTACGAAGTTATAATGGTTTTAAAGTGGGGGGCTGGAGAAACGGCAGCCTCCAAACTTCGAATTTCGAAACGAAACCTATGCCAATCGTTTGTGCTACGTTTGTGCCGGAATGTATTGAATAAATTTTCGTTTCTCCCATTTCGGTACGAAGTTATAAGGGTTTTGAAGTGGGGGACTGGGGAAACGGTAGCCCCCACTTAGGAATTTCAAAACAAAACCTATGCCAATCGTTTGTGCTACGTTTGTGCCGGAACGTACCGCAAAAATTTTCGTTTGTACCACTTCCGGTACGAAGTTATATGTGTTTTAATGTGGGGGCTGGAGAAACGGAAACCCCCTAAAGTAAAATTTCGAAACAAAACCTATGCCAATCGTTTGTGCTACGTTTGTGCCGGAATGTACAGCAAAATTTTTCGTTTGTACCACTTCCGGTACGAAGTTGTAAGGGTTTAAAAGTGGGGGGGGCTGGAGAAGCGACAGCCTCCAAACTTGGAATTTCGAAATTAAACCTATGCCAATCCTTTGTGCTACGTTTGTGCCGGAATGTAGCGCAAAAATTTTCGTTTGTACCACTTCCGGTACGAAGTTATAAGGTTTTTAAAGTGGGGGGGCTGGAGAAACGGCAGCCTCCAAACTTGGAATTTCGAAACTAAACCTATGCCAATCGTTTGTGCTACGTTTGTGCCGGAATGTAGCGCAAAAATTTTCGTTTGTACCACTTCCGGTACGAAGTTATAAGGGTTTTAAAGTGGGAGGGCTGGAGAAACGGCAGTCTCCAAACTTCGAATTTCGAAACAAAACCTATGGCAATCGTTTGTGCTACGTTTGTGCCGGAATGTACCGAAAAAAATTTCGTTTGTACCACATCCGGTACGAAATTATAAGAGTTTTGAAGTGGGGGACTGGGACACTGCAGCCTTTCACCTAGGAGTTTCAAAACAAAACTTATGTCAATCGTTTGTGCTAGGTTTGTGCCTGAATGTACCGCAAAAATTTTCGTTTGTACCACTTCCGGTACGATGCTATAAGGGTTTTAAAGTTTGGGGCTGGAGAAACGGAAACCCCCTAAAGTGAAATTTTTGCAAACAAAACTTATGCCAATCGTTTGTGCTACGTTTGTGCCGGAATGTACCGCAAAAATTTTCGTTTGTACCACTTTCGGTACGAAGTTATAAGGGTTTTGATGTGGAGGGCTGAGGAAACGGCAGCCCCCCACCTAGGAATTTAAAAAAAACCTTTGCCAATCGTTTGTGCTACGTTTGTGCCGTTATGTACCGGAAAATTTTCGTTTGTACCATTTTCGGTATGAAGTTATAAGGGTTTTAAAGTGGGGGACTGGGGAAACGGCTGCCCCCCACCTATGAATTTCGAAACTAAACCTATGCCAATCGTTTGTGCTACGTTTGTGCCGGAATGTAGCGCAAAAATTTTCGTTTGTACCACTTCCGGTACGTAGTTATAAGGGTTTTAAAGTGGGAGGGCTGGAGAAACGGCAGCCTCCAAACTTGGAATTTCGAAACTAAACCTATGCCAATCGTTTGTGCTACGTTTGTGCCGGAATGTATTGAATAAATTTTCGTTTGTACCACTTCCGGTAGGAAGTTATAAGGGATTTTTAAAGTGGGGGGAGGGCTGGAGAAACGGAAGCCTCCAACCTCGGAATTTCGAAACAAAAACTATGCCAATCGTTTGTGCTACGTTTGTGCCGGAATACCGCAAAAATTTTCGTTTGTACCACTTCCGGTACTAAGTTATAAGGGTTTTAATGTGGGGGCTAGAGAAACGGAAACCCTCTAAAGTGAAATTTCGAAACAAAACCTATGCCAATCGTTTGTGCTACGTTTGTGCCGGAATGTACCGCACAAATTTTCGTTTGTACCACTTCCGGTACGAAGTTATATGGGTTTTAATGTGGGGGCTGGAGAAACGGAAACCCCCTAAAGTAAAATTTCGAAACAAAACCTATGCCAATCGTTTGTGCTACGTTTGTGCCGGAATGTACAGCAAAATTTTTCGTTTGTACCACTTCCGGTACGAAGTTGTAAGGGGTTTAAAGTGGGGGGGGCTGGAGAAACGACAGCCTCCAAACTTGGAATTTCGAAACTAAACCTATGCCAATCCTTTGTGCTACGTTTGTGCCGGAATGTAGCGCAAAAATTTTCGTTTGTACCACTTCCGGTACGAAGTTATAAGGGTTTTAAAGTGGGGGGGGGTGGAGAAACGGCAGCCTCCAAACTTGGAATTTCGAATTTAAACCTATGCCAATCGTTTGTGCTACGTTTGTGCCGGAATGTAGCGCAAAAATTTTCGTTTGTACCACTTCCGGTACGAAGTTATAAGGGATTTTTAAAGTGGGGGGAGGGCTGGAGAAACGGAAGCCTCCAACCTTGGAATTTCGAAACAAAAACTATGCCAATCGTTTGTGCTACGTTTGTGCCGGAATGTTCCGGAAAATTTTTCGTTTGTTCTACTTCCGGTACGAAGTTATAAGGGTTTTAAAGTGGAGAGCTGGGGAAACGGCAGCCCGCCACCTAGGAATTTCAAAACAAAACCTATTGCAATCTTTTGTGCTACGTTTGTGTCGGAATGTATCGCAAACATTTTTGTTTGTATCACTTCCAGTACAAAAGTATGACAGTTTTTACTAGGGGGCTGCCGTTTCCAGAACCCTCCGCCTTGGAATTTCGAGATAAGACTGTGTCAATCGTTTTTGGTACGTTTTTACCGGAATGTACCGCAAAAAAATTACGTGCCTGAAGTTGGCCCCCTACCTCCCCAAATTACACCAAACGTTGCACATCGTTAATGCATCGTTAGTGCATGTTAGTGCATTTAGAACTAACGTTAGTGCTATCAGCGTTTACGAGATATTGAAGATTTTGGTGGGGGACCAACTTCGTATGAAGTTAGCCCCCCACCCATCTTTATGCAGACAGATTTTCACTAAACTTAGCGCAACGTTAGCGCATCGTTAGTGCAGTTAAACACACTAAACACTACCGTAAGTGCTACCATATTTTGGGATTATTCAAGATTTTCGGTTGGAGGGCCAACTTCAGAAATATCAAATTCTATACAAATAGATGTAGAAACATGGGGTTGACGGGAATCGTTAGTGCATCGTTAGTGCACTTAAACACACTAAGCACTACCGTAAGTGCTACCATATTTTGGGATTTCGGTGGGGGCCAACTTCAGAAATATCAAATTCTATACAAATAGAGGTAGAAACATGAGGTTGACGGTAATCGTTAGTGCATCGTTAGTGCACTTAAAAGCACTAAGCACTAACGTTAGTGTTACCACATTTTGAGATTTATTCAACATTTTTGGTGGGGGCCAACTTCGGAATATCAAATTCCATACAAAGTGTCAGTATTTTCAGGAATCAGTAACGAATGCACTAATTACTTTGTTAGTGTTTGAAGAGGGCGCAAATTCACGCTGACCACCAAAGATATTTTACTTGTAGCACCTACACTAATTAAGCACTAACGTTAGGGGTTGGTGCACGAAGAAGCACTAACGATGCACTAAGGATTGTACTGGAAATGATCATTAGTGCTTTTTAATTTGGCAGAAATTGGACACAGTGAAAAACTCCCCTTAAATTTCTTATGTGAGTTTCCTGAGATGTAACTGGCCATAACTACACTAATAGTGAAGCACTAATGAAAACGGCTGTAATTTTTTCGTTATTGGTTGAAGTGGGGCGCCAAGTTTATGAAAGCTTCCAAAGGTTTTTTTACTTGTAGGACCTACATTAATGAAGAACTAACGTTAGGTGTTAATGCACTAAGGAGCACTAACGATTTCAGTAGAAGAGGTCATTAGTGCTTTTGATTTTGGCGGAAATTTGACGCAATGAAAAATTCCACATAAATCTCTTATGGGATTTTTGTGGCATATAATTGGCCATATCTACATCAATAGTTAAGGATTAACGGAACTATGAGTGTTTTGCAGAAGCGCTAACGATACATTAACGAATGGACTTATTTTTCGTTACTGCTTGAAGTGGGAACCAAGTTCACGCTGGCCCGCAAAGGTTTCTTACTTGTAGCACCTACACTAATGAAGCACGAAACTTAGGTGTTGGTGCACTAGGAAGCACTAATGTTACAAGGAAAGAAAACTTTCGAAATGATCGTGAACTTAGCCCCCACTACAAGCACTAACGAAAAAATTAGTTTTATACGTTAGTGCATTGTTAGTACTTCTAGAAAATACAAGTAGTTTCGTTAGTGTTTCACCATTAGTGTAGAAATGGCCAATTATAAGTCTCAAAACTCCCATAAGAAACACATGGGGAATTATTCATTGTATCAAATTCCCATCGCATTCAAAAGCACTAATTACCTCTGTTAGTGCAATTGTTAGTGCATCGTAATTGATTCTTAGAGCACAAACACCTAACGTTAGTGCTTCATTAGTGTAGGTGTTACAAGTTAAAAAGAACTATGGGGAAGTCAGCGTGAATTTCGCACCGACACTTTAAGCACTAACGGAAAAAAGTCAAATTTGTTAGTGCTTCTATAAAGCACTAACAATTTCGTTAGTGCTTCACTATTAGTGTAGTTATGGCCAATTACATATCACGAGACTCACAAGATATTTAGGCAAATTTTTCATTGAATCAAATTTCCGCCAAATTCAAAATCACTAATGATCTCTTCTAGAGCGATCGTTAGTGCATTGTTAGTGCTTCTTAGCGCATCTACACCTAAGGTTAGTGCTTCATTAGTAAATGATATTAAATATAATTAAAATACCTTTTGAGGCCAGAGTAAACTTAGTGCCCCCACTTCAAGCACTAACTAAAAACTTAGTGCTATTCGTTAGTGCATTGGTAGTGCTTCTGGAAAACACTAACAATTTAGTTAGAACTTCAATATTAGTTTAGTTGTGCCCAATTACATGTAACGAAACACATAATAAATTTATGGGAAATTTTTCATTGCATCAAATTTCCGTCAAATTCAAGAGTACTAATGATCTATTCTAGTGCAATCGTTAGTGCATCGTTAGTGCTTCTAGAAAACACTAACAGTTTCGTTTGTCCTTCAATATTAGTGTAGTTATGGACAATTACATGTCACTAAACTCCTATAATACATTTATTGGGAATTTTTAATTGCATCAAATTTCCGCCATATTCAAAACCACTAATGATATCTTCTAGTGCAATTGTTAGTGGTTCTTAGTGCACCAACCCCTAACGTTAGTACTTCATTAGTGTAGGTGCTACAGGTACAATATCTTTGGAGGGCACGGTGAACTTGCGTCAACTTCAAGCACTAACAAAAAATTAATGCCATTCATTAGTGTATCGTTAGTGTTTCTAGAAAGCACTAAATGTTTGTATGGAATTTGATATTTCTGAAGGTGGCCCCACCAAAAATCTTGAATAAATCCCAAAATATGGTAATGCTAACCTTAATGCTTAGTGCATGTAAGTGCACTAACGATGCAATAACGATTGTCTTTAACTGCATGTTTCTACCTCTATTTGTATAGAATTTGATATTTGTGAAGTTGGCCCCCATCTAAAATCTTGAATAAATCCCAAAATATTGTAGCACCAACGATAGTGCTTAGTACGTTTAAGTGCACTAACGTTTGCCATTAACCCCATGTTTCATCCCTATTTGTATAGAATTTGATATTACTGAACTTGACCACTACACCAAATTTTTTGAATAAATCTCAAAATATAGTAGCACTAACGTTAGTGCTTAGTGCGTTTAAGTGCACTAATGATGCACTAATGATTGCCGTTAACACTATGTTTCTACCTTTATTTGTATAGAATTTGATATTTCTGAAGTTGGTCCCCCCACCAAAAATCTTGAATAAATCCCAAAATATGATAGTACTAACGTTAGTGCTTAGTGCTTTTAAGTGCACTAACGATTGTAGTTAACTCAATGTTTCTTTCTCTATTTGTATAGAATTTGATGTTTCTGAAGTTTGCCCCCCACTTTAAAACTATTATAACTTCGTACCGGAAGTGGTACAAACGAAAATTTTTGCGGTACATTCTGGCACAAACGTAGCACAAACGATTGGCATATGTTTTGTTTTGAAATTCCTAGGTGGGGGCTGCCGTTTCCCCAGCCCCCACTTAAAAACCCTTATAACTTCGTACCGGAAGTGGTACAAACGAAATTTTTTTCGGTACATTGCGGCAGAAACGTAGCACAAACGATTGCCATAGGTTTTGTTTCGAAATTCGAAGTTTGGAGGCTGCCGTTTCTCCAGCCCCCCCACTTTAAAACCCTTATAACTTCGTACCGGAAGTGGTACAAACGAAAATTTTTTCGGTACATTCCGGCACAAACGTAGCACAAACGATTGGCATAGGTTTTGTTTCGAAATTCCAAGGTGGGGGGCTGCCGTTTCCCCAGCCCCCCACTTTAAAACCCTTATAACTTCGTACCGGAAGTGGTACAAACGAAAATTTTTGCGGTACATTCCGGCACAAACGTAGCACAAACGATTGGCATAGGTTATTTTTCGAAACTCCAAGGTGGGGGGGCTGGCGAAATGCACCTGACGAAACACAGCCATTATGTCAGACTACTGTATGTATCTAGTGAGAGATAGTCCCACCAGAAATGCAAAGAAAATTTACACAAAGTTCATTCACATCAAAGCGGAGCAAAAAGTAGTGTTCTTGTAGTGAGATTCATATATTCTAGCAGTGAACATGTTACATTAAGTAGTGCTTTTTGTATATTTGTTACAATTTGATCATATTCTATTCACATTGCCGATACGAGTATTGTCTAAAATAGTGAACTTTGTGTTGAAATGAGGAAAGTATGAACAAATGATTTCATATAGTAGCAATTATATGTGATAGGCAAAAATACAATTTCTTTTGGTAAAATTTATATCTTTTACAAATGAACCTCTATCATAAATTAGTATTTTGTATATTCGTTGCAATTTGATTACGTACCATACAATTTACACATATTCTCTATTATTAGGTTTTCAGTCGGCCTATCGAAATTCCAACAATATAAAAAATTACAATTGCAAATAGCAAAATGACTGTGCTTGATAGGGCCGAAATGGTTTCGATATTTGAAATCATCACACGAAAATTACGTTAAATCATATCTTCAAGCTTCTGCCTGGCAAAAAATATTTTGAAGGACGGGATTACTTTTCTCAGGACAAGGAATACTGTCTTCTTTATAGTGTATGAATCTTCGGTTCAGAAGCTTCTGGTTTGATTCTTGATGGAACAGTCTTAGAATTCGAACGCAATACATGTTTCACATTCCAACTTAAACTGTAACTCCTCATATCATATGCCTTCTGTGCTGAAAGAAACACTGTACTTCAACCTTACAAATATTTAGAGTACTAGTCTTCTCTTGATGAGTAATAGATACCAAGGCCCTGTTAGTCATTATCTTTTTTTCAACATATTTCATAACTTTACATTTCTAAAATAACTCATCACTGTCATAAAATGATTGTCAACAAATAGTGAGGATTTGAAGCATTGAATGGTATTGTTGTTTTAAACGATGTGACTTAGAGAGATGTGAAGCTTATGTCAAAATATCTGAACATATTGGGAAATAATAATACATACAGCAATACAATGTATAGATACCGCAGAAGCAAATTTTAATACATTGCTGAGCATGGGCGAACAAAGGAAAAGATCTGTGTTTCGTTAACTTGTATTCCTCTTGTTTGTCAGTTAATTGGTCAACTTATATTTTTGCGTTAATGAGTTAGTAAACGAACAATCTTCAAGTGCAATGGGATAGTAATTTCCCCAGTAAAATGGGACAAAATTATAGAAAATAATAGAAATGGAAATATACATTTTTGGAGGAATTTTAAATGTAAAGTCTTTGAGGATCGGTTTTTACAATTGGATCTTTGAGTTCGAAAATAGGTCATTTCCATCGAAGCTAATTTGAGAGGAGTAACAAACAACACTAAATTATTCAATTCATCTGACATATTGGGCTCTTGTTATTTTCGGACAATAGAACTGACATTTTTCCACTTTCCAAAAATGGAAATAACCCTATATGTCGGATACATATAGATTAATTTAGTTTTGTTTGTCACTTTTCTCAAATTAGCTTTGACGGAAATTACCGGTTTTCGAACTCAAAGATTCAATCATATATAACTAATAAAAACTATATATAACTAATACTTGTAAGACACATATATATAAGTAATACTAGATTTGATTGCACGTACCTGAATTATAAAACAACGGAGGCGAGCATTTACATTTTTCAATTGCTTCTTTATATTCACAGTTCCACTGACATGACACACGGGTGTATATATTATTTGTGCACAATTTCTTCTCATGTGGAAATATGCATTTTCTTTGTTTAGCAGTCAGTTCTCTTAGATCTGGGGAGCTAACTATTTGAAAGGGAAGAACAAAATATGCTACACCGTTAGGTTTCTTTCTTGGTATATATCTAAAATGGTTGATTAGCTGTTGAGGATATTCATATGGCGAGCTCACGAATACCTACGAATTAGATACAAATTAGATATCAGTAAATAAGAGCTTAATTATTAAGTAAGTTAACTGCATGACAGAAACGTTTACTTTCGTTTACTTTCGAAATCAACATGGAATATAAAATGTATAAAAAAAAATGTTCTCTAATTTACATTCTCACCTTCCCCAATACTCTCTGTTACCAATAGTCACTCACACCCCTAAGAAAATTGGGGTTGTTTGTGCACGTCAAATAACATAAAATGCAATGCTAGTTGGGACTTTACCCACATCAGTTAAATCAGTAAATATTGAAAGACTACGTGAAGCTAGTGAAACTAAGAGAGGGATGAGCATTGGAATCCACAACTAAGAATTTTGTGCATGAGATTTTCAAAACATTTCAGATTTCTCCTGATCGACATTGTGTGATATTATCGTAAGTTGGAAGTAGTATAGAACTTTGAGATACCAATTCCACGTCTATTAAACTTAAAATATTGACAGATAGTAGCTGTCGATGTTTGGAATATGTGGTGAAGTCAAACAGGAAAGCATCATTAGAGATCCTGGCACAGTAGTTTCTATCGACTTCCTACAACGCTCACAGCGATTGTGCCCTCCACCGTTAGATTCCACACTTTCATTTCATAGTCTAGCAGCAGGTCATGAGCCACATATCACAGCTCGCAATGTGACCTGTAATTTACAGTGGCGCAAAAAATGCCACCTTTGGAATCTCGAACAATGGAAATCCATTCTATGGAGTGATCAATCAGATATCATATTTGGTAATCTGATGGACGTGTGTGGATGTGCTATATAACCGGAGAGTATTATTTGAAGGACTGTATCATACCCACAGTAAAATTTGTATCATACTCACACAGAGCATAATGTTTTGTTTCTTCCTTTCTTTCTATGGTGTTAGTTCTCTGGTTTCAATTCGGAGAAACATGAATTACGAAGCATAGCAAACAACTCTAGACAATTCTGTGCTACCGATATTATGGACACAATTCGGTATGGGTTACACCTGTTTCAGTACAGCAATGGTTCATGTCACACGGCATATATTATAATCATTTCGTTCGAGGAGAGTGCACGGAAACATTTGGGCGTGGCGTCAGCCCAAATCCCAGTTCTAGACCCACTTGAAGACATTTGGGACGAGCTGGTGCGCACCTAGAGTGCCAGGTTATGCCATTCATAAATGCTACTGGGTTGTTTAACACTTTTCAGGGTGAATGAACCACGTTTACCGAAAACACGTATAGCTAACTGGTGAAAAGTCTTCCTCGTAGGATTCCGGATGTCACTGCTGAAAACGGTAATATTACGTTGGATTTTTGGTAATGGCAATACTGATATACACGAGAACAAAGAGATCCCTCATAATTCAGAGCAGCTATATTTAACATTCCGACCCTCTCTTTGAGTACACAAAATCGCCTGCCCTATCCCCCATGCGCGTGCAGTTACAGCATTTAGAAGCCAGTTCTCTGTGAGTGCTCGTGGACTACAGTCACGCTACGTGAGTGCTTGCCAAATACAGTCATGTTTACGAAGCTTAAGAAGATAAGTTGGATGAACATTTAATGCGATAATAGTAGAAATGCAAAACAGCGCTACGAAGTACTGCAAGATCTTTGCAGTGCAACTGCATTACCATATCGTGCAATAGGAAGGGGGATCAAGAAATTTAATGACGGAATACAAAATGTCACAGACATGCCTCGCTACGGCCGTTATGTAAGTGAAGAAGATGTGCTGAACGTGAACGCACTAGTGCTAGCTACCGGAACGCTACGATTCGTCAATTAGCAAACAATACAGAATTAGCGCATTCGACTATGCCGAAAATTTTGAAGAAAAACTTTGGATTGCGAAAAATCGCCTTACGTAGTGCAGTTAAACTACCAAAAAGTAAGGAACAAATTATAAATAAGTTGAATATTGGTACATATGTTGGGAATGATGTTCTAACTAAGAGATAATATTTTTAAAGTGAAATACAATGTCTGAATCGCGCTAAATATTTGAGAAACTGTAAATGTAGTCGTTCCGAAGTCAATTGAGATCAATGTTAGTAGAGGTTGGGAAAATTACGGCGTGGGTAAGGAAGTCATACGCCATCTTGTAATCAACTTGTTTATTTTAAGTGGCCACATGGCTGTATGCCATCAAACAACATCCTCGTCAAAGGAGAAACCCGAGGGTAAGGTTATTGTCAAAAACCTGCAAGGTTTTGAAGTTGTGCATATATTGAGGATATATTATGTGGGAAATGCCGTGAAATGTGTTGTACAAAGTTTCGAATTGAAGGATAAAGATAAAGCCAAAAAGAAGCTTTCTAACGTCTCACATTACCAATTTTTTTATGATCAGAAAAGAAGAGATAACACATATGTGACAATTACAGTCACATGACATGTGTACTATTCCGTTGTATGCATATCCTCAAGCGTGTGATCCAGTGTTTGTACACTCTGCGAAGCATAGCCGGTGACATTTGTTCACAGGTCGTAATGATTCTCCTTTTCAAATGGCTGATGTCATTACAATAATTTTATATTGGTAGACAATATGTTTAAGGTGCCTTCAAAGGCACAGAAATCCTACGGAGTTTGGCAGGGGGACCTTGCTGCCCACTCACCAGGTCTATGGCGAGCTACCCAGAAATCGGAAAAGTGTTCATTGAGGTATCGATTACATTACGACCATAATACGGCAGTGCCTGATCTTGTTGTCCAAATATTGAGTAAGTCTCCCTTCCTCCTTCAACAGAAGTGGCATAACAGTGTTTCCAAGCATATATTATGCAGCATCCAGGGTTCCATCCACCTCGTTTCCACACCACTAACTCACCTGTACCTTGTATCTTTGATGCATCTATCCAATTAAGATTCGTATTAGCCCAGTACAGAGTACTCCTACGGTAAAGAGTTTTCTTTTAAAAAAAATATGGAACGGTTTTGAACTTGTGAATGGATTTAAGATAGATAATGTTATGCGTGGAGCATTGTATGGACGGAAACTGTCTATTTATTTGCTTTTTCCTGTAGGTAGGACGGGATGCTAACTAAAAGGGAAAGAATCGACATTATGGTTTTGGTTGAAGGACGCATTTGAGCAACAAGAGCAGCGTCTTCAATGAGTGACATCCTAATTGCGAAACGGTGACAAACTGTGATGTACGAAAACTAAGCCACAAATTCAGGACACGGAAATGTTTGTGATTTACTACGACCAGGACGACGTTGAAGAGCAACTGATCCAGACACAACAGCAGCTCTGTTGAGCTTATTGGTGGAACGTTCTAGGGAGAGTGTGAGACGTCTACAAAGTGAACAAATGCTACTGTCAAATTTGTTAAAAGAATCTTGAAAAGGGAAAACTGGCACCCTTACAAACTACAATTGAAACCAAAACTGTCAAAGGATGATCCTGATAGACAAATGGGGTTTTGTGAGTAGGCGTTGGACTAGACAGCTCGTAACCCATTTTTTCTCACAGCATTCTTTTAGTGATGAGGCAAATTTTTATGTATAAGGTGAGGTTAACAACCAAAATGTTCGCTACTGTTCTATTACAAATCCTAATTGGATAGATGTATCAAAGATACAAGTTGCAGGTTAAATATGAAATATGGGGCGAAAACCTTATTTCATCTGTTTTCATTGATGGAACCTTGGTGCTGTACAATAAGGGGATATGCATGGAAACACTGTTATGTCACTTTTGTTGAACGAGGAAGGCATATTTCATTAATATTGACAACAATATAGGACACCGCCGCATTAAGGCTGTAATGTAATCGATGCCTTTGTGAACAGTTTTCTGGGTGTTGGATAGGTCGGCATGGACCAACTGAGTGGGCAGCGAGATCCCCCGATCAAACTCCGTAGGATATTTTTATTTAAGGGCGAACCTTAAAAGTATTATCGACCAGTGTAAAACTAATGACATTGGCCACTTGAAAAGGAGAATAATTACGGATTGTGAACAAACATCACCGACTATGCGTCGCAGAGTACACAAACACTGTGTCGTGTGGTTGAGGATGTGCATATAACTGAATGGTGGAAATGTTATGTGATTGTAATTGTCTCATGCGTGTTAACTCGTTTTCTTCTGATCATTGATAAAATGTAATGTGAAATGTTACAAGTTTGTTTTTTCCTTAACCTTTATCCATCAATTCTGAACATCGCACAACACATTTTGCAGCAACTCATATATAACAATGTATGCACAATTTCAAACTCGTTGCAGATTTTGGAAAAATAACTTTACCGTCGGGTTTCTCTTCGAACGCCGAAATTGCTGCGAACGGTAATGTGAAATTTTGCCATTTGAAATTTACAAGTTGATTTCAAGATGGCGAGCGACAACTTTAACCACGTCATAATATTTTCTCCATCCCAGAAACATTGATCCCAATTGACTTCGGATCGACTGCAGTTACTGTTTCTTAAATACTTAGCCATACCCAGATATTGTGTTTCACATTAAAATACGTCACCTTTCAATTTCTTAGAACATTTTCGCATTTTCCAATATGGAGAACGAAGAATGGATTTTAGTATGTCATTTACATAATCCGTACCAACAGCTATGTCAAATTTCAACTTGTTAACTATTCTTTCCTAAGTTCAATAAAATTTTAAATTAGTTTGACAGTTTTTTTCTGAATTTTAGAATTTAGAGCTAAATATTTCTAAAAGTATTTGTTTTATAAAAAAATGTTTCTCTATAGAAAATATTCTGTTATCTATGTTCTATAAAACGATATAAAATTTATTTCTTTATGTTCAACCATAACGAATATTTTATCTAGGTATTGTTCATTAGACTCTTCCAGCCGCCATTTTCCAATATGGAGTCAAAGGTAAGGTGGGATTTCATGGGACTTTTAATATGTTGTATAGCACATCATTCCAAACATCTGTACAAATTTTCAGCTTGTTACACATTTGTTCCTTTCATCATTAAAATTTAAGCTTCCTTTGCTGCACTAAAGGTGGGTTCCATATGATCTGAATGAACAACACAAATGGGTACGATCTGATGCCACTCGAACACACTTGGAGCGGTATCAGCATGAAGGTGAGGCCTTCTTACTATTGATGAGACCTGGACTGGAGCATACGAAGCAAACTTGAAACGACAATTAAACGAGTGTCGTCATCCTGTGTCACAGTGAAATCAACAGCTCGGAATGCCTCAAACAATGCCAAAGCTATGGACATCATTGCATACGACTGGTATGATGTTATCATAAACCATAACGTCCCACAAAGACACGCAGTTAATGCAGAGTGCTACTGCATTTTTGCAAAACAATCTGCGAACAGCTGTAAGACTAAAACGATGCCACTACCCGATGAATCCAGCAATCGTTCTATATGACAATGCAAGGTCACATTCAGCAGCTGCGATTACTAATTTGTTGGATGGTTGGGCCTGGAAAGTGCTGTATTACCACCGTATTCTCCACATTTAAGTCCCTGCGACTATGGCATCTCCCCGAATATTAAGTAACCACTATGTGCGACACTCATCCGTACACTTGTTGATCTCCCCCAGGCGATCGGTCGCTCCTTCCCCACTATCCAGTACCATAAACGGCATCCAGCGGCTTCCCCATTGCTGCAAAAGCATGATTCATAATGCTGGTGATTACATCGATTCCTTGTAAAACTTCAAGCCTTGCTAGTACTCCACTTCTCAAGATATACCGTTGTTGTTCACGAAAATATAAGAATCGAAAAATTTCCCAGACAAAAATACCACTGAAAAACTTCTATGCTTCTTCAGTAAACGGTTTTCTATGAGTCATTGGTAGTTAAGTGGAAAACAATTTCCGAATATTTACAACAGACAATTAATATTATGAACTAAACATTCCTAAATATTACTAAGTATATATCAATAAAATGTTCTACGAGCCGTGTGATCGAAATGGAAAATGAGAAGTGCAAATATATTTTTGTACTCATCTAAACTTTTTAATAAAATGTTGAATTTTAGTCCTGAACACAATATACATACAACCGCAAATGAGCTGTGGACTTATTATACTTGAAAGAAGCAGGAATAAACTGTGGAATTCGTTATCAAAACTTGAAAAATCTAGAAAATATTCAAGTTAATGGAAAGTGATTCTAAAGTTGACGAAGCTCATAAATTTCAGGGAAAGATACACAGAACTACCCCAATTGAATTTTATAATTTCCTAAGTTCACAAATTTGATATGGTAACATAGGGCCAGGGTATATACCTCTGAACGCTTGGGGATCAGTCTTCTTCTTTTCATGAGTTGAAAATATACAAAATATAAATGTTGAAGGTTTCTGAGCTATTGTATATTTTTGATCAAGTTTCATTATTTTGTGTGGCTAAATGGATGAATACAATATTCCATTCCCTTTCATAGGATGTGCGCAAATTGATTCATCTCTTTCAGATTTTTTATGGGTTACATAAAGCCATTTCTTAATATTATAAATTATCAAAATTTGAAAATTTCTGAACGATCTTTTGGAACCGGTATGTACCATTGTCAGCTGGGGGTTGTCCATCCTACTCTTACGTGGCCGAACAAATCAAAATTTGAGTATTTACTTATCTTGTGTTCTTTGATAATACATTATTACTGTATATGTTTATATGGTTGCGTACAAGGATCCATTTCTGGGAACATTGATATTCTTGCATTAAATCTTTTGAGTGGGATATATTAAACCACCCTTTAAATTTGGAAAATGTCTAATACCATAAATTTGTAGATGTTCTCCGTAACCGAAATTATATATATATATATATATATATATATATATATATATATATATATATATATATATATATATATATATATATATATATATATATATAATATTTAAATTTAAAACATAGAGATTATTGACTTATTTTATCCTCTTCGGTAACTTGTTATCACGTTTGATGCTTATGTAGCTGAGTATATGTATCCATTTTTTATAAGACATCGGTACATTGACATATTTCCCTAAGTTTTAGGTGTGTTGCATTCGACAACTTTTAAAGTTGGGAAATATCAAAAAATAAAATTTAGTAAATGTCGTCTTGGGCCCACTCTAAGTTTGGGTATTCGTACTTATCACTTTCTGTGGATACAAGTATCGAACATTAATATTCCTATATGCTAAGTTATTGAACTAATATATATTTGGAGAAGATTTAGACGTGTTCTCTCCTCAAAATTAAGGAGATGTGTGTTGGGCCACGCCTAAAATTTGGGAACTGTCCAAAAACTTCATAAATGCTCTCTAAGGCTCCCTGTAAATTAGATTCGTCCTACTTATCCCCGTGTATAGGTAAGAAATTCCCAAAAATACCAACGAAAATAATAAACTGTACCACGTGGTAGATTATTGAGAGTTCCTATTGCTGATAGTTTAGTAAATACATGAAGTCTATATGAGCTATGCGGAATTCGTCCCAGATTCATTACCAGAACGCGGTCTGTTGCTCCTATTTTATAGAAATGGGCATCTTACAAAACATTTATATCAAATTTCTTATAACAATTTAAAAGATAATTCTAATCGTGGTCGACATGGATTATTCTCATTGTCAAATGTCACGTGGTACATAATTTTCTGCAAATCCGACATTGACCACAGAATTATTAAGTCATGTGTTACGTCTCACATGACCCATAAATTACGTTTCTCACACAACCCAACTTTCATTTTATTTTCATGCTACCGATTAATTGTGTAATTTGCTTGGATGTTTCACTGTACTTACATATATTATTGCTGTCTATAAAATTACTAGGGTACTTTTAAAATTCTGTAGACTGAATGTTTGATAACAATATTCACACTTAAATAATATATTTCAAGCTACCTAGCTATTATAATTTCTAGTATGTTAAAATTTGAATCAATTCTTCAAACTTTCGTATTAGATCTATTATCATTAGGCTCTCGTTCTATTTCTTACAATGGAGTATGTGAAATCTCTCGCACAATGAGAATTTCACCAAAATTTGGATGCTTAGTTATGTACTTTAGAGTATTTCAAGTACCTCAATATTATGTTTATTTTTAAATTATTATGGATTAGTTTATTATTTCATTTATTTGATTTATTTAGCACACACAAAGTACATATTTTAATTTCTGCAAATGATTTCGTAATAGTACTACTGAATAACAGAAAACGTCCAATCATTCATTCTTTCATCAATATCTAATGTAACAAAAATTATCTTTCATATACAAGAATAGCTTTTTCCATACGCATTATCCTGAGGTGTACAGACTCACAATAAACTTGATAATCAATTATTTGTTCAGTACTTTTAGAATTCGTAAAAAATGTAATCTTATTAGGAAATTTAGAGGGCACGTAAATAATTCAAGTAGTATTGAAGCCCAACTTCAATTGATGTAAACGTAACTTAACCATGCCATGTATATTGTAATTATTTCTGTTCTGTAAAGTAGAGCAAAATATGGTATATGAGAATTTGTTAGTTAGGTGTCTCAATGACCAGGTGTCGTGAGAGTGAAAAGAAACCCAATGACCAGGCGTCTTAGGGCTTGTATAAAAGGTATTTCTCAATTAAACCAGGCGCCATGAGAGGGTGAAAGTGTTCTCAATGGTAGGCACCTTAGTGCTTTTCGCAGATTGATCATTCGGATGAGATTGATACGTCTTACTGTGTACTCTCCGCTTTTATACTATTTTGTTGCTGACAGCCTGGTTCTGCGTCAGTAGTCGAATGTTGATGATGATGGATGATTCCTCTACATTACCGTCGTCTAAAGTGCGTTTATTTACCGCAAGCGCGTCTAGTAGACATATGGTTATTTCATAGTGTGAAGACATGCGGAACATTACAATATTCATTATAGCTCATGTAAAGTTTATTTATATCATATAGATTACAGGTGAATTTCAATTCGAGAAAATTAAGTTTTATAAGGTAAAAATACACTAACAGCAAATACTTTTCTCTTGATGAAAGTGATTATGTGATATGTCGTCTACCAAATGTTTCAAATATTTTCCAGTCCATCACAAAAAATGCTTCCCTGTTTGCAGAACAAGAATTTTCACCTCTGCAAGATTGGAAAGTAAGCTTGTGGTTTTCGAACAAACTTAGGAGGTTACCTTCTAAAATCTATGGAATGCGTTTCGTATCTTCAAGGTTCTTCCACACTTCGTAGTTTTCATATGTATATGATGCTTACTTGCTAGGTTTTAACGTATATTTTAATGATTCCTTAATTAGCTACGAAGTGGTGGTGAAATGTGTCTTACTCCCTAGGCAGAGAAGACCACATTAACAATTAGGACATCTTTATATTGTGCTTTCAATTTTTTGTACCAAATTACCTTTGGTGATTTATTTACCTGCTGTAAATGAGGTTATATGGAGAAATCGTCACTGCTACTAATGTTATAATCATAATTGGTAAAAGACACACGATATCAAATTTTCAAAGTTTAGTGTGTACTTGTCAACACGGATAGCATTTATTCTAAAGTACTATTTAGTTGTTTTGTAAAACAGTTACATATTTTTAAAATGGTTATGAATTTTATTTAATTCGTTATTGACCGATTCCAATAGATTTCGAAAACTATTGAAAAGCTAAACCTAAGTCAGTAAAACGTGTTTATTACCTATATAGATTGATGATACTCTCCCGAAATATGTTTCAGCGTAATTTTATTAGGTTCTTTCTACGTCCTTTATCAGAAAACTAGAGATGAGCCTTACGATAAGATATTACATTGAACATCATTTTCAATATAATACTCATGGTAAAATTTCCTACTTTAAACCCATGGCACTTTCATTGAATTTCCAACTATAGAAGCTTTATTTTAACTTTAAGTAGTAACATTAGGATGAACCCTGAACATTTAAATCAGTTAAGGAATTGTTCAACTCCAACTAAGCATACACACCTCAGATTGAGTTGGTACATATCCTCCAAGAAGTTTTACTTGCTTACCACTGACTTCAAAAGACTGATTTCGAATTTTCTCCCTAGCAATCTCATAGCCGTCACTGGAACAAAGTAAAAGTGTCTCAAACTAGCAATTTTAAACATTTCAGGCATCATTAGAGCAATTAGTACATAAATTGCAGTAAAGATTGGAACTCTTGGTTCTCGTTTGCGTTTGTCACTAATCCAAGTTTTAGTTTAAGAAAGAAAAGGTTTACGTAACAATAAATCGACAAAATATATGACTGAAATCAATATTGGAAACATTTTTAATATACTAGTATACACATTATTTAAATGCATATGTTTCAAAATCATTTGTTGTAACATAACAATTCAAGGAAAAAAAACTAAGGAACGGCTAGCGTCGGTTTCGATAGTTAAACATCACTTCAGAAAGCAGTATGTGGAAATTTATTGTGCATGATTTGAATTATGAAGTGAGAAATATAACTTTACACGAATATTAAGGAATCTAAGTGCCTACATTAAAATGCATCATCCTTTAGATATTGGTATTATTCCTGGCAATGAGCGTAAATAGAATTTTGATTAAAAGATAACAGATGCTCTTGATAACTGTGCTATAAATGGAAGCAAGGTAATAATGTACAAAATTAATCAAGATCACAATTCACATATATAAGTATGTATGCTAATATACGTTAACCTCTTAAAATCGATCAGGTTAGATATGTTCAAGTATAGATTAGGGTTAATGTAATTCTTATGAAATTGTTTTGTATGAATTTGATTCCACGAAGCAAAATATTGTACCCGGATACTTGGTGGATAGTTCAAATATATTTAGAGGTTAAGGGTTTTTGTCCGCTGTTTCCCAACCCTGTACGTGTAAATGACTACATCAACTACTGGAGATAAGTTATGGTAGCCGCTAATTTTAAAAATAATCACGATTTTTTAGATGTTTTTGGCTTATGCAGATTATCGGCTTCAATGTATACTCAATTTCTATGTATTGATGATATTAAAATTTAGATTTTCCGTATTGAGCAAGTATATAGTACAAATGAAAATTAATGAAAATGTTATTAAGTAGGATATGGTTTCTAATAGTACCTGATGGATTTAAAGATCAACATTTTACTATGTTGTCGCTAACTAAGTATACTAACTAGAAATATAGGAAATAAATACAGAATTGACAACTGATATTCTCTCAGAAACAAAGGAACGAATCGAAATGTAAATTTATCTTTCGAATTAAACCCAGTAGTGAAACAAAAGCACGAACAAAACATATATCTTAGAACAAATATACCGAACTTGATGAAAAAATACATCAAAAAGTTAAAAATAATACTATTATTTTATCATCGTTTTAAGCCAATATAACTTTTTCATTGCAAGGAAAACGTTAGAGCCACGCCGTTTTCAAATAAATCTGTACATAGTCTTTATCCAGTTAATGTTTTATTTATGGTGGTGTCTAGAGTTTTTTTTTTTTTTTTTTACAGAAGTATAAAGCAAGTCTTTCACTAGATTTTGTGAGCACGATTGCATTGTTAGGGCAACAAATAAGTTACAAAGGAAGCATAATGTGTTTTTGATGGCGCACAATTGAGAAGCTTATATATAACATGAGATATTTGGACATATATCATTTTCAACTTGAGTTTTAACGTTTTCTGAAAGTCTGCGAAGTTTTCATATAGTATCCTAGGAGAGGTCAAATAATTCAACGGAATGAATGTAATAGAAGCAATGATAAAAAATATAAATTAATAAACTACTCAAAGTATCTCCAAGTATGTGCAAAACCTTTGGTTTTCATCATTTGATGAACTCAATTATACCAACTACATTTGCAGGTAGACTAAGAGCTACATTCCAATACGCTGTCTTTCTAGAGAAAAAAATATGCATTTTTTATCAGTATGCTAGTAACAAAAATTAACTCTTTATGATTGAAAATCTCCATGAGGTAAGTAATAAGTTTCTTCCTGTTTTAAAACCTTAACGATCACTAAACATTACTCACCAGCATTTGGTTTGCACTTAAAGTTTAAAGAGAGTAAAGAGGTTTTAACTGCAATAAATCTTAATAACATTGTAATGAAGTAAAGATCGGGTCCTCTTTCTTTTATTCTCTCATGTATACAGTTTATGCAATAAATGACCTAAATATTTACATATTAAGAAAGATTTGTCATATAATAATTCCGTCATATAACTCGTAATTGTAATAATATGATATACTAAAAGGAAACCCAAAATAATTTCATGGATATTTCACTTAATTCAATATAAGATAACTAAACTTTTTTCTTAGTCAACTAATGAGCACCAAAACACTTTTTAATTTTTTTGTTGGTAGATTAGATCCTGTATAGTAATATGTATAGTTTTGCGCGACCCTATACATTGTATCTTGCAATTTACTTTCCTTCTCTTACGTGACGTGTTTCGTGTATCTTGGGCTTCGAAAAAGTGGTTTCTAACATTCTTCTTCTGACCCTCCTATCGAGAACCCTGCATAATTTATGCCCACCACTCTTCACTGCTTCTTATTGTATCCCGTTTCGCGATTGCAGTTGCAGCAATAGGCTTTCAAATCTTCAACAATAATTACACTAATTTATATTTCTGCAAAACTTCTGCACAGTATAGTAATTGAATATTTTTATCACTTTTTTTAAAGAAGAAAAAAACATAATTCTAATTCAATTTGTCCTTGTATGGCATTTACTATAACATGATAGTTTTACTTAAGATGACGTTTTATCATAGTCACTTTATAGTTTCATCATTCGTAACACTAGTACTTCAAATTATGAATAACGTACAATCAGTAGCTTTTGCTCCATATTTACTCTTTAAGTCTTCTAGGCAGCAAATCCTAAGGTTTGAAACCAGTGCTTCAAACGCTTCGTATCTACTTGTTACTGCTACATTTTCTTTCAATTTTGTTACTTCAGTGTTTATATCAAAATGGACATAAAAGTTGTTTATTGTTATGTATATTATATGAAAGATTATTTACAAACATTCGGGTCATTACATGAAAGTTGGCACCCATGTTCATGTCTTTGTAATGACGATTTTATATGCTGAGCTTAACTAAATACATTCATTTTCTCCTCAAATGCCGTATTTATTCAGGAGATTCAAATCTTATACACTTACGAAATATAATTATAATGGTACATTTTTTGTCACGATACCATACAAAGAACTGATGTTGAAAAATAAGTCATATGTACCTTTTTTGCAATAATATAGAACATAAGCAGATGAAGTCATAGAAATTACTCGTCTCTTTACTTTAAGAGAACATTTTCGTTTTTATTTTTTATTAATTAAAATGAATGAAACATATTTGGTCTAGGAATTAATTCGTGCGGTTGATACGCACACATTGAAGCTGTAGTACAAACACAAAATACATAAATACCTTAAGAAAAATATTGTCCATCGCTAGCCACCACTTTCGCCCATCTGTCAGGCAATGTACGGATTCCGTGGCGAAAGAAGTCCTCATCCTTGGAAGCGATCCAGTCAGAGACCCATGTTTCGATATCTTCTGAAGAAGTAAACCGCTGTCCAATCAAATCGTTGTTCATGCAATCGAACAAGTAGTAGTCCGAAGGAGCAACGTCTGGTGAATACGCGGGTGGGGTAAAACTTCCCATCCGACATTTTCTAAATAGGTTTTGACCGGTTTTGCGACATGTGGGCGAGCGTTATCATGTTGAATAATAAGTTTATCATGTCTGTTCTCCCATTCTGGTCGTGTTCTGGCCAGAGCTTGCTTCAAACGCATTAATTGTAGTCGATAACGTTCTCCATTCATAGTTTCACCCGGTTGCAGCAGCTCATAGTACACCACACCTTTCATATCCCACCATATGCACAGCATAACCTTTGCACAGTGAATATCTCGTTTTGGTTGTGATGGACCTGGTTCACCTGGTTTCACCCAGACCTAGTTTCGTTTAGGGTTCTCGTAATGGATCCACTTCTCATCACCCGTAATAATTCGATGCAGAAACCCCTTTCTGCTCTGTCGTTGAAGCAGCAATTCGCAAATGGTTTTTCGTCGTTCAACGTCTCTGTCTTTCAATTCATGTGGAACCCAATGTGACATCTTTTGAATCATTCCCATGGCTTTCAAGCGTTTGGAGACTGTTGTTTGATCAACGCCTAATGCTGCTGCAAGTTGTTCCTGCGTTTGACACGAATCCTGCTCGAGCAATGCTGTCAATTCTTCGTCTTGAATTTTTTTGGCTGTCCAGCTCGCTCTTGGTCTGCCAAGCCGAAATCACCACTTCTAAACCGTGCAAACCACTTCTGACACATTCGCTCAGCTAGAGCATGGTCACCATACACTTCCACCAAAATACGATGACTTTCAGTCGCACTTTTCTGCATGTTAAAGTAATGCAGCAGGACACCCCGCAAAAACACTTTATCAGGCACAAATTGCGCCATGTTCACTTAACTACAAACTGGTGTTGTTGACGCTTTAATCCACTGCCCTATACTACGAACGATACGCGATGACAGGGGTTTGCAACACATGTGTGGATACACGGAACTGTGGGACGCTCCGTTCGTTGCGCCATCTCTTGTCCACCCGCACGAATTAATTCCTAGACCAAATATTTTCTGTTAAACTATTAAGAATTATTATAACCATAATATTATTTCTCTAACATCGGATATAGATGACATAATTTATCGTTTGCTAACAATCTGAGCTATATTTCCTTCCTTAGCAGATACACTTCAATTAGATACTTCCTTATTTCGTACTTTGCGAACAAAAGGAGAAATACACTTATATTTCTAAATGCATCAGAATGGCTTCGGTGGTGTCGAATGAGTCACTTTTATCGTAAAATTGCACAGCGTTTCCGTTTTACCTCTTTAGGAGAAAAGTTTCGTAAACGTTCAAACAGGTAGTCTCGTATATTGTTTAGAACAATTAGTAGCGAACGTACCATCGCTGACTTAAGAGAATCTATAAATAGATATTTTCTGAACAGAGAATCGGGAAATTCATTCCTAAATCAGTAAAAATTTGCTGCATAGAAGTGACTTTTAGATCACGCTGAAACATGCATTTTCGTATTTTGAGTGACAAGTTAAATAAAACGATCTTAGTGTATCTAGCTTAATCGAATACTATCATGATTTATTAGCGGAATTAACAGTGAGAAATTCGAACATTATATAACTTTCTAGCATTTGTCCTTTTTTCTATAAATTTTTATGGAGAAGTTTATATGCGCAGTTTCCTCTTCGTAACTAGAGGGATTCCTGGTTTATAGTATTTATATTGTAAACAAAAGAGGTCGAACCCCATTATCCTTTTATCTTTAGGATAGTTATATTGCCGGAAATATTTCCATAAACCTTGCTATCTTAAGAACATGAATTTGCATAAGGAATTTTACGTTACTAGTCATAGTAAATTGAACTTGTTATTTGCTTCTACTCTTTTATAAAGTGTGAATAAACTTATGTTCTGTATTTGATTGATGTATAACAGACATGTTTATTAAAATATAATGTTCTTTTTGCTATCTAAAATATGATATTTCTATACGATATTGTAGTATTAGAAACAAATATACATTTACAATAACCTTGAAATACATATGTTTGGTTGTATTAATAAAATAATAATAAGAGAAAGTTAGATGCGATGGAAGGTGTTGAATAGATTTCGTACTCTCTCCGCTATTGAATACATTATGTAAAAAAAAAACTATAATGTATTTTGCTCATTCTTACAAGTACAAAAAATTACAAAATGTTTATTTTTACTTCAAAAGTACAAAAATGTAATTTGTATTTAAATTTATATGGATTTATTATAGATAACAAAGACTATTCTTGAGCGGTATGTATTAACTGCCAGTAGAAATGTTAATGGCAGAGATTACCAGAACCAATGCTAATAGAACTAGTGAATTTTACAGATATTGCATTGGTGAACAAATTGCAATATGTTGTTTCGAACAAGGCCTAAACATTACAACAAACAATCATTTTAAGAATGCTTCGTTCATTTCCAGATTCTGAGCTAATTAAACACATTTTAACAAATTAAAATATGGTGTGCTCGGAAATAAGTTTTAACATCATTCATTCGTAATTTCGGCAAAAGACTTGATGTAGGGACATTTATGAGTGTGTGGTGACGAACAATTTAACTAATTGATGAAATCTCACAAGTTATTTGATTCCTCAAATATTCTGTTTTAGAAGTGTTTTACAAAAAAAAAAAAAAAGAATTATCTTTACATTGACAAAACGTTATTTAATACTTTTGCGTGCCTTACCTTGCAATTACTGGTAATGCAGAGTGGAAAGTTACACATATACCATATTTAGTATGTACAAGTTCAGATTCAATGGTCTTAGATAAGTTTTCCATAGGCATCAACGTCATTTTTGGTGCCATTCTAGCCTAAAATAGCAAATAATTAAATGAATATATATAGTAAATGCTGAAATAAATACTAATGTACACAATTTGAAGAAAGCAAATCCACACTTTCAGCGAGTTTACGTATGCAGTGTTCTAATTATGGAGACAGTTAGAATCACTACAAAGCCAATCATGTCACAGGTTCAACCTGCTTCGCGTAATTTAATAGAACATAAAATATATTGCAACAACTGTACAAAACAAATTTGCCAATTGGATTAAATGTATCTTTCAATATTTTCATGGAAAACTCAGTTGTATCTAACTGTAAACAAAACTAGTATGAAACTAAAAAGCATTTCATATAAACGTTAAAAGGGGGTAACAGCATAATAAGTAACAATCCAGTTGAAATAAATGAATTGCCAGTGCGATGTTTGGATGGGCAAACCATAGAGAAGAGTACTTTCATTTTTATTCTTCTAGTAGTTCCTTAGCCGGGAGAATAAGAATACCTCATTGCTCTGAATACCTGATTTGCTACTATTTTCTTTCAACTGTTCTTAGGGATAATATACTATACACATGCATATTTCAAATTACAAACATTTTTTGTTCAAACCAAAAAGCATGACATATGTTTTCTCTTCCAGTACTATACTTTAATTGTAACGAAGTAGTAGTAGTATTGGGGATACTCTGCCGAACTCTTAATAATCCAATTTTGGGTCTCCATGGACCATAATGAATGAATTAGGGATGCTTTGGCCGGGATTACGTCACCTATTGAAATTTTGCTTATGCTTATTCAGGGGCCGCACGTTGGTGTAAATGAATCAGAGATACCTTGGTTCTGCTATGACGTCATTGAATTGGGAGTATTGGATCAGAGGTCATGATGATTCTTTAAAATTACTAAAAATATGGTCTTGATGATTCATTACGTTATGAAATAGTACAGGTTTATGAATGCTTTCGTTCCCTTTTTATGGCATAAAATTTGGAGATTGTTATGCATGGACTAACACGGATGCAAATGAAATCTTTTAGTTTTACGTCCCACGCTTATGCCATTTAGGCTAAAGGAGACGGTGACGATAAGAAAGGAATGAAAGTGTGGGAGAAAATTGGAGCATAATGTTGCCCACCACAAAACTATTTTCGAGGTGTTTAAATCAGGGACCACATACAGCAGAGGTGAACGCTCTACCACTGAGCCACCGCACCTCTACTGGTATGAATGAATTAGAGGTAGTTGGTTCGAGCTAATATGTTCGTTTGACGTCACTGAACTGGGATTTTTAGCTTGGAACTTATGATGGCTTGTTTCGTTCCCTTTTATGAGTATAAAATTTCCAAAACAAGGTTTGATCTCTTTCTTGATGACCTATTACATTATGAATTAGTAGACCTCAGTAATAGTATAAATTAGTATTAGTATTAATATGAAACTCGAAAACTTTGGAGTTCCTCCGTGGCTAACCGGTTAGCGTATGCGTCTTTAACGTGAGAGACCAGGGTTCGATTCCCGGAAGAAGCTCATGCGGTTCGGATTGTTATCCCTTTGATGACTAACACTGGTGCAAATGAAAAATCTTTACTTTTACGTCCCACGATTAGATTAAAGGAGACGGTGACGATGAGAAAGGAATGAAAGTGTGGGAGGAAACTGGAGCATGGCAGTGATCACTCAGGACACATAAGATCACATTGATTTATATCAGGAGTTGGGGAAGGGGGGCGTATAGGACCTTGTACTCTTTGATGAGTATAAAAAATATTAAAATTTGGACTTTTTTAACTTATCCTATTATCTTTCACGAGACATTTTTGTTGTATAATAGAGTACAATGGTTTACTTTTTGGGAGTTATCGTTTCCTTTGGAGCCTTATTACGTTATATGGAGGGATATTTAAAATTATTCCCTTAAATTTAATAAGTACTTTGTGAACCAATTTGTTCCGCTTTAGGGATGAACCTTGCAATCGTCCCGAGTTCAATTCTTGGAAATGTTGAATTTAATGTCCCCGCCGATGATGAGAAATGATGAAATGAGAAAACATCATAAACTTACTTGACTGAGGATTGAAGCAGGGACCTCATACAGTAGAGACAAGCGCTAAGCGACCGTACACGTGTGTTGATTACTATGCAATGGTCCCGAGTTTGATTCTTGGTGCTAACGTTAGAAAAATTTAACGTCCCACTTGAAACGATGATGAGAGATGAGAAAACATCATAAACTTACTTGCTTGCGGATTGAAGCAGAGACCTCACATATCAGACATAAGAGCTGAGTCACCGTACTCCATTGAGAAGTTCAGTTTGTAATGGTCCCGAGTTCGATTTTTTTTTGTTAGTTTCAGTGCGAACAGTTTGAAACAGAATTTTGTTTTCGTACACAAAAAATTTTTCTGTAAACATTTTTTTTTCGTAAAATACACAAAAATTTTCTGAATCAGTTTTTTTTTTCGTACACTAAAAATTTTTTGTGTACGAAAACAAAATTCTCTTTCAGAAATTTTTTGTGTACAAAACAAAAACTGTTTCAGAAAAAAATTTTTATGTACAAACAAAATTCTGTTTCAGAAAAAAATTTTTATGTACAAACAAAATTCTGTTTCAGAAAAAAAATTCTGTGCAAAACAAAAATCAGTTTTCGTCACGAAACTGCTCCGACTAAATGAATCGATTCATTCTGATAGTGTTGGCAACACTGGAAAAATTTCGGTAAGTATTGCTCAGGCACTGAGTTACAGCGAACACAACTAGATTCGAACCAACAACCTTAAATGTCTGATTCATCTCTAAATACAGCCAACTAAACAATAAGTTTATGTGTATACGCCAATGCTTAGCACAGTCAGCAAGGTTTTCTTCAAGGTCAAAGTCGTACACGAAGTAAAAAAAAGATGACAACACAGATCTTCTATCTTTCTATATGAAACATAAACCTAGTGTAAACTGTTCGCAATGAAATGTGTAATGTAACATAATCTGTTTAAATCCGCTCGTCTTCTTTTCATACGCGAAACTGTTCGCACTGAAACTAACAAAAAAAAATCGAACTCGGGACCATTACAAACTGAACTTCTCAATGGAGTACGGTGACTCAGCTCTTATGTCTGATATGTGAGGTCTCTGCTTCAATCCGCAAGCAAGTAAGTTTATGATGTTTTCTCATCTCTCATCATCGTTTCAAGTGGGACGTTAAATTTTTCTAACGTTAGCACCAAGAATCAAACTCGGGACCATTGCATAGTAATCAACACACGTGTACGGTCGCTTAGCGCTTGTCTCTACTGTATGAGGTCCCTGCTTCAATCCTCAGTCAAGTAAGTTTATGATGTTTTCTCATTTCATCATTTCTCATCATCGGCGGGGACATTAAATTCAACATTTCCAAGAATTGAACTCGGGACGATTGCAAGGTTCATCCCTAAAGCGGAACAAATTGGTTCACAAAGTACTTATTAAATTTAAGGGAATAATTTTAAATATCCCTCCATATAACGTAATAAGGCTCCAAAGGAAACGATAACTCCCAAAAAGTAAACCATTGTACTCTATTATACAACAAAAATGTCTCGTGAAAGATAATAGGATAAGTTAAAAAAGTCCAAATTTTAATATTTTTTATACTCATCAAAGAGTACAAGGTCCTATACGCCCCCCCTTCCCCAACTCCTGATGTAAATCAATGTGATCTTATGTGTCCTGAGTGATCACTGCCATGCTCCAGTTTCTTCCCACACTTTCATTCCTTTCTCATCGTCACCGTCTCCTTTAATCTAATCGTGGGACGTAAAAGTAAAGATTTTTCATTTGCACCAGTGTTAGTCATCAAAGGGATAACAATCCGAACCGCATGAGCTTCTTCCGGGAATCGAACCCTGGTCTCTCACGTTAAAGACGCATACGCTAACCGGTTAGCCACGGAGGAACTCCAAAGTTTTCGAGTTTCATATTAATACTAATACTAATTTATACTATTACTGAGGTCTACTAATTCATAATGTAATAGGTCATCAAGAAAGAGATCAAACCTTGTTTTGGAAATTTTATACTCATAAAAGGGAACGAAACAAGCCATCATAAGTTCCAAGCTAAAAATCCCAGTTCAGTGACGTCAAACGAACATATTAGCTCGAACCAACTACCTCTAATTCATTCATACCAGTAGAGGTGCGGTGGCTCAGTGGTAGAGCGTTCACCTCTGCTGTATGTGGTCCCTGATTTAAACACCTCGAAAATAGTTTTGTGGTGGGCAACATTATGCTCCAATTTTCTCCCACACTTTCATTCCTTTCTTATCGTCACCGTCTCCTTTAGCCTAAATGGCATAAGCGTGGGACGTAAAACTAAAAGATTTCATTTGCATCCGTGTTAGTCCATGCATAACAATCTCCAAATTTTATGCCATAAAAAGGGAACGAAAGCATTCATAAACCTGTACTATTTCATAACGTAATGAATCATCAAGACCATATTTTTAGTAATTTTAAAGAATCATCATGACCTCTGATCCAATACTCCCAATTCAATGACGTCATAGCAGAACCAAGGTATCTCTGATTCATTTACACCAACGTGCGGCCCCTGAATAAGCATAAGCAAAATTTCAATAGGTGACGTAATCCCGGCCAAAGCATCCCTAATTCATTCATTATGGTCCATGGAGACCCAAAATTGGATTATTAAGAGTTCGGCAGAGTATCCCCAATACTACTAACGATATCAAGTAGTAATTTTCTTAACAAATATAACGTTTTATTTGTTTCATTTTACACACCTTTCTTTTGAAATGAGAAAACCATTTCTTCTTTGTGAGCGATTGAAGCAACTACATAATAAGAATAATGTAAATCTTCCCGCGTATGTTCTATATTTCCGGTGTGGATGCTTGCTTCGGATTAAAATCGACTAGTTTTCCGGTTTGCAGTGTAACGTGTATATAAACCTCCAGTTGAAAACATACATTAAGTTCCAATTAATTAATGTAATGATGAAATAACTCAACCTCAAATGAAACACGACATGGTAAAAATATTAGTAATATCGATTATATGCAGTCAGGGTTTTGAAATACTTTAAGAATTTAATGCTACATACCTGTGTTATGACTTGATTTCGGTACCTACACTGAAGGCTTATATGACAGATTTTTCTCTTATTACGTGTATAACAAGAAAAAAGATGAGCGTGAGCAGATAATTTTCATCTTCTGTGCTTAATGTAAGAGATGTTTGTGTTTGACTATGGGTTCATTATCAGCCTTCACGCTAACTGAATATTAACTGAAACAGATGAGTGTTATTTTCATTTTCTATCAGTCATCATTCGTCTGCGACATTCAAGCATGGATATACTTCAGCCTTTTCACACATGTGCAATCAATCTTCCTTATGGTATTTGCTACTACTTATGCAATGTCCCGATGTCCGAATTGCTACTTCATTGTGATATTTCTAATATAGAAACAATATGCTATTTTGGTAACATTGTGTTCCAGATGGCACTAATGTTGTGTGTCTCTTATAGTGTTACTCCTTGCAAGGTATTACGTTTCACCGTATTGCTGACTTACTCTCATTTGTGCGACAATGTAAACTTTTAATTTCAAGCTTTATTCCTTGCAGTACATGGTAGCTTAAATTTTGGCGATGTCTTTTTCTTTTCATGCTCAATCAGATGCGTTATATTTTTATTCGGTCTATGCGACAGTCATATTGACCTTTATCATTTTTAAGCCAGTGAACAATTTGTTTTCGTTTCGTGTCGGTGCGTGTAAGTCTCTATGCAGGAAAGATATTTCTATCAAGAAAAAATCGAGATGCTCGAATAGGTGGAACTCAGTAGTGTTGACAAGGTCGGTAAGAAAGAGTATTATACTGCAACCCATAGAGTACTTGTATGTGGCCTACTATGTGCCACATGTAGATATATTGTCTGCACAAATTTGGAAATCTTTAAGTAAATGCTGCGGTACATTAAATGGAAGACCAACATTGTAAATATCTCCATTCATGAATTAACTTCGCCTCAGAAATACATACTACATCAAGCGCTACCACATACCACTGTGGTAGAATCAACGAATTTGGCATGTCTTTTAATCTCCTAATGTTATGTATTTTTAACTCATCCGCACTCAACATAAAACTTCAGAAATTCGCTTCCACGAATTTATTGAGAAGATCATTTCAATGTTATTGTGATCAACACCCACGGGAATCACATTATAATTCTATGTAAACGAGACAAACTCAGAGTCCAATAGTATATTCATACCACTTTCGTCGTCCAAAGGCACTATTAAAAGTTTTTGCGTCTTACTGCAAAGAATGTAAATTGAATGACGAAATTTGTAAAACAGGAAAACTCTTGTAGCTCTGTTTTGAGTAGTATATTTTTATACAACGCTATACAAGAACGCACGTGTTCCTAAATTTCTGTAAAATTAAGCTTTTTGCTGTGCTTATTTAAACTTTCTAAAAATAGTTCCTTGGTCCATCTTCTGTTGCTGGGATTACTTCCCCACTGCCTGTCTACAAAGATATTTCATTCACATTATAATAATGGAACGTGTTTAGGGACCATTTCAACTTACTTGCGCAACGTAGTTCTTTTGCAAGAATTCAGTATCCCAAGATTTCTTAACCTTTGGCTCTTTATTTCAGAGTAAACACTATGTTTTATATTATAAATGCAAATGGCCCTTCGTATATCCATTCCGAAGAAAAGTCCAGTTAATATTTCAAAACATGGAAACGTCTAATACTCCAAATATTAAAAGCACATAATAGTTGTGCTATATTAAACATATTAAAATACTTTTGTGATCATTGAGATAAACGCTTATAAATATTCATATCAAAATCTTCATGTAATCCTGATATTGGTACGTGTACGGTACATTGTTTTTCTGTACAGTGAGAATCTTTCATTTTCAATAAGTACACAACTATAAATTACACTGTTCAACAACGAAAATGTAAATTGAACAAAATCAGCTAATTCTTATTGATTTTGTGGTGCTGATCACGAATTTGAAAGTTATTTTCGAATATTAACTCTACTTTTCATTTTACAGGCATGTCTAATAATAACGCATTAAAAATAAATATATTCGCTTCGTTTGGTGTATAATGTTACACTATCCGGTAACACTGGAGAAAGTATATGAACGCTTGGTTTCATTGTGTCCCTTATCTCAGTAGTGTTCTGCTATTTTTAGAAAAGACAGGTTTAGTGCAGTTATCAGCGTTTTGGGTGTGACGTTTGTGTAGTGTAGGACATAAAAATACAACTACACGTACGCAAAAATATTGGTATTTCGATGGTATTTGGTCTAGGAATTAATTCGTGCGGTTTTTAATAAAAAATGAAGCTTTATTTCCAAAACAAAGTAAATGAATACGTTAACAAAAATATTGTCCATCGCTAGCCACTACTTTCTCCCATCTTTCAGGCATTTTACGGATTTCGTGTCGAAAGAATTCCTCATCTTTTGACGCAATCTAATCAAAGATCCATTTCTCCGATATTTTCTGAAGAAGTGAACCGCTGTCCAATCAAATCGTTATTCATGCAATCGATCAAGTAGTAGTCAGATGGAGCAGTGTCTGGTGAATATCGCGGGTGGAGTAACACTTTCCATCCGACATTTTCCAAATAGGTTTTGACCGGTTTTGCGACATGTGGTCGAGCGTTATCATCTTGATAAATAAGTTTATTATGCCTGTTATTCCATTCTGGTCGTTTTCAGGCCAGAGCTTGCTTCAAACGTATTAATTGTTGTCGATAGCGGTGTCCATTAATAGTTTCACCAAGTTTCAGAAGTTCATAGTACACCACACGTTTCAAATCCCACCATATATACAGCATAACCTTTGCACAATGAATATCTCGTTTCGGTTGTGAAGGACCTGGTTCACCTTGCTTCACCCAGGCCTTTTTTCGTTTAGGATTCTCGTAATGAATCCACTTCTCATCACCAGTTACAATTCGATGCAAAAATCCCTTCCTTTTCTGTCTTTGAAGCAGCAATTCGCAAACGGTTTTTCTTCTTTCAACGTCTTTCTTTTCAATTCATGTGAAACCCAATAAGACATCTTTTAAATCATTCCTATGGCTTTGAGACGTTTGGAAACTGTTGTTTGCTCAACTCCAAATGCTTCTGCAAGTTCGTCCTGCGTTTGACACGAATCCTGATCAAGCAATGCTCTCAATTCTTCATCTTCAAATTCTTTTGGCTGGCCAAATTGCTTTTGGTCTTCCAAGCTGAAATCACCACCTTTAAACCGTGCAAACCACTTCTGACACGTTTGCTCAGCTAGAGCATGGTCACCAAACACTTCCACTAAAATATGATGACTTGCGGTAGCACTTTTCTTCATGTTAAAGCAATGAAGAATAACTCCCCGCAAAAACACTTTATCAGGCACAAAATGCGCCATTTTCAATTGAAGAGAAAATGTTGTTGTTTCCGCTTCAAGCAACTGACATATACTAAACAAGATGCTCAATGACAGTAGTTTTCAACGCATGTTTGGATCAACGAAACTATGGGACAATAAGCTAGTTACGCCATCTTTTGTAAAACCGCACGAATTAATTCCTAGACCAAATATATTTTTAGATAGTTGTCGGAACTATTTCAAGTGACATTTTGAGGATTTCAATAAACAAAAATGCCGCGAAATTGTGTAAACAGTGCGGATAGCTTCTGCTACGTGTATGGGGAAGTGACATTTTCCTCACCAAAGCAGACTATAACACCATTAATAAGAAAAGCCTATCAATATTACTTTGGTTGTAAAATTGGAGACCAAGATAAATCTTGGGCACCCCACATTGTGTGTAACACTTGTGCCAGCAATCTAAGAAATTGGATTAATGGGAAGGGGCACTCAATGCCTTTTGCAGTGCCCATGATTTGGAGGGAGAAAAGCGACCACATCAGAGACTGTTATTTTTGTATGGTTCCTTCCGTCAAGAGGGAATTTCCACGAAGAAGAAGCGGGCCCTGATCTATCCTAACATTCCTTCTGCAATGCGCCCTGTTCCACATGGAGAAGGACTACCTGTTCCTGACCCACCTAAAGAATACGATCTTTTTTCTGATGATGATCAAGAAGTTGAAGCTCCTGAATCAAGTACTTCGAAGGACCATACGTTTGTTGTAGAAGAACCTCCATGTGAACCACATAAACTTACTCAAGAGGAACTAAGTGATCTAATCATAGACTTGGACATCTCGAAAAGCAAAGCCGAAATTTTAGCGTCAAGCTTAAAGCAATGGAATTTATTGCAGGAAAAGTAAACATTTAAGTGTATCGGAATAGGGAGATGTTCACTTCATTTTTGAATATGGAAGACACACTTGTGGCATGTAAAGATGTAAATGGTCTCATGAGGGCACTTAAAATTAATTACGAACCTACGGAGTGGAGGGTCTTTATAGATTCGTCCAAGGTGAGTTTAAAGGCAGTGCTTTTACATATTTGAAATGAACTTCCTTCAATTCCTGTAGGTTACGTAGTTCATATGAAGGAATCTTATAAAAACTTGAAACGTTTACTTCAAGCCATTAAATATTACGATTTTCAGTGACTCATTTGTGGTGACCTTAAAGTAATAGCACTGTTGCTAGGTATGCAGTTGGGGTATACAAAGTATTGTTGCTTTATATGTGAATGGGACAGTAGAGATCGTGGATCTCATTCCGCAAAAGTGATTGGAGTACCAGAGAAACACTTCAGCCAGGAGTGAAAAATGTGCAGCATGAACTACTGGTAGATCGTAACGGAATTTTGCTTCCCCCTCTACATATTAAATTAGGTCTTATGAAAAGTTTTGTTAAGAGCATGAACCAAGAGTATGAGGCCTATAAGTACCTAAGAGGACAATTCCCTCAATTAAGTTATGCCAAAGTTAAAGAGGGTGTTTTCATAGGGCCACAGATTAGGGAACTATTCAAAGATCACAAATTCGACGAAATTCTTCAAGCTAAGGAGAAAGCTGCGTGGGAAAGCTTGAAGAGGGTTTGTTCAGTTTTCTTGGGAAGACACCGAAACAAATTACAAATAACTGGTAGCAAAGTTGTTATTGTGCTACGAAAATTTTGGTTGCAATATGTCTCTGAAACTCCACTTTCTTCATTCACATCTAGACTTCTTTTCCGAAGATTTTGGAGCAGTAAGTGACAAACATGGTGAGTGTTTCCATCAAGATATTGCAGCCATGGAGAAAAGATATGAGGGAAAGTGGAGTTCTAACATATTGGCCGACTACTGTTAGACTATTGCAAGGGATGCTCCAGATGTAACCTACAAATGGCAAGCCAAGCGAAGACACTCAAAATATAATAAACATAATCCTGTACAAGGGATCACTTGAAACTTTTGTCTACATTGCAATGTAGTTCTTGCACAAAAAGGTATTTGTACATATTTTTCATGTTTTGATGTTAATACTGATTTTTATTACGGAATTGTTAATGTTTAACTTGACCACGGTTACTTTATTTTGTGTATCGCTGTGAAACTAGTATTTGCGCAATTTTGAAAAAGGAAATACAAGGGTATAGGTATAAGAAAGCTATAGGCTAGGGTACTTCTTAACTCCCCAGCTTATAACATCACAGTGAAATAGATAAAAAAAGTGAGATATAGGTTTTTACAAGGATTTTGCTTAAATGTTCTATAAATATTAATACATTTGTATATATACTGTTGTACAAGGGCGTTTTTTCACAACCTGAGCTAAGAAAATTCTTCTATTATCATTTCCTTTCATATTATGCTTAAATGAATGTAAAGATCGCAATTTCAAAGAATTTACATACTTTCGATCAAAATTTGTTGAACAGTGTTATTACGTCATTACACCTGGGACGTGTGAACGTCATTACACCTACCTCGCTCTGCAGATCATTCACATTAAGATCAGCAACTGTCTCATCTTCTTTATATTTAGCCATATCATCAATAGTTATGTGATTCAAATTCACAACTGATTTCAAAAAATCTTTGTAGTAACTCTGTTTCTTCTTGCTAACGTCCCCAAAATTTCTTTAAAAATAGGGAAAAGGCTTTTTTTCAGTTGTTTCATATTTTGTTAAACACAAGTAACTGTTAAATTAAATAAAGATCTTAATAAAATAAGACAAACTTTTCAACTTTATAATCCAGAAATGTATACCATCGTTTCATTAATAAAGTAAAGGAAATCGAATTAATGATAGTAAATACATTTATAAAACTTAAGCTCTTGAGCCATAAGACAATATGATATATTTTTCAAAGATGATTTGAATTAGCGTTATTCATAGTTTCCTTTCGGAAATTTATAGTAGATAATTTTGATTGAGTGTGTTGTAAAATGAATTGTAAAAATCAATTCTTACAAAACTCAATTGTTCGTGGAATATGATTTTAAAATATCCTTCAGACGGACTTACCACCACTAAACAGCATATGAAAACAAATTATAACCTGATGGATAGAAAGAGAAGTTGGGATGAAATTTAATGTTATTTTATTTCTTTTACAAAAAATAATAACAGAAGGAATCTATATAGCAATACAAGCTGATAATTATATTTCTCATTACTAGAGTTTGATCAGTGAATAGTGTCCTCGTTAATTTATGAAAACTTAATTAATTTACCGTACTCTTAAATAAGATAAAACAATTCCAGCTAGAATCATTTGAAGTTTTGACACAATGTATTCTATCTTTAAAATATTTACATAACAATATGTAAACAACTGTAAAACCTGTGAATCTTACGTCCATTCTTCTTGATCCTGAGATCAATTCTTAAATTTAAGAAAACATATTAAAACCCAGGTTCTAATTTCGAATATATATTCTGATTTATAGAAAAATAAGTCCATAAACGTATTTTCTTTGGACTGATAGATGAATGTTAATTAAAAATTCATCAATAATATTATGGAGTACAGGTATTAATTTCAAAACAGGTTTACTTTATTATGCTAAAATTAAAACAGTAAATAAATAAAAATAATTGTTAGTCACTTATTGCAAGTAATCCTTTTTAATATTCCCAAAGAATGATACCTAAAATTAGAAATTAGTAAACAACTCGCTAAAGCTCGCTGCCCCCGCCCCAGAGCCCCGGTCACGGCTTTGCCATGAAGTGTCAATTTCTAGAAAACTATTCCTTGAAGAATTCATTTCCCTGTAGAGCAGACACCTGCTACCAATACATACTTCAATTCAACCGGTATTATTTATTCCATTTAACTTTGAACAGCAAACACACAATTTATTAGAAAGAACTCTATTACTACTTCTACTCTGGCAATCATGTGCATGGCTTATTATGTACACTTTGCGCACACCTATTTATGTTAGAGACAATAACAGAATTTATTTTCTCAAACATAAACAGCGGACACTGTCTTCCAATAGCCTACCTATTAAACCTTGCATTTTGCGAAAACACTCACTGTTTACAAATGTGATTTTTGCTACCTTTCAAATATTTATTCGTAGCATTTTTTAATATTATGTTTTGCAGTGTAATTTAGTACAATGTAATATAATAGTGTCCTTGTAGTTAATTGTACATATTACCTGCAGGAAAAGTAATTCATATCTGTGATATAAGGGTGGGAAAATATTTCAGTCTTCCTGCACATTTATTCTTGTATTTACAATGAAGACTACAATTTACTAGATAATTTACAAATATGAATATTGTTGGAGATTGTTTAAATTTTTTTCATATCATTTCAGTGAACACTACTTTTGTACTATAATGTAGTACAGTGGATTATAATGGAAACCTTGGGCATAGTTGTACATATTACCTCAGCAAGATTTCTTGAAAAGTTTCATATATACTGCACAAATTCTTGCAGTCTCCCTGTATATTTATTCATGTATTTTCAATGAAGACTACAATTTGTAGGTGATTTACAAATATGATTATTGTTGGAGGCTTTTTAAACATTTGTTGGTATCATTTGAGAAAACACTATTTTGCACTGTAATATAGAAAAGTCCCTTATAAAAGAACCCTTCGGCATAGTAGCACATATTACCTGGAGCAAGACTTTTTGAAATATTTCATATTTACTGGACAATTTCTTGCAGTCTACCTGTATCTCTCGTCTTGTATTTTTATGAGGACTAAATTTGTTCGTAATTTACAAATATGAATTTTGTTAAGGCTTTTTAAACATTAGTTCATAACATTTGATTGAACACCAGTTTTTGCACAGTAACGTAGTATACTGTATTACAATGCTGTCCTTTGGTACAAAAGTAATTATTGGGCAGCAGGACTTGTTGAAATGATTATTTATACTGGACAATAACATACAGTCTTCCTGTATCTTTACTCTTATAATTTCAATGAAGACGTTTATTTATTGGTAATTTAAAATATGAATATTATTGGAGGCTTTTAAAAAATTGTTTATAGCAACTTAAACAACACCACTTTCTACACTGTAGTAAAACATTGTACTAGAATCGTGTCTTTCAAATTTCTTATTACAATCAAATAACAAGAGATCATTTCCTTAATCATCCTAAAAAACACATATATAACACGATTACTATTCCGATTTTAGAGGTGTATTTCCACGGACGCGGGCCTGCTACGTACCAGTACTATGTGAGCAGTAAGTAGGAAATCCAAAATCTAAGGAATTGAGTAGTGTAGGGGAACGACATGAGCCTACTGTGCAAAAGACCTGGGTTCGATCTCCAACAAGTTTTTCTCTCACTTTTTCTTTCTTTGAAAGTTTATTTTTATAGCATAGGTGATTGAAAATCAGCTTGACTTTATTATATACGGTATTTCATTCCAACCGGACCCGCAACTAAAACTATTAAATCGAAAAGGGCACTTTTCCACGTATCTTATATATTAAAATTATGTACGCTGCCGACGAGACAATTTTCAAAGGTGCCCATTTGTGTGTGTGTGTGTGTGTGCGCGTGTATGAGCGTGTGTGCGCAGTTGCGTACGCAGGAATTTATTTCGGGAAGGGCCAAGCTCAATACCAGTGTATTTTATATTGAAATTCCTAAACTTGTCCCAAAAATTAGGCTAAATTTACTCAAAAGTTGGAATTTCGGTGGTGGTCCGTACCCCCAGGACCCACCCCCTGCGTACGTCCCTGTGTGTGTGTGTGTATTTCCTTAAAATTAATATTTTATACTTTCCATTTGTGGTATTCACTTCAAATTTGGTATACGCATGTATCTTAACGATGAACATAAAAGGGGAGAGAGATATTTTGCAATCGTTTCCGGTTTGAAGCAGACACTGTTGTCGCGAGACAAAATGTATTGTTGTCTTGTATGTACACTATATCGTGAAAATGATGCCCATTGTTTCTTTCAGACTGTTTTTGGGGGACACTGCCTCCTCAGAACGACCCTGGCGAGATCAAAATAATACGTTTATAATACAATAACAAATAGAATGTTATCAGCAGTGCTTCCGGGGTATTACTCCCCCCCCCCCCCCGAACATTGCTTCCGATAGAGACACTGGTGATGCTCCAATTCCAAAGCTACATATGTTTGATTTTAAATACTTCAGTATCGTCTGGAAACTTAACACGAACATACTGCCTAGTTTCGAGACCATCTCAACAGTTAGCGTATAAATATATCCTTTCCGTCTGTCTGTAATAACGAAAATATTTTGTTCACGCAATACCAACAGAAACTATTTGGTAAAATGAAGCAACGTGATAAGAAAAAAAATGGAAGATAAAGCATGGTCTGCGGGGATTCGAACACAGACCTGCTATTCACAAAGCAGACACTTTACCGCGGAGCTAACTTACTACGTTGAATTCTGTTTGTTCTATTCTCCTCAATATACCACATAAGAGGCCAAATGAAGGCAATTCAAAAACATGGCAATTTTGAATTCAAGATGGCGACTTCTCCAATGATTGGTTTCTTCACTTAAACTGAACTACGTCCTTAATAACATAGCAAAACCTGGCTTACCTACCAAGAGCACAACTTCAATTTTCATGGTTACAAATTTTTGAGACGCCATTTTGAATCGAAGATGACGACTTTTCCAACATGTCGGATTTTTCCCCTCACATGAGCTGTACTCTACACACTTGAACGCAATTTCGTGATTCCACCATATCTACAAGTTGTGTAGAATTAGACGCCCCCTTATAACATTCCTAGCACTTTCTGACACCGAACATGACTATTTTTTTCAAGTTTAAGGGCGGATTCGCAAACTACGCATCAGAATAAACATCACCTCGAAATTTCAACATCCTAGATACAGCCATTACAAATTTCACATTTTTTCGATTTGCGCCGCGAAACGAAAACGAATTTTAATGCTCTTTTTTCTATCATAAACTATGTTCCTAGCTTCACTGCCTGACAAAATATGACGCTTCTATGGTGTGCGGAACTACTCTAAAAACCAGCATTTCGAAACGACGAAAAATTTCGACACTTCATTTACATGGAAAATGTCGCCTTTTTCGTGATATCGGAATTTTCCCATTACTCACATCCCATGACGAACAAGTATGCAAAATTAGGTGTTTGTATGTTTTGTGGAAGTATGCAAACAATTAAGTGTGTTTCCGACTTTAGAGGTATATAATTCCACGGACGCGGGCCCGCTACGTACCAGTACTATGTGAGCAGTAAGTAGGAAATCCAAAATCTAAGGAATTGAGTAGTGTAGGGGAACGACATGAGCCTACTGTGCAAAAGACCTGGGTTCGATCCCCAACAAGTTTTTCTCTCACTTTTTTTTTCTTTGAAAGTTTATTTTTATAGCATAGGTGATTGAAAATAAGCTTGACTTTATTATATTCGGCATTTCATTCCAACCGGACCCGCAACTAAAGCTATTAAATCGAAAGGGACACTTTTCCACGTATCTTATATATTAAAATTATGTACGCTGCCGACGAGACAATTTTCAAAAGGTGCCCATTTGTGTGTGTGTGTGTGTGTGTGTGTGTGTGTGTGTGTGTGTGTGTGTGTGTGTGTGTGTATGAGCGTGTGGGCACAGTAGCGTACGCAGGAATTTATTTCGGGAGGGGCCAAACTCAATATCAGTGTATTTTATATTGAAATTCCTAAACTTGTCCCAAAAATTAAGCTAAATTTACTCAAAAGTTGGAATTTTATGGGTGGTCCGGACCCCCAAGACCCACCCCCTGCGTACGTCCCTGTGTGTGTGTGTATTTCCTTAAAATTAATATTTTTTACTTTCCTTTTGTGGTGTTCACTTCAAATTTGGTATACGCATGTATCTTAACGAGGAACATAAAAGGGGAGAGAGATATTTTGCAATCGTTTCCGGTTTGAAGCAGACACTGTTGTTGCAAGACAAAATGTATTGTTGTCTTGTATGGACACTAAATCGTGAAAATGATGCCCAATGTTTCTTTCAGACTCTTTTTGGGGGACACTGCCTCCTCAGAGCGCCCCTGGCAAGATCAAAATAATACGTTTATAATACAATAACAAACAGAATGTTACCAGCAGTGCCCCCGGGGTAATAATCCCCCCCCGAACATTGCTTCCGATAGAGGCACTGGTGATGCTCCATTTCCAAAGCTACATATGTTTGATTTTATATACTTCAGTATGGTCTCGAAACTTTACAGGAACATACTGCCTAGTTTCGAGACCATCTCAACAGTTAGCGTATAAATATATCCTTTCCGTCTATGTCTGTAATAACGAAAATATTTTGTTCACGCAATGCCAACAAAAACTATTTGGTAAAATGAAGCAACGTGATAAGAAAAAAAACGCAAGATAAAACAAGCTCTGGGGGGATTCGAACCCAGACCTGCTACTCAGAAAGCAGACACATTACCGCGGAGCTAACTTACTACGTTGAAATCTGTTTGTTCTATTCTCCTCAATATACCACATAAGAGGCCAAATGAAAGCAATTCAAAAATATGGCAATTTTGAATTCAAGATGGCGACTTCTCCAATGATTTGTTTCTTCACTTAAACTGAACTACGTCCTTAATAACATAGCGAAACCTGGCTTACCTACCAAGAGCACAACTTACAATTTTCATGGTTACAAATTTTTGAGCCGCCATTTTGAATCGAAGATGGCGACTTTTCCAACATGTCGGAATTTTCCCCTCACATGCGCTATACTCTACACACTTGAACGCAATTTCGTGATTCCACCATATCTACAAGTTGTGTAGAATTAGACGCCCCCTTATAACATTCCTAGCACTTTCTTACACCGAACATGACTATTTTTTTCAAGTTTAAGGGCGGATTCGCAAACTACGCATCAGAATAAACATCACCTCGAAATTTCAACATCCTAGATACAGCCATTACAAATATCACATTTTTTCGATTTGCGCCGCGAAACGAAAACACATTTTAATGCTCTTTTTTCTATCATAAACTATGTTCCTAGCTTCACTGCCTGACAAAATGTGACGTTTCTATGGTGTGCGGAACTACTCTAAAAACCAGCATTTCGAAACGACGAAAAATTTCGACACTTCATTTACATGGAAAATGTCGTGTTTTTCGTGATATCGGAATTTTCCCATTACTCACATCCCATGACGAACAAGTATGCAAAATTTGGTGTTTGTATGTTTTGTGGAAGTATGCAAACAATTAAGTGTGTTTCCGACTTTAGAGGTATATAATTCCGCACAGATGCCGGGCGCAACGTACCAGTATCATGTGAGCAGTAAGAACGAAGTCGAAGATCTAAGGAAATCGGTAGTGTAGGGGATTGACGTGAGCCTACTGGACAGGAGACCTGGGTTCGATTCCTAACAATCTTTTTCTCACTTTTTCTTTCTTTGAAAGTTTATTTTCATAGCATATATTGTTTGCCTATAAGGATGAGTCTATTATAAAACGCATTTCACTCCAACCGGTCCTGTAAACAAACTACTGAACCGAAAGAGGCACTTTTCCACGTATCCCGTATATTATAACTATATACGCTGCCAACGAGAAAATTGTCAAAAGGTGCGTATATATATATATATATATATATATATATGTGTGTGTGTGTGTGTGTGTGTGTGTGTGTATTTCCTTAAAAGTTATAATCTTATACTTTTTCAGTTGTGGTATAGACTTCAAACTTGGTATACACATCTATCTAAACGACCAGTATAAAAAGGGAGATTGTTTGCAATTATTTCCGGTTCGAAGCACACACTATCCTCGCGAGACAAAATGTATTTTTGTCTCGTCTGTATACTATATCGTGGAAATGATGCTCAATGTTTTTTTCCAAAATGTTTTTGGGGGGTACACTGCCTCCTTGGGGCTCTTAGAGTGCCCACGCAGGAAACCAAATAATACGTGTATAATATAATAATAAATAGAATACTATGAGCAGTGCCCCTGGGAATACTAACTGTGATCCTCAGGAACATTGTTTCTGAAAGAAACACTGGTGTTGCCCCATCTCTAAAGCTACATATGTTTCTTTCTAAATAGTTGAGTATCGTCTCGAAGCTTCACACGAACATACTGCCTAGTTTCGAGACGATATCAACAGTTAGTGTATAAATATATTCTTTTCGTCTGTGTCTGTAATAACGAAAATATTTTGTTCACGCAATGCCAACAGAAACTATTTTGATAAAACGAAGCAACGTGATAAGAAAAAACACGTAAGAAGAAAGAAGGTTCGGCGGGGAATCGAACCCAGACCTGCTACTCAGAAAGCAGACACTTTACCGCGGAGCTAACTTACTACGTTGAGTTTTGTTTGTTTTATTCTCCTCAATATACCACATAAGAGTCCAAATGAAGGCAATTCAAAAATATGGCAATTTTGCATTCAAGATGGCGACTTCTCCAATGATTTGTTTCTTCACTTAAACTGAACTACGTCCTTAATAACATAGCGAAACCTGGCTTACCTACCAAGAGCACATCTTACAATTTTTATGGTTACAAATTTTTGAGCCGCCATTTTGAATCGAAGATGGCGACTTTTCCAACATGTCGCATTTTTCCCCTCACATGCCCTCTAATCTACACACTTGAACGCAATTTCGTGATTCCACCATATCTACAAGTTGTGTAGAATTAGACGCCCCCTTATAACATTCCTAGCACTTCCTTACACCGAACATGACTATTTTTTCAAGTTTAAGGGCGGATTCGCAAACTACGCATCAGAATAAACACCCCCTCGAAATTTCAACGTCCTAGATACAGCCATTACAAATTTCACATTTTTTCGATTTGCGCCGCGAAACGAAAACACATTTTAATGCTCTTTTTTCTATCATAAACTATGTTCCTAGCTTCACTGCCCGACAAAATATGACGATTGTATGGTGTGCGGAACTACTCTAAAAACCAGCATTTTGAAACGACGAAAAATTTCGACACTTCATTTACACGGAAAATGTCGCCTTTTTCGTGATATCGGAATTTTCCCATTACTCACATCCCATGACGAACAAGTATGCAAAATTTGGTGTTTGTATGTTTTGTGGAAGTATGCAAACAATTAAGTGTGTTTCCGATTATAGAGGTATATAATTCCGCACAGATGCCGGCCGCAACGTACCAGTATCATGTGAGCAGTAAGAACAAAGTCGAAAATCTAAGGAAATCGGTAGTGTAGGGGATTGACGTGAGCCTACTGGACAGGAGACCTGGGTTCGATTCCTAACAATCTTTTTCTCACTTTTTCTTTCTTTGAAAGTTTATTTTCATAGCATATATTGTTTGCCTATAAGGTTGAGTCTATTATAAAACGCATTTCACTCCAACCGGTCCTGTAAACAAACTACTGAACCGAAAGAGGCACTTTTCCACGTATCCCGTATATTATAACTATATACGCTGCCAACGAGAAAATTGTCAAAAGGTGCGTATATATATATATATATATATATATATATATATATATATATATATATATATATATATATATATATATATATGTGTGTGTGTGTGTGTGTGTGTGTGTGTGTGTGTATTTCCTTAAAAGTTATAATCTTATACTTTTTCAGTTGTGGTATAGACTTCAAACTTGGTATATACATCTATCTAAACGACCAGTATAAAAAGGGAGATATTTTGCAATTATTTCCGGTTCGAAGCACACACTATCCTCGCGAGACAAAATGTATTTTTGTCTCGTCTGTATACTATATCGTGGAAATGATGCTCAATGTTTTTTTCCAAAATGTTTTTGGGGGGTACACTGCCTCCTTGGGGCTCTTAGAGTGCCCACGCAGGAAACCAAATAATACGTGTATAATATAATAATAAATAGAATACTATGAGCAGTGCCCCTGGGAATACTAACTGTGATCCTCAGGAACATTGTTTCTGAAAGAAACACTGGTGTTGCCCCATCTCTAAAGCTACATATGTTTCTTTCTAAATAGTTGAGTATCGTCTCGAAGCTTCACACGAACATACTGCCTAGTTTCGAGACGATATCAACAGTTAGTGTATAAATATATTCTTTTCGTCTGTGTCTGTAATAACGAAAATATTTTGTTCACGCAATGCCAATAGAAACTATTTTGATAAAACGAAGCAACGTGATAAGAAAAAAAACGTAAGAAGAACGAAGGTTCGGCGGGGAATCGAACCCAGACCTGCTACTCAAAAAGCAGACACTTAACCGCTAGTTTTTTTTTTATTATACTGACAGAACATACACTAACTTAACAAGAACCGGACAACTGCCGGTATGAATTAATACAAGAGAGCAGCTCTATCAATAGCTGTACTGAACGAATATTAACCTATAAAAAATCAACATATCAGAAAATGTAGAAAAGAAATGATTATATATATAAATGATTGTTAAAAAATGAAAAAAAATGAAAAAAAATGTAAAAAAAACTAAAAAATGTAAAAAAAAACTTTGGCTACATACTTGTCCATATTCATACGTACGGGAAGGAAAGAGTTTATAGCAACACCACCTCTAAAAACCGACTGAAGAGACGCCGGTCCACCGCGGGAGGGAAGAGTTTTCTGCGCGTGCGTCGCAAAAAGTCAAAATACGTGCATGCATCCAACAAAGGCGTGTAGCGCTGAACACAAATTATCGTACACGCAATTAGGAAGAGCACAGCATGATGTTTGGCAGGTGGGAAGAAATGAAAATCTGGAAGTAGCAAGTAATCAACAGTGAACTGATGTGGTGGACGGCGGCTAATTCGACCTAACATCACCGTCAGATTTCTCCAGATTGTGGACGCACCTACGCACTGCGTGTAACGATGGTCCAATGTATCTTCTTCATTGCATCTTTCGCAAAGCGCATCGGGTGCGCGATGAACTGCGTATAAACGCGCACGAGTAGGGATAAGCTGATGAACAACTTTAAACCAGGCCTCTTGCATATAAGAAGGTAACACAGCATCAAAAATATTTTCCCAGACTTGAGGCCATATCACCTGCGGGAAATGGTGGAGTATTCGAAGTCGTGTCTGAGGATATGTTAACTCTAAAAGAAGACGATATAATGTACGGGCAGTATGACGGGCGGGATCAATGATCGTCCCAGCGTAGGTCCAATGACGAATTAAGGTCAAAACATAAGATGGACACTGGGCGGCAAATTGTATAAAAGGAGGGTTTAGAGGAGATTCATAGCTCGGCCAGAAGCAACGAATCCATCGTTGTGTTACAGAGTCTTCAATGACAAGAGCATTATAAAAGTCGCTCATAAACAAAGTTTGGCATTTAAGGCGAAGGTGAACGAGACTTAATCCACCACGAAAACGCGGAAGGTAAAGGGCAGTACGAGGAATGCGGAAAAAGAAACCGCGCCAAATATGCCAGAGAAACAGGGATTCAAACTTACGTGCATATAGTTCCGGGAGAGGGTAGATTCTCCCACGGTACCATAATTTGGTCGCCACATAAACGTTAATAAATTGAATACGATGTAATAGATGGAGTCTTCGAAAACGCATGGAATACAACAGTTGACGGACTTGTGATAACAGTGGGGACCAAATCTCATCATAATGCGGAGTGGGACAGGACGTAAAGGGAATCCCGAGGATGGTTAAAGACGTGACATGAGGTAAAGGTGGTGTACCAGGGTCACTGGGAGGTAAATGAAAACCATGAAACTGTAGAACGTGAGTCTTACGGGTATTATAGTGGAGACCGGAACAACGCGAAAAGCGTTGCAAAACTGGAAAACATTCCATCATAGCCGCGGGATCCACTCCGGTTACGTTCAGATCATCAGCATACGCAAAGATATTTTGGCTGCGAAACATAGAGGGCCCAGGAGGCGATAATGTGGCCAACCGCCGAAGTAAAGGGTCTAGCACCAATGCAAAGAGCGTGAAACTCAAACTACAACCCTGACGCAAACCGCGTTGTAACTGAACAACGGGGGATAAATGGCCATTAATCTGAATGCGAAAGTTGGCTGTGGAATACAGATTGGAGATGACCCGCCGGAAGGCTAACGGGAAACCCCAGGCTTCAAGAGTTAACGCTAAGAAGCCATGATCGACGCTATCATACGCTTTTTCCAGGTCCACCGCCAGTGCTCCCGCCGGCACATGACGGGAATGAAAATACGCAAAAAGATCTCGAAGTGAACGTAAAGTATACTGAAGGTTATGGGTCTCGTGGAGTGCGGCCTGAAAAGGACTGATATAGCGGCGAACAATTGGTCGTAGTCGCGAGGTGAGTATCTTGGTAAATAGTTTGAGGTCAACTGGCAATAAAGAGATAGGTCGGAAGTCTGAAACCTCACGTGCGGAAGATGATTTAGGAATAAGTACAAGGACGGCGGTGTTGTGCGAAAACGCGGCCCCCGATAATAAATCGTTAAAGAGAGTAACGAGCGTTGCACTGAGACATGGCCAATAACGTTTGTAAAAGGCTATGTTCAAGCCATCTATTCCAGGGGCACTGCGACCTTTAGCTTTCTTGAGAACATTGAAAATTTCATGTTCGGTGATGGGACTCATTAACGCCTGACCTTCTTGATCCGTTAGGTGGTGGGGTAACGTGGACAAGAATTCCGTTCCGTAAGCATAATCCATTGTTTTTGCACTCGCAAACGCAGTATAATAGCGCGTAAATTCATGTAAAATCTGGAAAACATCGTTCGTAGTCTTCCCATCATGTAAAACAAGGGAAGGGATGAAAGTCGATCTCCTTTTTCGTAGCAGGCGGTCTACATGATATATAGACGCAGTTTCCTCTGGGAAACAATGATAGAAATCCTCAGAAAAATAAGCTTGCAGCGAGGAATGTGCGTAAATCTGTTTCATCCGGAATTTAAGATCGTTGATACGTGCGAAATTTTCCAGGGAAGCAGGAGCCGCCCAAAGTTCACAAAGAGCACGATAAAAAAAATTCGTGCAACAGACGATCGTCCTCGCGCGAGATTCTACCGCGCCATTGAAAAAAACTACGGATTTTGGGCTTACAATATACATTCCACCATGATCCGACAGTCGAATAATATTTTTTCATACTACACCAATAGACAAACTTAGTAGCAAACAACTCCACCACTTCCTCTCGTGACATAACTTCCGTATTAATTTTCCAAAAAGAAGAACCTCGTGCGGCAGGTATGGAAAACGGCAATTTAAGAGCCATTTCAATTGCCGAATGGTCGGAGAACGGCAAGTGAAGAGTTAACAAATGGACCACCGTCGAACTTAAAGGTGCCGTTAAATACGCTCGATCGAGGCGACTCTTATTTGTGGACCCACAGAATGTGAACGCATGCGGCGAGTTGGATACACTGAGCGCATCCTGTAGCTGCATAGCTCGCACAAGCGCCTCTAACGCATAACATGGAGGTGAGGGGTTGAGAGAATCTTGGGGGTTAATTACAGCATTAAAATCACCGATCAAAATACACTGATTAATGCCAGGCGGAATTAAAGACGGGATGGTATGCTCATAAAACTGTTCCCTTTCTCGTACCATGAGATAGCCCGAAGGCGCATAGAGAAGAATCACACAAATATCGTGAATATAACAACGTATTGCCCTCCCATCGGGAGATAAGGCCACTCTATCATACGTAAGACCCTTCCTTACCAAAAGAGCCACCCCTGTAGATGATTCACAATTAATTATTGCGTGGTAGTCACTAAGAAAGTCTAACGACGGAAAAGTCAGTTCAACGATACCACATACATCGGGGTGACGCTGTTCAATGAAGTGTTTAAGAAGGGCTTTATTAGACGCTGAACTGATGCGATGGATATTAAGAGCTAACACAGTAAATGAATTTACCGCTGACATATCGGTACAAATAATAATAATAATAATAATAATAATAATAATAATAATAATAATAATAATAATAATAATAATAACAGACTCACTATGAAAATGAAAATTGTTGTCTGCGCACACAAGGGAGAAGTTTCTATCCACCCATGGCACTGCTTGTAATATAGAGTTCCGTTGTCCCGTAACAACACCAAAGAGAAACATAAACAAACAGACAGACATAGCCAACCTGTTGCCACAAAATGCTTTCTGGGAGAAAAAGAATTCCAAGGACAGACACACCTACACTCACGTGAGTTCCGAATCAGAAATTGCATGCACTTTCGCTGTAGGAGCACGTGAGTCAGTTTTATCCGTTCCTTTTACTGCACTAAGAAGTAAACTCATTTCTTTTTTCCTTGCAGATGACCTTGAAACTCGTCTTCTTTTTGGTTGCGATGCGGGATCAGGAGAAACAGAAACATCACCTTGAGGAACTGTAGGAGAAAGAAAAGCTTCTGCCTGTACTAAAGAGGCGTCACTCGACTCCGGAAGAGTATCAGGCGGCGCAACACTAGTTGACACTTGGCTCACAACATCCAGTGGCGGCTCGTGGATTATCGGGGGTGGTACCTTTGGCACTGCCTCCGCCGAAGTAGTTTGTTCTGATGAGAACTGCGATACTGGGCGGGACGTTGGTAACTCAGGAAACTCACTCTCATCATTCAAAAAAGAAACCTCTGGGAGACCCCGAGCAGGTTCCTGGTGGACATCTGCTCGAACCTCCAAAGGCCGTGACGACAGAAGGGAACGTTGCACTTTTCCAAGTTCAGTCATTTGGACAGAGACAGGGGCCGGTTTCGCACTCACAGGTTTTGATTTTTTCAACGGGCAAATGGAGATGGTATGTAAATGAGATTGGCAAAAAAAACAAGTAATAGGTTGTCCATCATAGGATACACCCACTTTATAGCCCTGAACTATTAAACGTGACGGAATATGTTTCTGGAGTTCCATATGAATAATGCGGATACCACTATCAATTCCTGGGGGAAAAGGAGCTGCCCAAAATTGGGGTTCCACTTGACGCACCTTTCCATAAGCACTAAAATGTTCTTCAAGTAACTGTAATGGCGCCTCCAAAGGGAAGTCGTATATCCTAATCTGCTTTATTAGGGTTTCCGCAGGAACAATCCTGACAGTGCTAGAAATTCCATCGGCATGATGAAAGACCACAGAATCAGGGGCACTAGAAGCAAACTGTTCATATGCTTGTACATTCTTAAATTTCAGATAAATACTATAAGACTCGGCGTGTAACTGAAGAGCACTAATATTGTCAAAAATGCCCGGAAACGTTTCACTTAACCACTGGTAAACTTGACTGGAAGTCGGGCGTGAACTACGGAACTTTTTATCAAAGACAAATTTAAATTGCAGGTCCTTTTTGTAAGCCATATTTACTAAGAAACAAGCAACAGCAAAAAAACACTGAACTCACTCACTGGGAGGCACTAACTGGCCAAACACAATAAGTACGAGAAAACTGTCACAGCACACAAGTGCGCAGGAGTAGCACAAACAGACGTAACACAGTCAAACTACTCCACGATGTGCTTCGCTCGACGGCTCGAGCGGAACTAACCGCGAAGCTAACTTACTACGTTGAGTTTTCCCTGTTTTATTCTCCTCAATATACCAGATAAGAGTCCAAATGAAGGCAATTCAAAAATATGGCAATTTTGCATTCAAGATGGCGACTTCTCCAATGATTTGTTTCTTCACTTAAACTGAACTACGTCCTTAATAACATAGCGAAACCTGGCTTACCTACCAAGAGCACAACTTACAATTTTTATGGTTACAAATTTTTGAGACGCCATTTTGAATCGAAGATGGCGACTTTTCCAACATGTCGCATTTTTCCCCTCACATGCCCTGCAATCTACACACTTGAACGCAATTTCGTGACTCCACCATATCTACAAGTTGTGTAGAATTAGACGCCCCCTTATAACATTCCTAGCACTTTCTTACACCGAACATGACTATTTTTTCAAGTTTAAGGGCGGATTCGCAAACTACGCATCAGAATAAACATCACCTCGAAATTTCAACGTCCTACATACAGCCATTACAAATTTCACATTTTTTTCGATTTGCGCCGCGAAACGAAAACAAATTTTAATGCTCTTTTTTCTATCATAAACTATGTTCCTAGCTTCACTGCCCGACAAAATATGACGATTGTATGGTGTGCGGAACTACTCTAAAAACCAGCATTTTGAAACGACGAAAAGTTTCGACACTTCATTTACACGGAAAATGTCGCCTTTTTCGTGATATCGGAATTTTCCCATTACTCACATCCCATGACGAACAAGTATGCAAAATTTGGTGTTTGTATGTTTTGTGGAAGTATGCAAACAATTAAGTGTGTTTCCGATTATAGAGGTATATAATTCCGCACAGATGCCGGCCGCAACGTACCAGTATCATGTGACCAGTAAGAACAAAGTCGAAAATCTAAGGAAATTGGTAGTGTAGGGGATTGACGTGAGCCTACTGGACAGGAGACCTGGGTTCGATTCCTAACAATCTTTTTCTCACTTTTTCTTTCTTTGAAAGTTTATTTTCATAGCATATATTGTTTGCCTATAAGGTTGAGTCTATTATAAAACGCATTTCACTCCAACCGGTCCTGTAAACAAACTACTGAACCGAAAGAGGCACTTTTCCACGTATCCCGTATATTATAACTATATACGCTGCGAACGAGAAAATTGTCGAAAGGTGCGTATATATATATATATATATATATATATATATATATATATATATATATATATATATATATATATATATATATATTTACATCAGCTAATGCTTCTGGCAACAAATACTATTCGAAGCTTTCTTGCACCCACTGGAAAACGTGAAGTATATTAATATTTATTTGCATATATTGTTATTGTGGACTGTTCCCATAATGCCCACCGACTTCGATTTTACAAAATTTGAGAAATAAATTTCACTTTTTATTTAGTGGTCAATTTGAAGGCATTTTGTTATACTACCATTAAGAAACCCATATACATCATATTACGAATCAATCATTATGGAACAATCTCATGTGTGACACGCAGCAGTGGTACCAATCTTTGAAAGTTTCATTTACAACTTTTTTCTTTTTTCTTTTTTAACTGATTTTGTGAGTAATGGTGCATTCAGTATAAAGGTACAACAAGATATTCTCTTTCTCTCTCTCTGTCCCTGTGTGTGTGTGTGTTTGTTTGTTTCTAGTTTCCGGCGTAAGCGTGTGGATACTACCAGGTATACTTTCGTGTGTCCAAATGCTAGTGTGTGTGTGTGTGTGGCGCGGGTATATGAACTATTAATTGGGATCGCGTAGTGGAACTTATCAATATTAGTACGTACATACAAACGGCTGTTACTTCACACGATAACTTTGGACGAATGCGAATTTTTAAATTCTGCTTTTTGCAATAAATAAGTAGAGTGATTCCTCTCGAGGGAGTTCCCCTAAATGGTAGCCCCTACCATGTCCAATTAAATAACAAATTGCCGCAATCGTTTGTACATTGTTTGTACAGAAATGTACAGGCCAAATTTTCGTTTGTACACTATTAGGGGCGCCGCCAGAACGAAAACAAATTGGGGCTGTTTAACTGGTACCCCCCCACCAACATGTTCTATTCAATCACTAATTATCGCAACCGTTTGTACTTCGTTTGTACAGAAATGTGCAGGCGAAATTTTCGTTTGTACACAATTAGGGGCGCCGCCAGAACAGAAAAAAATGGGGGCTGTCTAAGTGGTAGCCCCCCACCATGTCCAATTGAATCAAAAATTGCCGCAATTGTTTGTACTTCGTTTGTACAGAAATGTGCAGGCGAAATGTATGTTCGCACGCAATTAGGGGCGCCGCCAGAACGAAAAAAATTGGGGGCTGTCTAAGTGGTAGCCCCGACCATGTCCTATTCAATCACAAATTGTCGCAATCGTTTGTACTTCGTTTGTACAGAAATGTGCACCCGAAATTTTTGTTTGTACATAATTAAGGGCGCCGCCAGAACAGAAAAAATGGGGGCTGTCTAAGTTGTAGCCCCCCCCAAAACCAATTCAATCACAAGTTGTCGCATTCGTTTGTGCATCGTTTGTACAGAAATGTGCAGGCGAAATGTTTGTTTGAACAAACTTAGGGGCGCCGCCAGAACGAAAACAAAGTGGGGAGCTGTCTGAGTGGTAGCTCCCCCCACGATGTCCAATTGAATCACAAAGTATCGCAATCGTTTGTACATTGTTTGTGCAGAAATGTGCAGGCCAAATTTTCGTTTGTACACTATTAGGGGCGACGCCAGAACGAAAACAAATTGGGGCCTGTCTAGCTGGTAGCCCCCCACCAACATGTCCTATTCAATCACAAATTATAGCAATCGTTTGTACTTCGTTTGTACAGAAAAGTGCAGGCGAAATTTTTGTTTGTACACAATTAGGGGCGCCGCCAGAACAGAAAAAAATGGGGGCTGTCTAAGTGGTAGCCCCCGACCATGTCCTATTCAATCACAAATTGTCGCAATCGTTTGTACTTCGTTTGTACAGAAATGTGCACGCGAAATTTTCGTTTGTACATCATTAAGGGCGCCGCCAGAACAGAAAAAATGGGGGCTGTCTAAGTGGTAGCCCCCCACCATGTCCATTTCAATCACAAGTTGTCGCATTCGTTTGTGCATCGTTTGTACAGAAATGTGCAGGCGAAATGTATGTTCGTACACAATTAGGGGCGCCGCTAGAACGAAAACAAAGTGGGGGACTGTCTAACTGGTAGCCCCCCACCAACATGTTCTATTCTATCACAAATTATCGCAATCGTTTCTACTTCGTGTGTACAGAAATGTGCAGGCAAAAGTTTCGTTTATACACAATTAGGGGCGCCGCCAGAACAGAAAAAAGGGGGCTGTCTAAGTGGTAGCCCCCCACCATGTCCAATTCAATCACAAATTATCGCAATCGTTTGTACTTCGTTTGTACAGAAACGGGCAGGCGAAATGTTTGTTTGTTCACAATTAGGGGCGCCGCCAGAACGAAAACAAAGTGGTGGCTATCTAAGTGGTAGCCCCCGACCATGTCCAATTCAATCACAAATTGTCGCAATCGTTTGTACGTCGTTTTTACAGAAATGTTCAGGCAAAATTTTCGTTTGTACACAATTAGGGGCGCCGCCAGAACGAAAACAAACTGGGGGCTCTCTAAGTGGTAGCTTCCCACCAACATGTCCAATTGAATCACAAATTTTCGTAATCGTTTGTACATCGTTTGTACAGAAATATGCATGCGTAATTTTCGTTTGTACACAATTAATGGCGCCGCCAGAACGAAAACAAAGTGGGGCTGTCTAAATGGTAGCCCCCACCATATCCAATTCAATCACAAATTATATCAATCGCTTGTACATCATTTGCACAGAAATGTGCAGGCGAAATTTTCGTTTGTACTCTATTAGGGGCGCCGCCAGAACGAAAACAATGTGAGGGTTTGTATAAATGGTAGAAGCATTAAAAAAATGTGTCACATTTATGGAGTATTTTTGTAACAGGACTTTGTTCACACTATTGTGTGGTTTGGTTTGTTCACACTATCGTGTGATTCACTATATTGATCTTATCCTAACGATGATGGAATTAAATGTTTTTTTTTTTGTTTTTTTATATTTATATTTATACTTACAATCATTATTGCTGAGTTAGTTTTTCACTCCTCGGCTCTTATTATTAAACTTATTCATTATTTCTTACGTGAACTGAATCCTTATGAGAAAAATGTATTTTTTTCTTTCTATCTTGCGCAGAAACCGTTATTCTCATCTCGTACAGGAAATTGATAAGTGGAAGATATAACAAATGCACAAAGTAGACTGTTAAACGGAAAATTATAACACAGTATTTTGTTTTATTTGATCATCTTCATTAAACTCATTTTGCAGAAACTATAGAATGCATGGTGAAGTATTTTGGTGCATTCTGCATTCTGATTTACGAGTAGAGTTGCTAACTGGCCGGTATTTGCTGTAATTTTGATTAAGGCCGGTGACCGGTACAAACTTCTTATTAGACCCCTTCTGACCGGTATTTTGGAATCTGCAATCCAGAATATAACATTGAACATCGAAATTTTTCAACAGTGCCTTTACAAAAACAAATTTCCGTTGTATTATACATTATCGATATTTTTTTAACGTATGGCAGTTTTTTTTATTTATTTAACATAACAAATTTGATAACACTTATATTTTATTGTAAAAGAATTTTATTCATTTATTGAGAGTAGAAAATGACTTTTTAAAGCAATTTCCTTTGTTTGAAGTGAAGTTTATAGAATAAATTTCGTTTTATGAATCAACTATTGTTACATAAAGATTAATATCCAGTATTATTCATCTGTTTCGATAATTTTAAACAAGTGGCAATTGCTGGTAAATACAATAACGATCAATACAGTCTTCAGTTTCTCATTTGTACAGAGAATTTTGAGGGTGTGCCGGTAATTTTGTTTTCCTGAGTTGGCAACCTATTTACGAGGTTTTGTTTCAACTCTGCTACGTAGTGGCTCCGCACTGACACTCCGCATGCAAATAAGTATATAAGGCTACCATACGCCCCGGTTTCTTAAAATTTGTCCCAGTGTGCAGAAAGTTTCCTTCTTGTCCTGTTTTTTTTCTTTATTATTATTATTAATTACATATCAAAATTTCTGAAAAGATAATAAAATCGACTTATTCCTTTTGCTTTCAATTCCGACAATACTATAGGAACAATTTCATTCTAATCTTTATTATTATTGCAATCGCTGCTTCCCCGGATATAACATGCAATGTTCAAATCCTCCTAAGTAGCACTCTTATCACTAAAAGTAAGAATGTATACCCCGAGGTGGCAACAAATTCTTGTGACGTTGCAGACCAGCCCCGAAAACACATTTTTTTTCTGCTTCAGAAAAACAATTATGCAAATTGCTATCTTTCAGTTCGCATTTTAGGTTAACAAAAATAAATCAGCCTATTGAAATTTTGAAACAACTTCATAAATCTGGATATTTTTCTTTATAGACATGTAGAGCATGTAAAGGTGGTATGCGTAATAATATTGAAAATATAATTTTTGCCTAAATATTGTATGTTCACTGATTGCGTTTATATTGTATAACAGCTTCTAGCTTCTGTAATAATTTTTAGCACTGTTGATTAAGTATGGACAGTGGCGTATTTACGATTTTGTTTCGGGAGGGGCTTTGCTAACTTCCGGGGGTGCTTTGCCTGAAAATATAAAATTCTGCAAGATATTTCATATACTTTACTATAGTAAGTAAGATTTCGGTGGGGGGCTTGAGCCCGGAAGACCTCCCCCTAAATACGCCACTGAGTATGGACTATATTAATACATTATTTTAAGTTGTATAACTAGTGCGATACTGTAGTAAAATTCGAAAGATAAAATTAATACAAAATGCAATATTTACTACTAATTTGTAAGATGTCCCGTTTATTCTGTTTTCAAAAAGTATGGTAGCCTTAAAGTATGCTAAACCATACAAAATAAATTGTACTGTAAATAGTACCCCTCTGATAGTGCTCTCAAACGGGTCGGGTTACGGGTCGGGTTGTCGGGTCGGGTCAGTCGGGTTAGCTCGTGTCGGGTCACTCGGGTCGGGTCGCCAGATTCTTCACTTATTTTCTATACGGAATACTATAAAGAGCTTTGTTGTGGAATTCAATTCGAAGTTGGTGAATGAATGATAAATGTGACTAATTGAAGGTGAAATAGTAATAAAATTTTAATTTTACCCTATATTAACTAATTGGTATTGTAATTGTAATTAATATTACTACTGACTTTTTTCCTTTCTGCGTTTCTATGTCAAGTTAAATGTCACATTAAGTTAAATTGAAAGGAAATATCTAGTTAACGTCCCACGTTATGCACCAACGCTAAGAGAGACAGTGATGATGAGAAATAATTGAAGTGGTTGAATGAAGAAAGTGGGAGGAAATGGGAGAACACCGAGAAAACCCATGCACATGGGGTTTGTCCACCAGAAAACTTACTTGGTACGAGCTGGAATCAATACCCATGGACCTTCGGGTCAAACATCTGCCTTTGGGCAGGACACATTATTATTATTATTATTATTATTATTATTATTATTATTATTATTATTATTATTATTATTATTATTATTATTATTATTATTATTATTATAACTTTAAGAATGCCGAAGAAAGTTCCGCCGACATTTCACCAACACCTTCGAACATTGGTATGTAACCTAAGACGTACCTGGAATATCAAAAATCGTCTCCATCAGCCTCGACGACCTTCTGAAAACGTTCTGGAAGGCCATGGATTCCATCGCAGTCGAACTTGGTGGGACGTGAAGTGAAGAAGGAATCAAGTGCATATTGAACCTCTACTAGCTGTTTGAATTGGCGTTCTCTAAGGTGATTGTCCAAGGAATGGAACAGGTGATAATCGGACGGCACAATGTCCGTGGAGTATGGCGGATCCAATAGTGTTTTCCATCCAAGGCGTAGAATGATGTACTGGGTCATTTTAGCCACGTGGGGTTTAGCGTTGCCTTGTAACAAGAGGACCCCTTTGCGATTCAGAACTGCTGGATCCAGACAGTACACAGTGACAGTACACAGTTGCATTGATGATCTGACCAGCTGGTAGCAGTTCCCGATGGACTATGCCTCGAGCAGTCCACAAAATGCACAGGAGAACCTTATTCTGGCGTAGTGCTGGCTTGGGCTGTTTTTGAACCGGTTCATGGGATGCTAACCAACAATGACGGCGCCGTGGAGCTTCGTACAGGACCCACTTCCCATCACATTTCAACACCCTGTTCAGAAATTGCTCCTTCCTCAGACGAGACACCAAAGAAACACAGGTGTCTGCTCGCGTTGCTTTCTGGCTCCAAGTCAAATCATGTAGGACCTATCAACCCAACTTGCAGTGCTTCCCAAGTTGATGGTGGTGGTGCCGAATGGTTTCTCCACTTACACTGAAAGGTAGTACCAGTTCCTCACATGTCTGTCTCCGCCTCAATTGCTGCCCGAAGATCTTTATTTTGAACATCTGTTTGTCTTCCGGCACGTGGTGCGTCTTCGAGTGTTTCGTCACTGTCCTTAAACCGTCATAGCACTGCACTCTCCGCGTAGTCACGACACCCTCACCAAAGGCCTGTCATATCTTCCGCTCCGCGGAGCAGCAATTTGAACTCGTACAGCAAACAAGCCCTTATGACGCTCTGTGAAGGCCCCATGTTCACTCAGTCCTTACGCACGTTCACGGTGTATCTGAACAGCCACAACCAAGTAGTATGTTGGATATACTTGCTAGTGTTGCTCACGAGATCTGGTTTGGGGCATTCTCGTTTCGAAAATGTGTCGTGAAGGTAGTCTCGTCTGGAAAAGTGCATATGTTTCTATTGAAAGAGCTCTGTCTCATCTCGTACCCTTTCATGAAAATTATGTCTCGTCTCGTCTCGTCCAACAACTGACCTTCACCTTATATCCATTCGCATTCAACTCACGGTGTGAGGGCCAATTGAACACAGACCTCCACAAAAAGACAGAACTTTCTTGGTCACCTTCAGATTATTATTATTATTATTATTATTATTATTATTATTATTATTATTATTATTATTATTATTATTATTATTATTATTATTATTATTGCTGGGGTAGTGATTTGACTTTCTCCGCAATAAAATACTTGCTAATTTTATATAACGTTGCAAATATCTTCTAGATAAATTAATCAAGAAATAATAAAAGGTAATTCCCTACAAAATGATATTTCAGTGCAATTAGTTCCTTATGATTCTATCAGACAGCAACGCTGTTTTTAAATAGAAAAATCGGAATGTTAACCTGATGAAATTGTTGTTTGTTACACAGCAAAAAATATTAAAAGAAGTTCTATATACATTCCTTACTAGAAAATAATGTTGTCTTCAGAACTTTTATTCTTTTAGCCTTCAGAACTTGTCTTCAGAACTCAGTCAAATTTTATTTTGACTTTTGAACTTGATTGCCTAAATTTTAACCTTGGAAATTTGGATGTGGAGTAAAATAAAGAAGGTTAGCAGGGTAGAGAGGAAAACGAATTAGGAAATGCTGAAAAAATGCAAGAGACGAGAGCAATATTAGACGATATAAGGAAGCGAAAAATGGACGGATCACAAGTTTTGATCTTGCTAAGGGATTGCATTCTGAGGGATGTAGTAAAGGGGGTGATATCAGGAGAGCGAGAGTGTGTAAGAAGGTTGGAATTGATAGTTTGTAATAAGGAGGGTGGTACTTTATGTTGGGTTGCGAGGCAGATATTAGCGGGAAATCGCAAAAATGGAAGCTTCTTACCTAATTCACAGAAACTGGCCTGTTTATTAATGGGAGAACACTGAGGAGGAGGAGGAGGATAATTATACTACAAGTAAAAAAAGCCGAAGCAATGGTTTATGCATAAGAATTGGTCAGCATTTTTTTTCTGGTGGCAGTTTTGTAAAGTTCTAGCTCTCTCAAACTGGTTAGATTGTAAGGTCAAGTCACTCGGGTCGGTTGTCGGGTTAAGTCACCTCGGGTTGGTTCACTCGGGTCACTTTGGGTCGGGCCAATCGGGTCAGTTCAGGTCGGGTTGTCGGGTCGGGTCAGTCAATTTGGGTCACGGGTGGGGTCGGGTCGGTCTTCAACACATATAATTTCCACGAAAATTACAATATACCACGGTTTATACCTCATTGGACTTCCAATAAAACGTTTTCAATGATGTGTACACCATGTCACCATTTTTGTATGAGGAAATGTCTAGAGGGATTTTGTGGGAATTTGATGGAGTGTAGATTCGTGTGTGTGTGTGTGTGTGTGTGTGTGTGTGTGTGTGTGTGTGTGTGTGTATGTATGTATGTGTGTGATACCTTACAGGATACAAGATGTCGAGGAAGTGTGTAAATAAACCGGACAATTTCTGTTATGTATGTGGGGAGCTGATATTTAAATCACAACGTCGATGTTTTACTCCACTTGTGAGGAAGTGTTATCAGTTATATTTTGGTTGCTGTGTAGGAGACCAGGATAAGAACTGGGTTCCTCACTACATTTGTTGTGCTTGCGTGAAACGTCTGACTGGGTGGGCAAATGGTGGACGAACCATGAACTTCGCAGTACCGATGATCTGGAGGGAACCAAAAGATCATTCTGCAGACTGCTACTTTTGTATGACACAGATAAAAGAAATAAGCAGTAAATCTAACCACACAGTACAGTACCCTAATTTGCATCAGCAATTAGGCCAGTTCCACACAGTGCAGAATTACCTGTACCGGTACCTCCTCCTCATCTTACGGTAAATGAGGATTACGTACTTGAGGCAACTATTGAAGTTCCAAATGAAGATGATGATCCTACTTATGTAGGAAGCACATCTACATTGGATTCCCATCTGATAACTCCGGGTGAACTAAATGACCTCATACGGGATTTAAAACTCTCCAATACACAGACAGAACTTCTTGATTCTAAACTTAAGGCTGGAATCTGCTCCATCGTGACACTAAAGTGTGTATTTTTCGAAACCTTCATACAGAGTTTCAAAACTACTATTCTCAAGAAAATGATTTACTGTATTGTAATAATGTCTGTGCTGTGATGGATAGACTTGGACATGCACATATAAGTACAGAGTGGAGATTGCTTATTGACTCTTTGAAAACTAGTTTTAAGGCTGTCCTTTTGCACAATAGCAACAAATTTCCTTCAGTGCCTTTGGCTTATGCAACTAATATGAAGGAAACCTATGAAAACATCGAAATAGTGTTAGAAAAAATTCAGTATGAGAAATACAAGTGGACCGTTTGCTGTGATTTACAAATCATTTCTTTGTTAATGGGTTTGCAGCTTGGTTATACGAAATATTGTTGTTTCCTCTGCGAACGGGACAGCAGGAACAAAGCGGAACATTACATTAGGAAGGAATGGCCAACGCATGTATTAACTCCTGGACAGAAGAATGCTGTTTATTCCTCACTGGTGAGTCCTGATTAGATAATTCTTCCTCCTCTTCACATAAAGTTGGGGCTCTTCAAAAACTTTGTTAGGACAATGGACAAAAGTAATGCAGGATCTTGTTACCTCAAGGAAAAAATTCCTCGGGTTAGTGACGCTAGGGATTTTTGTAGACCCCCAAATAAGATGTTTGATTCGTGACCAAAAATTTGAGGATCTCTTAACTCTGGTTGAGAAAGCAGCTTGTGTCCATTTAAATGTTTAACAGAGATTTTTTTAGGAAACAAGAAAGCCCCAAATTACCGTGAAATTGTGAGTGATTTCCGGCAATCATTCAATGAAATGGGTTGCAACATGTCCCTTAAAGTTCACTTTCTAGACTCCCACCTGCATTTCTTTCCTGAAAAGCTTGGTGCTGTTAGTGATGAGTATGGGGAACATTTTCATCAGGACATTTCCTCCATGGAGAAGAGATACCAGTGACAGTGTAGTTCAAAAATGCTGGCTGATTACTGTTGGACACTTAAAAGAGATGTTCCAGAAACCAAACACAGAAGAAAGTCGACAACTAAAACATATTAGTTGAGGTAAGTAAGTGTCCATTTATTAAGAAGATACCACTCACTTCTTTTGTATTATTTATTAAGTAGATATAAAATGGTGACACGGTGTATACATCATTGAAAATATGTTTTATTTCAAATCCAATAAGATATAAACCGTGCTTATATTGTAATTTTCGTGGAAGTTATATGTGATTTTATCTGCACTAATGAATACTGTAAAATGAACAGTACACATAGCATATTTTTTATATAAATATGTTTATTTCTCTAGATAGAATAATGCTATTCTTATGAAACTTAGAGGGCTTACTAAGTATAAATCAGGCTAACATACAATATAATTTGTGCGTTTATATACCTAAGGTACCCAAGCTACAAGTATGAAAATGGTTTTAAAAAAAGAAAAAAGAAAAAGAACAGAAATTTGAGGGGAAATTTTCCGAAAACACCTGTCACGGGAAAACTGAGGGTGATGGAGAAAAACTGATTGCAGATTCGAATTCTACGTGAAAAGTTCTATTAGAATCAGGCATTTTCTTCCGTGTGCCAGAGAAAAAGAATTTTTTTTCAACTAGTGCAATAGGAACCATTTTCAAACTCATCAACCGTTATTCAAACCGGTTAATGTTGATCGCAGATATTAAAAATACTCACATCCGTATATTCTTTAATACAAACGAAAATTTTACCTGCACATTTCTGCACAAACGATGTATAAACGATCGCGACAATTCGTGGTTCAATCGAACATGGTGGGGCTAGCACTTAGACAACTCCCCTTTTTTTTCGTTCTGTCCACGCATCTGATAGCTTAGAAAAAAAATTTCGCCTGCGCATTACTGCTCAAACGATGTGCAAACAATTGAAATGATTTTCTTTTGAATCGCACGTAGGGGGTGCTACCAATTAGGTAGCCTATACTTTGTTATCGTTTTGGCGCGCCCGCAATTGTGTACAAACGAAAATTTCGCCTGCAAATTTCTGTACAAAACCGTAACAAACAAGTGCGACAGTTTGTGGTTGAATTCGACATGGTGGGAGGCCTATCAATTAGAGAGCCCATAGTTTGTTATCGTTTTGGCGGGGCCACATTTATGTGCAAACGATAATTTCAGCTGTACATTTATGTACAAAGGCGTACAAACAAGTGCGACAGTTTGTGCTTGAATTGAACATGGTGGGAGGGCTAACATTTAGACAGCCCCCCACTTTGTTTTCGTTCTGGCGGCGCCCCTAATTGTGTACAAACGAAAATCTCGCCTGCACATTTCTTTATAACTATATTCAAACTATTGCGACAATTTGTGATTCAATTGCACATGGTGATTGGACTATCACTTAGAAAGCCCCCCACTTTGTTTTCGCCCTGGCGGCGCCCCTAATAGTGTACAAACGAAAATTTGGCCTGCACATTTCTGTACAAACAATGTACAAACGATTGCGGTACTTTGTGATTCAATTGGACATCGTGGGGGGAGCTACCACTCAGACAGCTCCCCACTTTGTTTTCGTTCTGGCGGCGCCCCTAAGTTTGTTCAAACAAACATTTCGCGTGCACATTTCTGTACAAACGAAGTACAAACTATTGCGACAATTTGTGATTGAATAGGACATGGTCGGGGGCTACCACTTAGACAGCCCCCAATTTTTTCGTTCTGGCGGCGTCCCTAATAGTGTACAAACGAAAATTTGGCCTGCACATTTCTGTACAAACAATGTACAAACGATTGCGATACTTTGTGATTCAATTGGACATCGTGGGGGGAGCTACCACTCAGACAGCTCCCCACTTTGTTTTCGTTCTGACGGCGCCCCTAATTGTGTACAAACGAAAATTTCGCCTTCACATTTCTGTAGAAACGATGTACAAATGATTGCGACAATTTGTGCTTGAATAGGACATGTTGTTGGGGGGCTACCATTTAGACAGCCCCCACTTTGTTTTCGTTCTGACGGCGCCCTTAATTGTGTACAAACGAAAATTTCCCCTGCACATTTGTGTACAAACGATTGAGACCATTTCCGATTGAGTCTGATAAGGGGGAGAGCTTTCTAAATGAACGTCTCCTTTTCACCTCTACTGTAATTAAATTCTTCCTCGAGAAAATCTGTAATCAACACTGTCAGTAGCTACGTCCTCGACTAATATACCTTAACAAGTACAGCTTTATTTTCGTATATTTTTCAACAGTTAACCAATTTAAAACTATCGCAAACAATAAATACTTCGCTCGCCGAAACCCGTTCAGCGCGTGCAACAAGCAAAAACAACATGTTTGGCGTCTCACAAATGGAAAAGGGGGAAAAAGAGAAGGAAAAGCAGCACGGCAGTGCCTTCTCGCAGTCAGAGCTGACAACATAGTTTCGGTCGTCACTAACGCGAATATACCTACTAGCGGTGTACAAGAGTTATACAGTTACAATATACGTCGTGCCACAGTAGCGCTACAGGCGGAATGTGCACGAACTACAAATGAATATGTTCCCTTACAAGCATCAGTCACTGTTGCACCCTCTTTACATTCTACACATCCTTTTTTCTCCCACTTTTTGACCTTCACAAGCAGAAGTACCAGGCTTTCCGAGTTCACAACCATAAAATGTTTGTGTACAGAGTACGTTTTCAGTTCTTCGAATGACTGTGCGCGCGAAGAACAAGGGTGATGATCGGGCTACCGTATACGGAAGTCAGTAACACCCGGTTGCAATAATAAATGTAAAATACAAATATAGAGCCTTGACAATGCCGTGAGGATGAATATATATATATATATATATATATATATATATATATATATGTGTGTGTGTGTGTGTGTGTGTGTGTGTGTGTATTTCCTTAAAAGTTATAATCTTATACATTTTCAGTTGTGGTATAGACTTCAAACTTGGTATACACATCTATCTAAACGACCAGTATAAAAAGGGAGATTGTTTACAATTATTTCCGGTTCGAAGCACACACTATCCTCGCGAGACAAAATGTATTTTTGTCTCGTCTGTATACTATATCGTGGAAATGATGCTCAATGTTTTTTTCCAAAATGTTTTTGGGGGGTACACTGCCTCCTTGGGGCTCTTAGAGTGCCCACGCAGGAAACCAAATAATACGTGTATAATATAATAATAAATAGAATACTATGAGCAGTGCCCCTGGGAATACTAACTGTGATCCTCAGGAACATTGTTTCTGAAAGAAACACTGGTGTTGCCCCATCTCTAAAGCTACATATGTTTCTTTCTAAATAGTTGAGTATCGTCTCGAAGCTTCACACGAACATACTGCCTAGTTTCGAGACGATATCAACAGTTAGTGTATAAATATATTCTTTTCGTCTGTGTCTGTAATAACGAAAATATTTTGTTCACGCAATGCCAACAGAAACTATTTTGATAAAACGAAGCAACGTGATAAGAAAAAACACGTAAGAAGAAAGAAGGTTCGGCGGGGAATCGAACCCAGACCTGCTACTCAGAAAGCAGACACTTTACCGCGGAGCTAACTTACTACGTTGAGTTTTCCCTGTTTTATTCTCCTCAATATACCACATAAGAGTCCAAATGAAGGCAATTCAAAAATATGGCAATTTTGCATTCAAGATGGCGACTTCTCCAATGATTTGTTTCTTCACTTAAACTGAACTACGTCCTTAATAACATAGCGAAACCTGGCTTACCTACCAAGAGCACATCTTACAATTTTTATGGTTACAAATTTTTGAGCCGCCATTTTGAATCGAAGATGGCGACTTTTCCAACATGTCGCATTTTTCCCCTCACATGCCCTCTAATCTACACACTTGAACGCAATTTCGTGATTCCACCATATCTACAAGTTATGTAGAATTAGACGCCCCCTTATAACATTCCTAGCACTTTCTTACACCGAACATGACTATTTTTTCAAGTTTAAGGGTGGATTCGCAAACTACGCATCAGAATAAACATCACCTCGAAATTTCAACGTCCTACATACAGCCATTACAAATTTCACATTTTTTCGATTTGCGCCGCGAAACGAAAACAAATTTTAATGCTCTTTTTTCTATCATAAACTATGTTCCTAGCTTCACTGCCCGACAAAATATGACGATTGTATGGTGTGCGGAACTACTCTAAAAACCAGCATTTTGAAACGACGAAAAATTTCGACACTTCATTTACACGGAAAATGTCGCCTTTTTCGTGATATCGGAATTTTCCCATTACTCACATCCCATGACGAACAAGTATGCAAAATTTGGTGTTTGTATGTTTTGTGGAAGTATGCAAACAATTAAGTGTGTTTCCGATTATAGAGGTATATAATTCCACAGATGTCGGCCCGCTACGTACACGTACTGTCTGAGCAGTAAGTACAAAATCGAAAATATAAGGAATTCGGTAGTGCATGGAAATGACGTGGGCCTACTGGGCAGAAAACCTGAGTTCGACTCCCAACAATTTTTTCTCTGTTTTTCTTTCTTTGAAAGTTTATTTTTATAGCATAGGTGATTGCCAATAAGCTTGACTCTATTACTACTGAACCGAAAGGGGCACTTTTCGAAGTATCTCATATATTATAACTATATACGCTGCCGACGGGACAATTGTCAAAATGCGAGTATATATATATATATATATATATATATATATATATATATATATATATATATATATATACTCTCATGGCATTGTCAAGGCTCTATATTTGTATTTTACATTTATTATTGCAACCAGGTGTTTCTCACTGCCGTATTCGGTAGCCCGATCATCACCCCTGTTCTTAGCTCGCAGATTCATTCGAAGAACTGAAAACGTACTCTGTACACAAACAGTTTATGGTTGTGAACTCGGAGAGCCTGGTACTTCTGCTTGTGAAGGTCAAAAAGTGGGAGAAAAAAGGATGTGTAGAATGTAAAAGGGTTCAACAGTGACTGATACTTGTAAGAAACATATTCATTTGTAGTTCGTGCACATTCCGCCTGTAGCGCTACTGTGGCACAACGTATATTGTAACTGTATAACTCTTGTACACCGGTTGTAGGTCTATTGGCGTATGTGACGACCAAAACTATGTTGTCAGCTCTGACTGCGATAAGGCACTGCCGTGCTGCTTTTGCTCTTCTTTTTTCTTTTGTTTTCCTTTGTCATTTGTGAGACGCCAAACATGTTTTTGCTTGTTGCACGCGCTGAACGGGTTCCTGCGGAGCAAAATATTTAACAAGTTGACTACATATTCTTGTTTGCGATAGTTTTAAATTGGTTAACTCTTGAAAAATATACGAAAATTAAGCTGTACTTGTAAAGGTATATTAGTAGAGGACGTAGCTACTGACAGTGTTGATTACAGATTTTTTCGAGGATAAATTTAATTACAGCAGAGTTGAAAGGGAGACGTCCATTTAGACCGCCCCCCCCCCTATCAGACTCAATCGGAAATGGTCTCAATCGTTTGTAAACAAATGTGCAGGCGAAATTTTCGTTTGTACACAATTAGGGGCGCCGCCAGAACGAAAACAAATTGGGGGCTGTCCAAATGGTAGCCCCTACCATGTCCAATTCAACCACAAATTGTCGCAATCATTTGTACATGGTTTGCACAGAAATGTGAAGGCGAAATTATCGTTTGTACACAATTAGGGGCGCCACCAGATCGAAAAAAAACTGGGGGACTGTGTAAATCGTAGCCTCCCCATTATGTCCAATTCAATCACAAGTTGTCGCAATCGTTTCTACATCGTTTCTACAGAAATGTGCAGGCCAAATTTTCGTTTGTACACAATTAGGGGCGCCGCCAGAACGAAAACAAGTGCGGACTGTCTAAGTGGTAGTCCCTCACTATGTCCAATTGAATCAGAAATTGTCGCAATCGTTTACACAGAAATCTGCAAGCAAAAGGTTCGATTTTAGACAATTAGGGGCGTCGCCAGAACGAAAACAAAGTGGGGGACTGTCTAAATGTTAGCACCCGACACCATGTCCAATTCAATCACAAATTGTTGCATTCGTTTCTACATCGTTTGTACAGAAATGTGCGGGCCAAATTTTCGTTTGTACACAATGAGGGGCGCCGCCAGAACGAAAACAAAGTGGGGGCTGTCTAAATGGTAGCCCTTCACCATGTCCAATTGAAGCAAAAATTGTGGCAATCGTTTCTACATCGGTTGTCCAGAAATGCGCAGGCGAAATTTTTGTTAGTACATAATTAGGGGCGCCGCCAGAACGAAAACAATGTGGGAGGGCTGTCTACATGGTAGCCCCCCATTTCCAATTCAATCACAAATTGTCACAATCGTTTCTACATCCTTTGTACAAAAATGTGCAGGCTAAATTTTTGTTTGTACATAATTAGGGGCGGTGCCAGGGCGGAAACAAAGTGTGAGGCTTTCTAAGTGATAGCCCAATCACCACGTTCAATTCAATCACAAATTGTCGCAATCGTTTGTACAGAAATATTCAGTCGAAATTTTCGTTTGTACACAATTAGGGGCGACGTCCTAACGAAAACAAAGTGGGGGTCTGTCTAAATGGTAGCCCCCCACCATGTGTAATTGAATCACAAATTGTCGCATTCGTTTGAATATAGTTATACAGAAATGTGCAGGGGAGAGTTTCGTTTGTACACAATTAGGGGCGTCGCCAGAACGAAAACAAAGGGGGGCTGTATAATGGTAGCCTTCACACCATGTTCAATTCAACCACAAACTGTCGCACTTGTTTGTACGCCTTTGTACATAAATGTGCAGCTGAAATTTTAGTTTGCACATAAATGGGGCCCCGCCAAAAAGATAACAAACTATGGGCTCTCTAATTGATAGCCCTCCCACCATGTCGAATACAACCACAAACTGTCGCACTTGTTTGTACGGTTTTGTACAGAAATTTGCATGCGAAATTTTCGTTTGTACACAATTGCTGGTGCGCCAAAACGATAACAAAGTATAGGCTGCCTAATTGGTAGCACCCCCCTATGTCCGATTCAAAAGAAAATTATCTCAATTGTTTGTACATCGTTTGAGCAGTAATGCGCAGGCGAAAGTTTTTTCTACACTATCAAGTGCGTGGACAGAACGAAAAAAAGGTGAGTTGTCTAAGTGCTAGCCCCACCATGTTTAATTGAACCACAAATTGTCGCGATCGTTTATACATCGTTTGTGCTGAAATCTGCATGTAAAATTTTCGTTTGTAATAAATAATATACGGATGTGAGTATTTTTAATATCTGCGATCAACGTTAACCGGTTTGAATAATGGTTGCTGAGTTTGAAAATGGTACCTATTAAACTAGTCGAAAAAAAAATTTTTTTTCTCTGGCATGCGGAAGAAAATACTTGATTCTAATAGAACTTTTCACGTAGAATTCAAATCTGCAATCAGTTTTTCTCTATCACGCTCAGTTTTCCCGTGACAGAGGTGTTTTCAGAAAATTTCCCCTAAAATTTCTTTTATTTTTCTTTTTCTTTTTTTAAACGATTTTCATACTTGTAGCTTGGGTACGTTAGGTATATAAACGCACAAATTACATTGTATGTTAGCTAGATTTATACTTAATAAGCCCTCTAAGTTTCATAAGAATAGCATTATTCTGTCTAGAGAAATAAACATATTTATATAAAACATATGCTATGTGTACTGTTCATTTTACAATATTCATTAGTGCAGATAAAATTACACATAACTTCCACGAAAATTACAATATAAGCATGGTTTATATCTTATTGGATTTGAAATAAAACATATTTTCAATGATGTATACACCGTGTAACAATTTTATATCTACTTAATAAATAATACAAACGAAGTGAGTGGTATCTTCTTAATAAATGGACACTTACTTACCTCAACTAATATGTTTTAGTTGTCGACTTTCTTCTGTGTTTGGTTTCTGGAACATCTCTTTTAAGTGTCCAACAATAATCAGCTAGCATTTTTGAACTCCACTGTCACTGGTATCTCTTCTCCATGGAGGAAATGTCCTGATGAAAATGTTCCCCATACTTATCACTAACAGTACCAAGGTTTTCAGGAAAGAAATGCAGGTGGGAGTCTAGAAAGTGAACTTTAAGGGACATGTTGCAACCCATTTCATTGAATGATTGCCGGAAATCACTCACAATTTCACGGTAATTTGGGGCTTTCTTATTTCCTAAAAAATTCTCTGTTAAACATTTAAATGGACACCAAGCTTCTTTCTCAACCGGAGTTAAGAGATCCTCAAATTTTCGGTCACGAATCAAACGTCTTATTTGGGGGTCTACAAAAATCCCTAGCGTCACTAACCCGAGGAATTTTTTCCTTGAGGTAACAAGATCTTGTATTACTTTTGTCCATTGCCCTAACAAAGTTTATTAAGAGCCCCAACTTTATGTGAAGAGGAGGTAGAATTATCTAATCAGGGCTCATATGTGAGGAATAAACAGCATTCTTCTGTCCAGGAGTTAATACATGCTTTGGCCATTCCTTCTTGATGTAATGTTCCGCTTTGTTCCTGCTCTTCCATTCGCAGAGGAAACAACAATATTTCGTATAACCAAGCTGCAAACCCATTAACAAAGAAATGACTTGTAAATCACAGCAAACGGTCCACTTGTATTTCTCATACTATTTTTTTTCTAACACTATTTCGATGTTTTCATAGGTTTCCTTCATATTAGTTGCATACGCCAAAGGCACTGAAGGAAATTTGTTGCCATTGTGCAAAAGGACAGCCTTAAAACTAGTTTTGGAAGAGTCAATAAGCAATCTCCACTCTGTACTTATAGGTGCATGTCCAAGTGTATCCATCACAGCACAGACATTATCACAATACACTAAATCATTTTCTTGAGAATAGTAGTTTTGAAACTCTGTATGAAGGTTTCGAAAAATACACACTTTAGTGTCACGATGGAGCAGATTCTGGCCTTAAGTTTAGAATCAAGAAGTTCTGTCTGTGTCTTGGAGAGTTTTAAATTCCGTACGAGCTCATTTAGTTCACCCGGAGTTATCAGATGGGGATCCAATGTAGATGTGCTTCCTACATAAGTAGGATCATCTTCTTCATTTGGAACTTCAATAGTTGCCTCAAGTACGTAATCCTCATTTACCGTAAGATGAGGAGGAGGTACTGGTACAGGTAATTCTGCACTGTGTGGAACTGGCCTAATTCCTGATGGCAAATTAGGTTACTGTACTGTGTGGTTAGATTTACTGCTTATTTCTTTTATCTGTGTCATACAAAAGTAGCAGTCTGAAGAATGATCTTTTGGTTCCCTCCAGATCATCGGTACTGCGAAGTTCATGGTTCGTCCACCATTTGCCCACCCAGTCAGACGTTTCACGCAAGTACAACAAATGTAGTGAGGAGCCCAGTTCTTATCCTGGTCTCCTACACAGCAACCAAAATATAACTGATAACACTTCCTCCCAAGTGGAGTAAAACATCGACGTTGTGATTTAAATATCAGCTCCCCACATACATAACAGAAATGGTCCAGTTTATTTACACACTTCCTCGACATCTTGTATCCTGTAAGGTATCACACACAAACACACACACACACACAGGAATCTACACTCCATAATTCCCACAAAATCCCTCTACAAATTCCCTCATACAAAAATGGTGACATGGTGTACACATCATTGAAAATGTTTTATTAGAAATCCAATGAGGTATAAACCGTGGTATATTGTAATTTTCGTGGAAATTATGTGTTGAACACCGACCCGACCCCACCCGTGACCCGAATTGACTGACCCGACCCGACAACCCGAACCGAGCTGACTCGATTGGCCCGACCCAAAGTGACCAGATTGAACCAACCCGAGGTGACCTAACCCGACAACCGACCCGAGTGACCTGACCTTACAATCTAATCAGTTTGAGAGAGCTAGAACCTTACAAAACTGCCACCAGAAAAAAATGCTGACCAATTCTTATGCACAAACCATTGTTTCGGCTTTTTTTTATTTGTAGTATAGTTATGCTCCTCCACCTCCTCAGTGTTCTGCCATTAATGACAGGCCAGTATCCGTGAAATAGGTAAGAAGCTTCCATTTTAGCGATTTCCCGCTAATATCTGCCTCGCAACCCAACATAAAGTACCACCCTCCTTATTACAATCTATCAATTGCAACTTTCTTACACACTCTCGCTCTCCTGATTTTACCCCCTTTACTACATTTCTCAGAATGCAATCCCTTAGCAAGATCGAAACTTGTGATCCGTCCATTTTTTCGCTTCCTTATATCGTCTAATATTGCTCTCGTCTCTTGCATTTTTGTCAGCATTTCCTAATTCGTTTTCCTCTCTACCCTGCTAATCTACTTTATTTTACTCCACATCCAAATTTCCAAGGTTAAAATTTAGGCAATCAACTTCGAAAATCAAAATAAAATTTGACTGAGTTCTGAAGACAAGTTCTGAAGACTAAAAGAATAAAAGTTCTGAAGACAACATTATTTTCTAGTAAGGAATGTATATAGAACTTCTTTTAATATTTTTTGCTGTGTAACAAACAAATATTTCATCAGGTTAACATTCCGATTTTTCTATTTAAAAACAGCGTTGCTGTCTGATAGATCATAAGGAACTTATTGCACTGAAATATCATTCTCTAGGGAATTACCTTTTATTTTTTTCTTGATTAATTTATCTAGAAGATATTTGCAAAGTTATATAAAATTAGCAAGTATTTTATTGCGGAGAAAGTCAAATCACTACCGCAGCAATAATAATAATAATAATAATAATAATAATAATAATAATAATAATAATAATAATAATAATAATAATAATAATAATAATAATAATAATAATAATCTTAAGCCGACCAAGAAAGTTCTGTCTCTTTGTGGAGGTCTGTGTGCAATTGGCCCTGACACCGTGAGTTGAATGCGAATGGATATAAGGCGAAGGTCAGTTGTTGGACGAGACGAGACGAGACAGCATTTTCATGAAGGGGTACGAGATGAGACAGAGCTCTTTCAATAGAAACATATGCACTTTTCGAGACGAGACTAACTTCACGACACATTTTCGAGACGAAAATGCCCCAAACCTGGTCACGTGAGCAACACTAGTAAGTATATAAAACATACTACTTAGTTGTGGCTGTTCAGATACACCGTGAACGTGCGTAAGAACTGAGTGAACATGGGGCCTTCACAGAGCGTCATAAGGGCTTGTTTGCTGTACGAGTTCAAATTGCTGCTCCGCGGGGCGGAGTATATGACAGGCCTTTGGTGAGGGTGTCGTGACTACGCGGAGAGTGCAGTGGTATGACGGTTTAAGGACGGTGACGAAACACTCGAAGACGCACCACGTGCCGGAAGACAAACAGATGTTCAAAATAAAGATCTTCAGGCAGCAATTGAGGCGAAGACAGACATGTGAGGAACTGGTACTACATTTCAGTGTGAGTGGAGAAACCATTCGGCACCACCACCATCAACTTGGGAAGCACTGCAAGTTGGGTTGATGGGTCCTACGTGATTTGACTTGGAGCCAGAAAGCAACGCGAGCAGACACCTGTGTTTCTTTGGTGTTTCGTCTGAGGAAGGAGCAATTTCTGGACAGGGTGTTGACATGTGATGGGAAGTGGGTCCTGTACGAAGCTCCTCGGCACCGTCATTCTTGACTAGCATCCCATGAACTGGTTCAAAAACAGCCCAAGCCAGCACTACACAAGAATAAGGTTCTCCTGTGCATTTTGTGGACTGCTCGAGGCATCGTCCATCAGGAACTGCTACCAGCTGGTCAGATCATCAATGCAACTGTGTACTGTCACTGTGTACTGTCTGAATCCAGCAGTTCTGAATCGCAAAGAGGTCCTCCTGTTACAAGGCAACGCTAAAATGGCCCAGTACACCATTCTACGCCTTGGATGGAAATCACTATTGGATCCCCCATACTCCACGGACATTGTACCGTCCGATTATCACCTGTTCCATTCCTTGGACAATCACCTTGGAGAACGCCAATTCAAATCGCTAGTAGAGGTTCAATATGCACTTGATACCTTCTTCACTTCACGTCCCACCAAGTTCGACTGCGATGGAATCCATAGCCTTCCAGAACGTCTGCAGAAGGTCGTCGAGACTGATGGAGACGATTTTTGATATTCCAGGTACGTCTTAGGTTACATATCAATGTTCGAAGGTGTTGGTGAAAAGTCGGCGGAACTTTCTTCGGCACTCTTAAAGTTATAATAATAATAATAATAATAATAATAATAATAATAATAATAATAATAATAATAATAATAATAATAATAATAATAATATCGGTAAGTTTTCTGGTGGATAAACACCGTGTGCATGGGTTTTCTCGTTGTTCTCCCATTTCCTCCCACTTTATTCATTCAACCACTTCAATTTTTCTCATCATCACTGTCTCTCTTGGCGTTGGTGCGTAACGTGGAACGTTAACTAGATATTTCCTTTCAATTTCACTTAATGTGACATTTAACTTGACATAAAACGCAGAAAGGAAAAAAGTCAGTAGTAATATTAGTTACAATTACAATGCCAATTAGTTAATATAGAGTTAAATTAAAATTTTATTACTATTTCACCTTCAATTAGTCACAATTATCATTCATTCACCAACTGCGAATTGAATTCTACAACAAAGCTCCTTATAGTATTCCGTATAGAAAATAAGTGAAGAATGTGGCGACCCGGCCCGAGTGACCCGACACGAGCTAACCCGACTGACCCGACCCGACCCGTTAAAGAGCACTATCAGAGGGGTACAATTTACAGTACAATTTATGTTGTATGGTTTAGCATATTTTAAAACTACCATACTTTTTGGAAACGGAAAAAACGGGACATCTTACAAATTAGTAGTAAATATTGCATTTTGTATTAATTTTATCTTTCGAATTTTACTACAGTATCGCACTAGTTATACAACTTAAAATAATGTATTAATATAGTCCATACTTAATCAACAGTGCTAAAAATTATTATAGAAGCTATAAGCTGTAATACAATATAAACGCAATCAGTGAACATACAATATTTAGGCAAAAATTATATTTTCAATATTATTACACATACCACCTTTACATGCTCTACATGTCTATAAAGAAAAAAAATCCAGATTTATGAAGTTGTTTCCAAATTTCAATAGACTGATTTATTTTTGTTGACCTAAAATGCGAATTAAACGAAAGCAATTCGGATAATTGTTTTTCTGAAGCAGAAAAAAATGTTTTCGGGGCTGGTCTGCAACGTCACAAGAATTTGTTGCCACCTCGGGGTATACATTCTTACTTTTAGTGATAAGAGTGCTACTTAGGAGGATTTAAACATTGCATGTTATATCCGGGGAAGCAGCGATTGGAATAATAATAAAGATTAGAATGAAATTGTTCCTATAGTATTGTCGGAATCGAAAGCAAAAGGAATAAGTCTATTTTACTATCTTTACAGAAATTTTGATATGTAAATAATAATAATAATAAAGAAAAAAACAGGACAAGAAGGAAAATTTATGCAGACCGGGACAAATTTTAAGAAACCGGGGCGTATGGTAGCCTTACATACTTATTTGCATGCGGAGTGTCAGTACGGAGCCACTGCGTACCAGAATTGAAACAAAACCTCGTAAATAGATTGCCAACTCAGGAAAACAAAATTACCGGCACACCCTCAAAATTCTCTGTACAAATGAGAAACTGAAGACTGTATTATTGAAGACTGAAGACTGATCGTTATTGTATTTACCAGCAATTGCTACTTGTTTAAAATTATCGAAACAGATGAACAATACTGGATATTAATCTTTATGTAACAATAGTTGATTCATAAAATGAAATTTACTCTATAAACTTACACTGCAAACAAAGGAAATTGCTTTAAAAAGTCATTTTCTACTCTCAATAAATGTAAAATTCTTTTACAATATAATACAAATGTTATCTAATTTCTTATGTTAAATAAATAAAAAAAACTACCATACATTAAAAAAATATCAATAATGTATAATACAACGGAAATTTGTGTTTGTAAAGGCCCTGTAGAAAAATTTCGATGTTCAATGTTATATTCTGGATTGCAGTTTCCAAAATACCGGTCAGAAGGGGGCTAATAAGAAGTTTGTACCGGTCACTGGCCTTAATCAAAATCACAGGAAATACCTGCCAGTTAACAACTCTACTCGTAAATCAGAATGCAGAATGCACCAAAATACTTCACCATGCATTCTATAGTTTCTGCAAAATGAGCTTAATGAAGATGATAAAAAAAATACTGTGTTATAATTTTCCCTTTAACAGTCTACTTTCTGAATTTGTTGTATCTTCCACTTATCAATTTCCTGTACGAGATGAGAATAACGGTTTCTGCGCAAGATAGAAAGAAAAAAAATAAATTTTTCTCATAAAGATTCAGCTCACGTAAGAAATAATGAATAAGTTTAATAATAAGAGCCGAGTTTAATAAACTAACTCAGCAATAATGATTGTAAGTATAAATATAAATATAAAAAAAACAAAGGAACAAACATTTAATTCCATCATCGTTAGAATAAGATCAAATTAGTGAACATACCAAACCGCACAAGAGTGTGAACAAAGTCCTGTTAGAAAAATACTCCATAAATGTGACACTTTTTTTAATGTTTCTACCATTTATACAGTCCCCCACATTGTTTTCATTCTGGCGGCGCCATTAATAGTGTACAAACGAAAATTTCGCATGCACATTTCTGTGCAAATCATGTACAAGCGATTGCTATAATTTGTGATTGAATTGGATATGATGGGGGCTACCATTTAGACAGCCCTACTTTCTTTTCGTTCTGGCGGCGCCATTAGTTGAATTATACATGATGGACGGAGTACCATTTAGACAGACCCCACATTAATTTCCTTCCTAGCGTCGCCCCTAATTGTGTACAAAAGAAAATTCCCCCTGCACATTTCTGTAAAAACGACGTACAAACGATTGCGACAATTTGTGATTGAATTGGACATGGTCGGGGACTACCACTTAGACACCCTCCACTTTGTTTTTGTTCTGGCGGCGCCTTTAATTGTGTACAAACAAACATTTTGTCTGCACGTCTCTGTACTAACGCAGTACAAACGATTCCGATAATTTGTGATTTAATTGGACATGTTGGTGGGAAGATACCACTTAGAGACCCCAGTTTGTTTTCATTCTGGCGGCGCCCCTGATTGTGTACAAACGTACATTTCGTCTGCACATTTCTGTACAAACGAAGTACAGACGAATGCGACTATTTGTGATTGAATTGGACACGTTGATGGGAAGCTACCACATAGACAGCTCCCACTTTTTTCGTTCTGGCGACGCCAATAATTGAGTACAAACGACAATTTTGCCTGCACATTTCTGTACAAACGACCTACAAACGATTGCGACAATTTGTGCTTGAATTGGACATGGTGGGGGGCTACCACTTAGACAGTCCCCCACTTTGTTTTCGTTCTGACGGCGCCCCTGATTGTGTACAAACATACATTTCGCCTGCACATTTCTGTACGAAGAAAGTACAAACGATTGCGACAATTTGTGATTGAATAGGACATGTTGGTGGGGGGCTACCACTTAGACAACCGCCATTTTTTCGTTCTGGCGGCGCCTCTAATTGTGTGCGAACATACATTTCGCCTGTACGTTTCTGTACAAACGAAGTACAAACGATTGCGACAATTTGTGATTCAATTGGACATTGGGGGTACCACGTAGACAGCCCCCACTTTGTTTTCGTTCTGGCGGCGCCCCTAATTTTGTTCAAGCAAACATTTCGCCTGCACATTTCTGTACAAACAATGTAGCAACGATTGCGGAAATTTTTGCTTAAATTGGACATGGTGGCGGGCTACCACTTATACAGCCCCCAATTTGTTTTCGTTCTGGAGGCGTGCCTAATAGTTTACGAACTAAAATTTCTGTACAAACGGTGTACAAACGATTGAAATAATTTTTGATTGAATTGGGCATGGTGGAGGCTACCACTAAAACAGCCCCCACTTTGTTTTCATTCTGGCAGCGGCCCTAATTTTGTTCAAGCAAACATTTTGCCTGCACATTTCTGTACAAACGATGTAGAAACGATTGCGAAAATTAGTGCTTAAATTAGACATGGTGGGTGGCTACCACTTGGACAGCCTCCACTTTGTTTTCGTTCTGGCGGCGCCCCCAATTGTCTACAAACGAACATTTTACTTGCACATTTCTGTACGAACGACGTACATAGGATTGCGACAATTTGTGATTGAATTAGGCATGGATGAGGGCTTCCATGTAGACAGCCCTCCCACATTGTTTTCGTTCTGGCAGCGCCCCTAATTGTGTACAAATAAACGTTTTGCCTGCACATTTCTGTACTAACGAAGTACAGACGATTGCGACAATTTGTAATTCAATTGAACATGGTGGTGGGGGCTACCACTTAGACAGTCCCCCACTTTGTTTTCGTTCTGACGGCGCCCCTGGTTGTGTACAAACATAGATTTCGCCTGCACATTTCTGTACGAACGAAGTACAAACGATTGCGTCAATTTGTGATTGAATAGGACATGTTAGTGGGGGGCTACCACTTAGACAACCGCCAATCTTTTTCGTTCTGGCGGCGCCGCTAATTGTGTGCGAACATACATTTCGCCTGCACATTTCTGTACAAACGAAGTACAATCGATTGCGACAATCTGTGATTCAATTAGACATGGGGGGTACCACGTAGAGAGCCCCAACTTTGTTTTCGTTCTGGCGGCGCCCCTAATTTTGTTCAAACAAACATTTCGCATGCTCATTTCTGTACAAACGATGTAGCAACGATTGCGAAAATTTGTGCTTAAATTGGACAAGGTGGCGGGCTACCACTTAGACAGCCCCCAATTTGTTTTCGTTATGGCGGCGCCCCTAATAGTTTACGAACGACAATTTGGCCTGCAAATTTCTGTACAAACGGTGTACAAACGATTGAAATAATTTTTGATTGAATTGGGCATGGTGGAGGCTACTATTAAAACAGCCCCCACTTTGTGTTCGTTCTGGCAGCGGCCCTAAATGTGTGCAAACGGAAATTTTGCCTGCACATTTCTGTACAAACGATGTAGAAACGATTGCGAAAATTAGTGCTTAAATTGGACATGGTGGGTGGCTACCACTTAGACAGCCTCCACTTTGTTTTCGTTCTGACGGCGCCCCTAATTGTCTACAAACGAACATTTTACCTGCACATTTCTGTACAAACGACGTACCTAGGATTGCGACAATTTGTGATTGAATTAGGCATAGATGGGGGCTTCCTTGTAGACAGCCCTCCCACATTGTTTTCGTTCTGGCGGCGCTCCTAATTGTGTACAAATAAACGTTTCTCCTGCACATTTCTGTACAAGCGAAATAAGTAGGGGATAAATGTATGTTCTAGCTCACTTTCACTTCCCAACCCTCAATAACATAGCGCACACTTGCTTCCAAATATCTTCTAATCTATCCCCTAATAATTTTTAACACTTCCTGTCCCCCCAAATAACTTCTATCACATCTCAAATAACTTCTATCTTACTCATAATAACTTCTAATGCATTCTATCACTAAATCTAGTTACAAAAAATCACTAAATTTTTTACAAAAAAATCATTAAATCTGGTTATAACCGGTTTTGACTTCAAAAAACATTAAATCTGGTTACAAAAATCACTAAATCTAGTTACAAAAACAAAAAAATCACTAAATCTGGTTACAAAAATCTGGTTATAACCGGTTTTGACTTCAAAAAATCATAAAATCTAGTTACAAAATTACAAATAAATCACTAAATCTAGTTACAAAAATCACTAAATTTACTTACAAAAAATCACTAAATCTGGTTATAACCGGTTTTGACTTCAAAAATCACTGAATCTGTTTACAAAAAATCAATAATCTGGTTATAACCGGTTTTGACTTCAAAAATCACTAAATCTGGTTAAAAAATCCCTAAATCTAGTTACAAAAATTACAAAAAATCACTAAATCTAGTTACAAAAACTACAAAAAATCACTAAATCCAGATACAAAAATTACAAAAAATCATTAAATCTAGTTACAAAAGGATTTACATAAGAATCAAATAGAACTTTATAGCACTTGACAATAAACAATTTACATCTAAAATATTACAATGGAATCCTACACAAAATATATTTACTGCATCTTACTCTTCAGTTTCTCAGCTTTCATTTGACACTTGAATCATTAAAATCCGTCAAAAATTAACTTTAAAAAGTTGATGAGAAGGAATGTATAATAAAATAGCATTTACTGGAATAGGTGATCTGTCACTGATTCATTTGAACGATTCCAGTACCAGCACAGGACCGTCTAAATCCAATTCTCTTTCCTTCTCCTCACATCAGCATACATATATACACATTATCCTCTCTTCCTTCAACAGAACTTCTAGCTAGCAGTGGACAGAGGGCGCCGTATATCAATGACGCAGTCTCCTTTGGGGAGATAACGCAATACATGACGTCAGTGAATCCATGACGAAATATCTCTCCAGTCTCTTTCTCTCTTTTCTTCCCATCAGTAATCAATGATATACAACACAATATATTGAATAAGTCAGTAACTGTTTGAATATGGTCACCTAACTGGCAAATTTAGATAAAACATCAATGTTCAAAAAAGAAAAAAGTCATTGTTGCCAACTCAATATTTTTTTCGGAAAGTTCCAAAATTTTAATTTTTCAAGATATCGCTTTAAAACATATAGGGATGAATTCACCCCATTACTAATAAATATGATAATTGTTAAAAGTGAGTTGGCAGCCTCACCCCCAAATAACGTTAAAATTAAATAGCTCGGCCCCTAATTAACCGATTTCAAAAATTCAAACGGCAAATGAATACTAATAACATAACCAATTTTATAAAATGTATAAATGGTTGCATAACCCTCAGGATATGTTTTTTCAATATCTCTACAAAATGACAACAAATCGAAAAACTAAAAAATACTACCATAATTTAAATAAAATTTTAAGACTTTTTTAAAGAATAACATTTTCCCGAAAACTCGAAAATAAACCCGTAAAAATTCCCGAAACTTAGATTTTGTTATAACTTCACCAAATATTCATCGATTTTAAAAATTCAAACGGTAAATTGTTTCTATTTTCTTATAATTTTTTTCTGACGCGTTTCCGGTTGCCTATGTCTAAGGATAAAATTACAAAAACAACTTTTATGACTTAAAAATATAAATTTTACCTAAAACTAAACTATACATAATTACTCCCTAACACCTATCAACTACACGACACATAAAAGTTAACTAAATTTTACCTAAAACTAAACTATACATAAAAGTTAATTAAATATGACCTAAAACTAAACTACACCACACATAAAAGTTAACTAAATTTTACCTAAAACTAAACTATACATAATTACTCACTAACACCTATCAACTACACCACACATAAAAGTTAACTAATTTTTACCTAAAACTAAACTATACATAAAAGTTAATTAAATATGACCTAAAACTAAACTACACCACACATAAAAGTTAATTAAATTTTACCTAAAACTAATCTATACATAAAAGTTAATTAAATGACCTAAAACTAAACTACACATAAATACATTTTAACTATATCTTATAATGCCCCCAAGCTAATGTACTTACACCACCCTCTAGTATATATCTTTTATCATCATTTGAATCTAATGCTAACTTATTTACAGCTATGGTATATACATCATGCTTACAACTTCGAATTAGATTTATATTTTTGTATGTTTTCACATCATTGAATAGGGTTTGCTTATAATCATCAAATTGTAACTCTTTTGCTACTACAATTTTGTTATTCCTTTTGCTTTTTTCTCCTCTTTATTTTCAACTTTAAAGGCATACATGTTTGATCTTAACCCAATAAATTCTGTCATTATTTTACCATTGTTTTCATCCTTCATCTTTCCTAATACTTTTTCGTTTACTAGTGGTATTCCGTATTGATTATCCTTTTCATATTTACTTGTATCAAATAAATCAACCATTTCTTTTAAGTATTTGTAGAAGTCAATTTCATATATAAAACTATCAGTATCCATATAACATAAGCCTATATTAATATCATATTTAGGTTTCATAATGTTGTAATGGAAGTCATACATTAATAGTTTTCACAAATCTAGCACACTCATACCAACATATATTGGTTTTTTGAAGGCCAATTTTTCTTTTTTCATATGTATCGCACACAAATCTTCAGTAAATATTGTTCTGTAATCAAAGTTCGGTTTCAATATTAACTTTTCCACCCTCATTGGATCACATTCTAAAGTAATAGATGGTCTCTTTCTAGTGTTTTCCATTGTTTTACCAAATACGCTATTATTCATTAACTTGTAAAAATCTTCCTCAAATTTATTCTTAGCTCTTGTTCTCATATTTGTATTTAGATCAATATATTCCTTTAACCAGTTTGATTGCCTGAACTCCAATATTCTATGAATTTTCTTTAATATCATCCCAAGTGGCATATATAGTTTTAAGTTTCTGTAGTGAATAACATATCTTTCTTTATTGTAAAGCGTTGTTAATAATTTTGAATGTTTTGATCCTGGTGGACACATTTTCTGGAGCTAATGGTAGATGTGAAATTTTATCATGTAAGTATTCTGGATATTCTAAATCAACTTTTAATATGTAGCCAGTTTCTGAATCATCTGGAATATTCATTATGTTTATGTAAGGTTGAACCCATTTAAAGTCTTTGTAAGGCATGTACTGACTCATAGCCCAACCATATAAATTATTTGCATCTACATAAGCTAAATACTTTGAAGGTTTGTCTTTGTTATAACTTTTCATATACTTATTATTTGCTTTACATATCTCTGACTACATTGTGAGATTCCACCTCTTATACCTTTCTCTATCATTAATATTTTGTCATAGTCATTTAACATTTCTAGTTTGATCTTAGTTATCTTTAACATTGAATCCCACGATAAACCAGGAGCAGTGAAATACCAAGCAGGATCTAAACCATATGATTTTAAACACACATCTCTAAAACTTTCAAATACATCAGCTAATATTAATACATCTGTCTTGTTATAAAGTTCTGTATATTCACGTAGATTTTTAATATTGAATGACTTCCAAACATTTTCAGCATCCTCATAATCCTCATCACTGATGTGGGTATTAGTAAGTTTATTAAAGAACATTTCTTTTGAAGGTAGTTTTGTTGCTTCTAATCTTTCAATTGAATCAATATAATCATATGGGAACACACCTTTTTTAATTACTAAATCTAACAAATCATTACGGAAGTACTTTGACGTTTCTCTATATTGTTCTTTTGTAAGGTTATTTGCTAGTTCTGCTAAACTTCTTGGCATAAACCTAAATAAATCTAGAAATCGTAAATTAATTCCATTCTTTTTATCAACCTTCACATATTTTGAGTATGTTATATATTTTTCTTCATTATTTGCAATTAGTTTTATTTCATTCTTATCATAAGCAAGTTCTTTAACAAACAGATGAGTATCATAACCAATTAAGTTATGAATAAATACTGGAATAAAATTAGGATTTCGATAGCTTAAGTTGCAATAACTGTGAGCTGCACCCCTAAACTTCCCAGTTAAGTGATCATGATCTCTTACTTTTGCTTTATTTTTATTTATAGCCTTTAAACATTTTCCTAATTCATGTTTCCATTCTTCTAACTTTTCAATCATGCTATCATTATCTTTAGCGAATTGTATTTTCTTATTTAACATATTTATTTGTTTTTCAACTGCTGGTGGTAATTCATTCAAGTTTCTCTCACATATATGACAATTATTGGAATTACTATATATCGCATTCTCATCTTTAGTTAGGACATTCATTTCAACTTTTTTGTTATATATTTTCTTTATTTCTATTGCTTCTTGTTTTAACTTCTTCACAAACACCTTTGCAGCATCTAAACCAATATAACTATCAGGACTTGTATACATACCATTTGAATATTTGAAGTAATAACAGAAACTCATTGGTAAATGCTTTTGATACTTCACAGTTTTAGAACAATTATGCTCTATTTCCATTTTACATAACAAACATTCAAGATCGGCATATATTGCAAATGGTACTCTCAATGATCTATTATAATTTTGGAACTGTATTCGATTGTCATATGATTTTGGAAGTTCTATTCTAACAGATTCATGCTCCTTACATAATAGCTCAAGTTCTTGTAATTGCATCTCATTTCTAAAACGTCTTGTTAAACACCTATCACAGAAGTATAATTTTTAAGTATGTTTTGTTACTTGACTTCTTATTAATCTCGATAAATCCTTTATACAACAAAAATGATCGTTATTTTCATCCTTTACATATAATAAATTAACGTATTTGTCCTGCTTATCTTTTGTGATTTGAAGTGGGTATATATTATATTCATCATCATAGCTATACACGTTAGTGGATATGTTACTTCTCTTTTGAAACTTTACTATATCTTTTAACTGTACGGGAAAATCAATACTATTATAATATTTCTTTTGTAATTCATCCACAATTTCTGTATAACGTGAAGGTCGTTGAGGATCTTTTTCTGCTGGTTTCAAATAACTCGCAATAGAATATAAGAAACATTTATATCTTTATTTTGAACATTAATTACTGCTTTCTTATTTTTAATTGGTTTAGGAAGGTCAATATAACAAGAAGCTCTCAATGGTACATATTTATTTTATCTTATTTCTTAATATTTAATTTGGTGCAATGTCCACCCTGATCCTCTACATTCAAATTCCTCCATCTCTCTACAAAATTTTTAATTTGCGTGAGTTATATATTCATCTAGGTCAGTTGATTGTAATATTCTTTCATTCATAGTTTTCAAATTATGTTCTTGTACTACTTTATCTTTAATATAATCAAAAATGAATAGAAGGTTGACTTTAAATGGGTGGTGCTTGAATTCTTCCTTGATTTTGTTAAAAACTATTTTCCCACTTATATTTAAAAACTTCACCGGATCTTTATATCCTCCTATGTTTTCAATTGTGATAGTTTGTAATCGTTTCTGTATTGCTGTTTCCTTTGTTTCTACTTTAACTGGTATTCGTTCTATTTAACTACTACATCTTGTTTAAATGGAAATATGTTTCTAATTTGTGATCTGTTTTGTTCATCTTCATATTTTAAATACGGTCAATAAGTTCAGCTTTTCTTAATTTAAAATAACCTTTTATTCATTACCTTTTACAATGGTTTTTTAATTCATCAACTTTCATTATGTATATAGCTTTCAATTCATCTGGTTCATTTTGATACTGTTCGATTTTTTTGATTAATTCACTCTTATTTAAAGAACTATAGCTAGGGATTTTCTTAACTTTACATATTAATTTTAGTTTTGTAATCGACATCTCCTTCATCTCCTGACCAGTAAAATTAACATTATTTATACTCATCTTATATGAAAAAATACTGTATCGTTTTTTTTATATTTACCAAATTTTTTAGATCATTTTCATATTTTTTCCTGTTATATATACCAACATTAGCATACTTATTTTTCCTAACACAACTGCTAATACTTGTACACTCCTGCCATTGTCTACATATATTAATGTGTTGTGTTAGTATAGGGCTTTTATGGGATCACCCCATCAAAGTCATTATTAATATGATAAAACTGAATCATTTTCATAAACTCACTCATCATCATAATTATCATTCACCTTCTTATCCTATTTACCTTTTATGAAATAACATTTATAATATTATATTACTTTTATTTATTTAATTATTATGCAATTATTAAACCCTAACCATTTAACAAACCCTAATTATTTAACAAACACTTTATACCTTTTATGAAATAACATTTATAATATTATATTACTTTTATTTATTTAATTATTATGCAATTATTAAACTCTAACCCTTTAATAAACCATAATTATTTAACAAACACTTTATTACCTTTTATGAAATAACATTTATAATGTTATATTACTTTTATTTATTTAATTGTTATGCAATTATTAAACCCTAACCATTAAATAAATACTTTATTACATTTTATGAAAATATTCATAAAAGTTAAACACATTAAATTTACACAATAACATTTTCCTTATCTTATCAAACTATTATGTGAATTATTAAACCATAAAAAATAACATTTATAATATTATATTACTTTTATTTATTTAACTATTATGTGATTTATTTAACCATAAAATATAACATTTATAATATTACATTACTCTTATCTATCCAACTATTATGTGAATCATCAAACCCTAACCATTTAACAAACACTTTATTACCTTTCTTTCTCAATATTTTTTCAACCAAATACTCATATATTTAGTTTTCAATAATTCTGGTTCATAAAATTTTCCTCTACCTCCTTCACTGTTTAAATCTAATTTTGTATGTTGGTGGATTAGATGGTATAACCTCATTAAAAATAAATACTTCTGTTGACCAATTAGGTGTATAACCTTTTTCAAACAAACCTTTAATTTTACTTACACTAACATATCCACCAATCTTATACTTTAACTTAACAGGCTCATATTCCTTCTTATACACTTTTTTCAATATCACATGCTCATTATTCTTATTCACTTTTACAGGTTTCACACAAATTATTCTATGTACTTTGTTATTATATTCACCAACCAAACCTTATAATATTTTAACTACTTATACTTATCTTGAACATTAAATTTCTTCCACATATTTTGTTTAAGTGTTTTGTTAAATCTTTCAAGAACAGAAGCTTTTTTACCACTATATGTTAAGTAATTATTGATATTGTTTTTCTCATCAAATCTTCAAATTCTTTATTGTAAAACTCTTTACCTTGATCAGTTTGTAAGTTACTAGGTTTTCTTACTGATTCAAATGCTTATGTAATATTCTTCAGACTCTTATCTTTAACAGGAACAGCAAATGCATATTTTGGAAACACATCTATAATCGTTAGCAAATACTTATACCCTTTATTTAATTTTGAAACACCTTTTAACACACCACTATCCATTTCCATAAGATCTGCTTGCCATAAATCATCTATACCTTTAACAATAACACTTAACCTAGGATAATTCTTTCTAGATGGTTTATGAATTTCTTCTATAATGTCTTCTCTAATACCTTCACTTTCATATAGTCAATCGGGCTTTTAAATCAATTGGGATTTATTAGTACCACATACAACACATATACCTTTCTTAACATATCTTCCATTCTTTGTCTGTTCTACTCTAATGGTACCTTTCATTGCACCTGTTGATTTCTTACACTTAACACAATACATCATTATTTATTAAAAGAAAATCATTAAGGTTATCTTTCTATATACATAATAACTTGCAATAATGATCCTTCTTCCATAGCTGAACTTTTTTGTGCTTGAAACATAATTATGTCACCCTTTTTAATGTTTAAAGGAAAATTTACCTCTAAAGTATTGTTCAAAAATATATCTAAAAAGTATCTATCCAAACTTAATTCCATATGCATTATTTTTCCATTGTAGAGAAACTAATAACCACTAGATAAATTAAATATTCTGAAGTTTGGATTTGGAACATTTCTACTAGTTCTCAATCGAGATAATAAATTTATAGTTTCTTTTTGCATAATTAGATTAAAAGTTTCCTTCTTCATCATTTCAAAATCTTTTTTTGTTCTAAGTGTATTTAACAGGGATGATATTTCTGACTTATATTGATTAAATTCTGATTTTGCTTTAAATAGAATAGTAACATTATTATTGGTCTTTTTAAATTCTTCCATATATTCATCTTTTAAAACCTCAATATCATCTTTCTTTGTATGTGTTTCTTGTAAAAATTTTAATACATCTTCAAATTTGTTTCTATCACTTTCTAATTGGTTGTTAATGTCACTTTTCACTGACTCGAGCTGGGTTAAAGTAATAGCATCTTGTTGATCAATACCATTAGTTGTATTAACTATTCTTTTTTGTGTAAAATCAATCCAAGATCTATAATTTGTTGTGAAAACTTTATTTATTTCAGATTTAAAATTTGTACGACACATTATCTTTTGATGTGTGTAATAATTTTCTCTTGTATATTTTTCAAATTCTTCATTCTTAACAACATTATCTAAATTCCTTAACTGTTCTTCACTAATATCACTTACCTTACTTTTAACATTACCAAAAATATCCATATTTATTATATAATAATTTGAATTATTTAACAGCAAGTAAAACAGTTATACGAGCTCCACCAAAATCAATCAAATCACAATTTCCATCTTTAATTGAAACTTTGAAATTATTAAATTTATTGTGATGTATTGGGAAAAATACATTTTCTTTAGATTCGTATATAATTGGATCTCTAAACTTTGCATTTGTTCTAAATGTTGCAATTAAGTCTGTTTCATTGTGTGTTGTGTCATCGTGTTTTAAAATCATACCTTCTGCTAAATCACAGTGAATATTTATAGTATCAAACGGATGAAACCTTCGTGGCTTATCTCCAACATGTTCTATCTTTTCAGCTAAGTTCTTTTCACTAAAACCTAATACAGTATTAATGGTATCTAATTTTATATCACACTGCTGGCTAAATATTTAACTCTATTTATCCTTCTATCCTCAGTAAATAGAATATTTTTAAAAGGATCTTTGGTACATGGAAGGTTTGATTTAATATATTCTTCTAATTCTTGTAAACTATATTGATTAGGCTGAATTATGAGTTGTTTTGTAAATTTTGAGTTACTATTACAAAATGTTAATTTGTTGTTCTTTTCTGTAATGTTTGGTGTTAAGTATGCTGTGTAAAATCCAGCAACAGCTACTTCTAAATCGTTTTCAAATGGGTAATGCAATGACATGTTTAATACAGATGAATAACTATTTAAATTAAATACCTTCATTTATTATATAATAAATAATTAAAATGGATAATTGGGATATTAAAGTAAGGTTAACAGAAGAAACGGCGAAGAGGAAGAGGAATGGTGAGTTGTTACCTGATGATATAAGATGTTTAATAGTTGGACCTAGTGGGTGTGGTAAGACAACGCTAATGATTGATAATTTTTTGTTGGCACCTAAATGGTTAAAATATGCAAATGTTTATATCTATTCTAAAAGTTTAAATCAACCTAAATACCAACACTTAATACAACTTTATCGAGATATAGAACGTAATATTAAAGACACAATAGCAATAATAAAAGGAAACAATGAACAGATTATTCCATTAGATGAATGTGAGGACTATTCTGTGGTAGTATTTGATGATTTCATATTAGAAGAACAAAATCACGTTAGAGAATATTTTACTCGAGGTCGTCATAAAGGTTTGAACTGTTTCTATCTTGGGCAAACATATTCTAAAGAACCAAAACAATTAATTAGGGACAACTTAAACTTTCTTTGTATATTTAGACAGGATAATATAAATTTAAAACATATACATGATGAATTTGTTGCATCTGATATGTCGTTTGAAAAATTACAATTATTATGTAGCAAGTGTTGGAGTGAAGAACATGGTTTCTTAACAATAGATATGACTAGGAAGGTGAATAATGGTAAATATAGAAATAAAATTAAAAAATTTCTAAAAGTGTAAAGAAAACGTATATAAATGCAGGTGAACGTATATGTTATGTTATGTTATGTTATGATATGTTACGTTATGTTATGTTTTTATCTGTTCTTTATATAATAAATGGATGTTAATAAAGCTAAGAAGTATATTAAGTTAAAATAAGAACTTCTTAAAAGATTTAAGGAAATTAAACAAAGTATTCGAAATAAGTATGAGAAATTTAAAGAACAAGATCAGCCTGTTATTGATGCAATTAAAGATTTAGGGTAAGATATATCAAAAGTAGTAGAACAAAATAAAAATCTAATTCAAGAGTTAGTTCCAGTTGTACATAAAAGTGCAAGAGTTGATTCAAGCTTATTAGAAACACCACCTATGTATGATAGTCCTATAAATGAAAGTGATACGCCTATAACAGAAGAAATAAAACACATGAAAAAACAAATTAAATATAATGTAGAAGGAATAGAATCTTTAGCAACAACTCATTTTGGTAAGATTGCCCCAAAATATTATGCAACTAGAGATGATAAAAGTTTTGGAATACAACCATATGATGAAGATGGGAAAATTATACATATGATAGGAAATGCAGAATTTAAAATTCATGGTGATGATTTAGTTATTAATAATGGACATTATACAGGAACAGAAGGTTTATGGGAATTATGGACAAAACATAATCCAACAAATTATAATGATGATGATCTAGAAAGATATAAACAAATAGTAATTGATTCTAGTGTTGCATTTCATAATAATGATCCAAGTAGAAGAAAACAAAAATATAGTAAAGCTAAAAGATAAAAAGAAATTATCAAACCTATTTGGGATGAATATATAAAACCAACACCTTCAAAAAAGACACCAAAATCTGGAGAAGGAATAAAGGTATATAACGAATTATCAAAAGAATACATATGGATGGATGATGTGAGAAAACTGATTGATCGCTTGGTTGTTATTGATGGGGAAGAAAATTCTGGAAATGATAACTTTTATAATGAGAAAGTAGGTATTATGGATATGATTAATTCTAAACTCATACAATTTATACCTAATGATCCAAAAGGTATAGATTATTTGATAAAGATATTGAATACGCTGCCACCAAAATTTTGGAATAGTGAAAAGTATGGAAAAGGATTAGTAAATGATTTGATTAATAAACTTCCATTTGAGTTGCATATTCCAGGATTTCAATATTGTGGTCCGGGTACAAAACTTCAAGAAAGATTAGAAAGAGGTGATAAAGGTGTTAACCCAAGAAATGAGGCTTGTAAAGAACATGATATATACTATAGGGATAATAAAGATACAGAATCAAGACATATTGCAGATAAGGAATTAGAAAATAAAGCTTGGGAAAGAGTTTTTGCTAAAGATGCTAATTTAATAACTGAAAATCTACGTGCTCTTGGAACTGCTTTAGTGATGAATACAAAAGTAAGATTCGGTTTAAGTTTATAAGTATTTTTTAGATTTAGGTTTATATGCATTTTTATGGAAATTTTTCATAAAAGCTTTTAATTATATAATAAATATGCAGTTAAAAATTTTACATTTATGATTCCTAATTAGGAACTTAAACAATTAAATATAGATCACATTTTAACTAACAATCAACTCAAACAACAGGAAGCAAAACTAAGTAAAGGGCAATGTATGTCTCTATCTCTTTCTATACCACAGCTTAAGAAAATAAACAAAGAAATAAAGGCAAATGATTATAAAGTTTATTATGGTGGTTTTATATTTACTATTCCAACGATTTTAGCTTTAATAGGTGCTCTAGGTTCTGTTGCTGGAGGTGCGGCTGCTATTGCTAAGACTGTAGATGATGCAAAAAAAGAATAAAATGGAATTAGAGGAACAAAAGCGACATAACTTAGCAATGGAAGAAAAACAAGGTGGTAAGCTATCAAAAAACGTAAACTCCAAAACAGTAAAGAAAAAAAGAAATTAAACCTTTAAGTAATTTAGACCTAATACAACTTGTTAAAAAACTTAAGATAAGAAACTTTAGAGGTGCATTTATGAGTGATGAATTGCCTAAATAACCAAGGAAGAATGAGTGTGGTATTGTTAATTTTGATACGTCTAAAATATAAGAACGCATTGGATTTGTTATTGGAAAAAAGGAAATAGAAAGTATGTGTTTGATTCATTTGGAGGTAATCCGCCAAAAACACTCGTAAAATATCTTGGTCATAATATAGAGTGCAATAGCAGCCGTATACAACATTTTAAGGAGGTAATTTGTGGACATTTATGCATTACAGTGTTAAAAATGTTTACAGATGGGTATAGTTTTTTAGAAATTATTAGTCAGGTGAATAGGAATAAGGATATTTGGAAAAGTTATATTTAAGTTTTTGTGGGTTTATTTTATGGGCTTAATTCATAAAACGATTACAAATATTTTTATAATAAATATGGATAAGATAGAATCATATGAATTACAATCCTTTAAACCTAATCAAAAAATAATCGAGAATTTAAATAAGCCAAACAGGTCTATTGAATTTGATATTGACGTGGGAGATGGCTTCATACATCCTTATTATGCTGATATTTATGTAACTTTTGAAATTATAGGTAGAGATGCTGATGGAGAATATACTACTGGCCAAAATATTAGACTTATTAATAATTTCTTCCCACATTTGTTTTCTCAAATTCAAGTTAGTAGGCATGGGCAGATATTGGATATTATTGATTATCCTGGTTTAACTTCAACAGCTGTAAATACATGTACAATTTCAAGACCAGAGGCAAATCACTATGATGAATGTGGATGGGAAGGAATTACGTGGGCAAGAACAGATGAAGATATAGTGTTTTTGCTAAGACTTTTACCAGGATTTTGTTAAGATTTTAAAGATATTATGTGGAAAGGAGGATTGAAATATACATTTAAAAGAAGTGGTTCTGATGATAATGCATTTGCTATTTGGAAAACAAAAAAGCAGGATGGAACATATGAGAATGATCAACCACATCCAGGAAAAGTTAAAATTACAAATATGGAGTTAAGAATGCCTATTGTTAATTATGAACCTAACTATGCCACCTTGTTAAGATCTAATATGTTAAAAGAAGGTAAGATTCCTATTTCATTCAACACATATCAATGTTTACAGATATCTGTTAGTGGCAAACATTTAGAATTCGATTTAACCAAACAATTTAACTCAAGTGAATTTGATATGCCTAATTTCGTGATTGCCTTTTCCAAACTGATAGAAATGATAATCAAGAAAAAGATTCAAGCTATTTTGATCATTGTAAAGTTCAGAATATTCATTTTCGTAATTCTAGAAATGAATCTTTCCCATTGGAATCTTTAAACTTAGATTTTGCAAAACATAAATATTTGAAAGTTTATGAAATGTATACGGTATATAAGCGAGCTACAATTGGAAACAATGAGATGTTTTATTATCCCAAAGAGTTTTTAAAAAATAGACCAATGTTCGTAATTAACACAAGCAAGCATAAATCAGTAACTGTAAGTGATAGAACTAATTTGAAACAGACTGTTAATTTTGAAAGCGATGTACCAGATAAAATAATTTGTTATGCTGTTACAATTGGTAAGAAAAATTTAGAGTATGATGTTGAGAAAGAAAAAAAAATAATTGAGAAGATATAAATCAATTATATGTTTATTAGATTTGTTTAGTTTGTAAGTGTTTTTTATGACAATATCATAAAAACTTATTTAATAAAATGACTATTCCAGATAACATTCCACGTGCGAATTTAATTGCGTTAATTGAAGATACTATATGAAATCTTGAGAAGTTATTAATAAAAAACAAAAGGAAGTTTAAGAGAATAAAATGTGTTTATACTACTCTTATTACGTTATCAATTCTATTATCAGCTTCTATAGGGTTAATCAATGTATTTATTCCTGTTACAGTGTATTCAATTATTACAACTGCATTTGCTTGGCTTCTACTGTTATCACTGGTCTATCAACACGGTTTAATATAGCTTCAAAGAAAGAATATTATAAAAATATGGTGAATCGAATTGGGCTGTTTAAAGATAAGCTTAATGTAAGTAAGCTCATAAATGGTGAATTAACAGATGAAAATGTAAGAGATATTGTTAACAGAATCAATGATATACTTAACGAAATTCGAGGCTATTAGAAACTGATTTTTAAAAAGTTTAATATAATAAATACGATGGCGAGTCATATTGAACTTTTAAATAAACTTGGAAATCTTGAACAAAAACAGGTTATTGGATTAAGAGAATTAGAATTAATTACAGAATATAGGATTGTGAAAATGGAAAAAAATTAAAACTAAGTTTGAAAAGAGCATTTTAGTTGAGTCTGAGGAGTTTGAAGTATTTCTTCCACCTAGATTTACAAAACACTTAACAGATAAAATGATTGATGAGATCGTTAAAGATGGATTAAAATCAAATATACTGGTTTAAAAGATAATTATCCAACTGTTGAGTTCTGTATGTAAATTGAAATGAGGATCGGTTTTGTAAATCCAAAAAATTATAAAAATGACCAAAAATATGTCGTCAGAAGTAAAAATGGAGTGGATAGAATGGATTCTCAAAAGAAATTTATACTTACTAATAATTTCAATGTAATTGTGAAAAATGTGCAAACCGATGTTGAAATAGTTTTTGATATTAGTGGCTGTCTATTCAGCTTAAATTATGATCAGTGGACAGAGTTCTAGAAGACATTATTTCCTATAGAGAACAAGGTTAGCAGAAGATTCCATTATGAGTATCCGAACTTGTAACCGTCAATATACTATATTGTAACTATTATGTAATTATGTAGAATTTAGTTAACATTTATTGTAAAATCATAAAAGTGTTTTTGTAATTTTATTTTACTAAATTTAGTGATTTTTATAACTAAATTTAGTGATTCTTTTGTTTTTGTAACCAGATTTAGTGATTTTTGAAGCCAAAACCGGTAATCAGATTTTTGTAACCAGATTTAGTGACTTTTTGTTTTTGTAACTAGTTTTAGTGACTTTCTTGTAACCAGATTTAGTGATTTTCTAAGTCAAAACTGGTTATAACCAGATTTAGTGACTTTTTTGTAACAGATTTAGTGATTTTTATAACTAGATTTAGTGATAGAATGCATTAGAAGTTATTATGAGTAAGATAGAAGTTATTTGAGATGTGATAGAAATTATTTGGGAGGATAGGAAGTGTTAAAGTTATTAGGGGGTAGATTAGAAGATATTTGGAAGCAGGGGTGCGCTATGTTATTGAGGGGTGGGGGTGAAAGTGCGCTAGAACATACATTTATCCCCTAATGTAGTACAAACGATTGCAAAAATTTGTGCTTGAATTGGACATGGTGGGGGGCTACCACTTATACAGCCACCATATTTTTCTGTTCTGGCGGCGCCCCTAATTGTGCACCAACGAAAATTTCACGTGCACATTTCTGTACAAACGAAGTACCAACGATTGCGATAATTTGTGATTGAATAGGACATGGTGGTGGGGGCTACCAGCTAGACAGTCCCCCACTTTGTTTTCGTTCTGACGGCGCCCCTAATTGCGTACAAATATACATTTAGCCTGCACATTTCTGTACAAACGAAGTACAAACGATTGCGACAACTTGTGATTCAATTGAACATGATGGGGGGGCTAACTCTTAGACAGCCCCCACTTTGTTTTCGTTCTGGCGGCGCCCCTAATTTGTTCAAACAAACATTTCGCCTGAAGATTTCTGTACAAACGAAGTACAAACGATTACGACAATTTGTGATTGAATAGGACATGTTGGTGGGGGGCTACCAGTTAGACAGCCCGCAATTTTTTTCGTTCTGGTGGCGCCCCTAATTGTGTGCGAACATACATTTCGCCTGCACATTACTGTACAAACGAATTACAAACGATTGCTACAATTTGTGATTCAATTGGACATGGTGGGGGGGCTACAATTTAGACAGCCCCCATTTTTTTCTGATCTGGCGGCGCCCGTAATTGTGTACAAACGAAAATTTCGCCTGCACATTTCTATACAAACGAAGTACAAACGATTGCGATATTTTGTGATTGAATAGGACATGTTGTGGGGGCTACCACATAGACAGCCCCCAATTTGATTTCGTTCTGGCGGCGCCCCTAATAGGGTACAAACGAAAATTTGGCCTGCATATTTCTGTATAAACAATGTACAAACGATTGCGGTAATTTGTCATTCAATTGGACATGGTGGGGGCTACCATTTAGGGGAACTCCTTCGAGAGGAATCACTCTACTAATTTATTGCAAAAAGCAGAATTTAAAAATTCGCATTCGTCCACAGTTATTGTGTAAAGTACCAGCCGTTTGTATGTACGTACTAATATCGATAAGTTCCACTACCCGATCCCAATTAATACTACATATGCCCGCGCCACACACACACACACTAGCATATGTACACAGAAAAGTATACCTGGTAGTATCCACACGCTTACGCCGGAAACTAGAAACAAAAACACACACACACACACACAGAGAGAGAGAGAGAGAGAGAGAGGGAGAGAAAGAGAGAAAAAGAGAGTGAGTGAGTGAGAGAGAGAACTTCTTGTTGTACCTTTATACTCAATGCACCATTACTCACAAAATCAGTTAAAAAAGAAGAAGGAAAAAAGTTGTAAATGAAACTTTCAAAAATTGGTACCACTGCTGCGTGTCACACATGAGATTTTTCCATAATGATTCATTCGTAATATGATGTATATGGGTTTCTTAATGGTAGTGTAACAAAATGCCTTCAAATTGATCACTAAAATAAGTGAAATTTATTTCTCAAATTTTGTAAAATCGAAGTCGGTGGGCATTATGGGAACAGTCTACAATAACAATATATGCAAATAAATATTAATATACTTCACGTTTTCCACTGGGTGCAAGAAAGCTTCGAATAGTATTTGTTGTCATAAGCATTAGCTGATGTATGTATATATATATATATATATATATATATATATATATATATATATGTATGTATGTATGTATGTATGTGTGTGTGTGTGTGTGTATTTCCTTAAAATTTATAATCTTATACTCTCTCAGTTGTTGCATAGACATCAAAATTGGTATACGCATGTACCTAAACGACTAGTATATAAAAGAGATATTGTTTCCAATTATTTCCCTTTTGAAGCACACACTATTCCCGCAAGACAAAATGTATTTTTTCTCGTCTGGATACTATATCTTGGAAATGAGGCTCAATGTTTTTTCCAGAATGTTTTAGGGGGTACACTGCCTCATTGGGGTTCTTGAGTGCCCCCGCAGGAGACCAAATAATACGTGTAAAATACAATGATAAATAGAATATTATCAGCAGTGCCCGTGCAAATACTAACTGGGATCCTCAGGAACATTGTTTCTGAAAGAAACACTGGTGATGCCCCATCTCTAAAGCTATATATGTTTCTTTTTAAATAGTTGAGTATCGTCTCGAAACGTAACATGAACATACTGCCTAGTTTCAAGACCATCTCAACAGTTAGCGTATAAATATATAATTTCCGTCTATGTGTGTAATAACGAAAATATACCAACAGAAATTATTTTGGTAAAACGAAGCAAAGGTGATAAGAAAAAAACGCAAGATAAAAGAAGGTTGCTCTGGGAATCGAACACAGACATGCAACTTAGAAAGCAGACGCTTTACCGCGTAGCTAACTTACTACGTTGAATACTATTTGTTCAATTTTCCTCAACATCCCACATAAGAGACCAAAGGAAGGCAATTCAAAAATATAGCCATTTTGCATTCAAGATGGCGACTTCTCCAATGATTTTTTTCTTCACTTAAACTTAACTACGTCCTTAATAACAGCAAAACCTGACTCACCTACCGTGAGCACAACTTAAAATTTTCAAGGTTACAAATTTTTGAGCCGCCATATTGAATCGAAGATGGCGACTTTTCCAACATGTCCGTTTTCTCCCTCACTTACGCTGTAATCTACAAACTTGAACGAAATTTCGTTATTCCACCATCTCCACAAGTTGTCTAGAATTAGACGCTCCCTTATGACATTCCTAGCACTTTCTTACACCGAAAATGACAATTTTTTTCAAGTTTAAGGCCGGATTCGCAAACTACGCATCAGAATAAAATCACCTCAGAATTTCAACGTCCTAGACATAGCCATTACAAATTTCACATTTTTTCGATTTACGCCGCCAAACCAAAACGAATTTTAATGCTCTTTTTTCTTACATAAACTATGTTCCTATCTTCACTGTCTGACAAAATATGATGTTTCTATGATTAGCGGAATACTCTAAAAACCAGCATTTCGACACTTCATTTACATGGAAAATGTCGCCTTTTTCATGATAGCGGAATTTTCCCATTACTCACATCACATGACGAACAAGTATGCTAAATTTGGTATTTGTATGTTTTGCGGAAGTATACAAACAATTAAGTGTGTTTACGACTATAAAGGTATATAATTCCTGACATTTCAGAGCTGTAATTTATCTGTAGACTGTTACATACTAGCGTAGGAACTTCGTTCTCGTCTAGTTTTTTGCTACTAATATACTTGTATCAGCACTATTTTACTAGGATGTAATTTCACCCATAGTATTTTTTTGTTTATTGAATGTGTTTTTATTTTTTAAACTTAAGGTACAATTAAAGGATAAACATACTTCTAAATTACAATTATTTTCTTATTTAAGAGTCATTTCTTCAGTACAGGTTTTGAATTTCAGAAACAGGGTGAAGGATACGAAAATCCAGTAAAGTAGAAGTTGTGAATTGTAAATATTAACTTTTGTTATTGAATACTCACTTTTTGATAACAGGTTTGTACTGACGTGTAAACATGTTTGGTGGACATATGGTAATTGCTGGTTTAGGAATCTTCCATTCGTTGTAATTCCTCTCGATCGTAACAACTACAGGATTGTCCTGAAATTTTCTCCATGATTGATAAATAAGGAATGACGTTAGTACAACTCCAAAAAAGAACAATATAATCCACATTAATCTGAAAAGTGATTACATAGAATTAAATGTAAATCATTATATTATTATGGTTAATATTAAAAAACAATGAGCTCAATATTTGTTTTTTTTTTATCAAACTTTGCATCAGTTGAATGGCTATGCCGAACAACGTCGCAAGTGACAATAATCTAACTATACAGAAAGCGAAAAAAATTAAATGTTGATTATATGTAGATTTTAAACTTACTTTTTCAGTTTCAAAATATGCACTTTTATCAAAAAGGCATAATAAACGTTCTGGGGCAATGTTGTTCACCAGGTTGTTTGTTAAAATCTCAATGTGGCAGAAAATGTCACTCGGAACGTTGTACGGTAGAGCTATTGAGTTATTTATAATACAAAATATTAGACTCTTATTTTAAGAACTGGCATAGCTTAACGGAGCTATAAATTACAACCAACACAATTTTAATGTTCTCCTAAAAATTGCACAACCCAGTAACGTTACAGGACATGCTGATGGAGACGTTATCTTGAAATTTGATCAGAATGGTAATAAGTGTGAAATTTAAATAATTTCTTGTCTTAATGTTTCTGACCTATCTCTATTCTAAACTAACTCATTTCTTTTAAGGGCTTAAGTTATTTGATCTCGGTGTCTCTAACAAAGAAGTTTTCTTGTTATCGCTCACTTTATCTCTGAAACTATATTGTAGAAAATTTAAATCCGTTTAATCTTAATTTTGCAGTCTCGGTTGTAGACAACACTAGATCTCTAACGTGTGATTTTAATGTGTCGGTGAGAGTTGAATGATTTTTTTTTTAATTTTGCCAGACACTATAAAGCGTGCGTAAATCATTGCAATTCTATGAAATGCTTTTTAACATCCAAAGTCCTGGCATTTCCTGAAACGCCAATCTATGAGATTCTTTCAGAAAAATTCATCTCGTAGCATTTTTGAATACAGACGATGATCGAAATGTCTCAGAGGCTTATTTACAAAGTCTTGTAAACCCTTGAATCCCCTCCCTACAAAACAAAAAGGAAACTGGACGTATTTTTCCACTCGATATGCAATACACAATGATACCGCTATTTTGAATTTAGTCAGCATGTGCGAAACTGATGTTACGTTTTCAAAATAATGCAATTAAGAGGAACGATCTATTCTCCAGATACTGAAAAACATAACAGACAATAATTTGTATTTATTTACTGTTTTGTTTCAGTAAAACGAAAAAGGAAAATTTTGCTCATTAAAAAAAAAGCGTCCAATCAACCGAAAAACTGTGCTTGGGAATGGGACAGACCACGAAGTGATTCGTTTTTTAGATGGTTTAAATAATGCATTATAATATAAATTTACAGAAAGTGAGATAATAATTATCATCATTGTGAAGTAGTACAAAAGGTATATACAATTGGAACTGAGCATATTATGTATAGACTTAAGATGAAAGAATAGGGCTTGACGAAAACCAAAACCGGCAAGAGTCAAACACTATGCTAGTTTTCGCATCTACGTGGAGTCAAATATCTAAACCACTTATCAAATATCGAATATCTACCTTGAATTCAGCTTCGGATTCTAAAATATAACACACCTCGTCAAGTCAGTCTGATCTCAAACATTGTTTATCTGCTCTAACTCATTTAGTCAAAATGATTAGAAAACGCGCTTCAAAATTACTATGGTGACAGGAATAATCAAAAACGTGTAATAGACAGTGGTTGTGTTTGGCACAATTTGAGGAAACCTACTAGATATTATAAACTTTACAACGTCATAAGAACATGTTAAAATATTCTCCCGCCTAATATGGATACCAATTTCTCAAACACATTAATTATTCTATAATGTTCGTAGATATTTCGTCAATGTATTATTTATACAAATTAATCTCTACGTCATGTTCGTCGTTATCTCACAATCAACACAGAAACATGGAATGCACAAAAAGGACTGTCCTGATAAGATTCCATTCATTTAAGTCTGCCTTCCCATACATATATGACGAAATCAAACTATGTGTTGAAGACCTCAATTTCAAGTTTCTTTTGAGAAGAACATTGGAGTTCACCAGTAAAAACGTCTTCTGGCGTAGTCCTTTTTTAATATTTTTAAAAGTAAAAAACATTTTTTCTAGTTCATGTCTCTCGTAATCGTTTTTGCTGTGTGTATAAATGGCGGAATTCTTTATTTAATAACTAATATTCTCTCCAATCTAGTTGATTAGTCAAGCTAGAACCAGATCACTTTTGTGCGTCTGTAAGAATTCATTTGTAACGTTGATTTCCTTTAGCACTCGCTTGCATATTACAAAACGTATGAGAAATTCAAATTTTAAAATTAACGAAGTAGGACTTCGATATCAACTTTTTTCCTCGGAACTCCCGTTAACATAAATAATGGCTTTTCTCAGAACCTCAAGTGCTTCAGGGAAAAACTTCAGTATATTTTCTTTCCATTTTCTCTTGCATTAATTTTATGGGCATTGAAATACTATTACGCGTTTTTGTAAGTTTTATTAACTGTTGTGCAGGATTCTAGGATTAATAAACGATGTAAATCGAGTATGATATGATGACATTGGGTTGAACGTAAGATATTGATTGGATAACGTTTTGTGTCCTATGGAGCTCCAAATTAGGTCCCACAAATGTTCGTGGGATGATGGCTGGACGACCAGTATCCAGGTATCGATTACAATGAGGATGACTATGGGATTATTAGCGGGATGTCCTTTGGATAACATTTTGAGGCTCTCCTAAATGTCCGCTGCCACTTATTATTATTTTCGAAAATTGTGGCAAAATGAAAGAAAATAGGAGACGTTTAAGGAGGGGACGCATAAAGGTCATGGAACTCTACGATCTAAACTATGAAATGTTTTAAATATCTCAGTTGTATTGAGATGTTTAATACGTCACAAATGATGACGTCAAATTCTGCGACAACAACTACAAACAAGTTTTTTTTTTTTAATTTCTCGTTCATATTAGAGAGTTCCATGGGTACTACATGAGCCACTTTCGAAAATCTAATATTTGTTCAGTTCACTCAGCTTTTTTGAAAACTGGAAATGTGGAAGAAGCGTTTAGCAGATCCTTAAAATGGTACTTACGCATGTAAAATGTAGCAATTGAATTATTGGCAAAATTGCCAAGTTTCCTAATTCGTATTACATGTAAGACATTTTGGAGATAATCACCCACACTACAAAAAATAGCTGGAAATACTGAGTAAATATGTGTAAATGACATATTACACGTCACTTTCATAGGAATAATAATAATAATATAGTATGCGCTCAACTAGTATCAAAATATTAAGTAACACTATCACAATGCGCAATGAGAAATGGTTAGAATTTTTTTAAACTGCATTTTCTTGAATATTCATAACAAGTAAAAATAATAAGAAAGATGCTGAAGTTCTAAAATATAGATGAGAGAAAAATATAAACTATTAAACATAATACATTATACTATCACTAGCAAGTGATGAAGACTTTATGGAGTTATATTCGTTAATAGAGCGTGTTCGGATGATCATGGAAAATATTAAGGGGTGATTCCTGTCATTGAATGAAAATATGTTTACTCAACTTTTCATTCCCACGTAGTGTCAAGAAAAAAAATCAGAGGCCGTAAAAAGAGCACAACTTACCACTTGTTAGAAAAGACTTATTTTATTTTTTCTAAGATTGTCAACTTACATACAAATCTAAAGAAAACCGTACCATTAAAAGGCATAACTACACTCTTCTTACAGAAATCTTCTTTCTAAGAACGTCGTCTCCGAAGAGGTAGTCATGTACCATCGTAATATTTCTAAACAAACGAAGATGAATCCTCAAATGACTTTGATTTACCATGAGGATATTCCAAACTCTTATTGTTTCCCTCTCTCTATGACGCCCTTGATAATACGAGCAATTTCGTCATCTGTTGTTAATTTATACGATGGATGTAAGCTTGCTGTATTTAAAAAGATTGTCACTACTATTATCTGGTTTGGCTCTTTCATGTGCTTTATAAATCTATAACTTTTTGTACGATATATAAAGATATGAATGGAAAACCGATAAGCGTGAAATAAGTGTAAGAGCGAAAATCGCGCAAGATATTAAGAATGAAACGTCACCTTGAGATATGTGTCAGTCATGAACGAATGTTTCGAAGTGAATGGTATTAGATGCAGCCGGAACTCGGGTGTTCATATCTTAAGTCATGTTTCACTAAATGTTATTTAATTCAGGAAACAACATACATAGTACGAGACAAATAGATTACAATGAAACTTATTTCTCTCTCTCTCTCTCTTTCTCTCTCTTACACACAGAGGGAAATCAGACCAGCTTAAAAATACTACTATACGATCTCAGAAAATACAGATCACATCCAGTACCTTCTTGAAGAACGTACGATGCCTACTTATAGAACGTGAAACGAAGGAAACAAACTGAAACTTTCCAGTTGCCTTTGGTGTGGAAAGGTGGAACATACCATCCTGGCATTCGCCTGAATGGACTGAGGAAATGTAGGGAAAATGTGTCATAATAGCCAGCTAGAGCACGGTCTGTATCCACAGTCTAACCAATCCCCTCAATGCCGCGTGAGCATTGTATATAGAATGTGATATTCATTACAAGAATTATAAGAGCTATAGAAATATATTTCCATCTCTGAAACAAAGGTTAAACTGAAGCATTTTTTTTTAAAGAAAGAAACAGCTTGTCAAAGAAAAACGTTTGTCGAGACAATAAAGAAAACGTTCCTCAGTACACACTAGGTTACTTTCTGGAAAGCTGTCACTTTCTGCTTGATCTAGAACACATCATAATTATATTTCTCTGTTCAAAATATTACATTTTGGACAGCAAGAGAACAATAACTGTTCACAAAGTAAAAAGCACACGATTTCTTGACGAGTTGATATGTGTTGTTTTGCACGAAAACCTTCAAATCTTCGTTTCCTTCCATTTTTCGTTTTTCGTGTGTTAAAAGTTTTTTCCATTCATGTTTGCAACGCTGGAGCTTCCCTATAACACAAACAGAACAATGTGTGTGGTGCGTTGAGTGAGTGAAGTGTGAGAAACGAAAGTGAACGAGTATCACTGATCGACACTCAAAAGAACTATGGCTAAGACCGATTCATTTATTATAAGCACGAAGTAATTGCCCGCTTCGCATCGTTACATTAAAAATTGTAAATGCACAACTCATCACAAGTCTTTGGTATTTCCGAAATATACTTTTTTTAGAGACATAGATGTGAAAATAGAGCAGCACACATATTTTAAGTTAGTTAACACAGTGAGTTTGAAACACTGTCTATGCTGTACTGCCACCTCATAGCGCATCAATTGGCGAACACCAACAGTCCACAATTTAACTTACGTTTTCTCCCTTATTAATCTCCCAACAATGATGACCATTCTAATGTTTTCTACACTCATCATTACATTCAGTCTTACTGTCTTCATTTTTCCATACATTTTGTAATTCGGGGCCTCCATCTGCTGCAGTTAATCCAGGTGGCATACGATCTGAAACACTTCGTGAAGAGTATTATAGTGTAAATAACAGTAATCACTGTTAGTGCACACCATATAGAAATTACTTTTGAGTGATAGTGAAAGTATTATAGGCGTAAGTGTACCCTTCCAGTTTGTTCGTTCGCGTGTGTACCCCCCGTCATTAACGAGCTTGCTCCATACGAATGCACTCTCTTCCTAACCACTCGAACCTCCCGACTGCGCTCCTGCCTTGACTCGTTTAGATAGTAGTTAGTTTTTTATGCACTATATTTTTTGCCATACGTCCATACTATATTTATACTGAGCCCTCCTGAAGTCAATATGCAAGTAGTAATGCAGCTCTTCATTTAGTGCATCCTCTGCTAAAACAAATACAAAGCTCGAACCTGACCTGAATGTGTAAGAATATCAAAAATTTGGTAGACCCGTCTGCTCCAGTAATGGATATTTTAAAAACGCTTATATAGGTCTAGTAAAAGGACACAAAGAACAAATTCAGTTACGGTATACATGACACACGATGCTATTTTCAACGTACTCTAGCGCTTCCTTCAGAAATTTTCACATCTGCCACATAAAGGGCGAAGTTTGATAATAATTATAAGGCAAATTCTTATCATCATCCAAATTGTATAATATCACATTATCTTCATAGTTCGCTAACCTTATGGATAGCAACAACACTAAGCTCACACGGTGTAAACTATGTTTCACCAATTTTTGGGTGACAATGAATACACCCTTCTAATCATATGAAGATATGCTTCTTCTATAGCAAATATCGGCTTATCATATTCTCTTAAGGACACACATAAATCTTGTAGCCACAACACTACATCATGTGTTATCCGAAAGCAAATAGCATCTGAACGGTGAGGTATGCACAACCTAGTTTTCATGCGCGTCACCTAATGAGTGAACTGTATATTCGCTAGGGATAATATCCGTATATGATATTTACAACTGTCTACTCCTCGGGGAAACGGCTAACACCGATTTAAGATATACATGTAGATATTACATGTAATAATTCTTCATTCTTATAAATTAGAAATATCTAACTACTATTTACATATAATACATATACGGTGTTGTGTGGGTTCGCTTTTGAATTGCTGTCACTAATTGGCTGAGGAAGTCGCCTGCTACAAACTAATGCTACCAATACGTAAATAATAAAAGAAGCTTCGCAAAGCGTGATTATTAATGATAATAACATAATTCTTAATGTTGCACTATGGGGGATCCGTTTTGTAACGCTATTGCCACATAATACTGTGAAAATTTTGTCACCGTAGGAGTCGTATCTGTGGTCCTAGGAATGTCCAGCGTGGGATATCGCTTGGACCTCGTGTCCCATACAGGACGTCGATTGGATGTCTTTTCAGTGTCTCGATAATCCCGGAAGCGAATAGGATGATTGGGATCAAAATGGGACATCCCAATGACGTAGTGTGCTCTGTGGATAATGTCTCTGCACGAGTAAGTTCATGAACCACACTCACCAGAGAAAGAAATAACAAACAAGTCAATATCTATTTTCAAAATATTGATTTTAAAGATGCTTCCCATCCTGATTTATGTTTATTTTAAATATTAATTACAGCGTAACTAGCTAGACGTTTATCCAAAACCAATTTAAAAGTCTTTAACAACGTTGTTGAAAAGATTTGTAGCAGCTGAGTTTAAAAGGCGAACATTAAATTTACTCCCCTCAGGTACAACAATATTTGTTAAAATTTCAGTTTTCTTTCTGCTTAGTACCATGTAACAAGGAATATAATGTAACCTTTTTGTGACATTAAGGTTTAAATACCGACATTGCAAGTAAATGTAACTTTAGTTTCTTTCTTTAGAAGTTCAACTCTTTTGAAAAGAAAGAAGAGTTTCCTCTCAATCTTCTATGCTAAAGACGGATGAGCTGAATCACATGTTATCAGAAAATAATATAATACGTTAAAATATTTTTCACTTTACACTTGTTATTTCGATACATTTTTCATTATCATCAGCTGTGGGCTGAAGGAAAGGCATGTTTCGGCCACACTGGTAGCGACACTAAAATAATTAAAAGATCGCATAAAGCGGATGGTTATTATTATTTTATATTAGGAGTTCTAATGTTGTCCCTATTTCCATCTCTTCTTTTAAAAATAATTCCGGGTTTTAAATTTAGATTATTTCAAATTTGTGACTTAGAATTATGTCAGTAGTTTTATGACAGCTACTTTCTTCTATCTACAACGAATTTAGCATGTGTATATTGCAACGTTAAGGTTCATTTTCCATTCTTGTCTGTGGCAATTATCCAGGAAAAATGGGAAGAGCTAAAGGGAATTTTTGAGGACTTAGGGTCACGCTTTTGGACTTGGTCTTGTTAAGTACATACTTTTGTTACCAAAAGCCATATATAACAATATAAAGAGTAAACTGTGGAACAAATAACAGCAAGCTTTAATATACTCTTTAATTTTGGCAGTATCTAAATTTGTTTGAGCACACAGCTCAGGGTCCATTATTAGTCATGAGGTTTTACAACCGACGTCACACTCCTGTACTCTTGTTAACCTTACTTCATATTAATAGATAACGACTGTAATCTGTAAAGTCCAGTGTAATTGGACTGCAGAAGAATGGCAATGTTACATTGTTCAATGAATTATTATAGGGCTTAAATACCATCGATGACTGGCTGAAAATCCATTGTCCTCCAGTATGATAGTTGTTCGAGATTTTTACCGTAGGATGACGAATACCGCTAGTGGCTCTATTATGATTTGGGGTACCATTATATCGTCATTCATAAAAGCTACTTCAACAAAGACAACGTTGAGCTAAAGTATTTGATGAAAATAGTTATAAACGTCAATTACTACACTGATCCTTAAACCCACTTAATCTTAGCTCAATTCATCACTTTTAGGACGTCATTTAACTAAAATCGAAGCTTCTCCGCGGAATTCACAGGGGTTAACGGCTTTTGTGTATATGTGTGCGCCACGCCACCAGCTATTTACTTAAGTCTCATTGTTTCCATGATAATTCTTACTGATGGATTTCCACAAGCCAAAAGCGGACATTGTGATATTGGGTAGTGGTCATCCTATTATTTTGGTCAGTGTACATTTGCGATTTGTTTCGTTACGTTTACAAACAAATCTTTGAAATATAATTTCAAATATACTACTGCAATTTTGAGGGTATCGAAAGAGTTTAGATTAGTTTTGAATTTTTTATGTGTTGTTTCCAAAAATGCACCCTCTACAATTTGAACGTACAAACATGTATATTTCTTTAGCGTTACACCTTGTATATTGCTTTAAAGTATGGTCTTTGATAAGTAATTTTATACTTGGCTTTAAATATATTAATCAGAGTTTCATTATGTTACATCTAAGTGTTACATATCTCATAACAATTTCATAACAGGAAATAATAAAAGTAAATACAATAACTTTACCTTTCAGCAATTGAGTTTTGTTTGTTTGAAACATGTGGCAAACCGTGAAATGTTGTTTTCGATAAAATGTCCTGAAAACATTGATACATCTTGCTATGTATTCTTTGAGTATCTGCAAATAACAATAATAAGAATAAGAAATATAATCTACAGGTAATTACATATGTAAGGTGCTAAAAACAGAATAAGCCAAATGTAACATTAAATGCAGTTAAATACATTTCTCTCCAATACCAGCAGAACGTGTGAAATTACCTAAAATCATCGTTTCTATGTGCAATTGTAAAATACTATAGTGTAATAATAGAGTTTAAAATAAATTATCAACGAAAGCTATTAAAATATTTTTGTTCATGATTAGATTTAAATATTACTCAAATATGCGAGTAAATATAAAATTACTTTCAAAATAGTAGCGTAAAGTACTTACACTAGACATCAAATTCATATTTGTGTGTGCCACTTGCGTGACAGTAGGTCACTCTAACCCAATCGATGCTTTTGAACCCGGAAATGATAATAAAATTCATAACATGTAATATGTTTCTGAGGAATATGGAAATTGTATTCTGACAAGTAACTTTCCTGAACACGGAAATAGTAACAAAAATTTTTAAAATGTAACATTTTCGTGTGGCATAAGATAGTGGCATTATGAGGAAATCTGCAAATCAGTTATGCCTCTACACAATTTTAATTACGTTCCCAATATAATAATTTAAGTGAAAACAAATTTAATAATTGCTCAGGAAAGAGAGCTTGGAATGGAAAAAACAAAGAATGCTTTCCAAAAATTATTTTCTCATTTGAAAACGATTTTAAAAAACTGCATTTTTGACAGATACTTAGTCTTGCTTTAATAAACTAAAATAAAATTAAATGCAATCTTGATCCTTATTTCATTGTATGTTTCATATATTGAGCCAAGTTTTTTTATAATTTTATGAAATTATAAAAATGTCATAACTGATGATTATTCTATAATTGAAGTGATACTGAACCAAAATAAGCAGCTATAATACAAAGTATTATTAACAAGTTGAAGGTTTGGAAAACTTACACTTTTTTGTTTATCTTATAGTGTCTGCTAATTTGTCTAACTAAACTCAACAGTAGTTCAGTACAATGTGAAAGTTCAAACTATCTTTATACCTGTATTCCATTTCTGAATACAGTGTTCGAACCTGTCTTATCGCTCATCGTTTAAACTTGTAGGTTTCCAGGTGAAAGTCCCGGTAACAATATGCCAAGCTGCCATGGCTCTAAAGATGTTTTAACTCCGACCTAATTTTATATGTATAGAATGTAGTAAATAGTTTTTCTTGTGGATTTACTCATGATATGTATTTAATATTGTTATCTCTTACTTTTAACTCTTGACAAGCGTAACACTCCGATTTTGATATACTGTAATTAGGCACGTAGATACTACAGATAAAATACATGAATATGTATTCTGTATTTTCTGCGGAAAAACGATTTCAGGGGCAAACCCTTATCTGACATTTTTAAATTTGGCGCCCGAAAAGCAAAAAGAAGTGGACCGAAGTGAATGTAATTGGACACATATATTTTGAAAGTAAAATGAGGAAATAGGTGTTACGTAATGTCCTAAATAAAACTGGTGGGTGGCGCACAGACCCTTGCAAACCTTTGAAATATCAAGAGTTCGAATAATTATATGGTGCCTAAGTGAAATGGAGAATTGCAACCAATCTTTGTGTAGGGACAATTCACAAAAAACAAGCAAACACACAAACATGAGATTGTGCGCAAAAACAGTGTTTGAGCCGACGCCCCTCCAAAAATATAAATATTTCCGCAGAAGCGAAGGAAGAAGTGGACCGAAGCAAATGAAATTGTGTGTAAATAATGAATATGTAAAATATAACAATAAAATAAGAAAATTGTTCGGTACATGAAAAATTCATTCACTTGTTTCCAGACAGTAGGGAAATTCTCTGAGCAATGAAAGTTTTCAGATTCTTTAAACGATCTTTCACTTTTTTTAACATTTCTATACATGAATTGAATCAGTTTTATAGTTAATAAGTAATTGTTACTTGACCACTGATATTTGTTTAGAACGAAACATTTTCATGGAAAATATGAGAGAAAATTAACCACCTCACATCACTAGTATCACCCGACCGTTCTTTTTAAATAAAAATACGATAGAGTAATCCCTTATTTCAAGTCTACAATATCTGTGTAGAATTTCATTCACGTCGGGTCACTTTGTCTTCCCTTTCTGGTGTCAACTTTAAAGATATTTGTTAGGGGATATGCGCCCCTAAACCGTTTCTCAGCAGAAAATAAAAGATTCGTATTAGTTTACTTTTAGGTATTGCCTCTGTAAAAGTTTCTTTTCTAATTCTTCAGGTTATTTAAGCTTCTCAAATGCTTTTACTTGTACTTTTGGTATTTCATGATCAAAGGCTTGGCGAGTTGCGTGCATTACTAAACCGTTATCTAGTAAAAATGAAACATATTTTCCTTCGTTTTAGGTCTACAATTTCTGTTCACAATGACTCTCACTTCGTTCCTTTTTTCTTCTCTTTTGGGCGTCACCTTTTAAATTTTTTTGCAGGGGCTTAGGCCCAAACCGTTTTTCTGCAGAATATATAGAAAACAAGTATTCGTTTAATTCATGAGGGGGGCGCGGTGGCTCAGTGGTAGAGCGTTCACCTCTGGTGCTTGGGGTCCCGGGTTCGATCCCAGCCCCCGCCAAGTGAACTTTGTGGTGGACAAACACCGTGCTCGTGGGTTTTCTCGGGGTTCTCCCGTTTCCTCCCACATTCTTCATTCCACCATTTCACTCATCTCTCATTATCACCGTCTCCTTTAGCCTAACCGGCATAATCGTGGGACGTAAAACTCAAAGATTTCATTTCATTTTCGTTTAATTCATGAGTAATAACTACCAATCATGTTTTATCGAAATCGGAGTGTTACATGTTAGTATGTATGTTTTTCTCAGATGTATATGTTTCAGAGCTTGGTTTGATTTAACTAACCTACTGTAACAAAAAAGCTTGCAAGAAACACGTTTCTAAATAGTAGATGGAAAATGGTGCTTATGAGCCCTTTTCCGTACCTATTCCTGAAATTTCACAATTTTCAAAAAAAAAAAGTTTTCCGGCGCGTGAGGTATGACTTTAAAAATCGTAGCCAAACCGGTGTACATTGTAAGTATGCTGTTCGTAGAAAAGAGCGTTAGTTTGTTTTTAGAGCGACTCTTTTCAGGATCACCCATTAGCTGAATATAGACGAGGATTAAAAGATAAATAATTAGATCGGAGTTGCTGGAAGTGATATATATGTGGGTGTAAATAAATAGGTTTTAATTTATTACAACCAAAAGAAGTTATATTAAGAGAGAGTAAGACAACTCTAACCGAGTCAATGGTAGATTCGAAGTAGACAAATTTACGTGTTTGAACAGCGAGTTTTACGAATGGGTAATTGGAAGTATCCAATAATTATTCTCAGCAACATGAACTAATAACTTATATGATCCAGTAAACAACTGGAGCCGAAATGGACTAAATGGATATAGGATAATTAGAAATGAAATGTATGATTGTTTTGTGTATTCGTTTGTCAATATAAATAGTAGCGTGTCTAATTCATAGAAACACGAAGTGACTAGAACTGGGCATTTTGTAAATCCATTAACATATTTGATTACTGCCTATTGTTCTTATCTCACTTTCAGTTCATAAGAGAGGTCAAATGAGACATTAATGGGCAGACAGCAGGTTGGGTGTAAATCGATTCAAAGTTTCCTTCATTCTGTATTCTAGTAGTGATTTTGTCCAAATCGGAGTTAGTACACGAAATCCCAAGAAGCGTTTCTCTCATCAATTGTTCGGTAACTAAGCATTGTATAAGAATAATTGTATTTTTACGTATATTTTTTCTATGAACGGTTTTAACGGTTTTAATAAAATATTTTTCAAAAACTAAAATCCTAAAATCAAATAAATAGCAACGTATAGATATTTGACTCAAATCTCCTGTTGAGTTGAGTTGAGTTTCAATTTAACATCCCTTTCAGCAGCTAGGCTATATGAGACAGTACCTGCTAATTAACGAGGAATCTGAGCTTATGAGCTCCCGCTGGAAATTTAACTGTATCTCCCACGCCAAAGACACGTACGATAAACACTTAGTCACGACGGAGCTCGAAAGTTCAAGTGGCGATTCTCCATTTTTTAAACATTTTTTCACAAAATTCGAAATTTACAAATTTACTTTTCAAAGAAAATTACATACCAACGGAATATATGACTATATATGGCATAATGAGAGACGAATCATTATACCCAAATATTCGTTGGGAAATGAAAATTCAGGTTGAGAAATGTTATGATGCAGCTTCTTACGCCTTTATTTTCTGATCAGCTTCTAAGTTATTTTAAAAACAAATACCTCATTCTGAAGTTATTGTGCAAAAACCTAAGTGTAGTGATAAGTCTGAACTATTTCTAGTGAACTTATTTATGGCTACAGAGTAGAACAATGTAAACGCATATTCAAATCTAAGGAAAGTTTTAGGCTTACACAAAACAAGCCGAAAATGAAAGGGTGGAGACTAAAGCCACTCCTAATGAATCAACAACTAAAACTGCTGTTATATTTGAGCATGATTATTTCTTGTTTTCTTTTTTTTTTTCAAAAATTATAAAAAATATGGTATATTTGAATTTGTAACGTAATATTACTTTACCTTATTGACACTGAAATTAGTAGAAAATGATTATGATAGTGTTTCAACTAATTGTGCTCTGTTTCTCCTAATCACATACTACAGGGTGATCCGGAAGTGGGTGTACTACCGTTTAGTTTCAACCGTATAATGTAAGTTATGTAGAATGTCTGTACCAGAGATGGGCATTTTTGCTAACACTCACCCACCCTCAACCTCAGTTAACTCCCTCACTCTCACCCTCAGCCACCGTCACCTTCAATCGACTTCCTCACCCTCAGTGGAATCTCTCACCCTCAGTCACCCTCACCCTCAATCGACTCCTTACATTGACAGTTTTTTTGATGTACTAAATAAACAAATAGTAAGGGTAAATTGAATCTCATTCAAGTGATTGAAATTTATATATTATAATATTCATAGGTATACATTATATCTACGGTATATAATTATATATATGCCATATATAAATAACGCATCAAGCCTTTCATACATATATCCTGGGACCGTGCAATAGTGTTTGGAGTAGTGCCCCGCACCTTCTACTTCTATCAGATTACCTTTTTCACTTACATTAAAGCAAGAAAACTAATTTTTAACAGTGTGCCCTCAATCATGAGCTGCCTTTACTTTTAATTATGTGCTTGAGATCATATTGTCAAGCTAGAATATATTAAATATGAACATTTCTTAATTTAGTTCGAAATTAAGAATATAAAATTTGGAAACGTGATTTCATTATAGCCTGTACTTTGCTAAAAGAACACCAATTAAAGAGATCGAAAGCTCAAGTAAGATGTTTGTGAATATGGAATGTATGTCATAACACTACTTTGAATCTAGAAGTTATGTGTAATACTTTTGAAAATAATAAACTTAGTTTGCTTCTAGTTTTCGATTTATCTTTACCTTTCTTTATGTATATAAAAACCGGTCCTTAAGTTGCATAACATAACGGAAAAATAGTACATTATATAAAATAAGTTAATATAAAGGACTTCGTTAGAAGAGAAATGGAATTGTCAATTTACGAAGCTATCGCGAAATTTAGGACGGTTCTTGTTCATTTGAAACTAACTTATTTTGAGCAGCGAGAATATATGAGACTTCTCTCGTCCTGAAGGCGAGAACACCCACCACTTATTCGCAAGAAATCAACAACAATATCAGTGCCCCGCAACATTTGGCTCTTTCGTCAGATATGTGCTAATCTTTTGTAGTATAGAAACTAATATATCCTCAATGAAAATATTATGACGAACAACACCAAAATCGAGTTGTGGCAAACGACACACCATTGTTTCAGAGTAACTTTCTTAAGTGCAACTCTTGTTGGTTGGGATTTATAAAACCTACACTGTAAAAAATGAGGTATGGGAACAACACAAAATGACTACCACTTTAGCGTGTTACTTGTATGTGAATTCACCACCAAGCATTTTTGTTCTTCATCCCGGATAAAAGGGTGTACCCTTTCTTCGGTAAGTGCATTAATTTGATTGATTGATTTGAAGGTAATGTAGGTGGTCTAAGAGATTTCATATTTATAATTTATTTATTCATTATATTAATTTTAATCATAGACACACATACATAGAAAAGAAACACATACATGAACAATTTTTTTGGCGCTATAAGTGAATATGTTAACATTGCCAGGTATTACATGAACACAATGCATGGAGGAATTGTGGACTAAAAAATAAAGGTGCAAATGGAATTAATGGAATTGAAGAAATGTAGTGCTCTGGACGTCACATCGCTAGGTTATGTTAGTTCAGACAAATGAAGTTATCTTCTGTTCCTGGGGCAATTCAGGAACTGATGAGGACAGAGAAGGCCCTTGTTAATAGGTACTTATTGTGTGTATATGAGATGAAAGTTCATGCGGGTGATATACTGCAAAGCTTTCGGGATCCAGCATATAGTATCATGTAGTGCTGAAGGGGAGTATCAACGTAATGAGGCGGTGCATAGTTATCACGGTAGTAGCGGAGAATATCAAGCATCAGAGGATGGTGCTGGGCAATTCGTTTGCAGATATAACGTATACGAAGTTGTTCATGATTTAGCAATAGCGGAAAGTTGATCACCTCATAAAGTACTTGTTGAATGAGGCAGACTTATACGATATGCTAGGCGTATAGTATGGCGCTCGTGGATAGCAAATTTGGAGTAGAATTTTAACGGTGCAGATATCCAAGCTACATGTCCGTATGTTAACGTACTCCGCATGAATATTTTATATGTATTGATTACGGTACGTGCTCGTAGTCTCCAAGTTGTGCCAACTAGCAGTTTCAGACTAGTCGTTTTTGTGTTTGGCCTACGAGTTTGCTAAGATGTGAAGTCCAGGTAAAATGAGTGTCAAAAATGACACCGAGGCGTAATAGTAGTTGACCCGGGAACAGTTGTAAGATCAACCTGAAGGCGAAGTAGATTCGAATTTCGATGTAGTCCAAAGCGGCGTGTACGTGACAAGAAAACTATAGTTTTTGCTTTGGAAGAGTTAATGTTCAACATCCATATATGACACCAACGCACGAATGCGTCAATAGCTGTTTTCATGGTTTTATTAAGAGATCGTACTATGCAGGTAGTTGTGAAAAATAAGGTGTCGTCCACAAACTGGAATATTGTGGTGATATTAGGAACGACTAGATCGGCGACGTACAATAAGTATAATAAAGGATACAGTGATGAGCCTTGCGGTACCCCAGAGTGTAAGAAGATTGGATGAGATAGATATAAGCCTTCCATTTATTCCGATATTAGATAGTAACCCTATTAAGAAGGAGTGTATGAATAGGATTACGAGGTTTGTAGAAGGTTATTACAAAGAATGTATAGTGAACCAGGGTGCAAAACCTTGAGAAAAGCTTTTTCTAGATCAAATGTTACAAGGCAAGAAGGAAAGGCTGTATTAAACTGATTATAAATGGCTATGGTGAAACGGAATAATTCATCTAGTGTGCTAAAATGTTGTCTAAATCCGGCTTGGTGAATTGGAATAAGATTACGTGACGAGATGGTCATGCATTGGACGTAAAAAGATTCGTTCTAAGATTTTGCAGAGACAACTTGTGAGGTGAATAGGACGGTACGATGTGATTTCTGATGGAGGTTTCTTTGGTTTAGTTACAAGAAGAACTTTGGAGTACTTCCAGTCAAGCGGAAAAAATCCAGTTCTTACGATAAAGTTATAGATGCTGCTAAGAAGAAGGAGAAAAGAACGAGACGCCTCTCTGAAGAGAACATATGTAACAGCCTGTCAAAGCCTGGTGCTGTATTCTGTTTGCCTATAAGTGCATTGCTGATAGTTTCGGGTTGAATTGCCATGATTAGAGGATTATTTGGTTCTAAAGTATGTTCAGCACATGGTCAAAAGGAAGTAGAAACGGCATCGGTATGTCGGTGATAGCTCATTGTAAGCGGTCTGGTGTATACCAACCGTGTAGTGCGGTAAAGATGCCTTGGAAATAAGAAGCAAATATATTGGCCAATATATCCGTAAGGACTGCTTGATGGTTGTGAACGATGGAGTATGGCGTACTAGAAACTCTACCAGTTAATTGATGAAATTTGCGCCAATATTTTGTAGGATGTGCTTCATTAGCTAGTGTGTAGCAAGTTTCAATCCAGTGACGTTTCTTAAACGCAACAATATAGTTATTAGTTATCCTTAAGTATTGACGATGAAGACGAAACGCTTCAAGGTTGCCCGTAGTTAGATATTCATGAAAAGCTCTGCGTGAAGCTGTAATAAATTGAAAGTATTGCGGAGGTAGCTTAGGTGTATGCAACTGAACTTCAGTTGTTGGAATTGAACAGTGTGAACACCAAGCACAACGCCTTTCGAGCAGATCAGAAATACCACGTTACTACCTGTGAGAATTTGCATTGGTATTTATCGTTTAATATGATCAAAGCTTTGCGAAATATATTTGGCACTTACGCCAAGTAACGAATACTGTTCTATGGTTTCTGTAATCAGACACAAGAATATTGTTGTAAACCTGTGAATAATCTGACAACAGCTACATAGGCAATAGTTCTGCCATCTTCGGTTAATATGTGCTAAGACACAAGAAGACACATGTGGTTCGGTTCAATGTTAATCAGTAGGTCCACGTCTCACATAGCATCGCTGCTGAAAGGGACGCTAAATTGAAATTCATCTCAACAAGAAAACACAGAAAAACAGATAGAAGCACTGCTATCTATGTAACTCTTGTCAGATGATTCACATGTTTACAACAGTGTTATTCTGACTGATTACAGAAAACATAGAATGATATTATTTACTTGTCATAAATGCGAAATATATTTCGCGAAGCTTTACTCATACCAAAAAATGAAAATCATTATAAATACTCATAATCAGTAACGAGATATTTCTGATATACTCTGAAGGCAATATGCTTGGTATTGAATTGACAAACAAGTAACACGCTAAAGTGGTAGTAATTTTGTGTTGTTCCATCACCTCATTTTTTTGCTGTGTACAATTGAAACAATACATATTTCGCTCTACATTTCTATGAACCCACAGTTTCATTAGTTGTTAGTATACACATTTCCTACCTCGGAAGTTGAAGAGGTTTCCTTACTGTATGATCTTAATGTAAAAAGAAGGGGGTCATGGAATTTGTTACTAAAACAACAAATACAAATATCAGCCTCAAACACCACTCACAAATAAACTATGAAGAAAGCATTTCAATTTTCTAAAACACCTTAAAATGTCGCAAACACTTCAAGTGGATAAATATAACACATTACAAACAGTACATCGGCTCCCTTCTTTGACTCAATCGATTTCCTCAACCAACCTCACCCTCAATCGACTCCATCACACTCACAGTTACTTTCATGTATTGAATAAACAATAAAATAGGATAAATAAGGTAATAAAAATTTCCCCGGACATAAGCTCATATGACATAAGCTCACCGGCAGTATTATATTACAGGCGCGGACAGAAGCTCACTGATAAAAAAAACATAAGCTCCCCTGAGGGACTTGTAATAAAATTCACTGAATACTGCAATTTAGGATTTGGCTACTTCTTAAGCGGAAAATAGAGCTACTATCTTATATGACTTATCAGGTACAAAAAATAATAAGAACGTTGAGAAGATGAGTTGTATTAAATGTGGACGGACCTTAATGAACTTGTAACAAAATGACCAGGATATTAAAATCTAGCCTTTGACTACAATTACAAATTGGAATAATAACTGAGTAGAAAATAGAGCTATTAATGTCGTATATCAGTTATCAGATATCAGAATAAAATAGAGATGTTGCAAGCTTAATGTGTTAAGCATGGGCGACAGTAGGCCTAACTTTTGCGCTGGAAATTTTGGAAACATTTTTTTCTTAGAGGCTGTACAATTCATCACTGTATTAAAAAAATCATGATTAGGCATGAATATTTACGTAATAGAATTTGCTTACTTAACAGGATTCGTGATTCTGGTTTTGTGACTTTTTTACCCATTTATCGTACTCAGATATATTTATTCCTTGCTTCTTAATGCCTTCATCTTGTTTGCAGACCAACACTCAAAAAAATCTTTCTTATATGCAGTAATGGCGTTACTATAGGACACTTTGGACTTTGACCCCGACCTTTGTGACGTCATAGGTCAAAGGTCAATGACTTTAGCCCGGGGTCAATGACCTAGGGGTACTTAGGACCACCCCCTTTAAATTTTGGCAGGGGTACCTTGGCCCACCCCCTAAATTTTGGCAGGGGTACCTAGGACCACCCCCCTTAAATTTTGGAAATTGCTAAATCTAAAAATTGGGTATGGTAGCCTAGGACCACAGTATGTACCTCTATCAGTATTGGGGGTCTATGTCGTTCCCTTTCATGGGTAAAAAATTGCCAAAAATTGAATTTTCGGAGGTTTTTGACCTAATTTATCCCCTTTGATGAGGTGTTTTTACCCTATATGGTTATATGGGCGTATACAGTGGTCCATTAGCTTTCATAACATATGGGTATATTAATGCACCCCTTGAAAAATTTGGGAGGGGTACCTTGGCCCACCCCTTAAATTTTGGAAATTGCCCAATTTAAACATTGGGTATTATAGTACAGGACCCTAATATGTATCATGATAAATTTGGGTGGTCCACCTCGTCCCCTTTTAGGGGTACAAAATTGCCAAAAATATAAACGTAAGCAATACGTTATACCACGTGTTTGGTTTTCGGCCTAATTTATCTCCTTGGATGAGGTCCTATTACCTTATATAGTTATATGGGCGTATAAAGGGGTCCATTCCCTTTCATAAGACATAGGTATATTAATGCACCCCTTGAAAAATTTGGGAGGGGTACGTAGGACCATCCCCCTTAAATTTTGGAAATTGCCAAATCTAAAAATTGGGTGTGGTAGCCTAGGACCATAGTATGTACCTCTATCAGTATTGGGGGTCTATGTCGTTCCCTTTCATGGGTAAAAAAATTGCCAAAAATTCAAATTTCGGAGGTTTTTGACCTAATTTATCCCCTTTGATGAGGTGTTATTACCCTATATGGTTATATGGGTGTATACAGTGGTCCATTAGCTTTCATAACATATGGGTATATTAATGAACCCCTTGAAAAATTTGGGAGGGGTACCTTGGCCCACCCCTTAAATTTTGGAAATTGCCCAATTTAAACATTGGGTATTATAGTACAGGACCCTAATATGTATCATGATAAATTTGGGTGGTCCACCTTGTTCCCTTCTAGGGGTACACAATTGCCAAAATATAAACGTAAGCAATACGTTGTACCACGTGTTTGGTTTAGACCTAAGTTATCCCCTTGGATGAGGTCCTATTACCTTATATGGTTATATGGGCGTATACAGGGTTCCATTCCCTTTCATAAGATATGGATATTTGGTGCACCCCGGGAGGGGTACCTTAGCCCACCCTTAAATTTTGAAAATTGCCCAATTTCAACATTTGGTATTATAGTACTGGACCCTAGCATGTATTATGATAAATTTGGGTGGTCCACCTCGTTCCCTTTTAGGGGTACAAAATTGCCAAAATATAAACGTAAGCAATACGTTATACCACGTGTTTGGTTTTTTGACCTAATTTATCTCCTTGGATGAGGTCCTATTACCTTATATGGTTATATGGTTATGTATAGGGGTTTATTTCCTTTCATAAGACATAGGTACATTTGTGCACCCCGGGAGGGGTACCTTGGCCCACCCCTTAAATTTTGGAAATTGCCCAATTTAAACATTTGGTATTATAGTACTGGACCCTAACATGTATTATGATAAATTTGGGTGGTCCACCTCGTTCCCTTTTAGGGGTACAAAATTGCCAAAATATAAACGTAAGCAATACGTTGTACCACGTGTTTGGTATTTTGGCCCAATTTATCCCGTTTGATGTAGTCTTATTACCTTATATGATTATATGGTTATGTATAGGGGTTTATTCCCTATCATAAGACATAGGTACATTTGTGCACTCTGGGAGGGGTACCTTGGCCCACCCCTTAAATTTTAGAAATTGCTCATTTTATATATTTGGTATATTATAGTACTGGACCCTAACATGTATTACTATAAATTTGGGTGGTTCATCTCGTTCCCTTTCACGGGTACGAAATTGCCAAATTTTAGTACAACCACGTGTTTCGTTTTTGACCTAATTTATTCCCTTGGATGAGGTCCTATTACCTTATATGGTTATAATGTCATGTATAGGGGTCTATTTCTTATCATAAGACATAGGTACATTGATGCACCCCGGGAGGGGTACCAATGCCAACCCCCTTAAATTTTGGAAATTTTCCAATTTAAGCATTCGCTATCATAGTACATGACCTCAATATGTATCATGCTAAATTTGGGTGGTCCACCTTGTTCCCTTTCATGGGTAAAAAAATTGCCAAAATATAAACATAATCAATATGTTGTATCACGTGTTTGGTTTTTGGCCCAATTTATTCTGTTTGATGTGATCTTATTACCGTATATGGTTATATGGTCATGTATATAGGTTCATTTCCTATCATAAGACATGGGTACATTGATGCACCCTTTAAAATTTAGGAGGGGTATCTTGGCTCATCCACTCAGTTTTAGAAATTGTTTAATATAAGCATTTGGTATCTTCGTACAGGTCTTCAAATATGTACCACTATAAATTTGGATGGTGCACATCGTTCCCTTTCATGGGTAAAGAACTACCAAAAATCAAATTTCGGAGGTTATTGACCCCTTTGATAAGTATTTAGCACGTTATATGGTTTATTACCTTTATATGTTTATGTGCCCTTTTAAATTTGGGAATTATCAGATAACAAAATTCGGTAAACGTTTTCTAGGACCCATTGGTGTTCCTCTTATGGCCAAATATTCAAAATTTAAAGGTTATTGACCGGCTTTATTATTGAATAACTACAGGATTTATTACTTTTTCATAAGACACAGGTGTATTTGTGTACCAATCTTAAATTTTGGGAGGGGTACATTTCTTATTGTCATATCAATAATTGGTAATTGGATAGTATCTCATTCATTGGGTAAATCATTGTCAAATATGAGTATGATCACGTGATCAGTTATTGACCTATGATGGGATTAGGAGTCCAGGACATTGGTACATTGAAACTTTGTAGGATAATTTGAGAATGCGTCATTGGTTTTGATTATTCCCGCCAAATATAAACGTAAGCAAGACGTTGTACCACGTGATTGTCCTTGATGAGGTAGTGTACAGGGATACATAGCTAACCTTATTGAAACTTATGACTCATAGTCTTAAGGGAATACATGCTACAACACTGGCAAAGTTATTGTTGATGCAATTTGATTGGTTGATCACTATCTTTCGTGCAATCTGATTGGCTGATCACTATCTTTCGTGCAATCTGATTCGTTGATGAGTTTCAAATCTTTGCTGCATACAGTTTTGTTTTAACATTTAAAAAGTTTTTGAATTTTTTTTGTTTGAAACTTTCGATTGACATTTTTTCGTTTGATATTTTTAGTTTAAAAGTTTTTGTTTCGAAATTTTTGTTTGAAATTTTTTCAAAATTTTGTTTGAAATTTTTTCGTTTGAAATTTTTGTTTCAAAATTTTGTTTGAAAATTTTTTGTTTGTAAATTTTTGTTTCATTTTTTTTTGTTTAAAATTTTTCGTTTGAAATTTTTTGTTTGAAATTTTTCGTTTCCAAATTTTTTTCTGTTTAAAAATTTTTGTTTGAACAGTTTTGTTTGGAAAATTTTGTTTCAAATTTTTTTGTTTGAAAATTTTTGTTTGAAATTTTTGTTTGACATTTTTTAAAAGTTTGTGCACTCATTAGTAAAGAACCGGAACTGTTTAGAACTAAAACCTCTGGTAACATTATGATGCAATAGTACACGTCAGAACATGGGGTTTGTTCTTGAAATGAAAAAAAAACACGATTCATTGAAATGGATCATTTTATTACACTCCACATACATCCATACCAGATAGTGGTTCTGGATATTGTCGATACAATGTATTTTGAACTTCTTGCACTAGTTTGTCTTTAGCATATAATTTTAATTCCAATTGAAGTTTTTTAAGGTCTATTGCAATATCAATTGGTGGAAACTCAATGTCCATTTGATCACAAATAAACTGTTTATCAATACAGGTATGCACCCACGAACGATGTTGACAACCATCACAATATCTAGATACATGTTGTACAATATGCATGACACATTTTTCAAAATAGTACTTTTTCAAGAATATACTTGTTTTGTTGCACACTTCCACTGCATGTTTCACACACTGAAATACGCTGATGAATTTGTTCCATTCCGTTTGCGTTAGATACACCATGTTGCGAGGGACATGGTATGTACTCTTTTTACGTAACAGCACCATCTTCTCTTCGAGAACTGTACGCAGCACCACCTCATGATTTGAGCCTAATGATTTGACTATGGTCACATTTAGCTCATCATGAAAATAATCGTTCATTTGGTCGATTCGTGAACATAATATTTGCCATTCTTCAAAGGTCAGTTGTACACCAAATTGTTCTGCTTTGCCCAATCGAATCACAGGTTCAAATGTTCTAGCACTGATACCAATCATCACATGTTTTGTTTGAAATATATTTATTGGATAATAGCTTGCGAAGAGGAATTCTTTATCGTTAGAAGTACACATCTTTCCTCCTGAAAAGCACTTGCTCAAATGATTTCATGGGCTGACACTGTATTTGCTGATTTCATAGAGTTATTGCTGACGCCACTGGAAAGGAATGTCCTTAAGTTTGAATTCATGATTTCATCACACTTGCTGACGTCATGCTGACCAACCAAATTCATAGATCGCATTCTGCATACAGCTACGTCTGACGTCGAAAGCGCTGACGTTTGAATTCATGATTTCATCACAATTGCTGAAGAAACCGGCTGTGTACTAAATTCAAATTGATGACTTCAACCCAAGAATCCTTTGTAACATAAAGATACAGATCCAGTATTTAAGAAACGTAGCAGTTCTTCTTGTTTTGATGCTTCCATGGGTAAATATCTTGCTGGTAAAATTATATTCTTATCATTTTCAAGCTTCACTACGATTCTTAATCCAAACTTTGTAGGGATTATTTGGCTAGCTAACATTCTATAAGTTACATTCTGTTGTAAATCAGTAATCTTGGTAAATGATTTTATCACATCACGTGTGTTTAGAAACTTCAGACAAGTAGCCATGATGACCTTATCATAAATTCTAACTCGAACGATACTTATATATGATGCAAAACTGATGACGTTACATTGTCACGTTCTGACGTGTACTATTGCACCATGATAAACATATTGACCGATGTTTTTCTTCTAAACAGTTCCGGTTCTTTACTAATGAGTGCACAAACTTAAAAAATGTCAAACTAAACTTTGAAACAAAATTTCAAACAAAAATTTCGAAACAAAAATTTTCAAACGAAAAAATATCAAACTAAATGTTCTTCTAAACACTTCCGGTTCTTTACTAATGAGTGCACAAACAAAAATTGGAAACCAAAATTTTCCAAACAAAACTGTTCGAACAAAAATTTTTAAACAGAAAAAAATTTGGAAACGAAAAATTTCAAACAAAAAATTTCAAACGAAAAATTTTAAACAAAAAAATTTAAACAAAAATTTACAAACAAAAAATTTTCAAACAAAATTTTGAAACAAAAGTTTCAAACGAAAAAATTTCAAACAAAATTTTGAAAAAATTTCAAACAAAAATTTCGAAACAAAAACTTTTAAACTAAAAATATCAAACGAAAAAATGTCAAACGAAAGTTTCAAACAAAAAAAATTCAAAAACTTTTTAAATGTTAAAACAAAACTGTATGCAGCAAAGATTTGAAACTCATCAACGAATCAGATTGCACGAAAGATAGTGATCAGCCAATCAGATTGCACGAAAGATAGTGATCAACCAATCAAATTGCATCAACAATAACTTTGCCAGTGTTGTAGCATGTATTCCCTTAAGACTATGAGTCATAAGTTTCAATAAGGTTAGCTATGTATCCCTGTACACTACCTCATCAAGGACAATCACGTGGTACAACGTCTTGCTTACGTTTATATTTGGCGGGAATAATCAAAACCAATGACGCATTCTCAAATTATCCTACAAAGTTTCAATGTACCAATGTCCTGGACTCCTAATCCCATCATAGGTCAATAACTGATCACGTGATCATACTCATATTTGACAATGATTTACCCAATGAATGAGATACTATCCAATTACCAATTATTGATATGACAATAAGAAATGTACCCCTCCCAAAATTTAAGATTGGTACACAAATACACCTGTGTCTTATGAAAAAGTAATAAATCCTGTAGTTATTCAATAATAAAGCCGGTCAATAACCTTTAAATTTTGAATATTTGGCCATAAGAGGAACACCAATGGGTCCTAGAAAACGTTTACCGAATTTTGTTATCTGATAATTCCCAAATTTAAAAGGGCACATAAACATATAAAGGTAATAAACCATATAACGTGCTAAATACTTATCAAAGGGGTCAATAACCTCCGAAATTTGATTTTTGGTAGTTCTTTACCCATGAAAGGGAACGATGTGCACCATCCAAATTTATAGTGGTACATATTTGAAGACCTGTACGAAGATACCAAATGCTTATATTAAACAATTTCTAAAACTGAGTGGATGAGCCAAGATACCCCTCCTAAATTTTAAAGGGTGCATCAATGTACCCATGTCTTATGATAGGAAATGAACCTATATACATGACCATATAACCATATACGGTAATAAGATCACATCAAACAGAATAAATTGGGCCAAAAACCAAACACGTGATACAACATATTGATTATGTTTATATTTTGGCAATTTTTTTACCCATGAAAGGGAACAAGGTGGACCACCCAAATTTAGCATGATACATATTGAGGTCATGTACTATGATAGCGAATGCTTAAATTGGAAAATTTCCAAAATTTAAGGGGGTTGGCATTGGTACCCCTCCCGGGGTGCATCAATGTACCTATGTCTTATGATAAGAAATAGACCCCTATACATGACATTATAACCATATAAGGTAATAGGACCTCATCCAAGGGAATAAATTAGGTCAAAAACGAAACACGTGGTTGTACTAAAATTTGGCAATTTCGTACCCGTGAAAGGGAACGAGATGAACCACCCAAATTTATAGTAATACATGTTAGGGTCCAGTACTATAATATACCAAATATATAAAATGAGCAATTTCTAAAATTTAAGGGGTGGGCCAAGGTACCCCTCCCAGAGTGCACAAATGTACCTATGTCTTATGATAGGGAATAAACCCCTATACATAACCATATAATCATATAAGGTAATAAGACTACATCAAACGGGATAAATTGGGCCAAAATACCAAACACGTGGTACAACGTATTGCTTACGTTTATATTTTGGCAATTTTGTACCCCTAAAAGGGAACGAGGTGGACCACCCAAATTTATCATAATACATGTTAGGGTCCAGTACTATAATACCAAATGTTTAAATTGGGCAATTTCCAAAATTTAAGGGGTGGGCCAAGGTACCCCTCCCGGGGTGCACAAATGTACCTATGTCTTATGAAAGGAAATAAACCCCTATACATAACCATATAACCATATAAGGTAATAGGACCTCATCCAAGGAGATAAATTAGGTCAAAAAACCAAACACGTGGTATAACGTATTGCTTACGTTTATATTTTGGCAATTTTGTACCCCTAAAAGGGAACGAGGTGGACCACCCAAATTTATCATAATACATGCTAGGGTCCAGTACTATAATACCAAATGTTGAAATTGGGCAATTTTCAAAATTTAAGGGTGGGCTAAGGTACCCCTCCCGGGGTGCACCAAATATCTATATCTTATGAAAGGGAATGGAACCCTGTATACGCCCATATAACCATATAAGGTAATAGGACCTCATCCAAGGGGATAACTTAGGTCTAAACCAAACACGTGGTACAACGTATTGCTTACGTTTATATTTTGGCAATTGTGTACCCCTAGAAGGGAACAAGGTGGACCACCCAAATTTATCATGATACATATTAGGGTCCTGTACTATAATACCCAATGTTTAAATTGGGCAATTTCCAAAATTTAAGGGGTGGGCCAAGGTACCCCTCCCAAATTTTTCAAGGGGTTCATTAATATACCCATATGTTATGAAAGCTAATGGACCACTGTATACGGCCATATAACCATATAGGGTAATAACACCTCATCAAAGGGGATAAATTAGGTCAAAAACCTCCGAAAATTTGAATTTTTGGCAATTTTTTTACCCATGAAAGGGAACGTCATAGACCCCCAATACTGATAGAGGTACATACTATGGTCCTAGGCTACCACACCCAATTTTTAGATTTGGCAATTTCCAAAATTTAAGGGGGATGGTCCTACGTACCCCTCCCAAATTTTTCAAGGGGTGCATTAATATACCTATGTCTTATGAAAGGGAATGGACCCCTGTATACGCCCATATAACTATATAAGGTAATAGGACCTCATCCAAGGAGATAAATTAGGCCGAAAACCAAACACGTGGTATAACGTATTGCTTACGTTTATATTTTTGGCAATTTTGTACCCCTAAAAGGGGACGAGGTGGACCACCCAAATTTATCATGATACATATTAGGGTCCTGTACTATAATACCCAATGTTTAAATTGGGCAATTTCCAAAATTTAAGGGGTGGGCCAAGGTACCCCTCCCAAATTTTTCAAGGGGTGCATTAATATACCCATATGTTATGAAAGCTAATGGACCACTGTATACGCCCATATAACCATATAGGGTAAAAACACCTCATCAAAGGGGATAAATTAGGTCAAAAACCTCCGAAAATTCAATTTTTGGCAATTTTTTACCCATGAAAGGGAACGACATAGACTCCCAATACTGATAGAGGTACATACTGTGGTTCTAGGCTACCATACCCAATTTTTAGATTTAGCAATTTCCAAAATTTAAGGGGGGTGGTCCTAGGTACCCCTGCCAAAATTTAGGGGGTAGGCCAAGGTACCCCTGCCAAAATTTAAAGGGGGTGTTCCTAAGTACCCCTAGGTCATTGACCCCGGGCTAAAGTCATTGACCTTTGACCTATGACGTCACAAAGGTCGGGGTCAAAGTCCAAAGTGTCCTATAGTAACGCCATTACTACTTATGCTACGCTTTCTTTTGTTTATAAGTTGTGGTTTTGTAATTAGTAAATAAAATAAGAAACAGATTCATATGATGCGTATTGGTCTGCAAGTATAATGACAGCCCTAAGACTTGAACTCAGCATCATTTTTAGTATTCTATTCTGATGTCTGATTACTCCTTAAATACATTAGTCATATTGCCTACTTTCTATTGAGAATGTAGGCCTACTAGTAGTCAAAGCAGAGATTTAAATATCTAGATCATTTTATTACAAGTTCCTCAAAGCCAACCCACGTATAACATATCAAACCCTTCAACATCCTTATTATTTTATTCTGACATCTAGACAACTGATATATACTATTGGACCTATTACTAGTCAAAGTCTAGATTTTAATACCTCTTCATACCCATCATAGATTTTTCTAAAGGGGGTAGTCGTGGTTCAGTCGTAGAGCGTTCACATCTGGTGCTTGGGGTCCCGGGTTTCATCCCAGCCAACAAGTGAACCTTTTGGTGGACAACCACTGTGTGCGTGGGTTTCCTCGGGGGTCTCCCGTTCCTCCATTTCATTCATTAGTAATCATGGCCGTCTCCTTTAGAATAACTGGCTAAATCGTGGGACGTAAAACTCAAACATCTCAATTCATTTCATATTTTCTAAAGGAAAATGAAATATATTTGAGTTGATACACTTTCACCAAAACACATAACACGGAGATACACTTTCACCAAAACACATAACAAGGTGATACACTTTCACCAAAATTTCGTTTACCAATATTTCTGTGCTGCAAAATTTCCTGCACTGAAAGTTTCAGCCCAGGGGAGGGGGTTGGATTGCTTTCTTCAGTAAAACTAAGTAATAGAATTTGTTTGTCCAAATCTCTTTTGAAGTTATATTTTAATATTCAAATTCTGCTTTTCATTTTCGTATTATTTTCCGTTTGCCATTTTTCTTTTGTTTTATTATTTTATTGAGGTTTATTTTCCTTTGCAATTAAATCAGCTAACCTATAAATTTATTTAGATATCATTAATGTATTCTTTATTGCATTAATTATCTTATAATATAATTACATTATTAGTGGTGATCTTGTGTCAGGGGGGTCTTTGTCCTCTTTGGCATTAATACAGGTGAGCATATGCCCGAGGATCTTTTTGCCGGTGAGCTTATGTCAGCGACCCGACAATGTCAGATCCAGAAATAATAGTTTGATATGGGCTTGACACAGAAAGGCATTTTTTTAAAGTAATTGTGGACCTTTTGAGGGGCTTGAAATTTATACGCATAGGAGTTACCAACATTATCTACAAAGAATCCTGCTATTTAGGTGGGTTTCAGACTGAAACTCCCAAACCCTGTAAATCTTCAAATGATTACGGCTGAGATTATATTCATGGACACAAAGAGAAGCCAAGGAAACTAAGTTCGGGGGATTTTTTTCGTTCCTCTGGTTGACATTCTTATGTGATATATGGTAAACTATCATAATGTGGTTTATGGGCAGGATCCAGAAAATACATAATTTCCTTTACAAATATCGATAATTCATACAAAGCACTGATACAAGTACCAAATTCTAATATCAATATTTGTAGATTGTGTGCAGTTTTGTGTAAGAAGTGAAATGTATAAATACTTAAGGTAAAACATTACACAAAAACATTATGTTCGTATGTTTAACGTATTTTTGTATGTGGTGTAAAGTATCCTCAGCTATGAAATTGCTTTACACCAAAGTTTTTAATGACAAGAATATTATTATTACTGACACCCCTTGCTTTCTAATTTTACGTAAATTTCCTATTTAGGTAGATGCTGGAATAGATTTATTCTTGGAAAATAAATTACGAACATTAGCAGACACAGAAAAAATAGTTTGACATGGGCTTCACACAGGAAGGCTTCGTTTTTTTCTTTTAAAATAAATTACTGCACTTTTTGGGGGATTAAAGATTATGCGCATAGAAATTACTAAAATTATTATTTTTAATAAAAGAAATCCTGCAATTTGGGTGGGCTTCTGCCTGGAAACCCCAAACCCCATCAATCTTCCAATGATTACGGTTGAGAATATATTCTTGGACCCAAGGAGCAACCAAGGGAAATAAGTTCGCGGGGACTTTTTTCGTTCCTCAGTTGACATTGTTGTGGACTATATGGTAACTATCAGAATGTGGTTAATGTGCCCGTACCAGAAAATAAATAATTGTCTTAAATATTGATAATTCATATAAAGTACTGATATCAGTATCATGAATCTAATATCAATATTTGTAGATAGCGTGCAGTTTTGTTTAGGGAGTGAAATATGTATAAATACTGAAAGGAAAACATTGCACAGAAATATTATGTTTGTATGTTTAACGTATTTTTTGTATGTGGTGCAAAGTATCCTCACCTATAGGGTTACTTTGCACCACAGTTTATACTCCAATAATCACTGTCATTCTGAATGATTACTAATGCACTTGCACGCACAAATCTTTTCCTAATATATCTAGCTATTATATGTATAAAATAAAATGTTCTAAATCATTAAGTTTATAAGTTACATGTGATTTTCTTTAACATTCCTTACATCTGGTTCAAAATATCCAAGTCTTACGGTATTTGATGATCTTTGTTTTAAACAATATCATCTACTCACGAAGCAGTACGCATTTCCTGGAAAAGCCGTTTGAATGAGCATTCACTTTACGGTACGTAAAGAATAGCTTTTATCTGCACCTAATTGCACAGCAGTAGATAGGAATACTCTTTCCAAATCGGATGCTTTGACCCGGCTGGTAAGGGGTGTCACTTCAAAGGATCGTTTTCATCATCGATACTTATAGTTTAACCTGGAGTAGAAACTTATTTTAGGATTTAGTCTCCGTGATTTTTACCCAAAATACAAAGATCGTGCAGGTGGTTTCAAAATTAACTGTATACAAGTCCCATTTAAGAGGTATATGTAAATTTGACACCGAACAATTTGCACAAAATTCCCTTAAACTGGAAAATGTGCCTCCTCCATTCGGGGCAATTTGCCAAACGTAGGTATTTTTGCCACGAATCATTTGCATATAGGTAATTTCGTCAACGATAATTTTTACACAGTGATTTCGTCATCGGTAAATTTATCACCTTATTATAAGCATAGAGGAAAATTTGTCACGATTTTTTCCACTTTGTTGAACTAAGTACAGACAAAGTAAACGACCAAAACAACTTACTTTATCCTAATCAAATTTTGATAACATTAAAGTTGGTGTTATGTTATTTGAATTTATTCCTACATCCATATTAATCTATGTATCCCTATAAAAAGGATTTATACATTAGAAATGGTATAGAAACGGGATGGAACTCAATATACTCTAAGTCTCGTCTCGAGTCTAAAAACATCGTATTATTCTCAGTGTCGTTTCGATCAATATATGAAGCTCCTGCTTAACTAAACGGTTAGCGCACGTACTTTTGGCGTGTTAGATCCAGATTCGATTCCCGGCAGGTCATGTGGATAGGATCCCACGTTAAGCTATAGTTTAAATATGAAAGTAGACTCGCTGATATTGTCGGAAGTGACGGAGAAACAAACATTATGCTTGACATATCATCGCTATCGAAAATCAACATTGAACCCTAATTAATTAATTAAAACACTTTGCACTACATTATTCTTAACTAACAGACAGACAGTCACTATACTACTAGCCGGAGAACGTGCCTTGGAGCATGGAGTTTCGGGTTCGAATCTTAGTTTAATGTCAGTGAAAAGTTTCAACGCATAACGATAGCTTAGATTCCACCTTAAACCGTAGGTCGACATCTGGTATAGCTTCATCGCTCAAAGGGACGCTAACTTCCAAGCCAACCAATTATGCAATTTACATCTTGATATTTTTAATCAATTCTCCGGTTTAATCTGATAAGTTTTCTCTTCAAATGATCTTGTCTTATTCTGAAATTCATACTTTTAGCATTTTATCCTCAGAGTCAGAACAAAGTTGATACAACACGAGTAGTTGCAGTAAAAAATAAAATAAACAAACACATCTTTCCAAGGAAAATTTTTAAGCTTCGTGAAAAGAAATGTTTGAAAACTGAAACATTATATCTTTGTTTTACAAAACGCTAATATAATTCTGGAACGCTAGGAACAATTTCAATCTCGCTCCCGGGGCCGCTCTTCAAGGGGGGCCAGGGCCAAACCTTAAAATTTTAAATGTAAACATGGGGCGAGCGACACCTTGTTCGATAGATCTTTAAAAACTAAAAAGCGATGCGGCAAAAGATTGTTCATATGGGTCACTGTTTTCAAAATGGCCGCCAAGACATGGTGCCTTTATCACATAAAACGTCCAGTACCACTGATATGAAAACTGTTGAAGTTAATAACGGATGCACAGAATAAAACTTCTATAGAAATCACAGAGGGTGTTTATTTCACGGCTCGAAAATATTGCAACAGTAGAGAAGATGATTAGAGTAAAAGTGCCATAATGCAAAGGAGGAAATCTAATTTCTTGAAAATCATCGTTCAAACATCTTCCGTAAGTGGATGATTTCGGACGTGGAGGAACAGTGAAATTGCAAATGAGAATCTTAGCTTTAGGAAATTGTATCTACACAACAAAATTATATGAAATATATATTTATAAGAGATAGATACATGTCTCTAATGGTTAAAAGTAGGTAAAATTCTCGTTAAATGGTACTTTTCATTTTTATTGCAGGCAAGGTTTGTTAAAAATGAATCAACTGAAATGAGAAACCAATTTGATGAACAATGTAATTTTAGAACAACGTGTATAAACGTTGGTTTTGTTCAAAAGATGTCTGCATAATATCGGTTCATTTCAGTACTTGTCACTTGTACACACCTGTTCAAAAAAGCTGGAAACTCGTTCAGAAGATAAGTCCGGAATAGTGAGCCTAGATCCGTCACAATTCCCGCAGATCTATACACAGGGAATTGCATTTTCCTTCTGGTTCTTTATATACACACTAGCTGCTAACCGTACTATCATCCAAGTGATATGAAAATGTAAAAATATAATCAAACTACTTATTTCTGAGATTAATATTGATTGCACACTTCATGCACAGCTCTAATACGCAAAATCAATAAATATCGTAAGTAGAAATTACTGAAAAAGACTGAAAAGGACGATTTAAAACTTCAAGTGTCAACCTGCGCTTGGAGCGATACAATTATCAATATCATACCGCATTTCTTTCGAAGTGCTTCCGTAGCCAAGTAATGCTGATTTAAATTTCTGAAGCAAAGATCGAGCCTCCGTGCGAAAGTTTGTATTTCTTCCTTTTTTAAAATATGTGAGAACATTGTTATAAATATAAATTTATACTTTGAAGTGCTTGGAAAAACAATCAGACGAACTATCAATTTTCAAATCTCTGTTACATTTATTAGCCCGCCATTTCCATAATTTATGTATGAAAACGTTAACATAGATGTCAAAAATTTAAATTATTCATGTTCTAAATATATCATGTTCCTGCTCTTGTTGTATACAGTGGTATCAGTGTGAGACAAGCTAGCGAACGTCTTGGTGTTCCCTGTTCTGCAACATATATTGGTTTAAGAAATACTCAAGAACATATAACATGTCTAGAAAACCTGGCACTGTCCTTCAAAGGGTTTCAACCCCACAACAAGATCGGTCCTTATTTGATATAAACCGTCGCAATCCGTTCATGTCATCCCGGCAGTTAGTGATAGCGTCTCGTTTTCGTGGCTCTTTCCATACCGCTCGGCGACGCCTTAAAGATGCAGGGCTTCACAGATATTGAGCCGCGTGTAAGGAGCAATTGACGGATAGTCATAAAATTGATCGACTAGCATTTGTTGAGGGAAATATTGGTCGTAACTGAGATCATGTAATCTTCACAGACGAAAAGATATTCTGTTCAGCAAATGATAGTCCTCGGCTTGTGCATAGAGACACAGGAAAACGTTACGACCCATAGTACATGCACAGAACGCATTGAATGTGGCATGTTACTATTCACTGCTGGGGATGGCTATGCAAGGATACAGTTGGTGAACTAACCGTATTGAAGGCCGATTGAACAGCCAGAAGTATCTGGATATTGTGCAGTATGGCTTGCTCCCTGCTGCGAGAAATTTATTTGATAATGGCATGGCATGAAGAAGTACAACAATATCATAGCTCAATAGTTGATTCCGATCTGGTCCGAGCCTGGTTTCAAGAGTTGAGCTAGTCAACTGGGTTCCAATAGGATCTGACTTGAACCCAATGGAGAATCTATGGGCGAAAATTACAAGAGCTCTACACAAAAATTAACCTGATCCCTCACGAAGGACAGCTGACGCACTTTGGAAGCTAGTTTCTGACGCGCGGGAAGAAATAGCGTAGGGACATCAATATGTCGCTACCTTGGTTAATTCATTACCAACAAGATTAAGATGCGCCATCGAAGCTAACGGTGATTATACGAGACATTAATACTTGAATAAAGATTTGTCTTCATACCCAGGTGACATTCGAGCTCTTTCAAGAGCTCACTAAGTTTTTCCAGTTTTCCTTTAATATTGCATTTCGACGGAATCTGCAATATATTTATTTCTTTTCCTATGTTTATCCTACCCAGATAGTCCAAGGTTAGCACTTGTGCCTTTGGTGTACGGGATACCTGGTTCTATTTCCGCTGGGAGATGCTTGTGTTCTTACCTATCTGTGATAATTCTGTGTTCGTGCACTCTTGTTAAAGAGGTACTGATAAACCAAAAAAAAACGAGTAAAACATAAAAATTTAAAAAAACCGTTACTGAGGAACGTTGGGTAAGTCAGCTTTGTTTTAATATCTAATGCCTAGCCCGTTCGTTGTTGGGTCTCATTGTCGCGGGTTCAATTCCCGTTAAGGGAAAATTAAGATTTTACTTGGACTAGAATTTATTTGCATGAATGACCCGTCTTATTTAGCTTAAAGGACTCAAACGTTGAGAAAAGTATATGGTAAAAATGAAATAAATAATACGACAGTAATAATGCTATTTATCTGTGCCTTTCTACATAGGATATAAATGAAAAAGGCGTCGTATATGAAAACCAAAAATGGCTTAACCCTTTGAAATAATTTTTATTAGTTAACAATTTGACCTACCTCTGACTCATGGCCACCCAAAGGGGGTAAGAAAGGCCACCCTCTGACTCACGAAATGTATACAAACAGAAATATCAAACATAATATATAGCAACCATGAAGATAGACCTCCTAGAACATTTTAGGGTGCCATGCGCGGACTGGCTTATTGTCACGCTATTTTTATTAAACTGCGTATCCTAACAGAGGAGAGTAGTTACAATTTATGTCAAAAATAGAATATCTCACTTTTGTGAGATTAAACTTGACGCCATGCCGTTAACGTCACCAATATCTAGTGGCCCACTAGCCGGAAAATGTCTATCGTCGATATAGCGACGCATGGAAAGATTGCCGCTAGTGTGTCCTAGGCGGAAGGTTTTCGTCGAGTCGAAATAGACATCTAGAGTAGGGGTGTTGCAGTTGCCACTACGTAGCGGTGATGACTTCTTTTCTGTCCGTCTGTCGATTCGCCGCGAAGAGTCGGCGAAAGGACCGAAACGACTTATCGCCAGTAATGTGCATGCGTTTATTAATATAAATTTTTTTTCCTTACGAATTTTTCTAAAGTGAGCTCCGGGGACAAGAGTAACCTATGCTTCTACATCACAAAGTTGCTGTTTCGCGCCATTCCGGGAGAACTTTAAATATATTTTGTAAGTGCTTTTCAGACTCACCTCAATGTAAATGAATCATACATATAGGATATTTAACATATTTTCGTGGAGTAATTTTGTAATTCATTGACATTTCGTCGCTTCTCTGCCACTGGTGGGCCACTGGTGGTATAATTTTCAAAACGGAATTTGAGCCAACGCGGATAGTTGCAATGGGGCCATCAATTTTTGGCGAGAGGTCGCTAGTTACCCATCGATGGTCTACCGACGCTTACGGCACGGGGTAACTCTAAATTAAATTTAATTAGGAAATCACTATAGTTGCTATAAGAACTAGTTTTTGAACTGGACGCTGTATTATTGGTCTTTTGAGGCAAACATTTCCTAACTTCAACTTTGAGTATCTTCGGGAAACAGTAAACCAAAGATGATAGGTTCGAACCCACAATCCAACGTTCACAATCGAAAACATTCTCTAAATCCGTATTTTCCTCTTTTAAGTGTAATAAGATATGTTGATCCGTTATTACCTGTACTGTAGAAACTAATCATCATTGTAATACTTAAGGCTAAAGTATTTCGAAATGAAGTATACATGGAAGCACAATGTAGTTGCCCCAATCCAGCTATAATCAATGCACTCAATTTCCTTCGTGCAGTTCAAACCGATTTTCCTGCAAGCTGTTACACAACAACAATCAGTCTAGTTGTCTACGTGTCGAACTGCCGAGTCAAAGGACGAGGGATCGTATCGTGCAGGTGGACATGAACATTTTTATTACTTGCAAAATTATACATTTCGCCCATAATAAAATGAGCAATTAAACAGCTTGTGTTTCCGTGGAAAAGTAAGAATATATTTTAAGTTAAACTTGTGAGCAGTGAAGTAAAACAAATTGGGCTCATGGTTGTCCGAATACCTGATGATTTGAATAAATCATACGACACGCCTTTAGTATGGGGTTAAAGAGCTTTCTGATACCTATAAAGAAATCTCAAAGATCTAAAATCCATTACAAAATAAGACCTACAAGAAGCTTCAACACCACGTCTGCGTCACTTCGGTGAACGCTGTATTGAAATGTCCTATATAAATTTCACTCACTTGACGTATAGGCAGTCGACCATTCTTGGTTTGTTGGCTAATTATAATGAAAGGGTATAGACGAAAAATATGCAAAATCAATTTTGCAATATTGTCAGGAAACGACGAAAATGTGACACCCTAATGTTTCAGAATTGTTGAACTTTTTTCGTGGGGGGGGGTTGATTTCAATGATCTGCTGTAAGTAGTGACTACTGCTGTTAACTATTCCTTTCTTTCATTTTTCATTTATACATCCCATCCTCTTTCAAGTTCGGTTCCAATGCCATTTCATTTAGCTTCATATATTCTGTTCGATTAAGTACACATTAGGTACACTCAATCTCTTATAATATGTTTAAATTAACAAAACGGTTCTCTTGCTTTTCTTTTAATAACTTTCAAGAGAGTTAATTTTAAATAAACTTGCAATCAATTTGTTAATTACTACGAGCATTGAGTTTTTCCTCATTATGTGTTCATATATGTTCTTCAGTTTTTACATTCTAAGAATAGTAAATATTTGTCAAAACTAGATATAATTGCAGTATACGAAGGTTAAGTGGGTAAAAAAGCAGTTCAAGCCAATATCTTACTTCAATCTGTATCGTAGATTACAATTATCGTTAAAAGAATTTGAATATCCGCATCCAAAATTATTTTATCTAGGTATGATATACAGGGATGCCCACAAGACCAGATTTGAGGCCGTCTCGTGTCGTCAATATGCTGTAAAAGTAATGTCTCGACTCGAAAAATATATATTTTTCTCTTGGAAAAGCTGTGTCTCGACTCGATTTTTGTTAGGAAAATTCTGTTTCGACTCGACTCTGGGCATTCCTAAGGATGGACAGTTTGAAGAGCCCAGTATTCCAAAGCTGGCAGGGTAACCAATTACACCATTATGCAACATCTATTTCAGATACAACCATTATTATACACTTCATTTTCCAAAGCTTCTTCTTATATTAACTATATCGATTTCCTACTTAACCCTAGAACGGTGGGGTCGGGTCTGTGAGACCCATCTACTAATATTTTCAATATTTTTTTTAACTTAAACTTAGCGGAATGAGTTGTAATTTCGTATACCTTCGTGAAACGCCTGAAAACAAACGTCAGTGTCTTAAACCAGTTAGACTTATTGTTAGTTTGCTTTTTATAGAGCTCTGAACATTGCGTGGGCCTGTCAGATTAGCCCGACCGCTCACGTAACTTTTTTTTTTTGCTAGTGTCAAAAATTTTATAAGAAGTTTCCTTTTTTACTGTGATTATCTATTCGACATTGTTTGAGAGTGTATATACGAAGAACATTTCAGATGGTATTTTGAGCAACTTTTGAGCATAATGGAAAGAGAAACGGTTTATGCGAGTAAAATTCAGAAAATTATATATAATGATGAAAGTGAACTGGATGACTCCGATGCAGATCCTGATTTTGAATTATTTAGAGACCATGATAGTAACAGTGAGTATGGTGAAGAAGATGATAGGATTAAAGAATTGTTATCTGCTGCAGCAGCTGAGAAAACTCTATCCCCTCTTCCATTAGATAACAATCTTTCCAACAATGAAAACTAAAAAACTTTACTCCCTGACATTCAGTACCTTTCAACATAATCGGTGCCGTAGGTTATGTTAAATAAACTTATAAATATCCTTTACAGTATTACTTATATATAACAACATTTAAGCAAGTATTCTTTTTTATATATTTTAAAGAAAAGCTCATATAATTTACTTACAAAAATATGTAGATAATTACAAATATTTTATAAAAAAATAAGCGAAAACGCCAGTTTTGAGTTGAAATGTTTTTTCAGCTTTAGAAAGACTTGTAATTACATAAAAAGTATGTCTTCATTTAAAAAGTATCTTTCACAAATTAATTAGGCAGTTTTATTTTCTTGGGTCTCTCAGACCCTGCCCGACCGTTCATGAAACTTTTTTCCGCCCGACCGTTGTAGAGTTAAATTCAATTCTAGATAATTGTTTCTTATGTAGCAGCTAATATTCATGCTAAACATTATGAAGCAAATACACATTCAATGTTAATAAATAAAAATGTAATATATTACTGATTACTGGCATTGCGATTTAATCCGATTTTAAGCAGTACATATTTTCTAAATTATTATTCAAATTGCTTTATAAGGATCCAGATTATGAGGTAACCCAAGCTTTTGTAATGAAAAAACAGGCTATATATATATATATATATATATATATATATATATATATATATATATATATATATATATATATATATATATATATATTAGGGGACTTCTGGGCTTTATCCCACCGCCACCCCCGAAATTTTATGTTTATTCAAATAAAATATTGTAAAGCGAATGAAATATCTTGTAGAATGTTCACATGTCGAAAGTTAGCAAACCCCCCGATATATATATATATATATATATATATATATATATATATATATATATATATATATGGATCATTTTCATTTTGGACGTGTGGTTTTAGGTATTCAACTGTGTTTACATTTCTCATTTTAACGTTTTCGTATATGAACTATGGTCATAGCGGGCTAGTAAATGTGACAAGGATTTGAAAAGTGACAGTTCGTCTAGTAATGTGTTTCCAATCACTTCACAGTAGAAATTTATATTTATAAAAAAAGTTCTCATATATTTAAAAAGGAATAAAAACTTTATCTTTCCTCACGGAGGCTCGAACCGTATGCTTTCGTTTCAGAAATATCAGTAGCAGTACTAAACCCGCTTGACCACAGACGCAACTTACAAGATATTGTATTATACTATTGATAATAAAATCGCTGCAAGCACAGGTTCCTACTTGAAGGTTTAAATATCCATTTTCTGTCATTATCAGTAATTTCTACTTGAGACCACGGTTGATTTTGCATATTGGAACTGTGCATGAGGTGTGCAATCAATATTAATCTCAGAAATAAGTAGTTTGATTTTATTTTTACATTTTCATTCCGGATGACAGTACGGTTTGCAGCTAGTGCCTATATAAAGAACGGAGGGAACATGTAATTCCCTGTGCATAGATCTGCGGGAATTGTGTCGGATCTAGGCTCACCTTATCGGACTTTGTTTCTGAAAGAGTTTCCAGCTTTTTGTGAACAGGTGTGTACATCCAAGTGTTTTAGACAAATTATACCTTTTGCAAGTGGGGTTTTCATTTGAGATTTTACCATTCATTCTCGTTTCACCCACTTACGGAGGGAGATTGGAAAGATAATTTTCTAACAATTAGATTTCCTCTTTAGCATTATGTCACTTATTCTTTAATAACCTTTTTCACTGTAGGATTATTCTCGAGGCTTAGAATGATAAATACCCTGTGTGATTTCCTATACGACTTTTATCCTGTCCATTTATCTCTAAACGTTTTCATATTAGTGTTACTGGACATTTTATCTGACAAAGGCACCATGTCTTGCCGGCCATTTTGAAAACGGGAACCCATATGAACAATATTTTGCCACAACGCTGATTAATCTATGAAGATCTATCGAACAAGGTATTACTTAATCCATATCTTCCATAAAATTTTAAGTTGGGCCTGGCCCCCATGAAAGGCGGCCCTGGGGATCACCCTGACATTATTCGATTTGCTCCATAGCTTTCCTATCTGAATTTTTGTTTGGTTTATTTATGTTCAACCGTTTTCATGTTAGTGATACTGCACGTATATCTGATACAGTAACATATCTTTGAATAAGGTGACCGATAGTAAATTTTTTTGCCACATCGCTTTTTAGTTTTTAAATATCTATCGAACGAGGTGTCACTCGCCATACGTTTCCGTTTACAATTTTAAACTTGGGACCCAAGCACCCTTGAAGAGCACCCTAGGATGCACCGCGACATCAACATTCGATTTGCACCATGATATTTCTATTTGAGTTTTTGTTCAGTTCGTTCATGTTCTACCGTTTTCGAGATATTTCCGTGGAAAGATTAAAATGGGCCACCATATATGTCTTTAACTTTTAATTCCCACTGTAATGCCGGTTAGGCTAAATTAGACCCTATATGCCTGTTTAGGGGTGTATCACATATATGGAACAGGCATACGGGAAAAACAGTTATATATAGAAGCTAGAAGAGTCAAACTATTAAATTATAGATCATCCGTTACAACGAATGTTATGAGAACTTGTGACATTGAGACTTCTTACAAGGATTAGAGAATTTTCGTGACCTTTCCACCCCTCTCGAGCCTCTATAGTTTGCTTCTGAAAAGAAATGTGTTTTCCGCATGAGTAAATAACTATTCCAAGAAACAAAGTGTGTGGTTTTAACTACTGCAAAAATGCTTATACTGCAAAAATGAATGTAAATAAATATTGCAAAATTATGTATGAATAGTATCAATGCAGCATCACAAGCGTCCATGTCATAGTTAATTTAATCATCTCTATTAAGTTCCAAAACGTCCTACAACCTATCCCGTCTTTACTGCATACAAGAAAACATATTTGTAATATTAGAACCGCGATTAAATATTCTGTAATGGTTGAATTAAACCAAGTGGAGAATCCAGACTCCATCCTTGGTGTAAGATTTAAATGTAGTAGGATAGAAAAGTCCCAATACTCGTTTCGAATTTTTTACTCTCGTTCCAAATCTGCTAATTGCTTAACCGACCTCTCTCTAAGAAGTACTAACATTAAATTGGGGTATTAAAGACGATAAAGGCGTGGTTCTCACACCACATCCTCTAAGTGCGGAAGCACATCATGATTGAGGTATTACCACCACATCGACCGTGAGCTATCTAAGTTTAATCCGAATAGGGGATATCTTTTTGTTTTATATTTAAGGAGCTTGTTTCCAAATACCACCTAAGTCATTCTTTTTCAATTTTCGGTTTTTGCGCTTTATTTGTGTATGAGGAGTAGATACACATGCCTGAGTACTTAACCTCTCAAAATTTATGTAAGTCGTCTTGAAATTAAATGTAAAAAAGTCACATTATTTTCAAAATGCACCTAAGCCATTAAAAATATTAATTTCTTGAAATTAAATGTAAAAAAGTCACATTTTTTCAAAATGCAACTAAATCATTAAAAATATTAATTTCAAATTCAAGTCACGTTGGTATTATTTATCTGCTTTGAAAGTTTGATATTCATTGTTATCATTTCTCTGATTGGACTTTATTTTTAGATTTGGAATGAAAATTAATCTATTGTTGAGAATTTGCTTAAAACCAGTTAGTTATTTTAAGAGTTTACAACAAGTAAGAAGATATTTAAAGAAAAGTATATACCGTGTCTACAAGAGACTACTACGTTGTTATTAGGACTGGCTGAAAACAATATACTTGTACTGCAAAATGCAAATTGGGTTACTAGAGCCTATGAAGGAAGAGAAGGGAAGAAAGCGATCAAGATATTCCTGAAACTTGGTAAAGAAATAATACAATATAATAAATATAAAAGTACACTTAAAAATGAAAGGTTAAACGATAAATTTTAGAATTAAAATAAATAAAAAATCATTAAAAACACACAAATCATGTTAATCTTACATGTTGGTGTAAATTAGCACATAGTATAACCAAATATAAATTACATTTATAATAATAATAATAATTATTATTATTATTATTATTATTAATATTATTATTTTATATGTTTTAAAATATATAATGATACTAGAGTGTAATCATTGAGCAATAGCTGACTTTTTCTGCAGATAACATATAACTTAAGTGGTATTTGGACGGAAATTGAAACCCTCTCCCGCCATTTAGTCCTAAACATAAAATCAGACATTTCTTAAAATTTAGCACGTTGTTATGCACAACTAGACAAAAAAGATATCATTCAAATATTTTTCATTAAATATAGAACCAGAGCGATACAGTTCTTTCGGTTCTCCTGTAAAATTATAATAAATGACTTAGGTGGAGTTCGGAAACAAACTCCTCTGTTGTATTAGTGAAAGGTACAGTCCCCTACCGCGAAATCCTGAGGTGAATATTGTGTAATTCCACAAACTAGTTTTAAGATGAAACTCCCCTTACTGAAAACTTACTCGGAGTGAACAAAATGATACTATGAGTTCGCAGCGTAGTAGTGAAAACTAGTAGTGAAATTACTACATATTGTATCGCGCAATGTTTGTAAAAGACACACACACACACAGACACACGCACATATATAGATAGATAGATAGATAGATAGATAGATAGATAGATAGATAGATGCATGAGGTTTATTCATGCCAAAAAGGTCCTGCTAAGACCGGTTTTTCCAAGCACTCAAATACCTATGAGGTCTATGCCGAACTTCACTGGTCTATTTCGGTCCTCGTGAGGTCTAACGCGGTCCTCGCGAGGTCGAAGTAGGTCCTTTGAGGTCTAAATATGACTTCAGGGCTGCCAACATACTTTAAAACAACTTCAAGAATCAAAATAAAGATATTGTGTAAAATGCAACATATTAAATTATTTTGCATTTTACACAAACAAAAATCGCTGAAATTTCGTACCATGGAAATATTAACAGGGAGATATTGTTTGATGTATTATTTAGTGCAACAAAATTAACAGTGTTGCCATCCCAATAACAAGATTTTTCAAATAACACTAAGCAATGTTTTTCTATATTTCAAATTTGCATGTTAAACGAAAACTTACTGCCTTTATTGTTTAATGCTGCAAACCGAAGGCGTTGCAGTATCGAAAACATTCAAATTTCAAAGGTCTCTACTACAATAATATAGCAAGTGAATTGCAAGGGAAAATGCATATTGGAAGTACCTTAGTATCGAATACTGCGATGACAATACGAAGAAATGGAAACAATGATACATCAAATTCTTTATTTTGAAAAAGGTACTAACTATAACAACCAAGCGCATAATAGTTTTCAATAGACACACAGATTATAATGCCGTTTACAACAATTTGATAAATCAATCCGTACTTACATATGAAAGAACGTTGTTAAAGATTGTTGTATTGCATAAAATGGCGTATCTGTAGGAACCTTTTAAAACATTGTTGGTTTCCTTTGCTTCCATGACATTATATCGATTGTTTTTGAAAATTGTATTTATAACAAATTGAGCAAGAAGATGATGGTCGCCAGATTAGTACACGAGCTTAAAAAACTCATAGTTTTTAAAGATTTTTATAGTTTCTACTAACTATTTCAATTTTAGATTCTTTTTACTTTGGTATGATCTTTATGTTATTTAGAAAAAAATCAATTTATCTGGCGTCATCGGCAAAGTTTATTTACCACAATTTCTTATTTTAAACTTAAGACCAAGCTATTCGGATTCATGTCCAGGCAATTTTGTTAACAGTTTATGTTGTAGCTATTGTATCTCTTATATTATAAGCAATTACATCATAACAATCTTAGTGATAAAGTGTACTTGGCTATAAGGCTTCGACTATTATTATTATTATTATTATTATTATTATTATTATTATTATTATTATTATTATTATTATTATTATTATAACACGAATTGGTTAAAAGGAACTACAGAAAATTTTCGGAATTACATAACTCTTAGCATTGTTGCAAGCTTATCTCCATTATTTATCACATCTCCGGAACAATTTGAGATATCAAATTGCTCTATACTACATTATGATCTTTATATCCATTTAAAAAATATATGATTGAACGTAGTATTTTCCAAAGCGGCTATAAGAAATAAAACATGTTTGATATAATATCGTACAATACTGTACTTTGAACATGAATTCCCTTCATTTAATAGTTTTAACGCATTAATGAAACGATACCGCAATTCGTAATTTTCCATCGACTTCATTTTCTACGTCGTAAACAAAATAAACATTTCAATTATTGGTTGAAACCAGCATTCGATCCAGTTCTTCCAAAACATCGATGTTAGAAAAAAAGTTACAAGTCACAAACACATTTAATACAAACTGCAAAAACTTTCTTGTATTTTCATGTAGCATAGGCTTCAAGAACAAAATGAAATGTAGGAAGAGACAGATGAAATCAACACTTGGAGAATATATTATCTATTCTTGTAAAGTCGTGCATTTTTTTAAATTAATGTGTCTTTCTTTTACCCTTCCTTGTAACTTGTTTTTATTTTAGAGTTGACTGCGTGATAAGAGTTAAAGCTATCTCGTCTCTAGAAGGTGTTGTGGAAAGGATGTCTTGTTTCGGAAAAGGTACTATTTCCATTTGGAGGAGTGCTGTCTCGTCTCGTATCACGCCACGAATACTCTGTATCGTCCCGTCTCGTGAGAAACCCTATTTGCATGAAGATACAAGTTAAAAGGTGTTAACACATACGTAACTGAGTATTCCAGCACAAACCTAAAATTTTGTATATTCAACCAAAGTTAGTAACGAGGCCCTTAATGGTAGGTGGTAGAGCGCTCACTTCCGGTGTATGAGATTCCAAGTTCGATCCTAGCTCCTACCCAAGTGGGAATTGTGGAGGGAAAGTTTTTTGTATGAGTTTTCTCGGTGTTCTTCCGTTTCTGCTAATTTCTTCATTTCACAAGTTTGTTCGGTCTCGTCACTACTGTCTCCTTTAGACTCGTCTGGGACGTTCAAGCCAGAAAGAAGGAAAAGAACTTCAAAGATGCTGCGGCATTCAAGACATATATCATAATAATACTTAGGAGACATCACTATTTTTGCTCAACGATTGAAGTTGAGCACCCTATTCAACAGCGAGCCTGTTTGAGACGGAGACCTACCGTTTAACGTAGACTCTGAACCTCAAGAGCTTTCGCCGGGGCTTTTCCGTCCCAAAGACGCGTATGCTAACTATGTACCACAAGGGAGCTCGTTCGTTGTTATATACAATGTTTGAATTCGTTTTTCGACATTGTGGGTAAGTAAAATAACGCTCAATATGACACAGACTTCTAAAGATGCAATTATTCAAAATGATACATCGTTTTCTTAACCTCTCCCGCTCTGCTAACAGTCGTGAAAATAAAACTTTTAAATTAATAATTTTGACAACAACTAAATTAATGACGTATTTTGTGGGATACCTACAAGTAATCTTTCCGAACATTCGAGTAAAGTATTGAATGTGTCTAACAAGATATGTACAATGTCAGACATCTTCAAATCCATAAATGACTTCGTTAAAAGAGTTAATATAACATCGTCATACAAATTCACTTACGATGACAAACTGAAGGATTTAAGAACACAGTTACAACTATAGGGACTATACAATACTTCAAGTGAGCAACGATAAAACAAAAGAAAAAAAAGAAAATATAATAAATTGTAGTTAGTTTTGAGTTAAAATTAGAAGTCAAAAGTTTACATATTCCATCCTGAAATACAACTATCAGATTAAAATTATATATTAAAAAAAAATCCAGTGGAATTTTTTCGAACTTGAAACCACTAAACACGGTTTGAGGCGAGAAGAAAGCAAACATTTCCACAAGGGATGTTTCAGTTAGTTTCTTTGGAGATCATTCAAATGGGCTTGAGGGGGAATCTCTCTCTCGTTCTCCAGTAATTCGCACCCTGGCCGTGCGTTATCATCCATCAGGGGGAAGGTGGGACCCACTGCACTCCTGAAAAGGCGAACATGCTGATGCAAAATGACGTCCCGATACACCTGACCTCTTACAGTTTCTCTCTCAAAGACATGCAGGGGTGTACGTGAACCAATCATAATCCCACCCCACACCATCAAACCATTACCTTCATACAGGTCCCTTTCAACGACATTATGGGGTTGGTATCTGGTTCGTGGTTCACGCCAGGTGATAACACGGCGAGAATCACTGCTCAGACTATACCTGGACTCGTCCGTGAACATAACCTGGGACCACTGTTCCATTGACCATGTTCTGTGTTCTTGACACCAGGCTTTACGGGCTCTCCTGTGAACAGGGGCCAGTGAAATGCACCTTGCAGGTTTCCGGGAGAATAAACCATTTCTGTTCAGTCGTCTGTAGACCATGTGACGGGAGACAACTGTTTCAGTGGCTGTGGCAAGGTTCCGAACAAGGCTATCTGCTGTACTCCGTGGCCGTCTGCGGGCACTGATGGTGACATATCGGTCTTCTTGTTGTGTTGTACACTGTGGACATCCCATATTGTAGCGTCTGGACACGTTTCCTGTCTGCTGGAATCATTGCCATAATCTTGAGATCACACTTTGTGGTACACGGAGGCCCCATGCTACGACCTGCTGTGTATGACCAGCTTCCAGTCGCCCTATTACTCTACCCCTCATAACGTCATTACTATGTGTTCTTTGAGCCATTTTCAACACACATTTACCATTAGCACGTCTGACAACATCTGCAAACTTACACGCTGCACCGTACTCTGAAGTGCACCAACACACCTCTGCGTATTTGGACTGCTGCCAGCGCCACCGTGCGACGACCGCACCGCATGCACCACACCGAATGGTCAAATGCACGGCATGGTCGTACCCCGATTTGATATCCAACCGAAAACCGCCCACCAGAGCATTGTTTCACCATGTATCCGCATTATCCTTAATTTATGAGCACGAGTGTATATATATATATATATATATATATATATATATATATATATATATATATATATATATGTGTGTGTGTGTGTGTGTGTGTGTGTGTGTGTACATGAAGCGAGAGAAAAACTTTTACCTCCTGATGTTATGCGAGTAATTATAAGCTGTACAAGATAGTGAAAAGAAAAGTGATTTAGAAAGTGTAAATAAACGTTAGTTTTTTAAGGAAGTTTACGCACATATAATGTAACCATATACGTAATTGCGCAGTCTGGTATCAAACTAACGCTTTCAGGCCCAAGAAGTCAAAAAATATGTAGAACTCTTGATATTACGAATAGAGTAATATAATATCTGCAGGTACATTCTCAAACACGTATGAAAACAATCCATTTATCATGTGGACCGAAAGCGTTCAATTAAAAATTGACATATATGGTTCACCCCAGAAAGTGGGCATTAAAGAAATAACGATCATGTCAATAGTGTAAAATACCCACGTTTGGAAAAATTTCTAATTATGTTTTCCAATTATGCTATTTTTAAAAAAATAAATGTAAAAAATACCTCCAGTTCTCTATAGACCTCATGATATTTGAATGCCTTGGAAAAGAGGTCGAAACGGGCCTATAACGTCCCGTCTAGACCTCATGTGGGTATTTATCTACATCTATTTACGAACCAGACTTAAAATTTGACATTTTTCGTTACCCATAAACCTTTAGTTGAGGGCAGGGATACACCCACGGGGACAAATTGGGGCTCGACCTCCCACATGACTTCCTGTTTCCCAAATGAAGTTCGACTGTTAGATCTTTACTTCAACATGTTTATTAAAGCAAAATAATGCATATAATAGAACAAATAGAAGTGCCAATTCTTCATATGGGAAGAATAAGGTTTAAACGAACATAAAAGTGGAAATTTGAATGTTATAGACACTACCCCACTATAGAAACTGCCGAAGTTTTGGAAGGGCTGAAATACGTTTTTGGTTAATTTCAATTAAAAGCTTATGTACCAGACTTCTTACCTCTAACTTAACAAATACTCACATAAAGCTTTATTAATAAAAAATTGGAAATTTGAATATTATAGAAATTATTCCCTTTCCCCAATGTAACCTGAACACTCGAAACATGTATTCTCCTATTTTTGATTAAAAGTTTAAATATCTAATCCCTCTCCTCTATCTCACATTTAGCAGTTTCACAATAAAGAGTCGAAGTTCGTAAAATAGAATTTACCCTACTTTCGCTATTTCAGAGCGGAATTTTCTGAAAGAACGGAAATTCAACTTCAGTTAATTTTAATGGAGAGCTCAAGTGCCAGGTTTTGTTTTTCCTAATGTCAGATTCTTCATTCTTTGAAAAAGATTTGAACCTCTTATATACATATTTTTAAAAATGCCTTCTTATGATTTGTTTTCGTGATGGAGTCACGTGTCCAAATTTTGTTTCTACCTATAAGTATTCCTTTATGTTAATGAGTGAATTACTTATACTATCGTATTTAATAATATTGATCTGAAGGAAAAACATCTAAACAACGTCAACTCATAACAATTATGAATTTCCCAAATTCAATAATTAGTACAATACTGATCAGTGGCATAGCCATAAATATACTATACCAAAGAAAGTACTAATTATTGCATAACGAAAAAAAACGCTTACACACACACACACACACGTACACGTACACATATAGCAACATTATGTGACGCTATCGGTTGAAATGTGGGACATATGGTCAGCCAGAGTGCTTCATGGGCTTTTGTGACACGAATTTTAGTATTGTATTTCATCATATAGAGGTGAGGCGAACTTCAGGTGAGACAGATAAGAAAGAAGTTAAATTGTTTCCAGTTTTCTGTAGTTACACAGTATTGAAATACTGATGAACTTTGGTAAATAATAAATTAAACTTCCTGACGCTACAGCCATGAAAGACTATGACTAGCCACATGGCTCACATTCAACTGGGTGAGGAGTGACAGTGCATCGGTTCCCAGGCGCCATTATTTGTGGCTTTCTAGATCACAGTTCGCCACCTCTTAATTCACTAACAATGAAGTTAAACTAGATCTAAATAATAACATTATTTTTAAAGAAAAATAAACACCCACCTTCTTTTTAAGTGATGCAGACAATTTACTATCGCATAACTATACGAGACTGATCTTATCCTTTTCTTCGGTTCTTCTCCATTTTTACTTACAAGTGTCGATAGGAGAAAAGAAAGTATGGTGATCGTAAAACAACTAAGATTTTGTTTATATGGCATTTATAACTCTACAATGTTGTACTAATCACTCGTTAGGAAAATGTTTAACAGGGTTCCTATTTATTGTTAATATTTACTATATCGTCAAATATGACTCATGCGATTTTACTGACATTACATTAACAAATTCCATAAATAACTCTACTACTTGCTAATCATTTGTAATTACATAGTCTACATACGGTAGTCTGATTTGAGGCTGTTTTCTTCGAACAAAGTTTTGATAAAGAAAAGAAAGAAAGAAAAGGAAAGAAAGAAATGTCAGGAAAGAAAGAAAGAATTTTTCACAAATGTTTCAATAATACCGGTAGCATATTTTTGTTTAAGAAATCAGAGCGAAAAAGTTCAGTGCGGTAGTCCGTAAGCAGTAAATATATACCATGGGGGTGATTGGGTGTAAATAAAGAAAACTAAAGCTTTCCTTTGGTGTAAATAACTTGTATTCCACTTAAAAACTAACAGTTTTATGTGGCTTAGAAAAAAATATACCTTTATTTACGCAAAATAAGAAGTAACTTATTTCTAAATCTCAATGATATTTGAATGCCTTTTCAAGCCTTCCCGTTATTGTTTATAGCACAGCAGATTGTCCTGTGAATTTAATCCAAAATGTATCACATACGAAAAAACTATAAGCGGTCAAAACTTTAGCCGAAAATGTAAAAAAATAAAATAAAATAAAATAAATAGAAAAGCCAAGAGATCAGGCCCTGATATTCAAACAAACATAGGAGAAGGTAATAAGACTAACACTAAATAACTATAAACTATTGCAATAGAACAAGTGTTGGAACTCTGGATAGATAAACAGATCCTATTTACAGCATCAGCACTATTGGCATACTCAACGGCCACTAGAGGCTTAAGTTGAACAAAATAGCTTAATAAACACAATGCACTATGAAACAAAAGTGTACACCATAAAAGACAAAGATAGCACAGCATTTAAATGAATTCTAAGCAAAAAATGTTCACTTAAGGCATTCCTCCCATTTGCCCCCGCACCATGCGCCCAATTAACCCCGTGGAGGTATTTGGAAGGAACAAATTTTAACAAAATTTTAACTGTCTCACAGTGAGGATTCAAGATTTCTGCTCTTCACGGCACCATCCTTAGGAAGTTTTTAAGCAGCAGGAAAAATTCTGGCTCAAAACATTAATAGATGAGCGATTTATTGTAACTCAAACCAAAACACATACACACCTGAAACTCGGTTCCAAATATGTCATTTCTCAACAAATCAGTTTTTGGTTTTTTGTCATTATTACACCCTCTCAAAATTCACCTAAGCTTTTTTTTTTTCAATCAACATCTACCTACCCAAAATTTGTGCCATTAAATTCCATAGAAATATACTGAAATGCAAAATATTTATATAAATTATTAAAAAGTTTTCCGCCCAATTACCCCCTTCTACTCTCTCTCCAAAATATATACCAAAATGATTATTAATGTTTAAAAATATGTTTTAGTGTACCATTGCACAAAAATGAGATATACCTAACTAGTTATATGTATGCATCAATATAATGCATTGAGCTGAACAAAACCACATGTTTGAAGGTAAATTCTTATGCGTAGTATCTAGAAAATCGAGAAAAATGCTCTTGTAGTGATGAAAACTATGCGGTTCTTTAACCAAAATGACAGTGTTTAATTTTACTGAAAGAGATAGTTCTTGGCTTGCGTAATGTATGAGTAGTTTAATGCACTGTTAACTAGCAAATTGTAGATCTTCGTATTTTTCGAAGTGACACACACACTCTTTTACACACATAGGATTACTACTTATAACTTAACCTTACAATTCAACTATGCCATATGCTTTTATTTTCTATTATACTTGCTCATTCTTTAGGTCATAATCCAGTTCTCAAAAACGATACTAGGATACTAGTTTCTGATATTCTTTCTAATGTGTTGATTTTAGCCAATCTGAATCAAGGACGTGCATCTTTTAATGAGTTGAGTTGATTTTAGTTTAGCGTCCCTTTCAGCAGCGAGGCTATATGAGACGTGGACCTACTGATTAACGTGGAATCCGAACCACATGAGCTCCCGCCGGGAAGAGAAGTGCATCTTTTAAATTCCAGACAAGACGAAACAGTTGTCTCCCAAACAGAGAAAATAAATTAATGGCATCTCCAATCAATCAATAGGCGTGGGAGATTCGAGTTCGATCTCCGGTGGGGGGCTGCGATGGCTCAGTGGTAGAGCGTTCACCTCTGGTGCATGGGGTCACGGGTTCAAATTCTGCTCCCGCTAAGTGAACTTTGTGGTGGACAAACACCGTGTGCATGGGTTTTCTCAGGGTTCTTCCGTTTTCTCCTACTTTCTTTAATCCACCATTTCATTCATTTCTCACAATCACCGTCCCCTTTTGCCTAACCGCCATAACTGTGGGACGTAAAACTCAAAAATTTCATTTTTTTTTCGATCCCCGGTGGAAGTTCATGCGGTTTGGATCCCACAATAAGTTCACGTTTTATGTAGCCTCAATACTCAAAGAGACGCTAAACACAAACCAAATCAATAATAGCAGTATCGCGTTTCCTCTAAAATAAGATCGAACCTATTTTTAGGTAACCAAAGGACGCATTCCGGTTTTTATCAATTTATACAAATATCGAGGCTTTTATATACCCAAAAGATAAATTCGGGTTTTATCTATTTATACAAATATAAATATAGTATCTTTCTACATGTATTATGAGTAAATCAACCATTTTGAGTTCTGCAACTACTGGGCCAGAGTATGACTTAGCGTGTTTGCACACGATACCGACAAAATCGGAGGAAGCCCCGATAATATCGGTGTCGGTGTCGGCGTACTTTGCATACGCCACCGACAATATCGGTGGAAGCCCCGACAATATCGTTGCCGGTGATGAGTGAAGTAAGCGACACACACAATATATTTTGCACTGCTTCTAAAAATCTTCTCCAAATATGAAAACAAATAAAAGTAATAATAATCGGGAAAAATATTTTTTAAAACAAGGATTACAGAAACTGTTCTGAAGAAGTGTGGAGAACGGTACAAAACAGAAAAAATAGGCCTATGCCTCAACATGTTTAGATTTAACAGTGCCGTTTTAAATATATGTCGTAAACATACTATTTTTGTTTCGATGAGAATTGATGCTGCGGTACATTGCAAACTATATTAGTTTTTAATTTTTGTTGAAACACTGTTACATATTGTGTGTATGTATATTATTTTGTTTTCCATGCAATTAACACTAATGTCATAGTAGATTAAATTATAAGATTCGATTTAGTGATTTTGTTTTACATTGCTCCATACATAGTGGCGCAAATCCCGGGGGGATGAAGGAAACGTGTCCCCTCCAATCTTGGAACTGGGGAGATTGCCCCCCCAATAATCCGATTAGAAATGTGTTTTTTGAGGGAGAAATTTGATTATTTGTGTCCGGTCGCCAGAAAGGAAAGTGAGATGAAATTAATGTCCACTCAGAATAAGCCTCAAAAGTGCCCGCCTCCCAATGTTGAAGACAACTCTGCTCCCCTGATCCTTCACGGCATTGTTTCTCGACTGATCTTACCCGTCCCCCTCCCCAATGTTGAAGACAGATTTGCGCTGTTGCATACATACCTGCCGTTTCTCGTTTCCTTTTGTCCATGAACTCAAAATCCTGGGCAAGGCTTGCATAAACTTCTCGCCATGCTTTTTGTTTTTCAATTCTGTCCTTGAAAGAGTATGTTATCTTATCCCATATGCAAGGTCTACATTACACAAATTTAATGTGGGTTAAAATATGGAATGGAAAAATTCTTGCCATCTCTAAAAATCTAAGCAAATCTAGAAAGGTAAGAATGCAATAATACACAACCTTTTAATCCAGTCACTGTAGCTAAACTGCAGAACTCTATGAGGGGGTTGATCCCGGTGCAAAGGAGAGTGGATACATAGATTTGATCTTTGTTTTCAATTGCCATTCCACAAATTCTTTTAAAAAATGGAGAATTTGGGATAGTTTTGGGAGTGAGGAAAAAATCTGCAACAAGTGGAGCATGAAGTTACATCCCTATTGTTGAGATCACAATCAAGAAAATGCCAAATGAGTCACTTGTCCTTGAAGCTTTGCTAAGAGTGTTTGATTGTGCTGGTTTCGTTACAAAATAATAATAATTCTACTTTGACTTGTCAACAAATATTCTATTCAATCATTGCTTATTGAGTGGGACCGGGAAAAGTGATCTTGCACACAATTCTGATGAAAATAAAAGGAAGTAATAATAATCAGGATTTTTTCCATGTGCTTATGTTCACACAGGCACGTAGCTAGGATTTCGTGAAGGGGGGGGTCCGCGACATGAAATACTGTGGTCATCACACCAGGGGCTTGATTATTCTAAACTATTTTCTGGAACATATATTGGTTCTTTTAGCCAGGATTTCGTAACAGGGGGGAGGGAAGGATATTAAATTCTGAAGGCCCAGGAGATCGATCAATCTAAACTACTTTATTATCAACATGTATTCGTTTGTTAGGACAATAAAATGAGGATATGTTGGTAAGTATTTTATTTGGTCTAGGAATTAATTCGTGCGGGTGGACAAGAGATGGCGCAACGAACGGAGCGTCCCACAGTTCCGTGTATCCACACATGTGTTGCAAACCCCTGTCATCGCGTATCGTTCGTAGTATAGGGCAGTGGATTAAAGCGTCAACAACACCAGTTTGTAGTTAAGTGAACATGGCGCAATTTGTGCCTGATAAAGTGTTTTTGCGGGGTGTCCTGCTGCATTACTTTAACATGCAGAAAAGTGCGACTGAAAGTCATCGTATTTTGGTGGAAGTGTATGGTGACCATGCTCTAGCTGAGCGAACGTGTCAAAAGTGGTTTGCACGGTTTAGAAGTGGTGATTTCGGCTTGGCAGACCAAGAGCGAGCTGGACAGCCAAAAAAAATTCAAGACGAAGAATTGACAGCATTGCTCGAGCAGGATTCGTGTCAAACGCAGGAACAACTTGCAGCAGCATTAGGCGTTGATCAAACAACAGTCTCCAAACGCTTGAAAGCCATGGGAATGATTCAAAAGATGTCACATTGGGTTCCACATGAATTGAAAGACAGAGACGTTGAAAGACGAAAAACCATTTGCGAATTGCTGCTTCAACGACAGAGCAGAAAGGGGTTTCTGCATCGAATTATTACGGGTGATGAGAAGTGGATCCATTACGAGAACCCTAAACGAAAAAAGGCCTGGGTGAAACCAGGTGAACCAGGTCCATCACAACCAAAACGAGATATTCACTGTGCAAAGGTTATGCTGTGCATATGGTGGGATATGAAAGGTGTGGTGTACTATGAGCTGCTGCAACCGGGTGAAACTATGAATGGAGAACGTTATCGACGACAATTAATGCGTTTGAAGCAAGCTCTGGCCAGAACACGACCAGAATGGGAGAACAGACATGATAAACTTATTGTTCAACATGATAACGCTCGCCCACATGTCGCAAAACCGGTCAAAACCTATTTAGAAAATGTCGGATGGGAAGTTTTACCCCACCCGCCGTATTCACCAGACGTTGCTCCTTCGGACTACTACTTGTTCGATTGCATGAACAACGATTTGATTGGACAGCGGTTTACTTCAGAAGATATCGAAACATGGGTCTCTGACTGGATCGCTTCCAAGGATGAGGACTTCTTTCGCCACGGAATCCGTACATTGCCTGACAGATGGGCGAAAGTGGTGGCTAGCGATGGACAATATTTTTCTTAAGGTATTTATGTATTTTGTGTTTGTACTACAGCTTCAATGTGTGCGTACCAACCGCACGAATTAATTCCTAGACCAAATAATAAACTATGAAGAAATCTCGAGTAAAATAATAATAAAAAAAGTATTGAAAAAGATTTTACAATATGTACGTCCTTCCTCTGTTTATTCAAATATAACAATTTTCCTTTCATTATGACCTCAACTATTATAAAATGTACATACTCAACAATGTCTTATAAACTATTTTACAATGCGTGCATTCCTTTCTCTGTTGAATTAAATTCTAACAGAAATTTCTTTCCACATATTTTTTTGTTTTTATTATTCCGTCAGCTACTGTCGGTTCCAAATGACAGGTTATTAAAGGAGCAGTAGAAAATTGTTCTTGAAATAACATGTTTGATACTGCAAGGATGTGATGACGAAAAACTATGATTTTTAAAAAAATGGCCACACTGTCATACAACGGCACTATGCTTTTGGAAGCTTAAAATCTCCCTGACTAGTAGCAGAATCTGAGAATTCCGTAACTTTTCTAGAAATTTCAAATTCCCTGACTCTTCCAGAATACCTCGCTTACCTCGCCACCATGTATTGCAAGAAATACAAATCTCCTCATAAGAAAGAGTAACCAAAAGGTTCCTGCATGTTTTTTTTTTTTTTTTTTTAACGCTGATCCTTCTTTTTCTCATTTCATTTTGTTTCATCCTTCCTTATTTTTTTTTTCATTTCTGGTCTCGAAGGGGAGTGGGGGGGGGTCCGGACCCCTCGGAGCCCCCCCCCTGGCTACGTGCCTGGTTCACAGTGTATCAAACTTTGAAAATTACGCTTAAATTAATTTCCAAAATGTATTAAAATTTAAATGCATTAATAGATTTAAAAATATACCATCAAAGTGTGCGTGTGTGTGTGTGTGTGAGAGAGAGAGAGAGAGAGAGAAAGAGTGGAAAATAATCAAGAAATTGGTTATCTAAATTTCCTATATTCTATTTGGTAATAGCTATTTAGAGGGAAACCAGTACTCTTCAGACTTCCCACATTTTATACTTATTTAATAAAAGGAATTAACTACCCCAAAATAGAGACTGTAAAAAATAATAAGCTGTTCCGAAGTTGTTTATAAGACAAGATAATATTATTATTATTATACAATTGTAATAGAAAAAAATGGAAACATCAAAATTCCAAAGATAAGAAACGAAACAAGAATACACAGCACCTTGTCACTCACTCTCTTCATCTAACCCACTGGCCGGCCGACATTATCGGCCGCATGTGCATCCAATCATAAAAAAAAACATTGCCCCCGACAAAATCGGTATCGGCGATACCGCCGACAATATCAGGGGCTTGGCCGATAGCATCTGGGTGTCGGAGGATCGGCCGATAATGTCGGTGGCGTGTGCAGGCTACGATTTGAGTACGTTGAAGTCGATTTCACCGCCGATATTATCGGCGCTTGAACCGATATTATCGTTGCTGTGTGCCGTATTCTTGGAGAATGACATATATTACTAGCAATCTGACAAGTTATGCCAGGGCTTATTTCCTGGTTGGTTCTTATTTTTATAGAAACACAGTAACAGGAAGAAAAAGGATCCTTATGTGACTTTCTTAATAAAGCCGAAAAGACGTTACCATGTAGGAGCACTTTGTTTTCGGAAGTTTGGTTTCAACAGTTTATACGACTATGTAAATAAGTTAAGCACAATCAACATATCTTTAAAGATTTATTACTCAATAACCTTGATTTCCCTTTATGTAATATGTATAAAATTATAATATTCAAATATGCACCACTATACATTTCGTAAACTTACATGTTATTACGAAGTATTTTTTTAAATATGATTGTGTTAATTTGAATAATTTGCAACTCTAAGAAAGGGTACTATGATGAGAAATTCTGTAGTTACTGGAACATGAGCAAGCTTAACCACTTTAAAATGAATCATCTATATGTTGTGCGTAGGGTACGAGACGCAATGATAAAAAAAATAATAAATAAAAAATACAAACTACTAACTAACTCTATAGCCTATGGAACCCGGAGGTTGAATGCCGATAAGCAGTCGAAATTTGATTAGACGCAGTGAAAGGTTAAGAGGTAGTACTGAAACATAGATGATTAAAAAACAAACAAACGAATAGATGAAGTTTACATTTAAAAAATGCATAAATTAAACAAAAGTCAAATGTTTCAATCTATGCCTTAACTAGAAAGAAGAGGAGATGTAATATTTTCTTGCTTGTAGAACATGTACTCGTGCGACTTACTGCAGTATTCAATATAATTTGGAGTAGACACGTTCACCTCCCATTTAGGTTCTTGATACAGCTCTAAATTCTCTTCGTTTCCCTCCTATCTTATCGGTATTGAAGGTCATTGCTAGAGCTTTTTTTCTCTTTCTTGTAGGATGACGCGAGAATTCAGGGGAGCAGGATGGGCCTACCAGAGACAGGCGCCCCTGCTATAAGCGTTTTGAATCCTAGATCTTGCAGATACAGGTTCAACATGGCAAGAAAATATTACAATTTAATTATAATTATTCCTATTTTAGCTTCTCACTAATAAGTAAGTTGGGCTTAATTTTACATAAGTGTGCTGTAACTACAAAAATTACAGTATGTACACTAATTCAATTTGTTTAGCTTTACATAGTTTTCAGATTTTTATGTACACAATAGTAATAAAAATAATCAAAACTTTAAAAACAATCAATTTTATACAGATAGATACAATACAGATATTTAAAAATAGAATAAAATGAAATTTCCAATTTAAAATTCGATAATTTGAAAGCGAATTTTTATGAAAGCTGGAAGGAGACGGGGAAAGCCCTGAGAAAACTCATGAGAAAACGATGTTGCCCACCAGAAATTCATACGATTTGGGATCGAAGGGCCTCTCGGACCAGATGTGAGCGTTTTACCACTGAGCTACCGCGTTCTCTCCTCCTCCTTCTTAAGTTTGAGCTTTTGATGCACCTTTGGCGGTACCTACAAGACCATCGATTTTCTTATAACCGATAGGTTGCTTCTGATGAAATACGTGTACCCGCTTACACGCATCCAATTCTAATAGTTTTCAGAGCTTTACTCATCAGCGGTACCTCTTTTTGTGCCTCTACTTTTTTATCTGGAAGGAAGACTTCGATTCTTTCTTCATTTCGTGGAATTTTATCTTGTTTTCTTTTTTCTTTTTTTTCAACTTCTGAATTTGTCAAATGATAAAGATTGGTCAAAAAATATTCTGCATTAATGATGATTTGCAATTATTATTATTATTATTATTATTATTATTATTATTATTATTATTATTATTATTATTATTATTTATTTATTTATTTATTTATTTATTTTTGTAGACAATATTTTTCTAACAAGGTCACGAAAGGGGGAAACGAAACTCACCTAAACAATTTATATATATCCCAATATAATTAATATCATCGTCCGAAGTTTTTTACAGATGATCGCAGAAATGTAAACTGAAGTTTATTACTATTGTTATTTTATGAAATAAACTATTCCGATAAATATAGCGAAATAATAACAAATAAGATATTATTATTAGAATCTATCTATTATTATTACTATTAATGTACAAATTGTTAACAGTGAGCTTGATTATCAACAGTTATTAAGATTCTACATGTCGCATTTCGTGAAAGTTCTACCCAAAACCCAAATGCAGGCTCCAATCTATTTACCTAATGTAAGTAGGAGCGAATATAGCAAAAGCGGGATAGACATTTTGTGTCTGACTTTTCAATGTTTTATGGAAAATAGAAATTACTCCAGCGTATTAATATACTGTTGTTATCAAATTTTAGAATATATTTTCCTCATTAGAAGATATAAAGTTTTTAGAGCAAATGTGGATACAACTTTTCTTTTTCAATGTCACAATTTTATGCACCGAATCTAAGGGAGACGGTGATGATGACATAGATAATAATGGTGGAGTTGTCCCGCGTAGCGTAGTTGCTAATGCTATCGGCTTTGTCGGCAGTGGTCCCGAGTTCGATGCCTTGCGGGTGCACTCGATCGAAAAGGTGTAAGAGCTTTTTCAGACCAGTCCTGGGTGAAGTATTTCCTCGTGTTTCCTCATTCACACCAAACCGGAATAGTACCTAACTTCCGAGTCCCAGGCCGCTTCCTTCCTATCTTCCTTATTTCATCGGATAATGTACTCGCCGAGGGACGTTATCCTCACATGTGATGGGTTTAAGGCTTTAGATACCAGTGATGTGGAGAATATGTATAAATAAATAAATAATAATAGAATGACAAAAGTGAATAAAAACACGAAAACCCTAAAGAACCACGCACGAGGTGTTTGTATATCACAAAGTCAACTTGGAAGAGCTAGGATCAAACCACGGACTAGAAGCACCAAAGGTGAGCGCTCTACCAATAAGCCACTGCGGCCGCAATACGACAAATGTAAAGCCTATCTAACATCTGCAAACCTTCATGTACATCAAAAATGATCATGGTGCCCTCGCATCTGAGAGTTTGTCTCTGAAATGATTATCACTTACTCATCAACGCCGAGGGCATACTTCTTGCTCTTAATTTATGTTAATTAAAACTTGTTTTTAATTTATGTTAGTGAGTGTTCTTGGACATTGAATAAAACAATTTTAAATTATATAATATTTTGAGGAAGGGACATGGACCTTTGGATCTTTCTGAGTAGGTTCTGATATTGACAGGATCTACGAACATCTGGAAAACGAAATAAAATTTGTGTTTCATTTCAAAAAGGAAATTAAAAAAACATAACGAACAGTTTTGATAGATGTTCGAGTGCTAAGGAGGCAAAAATAACTTTTCCCAATTTTCAAGAAATATCCTAAAAATCAACTTTGTGACCTTCAACTTTGAAGGCAGTATATTATAACTTTGAGTGATATTATACTTAACTTCATCTATACAATAGGTTTTGAAGTAATATTGTTTATTTCAGTTTCTTTTTTCTCGTATTATAATTATGGAGATCTTTATTAATTATCAGATGTAAATTACTATGTATATTACGTGTATGTACATTGTGCACATACATACAAGATTGAATTATTATTAGTGACTCAAACAGCAGTTAGCGGTTAAGCGGTTAGCGTACGCGCCCTTGGTGTGGAAGACCCGGGTTCGATTCCCTGCGGTAGCCCATGTGGTTCGGATTCCACGTTAATCAGTAGGTCCAGTCTCATATAGCTTCGCTGCTGAAAGGAACGTTTAACTCAAAGTCAACTCAACTCAACTCAAATAGCAGTATATTTGATTCCACAAACTAACCCTTTATTTCGGTAGTACATAGCTATTATGGCCTTCTTTTGCAATATTGAGATTGAGAATGCTAGATATAATTATACAGGTATTAGTACTATAGACCTGGCACTACTCGCCAGTTACCATGTTATTTATGCGCATACATTTATTATTTTTCATTGTTGCTTCTGCGCAATTGATGAATCGTCATATGAAAGCTGCTTTTTGGATGATTCTTCATTTATTTTCCCTTCAACTTTTGGAGACGGTTACACTATCTCTTCATTAAAGACGTTCTTCATAGTATTTACTTTCCAATATCGTAGATAGTCTATGTTATATTTAATAGGCTGTATTCTCATTCAAATGAAAACCAACCAAGGAAAGAAACAGAAATGAATTATTCAAAGTTGAATACATACTACCGAGCAATTGGTGAACATAATATTTTCTAATAAAAAGAGTCTATAAAATTAGAACAGACTGTTCTATTAAGAAATTTTGTTTTCCAAAACTCCTTCATACGTATATTACCCTGTTCGTTTGTGCGTTCATCCGTACGGAAGACGAAAAGAATGAATAAAAATAAGAATAAAAAATAAAAACTCATTAGCTACTTGATGGATCACCACGAACTTTGGCCGGGATGTAGAGGTTCGAAAATTAGCAATCGAGTTCGTTGAGGTGATGTTTAAACCGAAAATGATAAGAGATTAGTCAGTTTCGATTTTAACATTGATCACTATAAGGCTAAAAAAGGGGGCGAATAGATGGCTAGAAACAGTTCCCTGCAACCGATAAAGCGTCTCAAGAATTCATTTTATCTCCCTCCTTAAGTCTCTACTAAAACCAAAAGTGATATAAATACATATATGACAATGTCCGTTTCAATATTGATAAACATTGAGCAACGGATAAGATATAGCGAGAAGTGGTTTCTGAAATAAATTTAGTGTTCTAAGAATAGGTACTGTTTTCTCTCTTAACCCTCTTTTCTAACAAGAAGTGGCAGAAGTGGGCCACGTCCGGTTTTAACGTTGACCGCTATGGAGTAAAAACGTAAAAGAGAGCGAGAAGCAGTTCCCAGTAGTTTCCTTAATTAGGCGTCCTAATAATATATTTCATTTCCACTCTTAGTTTCTCTATAAATATAAAATTAAAAGAAAGGAACAAATAACACAGAACTGGATAATACTTTAAAAAAAAGATTGGTTAGATATATCGGTGATAAATGTAGTTCGATTTTCACATGGAGTCCTTTCAAGTATTCCTAAAAATGTAACAAATATTCAAATTTTACATAATGGGGTTTACCATATATGAGAAGTTCTTTTCTTTGCTTTTTTTTTAAACACGATTACTCGGAGAAAGATGTGACACATACGTAGCTTGGGATCCCCAGTACTATACTCGAAAGTAAGCAATTATTGATTGGCGTTATCTTTTAAATTTGATCTAGAAAATAGTACTATCGATTTTCATTAAATCTGGTGTAAACTTGTCTTTGAGTAAACGAAGAAAAATGGGTTAAGAGGTTCAAGAGCCTCGTACGATTAAATAAATAAATAAATAAATAAATAAAATAAGGAGCAAGAGCTTGAATAATAATTGAAGTGACCTCGTAGAATTATGGATTTTCGAAACTGTTTACTTAGTATTTGAAAATACAATATAATTTGATTTTAATACTTATGCAATCTGCAAAATATCTTACACTAAACATTAAATAAAAAAGTTTTCCATGGATTCGGATTGTAAAAAATTTAAGACGCAATTCTATTATTAGTAGCAAAATTTTTTTCATTATTATTATTTGCTATGGATCAAGTAAGTAAGTGTTTTAATAATGTAAACTTCAATATAGATTACATGCATATTATAAAAGTGGCTTCAAAATATGCTTTCATTAGTAAATGGCTTTATTTATAAAAGAAGTTATAGGCAAGTTCTACATATTCAGTTTTCAGTGACTGATAGGTCTTTTTCAAGAAGTTATAGGCAAGAGATTTAAAACTACACATTACGTGAGACTAAATTAAGTTCTTTTTTAAAACTTTATTTTGGTGTAGGTAGCTGTGAAAATAGTTAGAACTAATGCAGTTTGTTTCAAGTTTCATATGTATGAAATGCTGGATTCATTGCTTTTTATTTAACTCGAGAAATACTCTTCTATAGTTGTCTATTTTCTTTCTTAAAAGAAAAATCTCGCTTTGTATGTAGTATCGTTACAAAGTAAACAGTCTTCTAAATAAATTAAATGAGAGATAGATCTCCAAATAAAACTTATGATCATCAAATCTCCTTAGCTACCTGTCTTACGAGATAATTCAGAGATACAAGAGAGAGAGAGAGAGAGACGTTCTACGCATCTTTCCAACATATTGTACAAATGCGTAAAAGTGTGGCGCAAGTGGACATAGACTTTTCATTTATTACGTATAAGGAATTTCTACTTTATGTTGATAATGACAGAGAATTAACGTCGAAGAAAATTGAAAATTAGCTTACAAAAGTGTATTCCCTTCTCTATAGGATTGCTAGACGTCTGGATTTTTAGCACGATCATCCATTTTGAATGAATTATATATCAGCTGTGTGATTTCCAACCGAATGTATTATCAGTGTCGTCTTCAAACTCATTTACAATGTATCTTTACATTTCGTTTCCCGTCAAATTTCGACTTCCAATCGTTGCATCTCCTACCTTACGTTTAACATATTTACTGTATTATTCATCGTAAAGTGTTTACGCTTGGTCATGGTCTACTAAATCCCGAAATTATCTTTACAGTACGCTTTCTAGGGTTTCCAAATCCACAGTTATAAATACACAGTTTCTAATAACATGTAGGGTTATGAAATGTACAGTGTATATCTGAATATTATAATTTTATATATAGTAAATAAATGGAAACTTATTTTAAACCATTGAATACAGGGATGTACGCATAAACTTATTTCAGAAAGAGTCCAAATTCAATATGCCTACAAATTACATTAAAAGTTATCAAGTCACTTCTAAATTTAGACTAAATTTTCGAAAAGTGGGGATTTCGGAGGAATCAGAACTCCAGGAACCACTCGTTGCGAATGCCCCTATTTAGGTAGTAAATCTTCTTACTTACATAACCTTGTAAATTATTGATTTCATTTGAGTTAAGCTACCCTTTTAGCAGCAAGGCTATATGAGACGTGGACCTACCGCTTAACGTGAGATCCGAACTACATGAATTACCATCAGGAATCAAACTCGGATCAACCGCGCCTATTGACTGAGGATGTTATTCAGCTATCTCTTGGCATTAGAAGAAAGTTCTTTGGCCTTCTCAGAAATAAAAAAAATGGCTGGCATTAGCTCAGATTGGCTTAAATCAACAAACGCGGAAGAATATCAGAAACTATGGAAAGACAATATTCTTGTCAGGAACTGGATACTGAAGAATGAACAATTACAATAAAAAATAAGAACATGTAACACAGTTGAATTGTAAGGTCGAGTTGCAAGTAATATATGTGTAAAGGAGTGTCTGTGTCACTGTTTGTAAAAGACAAACATTAATAAATAGACCTATAATTTCGTAGTTAAGAGTTCATTTTACTACGCATGTAATACGTAATTCAATAACAATTTATGTCAGAAAATAAAAATCAGTTGTTATTGGAAATAAACGACACAATTTCTAGAGTCGTAAATCCTCTTTTCGTTTACCTTGAAAACTACGAATGAGAACTTACCATTGACATGTGATTTTATTTAGGTCGATATAGTCTATTGACTCGTATATTTTATATGAAATGCACAATATTACAAAGAAACATATGTTAAAGTTCATGTTAATAATAATTTTGGGATATAAATCTCATTAATCATACTATGTACTGTCATCTTGCTAAGGTCGTAATGAAGAGTTTAATAAATGTATATTTCAGTATCACATTCATCTCAATAAGTATCATGTTTCTCCTATAGCAATTTTTAAGTTTACAAAATTTCTTTTACCAACAAAAAAAAAAAAAAAAAAAAAAAAAAATAGATATGAGCTTTTTACCTCAAGCATACTATTTTGCCCAGTTCCATTAGATTTTTCGATTGATACTTTACCTTCGGAAACTTTTTTTTTTTAATAATAATATTTTAAAATTTTGAAGAAAGACTGACTATATTTGTGCTTGCGTAACAGAGGCGAGCACTAAAAACGGGAGCCAGTGCATCCTAATCCCCATCCGAAACTTCAGAATTATGCACACATTTGCGAGACTGTTGAATACTATGCTTAATAAACGTACGAAAGAGATTTAAATTTATCAGAGAAATCTAACAAACGGTTTTCTCATAGTTTCCATTTTTCGGATTGTGTAAAATCACAATTGTCAAATTCAATTATTCAGATTAAAACAGCATTTACACAACACGGCGCTATAATATAAACTTTTGGTATCCGTCTTGCTATCAATCGTTATGCAATGGAAAGTTGCATCCAGGGTCTAGCCTAACACCCCGTAGGAAAATATATAATACGGAGTTCTACATATTGACGTGAAATATGAATCTTATGAGTTATCACAGAAGACAAGAATTTCTTCTTAGTTAACCACAATAAAATTCTAATTAGTGTGTTATTTAGGTGCGTGAACTTGCCTCCCCCCCACACACTTGACGCACTAACGATAAAATTATTGTCAATCGTTAGTGCATCGTTAGTGCTTCTTAGTGCACCAACCCCTAACGTCAGTGCTTCATTAGTCTAGAAGCTCCAAGTAAAAACTTTTGGGGGTCAAGTTCACGATTCCCCCACCACTTCAAGCACTAACGAAATACCTAGTGCCATTCGTTAGTGCATCGTTAGTGCTTCCTAGTGCACTAAACCCTGACGTTAGTGTTTCATTAGTTTAGACTCTACAGCCAAAACAATGGTACACGATGTCTCCCCCACTTCAAGCAATAAGGAAAAAATAGTGCCGTTCGTTAGCGCTTCAAGAAAATACTAATAGTTTCATTAGTGCTTCACTATTAGAGCAAATATAGCCAATTATAAGTCACGAAACTCCCATAAGAAATGCATGGGGAATTTTTCATTGCGTCAAATTACCGCCAAATTCAAAAGCACTAATGACCTCTTCTACTGCAATCGTTAGTGCATCGCCAGTGCTTCCTATTGCACTAACCGCGAACGTGAGTGCTTCATTAGTGTAGGTACTATAAGTAAAAAACATTTGGGGGCCAAGTTCACGCTGCCCTCCACTTCAAACACTAACGATAAAATTAGTACCATTCGTTTGTGCATTGATAGTGCTTCTAGAAAACACTTATAGTTTCGTTAGTGCTTTAATATTAGTGTGGTTATGGCTAATTACATGTGACGAAACTCCCATAAGAAATGCATAGGGAATTTTTCATTGCGTCGAATTACCGCTAAATTCAAAAATACTAATGATATCTTTTAATGCAATCGTTAGTGCATCGTTAGTGCTTCTTAGAGCACCAACCCTGATGTTAGTGCTTCATTAGTGTAGGAACTACAAGTAAGAAACCGTTTGGGCCTAGCGTGAAGTTGGCCCCCCACTTTGAGTACTAACGAAAAGATTAATGCCATTCGTTAGTGTATCGTTATTGCTTCTAGGAAATAGTAACAGTTTCCTTAGTGTTTCACTATTAGTGTAGATATAGCCATTTATAAGTCACGAAACTCCCATAAGAAATGCATGGGGAATTTTTCATTGCGTCAACTTACCACCAAATTCAAAAGCACTAACGATATCTTTTAGTGCAATCGTTAGTGCATCGTTAGTTCTTATTGCACCAACCCTAACGTTAGTGCTTCGTTAGTATAGGAACTACGAGTAAAAACTCTTTGGGCCTAGCATGAAGTTGGTCCCCCACTTAAACACTAACAAAGTGATTAGTGTCATTCTTTTGTGTATCGTTAGTGCTTCTAGAAAATACTAAAAGTTTCCCTAGTGTTTCACTATTAGTGTAGATATAGCCAATTATAAGTCACGAAACTCCCATTAGATACGCATGAGGAAGTTTTCTTTGCGTTAAATTCCCACCAAATTCGAAAGCACTAATGACTTCTTCTAGTGCAATCGTTAGTGTATCATTAGTGCCTCTTAGCGCACCAACCCTATCGTTAGTGCTTCATTAGTTTGGGAACTACAAGTAAAAAAACTTTGTGCCTAGCATGAACTTGCCTCCCCCCCCCAGAATTTGAGCACTAACGAAATGATTAGTGCCATTCGTTATTGAAGCGTTAGCGCTTCTAGAAAATACTAATAGTTCTGTTAGTGATTCACTATTAGGGTTGATATAGCCAATTATAAGTCACGAATCTCCCATAAGAAAAATATGGAGAATTTTTATTAGGTCAAATTCTCACGAAATTCAAAAGCAGTAGTGGTCTCTTCTAGTAGCATCGTTAGTTTTTCGTTATTGCTTGCTACTGCACCAAGACCGAATATTAATGCTTCCCATCATGAATGCTTTTATGGGCTAGCGTATAATTAGCTTCCCCTAAGTTTTATTTTCTACCGTCCGTACTGTTGAGGCATTAATGTTAGAAGTTCTGCAATAAGAGCTACTAACACTACACTATACTATAACTATTACACTATATATGGTTATTAGTGCTTTTAAATATGGGGGAATTTTACAAAATGAAAAATGTCGTGTGTCTAAATTTAGCCCCGCACGCTTCTCAAGTGCTATGAAAACTATTTACATATTTAGTGCTTCGTTATTGCACATTAGTGCACTAAACTCTAACTTCTATCATACTTTAGAAGTTAATAATGAATAACTCGGGCGGGGCTAACTAGATTTTTCTACTTTTACACAATTTTTTAGTAATTGTGCCAGAAAAGTGGGACTAACACCAGTGGTTAGTGCATTAACTTTTATTTTACGGCTTGTCAGTACACTGCCAGAATAGTAAATCCGTTCTTTCCCGCGTGGCACTGTACTGACACAGGCGAAAGGTCTACTTTGACCCGTGAGCACACCGGTTGAGAACCAACGTTTTTGGTTCCTTTCACTATGGACTATCTCTTCATACAATAAGGCACATCATTTTAAAAAAAAATATGTGTGCTCGCGGGTCAAAGTAAACATTTCGCCTGTGTCAGTACAGTGCCACGCGGGAAAGAACGGATTTACTATTCTGGCAGTGTACTGACAGCCGTAAAATAAAGGTTAATAGAGCTCTATAAAACACTGAGTGCTGTCATAGTTTAGGAGTTATAAGTGAATAACACACTCGGGCTAAATTTAAACTTATCGAAGTTTAAAATAATTGTCTCACAAAGGCTTAATAAACGTCAAAGGTTAGTACAACGTTAATACTCCAAAAGGCTCTAATGTTAATACTATCTTAGCTCTAACGTTAATGTTATCTTAGCTCTAACGTTAGTGAAATCGTAGTTTGGGAATTATTAATGAATAACTCGGACGAGACTGAATTTAAAATTATCGAATTAACACTAATTTTCTCACAAAGGTAGGACAAACGCTAAAGGTTAGTGCATCCTTAAATCTTCAAAAAATAATAAGTACTAACGTTAGTGCTATCATATTTTAGTACTCATTAATGAATAACTCAACCCTGTCTAACTTTAGATTTTTCAACTTAAACAATTTTACACTAATTGTCCAACAAAAGTGGGACAAACGCAAGTGTTTAATGAATTCCTAGAGCTCTATAAAACACTAAGCATTGTCATTAGTAATTTCATGAATAATCCGGATAGGATTGAATTTAAATTTATCGAACTTCACACTAATTGTCCCACAAAGGTAAGATAACCACCAAAGATTAGTTCGCTGTTAGTGCTCCATAAACACTAATCCCTTAACTTCAGTGCCTAATCACAGTTTAGGAGTTTTAACAAATTACTCGAGCGGGGCTAACTTCAGGTTTTTCAATTTTTACACAGTTAGTGTAAAATTTGATAAATTTTAATTGAGTTCCGCCCGAGTTATTCACTGATAACTCTTAAACTATGATAGCACTATCATCAGTGTTTAGTATTTTTGAAGTACTAAAAAACCACGAACTTTTAGCGATTATCCTACCTTTTGATGAACAATTATTGTAAAAGTCGATAAATTTAAATTTAGCCTCGTGCGTGTTATTCGTTAATAACACTTAAATTAAAAAAAACACTAACATTAGTGCTTAGTCAGCGGACGACTAAACGCTGGTTTTGTCCAATTTCCGTCAGACAATTAGCGTAAACTTGTATAAAATGTAAAGATCTAAAGTAGCTCCCCCCCGAGTTATTCATTTTAACTCCTAACCTACGATAGCAGTAACGTTAATGCTTAGTGTCCTTCGGAGCACTAACGATGCACTAATTTTTGACGTTTATTCAACTTTTGTGGGACAATTATTGTAAAATTTGTTAAAATTAAATTTAGCACAGAGTGAGTTATTCACTTATAACTCTTAAACTATAATAGAAATTAACGCTAATGCTTCGTGCTTCGGGAAGCAATAACGATCAGAAAAAAATCAATCAATGTAAAATCAATCAATGTAAAATTAAAAAAAAATCAATTTAGTCTGGCAAATGATATTCACTAATGGCCACTAACGAAGCACTAACCATGTGAAATGTTTTTTTTTTTTTTTAATATTTGAGATGCGTTCGGGGCTAAATTTAGACACGTAGCATTTTCCATTTTGTAAAATCCTTTCCCCAAATTTAAAAACACTAATAATCATATGGCTACTATTACTATCATATGGCTACTATGGTTACTATTAATCATATGGCTAATCATGTGTGTAATGGCTACTATTACGTACGGGAATTTAACGCAATGAAAAATACTCATGCATTTCTTATGGGAGTTTCGTGACTTACAATTGGCTATATCAACACTAATAGTGAAGCACTAACGAAACTATTAGTATTTTCTAGAAGCACTAACGATACACTAACGAATGGCACTAATCTCTTCGTTAGTGCTCAAAGTGGAGGGGGGTATGTTCACGCTAGGTCCAAAGGCTTTTTATTTGTAGTTCCTACACTAATGAAGCACTAATGTTAGGGTTGGTGCACGAAGAAGCACTAGCGATGCACTAACGATTACACTGAAAGAGATCATTAGTGCTTTTGAATTTGGCGGTAATTTAACACAATGAAAAATCCCCTATGCGTTTGTTATGGGAATTTCGTGACTAACTATGCGCTAACGAATGGCATTAATCTTTTCGTTAGTACTCAAAGTGGGGGAGTCAAATTCACGCTAGGCCCAAAGGGGTTTTTACTTGTAGTTCCTACACTAATGAAGTGAATATGTCCGTACGTTTTTCGGAACAAACGAATTTTTCTTCATAAGAATCAATAACAAACAAAAAACAAACGATTGGCTTCGGTTTCGAATCGAAATTTGACAGTGGGGGGGGGGGGCAACTTCACATACATATGGCAACCCTATCCTACAGCTTAACGTGGGATCCGAACTACATAACTCCCTCTGGGAATCTAACCCAGGTCTCAAGCACCGAAGACGCGTATGTTAAGCCTGTAGCCACGAGGGAGTTCATATATGAGAATGAGATCAGACTATGGTTCTTCTTATACTCAGGAGAACCCCCAACAGAAATGGTTCTCAGGACCCTGGTGGTTCACTGGTAGAGCGATCTCTGGTTTGATCCGAGCTCACACTCAGCCAAGTGGGCCTTGTAGTGAACAAATACCATGCGAGTGGGTTTTCTCGAGGTATCCTGTTTCCTCCTATTTCAATCATCATTATTGATCTTATGATCACCGTCTCCTTTGCCTTCGGTGCATAAAACGTGAAACGTTAAACTAAAAAGTGATTCTTAGTGATTCTTCTTAACTCCATTCTCATCCGAAGCACATAGTATATAGCTAGCATCCTATGTTAAGTTATGCTTTCGTGTTGCATACAGCTTCAGAATTAAGGGGGATGTTAAACCTGAATTAGTTAACTCAGCTTTGCACTTTCATCCAGCTTCTAGCAATATTTTGAGCTAAACTCTATCTTTATTCACATAATAAAAATAGTATAAAGTTTGTTTTTCCTTTCTTTCAAAGATGAAGTGTCAATTATTATATAAAAATGACAAAAAGAAGCAAAGGATATGGAATAACATTGCATTTTAATTTAGCTTAATATTAAGTGTATAACATATAGTGTGGAGAAGTACATACGTATTTATTTATCTTTTATTTATTTTATACGATAAAACCTAGTTTTAATTAAATAATTGGGTTTGTTGCAATGTTCAAAAGTTTGTTGTAGTCACAGTTACGAGTTACCATCGAGGCAGAAACCTAGAATTCAGTCCCAATAGCTATCGCCTATATTATTTAATTGTAAATTGCATCTTTCTATTAGCTGGTAATTCATAGATGTAGATTTATATGAATCATTTATGCACATAGTATAAATCAATTTTCTTTTTTCTAAAAAAAAAAAAAAAAAAAAAAAACCACTTATCAAAGCGTATCGTGATAAGCACACAAAACAATGCATGTAGACTTATAGGCCCACAGTAAATCAAATATAGCTACAGAAAACTATTTACAATTTAATTATAAATACGTGCTCAGTGACGCGTGGCCATGGTTAAAAATGAATTTAATAGCCTGCGACGGATAGTGGTAAGAAAATGCATGAAATACTCTAGGTGTTCAAACAGGTTCAGGGGATGAAATGAAACTATCTTCTGCCAGGTTACGAAATGAGAGCGCAATTTTACTGCCTAAAGCCTTAGTAAAGACTAAGAGAAAGTTTAGTTTAGTATTGAAAAAAGAAGCGTCCCTCTTCAGTGCAGATACCGTATGATGTGAACCTAAAGTTTAAGGTGGTTCTACCGTCAAATTCAAATCACCGTAATGCGTTCAACGTTCAGGCACAGGAAATCGAACCCACAATCAAGCTCATCAAAGTCGAGTGCGATAACCATTAGGCGAGCGAGGAGGTAAAATTGATATTTTTGTATATTATTGTTCATCCTTCTTTATTGAAACAATTGTGGAGTGCCTAAGTAGGGACTTGAATTTACAGTACTTTAGATATGGAACAGTAGTGTAATAATGACTGATATGTCATGCTAGTATATCTATTTTCATTCACTCATAGTTGATTTTGTATCAATGAGAAAAACCTTTTCTCTTCGGTCGAATGCCAGGACGACAATCTTCTTAAAAAAAAATAAATAAAAAAATCACAAAGAGGGAATAAGCACGGAGCCAAAGGGATAGATTAAGAATTATAATAAGCGATACCACGTATGCTGTTAATCAGTACCTAAGGCTTCGTTGTGCAGGTATTCTGCTATACACCCAATTAATATTTTTAGTATACGTAACAGATCCTGAAGAACGACTGTAAATAATAAGTAAAACAAGAAAAATTGAACTAAAATGAAATGTGAATAATAATGTATTTTTGAATGAATATATTGGAGCAATTAATGCCTTGAAATTTCGCGACCTATGATTTACTAAAGCAATGAACAGTTGAAAATTAAATATACATCCATATTGGCATAGATGTATGGAAGCAATATACAGGGTATTTCAAAACAACACCGACAACGTTTGGGAGATGATCCCTGACACCAAAATAAGACATAAAGTATAGACAAAACTGGGTGCACAAATGCTTCCTGTCGGAGTTATAAGCTGCCGAAAACATGAAAAATTGAACTTTACAGGTTCATAGCTCAAAAGCTATTTGACCTACCGTAGTCGGGTCCAGACTTCACTTAGGAACTAATATGTACACTATCCAAAAATACGTGTTTCAGAATCCTAGGTACTCACGGGCGTATGAGTTGAAGTACTCACCAACTACCTCTATAAAAATTGTTGGGGAACTTCCGCAGAATTCTGAAGTCGACTACGGTAGGTCCCATAGTATTGGAGCTATGGACCTTTAAAGTTGAATTTTTCATTTTTTCGACAGCCTATAACTCCGAAAGGAAGCATTTGTGCACCCAGGTTGGTCTATATTTTTTGGCTTATCTTGGGATCAGGAATCACCTCCCAAACGTTGTCGGTGTTGTTTTGAAACACCCTGTATATACATATCCAATTGTTTCACGATGCTAGGGTTGAACCGAAAAACCTGAGGATATAATCAAGAATCGAATCCAGAACCATGCGCACGCACAGTAACCACTTGGCTAGAGAGCATTATATGAGCCATTTCGTTGCGAATGTTATTATTCCTTTTTAATTATCCGTAAGTCTATTATGGTTAAAAATTACAAATCTTTTCTTACAGTTGACTATAAGAATGATTCCCACATTCCTTAATTTAAACATTTTTCCTTTTTTGATAATTTATTTTCATGTTTTCAGCCATTATAAGCAGTGTATGAGGTAATAGTTCTCTCCAGAAAGAATGAATTTAACCTGTATACACACCTAGCCATCACACACACAAACAATAGCTATAGTGTCTACATATTATTATTATTATTTTGCATATTTAAACAATTGGTGACCTTTCAAGCTCCCATGAATGCGGTGGCTCAGTGGTAGAGCGTTCACCTGTGGTGCAAGCGGTCCTTGGTTCGATTCTAGCTAGCGTCAAGTGAGTTTTGTGGTATTCCACCATTTCATTCGTTACTCATCATAATCGTGGGACGTAAAACTTAAATATTCCAATTTATTTTTTTCTTTCCACCTTCTTCGAGGCTTTCTAGCTTGCTCATGGTAAAAATAATGCATTTTCTTCATAAGGAGATAAATATTTCAAGAAACAAAAATGCATGATTCTAATGATTACAAGAATGTTGAGAAATGAGATGTTTCACAAACTGATTTCAAAAAAAATCTAGAAAGGGGAGAAGTTATTCCTGTCAAGGATTAAAATTTAGTTCTCCAGGGGGATGCAATTTCTTGTGAAGGGGGAAGTCCCTAAGATCCCTCCGTCAGCTCACAAACTGATTATAAGTGAATAATAGTAATAATAATAATAATAATAATAATAATAATAATAATAATAATAATAATAATAATAATAATAATAATAATAATAATAATAATAATAATAATAATAGATAATCTTTCGCTTACTTCGTTAAAGTTTTGCACTTGTAATGCGATATAATCCTTGGTTAATCCGACTGCCCGGTTGATAATACGGTCACATCTCTTGGTTTGAGATTGCTCATAGTTGCCGAACTTTTCAATATTCAGGCCTAACATCTATTTTCGCTACTGAAGCCATATAAGACGTTCACATAACGCAGTTTAAACTAGAATCCAACCTCAGGGCTACCAAATGACCCGATTTTGTCGGGACAGTCTTCTATTTTTATCCTACTTCTGCCTTTTTAATCTGAAACCGGGACGAGTATAGGCCTATGCATATTAATTCCAACAGTTATACCTTAATACGATGACTACTCTGTGCTGCTGGTAAAGAAAATCAAAGGAAACTAAAAGCAAGCTATAGTTTATTATACTGTGTCCAAAGTATACCTACCACAACAATAGGTTACTTTTGAGAGTTGAGTATGCGAGTTTGGCATAGGAGACCCAGTTTCGATTCCCGGTGCGAACTTATGCTTTCGGAAAATTAGTGTAAGTACCAACCAAATTTTCGAACTTCAGATGGCACTTCAAGATAACTATCTCTCTTCTCAAACGTGTCAGTTCGAAGTCCGATTTCAGACCGAAACGAGCTACTATGGAATAATTTATGTGGCAGGGGCATTTTTCCTTAGATATAGTATTTTCGCTCTAAGCAGCTTAGAAGTAGCTGATCTAATGAATTAATATCTGTAAGTTTTCTTTTTTCCCTGAAAATTTCTTTCGTAAGTTTCTCTTTTCTTTTTGTCTTCTTCGTTTATCTTTCTTTTTAATCTTTCTTGCATTTGTATTATAGGAAATTTTTCATTAGGTATTATTTTTTGGGGGGACAGCACAGACTTAATTTTTTAATACATAAAGATAAATAATTGTTTTCTGCTGTTAAGTGCTCTATTATTATTATTATTATTATTATTATTATTATTATTATTATTATTATTATTATTATTATTATTATTATTATTATTATTATCTCTTTTTAGCGCTTTGTTGAAGTTGGTTAATATTGTTTTTTTAAAGTTTTTATCAATGATTTTTCTCCTCCTCCCTCTAGCATAAAATTCCAATGAGCCACATGGGAGGGGGGAGGGTACGGTGGCTCAGTGGTAGAACGCTTACCTCTCATGAGCGAGATTCACTGTGGACAATATCGTGTCCGTAGTATTTCTGCAGGTACTCCCGTTTCCTTTCACAATTTCATTCTACCAGTTTTTCCATCGTCTTTCACTTGCCTTAATCGTCGCCTCCCTTAGCCTAAAGGACATAATTGTGTTACGTTAAACGGAAAGATTTCATTTCATTTTTATGACTCACCTGCATCATAACCCTCTTGTAGGTATGTATTTCTGGTTTGTAGGATCTGTGTGCATAGATCTGAAGTCACTTAGTTGTCTTTTATAATATTGTTACAAATTTTAATTTACTTACTTTTGAAAACTAATTTATATAAAATTCAGCCTGCACTAAGTAAGTTGCTTCTTTATGTCAATATTTAGAAGTAGTCAGAGAAATATAAATTAACAAATACCTTTTCTTTTTAAGGGGAAACAAGATCGGAAAGAACCCATACTAATTTTAAGTAATTATGGTAAACATAGTTAACATTTAGCTCGATCTCCTAAAGGAGTTTCAAATGCTATTCCAGAACAATTTAAATTTAATTTTCTGAAATAGGAATATACATACTGTAATTCATTACGAAAAAACAAGTCATGGAGTCATGTTCAAAAACTTTATTTCCCATAAGCTCTATCTTTAACATAAACCTGCCGTGGAAGAACACCCTCAATACTGTTTATTGAACATAAATTTTGCAGTAAAAAGAATCTTAATGAGTCGTATAGTATGGTGCAGTACCTATAGTGTGCTATGAGTGTAAGATAATAAATCGAGACTGCTTTATTTCAAATTCTACTATATTATCGTGTACCAACTCATATTCAGTAAGATTTTTCTCATGGCTTATGCCTCTCATTTGATTCATTTTATGACCATTAAGTAGAAAACTATAGCATAACAAAGATTTTTCTTATATAAGACTATCAACAAAAAGGTAAATTCTATTTGATATGCAACTAAATTTGCATGTACTTTATTATGGAAAGCTATTTAAAAAGTAATGGCCTATTATTTATAAATAGCTCCGATTAAATAATATAATATAAATAATTCAATTTTTGTAGCGTTTGGCAGCTAGTACAACTGAAACTAAGGCCTATAATGCCTCTTATTTGAAATAAACAATATGGAAAAATGATTGGCCAATTACTTTCAAGAATTAGTTGATATCTAGTTTCGGCCAATCAGAAGGTTGCTATTTAGAGCTACTTCGGCGAGTAAACTGAAAGTCAACGATTTCTTGCATGCAATAGGCCAGATATTCCTCCAAATTTTAAATTAGAACTGATCTATAAATTACGTAGAACTCTAATGGCTTTCCACTATGACAGGTACACCATTTACTCTGAATTTCAAACATAATTTACTGTCCTTGGTGTTAGTAACGTAAGGGAAATATGTATAGCCCATTATAGGTATTGCATCATAGTGTACGACTCCTTAGGATTGATTTTACTTGGAATCTAACGTTACAACTAATAGTTTAGCGAGTGGTTTTCTTCGAAACAAACGCATTTCTTCAAGTTCGATATTTTAATACTCCTTGAAAAATAACCTTCCACAAAAATACCATCCTTATTACAACAAAGTACATTCAACTTGTGTAATTCAGGATTAATCGAATGGAATCGAATCGAGCCTAACAGTTCCACGCGGCCGCAAATAACGTGTCTATCTAAAGAACTTTTGGACACCACTATCAATAGCCGCATCTGAAGTCCTTGAACAGGGTTTTTTTTTTTCTCTCTCCATGGGCGCAAATCACACACAACCGTACACTAAGGCTGATTATCAAGATAAACATTGAATATATTTCTAATACTGGAATAGACTCTGAAGAAAGTATGTCATCCATTACGTAATCATGTCGATCATACTCAATAATTTGGAGTGAGACACGGCTGTTTCAGTGTAGGGCGTTTCGGGTAAGACATTTCGATATAAGGACGTGAAGCTGGTGTGAAGCTGGTTTGGTGTAAAGTTTCGGTGTTCAAGTATAAAATCACAAAATTCAAAATCCTTTTTTTTTTTAAATCAACTTTTATTTTATATTTTCTATGTGAACTAATTCTCTCTTTTTCTCATTACGAGTATATAATTAATGCTCCCAAAAATCTTTTATAATGAAACATCCCTTACAACCAAACAATCTCACACCAAAACGTTCTAGATTCCATTTGGAGTATATTGTAATAGAATCAATATGCATAAGAAAAGAAAAAAAGAAGAAATTCAACATACATTGCTAGACTACTAATGTAAAGGGTGTCTTCCTACTTGCGACAGTCCTATTAGAGACAGGAACTGTTAACTGTCCTCTGAGCGACCGATTCGATGTATTAACTGCCCTATGAGTCACCGATTCGTTCATACTAAGATAATGGAAGAAGATAAGGTTCTCTCTTCTTTAACTTGTTTTATGCTAGTGTGATTAAAACCTAACAAAATGTACTATGAAAAATTTCGCTCTACCTGAATTTAATACGTGAGAATGCTCTCATTATATTAACAATCTTTTATACGTTTTTCCTAATATTATATTTTTGAATTTATTTATATGAATACATTGACTCTATCAAAAGGAAAACTAACTAAATATTTAGAGTAGCTCCGTCTTTGTTTATGATTCTAATATAATTAAAATTTTCATGTTAAAATGATACGGAGCATAAGTTTAGCTTGAATATGTTTATGGCATAAGAAGGAAATCAGAAAGAGGTATGGGCGTCCGAAGAAATTTTCTAGGGAGGGGCATATCCATGTTTGCTGTATCACGTCTGGTATATCTGGTATTTAATATGCGTGGTTTGCCATATTACGTATACATTTTTGTGAGCCAGGGGGGCGACCCCTGCCTTCCTATTGGGTGCCCATGGAAAAAGTGTTCACCATTTGAGAATATCAAAGAAATCTAAAAACACGGTGTATTCGAAGAAATTATTACACAAGTTACAAATCTCTCGCAGGATTTTACAGTTCGTCTAGTTATATATTTGACGAACAGTATCACTGGCACGTACATATTTCATACCAAGGTTGTTCGGGTGCTAATAACGCCAGAGGCAAACATGTTTTACAAGATGGAATCATGTCATCTTCCATCATATCAATGTAAATGAATCGGTCGCTCATAGGACAGATAACAGTTCCTGTCGCTAATAGGACTGTCGCTTCTGGGACTAATTCAATGTAAAGCAACACACGAAGTATGCAGAGACCAACACACATTCATTCAGGGATGTAGATAGCAAGTTGTTCCATAGGGAGACATGACCCAATATGTTACTAACGAAGAAAAATGAAATGAAATGAGTTTTACGTCCCACGATTATGCCGGGTAGGATAAAAGAGACTGTGATGATGAGATATGAAAGAAATGGTGGAATGAAGAAAGTGGAGGAAACGGGAAAACCCCGAGGAAACCCACGCACACGGTGTTTGTCCACCACAAAGTTCACTTGGCGGGGGCTGGGATCGAACACGAAGAAAAAAGAATGTTATATTTCAACTCTGACCAACTTCATTAGTTATTGGAAAACTGTTAAGAAAACAAAATTACATCAAAGAAAACAAAAAATACAAATATGTCTACAAGTTTCATTTTAATGTCGTGAATAGACATTCCACCAATCAGAGATAAGGATTTGTTTACATTTTTCAATTTTGTACAATCACAAACAAGCTTATATGCAAGCAAGCTACGCCTTGATGCAAAAAGTATATTTTAACGACTAAGATTAAACAGAAGGTGTATAGCGTATACCGCCTACAGCCCTATATGTAAGTACATGAAAAGGTCAATATTTTTATATTATTATTATTTTTTTTATTATTATTATTATAGCTATATATAACATTTGGAAAAGATTCCTTTAAGCTCTGAAAGGAGCTTCAAGTAGATATCTCATATACGAAATATGTCCAAAATGACTAGAAATAGACTTGATTTCCTCGTGCACTGAACGCATTATATTGAAGTATTATTGTTCAACATAAGTTTCTTTTAAACAAAAGCTTTACTTTGACCTTATTATACACTAGTTGAATTTGATATATCATATACTGCAAGGCATAAAATGTATTGTTACGTGTGCTTCATCGTATTTAAGGACTGGAAACCACTCCAACAATCTCTTGGCATACTAGTAATAAAATAAGATATAAATTTATGGTATTGATTGAAACAAATTCCGAATACGAGGGCTGTCTAAAAAGTATCCGACCTTTGGCCAGAAAAATAGTTGCGAATACCTGACAGATTTGGGACCCTAATCCCCTTCAAAGTAGGCCCCTTGTGCTTCCACACACTTAGCCCACCGATCCTTCCACTGCTGGAAACAGCGCTGGAAGTCTTCTTTTGGAATGTTATTCAGCTCCGTCGTCGTGTTCCGCATTATGTCTTCTCTACTCTCAAAACGGGATCCCTTCAGAGGCGTCTTCAATTTTGGAAATAGCCAGAAGTCACAAGGAGCCAGGTCTGGAGAGTAGGGAGGTTGGCGAACGGTTGTAATTCCATGTTTGGCTAAGAACGTGTGGATCAATTGGGATGAATGTGCTGGGGCGTTGTCATGATGGACGTGCCAGTTCTTCGCTGTCCACATGTCTGGTCTTTTGCGCCGGACTGCGTCACGGAGTCGCCTGAGAACATCTTGATAGTACTCCTTTGTCACTGTTTGTCCTTCCGGTTCGTACTCGTGATGCACAATTCCATAGGCATCGAAGAAAACAGTCAGCAACATCTTGATTTTGCTTCGCACCTGCTGCGCTTTCTTCAGCCTTGGAGAATCGGAATGCTTCCATTGAGACCATTGTTGTTTTGTTTCTGGGTCGTACCCGTACACCCATGACTCATCTCCAGTTATCACGGTATTCATATACCCAGGATCAGTGTTGGTGGTGTCCAGAAGGTCCTGTGCAACGTCAAAACGGGTGTCTTTTTGTTCCTGAGACAACAACTTGGGTACAAATTTAGAGGCCACTCGTTTCATGTTCAAATCGTCACGCAAAATTGCGTGTGCAGAATCTTTACTCACTCCAACATCTTCTGCAATCTCCCGCACTGTCAAACGGCGATCTGCCATCACCAAATTTCGCACCCGCTCAACAACAGCTGCATTCCGAGTAGTTTGGGGCCTGCCGCTACGCTGCTCACTCTCGACTGATGTGCGGCCATCTTTGAATCGATTGAACCATTGTTTAATTTGTGTTACACCCATCGCATCTTCTCCAAACACCTGCTGAATCTTACGAATTGTTTGGCTTTGAGAATCACCCAGCCTTTGACAGAATTTGATGCAGTATCTTTGCTCAATTCGTTCAGTCATCTTGCGAGAAACACTAAATCCGAAGAACACTACCAACAGCACCTCACTTCGCGACCACCAGCTCACGACTGACACACGCGAACGCGATGAAAAAATTCAAGCATGCGCATTAAGGTTCCTCCTTCCACCGTGCACGGTGGCGCTGCCTGAGAATCACTACTTTGCGTGGAAAAAATTAAGGTCGGATACTTTTTAGACAGGCCTCGTATATAATATAGCATCCTCCCTGACCTCGTGCAAATAACTCGAATACTATTGTATACACCACCATCATGCTCATACTTGTGTATTTTTGTAAAACGTTTCTGTCAGCTTCTAACTCTCCCCTTTCTTCTCACTCTTCCGTCACTCACGAGAGATAAAAATATTTGAGTCAAACACTTTTAAATGGAGATATTTGTAAGCATTAACAACACCAGAAGGGTTAAGAAGGGCGAGTGCACCACGCCCCTCGTAGCTGTCCCACGGCTGGTTTCCCAGATATGTATTGTAATGTAGGTCTAGAAGTATACAATATCCTCTTTTGTGCGTGAGTTTTCTCGGGGTTCTCCCGTTTCCTCCCACTTTCTTCATTCCACCATTTCCTTCATTACTCATCATCACCGTCTCCTTTAGCCTAACCGGCAGAACCGCGGGACGTAAAACTCAAAGATTTCATTTTTTTCATCCTCTTTTGTATTTAGACAAGTAACTAACACCCTCAAACTTCTTTGTTTTACTGACCCCTCCCCCCTAGAAAAAAGAAATATGTAAATAAAGAGCAAGTATGCGTCATCACTGTTTGTAACTACAGTATTATGGAAGTATACTGCTTGTAATTGTGAAGTGGACTGCAACAACTTGAAAACAATGGGAGGAGTAGAAGAGCCACAAAAATAAATGGGCTTATCCATGTTAAGAAATTGAAACTCTCTGCCGTATACTCAATATTACAGCATGCAATTGCTGCTCTCATCTTCCAAAAACGTAAACTGTACTTTCTTGTTCAGTTTTATTTATATTAATATTTGAAACAAATTTGCGCTCGAGAGCATATATTTATCATTTACACAAACACGTTAAAAGCATGTTTGTGGTCAGTGGTGGCCTAAGGCAAACTGGGGCCCGGGGCCAGTGAAGTAGATCGGGGCCCCTTTTCGAGTAATCGTGATTTATAAACTTCTATTTTTGACATTCATTTACATAATCACTCTTTCTGTTTACTACTCCCCCCTTTCCCATTGGTGTGTGTGTTTAAACCACTTAATTTGGGTGACATTCAGCATCCCTGTCTATTTTATTAACGCTAAGAACCGCCTTCAGTCTGGTATCTAAAAATAAAACCGGACCAGAGCTATCGTTACATATATTTTTTATTCATTTTTAAACTAGGGACATGATAGAAAAAGGGTTAGAGATACAAGTTTAACGGAAGCTACAAAGAATCCAAAATTTATCCTACATCTAAGTTATCCTAGTTTAAACGTGTACTGTAATTAGATAGAATAGTAGGAGTAATGCTCCTAATAATATATTTAGAGACAAATTTATGTGCAAAATGTAACAATGAGCTGATATTGAAAAAATCGCAAATAATAATATAACCGGCGCGATTTTTAAATGTAAGCTGTAAATGTAAGCAAGTTTTCTAGAATTTTCTTGTTCGGTTCTCACCTTTGGTGTTCCTCCTGTACAATTTCTTATATGACTAAGTTTATTCATGGCTTCTTACCTGTCTGAGTTTACACTACATGTTTTTTATTTAATTAGATTTTATTCCTGCAATTAGCCCCATTCACTTTAACATTCGGTTTCTCTCCAGTGATCACACACGATACTTAAACTTTTTTATTTTTTTATTTTTATTTATTTATTTATTTTTACCGAAGTATCAGTAAATAATGGCTAGAATAGATTTCTCTCCTGCCTGTCATCATTTATCTTTTACTAGGTTTCTCTTCAGTGATAATATACGATCTATTTAGTCCCACTGCTTTTGCCGAAATATCAGTGAATAGTTAAGCACTGTATGTTTCTCTCCTGCTTGTCTTTTTTACTATTGTTTCCATATTTCACACTTGTATTATGATTACATCATTTCGTGTTTAATAATTCACTCATATTTATATTCTGTCACTTATGACTTTCTATTACCATTTACTAACATCCTTAGTATTAGAATATATTATAACAAAAAATCCTGAATATATTGAATAATTGGGAATATATCATAGATTAAATATGTGAACACAGAATTCTACTATGGGTTGTACCACCCATCACCAGTCAATTGACAGATCTTGACGGCTTTTTATTATTCTTTTGGTACTTTTATATTTTTATTGTCTTAAATTGAAACATGAAACTACTTTCAATGATATTTCCACTACCTTAGTAGCCTGTGTTCCACCAGCATTCAGAATGTTACCTTTCTTGATTTGGTTGCTGCGGAAATCTCAACTATATTAGATTTTATTTCATTTTCAATAGAAAGAATGGCCAGATTCGTGAGTCTTTCTTGACCAATTGTGGAGTGCAAGTATGATTTTATCAGCTTAATTTGGTGAAAGACCGTTCACATGATGCGACAGATACGAGCAGTGTTATCAAACTCTGAAGAGCGGTTACAAAACTTTTGTAGCTTTAATCCTCATTGAAGATACATATTTCAGTATGCCTTGTGGAGAAAAGTCAAGTTGTTCTTTAGCTATCTGAGCACACCTTAGAGAATGGATTATACGCTTACAATCCTGAAATAATTCTACGCCGTCCAGGTCATTCGGGTAGAACAAAGCCAAACCAGAGTAACATGCTTTTAGTCTTTCCTCGCTCTCATCATCTAGCTGCTGCACAAAATTGGCAAAGTAAAAAAAAAAAAAAAAAAAAAAAAAAAAAAAGTTGGCTTTTCACCTACATTCAACCTCTTCCTTTAAATTTCTTACCCCCCTTCCCCCCAAAGAGAGTGGAACGTTTATTTTATTTATTTTTAATCTACATTTAGTTTTTTCTTTAAATTTCTTTCCAGGCCCCCAAGAGAGTGAGAACCTAAGCTATAGCTTGTTTAGCTTACACATAATTCGGCACTGATTAGTTTTATTAGACAGATATTTCTGTTGTTTCATCAATTATTTGGTGTAATTTCGATCGACAATTAATTGCGTTTACTTTTAGGGAAGGATTATAAACTTTGACGGCCTTTGTACGGCTCATACTAACAAAGTTCTTTAGCAATTAGTTTTTAACTACCGTCCGGGGCCCTCCACGAAGTGGGACCCGGGGCGAGGGCACCGCTCGCCCCGCCCTTACGCCGCCACTGTTTGTGGTTAAAAATAAGTGGTTGCACAATCATGTAACATATAGGAGTAGTGTTGTCCACGAGACGAGAGATACAAGATGTTCTTGATGACATATTAGGCGAGAAAAAGGTCTTCCAATAGACAAAGGTACATTTTTCGAGACAAAAACATTTTAAGGACACCACTTCGACTCAAGACTCTCCCAAATCGCTTCTCGCGGGCAGTACCATGTAGCAACAACCACGCCTGGATCGATCTAGGAAAAAGAAAAATGTGGAAGGCTCAAGTGTTAATCTCTATAGCTTTCTATATCTTTCTCTAGTTCAAATATAACGTTCTGGTAATAATAATAATAATAATAATAATAATAATAATAATAATAATAATAATAATAATAATAATAATAATAATAATAATAATAATAATACACTCCTTCCACATGAGCTCTTCCTTTTTAGCCATATGGGTAGCGCACACGCTTTCGGCACAGAACGTCCTGGTTCGATTTATGGTGAGAGCTCATGTGGTATGGATACCACAATAAGCTATGGATCCACGTTTGTTGCTAAAATTAGTCGCTAAACTTTAATCCAACCTCGGAAGTTAAAAGTGATTCTAGTATGTAATTTCAAAATTCATTTCCACACATTTCGAGATACTGACACTTTTTTATTTAACATGAAGATTTTCGTCATCACATTTGTTTCTTGAGTAAGCGTCGATTTTTATTATACTTCCAAACTATGCTAAGCGTGTCAGAAGACTTATAGAACGGCTTTCTCCGTGACCGTCTGTCGACAGGAATCAGGTCATGTAAGAGATATCGAGGTGCGCTTTCTCGAAATCGAATCAGTGTCTCAAGAATAGCTACTATCTCCTCCATTAACTATCCATTCAACTGGTTCAAATTAATCATTCCATGTTTCAACGTTTATTTAGAACGAAACGGGCAATATACAATAACTATCCCAAACCAGAAGTTGTTCCAAGTTACTATTGCTTCCGATTTCAATACTGATTTCCATAGAGAAAAAAATGTTAGGAGATATCGAGATGCGGTTTTCTGAATCGATTTATTGTACAAAGAATAGCTCTCACCTTCTTCATTAAAACTCTACTCAAATCGGAAGTGGTTCAAATAATCATTTCCGGTTTTAAAATTTAGTCATACAACAAAAGTGGTAATAGATAACGGTATATGGTGCTCTGCAATAGATTCAGTGTCTCAGGAAAGCATATATTCGCAACACGCAACACTACCAAAACCGGAAGTGGTTCAAATTTACTATTATTTCTGGTTTGAGTACAGATATTCATAGGACAAAAACTGTAAGAGATCTGAAGATGTTCTTTGTTGCAATTGAATCAGCATCCCAGGAATAGGTCCTATCTCCTTCATTAACCATGTATTCAAACCGGAAGTGATTCAAATTAACCACTTCTAGTTTCAACATTGATCGCCATAGAATAAAAGTGGTATTAGGTCTATGTAGCGGCAAACTGTTTTCTGCAAACGATTCAGGGCGTCAAGAGAACATATCTTCATAGCCCACAACACTCTACCAAAGCCGGAATTTACTACTACTTCCCGTTTCAATACTGATTTCCGTAGAGGAAAAACGATAAGAGATATAGGCCTATATCTAGATGCAGAGTTCTGCAACAGATTCAGCTCCCTAAGAGTATGTTCTATCTTCTCCAATAACCGGCTGCTCAATCCGAAGTGGTTCAAATCAACGATTTCCAGTTTCAACCATTCCTCAAGCACAACGAGTAATGACTTTTTGATATGGATTCATTGTCCAAGGTATATATTCTATCTGTGATCGTATTAATTAATCTATTAGGACCATAGTTAGAGATGTACTACTTCAAGTTTGAGTACTGAATTCCTAGAGTTTGGAAGTCTACCGTACTTTCTCATTATGAAACGAAACTCACTTATTATTGTTTTCAGTGGGTGCTCATCTGCGGTTTTTGAAGAAAAGTTACAACGTTTTTTTTCAACAGATTCAATAGATTAGTGATTATCAATCTAAGGTTCCCCTTTGAGATGCATGAAAGACTATCAACGGAGGTACACTGGCCTCTGAAATCAAATGAACTGTGAAATTAGTTTCAAACTGCAAAGTCGTCAATTTTTTTTTCACACCATCATTACCTATTTTTTTATTTATTTATTTTTTTTATTGAACTTGGACTGAACATTAAAATTTTATTTTCCCATATTAAATGTGTAAGCAGCATTGGTCATTGTCTTAACTTTTAAAATTGTAACGTGTAATTAGATTAATTATACTCACTGCTGAAGCTCATTTTATATTCCCTAATTATTTTATTGGTATAAAAATGTAACATTCGATATTAATTTCAACGCAGAAATCCAATTTGTGCTAAGTACCCATTAAGAATCTCAAATGGGCGCTGAGTCCTGGAACATCCACGTATTGACGCCTCTGGTCCCGAGTGGAGCATTTCGTGTCAATCAAATATAAATTAAGAATTTTTCATGCAGACAGTTTCGGATTGTGATAGAATTTATCCTTCTATAGCAATCACTTTCAACTGGATGCTCTGCGACGTCACAGTTTGGTGCTCGTGTTCCCAGCAAATTACAGGTAGAAAGCAAGAAAGCAGCAAACATACTGTTCTTAAAATACAGTCAAACAAGACGAAGTCGATGGTTTTGCAGATGCACTGTTCGTGTATTCGTGATTAATCGAATACTGCCAGCTTTTTTTCTATTCAATTTCATTCACATCATTCCCTCCGTTTCTCTTCTCAACCTATTCTAAGGGGGACATGGTGGCCCAGTAATAGAGCGCTTCCTTCTGGTGCGAGGGGCCCTTGGTTCGATCCCCGGCCAAGTAAGATTTTGATGAAAACATCATGTCTGTGGGTTTTCTCGGGATACTCCCGTTTCCTTCAAAATCTCATTTCACCAATTCTTCCATCATCATTCACTTGCCTTAGTCATTGTCTACCTTAGCCTAAAGGGCATAATCATGAGACGTTAAACTGAAAGATTTAATTTCATTTTTTTAAACTTGCTCTCATTCTCTCTCTCTCTCCTGGCTCTGATCGTAAAAGCTTGCTCCTATTATATATAGACGAGTAGGAAATGATTACTCTGTAGGTATAACAGCAATATGATTTTCACGAGATTATTAAATATCTTAAAAGGATTTTGCTTAATGTATTTATATAGTTTGAGTGTAATAGATATACAAACGCTAATATAGACCTTAACCGCTGTAACGATTCCTAAAATTCTTACCAGATACACTTTCCCCGAGAGATTTCTTTCTACCTTTCTTTTTTATTTTAACTGCTCGAAGTGCCAGAAGTGAAATTATATTTTCGGTTAAAAAATAATGTTAATGTATGTTCCTGACTTTACTTGTACTAACAAATAAAAAGAAAGAAAGTGTAAGCTTTCTTTGGTGAAAATTTGAAGAAATTCGGTTGGGTACTAAGGAAGTTACGACAAAAAGAATGTATATACAAGAAAATATATGTTTATAAGGTTAACTCCTCGTTGTACCGCCCACGAGGTGATGTTTTAAACTCTAGTTTCAGTTCTTTTGTTTACTAATACACGCACATCATCACAGCACTAAACCATTTTCTCTGTCATTGTGTATTGAACTGTCAATCAACCATTCAACCGAGATATGAATGGTACGCGGTAGTTTGGCCAGTTCGTAAAGAAACTAATACTCCCCCTCTTCTCCGTACGGCAACAAATACTCCCCTCTCCTCTGCTCCTCCGACGAAAAGATTACAACAAGAAGCGTGTGGTTTGTCTATTGTCTCTTTATGTAGAAATGTTATCCATAATGTTGGTAGCCATGACAAACTTCAATGTTCCAACTACAATATTTAAGAAATGTTTAAGCGGAGACAACCTTCATATGGTAGTGGTACGATTTGCTTTGGTTAAGTTCTTAAGTATGAAATTTAATGAGTTGTAATACTATGAAATAACTAGAAAAAGTTCACACTAGACCTCATGACCAAAAAAATTAATTGCGTATTAATTCTTTATTTTTCGTTTATTTACTATGTTACTTTGTAATAACATTTCTATGAACGGTTAGCGTAAATTGATAAACTTTTACTTAAATTCGATCAAAAACCTATCAATTATTAAATATTTTTCGAAAATTATCTGGAAATGAGGACCGTAATAAACCTTCCAAAACGATAGATATGGTATAGATATAACATTTTTAAATAATAAATTAACAAAATTCTCTATGATAATACATCTTGTAATATATTATTATTCTGAATCGGAATTGACCCAAAACAAAAACTTTTTTTGTTCTTCGATTTTTTGACTTCACAGAAAGAAGCTTTGGTGGGTTTTACTGATTCAAAGAGACTTTATTGCTCAAAAGACGCAAAATTCTTTATTTGTGAATCGATAATATAGTAGATAAACCTTTTTATAACTATTTTAATGTAAAATGGTGGAATCAAATCTCACTTGCTTTGAAATAAGAGCCATTTTACAGAAAATACGTAAACTCTGTAAATATTTCATGAAGCAAAATGTTTTAACAAAGAGCGTATATGAAAAGTATTATATTGTTTTATTAATTTTTACTTTTAATCATAAGTAGAATCTTATGATAGACTCAAAATTACAGCTAAATGTCGAATATCTGAAAAGAAAAGCAATATCTATTATTGGGACCGAAATAGACCTCGAGCAGCTATAGATAGATAGATAGATAGATAGATAGATAGATAGATAGATAGATAGATAGATAGATTGAGAAAAATAACATTGTAACATTAGACTAGGTCACAAAGTTTAATTGTATCTGTCAGTAAGAGAAGTTAATGAGACATATGCTATTACAGTAATATTGAAGATAATGCCATTTAAGGTGTTAGTTTCAACTTACATGATTGAAGGAGTCTCCAACAACGTTACTAATTTCTACTGTAGCTCAAACATATCCAAAATGACACTTGCTGAGCTTATGCTCTCGGTATTGTCGATGAATTTAATAACAACAGGAAAAATGTAAGAAATGTTTATTACTTGTCAATAACTGGTACCGAGACTTCTACAAATCAACTGGAACCATAATGCATTACCATTAAAAGCTAATAGCTTTTGTATCAAGATATAGCACAAAATGTTTAAGCACTATTTCCTTTTAGGAAATAAAGTAGTGTATCGATTCAGAACAGCACATTCCGACCATTTTCTATTTAATATGCCATTACCGTGAATTGGTTTTCGTGGTTGCATGAAACATCATGTTACACATTACTGGGAAAATAAGCTGCTTGGAAATAAACCTAAAACAATTCAAGCGAGTACTGACGAAGGTTCTGCAAGTCGAATTGATCGGTATTTCTGTTTCTGTCCATTTGGCCGTCTCTTACGTGTTAAGTCTCGCAACACAACCACATACAGTATGCGGCACAACAAACATATAGAATTTTCTGTACGGATGGCTCGCATGTGTACTCAGTTGAGTGCGCACTAGCGTCTTGTGCTTTTGCAGCGAGCATAATGTTACTCACAATATTGACGAAAATGTTTATGATCGAGTTATATTTCCGGTCATACAGTGAGAGGCAGCGTTTTATTGCAGGAAGTGAGCGCTCATGTTTACTGTATTGTTCTGACGAGTTAGTTAGGAAACATCAGGATAGGGATTTCATCATCATGACTCACTGATGAAAACTATTCCCACCGTAAACCCTACATCAGACGAGAGTTGGTTGTTCAATCCTTAGATGATTTGCGCTGGTTTTGATGCAAGAAATTATATCGTTACAGCAACAATGGATGCAGCAAGACGTAGCTACCGTTCCCACTACCAGTGATTCTCTTCCACTTTTAGGCATGAGAGATTGTCAGTTCGCGGCATAGAAATTGTTACAAAAATTCTAAGTCCAAATTAATAACAAACTCTAGCCCCGTTTTCTTATGCATCCAAAAATAATGTCTCAATCAATTCGTTGCTTCTACTATTCAATACACCTCTCCTCCTACACCTCTCCTTGTCGAAAGCAGTGAGTTTGACGTAGTACACTCTTTCCATTCAGCTAAAAAGAAACAAGAATCAAGTATACAATGTTATAGCTTTAAAACCGTCTATTCCATTCGTTTGTTCTGAAATATTTTTAAGAGCCTAATTTTTTTTACAAAAAAGTCACACAATGTTCACAGAGCTTCATAAAGACCTTTCGTTTCATTCTTTCCCTTCTTTAAAGACTGAAAGCTAGTACGATGCTCCCTAAGAGATCTATGGAAATTGCCAATAACGGCAGTGTGTTTTGTGATTCATAAAGTCTGTAATACACGCACAGAGTTCTAAATTATCTACTGACATAAATGAGTGTTATCAATGATTCATTTCATTTCTTTTCAGTAATTGGAGCAAATGTTCCAGGGGATCATTTGGGCAGGAAAGGAGTGTGTAAGTCACCTCCCCTGAGCTTCATTAATACGTATTGTTTGATCAAACGTATAGTAATACACTAATAAAAAAGTAAATATTTCATGTCGGAGAATCTCCTCCCCGAACAAAATCTAAAGACAGTGCTTTTATCAAAAACAAAATTTATATAATTACGAAAGCACATTGCTAGAGAGCGTATATTTGATTACAAGAGTCGAAGGTTTGATCCCAAGCCATATGAGTTCCTGGGCGACATTGAGAGAGAGGGAGAAATGGAGAGATTCAAGAATGAAGATAACTTATATACACAGATTTAAAATTGCTTAAAAATGATCACACAGCATTCGTATTATGACGAAAATTGTGATTTTGTGAAACAGAATGAGGCAAGGTTTCGAACTCCGAGGATCACATTAGTCAGTTATCGAATTAAGGTGAAGAACACTTTTTAGAGCATCAGATGATTACGAAGGCAAAAAAAGATCTTGAGAACCGAGGAATTAAGAATTTAAAAAAATCTAAATCTTCCGAAACGGGTTTCGACCACGAGACTTGTAGTCATTAAACCATTACATTATCCATTCTGCTACGAAGAATTAATTCTATGTACTCCTTTTACATACGTTTCGTTTAGCTACGTTGAAAGCTAACTTTATGGGATATTCCAAAAGTTGACTCGGTGGATGCGCCGTTCAGGTAGAACGTTCACCTTTAGTAACTTAGTTACAATGTATCGTGGTGGATATAAATAATTGATCAGGTAATGGCTACTGCTTTGAAACAAATGTAGATTATGAGAATTACATCAGTCATATCTGTGGTTTCGTGTAGAGAAGAAACGAACTTGTGAACCAAAGAAGAACTCAAGTTTAAGAAGAACTCATGTTATTAATATAAGCTTTGCCGAAGATTATTCACTTATACCATCGTAAAAGAAATAAGAAATACTTTCTTAAACGAAGAAACACAACTTTGGAAGCGTAGGCAAAAAACCTAAAGTGACGAGACTAAAGATGAATCATTTACCACGTAGCGATCTTGGTTGAGTGCCAAGGTGCAGAATCACTATTCAGTAGGTTCGTGGTTCGAATCCTCGTGGGACATTTTTATACTTTTGATTTTTGATGGCGACTGATCGACGATGAGACACGTTTTATTATATTCAGATATTTGAATACTCGGGTATTTCAATACATGAACTATCAAATTTTCATGAATAATAATATTAATAATAATAACTAGTTATTATTATTATTATCTCGTAGATGATTAAAAGCTAGGAGCTAATTATCGCTCACTTTAAACCATTACAAGTAGAAACGTTACATTTGGCAAGAATATTTTCGTTTTGTTTAATATTCAACTGGTGAAGAGGAATTCCTTTCTAAAACAAACCAAAAAATTAGAATTAACGTTTTACATTCGAGACGAACAAGGCTAACTCAAATTATCGTCTCACTTTGGAGATGAGAATCAAGAAGAGACGAAAAATCTTAGCCGGCATAATCTTTACTTAAAAACAAAATTCCTTATGACTCTTATGAGTTCTGCATCCCTACTTTCTACATGAAATTAAGCAGGGATGTGTGGAGAGGATTTGCCGTGATGGTACTGACAATTCTCTCCAATCCCGGCTATTTTGTAACTTCTGCCTAACGATTTTACATATTTTAATACAGTGTGTCCTCATACAAGATTTGTCTTCTATATTATTATTATTATTATTATTATTATTATTATTATTATTATTATTATTATTATTATTATTATTATTATTATTATTATTATTATTATTATTGTGAGAAAAATAGATATAAAATTTTTACTAACGTTGAATTGGGACTTAAATATATCATCCGTTTTCTCACTTAAACGTATCCTCAATTCAACAAGGAAATAATTTGACCATGATAATTTAATTGAAATTCTTCCTAATTTAACCCATGAGAAGCACTTTACTATTTTATATCTTAAAAGTCAGATCCATCGTTATTGCAAGAGAGGCGCTTGAGCGATTGACGGTAGTAATTCAATCTCCGATTAGTTAGTATTTTACAGAATGATTTTATTAGAGAGAATGCAAACTCTCTAGTCGGTAAAGAGGCCGTGGATCATGTCAGAGTTGAAGGCGATGTGTTCTGGTGAGTCACTGGTTCATGGTGGATGGTGGGTCGGAGTGGGTCATAGTGAGCGATGGGCCATAGTGGGTCACGGCGGGTCATGGGTCAGACTGGGTCACGGTGGTTGCTGGTTCAGTGGGTTGTGGGTCAAGGTTCATTGACCCACGGCATCTCTGGGTTAACTAATTTTTTTTGGTTTAAACTTGAAACAGAATGTGTCCGTTTATTTCAGAAAACGAACCGTAATTTGGTACAATTTTGTTTGAAAAAAACAAAATGTTGCCACTTTTCAGAATATCCGTACATATTTTGGAAAAGTTCCAAACGAAATGGAATGGTTTCGTTTCAAGGTTATTATTAGTCTGCTGTTTCACTTTTGAATGGAATTACGATTCCCGTTGTTTTTTCTTACATATTTTTGTAAAAAAAACGTTAATGAGCAATAGAGAACACAACTGTTTTTCGTTTCTGATTGGTTTGGGATAACAGCTTGAAAATTAAATCTTTACGTTTAATGTCCAATTATTATGCATGTTAAGTTTAGGAAGACTATGAATGAGGCAAGTGAATTATGATGAACGAAATGGTGGAATGAGAAGGTGGGAGTGTCCCGGAAAGAAACCACGAACACGATGTTGTCCATCTCAAGCTTACTATGCCTTGAGAAAGTACCAGGCACCCCACCCATCAGATAGTTCAGTGGGCGGGGTCTCAATTTTGATTCCCGGTGGAAAAGACTTTGAAATATTTAATATCCTCGTTGGATCTGTGTTCGTGTCCTGTTGATACAGGAAATACTGTAAAATGAGAATAACCGAATATAATAGAGTTAAGTTACGGAGATTCTTTCGGTCTTTTTTTAAATTTAAAATTGAATTCTCTGGGTTATAGTATTTTATCATAACATAAATATATCGTTAGAAAATATTGGAACCGTAAACGTTTGCAGTTTGCTCTATACACGAGCGATTCTTGACTCTTCCTTAAAAGAGCGATGTTAGGATAGTAGCTTGAGCATTCGTTTCGTGAGTTAGCGATCCGGGGTTGGCGTCCCTATGCGGATATTCAGAATTTTTTTTAAATTTAGAAAGTAGATATTTCTGAAGAATAATAACATGAAAAATAGTCAATGCCCCTCGTTCTTACAAGTTAGAGAAGAAAAGACTTCCTCCACAGAAGAAAAACTAAAAACAAGACGACACAGTTCACAATTTTGATTCCTACTGTGTGAAAACTTCGCATTTTTCGCAAACAATTCATGAATACAAACGGGCCATTCTTCAGGCCTAGTGTGAGTCATAAATGTGCCTGAAACGTCATTGTGGAATTCTTGTTATGTTCTTCCACTCTAAGTAGAAATAAAAACAATATTTTCGTTCGCCATTTTCAACAAGTTACATATATTCGTTCAACGCAAAATGGTAAATAGGAACTATTGTTTTTTTATTGTTTCTATATTTTGTTAAAATATTAATATATCGCAAACGTAATCCAATGTCTTTTACTCAAAGAAAGGGTGTTACTATGTATTGCGATTAAGACAAATCCTACTTAGTTTCTGTTAGTGCATCCGAAGGGACGATTTTCATATTATCGAGTAGCTGACACCTTCTTTTGCCCGCTCCTTTCCTTCGAAAGTATCTCTTATAAGGCAACTCATCCTTATAGAGGGTCCAAAACATTTCTTTTTAATTATCTTAACTAGATTATGCTAATTTGAATTGGAATAGGACGTAATATTGAGGTATCAATATTCACTACTACTACTACTATTAGTGTTACTACTACTACTACTACTACTACTACTTCGACTAATAATAATAATAATAATAATAATAATAATAATAATAATAATAATAATAATAATAATAATAATAATAATAATATAGAAAACAAATTCTGTATGTGTCCACACTGTATTAAAATCTGTAAAATCGAACGTACCGTTAGGCAGAGGTTACAAAATAGCAGGGATTGGAGAGAAGTGTTAGGACCACATACATTCCTACAATTAGCTAAATGTTATAACGGAAAATTTCGAGGTAAATTTCATGTAGAAAGTGTGGATGCTGATGTCACAAGACTCATAAAAAATTTGTTTTAAGTAATGGTTATGCCGGCTAAGCTACAGAAGACGTCGATGATGAGAATGAAAGAAATATTGGAATAAAGAAAGTGGGAGGTAGCGGAACCCGTAGAAAACCTACACACAGTTGTTTGTTCAGCACAATACACACTAGACGGGAGCTTGGTGGAAGAGGGTGAACCATTAATTAACAACATTTCAATAATAATAATAATAATAATAATAATAATAATAATAATAATAATAATAATAATAATAATAATAATAATAATAATATTAATAATAATAATAATAATAATAAAAATTATTATTATTATTATTATTGTATTAAAAGCTTTAAAGTTGGCTTAGAATTTGGCAAAATTTACTTAAACGTAGGGATTTTGGAGAGGAATTTCCGAACCTTCAAGATACACCTCTGCTACTACCCACATTTTAAAGAAAAGCATTACACTAATGTTTCATGTTTAAAGTATTTTACTGTATGTTTTAATGAAAAAAAAACTGTTATAAAAATAACTGAATATCACTCAACAGTAAGCCATATAGTAAAGTAATTTTTAGGATATGCAGAGACAATTATAAAAGCTTTGCTTCAAAAATACCTACAGAAACTATAATTCAATGAGCTATGAAACAGAAAGTAACAAAAAGCCTATAAGATTCAGTCTACAGATCAATTGTTACTTAAAGAAAGGACATTCACTATTTCGAGCATCGAGACAAGACGATAAACGTTTCTGATACTTTTCGTCTCGTCTCGATTTCCATCTGAAAAGCGAGACGATAATTTGAGTTGGCCGTGCCCCGTCTCGAAAGAAAAAATGTTAGTTATCATTTCTTCGTTTGTTTTAGAAACTAGATGGAAAATTCCTCTTCCCGAGGGGAACATAATATATATATATATATATATATATATATATATATATATATATATTCCTGCCAAATGTCACGTTTCTGCTTCTAATGGTATGAACTGAGCGATAATTAGCTCCTAGATTTTAATCATCTACGAGATAATAATAATAATTATTACTTTAATATTATTACTATTATTATTCATGAACATTTGATAGTTCAAGTATTGAAATATCCGAGCGTTCAAATACCCGAATTTAATAAGACGTGAGTCATCGTCGATCAATCGCCATCAAAAATTCTTATCTATAAAAAGTGCCAACGCCGATTCAAACCGCGAACCTCAAAATAACTGATCCAGCGCCTTGATTACAGAAACACGATTACTAGGCGGTAAATGATTCGTCTTAAGTCTTGTTATTTAGGTTTCTTTGCCTCCGCTGTCAAAGTTGTATTTCATCGTTTCAGAATGTCTTTCGTATTCCTTTTATGATGATATAAGTGAATAATCTTCGGCAAAGTTTATTTAATAACTTGAGTTGTTGTTAAGCCTTTGGTTCAAAAGTTTGTTTCTTCTCGGCACGAAAGCACAGATATGTCTGATTTAATTTTCATACTCTGCATTTGTTTTAAAGCAGTCGACATTACCTGATCAATGATTTATATCCGCCACGATACATTGTAACTAACAAGGAGAAGACACAATTTAGTAAATGAATTTCAGGATGATTTTTTGCGAGGTGGTAGTGTACATTTAAAAAGTTAATATTACAAACTGAGAGAGCGTAATGGGGAAAAATGACGGAGAATTACCTTCTTGAAATTTTCTACTCGACGCACATATCGTACGACGTGCAAGCTTATCAAGTGAGGGCGTGGCAAAGTGAGAAAAATTAGCGATTCAATTGCATAGGGCCTCGGGTTCGATTCTCGTTCGAGTAAAACCTTTCTTTGCTTCAACTTATAAAGTAGGCATTTGTAACTATAAGTAAAATATTAATTCACTATATGTTTATAATGAATAAAACAATTGAATTACTTGTAAATTCTTTTGATGTTCCATGTTAACAAGGAACAAAAATTAATGTATTCATAAATTTTATTGTTACTGCAGTCGTTGGGTAAAAAATGTCTTTGAAGCTTCGTGGCTACATCTGTTCACAATGTGAGAATTACAAGGGAATGAGGGGGAAATCTGCTGATTATAGCAACATCCAGTATCAGCAAAGGGGATTTCCTTAATCAACTCCTTTGTAAATCGCACACCGTCAACAAATGTAGACACGAAGCGTCAAGAACATTTATTACCAACCACTGTCGTCAAGGGGGCCGATTAATAGGGGACCCGTCTCCCCCAAGCTTAGGTGGGCCCCATGTATTTTTATGAATATGTATTTTTATATGTAGTTTTTATTGTTATAATCATTGCTGTTTGCATTGTTTTATGAATGGGCCCCCCAAATTTACATTAAATGGGCACCGTTGACTGTTGTAACCATAATACACTCGTGATATCAGTATATTTACGGAATAGATTAAATTTTCTTGCTAGTTAACAGTAGAAAGACCATGCTCGCGACAGCTAGGTGAAGTACCAACGGGGGGTCAAATTTGCCCGCGCTCGATTCAAGTAATTTGCAGACCTTATTTATTCACTCGTGGTTAAACTGTTGAACAAATTTCTAAACCGAGAATATTTCCAGCACTGGTAGTGAATATATACCAAAAATGCGTGAAATCATTGATATATATTATACGAAAATGCTTGTTTTATTTATTAAAAAATAAAGTTCAGGTTATATAAGGTTAGGCAAAAATTTAAAATTATTGAGTTGTAAGGTACTCTCGTTTATATGCTGTACCATTCAAAATTTTGGCGTACTTCTGAACATTTATCTATTAGTCTTTCTCACTATATAACAAAGGATCAATATATATACTTTATATTGTGTATTCTAGACATAAACACAGTTGTATTTTCCAGATTTTGCCCTTGGGCCTTTTACATATGCACTGTTGTGTGTGTATATGTTACAAATAAGAAAAATATTTCTATGTGTCATAACCAGCATCACATTTCAAACACAAGATCTTATGGGTACAATGGGTTTCACAAATAAAATGTTCACACAGTTCACATCTCGTTTTTACTTTCTTGATATTGTCCTTCTCTTTCTTGGTCTGATTTTTCCGAATACACAGATCACAACGTTTCCTTGAAGGAAGCTCAGTTGGGGCAATTCTTTTCCTAAATTCTTTAGGACGGACATTCCTTCCCAGAACGCTTTCCATTGCTGATACTACTGGCTTTTTGAGGCCGCCTATTTTCAAGATCCGTTCTTCAATGTACGGTTTCAAAAGAGATTCTCCAAGCTGTAGCAGAAACAGACGTCTTCTTTCCATTTTGTTGCTATTCCATTCGGGGAAATTTAGTAGAAATAGTGTGTAGCAATTTAGAGCAGCAACATCCACGAGTATGTAAAAAAGCGAGAGAGGCCATCTTCTTGTTCCCCGCTTCGATGAATACTGTCGAACCATTTGGTCAATGATGTCCACCTCACCCTTTGTTTCATTATAGTAAATAATTATATCAGTTTCTTGAATTCACTTGGGTTCACTTGATCGTCGTTATGCTGGGTGGAAAGCATAAGTATGTTTCGTAGTGTTTTTTTCGAAGCAATATATGACACTAGCGTAACAGGTGGCTTACCGGTACAAGGATCAGTGAACGCGAACTTTGACGAATCTTCTGCACGATCTCTAGTGTCCTTCAGTTCATTTGGTACGCCTTTCCTATTCAGTTGGAGAGTTCCAATTACTGTCAGATTGTTGTTGGTGTATATTTCGTCAGCTGACTAAATGGAAGTATAGTATTAAGTAATGTATCATTTTATATAAGAGCGATACTTACTTTCATGACCATTTGTTATCTTATCCAATCAGAAAGATATCATGGTATTTTAGGGCCGGCTTTATGTAAGGCTAAGTGTTTATATAAAGGAAAATGCAATATAGTTTAAAGGAATTAAATTTTGGACATAAAAAACCAAAATTAAGAAATCATCGAAAAATAAAAGAATGGGTAGCACCTATGACCAAGGGAGGGGGTCAAATCAGCCCGCGCAAATTGTATATTTTTTATATAAAACCACACAGCTTTAAACATAGGGGGAAAAATTCCAAAATGATCTTCTAATCAAAAGTAACAATAACAAAAAATGAGAATCCGTAAAGCATTTTAAGGTATTGAAATTGAACAAAAATAGACGAGCGGGCAAAATTGACCACCCTTGGTATTTCTTGGGTTAACATGGAACATTGAAAGATTTTACAAGTGATTTTAAAATTTCTATGGTTTTATTCATTATATGCATGTGGTGAATTAATATTTTACTTATAGTTGCAAATGCCTACTTTATTAGTTGAAGCAAAAAACAAGAAAGAAAGAGATTTGACTCAAACCAGAATCGAACCCGGGATCCTTTCAGTTGAGTCACTGAATCTTCTCACTCTGCCACGCCGCCAATTCGCCTTCGTAATCTTCTGGTGCTCTAAAAAGAGTTCTCCACCTTAATTCGATATCTGCCTAATGTGATCGTTGCAGTTCGAAACCCCCTTCTTCTGTTTCACAAAATCACAATCTTCGGCATAATACGAATGCTGTCCGATCATTCTTCCCCAGCTCTAAATCTTTGTATATAAATCATCCCCCTTTGTCTCTATACTTGAATATATATCTCTCTCTCTTTCTCCCTCTCTCTCAATGTCGCCCAGGAAATCATATGGATTGAGATCAAAGCTTCGACTCTTGTAACCAAATATAAGCTCTTTAGCCTTTTGCTATCGTAACTCTATAGATTTTTTGTTGGTAAAAAGCAGTGTCTTTTAGATTATATTCGGGTGGGGGGAGAGATTCTCCGCCGACATAAGATTTTCACTTTTTTATTAGCGGATTACTATACATTTGATCAAACAATACGTATTTATGAAGCTCAAGGGAGGGGGAGTTACACCTTCATGTCCTGCCCAAATGACCCCCTGAAACATTTGCTTCCAATTATTGAAAAGGAATAAAATGAATCATTGAATAACACTCATTTCTGTCATTAGATATCTTAGAGCTCTGTGATTGCATTACAGACTTTAGGGAGTACAAAACATGCTGCCGTTATTGGCAAACTTCCATACATTTCTTATGGAACATCGTACTAGCTTGCAGTCTTTAAAGAACGAAAGGAATCCTCTAGTAGCTCTGGGAACATTGTGTGACTTTTTTTTAAATTTAGACCCTTAAATGTATTTTAGAACAAACGAATGGAAAATAGTGTTTTAAAGCGATAACGTTGTAAACTTGATTCCTATTTCTTTTTCAGCTGAATGTAAAGAGTGTACTACGTCACACACACAGCTTTCATCAAGGAGAAATGTAGGAGGGGAAGAAGTTGTATTGAATACTAGAAGCAACTAATCGATTGAGACATGTATTTCTGGATGCATAATAAAACGGGCCAAGAGTTTTTTATTAATCTGGACTAAGATTTTTTGGAACAATTTCTAGGCCGTGAAGTGTACATCGCATCCCTAGAATGGATTTCCATGTTCTTCCCACTTCGCTGATATCGCGGCTTCAGTTGTGTAAATTTAACGAGCGATATTCAAAGGAAGTAAATTTTGGAAGAGGTAACATTATATACCATAGTTGAGTTAAGAAAATTAATATGGTCATAAGTCTTGTTGTCCCTGCAATCCGTGTTCACTGTCATTTTAATCAATCTACTGAATTGCTACGAAAAATGTGTGCGAAATGATGGTCAACATTTTGAACATCTAGAAATTCCCTTTAAGTTTACAATATATGTTGAGTAACATTTACTAGTCAGTCATTTGAAACATTTGTTATATCTCAGTAACAAGTAAGAACACATGAATGTCAACAATGTGATTTCCACACTTTCGTTTTGCCATATACTGTATGTGAAGTCCAGATCACTGATTATAATAGTATGTCTAACAGTAGCTTTACTGAGCGACTGTAATAGTTTGTTACTCAAGGAAAAAGTGACATAGTGTGTTGAAACATGAGACCACATAAACTTAAGACGAAGACCCAATCGCTGAACGTGAAAATTCAAGAGAAATCATACTAGTTATATCCAGTGGCGGCGATTGGACGTTAAAAGTGGGGGGGCAAGACATGATCAGAATATTTGTATATCAATGTTAATATACAAATTTCCCTGGTTGAAACTACATACATTAATAGGCCATTTCAGAAAAGTGGGGGGGGGCAACTGCCCCCCTTTGCCCCCCCCTAATCGCCGCCCATGGTTATATCGTATAATTCGTAAAAGTATAATTTTTGCAAACTCTGTTACTGTCTTATAAAAGACAAAACATTGTAGTTAGTGGTTAAAATTTTGCTAAAAAATAGTGTCCGCTGCCTCACAGGACAGTTTCTCACATGACATTGGTCACCACAGTTAAAACTAAAGCTCCTTTTTCATATACCTTACTATCACTGATATGTTGCAATATATTAATGCAAAAAGTAAGTAGTGATGAATGTATACTCAATGTAAGTTAGTATGTAAGCTGAATGTATGTTCCAAGTATGTTCCAAGGAGTGGTAGAATGCTACACAGAAAAGTGTAAGTAAAAATAAAATAAAAATCAATTAAAAAGTTATAACGGCACCTTCACGAATTATTACGTTGAGTACCATATGGCCAAGTGAATTTTATTAAACTCGATTGTGTTGGTTTATGTAATCGTATATTATTGTCACACACTGGAAATTTAAAACTCAATCCCAAGCTAACTCAACGAGAGAGTGGTTTAAATAATGAATATCTTCCAAATGACATTGATACTTTGCTTCGTGGGTTTCCTAGTAGATTTTGTCCACTTAATATGCAATTCCCTCTCTGATGACGTGCTAGAATAAGTTCATTTGAACTTTTTCAACCTACAGTATTGCATAGCTTATTTTTGGACAGCATCAGGGGGAAAAATGAAATGAAATATGTGAGTTCTACGTCCCGCGGTTATGCCGATTAGGCTAAAGAAGACGGTGATTATGAGAAATGAGTGAAATGAAGAAAGTAGAAGGAAACTGGATAACCCTGAGAAAACCCACGAGCGCTGTGTTTGTCCACCACAAAGGCCACATGGCGCGAACTGGGATTGAACCTGCGACCCCAAGCACCGGAGGTGAACGCTCTACCACTGAGCCACCGCGCCCCCAGCATCAGATTATCGAACTCAACATTTGTGACACATACAGAATTCTCATCGAAACACAGGATAAGAATTAACTTCGAAATCTCTTAAATTAGTGAAGTCACAGTTTAATATTTTATTACAATAGCATAACATAGACTACACCAAGGATAGCAAAATTTCAAATGTATTACTGATGGAACCAAACCAGTTACTGAATGCTAAACGTATAGAATTATGCTCACAATTCGTAAATATATGTCTAGAACATTTGTTTTGGAAATACTCTAACTAGTTTCCTTGTCAAGTAGTACACGTGTAACATCATTTCCTTCCAAATCGATGTTAAAGAGTAAACGAAAGAAAAGAACCAAGAAAATTAATAAGCTTGAGTAAGCCATAACCGTGTAACACTAGCCAAAGATAGAATAATTCCAATCCACTTCTGGAAACTACGCTGCACAGTCCCCATCATAAGATCTTCGGTCTAATTTCATTACTTGGGGTTCAAAACATTTCCAGTTCGTAAAACGCCTGGAAAAAATCTACCCAACAAACATTTTCTCACTTGTAGAAGTAGGAAGTTCTACATTTATCTAGGTAACTACTAGATTATTTTGTTAGATTTCTATGAGGAAATAGTGGGGTTGTGGTAAAGCAGGCGACTCGCGGAAACCCAGGTTCGAACCCCGTCCTAGCAATTATTTTTCTCTTTTTAGTACGTATTGTTTACCTAATTGGTATTGTTTTTCTGTTATTTTATTTATATTTATATTACGTTTATTTTTCTTATTATTAACGATAAATTATGCCCCTTAATTTAAAGTAAACTATTTCATCCACGAGGTTTCATGTAAACAAATCGCTCAGTTTCGGGCCTCGCTCACTCATAGAAGTTATCTCATGTGGAGAGGAATCTATTCTTGCTATACAAACTCCAATACTGTTATTATTAGAACAGTTCGAGTCTCTACATCTTATTGCAAGAAAATTTCATGAGTAGGTTGTTATGAAACACTGAAGTTGTTAAAGCTTACCATGTTATGATAATTTACGCCAAACATGTTAATACACACAGTCCTCTACCTACATTCATTTTCATGTCTAATATACATAGAGTTGAGTTGATTTTGAGTTTAACGTCCCGTTCAGCAGCGAGGCTATATGAGACGTGGACCTAATGACTAACGTGGAATTCGAACCACATGAGCTCCCGCCGGGAATAGAACCCGGGTCTCCCACGCCAAAGGCCTAATATACATAGACAAAAGTTAATTAATAAATGATAATTTTCACATACAGTTCAATATGTTGAACTGGATAACCAAAATGCATCACAGTATATGGTGTCGCGGCATCGTTTATTCCCAAGTTGAGCTAGAAAGACGCTACCAGTAATATCTTTTCTCCAAGCGCCAAATATGTTTTTAAGCACTTCTTTTTTAATATTTTGTTTTCAGAATAGGATAATCAAAATGCTTTAAAAATGTCTAAATTATATTCTGTAGTTCTGTTATCCTTTTGTCGGAAAAGTAATGATGCATTTGTTCTATGTTTACAACTTTTATTTCAGAACACAAAAATGCATTTCAATCGTTGATATGTTGCCAATTTTATTCAACAATTTTTTGTCATCTTCCACCAATCTTTAAAGTTCCCCGTTCATAGTAGAACCTTGACATTATTTGCGAAACAATGGAAAAGCTACTGATCTAAAGCCTCATCGGAGTTGAATGTTATTCCATAGAAGAATTGTTGAAGTGAGTGAAACAAGTGGAAGTCTGTCTGTGGGAGGACTGGAGGGTATGATTGGTGTAGCAGCATAGCTCATCAAATCTCCGAACGTTTTATTTGCGGCTGACCAAACTTGTTTGTGAATTCGAGTTATCGCGATTGAACATAAACCCATCAGGATGAGAGCCGCGGTGTCTCAGTGGTAGAAGGTTCATCTCTGGTGCTTGGGGTCCGAGGTTCTATCCCAGCCCCCGCCAAGTGAACTTGTGGTAGACAAGCACCGTGTGCGTGTTTTTTCGGGGTTCTCCCGTTTCCTCCCACTTTATTCATTCCACCATATAATTCATTACTCATCATCACCGTCTGCTTTAGCCTAACGAGCATTATCGTGGGACGTAAAGCTCAAAGATTTCATTTCATTTCATTTCCACTATTACGATGAACGTATTCTGGCTGTTGTTGGATTTTAGCTTTTTCCAAACTGTTCAATTACCGACAGTACTGTTTGGAATTTAATGTTTTGTTATCGAGTACAAGTTCAAAACACTGGATTCCTTTAAAATTCCAAGGCAATGAGAGAATGATCTTTCTCTCATGAATGTCGACTTTCGATGTCATTTAAGGCAAGTATCACAATTGGGACCACGAGCGTTTGCGCACTAAATTGTTGTACTACGTGTCAAACAATTAAATGGATGTTTTTCGAAGATAGTATCATGTGTTGATACAATTCATATAAAGCGAAAATAATGGTCGCCGTCTTCTCTCCTTGGGAAATTAGATGTTAAATTAATTGGAGAATTGTAATATAAATCGGGACCATCATTCAAAAAAATGAAGTAGCCCCATCTTTAAGAATGTTTCATGATATTTTTTCTCAGATAAGGAGGTCTATATAACTTCGTTTTGAGTTAAAACAGGAAATATCGAGTAAGTCATTGTGACTCGCACATAAGAGACATCTCTTTATTCGATCATAAGTATCTTGTGTATAGTCCTATATCTTTATTAGCTAAGAGTTTGGCTGTTACAGGAAGTGATTCGGTAGGTCAATTTGAGTGGTCTGGCTGACTGGAGCTATAGCTACTTCTACATTCATCGACGTTTCTTCTGGTTTATGTTCTAATTCTCTTTCCTTAAGCTTTTTGTACGAAGCACCTTCAGTCTCCAGTGTTTACCAGTTTAGTCACTGATTAAGATATGGAATACAGAAAAGACCTACAGTTTCAGTTCCTATTCGACCGGAGATTTCGCAGTTCTAGGCCAAATTCCAGCCAGGTGAATCTGTTGTTAGCTGACCAGTCTTCTGGTATTTTTCCGGTAAGTTACATGCACTGCAATTGCATGCAGAGTCATTTTATTAAGTTTAAAAATCAATGCGCTTATGATCACTTTTCTTCTCTGCCTTAATTTCCATTTCACCAGACGTAGTGTAATATCAGTGAAGTCAGGATTGTTGCATTCGGCCATCCTATGAAATTAGTACATATGTACGGTCATCCAATGTGATGCGTTAGTACCCTATCAAGAAGGACAATCCTCAGTGTCAATTACATTTAATTCTAATTATAAGCAAAAACGAACGAAAGTGACTCGTGCTCTCCACCATCACATTATCCAGCGGCAAGACGTAACGTATTCTCCAGAATTGTGTCTCTTTTAGAATTGCGACTACCTCTTTACAGCGAAAACTTTATTTATGTTATTTATTTTTTCTCTTAATATTTTAAAGCATAATGTTCTTATCTTACCTCAAGTTTTTCTCATATCCATCGCTTCAGAATCTTCAAAAGGGAAGAGACATAACTCTGCGTATATAATTTACTTTAGTAAAACTTTTTTAAAAGATAGGGTTATGATAAATCTTTCTCTATCCCTTTCCCTCCTTCGTTTGGCAAAGGTACAATACTCAAATTCCATAAATTGCGTCATTAGGGATGTGAACCACTCATGTGTAACAATATATTTCATTAAAATGAAATAATCCTCAGGTAGTTAAATAAAAAATGTTATTTTGCACGTACTTGTACGTATGCTTACCCCTAACATAGAGTTAATGTTTATCACGTTTCTCTCTAAGTTTGATGTGGGGATCACGGTGTCACAGTAATAGAGCGTTTACTTCTGCTGTATGTTTTTCTTTTTTCGATACCAGCTCTCACCACGTGAACTTTGTGGTGTACAAGCACCGTGTGCGAGCGTCTTTTCAGGGATTTCCCACTTTCTTCATTCCACCATTTCATACATTTTTTCATCACCGTTTCCGTCAGCCTTGCCGGCATATGCGTGGATATCAAACTTCAATATTTATTTCATTTCTAACGTTGGGGGCTCGATAGCTCAGTGGTAGAGCGTTTGCTTGGTGCCCTGGTTCGATCCCAACTCATGCCGTGTGGACTTTGTAGTGAACAAACACCATGCTGGTAGTTTTTCTCAAGGTTTCCCGTTTCCTCCCACTTCCTTCATTTCACCATTTCATTAATTTCTAATAATCACCGTATCCTTTAGCCCAACCGGCATAATCGTGGGATGTAAAACTGAAGGATTTAATTTCAATTTCATTTCTAACCTTGATGTACTTTAATCACAACGATAAGATTATAAAAAATCTATAGGAAGCCGCGAAGTAATATTTATGAAGTTCGGATACATTTTACATGAGTATCGCTGCAAAGGGAGGGAAAACACAAGAACACAATTACCAATTGATTCGAATGATAGAAACTTGCTACGCTCCCTTTAAGTGTATCTAGTGATGATGTCCATTATAGTAGGAAGTGAAAGACTTTCATTGCTTTTCCCTTTATTGAACTGCTGATTCTTCTCAACTAATTATTCATCAATGTTACTGTTTAATAAAAATCAAGATTTATTTTCCAATTTCTCTGGGAACATAGTTTATTGAACAGGAGAATGATTACTTGCCTCCGTTATTAGTAAAGATTTCCAACCCAACCTGTAGAATTGTCGTAAGGTCTCACAAACCGTGTAAACCATATTTTATCTAAATCTACACTTTTACGAAAGTGATCGATGGATATATTTTCTAATTTGTGAGTTGTGTTTTAAGTTTAATCCCTTATCTTTAACTGATTCTAGACTCAAGCACAATTGATTTCTAATATGTCTCAGACACAAATATCACAAAGTTCACAAAGATCAATATTTGTTTATGAAAAGTATGGTGGCACATGTGATCTAACATATTATTTGCTAATTTTAACCGAATACTAGTATAATCATCTGAAAGCTTCAAATAAACTAAACTATAAGACGGTATATTGTTTGAATGACCCATCCGCATGTTGCTGAAAAACTTTGATCTTATGAAAAGAAGTAATTGGGAAACCTATTAGAGACTATACGCCACAGTGCACCATAATAGAAACATTTCTTTGTAAGTTAACTGAGAAATGATTTTCTTTTGCTAATCAATTAGTGTTCAGAAACTTTTAAAAATATAATGCTTAATTACCTAATAGGTGTTTCAACGAGTCTAAATATACTACAGTATCATGTTTTATTGAAATTACTTCATTAGTGCCACAGCAATGGCGTTACTACCAATGGCAATAAACACAGATTTGTAGGTGTTTAACTGGCAAGCAATGATGGCAAAGATAAATTATGTTTACATATCTGCTTCAAATAATGGTAATAAATAGTAGTTTTTGTTTATCGAATATATATACGTAAGAATCAAACAGAATGAAAGTCAAAAGGGAAAAGTATAATACCAATCATATTGAATATAGAAAATCATAAACATACTTTCAAATCATTATTATAAAATAACTTGCGTTTAGTTTGTGGAGTTATAATGAATCATATAATAACACGTTCTATACATAATATGATTGTTTAGAAAGAGGTGATGTATATTAATGTAACTATGTAAGTTAAGTAATACAAGCATATAGTATAATAATGAAAAACAAAGTATAAGTGTCACTCCTTTGTACTTATCAAAGTGAAAATGTTCGAAACACTTGATCAGACAGTCAGCAATCCATTTTGTACAGAACTTGCTACTACTAGCCATATAAACATATTGAAGTGTTGTTAACTCGCAGTGTCTACAGATCCTGCACTTGGGTTTTATACATATCCATCACAAAAAAAGGAAAATATATTGGGGTGACGTCCAGAGACCTTGTGGTCCTCTTCAATCACTCCAGCGAAAAGTAAATGTGTTGTGTAAATAACTCCTAACGATCGCAGACTAGTGAGAAAGGTCACCGTCCCGCTGCAGTTGGATGTCAGGTTGCACATGTTCGACCTATCGAAATGCGAACTGTTATCTTATTTATTGATAAAAAAAACAATGGTTGACCCCTCTTTCCAGAAAAAACGCAGTTATGAAGGAGGTCACACCACCTGTTTACCTTTGGGCTCTTGAGAAAAATTTAGTTTATGTGAAGGTCCTATGATCCACATATCCGCACATTATATCAGATTATCATTCCGAACACATCAAATCTCGTTTTCTCCGAGAACATTATTTTCGGCAGTAAGTCTGGGTACTTGCGGATGTTGTTCGAGAATCCGAAACGGAAGTGCTTTACGGTTTGGCCTGTAATCAACTTGAAACCCATACAGCAGCTGTAACTTGTAGATTTACAGCTTCAGTCCCTTGTGTGGCTCCGTGGTCGGAGGTAGCAGTAACTACGGAGACGATTGGAAGATTGATTTGGTTTCTCTCCGGCAAAATGCCTCTTACACAAGTTCCACATCTGGTTCACTCGTCCTCGGACATCCAGAACACGTCCTTTTCAGTACTCCCTCGGTTTCTTTGAATTTCGTCTATCACTGCTGGATCATCAGACGTAATGTGAGTGTGTATATGTAATGTGTCCGAATGTTCCCCTGGACCTGGGAAGCAGATTTCGTCTTTATCTACCATTACGCACACTGTTCTATCTCACCGCAGGTGGCCATTTTCGTCAATGCCTTACCTTCAAAGACAAAAATAAATGAAATTAAGAAAGTTAGATTAGTTAGAATTGCTGGTATAGAAGAAGACTTTACGTTCGTGTAAACATTGTGTCGGATATCGAACGTTTCTATGTATCCCCAAATCTGGCTAATACTTGACGGAAGTTGAAATGATCATTTTTAAACTCCTGTCTCAAAGCTCTCAAAGCTCGTGTTCTCATAATTTTTATTTATATTGTTCAATATATTTCCCTAGCACAAGCTATACAACACATTCAGTAATTAACGAATCTCTCGAAGGAATTCTTACCTAGCAATTTGTTCCCATTCATACGAAATGTGGACACACATGCAAAATAAGGAAGTGCTACAAAATTTCTATTAACATAAAATACTATCTATCAACGTAGTAATGAAGACTCACTCTAGTATAATTAAAAAAAAACATGTGAGACAAGTGAATAATAGAGCTAGGTAAAAATATGTTAACTTACCTTTCGCAACATTTCATTGTTTCTTACTCTTTGACTTTCACATGTGCTAACCAATAGTTATATTAAACTCATGCCACAGAAACAACACACTACAACGAATTTGACTTGGCCTTATCGGTGTAACGTAATATTTCTTTCAATAATTTCGTATCTCATTTAGAACACGAATACCACGAGCCAAGAAATGTGGAAAACGAGAAATAATGAGATAAATAACGGATCGTCGAATTTTGGGAGAACCTATTCAATTTTATCAGCTTATCCTTGACGAATTTCAACCACATCCAATGGGGAGCATAGGGGTATATTAAAGAAAATATAGGCACACCATGATTAAAGAGTCCTTCACGTTGCTCTAGTCAGTAGCCTGTGGTTTCTTGGCGTACGGATTCATAGGTTAGATCCAGCTACGAAAGAATAAAGTCTTTATTTTCAGAATTATTCACTTTCAATAATCATCCGTTTTGTTTCGGAATAAAGGGAACATTCATGGAAACATAAAAAAAGTGTTTTCTTTTTAATTTATTGAAGTCAAATAATTGTATGCAGTTTTACTTCAAAGCTGTTTTATGAACATTTGCTGCATGACGGAAGAACTTTCGCTTAATTGTTATATAGATAATAGTAAGGTTGCTGCTTCTTTTAGAATTGTTTTCTCCTATCTTAGTGTATTTATAATTATTTTATATTTTTACTACTTTATGAAGTAATAATTTCTTTTAAAATATTCGAAAGATGCTGAAAACTAAGCTGCCGAAGCATCAAGCAACGTACTTCTAATAAATAAACAAGGACACATGAAATAACTAATTCTACTCGATAATATCTGTTTCTCGGCTATAAAACAGAGAACGGAATTTAGTTTTCAAGTTTAGGGCGTTTGACTTGGTAACCTGTGAATTTATAGCGGACGTTCTAATGAAGTTTGTTTATGATGGAAGAATCGAGGATACGCAATAAATTTATATTTGAAATAACCCTGTAATTGGAAGAGGTGTTCCGGAGAGATGTTTTTCATATATTTCTTTCACATGGCCTAGTCGCATTTGGTAAAAATAAATTAGTTTTAATACTTTCATAATTCTCCTCCAAATATTTTCTCATAAGAACGTGTTGATTGATTTATTTAGTTGTTTCTAATCATTTTCTTATATTTGTTATTATTGGAGATAGATATTTTAGTTATTTCAAATTTTCTAATGTGTTCTCAAAATCCCTTGTAAATCATGACATTGTAACACTACAGAGTTCAAGAGTCTCAGTCAAACTTCTTCAAATAGATGATTGTAATGCCATTGAAGGAAAAAATCCATTGAATAAGAAACCCAAACGTATGAAACTGTTATGATATTTGCATACACATTCATTCTCGAATGAGCAATGAAGAGGTCAGAATGTATGAAGTCGCTCGGAACCGAATTGCTTTAAACTTGTAGTGCAAATTACTTTAAACTTTAGTAGAAATCATGGTTTCATGTGGCTTACCTGGAGCATGTAAAATGACTTCTGCAACACTGTTGTAATCTCACGTCTATTATATTTAGTTGTATCAATATCTGGCAAATGGAAAGAACGTAACCTTTATGTATCAATTGCTGAGGCATTTATATTGTTTACTTCGTTCAGTAGAATTACAGACCATTAAAAAAATCAATAGACCATAATAATCCAATGCCTTTATTTATTATATGTTGCATGACACGAAAACACCATTAGTGCCTAAAAACGTACTTCTCATACGGTAATGGATTTAGACTAATAACGTAGAAAAGGCAAAATATTCGTATGGATCATATAGATATATAGGGTGTATTTTTAATGATGGGTCAAAATTCAAATGACGAAAAAAGTGATTTAGGATAAGAAGTTGTTATCAGACGATGCGTCAGTTATATAATACAGCCATCCGAAAATGTTTCAAAATAGTTTAAAAATGAATAAAAGTAGAGAACGAACTGCCGGAGAAAGATCGGGTAAAAGGAAGTAGTGCATTATTTGACCCGGAGATTTGATTCAGGTACAAATCGATGAGGAAAATGGAGGTGCAAGGCGGTGCTCATATGACACCACTGTTTGGGATCGGAAACATTGGGTAAAACGTCCGGGAAGGATGAAAAATTACATACAAAGCAATGCAATGCAGAATCCCTTTATCACCGAAGTTTGAGAGTTATCCTAGGAAGTTGGATCCTGGGAGCAAGAAATACATACGGTATAAATGACAATGAAGTGACGTAGGAGGTCGGGAGAAACAATCGTACAGTAAGTGTATAGTAATGGAGGACGCATACTAAGACTAGAAAAGACGGAAAAATATGAAGAGCAAATTTACTCACATGCACAGCTGATGCTCAAAATGGCGTCCCTTGGTTTCTAAGCAGACACGGCAACACCGTAATAAGTTTTGCCTCATCCTCTCGAAGATGCCTGATTTCGTTCAACAATATCACAGACAGCGAGGATTCGTGCAATGAGGGTTTCTTCGTTTTGTACACGTGTGTTGTAGACGAGAGGTATTACATAACCCCACAAGAAGAAATATATTGGCTGCAGATCAAAGGATCGTGTCGGCCAAAAAAAGGATCTCCTCTTCTACTCTGGCTATGCGGGAAGGAGTAGTAAAGGCACTGACGATCAGCTACTCCAAAGTGTGCTGGGGCTGCCATTGTTCTTCATCGATTTGAACAAGAATCGAATCTCCAGGTCAAATAATGCACTATTTCTCCTACCAGATGTTTTTCCAACAATTCGTTCTGCATTTCTCGCTCGTTTGTAATAGTCAATCGCTATTTCGGTGGGTTGTAGCTGGGATTGCTGCATTTCCGTGGAATTTCTTTCTGATAAGTTTTACCCAATGTTTCCGATCCCAACCAGCGCTGCCACATGCGCCCTCTCTTGCGCGCCAGTGTTTCTCATCGATTTTTACCAGGATCGAATCTCCAGGTCATATAATGCATTATTTCCTTTGAACCGACCTCCCACCGTCAATTCGTTCTGTAGTTCTATTCATTTTTGTTCTATTTTGTTCCATTTTCGGTGCGATATAGCTGAGAATTGACGAATTTTTCGATAACTTCTAATCTTAATTCATATCTTCTGTCATTTTCCATCATCCCCTAAAGTTTGACCCATGACTAAAGATAACCTTGTATGCAATACATTATAATTGCAAGACCTTGTATAACTAGCATTCATTTTAACATTACATGAAGTTAAGTACTTCATACTACATCTATATTTCCACTACTTCTTTACCTCTTTACCTCATCTTTCTCTCGATGATATCTGAAATGACGTATCTCACGAACGTTTAGTGACATCGACCACCTGTGGCAAATCAAGCTCTGCATTTTGCATTATTGTGCAGAAGTAGAACTGCAAGCGGGAATGACGTATATTGAAAGAGTGTTTTAGATGTACAGAGATGAAAGTTGTGTTCCTCGATTTTTTGGCTCAGAATACTAGCTTCACTGCTAAACCACTAAAAGAAAGATCTATCTATGTAGTTGACAAATATGAAGAATATTAAACAACTTGCCAGAAACTCTATCATTACCCCCTTGGCACGCCCATATCACCATCTGTAGGACCTTTGGTACATGTTGAAACGTCATACATGGGTAACCCGTTACTCACAGTGCTCTACAAGGGTTTGACTACTCTGATAAAAATGAGTACCCTTACGAAATTACCCATCTAAATCCGAATTCCACAGTAAAACTTGCCGATTAGAGTTAGTTTTTCAGTAATTTGATTACACATGGTGGCCCTAAATTCACGTTCCGGCTATGAAGCAGCGAATATTTCTTGACAAATATCCATTTTTCTTGTCTTCTTTTCTTTGCCTGAATATCACCAATGACGTTCTGCACAAACACACACACACAGACACACACACACACACACACACACACATATATATATATATATATATATATATATATATATATACGTTTTAGAATCTTCTCCAACGTTCTTTGAAGCTGTATGGTGATATTTCAAACAACACTTGAAAGCAATCAGGGTTCAGCTGAAAAATTTACACACGAGGTTAGAACTCCAGCTGCTGCAAAAAAAAAGGTTCTGAAACACATGCTACCACGCTTCTGATACCCTTCATCTCCAACACTACATGCGTTGCTGAGAAAAAAGAAAGAAATAAGAAGGCTTTTTACTTTTAGTGACAAGAATTGTCCCGTTTCTTTGCACGATCCTCTGAGCACCCTGTTTATACAATGTAGTAGTTCTAAAAGTATTGTGTTTCTAGTATATAGTAATTGGAACATAAGATTTATTTTCCTGGCTTTTGCAGCTAGTCGTGCAATGTTGGTACTCCTGTTCCAATAGCGTTTTGTTTTAGTATCCAGACCTTGGTATTGCTGTTAGGAGAGTTTTATTTGACACTTCTAGCGTTGCTGTTGAGTGTGCAAACTTTTTCTTTACGATCATTTTAGTGTTTGTTTTATACTCATAAAGGAAGTGAAACAGTCAAAGAATTTTTGTAATGATCTAAAAAAAAATGCTTCGGTGTCGCTGCTCTCGATATAATCCAGACAACTTCCGTTACGTTTAAACGTACCTTAAATCCATGTTTTTCAAGTAAACACGTTGACATTTTGCAACAACGTTCATTGACTAGTCAAAGCTTGGACATCAGATACAAGCCAGAGGAGTGGGGACTTTTGATAGATGGGTCAAAAGTTAGTCTCTAGTGTAATTCTAGGACATATTTTAAAATTAATTAAATACCGTGAGCATAACTGGAAAGTGTGTGGTGATTTCAAATTAACTGCGTTGTTATTGAGAAGCCTATACAAAATCTCTCACTATCTAAAAAAGAAATGACCAGTCATAATTGGCTAGTTAGTGCAAAAGACGAACAGCGCGAAAATCTGGGTCTATGTCAAAAACCCCACAGCCAAAACCCCTAAACTCAAGAAATGTCAAAACGCCAACACGATCGGTCATAACTCCCACGCAAATGGACAAATCTCCCAAACGCACGAACGGTCAAAACTCCCACACCCAAAACTCCCACACTCAAGAAATGTAAAAACGCCGGCACAATCGGTCCTAACTCCCACTCAAATGGACAAAACAGCCACACATAGGAACGGTCATAATCCCCACATAAATGGACACAAATGGTCAAAACTTCCACATGCCGAAATTGTCACAACTGCCACACAAATGAACAAAAACCCCACTCAATCGGACAAATCCCCCACAGTCTAAAATGATTGTGATTACACACCTTTGTTGAGGCTCTTTATGACGCCCACTTTAGTGTTTCTGTCATTAGAAAACAGTGCAAGAAGAATAGTTGCAACATCAGTTTAAGTGGAATAAAAAATGTTATTAAAAAGTACTAGGGCAAGACATGCAACCAGAATCATTTCAGAGTGTGGGAGATTTGTCCGATTGTGTGGGGGTTTTGACCATTTGTGTGGGAGTTGTGACAATTTCGCATGTGGGAGTTTTGTCCATTTCTGTGGGGGTTTTGTCCATTTATGTGGGGATTGTGACCGTTTCTATATGTGGGAGTTTAGTCAATTTGTGTTGGAGTTATGACCGTTGGAGGTTATGACCGATTACCAGTGTGGGGATTTTGATTGTGGGAGTTATGACCTTTCGTGCATATGGGAGATTTGTCCGTTTGTGTGAGTGTTATGACCGATTGTGTGGGCGTTTTGACATTTCTTGAGTGTGGGAGTTTTGGGTGTGGGGATTGTGACCGTTCGTGTATTTGGGAGATTTGTTCATTTGTGTGGGGGTTATGACCGTTTGTGTGAGCGTTTTGACATTTCTTGAGTGTGGGAGTTTTGGCAGTGGGAGCTTTGACCTGTTTCCGAAAATCTCGCCTCGCGTAAAGATACCATTCTTTTAGCTCTTGACATAAAATTTGGACTAATCAAGCAGTTTGTAAAGGCTATGGATGCAGCTTCCCTACGTTTGTACATCTTGCTGAAAACTTTCCTGGTCGTTCAGCTGCAAAAATAAAAGAAGGTGTATTTGTGGGCCCTCAGATTGGAGCACTACAAAAAAGATCACCGTTTCGAAGAATGTCTGACAGAAAAAAAAGGAGCATGGATATGGTTTCGCAAAGTAGTGCACAGTTTTCTTGGAAGAAATAGTGCTTCGAACTACAAGAAACTACTGACCGAAATGATCGAAGCCTATAAAAAGTTAGGGTGTAACATGTCCTTGAAACTTCATTTCATGGATTCTCACTTGCACTTCTTTCCTGGTAGTTATTATGTTGTATCGAAGGAAAACCGAGAAAGGTTTCATAAACGCATTTCCGATATGTAGTAACAATATGAACGAAAGTGGATTCTTACTATGTTAGCAGTCTCTTGCTGGACAATTAAAAGGGACAAGAAAGATTGAAGTACAAAAGAAATAATATAGAATTTTGTACCAACTAATTAACAGATATACATTTAAGTATTCACTCTAAAGGTAATATATGCAATTAAACCTAACGCACAACTGTATATTGTATTTATGTTGTAATGTTGTAAAATATGATGATTTTTAAGAGGTTACATTTAGTACTACCATGTCTAGTTAATGTGCTTGTGATGTTCTGCCATCTGTTTAAAACTATATATATATAACTTAATAGGAACATACCACATATTTTAAGAAAACTTGTAGTACTCATTACTTTTAAATTATCCTCAATAGAGAAAAAAATAATAGATTTGAAATCAGCGCTAAAATTCAAGTTAAGATCAGAACCTTTTGTTCCCGAAATATAAAAAATAATTTTTCTTTACAACATTTTCGTACCCACAATGATTACTTTGAGATTCATTTAAACGTACCTTAGTTAATATAATTATCTTTTTCGGTATTCCGAATTATGTAAGAATATTGAGCAATATTCCTGTCCTATCCGAGTAGTAAAAATTTCTAAAATCAATAAATAGTGATGTACGGCGTATTCTGTATCTCGTTCCACAATTTTCGGGTTTCTTCTAAAACTAACTCAGCTGTAATTTTGTCTACACCTGAAGATTTGTATTTATTTGATTTCTTTATAACGATTACTATTTCTATCCGGTTTTATTCTGCATTATACGGTTTTGTGTTGGATATTTTCTTTTCTCCATGCACATTAGTTATTTTCTGAGTGTTCAGCATATCGTCAAATATTTCTTTCCATCTATTTAATATGTTATCTCTATCAAAGAGAACTGTTCCGTCAGCTTCCTTTAATATCTAAGTACGAGGTTGATAGACTTCCTTAAATTCGTTGGTCTCCTTATACATGTCTCGAAAGTTTTTATTTTTACTATTATCTTCAAGTTGCTTAATGTTAACTGCAAAAATCGCGTTTCTCTGTTCTAAATGTTTTGTCTATGAAACTTTATGTAGTAATTTCATTTGGATTTTGTAGCGAATGTAATTTTGCCTGTTATCTCCATTCTGCTAGTTTAATTCATTCATGGTCGAACTAAGGTTTCTTTCTTTGTAATTCCGCGTTAACAAAGTTTTCGTTTCCTTTATTTTTAATGCTATCTTTTATTCTAATCTAAGTGTTCTCAACACTAGTGCACTCCGAATCTTTTGAAACCGAGAATCTATTCGAAACTTGAATCTCGTATTCCCCTCTCACCTCTCGCCACTAATTTCTTTAAATTAAACCTTTCCTTTTTCAGACATTAAGTATTTCCTTTTCTCAACGATAATCTCTCTCTCTTTTATCGCTGCTACCAGCTAGTGATCAGTGTCACACTTCTTCTACCTACTAAAATGTGAACAATTTCATTATGTGTTTTCCGTCTGGTGATTACTAAGTGTATTACTATGTGTTTTCCGTCTGGTGATTACTAAGTGGTGATTACTAAGATTATGAACGTCGCGATGTGGGAAGTTTGTACTCTTCACGATAAGTTTTACGGATGTTGCAAATTTCGGTTGTTTTAAACTGATGTGGTGACTTTCCTTATGTAGGCTTTCGTTCCATGTAATCTGTTTGAAAATATCCTCTTGTCCCATCTTCACATTCAAATCCCCTTGTACCATTTTCATATGGTATCGTGGAAGTTGTTAAAATATCCGTTCCACTTCTTCGTTAAAACTGTCTTTTATTTTGTCATCCTTATCTTCTTTCGGAACATGCATATTTAAAACTATATTATCACATTACTAGTGCAGGGGCGTGGGATTTTGAATGAATCAATTATATGAGTGGTGCCGATGGATAGATAATCAGCTATAGAATTGTATACTACCAGGTGTTTTGTCTCAAAGTGAGGCGGAGCCGGTGCATGACGTCATGCTTCTAAGATGACCGCTAACGCTTGCACTGATGTCTTTTTAGCGCTACATAGGTTGAAGTTCTCAACCGATGTTCATGCGAAGTAGCTCATTTTATTTCTTCTTCTGGCAGCATGTACCTCTTGCATAGATATTTGCAAATAAATAGTTTTACTACTTCAAAAATTAAGAAAACTATCAAAACTGAGGTAAAATAACCCTGCAATACGCGCGTGGATTTGTGTGACGTGGATAGTCGCGCGGGCTACCACTGTAGATCATTTGTTTTTATTCTATTATGTTGCATAGCTTCGTTATGTTTCTGTCTTTCTTGTAGAGAATGTTTTTTATAAACTGTTTTAAGGGTTTTATACACAATTTGAGAAATATGTTTATTTTAAAACCTATGTATATAAAAAGAAGACCAACACCACTCATTTTTTCAAAAGTGATACAGCAATAAGACTGTAAAAGTTATTTGTATTTATCAAGAAATGGACCAATCCGGCGCGTTTTAAACTTTCCTTCATCTTAAATATATGTGTTAGAATTCTTTAAAAATTAAGTATAATTTTTCAAAAATTTACAAATATTACAAATAAAAGTATTATCCATAAAGCATATACCTTTTCAGCATAACGAGTTGCTGGTATCAAAGTTTGATTACGATTTTGCATAATTTTACATATGCTATTTACACTCATATATTTTTCTTTTTATGTTTCCGTATTAATGTCCTTCCAAGAATGTTCTACACACAAGTGGTGAGTGGTCAATGCACACTTTCCTTCAAGCATTGACCACTCATGAAAAGCATCAAAATGTCAATAAGGGCACGTACAATCTCGTCTTTAAATTTTGCATCACGGTTAAGTACAAGTCTCAATCTAACACTATGAATGTAAATATCTGTAAAGTCAACCTTAAGTCTCAAAACTTTAGCATCTAAAAGCACTTCTAGATATTCGAGCTCCGACAACGCAGACCTACCCCCATCTTTAGGTCCTGGAAAACAAAGCACAATATTATGAGCACGAACGCAAATATTACGAGTAGGAGTGTCTTATTTCGATTTGATATTGTCTTTTACTACATAATAATTTACTTCAGAACTGTCTTTACTACTATTATTAACAGGCATCAGCGATTCCTGCTGCCCGGAATTCTCAGTAACATCTTCTGAATTTTCACTATTTCTGTGTCCGAAAAATGAATTTTGCGGTCTCAAAATATTAACTATTGCCATCTAGAAAACATCCCTCATCAGAATTGGCATTTTGCAAACGAATTGACCATCTGATCAACACTCAAACTATAATGAAAAAACTTTGACTTTTTGGAGCATCCGTAACATCAATAGTCGCGCGGGCTACAGATGTAGCCCATGAAACTTTCAAGCAGAATAACAATGAGCTCCTTTAGATTTTACGTTTGACCACACACTAAACACGCAGAATGATAGTTGATAGAAAGGTACACAGACACCTTTTGAATTATGATCTCGCATTACTTTGCGGCAAGGAAAACAAAAACGCTGGGCTACAATAGTAGCCCGCGCGCGTATTGGAGGGTTAAACGTTTTTTCTAACTTCAATGAGCATACCCACTAAAATAATGAATGGGTTTTAATAAGTGTCTCATCTTTCTCCATGGCTATTATATATATATATATATATATATATATATATATATATATATATATATATATATATATATATATATTCCCGAATAAGTTGAAATACATTGAAATAACAATAAATCGAAATAATTTGAAATAGGTCGAAATAAGTTGGACTAAGTCATGACTTTGATTTAGAATTTAGTGAGAAATTTGAGAGAAAAGCAAAATGAGTAAGCCTAAGTCTGACTTCTAATTTTTCTTAGTTATCACTGAGAATTGGAGATAATTACACCTGATATTAAATTCTATATCATCATAAACAACAAGAATATCTCATACATAATATCAATGTGATTAATATAGTGATTTAACCATGCATAACACACATATATATACATATTAGCTAATATAGCAAAATATAAAGACACAAATATACACAGATAAATCATAGATATAAGCATGCTCAGATACACAGAATACAATTTATACTAGAATATTCATAATAAGCGCAAAGACGTCTTTTGAAAGAAATTTTTAGACAATTGTATCTATTTTTCATGGTTTCTCTTATGTTGCAACAGTAACATACGCATGTATCCGTAGGTTGTCGTAATTATTGTGGCCTATGCGCATATACTTCTGATCGCTCTATTGGCTTGAGGATCAGATTAATTCATTGAATGCGGCTTTGCTTAGCCTACTTCATGGCTATTGCCAATATATACTTTTCATGATAGAATCTAACAGCTCTTCCGTTCTTAATAACGGATTCCGTATCTCTAACAAAAATGACTAATCGTGAGATAATTCGCGTTTTTCGGATTACTAATTAACATTTAAGCTCTCTACGTCGAATACTTTCATGGAAACATGATACAGACTTTTTATAAAGCTCCTATTATCATATTGATTGAAATGAATTTAATCAGTTACCAACTCACTCTACAGACATAGTGATTCCATACAATTTAAACAATACACTGATTACACTTTTAAAAAAGTTATCAAGCTTGGTTTTTAATTACCTTAACATTAAAAAGAGTTAGACGCATTTTCGCTGAGATTTCATAGCTTAGACGCATACAAATTCAAACATTCTAATTTGAATACTAAATAATCATATTTTTATCAAGAATTGAACAATTCGAGCCACTAAAAAAATCTATATATATTTTGTTTACATTTTGTTTATCTCTTTTTATCCGCAATTATGCTTCATAAGTGACAAAAACAAAAAAATATAGGAATTAATAACGGATAAAAAGAGATAAACAATGTGAATGAGAATGTGAATGAGAATGAGAATGATGCGGTCACTAATATCACATACTACATAAGTAAAATTGGCAAAGTGTCTCTACAGATCAATGTAGGCTGACTTAAAAAAAAATCTAATCGTTGATAGCTCAAGTTCGAATTATAAGGTCTATTCTCAATGCGATGGAATTATGCTTGGAAGTCTAAACTATTTCCGGACTTTAATTTTGGTACAGAGAACGTCTTGCATTCTTACTTAATGCTGAGAATTTTTTCCTTCTACCAATAAATAATTTAGAACCTTTCGTTGTCACCACTGCGCTGACCATTTTCGTTGTTGCGCTGACCACACATACACAGAGGTCCTTACGTCTCCTCTTTCCATGCCTGCGCGACGAATGTCTTGGGTCCTAAGTTGTCCTCAGACTCCTCCTGAAGTACGAAATTAGGTTCCAACTTCTTTTCTATCGTTGGGCAAACAAAAACTAATCCTGGGCAAACGAAATCAAGTGCTGAGCAAACAAAGACAAATATAGGGCAATCAATATTTGTGATTAGAAACATAGACCGCTTAAATTTTCACATGTAGTCTAGTCTCGAAAACGTATGATTTAAGGCTTTTTTATCGCTGGGCAAACAAAAAAATAATGCTGGGGAAACGAAATCAAGTGCTGGGCAAACAAGGGCAAACATAGGGTAGTCAATATTTGTGATTAGAAACCTAGCTCGCTTAAGTCTCAAGAACGTACGAAATTAGGTTCCAGCTTCATTTCTATAGTTGGGCAAAGAAAAACTAATGCTGGGAAAACGAAATGAAGTGCTGGGCAAACAAGGGCAAACGTAGGGCAATCAATAATTGTAATTAGAAACATAGCCCGCTTAAATTTTCACATGTAGTCTAGTCTGGAAAACGTACGATTTAAGGCATTTCTATCACTGGGCAAACAAAAACTAACGCTGAACAAACGAAATGAAGTGCTGGGCAAACAAGCCCAAACATAGGGTAATTAATATTTGTGATTAGAAACATAGCCCGCTTAAGTCTCAAGAACGTACGAAATTAGGTTCCAGCTTCTTTTCTATCGGTGGGCAAACAAAAACTAATGCTGGACAAACGAAATCAACTGCTGGGCAAACAAGGGCAAACATAAGGCAATCAATATTTGCGATTAGAAACATAGCCCAATTAAATTTTCACATGTAGTCTCGAAAATGTACGATTTAACGCTTTTCTATCGCTGGTCAAACAAAAACGAATGCTGGGCACACGAAATCAAGTGCTGGGCAAACAAGGGTAAACTTTGGACAATCAATATATGTGATTAGAAAAATAGCCCGCTTAAGTCTCAAAAATGTACGAAATAATGTTCCAGCTTCTTTTCTATAGTCGGGCAAACATAAACTAATCCTGGGTAAACGAAATCAAGTGCTGGGCAAACATAGGGCAATCAATATTTGTGATTAGAAGCATAGCCCGCTTTTCTCAAAAACGTACAAAATTAGGTTCCAGCTTCTTTTCTGTCGTTGGGCAAACAAAATCAAGTGCTGTGCAAACAAAGGCAAATATAGGGCAATCAATATTCGTGATTAGAAACATAGACCGCTTAAATTTTCACATGTAGTCTAGTCTCGAAAACGTACGATTTAAGGCTTTTCTATCGCTGAGCAAACAAAAACTAATGCTGGGCAAACGAAATCAAGTTCTGGGCAAACAAGGGTAAACATAAGGTAATCAATATTTGTGATTAGAAACATAGGTCGCTTAAGTCTCAAGAACGTACGAAATTAGGTTCCAGCTTTATTTCTATCGTTGGGCAAACAGAAACTAATGCTGGGAAAACGAAATGAAGTGCTGGGCAAACAAGGGCAAACATAGGGTAATCAATAATTGTGATTAGAAACATAGCCCGCTTAAATTTTCACATGTAGTCTAGTCTCGAAAACATACGATTTAAGCCCAGCACTTGATTTCGTTTGCCCAACATTAGTTTTTGTTTTCCCAGCAATAGAAAAGCCTTAAATCGTATGATTTCGAGACTACGTTTTTGAGACTTAAGCGGGCTATGTTTCTAATGACAAATATTGATTGCCCTATGTTTGCCCTTGTTTGTCCAGCCCTTGATTTCGTTTGCCCAGCTTTAGTTTTTTTTTTGCCCAATAGATAGGAAAGCCTTAAATCATATGTTTTCGAGACTACGTTTTTGAAACTTAAGCAGGCTATGTTTCTAATCACAAATATTTATGGCCCTATATTTGTCCGTGTTTGACTTGCCCAACGATTGCCTTAGTTTGTCCAGCAAATGATTTTGTTTACCCAGCAAATGTTTTTGTTTGTTTAATGATTGTGCTTGTATTTACACATATAGAAAAAAGTTAGATTCTGCATTATTACAATTTGCATACTACAAATGCAGTAATATGATAGTGTCATTGTTACTATTGGATGCATAGTCCGTTCCATAATTTTCCGTTTATGTAGCGCAAAATGGTTGGTTTTGATAGAGATATATGAGTTGAGTTGATTTTGAGTTTAACGTCCCGTTCAGCAGCGAGGCTATATGAGACGTGGACCTACTGATTAACGTGGAATCCGAACCACATGAGCTCCCGCCGGGAATCGAACCCTGGACTCTCACGCCAAAGGCGCTTACGCTAAAGAGATATATGAGTAATTAATATTGTAAAGTACCCAAATGTAGAAAGAACATAAATATTTACAAATCTTTTATGTTGCTTGTAAAGTTAATTTGGCGTAAAAATGTTTTTGTTTATAACTTTTTGTTTGTTTGTGAGCAAACAAAAATTTTTGTTGGGCAAACATGGGCAAACGATGGGCAGTCGATTTGCATGTTGCAATATTTTATTTTCACACTTTGTTGTGCCAGTGTGAAGTTGGCCCTAAAATTGTTTTTTACGTATAACTTATGTTCTATTTATGGGCAAACAAAAATTTTTGTTGGGCAAACATGGGCAAACGATGGGCAATCAATTTCCATGTTGCAATATTTTATTTTCCCACATTGTTGTGCCAGTGTGAAGTTGGCCCTAAAATTGTTTTCTACGTATAACTTATGTTCTATTTGTGGGCAAACAAAAATTTTGGGTGGGCAAACATGGGCAATCGATTTGCATGTTGCAATATTATATTTTCACACTTTGTTGTGCCAGTGTGAAGTTGGCCCTAAAATTATTTTTTACGTATAACCTAGGTTCTATTTATGGGCAAACAAAAATTTTTGTTGGGCAAACATGAGCAAACGATGGGCAATCAATTTGCATGTTGCAATATTTTATTTTCACACATTGTTTTGCCAGTGTGAAGTTGGCATTAAAATTGTTTGTTACGTATAACTTATGTTCTATTTGTGGGCAAACAAAAATTTTTGTTGGGCAAACATGGGCAAACGATGGGCAATCGATTTGCATGTTGCAATATTTTATTTTCACACTTTGTTGTGCCAGTGTGAAGTTGGCCCTAAAATTGCTTTTTACGTATAACTTAGGTTCTGTTTGTGGGCAAACAAAAATTTTGGGTGGGCAAACATGGGCAAACGATGGGCAATCGTTCTATATATAGTTTTAAATTTTATCTTGATTTTGCGGGCCAACTTCACACAGGTCCAAAATATGTTAAATCGCTTTTATGCGTAATTTGTTACATTAAGGAGAGTCTAAAAAATACTTTTACAAAAGTAAAAAAACGTGTCCCAGGGAAGGATTACTAGGAGCGTGCTCTTCCAACTTAGCCACGGAGGCAATGGAGAAAACGTCTCTTGTAGAGACATAAATCGTTGATGTATTTCTAATTTAGCTAATGAGAGTGCTCCTGCAACCATGATATTCTACGATAACCGTTTGAGATTAGATAAAATCCGTTCGCCATGTAATTTTATAACAAAATGTGCGCGTCTATTTACTTTATTTCATGGTCCTCCCATATTCACTTTCAAATGATCGGCTACAGTTGTCATCTAAATTCATACAATTATACACACTCATCTCAAGATTTTTCACTTCATGATGTTGAGGCATGGGTTATTCTTGGCCCTCGCAGCTCACTATAGGAACAATTCGTCACGGAAAATAATATATAACAATAACCGCATGCTCATGACTCGCGATAGTTCGTGTTGGTACCTTCGCGATTCTCCGCAACGAATCGAAGAAGCGCAGACCAAAATGAAGTCTTCGCTGCTACGCGGTGGTAACTTCAATACTCCGACTCTAGATCTCTCTTTCGACTCGACGAAACTCTGCTGCCAATGGCACACTAGCGGCAGTTCTTCGATGCATCGCTATAGCGACGATCGACATTTACCGGCAAGTGGGCCACTAGGTGCGACGTTTACGGCATAGGGCTGGTAAGAGAAATTTGAATAGGAAAGAGGTCATTTCGATAGGAATTTAATACATTAAGTCTTTTATTCCTTTGAATATAATATTACTGTTCTTGAAAAATCTGAATGGATAATTAACATCATGTCAAAAAAATAAAAAATAAATAAATACAACTGTAAAATGAAAATAAACACAAAATGGACAAAAGCAATAGTGGTTGTCATAAAGGAAATTGTGACAACTAGAGAAGTCAGAGGGGAGTAAGTGGAACAAGGGACTAGTTTTCGTACGTACTGTAGAAATTTAATGGGGATCTGAAATATGAACGGGTATAGAATACAAGGACAAAAATTTTGAAAGATTTATAAGATAAAAGGAAAAGAGAAGATATTACATGGGTCGTTGAATAAGAAGTTACAAACAATATTTACAAATGCTGAGTATTGTATGCATGGAGCAGAAATACGAACCTTACAAACATTGTAAAACAACTGTTTATTTTGAAATTTACATGTTAATAAGAATAGATAATTTAGCTGTATAATAAATAAATAAACATTAAATTAGAATTATTGAGAACAATTGGGGCTGATAGCATCATAATTTGAGATAGATAGAAATAAATTTAAGTATTAATGGAAAATAAATTCTATTCAAATGTCGCGTAGAAGGTATAGGTAACTGTCGTAAATTTAGTTAGACCTACAGATTTCTATGCTCTTGTTCCTCCCTTCTATTTTAATATTTTAAATATGCCCATGATATCGTGTCAAAACATTTATTTGCCAAACAGTATGACTGATGGATTATAACAATATTCGATTCGTGTATTTGCCTTTTACGTTATTATTATTACGTATCGAATAGAACATATAAAGTTAAAATTAAGCCTCTACATTTTCGTGTTGGTGATGTAAGAAAAGGAATACCACAGGGGTCACTATTGGGGACCCTCTATTTTATCTTCTTTATTTTTAAATGATCTTCCGGAAAATATCAAACATCCTAACATTATTTTATATGCTGGCCGCTATGAAATTATTCAGACTAGTCAACGAGGTAACTAATCACTACAGTAAGATTTGAGAGCAATAAATACGTAGTGTAGAATCAATGGTAAGAACATCAATGGTAAGAAAACAAAATTTATTACACACACAAACAAAATTCAATATTATGTTAGTAAATATGAGGTAAATGGTGTACAAATAGAGAATATAAACATTATGAAGGATTCCCAAGACTATTATTAAGAACAAGGATTTCCCAGATGGTCTCCGCTAGAGTTGTGGAATTTCGGGCTTTCTCGTGAGTATACGATGCTTAGCAAACGTGGCTTCCACACAGATACCAGGGTTCTATTCACAACAGGAGTACGTGTTATGTTGAACAGCAGGGTTACGTCTTGATGCTGAAAATGAATAACTTGAACTTTAATGTACCATGAAAATGCTATTGTATCCCTATTTTACAATTATATATATATATATATATATATATATATATATATATATATATATATATATATATATATATATACCCAGACAGCACGTTTGCTTGCCTGTCGCTTTTATTTGATTTTATTTCGCTTTGGCTTATACACAAAAGCTTATTTCTGCTTAGCGCAAGCTGTAGTGCGGGCAACCCAAGCTTCACTTGCGAGACGCTTTTCTTTAGATTGAAGTAAAAAGCCAGCGCGCGTTCGATGTTCAGTTGTTCTCAAAAACCATGTGACGCTGACCTCTTAACTTTCGGCGGCAAGGTAGTGTTCACGTTGTTAGCGTCTTGTTAGCATTCAGCTTGAATAAAGGACAAACTTAATTATTTTTTTTTTTTTAAATTGTGCCATCTAGTACTCTAGTACTCTAGTCCCACGTACCCATAATGTCGCTCTTTATTTCCTCATATTTCGGTAACCATGAGGCATAACGCATTGTAGTATTTATGTATAAAGCATAAATGTGAACATAGATGGCAGCAGATTTGTGCCTACTTATTTCGCGAAAGAATACAGAACTGTTGCAGATATTTTAATATAAACTTCAAGTTTAACTTAGAGTATAAACTTTATCTCAACGCTGTGTTTAAATTATAAACATTTTTCTGCATTTTTATATAAAAAGGTAGAAATTTCAAATACTCGCGGCTAATATAGCAATATATTAGATATTTGTGAGGAGCAACGGCGAGCATTGAAGAACTGGCCACCTGGAATCTCTAACCAGGTAAAAAAATAGGGTATTCGTAGCTGGCGAAGAAAAATAACCAAGTCATTTAGTGTGTCCATCCCCATTGGTTTATTTTAGTCGCGATCTTCGTATATACGGTTGGATTACTTACCTCCTAGAGGTGAAGGAAACAACCGTCGAATTATTTTTAAACCTCCACGGAGGTTGGCACATCAAATTCATATTATCTATTGACGACCCTGCTATTTCTCTTGGCTAAACGATTTATTAAGTTACTCTCCTTTTCGGAGGGTAGCTTATATTTGTGACATATTATTTTCACTCATCATCTCTGCTCCTATGATGGCTACGTCCAACCCAGTCATCTCAAAAAAGAAGACTAAGATACCCACGAAGAAAGTCAGCAGATCTCAATACCGGCCTGAGGACTTTCTTGTCCCACTGGGGCGGCCCACCACCTCCGGCGCTACTACCGAGCGACGACCATCTTCAACTAACCTGTCAGTGCCTGACGTTCCATCTGTTGCTCCACCGCAGGACGACAATGCTATGGATTTTACCCTGGTTACTACACCCAAGCGACGTCGCTCGTCCTTGGAGTCCATACTGAGCCAACGACAATCATCAGACTTCCCTCCTTTACCAATGAGCAACAGATTTGAGCCTCTCTCTACTGTCACAGCTGACGGGTCTCCTGTGATCGAGCCAAGACCCAAACCCACCAAAGAGATTAAACCACCACCTATTTACATTTACGGCATCCAAAATACTTACAACTTTACCAAAAGCCTTTGCAAGACCCTCAGAGAATCACCTCAGGTTCGGCATAACAAAGAGCGTATTGTGATTCAGGTATCTTCTAGGGACGACTTCACAACTATAAAAAACTACTGCGAACAGACGAAAACTGAATACGCTACTGGCATCGCCAAAAGTGACCGACCCGTAAAGGTTGTCGTTCGCAAATTACCCATCGATACCGACGTCGCTGATCTTCAGTCTGCACTATTCACTTTAGGTTTTAAGCCGCTCACGATCCATCAAATGTCTCGTCGGGGCCAAACTGGTGGAGATAGAGTCCTCATGCCACTTTTTCTCATCTCCCTCGAGAAAACTCCAAATATACAGGAGATCTACAACATATCAGGATTGCTTCATTATAAAGTTTCATTTGAGCCTTATCGGCCGCCGAGTGTTCTGCAGTGTTACCGCTGCCAACGTCTTGGTCATTCACAAGACACTTGCAAAGCTCAACCTAAGTGTGTCAAGTGTGGGCAAAGTCATTTTACGAAAGCCTGTGCCAAACCAGATGCATCTACGCCAGCAACCTGTGCAAATTGCGGAGGGGACCATCCAGCCAATTATCGCGGTTGTCCCGTCTTTCGCTCATACTCAGATGCTCTCAAGAAATCAACTCCTCCTGGCCGCAGCTCCGGTCCTACTGTATCAACTTCATTGGACAATAAGGCACCTCGCATCGACCGACCTCCACAACCAAATCAGGATGCTCCCTCTACGTCCAGCACACCAGATAGTGCATCTACACCATCCGTTAATGACTTTAATCTCCATTCACTCCTCACATACATCAAAACCTTCAACTTTGGCCGCATTATCTCTCATATCAAGAAAGGATTTACTAGACTTCGGGAAGCCACGGATCTTGCGTCCAAGGCTGCTGTCGTCATAGAGACTTTTGCTGACATGATTGCTGATGGCTGCTTCTAACCAACCACTCATTCATCACACTATAACTGTTGTAACCTGGAATGCAGATGGTCTTACCGACCAGAAGCGTCTCCTAATTCGTTTTCTAGCAGAACATCAGGTCGATATCATACTTATACAGGAAACTCACTTCACTGCCCAGGTTACACACTGGAGACTGCCCAACTACCAATTATTTCGCCTCGATCGAGTTCAAGGACGGAAAGGAGGATTACTGATTGCCCTGAAACGAAGTTTCAAGGCTAGACAACTCCTTTTACCCCCGTTACACACACTAGAAGCTCTTGCTATAGAAGTCTTCCTCCCCGGGATTCCTCTCATATTGGTCACGGGTTACCGTTCTCCAGCACATGACTTAGATCCCAATGATTTCGACGTCATCTCGACCTTGGGCCCCAAGATCATCTTGGCAGGGGACTTCAATGCAAAACATGGGGAATGGCACTCCAGACGTTCCAACGAAAACGGACGAATATTACACCGGTATCTGCACACATCTCCATTCATTGCCTATGGGCCACCTGATCCAACTCACCATCCTAAAGCAGGCGGAGAACCGGATGTGTTGGACATAGTTCTAAGCAAAGATACCATCTTAGCTACACGTCCTTACGTGATCTCAGCACTGGACTCAGATCATGATCCGGTCCTTTTCAAAATTTCGCATCGTCATATCTCCCGTCCTGCACCCGCTCATATCTCCCGAACTACGAACTGGGATATCTATAAGCAGGAATTAAACTCTTTGCTCGACATAGCCGCTCGTCCAAATTCTCCTGCGGAAATTGATCAGGCGGTCGCTCATCTCACACTTGCTCTCCGTACGGCTGACTCCCTCAGCACATCAATAATTTCTAACTCGCAGTCCGATCCACACTGTGACTCTCCAGTACTTCGTCTTTATATCCATCTCAAACGCTGGGCTCGAAGTACTTGGCAGCGCACTAGACATCCACTCTACAAAACACTATGGAACACCCTAAGCCGCAAAATCAAGACAATCACTAGAAGACAAACCGAGCAGTACTGGGAGACACTTTTTCGTTGGGTCACACTTAATGACACCAAAATCTGGCAGTATTCCCGCCTTTTCCAGCGCCGAGAGACTTCTCGTCAAACTCAAATACTCCAAGGTCCGCATGGGGTCATACATGACGACCAAGGGCAAGCAGACCTATTTGCTGCATCTCTAGAGCGCCAGTTTACACCTAATGCGACTCCTGTCGTTCCTCACATTCGGCAGGACGTTCGGGCCACTATGCGCATGCTCCATTTTCAACCAATACTTCCCCTTCCTGAGGTCGTAACACCAAGGGAAGTTGAGCGTCAAATTTGTCACTTGCCCAACAAAAAAGCGCCTGGAGTTGATCAGATCCGCCCAGAACTACTGAAACATGGGACACGGAAGCTACTCCTCTATCTTGCTGCTTTATTTACAGGCATCCTTCAGGTTTGCTATTTTCCCCGTGCTTGGAAAGAAGCGAAAGTCATTCTTCTCCCTAAACCAGGTAAAAATCCGACTCTCCCAGAAAACTATAGACCAATTAGCCTGTTATCTCATGTGAGCAAACTCTTCGAACGAGTGCTTCTCGCCCGACTTCACGAGCACGTCACCACTCTAGATATACTCCCCCACCATCAATTTGGTTTTCGTGCTAACCACAGCACAACAAGCCAATTAGTGAGGGTAGTCGACCATCTGACTACCTCTTTTAATCGACGACAATATGTTGTAGGTGTATACCTTGATATCTCGAAGGCGTTTGATAAAGTGTGGTTACCAGGCCTCATTTATAAACTTCGCTTACAGGGTTTCTCTTTACCTTATCTCAAACTCCTCACTTCATACCTCTTTCATCGCTTTTTCCATGTCTCTGTGGGACAGACCAAGTCTGCTCCCAAACCAATTCAAGCTGGTGTGCCTCAAGGCGCGGTTCTTTCGCCTCTGCTTTACACCTTATACACCGCAGACTTACCCATTGTGCCACACTGTTTTCCTGCAACATACGCCGATGACACTGCTTTCTTTACGAACAGCAGCAATTTTCGTCTTTGCTACCACTACATGCAGCGCCAACTCAATGTCTTTCAACGTTGGGCTACCATCTGGCGCCTAAAAATCAACGCGGATAAGAGCGTTGCAGTCTGCTATAGCAAAAGACGCAGCAGAGCCATTCATCGTTTATACTATGACAACATTGAAGTTCCGCACCGTCTGCATGCTAAATACTTGGGAGTTATATTAGATCGAGGCCTTACTTTTGGTCTTCATATCAGGGACATTAAACACCGAGCCCTTCGAAAATTGTCTGCCCTCTATACTATTCTGCGTTGCAGTGCCTTAAGTCACGAAACAAGACTCCACGTCTTTAAAATGGTAATTTTGTCCACAATCACCTATGCATGTCCAGCATGGCAACATGCGGCACTATGTCACCTGCGCACGATCGAGAGTGTACAAACCAGGGCAGCTCGTATCATAACAGGCCATGACCGATATACGCGTAATCGTCAACTTTTAGAGGACTTAAACATATACCCTATCCGGGACGTGTTACATCAACACCATACTCGTTTTTGGGCCAACCTTCCCCGCCACGTCAACCCCGCTATAGCAGCCATTGGCACAGCGCATACACACCGACGAACTTACAGGACGCCACGGTTGTAGCATAACTATTTACCCACACTCTCCCCCTCACTGCGACAGTTGCAGCTGAAGGTCACATGACGTCGTCGTATCTCATATTCTAACTCACCCCCACAGGTCTATTCATTTTCTTTACTATAGCTGTCATCGAGTCAGGGACTTTTGTCCGATACTCGACACAAAACCCCACTTTCAAGCTAAGCTAAGCTAAGCTAAGCATTGAAGGAGCCTCCATTAGCACAACCAAATAAAGAGCGCATTCGAATTCAAGCGTCCAACAAAGATGATTATACCACCATCAAAACTTACTGTGAGCAAACGAAGACTGAGTATGCCACAGGTGTAGCAAAGAATGAACGAACTAAAGGAAGAATTCTCCCGACTGGGGTACAAACCAACCAGCGTCCACCAAATGTCTCGTAAAAGCAAGACGGATGACAAGAAAATAATGATACCACTGTTCTTGGTTGCTTTAGATCGAACTGCAGCAGTCAAAGAAATATACGCCATAAACAACTTGCTTCACTACCGGGTTCAAATTGAACCTTACAAGCCTCCCTCAGTCTTGCAATGTTACAGATGTCAACGCTTGGAGCATTCGCAAGACACCTGCCAAGCCCACTCGAGGTGTCTCAAATGTGGGCAATCACATTTTACACAGTCATGTACCAAACCAGACACATCCACACCCGCCACCTGCGCAAACTGTCAGGGAGATCACCCAGCAATTTACCGTGGCTGTCCGGTATTTAAATCCTACTCAGAAGCTCTTAAATTGCCGGTGCAACAACCGAACAAACTCCCAGATAAACCTAAGAAAAATTTCCACACACCATCCTCAGAGAAATCTTCCATTCTCACTGCTGATAATACACAATCCGTGACTAGGGATAACAATGATGTTGAAGCTCCCACTTCTCACACCCAACCAGTTACTGCCGTCCAACAAGAGAACTCTAATGAAGATGTTGACTTAAAATCGGTTCTTTCATTTCTCAAGGGCTTACATTTCCGTAAAATACTTACACACATTAAACGTGGTATCACACGTTTTCGACAAGCTGCAGACTCAGCTTCCAAGGCTGCAGCAGTAATCGAAACAATAGCGGAAATGATTGACGATGGCTGTTTCTAAATCCGGCGTCCTACACCACACACTTATACTTGCTACGTGGAATGCAGATGGTCTTGAGGGGCAGAAACAAACGCTTCTTCGATTTCTAATAAAGCATAGAGTTGATGTCATGTTCATCCAAGAAACACATTTTACTGCTCGCATCACTTCTTGGCGCCTATCTAATTACATAGTATACAGACAGGACAGAGTGGGTAGACAGAAAGGAGGATTGCTGCTCATCATCAAAAAGTCATTACCAGTAAGGTCGCTTACAATACCACCACTACTTACTTTAGAGGCACTTGCTGTTGAGCTAATAACTCCATGAGTTCCATTAGTACTGGTCTCTGGTTATAGGTCTCCGGCCACACACTTAGAACCGGCTGACTTCGACATCATCGCAAATTTAGGGCCCAAAGTTATCTTAGCTGGTGACCTTAACGCAAAGCATGGAGAATGGAACTCCATTACTCCAAACACTGCTGGAGACGCTTTACATGAATATCTCCTCACGTCCAACTTTATCATCAGTGCCCCACCAGATCCAACTCATCATCCAAAATTCGGCGGACAACCCGACGTACTTGACGTTGCTCTTTGCAAAAACGTATCCTTTAGTATTCATCCATATGTCCTCTCGGACCTAGACTCAGATCACGATCCAGTCATTTTTCATGTCTCCCATCGTAGCATCGCCCAAACTGCTCCTATTCTTAAACACATAGAAACTGATTGGGATTTGTTTAAACAAGAATTAAACACACTCATCAACCTAAGATATCGGTCCGCCACCATTCAGGACATCGATCAGGCAGTTTCTCATATCACAGTAGGACTTCGTACAGCAGAGGCAGCAAGCTCCACTACTACAATCTCTCCAACGCAAACAGGTCAATGCGACAGTCTACATCTGCAACTCTATATTTATTTAAAACGTTGGGCTAGACGTCGCTGGCAGCACACACTTCATCCAGCCTACAAAACACTGTGGAATAAACTGCGTGCAAAGATCAAGATCAGCGACTCAGCGACAAAACCAAGAGTACTGGGAAGATACTTTTCGTAACCTCACAGTAAATGATCGTAAAATCTGGACATACTCTAAATCCTTCCAACGGGCTACTAATGCTTCCAGAGCTAGAGTCCTCCAAGGACCACAAGAACTGACTCAAGACCCTCAGTTGCAAGCAGATACTTTCGCTGACTCTCTGCAAGCACAGTTCCAGCCCAATAGAGGTCAACTCGATCCTTATTTCCATCAGCACATTAGGACTACCTTATATAGTATACGAACTCAAAACCCTACACATGGCATCAACCCAGTTACACCTCGGGAAATAGAAAAACACATCAAATGTCTACCGGCAAAGTCAGCATCTGGGCCTGATGGGATTCGACCTGAGATACTGAAACATCCAACTCGAAAATTACTGGTCTTTTTGGCATATTTATTTAATGCCACCTTTCAAATATGCTACTTCCCAAAGACCTGGAAGGAAGCTCGTATTATCACCATCCCTAAACCCGGAAAGAATCCACTGCTTCCGGAAAACTATAGGCCGATAAGTCTTCTGTCACACTTAAGTAAATTATTTGAACGTGTGTTACTCTGGGGGTTGAAACAACATGTCGCCAATAGTGATCTTCTACCATTCCATCAGTTTGGGTTTCGTGCTCAACATAGCACTACTACCCAACTCGTACGAGTAGTTGATCACTTAACAGTGGCTTTCAATAGAAAACACCACACCCTTGGAGTATACCTGGATGTGTCAAAAGCATTTGATAAAGTCTGGTTAGCTGGATTATTATATAAGCTATACACTCAAGGTTTTCAGGATCGTTTTCTGCATTTACTTCGTTCTTATCTCATTGGCAGAATCTTTCATGTGTCGGTTGATGGTGTCAAATCCTCGTCTAGGCCAATAAAAGCAGGTGTCCCACAAGGCGCTGTACTTTCACCGCTTTTATATAATCTCTATACAGCAGATCTTCCAACTTCACCAAACTGCTTTTTCGCAACATATGACGATGATACCGCCTTTTTCACAACAAGTAGTTCACTTGCACAGTGCTACATCTATATGCAACGTCAACTAGACGGATTTCAGGAATGGGCCAGGCGCTGGAGAATTAAAGTAAATGCCGACAAAAGTTGCGCTGTCATCCACAGTAGAAGACGCATCCGCGCCCCTCGAACTCTAATATATGAGAACGCACACATTCCTCACGCCACGCATGCGAAATATTTGGGTGTGACATTAGATCAGGGGCTCACGTTCGCCCCACACATCAAAGATATAAAGCAACGAGCATTACGGAAAATCTCGGCCTTGTACCCCATTTTTCGCTGCAGTTCAATCTCTCATGAGGTCCGCGTGCACATTTTCAAGATGATAGTCCTGTCCACACTTTCTTATGCATGTCCTGCCTGGCAACATGCTTCTAATAGCCATCTTCAGACACTCGAAAGTGTGCAAACGAGAACCGGACGCATCATCACTGGTCACGACAGATATACTCGCAACAGCCAAATTCTGGAAGATTTAGAGCTGCCTCCTGTTAGAGAAGTTCTACGGCATCTCCATCATAAGTTCTGGCATACTTTACCAAGACATGTTAATCCAGCTATAGCCACCATCGGCACCGAATGCGCTCTACGGAATGTTCATCGCACGCCACGCATCTAATATCTTTCCATAGCTCGTAATAACATTATCAGCTACTCTGCGACAGTTGCAGATGTAGACTTCCATACATAATAAAACAATAGTAATATCCAACTAGCCATCTGCACATCTACATATATTCTTTATGCCATCTTACTCATGGAGTCAGGGGCTTCGGCCCGATACTCTTCACACAACTTCAACATTACCGTGCGTGACCGTGACCGTTGCTTGTCACAACTAAATCGTAACAATTATGCTTATTTTGATGTTTTGCAGAAGCGGATCGGAGGCTTATGTGTTTTCACTAGTCTTCATCAGCCGAAATTGGTATTCCAAACACAAATTCGAAACCTGAATTTAATATATTGTACTTTCCGAAAACATTTTTAACACATTTTACAGCTATTAGATTTCTACCCCTTTCCACACACGTACCCGTTCTTGAATGACGTGGCTATCAGGCTTCAGACCGCAGCTAGCTGCTAATCAGCTGACTGTACTCGTCATGCCATCTCTTGACTCTAGAGAGAACTTCTCATGGCCATCTAGCCATTCAAGACGGTGGTGACCTCTACCGAGTAGAAGCAAAATTACGTAACCACTCACTCACAAAGATATTACAATATCATTCCAAAGTTTTTTTCTTCTTCAAACGCATATTACGTTACATATAAATCCCCCTCCTGCAAAAATTTAATTAAACAATCAAATAGTAAATGCGTGAAGGAGAAGAATTTTACCTTAACTCTATAGTATTACAGGTTCCAGGCATCTTCATGCAAAATAGATAAAAATAACTTACAATTTCTTTACATATTTTGAGGACGAGCTCCGATACAAAAGTCAATAAATTCCAACACCGCAGTTTCCTAAGTCATTCAGCGTTTCCCGGAAAATCCTCTCTCCCCATAAAACCTTATATGACCACAGAAGACTCTCGGACCATAACAAGGGACATTTCCTGCAGGATACACAAAAATAATCGACACAAAACAGTCCAAACAAACACAATTTATACAAATAAGCAAAAATATTAACATTTAAATTCTATTAGATAATTCTACTTTAATTCTACCGTACGGATTTTTTCTAAATTCATGGTTGTGCATTCCGGGGTACAATGTATTCCTTACAATACTGAACGTGCCTCTTAATTTTTATCTGTGGCACCTGTTGGTTTTTGAACCTGTCCTCCATTTCCGGAAGAAGATACAGAGTTTCCACCCGCAACTATAACACTTTCATTTTGACCTACAGTTTTATTCATATTACCCGAAATCCCAGGATTTAATTTTCCACATTCTCTACTAGGTTGACTAACATTACATACTGTAGGTTTATTATATTTACCCTTAAGGGGAGTTTTTAATATGTTATCGCAAACCGGTCCTACTGCATTACGTAATTTGTAATAGTCATAATTATACCGATACATACTATCAAAATGAATAACTGCGTCCTCAAGTTGTTCGAATGTTACAGGAATACCTCTACAATTAAAGAATTTATGCACCATAGGGCTTACCATATTGCAAATAAGATTACATATTACACGTTCTTCAAAATTCATATCTGATACATGTATTATAGACAACTTTTCTTCCACGAAATGATACAGAGTCTGGTTTTCTCGCATGACCCTGTAGAAATCAAGGCGCATAAATTGCGTTCTGGCCAGAGGTGAGATAAACTTGATCACTAATTGACGACAAATGTCTTCCCAAAGGGATTCAGTACCGATCAAAGATTGCAACATATAATTAAATTCACCTTTTGTTCTCGAAAGACTAGCAATCAAAATTACATCCACCGGTAATTCCTTACTTCTCATTATTTTATCTAACTTTAACAAGAATTGAAATGACATTTCCGTATTAGTCCCGTCTACGATAGGCAACTGATTAGTTTCAGCTAATAATGCTTTATAAACCCCTTCCGTAGCAAGTCTCCTAAAGTCAAAATGCAAAAGTTCATTTTGTGAATAATGATTGCCTACATTACGTCTATCTATGGCGACAAGACGTCGGTTAGTGCCGACAAGATGTCTATCTGTAACAGGCACTGAAGAAGAACGAATACGTGGTCTACTGCGATTTGCACCGACATTATTAATTTCATCACTAGGTTTAATAGTTTGATAACAGGGATTTTCAAAGGCAACATAACCAATGAACCCCTCATCACTACTAGAGCTACTCATCTCTATATTTTCAAAATTAATGTTCTGACCAGCATTCATCTCAACTAAGGTCAAACGAGTTGAGTAGTTTCCAAACTCTAAACAGTTTCTTCTCCTTCTACAATTTTAAATGAAACGCACAACAACCTGTGCTAACTGTACCTTCAGAAAGTTTATTCTTACCACCAATTACACAAACATATATTTCCATCAAATTCCTCTGCTGTTTTACTATGTTCATTAATTCTAAATATATTCGAATACACAGACCGAAAAAGAATAGTGATTCAAGAACGGGTACTAAATTGTATGTTGCACATACATCATGTCCAAATGATTCGTTTGGAAATTGGTAATAGTAAAGCAGGCCCTGTCTAATATAGGACAACCATAAACCAGACCCAGGCCAATTACTCCTACCAACCCCCAAAACCAACCACAAGTACATGTATACTGGAAGGGACCCACGTTTTCTTTCTCGGTAGCAGAGAATCCAAAACTTAATATTCTTTTTTTTCTTGTAGCAATTAAGCTTATTTGAAATTCCAGGAAATATATGGAAAAACACCTTTTCAACTGTAACAAATTTATTACAACCCCAAAAATATTCAACAATAACATGGAAAATATAAACCAAAAAATAACGGAAATAGTGTGAACTAGATTTCAAAGAAGTCTTATTCCAAACAATTCTGGAAAGCTTGTTCAAATTGGGCTTATTCCAAACAATTTCCAGCTTCTAATAAATATCAAACATTAATTACAAAATTTACTTTCTTTCCCGACGCCGAAAAATAACCTAATTTTCCTTCAACACAGGAATCAAGGCTGAAACTACGGTCAACATTTTTTTTTAAGTTTATATCAAGGATTTTACTTTCGTCGTTAACATTTAATTCCATCCTAACTTTTATTACCTTTAACAGAGCTTCAAAAAGTTTACTTAATTCACGCCAAAATTTATTAAAGCAAGAAGTTACGTAAATTTCCTCTACTAAATATTCCCTTCGCATTAATTCAAACTTATCGTTTTTTGTCAAATAGATTTTGCGCTCAGAATGGCTAACTAGGGCTACCATTACTTTCATGTACCTAATTATTCTTTGGAAACCGAAACACATGGAGATACGAACCCGGGAAAAAAGAGGGGTAACCCAGCACTATACACGAAATGAAGAGAGGGCAAAATTAATTTAAAATCTCCTTCCACAATCCAAAAAGAGGTTATATATTTCGGCCTCCCGTCATTCCCCATAGAGCACTAAAGTACAACCCGATTCCTGTTTTGTCATTTTCACTCTACTTACCAATAAACACACATATAAATCACAATTATTCAAAAATACTGATTAATTATTCCACCATTCAAATGCTTTTTCACTAGTCTTCATCAGCCCAAATTGGTATTCCAAACACAAATTCGAAACCTGAATTTAATATATTGTACTTTCCGAAAACATTTTTAACACATTTTAGAGCTATTAGATTTCTACCCCTTTCCACACACGTACCCGTTCTTGAATGACGTGGCTATCAGGCTTCAGGCCGCAGCTCCGTTAACTTGTTCCCCCACTTTCAAAAATTTACTCACAAAAGAATACCAAAGTTTTGTACTAGTTTTGTACCGTTTTGTACCACCAATAAAAAGTCTTGTACCACCTCCATTAGCCAGCAATGTACGATTTAAAGTCTGGACCTAGCGTTAACTTGTTCTCCACCATAAATAATTTTGCCGAAAATAGTGTCAAAGTTTTGTACTAATACTGTATCGTTTTGTACCACCAATATAAAGTTTTGTACCATGTTCATTAACCACTAATGGACGATTCAAAGTGGGGTAACAAGTTAACGCCTGTTCCTCAACCATAACGAATCTTCCAGAAAATAGTTTGAAAGTTTTGTACTAGTTTTGTACTGTTTTGTACCACCAATAAAAAGTTTTGTACCACCTCCATTAGCCAGTAATGGACGATTTAAAGTCTGGACCTAGCGTTCGATTTTTCCCCACCATAACGATTTTTCTCGAAAACAATGTCAAAGTTTTGTACTAGTCTTGTACCGTTTTCTACAACCAATAAAAAGTTTTGTTCCACATCCATTAGCCAGAAATGGACGATTTAATGTCTGGGCTCAGCGTTAACTTGTTCCCCCACCATAACGAATTTTCTCGAAAATAATCTCATAGTTTTGTACTAGTTTTCTACCGTTTTGTACCACCAATAAAAAGTTTTGTACCACGTCAATTATCCAGTAATGTACGATTTAAAGTCTGGACCTAGCGTTAACTTGTTCCCCTACAGAACGAATTTTCTCGAAAACAATGTCAAAGTTTTGTACTAGTTTTTTACCGTTTTGTACCACCAATAAAAAGTTTTGTACCACATCCATTAGCCAGCAATGTACGATTTAAAGTCTGGACCTAGCGTTAACTTGTTCTCCACAATAACGAATTTTGCCGAAAATAGTGTCAAAGTTTTGTACTAGTACTGTATCGTTTTGAACCACCAATATAAAGTTTTGTACCATGTTCATTAACCACTAATGGACGATTCAAAGTGGGGCAACAAGTTAACGCCTGTTCCTCCACCATAACGAATCTTCCCGAAAATAGTTTCATAGTTTTGCACTAGTTTTGTACTGTTTTGTACCACCAATAAAAAGTTTTCTACCACCTCCATTAGCCAGTAATGGACGATTTAAAGTCTGGACCTAGCGTTAGATTTTCCCCACCATAACGAATTTTCTCGAAAATAATCTCATAGTTTTGTACTAGTTTTGTACCGTTTTGTACCACCAATAAAAAGTTTTGTACCACATCCATTAGCCAGTAATCGACGATTTAATGTCTGGGCTCAGCGTTAACTTGTTCCCGCAACATAAAGATTTTTCCTCAAAATAGTGTCAAAGTTTTGTACTAGTTTTGTACCGTTTTGTACCAACAATAAAAAGTTTTGTACAACCTCCATTAGGCAACAATGTACGATTTAAAGTCTGGGCCTAGCGTTAACTTTCTCTCCACCATAACGAATTTTGCCGAAAATAGTGTCAAAGTTTTGCACTAGTACTGTATCGTCTTGTAAAACCATATAAAGTTTTGTACCATGTTCATTAACCACTAATGAACGATTCAAAGTGGGGGAACAAGTTAACGCCTGTTCCTCCACCATAACGAATATTCCCGAAAGTAGTATCAAAGTTTTGTACTAGTTTTGTACCGTTTTGTACCACCAATAAAAACTTTTGTACCATATCCATTAGCCAGTAATGTACGACTTAATCTCTGGGCTCAACGTTAACTTGTTCCCCCACCATAACGATTTTTCCTGAAAATTCTGTCAAAGTTTTAATACTAGTTTTGTACCGTTTTGTACCACCAATAAAAAGTTTTGTACCACATCCATTAGCCAGTAATGGACGATTTAAAGTTTGGACCTAGAGTTAGCTTGTTCCCCACCATAACGAATTTTCTCGAAAATAATGTCAAAGTTTTGTACTAGTCTTGTACCGTTTTCTACCACCAATAAGATGTTTTGTACCACATCCATTAGCGGGAAATGGAAGGTTTAATGTCTGGGCCCAGCGTTAACTTGTTCCCCCACCATAACGAATTTTCTCGAAAATAATCTCATAGTTTTGTACTAGCTTTGTACCGTTTTGTACCACCAATAAAAAGTTTTGTACCACGTCAATTATCCAGTAATGGACGATTTAAAGTCTGGACCTAGCGTTAACTTGTTCCCCAACAGAACGAATTTTCACGAAAATAGTGTCAAAGTTTAGTACTAGTACTATATCGTTTTGTACCGCCAATATAAAGTTTTGTACCACGTTCATTAACCAGTAATGGACGATTCAAAGTGGGGGGATCAAGTAAACGCCTGTTCCTCCACCATAACGAATTTTTCCGAAAATAGTTTCAAAGTTTCGTACTAGTTTTGTACTGTTTTGTACCACCAATAAAAAGTTTTGTACCACCTCCATTAGCCAGTAATGGACGATTTAATGTCTGGACCTAGCGTTCACTTCCTCCCCCACCATAATGAATCTTCCCGAAAATAGTGTCAAAGTTTTGTACTAATTTTATACCGTTTTGTACCACCATTAAAAGTTTTGTACCACATCCATTAGCCAGTAATCGACGATTTAATGTCTGGGCTCAGCGTAAACTTGTTCCCGCACCATGACGATTTTTCCTGAAAATAGTGTCAAAGTTTTGTACTGGTTTTCTACCGTTGTGTACCACCAATAAAAAGTTTTGTACCACCTCCATTAGCCAGCAATGTACGATTTAAAGTCTGGACCTAGCGTTAACTTGTTCTCCACCATAACGAATTTTGCCGAAAATAGTGTCAAAGTTTTGTACTAGTACTGTATCGTTTTGTACCACCAATATAAACTTTTGTACCATGTTCATTAACCACTAATGGACGATTCAAAGTGGGGGAACAATTTAACGCCTGTTCCTCCACCATAACGAATCTTCCCGAAAATAGTTTCATAGTTTTGTACTAGTTTTGTACTGGCATGTACGACCAATAAAAGTTTTGTACCACCTCCATTAGCCAGTAATGGACGATTTAATGTCAGGGTCTAGCGTTAACTTTTTCCCCCACCATAACGAATTTTTTCGAAAATAATCTCATAGTTTTGTACTAGTTTTGTACCGTTTTGTACCACCAATAAAAAGTTTTGTACCACGTCCATTATCCAGTAATGGACGATTTAAAGTCTGGACCTACCGTTAACTTGTTCCCCAACAGAACGAATTTTCTCGAAAACAATATCAAAGTTTTGTACTAGTTTTGTGCCGTTTTGTACAACCAATAAAATGTTTTGTACCACATCCATTAGCCAGTAATCGACGATTTAAAGTCTGGACCTAGCGTTAACTTGTTCTCCACCATAACGAATTTTGCCGAAAATAGTGTCAAAGTTTTGCACTAGTACTGTATCGTCTTGTAAAACCAATATAAAGTTTTGTACCATGTTCATTAACCACTAATGAACGATTCAAAGTGGGGGAACAAGTTAACGCCTGTTTTTCCACCATAACGAATATTCCCGAAAGTAGTATCAAAGTTTTGTACTAGTTTTGTACCGTTTTGTACCACCAATAAAAACTTTTGTACCATATCCATTAGCCAGTAATGTACGACTTAATCTCTGGGCTCAGCGTTAACTTGTTCCCCCACCATAACGATTTTTCCTGAAAATTCTGTCAAAGTTTTTGTACTAGTTTTGTACCGTTTTTTACCACCAATAAAAAGTTTTGTACCACATCCATTAGCCAGTAATGGACGATTTAAAGTTTGGACCTAGCGTTAGCTTGTTCCCCACCATAACGAATTTTCTCGAAAATAATGTCAAAGTTTTGTACTAGTTTTGTACCGTTTTCTACCACCAATAAGATGTTTTGTACCACATCCATTAGCGAGAAATGGAAGGTTTAATGTCTGGGCCCAGCGTTAACTTGTTCCCCCACCATAACGAATTTTCTCGAAAATAATCTCATAGTTTTGTACTAGCTTTGTACCGTTTTGTACCACCAATAAAAAGTTTTGTACCACTTTAATTATCCAGTAATGGACGATTTAAAGTCTGGACCTAGCGTTAACTTGTTCCCCAACAGAACGAATTTTCACGAAAATAGTGTCAAAGTTTGGTACTAGTACTATATCGTTTTGTACCGCCAATATAAAGTTTTGTACCACGTTCATTAACCAGTAATGGACGATTCAAAGTGGGGGAACAAGTAAACGCCTATTCCTCCACCATAACGAATTTTTCCGAAAATAGTTTCAAAGTTTTGTACTAATTTTATACCGTTTTGTACCACCATTAAAAGTTTTGTACCACATCCATTAGCCAGTAATCGACGATTTAATGTCTGGGCTCAGCGTAAACTTGTTCCCGCACCATGACGATTTTTCCTGAAAATAGTGTCAAAGTTTTGTACTGCTCTTCTACCGTTGTGTACCACCAATAAAAAGTTTTGTACCACCTCCATTAGCCAGCAATGTACGATTTAAAGTCTGGACCTAGCGTTAACTTGTTCTCCACCATAACGAATCTTCCCGAAAATAGTTTCATAGTTTTGTACTAGTTTTGTACTGTCATGTACGACCAATAAAAGTTTTGTACCACCTCCATTAGCCAGTAATGGACGATTTAATGTCAGGGTCTAGCGTTAACTTGTTCCCCCACCATAACGATTTTTCCTGAAAATAGTGTCAAAGTTTTGTACTGGTTTTCTACCGTTGTGTACCACCAATAAAAAGTTTTGTACCACCTCCATTAGCCAGCAATGTACGATTTAAAGTCTGGACCTAGCGTTAACTTGTTCTCCACCATAACGAATCTTCCCGAAAATAGTTTCATAGTTTTGTACTAGTTTTGTACTGTCATGTACGACCAATAAAAGTTTTCTACCACCTCCATTAGCCAGTAATGGACGATTTAATGTCAGGGTCTAGCGTTAACTTGTTACCCCACCATAACGATTTTTCCTGAAAATAGTGTCAAAGTTTTGTACTGGTTTTCTACCGTTGTGTACCACCAATAAAAAGTTTTGTACCACCTCCATTAGCCAGCAATGTACGATTTAAAGTCTGGACCTAGCGTTAACTTGTTCTCCACCATAACGAATCTTTCCGAAAATAGTTTCATAGTTTTGTACTAGTTTTGTACTGTCATGTACGACCAATAAAAGTTTTGTACCACCTCCATTAGCCAGTAATGGACGATTTAATGTCAGGGTCTAGCGTTAACTTGTTCCCCCACCATAACGATTTTTCCTGAAAATAGTGTCAAAGTTTTGTACTGGTTTTCTACCGTTGTGTACCACCAATAAAAAGTTTTGTACCACCTCCATTAGCCAGTAATGGACGATTTAATGTCAGGGTCTAGCGTTAACTTGTTACCCCACCATAACGATTTTTCCTGAAAATAGTGTCAAAGTTTTGTACTGGTTTTCTACCGTTGTGTACCACCAATAAAAAGTTTTGTACCACCTCCATTAGCCAGCAATGTACGATTTAAAGTCTGGACCTAGCGTTAACTTGTTCTGCACCATAACGAATCTTCCCGAAAATAGTTTCATAGTTTTGTACTAGTTTTGTACTGTCATGTACGACCAATAAAAGTTTTCTACCACCTCCATTAGCCAGTAATGGACGATTTAATGTCAGGGTCTAGCGTTAACTTGTTACCCCACCATAACGATTTTTCCTGAAAATAGTGTCAAAGTTTTGTACTGGTTTTCTACCGTTGTGTACCACCAATAAAAAGTTTTGTACCACCTCCATTAGCCAGCAATGTACGATTTAAAGTCTGGACCTAGCGTTAACTTGTTCTCCACCATAACGAATCTTTCCGAAAATAGTTTCATAGTTTTGTACTAGTTTTGTACTGTCATGTACGACCAATAAAAGTTTTGTACCACCTCCATTAGCCAGTAATGGACGATTTAATGTCAGGGTCTAGCGTTAACTTGTTCCCCCACCATAACGAATTTTTTCGAAAATAATCTCATAGTTTTGTACTAGTTTTGTACCGTTTTGTACCACCAATAAAAAGTTTTGTACCACGTCCATTATTCAGTAATGGACGATTTAAAGTCTGGACCTACCGTTAACTTGTTCCCCAACAGAACGAATTTTTTCGAAAACAATATCAAAGTTTTGTACTAGTTTTGTGCCGTTTTGTACCACCAATAAAATGTTTTGTACCACATCCATTAGCCAGTAATGTACGATTTAGAGTCTGGAGCTAGCGTAAACTTGTTCTCCACTATAACAAATTTTGCCGAAAATAGTGTCAAAGTTTAGTACTAGTACTATATCGTTTTGTACCGCCAATATAAAGTTTTGTACCACGTTCGTTAACCAGTAATGGACGATTCAAAGTGGGGTAACAAGTTAACGCCTGTTCCTCCACCATAACGAATTTTTCCGAAAATAGTTTCAAAGTTTTGTACTAGTTTTGTACTGTTTTGTACCACCAATAAAGAGTTTTGTACCACCTCCATTTGCCAGTAATGGACGATTTAATGTCTGGACCTAGCGTTCACTTGCTCCCCCACCGTAATGAATCTTCCTGAAAATAGTGTCAAGTTTTGTACTAGTTTTGTACTGTCCTGTACCACCTAAAACCTTTTGTTCCACCTTCATTAGCCAGTAATGGACGATTTAAAGTCTGGACCTAGCGTTAACTTCTTCCCCCACCATATTAAATTTTCCCGAAAATAGTGTCAAACTTTTGTACTGGTTTTGTAACGTTTTGTACCACATCCATTAGCCAGTAATGGACGATTTAGTGTCTGGGAATAGCGTTAAATTGTTCCCCCACCATTACGAATTTTCTCGAAAATAATGTCAAAGTTTTGTTTTAGTTTTGTACCGTTTTGTACCACCAACAAAAAGTGTTGTACCACATCCATTAGCATGTAAGGGACGATTCAAAGTGGGAGAACAAGTTAACGCCTGTTTCTCCACCATAACGAATTTTCCCGAAAATAGTTTCAAAGTTTTGTACTAGTTATGTACTGATTGTACCACCAATAAGAAGTTTTGTACCACCTCCATTAGCCAGTAATGGACGATTTAATGTCTGGACCTAGCGTTCACTTGTTCCTCCACCATAATGAAACTTTCCGAAAATAGTGTCAAAGTTTTGTACTAGTTTTGTACCGTTTTGTACCACCAATAAAAATTTTTGTACCACATCCGTTAGCCAGTAATCGACGATTTAATGTCTGGGCTCAGCGTTAACTTGTTCCCGCACATAACGAATTTTCCTGAAAATAGTGTCAAAGTTTTGTACTAGTTTTGTACTGTTTTGAACGACCAATAGAAGGTTTTGTACCACCTCCATTAGCCAGTATTGGACGATTTAAAGTCTGGACCTAGCGTTAACTAGTTTCCCCACCATATTCAATTTTCCCGAAAATAGTGTTAAAGTTTTGTTCTGGTTTCGTACCGTTTTGTACCACCAATAAAGAGTTTTGTTCCGCATCCATTAGCCAGTAATGGACGATTTAAAGTCTGAACCTAGCGTTAACTTGTTCCCCACCATAACGAATTTTCTCGAAAGCAATGTGAAAGTTTTGTACTAGTCTTGTACCGTTTTCTACCACCAATAAAAAACTTTGTACCACATCCATTAGCCTGAAATGGACGATTTAATGTCTGGGCCCAGCGTTAAATTGTTCCTTCACCATAACGAATTTTCTCGAAAATAATGTTAAAGTTTTGTTCTAGTTTTGTACCATTTTGTACCACCAATAAAAATGTTTGTAACACATCCATTAGCCACTAATGGACGATTCAAAGTGGGGGAACAAGTTATAGCCTGTTCCTCCACCATAACAATTTTCCCGAAAATAGTTTCAAAGTTTTGTACTAGTTTTGTACTGTCCTGTACCACCAATAAAAGTTTTGTACCACCTCCATTAGCCAGTAATGGACGATTTAATGTCTGGGTCGAGCGTTAATTTGTTCCACCACCATAACGAATTTACTCGAAAATAATCTCATAGTTTTGTACTAGTTTTGTACCGTTTTGCACCACCAATAAAAAGTTTTGTACCATGTTCATTATCCAGTAATGGACGATTTAAAGTCTGGACCTAGCATTAACTTGCTCCCCAACAAAACGAATTTTCTCGAAAACAATGTCAAAGTTTTGTACTAGTTTTGTACAGTTTTGTACCACCAATAAGAAGTTTTGTACCACCTCCATTACCCAGCTATGTACGATTTAAAGTCTAGACCTAGCGTTAACTTGTTCTCCACCATAACGAATTTTGCCGAAAATAGTGTCAAAGTTTTGTACTAATACTGTATCATTTTGTACCACCAATATAAAGTTTTGTACCACGTTCATTAACCAGTAATGGACGATTCAAAGTGGGGGAACAAGTTATCGCCTGTAACTCCACCATAACGAATTTTTTCTGAAAATAGTTTCAAAGTTTTGTACTAGTTTTGTACGGTCTTGTACCACCAATAAAAATTTTGTACCACCTCCGTTACCAGTAATGGACGATTTAATGTCTGGACCTAGCGTTCACTTGCTCCCCCACCATAATGAATCTTCCCGAAAATAGTGTCAAAGTTTTGTACTAGTTTTGTACCGTTTTGTACCACCAATAAAAAGTTTTGAACCACATCCAATCGACGATTTAATGTCTGGGCTCAGCGTTAACTTGTTCCCGCACCAGAACGATTTTTCCTGAAAATAGTGTCATAGTTTTGTACTAGTTTTGTACCGTTTTGTACCACCAATAAAAAGTTTTGTACCACCTCCATTAGCCAATAATGGACGATTTAAAGTCTGGACCTAGCGTTAAACTCTTCCCCCACCATATTAAATTTTCCCGAAAATAGTGTCAAAGTTTTGTACTAGTTTTGTACCGTTTTGTACCACCGATATAAAGTTTTGTACCACCTCCATTAGCTAGTAATATACGATTTTAAGTCTGGACCTAGCGTTTACTTATTTTCCACCATAACGAATTTTGCCGAAAATAGTGTCAAAGTTTTGTACTAGTACTGCATCGTTTGTACCACCAATATAAAATTTTGTACCAAGTTCATTAACCATTAATGGACGATTCAAAGTGGGGGAACAAGTTAACGCCTGTTCCTCCACCATAACGAATCTTCCCGAAAATAGTATCAAAGTTTTGTACTAGTTTTGTACCGTTTTGTACCACCAATAAAAACTTTCGTACCACCTCCATTAGCCAGTAATGGACGATTTAATGTCTGGGCTCAGCGTTAACATGTTCCCCTACCATAACGATTTTTCTTGAAAATTGTGTCAAAGTTTTGTACTAGTTTTGTTCCGTTTTGTACCATCAATAAAAAGTTCTGTACCACTCCATTAGCCAGTAATGGACGATTTAAAGTCTGAACCTGGCGTTAACTTGTTCCCCCACCATAACGAATTTTCCCAAAAATAGTGTCAAAGTTTTGTACTAGTTTTGTACCGTTTTGTATCACAAACAAAAAGTTTTGTACCGCATCCATTAGCCAGTAATGGTCGATTTAAAGTCTAGACCTAGCGTTAACTTGTTCCCCACCATAACGAATTTTCCCGAAAATAGTGTCGAAGTTTTTTACTAGTTTTGTGCCGTTTTGTACCACCAATGAAAACTTTTGTACCGCCTTCATTAGCCAGTAATGGACGATTTAATGTCTGGACCTAGCGTTAACTTGTTTCCCCAGCTTAACGAATTTTGTTCTATATGGTACTATTAACAAAAATGTTGTACTGCATCATTAGCCATTGATGGACGATTGAATGTCTGGAACCATTATTAGCTTGAGGTCGGTCAAGATGGATTTCCACATCGTCATTTACAAAAATAATTTATACCATAGTTTTGTACTGTTTTGTACCAAGAATAAAAAGTTTTGTACCAGTTCCAAAGTGTCCAAAATTTTAGATTTTAGTGTGGCACTTCAACTTGACCTCTGAGTTCTACATTCGCCGATTTGCATCAAAGTGACTTCATTACGTAAAGAAAGTTTTGTACTGTTTTGTACCAGCAATGAAAAGTTTTCTACCAGTCCCAAAATGTCCCAAATTCAAACTTCTAATTTGGGACACAAACTAATCTCAGTCCCATAAACTCATATATCAATGATGATAGTCTTATTAGATAAAGAAATTTTGTACTTTTTGTGCCAACAATAAAAATTTTGTACCTGTCCCCAAATATCGCAAATTCCACTTTCTAATGCGAAACACTAAGGTCAAGTTGAAGTTCCACCTAGCCCGATTTCTTTCAAAATCGTCTCATTAGATAAAGAAAGTTTCGTACTGTTTTGTACCAACAATAGAAAGTTTTGTGTCTGTCCCATAATGTTCCAAATTTCATCTTTTAATGTGAAACGCAAATAGCCATCTCAGTTTTCTAAATAAGAATTTACAAATAAAAGTTGTACCAGAGTTTTGTACTAGTTTTGTACTGTTTTGAACCAACAATAAAAAGTTTTATACCAGTTCCAAAATGTCCCAAATTTTAGATTGTAGTGTGGAACTTCAACTTGACGTCTGAATTCTACATTCGCCGACTTGCATCTAAGTTCCCTCATTACATAAAGAAAGTATTGTACTGTTTTGTATCAACAATAAAGAGTTTTGTACCAGTCCCAAAATCTCCCAAATTCAAACTTCTAGTTTTGAACACAAACTAATCTCAGTCCCATCAACACATATATCAATGATAATGGTCTCATTAGATAAAGAAAGTTTTGTACTGTTTTCTACCAACAATAAAAAGTTTTTTACCTGTCCCCAAATGTCCCAAATTCAAACTTCTAATTTTGAGCACATTAACAAATCTGAGCCACATAAACGCATATATCAATGATAATGGTCTCATTAGATAAAGAAAGTTTTGTACTGTTTTGTACCTACAATAAAAAGTTTTGTACCTGTTCCCAAATGTCCCAAAAATCCACATTCTAATGCGGAACATTAAGGTCAAGTTGGAGTTCCACATAGCCCGATTTCTTTCAAAATCGTCTCATTAGATAAAGAAAGTTTTGTACTGTTTTGTACCAACAATAGAAAGTTTTGTGTCTGTCCCATAATGTTCCAAATTTCATCTTTTAATGTGAAACGCAAATAGCCATCTCAGTTTTCTAAATAAGGATTTACAAATAAAAGTTGTACCAGAGTTTTGTACTAGTTTTGTAATGTTTTGTAGCAGCAGTATAAAGTTTTGTACCAATCCCAAAATGTCCCTAATTTTAGATTTTAGTGTGGAACTCTAACTTGACCTCTGAGTTCTACATTTGCCGATTTGCATTAAAGTGTCCTCATTACATAAAGAAAGTTTTGTACTGCTTTTTACAAACAATAAGAAGTTTTGTACCTTTCCCCAAATGTACCAAATTCCATCTTCTAATGCAGAACACTTAGGGCAAGATGGAGTTCCACATACCCCGATTTCTTTCGAAATAGTCTCATTAGATAAAGAAAGCCTGAATTTGGGACATTTTGGGACAGGTACAAAACTTTTTATTGTTGGTACAAAACTAGTACAAAACTCTGGTACAACTTTTATTTGTAAAATCTTATTTAGAAAACTGAGATGGCTTTTGGTGTTTCACATTAGAAGGCGAAATTTGGGACCTTTTGAGACAGATACAAAACTTTCTATTGTTGGTACAAAACAGTACAAAACTTTCTTTATCTAATGAGACGATTTTGAAAGAAATCGGGCTATGTTGAACTCCATCTTGACCTTAACGTTCCGCAATAGAAAATGCAATTTGGACATTTTGGGACAGGTAAAACCTTTTTCAAACACTAGAAAAGAGTTAAAACCATTGTTGATATGATGAAATATTTCGAGTGAAACAGATGTGTGTTGAACTAAGATTTGTTTATGCGTTCCAAATTAGATGGTTTAAAAGTACAAAGTTTTTATTTGTGCTACAAAACAGTACAAAACTAGTACAAAACTCAAGCATATTTTTTTGTAAATTGTTACGTGGAAAACAGATGACTGTTTGCGTTCTACATTAAAAAATGAAATTTGAAACATTTTGGGACAGGTACAAAACAGTACAAAAATTTATTTTTCTAATAAGACTATTTTGAAAGAAATCGGGGTATGTGCAACTCCATCTTAACCTTAGCTTTCCGCATTACAAGATGCAATTTAAAACATTTTGGGAAAGTACGAAACTTTTTTTCTAGATAGTAGATAAAAGTAGATAGGGACTGGTACAAAACGGTACAAAACATTCTCTATCTAATAACACCACTTTAATGCAAATAGGCAAGTGTCGACCTCATAGGTCTAGTTGGAATTCTAGAATACAATTTAAAATTTGGGACATTTTGAGACAATTACAAAACATTTTATTGTTGGTACAAAGCTAATACAAAACTCTAGTGTAATTTTTATGTAAATTATTACGTAAAACTGAGTTGACTGTTGGCGTTCTACATTAAAAAATGAAATTTGGGACATTTTGGGACAGGTACAAAACATCTTATTGTTTGTACAAAACAATACAAAACTTTCCTTATCTAATAAGACAATTTTGAAAGAAATCGAGCTATGTGGAACTCCATCTTGACCTTAGCGTTCCGTATCACAAGATGCAATTTGGGACATTTGGGGACAGATACAAAACTTCTTATTGTTGGTACAAAACAGTACGAGACTTTTCTTTATCTAACGAGATCATTATCATTGATATATGTGTTTATGAGAGTGAGATTTGTTTGTGTGTCGTCCCAAATTAGAAGTTTGAATTTGGGTCATTTTGGGACACGTACAAAACTTTTTATTGTTGGTACAAAACAGTACAAAACTTTCTTTATGGAATGAAGCCACTTTGATGCAAATCGGCGAATATAGAACTCAGAGGTGAAGTTAGAGATCCACACTAAAATCTAAAATTTTGGACATTTTGGGACTGGTACAAAACTTTTTATTGTTGGTAAAAAACTATTACAAAACTCTGGTATAAATTATTTTCGTAAATGGCGATGTGGAACACCATCCTGACCGACCTGAAACTAATAGTGGTTATAGACATTCAATCGTCCATTAATGGTTAATGATATAGTACAACATTTTTGTTAATAGTACTATATAGAACAAAACTTTGACAAAATTCATTAAGGTGGGGGAACAAGTTAACGCTAGATTCAGACATTAAATCATCCATCACTGGCTAATGAAGGTGGTACAAAACTTTTCATTGCTGGTACAAAACGGTACAAAACTAGTACAAAACTCTGACGCTATTTTCAGGAAAATTCGTTATGGTGGGGGCACAAGTTAAAGCTGGGCCCAGACATTAAATCGTCCATTACTGGCTAATGGATGTGGTACAAAACTTTTTGTTTGTGACACAAAACGGTACAGTACTAGTACAAAACTTTGACACGGTTTTCGGAAAAATTCGTTATGGTGGGGGAACAAGTTAACGCTGAGCCCAGACTTTAAATCGTCCATTACTGGCTAATGGAGGTGGTACAAAACTTTTTATTGGTGGTACAAAACGGTACAAAACTAGTACAAAACTTTGACACTATTTTTCGGGAAAATTCGTTATAGTGGGAGAACAAGTTAACGCTGGGCCCAGACATTAAATCGTCCATTACTGGCTAATGGAGGTGTTACAAAACTTTTTATTGGTGGTACAAAACAGTACAAAACTAGTACAAAACTTTGAGATTATTTTCGAGAAAATTCGTTATGGTGAGGGAACAAGTTAACTCTGGGCCCAGACATTAAATCGTCCATTACTGGCTAATGGATGTGGTACAAAACTTTTTATTGGTGGTACAAAACGGTACAAAACTAGTACAAAACTTTGACACTATTTTCGGGAAAATTCGTTATGGTGAGGGAACAGGCGTTAACTTGCCCCCTCACATTGAATCGTCCATTACTGGTTAATGGGCGTGGTACAAAACTTTTTATTGGTGGTACAAAACGTTATAGTACTAGTACAAAAGTTTGACAGTATTTTCGGCAAAATTTGTTATTTTGGGGAACAAGTTAACGCTTTGTCCAGACGTTAAATCGTCCATTACTGGCTAATGGAGGTGGTACAAAAGTTTTTATTGGTGGTACAAAACGGTACAAAACTAGTACAAAACTATGAGATTATTTTCGAGAAAATTCGTTATGGTAGGGGAACAAGTTACGCTAGGTCCAGACTTTAAATCGTCCATTACTGGCTAATGGAGGTGGTACAAAACTTCTTATTGGTGGTACAAAACGGTAAAAAACTAGTACACAACTTTGACGCTATTTTCAGGAAAATTCGTTATGGTGGGGGAACAAGTTAACGCTGAGCCCAGACATTAAATCTTCCATTACTGGCTAATGGAGGTGGTACAAAACTTTTTATTGGTGGTACAGAACAGTACAAAACTAGTACAAAACTTTGACACTATTTTCGGGAAATTTCGTTATGGTGGGGGAACAAGTTAACGCTAGGCCCAGGCTTTAAATCGTCCATTACTGGCTAATGGATGTGGTACAAAACTTTATTTGTGGTACAAAACGGTACAAAACTAGTACAAAACTTTGACATTATTTTCAGGAAAATTCGTTATGGTGGGGAAGAAGTTAACGCTAGGTCCAGACATTAAACCGTCCATTACTGGTAATGGAGGTGGTACAAAACTTTTTATTGGTGGTGACGGTACAAAACTAGTACAAAACTTTGATACTATTTTCAGGAAAATTCGTTATGGTGGGGGAACAGGCGTTAACTTGTTCTCCCACTTTGAATCGTCCATTACTGGTTAATGGACGTGGTACAAAACTTTTTGTTGGTGGTACAAAACGGTACAAAACTAGTACAAAACTTTGGCATTCTTTTCTGAGTAAATTTTAAAAGTGGGGGAACAAGTTAACGGAGCTTCAGACCGCAGCTAGCTGCTAATCATCTGACTATACTTGTCATGCCATCTCTTGACTCTAGGGAGAACTTCTCATGGCCATCTAGCCATTCAAGACGGTGGTGGCCTCTACCGAGTAGAAGCAAAATTACGTAACCACTCACTCACAAAGATATTACAATATCATTCCAAAGTTTTTTTCTTCTTCAAATGCATGTTACGTTACAAACCCATATTGCTTTCGTTATACGTACATGATTTGCCACATAACGCATCAATAGCAAATACAACTATATACGCAGATGTCACAAGCCTAACAATAACAGGTAGGGTTATGATATTATCTGCAATAAAATTTATGAGACAACCCGTAGTTTAGAAAACTGGTTTGCTCAAAACAAACTAAAACTAAACACAGACAAATCTACAGCTTTAAATTTCCATTATATTCAAAATAAGTAGTGTGTAGAAATTCAGAAAATAATGTACTCAAGCTCAACCAAATTTTTGGGACTCTGGATAAATCACAATCTCTCCTGGGAAACTCATATTTTCATTGACCCAAAAGCTCAACAAAATGCTCTATGCATTAAAATCAATCAAACTTGTTTTACAATTAGACACGATTCGTGACTTGTATTTCGGGCTCTTTCAGTCTTTACTTGCATATGGTATAATCTTCTGGGAAAATTCCCGAAAAAGTAGTATGTTGTTTGTGATTCAAAAAAAAAGTTTTAAGAACTATAGCAGAGGCCAAAATAAACGACTCGTGTAGGCCATATTTAAGGAACTTAAAATATTGCCTTTACCCTTATTTTACATACTTCGAATGTTGCTATTTCTTAAAAACAACATTGACTTGATCACACCATCAACCCATAAATATGATTCCAGGCGTTAGGATAAAATTTCCAGCAAACAGCACTGCACAAAGTTATTCGAAAGGAATCCAATGTTTATGGGTACCATATTATATAATAAACTTCCTCAATATATTTGAAAGACATAACAAAAAGAAGAATTGAAGAGATTACTGAAAACCTATCTGTTACAGCACTGCTTTTATACTGTGAATGAATTTGCCTACTGATAGTACTGAAAACATATTTTTGTACTGCTTTTATATCGTAGATGCATAGTTTGTGGCATGTATTTATCATACCATGGTATGTATTTATCATAACTATGTATGTTTTATATTTTGTACCTTTGACGATTCTTATTCATACGCACGTAATCGTGCAATATGTATAATTAAAAGGACGAAGTAAATGAATGAAAAGGAACTTTTGTGGCGCAAAAAGGGTCAGTCATTGCCAATAATAAATGACAGTGTTTAATTTTCCTGGAAGGAACTGTTTTTATTTATGTACTGCATATATAGCAAAATATACTATTTACTAGCTGATTCTTGCTTGTTTTTTTTTTTTTCTAACGGTGATACATATACTCTACTCATGCAGGCCTACTACTTTTTCAAAATTAAACGTTTAATGTACCGCACATTGCAGAAAAATATGTGAATGAATAAAATCTTTGATAATCCAAAACTATCCAGTTATGAATTGGTGCTGTTAACTATTGTGAATATTTATTTTGAGAAAAGGAAAAAGAAATGAAACTCGTAAATTCCATAATACTGTAAAGCTGCTGTACTTAAGACTGCCTATTTATATACACTGATACAACCAAATATCCGAATGCTAATGTCGGAGCAGCAAATTACATAGTTGATGGTGCGATTACTTAGAAATATCAATTACCTCCGAAAATGTCGATTTTTGATGAGGAAGCCTTTGCTATTAGACAAGCTCTGCTCTATATTAAGAAACGAAATTTACAAGGCTCTTATATGCATCGACTCCTTAAGTGTACTAACTGTTCTTTCTACAACTCATTGGACTAATATGGCTACCTGGACTCTATTAAATATTAAACATCTTTACTCTATTATGACTAAACAAAATTACTTTATTTTTGCACTCATGAAAGCTCATGTAAACAGAAAATAGCAATATCATTGGCATGGCTGCTGAAAGCGCATGCACTGAAGGAATTAGTCTCCTTTAAATTATCTCCTGAAAACTGCTATTATGACATAACTAAATAGTCCAGTCAAAATATGGTTTGACCCGGAACGAATTGTAACAGAAACTCTGTTTCGATTTTATGCTAAAGAAAAGCAATCTAAACAACATATCAAAAGTGTAGCAAAATCTCACGTGTATTTTCCCGCCATATTGGATATTGGAACTGAACACCTTACTTTTAAACAGCAGGTATATCTTCTTACAGAATTAAGATAGGAAATTCATTCCTTTATCAAATTAACGGTAATAGATCATAGAAGTAAGGAAAGCTGGTAAATTCCCGCAATGACACCGTCATATTGAAATATGGTGGCTGTTCTCCCCGAAATTACGTTACATTCTGTTTGTTACTTATAGTAATTGGCACATAACTATGAAGCCGTTGAAGATATCGAAAACTCATCCGTAGTTAAAATTATAGAGTAGAATCTACTCTTTCCAATGATATTAAAATGGTTTCGTTGTCTTAGAAACTAAGTGAGCTAGACCATGTTATGTGGCGAGAGTGCCACTGTAATGAAAAGTACCGATAAATATAGTAAAAATCGTAATGATTTTATTTTTCACAACATTCTTCTGTACATTTCAAATCAAATCAACAAGCTAAGAATTTCACAACACAATTAAATATACAGTATGCGTCAAAACAAACAGTACTGAAATTTTCGTACGGGTGGCGCTCAGATGCTATGTGGTATGAGCTGTGAGTGCCACATGTGTGCTCAGTTGTGCGTGGACTAGCGTAGTGTTCAGTTGGTGCGAAGATAATGTTACTCACAACAGAGGAGGAGGTACTTATTGTCGAGCAATCTTTAAGCTCGTACGGTGTGGGGCTGCAGGAGATTAGCGTGGACATCTACTGTATTGCTCTGGAGTGTTAAGTATGACATATGAAAATGAAGATTTCATCAGTAACATATGGTTCAGTGATGAAAAGCCATGTGTACTTTGATCGCCACATCAATCGACAGTTGATTATTGACCCTGTCTTGCATGATTTGTACGGCTTTTACCGCACGAAAAATCTGTCGTTATAACAACAATGGATGCAGCAAGATGGAGCTATTGTCCACATTGCAAGTGAGTCACTTACCCTTCTGTTCACAAGAGTTTGGACATCGTTTGATTTGCTGTGGAACGGATTTTCCACATCCTTCCCACTCCCCTCACCTCATGACTCCAGATGCCTACATATGGGGTATGCTGAAGGAAGCAATTTTCCGAACAGATAACTAACTTCCTACCAGTATACTGAAGTTAAGAGAAAAGATTCGGTCATTTGCTTTGTTATTCCAGCAAACCGTGTTCACTAACACGTTCGTCGATCTACAAGACCGCCATGAAGAATATGTGAGACATAATGTTCAACATTGTGAACACATGATGTACAGGAATGATTTCTTGTAAATTTACAATATGTGTTGAGTAACATTTAGTTGGCATCCATTTGACAACCTTTCTTATGCAGGGGTGAATTCAGAGGGTAGTCCGGGGGGAATCCCCCCCGAAGAAAATTCATTCCCCCCGGAGAAACTCCCAAAATTTCAGTCACAAAATGTAAAAATTACATCACCCAATTATTTGTTTTTCTTTCCGTGCACGTGCAGACGAAATCCGATCTCTCAATATACATATAAATGACGCAGACTCATTCAATATAAATATTAAACATGCAACATCTAAGGTAGAATACCAAATAGTCAATAAAACCTGTATTTCTTAACGCTATGACCGAGTTTGGCAGAACATGAAATTGTCAACTGTTGAAGAAATGTTTGTATTTTAGTAGGTACTATACTCTCGCCCTATATTATATATTAGTAGGTAGCACTAGCACACATTGAGATAGGAAAGGAAAAATAGGGAAGATCTTTCGATCATTCTATATGATCTCTGATGTCAGCAGACGTCATTTCTTGAAAATGTACAGCTCTTGCATTATTTGAAATAGAGCGCCTAAATCCCATTTCTCACATCGGAAGTAACAGACGTAAATGTGTTTAACGATTGTTAAAGTAAACACACCTTTCTTTAAGTCTCTTCCTCCCGGCGAAATTAAAATATCGCTAATTTTACAGTAATTATGTGATATCTTCAAATAGATAAAAGATAATTGAAATATGGAACATGAGCGCCCTAGACAATATTATTTTGCGTGAGGTACCGTTATTACAAGTCACCTAGCGGCTTTCCGTTTTCAGCTGTTTAGAAACGCGAAAATAAATGCCGATTTTCAAAATGGCTCGAAATCGAAAGCAGATAAGTGAGTCGTGATAACGTTTTCTCGTGTAAAATAATATTGTCTAGGGCGCTCTTGTTCCACATTTCGATTATATTTTATCTATTTGAAGATATCACATAATTACTGTAAAATTAGCGGTATTTTAATTTCGCCGGGATGAAGACTCTTAAGTAAAAATAAGTCAGTTAAAGGGTGAGATTCAGAGGGTGTAATTTAGAGAGATCGGGGAAGAACAGTTATCCCTACTGTTAGAGATTTATATAGAATTTATCAATATAATAGTAGTATATAAGTGAAAGATTACTATTGAAGGTGACGAAGGAGGGGCAAGCGGGGCGACGGCCCCAGGCACCGAAGTAAGGGGCGCACGATTCTGGAGGGAAAAAGAAAAGAAAAGAAGGAAAGAAAAAAGAAAGGAATGAAACACATGTGCACATGTGGGCATGGTGCACATATATAAAATGAAAGGAAAAAAGTAATAAAAAGTGCTCAAAATCAAGGAAAAGCAGGGTTTACTTTTTAAAATTTTCTCACCTTTCGCAGCTGGTCTGTCGACCTCACTCATATGTACGGGAGTGCCGTCGTATAACCTCGCCCCAAGCGCTGATTTTTCACGACACGGCACTAATCCTAGTGAAGATTTCGTAAATTAAACTATTGATGTGTGTGCAATGAAGAAACCAAGGCTAATATACTTGATTTAGAATCAGAAGTGTAAGAAAAAATTATTACTTTTTGTTAAGATATTCCTATGTATGTTTGTTTTAGGACAAAAAATATTTGAGTTAATTTAAATCTTTTTAAAAACTTCTACATTAGTAACAAACAGTAACTACTGAATATAGGGAAAAAATAACCAAAATAGCTGTAAATAGCAGTTAATGTTTAGTCTAAAAATATATTTGATTAAAATTAAAGAATTTTTTTATAAAATTATAATCTTACATTGAATATTTATCAGCAATTAGTCTCAATATTAGCTAAGATGTGCATGTGAATGGAATTGTTAAATATGCTGCTTTCTTGCAAAAATACAGAAAAACAACCCTCCCCCCCCCCGAGGAGTTCACATTCCCTCCCGGGTGAAAATGTCTGAATTCAACACTGTTCTTATGTTTCGTTATGTTGTACATTTATTTTATGTTGTACAACAAATAAATAAATGTCAACGATGTGATTTCAGTACTGTTTGTTTTGCCGCATACTGTATAATGTACAGTATCGAATCAACGGAATCTACTGAATGTCAATGAGATTAACAAAAAAGAAAGAGATACCAGGAATAAATGAGTGATCAGTTGGTGTATATATAGTAGTATATGATTGTAGTATAGTAGTATATGTATTTATCAGTCAATAATAAACGTTCATATTTAATATGTTATATTTACTGGAAACCATCGTCCTTTTGATCTTCATCTTCGAACTCATGTGGTATATCGTACTCATATGTGGGCTGTTCGAGCGCGCTGAACCCGGACATTCTCCACATGCAGGTGAACAGTCCAGATTATGGCTTCGACAAAAAGAACGACCTGATTGACAATCTGTGTTAAAGTTACAACTTACCATTTCCAATACATCTTTAGGTGCAGGAGGTAAATCTGTTAGTACTGGGAGTGGTTGTAAATCGTCAATGGAACATTCCCATTTTGTTGGTAGCAGCTGATCATTTCCCCTCCACACTTGAGTTTGGTAGTAAGTTCTCATACTGTGGAACTTGGCTGCTGCTGGCGTTGGTAGAAGGGACTGCAGTTTAATTGAAAAAGTATTTCTTACAACTTTTTCGCTGAAACGTCAAATCCGAGCACATCAAGAGTGTCTGATTCTGGAACCGTTGTATATTGTAACTCTTGCTTTCTCATCTGCTGCTACAACATCTTCGGTAGTTGCCGATGGATCACTAAAAACGTCTGCACATTTGCAGAAAGCTGTCTCTTTCATTAGCATTTTCAGATCTTCCCTCTGCCTACGCCAAAAAACTGAGACGTAGAACCACAACCTTGAAAGATATGTACAAACAGAAGATTTTGAATGACGTTGACTCCCAAGCTGCTTTGAATTGATTGAACATGTCACTGAACATGGCACTGTCACTGCGCATTCCCTTTCTTATTCAGGGATGAAAAAAAAAAATATTCTTACAGGCAGCATATATATAGTGACAAAGAAGAATCAGTACATCGGTATCATCAGCAACAACAATAACATCCTTCTTGCAAGCAATTTCTGTTCAACTAATAAATCCGCATCTCCTTTTGCATGTACACACTGACATCCAATTCCTTCTAGGTGAGAACTAAGCATGTGGATGAACCGTTGTTTGTTCACTTTGTTTGCTAAGAAGTTTTCCCTTTTTATGATGAGGTTGTAGTTAAGGGATATTAGGGCATCAGGGCTGCCATTCTTTCCATATCTTTTGGTGTGGGTTGCATCTTCTACAGATGGACCATTAGAATATCCATCGAAAACAATTATTGCACTGCCATAATGATGTTGAATGTGTACTACATAATTCCTGCAGATGTCCAAAAACGTCTTGAGTCCATGGTACATGATATAACAGAGCACCTTACAACGATATTGTATATCTGTGCATTATTTTCATGTGAATTACTTCCATTTTTCTTGTAGCTATTGTGGGCAAATGTGTTTAATAGTGCACAATCTGTTGTTAAGAAGAAGAAGAAGAAAATAGAAAAGATGTTGTTGATTTCTTATATATATAATTAATGAGTAATCGTAGGAGCAGTAATTACGAATAACTGTTTGTTTCGCTGCTATGAAACAGAAAAATAAATTAATGGAGATTTTGAAAAATAAAAAGGTAATTGTGATGTATATGTGATGATTTTAATTTCATGTTTGTGCAATCACTAGTTCTTAGTGGTGACTGATATTTAGTATTCGAACTGTGGGCTATAAATGTAACGAAAGAAGTATGTAAAAAGAAGTAAAACATTACATAACAAGAAATTCGTTGCATATATAGATGATGTTTTCTGACCAGGAAACCTTGAGACCTGTTAGAAGCTAAGTAAGCAGTCTCATAACAGTCATCACGGAGTACACTATACTAAGAAGTAAAAATAAAATATATAGAAAACCCAAAATGGATACTTTCAGAGAACGGTAGTAATGATGAAGTTGTGAATGTCGAAATATCAGAATCACACAGTTCAACGAATGTGGCCGAACTTATAAAGCAGTTAGGTCAGCGAATCGATACTCATTTTCAACAAATTGACACTAAATTTGAGCAGAAACTTCAACAGATGGACACTAAATTATAACAAATAGATACTAGGTTCCAGCAAATGGATACTAAATTTCAACAAATAACACAGTCTCTGACGCAGCAAATGGATAATAAATTGGAACAAATAAATCAGCAAATAAACACTAAATTGGAACGAACAGACTGTAGAATGGAACAAATCCTGCATAGATTTACAGTTGTACAAAGTTCTGTGGAAGTGGTTGAAACTCAAATTAATCAGCATACTAATCAGATCCGAGAATTGCAGGAAGAAATACATGTTATCCAGGAAAATATTAGTACCGGTAATCCAGATCCAGTCCTCATAGCCAATGTACAAAATAAATCCAGGTTAGCTGTAGAAGGCAGTGATATACCCGAAAGTTATTCAGAGAAGGATAACAGTGCTACTAGTATTAAGAAAGAAGAGAGAAGAGCGCATTCTTCACATCGTGGAAAGAGCACATATGTAAAATCTAAACGTTTGAAACATTCTAATAATAATAATTCTCATTTTAGATTTAGCGAAATAAGATCTTTAACCAAATTTAGTGGCCATTCGGAAGACATACGGGCAAGCACATTTTTGGAAAAGTTCGAACAAGAATGCGATTTGATTGGTGTAGATAGATCCAAATTCCTTAAAATTTTGTCTCACGTGTTACTACCACCTCGTTCCGTTTGGTTCAAAGCGATCAAGGGTGGTTTACATGATTATCTAGACTTCAAAAACGCATTACTTTCAAATTATGAAAATGATTTTATGCTGGCAAATCGAGACGCTTTAGTTCGAAACAGACGTTATGACCCAAAGATTGAAAAAAATCTTACTGATTTTGTGATTTCTATCTATAATGAATTGAAGTTAATTAATCTATATCAACAAGAATCAAGAGTTATTGCATCAATTCGAATATTGTTACCTTTTAGGTTGCAGCAAATACTGATCTCTGCACAATGCGTTAATTTCAATAATCTCATTATGATAGTATAAAATTTTGGAAGTCAATCGATGTTGCAAGGTAATAATAACCGAAATCAGGCTAATACTAATCGATACCCAGTTAGTCATATACCAGTTCGAAATATCAACGTGAGGGAAGAGTGTTATCCTAATGTCAGAAGTAATGTTAGATATAGTACCGGTAATATAACCGCATCTAATTTCAGGAGAAGCAGAAACAATAATCGTACAACATTTAGGAATCAGGCAAACAATAAATTTAAATTTTCCTCGAAATAGATTTCGCAGAAATTACACAGATGGCAGAAATTTCCAGAATACGAGTCAAAGATCTGATGAAGTAAATAGGTTACAGGACTGTATTCAAGATTGTGCGATCAATGCAGGGACGGCGCTAAGGGTGGGCGGGGGTGGGCAACCGCCCACCCAATGGATGGCCTCGCCCACTCATCCGCCCACCCCAACAGAACAGGGGTGTCATTAAGGGGGGACAGGAAGGGGCAATTGCCCCCCGCAAGATTTTGAGGAATACATATACTTTATCGATTGTTTACTAATATACTAGTGCAAACTGTGAAAGTCTTATGTTGTTGGTGCTCTTGCCCCCTCAAGCGAAGTCTGAAATGACACCCCTGCAACAGAAGTAGAATAATGAAGGTGACCAGTGCCGGATTTAGGTTTGATGGGGCCCTAAGCTATTGAAGATAATGGGGCCAATGTATTTCTAGCATTCTTTTTCAGCGACAAAATTTCTCCTTTTCTGTTTGAATATATGCTATATGGTAATTTATGGACCTAATACATATCTATTAAGTAAATACGTTTTCGTGTATATTTCGTTAACTTAACTTACTGTTTTGAATACATTACAGAAATACTGTAAAATTTGTAAAATTAGCGGTAGTTTAATTTGGTACCAACAAAGTCCCTTGCCGATCTTTTTGCACCAACTATGATCAACGCTCCACGCCATGCTTCTACAATATGTGGAGACCGCATCATTTCTCATTTCAAGTTGTTTCTATTCAGTTGGGTAAAGTTTGAAACGTTTTCAGGAATCCGTGTAAGTAAATACAGTCTAAATGTCATCCAGGGTTGGTAATTACTGCCTGAAGCTCAACTAATCGTGTGAGCTTTTTCCAGGTCAGGTTACTGGAGTAACTCAAAATGGAATGCAACCCTCAAAGATTACACAAGGTGTAATACGACACAAATTTGCTGGAACCAGAGGTGAACTTAGAAGGTTAAAACTGGAAAAGGGACAACTAAAACCCAGATATATCGTGAGTTTACTCTAAACTTTCAGAAATATGTAAGTAATGGCTTCAATTATTTTTGTCACTCAAAAAACTGGGATCGTAGACCTCTCCGGCCCCTGGCTAGATACGTCTCTGGCTGAAAATCATAAAAACATCGTTAAAAAACCTAACTGTTGCACTAAAATTATTATAAGACCTATAAATGTAGGTAGCATCTTTTTACTGCGACGTGAAAAGATGTTGGTACCTTGCCTTGCTATGTAGTAACCAGGGTCGTATTTAGGGGGGTGGCTTCCGGGCTGAAGCCCCCCCCCGAAATTACTTAGTATAGTAAAGTAAATGAAATATCTTGCACAATTTTCACATTTCCAGGCAAAGCCCCCCGAAAGTTAGCAAAGCCCCTCCCGAAACAAAATCGTAAATACGCCACTGGTAGTAACTAGTGCCGATAACCTAATGGATTCAGCCTGTTGCATACTAACTTACACAAGGTAAATTCGGGCAGTTCTGAACGTAACAATACATAAAATACCGTTAATATATACAAATGAACGACTCATATGCCTAGAACGAATGGATGAAATCACTACGATTTGTGCTCCTATTCTTTCCTTTAGTCAGGGGCGGATCCATTCTGAATGTTTAGGGGGGGCAGTCGTTCGAAGTCAATAGGTTTTATTTTACGTTTATAATACAAAGGTGAAAATTCTTAGGATAGGTTTTATTTTTAAAATAAAAACATATTCAATTCTGGGGGGCGATCGCCCCCTGGATCCGCCCCTGCCTTTAGTGATCCATTATTGCACTCTATAGATCACTATATGAGCTCCTCCGTGGCTAAGCGGTTAGCGTACGCACCTTTGGTGTGGGAGACCCGGGTTCGATTCCCGGTGGGAGCTCATGTGGTTCGGATTCCACGTTAATCAGTAGGTCCCGTCTCATGTAGCCTCGCTGTTGAAAGGGACGTTAAACTCAAAATCTACTCAACTCTATAGATCGCTATGAAAATCAGTGCCAAGTTCTGAAAGTTATGAAAATACTTCTGCAAACTACTTTTCATACTTACGTACAGCGAAATAAAATAGCTATAATTTCGCGATGTAAAGATTATTGCCGCTTAGGGCTGTAATTCCTTTATATTTTACTATTATTTCGCGAGCTTGTCGTTTCATGCCTTCTTCTTAAGCATCCACTGTTACCAGACTCAATTTCTTGTCGAATTCCAAATAGTACAAGAAAGGGTAGCACTAGAGTTCTATCCGCATACAAGATACTGTATCACTTATGGTGTGAAGTCTTATTAAAGTAGCTAAGTGTAATGGCTGGAAAACAGGGTCCCGATTACAAATGGGGCTCTGAAACAAAATCCCCATTACAAGCGGAGCTGGGAAACGAGGGTTCCATTATAAGCGGGGCTGGGCAACAGAAATCCCATTGCAGGCGGGTTGGAAAACAGGGCCCTATTACTTGCTTCATGAGAGCTTAATACATAACAGTACAGAACACCGTTGTTGTATGTGCGTTTTATCTTATTTGCTTTTTCTTATTATTTGGAAATGACATTACAGACACTTTTTCTTTAAAATTTTCGGGGCCCTCAAGAGAGCTATAGCTTGTTTAGCTTATACGCAAATCCGGCACTAAAGGTGACATCCTGTACTTCACAAGCAATAGGTATTACTTTCGATTGTAATGTAATAGGTTCTATGACTCTGTTTAACTCTGCAATGGACAATGATTTTAAGACAGATACTTGTAGTAATATAATGATGCCAAAAGTCGTGATTAATGAATTGAAGTTTAACACACACGCACAATCGTGCTATTGAAACGCCAGTGTTTGTATGTGCTGCACTGAAAAAAAAAAAGTGCTTTTTAAAAAGCCAACTAAATAGTGGACAGAGCTGGCCAGTATTATCTATTGTCTCATTTTGAGAAAGAGAGGGAGGAGAGTAGTGCTTTGTGTCAAGAGCGCCGATCCTGGGGGCCCAAGGGGGCCCGAGCTCCCCCAAAGCCCATGTGCGCCCCCGCAATTTATTTATGAATATACAATATTTGGCATAATTTGAATTCAATTTGTCTTAAAATCCTCATGCATGCCTTCTGCATCTGAATTCCCCCCCCCCCCAAATTTACAGAGAAATCGGCGCCCTTGCTGTGTGTTGGCGCGATAGCTTCTTATAAGAGGGTTCCAACTTGTAATTGTTTACAGCAATGTACCACATGCCTTACCCGTGTGGCATTAAACAGATTTGTAAAAACCCTTATTATAGCTCTGTTGAGTTGATCTCTGTTGTGTTCAGAAGTCTTGGCGGTCGGTGCTTGTTCAGCTAATATGTCGAAAAAATTTAGCGATTTTTTCTCAGGCTCCGTATCTTTCTCGTGTTCAAAGAAGCGCGATTTTCAATCCGTTGATGTTAGTGATAATCCTTCTTCTTCAATGGGGAAAAAGACAAAAAAATACAAATACATGTGACAACCAGGATTCGCAATTTGAAGTGTTCGATTTCGAGGAAAGTGAAAATGAACCCTGGGCGTCTCTGGCTATGAGGACGGGGGGACGCGTCCCCCCAATATTTTGAAATACGAAATATTCAATATTTTATTTTAATGTAATTTATTTAGATACTCACTAGCAGTTAGATCATTTCCTTTGATGTCCCCCCCAAATTTTACATGCCAGAGACGCCAATGAAATGAACTAGATGTTGGAGAGAGCGAAGACGACAGCATTGCTTCTGAAGTTACTCATTTATATTTTTTGTCTCTTGCTTTCTTGTAATAAGTACTTCAAAGATAAAAATGTTTGCAGCAGCCTATTTTATCCTTGTTTTACTTTGCCTACTTATTGTGTATTTTATGTTATTAACGAAAAGTAGAGTATTATCTGTTAGTCTGCGTTGTTTGAACCTTCTTTTATTTCTATGCATTCATGTGCATTCTTGGAGGGAGAGGAGTTAAAGCAGTCTTGAACTTCTTCGACTACACAGAACACATCGTTATTATTATTATTTAAAAAGCTGAAAGTAGAGGTAGTGTGTGTGCCACGCGGAATTCGGTAGGTCGAGCATATTGCCACGAACTCCCGCAGCCCATCCTAAGTCCTGCATTTCTTCAGTCTTACCAGGTGAATGCTGGAATGGCACCTTCTATAAGGCCAACACAGCTGTTTTCCACATCCTTGTTTCTCCCCTATTTCGGTCTGAGCCTTAGCTAACTAAAGAGTATAAAAAATTGAAATTTAATTATTGTCAAAAAATGTCTACATTGCCCAGTTCTCATTTTCGTTGTCCGCCCACCCAGCAACTAGGTCCGCCTCTTTCCGCCCACCCCATCAAGCGTTCCTGGCGCCGTCCCTGGATCAATGCAACCTAATTGAATCTTTTGGTAATATAACTTGAGCTAAAGTTATGGCATCCGATAAAATATTTTCAATTAGTTATTGTTTTGTTTCACTTTGAATATTGTTATAATTCCTTTGTAATTCGTACTTCTTCTGAATTCTATGCAATTTACATCTATGCATCGATACAAATATTGTTTATCAAAGTTATGCTAATTATGCCCAAATGGAAGAAATAAGTTATGTTGTATTTCAATATACTTTAATTTAATTTGTCAATGAGCTCAAATAATATTGAGTCAAAGAATCTATTTTAGGACCTGAATAATTAATAAACTGATCACGTTTTGAATAAGTCCTCTTCGTCGGTAATTTTATAGAATTAAAATGGACTTGATTATTAAATGAATGTAAGAATATCATTGAGACAAAATGAAATTAATATATATGTATTATAATTTATGTGTGATGGCTATTCGGAAAGTAAGGTGACCACGTATGTAAAATACGTAACGGTCCAGGATTCTTCAATTGTAACCAATTAAAGAAGTCCTAGTCTGGACTATTGTATGTATATCTATGATATTGTATATCTGTGCGTTATTTTCATGTGAATTACTTCCATTTTTCTTGTAGCTATTGTGGGCAAATGTGTTTAATTGTGTACAATCTGTTGTTAAGAAGAAGAAGAAAAAATAGATGAAAAAATATTTTTACGCCCAGAGGTGTGTGTGTAAGGAAATTTGGAGGAGTGTTAGGGGTGTTGGGGTGTGCAGAATACTTTGCTGGATATAATATCTGTTTATATAACAGAAGTTGTACACTTAAAAAATAAAGAAACTACTGCAGCATTAAATTCAGAAAATATTTACTTATGCCCGGAAACTTATACTATAACGATATTGTGTATTCTACGTGTAATTTTAAATATCATTTCTTGTATTTACGGGCAATAGGTGCTATTGAAATATGCACAAGCTAGTTAGAAGAAGAAGAAGAAGAAAATATAAAAAGAACACAAAGGACAACACTGAACATTTATACAACTGGACGACATACTATACAAATAAGGTGTAATATCATTGGGTGGCGTAGAAAAGCAGACAGTAATACTAGATATGATGCCGTTGATAGGTGGTTTTCTACCCCTTCCTTTGGTTCGACTATCGAATAGGGATGGATTTCGATATCGGATTTCGGATCTGGGTCCGGATTTCGAATCTCGGATCTGGATCCGGATTTCGGATCTGGGTCCGGATCTCGGATTTCGGATCTGGATCCGAAATCCGGATCTCATCTTGATTCTTATCAAAACCCACATCCCACCCAAATTGTGATAAACTTGAATATCAAGAATTCGCCGAAAGTAATTTCACGAAGTCCTGACAGTGAAGAAGAAAACAGAAAATTAAGACGAATATTGACAAGTCTATTTGTCTCCTTCATTCTACACTAAAGATCAAATGCTTGCCTTACTAAAAAATAATCTGATTTGATCTGGATGAGAGTTCGAATGTCGAATCTAGGTCCACCTGGTTGCAGGACTGAGACGAAACACACACATATTTATATTTGAAACCGGAATACAAAACTCGAATATTTAAAATTCCTCAATACACCTATTTCATTGACAGTTAAGAAAACATAAACAGTTAAGACAAGTATTGAATAGTTTTTACGTATATTTATCTCGCTCAGTCTGTTCAAAATATCAAATGTATACCTTACAATTAGATTTAATAATTATTTAGTAAATCACAATATGAGCACCGAGAATAAACTATGAATTTTGGTGCCCCTTACCTAGATTTGAAATTTCGGATTTATACATAGAATCAGGCTGAAAGATAAATATTTGAGATCTGGAAACCGAAACAAGTGCAGTACCAAGATCGTAACCGTTTGTGCCTAGGTAATGCGAGAGGAAGGCACTTGCACTAATTCCGCATGTACTTTGGGGAACACGAGAAACAAAAAAAAAATAATAATAATAATAATAATAATAATAATAATAATAATAATAATAATAATAATAATAATAATAATAATAATAATTCTTTTTCAGGGGCAAGTCGCGCTTTAACATGACTTTTCATGAGTGTTGTGTTCAAATACGAAAACAATAATGGCGACTTTTTTTTTAATAAACGCCTTTTCTTTTTTTTTAGCAATAAAGTTGGGTACTTTCACATTGAATAAAAATTAGCAAATAACATTTCACTGATTAAAGTGCGGTTCTTATGGAAGTTTTCACACTGAACCGAAGATTTCCTCATGTGGGTATCGTATTGCCACAATTCACCTTGCTGAAAGACGTGGTTTATCAGGAGGTCGGCCAAGATTCTTTTGAACTTAGCCTGTAGACTGCTTCTGGTCTCAATTATTCTCATATAACAAGACTAACCATGTATAAAGTTGGTTCGAAATGATTTAAAATATCACTAATTGACCTTAAGGGAATAATCGCTATTTAAATATTCATAAATCAGAAGAGAAGTAAAAGTTAAGCGTTAAAATAAATCCGATAATTCCTAATGCAACATAATGATAGCAATAAAACTCCTTATGTAACATTTTCAAAGCTAAGATTAACAGTTATGTTCTTGGAGAGGGTTTATGGCAACATAGAATATTATAAATCCAATTATCATAAATTGTACCTCTGACAGCCCCGCATTTCACATCACCATCGCCCTTCATCCTGACAAGTGGGCAATTCACGTACCCACTATGAGTTTTCAGGTATTCCAGTTACATCAATATCTCAGTTTGGATTTGGGATGATGCTTCGGTGAACCTTGACTATCACCATCAGCAGCTATTAGTGAATCAGAACTTATTTCTGTATTAGATAATGTGGGTAACTATAGCTTTTCTTCTATAGAAGACAGAAAGCGTGCCTTCGGTGCCCGTGGTCATGGTTTCAATTTCCGGAGAGGCACTCAACAATTTCGATGTTGACCCAGCATCGTGAGGACAATTGGGGAGTTATCTTAAGTAAGAGGTAGTGAACTCCAGTCAAGAAAGCCGGCATTAGGGACATCGGGTGTCGATGCGTTGACTACACATCCCCATTTTGAACGGAAGCCCACTGGTAGGAACCAAGGACTGTCGTGCCAAGAATTTAGTTTCCTTTAATTATCATAAATGCCTTCTTTATTATTAAATTTTACCCAATATTTTCTTTTCAACTAGTTTGAGAAACTCAAAACTAGCTACTTGTTTTCTTTTTAATTCATGTTCATAGTTAGCACAACTAATCACTAAGGAAAAACAATCTTTTCAATAAAATTCGCCTCGCGTCTTTCGTAGCTTTAAGTTTAGTTATTTTTAGTTTTTTTTTTTTTTTTTTTTTTTTAAAGTTGAAGGGCGGTTTATCATTTCCCCCTCGCTTTCCCTATTTTTTTCTAGTTTTACCTATGTTTCTTTGCACGGACATTGCGCCTGTACGCACGTGCTTAGTGTGTTCGTTTACAAAAGCGGGCCATTTTCCTGCCACTATAGAAAGTAAGAGTGCACTGTATCAAAGAAATATTAATTGACGTATGTAAGTAAATATATCTGTGACGAAGTCGTAATTACTCAGTTTTTGCATCGTACATAGTTTCCTCATCCTCATTAATCAATTCACCCCCGCTTCCTGAATTCCAGTTCTAGTATTCTTTATTGATGGGGGAGGCTTATTAATTATTTGCACTAATTTTAAAACATTACGTTAATTACATAATAATAATAATACGAAACGAGCTCAGGCTACTTGTTAGGATTCTTGCTTCGCAATTGGATAATACCGGGTTCGAATTCGGAGACCAGCTATCCTGATTGAGGATTTTCCAAGGTTGTTCCTCAGTTATACTGGGCAAATGCTAGGTTAGTACCTTGATCTAAGGCTCTGGAGACCTTCCTTCCATTCCTTTTCCAATGTTTTCATCTGTTGATTACTACAGTGTAAAGTGGCCTCTGAGGATGTATCTGGTACCTTATAGTAAATAAACAATAACGACGTAATATATCATCACGAAACGTGTGGGTTAATATAACTACAGCCTTACAGTCCCAACAGATAGCTAAAGTTTTAATATCAATTTGCTGACTTTTAAATATATTTTCGTATTGTTTCAGCTTTCAATTTTCTCATGTATGTTCCCACCGAGAATTGACCCTGAGATCACATGAACAAATGCGAATATGTTAAATATTTTTGAACACTTTAATATACAAAACACAAAACGCTTCAGCAATACGATGCATGGATATGTTTTGGTTACGTCCTGCAATATATGATTAAAGAAACCTGGAGGGTGAAGAAAAAATAACAGAAATCTCTTTTATATTACTCCTTCAACAAACTCCCGACCTCAGAAGGGCAAGCCATAAGTTACGTAGGTAATAAAGTCATACAACGAACACAACCATATTGCTCTCCTGAAATTCTCGTGTGTGTGTATTTAAAAATCTACTGTTGTTCCACGCCAACCAGTCTATATTTTTTGTTGTATGTAGTACCTTCGAAGTGAAAGATATTCATTATTACATTTGTTGATGGTGGGACTCTAGTGAGTCAGAAACTACTATTAATAAAGAGTTTGTTTTGTGTAGTATTCCTGCGATTAGAAGGGCCTTATATAAGAGATATTTCATTTGTATATGAGAAAAGAAGAAAGTTTATTTTCTAAGAATAAAATAAATATTTTCAATGTAAAGCTAACATTAAGTTTCGAAGAGGAGCTAAACAGAAGAATTTGTTACCATTTACATCACTTTTCAGACAGTTCACTATACTCTGAAATGGAAAGAAATCAAACTTGGAAACATTTTACTAAAGAGACTTCGACAGAAAGTGCAACATGTAAATATTGCAAGATTAAAATCAAATAAAGAACAAAGGTAGCACAAACGTGTTATGGAAACATTTAAAAGCACAGCACCCTACTATATCAGTGAAACCGAAAAAAGTTTTAACGAATTTTAGATATTCAATTTTACCATCATAATTTCAGATGTAGGTTTGGATACGAATCAAGATCTGAGATTCGAATTTCGGATCCAGATCCGAGATCCGAATCTGAGATTAGGATCCGAGATCCGGATCTAGGTGCGGATTCGGCAAGATCCGGATCCGGATCTCACTGGATCCGGGATATCCGGATCCGAAAATTTTTGGCCATCCCTACTATTGAAATGTATTTCCTGCTGACTTAATTATTTTTTCGCAATTATTTCATAAATTTATTTAATGCAATTGTTACAATTTTATTCAAATTATTATATTTTTCTGTTATTCTGTTAGCAATTATTGTTCCATTCCTCATCTATGCCTGTTGTTATTTTATTTGAATGTTGAATAATTTTGAAGTGTAATAAATATCGCACGAAAATGTATTTAAATATAAAGAATATAAAATTTCTTTCTGATATTATTATTGATATTTTGTTAACATTTCAAGAATAAGATACCGTTAATTATTAGAGACTAGTCTACTGAATAGGAAAACCTTTAGATTGATTTTAAGATTACGTAGCAGTGTTAGCAAATCCAGCAACACGGAGTATACTTTGTTAAGGAGTGAGAGAAATATTTACAGAAATATTAAAATAAGTCTTACCGGAAGTGAAAGTATACATGAAGAAAGTGGTAATATAGAAATGAACGCATCCACGAACATAGCTGACCTTATCAGACAACTTGGGGAGCAAATGAAGCAACAGATGGACAGTAATAATCAGTAGTTGTTACAACGGATTGAGCAAATAAATCAACAGATGGACATTAAATGGGATACCCGAATAGAACAAATGAATCAACAGTTACATTCGAAATTTGAACAGAGTGATCGTAAAATGAAACAGATTTACATAGGTTCACCGAGGTTCAAAATTCTGTAGAAATTGTAGAAAGTGTAATCATTGAGCATAATAACCAAAGTAAGGAGTTACAGGAAGATTTGTCAGTTACCGAAGAAATTTCGTCACAGGTTAGCATGAATGCTTTAAGTGAACCTGAACCTTCCACAGAAACTACAGAGAATACAGATCCTAAGTTTGTATTCGTGAAATTTGCTGAGCTTTCGCAAAAACATAATGCAGTGTTGGTTGGATCAGATTATCCCGACTTCTCTCTCCATTCGAATGTTTTTGATTGCCTTACTGATGCTGCATATAGCGAAGATTTTGATATGCATCAATATGCGAAAAGTTACGGTCATCTTCGTCTAGTGAATACAATTGATTGCTTGTATTCACGGTATATTCAACATGATATTAATCCTGGAGATGAAGTAATTGTAATAGAACCGTTTAATGATATGTACGTGACATTGGTTCATGTAGCAGGAAGAAAGTTGATTCCAGTACCCATGAAATTCAGAAAGAGAACGTATGTTCCCACGGGTGTGTCTAATTTACTGACAAACACATTTCTCTGGCCACCGGCAAAACTACAACAGCTATAGACACCAAACTCCACACAAATATCAACCTCCAGGACCCCCACATATTTACAAAAAATCATTAAAATATCGTGATATTTAATATATCTATATCACGAAAAACTATTAAAAATATGATAAAAACATGGGCACCACGGAAACTATAACGGCCAACAACACCAAACGACGCACAAATATCAAACTCCAAGACCCCGACATATTTACAAAAAATCATTAAAATATCGTGATATTTAATATATCTTTAACACGAAAAACTATAAAAAATATGATAAAAACTTGGCCACCACGGAAACTATAACGGCCACCGACACCAAACGATGCACAAATATCAACCTTCAGGACCCCGACATATTTACAACAAATCATTAAAACATCGTGATATTTAATATATCTTTATCAAGAAAAACTATTAAAATATGATACAAACTTGGCCACCAAGGAAATTATAATGGCCACCGACACCAAACATTGCACAAATATCAAACTTCAGGACACAGACATATTTACAAAAAATCATTAAAATATCGTGATATTTAATATATCTTTATCACGAAAAACTATTAAAATATGATAAAAACTTGGCCACCACGGAAACTATAATGGCCACCGAAACCAATGAATGCACAAATATCAACCTCAAGGACCACGACTTATTTACAAAAAATCATTAATATATCGTGATATTTAATATATCTTTAACACGAAAAACTATTAAGATATGATTAAAACTTGGCCACCACGGAAACTATAATGGTCACCGACACCAAAAAATGCACAAATATCAGTGTTCAGGACCCCGATATATCTACAAAAATCATTAAAATATCGTGATATTTAATATATCTTTATCAAGAAAAACTATTAAAACATGATATAAACTGGGCCAACAAGGAAATTATAATGGTCACCGACACCAAACATTGCACAAATATCAATCTTCAGGACCCCGACATATTTACAAAAAATCATTAAAATATCCTGATAATTAATATATCTTTATCACGAAAAACTATTAAAATATGATAAAAACTTGGCCACCACGGAAACTATAACGGCCAACAAAACCAAACGACGCAAAAATATCAAGCTCCAGGACCCCGACATATTTACAAAAAATCATTAAAATATCGTGATATGTAATATATCTTTATCAGGAAAAACTATTAAAAATATTATAAAAACTTGGCCACCACGGAAACTATAACGGCCACCGACACCAAACGATGCACAAATATCAACCTTCAGGACCCCGACATTTTTACAAAAAATCATTAAAATATCTTGATATTTAATATATCTTTATCAAGAAAAACTATTAAAATATGATAAAAACTTGGCCACCGCGCAAACTATAATGGCCACCGACACCAAACAATGCAAAAACATCAACCTTCAGGACACAGACATATTTACCAAAAATCATTAAAATATCGTGATATTTAATATATCTTTATCAAGAAAAACTATTAAAATATAATACAAACTTGGCCACCAAGAAAATTATAATGGCCACCGACATCAAACATTGCACAAATTTCAAACTTCAGGACACAGACATATTTACAAAAAATCATTAAAATATCATGATATTTAATATATCTTCATCACGAAAAACTATTAAAATATGATAAAAACTTGGCCACCACGGAAACTATAATGGCCACAGACATCAAACGATGCACAAATCTCAACCTTCAGGACCCCGTCGTATTCACAAGAAATCATTAAAATATCGTGATATTTAATATATCTTTATCAGGAAAAACTACTAAAAATATGATAAAAACATGGCCAGCGCGCAAACTATAATGGTCACCAACACCAAACAATGCACAAATATCAGTCTTCAGGACCCCGACATATTTACAAAAAATCATTGAAATATCGTGATATTTAATATATCTTTATCAGGAAAAACTATTAAAAATATTATAAAAACTTGGCCACCACGGAAACTATAACGGCCACCGACACCAAACGATGCACAAATATCAACCTTCAGGACCCCGACATTTTTACAAAAAATCATTAAAATATCTTGATATTTAATATATCTTTATCACGAAAAACTATTAAAAATATCATAAAAAATTGGCCACCACGGAAACTATAACGGCCACCGAAACCAATCAATGCACAAATATCAACTTCAAGGACCACGACTTATTTACAAAAAATCATTAAAATATCGTGATATTTAATATATCTTTAACACGAAAAACTATTAAAAATATGATAAAAACTTGGCCACCACGGAAACTATAACGGCCACCGACACCAAACGATGCACAAATATCAACCTTCATAACCCCGACACATTTACAAAAAATCATTAAAATATCATGATATTTAATATATCTTTATCACGAAAAAATATTAAAAATATGATAAAAAATAGTCCACCACGAAAACTATAATGGTCACCGACACCAAACAATGCACAAATATCAACCTTCAGGACAGCGACATATTTACAAAAAATCATTAAAATATCGTGATATTTAATATATCTTTATCCCGAAAAACTATTAAAAATATCATAAAAAATTGGCCACCACAGAAACTATAATGGCCACCGACACCAAACGATGCACAAATATCAAACTTCAGGACCCCGACACATTTACAAAAAATCATTAAAATATCGTGATGTTTAATATATCTTTATCACGAAAAACTATTAATATATGATAAAAACTTGGCCACCAAGGAAACTATAACGGCCAACAATACCAAACGACGCACAAATATCAAACTCCAGACCCCGACATATTTACAAAAAATCATTAAAATATCGTGATATTTAATATATCTTTATCACGAAAAACTATTAAAAATATCATAAAAACTTGGCCACCACGGAAACTATAACGGAAATCAAAACCAAACGACGCAAAAATATCTAACTCCAGGACCCCGACATATTTACAAAAAATCATTAAAATATCGTGATATGTAATATATCTTTATCACGAAAAACTATTAAAAATATCATAAAAAATTGGCCACCACGGAAACTATAACGGCCACCGAAACCAATCAATGCACAAATATCAACTTCAAGGACCACGACTTATTTACAAAAAATCATTAAAATATCGTGATATTTAATATATCTTTAACACGAAAAACTATTAAAAATATGATAAAAACTTGGCCACCACGGAAACTATAACGGCCACCGACACCAAACGATGCACAAATATCAACCTTCATAACCCCGACACATTTACAAAAAATCATTAAAATATCATGATATTTAATATATCTTTATCACGAAAAAATATTAAAAATATGATAAAAAATAGTCCACCACGAAAACTATAATGGTCACCGACACCAAACAATGCACAAATATCAACCTTCAGGACAGCGACATATATACAAAAAATCATTAAAATATCGTGATATTTAATATATCTTTATCCCGAAAAACTATTAAAAATATCATAAAAAATTGGCCACCACAGAAACTATAATGGCCACCGACACCAAACGATGCACAAATATCAAACTTCAGGACCCCGACACATTTACAAAAAATCATTAAAATATCATGATATTTAATATATCTTTATCACGAAAAACTATTAAAAATATGATAAAAACTAGTCCACCACGAAAACTATAATGGCCACCGACACCAAACAATGCACAAATATCAACCTTCAGGACAGCGACATATTTACAAAAAATCATTAAAATATCGTGATATTTAATATATCTTTATCCCGAAAAACTATTAAAAATATCATAAAAAATTGGCCACCACAGAAACTATAATGGCCACCGACACCAAACGATGCACAAATATCAAACTTCAGGACCCCGACATATTTACAAAAAACCTATAAAATATCGTGATATTTAATATATCTTTATCACGGAAAACTATTAAAATATGATTAAAACTTGGCCACCACAGAAACTATAATGGTCACCGACACAGCACAATGCACAAATATCAACCTTCAGGACCCCGACATATTTACCAAAAATCATTAAAATATCGTGATATTTAATATATCTTTATCAAGAAAAACTGTTAAAATATCATATAAACTTGGCCACCAATAAAATTATAATGGCCACCGACACAACACAAAACAGAAATATCAACCTTCAGGACCCCGACATATTTACCAAAATTCATTAAAATATCGTGATATTTAATATATCTTTATCAAGAAAAACTGTTAAAATATGATATAAACTTGGCCACCAATAAAATTATAATGGCCACCAACACCAAACATTGCACAAATACCAATCTTCAGGACACCGACATGTTTACCAAAAATCATTGAAATATCGTGATATTTAATATATCTTTATCACGAAAAGCTATTAAAAAAATGATAAAAACTTGGCCACCATTGAAACTATAACGACCAACAACACCAAACGACGCACAAATATCAAACTCCAGGACTCCAACATATTTAAAAAAATCATTAAAACATCGTTATATTTAATATATCTTTATCACGAAAAACTATTTAAAATATCATAAAAAATTGGCCACCACGGAAACTATAATAGCCACCGACACCAAACGATGCACAAATATCAACCTTCAGGACACCCAAACATTTACAAAAAATCATTAAATTATCGTGATATTTAATATATCTTTATCACGAAAAACTACTAAAATATGATAAAAACTTGGCCACCACAGAAACTATAATGGTCACCGACACAGCGCAATGCACAAATGTCAAACATCAGGACCCCGACATATTTACCAAATATCATTAAAATATCGTGATATTTAATATATCCATATCACGAGAAACTATTAAAATATGATTTAAACATGGGCACCAAGGAAATTATAATGGCCACCGACACCAAACATTTCACAAATATCAACCTTCACGACACCGACATGTTTACCAAAAATCATTGAAATATCGTGATATTTAATATATCTTTATCAAGAAAAACTATTATAATATGATACAAACTTGGCCACGAAGGAAATTATAATGGCCACCGACACCAAACATTGCACAAATATCAACCTTCAGGACCCCGACATATTTACCAAAAATCATTAACATATCGTGATATTTAATATATCTTTATCAAGAAAAACTATTAAAATATGATATAAACTTGGCCACCAAGGAAATTATAATGGCCACCGACACCAAACGATGCACAAATATCAACTATCAGGACCCCGACACATTTACATTAAATCATTAAAATATCGTGATATTTAATATATCTTTATCACGAAAAACTATTAAAACATGATAAAAACTTGGCCACCGCGAAAACTATAATGGCCAACAATACCGAACAATGCACAAATATCAAGCTCCAGGACTCCGACATATTTACCAAAAATCATTAACATAACGTGATATTTAATATATCTTTATCAAGAAAAACTATTAAAATATGATAAAAACTTGGCCACCATGGAAACTATAACGGCCAACAAAACCAAACGGCGCACAAATATCAAGCTCCAGGACCCTGACATATTTGCAAAAAATCATTAAAATATCGTGATATGTAATATATCTTTATCACGAAAAACTATTAAAAATATCATAAAAATAGGCCACCACGGAAACTATAACGGCCAACAACACCAAACGACGCACAAATATCAAACTCCAAGACCCCGACATATTTACAAAAAATCATTAAAATATCGTGATATTTAATATATCTTTAACACGAAAAACTATTAAAAATATGATAAAAACTTGGCCACCACGGAAACTATAACGGCCACCGACACCAAACGATGCACAAATATCAACCTTCAGGACCCCGACATATTTACAACAAATCATTAAAACATCGTGATATTTAATATATCTTTATCAAGAAAAGCTATTAAAATATGATACAAACTTGGCCACCAAGGAAATTATAATGGCCACCGACACCAAACGTTGCACAAATATCAAACTTCAGGACACAGACATATTTACAAAAAATCATTAAAATATCGTGATATTTAATATATCTTTATCACGAAAAACTATTAAAATATGATAAAAACTTGGCCACCACGGAAACTATAATGGCCACCGAAACCAATGAATGCACAAATATCAACCTCAAGGACCACGACTTATTTACAAAAAATCATTAATATATCGTGATATTTAATATATCTTTAACACGAAAAACTATTAAGATATGATTAAAACTTGGCCACCACGGAAACTATAATGGTCACCGACACCAAAAAATGCACAAATATCAGTGTTCAGGACCCCGATATATCTACAAAAATCATTAAAATATCGTGATATTTAATATATCTTTATCAAGAAAAACTATTAAAACATGATATAAACTGGGCCAACAAGGAAATTATAATGGTCACCGACACCAAACATTGCACAAATATCAATCTTCAGGACCCCGACATATTTACAAAAAATCATTAAAATATCCTGATATTTAATATATCTTTATCACGAAAAACTATTAAAATATGATAAAAACTTGGCCACCACGGAAACTATAACGGCCAACAAAACCAAACGACGCAAAAATATCAAGCTCCAGGACCCCGACATATTTACAAAAAATCATTAAAATATCGTGATATGTAATATATCTTTATCAGGAAAAACTATTAAAAATATTATAAAAACTTGGCCACCACGGAAACTATAACGGCCACCGACACCAAACGATGCACAAATATCAACCTTCAGGACCCCGACATTTTTACAAAAAATCATTAAAATATCTTGATATTTAATATATCTTTATCACGAAAAACTATTAAAATATGATAAAAACTTGGCCACCGCGCAAACTATAATGGCCACCGACACCAAACAATGCAAAAACATCAACCTTCAGGACACAGACATATTTACCAAAAATCATTAAAATATCGTGATATTTAATATATCTTTATCAAGAAAAACTATTAAAATATAATACAAACTTGGCCACCAAGAAAATTATAATGGCCACCGACATCAAACATTGCACAAATTTCAAACTTCAGGACACAGACATATTTACAAAAAATCATTAAAATATCATGATATTTAATATATCTTCATCACGAAAAACTATTAAAATATGATAAAAACTTGGCCACCACGGAAACTATCATGGCCACAGACATCAAACGATGCACAAATCTCAACCTTCAGGACCCCGTCGTATTCACAAGAAATCATTAAAATATCGTGATATTTAATATATCTTTATCAGGAAAAACTACTAAAAATATGATAAAAACATGGCCAGCGCGCAAACTATAATGGTCACCAACACCAAACAATGCACAAATATCAGTCTTCAGGACCCCGACATATTTACAAAAAATCATTGAAATATCGTGATATTTAATATATCTTTATCACGAAAAACTATCAAAAACATGATAAAAACTTGGCCACCAAGGAAACTATAACGGCCAACAACACCAAACGACGCACAAATATCAAACTCCAGGACCCCGACACATTCACAAAAAATCATTAAAATATCGTGATATTTAATATATCTTTATCAAAAAAAACTATTAAAAATATCATAAAAATTGGCCACCACGGAAACTATAATGGCCACCAACACCAAACGATGCACAAATATCAACCTTCAGGACCCCGACACATTTACAAAAAATCATTAAAATATCGTGATGTTTAATATATCTTTATCACGAAAAACTATTAATATATGATAAAAACTTGGCCACCAAGGAAACTATAACGGCCAACAATACCAAACGACGCACAAATATCAAACTCCAGGACCCCGACATATTTACAAAAAATCATTAAAATATCGTGATATGTAATATATCTTTATCACGAAAAACTATTAAAAATATCATAAAAAATTGGCCACCACGGAAACTATAACGGCCACCGAAACCAATCAATGCACAAATATCAACTTCAAGGACCACGACTTATTTACAAAAAATCATTAAAATATCGTGATATTTAATATATCTTTAACACGAAAAACTATTAAAAATATGATAAAAACTTGGCCACCACGGAAACTATAACGGCCACCGACACCAAACGATGCACAAATATCAACCTTCATAACCCCGACACATTTACAAAAAATCATTAAAATATCATGATATTTAATATATCTTTATCACGAAAAAATATTAAAAATATGATAAAAAATAGTCCACCACGAAAACTATAATGGTCACCGACACCAAACAATGCACAAATATCAACCTTCAGGACAGCGACATATTTACAAAAAATCATTAAAATATCGTGATATTTAATATATCTTTATCCCGAAAAACTATTAAAAATATCATAAAAAATTGGCCACCACAGAAACTATAATGGCCACCGACACCAAACGATGCACAAATATCAAACTTCAGGACCCCGACACATTTACAAAAAATCATTAAAATATCATGATATTTAATATATCTTTATCACGAAAAACTATTAAAAATATGATAAAAACTAGTCCACCACGAAAACTATAATGGCCACCGACACCAAACAATGCACAAATATCAACCTTCAGGACAGCGACATATTTACAAAAAATCACTAAAATATCGTGATATTTAATATATCTTTATCCCGAAAAACTATTAAAAATATCATAAAAAATTGGCCACCACAGAAACTATAATGGCCACCGACACCAAACGATGCACAAATATCAAACTTCAGGACCCCGACATATTTACAAAAAACCTATAAAATATCGTGATATTTAATATATCTTTATCACGGAAAACTATTAAAATATGATTAAAACTTGGCCACCACAGAAACTATAATGGTCACCGACACAGCACAATGCACAAATATCAACCTTCAGGACCCCGACATATTTACCAAAAATCATTAAAATATCGTGATATTTAATATATCTTTATCAAGAAAAACTGTTAAAATATCATATAAACTTGGCCACCAATAAAATTATAATGGCCACCGACACAACACAAAACAGAAATATCAACCTTCAGGACCCCGACATATTTACCAAAAATCATTAAAATATCGTGATATTTAATATATCTTTATCAAGAAAAACTGTTAAAATATGATATAAACTTGGCCACCAATAAAATTATAATGGCCACCAACACCAAACATTGCACAAATACCAATCTTCAGGACACCGACATGTTTACCAAAAATCATTGAAATATCGTGATATTTAATATATCTTTATCACGAAAAGCTATTAAAAAAATGATAAAAACTTGGCCACCATTGAAACTATAACGGCCAACAACACCAAACGACGCACAAATATCAAACTCCAGGACTCCAACATATTTTAAAAAATCATTAAAACATCGTTATATTTAATATATCTTTATCACGAAAAACTATTAAAAATATCATAAAAAATTGGCCACCACGGAAACTATAATAGCCACCGACACCAAACGATGCACAAATATCAACCTTCAGGACACCCAAACATTTACAAAAAATCATTAAATTATCGTGATATTTAATATATCTTTATCACGAAAAACTACTAAAATATGATAAAAACTTGGCCACCACAGAAACTATAATGGTCACCGACACAACGCAATGCACAAATGTCAAACATCAGGACCCCGACATATTTACCAAATATCATTAAAATATCGTGATATTTAATATATCCATATCACGAGAAACTATTAAAATATGATTTAAACATGGGCACCAAGGAAATTATAATGGCCACCGACACCAAACATTTCACAAATATCAACCTTCACGACACCGACATGTTTACCAAAAATCATTGAAATATCGTGATATTTAATATATCTTTATCAAGAAAAACTATTATAATATGATACAAACTTGGCCACGAAGGAAATTATAATGGCCACCGACACCAAACATTGCACAAATATCAACCTTCAGGACCCCGACATATTTACCAAAAATCATTAACATATCGTGATATTTAATATATCTTTATCAAGAAAAATTATTAAAATATGATATAAACTTGGCCACCAAGGAAATTATAATGGCCACCGACACCAAACGATGCACAAATATCAACTTTCAGGACCCCGACACATTTACATTAAATCATTAAAATATCGTGATATTTAATATATCTTTATCACGAAAAACTATTAAAACGTGATAAAAACTTGGCCACCGCGAAAACTATAATGGCCAACAATACCGAACAATGCACAAATATCAACCTCCAGGACTCCGACATATTTACCAAAAATCATTAACATATCGTGATATTTAATATATCTTTATCAAGAAAAACTATTAAAATATGATAAAAACTTGGCCACCATGGAAACTATAACGGCCAACAAAACCAAACGGCGCAGAAATATCAAGCTCCAGGACCCTGACATATTTGCAAAAAATCATTAAAATATCGTGATATGTAATATATCTTTATCACGAAAAACTATTAAAAATATCATAAAAATAGGCCACCACGGAAACAATAATGGCCACCGACACCAAACGATGCACAAATATCAACTTTCAGGACCCCGACACATTTACATTAAATCATTAAAATATCATGATATTTAATATATCTTTATCACGAAAAACTATTAAAACATGATAAAAACTTGGCCACCGCGAAAACTATAATGGCCAACAATACCGAACAATGCACAAATATCAAGCTCCAGGACTCCGACATATTTACCAAAAATCATTAAAATATCGTGATATTTAATATATCTTTATCAAGAAAAACTATTATAATATGATACAAACTTGGCCACGAAGGAATTTATAATGGCCACCGACACCAAACATTGCACAAATATCAAACTTCAGGACACAGACATATTTACAAAAAATCATTAAAATATCGTGATATTTAATATATCTTCATCACGAAAAACTATTAAAATATCATAAAGATATATTAAATATTATGATATTTTAATAATTTTTTGTAAATATGTCGGGGTCCTCAAGGTTGATATTTGTGTATTTTTTGGTGTCGGTGGCCTATATAGGTTACGTGGTGGCCAAGTTTTAACATATTTTTAATAGTTTTCCGTGATAAAGATATATTAAATATCACGATATTTTAATGATTTTTTGTAAATATGTCGGGATCCTAGAGGTTGATATTTCTGCATTGTTAGGTATTGTTGGCCATTGTAGTTTCCGTGGTGGCCAAGCTTTTATCATATTTTTAGTAGTTTTTCGAGATAAAGATATATTAAATATTGCGATATTTTAATGATTTTTTGTAAATATGTCGGGGTCCTGGAATTTGATATTTTTGCATTGTTCAGCATTGTTGGCCATTATTGTTTCCGTGGTGGCCAAGTTTTTATCATATTATAATAGTTTTTCGTGATAAAAATATAATGTAACGATATTTTAATGATTTTTTGTAAATATGTCGGATTCCCTAAGGTTGATATTTGTGCGTCGTTTCGTGTTGGTGGCCATTATAGTTTCCGTGGTGGCCAAGTTTTTATCATATTTATAATAGTTTTTCGTGATAAAGATATATTAAGTATTACGATATTTTAATGAATTTTTGTAAATATGTCGGGGTCCTGGAGCTTGATATTTGTGCATTGTTCGGTATTGTTGGCCATTATAGTTTCCGTGGTGGCCAAGTTTTTATCATATATTAATAGTTTTTCGTGATAAGGATATATTAAATATCACGATATTTTAATGATTTTTGGTAAATATGTCGGTATTCTGAAGATTGATATATGTGAATTGGGTTCTGTCGGTGGCCATTACCGTTTCCGTAGTGGCCAAGTTTTTATCATATTTTAATAGTTTTTCGTGATAAAGATATATTAAATATCAAGATATTTTAATGATTTTTTGTAAGTATGTCGGGGTCGTGAAGGTTGATATTTGTGCGTCGTTTGGTGTTCGTGGCCATTATAGTTTACGTGGTGGCCAACTTTATATCATATTTTAATAGTTTTTCGTGATAAAGATATATTAAATATCACGATATTTTAATGATTTTTTGTAGATATATTGGGGTCCTGAAGGTTGATATTTGTGCATTGTTTGGTGTCGGTGGCCATTACAGTTTCCGTGCTGGCTAAGTTTTTATCATATTTTTAATAGTTTTCGTGATAAAGATATATTAAATATCACGATATTATAATAATTTTTTGTAAATATGTCGGGATCCTCAAGGTTGATATTTGTGCATCGTTTGGTGTTGGTGGCCATTATAGTTTCTGTGGTGGCCAAGTTTTTATCATATTTGTAATAGTTTTTCGTGATAAAGATATATTAAATATTACGATATTTTAATGATTTTTTGTAAATATGTCGGCGTCCTGAAGGTTGATATTTGTGCATCGTTTGGTGTCGGTGGACATTATAGTTTCTGTGGTGGCCAAGTTTTTATCATATTTTTAATAGTTTTTCGTGATAAAGATATATTAAATATCACGATATTTTAATGATTTTTTGTAGATATGTCGGGGTCCTTGATGTTAAAATTTGTACATCGTTTGGTGTCGGTGGCCATTATAGTTTCCGTGGTGGGCAAGTTTTTATCATATTTTTAATAGTTTTTCGTGATAAAGATATATTAAATATCACGATATTATAATGATTTTTAGTACATATGTCGGGGTCCTGGAGTTTGATATTTGTGCTTCGTTTGGTGTTGGTGGCCGTTATAGTTTCCGTGGTGGCCAAGTTTATATCATATTTTAATAGTTTTTCGTGATAAAGATATATTAAATATCACGATATTTTAATGATTTTTTGTAAATATGTCGGGGTCCTGGAGTTTGATATTTGCGCGTCGTTTTGTGTTGTTGGCCGTTACAGTTTCCGTGGTGGCCAAGTTTTTATCATATTTTTAATAGTTTTTCGTGATAAAGATATATTAAATATCACGATATTTTACTGATTTTTCGTAAATATGTCGGTGTCCTGAAGGTTGATATTTGTGCGTTGTTTGGTGTAGGTGGTTATTATAGTTTACGTGGTGGCCAAGTTTATATCATATCTTAATAGTTTTTCGTGATAAAGATATATTAAATATCACGATATTTTTATGATTTTTTGTAGATGTGTCGGTGTCCTGAAGGTTGATATGTGTGCATTGTTTGGTGTCGGTGGCCATTATAGTTTCCGTGGTGGCCAAGTTTTGATCATATTTTTAAAAGTTTTTCGTGATAAAGATATATTAAATATCACGATATTTTAATGATTTTTTTAATATGTCAGGTCCTGTGGCCAAGTTTTTATTACATTTTAATAGTTTTTCGTAATAAAGATATTTTAAATATCACGATATTTTAATGATCTTTTGTAAATATGTCGGGGTCCTCAAGGTTGATATTTGTGCATTATTTTGTGTCGGTGGCCATTATAGTGTTCGTGGTGGCCAAGTTTATATAATATTTTAATAGTTTTTCGTGATAAAGATATATTAAATATAACGATATTTTAATGATTTTTTGTAAATGTGTCGGTGTCCTGGAGGTTGATGTTATTGCATTGTTTGGTGTCTGTGGCCATTATAGTTTCCGTGGTGGCCAAGTTTTTATCATATTTTTCATAGTTTTTCGTGATAAAGATATATTAAATTCCACGATATTTTAATGATTTTTTGTAATATGTCCGGGTCCTGTAGGATGTTATATGTGCATTCTTTGGTTTCTGTAGCGATTATACTTTGCATGGTCACCAAGTTTTTATCACATTTTAATAGTTTTTCGTGATAAAGATATATTAAATATCACGATATTATAATGGTTTTTTGTAAATATGTCGGGGTTCTGAAGGTTGATATTTGTGCATCGTTTGGTGTCGGTGGCCATTATAGTTTCTGTGGTGGCCAAGATTTTATCATATTTTTAATTGTTTTTCGTGATAAAGATATATTAAATATCACGATATTTTAATGATTTTTTGTACATATGTCGGGGTTTTTGATGTTAATATTTGTACATCGTGTTTTGTCGGTGGCCATTACAGTTTCCGTGGTGGCCAAGTTTTTATCATATTTTTAATAGTTTTTCGTGATAAAGATATATTAAATATCACGATATTTTAATGATTTTCTGTAAATATGCGGTGTCCTTGAGGTTGATTTGTGTGCATCGTTTGGTGTTGGCCATTATAGTTTCCGTGGTGGCCACGTTTTTATGATATTTTTAATAGTTTTTCGTGATAAAGATATATTAAATTCCACGATATTTTAATGATTTTTCGTAAATATGTCGGTGTCCTGAAGGTTGATATTTGTGCATTGTTTGGTGTAGATGGCCATTATAGTGTTCGTGGTGGCCAAGTTTATATAATATTTTAATAGTTTTTCGTGATAAAGATATATTAAATATAACGATATTTTAATGATTTTTTGTAAATGTGTCGGTGTCCTGGAGGTTGATGTTATTGCATTGTTTGGTGTCTGTGGCCATTATAGTTTCCGTGGTGGCCAAGTTTTTATCATATTTTTCATAGTTTTTCGTGATAAAGATATATTAAATTCCACGATATTTTAATGATTTTTTGTAATATGTCGGGGTCCTGTAGGATGTTATATGTGCATTCTTTGGTTTCTGTAGCGATTATACTTTGCATGGTCACCAAGTTTTTATCACATTTTAATAGTTTTTCGTGATAAAGATATATTAAATATCACGATATTATAATGGTTTTTTGTAAATATGTCGGGGTTCTGAAGGTTGATATTTGTGCATCGTTTGGTGTCGGTGGCCATTATAGTTTCTGTGGTGGCCAAGATTTTATCATATTTTTAATTGTTTTTCGTGATAAAGATATATTAAATATCACGATATTTTAATGATTTTTTGTACATATGTCGGGGTTTTTGATGTTAATATTTGTACATCGTTTTTTGTCGGTGGCCATTACAGTTTCCGTGGTGGCCAAGTTTTTATCATATTTTTAATAGTTTTTCGTGATAAAGATATATTACATATCACGATATTTTAATGATTTTTTGTAAATGTGTCGGGGTTCTGAAGGTTAATATTTGTACATCGTTTGGTGTCGGTGGCCATTATAGTTTCCGTGGTGGGCAAGTTTTTATCATATTTTAAATAGTTTTTCGTGATAAAGATATATTAAATATCACGATATTCTAATGATTTTTTGTACATATGTCGGGGTCCTGGAGTTTGATATTTCTGCTTCTTTTGGTGTTGTTGGCCGTTATAGTTTCCGTGGTGGCCAAGTTTATATCATATTTTAATAGTTTTTCGCGATAAAGATATATTAAATATCACGATATTTTAATGATTTTTTTTAAATATGTCGGGGTCCTTTGGCCAAGGTTTCATCACGTTTTAATAGTTTTTCGTAATAAAGATATTTTAAATATCACGATATTTTAATGATCTTTTGTAAATGTGTCGGGGTCCTCAAGGTTGATATTTGTGCACTGTTTGGTGTCGGTGGCCATTATAGTTTCTGTGGTCGGCGTGTTTATCATATTTTTAATAGTTTTTCGTAATAAAGTTATATTAAATATCACGATATTTTAATGATTTTTTGTAAATATGCGGGGTCCTTGAGGTTGATTTTTGTGCATCGTTTGGTGTTGTTGGCCATTATAGTTTCCGTGGTGGCCACGTTTTTATGATATTTTTAATAGTTTTTCGTGATAAAGATATATTAAATGTCACGATATTTTAATGATTTTTCGTAAATATGTCGTTGTCCTGAAGGTTGATATTTGTGCATTTTTGCTGTAGATGGCCATTATAGTTTACGTGGTGGCCAAGTTTTTATCATATTTTTAATAGTTTTTCGTGATAAAGATATATTAAATTCCACGATATTTTAATGATTTTTTGTAAATATGTCGGGGTCCTGTAGGTTGCTATTTGTGCATTGTTTGGTTTCTGTGGCGATTATGCTTTCCATGGTCGCCAAGTTTTTATCACATTTTAATACTTTTTCGTGATAAAGATATTTTAAATATCACGATATTTTCATGATTTTTTGTAAATATATCGGGGCCCTGAAGGTTGATATTTGTGCATCGTTTGGTGTCGGTGGCCATTATAGTTTCCGTAGTGGCCAAGTTTATATCATATTTCAATGGTTTTTCGTGATAAAGATATATTAAATATCACGATATTTTAATCATTTTTTGTAAATATCTCGGGGTGCTGGAGTTTGATATTTGTGCGTCGTTTGGTGTTGTTGGTCGTTACAGTTTCTTTGCTGGCGAAGTTTTTATCATATTTTTAATAGTTTTTCGTGAAAAAGATATATTAAATATCACGATATTTTAATGTTTTTTTTTGTAAATATGTCGGGGTCCTGGAGATTGATATTTGTACATCGTTTGGTGTCAGTGGCCGTTATAGTTTCCGTGCTGGCCAAGTTTTTATCATATTTTTAATTGTTTTTCGTGATAAAGATATTTTAAATATCATGATATTTTAATGATTTTTTTGTACGTATGTGGGGTGTTGAAGACTGATATTTGTGCATTGTTTGGTGTCGTTGGCCGTTATAGTTTCCGCATTGGCAATGTTTTTATCATATTTTAATAGTTTTTCGTGATAAAGATATATTAAATATCACGATATTTTAATGATTTTTCGTAAATATGTCCTGAAGAGTGATATTTTTTCGTTGTTTGGTGTAGGTGGCCATTATAGTTTACGTGGTGGCCAAGTTTATATCATAATTTAATAGTTTTTCGTGATAAAGATATATTAAATATCACGATATTTTAATGATTTTTTGTAAATGTGTCGGTGTCCCGAAGGTTGATATTTGTGCATTGTTTGGTGTCGGTGGCCATTATAACTTCCGTGGTGGCCAAGTTTTTATCACATTTTTAATATTTTTTCGTGATAAAGATATATTAAATATCACGATATTTTAATGATTTTTTGTAAATATGTCGGGGTCCTGTGGCCAAGTATTTATCACATTTTAATAGTTTTTCGTAATAAAGATATTTTAGATATCACGATATTTTAATGATCTTTTGTAAATATGTCGTGGTCCTCAAGGTTGATATTTTTGCATCGTTTGGTGTCGGTGGCCATTATAGTTTCTGTGGTGGCCGTGTTTATCATATTTTTAATAGTTTTTCGTGGTAAAGATATATTAAATATCACGATATTTTAATGATTTTCTGTAAATATGCGGGGTCCTTGACGTTGATTTTTGTGCATCGTTTGGTGTTATTGGCCATTATAGTTTCCGTGGTGGCCACGTTTTTATGATATTTTTAATAGTTTTTCGTGATAAAGTTATTTAAATGTCACGATATTTTAATGATTTTTGGTAAATATGTCGGGGTCCTGAAGGTTGATATTTGTGCATCGTTTGGTGTCGGTGGCCATTATAGTTTCCGTGGTGGCCAATTTTTATGATATTTTTAATAGTTTTTCGTGATAAAGATATATTACATATCACGATATTTTAATGATTTTATGTAAATATGTCTGGGTCCTGGAGCTTGATATTTGTGCGTCGTTTGGTTTTGTTGGCCGTTATAGTTTCCGTGGTGGCCACGTTTTTATCATATTTTAATAGTTTTTCGTGATAAAGATATATTAAATATCACGATATTTCAATGATTTTTGGTAAACGTGTCGGTGTCGTGAAGGTTGATATTTGTGAAATGTTTGGTGTCGGTGGCCATTATAATTTCCTTGGTGGCCAAGTTTATATCATATTTTAATAGTTTTTCTTGATAAAGATATATTAAATATTACGATGTGTTAATGATTTTTGGTAAATATGTCGGGGTCCTGAAGGTTGATATTTGTGCATTGTGTTGTGTCGGTGACCATTATAGTTTCTGTGGTGGCCAAGTTTTTATCATATTTTAAGTTTTCCGTGATAAAGATATATTAAATATCACGATATTTTATTTATTTTTTGTAGATATATTGGGGTCCTGAAGGTTGATATTTGTGCATTGTTTGGTGTCGGTGGCCATTATAGTTTCCGTGGTGGCCAAGTTTTTATCATGTTTTTGATAGTTTTTCGTGATAAAGATATATTAAATATCACGATATTCTAATGATTTTTTGTACATATCTCGGGGTCCTGGAGTTTGATATTTGTGCTTCGTTTGGTGTTGTTGGCCGTTACAGTTTCCGTGGTGGCCAAGTTTTTATCATATTTTTAATAGTTTTTCGTGATAAAGATATTTTAAAAATCATGATATTTTAATGATTTTTTTGTACATATGTGGGGTGTTGAAGACTGATATTTGTGCATTGTTTGGTGTCGTTGGCCGTTATGGTTTCCGCGGTGGCCATGTTTTTATCATATTTTAATAGTTTTTCGTGATAAAGATATATTAAATATCACGATATTATAATGATTTTTTGTAAATATGTCGGGATCCTGAAGGTTGATATTTGTGCATCGTTTGGTGTTAGTGGACATTATAGTTTCTGTGGTGGCCAAGTTTTTATCATATTTTTAATAGTTTTTTGTGATAAAAATATATTAAATATCACGATATTTTAATATTTTTTTGTAGATATGTCGGGGTCCTTGATGTTAATATTTGTACATCTTTTGGTGTCGGTGGCCATTATAGTTTCCGTGGTGGCCAAGTTTTTATCATATTTTTAATAGTTTTTCGTGATAAAGATATATTAAATATCACGATATTTTAATGATTTTTTGTAAATATGTTGGGGTCCTGAAGGTTGATATTTGTGCATCGTTTGGTGTCGGTGGCCATTATAGTTTCTGTGGTGGGCAAGTTTTTATCATATTTTTAATAGTTTTTCGTTATAAAGATATATTAAATATCACGATATTTTAATGATTTTTTGTACATATGTCGGGGTTCTTGAGGTTTATTTTTTTGCATCGTTTGGTGTTGTTGGCCGTTATAGTTTCTGTGGTGGCCACGTTTTTATCATATTTTTAATAGTTTTTCGTGATAAAGATATATTAAATATCACGATATTTTAATGATTTTTTGTAGATATGTCGGGGTCCTTGATGTTAATATTTGTTCATCGTTTGGTGTCGGTGGCCATTATAGTTTCCGTGGTGGCCAATTTTTTATCATATTTTTAATAGTTTTTCGTGATAAAGATATATTAAATATCACGATATTTTAACGATTTTTTGTAAATATGTCGGGGTCCCGTAGGTTGATATTTGTGTTGATTTTGGTGTCGATAGCTGTTGTAGTTTTGCCGGTGGCCAGAGAAATGTGTTGGTCAGTAAATTAGACACACCCTGTTCCCACCAATGTTTGTAGTGATTGATCGATTGAGTTGGAGCTGCTGAAATGTTCATTCAATGAAAAGACCAAAATGATAGTAGTGAACAATCCGATGGTGCTTTTACCGAATGCGGTGCAGTGCGTTGACTTCAATCATATAGGTATGACATTGCAAAATTTTGAAAATCCATCAATGGTGCAATACAATACTAACCTGAACCAAACTAACCTTAATCGAAACCAAGTTCGAAATATCAATATGAGAGTAAAGTGTGAGCCCAATGTGAAAAGTAATGTTAGATTCACTTGTACCGGTAATGTAACCGAACCTAATCTTAGGAGCAACAAAAATAGTAATCGTACTACACTTAGGAAGCAGGTAATCATTAGATTTAATATTTCCCTCGAATTGGATTTCGTAGAAATTTCATAGATGGCAAAAATTCTCAAAATAGGAAACAAAGAACTGTAGAAGTAAATAACGCACAACACTGTATTCCGGTTTATGACTTTCAATGCAACTTAAACGAATTCGTTGGTCATGTAACTTAAGCTAAAGTTATGGCGTCCGATAAAATCATAGTCAATTGATTCTTGTTTTATTTCACTGTAAATATCGTTATGATTTCGTTTGTTATTCGTATTTTATTTGAATTCTACACAGATAATATAACTGTTTAATTCATTACGTACTAATGGAGATCCAGAATATGAATAATGCTTATCAAAGTTATGATAACTATGCTGATACTTAATATGATAATTTCTTTATGTGTGTTAGTTTTTATTATGTTGGTTATCTTGTTTTATTTTAAACATTGTCGATATTTCTTTTGTAGTTTGAACGTCGTTTGAGTCTATATAGGCCTATATATAATGTATTTGTTCCTTTCTCGTTCAAAGAATTATTATATGAATGTCATAATAACATCTTTTTCAAAACCTTCCTAATTATGCCCGATTGAATAATATAGATTGTGTTAACTTTCAATTTACAATAAGTATTAATGGCATCGAAATGAAGAAATTAATTAGAACCAAATAATAAATAACTAGTATACCTCATTTTGAATGTATTAATACCTTCTCTTTTCGTCGATGAATTTTATAAATAATTAAAATTAATTATGAAAATTAAAATAAATATGAAGATGATATTAATACCAAATGAATATGATATATAATTATATGAATTGTAATTTTTATGTATACGAGGGTCAAACAAAACTTAGATAATTATTATGTAATATTTAACGGTCTAGGGTTTTTTTAATTGTAAAAAAGGTCATATTGTTCGAGCGCCATTATATATAACAATATTGTGTATTCTACCTGTAATAATTTCTTGAATTTACGGGAATAGGTGCTATTGAAATATGCACAAGCTAGTTAGAAGAAGAAGAAAAAATATGAAAACAAATTAAATTAATTTCTTTTTTGATATTATTATTGATACCTTGTCGACATGATAATCTGATGATAAGTGTTATTGGTTGTCATAGAAACGAAAAACAATATATGGTACTTGTACCGATTATGGCCCGTGTCCCTAATATGGCCCACAGACAATATCTCTGCAGATTTACGTTGGTGCTACTAGATGACTATAAATTATGTCCTTATGACAAGCGTAAACATATTTGTGCGGCTCAGAGGACATAGTTTATATTGTCATCTAGTAGCACCAACGTAAATCTGCAGAGATATGGTGGGTGGGCCATATTAGAGACCCGAACTATAATCGGTACAAGTACCAGATAAGAGAAGATCAATTTTGTAGAATCAACATGCACAATTTAAATGGTGTAAATGTTTAATTCTTTACGTACTATAATAAAAAAGGTAATATCTAGATGGAGTGTTTAAGTGGATTTTAGTAAAAAGTAGTAGACTAGATTATAATTATTCGGACTGTGGGCTAAAGTGTAACACAGAAAATACAGAATAAGTACAGTGTTTACATTTTAATACAAACTATTCATTTATTTGTTAGGTAGAGGCCATACCCTCCCTTGTAAAGTCCATGGATGTACTTGTATTGCAATATGTTGTGTGTACTTGACAACCGAGAGTAGCAGAGCCATTTTAACGATACCATAGCCACTTAGCCGGGAGCTCCTCGAGCAGAGTGGCATATATTAATTACATGTATTAGGAGCAAGATTTAGTTATAGGGACCACAATACACTCGTTTGCTCTGGAGTCTAATATGCTGTTAAAATGGCACTGGAGAGTAGATTAGACTGGACAGTAGAGTAGACGGCACTAGCGCGGGGCCCCCTTAGGTGCGGGGTCCTATTTGGAGCAGTCGGTCCAATCGGCTTAAGGCTGGCCCTGCCTGCAAATATCGCAAAAATCCACCAAGCAGTTATAGGTCTAATTGCGTCACATGTTTATTTTTAGTTACTCAACACTGACGTTGACCATTGTGGCGTGTGTACTATGATTCAGAGGGGGGAGAGAGGATGTTTAGGTTGAATAGTGGCAAACTGTTGTGACACATGTGTATGTTTTTTTGTGACACATAAATTATGTATACGTGTTTCTAAACCATAACTTCGAGAGATAAGGTTTCATAGGAGAGACGAATAATGGAGTTCTATTAGCACAAACCCAGCACACAATGTCACGAACAAAATTTATAGATATGAATCTAAGCACAAATGGATTCAAATCACCTTTTGAAAGATATTACTAAAATTGATATTTCTGATAAATTCGTATACCTGTCAAATTGTGCAGAACAATGATGACGGATTACGAAAAAAAAAATGTCCACATGTTACCAGACACCTCTTTGCTAACAAAAGCTCACTGAAACGTTTCCATGACAATCAAAACCGACACAATAAATTCTAGGGTCCATGTTTCTCAATATGAGCACGTATTAATTATGAGGGTTAAAGGTTATTACCTCTTATGCGTGGGTTCCCTTGTTCGATCTCGGCTCGCGCCAAGTGGACTTCGTGGTGGACAAACATCGTGTACGTGTTTCCCCGCTGTTCTTCGCCCCCTTCCCACTCCCTTCATTCATTTCTCATCGTCACCATCTTCTTTGGCATAGGCCTACACGGCATAAGCGTACGATGAAAAACCGAAACATTTCATTTTCAAACGTTATTTCTTTGATATAATGTTTCAATCTAGATGAATTGATTGTAGGAAAACTCAAAGAACATAATATACCATATTGTGAATACAAATCAAATAATTCTTATATCTCGTTTGATTCATCTGTGTGTGCGGCAAAGTTGAGAACTAATTTCCTTGTTCACAAGTGACGTATGTAGCCTAGTCCGATGGAGTTACTGGTTTTACTTGATACTTTTTTCAAATACAAATTTTCAAGAAAATGTAAAGGGTATCCTGAACCAAATCAAAATTGTAATGGAATCAGTCTAGTACGTAGCTACTTTAAGTTGTGCACTGAGTAAAATTATTTAACATAGGATGAAACACTGAAGCATTTAGAGGCTGCAAACTTAAATTTCCCATAGGAAAATTATAACTCTAAGAATATCAAATAATAGGGTACATAATAAGAATATAAAATAATATCAAAAAGCATTAATTTAATACATGTTCAGCAGTTGGAAAACCAGAAAAGCGTCATGGGGCTAGAGTACATTTAGTTTTTCTTGCACGTTTCCTGCCTAAAGCATGGTTCTGTCTGCAACGCGTTCTTGCTACACCACGGTTAAGTTACGAGTAGGGTTGCCAATTCAACCCCTTTGTGGCTAGATCTGGCCACTTTGAGAACCTGGCTAGTCATAAATTTTCCAGAAAGCCACTAGTGGTTTTTCTAGTCATATGCTTTTTGCTATTTCTAGCCATTTTTTGAATTTAGCCACTATCTGGTATATTCTGTGTGTCATTTCGCAATTTTCCGAAGTTTGATGCGTGCTCTAAGTGGTAACATTCTAAACCCCACTGCTAGAATTGTTCCTGTAAAATATAGTATTGATCCCTACTATATCTTGATTACACAGCACAGAATGAGCTCAAAACCTGTAACATACCAGTAGACGTTTAGTAAATTTTCGGGGAAGACGTGTTTTAATAAATAACTCTTAAAAGAGATTCAAATCGACTTCCTGATAGTATAGACATCGTTCAGAAAATATCACTTTTCCAGTGTCAATAAGGATTTGAAATAATTGAAATAGTCTTAGTTGATTTAGCTTCAGCTATCGCTCTGAAATTTGAAGACGATATAGACAAAATTGAAAATCAGTGGCGAACATAAAATTTCATGAACTATGTAAATAAGTCCTCAATTGAAGAATTTTTACAAGAAATAAGTCGCTACACAGATGCTGAAGAGAATCTACTTTCAAAATTAGTTTCGCAGGTGTTATATATATATATATATATATATATATATATATATATATATATATATATATAATACTTACGCTTCCACATTTGAACGGGGAAATGAAGCATGAATTTAATCAGGTGAATAAAGTCAAAAACAGACTCGGGAACAGATTGAGTACGAGCACTTTCTTCAATTTTAATATTGAGATTTGGATTACGCCGTGTATAAAAATGTTATTTTCTATACGAAATTGCACCCACAGTTTAGCAATTAGTTGAAACAAAAGCAGCCCAGTTGAAACAACCGAGACAAAAGAAGCTTCGCCTCAACTTGAAGAAAATAATGATGATATTTATCTCTGTGACAGAAGTTTTGCTTTAATTTTAGAATTCTGATTTGTTTACTTTTGTCTCAGTGTGGAAGATTGCTTTTTTTTTTCTTGCCACTTCTGGACATTTTTAACTATTGATTTTAGCCACTTTTTCTCGCTAAGTTTTGGCAACACGCGAGTTCCAATACGCTAGGAAGCACAGCAAAACGCCACACCACTCACAAATCACTGTAACATCATACCGGTACTTCTTCGTGTGCGACAACTAAGCAGTTCAAATACCTGCCCAATAGCAATGACCTCATTTGATGGGCTGACTAACAACTAAGTCACCTACATGACAAAGACGTTTATTGGATTAAAACGTTCACGTGAGTGTATAGTTACCGCAGTCGGGTGAAGACTTCACTTAGGAACTAATATGTGCCCTATGCAAATATCCGTGTTTCAGAATTGTGGTACTTCCGCAACCATTTTTAGAGATATAGTTGGTGAGTACTTCAAATTATATACTTCTAGCCAAACTCTTCACCTGAGTACAGCAGGTCCCATAGTTTAGGAGCTATGGACCTTTAAAGTTCATTTTTTCATGTTTTCGCCATCCTATAACTTCGAAAGGAAGCATTTGTGCATCCGGGTTGGTCTATACTTTTTGTCTTATCTTTGTTTTAGGAATCACCTCCCAAACGTTGTCGGTGTTGTTTTGAAACACCCTATATATATATATATATATATATATATATATATATATATATATATATATATATATATATATATATATATATAATGCTGGTATGTGTGAGTTTCTGGTTACGTCACTGGTCTCCACACTCCACACACTCCCTCTCTCTTATGCTACTATACCCTCTACCACGTCCCTCATAATATGTTCCTTCTCAACCAATGTATGATCTGTCAGGAAAGTAAATGTACACCTATTTTTCGAGTCTGGCATTCCTGCGCTCCATCCGTGGAGAGTATGAGAATTAAATCAATCAAATGTTTACTGAGGGGCAAAAAGAAAAGCTTAATCTGAATAAGACATTGCAGAGGGGCACAAGCTGTGAATACGAATAGTGCATTGTGTAAATAAAGGACGACACCGAAAGAGAAAGCCAGAAACAGCTGTTAAACTTACAAAAAAAGGAGTAAAAATTGTCGAAGTGGGAACATAAAACACAAATACAACAAATACGCCGACAACTAAACGGTCACCATGCCGTGATCTTGGTGTAGTGGTTAAGGTGCTGGCTTACAAATGCAGAGTACGCAAGTTCGAATCCTCGGCAACGACATTTTTGAAAATTTTTGTTAATAATACATACAACTCATGAGAGATGGTAAAAGAGGTCGTATTTAGTTTTTCGTAGCAATTATTATTGGTAATGTTTAGTACTGATAATACTTTGTCTTTGCGTATTGCTTTTATTCTTTTCTTCATTTCAAAAGAGAAGAATATCCGAACAAATGCCACCAAAATTCCTCATATTTTGAATGTAAACGCCATTCGCAATTAGTAAAGAATAAAAATTGAACGTTCCGATATAGCTGCAAAAAGTAAAAAGAAAAACATGGAAGTAGACCATACTCATGGTTATTAAAAATACAATTTCTACATGCCTTACACCTCCCGACCACGTTTCTACGTTAGCAAGTAAGAGGTTTGTGTTTAGGTCAGGCTGGTCAATACGTTTTGCAAAGGGGCCCGGTTTAGCTCTGACGCACCACAGGTGCGAGAAGGGAGCAAAACACTTTTTCTCTCTCCCTCTGTGTGTCTATTTATCTATCTATCTGTATATATATAACGCTATTTGTGAATGCCATAACCACCCTAATTTTCAGCGGATTGAGACGAAACTTGGCACAAACATTAATTGTTGAAATATCTTGATGAGTTCGTTAACCAGAATAATCAGATGAAAATGTTCAAAATGACGGCCCTTCAAACTCTCAAAAATTTCCAAGGGAACCAAATTTCGCCCATAAATAGGTATTTAGAAAGTTTGAATAACTTTTCCTCTTTTACTGAAATATTTGTGTGCAGAGACTTATTGAAATATTGGACCCGATTAATCGCATAAAGCATGTTCACGCCCTTTCGCTACGGTCAGGCTTTTTTTTTTTTTTTTGCAGGAGAGGGTTATTTTCGTATCGGAACAAGATGATTGTTAGTGATGATATGAAATTACACATTGAAAGCGAAGTAACTTGTGAAACGTGTTATTTGAAAGAATAATATAATAAATGTGCTTTCCCCTAACACAGAGAACTGTAAATCATGTATTTCGAGTTCGGGGGCGCGAAGGGCGAGGAGTGTTACTTGATTTGATTTGCTTTTTAGTAACACATTGCATTGCAAATAAAGGTAGGCAACATTAGTGGTAAGTAAAATAATAATAATAACAATAATAATAATAATAATAATAATAATAATAATAATAATAATAATAATAAAAATAATAATAATAATAATAATAATAATAATAAAAATAATAGGTATTGTTTGAGGCAAGGCAATATCTTCCTCAATTCTTCTTCAAACGTAATAATTGTAACGCCATAACTCCCTTACAACCAAATATGAGCAATTTATATCGAGAGAACGGGAAACTGTTGAATGATGGGAGCAACGTTGGACAGTATGCACTCATAGTAATCAGAAAAATGAGCGATTTCAATGCAAAATGAACGAAGAGTCATTGTCATGGGTAGTCATGGAGCCACGGCAGAGCCCTCTTTAGGCAAAATGTCGATAACTTATATCGAGAGAACAGGAGGTGATAGTGAGATGGGACAACCGTTGGACACCGTGGACCCATAAGGCGCATCGAAAAAATTAGGGGGGCGGGCGCCAGCCAGCCGTACTTATTTCCACATAATAATATAAAATTATATTGTCGAAATAGACACACGAGTTAGCTAGTAATATTTCATATTATTATTATTATTATTATTATTATTATTATTATTATTATTATTATTATTATTATTATTAATATTATTATTATCGACAGCGTCTTTTCATTACGTGTGCATGTTTGACATGAAGCCAAAGAGAAGATCCATCATTCGTAGAAAGAATAAGAGTAGTCAGTTACTTTAACTGTGAACGACAGCGAAAAATACGAAAAGAGTGATTACCTGTAGCCAGGGGCGGATCCAGGGGGGGAGATCGGGGTGATAGCGCCCCCAGAAGAGGGAAATTTTTTCATTTTTTATATATATATATATATATAAAACCCATCTCAAAGTTTGGAGCCCTCAAAAGTAACAGTATGACAAACCCCCCCCCCCAGAAGTCGGTCCTGGATCCGCCCCTGCCTGTAGCGAAAAGAAACAATACTTTCTCTCAAATGGATAAAAAATCAAGCCGAGATAGATTCGAACTCGCATGGACGGCGCGAACAGCCAGATCCTTGTCCATTTTTTTTCTTTAACTGACTCACCGAACGTGTTTCAGTAACTTACTTATTGCTAATTTTACTTGCTTCACTCGTTTAACTTGCTTTTTCTAATAACTTATAACGACAGGGACACGAACACAGAAACATCGAGGACAGTTAAAAATCATAGATACTCTCCCGCCGGGAATCGAACCCGGGACACCATACACCAAAGGCGCACGTGCTAGCCACTAGACCAGCAGGGAGGGCACTGCTCACGCTCTGTGTCGTTAGGGATTACGACCACTGTATTGCCAGCTATCACTTCTGTGGGTTGTATACTATGATCACATGTTTCTTCTTTGCTGGAAGAGTTAAACCTACATTCTATGTAATACATGAGGTATTTAGACCTACATGCTCTTCATATAATGTAATAAAAGGGTCATGCTGGGAAGAAGAAAAAGAACATTCCTTGGACAAAACGGAAACTATTGGCATCAGAAATATTTATCTACGAGGCATGCGCAGTAATATATTTCAGAATAGTTACTGTTTAGTTCAGTAAACGAAGAAAGGGGTATAAAAAAGCAAATATGTCGCGTCAACGAGATCGACCAGAGTTGACAGAGGCGGAGCGGATTGATAATTGGTTCTTTATTCTGTAGTAGATCGTATCACAACTTTACGGGAGAGCAGAGAAAGAATTACTAACGCTGTCATATAGTAAGCTTTAGTAACACGATCATACAGACACAAATGGATGTAACTGTGAGTACTACAACTTGGATTTAACGAAAGCCGTTTAGATATTCAGTGGTTTGCAGGGTTGTATAAGACACAAAAAGTTAAGACACAATACAATTCTTCATACCTCAGCTTCCAGTAACTAGATACATGCAATTTCAGGATAGATACTGAAACTGCTGTCGGATTTTAATACATGACGTATTGCAGGATACAAAATGCTTTGCATTACTTGTTTGTTTGTAGACAGCTACTAGCTTAGTGTTCTGAAAGGTTTGTATAAACTAGGGATAGTCAATTCCGGAATTATTACTTTTCGGACTCCCGAAAGTAAAATCGGACAAATTCCGGAATTCGGAAAATTTCGATTTTTGAATAATTCCGGGATTCGGAAAAATCCGGAATTTAGAAATTTCTGATTTCGTTTACATTCCGGAATTCGGAAAAATCCGATTTTTTCGAAATCCTGAGTTTTTCTCGATTCCGGAATTTTCTAAATTCCGGATTGTTTCCAAGTTCCGAAATTCTTCTGAATTATGGAGTGTAACTGAATTTCATAATTTTCCGAAATCCGGAAAGTGAAAGTTCCGCTTCCGAAAAATGAATTTATTTTGGTTAATATGAATCGTGGCGGAAATAAGTCTTTGACAAGGTAATGGCGACTGCTTTGAAAGAAATGGGGTGTATGAGAATTCAATCAATATTTGTAGTTTCGTGTGGAGAAAAAACAAACTTGTGAACCAACGGTTTAAGAACAACTCAAGTTATTAATGTAAACTTTTCCGACTTCATAAAAGAAATGCGAAAGACATTTTGAATCGAAGAAATATAACATACAAGTTTGCAAGCGGAGAGAAAGAAACCTAACGTAACCAGACTAAAAACGAATCTTTTACCGCGTAGCGATGGCGGTTCAGTGGTCAAGGTGCTTGTGGTAATGCACCTTGTTTTTTTTTTTTTTTTTTTTACTTGAGGAGTTTTGATGGCGATTGATCAGCGATAACATATGTTTTATTATATTCAGACATTTGAATACTCGGATGTTTGAATATTTGAACTATCAAATCTTCAGGAATAATAATAATAATAATAATAATAAACTAATAATAATTATTATTATCTCGTAGAAGATTAAAAGCTAGGAGCTAATTATCGCTCAGGTCATACCATTACAAGCAGAAACGTGACATTTGGAAAGAATATTTCGGTTTGGTTTAATGTTTGCAACCTCCAACTGTTCGTCCCCCAATGACTAATTCACCATTCCTAATATAAAAGAATCACCCCGGGAACCGAACTTGTGTCCACAGATTAAAAGCGGCTCATTAACATCTGTGTGCACCCTGGAGGATTAGCATAATTGAATAAAACAGAAAAATCAAATAAAAACGAGCCCCCAAAAATCTCTCTCCAAGCAATGTACCGAATCCGGTTTAAATGCACCAGATTCAAACAAAAAAACTTCAATTACACCAAAACAGCAATCTAATAGGTAGATCCAAAAAACCTTAATGAAGAAGTTAATAATATGAAAGGATTACGCCCAAGGATTAACTTATAATAAATCTTTATTCATACTAGTAAATAAAAAAAATTCTCGCATCGTTCATTTCGAAGAAAAGAATCCAGCCCTTTATAGAAGAGAACCATTAATCACGCATATCTCCCCAAAATTTGCCGAAGGATGCTAAACGAATTATCTTAACGAAAAATTTGGGTAAGCCTAACAAACGGGACTTGAACCCCTAGCCTCCCCTCCCACTAAAGGAGTGGCGTGGCCCCCGAAGCCAGCTTAAAAAAAACGGTTCAGCGACTTAATTCGCTTTCCCCTTCACACAACCCTTTTGCTGTGTGGTTCAGTTTAAGACCAATAATTTCCGTAGCCCCCCAGACTCTCTTCCTCTTAAGAGAGTTGTGGTCTGAAATTATGTCAAAAACTAAACTTTTCGCATCGCGGCGATACAGCCCTCTTGCTGTACCATGTCAATCTCTAGCCGCCTCTTCGGCTAAGAATCTGAGAATTCCAGAAAAGAGATCTCGTCCCCTCTTTGGACAGAAATCCTAACCATCTACCTCTTTAGACGGTCGAGCTGGAATCCTCCCCCACCTATGATTCTCCTGCTCTTATATAGAAGATACAACCAACGGTCACCAGACAGACGCTTGGTTTAAATATTTTAAAATTAACAAACAAAAAATATCAACGGGCAAGATAGCGTTGGTTTCTGGCACTCCCCTAAGTGAGCTGTTTTTTTTAAAAAAAAAAAAGAAAAAAAGAAATCCTGTTGGAAAAAAGGGAACTGCATGTTAGTTAACAAGCCATAGAAACAAAATCACACAAAGACAAAAATAAAAATATAGATTATATGAAATGTAATAATAATTTTACCCGTCCGGGATTTCTCTCCAAAACTATATTAACTGATAATACAATACACAAGAATAATTAAACAAGGTAATATATACAAATATAAATAGCAGCTCCCAAAGAGGGGGCTGCATGTTGCTCACGAGAAGAGGAGTTTCTCATCTCGTTTCTAAAACAAATAAAATAACATGAGAATTAACATTTTATATTCGAGACGGGTCAAGACTAACTCAAAATTTTTGTCTCTGTTTGGAGATGAGAATCGAGACGAGACGAAAAGTATCATAAACATATCCCGTCTTGTCTCGATTCTCGAAATAGTGTATGTCCATTCTTTAAGTAACAATTGCTCTGTAGACTGAATCTCATAGGCTATTTCGTTACATTATATTTCAGAGCTCATTGAATTATGCTCTGTATAGGTATTTTGTATCAAAGCTTTTATATTTACCTCTGCGTATCCTAAAAATTAGTTTATTATATGCCTTACTGTTGCGTGATATTCAGTTATATTTATTACAGTTATTTTCCTTAAAACATACAGTAGAATACTTTCTACATGAAAGTTCAATGGAACGTTGTAGTTTAAAATGTTGGTAGTTGCAGAGGTGTGTCTTGAAGCAGTAGCGTAGCCAGGATGTGTGTTTGGGGAGAGGCCAAGTGCTGTTATAGGCACATATAGAAAAATTGCAAACAAAAAATTTATAAACATAAAAATATATAAAAAAATTACAAACATCAAAGTACCAAAGTACATTGCCAGACCTCTTTGTAGGGGACCTGCCCCTCCGGGCCCCCCTTCCCTGCGCCACTGTCTTGAAGGTACGGAACCCTTTCCTTTTTTTTTTTGCTAGCCAGAGCTAGCTACCCGCTCGAGGGTTACGCCCTCTATGGGGAAGTGGGTAACATTTCAATGGGAAGAAATAGGAGTTGTGGTGGTTGGTCTATGGGATGTTTGTCTTACTGAGTTAGAAAAGGGGTATAGGAATGAAGGAAGGTGTTATCGTTATTATACAGAGGATTTTATTTTATTTTATTTTATTTTATTTTATTTATTGATTTTTAGCAATGGTAGGTTGAACATTGTGATCTTTAGATCACAATCATGAGGTGAAGATGAGATGGCATGATGTGGTGAAGTGCGAATCACAAACACAACACTGGGTTATGTTAGTTGACTGATGCTGGTTAATCTTCTCGCTTGGGGGCTGCTCCAAGCATTGATGAAAGACAAGGGAAAGCCCAGATTAGTAACAGAGGTATTACAGTGCGTATGATGGACAGATGAGAGGCTGTGGGTCGTCGGTCTTCAATTCTTCTGCTAAGTGGAGGTACCTGTGGTTTGGAGGTAGAGTGTAATGGTAAATCGTGAAAAGAAGAGATAACGGCGTATGTATAATGGGAGTTGAAATAGGAAAGTCTATGTGGGCGTTCATGGTGTCTATGAGAAGCGGGTGGCGTTCATGCAGGTGTTTATCGATATATTTGAGACGGAGAGATTCGAGATGGAAGAGAATATGTGGAAAAGGGATTCTTTCGTACAATTCGCATGTTGGACTTGGCAATTTTATCCTATAAGCAATGCGGAGTGCATGGCGTTCTAAGATCTTTAATTTGTTATAGAAGGATGGTGGTGCAGCGATCCAAGCTAGATTAGCATACGTCAGAACTGGACGCAAAAAGACCTTGTAAGTATTTAACACAGTTGTAGAACTAAGACCCCAGGTAGTGCCCGTGAGACGTTTTAATAAATTGAGCCGGTTTGAAGCTTTTGTAATCACGTCCTGTAAATGTGGTTTCCAAGTGAGATGTGTGTCTAAGGTGAGGCCGAGGTATTTGACAGATTTACTGAGTTGAATACGTGTATCTTCGACTGTGAGATGAAGTAGGTTGGGGTTTCGGTGGACCTTTGTGCGTTTTTTGGGCGGCAAGAAAACTATAGTTTGGGTCTTCAGAGCGTTTATCTTGAGGCGCCACTTTTCACACCAGTTAATAAACGAATCTATAGCGGACTGCATTGAAATATTAAGTTGGTGAACAGTTTTACCAAGTGCTAGGAACGCTGTATCGTCTGCATATTGAAAAACATGAACGTTCGGAGGTAATGGTGGTAAGTCAGCCACATAAAGAAGATAAAGCAGAGGGGAGAGTGAAGATCCTTGGGGTACACCAGAGTAAAGGAATATAGGATGAGAGAATGTGTCGTTAATAGATACGTATGCCAAGCGACAATGCAGAAAGTTATAGATGAATCGAATATAAGCAAGAGGAAGCCGGAAGCTCAAAAGTTTGTACATAAGTCCTGCGTGCCATACTTTATCAAATGCTTTCTCCAAATCAAATAAGGTAAGGCAAGATGGTCGTGATGTATTATATTGGTTGGTGATGTGATTGAGAAGACGGAGTAATTGGTCGTTGATACTAAAATTTGGGCGAAATCCAGCTTGTGACCGTGGTAAAAGATTATAATGAGTAAGATGGATATGCAGTCGTTGAACTAAGATTTTTTCGAGAATTTTACTGAACACAGGCGTTAATTGAATAGGTCGATATGAAGAAATACTGTCGGCTGGTTTATTAGGTTTGAGAAACATCAGAATTTTAGACGTCTTCCATTGTGATGGTATGAATCCAGAACGTAAGATGAAAGTATAGATTAGTGAGAGAAGATAGAGAACTGCATATGAACATTCCTTAATATGGCGATAAGAGATTGCGTCTATACCTGGGGCTGTATTACGTTTTCTTCGAATGGCTGAAGTAATATCATCAGGAGTGATGGCCGCTGTTAGTGTTTTATGAATATTCAGCTGGTGGTTACTGTTTGGCTGAAGATGAGCAGATGAAAAATCAAATTGATCCACCGGATGATTATGAACAGGACGGTCAGGAGTAAGTGGTGTGAAGATATCCTGAAGATATGTGGCAAAGGCATTTGCTTTATCGAGATCAGAGTGAAGAGGTTTGTCGTTAAGAATGAGTGGATATGACGTTCTATTTGATTTGCCAGAAAGAGCGTTGAGGCGTTTCCAGTAACGTGACGGGTGGGATGTCTCTGCAAGAGTGTTGCAGGTTTTTACCCACTGACGTAATTTATAGGCTTTAACATAGTTTTGGACTGTACGTTGTAGAGCTCTGTGATGGCGAAGAGCCTCTCGACTTCCTGTATGAATGTAGTCCCGAAAAAAGTGTCGCGATCGCTGCACCATGGCAAGATATTGCGGCGGAAGTTTAGGCTTATATGGCGTATATTGTGATTGTGGTATATATTGTGCTGAAGCGTGATTGATATGGCGTGTAATAGTATCCAATAGATGATATAGTTCGTCTTCGGTAGTAGGTGGATCAAGTCCTTCTGGGTGTGTTGAAAGATATAAACGATATTTCTCCCAGTCTGCTTTATCATATCTTAAGATCATATGAGGTGGAGTTGCATCAAGAGGTCGAGGAGTGCGACATTGAATGAATAGCTTGATCGGTACATGATCACTTCCTAATGGGTCTAAGACTTCAAGTGTTGTGCGCTGTGTTAAGGTAGCTGAAGTAATAGCTACGTCAGGGGTCGTATTTGATTCTGGGCGTGTCGGTTTTGGTAGTTGGTGATATGTGCCTGTTGTAGCAGTGGTGATGAAGTTCACAAAATTCGTTTTGTCTCTGATAGAACGACTATGAATATTGATGTCAGCTAAGATGATATAGCGCTGAAACGAGTTTGAAATATACTGAAAGAAGCCCAGAGGGATTGGGTGGCCTGGTCGTACATAGATTGTTGCTATGGTGATGTAATCTGATTTGTAGTAAAGGGTGATTATGAGATGTTCTGGTAGATTCTGTGCTGGACATGTATGTATGCGATATGGGATATGGGGTGAGAAGCCGATAGCAACGCCACCATTTGCACGTCGTGCTGGTAGAGTGTTGTCTTTGCGGATTAATGTGTAGCCTGGAATTTTGCATTGCAATTTTGGAGTAAGATGAGTTTCGTTCAGTAGGAAAGCATTTGCTTTTTCTTCGAGAAGGAGTTGTTCGAAAAGTAGTTTGTGAGTGAAGAGTGAACGAATATTTAGAAAGAGAAAGACTAAACCCATAATGCTCATGACAGGATGGAATTTAAAGGCCTTGCTGAGATGGAAAAGTATGAAAGTAGGCCGTTGGTCCATTGTAAGTTGCATGAAATTGAAGGTGAAAGACTGATTGTGCAGCGAATTGAACGTGTTGCAAAACTAGAGGACGTGCGAACGGATGTATGTTTTGAAGCGTGAGCGTGATGAAAGCTAGGAGTTGTTTGATTGTTATAGGTTGATCTGAGGTAGTATGAGTGTCAGAAGTTTGATTTTGTGCATCATGCATGCGGAGAGGAACAACTAATTCAGGCTGTGCTTCTTGAGGAACAGGTTTCGATTTGCATTTGTAACTATAAGCAGGATGACGTTCGTGACAGGTAGGGCAGTCAGGTGGTTGTTGCATGTTTGGACAGGTTCGGGTGTGGTGGGGACCACCACAGTAACCACATTTGAAAGTATTAGTACATTTTGATGTTGGATGTGTATACTCCTGGCAGCGGTCGCAACGTATTGGTAGAGGGGCTGGAGTTTTCGATGGTTCGACTCTGTGTCGTTTCTTGTAGATGTATGCCCCGTGTTCCAATAGATCGTCAATAGTGTCTTGTGATTCGGTCAAAACCCGCACCATGTAAGTAGCTCCTTGGTTGTTACGGATGCGAAGACATTTCTTGAACACGTACCCTTCTTGACGTAATTCCTCTTCAATTTCGTCATCGCTGTATGATGGATCCACTCCGCGAATGACCACAGATAGTGTAGGAGATCGTCTGGGTGGCGGCGGTAGTTTGGTACGTTGGTCGTGGAGTTTTGTAAGTTTTGCTGTCTTGCCAAAGATTTCGAAACTGTGCTTGTCTCGTATTGTTGTAGCAAAATGCGGTAGAGGTGACTTTATGATGTAGCCGTTTTGTGTTTGAACAATTTGTAAAATTTCTGTGCGTGGTCGGTATTTAAGAATTTGTTGAAGTAACAGTTTGGTGTTGCGGAGTTTTGGATCAAAGTTTTGTAGAAGAAAGTTATGTACGTCTGGTTGAGGTTTGTGATAGAGTTGCTGGATGCCGTCTACTATCATGAGTCGGGAACTATCGTCGGAACTAGCAATACTGATGTTATCGTCATGGTGCTTCTTGTGAGGTGGAGATGTAGATGTAGATGCTATGTTACCGTTGTCCGTAATCCTGGTATTCTCATCTGGTCGTGGTGTCACAAGTACTGGTGTTTCAAACGCATCCTTATAGCTCTTTCGTTTCTCTACTTTATGAGCAGCCGCAGGGAGGCCTGATGGTGTAGGAGCTGTCGCAGGAAGAGACTGGTGTTGTCCGCTGGCCATAGTGGCCAATGAAGATGGTGGATGGAAAGCCAATGATTGAAGATCAGTATGCTGAACGAAAGATGAAAAGATGATGAAATGGATGATGAAGCTAAGCTTCCAAAAATATGCACACTAATCGTGTACGGTAGTGCAGTCTCCACTCGAGTGAAACCCTCTGTCTCTCTCACCCTCTCGCCCGCCACTGAGAACTGCCGGGCTTGCGTCCACAAGCTCGTAATATCCTCAGTCAGGACTTGACACTGTAAACAATGCCTCAAATGAGAAAGCTGGAAACCAGCGAAGTATGAACCCTTTCCCCGAAATCTCTACTTTTAAGTAAGTTTTGCCAAATTTCAACGGCAAGTTTTAAACTTTTATTATTATTATTATTATTATTATTATTATTATTATTATTATTATTATTATTATATCAACACCGTGTATAATCTTTAAAAGATATACGGTTTGTATCTGAATAGTAAAAGCTAATTGACTGTCGATCTCGGTCGTCGAGAAGTCTTCAGGAAGGAAGGACATCGGTCACGTTCTGGTTTGAGTTCCGAAGGGGCAAGTTTTCGGGCTCGAGCCAAAAATTGTTAAAAGTTATAGTCTTCAGCCAAACATGTTTAAAACAGCTGGGACCGGGTTAAGCTTCTCAACGGCTCGAGCGGCTCGGCTTACAGCTCATTCACTATTGAACCGAACCAAGAAGTGAGCCGAGCCAACAGCTCACCCAACCGAGCCGATTTGAGCCATCGGCTTAGTTGAGCTGAATCCTAACGTGCCGATGGACTAATTTCAACTTAGCTGGCTTGAACCGGTTCACATGAGCCGAGTAGGGGACCCATCCCAACCGAGAAAGCTCGAACCATCGGCTCAATTGAGCTGAGTCGATGGCTCGTTCCAACAGAGCCGGCTCGGGTCATCGGCTCATCCCAACCGAGCCGACTCGAGCTGTTCGCTCAGTTGATACGAGCCGAGCCGGTTGATATCACTACCCGAGTTGGTCTTCTGCTTGGGCTCAAGAATTCGACAGTGCAGGTCTCAGCCTTGATTTTCAGAACAACAGTATATACTTATATTGGTGATTACGACATTTGAGGCTGTCTCGTAATAATAATAAAAAAAAAACTTGTCTTCTCGTTATCTAGACGAGACGAGATACACAAAAATTGCCCCACGAGATGCACTCAAATTACGAGACGAGACGCACCCCTGTCGTGAGCAACATTAAAAAGTATTCCACATTAGTGCTTACATTTCTCATGGCTTTCGCTTTCCAGTCTAATCAGGCCATTATTTAAAAAAGAGTTAAAACGAGCTGAACGAGCGAGCGAGCCATTATCAAACTCGACTCAACTCGAAACTCGCCCTGGAAAACAGCTTGACCTTGACCGCTACGCGGTAAACGATTCGTCTTTAGTCTGGTTACGTTAGGTTTCTTTGTCTCCGCTTGCAAACTTGTATGTTATATTTCTTCGATTCAAAATGTCTTTCGTATTTCTTTTATGAAGTCGGAAAAGCTTACATTAATAACTTGAGTTTTTCTTAAACCGTTGGTTCACAAGTTTGTTTTTTCTCCACACGAAACTACAAATATGACAGATTGAATTCTCATACTCTCTATTTCTTTCAAAGCAGTCGCCATTACCTGTCCAAAGACTTATTTCCACCACGATTCATATTAACCAAAATAAATTCATTTTTTGGAAGCGGAATTTTCACTTTCCGGATTTCGGAAAATTATGAAATTCAGTTACACTCCATAATTCAGAAGAATTTCGGAACTCGGGAAGAATCCGGAATTTAGAAAATTCCGGAATTGAGAAAACTCCGGATTTCAAAAAATATCCGGATTGTTCCGAATTCCGGAATGTAAACGAAATCAGAAATTTCTAAATTCCGGATTTTTCCGAATTCCGGAATTATTCCAAATTCGGAATTTTCCGAATTCCGGAATTTGTCCGATTTTACTTTCGGGAGTCCGAAAAGTAATAATTCCGGAATTGACTATCCCTAGTTTATACAAACCTTTCAGAACACTAAGCTAGTAGCTGTCTACAAACAAACAAGTAATGCAAAGCATTTTGTATCCTGCAATACGTCATGTATTAAAATCCGACAGCAGTTTCAGTATCTATCCTGAAATTGCATGTATCTAGTTACTGGAAGCTGAGGTATGAAGAATTGTATTGTGTCAACTTTTTGTGTCTTATACAACCCTGCAAACCACTGAATATCTAAACGGCTTTCGTTAAATCCAAGTTGTAGTACTCACAGTTACATCCATTTGTGTCTGTATGATCGTGTTACTAAAGCTTACTATATGACAGCGTTAGTAATTCTTTCTCTGCTCTCCCGTAAAGTTGTGATAGATCTACTACAGAATAAAGAACCAATTATCAATCCGCTCCGCCTCTGTCAACTCTGGTCGATCTTGTTGACGCGACATATTTGCTTTTTTATACCCCTTTCTTCGTTTACTGAACTAAACAGTAACTATTCTGAAATATATTACTGCGCATGCCTCGTAGATAAATATTTCTGATGCCAATAGTTTCCGTTTTGTCCAAGGAATGTTCTTTTTCTTCTTCCCAGCATGACCCTTTTATTACATTATATGAAGAGCATGTAGGTCTAAATACCTCATGTATTACATAGAATGTAGGTTTAACTCTTCCAGCAAAGAAGAAACATGTGATCATAGTATACAACCCACAGAAGTGATAGCTGGCAATACAGTAGTCGTAATCCCTAACGACACAGAGAGTTAGCAGTGCCCTCCCTGCTGGTCTAGTGGCTAGCACGTGCGCCTTTGGTGTATGGTGTCCCGAGTTCGATTCCCGGCGGGAGAGCATCTATGATTTTTAACTGTCCTCGATGTTTCTGTGTTCGTGTCCCTGTCGTTATAAGTTATTAGAAAAAGCAAGTTAAACGAGTGAAGCAAGTAAAATTAGCAGTAAGTAAGTTACTGAAACACGTTCGGTGAGTCAGTTAAAGAAAAAAAATGGACAAGGAACTGGCTGTTCGCGCCGTCCATGCGAGTTCGAATCTATCTCGGCTTGATTTTTTATCCATTTGAGAGAAAGTATTGTTTCTTTTCGCTACAGGCAGGGGCGGATCCAGGACCGACTTCTGGGGGGGGGGGGTTGTCATACTGTTACTTTTGAGGGCTCCAAACTTTGAGATGGGTTTTATATATATATATATATATATATAAATGAAAAAATTTCCCTCTTCTGGGGGCGCTATCACCCCGATCTCCCCCCCTGGATCCGCCCCTGGCTACAGGTAATCACTCTTTTCGTATTTTTCGCTGTCGTTCACAGTTAAAGTAACTGACTACTCTTATTCTTTCTACGAATGATGGATCTTCTCTTTGGCTTCATGTCAAACATGCACACGTAATGAAAAGACGCTGTCGATAATAATAATAATAATAATAATAATAATAATAATAATAATAATAATAATAATAATAATAATAATAATAATATGAAATATTACTAGCTAACTCGTGTGTCTATTTCGACAATATAATTTTATATTATTATGTGGAAATAAGTACGGCTGGCTGGCGCCCGCCCCCCTAATTTTTTCGATGCGCCTTATGGGTCCACGGTGTCCAACGGTTGTCCCATCTCACTATCACCTCCTGTTCTCTCGATATAAGTTATCGACATTTTGCCTAAAGAGGGCTCTGCCGTGGCTCCATGACTACCCATGACAATGACTCTTCGTTCATTTTGCATTGAAATCGCTCATTTTTCTGATTACTATGAGTGCATACTGTCCAACGTTGCTCCCATCATTCAACAGTTTCCCGTTCTCTCGATATAAATTGCTCATATTTGGTTGTAAGGGAGTTATGGCGTTACAATTATTACGTTTGAAGAAGAATTGAGGAAGATATTGCCTTGCCTCAAACAATACCTATTATTTTTATTTTTATTATTATTATTATTATTTTTATTATTATTATTATTATTATTATTATTATTATTATTATTATTATTATTATTATTATTATTGTTATTATTATTATTTTACTTACCACTAATGTTGCCTACCTTTATTTGCAATGCAATGTGTTACTAAAAAGCAAATCAAATCAAGTAACACTCCTCGCCCTTCGCGCCCCCGAACTCGAAATACATGATTTACAGTTCTCTGTGTTAGGGGAAAGCACATTTATTATATTATTCTTTCAAATAACACGTTTCACAAGTTACTTCGCTTTCAATGTGTAATTTCATATCATCACTAACAATCATCTTGTTCCGATACGAAAATAACCCTCTCCTGCAAAAAAAAAAAAAAAAAAAAAAAAAAAAAGCCTGACCGTAGCGAAAGGGCGTGAACATGCTTTATGCGATTAATCGGGTCCAATATTTCAATAAGTCTCTGCACACAAATATTTCAGTAAAAGAGGAAAAGTTATTCAAACTTTCTAAATACCTATTTATGGGCGAAATTTGGTTCCCTTGGAAATTTTTGAGAGTTTGAAGGGCCGTCATTTTGAACATTTTCATCTGATTATTCTGGTTAACGAACTCATCAAGATATTTCAACAATTAATGTTTGTGCCAAGTTTCGTCTCAATCCGCTGAAAATTAGGGTGGTTATGGCATTCACAAATAGCGTTATATATATACAGATAGATAGATAAATAGACACACAGAGGGAGAGAGAAAAAGTGTTTTGCTCCCTTCTCGCACCTGTGGTGCGTCAGAGCTAAACCGGGCCCCTTTGCAAAACGTATTGACCAGCCTGACCTAAACACAAACCTCTTACTTGCTAACGTAGAAACGTGGTCGGGAGGTGTAAGGCATGTAGAAATTGTATTTTTAATAACCATGAGTATGGTCTACTTCCATGTTTTTCTTTTTACTTTTTGCAGCTATATCGGAACGTTCAATTTTTATTCTTTACTAATTGCGAATGGCGTTTACATTCAAAATATGAGGAATTTTGGTGGCATTTGTTCGGATATTCTTCTCTTTTGAAATGAAGAAAAGAATAAAAGCAATACGCAAAGACAAAGTATTATCAGTACTAAACATTACCAATAATAATTGCTACGAAAAACTAAATACGACCTCTTTTACCATCTCTCATGAGTTGTATGTATTATTAACAAAAATTTTCAAAAATGTCGTTGCCGAGGATTCGAACTTGCGTACTCTGCATTTGTAAGCCAGCACCTTAACCACTACACCAAGATCACGGCATGGTGACCGTTTAGTTGTCGGCGTATTTGTTGTATTTGTGTTTTATGTTCCCACTTCGACAATTTTTACTCTTTTTTTGTAAGTTTAACAGCTGTTTCTGGCTTTCTCTTTCGGTGTCGTCCTTTATTTACACAATGCACTATTCGTATTCACAGCTTGTGCCCCTCTGCAATGTCTTATTCAGATTAAGCTTTTCTTTTTGCCCCTCAGTAAACATTTGATTGATTTAATTCTCATACTCTCCTCGGATGGAGCGCAGGAATGCCAGACTCGAAAAATAGGTGTACATTTACTTTCCTGACAGATCATACCAAGCAGTTTTTCTTCCTCTTGTTAATAATATATAAAGTTGTTTTCTCCTTCACTATTTCTAACACCCTCTCATTCGTTTTTCTTTCGACTCAGCTAATTCTCTCCATTTTTCTCCACATTCCCATTCCGAAAGTTTTCAGTCTCTTTCAATCCCTTTCGTGTAATGCCCATATTTCTGACTCATACAGTACAACTCCTAATGAAGCATTTTATGACTCTTCTTCTAAAATCTTTATTGAAGTACCACAAAATAAACTTTTCTTCCTCCTAAATGCTTCTTTTGTCATTCCTATCCTTGCTTTTATTTTGCTTTCGTAATTCATATTGTCACTAATAATATTAAAAAAGGTATCAAAAACTAGCTACCTGTTCTATTTTCTTCCCTCATACTTCTATAATTGACACCAACCACTTCGTTTCAATCGTCATGGTTTTTGTCTTTCTAACAGTTATTTTTATCCCATATTCTTCACAACCATCTTACTGATTTTCTTTTCAGATCCTGCAACAAGCGTAACATCATCTGCAAACCGTATACAGCTAATCATTCTATCTTCTACTGAAATACCGTCTTTATTATGTAGGCTCTTTTTCACTTTTTTTTTTAGATAAATATTGTTGATGTGAGACAACATCCCTATCGAACTCCCTTTCCTATTGCACTCTCCTCTGTCATTTCTTTTCTTTATTCTAACACTTACTTGTTGGTTCATATAAGAGTTTGAGTTTTCGATGTTCCAACCCAGCCTTTTTTTGAACTACCAACAATTCCCAGTTCACGCGGTCAACGAAAGTCTTTCCTGTAACAATAAATACAACATACATCTCTTTTTCTTTAAACCTTTCACCGATTACCCTTAATAAGCCAATTGCATCTCTTGTGCCCTTCCTCCTCAAGTTCTTCATTTGTTCTTCCATATAGCCTTCTGTTCAGCATTCGCAGCATAATTTTTGTTGCATGCGATATAAGACTAATAGTTCCATTGTACTCATAATCTCTCTTTCTGGATTCAATTTCTTAGCCATTGGCAGTGGCGTATTTACGATTTTGTTTCGGGGGCTTTGCTAACTTTATTCCTGGAAATGAGAAAATTCTACAAGATATTTCTTAAAATAGACTTAAGCTTCTAGACTCCGAAAACAGCGATTAATGACCACTAAAATAAAATGTAAAGTACTTCAACGGCAGGGCCGGATTTAGGGAGGGGGTGAACCGGGGCACGTGCACCACCACCCTCCGTTCTGAATATTCGGTATCTAAAGTGAGAAACTAGCAGTGGAAATAGCAATACTTTCCTAAAATTTCATGTCATGTTTCCGTTTCGGGCTTAAAAGAAAGCGGTTTTGCTAGAGACAATAGTTTAAGTCAGTTCCTTATACACATCACAGATGCCTAAAGGCATTAAAAAAAATAAATTTGATTCAAATGTACTGATAGTTATTGGTGCACCCCCCATCAGAAAATCCTGGATCGGGTCCTGTTCAACGGTCTTTATCTTTGATTCGGAAGCATTGCAGTTGCTCGTAATTTGCTCGGGTATTAATTGACAACTCAAAATGTAACTCATTAATACAACTATATATATATATATATATATATATATATATATATATATATATATATATATATATATATATATATATATATATATAGGTAGGTAGGTAGATAGGTAGATGTAATGGCGTCGATCCCGGGAGGCCCGAGCCCTCACAAAGCTCACGTGGGCTCCCTATTGTATTGATGAATATACAATATTTGGGATAAATTGAATGCAATTTGTCTTAAAATCTTCATATATATATATACCTTCTGCATCTGAATGCCCCCCCTAAATTTATAGAGAAATCGGCGCCCTTGGGTAGATGGCTAGATACAGATATGGATATGATTAACATAGAAATGGTTAGAACTGTCAGTATTTGGCAACATTGATATTTGAATACATGGGTTTTTCCCACCTTGTGTAATGAAAAAATAAACCTTTGTTCATGTTTCTGGGAGGTAAATTAGTTTTGATTTCTCACGTGTTACTTTATCTAAAATGCAGGTGTTCAGTTTAGAATCCGGTTTATGTTGAAAGGGCAGGAAAGAAAATTCAGTATCTACACTGTAAGTTTTACGTTTCTGTGCTTTTTATGGTAAAATAGGCCTATTACATCTAGGGTTACCAGATCGTGAAAGTGAAAAAAAGAGTACACTTAGCAATGACTTGGAAAAAAAAAACAATATAAATGAATAAAGTGTAAGTGAAATTTCAGTGTAATAATAATAATAATAATAATAATAATAATAATAATAATAGATAAATATTATACAAGTTTCCCATAATTTATTATTAAAAATAATTGTAATAATGAGTTTGATAACCAACAAATGTTCAACATTCTTTCCACTAAAATACAGTAAAACCACGATTATCCGCGGAATCAGGTGGCAAATGATTACCCGAAAAGAGAGACTAAAAATAAGGTTCAAACACGAAAAAAAAATATTTCAGCATAAAAACTATTTTCTATTGTACAAAAAAAAATAAAACTTTTAACATACTGTACACTACAACAGAAACCTTTGCTCTACGTCTAAATCACTAAAATAAAGAACAATAAACAAAAGACAATACTTTTCTGTTAAAAAAAAAGTTTTCTGTTACGCCTTTTTAAAACAAATCAGTCACTCATCTTTGCTTCTTGCTTTCGAAACGCCTTTTCGCAACACTTGCGGATAATCGCGGCTTTACTGTAACATTTTTTAAACATTGTAACTTTGAATTGACTGTGATAATTACTATATCAAGATTAAAAGGAAGAAAATGAAATCCTAATTAAAATAACTGCGATTGTCTACAATATTTTAACCACATGCTTAAAACAAAGTTTTACCCTACAAATTAGTTGTACTGCGATGAATTTCTTTCTGATGTAGGTCTCTGTCCTTCAAGCAAAGTTCATAGAATCGGACGCAACTAAAGTCTTTGAAGTTGTACTGAGTCAACAATAGATTTTTAACTGAATCCACTGGCAGTCTATTTCTTTCTTGTGTCCACTGTGATTTCATTAAACTGAAAATCCTTTCCACGTTGGCATTGTGAGCAGGTATTTCATAGAAAAACTGACATATCTTCAAAGTTCAGAATAAACCGATACTTTATTAACACTGAAATAGGTCACCCACTTCTTATGAGACAATGCTTCATTGAACTCTTTATCATTTTCCTTTTCCGCCAGGAAAAAAAATTCAAATTCGAAAGTTGATCAAACAAAAGGGGCTCCTCGATACTACAGTAATATCTTTATCCATCAAAAATTCTACACTTTTCTCGATATCTGTCCGCTGTGGAATTTTATGGAGCTCCATCCATTGAAAAATGTAAAACTGATCAAAATTTTCAGTCCATTTCTTCAGATACTCCAAACAGCTGTCATATACATACAATAATATCTTTCTTAAAACTAAACACTGATACTCACTTTCCTGGCTCTTTTTTAACACTTCCTTAACTTTTAGTGGCAAGAATTCTGCTTCTTTTCTTTCTGTTATTGTCCTTTCCACGGAAGTGAGAATGGATATGATTTCCATAAGTGAGTTATTCTCATTTTCCATTGCCTGAATTTTATTATGAAACAAACATCAATGAATGAAGAAACCAGAGGTAACATTCATTTAAAGAATTTTCAAAAAAAAAAAAAAAAAAACTATTTTAGAATAACAGGAAGATGTTCTAGGGAGAGGAAATATGATTTCAGTTCTGGGAACATCTCGAGTATTCTGTTGATAGCAGGGAACAAGGAAAGCCATCTAGTTTTGGAATGATAAAGAAGTTGTTTGTATTCAATGTCGACAAAAGATGAAAATTCCTTTAATCCTTCAGTTCGGACGGTGTAAATTGAAAAATAGTTAAATATCTTCAACAAAAGGCTTTCAATGTCAATTGCCCAACCATCCACACCATGTTGTACACAGTTATTTAAGATATGAGCAGGGCAACCTATTCCTAAAATAGTTTTATCAAGAGAAGTTTGAAGGTGATAAAAACATTATTAGTCCCCTTCCTATTTAGTTCACCAAAATTGCTATTGCAATTGTCCCCACTGAAAGCTATGCATTTATCAGACATTTTTGTGGTTTTTAATGCATTAACCACAACTTTCCAAACTGTGTCCGACTTTTCATCTTTCATCAAATGAACTTTCATATATAATTATGCCAAAATTAGACTCGCTTTCTTCCTTATTATATTATACTTACTAATAACTTCGTTTACGCGGATCTATTGAATTCAGAAAAAATCGAAGTTTTATTTCCTGTACACGACGTGTAGGAAGTATCAGTATGCGTGTTTCATAAGGATTTCATTTCCGTGCAAAACTGGTGACAATCTTGAAACCGAGAAAATATAAGTGAAAAAGGACGCGATGCGGCTCAAAATCACGACTTCTACCAAAAGGAATTTGTTTGCACTCTAACTCGTTGCTCATACAGCTTTAACTAAATAAATACAAGTATGTATTTACATGATTTCAGATTTCCTCTTCAGCGATTGTGTACATCTCTGACACTGAAATAAGGTTATGAAATCCGAAATCAGACTCAACAATCGAGGAAGCTTAAAGGAAGGCCAAGAACCCGGCAGTTGTTTTTGTGCTTATTGAACGCCCCTTTTGATTTCTTACCCTCCGCTACAAAAACTGCATTTCTTACTCTCCGTGTGGGTGTGTGTGAGAGAGAGAGAGAAGGAGAGAAATAACATTTTGGTCTCAGCTAAGGTAAAGTATTATGCAGGACTACTCTATGCCAGATGCTAAGACAGTTAAAAAAAAATTAAATCTTTTGAGTTTTACGTCCCACGGTTATGCCGGTCAGGCTAAAGGAGACGGTGATGATGAGTGATGAATGAAATGGTGGAATGAAGAAAGTTGGAGAACCTCGAGAAAACCCACGCACACGATGTTTGTCCACCACAAAGTTCACTTGGCAGGGGCTGGGATCGAACCCGGGACCCCAAGCACTAGAGGTGAACGCTCTACCACTGAGCCACCGCGGCTACTAAGACAATTCCAGTTATGCTAGGTTTCGCATAACTATGCTAGGATTGGCAACGCTGCTAATGTGACTGCAGGTGCATTATCTCTCTTATCAAGCACTTTTTAAAGAATGGATCACTGCTTGACGTAACAGTGATTTTATCATATGAGTGATTTTTCGTTCATTTATGCTATGCTAGGATTATTATTTTTGTCACTACGAATCGTTTCTTGAGTTTAAAATTATATCTAATAATGAACTGCAATATAATAAAATCCCTGAACACATAATTTGTACATATAGTAGGGCCATTTGTTTGTTAGCATGTTGAAATTCATATCAATTATTAGCCCACGTAAAGAGAGTACAAAAGAGTACTACACTGAAAAAAGAGAGAGTACAAAAGTGCATGCCTTGAAAAAGAATACATGTACTCTTAAAGAGTACGTCTGGTAACCCTAATTACATCAGAAAAGAAGTATTGATTTTAGTTGAATTGCACAGTCTGGGATTAAATAAAAAGAATGAAACTGTCTCAAGCGGCTGCAGTTTTACGGAAATGTGCCTGTAGCTCAGGAAAGGCTATGAACCCACCGGAAATGAAATTTATTAGTATTCGATTATTATCAGCGATACGTAAGTATACCAAATTAATATTCAAAGTGAGCAATAAATTAGTTAAAATTAATTAGAAAATTTGACGTGGTAACCAGCCACAGTGTAGCTAATGTAAATGTAATAAAAATAGAGACTTCGAACACAATTATATTACATTCGCTTAGATATCCCCTTCGCTCTGCGAGTGTGAGATTTCGGCGTATCTGTTTCTCGAATCTGGCGTAAAGAAGATTGTTAGCGTGTGGTTAGCCCCTACTAAAATAGATTATACTTACATTAGTAAACCTGATCAAAAGTTAGAAGTTTTTTTTTTCATAGTGAACAAACGATGATGAAACAATTGACATAATAAAGAGTCGAATCGGAGGCATAAGGGGGGGGGGGAGCATAGGCATAAAGTTTATAGCTCTGTTAGTAAGTTGATCAAACGTTGGGAATGGTTGATAAAACCTTATCAAACGATTAGCATCGAGAAATTTCAAATCTGGCGTAACGGGGGAAAGTTTAGTGGTTCAGCACTCACATCTGATCCCGAGTTCTTTGATTTGATTCCAATCCGCGTCAAGAGGGCTTTATGGTGGGCAAGAACTGCGCGAGTGGGTTTCTCGGGGTTCTCCCGTTTCCTTCCACTTCGTATTTCCATCATGTCATTTATGTCATCGTCACCATCACCCTTAGCCTCGACGCATAATTATGAGACGTTAAACTAAAAAAAAAAAAATACAATACTTCTCTTGTAGTTGCTGTTATGTAGCCTATATTAAAATAAATTTTAAGAACGAAAATAGCAGAAAACCTGCTTGTCTTGGCTTTTTTTTTTAATCCGTCGTGTAAAAGTTAGTCATGTAAAAATGGACAAAAATCATAATAAATAACCTATTTCTTTTAACAGTTCCAACGTAGATTTATAGTAACCAGTTTTAATAAATTGAAACTTCAGAGATTAAACAATATTTGCTTTGTTCTTATTTTGTGCAGGAAAATGGAACCTTCCACACATGTCTCAAAACGAAGTAATCACTTCTTTCCTTGTATGCTTCCCTCCTTTCACTTCTACTCATGCCACTCTCCGTTCCTACCGGAGAAAAATGCACTGCTAAAAAACTCTCAACCTGCGTGCAGTTCTTGCCCTTTCCCTCATGCTAAATTTAAAACTTTTTTTTTCATGTTAATCGTTTGATCGGGTATGATCAACAATATTTGTAACGTTAAATTAACTTTACTAACATAAATATAAGTTGTATTTAGTAGGTGGGGTTAACTACACTTTAGCCCCTCCGGGGTCTTCTTATTGCATATTCAGCTAATGTACTTTCTATTCTTTCGTCTAACGTTTTCCACTTACGTGTCCTACGTTATCCTTCAAGATTCAAAGTTCTTTCATGTATCAGAGTATCTAAAAAGTATTGCGTATCTAAATTGAGAACACATTTATTGTGATTTTATGGTAATATATGTACGCTATTTTGTTCGATAATCTGCAATTTTTCTGCAACGCCACAATTCAGTTGGAACAGAACTTCTGTGGTTTCTGGTCAAAAAACTGTTTGCGACACGTTGTTTTCACAGGCATCTTTTGAAACCAACTTAATACAATTCAGGTAGTTCTGCAGAGACCGACACAAACAATAACTAGACGGTGCCATATCCTGGCATGACAGTGGATACATTAAAACATCCCAATGAAGTTCGCTTAATTTCTGACGGATCATTAAAAATCACTGGCGCAAATCCCGGGGGGACGAGGGGGACATGTCCCCCCAATCTTGGACCTGGGGAGACTGTCCCCCCAATAATCTGACTTAAAAAGTGTTTTTTGGCATAAGTGTGATGATTTGTGTCCGATTGCCACAAAGGAATGTAAGATGAAATTGATTTCTCTTGGCTTTTCCATTTTTTAAAAAGAATCCTATTCTGTAGTATTTCAAACTGAACTTCGTGCTGTAGTGCGTTTAGTAGTCTCATCAATATGTATTAATTCCACTTCCGCTACTTGGGCACAAATTGCAATAAATACCAGAGGAGGATATGCTCCTCTCCTCATGCTGGAAAGTTGTCTCAGCTATAGGTACGGGCACAAATTCCGGGGAAATGGGGAGACATGTCCCCCGAACATTGGAACTGGAGGCTCTCCCAATAATCCGATTTGAAAAGTGCTTTTTGCAGAAAAGTGTGATGATTTGTGTCCGACTGCCACAAAGGAAAGTGAGATGAAATTAGTTTCTCTTGGCTTTTCCAATTTTAATGAAAATGGAGGCGTGCGGCTGTGTGTGACGTAACCTGATATGAAATCTTAAACCCCTTCCCTCCCCTAGGCCCTAGCACACGAAAAGTATATAGACTATCCAATGTCAGTAGAACTCATATTTTCAGTAAATGCGCAATTAATCTATTTGTAGTATAGGCATATTCTCATGTTTCGTAAGCTAACTAACTCTATAGGCCCGGAGGTTCAATGCCGCGTTCACAAAAGCTCTCCACTGACTTCTATCCTTAGCCAACTGGATCCAGTTTCTACTTTGTATTCCTATTTTGCGAGATTCATCTTAATATTGTCTTCCCATCTGCACCTAGGTCTTCCTAATGGTCGTTTTCCGATTGGTCTTCCAGTCAAGACTTTGAAAGCGTTCCTACTTTCTTCCATCCTGGCAATATGTCCTGCGCACCTAAGCCTCCTAAACTTGATGACCCTAAGAATGTTTGGTAAGCCGTATAATTTATGTAGTTCCTCGTTATGAAGTTTCCGCCATTCCCCATTCCCGTTCCTCTTGGGTCCGAATATTCGTCTGAGCATCTTGTTCTCAAATACTTTCAGTCCATGTTCTTCCCTCAGAGTAAGCGACCATGTTTCGAAACCATACAAAACAACAGGTATGATTATCGTTTTATATATTTTAAGCTTCAAATTCCTCGACAGAATTCGCGACGACAAGAGATTTTGAACTGAATAATAACATGAATTCCCTGTTTTTAGTCGACATTTAATTTCTTCGTGAATATGATTTTCGTCTGTTAATATTGAACCTAGATATTTGAAAGTATCCACTTTATCAAAAGTATTATTTAATATTTTAACGCATTCATAATTTGCCGTATTACGGTCCCGACGCACTACCATGTATTTAGTTTTGTCTGCATTTACTTCTAAATCCTTGTCCCTGCAAGCGTTTAATAAGACCTCTGCATTTCTTTCTATTGTTCTCCTATCATCCAATTAAATTTACATCATCAGTGTACGCATAACATGGTGAACACTGTTCAGCTCTAGGCCCTGGTTGGTATCTTTGATTTTCCTTATAGCGTATTCCAGGACAAAGTTGAATAATAATGGCGACAACGCATCTCCTTGTTTCAGGCATACCCGACGTGAAAGCTCGTGGCCGCCCAAAATTTTCCTACCCGGACAATTTTCCTTTGGGATTCATTTAAACATGCCTTAATTGATCTAATTAGCCTTTACGGTATTCCAAACTCTGTAAGAACGCTGTACAATGTTTCTCCCCTAGTCGTAAGCCTTTCTAAAATCAATAAATAGTTGAAGTACCGGGCTACTGTATTCCCACTTCTTTTCGAGTATTTGGCGAATAGTAAATATTTGGTCGATAGCTGACCGATTTTGTCTAAATCCACACTGATAATCTTCAATAATTTCATCTGCGTATGGTGTCAATCTTGCTAATAGAATGTTTGAAAGGATTTTATAGGATGTTGACAGAAGAGAGATGCCTCGATAATTATTACAGTCAGTTTTGTCGCCTTTCATGTGGGTTGGAAAAATGATTCTTTCCACTCTTGTAGCAATTCTTCCTTGTTGTAGATAAGGAGAATGAGTTTCTGTATCTTGCTTCACAATTTTTCGCCTCCAGCTAAAATAACTCAGCCGGAATTTCGTTTACACCCGGACATTTGTATTTCTTTAATTTCTTTATAGCGGTTTCTACTTCTATTCGGTTGGGTTCTGGAATATACGGTTCTGCGGTGTGTATCTCCTTTTCTCCACGCACATTAGTTTTTGGTTGCGTGTTAAGCAAATCATCAAAGAAATCTTTCCATTTATTTAAAATGCTATCTGTATCAGTGAGAACTGTTCCATCAGCTTTCTTTAATATAAGCACGAGGTTGATAGCCTTTCTTAAATTCGTTGATCCCTTTATACATATCCCGAATGTTTTTATTTTTACTATTATCTTCAAGTTCCTAAACTTTAGCTTTTCAAAAAATGGCGTTTTTTTGTTCTAAAAGTTTTGGAAGTTTCCCGCCTGATGTCTACGAAATTTTGTGGCGTTATTTCATTCGGATTTTGTAGCCAACGTAATTTTGCCTGTTTTCTCTTCTCTGCTAGTTCGAACCATGGTTTGTTCCTACGTATTTCCGCGTGTCCCAATTTTTCTTTTGAGAGAGGATGCTTCGTAAGTAAAGAAAAGAATTCAATTGCTGAAATATTTTTCTCCATAATCTTAAGGTTACAATTGTTAACTAAAGAGTATATGACATGCGTCAGATTTCTGTAACGATTCCTGTAATGTTATTGAGATTATCATCATTTTGCTCAAAGAGTATTGTTGCGTCATACATAATTGACATTCTTTCTTCATAGTTCTGGGAAAGTCATTATTTATATTATTATAAAACAATTTTAACGTGGATCTTTGTGGATGCCTAATTAGAAACATACCAATTATAAATATGCATGTATTCAGATTTCAGAATGTGTTTAAGGCAGTGATTTGTAATACTAATATGTACTGCTACTCCATCTACATCACCTTATGTGGAGCTTATTATCAAAACATCTCTTGTCCACGTTTTTTTGAAAATCGAGATATCAATACACACGGAATCATCGAATAATTGTCTACGTCTTTGCACTTTTATTTCCGGTCAAAACGTCCCAGAAGGCAGAGAAAAATGGATTTGAAATATAAACTTACATTCAGAACGTCTCTTGTCTACTGCAAAATGGCGGACACCTTACAGCAATAAAGTTTCGAAGCAAAACGTCCTATGTATCCTCGTCGCCAAAAGTGCCTTTACATCGCCGTGACGGGTATGTGACCGCGCAGTACTCCAAGGAAGGGATGGTTGCATAAGAAATTGTGATTAATTTTGAACAGTTTTTATTTTGACTAGGGAAATAACGTAGATATAGGGAGCAAAGGAAAAGATTTGAAGCATCAGTACACTATCATCTCTGAAAAGATTCGTATTCTCAGTTTTTCATTTTATTCTCTTATATGTTAAGTTAATAATTGCTGACAACTGCTATTAGCGCTTTTCACTCTTCAGGAATTTAACACGACATGTTCGCAGGACACTTTTCTAAGTCCTAAATGTATGCGTGAATTATTTCATTCGTCTCACTGTCCTTATGCTGAACGTATGTTTCGCTGTCGTCAAGCAAGGGTTGTAATAAATGTAAATAAGGTTCTTATTATTAAATAAAACACAGAAGTATCTATTCATGTATAGCACAATACAATACAGTAATTAACCAACACGATAATCACTAACGCCCGCAGGATTTTTTTCGAACGGGGGGGGGCAAAAGACCAATATAGAGTTTTTTGATTTATTGCCCTATATATATTAAAAGTCATAGTTTATCATTGATAGCGTATATCCTCTTACTTTTTATAATCGCCAGTTTAACCTATTAGTCAGAACATACATCTCCAGATATAATGTAGAGGGAAAAGAAGGAAAGAGATATGAAAAGTGGCGTAAGTAATTTTACTGCACCCTGGATAATCCATTACTCATACCCCCCTGTCCCACGCATTTCAACTGCTGCGTTATATATATATATATGGTTCCATGTCAGAAGGGCCCGAAAAAGGGCTAGGATAGAAAGGCCCGAGTCAAAACGGGGCTCGGTTTTAAAAGGCCCCGCGTCAAAAGAGCAAGTTCAAAAGTGGCCCCGCGACAAAAATGCCCGAGTTGAAAATACACAGCGTGAAAATGTTCCCCTCGTCAAAGGGGCCAGGGTCAAAGATCATCGCGAGAAGAGAGTCCGAGACAAAAGGGCCGTATGTAAAAAAAACGGACAAAGTAGACACCGCCTCAAAAAGACACGGGTCAAAAGATCCTTGCGAGTAAAGAGGCCGAGTCAAAAAGGCCTTATGTCAAAAAAGCCGGGTCAAAAAGGACCTCGTTTCAAAAGGGGACAGATCAAGACGGTCCCGCGTCAAAATGACCCGAGTCAAAATGACCCCGCGGCAAAAGGCCCCGAGTCAAAAAGGCCCTGCGTCAAAAGGAGCCAAGTCAAAAGAGCCCCGTGTCAAAGGGGTCGGCAAATACAATTCCACGGCTAAAAAACCTGAGATCAGGAGTGAAAACCAGGAGAAAGATACATATGACCAGTGGCGTAACTAATTTTATTGTGCCCTGATCGTTCATCCAACTCATACCTTCCCTCTGCCGCCCGCATTTCAGCTGATATATATATATATATATATATATATATATATATATATATATATATATATATTCTATGTCAGAAGGGCACGGACAAAAGACAAGAATAGAAATGCCCGAATAAAAAGGGTCGAAAGGGCCCTGCGACAAAAGGATCCGAATCAAAACAGCCCCGCTGTCAAAAGGGCCGGAATCAAAAGGACGTCGCGACAAAAAGACCCTATCAAAAATATCTGAGTCAAAAGGGACCTCACCTCAAAAGGACACGGGTCAAAACGGTCCCGGGTCAAAAGGGTTACAGGCGAAAGGGCACCGCGAAAGGAAGCCCGAGTCAAAAAGGCCTCCGTTAAAACGGGACGAGTCAAAAGACCCCTGCGTCAAAAAGGACCGACTCAAAAGGCTCCGCGTCAAAAGAGCCCGGCAATATAATTTCACGGCGAAAAAGCCTGAGATCAGGACTGGAAATCAGGAGAAAGAAAGAGATATGATCAGTGGTGTAACAAATTTTACTGCGCCCTGGTCATTGATCATGTATTTAATCATACCTGCCCCTGCTCTGCCCCACACAGAGTTGATGTATATATATATTTGGTCTAGGAATTAATTCGTGCGGTTGGTACGCACACATTGAAGCTGTAGTATAAACACAAAATACATAAATACCTTAAGAAAAATTTTGTCCATCGCTATCCACCACTTTTGCCCATCTGTCAGGCAATGTACGGATTCCGTGGCGAAAGAAGTCCTCATCCTTGGAAGCGATCCAGTCAGAGACCCATGTTTCGATATCTTCTGAAGAAGTAAACCGCTGTCCAATCAAATCGTTGTTCATGCAATCAAACAAGTAGTAGTCCGAAGGAGCAACGTCTGGTGAATACGGCGGGTGGGGTAAAACTTCCCATCCGACATTTTCTAAAAAGGTTTTGACCGGTTTTGCGACATGTGGGCGAGCGTTATCATGTTGAACAATAAGTTTATCATGTCTGTTCTCCCATTCTGGTCGTGTTCTGGCCAGAGCTTGCTTCAAACGCATTAATTGTCGTCGATAACGTTCTCCATTCATAGTTTCACCCGGTTGCAGCAGCTCATAGTACACCACACCTTTCATATCCCACCATATGCACAGCATAACCTTTGCACAGTGAATATCTCGTTTTGGTTGTGATGGACCTGGTTCACCTGGTTTCACCCAGGCCTTTTTTCGTTTAGGGTTCTCGTAATGGATCCACTTCTCATCACCCGTAATAATTCGATGCAGAAACCCCTTTCTGCTCTGTCGTTGAAGCAGCAATTCGCAAATGGTTTTTCGTCTTTCAACGTCTCTGTCTTTCAATTCATGTGGAACCCAATGTGACATCTTTTGAATCATTCCCATGGCTTTCAAGCGTTTGGAGACTGTTGTTTGATCAACGCCTAATGCTGCTGCAAGTTGTTCCTGCGTTTGACACGAACCCTGCTCGAGCAATGCTGTCAATTCTTCGTCTTGAAATTTTTTTGGCTGTCCAGCTTGCTCTTGGTCTGCCAAGCCGAAATCACCACTTCTAAACCGCGCAAACCACTTCTGACACGTTCGCTCAGCTAGAGCATAGTCACCATACACTTCCACCAAAATACGATGACTTTCAGTCGCACTTTTCTGCATGTTAAAGTAATGCAGCAGGACACCCCGCAAAAACACTTTATCAGGCACAAATTGCGCCATGTTCACTTAACTACAAACTGGTGTTGTTGACGCTTTAATCCACTGCCCTATACTACGAACGATACGCGATGACAGGGGTTTGCAACACATGTGTGGATACACGGAACTGTGGGACGCTCCGTTCGTTGCGCCATCTCTTGTCCACCCGCACGAATTAATTCCTAGACCAAATATATATATATATAGTTCTGTCAGAAGGACACGGACAAAAAGGCGAAGACAGAAATGCCCAAGTAAACTGGACCCCGGTCAAAAGGGACCGGCGACAAAAGGGTCCTATCTAAAAATGCCCGGTGAAAAAGGACACCGCATCAAAAGGGCACGGGTGAAGACTGTCCCGTGTCAAAAGTTCCCGAGTCGAAAGGGCCACGCTACAAAATGTCCCGAGTCAAAAGAGGCCCCGCGTTAAAAGAAGCCGTGTCAAAGAAGCCCTGCGTCAAAAAGACCCCGGGATAAAAGGCCCGGTAAATACAATTCCACGACTAAAGAGCCTGAGATCAAGAGTGGAAATCAGGAGAAAGAAAGATATATGACCACTTACGTAAGTATTTGTACTGTGCCCTGGATCGTTGAACATCTATTTACTCATAACTTCCCCCTGCCCAACGCATTTCAGCTGGTGAATATATATTCTATGCCAGAAGGGCGAGGACCGAAATGCCCAAGTCAAAAGAGCCCCGGACGAAAGGGCCCCATGACAAAACTGCCCTAGTCAAAAACGGTCCCGCGTCTAAAGGGCTCGGCGACCAAAGGGGCCGAGTCAAAAGGGCCCAAGTCAAAACGGCCCCGAGTAGAAAGAGCCCGGGTAAGGAGTCGGCGACAAATGAGCCCGCGTCAAAAGGGCGCTGTTTCAAAAGTGCCCTGGTCAAAAGGTCCGGAGTCAAAACGGCCGCGCACCAATACCGTTCGAGTCGAAAGTGCCACGCGTAAAATAGTCCCGACTGAAAAAGGCCCCGCGTCAAAAGGGCCCGGTTCCACGGCTAAAAAGCCTGAGATCAAAGCACGAGAGGAAATCGAGCATGCACAAGTGTATATTGTCCCTTTGGTAAGTTGATGGTTTTGTGCAAAAGAAGGAAAAATATCTGTAGTTATTAGTAGCAAATAGGAAATTTGAATGGTGATATAAGTTTTGTTTGGTTGTTGATTGTTCTGCAACAAATGCTATTACTTAAGTCATTCTCCATTAAAGTAAGGTTGCACTCCCGTCTTTCGGAGTCTGTATTCTCGTTACTTTATATATTATTCATTTTCCCCTTAGTTCTAAAATTCGATTTCTAGCCCTAGATCAAAGTATAGTATGAAAAATATTCTGTGAAAGCGATTAGTTTAATTTTGCAGTCAGAAGGCACATGTGGAGCTGTATACAGGGTTAGTGAAAAGTATTGGGACAGAACAATAATAACGACGTGCGTGGATGGAGGCCAAAAATGTTACAATTGGCATTATTGCATTGACTTGAATTGGGGTCACCTTCGAACCGATCTTGAATTCCGCCATATTGCATATCACACAATATTATTAAGTATAAAAGGTTATGTTTTTAGACTAACTTATACCTTAATATTCCTACAAATGAGAATGTGAACTCGTTTGTGACACTCATCTGTTTGGGACAGAGTATGCTCTGTTTTACAGGGTGTCCGATGTTTAAAAGTAAATTACAGACATTCAGTAAAGCGACATCAGCATCATCCCTATTTATCGTATGACCATACTTCAGGTCTCGTTTTATCACAATACAGCAGCATTTTAAACGGTAAACTCCGCATAAAACATTGCGACAGCTAACGCCGTGCAGTTAGGCCACCAAATATACATCTTCTTATCACATAGTCGTGTCAGGTAAAGAGACCCCTCTCTCACCTCCTTTCTTCTCTTCCATACTAAAATTAGCTAACAACATGAGTGCAATTCTTATTTCAAACTATACATTTATTAGTATAGATAAAAAGAAATAACAAAAAAGAGACGAAACAAGATTCATAGGTTGATGTAGGGAGAAACTGAAACACCCACAATGAAAAATTGAAACTAATGAATGTCTATTACACAGAGATTCAGAAATGAGCAGAGAGAGAGAGAGAGAGAAGAGGAAAGGAGAGGAGAAGAAGAAAAAGTAACGGGAGAACAGATAAAACTGTGGAATTCAAACGTAGTAAGAAAATAACCTAACATTATAAAGTTCCGTTTCCAGAAATCCAACAGTAATATACAGGTAGAAATAATGTTTGTTTTTACACATTATTTATAAATATTTATTATGTTACTTTCATAATGGATAGCATACTCAATTTCAAGTAGAACTGTAGATCTCCGAGACACATCTAGGATAATGTCAAAGGTTTAACACACATGCTTTGTTTCCGCGTGATTCGACTGCAAATTCGGTAGTGTTCGTTGGACGTAATGATCCAAAATACATTCTAATATACCCAGTAAACAGCGTTGGTCATATCTTCCATTTGAGACTACTAATGCGAACTGAACGAAAAACGAAACGAAAAGAAAAGAGAAAGAAAGAAAAAAGAGAAAATTGAAGAGTGCTATTTTATTGCTAAATATCTATCAGATATAACCTATATTAAAAGTCCAAACTGTATCGTAATGGAAAGCTACAAATGTTGGAAAGGAAAAGTTCATGTTTCTCATAGATGTAGCATCTTTCAAATTTCAACGTTAATAAAACACATTGAATTATAGGACGGGAACAAATATTGTGTCGAACTAGTAAAATAAAATTTTGTTTTCAAATAACCAGAGAGGTACCATTTTCTAGTCTTTTCCGAAGAGTTATCTGTTCCGAACATCCAGCATTGATTTCATCTCTTCCGAATATAACGTAATTTGCACAGAGATAAAGAACACGCTAAGAGCTCATACGCATCATCGTGTCAGTTGTATGATGTTGGTTAGTTTATAGACCACCACTGGATTGAGGAATTTAAATCCGTATTGAACCAGTAATTCGACTGAGATTCGGTAACCCAGAGGATAGAAAAGAGATTTTACTTATTTCCTTGCGTTTAAACAGTATTTCTGTCAGATATGACTAAGGCCGTTGATGTTATCCTCAGAGCACGAACAACACGACGCCGAAGTTAACAGTTAATTAGATTCCTCGGACCAGGCTTCTGCTCCGTTTTAACTTTGGAATATGAACTGCATATATGTGTGAGAGGGAGAGAGCTAGAGAAGTGAAAGATGCAAAGACAGATAGGGAAACGTCAAGAAAGAAAGAGAGAGGGACGGGACGAATATAAATATGAAGCATACTTACTATTGCAGTGTATGATATAGAACGCACACACTATTTACTCGAACTATCGCTAGTGATGCCTTGTAAGTTCTCCATCAGGAGATGAGTCTCTGTTTGCAGCCATTATTTTATGCGAAAAAATCATACTACCTGATGGAGTATCGAACCAAGATTTTTCATTTGGAAGTCTGACACGTTACCACTAAATCACCGATTGCTTTAGCCAAACTTTGTTTAACAAATGGTGTAATGTTTCTTTCTGAGAACGATAACACGAAAATTGCATACTGCAGATCAATGATGTCTTTGGAATGTCCTGGTAATTCCTGTCCTCTTTCCCATCCAACATTCGTAAATCGTCTCTATCATGATACAGGTGTTTGCTTTCACATTATTATGTATTGTTTGTCCAGTATGATAAGTCGATTCTTCACAATCACTATGCTACGAGGGTCATCCGGAAATTGGTACCCGTTTGTGCAATAAAGACACAGCAGTACATATTAACAAATATACAGATTTTTATTGGAAAGAACATACTTTACACTACTTCTCCACATAATCACCAAGCAAATTTAGGCATTTGTCATACCGTGTGACGAGTTTTTGTATTCCAGCGTCATAGTCCTCCGCCACCAGCGTATTGAGATACGTAGTCACGCCTCCTTTAAGTTCGTCATCACTGTCAAATCTTTTTCTCGCCAGAAAGTCGAGACACATTAGGAAAATGTTCACAGAGTTCATCAATTGTGACGCGCCGATCGTTCCTCACTCATTCGTCTACTGACCTCAGCAGTTCGTCTGTAATGACAGATGGTCTCCCTGAACGCTCCTCGTCGTGTGTACTCCCCCTCCCCAGGTTGAAGTTGCGACACCAGCGCCGAACAGACGACTCGTCCATCGCATTGTCTCCATACACCTCCTTTAATTGGGGATCAATTTCACAAGGTCGAACGTTTCGTTCATTAAGAAATTTAATCACGGCCCTCACTTCACAACTGGCGGGGTTCTCAATTCGTTTAATCATTATAAATGAGCACAAACATAACACAGGCACTGCTAGCATCACACAACCTCGCACAGAGCAGGCAGACAAGCCACTGACGCGTTATGACCTTGTCTAGCGGCTTTCCGAGTCGTCAGCGCTTCAAGCGGCGCAAACGGGTATCACTTTCTGGATGGCTCTCGTAGATAGCAATATTATTCATAAGGCCATTGCGTTACCCCTACACTATCATGCCATCTAAAATTTCAAGCCAAATATTACTTTCTTTAGCCCTGATCTTTGGAACGAATCGGCTTCTTCCTGTAACGTTATTTGCAACAAAGTGCACAACAAAATTGATTTGTTCGACGGCCTAGAGAGAAATAAGTGCCCACTGATAATAAAAAAATACTTACAATCGAGCAATCGAGGAAAGAATGTGAAATTAAAACATATTTTGCAGTAAGTTCTCCGTGCAAGTTCAAAAGTAAGCAAATAATAATAATAATAATAATAATAACCTATATTATAAAATTGAAAGTAACTATGTGTGTGGCTCCTAATCTCTTGAACCACCCAACTGATCTCTATAAAGCTTCCAACATAGATAAGGTTCGGATCTGGGACTACTTTTGTCATTTCAGTTTGACGGTGCAACGTAGGGGCCGGTGAGAGGGAGGAACATGTAAAAAAAAAACTGAAAATGAAAGTGGCTGTCTTTGTGACTTCATCACTCTTGAACCACCCGACCGATCTCAATTAAATTTTCAACACAGATCAGGTTCGGGCCTTAGATAGCATTTATCTATTTACTTTGACGATATAGCTTAGGGTTGAGGAGAGGGAGAAGTTAAAAAGTGTAAATAAAAGTTGATAACTCGCGAAACAAATGATCCATCACGATCAAATTTTCAACCTAGATGAAGTTCGAACCTGAGATGGTTTCTGTCATATCACTTGGACGTTGGAACTAAAGAGGTGAAGAGGAGGAGCGACATTTAACAAAGAACGAAAAATTACTGGTATAAGTGGTGTATCTGTAATTTTTGGATTCGCTGAGATTAATAGTGACACATCTGATGCTGTTTAAACCCAAATTCAGTCCCTCTAGTGGGAGGAGGGAGAGACATATAAAAATGATCGAAATAACCAATATCAGTGTCGAATTCACAGTTTTCCGGCTCGCTGAGATCAACAATGACACTGCAGATGCCGTGCCCCACAACATAGGAATGGGAGAGGATATAAAAAACACAACGAAAATGGCCAATATCAAAGAGGGCTTTAGTAACACGAAACAGTGACTGAGTAACGGACCATATTAATATTTTTTCTCAATTTAACCCAATGAAGCGGGTAATTGATGCTAATAATAATAATAATAATAATAATAATAATAATAATAATAATAATAATAATAATAATAATAATAATAATAATAATAGATTACTATAGTGTGAATATACACATTTATTATTATTATTATTATTATTATTATTATTATTATTATTATTATTATTATTATTATTATTATTCCCGTACTTTTGAACTTGCACGACGAAATTACTGAAAATATGTTTTATTTCTGTAATTTTTCCTGTATTGTATGCATTTCCTTCATTTATTAGTGGGCACTAATTTCTCTCTAGGCCGTCGAATAAATCAATTTCGTTGTGCACTTTGATTCGTTCCAAAGATCACACCTAAAGTAAGTAATATTTGGCTTCTAATTTCAGGTGGCATGAAGTGTTCGGGTAACGCAGTGGCTTTATGCATAATACAGCTATCTAACATAGGTTCAAATCTTATTCACGTCAAAGTTAATATTTTTACAATGTGATTGTGAAGAATCGACTTATCATACTGGACAAGCATTACGTAAGAATATGAAAGCAAACACCTGTATCATGATAGAGACGATTTACGAATGTTGGTTGGGAAAGGGCAAGGGAATTACCAGGACATTCCAAAGACATCATTGATCTGCAGTATGAACTTTTCGTGTTGTCGTTCTCAGAAAGAAACACTACACCATTTGTTAAACAAAGTTTGCACGGCGTTAGCTGTCGCAATGTTTTTGAATCGGAGTGTACCATTTACACTTCCCTATTTTGTCCCTGAAGTGAGAAATTTTGAGAGAAATCAGAATTTTTTCTGATTTTTAATTTTTTTTAGTCCCTTTGGAGCCCCATGTAAACGTAGACATCTTAAAATCAACTGCAAAATACTATATGTGTGTACAAAATTTCAATTTTCTATCTTGAATAGTAAGGGCAGGAAAAGTATTTCATTTATCAGTAATCCCTACAGTGCCCCAGACTACCGCAAAAGACCCTGATGGCAGGTAAAAAATTTCCTGAGACATCCGTGTTTATTCTAGGATCATGGTTTGCCATCATTCTCTTGAGAATAGAACTACCTTTCAAACGGTATTATTCACATGTCTCTATCATGTATCTAACGCGGGAAAATCGCGAAGAAAGAGATTTTTCATCAAAATATCCTTTTAAAATTTTGCCCCTCTGGACCCCTCTGTTTTAACGCAGAGATCTGAAAGAAATTGATAAATACTATTCGGTGGAGTGAATATTTGTCCAAATTTCAATCTTCTAAGTGCAAAACTAAGCCTGCCATATATATATATATATATATATATATATATATATATATATATATATATATATATATATATATATATATATATATATATATATATATACATAATACCCCAGATTCCCGTATAAAACAAGATCTTGTGTAGAAGTTTCCTTGAGACATCCCTATTTATCCTAGAATCGTGGGTCGAACATAATTCTCTTCAGAACTGGCTTTCAAACCATACCATTCACATGTCTCCATCGTGTATCTAAGGCGTGAAAATCGCGAAAAAAAAGAGATTTTTTGGTTAAAAATATTTTTTTACCTTTTTGCCCCTATGGACCCCCAGTGTTAACGCAGAGATCACCTGAAAAAATCTGATAAATTTTGTTCGGTGGACAGCATGTTTGTGCAAAATTTCAATCTTCTAGTTGCAAAAGTAAATCCGCCAAAAAATAAAAAACAAATAAATATCGGCCTAGTAAAAAAAAAATATTTTTTAAAGTTTTGACACCATCACCTCCTATGTCTCGACGCAGAAAGGCGTGAAACCATACTTAACGTGTTCTACAATGCTTCTAGGCTTGGAAAACAGAAAACCCAAAGTAAAAAGCTTTATTTGTTCTTTTTAAATCGAATAATGAAGACACTCATTTAGTAGCTAAAACATATTAACAATCCACAAGAACTGTCACTTGTTGAAACCTTCATATCGAATTATGAATGGATTTCAGGTGCTGTACTCAACAAACGAAAGTCAAGCCTGATGTGTGCAAACACAGCTGACCAGCTCATGGCAGACACGTAGACTACAACTTTCGTGCCACAACATGCATTGTGGTAGTAGTTGTTCTTATTCATCAAAGTAAAGCCCGTATACCTTTCAAATGTTTTTATATTCAGTCGTCTTTGGTTCCATACAAAACTATTTTCCTGCCAAAGAAATATCTCAGTATCATACGGAAACACAGAATGCAACTGCTGTGGCATACTCACTCCCTAAGGGTGAATCACGCGACAGTGTACTTATCAAAATGTGTTGGTGGCCTTGGCCTTGAAAACATTCAACTTCAGAGCTGCTCGCACATAGCTTGTGCCAAAAGGACTAGATCAGGAGAGTAATGCTCTCGGAAGTACGAACGAGAAACACAGTTCTGATTGGTTGGTGTTATTAATTTCTTGCCACGTTGCTTTTAAATAGCAGAAATCAAATAATTGTTGATGTCAGTCTTCGTGGCCGAGCGGGCTAGCGCTATATGCTACTAATGAAAGTCCCTTTTGGCGTGAGTTCAAACCCGGCTCGAGGATTCTTTTTACATTTTTAAAATATTTTTATAACACTTTTTAAATTAAAATAATATGAAAATAATATTCAAAAAAGTGATTTACTTACTTTTGTGCAGATAAGTAGTAGTAGTAGTAGGAACGGGTTAGTAACCCCGCAGGGCTCGTTTTGTTCCCCTTGTACTCCATGATATAAATTTTGTGACCAACTTAAAACAACTGGCTAGGATAGCGTTTAGAACAGCTGGCTAGATTAGCGCGCGAAAAAAACGTACTTCTGGGAGCATTACTCTCCCGAGTGGGTCGTGTGCCAAACACTGCTCATGGAGTCCCTTTCCAGCACAGTAAAAGGGCGAAAAAAAGAAAAGAAAAGAAAAGAAAAAATAAAGAATACGGAAAACTGTTCCTTATGAAAAGAGCGTTTGAAAACATTTCAAAAGGTACGCTATGACTATTATCAGTTAATTGGCAACAACCGATATCACGGACAGATCCAGGAAGTTTTGAGAGGGGGGGGGGGTCAGGTCTGAAAAATAAATTTGAGACATTTCTTGATATGTGGTTGGCTAACCAAAAATGTGAACTGGAGTGCTTCATAATACGTATTTATCGCCCTTCTGGAGGCTGCATTGAGGAAAGCCATGTTGTTCAACACGAGAGAATCCAGGATTACAATAAAAACCTTTTTATTATTGCATTATTTTATTTTATTATTATCATTATTTTTCTTAAATTAGATTATGTAGAGTAAACTATTTTTAATTTAATTTCCTATTAACATAATTCATATTAACTCTTTACTAATATCCTTATTTTTATACTGCATAAGTACTATCGTGAGGTCAGATTTAACACCATTATTTGTTTTGAAATTAAAATATGTTAATACGTGTTACCATTGGCAGTTGATTGTGGACCGTTTACTAGTGCTATACTTTAATGGACTTAAATAGTTTTGGGGACAAAAGATATTTTCAAAATATTTTTGACTAATGGTCTTTTGGTAATAGATTATTACGAAGCGAAAGAACATACTTAAATGAAATAAAGTTTTTTGTTATCCGAAAATAAAGTATGAAAATAAACTTATTTTTAAGTAAAAAAGCATGCAATTATTAGTGCTGAGAAAATGTTTCTTGTCATTCAAAAAGCTGACAATTGATGCTTTTGTGCTTGATTAGTTGCTTGGCTGCAGGCCCGTATCCACAAGGGAACTAGGGTGCCGGGCCCCCCTAAAGTTTTATTGTTCCCCCTAACAGGGACGTACCCAGAAATTTATTTAGGGAGGGGCGTAAAGCGTTTTGGAGGGGTTCAAATACAATTTGAGGCTAAATTATATGAAAATTTCTAAAATTGCCCCTAAAGTAGATTAATTTTTTAAAGTCAGGATTTCGGGGGGCGGACCCCAGGACCCACCCTGCGTATGCCCCCTAAAATATTCACGGTAGGCTTGCAAATGAACTGCTATACTATAATGATGAACTATAATATGGTTGGATCGGCCCCCTAACTTCTACCGCCCCCTCATATTTTTGGGCTGGCTACGGCTACCTACCAATACACACAATGATTAGTCTTAAGGGGCCGTCCACATATTACGTAACGCTACTTTTGACCAATTTTTATCCTCTCTCTCCCCCTTGTCACACTTCGTAATGCAAGGCTGAACCCCTCCCCCGCTCGTTACGTAACACTTTTGGATTTTTGTTTTCTCACCAATTTACCTTATTTTGGGAGTTATTATAATAAAAACTATTTTTAATAGCAGAAATTTTATTACAAAATGCTCTTTTTCTGAATATATTTGTAGTATTTTTCACTAATAAGTCAAAGTACCGGTACGTATTAGAAAATGGTAGGATGGTAATAATATTTTAACCCCATAAGATTGCTTAATTAACAGTCCTAATTCTTCAAAACTGCATACTGTCGTTTCCCAAGGAGATCATACTATCCTTTTCGGTCAGATGATGACAACGAGGGTCACTACGAAAGTTTTGAGATCGCATTGTTGTGGCACAGTATTTGAATTCCAACAATTGCGTTCGGTAGTGGTATCCAGAGCAAAGAAGCGAAGCAGGTTTCAACGGCGTATCGCCTTCACTTGTTTGTTGATGTGAGCAGTATTCGGCTGTCTAGAATGGAGCTCGAAAGGTAACCTTTTCGGGCAATGATCCTTTACGATTTCAAAAGTGGTTTGAACGAGACACAAAGCCTTGACCGTTTGCAGGAGGCATTTGGGGTCCTTGCTAATTCCCGTGCTACAATTTTTCTGTGGATTGGTTAATTCAGAAGAGGCCGGACATCGCTTAAAGATGGAGAGAGAGCTGGACGTCCTGCAAAAGCTGTGTCAGATGAAAACATTGCCGCTGTGGAACAAATGATTCGAGAAAATCCTTGAACAACTTTCAACGACATTGAATCTACAGTGAACATTGGATCGCCAGCAGTAACAAAAATTCTTCATGTTCATCTTCGGTTCATGAAGGTTTCATCTCGTTAGGTGCCGCGCACTTTGACTGAACAGCAGAAGCACATGCGTGTAATGGTGTGAAGAAATGCTTGCAAGATTTGATGGAGGCAATTCTCGACGCGTCTCTGACATTGTTACTGGTGATGAGACTTGGATCTATCAATTTTACTCTGAAAATAAACGCCAGTCTACAGTTTGGATCTTTCCAGACGAAAATCCACCCACGAAAGTGAAACGACCGCGAAGTGTGGGGAAGAATATGGTCGCAACTTTCTTCTCCAAATCTGGCCATGTTGCAACTGTTCCACTTGAAGAACAAAGGACTGTTACTGCTCAATGGTACACTACTGTTTGCCTAACAAAAGTGTTCCAGAAGCTTCGGGAACTGCGTCCAAGAACTGGATTGCGTGGGATCCTGCTTCATCATGACAACGCGTCCGCACACACGGTCAATATCACAATTCAGATTTTAGAAGCTAGGGAGGTCAAACTTATGTCTCATTCGCCGTATAGCCCTGACCTGGCCCCGTGTGATTTTTTTCTGTTTCCCAGGATCAAAGATCGCTTGCGTGGGAAGAGATTTTGCAGCCCTGAAGAAGCTGCAGTGGGTTACGAGAACGAACTTTCAACACTTGAAGAAAAAGGCTGGCAACACTGCTTCCAAAAGTAGCTTTCGAGGATGCAAAAGTGTGTACAGTGTAATGGTGAATACTTTGAGAAAATGTAAGTGTTAAATTGATTTTAAGTAAGTTATTTCACATCTGAAAACTTTTGTAGTGACCCTCGTACTGACAGGGAAGATGAAGGTGGAACAGGATCTAAAGAACTAACATCGATCTCTTTTTCAGGGATCCAGGATGCTTCGTGCATTTGAAATTCGCCAGTTTCGACGATGCAAAGTTGCCTTCCTCGTCGACCACAGATTCAAAGTGGCTGCGCATGTGAAGAAGCAGGGACATCTCGTTTGTGAAGAAGCTCTCGAGCATCTTTTTTGGACTTAGAACTTCAGTTTACCTCTTTTCATATTCTTCTTGTTCTAAATCAGTGCGAGAATGCGAATAAACTCAATTTCTTCAGAATATTCAAATTCAAAAATCAAAAATTTAGTACGAGATAATATCCGACGAATTAGGTTTTTTAATATCTTATTTTGATCCACAAATCCTGGATCGTTCCATCGCGGAAAATATAATTTCACGAAAAAGAATTTCTTCTGTTTCCTATGCAAAACCCCTTAGAAGAATAGAGTGAGTAATGATTCAAATCAAGGGTTTCAGATAACATTCTCAGAAATAGCAATACTAGTGGGAACATGAGGGCATTTTCAGGCGGTGGTTACGATCACTAACAACTAACTCCGGAAAAGCGTGTTCCCTAAATCCAATGCTGCGATAGTCACAAAACGGAGTTTTATTGTATTGTAATACATGCAGGATTCGCCACCATTTACGCTGGTGTCTAGTGCGTCTTCGAATCTCTTCTGTATGATTCAATTTATATAGGCTATAGTTCGCAATTTTCCAAAACAATAGGAATATTTATTTATCTATATCGATATATATATATATATATATATATATATATATATATATATATATATATATATATATATATATATATATATATACGAGGGTTGGAACTTAAATAGTGGCAACACTGCTGTGGAGACACTATGCAATGAAATGTACTAGTGGCGCTGATAGCGCACGTTGTTAACCTACCTACCTAACCTCTGAGCAAGTAGACTCGCCCGTCCCACGTCACCGGCAGGCTCACAAGCGAGGGAAGCACAGTCACTTGTGAGCGAGCGGTCTAACGTAAAGATGTCACTATGTTTTCGAAACAGGAACAACGGAGTTGGATCAAGATTGAATGTGCCAGAGGTCGTACAGCACGACAGTGTCATCAAGGGCTTCAAGAGGCGTGTGGGGAATCGGCATTGCCGTACAGAACAGTGGCACGGTGGGTAAAAACCTTTAACGAAGGTCGGCAAACTGTGGCGGACATGCATCGGGCAGGTCGTCCTAGCGTCTCTGAAGAAGAAGTGCAAGCTGTTGCCGCATTAGTGAACAGTGATCGACGCCTGACGATTCGTGAGCTCGCCCACGAAACCGGATTAGGGCATTGACGGTCTGCCCTGGAGGAACGTAATGCGTTAGGATAACACACCATAACTTTCATCACACTGGGGCTCTGACGCACTTTCGACTTTCGCGGCGACCCATAATGACGCCATTCGTTGGATTGGCGTTTCAGTGTTGGCTCGTAAGATCTGGCCCATGTCTCATCCAGTGTTATGATACGGCGTAAGAAAGCCTCGCCTTCGCGCTCATACCGCTCCAAGCGCGTCTGAGCAGCGTCGTAACGCATCCATTTTTGCATTTCCATCAACTCATGCGGAAACCATTGTGATGCAGTTTTGCGCATGCCCAGGCGTTCCTTCAAATGCGAAGCACAGTCTTACGCGCTAATCCGGTTTCGTGGACGAGCTCACTAATCGTCAGGCGTGGATCACTGTCCACTGTCCACTAGCGAATTTGACACCTTTACGTTAGACCGCTTGCTCACAAGTGATTTGTGGTTCCCTCGCTTGTGCGCCTGCCAGTGACGTGGGACGGGCGAGTCTATTTGCTCTGAGGTTAGGTAGATATGTCAACAACGTGCGCTATCAGCGCCACTAGTACATTTCATTGCATAGTGTCTCCACAGCAGTGTTGCCACTATTTAAGTTCCAACCCTCGTATATATATATATATATATATATATATATATATATATATATATATATATATATATATATATATATATATATATATATATATATAAATGAAAGTGACTATGTTTGTAACTCTTAACCACCCGACCGATCTCGTTCAAATTTTCAACATAGATGAAGTTCTGACCTGGGATGTTTTTTATCATTTTACTTTGAAGGTGCAACTTGGAGGAGGGGGAATATATAAAAAATGATTGAAAATGAACGATGTTAGTGTCAAATGCGTAAATTTCGGCGTCGATGAGATAAACAGTGACTCTTTCGATGCAGTTTAAATCCAAATTCACCCCGCAACTTGGGTAAAGTGGAGGATGACATATACAAAATGTTCGAAAATGACTGATATTAGAGTCGAGACCATGGTGTTAGGGGTCGCTGAGATGAACAGTAACACTTTCGATGCCGTTTAAGTTAAAATTTGGCCATGCAATTTGGGGAAGGGGAGATATATAAAAGTGATCGAATATGACCGATATTTGTGTCGAATCCATAGTTTTTGGAGTCCGTAAGTTGATGGTGACAGTTTTGGTACCCTATATATCCAAAATGAAACGTATTCTCCCCGTATGAAAAACGGGTATTCTAGCTAATTTATAAAAAAGAAAAAACAATAAAATTATTTGTTTAAAAGATTGCATATAAATCTGAGAATAAAAATAAAAAATACAGGAGAAAAAAACTGTTACGTAGCGAAGACCTAAAGCCCCTCCTCCCCCTTATCACTCTTCATAACGCAAGGCCGAACCGCCTTCCCTCCTTGCCGCGTTACGTAATATGTGGACGACCCCTAAATGTGTCTTAATCAAATATCCATTAGACACAGAACAAATATAGACACTTTAGTTCTTCTACTGACAGTCAGTACATATAGTGATTTTTCTTTATTGACCCTTATGCACATTTCGGTTGCACATAGAACAAATCCAAGAACGTTTTATGTCATCAATTCGAGGACAAATAGCACATCTCCTTCTTTTAGCTGGAGAATCTGTTTGCGGACAGTCTTCATTGATGTTCCTATCAGTTAGTCGTAACAATGACTGCCGAAGCCTACGAGAAAGTATCCCGCATTCGCCCCTACTTTTAGGTGATCTTGAGCGAGAGCCATCGTAATACTCCTCATGAAGTCTCGTCTCTGAAGTCTTCTTGGTTCGTTGGAAAGATGGTAAAAAAACCAAGGCTATTTAAGCAAGCAACGTCCAGTATTCTATAGAAAATTGCAAGAAACCACTTTCTGCAAAATCTGCCAGTTCCGAGTTCTGCACACATCTCCGTAACACTCCCCAAGAAAACCACAGAAAAAATGTAATGCAGGAAACGTATAGCGCAAGTACTATCCTGGGGAAAATTTCGACCCCAGAGGTCCGAAACTATCGAAACAACAAAGTGCATGGACACGAACAACAAGTCGCTACGAAATATCAAGATCAACTGAAAAAATGCAACCGTTAAGTTTTACGACCCACGATTATGCCGGCTAGGCTAAAGGAGGATAATGAGAAATGATAATGAGAAATAAATGAAATGGTGGAATGAAGAAAGTGGGACGAAATTGGAGAACCCCGAGAAAACCCACGCACACAGTGTTTATCCAGCACAAGGTTCACTTTGCGCGGGCTGGGATCAAACCCAGGACCCCATGCACCAGAGGTGAATACTCTATCACTGAGCCACCGCGGCCCCCTAGCAAGGTCAACTGAGAATAGACGACTGAAGCCTCAGTGAAACAATATATATATATATATATATATATATATATATATATATATATATATATATATATATATATATTGTCCACAGCTAGAAATGTGTTTGCGGAGGTCAAATTTGATCCCCCACGATAGTAGTTACGAGTTAAGTATGTAGTGATAACTTAGGAAAAAGATAAGTAAAAACTTAGATTTCTTAATAAAAATAACTTTGTATACTGTCAGTGTATATATATATATATATATATATATATATATATATATATATATATATATATATATATATATATATATATATACAGGGTTTGTCCGGGAAGTAATAGGACTGATTTTATTCCGCCATGACTGTAATTCGGAGCGTGCGCGCACTGACTGAATCCAGTAGAGGACGTTCCTAGCTAACGAACGACCGGCTGGTCAGTTGTCTCCGAGCACACGGAGAGTCAGGACAGGCTTTTTCGCGCTACGTGTTTCTGTGAGTGGTGCAAGCCGAAAATGCAGCATTCGTTAGAGCAGAGGTACGAGGTTAAATTCTGTGTTAAACTCGGTAAATCTGCGACAGAGACGTTTGATATGATCAAGCAGGCTTACCCAGATGATGCTTTAGCAAGAAGTGGTGTGTTTCGGTGGCACAAGGCCTTTTCGGAGGGCCGGGAAGAGGTCGCCGATGAAGACCGTGCTGGAAAACCTTCGACTTCGACAAACACCGACAATGTGACCCGTGTGCGCGAAGTTTTGAACTCAGACCGTCGACTAAGTATTCGTTTAATCGCCCAGATGTTAAATTTACCAAAAACTGTAGTTCATGAAATTGTGACGGAGCATTTGAACATGCGCAAGGTGTTCGCGAAGTTTGTCCCAAAAGAGCTCACTGACGACCAGAAATTGCGACGAGTGGAATTGTGCCAAGAAAATTTGAACATATGTGAAAGTGACCCCCAATTTTTGAAAAAACTAATCACAGGTGACGAATCATGGATCTTTGAGTATGATCCCGAGACAAAGAGGCAATCTTCCGTGTGGCACACGCCGGCGTCTCCTCGCCCAAAAAGAGAAGAATGAGCAAATCCAAAGTGAAAACGATGCTCATTGTCTTTTTTGACATCAAAGGCTTCGTCCCATATGAATTTGTTCCTCCTGGACAAACCGTCAACGCCAAGTTTTACGTGGAAGTGCTCAAGAGACTCAAACAAAGGGTCAATCGGGTTCGACCAGACATCGGAGCTGACTGGAAGCTGCACCACGACAACGCTCCGGCTCACACCGCCTTTCTTGTGAACAGCTACCTGAGCAAGGCCGGCAACCCAACGCTTCCGCAGCCGTCCTACAGCCCAGATGTGGCCCCCGTACTTCTTTTTGATTCCTCGCCTGAAACGCCCGATGAAAGGCAAGCATTTTGAGACGACAGAGGGGATCCAAGCAGCTTGCACCGCGGCTCTCAAGGCTATTCCGACTTCCGTGACGCCTTCAATGCTTGGAAATCGCGCTGGCAGCGCTGCATCGACACAGAAGGAGCCTATTTTGAAAGTTTTCAAAGAATTGTAACGATTGGCTCAATATTTTTTTAAATCGACTCAGTCCTATTACTTTCCGGACAAACCTTGTATATATATATATATATATATATATATATATATATATATATATATATATATATATATATATAACGCAGCAGCTGAAATGCGTGGGCAGGAGGGTATGAGCAAATCGATCACCAATGGAATGAATCGATCCAGGGCACAGTAAAACTAGTTAGGCCACTGGGCATATCTCCTTCCTTCTCTTCTCTTTACATTATATCTGGAGATGTATGTTCTGAATAATAGGCTACTGTGGCAATTTTAAAAAGTAGGAGGATATACGCTATCAATGATAAACTATGACTTTTAATATATATAGGGCAATAAATCGAAAAAACTCTATATTATTGTTCTGTCCCAATTCCCTGTATAGAGATCCACGTATGTCTTCTCAGAGCAACATTAAACTAATCTTTTCCACAGAATATTTTTCATTCTATACTTTGATCCAGGGGTGGAAATGGAATTTTAGACCTAAGGGGAAAGTCAATAATAGATAAGGTTTGATTCAGAAAGTCGGAAGAGCAAGCGAACTTTGATGGATAAGCGATAGGGATTGTTGCAGAACAATTAACAAAATTAATATCACCATTCAAATTTACTATTTGTTAATAATAACTACAGATGTTTCTCCTTCTTTTGCACAATCACTTCAACTTACGAAGGGGATATTATCCCCTCGTGCATACCTAATTTTCACTCTTACTTTGATCTCAGGCTTTTTCCACGTGAAACCGTATTTACCGGGTAACTTTGACGCGGGGCCATTTTGACTCGTGCATTTTTGTCGCGGAGCACTTACGCCCAGACCTTTTCCATGCTGGGCCGTAAGACTCGGGCCCTTTTGAGGTAGGGTTCTTTCGACCCAGTCTGCTTTGACGCAGGACTCTTTTAACTCGATTCCTTTTGACCCGGGCAATTTTGACGCGGGGCCATTTTGACTCGTGCATTTTTGTTGCGGAGCACTTACGCCCAGACCTTTTTCATGCTGGGCCGTAAGACTCGGGCCCTTTTGAGGCAGGGTTCTTTCGACCCAGTCTGCTTTGACGCAGGACTCTTTTAACTCGATTCCTTTTGACCCGGGCAATTTTGACGTGGGGGCCGTTTTGACTCTGGCCTTTTAGTAGCGGGGCTATTTTCACCCGTGTCCTTTAGAGGCGGGTCGTGATGACCCGGGCTCTTTTAATGTAGGGCCCGTTTGTCGCGGGGCCCTTTCACCAGCCCTTTTGGCGCGGGCTGTTTTGACTCGTATCCATTTGTAGCGGGGCCTTTGTGACTCTGGCCCTTTTGTTGCGGAGATATTTTGACTCGGAGACTTTTCTCGCGGGGCCTTTTGACCAGGAGACCTTTTGACCCGTGCTCTTTTTTTACATTCGCTCAGCCGCGTAACTCTCAGCCGGTGCCTTAAGCGTTCAAAACCGGCGAGGTAACATTATTGCGAATGTTTCTTTATTTTTTCTAGGCTCTCTTGACACGGGGCTGTTTATACTCGGGCTCGTTTGACGTAGGGCCCTTTTGACTCGGTTCTTTTTGTCGCGGGACCATTTTGACCCAGGTCTTTTTCACGCTTGATCGTTTTATCCCGGAAACTTTTAACTCAAGCCTTTTCGACCCGGGCCATTTTGACGCGTGGTCATTTTGACTTGGACTCTTTTTTCGCGGAGACTTTTGACCTGGACATCTCACACTGGGCTCTTTTGACCCGGGCCCTTTTCACGCGGGATCGTTTTGATTCGGGTACTTTTGTCGCGGAGACCTTTTGACGCAAGCTGTTTTCTAGCGGGGCTGTTTTGAACCGTGCCCTTTTGAGTTGCATCCTTTTGCCCGGCCTCTTTCGAAGTAGGGACCATTTGTCGCGGGGTCTTTTGACTCGGCTCCTTTTCACGCTGGGGCCGTTTCTACTCGGGGCCTTTTGTCGCTAGGCCCTTTTGACCTGCAGACTTTTTGACTTGCGCTCGTTTAGCGCGGGGCCGTTTCTTCTCGGGTCCGTTTGACGTAGTAACCTTTTGACTCGGGTTTTTTCTCGCAGGATCCTTTTGAGCCGGGCTCTTTTGACGCAGGGCCCTTTTAACTCAAGCCCATTTAACCTGGGCCCTTTAGACGTGGGGCCATTTTGACTCGGGTCCTTCTGTCGCGGAGACCCTTTCACACAGGTCCTTTTGACTCGGGCCCTTTCGTTGCAGAGATATTTTGAACCCGGGCCTTTTGTCGGGGGGTTCTTTTATCCGAGCCCTATTGACCTGGGCTCCTTTCCCGCGGAGCCCTTTTTACTTGGGCCTGTATGACGCAGGTCCATTTTGACTCGGGTCTTTTTGTCGCAGGACACTTTTGACACGAGCACTTTTGACGCGGGGCCGTTTTGATCCGGGAACGTTTGTTGCAAAGAGCTTCAGACCCGGGCCTTTTCGACTCGGGCATTTTTGTAGCGGGTCCCCTTTTGGCATAGTCCGTTTGGCATAGAGCCCTTTTGACTCGAGCTCTTTTAACACAAGGTTCTTTTTTACTCCGGTCTCTTTGTCGCAGGACGATTTTGACCTGAACTTTTTCACGCTGTTCCGATTTGACCCGGGCCCTTTTGAAGCGGGATACTTTTGACTGGGGCTCTTTTTACGCAGGCCCCTTTTAACTCGAGCCCTTTTGACGCGGGGTCGCTTTGAGTCGTTCCCTTTTGTCGCGGATACCCTTATACCCAGACCTTTTTCACACTGGGCCGTTTTGATTCGGGTCCTTTTGAGGAGGGTTCCTTTCGACTCAGGCTCTTTTGACACAGGGCCTTTTAACTTTATCTCTTTTGACCCGTACAATTTTGACGCTGGGCCATTTTGACTCAGGCCTTTTCGTTGCTTCGCTCTTTTGACCCTTGCCCTTTAGGAACCGGTCCTTTTGACTCGGGCCCTTTTGTTGCGGAGTCCTTTTCACTAGTGTCCTTTAGAGGCCGCTCCTATAACCCGGCCTTTTGTGACCCAGGGCCAATTTGTCCCGGGCCCTTTTGACCAGGGCCCGTATTGACTCGGGCTCTTTTGGATCAGTTCCCTTTTGTCACTGAGATCTCATGACCCGGGGCCGTTTTAACTTGGGGCCTTTTGTCGCGGTGGTCATTTACCCTGGCCCTTTTGACACAGACATTATGACCTGAGCTCTCTTGACGTGGGGCTGCCTTTTCTTGGACCCGTTTGATGCAGACCTTTTTGACGATGGGTCGTTTTATTCCTGGCTCTCTTGACGCGGGATAATTTTGTCTCGGGCCTTTTTCACGCCGGACTGTTTTGACCTGGGCCCTTTTGAAGCGGGGTCGTTTTGACCCGTACTCTTTTGACACAGGGCCCTTTTTTCTCGAGCCCTTTGGACTAAGAACCTTTTAACGCGGGTCGTTTTGACTCTGACCCTTTTTTCGCGGAGAGTTTTGACCCAGGCCTGTTTGACGCGGGATCTTTTTCACTCGGGCTCTTTTGTAGCGGGGCTGTTTAGATCGGTCCCTTTTGAGGCGGATCCTTTTGACCCGGCCTTTTTTGAACTAGGGCCCTTTTGTTGCGGGATCCTTTGACGCGGGGCCGTTTTGACTCGGGCCCGTTTGACGCAGGGCCGTTTTGTCACGGATATCTTTTGGCCCAGGCTGTTTTTACTCGGGGCTCTTTTACCCGAGCCCTGTTGACTCGCAGACATCTTAACCTACGCTCTTTTAATGCGAGGGCGTTTTTACTCTGGCACGTTTGACGCAGGAACCTTTTTACTCGAGTCTTTTTGTCACGAAATTCTTTTGACTCAGGACCTTTTGAGTCGGGGTCCTTTTGACCCGGGTTCTTTTGACGCAGGGTACTTTTGAACCGGACACTTCTGATGCGGGGTAGATTCGACTACCGTCTTTTGTCGCGGAGACCTTTTGACCCAGTCCCTTTAGACTCGGGTCCGTTTTGACTCGGGCCCTTTTGTTACGCGTTGTTTCGACCGGTGCCCTTTTGACCCGGCTCCTTTGATGCGTGGCTGTATTGACTCGGGCCCTTTTGGCACAAGGCTCCTTTGGCGCAGAGAGCTTATGACCCGGGGCCGGTTTTACTCGGGGCGTTTTTTAGCGTAGGCAGTTACCAGGGCCCTTTTAACCCGGGCTCTTTTAACTCGGAGCCATTTTGACCCGGTCCCATTTGACGCTGGGCCGTTTTAACTCGGGCACTTTTGTTTCGGAGACCTTTTGAGCAGGTTTCTTTTGACTGAGGCCCTTTTGTAGCGGGGCCCGTTTTGACACCGGTCCATTTGACGTAGGGTCCTTTTAACAAGGCCCGTTTGATGCGGGTCCGTTTTGCTTTGAGCTCTTATGTCGCGGGTCCTTTTGATCGTTCCTGTTTTGACTCCGGCCTTTCTGTCCTCGCCCTTTCGTCTTGCCCTTCTGACATAGAACCATATATATAACGCAGCAGCTGAAATGCGTGGGGCAGGCGGCGGGTATGAGTAAATCGATTATTAATCGATCCCTGGCGCAGGAAAATTAGTTACGCTACTGATCATATCTCTTTCTTTCTCTTCTCTCTACATCATGTCTGGAGATGAATGTTCTGACTAATAGGCTACAGTGGCGATTTTAAAAAGTAAGACGATATATGCTATCAATTACAAATGTTATGAATTTTAACTTAATATATATATAGCGCAATAAATCGAAAAACTCTATATCGGCCTTTTGCTCCCCCCTCCTGTTGGAAAAATCTTGCTGGTGTTAAGGATTATCATGTTGCTTAGTTACTGTATTATATTGTGCTATACAAACAATAAATACATCTGTGTTTTTTTTAATAAGAAGAACCTTATTTACATTTATTACAGACCTTGCTTTACGACAGCAAAACATATTCACGTTCAGCGTAATCAGTTTCCATTCTGAAATAAGAACAGTGAGACGAAAGAAATTATTGACGCATACATTTAGGACTTAGAAAAGTGTCCTGCGAACATGTCGTAGTAAATTCCTGAAGAGTGACATGCGCTAGTAGCAATTGTTAGCAGTTATTAACTCAACATAGAAGATAATTAACTGAAAAACTGAAAATACGAATCTTTTCAGAGATGACAGTGTACTGATGCTTTAAATCTGTTCCTTTACTCCTTATACATACGTTATTTCCCTAGTCAAAATAAAAACTCTTCAAAATTATTCACAATTTCTTATGCAACCATACCTTCCTTGGAGTACTGCGCGGTCACATACCCGTCACGGCGATGTAAAGGCACTTTTGGCGACGAGGATACATTCCCATTTGAACACGATTCTTACTGTTTTATTTCAAACGGTCTCTCTTGTCCAAGGATTTTCGTCAGCAATTACTTGACACAAAAGTGCATTAATTATTGCTTTCTAGAACACTTAATGGATATTAAAGTCCACAAACTAGTTGGTTGATACCACTGGCTCAACCGAGATAATTGACAAAAGATTGTGCGATAACCTTATATTTTATGGTGATTACATTGTTGGGGTCACATCAGCCTATTGTTCGACATATTTCTTAGTAAAATAGGTGCTTGAAGTTTGAAGGCACTTAAAAAAGTGATTTGCCAGACGTCTGTGGAGTATCGCAGTTCATTTTCATAGATATGAGTGGTAATCAAGAAGAAAATAATTGCAGATTTTCATTATTTTACATCAAATTGTCTCTTGTCCGATAGATTTGCTTTCAAAACGTCTCTTGTCCATTTTTTAGATTCAAAATGTTTCTTGTCCAAATTAAATACCTTTATTATTCATTGCTTGTGTCTTGAATAATGGAACTTGTTTATAAAATAAGGTAATAACGGTTTAAAGAATTTCTACACCAACTCTTACAACATTTAATAACCTTTTAAAATAATTATTAGTTTTTTTTCGATTTGCCAAAATTTTTGTTTGGTGGACAAGGGACGTTTTGATAATAAGCTCCACATATAATATACTCTACAACAGATGATCAGATTCATCTACCGTAATATGAGTTTCATCTCCCTTCTCTAGAATAAGCCTCAAATCTGCCCATCTCCCAATGTTGAAGACAACCAATGGCGTATTTAGGATTTTGTTTCGAGAGTCTATGCCCAACACAAGGAAGGAAGTGGGCAATTGCCCACCTGAGTTTGAGAATTAAATATATTTTAATTTACGCATAAATTGAAGTTATAATGGAAAGAATTGGAGACTGATAAATCCTATATGATATGATACAAAAATTTAGCAGTGAATCTAACCCTTTATTCTATTCATACAATAAAAAGGAAGCATTCTCTTGGCCTTCCTAATTTCCCGGGCTAATTATTCCACCGTTTTGATTTTCTTTAATTCAAACATTTCCTTCTTTTAAAAATAACTAAACGATATAATTTTTCCTTTGTTATAATTACTAAGTCCTGTCATGTTGATATCCGCGCATGTTGGTGTTGAACACCAGTTTCGCTTATCAACTCCTCTTAGTTTCGTGTTACTGATGACGGCGGACTTGAATCACAACTAACAACGGTCGATAAAGTTTGATAGGCGAAATGAAAGAAAGTAACGTCAAGAAAAAGAAACAGAAAAGTAGAAAGGACGAAAGAAAGAACAAAAGGACGCAGTTCTTACATGGAATTAAATTTGACAAATACAGATTATTTCTGAACAAAGAGCATAAGAAAATGGAAAGTCAATGACATTCTTAGAAATGGTAAGAAGGATTATTGTTGTATGTGGAATGCGAAAAGCTAACAAATTTATTTTGGGGGGAGCTTGAGCCCGATGGCCTCCTAAATACGCCACCGAAGACAATTCTGCTTTCCTGATCCTTCACAGCATTGTTTATCAATTTCATAAATATTTTGAGCATCGCTTTTATATATAAGCGATGTTCAAAATATTTATATAATCTGTGGCAAAGCCTACACCCTCTAGGAATTTTATCCTGTGTGTTTGTTGGGATTCAGAGACCATCGTGCATCACGAGCTGCTGACACCGGGCAGAATGATAGACTTTAACCTATTCTGTGGACAGTTAACGTGAGTGCACCTAGCAATTCAAAAGAAAAGACTGAGACTGGACAGCATAAAGGTATACGGTGTATATATAAATATATATATATATATATATATATATATATATATATATATATATATATATATATATATATATAGGCTATATATATATATATATATATATATATATATATATATATATATATATATATATATATATGGGAACGGTCTTACCCGTCCTCCCAATGTTGAAGACAGATTTGTGCCGATGTTAAAAATGTTAGTATGGGATGCAGCACCTTTATGCTGTCCAGTCTCAGTCTTTTCTTTTGAATTGCTAGGTGCACTCACGTTAACTGTCCACAGAATATGTTAAAGTCTATCGTTCTGCCCGGTGTCAGCAGCTCGTGATGCACGATGGCCTCTGAATCCCAACAAACACACGGGATAACATTCCTAGAGGATGTAGGCTTTGCCACAGATTATGGAGCTACTCTTCGCTTCTACCATAATCTTCTACAAGCATTGTTCTTATTTATATTATTCATTTTTTATTACTCTCACGATCAACTGTTTCAGAAATGGCTCGAGCTCGTTACGTTTCGGAAGAAATTTACAGGTAGAAACTCAATCGAGTAAATGTTTCAAAGTCAGATCTTGTGGCACCCAAACGTCTAGCTTCTCTTTGTGGGTTTTGCTTTCGATCTCTTTAATATCTTCCGCATAAACTATACCAATTTCTTCACGGGTTTCAGTAGAATTTTCGCCTTTGTCGAAATAGAATTATAAAATGTAGCCCAGGTTGGCGGAAAGTTAATTCATCTACCAGCGCAAGACCTTATACGTATATGATTAGAATTCCAACACTTTTTATACATCTACTAGCTTCAACATCTATTATTTGTGTCACGTGTGCTATAAAGTTTGCCTGACCCGCTACGACTCATCCACGGGTTCGATTCCCGGCGGGAGCTCATGTGGTTCGGATTCCACATTATTCAGTAGGTCCATGTCTCATATAGCCTCGCTGCTGAAAGGGACGCTAAATTAAAATCAATTTATTCCATGCCTCGCTCAGTAAGTACGCCAGAAATTTTTACTTGTGGATGTTCAAAACAAAAGGGGGGTGCTCTCAGAATAGTAATATACATTTTTAAACAAACTCAAAGAAAACAGTATATATTGTTACGCAACTTAGTAAGAGTAACTGATTCCATGTTCCCCCTCCCTCGCAGCTTTCATTTATGGAGCTCAATCTGCTTTTAAAAAACTTACACTTTGTAATAGATTAATTTCTGTACATTGGATCATTAAAATAAAATTCCATATTAACACGAATAGGAAACGAAGTTCAAAAATTTCATATTAATACAAAGAGAGTTGATACTCCACTTGCATACATTGCACTTACCATATTGTCACATTTTTCTTATTGAGGAGGAGGTAGGTAAATGACCGCTCAAGACGTTGCCAATTTCAGTCATATGCATCTGTCCATCAATATCTTTTCTCGGAAACGACCGCCAAGCCCAGGAGGGTAGATATGAGCGGGTCTGTTTTGTCAATTGTTTTGATCGAAACACCGCCCGAAACAATGAGGTCATAGCCATACATGAGAACGAGGTCGCTTCATATTTTGAAGTGAAATAAATAAATAAGAATATTGCGTTCTTTCCTAAACGCTAAACCTTCTTTAACTTGATGTAATAAATAACTTATGATACTGATTGATACAATTGGATTTGGGAGAGTATTCCTTTTCCATCCAGGGGTATGTGTAAAGAAATTGGGGGCTTGGGTGTTAGGGGCTGTTGGGGGGTGTAGATTACTCCCTGGCCTCGCTGCTGAAAGGGACGTTCAAGTCCAAATCAACTCAATTGATGTATTTCCTGAGAATTCGAAATTTATTTTACAATTTGGAGGGCGTCTCTGACTACACAGAAATAGTCTCATTAAGAGAGAATGGGCTCCTTCGTGGCTAAGCGGTTAGCGTACGCGCCTTTGGCGTGGGAGACCCGGGTTCGATTCCCGGCAGGAGCTCATATTCGGATTCCACGTTAATCAGTAGGTTCCGTCTCATATAGCCTCGCTGCTGAAAGGGGCGTTAAACTCAAAATCAACCCAACTCTCATTAAGAGAGGTTTCAAAATATATATAGAATGTGCAAATGCTTTATGATCTATTCGACCTGGTGGGATTTCAAGAGCACAATTTTTCCCACATATGAGATATGCCGAAGATTCAGTATGAAATGTTTTTAAATGCTCTAAATCAGTGCTATTCAACCGCTGGTACGCGTACCCCCAGGAGTACGCGAAGATGTTTCTGAGGATACGTAATCTTAATAATAAGCATATTTCCAATATTTATTAAATGATCAGTACTAATTCACAATTCCTTCCATTTCCATCAAATATTTGTGTGAACAAGGTTTCTCTACATTAACATCAATAAAAAACGAAGCGCAGAAATTGCTTGAATCCAGAATCAGCTCAGATTCTTGCACTCTCGAAGATTCGACCAAGAATCAAGAAGTTGTCGTCCCGAAAACAAGCTCAATCTTCTCATTAACAGGTTAGGTCTGAAGTTACTTTTAGTATTTGAATTGTTAACATTGTCCTCAGTGTACGAATTATCAGGGAGGATGAGGGGAAAATCATCCTCAGTAGAACTGGATATCTGTCAGGCGTGCACACAGCAATTTTTGTTGGGAGGGGTCTAATACTATAAGTCACTACGTCTATGTAGTATTTAACGGCATTATTCAGCACTGGAAAAGAAGATAAGTAATTGTAAAATATTTCCACTTATATTTTAAGAAAAAAAAATGATGAACTAGTTTGTTTTTATAAGAGAACTAGCTGAAATGCCCATTTTTTGCATGGGTCAGATAAAATCCCCGCAGGTGACTCCCGGCCCTCATACAATGGTAGCTGAATTTGAAAGTCATTCCTAATGGAAGTGTCATCATTGATCGCAGTGACCGCGAAAACTATGGATTTGCACTAATATCAGTCATTTTGGTTTTGGTTTATTTTTACATGTCTCGGCATTCCCCCCGGTAACCCCGACCCGCAGCCGAATGTGGTGCATTTGGAAGTTAATGCGATCGGAGTTTCACCATTGATCTGAGCAACCGCGAAAACTATGAATTCGACACTAATATCGGTCGTTTTCTACTACTTTTACATGTCCCGGTAAACGCCCCATCCTGAGACCCCCTGGTTCGAATTTTGAAAAAAGCGCTTCGTCTTGGTCTGGGGCCTGGACCAAGGTACCCGTGGCCAAAATTTGGTAACTCTCGTTCCATTCGTCTAGTTCCCAGGCCGTACACAAACAGACAGACACACAAACAAACTAGTTTATTTATATTAGAAGAGTACAATTGAAGTGTAAGATTAAGTTTTCATGCTTAATCAATCATTTCCCTGTTAAACAAGTATAAGTTTTCTTGAGAAAGTGTACAAATGTATGTTGAGTTAAGATCAGTACCATTTTCTTTGGGGGGGGGAGTTCGGACCAGGTAGTTGCACCCCTGAATGTGATGCAATGACACATAACTAAACAAGTTTCTCCTTTCATCTGTATGTATTTTTCCGAACCTACCTACCCATGTAGCTACACAAATGTTAGGTGGTCAATTTCCAACCCATTTCGCTTAATAATTAAATTTTGCCAGACGACCTGCTCATATAGAGTATATCATATATTAACAAACTAGAATAATGCTTACAAGTATTAGAAGTGTGTGTGGTAATAACATAAAAAAAAAATTAGTTTCACGTGCCCCAATTACCCATATGCGCTTCATTTCAACTTGGCAGCCCTCTGGTAAGTCGAAGATTGTACTAGGAATGACAATGGTTTTATACTATCTTAAATTTTCAAACATTATTTAAATCTGAAACTCTTTTTACGGTGTATAAGTATATTTGATTCAACACGACTCCCTTTCTTTGTCAGATGAAATTATAAAAGTCTGTTGTAATTTAGTGATTTTCCATAATAGTTTAGTTTTTAGAGCAAAGAAGTTCCACCCCTGTCTGATAACATCATTGCGTAGTAAAGAAGCCCCGCCTCAATCCTCAGCTTTATCCAACATTGTAAGCAGAACTTCTGAAAGTGCAGGTGTGCTATTCTTTAGTTGCAGGCGGTGATTTAAGTCAAGAACAGGGGTATGTACATCTATTCCATATTGCACGTTACATGCCAGAGGGCTATAACATATTAACGACATTGGTGTATTTATAACTGAAAATTGGTGTTTAGATAATATATTGGGATTGCACTTCTTTGTGCTATACAATGAAGCGGTGATTTGTGCGTTTTGGTAATGCTTGTCACCCCTCGAGTTTCTTTCTTTTTTCTTTTTTCCTTTTAGTTATTTCGGATGTTTTGAAGATAGTGTAGACAGTGATGATTTCAGGGGGTGGTCCTGGGGAATTTCCTCTTTGGAACCACCCGGGAAGATATGTTATATAGGGCTCAATGTACACTCATGTCCAAAATGATTGTCGCATATCTACAACTGTCTTCCTGTAAGAATATAATTTGATACTGATTTTGCAGGGTACTTTTAGTACTGATACTATGTGTATAATCGGGAAATGTTTATTTGTGGTAAATTTCATAGGGAAAGAATTATAAATACGAAAATTAGAATGAGTAAAACAAAATGTTGCTAAATGGACAAGAAAGTTTTATTTTCGTTTTATTGTTTTTTATTTACTGCTCTTTTAACACGAAATTTTTCACATACGTGTCTTTGCCGATTATACACATAATAACATTATAAGAAATACTGGGTGAATTTGTTATCAAATTACAATCCTAGAACAACATATTTATAGACATGCGACAATAATTTTGGACATGAGTGTACATTCCCAGTATTTTAGTAATACTATCTCATCCCCAATGTATTGGAAGTCTCCCCCCGCCCTTCCGGAGAAAATATTCTGAAGTAATCACTCAATGTATGGGTTAAGTGCTGTTATAATCAGTGATAGTGAATATACACAAATTTTGAAAAACGTTGCGATTCAGTTAAGAGTCATGTACGCGATAGCAGGTACCGGTAGCAAAATAAGGAATTAATAGTGAAGCTAAAGGAAAAAATGAAATCTTTAAGTTTAACGTCCCACGGTTATGCCGGTTAGGCTAAAGGAGACGGTGATAATGAGAGATGAGTGAAATGGTGGAATGAAGAAAGTGGGAGGAAACGGGAGAACCCCGAGAAAACCCACGAGCACGGTGTTCACTTGGCGGGGGCTGGGATCGAACCCGGGACCCCAAGCACCAGAGGTGAACGCTCTACCACTGAGCCACCGCGCCCCCCGTGAAGCTAAAGGAGTCCCACGGGTTTTTCCTTGTCGCGCGTGAACAGAATAGTAGACAATACACGCTAACGTGCATCAAAGTAAAATATGCAAGACAATCAAGTTTTGAACATTATTCATCAACATATTTTGTTTCGTTTAAATTTAGAGCTTGTATGTCAAAGGATGCATCTTCATTCTGGCACACAGAGCTCTTAAGATCTGTGCTGTTTACTAGTATTTAGGCCTATAACACTGCTACAACGGAGAAGCTCGAAATCTAAAATAGTAAAACCAATGCCAATGTAATTTTACAAATATTCAAATATTCATTAGTTTTTATCTTATTTTTTATTATTTGCGGTTGATCTACCAGTCAGAATCGTACGAGTACTATGTGTTCTTTATCTCTATAATATCTCTATAGTAGAGCGCTCGTCTGCACTTTGAGAGGACCTCAGATTTATCAGAGGTTAAGTGGACAACATGGTATATTTTTTTTAGAGGGGGGGCTCATTTCTTCCCACACTTTTATTTCTCTGCTTCTTTTATAAGCATTTATCTCATCAGTTACCCATCTTTTTTTAATTAATCAAAAGATCAAAGCTAGGGGATGTTAATCTAAATATCCAACTTAAGTATAGTCAGTAAGTATAGTCAGGAAAATTCCAAGATTTCGGAAAAGTCAAGAATTAAAAAAAAAAAAAAATCTGGATTTCAGAGAAATTGCCACAACACCAGGTCTAATCTTAAATATATACAGGGTGATAGGTAACTCCGCCGAAAAACTTTGGGAGGTGATTCCTTATATGAAATGGAAGAAAAAAGTTCTAATAAACATGGGTCGAAAAACGTCTCCTTTCAGGATTATAAAACGCCGAATATTCGAAAAATCAAGTTTCAAAACGGCCTGGCTTAGAAACTATAGGGTCTATCCCAAGCGGTTTAAGGAATTACACAGGAACTAATATGCGTTCTGTCTAAATATCCATGTTTCAGAATACACTGGTACCAGTGAAACCAACACACTGTTAGTACTTAAAGGAGTATCCCTATACTTCAACTTCCTTTTTACAGTTCGTTTCACGGATAACGGAAGATGGTTAAACATGAACCGTATTTATCCGTTTATGCCGCGCACCTTTTCTCTATAAAAACGAAGTCAAAAAACAGGGTGCGCGGCATACACGAGGAAATGTAGAATTGACTGAGCCACCAAGAATTTAAAATCACGGGGAGTTTTTATTAACTGGAATACTGTGAGTAATACTGGAATATTGTGAGTAATACTGGAATATTGTGAGTAATTTTACAAGAGTAGAAAAGTTTTAATATAAAACGACAAGTTACAGCTCATCTTTCCTCTTTGCATCAACCGGCCTTTCAAGAACCACTTACAGCGACTGTACACTGAATGGATGGCGACTGCAGTACACGAAACTACGCCAGCTGGCCGAATTAAGAAACCTGCACTTCGCCTTTTGTGCGAATGGATTATTGAAACATGTAATTCAATTCCAGAGGATCTTGTCGTCCGCAGTTTTAAAAATGCTGCATTTCCAATGCCAGCGATGGGACTTTATTCAGTCCGATGGTGATACGTGCTCCAGCTGCTCGGGAGATGACGGCGACGAAGAAAGCTAGGCACGGAAGTGATTTCTGCTAATAATCACAGTATTGTTGGATTGTTTCTGTGTATAACGATTTTAATGATTAAAAGTAGGATGAAAAATACATTGTACTTTTTTTGTTGAGAAAATTGATGTGCGCTACTTACACGAGTTTTTTTTTTTTTTTTTTTTTTTTTAATTTTAACGTTCCAGAAATTGGGGGTGCGCGGCTTACACGGGGGCGCAGCATACACGCGTAAATACGGTATTTAGATAGAGCGCATACTAGTTCCTAAACCGCTTGGAATAGGCCTTATATTTTATAAATCAGGGTGTTTTGAAACGTGATTTTTCGAATTTTCGGCGTGTCATAACTCTGAAAGGAGAGGTTTTTCGACCCATGTTTATAAGAGCTTTTTTCTTCCATTTCATGTAAGGAATCACCTCCCAAAAGTTTTCGGTGGAGTTAACTACCACCCTGTATATGAGATTGTATTATTTAAAAATAAATGAAAGGTACAGTTTTTTTTTTTTTTTTTTTTAAATAGCTATTTGTGTCAGTTCGCACAGCGCAACCTTATACTGATCCAAAACTGAGAAAGAAAAAAAAACGTGGTAAAAAGCTATTCGTTCACACGTGAAGTTTTGGTGTGCAGAGGTAGGTCTAGGTTTATGAAATGTGAAAAATTATAGTTCGTTTTTAACCGTTTGAAAGGTAAATGACGTTGATTTGTTTTTCTAAAAACCTTTAAAATATAACCTTTAAACTTTTTTCTTCTACATTTGACAGCAATTAGGTAGATAGTATTGCAATCAGAAGTAGAGAATACAGAAAATTAGACATGTTACAACTACATACACGTAATTTATTTTACTAACAAAACAGTTGCAGTAAAACGTTACTGTCAGTTATTGTTCTTATAAAAAAATATTCTGCCTGATTTTAATTACCACATGAATCACAATTTAAATTACTCGTGTGCAGGAATAAAAATGAAATCTCTTTTGCTTCCATGTTTATGTTTAACTGAAATGAAGGAAGTTTTACTCCCATGCTTATGTCGGCTAGGCTAAAGGAGACGGTGATGATGCGAAATAAAGGAAATGGTGGAATGAAACAGGAGAAGCCAGAGAAAACCCACGCACTTGGTGTTTGTCCACCACAGAGCTCACTTGGCGCGAGCTGGGATCGAACCAAGGACTCCATGCACCATGAACGCTCTACCGCTGTGTGCAAAAAGAGTTCGCAGAAGCAGTTTCACTATGAAATTACTCTATGGCTTAAGAAGCTCGAAGATTCGTTACCGTTGAAACAAAACGTCTCCATTATATGATATCCTGTGATGACCTAATCAAATCTGAATAAATAGTACACAATTCACGAAGATTATCGCTTATAAAGATACGGTAATGTACCGGTACCCGTATTCTTAGTGTTTACAAAGGTCTCCTTTTCAATTGATTTTCAAATAGAACTCTATACCCACCATTCATAGCTTCCATGCAAGCAACGTATCCTGTTCATCTTATCTCGATTTTATTATCCATATGATATTTGGTGATCAATGGCAAAATATAGTTAAGTGAAAATAAAACTTCAGTTTAACGTCTCGAAGGCGAAAGGGGACGGATGATATTTTAAATGAATGATTATGAAATAATTGGTGGGATTAGAAAGTGGGACGAAACTGGAAAACTCCGAGAAAACCCACGCACACGATGCCGTCCACCACGAACTCGGTCTGGAATCGAACCAGGAATCAGATGTGAGCGCTCTACTACCGAGCCACCAGAATATAGTTAAGCATTGTGGTAGTTCTAGAGTTGTTCTTCAATTCGTCTCGTCTCGCGCCAATTTTTTCCCCGGAGCGTAGTTCTTTGATATTTTTAGTTTTCACTCTATTCGGTGCGTAAGCGATCAATTGTCACATTCAGACAATACTATGGAGATGGACAGGATCAGTGTCGGATCCCCCCCCTCCCAGGGCCCCGGCTGGAAGATCAGTTTAGGGGTCCCACATATATATTCACATATGCAATATGCAAAATGTGTAATTATCCTAGCCCTACTGATAACATAAATTCAATTACTAATGTAGAAAAGGTGTCTCATTCTGTTTGCTCTATTGTAAGTTCAAGCTATAATGATAATCATAAATGAAGGAGAAATGATGGATGTGCCATGTTTTCTAAATGTTAGGCTATTTCTGTTGTACATCGCAGTAACCTTCGGGAAGGAGCCCGTAAGGTATTGGGAGCCTTCTTGACGTAGTAAGATCTACAGGTTATCTTTCTGATGTTTTTGGGAATACTCAGTGACGTGCATCTGATGTAGGCCGGAATTCCGTGGTTCTTTTTGTTATATTTTAGATACTTGCATAACAAGGCAGAGGGGGGGAGGCGTCCGCGGTTCCGACACTCCGGCCGTGGCCAGTCCGAGACTGGACAGTATTATCTCGTAATATATCATTAGTTTCTTCGATTACATACGCATTTTCCACTATTTTTTATTTATTTTTTCTTTTCTTTAACTTGTTTCTATTTGTTACACTATGCCTAAATATTAAAATGTATTCTCACATTATTGTATGGTTTCCACTAATACAGCCTCCGTTCCACATAATATATTTTGATTATCTATTTACGTTTTCCAGACCGATTTCATAAAAAGCTCCGAATCCCTTTTAAAAAAATTCGTATCCTATTACATCTTTACATTTTTCTACTATTTACTGTACAAAGACCCTATTAGCAATTGGTCACCCCACACCATTACTAGAATTATTCTTATCTTAAGGGCATACACGACGTTCAAGATTTTCGTAAAATAATGGGAAAATATTTCTGATTTTTATTGGAAGACTGATAATGATGATATTTATATCGTTCCTAAATATTTTTTCCGAAGATTAATTAATTAATTATGACATAATTAACCATTAATTAACGATAAGCTATTCCTACTTTTCAACTAAATTAATAAAGCAAGAACAGTGAAACTAAAATATATTACTCCCTACACTTTCTCTAAGAGATCTAATAACTTTACAAAGTTTTGTTCTTGTTTACTTAACATTTATGTGACTTTCTTTGAAGAAGTGCGCAACTCAATTGTAACAATTCTTTGCAAAACAACGCGCTCCAAAGTAACCCTCTTTTTTCACTTTCCGTTACATTAAGTAGTGGATATGTTTATGAATTAGTATATATAGTTCTATAGCCTGAGTGTTGTCCTTTCTTTTGCAATAATTATTTACTTTTAAAATTGTACGTATTTCGAGAAAAGTAGGAATTTATTACAACATTCGATAATTTTGAATTTCCCGTCGTACGGTGGCGCCGCCATGTGAACTGTAGCCATACTTCATCCATAAGCGTAGAAAGCATCAGTGTTACTAACCACTTGCTGCTCTTTTCTATTGTGAAGCTGGTGCGTGATTTTCTATCCGTGATAATGGCTAGTAAGAAACGACCACTGTCAAAGACGAGAAAAAGAAATAAGCAATCTAAAGCACGTCGTCTAGTGTGGAAAATACGAAAACTTGAATGTGATAATGAACCGGTAAATGCCGTTACAGAGAATTTGGAAGATCCTCCACTACAGGGAGACAATAGCCTTCGGATAGACCAAGACATCGGTGAAGAACCTACGAGCTCTTCTAGAAGTTTTCAACAGGAAGATAGTTTTAATATGAGGTAAGGATGTTTACTTAATAGTTTATATATTTTCTACACAAGAAAAGAAGAGTAGAATTATGTTTCTTTCAGAAACTAATAATAATAATAATAATAATAATAATAATAATAATAATAATAATTAAAATTAATAATAATAATATGCTTATTATATTACTGAGAACAGCTATGTAGTAAAATTACAGCACTACGTTTTACATATCGTATGTAGACAGTGGTGTGTTCACACTGGACTCGGATATCTGTTTGAGAACTATATCCTATCAAGATAGTAACTTTGTATAGGAACAAATTAAATGTGATTAATACAAGGACTGTCACAGAATATTTTTGTACGTACAAAGGAGTTATTACGTAATCAGGTTAGGGGAGAGGGCGGATCTGCGATATGATTATTTTTTGTTACAAGGGGAGGGGAGCAACGACTCCCGAAGAAAATTTTCTGGAGGGGTATAGTTGGAGCTGGTAGAATGGGGAAAAATGCAATCACGGGTCCCAATACTCGATCTATACATTATACATTTCCGTGAGTCAGGGGAGGACCGTGCCCCCGTTCCCCCTTAGGGCGCCCATGGAGGGGAGGTATAAGAGCAGATTAAAAAATCAAAATAAATAATTTTAAAATTTAAATTTCGGATTGTTATTATTAACTTATAGACATTTCACTTTGTGTCTTTATGATAAAATTGGAAAATTTCTTATTCTCATATTGAGTTCTTTTTTCTCCACAGTACCGAAGCCGAACCATTCTATGTTATCAAGCCTGAAAAGAATTATGTCTCTTCTGTAGCTCTGTGCTAAAAGGAGTATTATAACCAATAAAATGATGAAATATGTTTCACATAATTTTAAACAAGAAATATGTATATAGCCGCACACATTCTGTTCTTTATACTTTTTCTTCTTTTAGACATTTGTGTTAAATTGTAATGAAGAGTAATATTGTGCTTTATATATTGTAAAATATTTCCAATATAGGGTCTATAGGAAAACTAATTTTTATATTTCAGGCATGCGTTGTTGGACAAGCGACGAAGCAACTGTTATTTGTTGGAGTGAGGAACAAATATTGTTCATTGTGCGCTTCAGCTGAATCTAAGAAAAAACAGCCAAGCAAACACAAATGCTACAAAAATTGGTCTTTATCTTCCTCGTCAATGGAAGCTGACATTATAGTTGAAGCTTTCCAAAAGAGCGAAGAAATGCATGGCATTCGTTATAAGAAATTCATTGCGGATGGGGACTCAAGTGTTCATGCAAGAATTATTGAAAGAGTTCCGTACGGGCGCTATGTAACCAAAGTGGAGTGCGCCAATCATTGTGTCAGGAATTACACGAGTACCCTGCACAAACTTCCTCTCAAACTAGTTTTTCCCCTGAAAGTAGAGCAATCTTGAGGAATAAAATTCCTCGTTTAACGGCAGCTGGTCGAGGAGCCATCACCTACAACGCCAAAAATAACCATACTGTTGAAGAACTCCGTGATGATTTAAAAAATGGTCCATCGCATGTTTTTGGAAGGCACGAGAAATGTAAAGAATATTTCTGTAAAAATGAGAAAGAAGACATTGATATGTTGCCTGTTCTCGAAGCATCTGGTCTGTATTACCATATCATGGCAGCGGTGCAGCAATTAGTGCGCAAAGCTGATAGATTGGTGCCAAACGAAACTACTAATAGAGCCGAACTGTTTATGAGCTTACTGTGCAAGTTCAATGCAGGGAAGAAATTGAATTTAACAAAAAGAGGTTCATTTCAACGCAGGTGCTATATTGCTGAACTAGCTTACCAAAAAAATGCCATGTTGCATTACAGTCCGTGGAAATCTGCAACAAAAAAGAGTCCTGGGACGTACTTCCAAAAATTCATGAAGAAGAGAAAAGCCACTAGAGACCGGCAGTCTAAATCCACATCACGGAGAGTTAGAAGAAAACTGGAGTTACAGCCGGAGATTGACAAAGACTATGGGCCAAATGCAGAGAAGCCACCAATGTCACCACCATCTCTTCATACGGCATGCAAAGGGGAACTCTCTTCATTTACAGTAAGTAATCCATTACTACGTCTATTATTAGTAGTTGTAGTGGTAGGAGTATCAATACTGCTTTGTTTGAGTACAAATTAATTTCCTGAAATTGCCTTGCTTCAGGACACGTAAGAACGCAGTTTTCTTTCAAGTTGTAGCGTTTTTTAAAACTGCCCATTATTCACCTGCAGCAGATAATAATAATAATAATAATAATAATAATAATAATAATAATAATAATAATAATAATAATAATAATAATAATAATAATAATAATAGAAATAGAAATATTTGTGTGATCTGCAATTTCCCTGCGAAAAGAAATAGCCAAAATATCATGATAACTGATGACAGGTTGGGCGGCCTCTGGGATCGATCCCAGGATCCTCGGATACCACACTCGCGTTCTGCCGCTGACCTCCATATGTATATATTTGATATCTGCTTTGTTTTGGCCGCCAATGCTGTATAATTCTGGGTTTTCGTTCAAGCAACAGGAGGTAGTCCAGATTACTTCATATCATGTTTAATTCTTTCCTTTTCAAGAAGATAAAAGAAAAAATAGACTACGAGGTTTGTTGCTAATCGTTTTCATTCAAATTTAGCCAGGTTTCATTGGGTTTTACTAGGATTTATTCAGAGCTTATTTTTCTTGTTTCTATTTATTTATTTATTTATTTATTTATTTATTTATTTGTGCATTTGCGAGAGTGGCGGCGACCCCTCAGAGGGAATTTCGAACAAAAGACAAAGGCCTTCCTTCCAGAACCGACCCTTCCTTCCTGTATTTTCCTTTCTCAAATTATGCAGATTTTCAGTGTTATACTTTGTACACAAGGTCTACTTGTGTGTGCGAATAAAACTCTTTTCATTGTATTTTAGATTACTGTCGAGGAGAGAGCAGCAATCGAATCTTCATCCAGAGGACAGCATGGAAATTTGATATATGAGCAACATCGGCGTAACAGACTCACTGCCTCGATGTTTGGAAAAGTGATGAAGCGAAAAGATAGTACGCCATGCCACGCACTTGTAAAGCAAATACTTTACCAAAAAAAAAAAAAAAAAAAAAAAAAAAAATATATATATATATATATATATATATATATATATATATATATATATATATATTTGGACGACAGCTATTGAATATGGCAAAAATAACGAAGATGTGGCTCTTCAGAGGCTTGCATATGAAAAGGGATGGACAATAGAAAAAGGAGGACTAATTATTGATCTCCAACATGGTTTCTTGGGAGCAAGTCCTGATGGTAAGTTTTCTGACTTCTTGCAATTATTTTTATATGATGATAAACATGCAGCGGCCCTAATCTGATCTTACAATCCTTTGCAAATACTGTAGCCGTTTATTGTCCATGATTTGTCTTTCCTATTAATGCATTTCATATTGTTTACTTTATACGTTTACTTAATGCATATTTTTTATACTTTATGCGTGTAAGCTACTTTCCCAGACGTAGTGGGAACAGTGTTGGATTCAGGCATCTTCCTCGGGAGGGCACATACTTTACCATATATATCTAGTGGTTACCGTCTCTGACTGCTGGTCGTGGGGTCCCAGGTTCGATTCCTGGCTCTGCCAAAGCGAGATGGTCTAGAACGGTGCCCACCCAGAATCGTGATGCAACTGGGGAGCTACTGTGTATAAAAGACAGTGACGAACAGGGTTGAGAGCTTCAGCTCTCCTGTTGTAACACTTCTGGTAAGCTTGTGAAAACATCCTCATTTCCTTTCTGAAAATTTCCAGATTAATTCGTGCCAGCCACTAGAGAAAAACAGTCATACTTGCAGTAGGGACCTCATCTTGGCTTTACTACGCACTACTGACCAGGGCAGAAGGAGCCTCACTTTGTGGAGATCCCTGGTTTATATATGCATTATCCACATGACATGTCTCTTGTGGCCAGTTCCTATCTAAATGGTTTTGTTTCTTTTCCCTTAGTGCGTTTGCACACGGCAACGATAATATCGGTGGAAGCCCCGATAATATCGGTGTCGGTGTCGGCGTACTTTGCACACGTCGCCGACAATATCGGTGGAAGCCCCGACAATATCGGTGTCGGCGATAGTTTGCACACGTGGCCGATAATGTCGGCGCTGAGACTAGTATTGGACAGGACGTGAAAGAGAGAAGATGAGTCCAGCTATCAACAAGAGATATCTTCTTGCCTTGTTGTACTTACGACGTAGAAACAGGAAATGTAGATCGCGAAAGCTTTGGGTTCATCCATTATTGACTGTGCGTTATGTAGAAGGTGCTTTTTATACACTATATGAGAAATTACGCGAAGACGATGCAAAATTTTTTAATTACTATCGCATGTCCACACAAACTTTTGATTTTTTAATAGAAAGAATCGGAAACCATATTCAGCGCCAGCATACAGAAATGATACCCTGTATTCCACCCATAGAAATGTTGGCAGTTGCAATAAATCTATTATTATTATTATTATTATTATTATTATTATTATTATTATTATTATTATTATTATTATTATTATTATTATTATTATTATTAAAAAGATTTTAAAATATTCGAGAGTGGGTATACGTTATGGCAATAATTTCTAGAATATCACTTTCAATGGAAAAGAACGTTTTTTCCCGTCGACGGGCTTTAACTCTGACGAACAATTATACAAACAAGCGTTTTATCCAGTCAGGGATTCCGCCAGCCCCCCCCCCCCCCGATAGGGGGTGTCACCCCTAAACTTCGAGTAACACCCTCCAAACTTCTGCCTTGATCCAAGCCTGAATAGGCGATTTTTCACAATTATTTCATGTTTTGTGCGAAGAAGTGCTATTTGAATATAGAACTCTCAAACGATTGAAAGAATAACTTTCTTCAAGGGATTTCTAATGAAGCTTTCATGTGAAGAATGTAAACGAATTATATTTAATCATTTGTCAGCTCTAGCAACAAAACTTGTGCTTCTTCCAATCGGTACCGTTTCAGTGGAGAGATCATCTTCAACAATGAATAGAATTTTAACTTCAGAACGGTGCCGTCTCACTCCAGAACACGTTAATAATTTGAAGGTGTCCTGGGAAGAACCTTGTTTACTGATGTTTGAAGTGAAAATAAAAGTGTTGAGGATGATTTTGAAAATTTTATAGGTTGTGCACAGGCCTATCCGCCCGTATCCAAGGGGGGTCTAGGGGGGCGGCCCCCCTAAATTTTTGCTGCCCCCTCCTAAAATTTTCACGGTAGGGTTGCAAATGACCTATAATATGGTGATGAACTATAATATGGTTGGATCGGGCCATCCCTAACTTCTGTCTCTTCCCCCCTACATTTTTGGGTTGGCTACATTTTTGGGTTGTGCATACGGGAAATGGTTCAGAAGTCCTATACGAGTGACATCGGTTAAGTTGGACCATGAGTGAATCAAAATAAATGAACTTGCGTTTCAAAGAACATTAAAGAACTTGGAACAGTGATTTTCAATTTTTGTAAGACTGCGCCGCGGTCCACAAATATGCTTGTAAATATACTTCCAATACTTTTTTTTTTTTTCATTCATTAGGAACACAAAGAGCATTTAACTTGCTTATTAAACAAACCCGCATAAGGCATGTATAAGTTATAAAGTGGTGTTACAATGTGTGAAAATGTGAAGAAGCGTAATAATGACGGTTCAGAGGAGAGTTTGTCAAAATATGCATACGGTAGTCATCAAGACTATTAATACATTCGTGAATATATGAGTCATATTGGTAAAAAATTACAAAATTACAAAATACAAAATTACGTTGGCTATAAATTTAAACGAATTTAGTTACCTACAATGTTGCGATAAAGGTACACTCATGTCCAAAATTATTGTCACATGTCTATAAATATGTTGATGTAGGAATATAATTTGATAACGATTTCTACAGGTATTTATTATAATGTTAGTATGTGTATAATTTGCAAAGACATGTATGTGGAAAATTTCATGTCAAATGACCAGTAATAAGAACAATAAAACGAAAATAAAACTTTATTGTCCATTTAGCAACATTTTGTTTTACTCATTCTAATTTTCGTATTTATAATTCTTTTCCTACGAAATTTACCACAAATATACATTTCCCGATTATACACATAGTATCGGTATTAAAAGTACCCTGCATACTCATTACCAAATTATATTCGTACAAGAAGACAGTTATAGATATACGGCAATCATTTTGGACATGAGTGTACAATATCTGCAATTAGCAATAAACGTTCTAGTATATCATGTTGTAGTTTTAGCACTTCAGATATCAGATCGAGTTCATCTAACCTAACCTAACCACTCACGGATCTCAGTCGCGAAAACGTTTCCATTTTAGGCAGAGCAAACAGAAAAAGAACGAGAAGAGAAATGATAAATTTAGAACATCCGACGTGTATTTGTCCATGCATACATTAATCGAGAAAACTACGGCGGATTTTAGTTCAACATCACATCAGTCAAGTGAATTAATTCGTTAATACTATAACTTACCTTGATTGTAATGGGTATTCACACAAAATAAAAACAAATAAATAACAAGGATTTTAGGAATGATCCAAAAAATGGATCAAAAGATTGCGATCTTGGCCAAGAATTTTAGGAATGATAAAAAAAAAAAAAAGAAAGAAAGAAAGAAAAAAAAAAGAAACGCATCAAAAGATTGCGACCTTGGCCACTAATTAGCTATTGGATCAGATGCCACAAAATTTTTAAACGGTCCCTAAATCGAGTTTACGTATTTTTTACGTAATAAGCACATCATATTGAGTTAAGTGATACTTTTGGTTTCACTACACTATACGTAATTCTCCAAATATGGGGCGTACATGAAAATGTTTGATTGAATGAAATATATTGGATATTTTGGATCAAGGGCCACAAAATTTTTGAACTGCCCCTATATCGAGTTTTTGTATTTTTTACGGAGTAAGTACATCATAGTGAGTTAAGTGATAGTTGGGTTTGGTTACACTATATGTAGTTCTCCAGATATAAGGCCTACAATTTTTTTTTTTTTTTTTTGGCTGAAATATATTGGATCTTTTGATACAAAACACGAAATGAAGGTCAATGCAACATTTTCTACTTTGTTGAAATTAGGATTGCAGTGGAAAGGTGTCATTTTTTGTGCTATTGCAGAATTTTAGGATAATACGAGAAAGGTCTATAAGTTTTCTAAAAGTCAAGCACAAACACCCCCTTAAATTTTTGAACACTCTCCTGATTTTGAAATCCTGGCGGAAATCCTGTATCCAGTCCAGTCAGGGGCGGATCCAGGACGGACTTATTGGGGGGGCAGTGGGTTGTAATGCTGCTATTTAGACCTACTTTTAAGAGTTCCAAACTCTGGGATTAGTTTTTTTGTTTATATATAAAATAAGAAAGTTTCCCCTTACTGGGGGGGAGATCGCACCGATCGCCCCCCCCCCCCGGATCCGCCCCTGAGTCCAGTGGGTGTAGAGTGAAATCTTTGCAGGTGTAAAGTGAAGTCAAATGTTCTGGAGAACTTCTAAAGCACAAGTGCAAAATTAAACCTCTAATTGCTGTAAATAAAAACATAGCTTTGCAATAATTATTAAGTTTCTGTAATTCGGGCTTATTTCGGGCTCATTTGATTTTCACACGAGCTTGGGCCTAAATGCTAAGACATATTTCGTACTCGAGTCGGGCCTCACATTGTAAAAGAGATTTGCTTTTTGTTTATAGTTCTGAATTTATTGTATATGTTTTTCTTTTTGATAAATTTGTATTTATTTTAGAATAGTGTTTCTGACTTAGGTGAAAGAAAAGTACCTCCTCAATCATAAATGGAAGTGTCGTAATTCGCGCAATATTTAGGACCTGTTATACAGAACAAATTGGAGATCGGAATAAGGGACGCCAGGCAGCTTTTATGTTACCCTCCAAGCAAAAAAAAAAAAAAAAAAAAAAAAAAAATAATAATAATAATAATAATAATAATAATAATAATTAAAAGTGATCCAGGGATCCGCGTGAATGGATTTTGATTTTTTTTTTTTTTTAAGTATTCGATCACATTCTACTCATTAAGTCACGAAACATTCCTGACGTTTTAGCTCCCTCTTTTTCTTGCCAGAAGTTTGGGGGAGAAGTCCCTGCTGGTCATTAACGACAATAATAATATTATGTTAGTATTAATTTATAGCGTTTTTCGAAAGTCTAACATTGTGATAAAACTTACCACCCGTTTAAAATCCACATTGAGCATACTCGTATTTCCCTCATCTTGCAACAAACTGCTCTTGAAATCATCTCTCTACAATAATTTTCCCTTGATTAACCGAGTTTAATTAATAAATAACTCAACCCCAAAAAAGAAAGAGATATTTCGAAAGGGTCTAGCATAGTAGGTTAGGTCTTAAGAAGGGACGTACTTACGGGGTACATCGGATCCGGACCACCCTAAACTTTCTAACTCAACATATATTTGTATACTTTCTCAATAAAACTATACTTGTTTAACAGGGAAGTGATTGATCTAGGATGAAAATTTGATCCTACACTTCATCTGTATTCCTTTTTTAATAAAAACCATCTGGTTCTACTTTTTTTTTTTAAATATAGGTGGAAGTCAGAGATGGTGTAGATCAATTAAAATTTGACCCATGACCCACTGTAACCCACGCGACTCTCCACCCACCATGCCTCCACTGACCTGGGTCCCACTCCGACCCTCCACTGACCTGGGACCAACTTCTCGCCATGCTTTTTGCTTTTCAATTTTGTCCTTAAAAGAGTCTGTTGCCTTATCCCATATGCAAGGTCTGCATTCCACAAGTTCGATAAGGGTTAAAATATCATACGGAAAAATTTTTGCCATCTCTAAAATTGTAAGCAAAACTAGAAAGGTAAGAACACAAGAATACACAACCTTTTCACCCACTCACTATAGCTAAACTGGAGAACTCTATCAGGTGGTCGATCCCGGTACAAAGGGGAGAGGGAAAACTTGCATACATAGCTCTGGTCTTTGTTTCCATTTGCCATTCCACAAATTCTTTTAAAAAATGGGGGTAGCGTTGGAAGTTAGAGAAAAGATGTGCGACAAGTGAAGCGTGGAGTCACATCCCTGTTTTTGAGATCACAATCAAGAGAATGCCAAATGAGTCACTTGTTCTCGGGAGCTTTGAAAAGAACGTTTGATTATCCTAGGTTCGTTTCAAAATAATAATAATAATAATTCTACTTGTCAATAAATATTCTATTCAATCATTGCTTATCGAGTGAGACCGGGAAAATTGTGTGCACACAATTCTGATGTAAATAAAAGAAAGTAATAATAATCAGGATTTTTCCATATGCTTATGTTCACAGAGTATCAAACTTTGAAAATTACGCTTGAATTAATTTCCAGAATATAATAAAACTTAAATGCATTAGTAGATTTAAAAAGATACAATCAAAGAGAGAGAGAGAAAGAAAAAAAAAAGGGAGTAGAAAATAATCAACGGAAATTGGTTATGTAAATTTCCTATATTCTATTTGATAACTATTTAGAGGGAAATCAGTACTCTTCAGACTTCCCACATTTTATATTTATTTAATAAACGGAATTAGATACTCCAAAACAGAGACTGTAAAAAAATAATAAGCTGTTCCAAAGTTGTTTATAGGACAAGATAATAATAATAATATACAATTGTAATAGAAAAAATGGAAACAACAAAATTCCAAAGAAAAGAAAAAAACAAAAATACACAGCGCCTTGTCACTCTCTTCATCTAACCCGCTGGCCGGCCGACATTATCGGTGGCGTGTGCATCCAATCATAAGAAAACATTGCCCCCGATAAAATCGGTGTCGGCAGTACCGCCGACAGTATCGGGGGCTTGGCCGACAGCATCTGCGTGTCGGAGGAACGGCCGATAATATCGGTGGCGTGTGCAAGCTACGATTTGAATACATTGAAGTCGATTTCATCGCCGACATTATCGGTGGGACCACCGATATTATCGTTGTCGTGTGCAAACGCACTTACTCTTTTCATGAACTTAGGTTATAGATAGTTATTGCCTGATTTTGCAACAGTACATTTTTCTCTTATAGATTATACCGTATAGACCAAATATGGATACCTTTTACATAATAATATAGACTTTACATAAAGTTTTCTAGTTAACTTTTCCTCCTATATCAAACATTAATTTAACATATTCATACAAAACAATATATTGGAAAGCTTGTTGTTAGACAATGTTATGCCCCTTCCGTTCTCCACAAACCACGACCAACACTAGGTTCGCGGTAGTTTTTTTTTTTCTTTCTTTTTGTGGCCGTCATATTTGTGAATCAGTAAGTCATCTACTCATGATGTTCGGCGCTTTTCATGGCATACGAATAGGCCTATACCTGAAGTTGCCCAGAAAATATTTTCTCTCTCACCGTGGCTCGACAGGAAGCACTCGCTTGTCAGACAACTTTTCGTTCAGCGCAACGAATTCTTTCACCGCTGTCCGTCTTCCTTCACGGGATTACACTTCATATCAATGCATATAGCTCCAAAACTTGTGTTGGTGGGGGGTGGGAGTGGGGGTTAGGAGGAGGGCAACGAAAAACCGCAAGATACGACAGAGGTAACTCCAAACTGCCGATATATTTGGTTGTGGTGATTATAATATCGTGTGAGGGCGAGGATGTCCTAGAGAGGATGGGCATTTCTTTACATTCTTATCAAAGCCTATTCAGCCGTTCTACTGTACTACGGGAAAGTAAGTAATTAGAAATTAAATGTTCACAAAACTTGTTCAATCAGCTACTTTTATAACTGCGAAAGTGCTGCTTGTAACACATACATGATTTACAATTCGTATGAATCTGTGCTTAATCCTTTATCCTATTCTTGTATTCTTCAGGTTTCATTGTAGAAGAGAATGCCCTAGTGGAGGTAAAATGTCTTCCTTCCCTTAGAGGCAAAAATATGGAAGAAGAAATAAGACGGAGGAAAGGTTTGTTCCTAGAGATCTCCGGTGAGGGTAGCTTGAGGCTAAAACGGAACAGTGATTGTTATTACCAGATCCAAGGAAAGTTAAACATTTCAGAGATCAGTAAGTGTTACCTCGTTGTCTATATTGATGAGGCCACACCATTGCACCTTGAGGTTGTGGAGAGAAATGGAGATTTGTGGAGCAATGTAATGGTTCCAAAATTGTCAAGATTTTTGAAGGAATGCATGTTGCCAGAGATTGTTGACCCCATGGTACCACGCAACATGCATTGCAGAGACCCAGAATACATTACGAACGCTCAACATGCATTGGAATGTGGGAAAAGATAATTTTCAGTACTTCCTGTTATATATATATATATATATATATATATATATATATATATATATATATATATATATATAAGCAGTCGCGGACAGCCGACTAGGAGTGGTCCTCCAGCTTGGGGGTTTGGGTAAGGCTAACAACCTTATCCTGTATTAAAAAAAAAAAAAAAAACACTTGTTCAGAAATATTCACAAAAGCCTCGGACAGGGACTGATAATTTGCCACGACCTCAGCAAAAGAAAATGGACATGAGATTTGGAACATGGAATACTAGGAGTCTTTATAGGGCAGGCGCGTTAAAATCCGTTACGAGTGAGTTAGAGAAATACAGGATTGACGTAGTAGGAGTTCAGGAAGTTAGGTGGGAAAGAAATGGATCTGTGAATTCCGGAAATTTTACGTTCTTTTACGGGGAAGGAAATAAAAATCACCAGTTAGGAACAGGGTTTTTCGTTCATAAACGTATACTACCAGCAATTGGGTTGAATTTGTTACTGACAGACTTTCTTTTATTACTCTTAAGGGGCGGTGGTGTGATATTATTGTTTTAAATGTACATGTCCCAACTGAAGATAAGGATGACGATATAAAAGACAGTTTTTACGAAGTGGAACGGATATTTGACCAACTCCCGCGGTACCATGTGAAAATTCTATTAGGGGTTTTCAATGCGAAGATAGAACGAGAGGATATTTTCAAACCGATTATAAGGAACGAAAGTCAGCATAAGGAAAGTAATGACAACGGTGTTAGACTCGTGAACTTTGCAACATCCAAAAATCTAATCGTGAAGAGTACATTGTTAGGGTCGTCAAGTCTAGGAGGCTTAGGTGGGCAGGTCATGTAGCTAGAATGGAAGAAAGTAGAAACGCTTTCAAAGTCTTGAATGGAAGACCAATCGGAAATCGATATATATAACTCTCTGGCCTATGGAACCCAGAGGTTCAACGCCGCGTTCACAAAAGCTCTTCACTGACTTATATCCAGTATAGCTAACTGCATCCAGTTTCTACTTTGTATTCCTATCTCTGCGAGATCCATCTTAACATTGTCCTCCCATTTGCGCCTAGGTCTTCCTAATGGTCGTTTTCCAATTGGTCTTACCATTCAAGACTTTGAAAGCGTTTCTATATATACGAGGGTCACTACGAAAGTTTTGAGATGTGAAATAACTTAATACTTAAAATCAATTTAACACTTACATTTTCTCAAAGTATTCACCATTACACTGGACACACTTTTGCATCCTCGAAAACCATTTGTGGAAGCAGTGTTGCCAGTCTTTTTCTTCAAGTGTTGAAAGTACATTCTCGTAAGCCACTACAGCTTCTTCAGGGCTGCAAAATCTCTTCCCACGCATGCTATCTTTGATCCTGGAGAACAGAAAAAAATCACACGGGGCTAGGACAGGGCTATACGGCGGATGAGTCATAAGTTTGACCTCCGTAGATTCTAAAAACTGAATTGTGATGTTGGCCGTGTGTGCGGACGCGTTGTCATGATGAAGCAGGATCCCACGCAATCCAGTTCTTGGTCGCCGTTCCCGAAGCTCTGGAACACTTTTGTTCGGCAGTGGTGTACCACTGAGCAGTAATAGTCCTTTGGTCATCAAGTGGAACAGTTGCAACATGACCAAATTTGGAGAAGAAAGTTGCGACCATCTTCTTCCCCACACTTCGCGATCGCTTCACTTTCGTGGGTGGATTTTCGTCTGGAAAGATCCAAACTGTAGACTGGCGTTTATTTTCAGGGTCAAATTGATAGATCCAAGTCTCATCACCAGTAACAATGTCAGAGATGGTCGAGAATTCCCTCCATCAAATCTTGCAAGCATTTCTTCACACCATTCCACACGCATGCGCTTCTGCTGTTCAGTGAAAGTGTGAGGCACCCAACGAGATGAAACCTTCCTGAGCCGAAGATGATCATGAAGAATTTTTGTTACTGCTGGCGATCCAATGTTCACTGTAGATTCAATGTCCTTGAAAGTTGCTCGAGGATTTTCTCGAATCATTTGTTCCACAGCGGCAATGTTTTCATCTGACACAGCTATTGCCGGACGTCCAGCTCTCTCTTCATCTTTAAGCGATGTCTGGCCTCTTCTGAATTCACGAAACCATCGAAAAATTGTAGCACGGGAAGGAGCGAGGTCCCCAAATGCCCCTTGCAAACGGTCAAGGCTTTGTGTCTCGTTCAAACCACTTTTGAAATCGTAAAGGATCATTGCCCGAAAATGTTCCCTTTCGAGCTCCATTCTAGACAGCCGAATACTGCTCATATTAACAAACAAGTGAAGGCAATTCGGCCACGCCGATAAGCGAGGCAAGTTGAAACTTTCTTCGCTTCTTCACTCTGGATACCACTACCGAACGCAATTGTTGGAATTTTAAATACTGTACCACAACAATGCATATCTCAAAACTTTCGTAGTAACCCTCGTATATATATATATATATATATATATATATATATATATATATATATATATAGAGAGAGAGAGAGAGAGAGAGAGAGAGAGACAGAGAGAGAGAGAGAGAGAGACAGAGAGAGAGAGAGGGGGGGAACTTGAATAAAACGGAAATTCCCCCCGGACCACCCCCTGAAATCATGACTGCATAGGAGAAACCGGGGTATTCTCGAACACTGAGGTAATGCCGAACACCCAGGTTTACACCGAAGGAAACTTGTAAGAAAACAGACGATTTTGCTGCATGCTAGCGGAGGGACCTGGACAAGTGTAGCATACATTTGATGGCAATCAATTGAGTGGATTACCAGGAAGATGTTTTGTTGTGTTTGTCGATTCACCTATGAAATTGATTCAACAATCTGCGCAACGTAACTTGGCTCTTCTCTTATCTATATTATTACAGATAAGGCTATATATTTCCTTATATTTGAGCATTAGTTTTTTGTAATCTTACTAGCCAGTATGCAGTCAATAATTAGTTTCAATTTTAACAATAAATTGACGCCTCATGAGGAAACGACAGACAGAATGTTCACCATTACCTGGAGTGTTCGGGATTGCCCAATGATGTGAAATAAATTATGAAAAAATTTTAATTAGTTTTTGCTTATTGAAATGTAAGTAATAAGTTAATGAAATTGGTTTGGGAAATACATCATGTCTTGGTATTGAGCGTTATTAGCTTTGTTAATTAGAATAGTTTGCTATATTTATTATTTTTAGAATGATTACTTCATTATTTCATAGTCAGTAATCCGATTTGACATATCTGATCTTTCATTATAGGCTGCAATTTTTTCTGTGTGTGTGATTCACAGAGTGTTTTACAAATTTATTTAGCCTAGTAGCATTCATTAGCAGTTAGCTAATTTTGTTCAGCCTATTAACCGCGTTTCAACACTGGACTAATAAAGAATACTGTCTTTGGGAGAAAACATAAATGCGTATATATGTGATTTCTACAGTTCAAAATAATGTTTTCATTTTAATGAATATTTTCCTTAATGTACCGTTATTTCTGAATTTATTTCATAAGATTGCATTTGTTTGGCCTATTATGTATTAACTTTCATGTGTAATAATTTCAAAGATAATGAGGTCTGGACACGTTTCTCATTAATTTGAGTTATGTTTGTAATTATAATTCCTATTAAAGATTTAAATACTAAATTACAGTATAATTTTAATGTATTTTAATGCATTTCCCTTCTTTCGTAAAGGAAAGTTTAAAGTAAACAGTATGTTCTGGATTACCCCGACCACTGGGGCAATCCCGAACATAGGAACATTTTTCAAACATCTCACTAATTTATTGAAAAATGTTACTTTTGACTTTCCTCTGCATTTTAGTAGAAAGGAAAAGCTCCAAGCTTTCTATACACAAGAAATGTTAATGTTTTATCTCTAAAAACAAAGGAGTTATTTATAATCAAAGCTTAAGTGTTCGTGAATACCCCGGTCTCCCCTACATACATCCCCTGTAACTCCCGTAGAGCTGACTGGAGTGTGTTATCCCCACAGTGTTTGTATATATATATATATATATATATATATATATATATATATATATAGAGAGAGAGAGAGAGAGAGAGAGAGAGAGAGAGAAAATATGCTTTACGAATCCCCCCTTCACGAGTTTCTGGCTACGCCTCTGGACCTTTCATGCATTTCGGTCCTTCGCTATTCTTGTCATCTTGACGTAAGTATTGCACTAGGGATGCACACGAGACGAACCGAGACAGGATTTTCCTGACAAAATTCGAGTCGAGACACGGCTCTTCCAATAGAGAAATATACATTTTTCGAGTGGAGACATCACTTTTACATTACATTTTCAAGACGAGACAACCACAAATCTTGTCTCGTGCGCATACTTATATTGCACATTTAGGCAGTAGCGGCGTAAGGGTAGGGCGAGCGGTGCGACGGTAGGTAAAAAATAATTACTAAGGAACCTTGTTAGCATGAGCCGTACAAGGGCCGTCAAGGTTTATAATCCATACCTTCCCTAAAAGTAAACGCAATTAATTGTCAATCAATATTACACCAAATAACGGATAAAACAACAAATATCTGTCTAATAAAGCTAAAGAGTGCTGGATTTCCGTATAAGCTAAACAAGCATGAGCTTCGGGTCTCACTCCCTTGGATATAGGTGAAAAATAAAGTAAACGCTTCATACTCTTGGGGGACCTAAGAAAAAGACTGAATGCAGGTAATATATATATATATATATATATATATATATATATATATATATATATATATATATATATATATATATATATATATATATAAACGTTTCACTTCTTGGGGCTCCCAAGAAATTTAAAGGAAAAATGTACTCCTATGTGGATTAAAATATGAATAAAATAAAAGTTTCACTCTATTCAATAACCTAAGAGAAATTTATAGGAAAAACCTGAGTGTAGATTAAAATATATATATAAGAAAAAGTCAAAGTATATTGTGTTGTTTACATTCTACGGTCTTATGATGCAAGTAATGGGGATCCGTCTGCTAACCTGCTTCCTAAAATATCACTGTTTATTTATTCCTTTTTTTATTTATTCATATATCAGTTCAATAGAAGAGTAGAAAAAAGGGATCAACGTACATAATGCTTTATTAGGGTACTAGCATTCTTTGCTAGCTAAAAGCTCTTTAGTGCAGACGCTATAGTCGCTGATTCACTTGTTTTCTTTTTTTTTTTTTTTTTTTTTTTTTTTGTCCTTTACAAGTCGAATTTTCGATATTTATCAGACACTATGCATCGAAGAAAGACTTTTATAATGGAAAAGAATTCTGAAGTCACCACCATTCTCTGAACAGGACACAGCATGCTGGACTCACTCACTCTCCTCCTAGTTAGGGCGGTGGCACAGGAACATTACAAGAGTCATAAGTTTGTAACAATTCGCATGCCATTCGTATACTTTTACCGCACACAGTCTTCCTATTCTTCACCACATGCTTTGAAACCAGAAACCGGTTCCGGTTCTCCTTCCCAACAACGGGAGAGGGAGTGGGAAAACAAATTACTTTGAAATAGATGTTGTTTCAGAAATCCGCATGTGTTATTGATCAACACTCGACCGTGTTGGTGCAAAGATGTCAAGATTGCAACGCTTAAATTTTCACTCCTAAGACATTTTGAAAAACTTTTCAAGAACGCCACAGAGTGCGCGGTCAGTCCGCGATGGCATTGCCCTCTTTAGAGAGCGCCACAAAGTTCGTGTTCCTGGAAAAACTTTAATGCTATAAGAATCGTACTTTTCTACTATATTTCTACAAGGGAAATTCTTTTGTGGTCATCGCGGTGGTTTGAAGCTGAAGAAAGCTGTAGCGAATGGAGGCAGACAGATGGTTAGGTTGCCGAAAGACCACCATAAGCATTTTTTTTTTCTTGTGACCTAGGCACTCGTTCCCAAACCTAAGCACCATAATAATACAATTCCATATATGGATCTACATAATTTTATTTTAAAGCTAACTTATTTAGGAACCAGACTCGTATTTCCAATCGCCTTGACTACCTGGCGCCCAGGATTTTTCGAGCCTGATCAAGAGGAATATTGACAGAAATTCGTTATGTATTCCATGTGTTGTTACTTTGAAACTTCAACTTTTTCTTTTCAATAACCTCACATGAAATAATATTCTAAGTATATGAACATAAGTTTATTTATATTCTTTCTTTCGTCAGCTCTTGAGGTGATTAATGTGTGGTATATCGTGGAAGGAACATTTCCAAGCCCAAACTGAAAATTAAGAAGAAAAAAAAACTCATTAGTCCCAGGACTTGCCAAAAGGCAGAATGCTAATGCTAATAATAATAATAATAATAATAATAATAATAATAATAATAATAATAATAATAATAATAATAATAATAATAATAATAATAATTAATATCGTGGCACATTTGCAAAATATTATATCGTGAAAGTATTGCGTTTTGTGTTCCGAGGTCCACAAGTTAAAAAAAAAATCATAAAAGCAAACGTTTGAAAAGTTTGACGTTTTGTTAAGTTTCGTCCGTGTAGATTAGTTTCTTTTTTCTCTCACTGGAACAGAATATTGAGTTTATTACTCATCATGACATAATCACAAACATTCATTATCAAAGAACACAGCGCTCGCCTCTAGTGTCAGGGACCCCTGGTTCGAACCCAGGCCATATGAGTTTGTGGTGGACAACATGATGCTTGTGGATTTTCTTCTGATTCTGACGTTTCCTAGTACATGGCCATTCCACCGATTCTTTTATAGTCATTCACTCTCGTTAATCATCCGCCCCCCTTTGCCTACAGGGCATATTTGTGGAACGAAAAAGTATAAATTTAATTTTATTTTATTCAGCAATAAACCAATCGTATAATTACTGTGATTTGTATCTGTTTATTTATTGGTTTAAATGTTAACTTGTGTGTTCAAAACACTTCAGTCAATCTGTAAATGTTCACATGGATTAATATAAACAATTTACGAGTATCATGCATGGGATAAAGAAAACGAAAGTAAGCAAGCGCATTATTATAGTGAAATAACATTGCGAATGTGTAAAGTAGTTCGATAGTAGCACTGGTGAGTTCTCAGAATGCACATAAATATGATTATAATCTTCAGTCTGTCTTGTGTTGAATTCAGTAAAGAATTTTGATTATTTTTACTTAGGGAAATGGTTTTTCATGTGTTAATTTCCTTGAGCTTCCCCCTGAACGCATAACAATCGAATCCATGATGAGTAGTGCTCTCAAACGGGTCGGGTCAGCTCGGGTCGGGTTGTCGGGTCGGGTCAACTCGGGTCGGGTCAATCGGGTCAGCTCGGGTCAGTTCGGGTCGGGTTGTCGGGTCGGGTCAGTCGGGTCAGTTCACTTTGGTCAACTGAGTTTAGGTTGAGCTTAAACTCGGCTGGAGTCGAAAGCTGCTGTTTTTCACTAGCTGCCTAATTAAAAATAGCAATTTTCAATTGATTTTATAGAAACCATAAATCTATTTTGAACACTTGCAGCTAGTGTTTTTATGATAAATGCTTATTTTTCTACTTGTGTGTACTTTAATTTTTAAATGTGGAAGATTGATTTTACCAATCGACTGTAATATTAATATCTACGCCAATATGGAGTCTGGATTTAGAACAAAACTACAAGTTGTTTAAGCAACGCCAAAAGAGAGATTGGATATGGACGACCAAGCCCAAGCAGGGCCGCGGTGGCTCAGTGGTAGAGAATTTATCTCTGGTGCATGGTGTCCAGTAGCGTAGCTAGAGTTTTTTCAGGGGGTGCCAATGAAGGGCCCAAGAGGATCTTGAGGGGGACATCTCCAATATATATATATATATATATATATATATATATATATATATATATATATATATGTGTGTGTGTGTGTGTGTGTGTGTGTGTGTATTCAAGGTGAATGTTTCCATCTTTATTGTTCATGATTTTACTCTTTGGAAAACAGTGAAAATATAAGAACTTAGTACCTCAAACAACTACGATTCATTCGCAATTGATTTCTAATATAAGTAAATAGTTATTTAATCATGGCGTTTAAAATATGTGTAGCTGGTTGACTTAAGTGGAAGCAAATACACTTTTACAGGTAAAGAAAATAACTTATAGGTTCATGCCTCTACTTCAAAAGGATCTTTCTATTCGTGTGGGCAGCAGCAAACATATCCACAACTTGTTAAAGATCTAACGATTTAGCAATTTTCTTCTCAATATAAGTTTTTCAACCTATCATGAGTCATTGAATTGCGTATACAAGTCTTTAATATTTTCAAAGAAGAGAATGACCTTTCACATGTAGCACTAGAAACTGATATAATCACAGAGATGATACCTAGCTTGTAGGTTTCTAGGAATGCGTTTTTGTAGACACAAAGATGATCAACGAAATTCGTTAAAGAATCAGCTTTCGTTTTCTTCTCGTCTTCATACAACTTAATTGTTAGAGCAACCCACATTATGCTTTATTTCTTGTTTAATTATGCTTTTTTTTTAAATTATGCTTTATTGTTAATTTCAATGATTATTTTACATTAATCGTGTATAATGTATATTTATTATACATTAAGTATTCTAAATATCTTGATCTATTTATTGATATTTTTTTGCAACTAGTTTCTCTCATATTTAATGAACTTTCTACTTAATTCATTGTAAAGAGATGTGCTTTGCTCGAATAAATTTTTTCTATCATTTGTGTGCGCCCTACAGGTACACCTTGTCTCAAAAAGGTTGAGCGCATTCTTTATTGCTGTTTCGAGGCAAAAATTTTCTAAGTCAAACTTCGGGTATCTTCGGGAAAAAGTAAACCAGGTTCGAACCTCGAAGCCAACCTTTGCAATCGGGAAAAATCTTGCAGATGTGTTTTTCTTCTTTTAAATATAATAAGACTTGTTACCAATTATATGTAAAAAGCAACATTGATTGAAATACTTAATCATACAATATTTCGAAACTTTGTATTATGTCATCACATGCTTGTTTGTCATTTTGCTCTCCATACTTAATGGAACATTTAGATACGTAAACGAATCTTTCCATATGTAAAAGAATGGTGAAAGTTAAGATATAGAACATTATTCTCTCCTGAGTACTAAAATAAAAGTCAAAGTAGAACAAAAACAGCGTTTGCAGTGGATATGAGTGTAATTATTATCTTAAATACAGCTATATACCGCTAGAACTATTTTTCGAAAAGCGCTTGTGTTAGCTCAGTGGTACGCCGTTGGATTATAAATCGTAAGGCTTAGGGTTCAATTCCCATGTGGGCCAATGGTTCTTTTTATGAAATTCTATTTTCTGCAATGCATGAAAAATTATATAAAATAATTACATTAAAATACGTTAGTTGTATATATATAACATATAATCATTGCAGAACATAGTGATTATTATGTTTAAAATATAACAGGTGTTCACAGTACGTTGGTATTCTATGATATATGTGAATGTTAAATACAAATTAAGAAAATAATATCATCGCAATGAATAAATTATGTAGTGTATTTATTTGGAGCTATTTGTCATCGGAAGTTACTTCTGAATTTTCTCATTACAGCAAGTGATTTACGCTTTCTGAAAGGTAAAGAGACTATTCGGGTATAAACAGAAATTATTACACAAACTCCAATCTTCGTTACAGACACAAAACTCCCGATCCCCAAACCATGTAAACAGGAAATTTACGAACATGAAGTTATGTCTAAGAGACTTATTTATACTCGAGAAAGAAGGCAGAATAGGATTTCTTTCCAAAGGATTTCAGTTCAATAATCTGCAAGGCTTTTGTATATGGATGTGGTCCCTTTCTCTCCGCCTCGTATATATATATATATATATATATATATATATATATATATATATATATATATATATATTGAACAAATTCCCAGATACAGCATAATTGTGCCATTTTACACAGGGAAATATCAACAAGCGGGAAAAAAAGAAAAGAATTAAAAAATAAACAACAACAGTAATATCAACAGTAGGCCTATTAACAAAGAGTGCACAAGTAATATTATTTAGCCAGCACACGTTTTATTGCTCTTTCTAATACCGGGTAGCTCGAAAAAATGTCCACCTCACTAGTTAGATTATTATAATAGTTTGGTACTCGGTGAAAAAGAGACCTCTGTATAATTGCCAACCTAGGGCGTGCAAGATGGAATAGGTGGGTATTCCGGGTTTTACGGGAAGGGACATGTAAGGATAGTTGTTGAATTAGGGTTTCTGATCTTAGGTCCCCATTTACAATCTTATGAAGAAATTTCAAATCAGAGTTATTTCTGCGTACTTCGGGCGTCTGGATATTAAGATATCGCAAAATTTCCTCCTTAGGTAATATTCGAAGTGCGGGAACACGAGAACGTACTATTGCAATAAAGAAATTGAGAACAGACTCAAGTCTAGAGAGATGTGTAGGTGCGGCCATGGCCCAAATGGGAGAGCAGTATTCGATCTTGGGTGCTATAAGAGTTTTATAGAATGTTGTTAATGATGCCACAGTACGTAGTTCAGTAAATCGGTAAAGAAGCCCCAGCATATATATAAAGTAAAAGCGATCGATATTATTATGCTGCCAAAATGTCTTGAGCCGTGGCAAAAATGCGAACTAAAGCTCACACCCCGACACACCCACGCGCTGAGCCAATAAGGGTTCAGCAGCTGCTAAACGAGAGAGCCTTAGCGAAAGAGAATAGACTTCCTTCAGCCGATAGCAGCGCCTGAAACGGAAGACTAGGTGTCAAGTCAATGTGGTATATTTATAGTGTCGAATCCATAGTTCTCGTTGTTGCAGAAATTAATAATTACAACTCCGAAAGCAACTTACAGTCCAAATTTAACTCTCATCGTAAAGCTCCTTTGTGGTTAAGCGTATAGCGCACACGCTTTCGGTGTGGGAGACCCAGATTCGGCCCCCAGCGAGAGCTCATGTAGTTCGGATTCTACGTTAATTAGTAGGTCTACGTCTCATATAGCCTCACTGCTGACGGGACGTTAAACTCAAAATCAATTCAATCGATTCAACACCCATTATTATGGCGGACGATAAAGGATGAAAAATAAAATGTCTCTAGTGTCAAATCCATAGTTTGAGTTCGTGACACTATTACAAACACAATGTTATTGAATGCCACGTTTTGGTATGAGCGACTATGCCACCTGGATTTTGAATTTACAGGAGCAAGATCGAAAGCATTGCTCACACAGCTCCAAATGTTTTGATGTATGTATACGTGTATATTCCAGCGAAACTCCGGAATGTCTGGAGCAACTTTTACCTAACATGGGAGACATATTACTTTCAATCTTAGAAAAAAAAATATTGTGGAATTCAGATACCTCAAGGGATGGAAGTTGGGAGGAGTGACATGTAAAAATAGTGTAAAATAACTGATTGTAGAGTGTTATCCATTGTTTTCTGGTTCGTTGAGATGAGTAGTGAGGCACTCAATGACGTTATATCCAAAGTCATCCCCATCTTCACAGGATGAGGGGCTTGGAGATATGATTAATAAAATGTAAAAACTTACTTAAATATTTGTCGAAGTAATAGTTTTCTGGGGTCGCGAAAGCGTTTCTAATAACTTTGGAATATAGTTTGTAACCACTTCAAGATGGGCTCTTTAATCATATCAATTTCTCACCTTAAGAAGAAATTACCATCTCAACTCGTATATTTTTATCAAGGCTATTCGCAATCGAGAAAAAAATGTGTAGATGTATGTTTCGTCTTTTAAATGATATACTAAATGTAAAATCAGAGATTGAGTTGGTCGGTGAGTCAAATAGGTCAAGATTTGTGAGTGGGTCAGTGGATCGTAGATCAACAAGGTGTGACCCACTGCGAAACACCATCACTGTGACTCACACTAACCCATTGACCCACCAACCCATTCTGCTCAGTGCCTTCTAGATAGCATTTTCTGAACACTGGCAAGTTTGTCTAAGTTTTACTTTCAAGATCTCTACTGTTCTTCTTTTTTTCATTTGGTTATAATGAAGAAAGAAGTTCAGGCTCTTTCGGATTTTGATATTTCCAGTTGTAACAATGGCAATAGGATTTACTACTTGGCTTTTGAGATGCAAGGTATGAGTTTTTAGAGGAGCTAACTACTGGAAAAAATTGGTTTAGTACAAATATAACCTCTTAAGTCAGTAAAGAGGATGGTGTGGATAATGGATCAAATTTAAAGACGATGCATTTTAGTGGGTCGGAGTTCGTCACAATGGTTCAGAGTTTTTTATAGTTGGTGGTTTGTTCAGAGTGGGTCATGGTGGGTGAATGGTTCACGTTGGGTGTTGAGTCATTGTGGGTCACGATGTGTGCTGGGTCAGTATGTTGTGGATCAAGGCTTCATTGACCCACACCATCTCTGGTCAACATTGCACTCAAGAGGAGAGTTTCCGAAGGTGCGCGTCGGCGATTTTCTCAAATTTTGCACATAGATAGTACCCCACCAGAAAGCAATAAATCTCGAAACGGTTCACAGTACCATCTCACAGAACTCAAGATAGAGGGATTTGTTTGATTGGCTAAATTAAGACCTCAACAATTTATTCTTCTACAAGCGAGATTTTCTTCATCGTTTCCGTGGCGAAGTCAGAAGAATATGCGGCAAGTAAACTTAAGGTTGAAGGTTCGCGCCCACCTTGGGATACTTGCTTTTTCCCCTAGTGTTTTTTGCACTCACCTGAATATAAACAAATCAAGCATATGGGCGATTTAACATATTTTGGGGGAGGAATTTTGTGGTTCGTTGGCGTTTCGTCGAGTCTCTGCCGCTGGTGGTATAATTTTTAAAACCGAAGTGGGGCCACCACGGATCGTAGCTGCGGGATCCAACTTTTGGCGAAAGGCCGCCAGTTGAGCATCGGTGGTCCACTGACGCTTACGGCATGGGGGCTTGTATCTGAAAACTAAGAGAATAAAGAAGCATGGTATCCATGAAGCCCGTTGACACTAATAAAAGTCTGAAACGATGAAACAGTTGTCAACACCGGAAAACATGTATTTTATAATTTGAAAGGTACCCCGTGTCGAGGAAAAAGATTTGCCCCAAGGTTCCCCGGAGGGTCTCAGGAGGGGTGCAACTCAAAATTTGAAAATGGCAAGGGGAATCAAGTAGTATGTCATTTAAGAGTATTACTATTTTTTTTTTTAATGGTAGGAGTCTCGAGTCTTTATGCTAACTTGTGCAAAATAGCGAGCGTTCAAGATGGTAATAAATCCTTCATTGAAAACTCCGTGACCACCTCTACAAATGTGAAACTGTGAAACTACCCAGAAGAGGTAAAAACTTGTCTTACCATTGCAAAAGTATAATGCACCAAGGTAAAACAAGAAGCGACCCATTATGGGCTTATTACATCACTAATATTAAATTCTACGTTCCACGATTGTGTCTTTAAGCTAAAGGACAGGGTGATTTCGAATTATGAAATTAATGGTAGAATACAGAATGGACCCACCACCAACTATGAACCACTCTGAACCATTGTGACCAACTCCGACACACCAACGTAATCAACTCTGACCCATGATCCACGTCCTTCTCCCCATTGACTAAAGAGGTTACACTTGAAATAAAACAAGACTGTGAAATTTTCACTTATCGGAGTTTGAATTCCTACCGTCAATCGCTCAAGCACCGCTCTGTTACAATACCGGTGGATCTGACCTTTACGATATACAATGGTAAAGTGTTTCTCATCTTTCAAATTAAGATGAATTTAAATTTATCATATATAATTATTTCTTTCTTGGCTTACATATACATTTCAGTAGAAAACAGGATAGAATTTGAAAGTATCAAATCAAGATAAAATAGACCAACGTAAGAAAAAAAGAAAGAAAAACTAGTTTTCCATATAATTAAGCATGCCGTACTAATTTAAAATGCCCATGAAATTAGGCTTGGAATACAAATGTTATGTCAATTTTTCTCACAACTTTATGGTTTGATTGCCTTATGCTCTGAACGATCCATATATTAAACACCAGCTTCAGCAATTATTATAATAGAAAGCAGTGGGTATAAAATGCAAAGGACTGTAGTTTTCATTCCTCAATTAGCTCCTCAACTAATATCAATCGTTTTCGATAATTTTTACAACAAATCAACCCACTACCAATTTCCAATATATAGAAAATCCCCCCCCCCTTCGCTCATAAAACACATTTTTAAAAATGCCAGGACACGTTCTGTTTATTTTTATTAAAGAGTTATATACTGAATTTCAGCTCTTTAAGTTGAACGACTTGTAAGATACTCAGTTTCTCGCAAAAATTCGGACACCTACTCCCTACTAAGTGTATGTGTTATAATGAAAGTGATACGCGTATGATAACTTCCCAGTTGGGATTGGGGCCTGATTATATACCAAATGTCGTTTCATTTGACTTTGCAATTCGACCGTGATAATCACGCAGACATAGCTACTTTCAGTTTTTTATACTAGGTATAATAATTCATATATTACAGGTGATTCAATTTTTTTTTCAGCAGTTAGCTCCTCTAAAAGCTCACAAGCTGTACCTCAAAATTGAACTCCTATTGCTATTGCCACTCTTACAATTGCAAATATCAAAATCCAAAAATGCCTAAGCTTTTTTCATTAGAAACAAATGAAAAAAGAAGAAAAAAAATGGATCTTGAAAGTAAAATGTAGACAAGCTCACCAATGTTCAGAAGATGCTGTCTACAATGCGCTGAACAGAATGGGGCGGTGGGTAGTTGGGGGTCGTTTCGTCCAAAGATATTTCGTCCAGAGATATTTAGTCCAAACACATTTGGTCCAGGGACATTTGGTCCAAAGGTCAATTTGTCCAAAGAACATTTTGTCCAAAAGACAATTGGTCCAAAGGACATTTCGTCCAAAAGACAATTGATCCAAAGGACATTTGGTCCAAAAGACATTTGGTCCAAAGGACATTTCGTCCAAAACACAATTGGTTCAAAGAACATTTCGCCCAAAAGACATTTCGTCCAAAAGATAATCGGTCCAAAGGACATTTCGTCCAAAACACAATTGGTCCAAAAGACAATTGGTCCAAAGGACATTTCGTCCAAAACACAATTGGTCCAAAAGATATTTGGTCCAAAGGACATTTCGTCCAAAAGATATTTGGTCCAAAGGACATTTCGTCCAAAAGACAATTGATCCAAGGGACATTTCGTCCAGGGATGTTTAGTTCAAAGCACATTTCGTCCAAAGAATATTTAGTCCGGTGACGCTTGGGGGTCAAGGGTTTGCTTCTCTTAGAAGAGTAAAAGTGATGCATATAACATTATGACTCACAAGTAATACCTCCCAAGTGTAACACTCCAATTTTGAAAAAAATAGGCAGGTAGATACTACACATAAAATAAATGAATACGTGTTTTTCTGCGGAAAAATGGTTTTAGGGGGGGCAAAAACCCCTACTCAAAATTTTGAAAGTTGACGCCCGAAAGGCAAGAAGAAGTGGACCGAAGTGAACGTAATTGTGCACAGATATTGCAGACATAAAATGAGGGAATACGTGTTTCGTATTTTCCTGGAAAAAATGGTTACGTGGGGCACAGGCCCCTCCAAACCTTTGATCACGAAATATCAAAAGTACTTATAATTGTATGTCAGATGTGTGTAAAGAACATGAAGAATTGCAACGAAACTTTGAGTAGGGACAATACGCAAAAAATAAATAAATACGTTTTTTATTTTCTGTGGAAGAACGGTTTTAGGAGGCAAAAGCCCCCATCCAAAAGTTTGAAACTTGAGGCCCGAAAGGTCACAAGAAATGAACCAAAGTGAATGAAATTGTGCAGAGATATTGTAGACATAAAATAAGGAAATACTGGTTTCGTATTTTCCTGAAAAAAAAAAGGTTTGGGTGGGACACAGACCCCTACAAAACTTTGATCGTGAAATATCAAAAGTGCGAATAACAGTATGTCAGAAGTGCTTAAAGGACATGAAGAATTGGAACGACACATTGGAACGACATTACGCAAAAAATAAACGAATGCGAGTTTATTTTCTGAGGAAAAACGGTTTTAAGGACAAAATCCCCCACCCAAAATTTTGAAATTTGAGGCCTAAAAGGCAAGAAGAAGTGTTCAGAGTTGAATGAAACTGTGAACAGATATTGTAGACGTAAATTAAGGTAATTGGGTTTCGTATTTTCCTTATAAAAAAAAAAAAAAAAAAAAAAAAAAAAGCGGTTGCGTATATCACGGACCTTTTAAACTGTTGATTACGAAATGTCAAAAGTGCAAATAATTATACGTCAGAGGTTCTTAAAGAGTATGGAGAATTGCAACGAAACCTCGTATAGGGACAATTCGCAAAACAATAAACGAAACGTGTTTTAATTTGTGCGGAAAACACTGTTGGGGCCTAGGCCTCCTCCGAAAAAAAAGTAAATATTACCGTAATAACGCAGGAAGTAGTGGACCAAAGCAAATGAAATTGTGGGTAGACATTTTAAAGACCCTATGTAGAGTAAGGTCTTTCGTGTAAGAATATATTTCACACATGTGTATTTTTCTATTCTCAGTATTTCTTCAAAGATACTTGACACATAATTTTTCACTTTTCTAACACAAGGGTTTGAATAACTAATATTTAGCTTACTCAAGTTTAAACTCCATTAATTTTAGTTACCGATACTTATTTTAGAACTATTTCATTCACAACATGAAAATTTTAGATGTCATGTTAGCAGTTATTACAGCAACATACTTCACACTGCAACCTTTCCCTCACTCCTGTTGTTCGGCCATATTGTTTTCAGGCGTTTACGTTTTTTTGAATATCTCAGCATTATTTGTTCTATCGAAATGAAAATTGCGGAATAAATCTCTATTTCCAATTTCCTTTAGAAATAAGAAGCTACTGAGTCATAATGTTATATGAATCACTTTTACTCTTCTAATAGAAAAACCCTTGACCCCAAAGCGTTACCGGACCAAATGTTCTTTGGACGAAATGTACTTTGAACTAAACATCCCTGGACGAAATGTCCTTTGGACCAATTGTCTTTTGGACGAAATGTCCTTTGGACCAATTGTATTTTGGACGAAATGCAATTTGAACCAATTCTCCTTTGGACGAAATGTCCTTTAGACCAATTGTCTTTTGGACGAAATGTCATTTGGACGAATTGTCTTTTGGACCAAATGTCTTTGGATTAAATGTCTCTGGACGAAATGTTCTTTGGACGAAATATTTTTGGACTAAAAGGGTGGCCACCCGGTGCGCCCGTGTGAGTCACGGTGAGTGGTGTTTCGCAGTAGGTCACGTCCTTTTGACCCACGATCCACTAACCCACTCACAAATCTTGACCCATTTCACCCACTTACCAACCGACCCACTGACCCACTCCATCTTTGATTTTAATATGTCTTGTTTCATTTAAAAGACGAGACTCGGGTTCGATTCCCGGCGGGAGCTCATGTGGTTCAGATTCCACGTTAATCAGTAGGTCCACGTCTCATATAGCCTCGCTGCTGAACGGGACACTAAACTAAAATCAATTCAACAACTCAACTCTCCTTATTAGATGTGCTGGGGGATCTCACTCCTACTGGAAGTTGAACTTAAACTTAAAGGTCATCAGAACTGCTCCCAATGAACTTGGCGGCCACGAAAGATATGGGTTGTACTGTATACTAACTAACATTGGTCATTTTCAATTATTTCTACATGTCACAAATTTCACACACTCCTTCATTGTGTTAATGAGGGCTTAACTTACATGGCATCTGAAGTGCCACTCTTTATCTAAGAGACTCCCAAAATTATAGATTCGACACTAATGTAGGTATTTTTTTTTTATAATTTTGATGTCAGCCTCTTTCATTCCTCCTAGGACAGCAAACGGATACCGCCACCGCTAGGACTAAATTTGGTCTTAAATCGCATTAAAATTTCTACCAATTAATTTAGCGAACAGTGCTGCATTTAGAAGCTCGGCGTGCCTACGCACTTTTGCTCTCGGCGCCCCCAATAACTACATATTTCTCCGCCCCTTGATCCCTAACTTAGAAGTAAAACTTAATTCGAATATGCTTAATTAGTGAATTTATTGCAGTTAAATACCACTCACTAGATGCTACAGTTACAACTACGTAACAAAAAATAAATGGGAAATATGTTCTGAATTTTTTTCAGATTTCTTACGCTATCATTAAATATATTAGAATAGTAAAAGAGGATTGCTCATGAAATAGTATATTTGCTCTCGATTTTTAAAACTTTTTCATACGAAAAAAATTAAAATTTTAAACTTTGCGCTCTTCAAATATGTTGCCCTCTAGGCACTGGCCTAGTTGGACTAATGGGAAATGCGGCACTGAAAACTTACCCTTCGACTCTAATATCGGTTGATTTCGGTATTTTTTTGTCGCTATGTAACCACCCTGGATGCTAATGGGAGCTTAATTGGACTTGAATTGAAAGTAGAACTGTTTACCTAAGCGACCACGAAACTATGGATTCGATACTAATATCGATCCTTTTCTAGCATTTTTAATATGTATCCCGACAGTATTCTTTTCCAGATTGTAAGAAATATGGTTAAAATTGCTCTAGACATATCAGAATTATGTCGAAACACACACATACATCCACTTTCATATATAGAAATACAGAGTGAGCGAGCGAGAAAGTGAGAGAGAGCGACCAAAGGCATCACCACTTCCACATTGCAAAAGCATATCTCAGGTATTGAATTGAAAATCTATGTAAAGACCTTCTGCTGTGGCATGCTTCATAAGGACAATTCCAGTCTGCTCACGTGACCTTTGGGGTTCATGAATTTCTTGCGAGCGTTCCGACTTTGGATTCTCTGTTTATACCCTCTTTTTATGCCTCGGATAATTTTTCAAGAATATCAATGACATGCTGTAATACGAATGTTGAGAAGTAACCTCTATATGACAAATATTTGCAAATAAATACACTACATAATTTATTTATTGCGATGTTATTATTTTCTTAATTTGTATTTAACATTCACATATATCATAGAATACCAACGTACTGTGAACACCTGTTATATTTTAAACATAATAATCACTATGTTCTGCAATGATTATATGTTATATATATACAACTGACGTATTTTAATGTAATTATTTTATATAATTTTTCATGCATTGCGGAAAATAGAATTTCATAAAAAAAGCATTGCCCCACATGGGAATCGAACCCTCAACCTTACGATTTGAAATCCAACGGCGTACCACTGAGCTAACACAAGCGCTTTTCGAAAAATAGTTCTAGCGGTATATAGCTGTATTTAAGATAATAATTACACTCATATCCACTGCAAACGCTGTTTTTGTTCTACTTTGACTTTTATTTTAGTACTCAGGAGAGAATAATGTTCTATATCTTAACTTTCACCATTCTTTTACATATGGAAAGATTCGTTTACGTATCTAAATGTTCCATTAAGTATGGAGAGCAAAATGACAAACAAGCATGTGCTGACATAATACAAAGTTTCGAAATATTGTATGATTAAGTATTTCAATCAATGTTGCTTTTTACATATAATTGGTAACAAGTCTTATTATATTTAAAAGAAGAAAAACATATCTGCAAGATTTTTCCCGATTGCAAAGGTTGGCTTCGAGATTCGAACCTGGTTTACTTTTTCCCGAAGATACCCGAAGTTTGACTTAGAAAATTTTTGCCTCGAAACAGCAATAAAGAATGCGCTCAACCTTTTTGAGACAAGGTGTACATATATACAGAAAGGGAAAGTAAAAATGCCACCAAAAAGTACAGAAAGTGCGTAAGTTCAAAAAGTAAACATAACAATACAGTGATGACGCCAGAGGGGGGCAAGGGGGGCGAGCGCCCCCTAGTAGCTACTTCTGCCCCCCTGACTGCCACCTAGACTGCCCCCCCCAGACTCGTACACTCTTTAAACATTCTTCATGTAGTATTATATATCAGTATCATAACCAATCTCATTGACAAATTGTAGTCTACTTTCCATGAATTTACTATGTGGCAGATTAATCCTCAAGCTTTCTTCTTTGAGCGTCTGGGTATGCACGCATATTTCTGTTTTCTAATTTAGCCCCTTTTGAGGTAAATTTTAGTTATACTTCTTTCTTATGATTTTTAATAATTGTGCCTAGCGAACAATAGTAGATTTGGTCGACTTGTTTTCTTCTCATTGGATCAACTTCGATTGGAAACAAAAGAAAGGTGAAACCAGTTACGTAACATGTTTGTATTTGTCCAGGTTTGAAGTTTTCAGTTTCATATTTTGTTTTATTTAAAACTTCTTTTTTCTGAAACATTATTCTCGGCTTCCAATATTCAGAGGATGTGCTTATAACAGCTTAGTTTGCAACTACCAGGGCTTAATTTTTTGAAGGAGATAAAAAGAGTTGTGTTTTCCCTTCCTGCAAATGATAATAATAAAATTATGGAATGAAATTGATTCCCAATAAAATGTATTGTCAGAGTGCTGATCTTTAGTTAGTAATTGGTTTATACTAGTGCTCCTTTACTTATTTTGTTTCAAAGTACTGACGTGACGTCTACCATATTGACTAGGAACTGCTGAAAAATTCGTAGCCCAACCCAGAAGGAGTGCACGTGGATTGGTGAAGTTTTACTTCGTCTTCTCTTCCCCCGAGAGTCAATATACTACCTTGTACAGTGCTCCAGCTTTTGCAGAAAAGTTAAAAAAATCTAGATTTCCTCGCACCACTGTTCGTAGCACTACCCCTATCAGATCTAAAATGGCGTCTTTCAAGTGTTATTTAAGTTTGGAAAATAAGTACACGTAATAGTTAGACGGAGCTAAATCTGCGGAATGAGAATGATGACCTAGACATTGAAATCCTAGATAATGCAATGTCAGTTATGTTCGCAGGGGCTTGATGGAAAGGTGTATTCTCCTGAAGGAACATAATTCCTTTCTTTTCATTTTCCGCAGCGTTGAACTTTGAATTTTTCTTTCAGTTTTGTAAGTAATGTAGAGATTCTGGATTAAATATCTGACCATTGAAGAGGTAGTCTACCACTCCATACTTATACCAGAAGAATGTTCCAAACAGTTTCTCAACCTACTTCTGTGTCTTGAACTTCTTGGGGCGATGAGAAATGAGTGCTACTACTCCATTGACTGTTGTTCCGATTCAGGATCATAGTGGTACAACCATATTTCATCTATGGTTACTATTCGTCAGCGAAATTGATCAGCATTACGGTCAAATTGGAAGAATACTTCTCTTAATGCCGTTACCCTTTTATTCTCCTGACATATTTTGGTAACCCATTATGCCGAGAACTTGCGCATACCCAAGCCATTCTGAATTATGCTACCGACGAGTTCCAAAGAAATGCCCAGAATCTGACACAAGTTTTGCTGAGAAGGTAAAAAGTGAGAAAGCGGGGTGCAGACCTCAGACTATAATAAATATAAATAGCTTAAATTATTTTTGTCACACAAAAACTGGGATGGCCTAGGCCCTCCGGCCCCGGGCTATATCCACCACTGGCTGAAATGCTGCAATTTTCAAGAATAATGTCACAAATTGCATCCATGATTCCAGGAAGAGTCATTCCTTTTAATCATCCTGGATGTAAAGCATAATTTGTTGAGAAATTGCAACGTTTATACTAAACCACTTACTTTTTCACCACTATATATAACGGAGGAGAGTCCCATGGTGTTAATTAATTTACTTCGGTGACTTTCCTTGGTGGAACAAAAATGTTATAACAGTAAGGATCTGGATGTTCGTGAAATTATCCGTTTGGGCACACATAATCACTTCAGAGGCCTGAGAAACAATAAGAATTTCATTATTAATATGAAAATTTATATTTGTACATACAGAGATATGTTTTACTAAACTACGGTTTCATTTTTCTATCTAGTACCTACACTCCTTGTGTATTGGACTACGACATTTTCAGCAGCTCCTCGTAAATTCTCTCTCTGTCTCTCTCTCTCTCTCTCTCTCTCTCTCTCTCTCTCTCTCTCTCTATATATATATATATATATATATATATATATATATATATATATAGAGAGAGAGAGAGAGAGAGAGAGAGAGAGAGAGAGAGAGAGAGAGATACGTAGCATATAGACGAATGTGTTACTTGTAGCATACGCAAGGTGACCAGAACTTTTACTTTCAAAAACGGGACGCATACGAATCGGCGACGGGGGGGCGGGGACTTCCACATTGCATTTTGGGACTCAACAGTGTTTTCAATTTACAAAATGCACAAGTAAGAATGATAACACAGCGTTTCTAACTTAAGTACTACTCAACAATACTTTTAACTACTTCAACACTCAGAATTCCCACTTGAACCACAGAATACTCAATTCTCATTTGAACATTCAGATGTTCTAGGCACGACTGAACCTTCGCAATGAATGTTGGCACGGAAGAGTGTAGAATTAGCATTGACCATTTATATTTTGAATAATAATTACGGGACACCTGGGTAATGTTTGCTTAAAAACGGGACATTTAGGCGTCCCGTTTGAGAATCAGAACAAACGGGACAGCGGTTGAAAATAAGGGACTGTCCCGGCTACAACGGGACGTCTGGTCACCTTGAGCATACGCGAAAGTACTGTAATTCAATTTATGTTTAGGCTTCAAAAGTTTCATTGAAAAATATTTCATGTGCAGACGTTACTTATTTGTTAGTTACAAATTTTATTTGAAATAAGTTTAATTTATAATCATATAGATCTAACATAAAAACAGCAACGAAATACACAATGTAATGTAAAATAAGTCAAACGTAATAAATATGTCATTTTTGGTATGGCAAATAGCTGCCCCCCGAAAATGTATCTGCCCCTCCTTTGCCCCCCTAAGAACTTAAAGCTGGCGTCGTCACTGTAACAATATAGTATGGAGTTCTTGCATACTATTCATTGTTGGCGGAAAAATTTCTTCTTTTACTTTTTTCTTTTCTCCACATCAAAGGATTACACCGAAAAGTTTACAGAAATGAAAATAAGCTTTTCATTGTTGCATTGTTATGTTCTCAATGATTTTGCATTGTAAATATTGGCTTTAAAAAATATTAACACAGTATGTTAAACTTTCAGTTAAAGAGAATTTTCCAAGAATTGTGCTATATATTCTAAATTATGCTGTCTGCTTTATTTTCTAAAATTATGCTTTTAAAACTAGTTTCCCAATGTGAGTGCATTTTGGCGTTCACCCAGTGTCGTGACCATAGTGCTCTCAAACGGGTCGGGTCAGTTCGGGTCGTGTTGTCGGGTCAGGCTACTCGGGTCGGGTTGTCGGGTCGGGTTATTCGGGTCGGGTCGGGTCAGCTCGGGTCGGGTCAACCGGGTCAGCTCGGGTCGGGTTATCGGGTCAGGTCAATCAGATCGGATCACAGTTCAGGTCAGTCAATTCAGGTCACGTGTCGGGTCGGGTCGGTCTTCAAGCCGACCCGACCCGACCCGTTGAGAGCACTAATGATGAGCTTGCATACAAGAAATTAGCACTCTACTATCAAATAACTATGCTTTTATATTGTTGATTTTTTCCTAAAGAAGAATAAAATTCGCTTCGTAAGGTCGGTCGGCGACCCAAATATGAGAACATTAATTAGTTTATTAACTGAGGCTGCAAACAATGTCAATAATATTTCAAATTAGTGTTTTCCAACTTTGTCCTAAAATATTCAACTATATTCAAATAATTGGTAATAAATAAATAAACAAAGTTTTATTTTTAAACTGTTACTTTCCTTCAGTACCGTGCCGTGAAAAATCATCTCCCGGGGCGAGGGTATACGACGGCGCCCCCGTACGTATGAGTGGCGGGAAGCGTAAAAAAATAAAATAAAATAAAAAATAAACCCTCCTTTTCCTTGATTTTGAGTTTTTCATTACTTTTCCTTCCATTTTATATATAACCTATATTTTCTTTTTCCTCCCAAATTTTGCCCCCTTATTTCGGCGCCCGGGGACGTCGCCCAGCCGTCCCATACGGCACGGCACTGCTTTTCTTATTCTTTTTATTACTAGCGAAGTTGTACACATATGAAAAACATGCATAGTATCTTTTTTTGGCGTCGGAGACCTATGTTCGATTCCCAGCGGGAGCTCATGTAGTTCAGATTCGAGGTCCATGTACGTTAATCAGCAGGACCACCTCTCATATAGCCTCGCTGCTGAACAGGACGTTAAACTCAAAATCAACTCAACTCAACTTCGCTAAGCCGTTTCCCTACTGAGCGGAGCTGACAGTTTTCCCTGTATCGGCCTGTGACTTACAAACATAGTGGTCATTGTTTTAAGCACATGAGTAGCAGACCGGAATTCAATCGCAAATTTCGACTAGTTAGAATCGTCGCATGAGCGAAAGGAAGTGTTCTCCGTAATCAGCTAGCTCTGAACTTTTCTTTTAGAGCAATAAATAAATAAATAAATAAATAAATAAATAAATAATAATAATAATAATAATAATAATAATAATAATAATAATAATAATAATAATAATAATCAGTGGAAATGTCCATTTCTAGTTCTTATATGGCACTACTGTGTGTCCTTTTTTCAGGCAAACTAGTCTAGCAACTTCTATCAACTAATAAATTATTGCAAAGTTGGTTTGTATGGACAAAGGAGGAAAGTGTACAGGAAAGGATTGCTGTTTCGGAACACGTGCAGAAAGCTCTATTTCTTCCTGAATTCTAGCACTTGTCTGTTATTTAAAAAAAAAAAAAATGTATGTGTATTGTATGAGTGTTGCTGTATATACATACGGTCTTAAACGTAGGCCCTAAGAGTACGGTAATTTCTCTCGTACAATATGTAATCCAACTCCGTGACCATACGCATCATGTACAGTGTTCCTAAAATTTCGTAGAAATTTTTTTAAGCAAATGGTATTATCTTCTGTCATGTTTTGCATCTACCAATGACTACTGGTCCGCACGTTGTTACAACCCATTGTAGTAATGCTTTGGGCACTGATTTCCAAGGGCGCCGATTTCTCTGTAAATTGGGGTGGGGGTGGAATTCACATGAAGAAGGTATATATGTAAGGATTTTAAGACAAATTGCATTCAAATTATGCCGAATATTGTATATTCATAAATACAATAGGGGGGCTCACATGAGCTTTGGGGGGGCTCGGTCCCCCCAAGATCGGCGCCTTTGCTGATTTCCCTTTCTGTCTTTAAGTAAAATAATAGTGATAATTTCAAGGGTTAGGCCAGGAGAGATATTTTTCCCCTGAGCAAGTCTTCGATTGTGCTCAACGTAGGTTAACAGTACTTTTGCAATACTGCCATCACCCTGTGGCCGCGGTGGCTTAGTGGTAGAACGTTCATCTTTGGTTCGATTCCAGTTGGCGCCAAGTGAGCTTTGTGGTGGACAAACACGTGTGCGTGAGTTTTCTCGGAGCTCTCCATTTCCTCCCCCTTTCTTCATTCCACCATTTCATTCATTTCTCATCTTCACCGTCTCCTTTGGCCTAGCCGGCATAATCGTGCGACGTAAAACAAAGATTTCGTTTCATTTTACTACTGTCATCCTCGGTATATACCAAGTCTCTGTGGCGAAATCTTGAAATCATCACTGAATGCAATAGAGGATAAACTTATTACCCCGGCAGTGAATATATGTGTTTTAAACAGTCAGTTTGTGCAATAATGGATCCACTTGTGAAAGTTTCACAGTAGATATCATAAAATAAGTTCGACTCCATGATTTGTCTTCTGTATAATTCTAGCCAATGCCGTGCACACAATTTCATCAAGGGGGCCGCAGTGGCTCAGAGGTAGAGCGTTCACCTCTAGTGCTTGAGGTCCCGGGTTCGATCCCAGCCCTCGCCAAGTGAACCTTGTGGTGGACTAACACCGTGTACGTGGGTTTCCTCGGGGTTCTCCCGCTCCCCCTTTGTTCATTCCACCACTTCATTCATTTCTCATCATCACCGTCTCCTTTAGCCTTGCCGGCATAATCGTGGTAAGTAAAACTCAAAGATTTCACTTTTTCATTGTTACAATTTCATCAAGAAGGGTTCATGCACTCAATTTCACATCCTTTCTACACGAGCGTGAATAATATCATCCTCAAGGGGATTTAAACCTCGAACCCCTCTTTCGTACGCCACTAGTGCGAGCGGTGGTGTTAACTCACTTATTGTTATAATGCTCTACTTTATTGTGCACAATTTCAAGGCAAACCAGTAAGCATATCTGGATACAGTTTTTTTGTTTTACTTTAGAAAACGTTTATGCGCCGAGGTTAAAGAAAATGGTGATTATGATAATGAAACAAATGGCGGAATGAAGAACGTGAGAAGAAACTAGAGAACCTCGAGAAAACCTATGCACAGGGTATTTGTCCACCACAAAATCCCACGTGGAGTGAGCTGGATCCAATCATGGGCTCCAAGCATCAGATATGTCAGGACACAAGCAGTTTATATGTATAAAAAGTAAATCACTTTCATCAGAGATTTTGTTGTACGATCCTCCGGAGAATAAAACAACCCATTCTTACTATGTTGCCTAAGGTTTTCGTGTTCCTTAAATCTAGAAATCCTGTATTGTACGCTAATATTGGCTGTAAAACAACTTTTATGCACTCTTTTCGACAATATACAGTAGAATATGTTTTTAAGTACTATTTTCTAGATAATAAATAATTTCGCAGAGGAATTTTAATGGTAGGGCCGCGGTGGCTCAGTGGTAGAGCGCTCGCCTCTGGAGCCATGGGGTCCTTGATTATATCCCAGCTCTCGCCCAGTGGGCTTTGTAGTATACAAACAAACACCTTGTGCGTGAGATTTTTCCACTTTTGTTATTCCACATTATTATCCATTTCATCATTACCGTCTCCCTTAGTCTCAATGAATAACGTGGGATGTTAAAACTAATATAGATAGATAGGTAGATAGATATAGATGTTGTTTGATCTATGTAGTGTTTTGAGAAGTACGAAAAATGGAAAGGACCTGATTGAGTACTCCTCTACCATGCTACGGAGAGACCCAAACAATGAAAACCAGGTGGTTGGAGTTCAACATGATGCTCTTCTTCGCGTGAACTAACTATTGGCGGGGAGAAGGGTGCACGGTAGAGAGGGTCAGAATTGAGTACTTTTGAGAATCGAGTATGCAGTCGATTTTGCAGAGAGAATCGATTCTGTAATCGGATCGGAATAGTTTTTTTTTTTCATATCTTATACTGTCCCCTTCCCCCCTTCAGCATGTTCTCGCAATTCAACAGTGCTCAAGTGCCAAACAATTTGTATCCTACGTTAAGTAATTGTAATTTTAAGTAGTTCGCATTGTAATTTTATACATGTGTTGTGTTTGATTGCTTGTCGTGCTAAAAACAAAGACATCCTTTAATAATTTGAAACTCAAATCAAATTATTAAAGGATGTCTTTGTTTTTAGCACGACAAGCGACACAAACCAGAGATAGCCTTTCACATTGCCCACTCTGTTCTTTAAGCATAGCTATATGCGTTATTATATAGCCTCTTTTTCATATCTACAGTATATGCATTTCTGTTTCTGTGGCTGAATTCCGTACTTTGCAACCAGTGACGACGCCAGAGGGGGGGCGAGCGCCCCCCTAGTAGCTACTTCTGCCCCCCTGACTGCCACCTAGACTGCCCCCCCAAACTCCTACAATCTTTAAACATTCTACATGTAGTATTTTAGATAAGTATCATAACCAAGCTCATTGTCAAATTGTAGTCTACTTTCCATGCATTTACTATGTGGCAGGTAAGTCCTCAAGCTTTCTTCTTTGAGCGTGTGAGTATTTCTGTTTTCTAATTTAGCGCCTTTTAAGGTAAATTTTAGTTATACTTCTTGATTTTTAATAATTGTGCCTAGCGAACAATAGTAGATTTGGTCGACTTGTTTCCTTCTCATTGGATCAACTTCGATTGGAAACAAAAGAAAGGTAAAACCAATTACGTAACTTGTTTGTATTTATCCAGGTTTGAATTTTTCAATTTCATATTTTGTTTTATTTAAAGGTTCTATACTTCTTTTTTCTGAAACATTATTCTCGGCTTTTAATATTCAGAGGATGTGCTTATAACAACTTAGTTTGCAACTACCAGGGCTTAATTTTTTGAAGGAGATAAAAAGAGTTGTGTTTTCCCTTCCTGCAAATGATAATAATAAATTTATGGAATTAAATTAATTCTCAATAAAACGTATTGTCAGAATGCTGATCTTTAGTTAGTAATTGGTTTACAGTATTGCTCCCTTACTTATTTTGTTTCAAAGTACCGGTACTGACGTGACGTCTACCATATTGACTAGGAACTGTTGAAAAATTCGTAGCCCAACCCATCCAGAAGGAGTGCACGTGGAATGGTGAAGTTTTATTTCTTCTACACTTCCCCGAGAGTCAATATACTACCTTGTGCAGTACTCCAGTTTTTGCAGAAAAGTTAAAAAATCACACCACTATTCGTAGCACTACCCCTATCAGATCTAAAATGGCGTTCTTTCAAATGTTTTTAAGTTTGGAAAATAAGTACACGTAATAGTTAGACGGAGCTAAATCTGTGGAATAATAATGATGATCTAGACATTGAAATCCTAGATTATGCAATATCAGTTGTGTTCGCAGGGGCTTGATGGATAGATGTATTCTCCTGAAAAAACATAATTCTTTTCTTTTCATTTTCCGCGGCGTTGAACTTTGAATTTTTCTTTCAGTTTTGTAAGTAATGTAGAGATTCTGGATTAAATATTTGACCGTTGCGGAGGTAGTCTATGAGTACGACTCCATACTTATCCCAGAAGAATGTTGCAAACAGTTTCTCAACCTACTTCTGTGTCTTGAACTTCTTTGGGCGATGAAGAAATAAGTGCTACTACTCCATTGACTGTTGTTTCGATTCAGGATCATAGTGGTACAACCATATTTCATCTATGGTTACTATTCGTGAGCGAAATTGATCAGCATTACTGTCAAATTGGAAGAAGACTTCTCTTAATGCCGTCACTCTTTTATTCTCCTGACAGATTTTTTGGAAACCTATTATGCCGAGAACTTGCGCATACAGAAACCATCCTGAATTATGCTACCGACGAGTTCCAAAGAAATGCTAAGAATCTCTGACACAAGGTTTGCTGAGAAGGTAAATACTGAGAAAGCGGGGTGCAGCCAGACCTCAGACTATAATATGTATATCATGAGTTTACTATACACTTTAAAAATTATATAAATAATAGCTTAAATTATTTTGGTCACTCAAAAACTGGGGTGGCCTTAGCTCTCCAGCCCCGGGCTATATCCACCACTGGCTGAAATGCTGCAATTTTCAAGAATAATGTCACAAATTGCATCCATGATTTCGGGAAGAGTCATTGCTTTTAATCATCCTGAATGTAAAGCATAATTTGTTGAGAAATTGCCACTTTTATACTAAGCCACTTACTTCTTCACCACTGTATATAACGGAGGAGAGTCCCGTGGTGTTTCACTCATTTCCTTATTAATTTACTTCGGTGACTTTCTTTGGTGGAACAAAAATGTTATAACAGTTAGGGTCTGGATGTACGTGAAATTCGCTGTTTGGGCACACATAATCACATCAGAGGCCTGAGAAACAACAAGAATTTCACTATTAATATGAGAATTTGTATTTGTACATACAGAGATATGTTTTTGTAAACTACGGTTTCATTTTTCTACCTAGTACCTACACTCCTTCTGGATTGGACTAGGATATTTTCAGCAATTCCTCGTAAATTCTCTCTCTCTCTCTCTCTCTCTCTCTCTCTCTCTCTCTCTCTCTATATATATATATATATATATATATATATATATATATATATATATATATATATATATATATAGAGAGAGAGAGAGAGAGAGAGAGAGAGAGAGACGTAGCATATAGTACTAGACGAATGTGTTACTCGTAGCATACGCGAAAGTAATTCAATTTATGTTTAGGCTTCAGTTTCATTGAAAAATATTTCATATGCAGACGTTACTTATTTGCTAGTTACAAATTTTACCTGAAATAAGTTTAATTTATAATCATATAGGTCTAATATAAAAGCAGCAACGAAATTACACAATGCAATGTAAAATAAGTCAAACGTAATAAATATGTCATTTTTGGTATGGCAAATAGCCGCCCCCCTGAAAATGTATCTGCCCCTCCTTTGCCCCCCTAAGAACTTAAAGCTGGCGTCGTCACTGTTTGCAACACGCTAATACGAGGATAGCTGAAGCTCACACTCACCCCAAGCAAGTGGAGTTCTGGAGGTGCATACCACTTTGCGGTAGAGCTCCTTCTTAGCTAGGCGGCTAGCGTACGCGCTTTTGGCGTGGGAAACCGGAGTTCGATTCCTGGCGGGAGCTCATGTGGTTCGGATTCCACGTTAATCAGTAGATTGACATCTCATATAGCCTCGCTGCTGAACGGGTCGTTAAACTCGAAATCACATCAACTCATCCACTTTATTTTATATGCTGTCTAAACGAATTTGCAACCGATTCCAGCCAATCAGAGCAGGCGTAGAGAATCGAGTACGTAGTCCAAAACCCAGTTAGGTGAAAACAATTCCTAGTACAAACAGAATCGATTCTGCAGGCAGGTGTCCTTTGAGGACTTGGTTTGTGAAAAGTGAGCACAAGCAGAATTGCGACCGGCAGCGCTCGGAATGGAAGTACAGGAAACCAGATATGTTTTCAGGCTACATTGCTCATTTCTGGTCAGTCAAACTTGAATAAAGAGATACTATTAAGATTGTTAAAGCCACAAATATACACCATAGTCACAATTTCAAAATTGGAGGTGTTTCTTATTTTAATACAAACATTTACTATAATAAGTGTAGTTTTCACTCTATGAATGGCCTTATCGCGTCAGAGAATGACGTTCAACAGAATGCTGCGTGGTCAGTAGTAAGGATACAGTGGTGGTCAGGTGGTGGGTCCTGGGGGTCCAGACCCCCTCTTTGAAATCCCGACTTAACTATAAATTTTTGTCTAATTTCAGGGGTAATTTTACAAATTTTAAAATAATTTTCTCATATTGAATTTGAAACCCCCCCCCCGAAAGAGCTCTGGACACCCTCAAAATAAATTCTGCGTACGTTCCTGGTCAGTACAACAATCCAGTTTTTTCTTCCTTTCTTGTGTCTTGACTCATTGCTCAAAATTCACTAGTTAAAATACACTTACAACTATAATAATAATAATAATAATAATAATAATAATAATAATAATAATAATAATAATAATAATAATAATAATAATAATAAACCATGGAAATTATGAGGTATGTAGTGGGTCCGGTGTTGAAGGGAGGCAATTAGGCCTGCAGCATTTGTGGTAGGCCTGCAGGATTTCGAAATTCCATCCGAATGATATAAAGCTGGCTGTAATTATAAATGAAGATTCAGGGCACTACGAGGCACATCAGATGCGGGCAAAATTGCACTTGTGTGCTAAAAGGAGAAATATGATAAGATAAATACTTGTGCTATTAGGAAATGAACGAAGACGGGAAAAACATTCTTAAGGTGCTCACGACATGTAATAAAGGTGCAGCGCATTTGGCATTTCTGACATTGTTCGCGATATAATGATAGGCTTTCTTTGCTACTGCCTCGGTGTATGGTTGGTGTGGGCAGTGGGATCCTCAATACCTAAAATTTTTATTTATTTATTTATTATTACTTTTTTGTGTATCTTAGCAACAACTACACTGAAAAAAGCGAAGTCCATATTTAAGGATAAAACGAGGAAAATATGCTTTCTGTTTTCACAAGACGGTGATGTCAATTATAATAGTGGATGCAACACCCTTATTTACTGTGGCGACGTACGTTAGTGAGAGCACTGATTATTCTTGTGAAAACAGTAAGCACCGCTCTCACTTACTGATTACGAGTATTACCAGTATTACGATTGACACCACCGTCTTGTCATGGTGTTCCCAACAAAAAGCATATTTTCCTCGTTTTATCCTTAAATCGGGACTACGTTTTCTTTTTCAGTGTAGCAGCTCGGTATAGGATAGAGATGCAAGGGCTCGAAAAAAATAACCGGCTTTTTTGAAAAAAAAACTAGGTTTTTTCTGCTTCGCTTTTTTGCTTGGGAAATTTTGGGCTTTTTTGAAAATTTTGCTTTAAACTGATAAAGTAGACTTTGTTTCGCTTCTCTACAACAAAAAATCATTTAATTAGTAGTTGATGCAGATAATAATATGAAACCTCGAAAATAAACCATGAATTTCAAAAAGATTTTTTTTTAAATTCTTATTTACATTATGAATTCCAAAGGATTAACCAATATAGGTAATATTTTAACCTCTTGTATACAATAAGTATCGAATTTTCTGTTCATGGATCATATACGTAATAGACGGTTCATCTGAGCGTGTGGTTTCCTAGGCTATAGAATATATAACCACCATCACGGTTTACCCAGTCCTGAAGGTTTCTGAATTTTTAACAAGAAAATTCAACATATCGTTACAAAACACACACACACACACACACACACACACATATATATATATATATATATATATATATATATATATATATATATATATATATATATATATATATATATATATATATATATATATATATAATAAGAAAAACCATGGAATACATTTGAAAAGAGTGGAAAAATCAATCACTGTTCCAATTCACAAGAAAGACGACAAAATTGATTGTAATAATTATGGAGACATTTCTCTTTAACATTCTATTAATAAGATTGACCCCATACGCAGATGAAATTATTGGAGATTATCAGTGTGGATTTAGTCGAAATCGACCAGATATTTACCATCAGACAAATACTCGAAAAGAAATTGGAATATATTATCCAATACATCAACTGTTTATTGATTTTAGAAAGGCTTACAACTCGGTTAGGAGGGAAACATTGTACAACATTCTTACAGAATTTGGAATACCGAAAAAGCTAGATTTATTAAGTGTTTAAATAAATCCCAGAGTAAAGCCCGAGTAGAAAAATGCGAGCTTCCACGTCGAGATTGGCCTGAAACAAGGGTATGCGGTATCGCCATTATTATTCAGCTTTGTTCCGGAGTTCTCTATAAGAAAAATTAAAGATAGGAACCAGGGCCTAGAGTTGAATGGTATTCACCAGGTTATGGTGTATGCTGATGATGTAAATCTGATAGGAGAACAATCGAAAGAAATGCAGAGGCCTTATTAAACGCTTGCAGGGACATGAGTAAATGCAGAGAAATGTAAATACAAGGAAGTTCACAAGGATCGTAATACGGCAAATTATGAATGCGTTAAAATATCAATTAATACTTTCGACACAATGGATATTTTCAAATATCTTGGATCAGTATTGCCAGACCAAAATCGGTGTCTTCCCACTTGCGACAGTCCTATTAGCGACAGGAACTGTTAACTGTCCTATGGGCGACCGATTCGATCTATTCGATCTAAAGTGCCCTATGAGTCACCGATTCGTTCATACTAAGAAAATGGAAGAAGATAAGGTTCTCTCTTCTTTAACTTGTCTCATGCTAATGTGATTTAGAACCTAACAAAATGCATTATGAAAAATTTCGCTCTACCTGAATTTAATGCGTGAGAATGCTCTCATTACATTAACAATCTTTTATACGTTTTTCTTAAAATTATATTTTTGAATTAATTTCTATGAATACATTGACTCTATCAAGGGGAAAACTAACTCAATATTTAGAATAGCTCCGCTTTTGTCTATGATTCTAATATAACTAAAAATTTCATGTTAAAATGATACGGAGCATAAGTTTAGATTGAATATGTTTATGGTATAAGAGAGAAATCAGAAAGAGGTAGGGGCGCCCGAAGAAAATTTTCTAGGGGGGGCATCTCCATGGTTGCTGTATCACGTCTGGTATATCTGGTATTTAATATACGTAGTTTGCTATATTACGTATACATTTTTGTGACCCAGGGGAGCGACCCCTGCCTTCCCATCGGGAGCCCATGGAAAAAAGGTGTTCACCATTTGAGGATATCAAAAAAAATCTAAAGAAAAACGATGTATTCGTAGAAATTATTACACAAGTTACAAATCTCTCGCAGGACTTAACAGTTCGTCTAGTTATAAGGGATTATTTCAGATTGCTACACGACAAGCTTTTATGTATAAGTCAAAACAAGGGAGGAAGGCAAATTAAGCAATTAGTTTACGTTTTAGTAGCTTACAATAGGGGGGAAGGTAATTTAATAGTTTAAAGAGTTTGTTTACCTTTTGGATTGTTTAGAGGGAATTGCATTGTAATTGGTGGGATTGGTTGAGAATAGCCAATCAGATGTAAGGGATCTCAAAAGCTATCTTTTATCATTTGACATTTTTTTTTATTTTATTCATAGTCTTAGAAAGTCTAAAAAGTAGATAGTTGGCGAAACTATTACACGTTTAAGTTTTTCAAAACAAAATAAATTACAAAACAAAATAAATTACAAAACAAAATATATTACTAGTGAGTAATTAGATTTGAATCAAATTAAGTACAGAAAACAGAGCTTTTGAAGAAAGAGGATATTACAACTGGATTTTCAATAATTAGGAATATACTTTTCATGGAAATATCCCTGTTGTCTCGTTAAGTTATTTGATATGTTTTATGTCAAATCTAACTCAAAGTAAGTTTTATTTGCACTCACAGTAGAGGAAATATATATTTGACGAACAGTATCACTGGCACGTACATATTTCATACCAAGGTTGTTCGGGCGTTAATAACACCAGAGGCAAACATATTTCACGAGATGGAATCATATCATCTTCCATCATCTCAATGTAAATGAATCGGTCGCTCATAGGACAGATAACAGTTCCTGTCGCTAATAGGACTGTCGCTTCTGGGACTAATTCACCAAAATCATACCCACAAAGAAATTAAATATCGACTGAAATCAGGAAATTCTTGTTATTATTCAGTTCAAAATATTTTGTCGCCGCGAATTCTGTCAAGGAATTTAAAGCTTAAATATATAAAATGATAATCATGCCTGGTATGCTTTATGGTTGTGAAACATAGTCACTTACGCTGAGGGAAGAACGCAGACTGAAATTATTTGAGAATAAAATTCTGAGACGAATATTTGGACCCAAGAGGAACGGGAATGGGGAATGGCGGAAACTTCATAAGGAGGAACTACATAATTTATACGGTTTACCAAACATCGTTAGAGTCATCAAGTCTAGGAGGCTCAGGTGGGCAGGTCATGTAGCCAGAATGGAACGAAGTAGGAACGCTTTCAAAGTTTTAACTGGAAATCCAATCGGGAAACGTCCATTAGGAAAACCTAGGCACAGATGGGAGGACAATATTAAGATGGATCTAGCAGAAATAGGAATACAGAGTAGAAACTGGATTGAATTGGATAAGGACAGAAGTCAATGGAGAGCTTTTGTGGCCATCCGGTGAATTTTCTACGATTTACTTTCAAGGCCTCCATTTTTCTTTTCTTTTTTTTTTTCTTCATTTGTTCCTATTTAACTGCTTATCTGGGATAAACATATCTAAGTGAATAATAATAATAATAATAATAATAATAATAATAATAATAATAATAATAATAATAATAATAATAATAATAATAATAATAATAATAATAATAACTTTAGGCACTTTTGGATATTGATATTTGTAATTGTAATAGTAGCAATAGGATTTACTACTTACCTTTTTGCATTTTTTTTTTTTTCCCTTTACGTTGGCCTACATTATCTTGATTTTAGACTTCCATATTTCATCGTATTTTCCACTGAAGACTTATCTGTAATTCAACAAACAAATAATTATGTATAATAATTAAATTGAAATTGATCATAATATGTCTCACAAACACTTAACCATTTTATATCGTGAAGGTATTGTAACAGAGCTGTGTTTGAGCGATTAGGCGTAGAAATTCGAACTCCGATCAGTAATAGTTTCATAGCCAGGCCCGTGCTGGCCCACCGGGACATTGGGACAGGGTGCAGTACGCCCTTAACGTAAGGCGCCCTCCGAAATATCACATTATAATTAAAGGTACAGTTTTTTTAATAATAAATTCTTACAGTTATTGATAAAGAAACCGTGGTAAGTATTATGCGCTCTTTAAGTAAGGCGCCCTTGTGAAACCACATAAAAGATAATGGTTTTATTTATTCTTCTGTATGGCACAGTTCTGTACAATAAATACATACTGTTATTGTTGGTAAAGAACCCGCGAAACCACATCAAAGATAAACGGTTTTATTTATTCTTCTGTACAACACAATTCTGTACAATAAATACATACTGTTACTGTTGATTAAAAAAAAAAAAAAAAAAAAGTGAAGGGTACAGGGCGTCCTGCGAACCATCACATTATAAATAAGTGGTTTTATTTGTTTTTCTGTATACCAGTTCTGTATAGTAAATTCATATAGTAGCTGTCGATAAAGGACCTGTGAAGGGTACAGTGCGCCCTTATAAAAGGCGGCCTGCGAAATATCATATGGTAAATATTAAAAAAAAAAAAAAATCTTTTGTGTACCAGTTTTGTATTACACATTCATACAGTTGCTATTGGCAGAGAACAGGTAGAGAGTAAAATCACTTTTCAAAAAATATGTATAAAGCCAGTAAAGTAATTAACATGTCGGTCTATTTGGTAAGATAATTTAGGAGTTTTTCGTGCTGCTACTCATTTATTGAAAAAAAAAAAAAAAAAAACTTTCAGAAGCTAAGCGCAATCGATATAGCGCAGTTTAAACAATTCGAGTTTTAAAGCTCTTCATTTACAAATTTGATTGCTCCTGTGTGTTTTAGAGCAGTGCTCGAATAATCAGTGCCTACATATAGCTATATTGACTTATACCTATTGATATATATTTAGCTTCATTTTGTTTGACAAAATATTTATTACAAGGACTAAAAAAGTGTTTCTCTAGTTAAGATGTTTTCACAGTTTAGCTATTTAAGTTGCTAAACAAGTTTGGTGGTTTTAATACATAAAATGGCCCCCGTATATATACAGGGTGTAACTTAATATTACAAACGTCAGGAGGTGATTCCTAATACCGAGATAAAACGAAAAATATTCACCAATCTGGGTGTAAAAATGCCTCCTTTCGGCAGCTTCACCACCCGAAAATTTATCGGAAAAATGTAAAAACAGCCATAACTCAAGAACAAAACGTCAGATCGAAGTCCGATAAAAGAGAATGTCCATTATTTTTAGTCATAGATTCCATTTGTGCACAATAGGATATAATGCAGTGGCGGCTTAAGGGTGACTCCCAAAGAAATTGGAGTATTCCTTAGAGTACTTTATGAAACGCTAAATGAGGGAAATGAACAACAGTCAAGTAACAAGATTTCAACAGTCAAAAATAATAGTACATCGTTCAAGTTAGAACACTTAGAATTCGAAAGAAAGAGAGATACACATGTGTGATTGATCTATTTTGTCTCAGTACAGAATAAACTCTCGGAAGAAGAATTTAAATGAAAAGAAGTCTTTAACGTATCAGGCTAACATATATCTTCTATTCTAATGGTATCAGATGATATCAGATGATCAGCTTCCTGTTCAAGTTGAGAGTGTGTGAAAATGAAAAAAAAAAAAAAAAAAGATCCAGTTTAGGTTTAAAACGACTGTGCATAGGACAGTTAGGCGGCATGTAAAGAAACATAACATGTAGTATCCAAAAATGCAAAGATCATTTGTGATGAACGAATGAAGAAGGGATTCTCCACATGACATAGGATTCCCAAATATTGTGTGGATACTTATTCAGCAAAAGTAAGCTGCATTAAAGGGCTTTCTCCTAACATGTAGGCCTAATTCCGTAGAATATGATAGGGTCTACTTCTGTGCACAAAAGCAACAAAAACAGACGAAACACGAAAGTTGTACACGTTGCATAATGATACCATTAGAAATGCGCTGGGATATTATGCTTCATTTATCCGTTAGGTGAATCTTCTTCCAGGGATACTTTCGAGGGGGTTTTCTCCTCCCTTGGAGTTGGCAAATCGCCCCTTGCCCTTGGGCTACGAAAGACTACATTGCTATTGTGAATATACCAAAATAGCGTCCTGGTATAGCCCACTTTCATTTTGATTTTGTCACTGCTGGAGAAATTTCTAGAAGAAAGCTCATCGGAATTACATTTAAAAAAAAATAGAAGAAATATTTTTTCCGACGTTCTAGTGTACCTTGGAGCTAGATAGAATACTTACACAGAGGAAAGAGAATGTGGCACTTTTACTAACGAGTAGCAACATGTATGTATCTTATAGTACTTTCACTAAGGGCATGATGCTTTGGTCTAACACTACGGAATTCTTGTTCCTTTTTACCAATTGCCAGTGGCTAGCAGAAGGCTGTTTGGCAGTTTTGTGTGAAATGGCCGCAATTAGCGTAGTAAACATCTACGCAACTTCAGAGTGATATACGTAGTCCGATGCTCTGGTATTACGTGTGGAATTGCTGTATAACAGGATAGGTAAGTGTTGCGTTCAACGGTAGAGGATTGTGTCCAGGCATTCACGGTCGTGTAAGTGTGGTGTTTAAGTAAAATTGATTGTGTTAATCTGTACGTGCCTGCGCAATGGCAGATTACCCTGCCCACGAGCTGGCAGATACGCATCTCATTTATGGAGAGGCAAGGAGAAATAGCACAGAAGCCTCACCCTCAAAGGAGCGGAACTTACCGTGCATTTTTTCCACGCCTCCATATTCGCCTTCGAGAGACAGGGTCTCTTCAATTTCCCTTATGTAAAATCGGAGGAAACTGCACCATGTGGACAGTTGAATTTGAAGACAGCGTACTGGAAATGATCAAAGATCGTCCTGAAACTAGTAGTAGCCATGTGTAAGGCATAAAAATCCACATGCAATTCTAGTGAACGATCAACAGTAGATATTTAGTGTGAGCGCGCGGTGCGGTATGGTTGATAATTTTGTGGTAGGACCTTATTTATTACCCTGTGTAAGAATACGTATCTTTTCATTTTTAAATTATGTTCTTCCAAAATTGTTAGAACATGTGCCCTTGAACATAAGACAGCAGATGTGATCCCAGCATGACAGTGCATCTGCACATTCTGACAGGAATATGCAGACCTATCTAATTCTGATCGTTGGATTGGGGGAGAAGAACCTGTGTTATGACCACCTCGTTCACTCTACTTCAAGCCCCTTAATTTCTTTTTTTGGGGGGAGGATACGAAACACCTTTTATATGCAACACAAGCCACGATAGCCGAATAACGTGTTGCTCGAGTTAATATAGCTGCGGCAGTCATCACCAAAATCTCAAGTGTGTTTGACTGCAAGCGGAAAAATTTGCTTCGCTATCATCTTTGCAATGCGGTCAACAATATCAGACTGTGAACAGTTATCCTTCACAGCTGTCTCGTGTACACATACTGCATTGCACAAATACTGTGCAAGGTACGTCTGAGTATTCACAGTTATGCTACTTTGTACGAAACAGAATAAATCGGTAGTCTGAAACTGTATTTGTATGTATCATTGTGCAACACGCTCGACAGCTTGTGTTTCGTCGAGTTTCATTGCTTCTGTACTCGGAATTATTATCTTCCACGGAATTACGTATTACGAGGAGAAAATCTTTTTTAAGTCAGCTTACTTTCGCCCAAATTGTATTCACAAAATTTGTGGGAATCACTGTTGTCATGTAAAAAATTCCTTGTACTCTCGTTCATCATACATGATCTTTGCCGCCTGACTGTTTTATCACAGTCGTTATAAACCTAATCTGGATCAAGGTTATTTTTTCGTACCACACACTCTTAATTTGGACAAGAAGCCGTTCATTTATCATTCGTTACCATTAGCCTAGAAGGTATACATGAGCGTAATACGCTAAAGACTTCTTTCCATTTTTCTTCTGAGAGTTTATTCTGTACTGAGACAGAATAGATAAATCACACATGTGTATCTCTCTTTCTTTCGAATTTTAAGTGTTCTAATTTGAACGATTTACTATTACTTTTGATTGTTGAAATCTTGTTACTTCATTGTTGTTCGTTTTCCTCATTCAACGTTTCCCAGCTCGCGCCGTATGGACTTTGTGGTGGACAAACACCGTGCTCGTGGGTTTTCTCGGGGTTTCTCCGTTTCCTCCCACTTTCTTCATTCCACCATTTCATTCATTTCTCATCATCACCGTCTCCTTTAGCCTAACCGGCATAAGCGTGGAACGTAAAACTAAAGATTTCATTTCATTTTTTCCTCATTCAACGTTTGACAAAATACTTGAAGGAATATTCCAGTTCCTGTGATTGTCATTCTCTACCGCCACTGCACTACATCCCATTATACACTAATGGAATCTACGACTAAAAATAATGGACATTCCCTTTTGCCCGATTTCAAACCGACATTTTATCCTCGAGTATGGCTGTTTTTACATTTCCCGAAAATTTTCAGGTGGTCATAGCTCCGAGGCATTTCTACACCCAGATTGGTCTATACTTTTCGTTTTATCTCGGGGAACGAAATCACATCCTGACGTTTACTACATTAATTAAGATACAGCAGGATTGGAAAAACACATTTAAAAAAAAGAACAAAACACGTTTTCAAAACATGAAAAATATGTTCAAAATGTTTTAAAACATGAACGAAAAAAATGTATTAAACATTTTGAACAGTTTAAAACATATTACAAAATCGTGTAATAACTTATTTGTTAAGACTTTTTACTCTTTACTTACAACCAGTATTACAAATTCATCCTGTATATACTGATTAGTGCAACATTGATAACAGAAATAAAATCGTTTGACTAAAAGTAGCTTTTATATAGTTTTTTAATGAATTTTTATTGGCCACTTGTTCAAGATGATTTTCGAACAAAGATTAAATATTTTCGTAGTGCACTGGTGATAATCTACCTTAATATATCAAATTTAGTTTTTGTAGCACCAGCGGTTTTGGAAATGACTTTTGAGTGTCACTGATAACGCAGTTTTCTCTTTCTTTCTCTTTCTCTCTCTCTCTCTCTCTCTTTTTTTTTTTTTTTTTTTTTTTTACCTAACTTAATTTGTGTAACACCAGTGGTTTGCAAAATGACTTCGAATGACTATTGGATTTAATATGACATTTTTTACGATATTTGGCTCAAATAATTGTATTGTTATTGGAATTGTACACAAATGTACATAATTTTTACTCAATTGATCACCTGGAGGTGGGTAAAATTTTAGTTGCAAAAAATTGATTGCTATTTCGGAATACTGATGCTAATAAAAATATTTTAAAATAATAAATTTTCCAAAAGTGATGTTTCAAGCACACTTCATGTTGTGCTAACTTTAGAATATTTTCTGCAAGCCTGTGTATTGGTTGTTGTTTAAACTCAATAATTGTATTGAAGAAAAACAATATTTGGGACATTCAGAGTACAATGGATCTCAGTACATTTCCAATAATGTTGAGTTTTGCTCAGCAAATAAATGCTATTTCAAAACGTAATATCTTCGCAGTCAAGAGTACGAAAAATGAAACTAAAACCACGTGAAAGGGAATGGGCTAGTTTCATATGACAGTCGCTAGACAGGGGCGTCAGTGGGTGCAGGAGGGCAGCCGCGCCCACCCCCACTCTGAATTTCAGATTTTGGGGCAGTAAGACAGATTTAGAAACTTTTTGATAAGCAAAGTCCAACAGAACAAGTTTGAAGTCCTTACACCGAATAAATACGGAGTAAATATAGATGATCAAACTGGAAAGTTCTTAGGCACAATTTCCAGAATTTAAGCAGGCCCGAGATCCGAAAGTAGAGCCACCTTTGGAATCCTTGGGTCAAAAAGAAAAAAAAAAAATACAAAAGAGCAATATAAGCCTATAGCTCCTTGCAGCCAATGGAAATGGATTTTAACTGATCAAACTCTGTATTTACTCGGTGTAAGGACTTCATTATTTTTTTCTGTTGGACTTTGCTCAGCAAAAGGTTTCTAATTCTGCATTACTGTCCCAAAATTTGAAATTCAGGCTAGGCGGTAGAAGACGGATGACCTCTAAACGGACGCCCCTTTCTAGCGATAATCATATGAAACTCTAGATTGCACCTTGTCACGTAGTTTTCTTTATTTATTTTCGGATTCGTGGTTGCGAATATATGACGTTTTCCGTCGGTGTATTCTTTTTGACACATCCTGTATTTATTTAACGTAATTATGCATCATTGACAATGATATTTGGAGCTTGACTTGTTAATCTTTCTCACGTTGTAGTGTACACAATATCTTAAATTTATAAGCAGGGAGGGGGAAACTAGCCCTCCTGTTCTCCCGTTCTAGAAACGCCCTTGTCTAGCGGTTGTCCTAGAAGCGCCCTTGCCCACACTACAATTTTTCACGCGGTTTTTGGTTCATTTATTTCAGACTCTTTTCTACGAAGATACTATGTTTGCTGAGCAAAAATGAACCTTTTTGAAAATGGACTTGGATCCTTGTGCTCTGAACGACCCATATCTAAAAATATTTTAAAAAAAACCTAAGTTGGAGCCAAATTTATCCAGCAACCCAGATTTGTTCGAAACGTATAAAATTAGTTTCTTCGGTTTACTCGAAATGGTGTCCTTTTTTCTTCCCGTAAAACTAATGTTAAACGATTCCAAGTTGTACGAAGACTGGGAACCAACATGTACTGTATGTATTAACAAATGCCTGCGATGTTTTAATTTCAGAACCGTAGTTTAGTAAAGAGCCCTTTGTTCTCTGAATACAACACAAAAACTTGTTTCAATTATAATTCTTTTATTTATTGTTTTATATCATTTGTACATGTAGTCCAGTCCAACCTTCGTCTATAACGCTTTTTTGCAAGTTAAGTGATAAGCATTTAAGCAATACAATAGACGATAAAGAAAAACAAGGGGAAAAAAAGACGAAATAAATTGTGGATCAGCACATCGACCTGCAGTAGGCACGAGAAATCACACACGGGCACAGTGTTGTCACAGTCCTAGCTCTGGAATGGACTGAAAAATAGTACCAAATTAAAACAAAAAAGGACTGAATTCATTATTTTATCACAGTGTAATACATGGCTCTATAATACAAAACTAAAGGAAGTAAAGTTGCAGAACACTCCGCCCCCTTTTCCCAAGAGTCCAAATCAAGAAATTGCTCTTAAAAAAAAAAAAAAATACTTTTTAAAAACATCCAAATAGGAAACCCCGAACAATTGTGGAAGTAGATGAAACTTTACTCGCACGTAGGAAGTATAACAGAGACCACAAATTAAAAGGGAAAACAGTTATCGTCTTCGATATGTATTGTAAGGAAATCAAACGCGCCTCTGAGATGTAGGAAAAGTCTTACTGACACTTTTGAAAAGGTGCCAAGCATCTATTAAATGGTGCTGAATTAGATAGAATTGTACCAACTTTTTTCACAAAAGGGGCTGAAAATGCCAGCGTGGTACCAACGGACCGATGAATGACAAAAAGAGCTGAATTTGATAATTGTACCAAGTATGGCAACACTGTACGGAAAGAAAATAGCCTTCTGAACGGGATCACTTTTTGGCAACTTTTTCTCCGGCAGATTTTTTTTTTTTTTTTACAAAAATAAAATAAAATAAAAATAAACATACTGTATGTTTAAAACAAGTTTTAGTCATTTGTTTTAAACAAAACAACACTGATCCGCCTTCGTTAGTATCCCAGCACGGCCCTGTTCATAGCTTTTTTTTTTTTTTTTTTTTTTTCAAGTGTAAACTCTTTATTCGAGTAAGTGCGTTGCGTGCATCAAGGGTCAGAGTTGATAACAATGGGTTTTGGTGGATGGTGGTTCAGAGTGGATCACAGTTTGTGGTAGGTCATTCGCGGGTTGTGGGTCCAGTGGGCCGTGGGTCAATGGTTCATGTGTCAAGGGGGCATGTGACACATGATTTTAGGCTAGAATCTCATCAGAAATACGAATCTGAAGTAATTTTTAATCTAACTTCAATCAGTAATGAAATTTTGTGAAGTAAACATTGGAGGTGGGATTTACAAGATATGCTTTATGTGTTCCCTATTGTGTGCTACACATAATGCAAGACGTTTCTTCCAATCCTGATGGACACATAATAACACTTTCGGCATCAAAGAGTCACAAACGTGCCTGATTCGTTCTTCGAGATTTTGAAGAGCAGTGATTTTTTTCTTGTTAAACAAGTGCTTTGAAATGGCCCCACAGATCGTGCAAACGATGTTTCCACTCATCTGGCTCTCGACGACCAATCCAGTGGCCCGGGAACTGTACATCCAACCACTACCTGACAATACACAGTGAGGAGGCGCACCATCTTGATCAAAAAAGTCAGCGAAGTCACCTGGGTTCAATAATGATGGGAATACCTGTGCCTGAAGCATGTCAAGATATCTTGTCCCCATTTACTTCCCACAGATGAAGAATGGCCCGATGATAACGAGTGTTTCATATCGCACACTACAGCATCACCTTTTCAACACCTATTACCCTCGAGGCTCTGTACATGCTGAGTTTGTGTCTGAAAAATAACGGTGATTTTCTTTATTGACCTCACTGTTGACATGGAATAGAGCCACATCACTAAACAACACACTAAGAGGAAATATGGGATCCTCGTTACACTTCGTCACAGTCCATTCTGCAAATTGTTTTCTCCTATCCGGGTCATCCTCAGTTAGGTATTGCTGCAGTTAGAGTTCGTATGCATGCTACTCGTTTGTGTGTAACACACGGAGTATCGATCTCTGACTTACACTTGAAACTGCAGCTAAATGTCTGGTATTTCGGTTTTTTTTTTTTTTTTTTTTTTTTTTTTTTTTTTTACCAAAGATCTACAACTGCCGTTATTGTTGTCTCATTCGTTGCAGTCTTCGGGCGTCCATGGTTGTTCGTCATGTACACATCAAGAAACCTGCAATTTCTGCAAAATACACGACATTGTGATATGTGCAACGTTGTCCCTCTCTGGATGCCGAGCATTGAAGTCATCAGCGATGACTCTGGCACTGCATTTCCCACTGATGAGAACAATTTCAATCCTTTCTTGGCGGGTGAGAGCCATGTTACATTACCTGAAAATATGAATCAAAACCCATTACATGATGCAATATGCAATGTTTACTTCACAAAATTTCATTACTGATTAAAACTAGATGAAAAATAACTTCAGATTCGTATTTCTGGTGAAATTGAAGCCTAAAGTCATGTGTCACAAGGCCCCATTCCTATTTAAAGTGTTGGACCTGAATTCAAAATGGCGGATTTCAAGATGGTCGCCATGACATCAAATGGCACCTTCTGGTGCGCCCTCACCCCAGTGTTACCCACATCCAAAGTTTTTGTCATCTTTCCTTATACCTTTGACTACCAACGGGACACATGTGTCCCATGTTTTTAATTCAAACTTCGTTGGAATTTGTTTTTAGAAAATTCTAAAAAAAAAAAAAAAAAAAAAAAAAAAAAAAAAAAAAAAAAAAAATTGCATGTTGTTCTCTCATCGGGTCAGATATGACTAGGAGACTGTGTTTAGTTTCCAAAACTGAGTGCATGTGTCAGGAATATCCCGTATTAAAGGAGTCGTACATATATATATATATATATATATATATATATATATATATATATATCCACATTAAAATAAATTGTAGTCAAAGGGTTAAGTCATTTCAAAAATACAAGGATGGTGCTGAACTTTTGCCATGATAATTTACCGTGTATTTGGTCATGTGTTGGTTATTGTGAATTTCTGTTGATAGGTTGAAAGTGAGCTCCATGGATGAGCTCGAAACGTACCGAATTATTAAACAATTATTTTACTGACGAATATTGGAATTTTTCTTCCTAAATTTTCAAAATACGTTTCAGATGATTGAGAAGATAATTTACAACCTGGTCGCAATTGTCAAATCACGAATTTTTGAAATGCCATACAATATAAAGTGATCATAATTGTCACATATTCTTAATCATTCAGAAATCGTTGCATGAATAATTCGAAAAAAAAAAAAATACACATTTTTCAGAACTTTCTTTTTACTCATTCAAAATTATTATTAATGTATCTACTTGAAATAGGTGAATATTGTGTTTTGTCGTATGTAGGGTGGCCCAAAAGTAGGTATACACCCCTGCATTGATCAAGTATAACATTCTAGCTTATAAGTTTATTTGCTTCTGCACTTCCGAGCTTAAGATACAAGTAAAAAGACATTAAGAACAAATAATAAAGAAACTTAAGTCTACCTGATGGATAACAATAAGAAATGGTATAAAAAGCAATGAGTTGATCAGTATGGGACTGTATACCTACTTTTGGGCCACCCTGTAAAACACTGTTTCATACTGCAGTTAAAACATTTTGCACCTTTTAAAATAGGCCTATGTGCTATAAATAAAGTCAATAGCACCCAATTACCTATGAATTCTGCACTGGGATCAGGGTTTGAAAAGCCCAACCCACCTTGGCCCATGTGGGTTTTTTCGGGTATTTTGGTTTTTTTTTTTTTTTTTTTGTTTTTTTCGAAATATTTCAATGTGTTTGGGGTAAAAGTGTTAAAATGTGATTTATAGTTGTGATTTTGTATTTCAAGATTGTCATTGTTACAACTTGCAACAACTTTCTACTCACAGCTGTTTAAAACAAAATGGGCGCCATTTTGAAATTTTACATTGGATTGCCGAGAAAATCTATACAGAATTTAGCATATCTCGTGCTTCCATCGTCAAAATTTCAACTTAAAAGACGGAAAATTGCGCTTTGAAACGTGGATACTCGCTACTTTTTTTTTTTTTTTTTTTTTTAATTGCCGCCAATTTGGAATTTTACGTTGGTATGCCGTCAAAATCTATACAGGAAATTTAGAGTGTCTCGTGTCTGTAATCTGAGAATTTTAACTTAAAAGACCAAAAGTTTTATCCTGTAGTGTGTGGTAGAGACTGACAAACGAGTTGATTTGATTTTGTGTTTAACGTCCCTTTCAGCAGCAAGACTATGTGAGAGGGACCTACTGATTAACGTGCAATCGGAACCACATGAGCTCCCGCCAGGAATTGAACCCGAGTCTCACGCCGAAGACGCGTACGCTAACCGCTTAGCCATGAAGAAGCTCGGCAGGCAAACGAACATACGTAAATCAAGTTACCCAGAAGCCTGACTGACGTTTCTAAATATGAATACCAAAAGGGGTCTATTAATTTAAAACAAAGATACAATTCATGTTGTATAAAATAAATGTTTCAAAGTGTCTTATATGGAATGAACATCTTCCAGCGTAAAATAAATGGCTTTATGGTTGAAGTTCACTCCCGATATTTTGTGCGTTCAATTACGGAAATTTCCCGAGTACTTGTTGCAAGACGGTTCTTTCCCGAAAATTAATTTGAAACAATTAACAAATTTATATAGAGCTAATTCATATTTTATAAAGTAATTGTTTCAAAATATCTTAAAAAAAATTAAATATCTTCCAGCATAAAATGAATAGTTTTATTGTTGAAGTATTCAATTCCGATGAATTACTCATTTGCATAGGCGGCTCATGTGGAAAGTAAAACCGGTAAAAATTAACCTTTCTCTCTCTTTTTTTTTTTTTTTTTTTTTAAACCTTTTGTAGAGTACTAACAATTTGTATGATCTGTCAGGAAAGTAAATGTACACCTATTTTTCGAGTCTGGCATTCCTGCGCTCCATCCGTGGAGAGTATGAGAATTAAATCAATCAAATATTTACTGAGGGGCAAAAAGAAAAGTTTAATCTGAATAAGACATTGCAGAGGGACACAAGCTGTGAATACCAATAGTGCATAATGTAAATAAAGGACGACACCGAAAGAGAAAGCCAGAAACAACTGTTAAACTTAGAAAAAAGAGTAAAAATTGTTGAAGTGGGAACATAAAACACAAATACAACAAATACGCCGAAAACTAAACGTTCACTATGCTATGATGTTGGTATAGTGGCTAAGGTGCTGGCTTACAAATGCAAAGGTCGCCAGTTCGAATCTTCGGTGAGGACATTTTAAAAAATGTTTGTTTATAATACATGCAGCTCATGAGAGATGGTAAAAGAGATCGTATTTAGTCTTTCGTAGCAATTATTATTGGTAAGGTTTAGTACTGATAATACTTTTTGTCTTTGCGTATTGCTTTTATTCTTTTCTTCATTTCAAAAGAGAAAAATATCCGAACAAATGCCACCAAAATTCCTCATATATTTTGAATGTAAACGCTATTTGCAATTAGTAAAGAATAAAAATTGAACGTTCCGATGTAGCTGCAAAAAGTAAAAAGAAAAACATGGAAGTAAACCATACTCATGGTTATTAAAATACAATTTCTACATGCCTTACACCTCCCGACCACGTTTCTACGTTAGCAAGTAAGAGGTTTGTGTTTAGGTCAGGCTGGTCAATACGTTTTGCAAAGGGGCCCGGTTTAACTCTGACGCACCACAGGGGCGAGAAGGGAGCAAAACACTTTTTTTCTCTCCCTCTGTGTGTCTGTATATCTATCTATCTGTATATATATATATATATATATATATATATATATATATATATATATATATATATATATATATATATATATATATATAAAACGCTATTTGTGAATGCCGTAACCACCCTAATTTTCAGCGGATTGAGATGAAACTTGGCACAAACATTGATTGTTGAAATATCTTCAGTTCGTTAACCAGAATAATCAGACGAAAATGTTCAAAATGGCGGCCCTTTAAACTCTTAAAAACTTCGAAGGGAACCAAATTTCCCCCATAAATGGGTATTCAGAAAGTTTGAATAACTTTTCCTCTTTTACTGAAATATTTGTGTGCAGAGACTTATTGAAATATTGGACCCGATTAATCGCATAAAGAATGTTCACGCCCTTTCGCTACGGTCAGGCTTTTTTTTTCTTTTTTTGCAGGAGGGGGTTATTTTCGTATCGGAACAAGATGATTGCGAGTGATGATGTGAAATTACACATTGAAAGTGAAGTAACTGGTGAAACGTGTTATTTGAAAGAATAATATAATAAATGTGCTTTCCTCTAACACAGAGAGATCGTGAATGGCGAGGAGTGTTATTTGATTTGCTTTTTAGTAACACATTGCATTGCAAATAAAGGTAGGCAACATTAGTAGTAAGTAAAACAATAATAATAATAATAATAATAATAATAATAATAATAATAATAATAATAATAATAATAATAATAATAATAATAATAATAATAATAATAATAATAGGTGTTGTTTGTGGCAAGGCAATATCATCCTCAATTCTTCTTCAAACGTAATTATTGTAACGCCATATCTCCCTTACAAACAAAATATTAGCAAGTTATATCGAGAGAACAGGAAACTGTTGAGTGATGGGAGCAACGTTGGACAGTATGCACTCATAGTACTCAGAAAAATAAGCGACTTCAACGAAAAATGAACGAAGAGTCATTGCCGCGGGTAGTCATGGAGCCAAGCAGAGCCCTCTTTAGGCAAAATGTCGATAACTTATATCGAGAGAACAGGAGGTGATAGTGAGATGGGACCAACGTTGGACACCGTGCACCCATAAGGCGCATCGAAAAAATTAGGGGGGCGGGCGCCAGCCAGCCTTACTTATTTCTACATAATAATATAAAATTATATTGTCGAAATACACACACGAGTTAGCTAGTAATATTTCATATTATTATTATTATTATTATTATTATTATTATTATTATTATTATTATTATTATTATTATTATTATTATTATTATTATCGACAGCGTCTTTTCATTACGTGTGCATGTTTGACATGAAGCCAAAGAGAAGATCCATCATTCGTAGAAAGAATAAGAATAGCCAGTTACTTTAATTGTGAACGACGGCGAAAAATACGAAAAGAGACAACCTTAGCGAAAAGAAACAATACTTTCTCTTAAATGGATAAACAAATCAAGCCGAGATAGATTCGAACTTGCATGGACGGCGCGAATAGCCAGTTCATTGTCCACTTCTTTTTTTTAACTGACTCACCGAATTTGTTTTAGTAACTTACTTATTGCTAATTTTACTTGCTTCACTCGTTTAACTTGCTTTTTCTAAGAACTTATAACGACAGGGACACGAACACAGAAACATCGAGGACAGTTAAAAATCATAAATGCTCTCCCGCCGGGAATCGAACCCGGGACACCATGCACCATAGGCGCACGTGCTAGCCACTAGACCAGCGGGCAGAGCAATGCTCACTCTCTGTGTCGTTAGGGATTACGACCACTGTATTGCCAGCTATCACTTCTGTGGGTTGTATACTATGATCACATGTTTCTTCTTTGCTGGAAGAGTTAAACCTACATTCTATGTAATACATGAGGTATTTAGACCTACATGCTCTTCATATAATGTAATAAAAGTATCATGCTGCTGGGAATAAGAAAAAGAACATTCCTTGGACAAAACGGAAACTATTGGCATCAGAAATATTTATCTACGAGGCATGCGCAGTAGTATATTTCAGAATAGTTACTGTTTAGTTCAGTAAACGAAGAAAGGGGTATAAAAAAGCAAATATGTCGAGTCAACGAGATCGACCAGAGTTGACAGAGGCGAAGTAGTAATACAACAACTTCGTTAAATTGATAATTGGTTCTTTATTCTGTAGTAGATCGTATCACAACTTTACGGGAGAGCAGAGAAAGACTTACTAACGCTGTCCTATAGTATGCATTAGTAACACGATCATACAGACACAAATGGATGTAACTGTGAGTACTACAACTTGGATTTAACGAAAGCCGTTTAGATATTCAGTGGTTTGCAGGGTTGTATAAGACACAAAAAGTTAAGACACAATACAATTCTTCATACCTCAGCTTCCAGTAACTAGATACATGCAATTTCAGGATAGATACTGAAACTGCTGTCGGATTTTAATACATTACGTATTGCAGGATACAAAATGCTTTGCATTACTTTTTTGTTTGTAGACAGCTACTAGCTTAGTGTTCCGAAAAGTTGGGTATAAACTAGGGATAGTCAATTCCGGAATTATTACTTTCCGGACTCCCGAAAGTAAAACCGGACAAATTCCGGAATTCGGAAAATTCTTACTTTGGAATAATTCCGGAATTCGGAAAAATCCGGAATTTAGAAATTTCTGATTTCTTTAATATTCCGGAATTTGGAAACATCCGATTTTTTTCGAAATCCGGAGTCTTTCTCAATTCCGGAATTTTCTAAATTCCGGATTGTTTCCGATTTCCGAAATTATTCTGAATTCCGATGTTTAACTGAATTTCATAATTTTTCGAAATCCGGAAAGTGAAAGTTCCGCTTCCGAAAAATGAAATTATTTTCGTTAATATGAATCGTGGCGGAAATAAGTCTTTGACCAAGTAATGGCGACTTCTTTGAAAGAAATGGGGTGTATGAGAATTCAATCTGTCATATTTGTAGTTTCGTGTAGAGAAAAAAACAAACTTGTGAACCAGCGGTTTAAGAACAACTCAAGTTATTAATGTAAACTTTTCCGACTTCATAAAAGAAATACGAAAGAAATTTTGAACCGAAGAAATATAACATACAAGTTTGCAAGCGGAGACAAAAAAACCTTACGTAATCAAACTAAAAACGAATCTTTTACCGCGTAGCGATCGCGGTTGAGTGGTCAAGGTGCTTGTGCGAATGCACATTGTATTTTTTTTTTTTTTTTTTTTACTTTAGGATTTTGATGGCGATTGTTTAGCGATAACATATGTTTTATTATATTCAGATATTTGAATACTCGGATGCAATATCTGAACTATCAAATCTTCAGGAATAATAATAATAATAATAATAATAATAATAATAATAATAATAATAATAATAATAATAATAATAATAATAATAATAATAATAATAATAATTATTATTATTATTATTATTATTATTATTATTATTATTATTATTATTATTATTATAATTATTATTATCTCGTAGAAGATTAAAAGTTTGGAGCTAATTATCGCTCAGGTCATACCATTACAAGCAGAAGCGTGACATTTGGAAAGAATATTTCGGTTTGGTTTAATGTTGCTCACGAGAAGAGGAGTTTCTCATCTCGTTTCTAAAACAAATAAAATAACATGAGAATTAACATTTTACATTCGAGACGGGTCAAGACCAACTCAAAATTTTCGTCTCTCTTTGGAGATGAGAATCGAGACGAGACGAAAAGTATCGTAAACATTTCCCTTCTTGTCTCGATTATCGAAATAGTGTATGTCCATTCTTTAAGTAACAATTGCTCTGTAGACTGAATCTCATAGGCTATTTCGTTACATTATATTTCAGAGCTCATTGAATTATGATCTGTGTAGGTATTTTGTAGCAAATCTTTTATATTTACCTCTGCATATCCTAAAAATTAGTTTATTATATGCCTTAGTGTTGCGTGATATTCAGTTATATTTATTATAGTTATTTTCCTTAAAACATACAGTAGAATACTTTCTACATGAAACTTCAATGGAACGTTGTAGTTTAAAATGTTGGTAGTTGCAGAGGTGTGTCTTGAAGCAGTAGCGTAGCCAGGATGTGTGTTTGGGGGGGGGCAAGTGCTGTTACAGGCACATATAGAAAAATTACAAACAAAAAATATATAAACATAAAAATATATAAAAAATTACAAACATCAAAGTACCAAAGTACATTATCGAACCTCTTTGGGGGGGCGGCCCCTCCGGTCCCCCCTTCCCTACGCCACTGTCTTGAAGGTACGGAACCCTTTCCCCGAAATCTCTACTTTTAAGTAAGTTTTGCCAAATTTCAACGGCAAGTTTAAAACTTTTATTATTATTACTATTATTATTATTATTATTATTATTATTATTATTATTATTATTATTATTATTATTATTATTATTATATCAACACCGTGTATAATCTTTAAAAGATATACGGTTTGAATCTGAATAGTAAAAGCTAATTGACTGTCGATCTCGGTCGTCGAGAAGTCTTCAGGAGGGAAGGACATCGGTCAAGTTTTCTGGGTTTGAGTTCCGAAGGGGTAAGTTTTCGGGCTCGAGCCAAAAATTGTTAAAAGTTATAGGCTGCAGCCAAACATGTTCAAAACAGCTGGGACCGGGTTTAGGCTTCTCAACGGCTCGAGCGGCTCGGCTTACAGCTCATTCACTATCAAACCGAACCAAGAAGTGAGCCGAGCCAACAGCTCACCCAACCGAGTCGATTTGAACCATCGGCTTAGTTGAGCTGAATCGAAACGTGCCGATGGACTAATTTCAACTTAGCTGGCTTGAACCGGTTCACATGAGCCGAGTAGGGGACCCATTCCAACCGAGAAAGCTCGAGCCATCGGCTCAATTGAGCTGAGTCGATGGCTCGTTCCAACTGAGCCGGCTCGGGTCATCTGCTCATCCCAACCGAGCCGACTCGAGATGTTCGCTCAGTTGATACAAGCAGAGACGGTTGATATCGCTACCCGAGTTGGTCTTCTGCTTGGGCTCAAAAATTCGACAGTGCAGGTCTCAGCCTTGATTTTAAGAACAACAGTATATACTTATATTGGTGATTACGACACTTGAGGCTGTCTCGTAATAATAAGAAAAAACCCTTGTCTTCTCGTTATCTAGACGAGACGAGATACACAAATATTGCCCCACGAGATGCACTAAAATTACGAGACGAGACGCACCCCTGTCGTGAGCAGCACTAAAAAGTATTCCATATTAGTGCTTACATTTCTCATGGCTTTCGCTTTCCAGTCTAATCAGGCCATTATTTAAAAAAGTTAAAACGAGCTGAGCGAGCGAGCGAGCCATTATCAAACTCGACTCAACTCGAAACTCGCCCGGGAAAACAGCTCGACCTTGATCGCTACGCGGTAAACGATTCGTCTTTAGTCTGGTTACGTTAGGTTTCTTTGTCTCCGCTTGCAAACTTGTATGTTATATTTCTTCGATTCAAAATGCCTTTCGTATTTCTTTTCTGATGTCCGAAAAGTTTACATTAATAACTTGAGTTTTCCTTAAACCGTTGGTTCACAAGTTTGTATTTTCTCCACACGAAACTACAAATATGACAGATTGAATTCTCATACTCTCTATTTCTTTCAAAGCAGTCGCCATTACCTGGTCAAAGACTTATTTCCACCATGATTCATATTAACCAAAATAAATTCACTTTTTGGAAGCGGAACTTTCACTTTCCGGATTTCGGAAAATTATGGAATTCAGTTAAACTCCATAATTCAGAAGCATTCCGGAACTTGGGAAGAATCCGGAATTTAGATAATTCCGGAATTGAGAAAAATTCCGGATTTCGAAAAAAATCCGGATTGTTCCGAATTCCGGAATGTAAACGAAATCAGAAATTTCTAAATTCGGGATTTTTCCGAATTCCGGAATTATTCCAAAATAGGAATTTTCCGAATTCCGGAATTTGTCCGGTTTTACTTTCGGGAGTCCGGAAAGTAATATTCCGGAATTGGCTATCTCTAGTTTATACACAACCTTTCAGAACACTAAGCTAGTAGCTGTCTACAAACAAAAAAGTAATGCAAAGCATTTTGTATCCTGCAATACGTCATGTATTAAAATCTGACAGCAGTTTCAGTATCTATCCTGAAATTGCATGTATCTAGTTACTGGAAGCTGAGGTATGAAGAATTGTATTGTGTCTTAACTTTTTGTGTCTTATACAACCCTGCAAACCACTGAATATCTAAACGGCTTTCGTTAAATCCAAGTTGTAGTACTCACAGTTACATCCATTTGTGTCTGTATGATCGTGTTACTAATGCATACTATAGGACAGCGTTAGTAAGTCTTTCTCTGCTCTCCCGTAAAGTTGTGATACGATCTACTACAGAATAAAGAACCAATTATCAATTTAACGAAGTTGTTGTATTACTACTTCGCCTCTGTCAACTCTGGTCGATCTCGTTGACTCGACATATTTGCTTTTTTATACCCCTTTCTTCGTTTACTGAACTAAACAGTAACTATTCTGAAATATACTACTGCGCATGCCTCGTAGATAAATATTTCTGATGCCAATAGTATCCGTTTTGTCCAAGGAATGTTCTTTTTCTTATTCCCAGCATGATACTTTTATTACATTATATGAAGAGCATGTAGGTCTAAATACCTCATGTATTACATAGAATGTAGGTTTAACTCTTCCAGCAAAGAAGAAACATGTGATCATAGTATACAACCCACAGAAGTGATAGCTGGCAATACAGTGGTCGTAATCCCTAACGACACAGAGAGTGAGCATTGCCCTGCCCGCTGGTCTAGTGGCTAGCACGTGCGCCTTTGGTGCATGGTGTCCCGGGTTCGATTCCCGGCGGGAGAGCATTTATGATTTTTAACTGTCCTCGATGTTTCTGTGTTCGTGTCCCTGTCGTTATAAGTTCTTAGAAAAAGCAAGTTAAACGAGTGAAGCAAGTAAAATTAGCAATAAGTAAGTTACTAAAACACATTCGGTGAGTCAGTTAAAAAAAAAGTGGACAATGAACTGGCTGTTCGCGCCGTCCATGTAAGTTCGAATCTATCTCGGCTTGATTTGTTTATCCATTTAAGAGAAAGTATTGTTTCTTTTCGCTAAGGTTGTCTCTTTTCGTATTTTTCGCCGTCGTTCACAATTAAAGTAACTGGCTATTCTTATTCTTTCTACGAATGATGGATCTTCTCTTTGGCTTCATGTCAAACATGCACACGTAATGAAAAGACGCTGTCGATAATAATAATAATAATAATAATAATAATATGAAATATTACTAGCTAACTCGTGTGTGTATTTCGACAATATAATTTTATATTATTATGTAGAAATAAGTAAGGCTGGCTGGCGCCAGCCCCCCTAATTTTTTCGATGCGCCTTATGGGTGCACGGTGTCCAACGTTGGTCCTATCTCACTAACACCTCCTGTTCTCTCGATATAAGTTATCGACATTTTGCCTAAAGAGATATCTGCTTGGCTTCATGACTACCCACGGCAATGACTCTTCGTTCATTTTTCATTGAAATCGCTTATTTTTCTGAGTACTATGAGTGCATACTGTCCAACGTTGCTCCCATCACTCAACAGTTTCCCGTTCTCTCGATATAAATTGCTAGTATTTTGTTTGTAAGGGAGATATGGCGTTACAATAATTACGTTTAAAGAAGAATTGTGGTATTGCCTTGCCACAAACAACACCTATTATTATTATTATTATTATTATTATTATTATTATTATTATTATTATTATTATTATTATTATTGTTTTACTTACTACTAATGTTGCCTACCTTTATTTGCAATGCAATGTGTTACTAAAAAGCAAATCAAATAACACTCCTCGCCATTCACGATCTCTCTGTGTTAGAGGAAAGCACATTCTTTCAAATAACACGTTTCACCAGTTACTTCACTTTCAATGTGTAATTTCATATGATCACTAGCAATCATCTTGTTCCGATACGAAAATAACCCCCTCCTGCAAAAAAAAAAAAAAAAAGAAAAAAAAAGAAAAAGAAAAAGAAAAAAAGAAAGCATGACCGTAGCGAAAGGGCGTGAACATTCTTTATGCGATTAATCGGGTCCAATATTTCAATAAGTCTCTGCACACAAATATTTCAGTAAAAGAGGAAAAGTTATTCAAACTTTCTGAATACCCATTTATGGGGGAAATTTGGTTCCCTTCGAAGTTTTTAAGAGTTTAAAGGGCCGCCATTTTGAACATTTTCGTCTGATTATTGTGGTTAACGAACTGAAGATATTTCAACAATTAATGTTTGTGCCAAGTTTCATCTCAATCCGCTGAAAATTAGGGTGGTTACGGCATTCACAAATAGTGTTTTATATATATATATATATATATATATATATATATATATATATATATATATATATATATATATATATATATATATATACAGATAGATAGATATACAGACACACAGAGGGAGAGAGAAAAAGTGTTTTGCTCCCTTCTCGCCCCTGTGGTGCGTCAGAGCTAAACAGGGCCCCTTTGCAAAACGTATTGACCAGCCTGACCTAAACACAAACCTCTTACTTGCTAACGTAGAAACGTGGTCGGGAGGTGTAAGGCATGTAGAAATTGTATTTTTAATAACCATGAGTATGGTTTACTTCCATGTTTTTCTTTTTACTTTTTGCAGCTACATCGGAACGTTCAATTTTTATTCTTTACTAATTGCAAATGGCGTTTACATTCAAAATATGAAGAATTTTGGTGGCATTTGTTCGGATATTCTTCTCTTTTGAAATGAAGAAAAGAATAAAAGCAATACGCAAAGACAAAAAGTATTATCAGTACTAAACCTTACCAATAATAATTGCTACGAAAGACTAAATACGATCTCTTTTACCATCTCTCATAAGCTGCATGTATTATAAACAAAAATTTTTTAAAATATCCTCACTGAAGATTCGAACTGGCGACCTTTGCATTTGTAAGCCAGCACCTTAGCCACTACACCAACATCATAGCATGGTGAACGTTTAGTTTTCGGCGTATTTGTTGTATTTGTGTTTTATGTTCCCACTTCAACAATTTTTACTCTTTTTTCTAAGCTTAACAGTTGTTTCTGGCTTTCTCTTTCGGTGTCGTACTTTATTTTAACTATGCACTATTGGTATTCACAGCTTGTGTCCCTCTGCAATGTCTTATTCAGATTAAACTTTTCTTTTTGCCCCTCAGTAAATATTTGATTGATTTAATTCTCATACTCTCCACGGATGGAGCGCAGGAATGCCAGACTCGAAAAATAGGTGTACATTTACTTTCCTGACAGATCATACATTAGATAATCTTTTCTCCTTTAGTTTGATGCCAGAAAACTTTAATTTTTGTCCTCACAATGTGTAATTTCCCTCATAAAGCCGCCTCTGCTCATTTGCTATGTAATTGATTTAGTGTTTTTCGTCCTTTTCGACACCGAGGTTATGTGAGAAGACGTACAATTTAGCGTGGGACACGAACCACAGAAATGCTTACCGGGAATCCCCCTGCTGAAAGCGCGTACGTTAACTAAATGCCCACGAGGGATCATTTGCTTTAGAAACAATTGAAATCGATACCCGTACGTGAATTTCAATGTATCATGAAAATAGTACGGTATCTAGTTACCATTTTAGAAGTGAATATCCGAGATGAAATAAATATCCGAGAAATGTATCTATAATTTATGTTCACAACTTAGTAAACTTCTTCCAACTGCGCAGGCTTGTGTCAGTAGGCGTGGTCTGCCAATCTTTCCTTACATATCGTGAACAGGGTTGGACGTTGACAAAAATTAATCATGTTTTCACTCCGATTTTTCATCTGGTAAGAATAGCACCTGAATATTTAATTTTGCAGTATGTTGAGGCATCTTAAAGAGTATGCATACTTTCAAAAATTAAAGTAGCATTATAAATAACGATAAGAAAAGCAGTTACTGCGCTCTGTAACGTATCCTAACAATCAGGGCCGGACTGGCTTCTAGCTGGCCCCGGCGGTTGAAATATTGTCTTGTCCCCAAATTCTGAATCTCCCCCACCCACCAGTACCGAATTGCCCACTGTTTTACCACGATTAAAGCACACATTTGTTTAGTAAACACATCGTACATTATACCATAAAGATCATCATATAGAATCAGGGTATATGTTATGTAACAATATTTATTAAAATAACACAGACAGTAAAATTTAGCATTTTTTTCTTTTTCATTTTGCCATGGGATGGCTGAGATTTGTAATTGATAAAGAACTACGGACAAGTTAATTTGAAGTCAGCACTGGCGGTTTCAGTATTTATGAACAAAGGATACGTCTCCCGAAATATTTTTCGGAGAAATATACCCTCCGGAACAAGCACCACAAAATCTTCTTCTAAAGGCATGTCAGTAAGCACTTGTGGTTCACGAACTATATAAAGTACCCAGATTAGGTGAGTTTATGCAAATCGTATGCACACATAGGCCTACAGGGTGGTCATAATGGAATTACATACTATGGTTGCGACTTGATAAAAGATCAGGAAAAAAAATCATCAATAGTAAATCTTATTATTGCTACCAGAAGGTGATGTAATGAATTTTCATTTCGACTTACGTAATTTTATTCTAAATGTATGTGTATATCCAGTTCTTACTGTAATAGCAATTGTAATATATAAATACACAACCGTGATTCAACAGCAGACACAGTTTTATTTAACTCTTTAATTGACAAGCATTGATAGCATTACCATCAAAATATTTAGTTTACTTTTATGGTTGAATCATGTCTTCCTGATCATAATTCGTAATTTTAAAAGTATTTTTGTACTTTGGTTACAAAATACAGGATGTTTATTTCAAAGCAATATTGCCATAAAAAAAAAAAAAAAAGGTCTTACGTGTAGCTACTAAGCAGCATTGCCCTATTATGGTCAAATATCGTAAGAATACTGTCAGTAATTACCAACAGTTTCGTTGAGATATTTTCCTACAGAGCAAGAAACCCAAGTAAATAAGTAAATAAATAATAGTAATAATAATAATAATAATAACTTTCGCGGAATGCAGGAGATAAAGCTTCTACAATGCTATTTGACTGTCCCCTGTTGACGAAGATTAGATAGAAACATAGAGTTATAATAAAGAGGTTTCAGCTGTTCTTCCCGCTGAAACTGTGGAGACTGGTGGCGCCGCCACTCAAGCAAGTTCAGTACTACGAACTATTAAAAGCAAGAACGAATCAAATCATTCAGAGCGCGTGAGTCGGATAGAATTAGCTAATGATACACTTGGCTACCACCAGTAGCAGACGATGCAGTTAATTACAACTCTAACCGGTAGTGTCTCATTTGATCTGTGTCTCATAGTCACTTTCGTTGCAGTGTGGGAACGATTTGAATTTCCATTAGGAATATAGGGAGTGGTTCATCAGGGTAATGGGTGATTAGAAATATCTAAATAAGCGACCCGCAAATCATATATATGAATATTGTATGAAAGCAATAATGACAATTAAATGATCACTGAAGTTAAAATCGTGCGGATAACGCAATAGAATGCGATGTTGGTTGAGAGCAATAGTGCCAAAGGGTTGAAAGAAACACCTACGTACAAAGAATTTACTAATTTTTCACTTATCAGTGCTGTAGATTCAAGAAGTCTGAATTTATAAACCACTCGTTACAATAGCACTGTTCTCAGTTCCCACGGTAATTTTCGTAACGACACGAAAAGGACATACACTATCTAACAGTGTGACTGAATAACTGACCGCGACTCGACTTCTGATAAAATTCATACTCGACTTCTGACCGCTGATAAAATTGACAACTACTGAAATATGAAAGCAAACAATCATGAGTGTCTGAACAATGCCAAAACCATGGGATCTTGTTAAACAGGCGACGGCGCGACATATTATAAATCATGAAACTCAGATCTCTTTCTGTTGTTTTTTAAATTGCTATTTTTCCTAGGCCAAAAAGCTAAACTTTCAAGAATTGTATTCTCAGGTCACTATACTTTCGGCTCCCTTTTATATTCTGTGATGGGAAGCGTCTTGGATTTTACTCTTGTTTTTGCTTGCACCGACGTGACTCTGAAGCTAGCATGGCCTATTCTTAATTTAAGGCAACGTGAGTCACAACAAAATTTTAATGAAACCGTGAGAGAGCTTGATGTATGCAGATTGCCGCCGTGACTGTTCACAAGAATATTGTCACGCACTTTTCCACATTTTTTCCTCTATTTCCTGACCCTCTCTCTTATTAAAATTTCCATTTGGCCCCTATCTGGGCGCCGATCGCCGCCTAGCCACCTGGGCCTGCTGACAATTGGAAATTAGAGAATGCCAGGAACTTTTTGGTTATTAAACACACATACACTAAAGCGTTTTTCACAGTCCTTTGCACCTTTCAATAACAAACCACGTAACTTGATGTTGTATCACTGCGCGCACGACTATTTGCTGATTGGTGAAGAGGAAATTGTTTCGTTTGTTTCCCGCAATATTTCTGCTGCAGCACGTACATGTATTTCTGCTACTGCGATGTGCATTACTCGTCTCACTCTCACACCATTGCCGTGATATAGGGCAAAATACCCAATACTATATAATCCCCCCTCCTTTAAGAGCAACTGAACATTGTTATTTTTCTCCAAACTGTAATTATAGATGAAATTACAATGAGTTATGTCAAATTATCAACTGAACGATAAAGAGATGGCGCTGGTATGTAACAGCAAGCATATTTATCATTATTGGAGATTATTTCTTTTTCATCTATTACGTAAATCATTACGCATATCCACGAAAAACAGATGGTACTTTTCCCCCTTAAGTTCAATTTATTGATGTGCTTTCTTACATTGTATAGGATGCTTCTATATACAAATACTAACTTCAGTACAACAAAGTAAGTAAATAAATATTCTATGAGAACATGAAAATTAGCTATTGTAAGTCTTAATTTTCTTCAAGTGAATTGAACAACGTTGATATCCTTTGATAAAGTATTTGATTTTCTTCTGCACTTACGGATTTGCCTTGTTTATGTTTAACAGAATAACTCGAAGCAACAAGTAACCTGCTGGCTTCCTTGGGCGACATCTTTAAAGTGTAGCGCGCACTTCTTGTGTTTTGTCATTTGTTGTAACAGTTTTTCCTTACAAATTTGATTTTGGTTCAAGATTTCGGTCCCATATAGATACATACTTTGAGTCGAAACCTAAATGTTCTTATTGTGCCTTAACAATACATTAATTACCATAATACATTGCATTTGTTGTGTACTATTTGCTCATGGAAGAATAAACTGTTATTAGTCTCATTTTCAATGTTGTTAACTCATAGTTATTTTTCAGTTTTCACAAAGAATGTTTGTCAAACAGTTGTGTCATTTCATGAAAATGGGCTAAGAAAATGAAAAAGAGAAATCAAGGAAACTCGCTGTTCTTATTGAAAATAAGTTCCTTATAGTATTTCAGATCTTTGTTTGACCTTTCATTAGAGATGAGGAAATAGTCAATTAAAAGAGAGAGAGAGGGGGGGGGGATAAAGAGGAGTTAAAGAGGATAAAACCTGTTTTAGTGATTCATTACGAAGTAATATAAGGCTAATTTTTTAAGTTATAATTTGTATACCGCCTTTTTAAAATGCGATCAGAATAAATGACCATTTAAAAGATGCAAAAACCGAATATTCGGTGCCAGAAATGAAATAATGTACAAAGGAATCTTCAACATTTAAAATTTTTTATAATATTGGATAGGAATGTTCATAACTTTTGAGTCTTATTTTTTCTGGCTGCAGTGAAATTAAGAGGAGGTACTATGTGCATGTTAAATAATGTGTCTTTGTTCCTATGTAGAAGCTAAAAAGTTTCTTGGAATTTGTTGAATAAGATGTCGATAGAGTATTCATAGTCTCATGACTGATATTAGTTTATGGCGTAACTTTTCTGTTAGATATCAAATGAAAGGATTAGTCACGAGGATTCAAAATATATTTTATATGCATTTTATTACATATAACAAAGGAAATAAAATAATAAATTCTCTATTCAATAAATAAGCGAACTCAGTAGTTTTCAAGTTTTTGCAGAATGAACAATTGCTTGTTCCAAACACTCGCTCAGCTATAATGGAAACGTACAAGGAGCTCAATTTTGAAATGAAATTAAATGACATTTTTCGAGTTTTACGTCCCACGAATATGCAGGCTAGGCTAAAACAGACGGTGAAGATGAAAACATTAATGAAATCTTGGAATGAAGAAAGTGGGAGGAAACTGAAGGACCGAGAGGAAACCCATGCACACGGTGTTCGTCTACCACAAGGTTCACTTGGCGCGAATTGGAATCGAACCAGGAACCCCATGTGCCAGAGTTGAACGCTCTACCACTGAGCCACCGCGGCCCCCCAAGAGCTCAATTTTGAATAGAAGTCGTGAGTACAACTGCACATGTTTCTAGATCTGATAATTAACTCCTTTGTGACTATATGATCCGCGTACTCGTCGTCGGGCGGGAGACCCGCGTTCGTTTTCCGGAGGAAGTTCATGTAGTTCGGATCACTCGTTCGGCTGTAGGTCCAAATTTTATAGAACCTTGTTGTTGAAGGGGACAATAAACTTTAATCCATCCATCCAACCATAGATCTGCTAGTAGGAACACTAAGTCATCATGTAATAGTGGCTCTGAATCCTAACATTTTAGGTAGATTCTCAGCTAGAGGAAACGTTAGGAGTGGGGATAGTAAGTTTTAGTTGTATTTTAGACTGGTAGAAGAAATTCAACGTTCTGCCCTTCTTCCTCCTGATGCGTGTATGCGTTTACATAGTAGTTCAAAGATTCAGGAGAGCAGTGCGTACGCTATTACAAACGAGAGAAAATGGTTCCTGATTCTCTTATCACAAGCCCATGCCATTTTATTTTTAATTTCATTGTTTTTCCCCCTTCAGTTTGTTTATTTTTTCTTAGAACAAAATTGCATATAGCATTTTTGTTCAATTAGTTGGCAATATTTCTGCACTGCAGTCTGCATTGTTTACAAGGGGTGCAAAGCTTCGTGAAAATCAGATTAGCATCGCTGGGTTAAATTAATAAAAAATAGTAATATGTTCCATTAGTCAGTCAGTTTTTACTATTATAAAAGCGCTCTATGATACTGGTCACTTTCGATTATTTTTCCTATTTCCCCGTCCCTCCCCCTTGTTGCGGGGCACGGCATCCGAAGTGTCATTGTTCATCTCAGCGACCCCAAAAACTGTGAATTCGACACTGATATTGGTCATTTCGATCATTTATATATATATTTCCCCCCCTCCCCCAAGTTGCGGGACGGAACTAAATACATGTTTCTGATGCAGTTTGCTACTGTCCAAAACCTCTGGTCATGTATTGTGTATTATATAATAATAGAAGAAAATTGCCAGTTTCTGTGTTGATAAAAATAAAAAGATAATTATGTTTGGGTTACACTTCGTAAGAACATGAGAGTTAAACTATTAAGTAAATATTACATTTAATAATCACGAATTAACATGTATGCAGTGGTGGGCTGAGACACAAAGGTCCCAGGCGGGGATTAATCATGGGGGAGTCCTCTACTCCGCACACACACACACACACACACACACACACACACACATATATATATATATATATATAGGAACTGGGGGGACGCCGTACATATTTTTTCAAGGTAGGGGATGGCGTCTCCCCGCGTTCCTCTTCACTTTTGTCTCTGCATGGGACTATATCACATTCTTTTCCAAGAGAGGATTCGCTATTTAGGAAAAAACATCACCGTAATACTTTAACTGTTAAAATATCGGCATGAAAACCTGATTCAGCGCTACCGCCCTCGCAAAGGTGGAATAGTGTGTTTGTGGGGGGAGGGGCAAGGCTACAGGGAGCCTGGTTTGAACCCTTTCTTAACGGAAGGATACTAAGACCATTGTTCTGGGCAGTGGTCTAGCGGAGCGAAGCATTCCAGAAGCGTTCAATTATCTTTTCCTCCTTCCACGTATGCAACACATGAGAACTGAGAAACCCAATTTAAGTGCAAAATTATAGCGCTCCAATTACGGATCTTACAGTGAGGATTTGGGGGCTATACTTTAGAACTGTGTCGCATGAGTCCCTAGTATGGAGAATGAAAATTAAGGAACCTCCTTGTTAAATAGTATATGCATCTAATATACTATTTAACATATTTACTTGTATTTAAAATAATTAAAATACAAGTAATAGTAAAGACTTGTAGCGTGTGATCTCCAGCAAATCCGACAGTTTCTGGGGGATTAGCCCCCACCACTGGCTCTGTTCCTTGGAACCCCGCGAATGAGTGACACATCTAGACCCCCTTTCTTTGCATCCCTTTCAATTTCCTGGAATTACGTTCCTGTCAAGAGAGCTCAAATTCTTTTGCTGGGGGCCCAGAATCTGAACGAACTTAGGTAATTTCGTCACCGGAAATTTCGCCACCGGAATTTTCGTCACGGTAATTTCGTCACCGGTAATTTCGTCACCAAAATATTAGCATGTAGGTAATTTCGTCACAGAAAATTTTGACGTAGTAATTTCGCCACCGGTAATTTTGTAATCGAAAATGCCCAGTGTCTTATAGAACATGACACAATGAATAAATTCGAAAAAGTTTTTGAAACTGCATAGATTATTAAATAAATAGTTACAATAGTTATATATTATTTTAAATGTTATGTCTGAGATAAGAGAGAAAATTTTCAATAATTCTATCACAGAAATATTAATTAGCATGGAAAGTTTGTCACGGTTATCTTTTCATATTTCTTAAACTTTGCACGGTTGCTTTTACAGCCTGCATTTCCGCTATCTCGAAATCCATAACCACAGTTACAGGGTCCGCATATTCACTAAATTCACTGCATTGATATATCACCGCACGAAACAGTTCTTCATATGAATTTTGTGTCTAACTCTGCATTAGGGCGTACCGTACTGCTCAAATACCGTAACATATAGGGCTTTTTTTTTAGGAGCCATTGGAAAGTTTCAGTCCACCATCCATGTTTCACTTCTCAATAGCTCCATAAGGTATTTAAAGGAAACTTCCAGACATATTCTTACGTTTTTCTTCCTTTAAATAAATTTGTTTTCTTCACATATATGCAATAACAATTTGCCAATGTTTACTCAGAGTTGAAATATAGTATTCTTCTTTCAATAGCTCCTAAAAACGATCACTCGTTTCACATGATAGTTCACGTGGAGGAAGGTCCAAGAGTTTGATCTCAGAGAATGGTACAAGTACGATGCAAATTTTCGTCCAGTTTGCGGGGAAATTAACGGATTGACATATCTTTCTATATTTGTTTGCTATTTTCTGTTCTAAAATTTTGATATTGGTGAAACTTAATATTTGTAAATAGTGATATATAAACCCATTAGTTCCCATGTTGCCTGTGCTTTCAACATTTGCTGAAGCTGGCATTATTTTCTTCTACTGGTGCTTGCTCCTGCGTCGAGTACCCGAAACTTCAATTTTGTAGAGTTCAACACGAACTGAATTGTTTTCCAAGTTTGATTAAGATAACGTAAACTGTTTTGATCATTTGTTTGCCTCTATTTAGTTCAAGAAAGGTGAAAAAATAACCGTTACAAAATTTCCTATATGATAATATTTCTGTGATAGAATTACTGGAAACTTTTATCTCTTGTCTCAAATACGATATCTAAAATATGTAACTCTTTATTTAATAATAATAATCTATTTTGATTATGCTGCATAGTTTTGCTTCAGTTGAAGATTAAAGAAAACAACTTCAAAAACTTTTTCGAGTTCATTCTTTTTACTTGTATTATCGTGACAAAAGTTTCGGTGACGAAATTACCTATATGGCAATATTTTGGTGACGAAATTACCGTGACGAACTTTCCGGTGACGAAATTACCACCGCCCAATCTGAACAGTGCTACTGATCAAAACAGGCAAATAATACCACTAATCGATTATTATCTCAAGGAAATTCTATTTTAGGAAATTTGGGAAGAGCCCCGTCTACTCTTCAGGGCCCCGTAATCAAGTGTTGAGTAACTTCTTTATATACTTAATGACGTTATGGCAGTTCTGCCCTTAGGGATTCATTCTTTTTAAAATAAGCCATTAAACTTCGCCTGTCAAATTGAAGTCCTGTTGTTACTGGTGCACTTCTTTTAGAAAGAGCGTAGCCAGACACTCGATAAAACAAATTATAAGGGCCCATGCGGCCATGGTCGTACCCAAGTAGGGATGCGCTCGAGACGAATCGAGACAGGATTTTCCTGTCAAAATTCGAGTCGAGACACGGCTCTTCCAATAGAAAAATATACATTTTTCGAATCGAGACATCACTTTTACAGCACATTTTCGAGCCGAGACAGCCACAAATTTTGTCTCGTGCGCATCCCTATACCTAAGGGGACCCCATCAACAATGAAGGGGAGCTCAGGGGGGCCGGGCCTCCCAAAGGATTCCGACAATGTACTGTGGTACTTGGATGTTTGTAATTTTTTCTCGAAAGAAACAGAAGAGTACATTGCCTTCCATGTACTCGATTTCGAAATAAAATATGTCACTAAACAGTTCCTAGACAAGCTATGTTAGCCAACGTCGTCTTTATTTTTTAAAAAACGTTTTCATTTTGTGGTGTGTGGAAATTGAGTTTTCTAGGAATCCCTGCTGTTCAGAGGGAAGAAAGGAAAGAGTGTGTAGTCCTATATGCGTATAGTGACCTTGAAGTTATTGTTCTACTATTTGACTAGCAATGACCACATTTTCATGTACAGTATCTTCTTTGACCCAAAGCATTTGGAGACTCAGCCAAGCAATACTGAAAAGAATCGGTTCCTTTATGGTCATAAAAGAAGGTGCCGAAAAAAATTATACCTTAGTTGAAGGATTAAAGTTGAAGGGGACATTGTAGAGGGAATGGACATATTTGAGTTTGAGCCCAAGAAATCATTGACCTCGACAAAAATAACAAAACACGTGACCTGTCGTCGCCTATTTTGAATCATTCACCACCGTTCCCAATAGGGTTAACTACAACAGGAAACTTTCCGCAATTGGCATCAAAGATAGGGGCGATCAATGGATTTCGATAAATTATCAGAGCAGCTTGTTTCCAAGAAGAAGAAAGAAAGAAAGGAGGGGTAAAAATAAAGATTTTTCTTTGTTGTTTTGGTTTCATTCAGATGGAAAATATTTGAGAAAAAAAATGTTAACAGGAGAGAGTGAAAAACAATAGTAAAGACTTGTAGCGTGTGATCTCACACAATCACTGACGTTTGATAAATTAAAGCAGTCCAGAAAGTTTGCCTGAGTACATATTCGGGCTGTCGAAATGTCGCAAAACCTTTTACAAAAGTGGTTAAAACGTAAAAAAGACAATTGTGTTAATTTCAGTGAGGAAAATGTGCAAACAAAGAAACCAAAAACAACGGAGAAAAATCTAAAAAAGATACGTATTAATTCAGAGAAAGACTCGAAAAACGTTTTAGAAAAATGACTAGAACGAAAAAAAGTCCAGTAACTATATATAAAACTTTATATAAAACTACATGAACTGACATAAAGTAATAGGGTAATTCCAATTGACATAGAAAGTTGAAATTTGGAATGATTATAGTTTTCCGGGACTAACCTACACGAAAATTGTCAAAAGTGAATATTTTTAATTTTTAGGGGGTCTAAAGGAGGATGAAGAAATTCCCGTGTTATTTAAATGAACGTTTTCTTGAGATACAAAATCTTATCTTTTAGATAGTTGAAATAGGAAAAGATACTCGAAATTCGGTAGAATTGTGAGTTTAAGAGGTGCGAGGCCATAGGCCGAGTAAACTTAGGGGGTCAGTGGGTGGAACTCAGGAAATGTAATTAAAGAGCAAATGCACGAAATTCACTCTTGATGCAAAGGTTGATGCATAAGAGATGCGAGACTGTAGGCCGAGCGAACGCAAGGGTCTGGGGGCGGAGCCCCCAGCTAGCCAAAGGCTAGTCTTATAAAATTGAAAGTGACTATGTTTATGACTCAATCTCTTGAGCCACCCAACCGATGTCGATCAAATTTTCAACATTGACGAGGTTCGGACCTGGAATGAATTTTTATCTATTCACTTTCATGGTAGAATTTAGGGTTTGGGGGCGGAGGGGAGAAAAAATAAATGAAACTTAATAACTCTTCAACCACCCGATCTAAGTTCTCGATCTCGATCAAATTTTCAACATAGATAAGGTTCGGACCTAGGATGACCTATCATTTTACCTTCACGTTGCAACATAGGGGAGGGGGAGGGGATATACAATAAAAATGAAAGTGACTGTCTTTGTGACCATCACTTTTGAACCACCCGATCGATCTCGATCAAATTTTCAACATAGATAAGGTTCGGACCTGGGAAGGTTTTGGTCTTATCACTTTGACGGTGCAAGTTAGGAGAGGAAAACAGGGAGAGACATTTAAAAATGATCGAAAATGACCAGTGTCAATGTCGAATCGATAGTTTTCGGAGTTGAGTTGAACAGTAGCACTTCCGATGCCGTTTACATCCAAGTTCAGCTTTGCAATTTGGGGAGGGGAGGGTGGAGAATCATAAAAATGGTATAAAAAAATGATCAATATTATTATCGAATTCATAGTTTTCGGGGTCTGTGAGATGAACAGTGACACTTCCGATACCGTTTAAATCCAAATTCCGCCCCGCAACTTGAGGCAAGAGAAGGGGCATCTATATATAAAAATGATAGAAAATGACAAATATCAGTGTCTAATCCATAGTTTTCGGGGTAGGTGAAATGAGCAGTGACACTTCTGGTGCCGTGCTCCGCAACATGGGTAGGGGAAGATTATATATATATACAGGGTCGGATCCAGGATTTTCTGAGGGGGGTGCACCATAACTACCAAAATTACCAGTATCATTGAAACACTTCAAAATAACATGATAATAATCTTTACACCTGACAACGCTGATAAATAGAACGGAGGGGGGAGTATTCTAAAGAGGGTCGCAAGAGTGATGTGCAGGAAAAAATGTTCTGTCTTCCTGTCTTCTGAATCTGATTTCTTCCCTGCTTGATAAGTCTTATATTGCTTTGCTTAGTGAATCTTTTTCCTTCAACCTTCAGAAAATCGACTTAAACTATGCTTTTTCTAAACTTCTCTTTCTTTTAAGCTCAAAACGAAAGCATCACGGCGGAAAGTTTCGGAAAGAGTTGCGTTTTTCACTGAAAGCTTCTCATACTGCCCCAAATCCGACCATATATATATATAAATTGAAAATGACCGATATTAGTGCCAAATCCATAGTTTTCGGGGTCGCTGTGATCAATAATGACACTTCCGTTGCCGTTTAAACCAGGGATGTAATGGAGGGTATACGCGGGTATACGGCGTATACCAACCTCTAATTCTTAGAAACTATTGCATAGTCACCTAAAATTTAGGAAGTACGCGGGTATACACTACATTCGATCTATAGTATGCTCACTTCATTGGAACAAGCAACAACTGCTTTTCATGTACTTTATTTCAAAAGAAAAAAAAATCTCACTAAACAGCTGGTCGTCAAGCTGTTACCGCGAATAATGTCTAAATTCTTCTAAAATATTTGCATTTTCGGGGCGTGGGAATTAAATTTTCTGAGAATCTCTTCTATAATGGAAAACAGCGCTCTGAACATTCAGCGATTTTTCCTCAAGATGTCACATGCGTTGTCCCTACCTTCCAAATTCCAAATTCAGTTCAAAGTCTATCGATTGGATACAATTTGAGCAAGCAATAGGGATGGAACCAGTTCCTTTCTAATCGCGGAAGGAGGTTCCGAAAAAATGTGGTCTGTACTGTTAAGAGTTAAGAGGAAATTAAATGGATATATTTGAGCAAAGAAATCGTTGGCCTCCACAAAAATAACAAAACATATGACCTATCGTCCTTCTAGTTTGAAACATTCACCGTCGATCTCAATAGCACCAAATACAACAGCGAACCTCGGATTAGTACTCCTCATTTGTAGCCGCAATTGACCAATGAAATGAGCGATTGACTTGGATAAATGGTCAGCAGCTGATACTATTATAGTAGTGGTTTTTCTTCAACCTATTGAACAAGAAACGGGACGGGAAAAAAAAAATGAAGAAAATTTGTTAACAGGAAGGGGTAGAAAACAAGTCAGGAAAGACTTGTAGCGTATGAGCATGTCACTGCAATCTTTGATCATTTCAATACAACCGTCACTTCGAAAATATTTGCTTAGTAGTGTTTAATCCTTTGGAGATTTATGGTACGAATCGGTACCATGGAATAGTGTTGTTTAAACGCTTATTAAGCTCATATAACATGCATTGAATCCGTTTTTTTTATATATATTTTTTATTTATTAGACAAGTCAAGCATTCCAAGCCACTCCAGATGCGTTTTCGAACCGGATGGTGGTGCCAAATGGAGGCAGAAGGGTGTGACTTTTTTTTTCTTGTTAAGAGAAATTAAAAAAAAAAAAAAAAAAACACCCTTAGTTTCCAAGATATCAATATTAAAATTTTGCATACGGATTGTGTGCAGATTTCTTTCTTTTCTTTTTCTTTCTTTTTCTTTTTCTTTTTTTTGGATACCTACTTGAACTCAGTTCTTTTAATAAATACTTTTAGGAGGAGAGCATTTTTTGTCTTTATCTATTTTTCCTTTTTCTCCAGGGTGCGTATTTGTTTTATTTTATTTTATTTATTTTACAATCACCAGATACGGCTCAGAAGGCATTTTTTACACTGGATATCTAGCAACAACAACAATAATAGAAAGGATTTGGGAAGGTATCGGCCAGGCCCTGTTTAGTAGGTACTACCCCGGCATTTACCTGGTAGGACTGAGGAAAACCACAGTCAGGATGTTTGGCAGCTGGAATCTAACCCATGACCTACCGAATGCGAAGCCATGCTTTACCACTTGAGCTACTTCTCTCGAAAAGATTGTTGTTTGTGGTTTTTAAAAATCGCTCTTGACGGGAAACCTAAACCTCGAATTGAAATAAAGTATTGGACTAAAGTTTTAGATAGGTATATTGATACTACCCGACTCTAACTTCGGCACTGGTATCAGGGCTTAATTCAACCATAAATTGGCCTCGAAAATGTTCTCCAAGGTGTCTATTTGTTGTTTGGTTGAAGCGGCTCATTTGAATCACTTCTGATTAAAAAAAAAACATTTAATTGAAAAAAAAACTTATCGGACCAAGTTGCGAACACGAAAGATATTCGATCATAACGCCGCTGCAGGCGTCATATGCTTAATTTGGTTTAAATTTGTCTTGAAATTGGCATATGCTTAATTTGGTTTAAATTTGTCTTGAAATTGACATATGCTTAATTTGGTTTAAATTTGTCTTGAAATTGGCATATGCTTAATTTGGTTTAAATTTGTCTTGAAATTGGCATATGCTTAATTTGGTTTAAATTTGTCTTGAAGTTGGCATATGCTTAATTTGGTTTAAATTTGTCTTGAAATTGGCATATGCTTAATTTGGTTTTCCGAGACATCTAAAATTCTAAGTTCTAGGTGTGGTAGTTCATGAAAACAGCTTGTCTTCGTATTATTGTATTGTTTATTTGTCTATTCTTTATACTTAGCTATTAAAGTTTCAAGTCATTAATTATTTGCTCATTGGGACATAGCTATCATTGCTTTAATTGAATAGTTGAGTGACACAGTATCCTAAGCACCAACAGCAATAAAGCCGATATTAGTATTAATATGGATACTGATTTCGACATTATTGCTGTTGGTACTTAGGCTACTGGGTCACTCAGTTTATCAATTCTGAAACAGTCATACGCCAACGAAACCAAAATTAAACTTTTTCTATTTTAATGCAATTATGATCCGACAAAAGAAAGTTAAATTCGTTCTCCGAGCAAAAGAACAACACCTAAACACAATTTGGGAGAGAGAGAAAGAGAGAGATTGTAAGCTGCAGGACGGAGAAACTACGGATTGGTTATGGCCCTGATTATCACAGCAGCCTCGATATTATGATTATTGACTCGAGGGGCCCAGGCGGGAATCCCCGCCTTCTCGCCCAGGGCACTCCGCCCGTTAATGTATGGTGGTTTAGTATGAAGAATAAAATTATCGAGTAATTGAAATTAGTAATTCATTCAATTTGAGTTTTCACCGTTTAACAAGACGTTCCTGAATTGTATATTTTTGGGGGAGATTTAGTTAAATGAGGGCAGGTTTATGTTTATGTAAGAAATGGGCACGTACAGTAGTCTATGTTTACTAAATTAAGATTATAGCACTGTTCTGTTTCAAATGTATGCCTTAATTGTATATTTTTCGGGGAGATTTAGTTAGAGAGGGTCAGGTTTATGTTTACATAAGAAATGGGCACGTACAGTATGTGTACTGAATTAAGATTCTAGCACTGTTTTGTAACGTAGAACAATACAAGAGGGCGAACTTACATTAAATTAACCTAACGAAACATTAATAGAAGTTAGCCTCTTCCCACCCTAAAAAAAAAAAAAAAAAAAAAAAAAAAAAAAAAAAAAAAAAAAAAAAGCTGGGCCAGAAAGCAACTAAACATTGGCTTTTTTTTTTTTTGCAGTATTTGTGTGTAATTACGCGAAAGGCGTATGTAATGAGCGAGTGATACTGTCTTAGAAAAGGTTAGGTTCTATTCGTGTCTCATGTTTATTAGGCACTACCAGGGTTCCTAAATGTCCCGGATTTCAAGGGACAGTCCCTTATTTTATGATTGTGTCCCGCGTCCCGAAGAGCTTCGACACGGGACGGCAAAAGTCCTGTAGTTTGTCTAAATGACAAATTTACCTGACATAACGACGTTAAAGCCCGCACATTTTAATACTAACTGCCCGGCGCCCGCGTCCCTCGTCAGTCACGAGTCGTCGGGTCGCTTGCCTGTTCAGCCGACAAAACATCTGTTGCAGTCGCGCCCGTAGGCTGTGGTTGAACAGTTGAAATTTGAAGACAAGGTATCGTTACAGTATATGGATTTTCTTCAGTAAAAGACCATATTGATATCTTGGAGGCGGAGAAGGACATGAGTGTGGGTAGTAAATGGCAAATGCCAATTCAGAAAAGCTCTGAGTTGCCAAATTTATTTAAATTGGTCTTCTTTTTCCTCAGCATTCCACGTCACATTAATTTGTGGAAAATGTTGTCTCACATATAAATTTGAAATGGACTGACACAAGAAATACTGTAGGTGTTCTGCCCAGTTGATGAAAGTTGAACTTAATAATAGCAGTCAACTCTTCGACCTTAAGTTGCAATGAGTTTTTAGGCAGCCTAAAGAAAAATCCAAACTTGAAAATGATTATAAGTGCAATTAAGTCAAGCGTGAAGTACGATTGTTTTAAGGATATCCAATGTCTTAAAAGTAAAATTTATCATTTTTTTCTTATAATAACTCTTTGCATTAGTTCATACTTTTGTATTTCTTTCAGTCTAAAATGATTACACTTTATATTTGATGCCTAGATCATCTTTTACCTCTAGATCATGTTTATCAAAACCCTTCCCGTAATACTTATTGAAACTCATCAACCCATCCCTTATTTTGACGATTTTTATTTGGCAAACCTGGGTACTACAAATCAGTGGCGTGTTTAGGGGAGTTTGCCCGGCTCGAGCCCTCTCCATTGATTTATTTTTAAATATGCTTGCATCAATAAGAGAAAAACTCACGAAATTGTCACCTAACGTATCTTGTCGAAATGCAAAAGGCAGCATATCTGCAACAGAATGACTCATTCCTCTTCACCTCCAGCCCCCACCACACACACACCAATAAACACTTTTAACAAGCGAATATGTTATTGCAGCCCTACTTTATTTCGGCTCTTTCTCTGTTCTCGACACTTTTCTCCTGCGCATGTTTGTTAATGTATAAATACAGTATATAATTTCAATATGCAAAGGAAACTACTGTAGCACTTCATTTAACAGGGGCCGCGATGGCTCAGTGGTAGATCGTTCACCTCTGGTGCATGGGGTCCTTGGTTCAATCCCAGCTCGCGCCAAGTGAGCTTTGTGATGGACAGAGTGTGCATGAGTTTTCTCGGGTTTCTACCGTTTCCTCCCACTTTCTTCATTTATCATAATCACCGTCTCTTTTAGCTTAGCTGGCATAATCGTGGGACTTAAAATTTAAAGATTTCATTTCATCCATTTAACTTAGTACATAACTCCTAGTGAAGCCATAGGGTTGCTACCCTTTCCGATCGTAGAGAAAATTCTCCGTAACATGGCACGACTGTTGTCACGGTCAAATGTTATGATATCGTGTTTATTAGTAAAATTAATGACAATTATGGCTGCAAGACGATGATAATGAATATCTGTCTAGTGAAGTGGAATAACCTGCATGCGATGTAATATTCTGCTTCCATCACTTTTCTATTAAGTGTTGGGTGTTAGTGAGGAAATATACAGGGTGTAAGTAAACAGACTGCATCGATCAAGTATGACATTTAAATTTATTAAGACAATGAATTTATTTGCTTTTGTTTGTTCCGAGTTTAAGGTATAAGTGAAAATAAATTAAGAACAAATAAGGAAGAAAGTAAGTCAATACCTGTATGGATAACAATAAATAAATTATATAAAATGTCATGACCGATCAGAACGGGACTGTATACCTACTTTTGAGTCACACTGTATATAGGCCAGTCAATATGTACATTCATGTCCAAAATTATTGTCGCATGTCTAGAAATATGTGTTGTAGGAATATAATTTGCTAACGAATTCGTCCGATATTTCTTATAATGTTAGTATCTGTATAATCGGCAAAGACATGTATGTGGCAAATTTCATATCTAAAGAACAGTAAATAAAAACAATTAAACAAAAATAAAACTTTCTTGTCCATTTAGCAACATATTGTTTCACTCATTCTAATTTTCATATTTATAATTCTTATCGTATGAAATTTACCACAAATTTACATTTCCCGATTATACTCATAGTATCAGCATTAAAGTGCCCTGCAAATCATAATCACATTATATTCTTACAAGAAGACAATTGTAGATATGCGACGATCATTTTGGACATGAGTGTACATTAACCCGAAAAAATTCATAACATGCTGAAATTTTGCACATATCTTTGGAAAGGTGTATATAACAACATACTAAAAGTCCTGAAAAATTCGGTGACGGGTTTGGCCGCCATATTGGAAAATGCCGCAAAACAATATATATATATATATATATATATATATATATATATATTAAGTAATAACTGGTTCTCAGTTTAATAGCTATAACTCACATTCTATCTGCACTATTGATATTATTTTTACTTCATTCGAATAACAAAGGATTAGGCTTGCAGACTATGCATCACCCTTACCAATTTACCGCATATGTGGAAAGTAACGGAGGGATTTTCTTTTAAAACTCCCCCCAAATTCCCTTCTTCCAATTAGTTTTCTTATATTTTAACCCAGAAAAAATCATTAGCTAAAATTTTGTACATACCATGGAAAAGGTATAACAACATACTAAAAGTTCTGATTTATCCGGTAACGGGTTTGGACGCCATACTGGAAAATGGTCGCCAAACCGTGTTTTTTAGAGGTAATAACTGATTCTCACTTTAATAGCTATAACTCACGTTATATTTGCACTATTGATGTTACTTTTACCTCACTTGAATAACAAAGGACTACGCTTACATACACTTACCAGTCTACTACACATGGGAGAAGTTGCGCAGGAATTTAAAAGAAAAATCACCAAACTTTCCCTTCTTCCGATTACTTTCTCTTAATCACTTGACAATCTTGTCTTCTGAGAGTAGCAATTAAACTTACATTAAATACAACATAATACACAAAATATAGCTTCCAAGTGTCATTGGGATCATAAGGATAGAAAAGAAATAACAATTATTTATACAGCTGGTGTAGCAGGATTCTATTGGGAGGCTAGTTTACCCCCAATCTTAGACAAATCATCTACGAGTCACCAAATTCTCTGTAATTTAATAAATAGTAACACTTATATCTATGATTGGATAAATTTCTAGTTTACGCGCATACTCATCGTTGCTAATGCACCTGCTCCCTACAGACGCACCCACGCACAAGTCCACTAGTTCATCCTATTCTGAACGTAATGTTGTCCACGAGACCAGAAATGTTTCGTTCGTCTTGATTATAATCTCGAAAACCACACGAGAAGTACCTTTCTAAGTTCGAGACGAGGCAAGAAACAACAACTATCGTCTCGTTTTCAAGACGAGAAATTTCTCGAGTCCCACGGGCAACACTAATTCACCTAAGTCTTGGTCTCTCACACTGTTTGTGTTACATGATTCATATGTAAAAAAAAAAAAAAAAAAAAAAAAAAAAAAAAAAAAAAAAAAAAAAAAAAAGCTACAAATTGATAAAATGATGGTATGAAAGAAATGAAGAGCATTTATCTACATTTAAAATATGCAAGTCATTACACCATTTACTCCAAATAATAAGTATGGTTTAAGTGTTGTTATATCGCTCTATTCGTGGACCAATTATGATGCGAAACGGTTGTGATAACTTCCAGATGATATTTAGGAAAAAATTAGGGCATGTGTTTTATACATAAATTATCAAAACGGAACAATAAAATTTCGAGACAAGAGCAAAAGAAGTCTTCGAGAATAGAGACGGGACGAGAAAACCTTACTCAGGGGTGTAGCCAAGGGGGTTTCCTGGCCCCCCAAATGACCAGCTTTTAAAACATCATAGTAAAATTATCTCGCTTCATTCATTTAAAAGTAACAAAGTTTATTGACAATTAATAATTTATGGTAAAATAGTATGGAGAAATATTGTTTTTCCATACCGATCGAAAAATAGTATAGTATCTCTTCCTTATACCGATCGAAAAATAGGATACTTTTTTTGTGACAGCAGATTACACAATTTACTGCGATTTATGTTTGACAGTTTGAAGACAAACGTTTTAACAAGGTACTACAAATACAGCCATAAAACAAAGATACTAAACTGATTTGTAAGTACAGTATATTTTTATATGCTTTAACAAGTGTTTTAAAAGACACAGAGGATGGAAAATTTGGTGAGAAACAATGCTTTTATTCAATTTGGATTTCATTCGCTCTCTCTTTTATTTCTACTAAGTGTAATAAAATAATTATGTTTTTTTATTCACGAATAATAAATAAATATATTTGTCAGGAAACCGTACAGAAATTAGGTGAAATTTCAAAGAAAATCAATCTTGTGTAGATAGGTTCTGTATACAAGGTCTTAAATTTAAATATAAAGGTAACCAAGAAAAGTTTCTGTTGCTTTTTCACCCACCAGCTTCGAACATAGATGTCACCTAACCTGGAAGATCAAAAATAGTCCCCATCAGCATCGACGACCTTCTGAAAACGTTCTGGAAGGCCATGGAATCCATCGCGGTAGAACGTGGTGGGCCGTAAAACGAGAAAGTATCAGGTGCATTGTGGACTTTTACTAGGGATTTGAACTGGCGTCCTCTAAGGTGATTGTCCAAAGAATAGAAAAGGTGATAATCGGACGGTGCAATACCCGGGGAATATAGTGATTGCAATATTGTTTCCTATCCAAGGCGAAAAATGGTGTCCTGAGTCATCCTAGCCACGTGGGACTTAGCGTTGTCCCGTAAACGAGGACCCATTTGCAATTCAGAAGTGATGGCTCCAAGTTTTGAGTTTTTGTTGAGCACAGCTCAACTGCTGACACTACACAGTTGCATTGATACTCTGACCAGCTGGTAGCAGTTCCCGATGCACGAGGCACCAAACACACAGAAGGACCTTCTTCTGGTACAGTGCTGGTTTCGGCTGTTTTGAAATCGGTTCATGGGATGCTAACCAATGATGACGGCGTCGTGGAGCTTCGTATAGGACACACTTTTTATCACATGTCAACGCCCTGTCCAGAAATGGCTCCGAGACAGTAAATAAACACAGGCGACTGTCGCGTTGCCTTCTGGCCCGGAATCAAAATATGAGAGACCCATCGACCCAACTTGTAGTGCTTCACAAGTTGATGGATGTGCTGCCGAATGGTTTCTCCACACACTGAATTGTAGTCCCAGTTCCTCTTTGTAGATGTGTTGGTCTTCTGGCACGTGATGTTTTCGGGTGTTTCGTCATTGTCCTTAAACTTGTTAAACCATCGCTGCAATGTCCGCGTCACGACACCCTCACCAAAGGCCTGGCATATCTTCTGTCCTGTTACAGCGGCGTTTGACCTCCATTTGAAGTCGTTCAGCATGCATGCTTTTTTGACGCTCTGTGGATGTCCCATATTCCCTCTGTCTTTACGCAAGTTCACGGTGTGTCTGAATTGCCACAACCAGGTAGTATGTTGGATATACCCACACCAACAACTGACGTTCGCCTTATCTCCACTCGCATTCAACTCATGGTGTGAGGTCCAATTGAACACAGACCTCCACGAAAAAGGACAGAAATTTCTTGGTTACCTTTATAGTTATGCACAACAGTATAGCGTTTGGTCCCGGGCAGTAGTTCTTGATTAAGCATAATAAAAACTATCTTGAATATAATTTATGGATAATAATAATAATAATAATAATAATAATAATAATAATAATAATAATAATAATAATAATAATAATAATAAGAAGAAGAAGAAGAAGAAGAAGAAGCTAAAACAGTGTTTTTAGTTTTCCAGAAGGAATCCAAAATTTTCCTTTCTTTCAGGCCTCAAAAACAGTAGCAGCAACACATTTTTTTTGGCTTTGTACATTGTAGCTGCCCCCCCTCAAAAACGACGCCCCCCTACACAAACCTGCTGGCTACACCCCTGACCTTACTTCTTGTCTCGCCTCGTCTCATGGAGAACACTGTCTGAACGAAATAGATATAATTCTTGCTTGTAGTGACTACCTAGCAGATGTTGATGCATTTTTTGCATGAATAATCGATTTTATGGCAGATCAACCTGCAAGCATATCATCTATCTGTGCGCTATTATTGGAGCATTAGCCAAGAATAGAAACCCTAGAATGCGTTAGGTTATTATTTAGAAATGTAATGAAATCTTAGAGCTTTACGTCGCACGCTTATGTCGGCTAGGCTAAAGGTAACGATGGTGATAAGAATGAATGAAATGGTGGAATGAAGAAAGTGGAAGGAAACGGGAGAATCCCGACAAAACGCACGCACATGGTGTTCATCCACCACAAAGCCCACTTGGTGCGATCTGGGATCAAACCGGGGATCCCACACACCAGGCATGAACACTCTACCACTGAGCCACCGCAGTCTCTGTTATTCTTTAAGGCATATTAACATACGTAAAAGAATTCTTGAAATTCCCATATTCTTAATCTGCACGAAAATAGATTTAATGAATAATATTTCTTCTACCTGGGTTTATTAAACTTCCAAACTATTCTATGCATAAGTATCAGAAGTCTAATAGAACGGCTAAGTCCATCTGTCGTTAACAGGTATCAGACCAAAAGCGGCAATTGATATCGAGAAGGGTTTCCGGAATCGATTTAGCGTCCTAAGAATAGGTTCCATATCCTCCGTCAATCTTCTGTATAAATCGAAAGTGATAGAGATCGACCACTTACGGGCCATAAATAAAAAACTAGAATAGCTAGCGACAAGCGGTTTTACTGAATTAATTCAATATCTCTAGAAAATATACCATCTCTATTCCTCTCTCTCTATTGAAACCGGAACTGGTAGAAATTTACTACTCTTTCCGGTTTCAATATTGATTTTCATAGAGCATAAACGATACGATATATCGAAAAGCAGTTCTCGGTCGTATTCTTATTACAAATATATTAACTATTTTGCAGTTCGCTATACATTACAACAGGGCAAATCCTCTTTGATCTCTATGTAAACGTCAGTTGATGCGACAAATAAGCGAGTTTAATCTACACTATACAGTTCAAAACTATTTTTATAAGATGAACACTTCTCTCACTTAAAACTTTCTGAAACTTTGTCACTTGAAACTAGACAGATTTTCTGAAACTTTCGTAAGTCGTTAGCTCCAACATGCCTCTACAGGTAACTATTTGTGGAGATATTTACGTAGAATAAATGAAATCTTTACGATCTATGAAGAGAGAGAAAAACAGGCTTTGTTATTATCTGCTGTCAATATGTATTCGATCGGTTTATCTTCGGGGACAACTTATGTCCCTTTCACATTATCCGGCGATTTGCCGGACGAGGTAGAAAGACATTGCAAGCAATGAAGCTCTTCACATATGTGCGGCGGTCGCCGGACATTTATCCGGCGAGCAAAAACAGCCGGATCTCCCTGCTAGAGTCCGGCGCGGCAAATCGCCGTGTATAGCCAAGCGGGACATTGCAAGCAATGAAGCTCTTCACATATACGCTGCAAACTACCGGATGGGTGTTGGGGGAGGAAGCAAGTATTGCCAGGAAAGAGCAGAAAGTGACTGCTATAATATGGGAGCATGTGGCTTTGTGTGTGTGTGGAGTGTGTTTGTGTATTTGGTTATGTTCTAGCCCAGTACATCTGGAGTAATTTACCAAACCTGTACATACAATATATGGGGGAAAGATGACATGTAAAATTAATTGAAAACGACCAATACTACCGAAGTGTCGAAATCAATATAAATTATTATTTTTCTATGTAATAGAAGATTGGGAGATGTCCGGGTAGCACTGGACAAATGAGCTTCTATAAATTTGTAATATTTCAGCAATACAGTCTTGTGCTATATATTTATGTACTATTTTTCTACGCAAAGCAAGAGAGAATTCATGATGTGATATTTGATAAATATACCGTACTTTATATATTTTATAATTATCTGGCTGTAATTTCTTGAATAGTCCTCTGAATTCAGGGACTAGAGCAGTGCTTTAAAGAGACTTGAGTCAATAGTCGGAACGCTTAAAACAAAATAATCCCGAAATAGTATAATAATAATAATAATAATAATAATAATAATAATAATAATAATAATAATAATAATAATAATAATAATAATAATAATAATAATAATAATCTAATATAAATAAAATAAAGAGTTTATGTGTCTGTCTGTCTGTCTTTGTGCGACCTGGGGACCATACGAGTGGACCGAAAGTTACCAAAATCGTAACTTAGTCGTGATAATCGGTCCTGACTCAAAAATACGAATTGTAGGGGGAAAAATATGACCTAAAATGTGTTAAAAGGTCTTTCTAAGAAAATGTTTAAAAATTTAAAAAAAAGGTTGCTACCCGTCTTTCCAATCTGCCTTTTGCAGGTCAATTTTCGGTCGAATCTGAGGATCCTGTAGTATTTGCTTACTTTCAACAAATTTGGACTTTTTTTCTCGATTGAAACTTATTTTGCCCTTAGGAGTCATCCAAAATGGCCGAGCCTAACATTTCTAACTTAAAAATACGAATTGGGGAGAAAATTATATTTAGAATTAAAACAAATTGGATGAATTGGTCCCGAAATTTTGAATTAGTATATTCAAGGTCAATTTACGGCTATAAGACAAGAAAAAAAGTCCCCTTTTCAATGGTTTTTGAAAAAAAAAAAAACTTTTTGGCGTGAAACTATTCCCCTCCCCCTTAGAATTCGAAATTATCACAAGGAAACAGGGGTCCCGAGAAAAATGTTATAGAAATCTTATACTCTGCCTAGCCATACATTATTATTTTTATTACTAATTTAGGCTAAATTCAGTGGCGGATCTAGAAGGGAAAACATGGGGGGCTGCCAGAACCCAGGCTATCATAGATATTTAATGAGTTTACTATAAACTTACAAAATTATATAAATATGTTAAATTATTTTTGTCATTCAAAAAACTGGGGGCCTAGGCACCCCTGGCCCCAGGCTAGATCCGCCACTGGCTACATTATTCTATTGATTGCAGAAGGGACCTGGATCCATCACCTTGGAAATTCAGCTGCGAATATATGTAAGGTACTATTGATAAAGGAATTAACTTCTTGTGTTGAGTGTTTCGTCGAGTATATTGTAGTGAAATGTTTTAACATGTTTTTTCTTCAATATCTTATGACTACACGAAATTGACTCAGATCCTTTTTTCAACCATCTATTCAATTATCTTACCTTAATGTTACAGCCAACATTTCTGGAGGTTGAATACAGTTCCTAAATTTTGAATTCTGCCTCTGCAGCTGGGTCCGTACGCGATCTAACAACTCATCAAAGGATGCGATAGACATACGAAAGTAATTAAAGAATTTTCCTTCGTCTTCTTTTAATTGTGGAAACAGTATAGAAAAATCTCCTTCAAGATACCGCTTCTCTGAAAAAGGGTGAACCCATATGTGTCTCTGACGTTTTTTTTTCTGCCTGTGTCTTAACAAGGCGAGTAGAAAACACAGTTTGCATCTGCCCATTACAACCACCACAACACGACAAGAGTCACAGAGTTTTGTTTCTTCAGTTGTACAGCAACCCTGCTCGCATATTTTTCGTTCACGGCAAAACTCCGGATAATATGAAAGGGGCCGAAACCGGATCCGGCAAATCGCCGGATAATGTGAAAGAGGCCTTAAAGTTCGCGCACTTGACCTAGCGGGGGGCAGAGAATGAAAGAAACCTACGTTAGCCTCCTATCTGCTGTTCTGCGTTGTTGCAACATGCAGGGCCATATATTAAACAGCTTTTAAATGGAAGAAAATTAATATTTTAATTAGCGCGCTGTAATATTACCCTAACAAGAAAAAGTAAAACTGAACATGCAATATTAATACTAACAAACATTTGGACGAATTTTGAAATTTATAAAATAAATAGTTTTCATAATATTTTGGAAAGAAATATGCCATGTTATTAGATCTATATAGGGAAATCCCAACGCATTCCGAGTGTTGGACACAGACTTAAATACGCGTTCACATTCCATCTTGCAGCTACAATATATAAGTTAAAATAGAGAGTCCAGAGCTGGAGCTTTCACTGTCATGATTGGTTTCAAACACGTCTCAGTCCTCTGCGATACAAGGAAGTAGAGGGTAGGCTTATTGCCCTTCCAGAGTTGTACATGATGGTAAATCCGAAATAAGTGCTGTGGGGCTGCTGCACTGGTAGGTGGCAAAGCTGCCAACTGAATTTCACTTGTGACGGGATATTTCGCAATAACTTTCATGAATGCTCGATAACGCAGCTGATCTAAAGTAGGCACTGACCTTTCAGCACCGTACAAAGTAAGAAGAAGCAATACACCAGGAGCAATGACGGATTCAGGGATCGCATTCTCATCGTTGAAAATGCCGACTTGTTTTTGTAGGTCTTTGCGTTTCTTCAGCAAATGGTATGCCTTTTACTTTCCTTGGCGGTAAGGAGCTGATGATGTTCCGCACCTATGACAGCATATAAAATTGTTAAATGTGTCTTCATGTTTCCAAGATTTTCTTGTAATTTTCTTGAACTGAAGACTTTAGAAGGGACTTTTCCCTTACCAGGTTCAATGAATGTAACATCTGTAAAGGTAACCAAGAAAGTTCTGTAGCTTCTTCACCCACCAACTTCGAACATTGATGTGTCACCTAAGACATGCCTAGAAGATCAAAAATAGTCCCCATGAGCATCTACGACCTTCTGCCATCGTTCTGGAAGGCCATGGATTCCATCGCGGTAGAACTTGGTGGGCCATGAAGCGAAGAAGGTATCGAGTGTATTTTGCACCTCTATTAGGGATTTGAACTAAGCTTAGTTGTACAAGGAATAGAACAAGTGATAATCGAACGGTGCAATGTCGGGAAGTATACCGAATGCAATAGTGTTTCCCAAACAAGGCGTAGAATAGTGTTCCGGGTCATCATAGCCACGTGGGGCTTAGCGTTGTCCTGTAACAGGAGAACCCTTTTGCGATTCAGAAGTGCTGCCTCTAGAGTTTTCAGTTTTTCTTGAACACGGCTTAACTGCTGGCAGTACACAGCTGAATTGATACTCTGAGCAGCAGTAGGAGTTCCCGATGCACGATGCTGCGAGTACTCCACCAAAAACACAGGATGGCCTACTTTTGGTGCAGTGCTGGTTTCGACTGTTTTGGAATAGGTTCATAGGATGCTATAACCAATGGTGACGGCTCCGTAGAGCCTCGTACAGGACCCACTTCCCATCATATGGCAACACCCTGTCCAGAAGTAGCTCCCTCCTTAGACGAGACAGCAAAAACACACAGGTGTCTGCGCGCGTTGCCTTCTGGCCCGGATCAAATCATGTGGGACCCATTGACTCAACTTCTAGTGTATCCCAGTTGATTGCGGAGCTGCCGAATGGTTTCTCCATTTACACTGACTTGTAGTCTCAGTTCTTCAAATGTCTGGGCACTGTTCGCCTCAGCTGCTGCCTGAAGATCTTCATTTTATACATGTGTTGGTCTTTCGGAACGTGGTGCGCCTTCGAATGTTTCGTCACCATCCTTAAACTTGTTGCACTGTCCACGTAGTCACGACACCCTCACCAAAGGCTTGGCATATCTTTCGTCCCGCTGCAGCGGCGTTTGACTCCAGTTTCAACTCGTACAGCGTACACGCCCTTATGACGCTCTGTGGAGGTCCGATGTTCACTCTGTCCTTACGCAAGTTCAAGGTGTAACAGAACTGCCACAACCAGGTAATATGTTGGATATACCCACACCAACAACTGATCTTCACTTTACCTTCATTCGCATTCTACTTATGGTGTGAGGGCCAATTGAACATACGACTCCACAAAAAGCGACATAACCTTCTTGCTTATGTTTTTATTTTCTCACTTGCTAATGAGGCCAAAAGTACAAGAAGGTCAATATCTTCCTCAATAATTGATAACTAAATGTGGCTGTTTGAGAGTTCTATTGTTGTACACACAACCTGGGTATCTGCATCTCCAGAGGCTTGAAGAACACTGGTTCCAGCAACCTGAGATGCTTAGAAAGTATTTCAATAAATCTAAATTTGTTCTTCAGATTCGCAAGGAACTTCTCTTGAGATGTGACAACTGACGTTGAAGAAGAAGTAAACATAACAATTGGGGAACGCCTTATTCGCTCTATTCGTAGTTAAGGAGTAGTACTTAACGAAGTTTTATTTGTTATTCCGATTCTATCACTATGATTTCAATGAAACTTGGATGTTATATTACGTGTATTATGGTATATTTAATATAAATTTAATTGCTACTCTGAGAGGACGAGGTTGTCAACTGATTAAGAAAAAGTAATCGGAAGAAAGGAAAGTTTGGGGATTTTTACCAAATATCTCCGTTACTTCCCCCATGTATGTAGTAGACTGGTAAGTGTCTGTAAGTGTAGTCCTTTGTTTTTGAATGAACTAAAAGTAATGTCAATAGTGCAAATTCAACGTAAGTTTTAGCCATTAACGTGAGAACTAGTTATTATCTTGAAAAACCACACTTTGGCGGCTATTTTCCAATATGGCGGCCAAACCCGTCACCGGATTTTTAAGGACTTTTAGTATGTTATATACACTTTCCCAAAAATATGTGCAAAATTTCAGCTTATGATTTTTTTCTGTTTTTTTTTTTTTCTTTCTTTTTTTTTTTTTGTCTGACTGGACTAATAGGCCTACAACGGGACAAACAGGAAACTTGTTCTACTACAAAAGTAGTTGTACAGTATTTGCGCCATACGTTAATTATTTCTGGTAACCTTGCGCAAGAAACTTAGATTTGCTAATAGACGCTATAGAATATAGTCCATATTGAAGAAATTGAATAAGAATAACCTTGTATCCCGAAAGAATACTCGATCTTCTGGGTCTTCCTAAGTAACTCCTGTTTTGCTGCTATTACTTTTTTTTTTCAGATTGAGCCTGGTGGTTAAGCGGGTAGTGTACGCGCCCTTGCCATGGAAGAGCTGGGTTCGATTCCCGGTAGGAGCTCATGTGGTTCGGATTACACGGTAATCAGTAGGTCCACGTTTCATATAGCCTTTCTGTTGAACGGGACGTAAAAATCAACTCAACTCTTTTTTTCAAATTGTGGAGACGTGGTGGCTCAGTGCTAAAGCGCTAACCTCTTGTGCGTGGGGTCTCTGGTCCGATCCGCGCGGAGTAAGTTTGTAGTGGACAACATCGTTTCCTCCCATATTTTCATTCCATCAATTCTTCCATCATTCACTTGTCTTAATATCCGTCTCCCTTAGCCTAAAGATTAAGTGTAAGGTACATTAAACTGAAAGATGTAACTTAATTTTCTTAATTTTTCATCCATCCAAAATTAAGAATCCAAATGAAACGATATTTGTACTTTTTTGAACTATTTGTAGAACCTTACACTTCTTCACTTTTGATCACTTAGATTCGAAATGATATAAATAAGTTTTCTTTCTGGATACAAGGCTAGCTCTTATTTAATGTAAACATAAATTATACTTAATCCAGAGTTAAATGTACTATCTCGTCTCTTCCAGTTTCATTTTTTAAAACTTCTGTTTCGAATAGCTTATGTTCAGTTTTATATATGCAGCGAAGGCATGAAAATAATCAGCTAAAAGGTTTTGCAGTCGATAGACAGAACGCTTAGGATATTTTTATTTAAATTATTTTCCCCAGTTTTTTTTATTTACTTTGTATGAGTGCTTAAACTAGAGGTATTAAACAAACAAAATGAATATTGTGATTTCTACGTTGTCTGGTACTATTATATTATGTACGATTGACATCTTGTCGAAGAGCAATTAACTTTAATCGTCTCCCATTTATGTTATTCTTAACGCATTTAATTCTTTTCGTTTTCTTAGAAAATGATGACCTATAACGAATTTCTGGAGGAGCAGATTATGTTATGTAGAATGAGTAAGGAGAATGCAAAGAAGAAGAAGAAGAATGAAGAATTATCGTCTATTCGTCCGAGTGTCGAAACAGAGGAGCAAGATGATGAAGTCCCGCGCAAACGGAGTGATGCCGTTAATTCTCACCCACCGGTAAGTCTTGAATTAATATAATAGTTAGTTGCATCATATATATGTAGAAAAGTATATAATATGATTTAATAGTATTATATTTGAATTATGCGAGTCAATGTTGACCAATAAATTGTCAGACGGTTGTCATGGAACCTCCTTTTCATTCTAAAATCAAAACTTACGTTCCGAATGCGTTTATTTATTTATTTATAAGAATAGGAAAATTGTTGAAGACGAAGAAATTGATTTTGTTCCGTACATATACACTTACAGGGTCGGATCCAGGATTTTCTGAGGAGTGTAGTGCATCATAACTACCAAAATAATCATTCTCATTGAAACTCTTCAAAGTGACATCTGACAACACTCTTTACAACTGACAACGCTGATACATAGAAGGGGGGAGGGATATTTTAAAGAGGGTCGCAAGTTATGTGCAGGAAAAGTTGTTCTCTCTCCCTGGCTTTTCTTTGCTTCCCTACTAGACAAATGTTATATTGCCTTGCTTGGTGAATCCTTTTGCTTTAACATTCAGGAAATCGGTTTCAACTATTGCTTTGCAACACTCAGCCCCAAACGGAAACATGGCGGCAGAAAGTTTAGTAAAGTTAGTGTAGCTATATTTACAACGAAGGCGGGTGCGCATGCACCGGTGCACCCCTTCTAAATCCGGCCCTGTACACTTATTACCTATTTACTTACTTAATCGTATTTCCTTTTTCACATGTTTATACTTTACCACCGCTCAGAGAATTGATCTGAAATCAGCATTGGCTGGTTGTAATTATTTAAGTATATCAATTGATTCATATTTATGATAATTTGTATAAACATACCCCTTTATTTACCGCTTCTAATATTTAATGTGCTATTAACTGTATGTTTCAGTGTTTTCCTGATATTACTGTAGTATCAAAATACCGTGCACACGAATAGTGCAAGATAAAATTCTAAGAAGCAAGATGAGTTCCATGTGAGTTGCCCGGATCTGCTGAGGAAAGAATACATTATACGTATATTGAACAAGTACAGCTCACAGATGACGAAAATAATCCTAAAACAGGGGAAGCGGGAAAAGGTTAACGACACGGTCAAGTCCATTTTCGGTTTTTGAGGTGTGGTCTATACTTAGATGTTGTCTACTACTGCGGGTAGTTGTGTGCTATTCCGTGGTGTCATTTGAAACCCCCTGCGAAAAGTGGGCGAGCCCTACGTCACACTATTTCTGCTAAGGTTCTTCTCGTCATCTATGAGCTGTACGTTTACAAATTAGTTGGTGAATTTGGATAAAACGTTAACATATTCATTTTTATTTACGTACTTGTATATTAATTTATAATAATAATAATAATAATAATAATAATAATAATAATAATAATAATAATAATAATAATAATAATAATAATAATAATAATAATAATAATAATAAATAAAATATATTTACCTTAATGCGTCGTCTTTATCCAATCTATGGTAACTATTGAATGTTAACTGATGACTTTCAGGATTCGGTTCCTGGATGTTCCTATTTAGTATGGGCTCATATATGAGTCTCCTTGGTTCGATCCCAGTGAAGGTCACTTGATTTATCCCTTTTCCTAGGTTTGGATCCTGTTAATTTCTATTAAGGAGTTAATAGTTCCCAAACGCTAGGTTAGTCTCAGCGCAGGTTCGGAAATACCAACAAGGCTGACTATATAACCACTGGACTATATGGTTCGGTACACAGAGTTCAGGTCAGAACATTTGGGCAATTTACGCGAAAGGCAAGTTCTAATTGTTCCGCTAGTGTTGACACGGCTGAATAATATAAATATTGTTGTGCCATATAAACACTAATTTAGTTATGCTGAAAGAGAAACATGAATTGAATATTTTTATACCTTAAAATAAAGATTTGAACTATTGTGATATATATGATAATAATGCTTAGAAAGGATACGTGAAATTTGAATTTTGTAACTAATTATTGACACTTAAAATTCACTACACTACTATTACATTTTAATCACAAATTAGAATACATAATAGCACTTGGATTTCGCTAATTTAAACATAATAAAACACTCAATAAGCTTTGTCCAATGCTTTGCATTATAATCACGGGCGTCGCGGGTAATCGGGTGGCATTTATTATTTTATCGGTCACGTTTGTTGCTTCACTTTCACTAGTCACATTATTTTTGGATGGAAGAGATTTCTTTGTGGTTTCCTTGAGTATTGGTCATCAGAATTTTCTTTGGCTTCTCACTTGAAGTTAGGCTGAATATCTTCTTCTTAAGATGGATTTGTAATTAACTTTCGAAGGGGGTTCTGAGGGCTTCTGGCTTCAGCACTTTTATATATATATATATATATATATATATATATATATATATATATATATATATATATATATATATATATATATATATATATATATTACTGTATTTCGGGACTTCGATGTACGAATGTGCTCGGCCATTCTTCTATAAATAACGAGAGGAATATTTATACGAGAACAGCCGATCACATTCGTGCATCGAAGTTCTGTAATTCACAGCATTTGTACTAGTAGTACGATTAGTACTAGTGTGAAATACTAAATTTTTACTTATATTTCTTTCTAAATATAATCATCGCTCGCAATACACACTGATATATAAAGAAACATTTCAATACTATACAAATTTTCCCCTTTCCCCCTTAGGAGGAGAACTTTCAGAAACACTGAAACACGTATTTTCCCTTTTTTTTTTTTATTTTAAAGTTTATATACCGGATTACACAACTTCGACCTTAGCGAATCGTCGCATTGGGCACTTCCTTCAATAAAAAAAGGGAAATTTAGTTATAAAAATGACCCTTTCTCTTACTTTCAGGTACGGAATTTTCGAAAAAGCTGAATAACATATTATATATACCGAATTTTACATCTCCAACACAAGCTAATTTTAACATTCGGCACTTTCTGGTTAAACAAAGAGTTTTGAGTATTTAGAAAATGTTTTCGTTTCCGTCTTAGAAGATACTACATTTTGAAAATGCCGAAATGCATTTGTTCCCTTATCTTTAGTGAAAAGTTTACATACCGAATTTCGTCTCAAATTCCTGACATACACTATTCTTGGGAAGAATTTTAAACTCCCTTTATCCCCCCTTAACGTACATATTTTCCAAAATCCTTATCCATTGCTTTTGTGACAAAGGAGGGATCCTGTCCAAATTTCACGTTTCTACCTAAGTAGTACGGTTTGGAGGATGAGCACTTCTACCCTTTTGTATGTAATAAATTGTAATCATCATCTTTTATTTTCCTTCTAGTTCAAATATCAAAAAACGCTTAAAGTTGTGTCTAATTATTTTAAATAAGAATTTCAAGTCTCGAATTTCATGGCTCTAACCTTAAGAGATTCCGAGACATTAATTTTTTATTATAGTAATTGTAATCCCCATCTCTTTTTCTCTTTCCTTCTTTGTCAAACGTGAAGAAACGCTAAAATACGATTTTATTATTTTAAATGAGAAGTTCAAATGCCAAATTTCATCTCTAACTTTTAAAGTTTCGGAGTTATAGACTCGTATTATAATAGTTGCCATACATCTTACTTCCTTAAAAACAGATTTACGAACAGAGATTGAACAATTGATGAAACTGGGTAGTCTGAACGGGTACCCACCTTCATTATTAAATAATTCATATAATTGGGTTAAAAGGAATGTATTATTTATTTATTATACAAAAGATATGCTACAGAATATAGACCAGTGCTGGAAGATTTTGAAAAGATGTCTATCTACATTTGGTTTCAATATATTATACCATTATGATCAAAACATATTTTTACTAACACAAGTCTTTTAAAAAAAAGAGTAAAAAAAAGAAAAGAAAAAAAAAACAAAGAGCAACAGAAATACCATACTATACGGAAATTGGAAATCCAAATTTCCTACAGTTTATTTTGATAATATCCTAATTTCTCACACCTAATATACGTCCTTAATAGAGAAATCGGTCTTCCAGATTTCCCACACTTAGCATTTCTAAATTATAAAGGGAACTGGTCCTCCAAGTTCCTTATGACTGGTAGGTATAACATGTGGATAGTAGAAGATGGAAAATGTTGTCCCAACGAGCAATAGCTCACTTTAAGGGACTAAGTATTTCTTTTTGCTATCTTTTTATGTAGTAATGTGCCAGTATCCCCTGTCTTCATTTATCATTTTTATGGCTACTAGATTATTCAGCAAATTTATTCAAAAAGTGTTTTTTGATTTCTTCTTTAAATAAAGGTATTGCTTTTGTGTCCTTTATATCTTTTGGCAGACTATTATAAGTTTGAGAAATGTTATGCTTAACGCTATTTATACCATACTTTGTTGTATTAACATTATCAATATCATTATCATTCTTTTTTCTAGTACAGGGTGTCCGAGAAGTCCTTCCCTGATTACAGAAATTGATAACTCAGGCTAGAAATAAGATAGAAATATGAAACTGGTGTTGAATTGTTTACAAACTATAAAAGTTTTGGTCACATCAGTACACTTCCACATGAGCACCCTTGGTAGCACGTAGCACATCTAGGCGATATTCAATTTCCATCCACACATTAGCCAACATCACTGGAGGGATCGATGCAACGACTGTGGTTATTCGTTGCTGCAGGGTTTCAAGATCTGGTACACGTGTTCGGTAGACCTCATCCTTGACATAACCCCATAAAAAGAAGTCTAATGGGGTTATGTCAGGAGAGCGTGGAGGCCAAGCTGTTGGTCCATCGCGAACAATCCATCGCCCAGGAAATGTCCTATCGAGATAGGCACGGACGTCCAAACCCCAATGAGGTGGTGCACCGTCTTGCTGAAAAACGACATCGGGGCGATACTGAAGCAGCTGAGGAACAGCATACAGCTGCAACATATCCAGGTACACTGCAGATGTGATGGTATCCTCAGCGAAGAAGAATGGCCCGATAATTCGATCGTGCAATAACGCGCACCAAACATTCACCTTTGGACTGCCTCTGGTGAACTCCCTGACCTCCCTGGGGGGTTCTGAACCCCAAATGCGTACATTATGGCGATTCACTACTCCACTGACAAAGAATGTCGCTTCGTCGGAAAAGGCAATTCGTCTGAGATAACCATTATCGTCCGCAATACGTGATAGCATTTCGACCGCAAAGTCATATCGACGTGTACCGTCGTCGGGCAACAAGGCCTGAACGAGTTGCACTTTGTAAGCACGAAACAATACACGTTTGTGTAAAATGTCATGGATAGAGCTTTTTGGCATCTGTAATTCACGTGAGGCCCTGCGCACCGATTTCTTAGGACTTCTCAGAAAAGACTGCCGCACAGCCTCCACCGTGTCTGCTGAGGTTCTTGGTTGACCAGACCTCGGAAGATCAGCAACCGACCCTGTGTTCTTGAACTTCTCATACCAGGCTTTAATGCTCTTGACATCAGGTGGAGTCCCTCCAAATGTTGTCTGGAACTGTCTCTGCACCGTGGTTGGTGATCGTGTCTCATGGTACCACATGACACACTGTGCCTTCTCCTGGTTGGTTGGCATGGCTTCTTGGGCTTCTTACTTACGTACTACAAACTTAAAACAAAAAAAATTGATACTTGGTAAAACAGAACAAACCTAACACAGACAAAAACTTTTATAGTTTGTAAACAATTCAACACCAGTTTCATATTTCTATCTTATTTCTAGCCTGAGTTATCAATTTCTGTAATCAGGGAAGGACTTCTCGGACACCCTGTATTATAATTATGTACCTCTTTCTTCTTTACTAAAAGTAGATTACTATGTATATTATTTGAAAGTACTTTATGGACATACATACAGGATTGTATTTTAATTAATAAATCGAATGGCAGTATATTTGATTCCATAAATGAACTCTTACTTGGATAGTCCATAGGTCGACCATACATTGCTCTAATGGCTTTCTTTTGTAATATTAAGAATGGTTGTATTTTTCATTTATTAGCATGTCCCCAAATAATACACAAATACAGTGGAGTTTCTTTAATTCGAAGTTCACGGGGACACGAAAAAAATTCGAATTATCCAAAATTCGAATTAACCAAAAACACTTATTTCAAGTAAAATCAAAAGAACAAGATTACTGTATATGAAAACTAATTAACATGCAATGCACCTTAGCTTTAAAGCATCACATTTTCGCAAGGAATACGCGTCGCGCTTCGACATTTTGCATAATGCACACCAATAGATCACAAACGAATCTGCTTACCTTTTTTTATTGCTTTTAGTCCAGTTAAAACCAATTGCACAAATTTCTCGTACAAGTCATTTTCTAGTGGAGGAACAGGGTTCAAGGTTTTCACACTTCTACAGAAGGGATGGACACTTCCAGGTTATTGAAGAGGAGGAGGATGCATTCCAACCACCTTCTGCCAAGGTGGTTGGAATGCATCCTCCTCCTGCCAGATTCTCTATAGCGAGACGGAGTCCAGCGAAGGTGGTGTTAACAAACAAAGCTTTATTTTTCCCACGGTCGCCTCAAGATAACAGATAAACAAAAACCAGTTGAAATTGCATTCCTCTGTTTGTAATCTGTCGAACACTGCAATTTTTTCCGCTATAAATTTTTCAAATTATTCAAACAGGAGGTTGAAAAGTTCGATTTACCCACGATTTTCTACCATTGTTTTTAATACAGTGTTCAAGGGAAATAAACTTTTGTTCGAATTATGCAATAATTCGAATTGTCTAGGTTCGAATTAAAAAGAGTACGCTGTATATCAAATGACTTTGTATATATGCATTGTATACCATTCTTTTTAAGTTCGTTGTTAGGGTTTTTCTAAAGCGGTTCATAATACCTACAATAGGAATTATTTTCTTTTCTAAATTTTTAATATGTAATTCCCAAGTTAGATGTTGATCTATTATTATCCTAAATATGTAGTGTATTCGACTCTTTTCACCTCCAAATTCTTAATACCAATTTTGTTAGACAGAATTATCTCTGACAACGGCTTGTGAAAAATTATATAATGAGACTTTTGTAAATTTAATGACGAGTTTATGCATAACCAATGATATAATGTAGATAAGTCTTCTTTAATGTATGTTATCAGTTCCTCTATACTATCAGCTTTATAGAATATAGCACCATCATCAGCAAATAAAGTTATTCTACCTCTTATATTAAGCAGATGAACATCATTTACATAAATAAAGAACAGTAACGGTCCCAATATGGAACTTTGTAGAACACTATTTGAGCGTCATTACTTTCTTTTCCATTTACTAAGACATATTGTGACCTATTAGATAAGTAACTTTTAAACCATGAAAGAGATATACCTCTGAATCCTAAATTTTCTAGCTTTTGAAGCAATAGGTTATGTTTGAGTGTATCAAATGCTTTCTTTAAATCAATAAACAATCCTGCTGCAAGTTTATTGTTATCCAAACAATCTTGAATTTCTACTACTATATCAGTTACAGCATTTAAGGTACTTGATTTTTTCCTAAAACCATATTGGTATTTATAAAAATAATTTATAGACTCTAGATAAGTTACCATTCTATTATATGCACACTTCCCAATTAATTTGGAAATGCAGCTTAATACTGATATTGGCCTGTAATTATTCGGATTTAACTTACCTCCACCTTTATAAATGGAATGACTTTGGCAGTTTTACATTGCATTGGAAATTCGCCTAGAGTAAAGGAAAGATTTCTAATTCAGATAAAGTATGGCGTATGGTGTCCTTGCAATTTATTAAAAATTCATTATGTAATCCACCTTTTGTCTGATTTCTGTTTTTCTTTAGCGAACTAATAATTCTAATAATTTCCATGTGGGTAACTGGCGTAAAAGAGAATGAGCGGTTGTATGGTATATCCGTATTCAAAGCTGTATTTTCCAGTAAGGGTATCTTTGATGCTAGTGTTTTACTAGCATTTGCAAAATAATCATTCAACACATTTGATATACGTTCATTATCAACTAAGGTATTTCCTATTTTTAATTGTATACAATCTATATCATTATTTATCTTATTAGGTAATATTTCTTTAACAACACCCCAAAATTCCCTACTGTCAAACAAAGATTCCTGTTTTTTTTCTTTTTTTTCTTTTTCTTTCTTTCTTTTTTTTTTTTTTTTTTTTTTTGATAATACTAGCTCTTTAGTTGCCGTCTCGACTTTGTTACCATATTTGTAAGTTTCCTCTGTTCATTACGTATATCTATATTATCTGGGAATTTTTTAGTTAAAGAGTAATATTTATCTCTCATTTTTACTAAACTTAACAATTCCTCGTTTATCCAAGGAGACTTAGGTTTATATCCTTTCCTACAGATCTTATGCGTATTTTTGTATTTAGACATTTCAGTCCCTTCTGACATATACTTCATCAATTTACCGTATTGTTCATCAATACAATTAATAGTTAATGAAAGTTTTGTATTCCTAAAATAATTATTTAGTTTATTATAGTTTAATGTAAACATGAATGTTCCATATTGTTTACATAATATTGTACTCGTTGAAATATGTTACATATTAATATATTATGGTCACTTATATCAGCTAATGTATTATTAACAGAAACCACTTCAGTTAAATCGTTTACTAATACATGATCTATCAGGGTTCTACTGCTATCAGTCAGCCTGGTCGGATATTTAATATTTGCCTGAAAGAGGCCATAATTTCCACAAAACTGTACATATTTCAAAGTTTCAGCTGACTCTCTGTTTTATGTGTCAATGTTAAAGTCCCCTACCATTAGAATGGATGAATTTTTACAACTAGTTAACACAATCTCCATGTCAACTAACATTTCATTAACCATATTCTTGTTTGGATTGTATATAATAAAAGCATTAAATTTTTCGACATAAATTTTATCTGTATTCCTAGTACACTATACGCTTTATCTATAATATATAATTGTCTACAAATTAATTCATTACTGATAATAACAAGTATTCATCCACCACGATTATAGTCCCTATACACGTAGAACTTATTATAGTTATTAATATTATAGTATTCAATTTCACCAGAATGCAATAATGTCTCAACAATAATTATAACTTTTACAATATGTATTCTATGTAACAGTAGTTTCAGTTCATTAATTTTATTTCATATACTCCTAGCATTTAAATATAAAATTGAAAACGTTTCCCTATTGTTTAAAATACAGTTTTTAGCATACTGTTCTATATTGTGAAAACTATATTCATACAGATTAATACGTAAATCTATGTGTTCATCCATATTTAGCTTTCTTTACAATTCCCAGTGTCTGTCTTCCCGATTTTTGTTTTGTTTCTCTTGTTTTCTAAGATGATCTTAATTTGTAGTTTAAATATCAGTTCTAAGTAACACTTTTCCATAGTCAATTCGGGATACTTCCCTTTCATACAACATTGTGTATGTTAGGCATTCCTTTTCGTTGGAAGCCGTACACTTTTTCTTTCTTTTTTGGCAAGGTATATAAACTTTGGGTTTACCTTTTTCCGAACAATGTTTTTGTTCATGATTTTTTTGTCCACAGATTTTACAAGTTGGTTTGTCATCCTTGCAGAACCTTTGGGTATGTCCTAAATCAAGACAACGAACGCATCTAGGAATTGAAACGAAATCTTTGATTGTTAAGGCTTCGTATAGATGATATACCCTATTTGTATTAAGTAGTTCCTTCTAGATTTCATTGGGTGCTTCAATTACCAAATGGCATCTGGTGTCATTCTTTGGTCCTGTCCTGAATTTCGGCTTTACTTCTTTCTTTGCCAATTCCACATCGTTATCTTCCAAGTTTTGCTCAATAATTGTAGACACAATATCTGCGTCTTTCATTTCTGCCGGTACGTTGTATATAATGGCCAATGGTCTTTTCTTTCTTTTTTTCTTCAATTTTGAATTCTTCCATCACCTTTTTATTTTTTTATATTTTTCTATATCTTCTTTAGTTTCTGTTTCGATTATCAGTGATCCACTCACCGACTTGACAGAAACAACTTTAACTCTTTCCTTAATTGGATTAAAAGACTTCACAAAGTTGGTTTGAAGATCTTTGATGGACTCATTCTGCTTCCCTTTTAGAAATATGACTGGCTTTTGTTTGGCCTTGCCTCTTTAATTGCTCTTGCTCTTACCGTCTCTTGTTTTTCTACTATCTGCAAAAGTTCTTGTTTTGGGATCAGTAATCGTGCATGAAACAGTATTTTGATTTCTTATTTTTTCCTCAGCAATGACTAGTTCCGATAAATCTGAAACCGACATAAAAAATAAAAAATAGATTGGATTGCTTATTTTTTCCAGATTGACAACTGCTAAAATAGAATCTACATATAATACGGTTTTCGTACAGTTTTAAAACCACCTTAAAGTATAGAAAAGAAGATCAGCCAATTTAAGAGTTTTACACGAACCCCAATGAGAAATCGGGTATTTATGAAATAAAATACAGTTGCCAAGAGAGTTATATAGCAAAACGAAAAGAAATTTAGAAGTCCGAGTAAAGAAACATATTAGAGATTCGAAAGAGGATAATCCGGTGTCAGGTTTATCAAAACATTTAAAAGAAACGCAACACAGGGTAGAAGATTCAAAAATTTTATTTGGAGCTATAAATGAAGTAGAGATTGGTTTTTGAAACTATTTATTCATTAAAAAAAAAAAAAAACCTAGACAAGGGATGGCTGAGTGACGAATGGGAGGCAGTTATTACAAAATTTTCACAGCATTGGCATGACAATCATATAATATGAGTTGGCAACCTTCCAACAAAAGGCGCACGGATTGACCCCGCCATATTTCAGTTTGCTTCAATATCATCTGCAGATCCCTAACGCACTTGACAACGTGTTTTTTGTGCAATACAGCTTTCCCCTTGGTAAGTCCGTTCCTTTTTATTCCTTTATTCCTTAATGTTTCTGTTCTTTTTCTTCCTGTTTTTAACCCCGTGACCAAGACTCCAGAGGATAGTCAAAAGCTTGGAATCCTAAAGATTCAGGAATCACAGAAAGCTATAAGTAGAAAGTATTTAATTAATTTAAAATGAGAAATCAACTCTTGAACTTCATGCTTCTAACTTTCAGAGATTCCGAGATATGGACATTTTAATGTAATAATTGCCACCCATATTCCCTCTCTCCTCGTGTCGAATTATCAGAAATCTTTCCTTAATACTATCTTACGTCACAAACCGCGTCTTCTGTCCAAATTTGAAGTTTCTAGCTTCAGCAGTTGGGCCTGGGGTTTGATCGGTAGGTCATTCAGGACTTCTTTTATATAGAGAGGTTCAATATTTACTCCCTTAGTCAACTTTTCCCCTACAGAAATTTATATTTTATACCATCCTCAGAAAATTGATCTGAAATCAACAATAGTGGCTGGTTGTAATTTCTAGCTTCAGTAGTTGGGCCTGGGGTTTGATTGGTAGGTCATTCAGGACTTGTTTTATATATAGAGGTTAAATATTTACTCCCTTAATCAACTTTTCCCCTCCAGAAATTTATATTTTATACCACCCTCAGAAAATTGATCTGAAATCAACATTAGTGGCTGGTTGTAATTAGTTGCTGCAGCACTTGAATTGACTCATTTTTATGATAATTTGTAAACGTACTCTTTCATTTACTGCGTCTAATATTTAATGTATTATTAACTGTACTATTTCGGTGTTCCTTAAAAGTTATCATATTATCAACTTTTGTGATGCTGCCATTGTTTATCGTGCACATAAAATAGTGCAATATAAAATTCTATGAAGAGATGAGTTCCATATGAGTTGTCCAGATCTGTTGAAGAAGGTGTTAGGGAACACCAAATCATCACAGTTAACAATACATTTTTAAATATTAGTTATAATAAGCAAAAGAGTATGTTTACAAATTTGTTGGTTATTTTGGAGTTTGACGTTCCTTTTCAGCAATATAGCCATATGAGATGTGCTACTACAACTTAGTGTGAAATCCGAATCACAAAGTACCGCCAGAAATCGAATCAGAGCTTCTCCAGCTAAAGATGCATATGCTAATCGCAGCCACAAGGGAGTCAAATTAACATCGGTGTTGGCGGTGCTGAATCTGCATGATGTTGAAGTATTACATCCTAAGTATCTATGGATGTATGGATGAGTGAATGAGCAATACAGGTGTATCAAAAAGGACTTTACCACTTAGAAAACTCATATTGATTTATTTATTTAAGTTACAGACGTGGTTTTTGTGTCATTTTGTAGCAAAATACATTAAGTTTTTACCTTATACCTAATTAGTTTCAATGTGGCTTCCATTGGTGATACTGTACACATTCCTCCAAAACATCCATCCATTCCACACAAACTTCCTTACGAGCAATTCTATCAGCTTCTTTTATTTCTTGCACCATTTGTAATTTGTATGGTTTGAGATGCATCCATTTTCTCAACTGTCATGTGCGGACGGCCAGCTGTCGAGAAGCACGCCCGGTTGATCTTTTAGGACTGTTCGCTTGCTCTACAACGTCTTCAGACGTATAGGGACGACTTGAAGGTTTGTTGTATCTTACCAAACATTCAGTTTCAATAAAACACTTATGCCACTGATAAATAGTAAGCCTACTGGGAAGATCTTTACCATACTTTATACGAAAAGTACGTTGCACAGTAGTCGTAGACTTGGATTCTTGAAACCAAAACACACAGTTAGGACGCTTGGGACCAGTAAAGACAGCCATCTTTGCTCCAACTGCCGCTAGCGCTTGCGTTGGCTTGTTTCTTAACTAGTGTATTACGTGAGACAAAACTTAACGTATTTTGCTACAAAATGACACCAAAACCACGTCTGTAAGATAAATATATAAATCAATGTGAGGTTTCGAAATTGTAAAGTCCTTTATATCATCGACAATTTGAACTTACTTGTGTCTAACGTGGTTTGGACTAATAATATATTACTTGTATGTAGTAGTTGGAAGAAGGAAATTAAAAACAGAATTTTTTCCTGGATTTATTTTCTTTCACCATCTTACGAATATTTTTGAACTGTTTCTGGTTAAGTTTCCTAACAGTTCAGCAAAGTATGGAAATTTCTTTATTTTGGAGGAAGCAAAGAATCACAAGGCAAGACTTATTTTCAGTTTGGCATTTATTCTTCTTCCAACTGACTATTTGCTTATCTTCGTTTATTTTCCTTAAAGATGTAGTAACTGCAACATATTAAGCATAATGATTAGTTATTTAAAAACGATTTTCATACGAATTACTAATGTTTGTCAAATTGAAGCGCTGTTTGTTGTATTTTGCCCTTGTAGGATCAAACTTGTATAATCTAAAAAATGTTTAAATTTTTAAGCTCTTAAAATATACTCATTTGGAACGTGATTTAGATTCTATAAGTTGTAAAAAAGTATAAAAAGAAATTTATTTACAATTAGCTGAATTACCCATTCTTCGCATAGGGGCTATATTTGGAAGTCAACGCCTGTGAGAGCATCACCATTGGCCTCAGCGACCGCGAAAACTATAGATTTGACGCTAACATCTTTCATTTTGGATTATTTTTACATGTCTCGGTACTCCTCCCCCCACCAGTGACCCCCGAACCGCATCCGAATGAGGTGAATGCGATCGGAGTTCCACCATTGATCTCAGCGACCGCGAAAACTATGAATTCGACACTAATATCGGTCATTTTCTACTATTAGATGTCCCCCAGACTTCCCTGGTTCGAATTTTGAAAAAAGCTCTTCGTCTTGGTCTGGAACCTGGACCACAAAACTTGGTAACTCTCGGTTTTCACTTGTCTGGTCCCCAGACAGCACACAGACAGATAGACAGACACACAGACAAACAAACTCTTTATTTTATTTATATTAGGTTAGATTAGTACAATGCCACTTAAATTACAATATTTTCCGGAATCAAGACGAGTTTTAATTGTTCTCTTAGCAGTGAAGGAATGAGAAATTAAAACAGTTAATTGACAAAGAAATATCATGGACATTCTCTTGTACAACCAACTTAAAAGTTAACATATTTTATATAGGTAGAGTACTCGTATATCAATAGAATTCCCTCTAAATTAATGAGAGGCTGGTTGATATTCTTTAATATGTAGTCACTATGTGGCAATAAATCAAATCACAATGTCCTGAAAAATGTTTTCCTTTCTTTGCAGTTATTTGCGCAGAAGAAGCGTGATGCTGTACGAGATTATTGTGATGGAAACAATCAATTTGATGTTACACCAGTACGTATTTACACAGTGCACTAAAATGTGTGTGTGTTTGTGTGTGTGTGTGTGGTGGGTGATAGTGGTGGTGGTGAAGGTGTTGACTTAATCTATGGGCGATTGAAAGATAGAAAACTCAATTTAATGGTGGGGGACGTGGGGCTCAGTGGTAGAGCGTTTACCTCTTGTGTATGCCGTCCTTGGTTCGATCCCGTCTCGTGCCACGTAAACTTTGTGGTGGACAAACACCGTGTTCGTAGGTTTTCTCGAGGTTCTACCGTTTCCTCAAACTTTCTTCAGTCCATTTCATTCATTTGTTGTCATCACCGTCTCTTTAACCTCTCCGGCATAACCGTGGAAGGTAAAACTGAAAGATTTCAGTTCTCAATTTAATGGTCAAGAAAGGTAAGGATGATTAGGAATATTACAGTTAAACCTATCATTCATAGTAACTTTCCACGTATTTTCGTCGGTCCACTTTGTATTAGCACGCTAGCTTCTTAATGGTAGAACGCAAGTTTGATTAATCAATACTAGGTTATGTTAGTTTGAGATGAATAGCATGTTATTTGTGAGTTCTTCAATTTTCTCCATAGTCTAGCATTGAACTTCTTTATTTTTAGGGGCATTTTCCCGTGTGAAGTTAAGGAATTAATATAATTTCGTTATAAATTATGACTATTTGAAAATTTGTTCCAAATGAAATCTGTAAGCTTTACGTCCCACGATTATGCCTGCTAGGCTAAAGGAGGCCATGATGATGGGACATGAATGAAATGATGGAAGAAAATGGGAGGAAACGGGAGAACCCCAAGAAAACGCACACGGTATTTGTTTATCACAAAGCTCACTTGGCGTGAGCTGGGATCGAACCAAGGACCCCAGGTAGCAGAGGTGAACGCTCTACCACTGAGCCACTGCGGTCCCAAAATTTGTTCTTAGTCCTCGCTTGGGGTAAAAAGTTCTTTATTGAATATACAGTGTCTGTATAAATGATTGGCAACGTATACTTAAAGTACAAGAAATAGTCACTAAACTTTTTGAAAAGAGAATATTGATTTCTAAAATTATACCTATTTTAGATTCTTTAAAATGGATCTTGAAAATGGATTATTTTGTTTAGATTCTTTAAAATGGATCTTTAATTGTAGAGTAGTAAGTGGAGGATCTTTAAGTGGTAAAGTAGTATGTGCCAAAAGTAAAAATGTTGGGAAATTTAAAAAAAAAAAAAAGTGTTGTTGTACATCATGTGGGGACGTTTGTACTGGTGATATCTTTACACGCTCCTTTGAACAACTTTAAGGCCTACAATCCTTATATATATATATATATATATATATATATATATATATATATATATAGACCAATTCCATTTCAAATCGTCCAGGCAAACCACAATTGGTCCCCATCATACTCTCAGAATTAGTTCATTTTTTAAAATATGAAACTACATACAAAATTATTAGACCCATATTTTTTCTTTTTGCTGAAAAAAATTTTTTCTTCGATATACAGCCTTCTAAAATGGCCGCCCTCCTCTCGGATTGCTCGAAAAACTGAAAAACATGTCAAATTAAAACTTTTATTGTAGAGAAACGAGTGTACTTAGTAACGTAATCGCAATAGCAGGAAGAGTATAAAGTTGTATGTTTCGTTGGAGGGTCAAAATTTGTCTATTGGTCCAATAGGAATCGCGCAATTCACTCGCAATGTTGCCAACTTTGATGAAATTTTTGCTAACTTCAAACATTTTTTTTCTGTCCTCACGAGCAATACCAACCATCTGCTTCTAGCATCGAAATCTACTCCATAAGGTCTCTTGAAAATATAAAGGACTTACGTTTCTGATTGTTACATCCCACGTTATAGCATGATGAAAAGCTGAAAATTTCATTAAGACGCCATATTTGGACGCCATTTTCTCAAAAACCCCACCTTTTAAAAATCTGAATTTTTTACATGTATTGGAGAAGTACCTAAGTATTTAATATCCGTTAACCGTTCATGCGGCTACAGCCCCTAACATTCGCAATTAATTATTGAAATTTCGATTTTTGTACTTGCAATGTAAATATTTCCAATGGGCATTTAGGTCCTATACAGAAGGCGATTTTAAAGGGAGTATGAAAATTTTGAGAGATGAATCCTGACATCTAATCCAGTAGAAAAGTTCCTATAAACATGAGTCGAATTCCGCTTAGTTTTCGAGTTACAGGGTTTCCAACTCGAGACCCAAAATCGGTTCGGGACAATAGAAAATAATATATATATTTCGCGTTAAATCAGAAACTGTGTATTAAAGCTTTGATAAAATTCAGAAAGTTGATTTGTATCAATATGATATTTTTACGTGCGTTGCAATTCAGTTGGCAGTGTTGCCAACTTGCTAGAATTTTTATTTTTTTTTTTCTTTTCAAATGACACTACGTGGATTTTATTTGATATTTGGTATTCATTAATAATTGCAAACATCACACGAAGCACAATTTTCCCTCACATCACCACAGTTTTCGAAAACTTACGTGTATTTCATTAAAAGGTTTTATCTCGTGCGTTATTGATAGTTTGTGTGATTCGGTGTCGTGAACATCGTCCTAGTGTTCTCTGGAACCATGAAAATTGTTTACACTGGTAGCATGGCATTGTAGTGCACTTGTGAGAATAACAATGGGGAAGTCCTATTGCAGTAAGGACCGTATTAAATGTGTTGATTATGCTAAAAGCCGTAAGATGATTGTGCGCAGAAAGAATTCTAAACAAAAAATTTATCTTGCGGTAAAATATATGGATTGCGTACTGCGTGTCAGCCCAAACTTACTATTAGGGGAGGATTATTATTTGTGTCTTGTACACAAGGTGATTTGAAAGGCAGTATGAAAAATTTTGAGATGTGAATCCTTCACCGTAGTCTAGGTGTCACCGATAACGGCCGTTTTAATGGGGGCACATTCATGTTTAGCATGTTAACTGTCTGGTTAATGGTTTCCAAATCTACATTCAGAGGAACAAATTCTTTATCTTGCTGGTGCATAATTTCATATTTAAATCTTCTTTCGTGATCACCAATATATCACACACATTCACGTTGTTCACGGTAAATATTCAAAGCACCCTTTACACGAATAATCATCCTCTCCTAATACTACGTTTTGGCAGACGCGCTGCAAGCAATACATGTATTTTACCGCAAGACAAAATGTTTGTCAAGAATTCTTTCTGTACACAATTATCTTACGCCTTTTAGAATTATCAACCCATTTAATACGGTCCTTACTGTAATACACTGAGAAAAAATGATTTCTATAGTAAGCAAGAGGATACCGTATATTTGTACAATATACCGCCGTACGGAGATCGTATTTTTCTCTGTGTAAAACTTCCCCATTGTTATTCACACAAACACTGTAACTAGTGCACTACAATGTCATGTTACCAGTGAAAACAATTTTCATGGTTCCAGAGAACACTAGGACGATGTTCACGACACCGAATCACACAAACTATCAATAACTCACGAGATAAAACCTTTTAATGAAATACATGTGTTTTCGAAAACTGTGATGATGTGAGGGAAAATTGTGCTTCGTGTGATGTTTGCAATTATTAATGAATACCAAATATCAAATAAAATCCACGTAGTGCCATTTGAAAAGAAAAAAAAATAAAAATTCTAGCAAGTTGGCAACACTGCCAACTGAATTGCAATGCACGTAAAAATATCATATTGATACAAATCAACTTTCTGAACTTTATCAAAGCTTTAATACACAGTTTCTGATTTAACACGAAATATATATATAATTTTCTATTGTTCCGAACCGATTTTGGGTCCCGAGTTGGAAACCCTGTAACTCGAAAACTAAGCGGAATTCGACTCATGTTTATAGGAACTTTTCTACTGGATTAGATGTCAGGATTCATCTCTCAAAATTTTCATACTCCCTTTAAAATCGCCTTCTGTATAGGACCTAAATGCCCATTGGAAATATTTATACATTGCAAGTACAAAAATCGAAATTTCAATAATTAATTGCGAATGTTAGGGGCTGTAGCCGCATGAACGGTTAACGGATATTAAATACTTAGGTACTTCTCCAGTACATGTAAAAAATTCAGATTTTTAAAAGGTGGGGTTTTTGAGAAAATGGCGTCCAAACATGGCGTCTTAATGAAATTTTCAGCTTTTCATCATGCTATAACGTGGGATGTAATAATCAGAAACGTAAGTCCTTTATATTTTCAAGAGACCTTATGGAGTAGATTTCGATGCTAGAAGCAGATGGTTGATATTGCTCGTGAGGACAGAAAAAAAAATGTTTGAAGTTAGCAAAAATTTCATCAAAGTTGGCAACATTGCGAGTGAATTGCGCGATTCCTATTGGACTAATAGACAAATTTTGACCCTCCAACGAAACATACAACTTTATACTCTTCCTGCTATTGCGATTACGTTACTAAGTACACTCGTTTCTCTACAATAAAAGTTTTAATTTGACATGTTTTTCAGTTTTTCGAGCAATCCGAGAAGAGGGCGGCCATTTTGGAAGGCTGTATATCGAAGAAAAAATTTTTTTCAGCAAAAAGAAAAAATATGGGTCTAATAATTTTGTATGTAGTTTCTTATTTTAAAAAATGAACTAAATCTGAGACAGTCGTGTGGACCACCCTGGACGATTTGAAATGGAATCACTATATATATATATATATATATATATATATATATATATATATATATATATATACATATAGATATATAGATAGATAGATAGATAGATAGATATAAAACGTTCTACAGCATTTCGGTATTGACACTTTAAGATGAAAAATGGTGTTTGCATTCCTTTGGCACTTACATCGTTTATCATTTTCTCTTCAAATGCGAATATAGAAACTGTCTGTTACATTTTACTTAAATAAATTATAATATTAATCTTGCAGTGCCAATGAGTTAATCTTAGCGAAATCATTTCAAGAACATTTCTGATGCTCCTCGTTAGCCATTCCCAAGTACGAAAATCGATAACTTTACTTAAATCAACTCACACATTTATTTATGCATACCACCACCACTTGGCTTAACAGCCTATTTGAGGTCCTGAGCCGCTCCAACGCCATCTGTCGGCGACCGGCTGAACTACGTGTAGCCTAGCGACGAGCGGCTGCATCGCCCTGTCACTAACCGGCGTATCGGGAGCTCTCTAGACCTAGTGGCCGTTACGTCTTTCATTCACATGACTCCCCAGATTGTATCACGACGCTGGGTGAATGCCGAAAATTGGGAAGCACCGGCCGGGAATCGAACCTGGGACCACGCGGACATGAATCCAATGATCTAACCATTAGACTACCTTATTTATCCATAACTAAAATTAAATAAATCGTAAATCATGATCTGTTGGCCAACTAACAATCTTACCATTGCCTCCCCCCCCAAACTTTTTGACAAAAAGTAAAAATGCCACCTATAAGATCCTTCAATTCTCATTTGTATTTACCGTGCCCCCCCCCCCCCCGAAGACAATTCCTAACTCCGCCCATGCTTACCACTCAACTGTACCGAAAAAAAATTACAAAATCTAAATAAACGAAACGCAAAGCTTATACCTCATCAATTTTCAGGCCTTCTACAAGCTTTCTGTTTTATTCATTTACTTTTTGTAATAACCTTCCAGTACAATTAAATGGTAGGATTGTCAGTTGGTCAGCAGATCATGATTAGCGATTTATTTAATTTTAATTATAGACAAACAAACATGAGCCTTATGCAGAGTCGTTCTGACGCGTGATTAGTGTCATACTAAAGAGTTCGACTAACTTATGTTCCTTGTTGTAGTCAGACCATTAGTATGACGCTAATCATACGTCAAAATGACTCTGCTTAAGGCCCCATGTGAGTTAAATACATTTATTGATTTTCGTACTTCGAGTAACCGAACATGAAAAGAGAAACAGCTCTTCAAATGACTTCGCTGAGAGAAACACACTGACAATATAAGGTTAACCATATTATTTTCAAGTTCCATAATTTAGAAGGGATACTACATACTTATTAAACAAGTTCACTTTTTCTTTTTTTAAAATTTGTAAATGTTCTTTTCGTAGCAGGATCAAGAAACTGAATGGAGTTTGGAAGAGGCGTTTGCAAAGGGATGTTCATTAGGTAATTGATATTCTTTTCGAAATTTCATTTACTAAGATTGTTATTTGAAAAAGAGTAATACTGATCAGCATTGTCGACTGGATCTCTTTCGGTATTAATTTAACAAATTAAAGTTAAAAACTAGTGTCAAATGAAAAGTAATTGATCATATTAAAAAATAATGTTGGGAAAAAATAACGGTTAAAATTAAACCATTCTGTCAGGCCTTGTTTTCATATGCTGTAATAAAATCTATAAAAACACAAACACATAACAATTTCAACACACTATCTGCCTTCATCAGGCTTCCTGAAAGTGGAATCCATGTCTGGAAGTGTAGTCTGGAGTGAAGAAGTGGAAGTCTGATGAAGACAGATAGTGTGTTGAAACTGTTACGCGTTTATGCTTTTATACAGGGTGATTATAATTAAAGTCCCACTTTCAAAATGCTGTAAAAAAGAACCACTGGTCAGAATGACTTAAAATGTGAACTGAATATACTTAAAGAAGAGGGAAATGGTATAGCATGAGAAAAAGTTCCAAAGTATATCAATAGATGTCTCTGTAAGTAGCATGACGAAAGTGAGTTCGGATACAAGTGACATTTTGAATCGAAAAACGACGACTTTGGCTTGAGTTGCACATTAAACCAATTGTACTGTTCAATGTGCAGGGTTGTTTCGGATTTGTCCCCTCCCCCCAAAAAAAATATAAACCGAATGATTGTGTGCTTTTTATTCTTTTTTTTTTTGTGCCTAAGAATAATTAAAAATTGATTTTTCCAATCCAATGTGGTACAACCTTGTGGTGGATGGGCTTTCCACTAATAGTGTCACAATTGTTGAATGACTTGTAAGTAATATTTTTTCGTCATAAAACCGAAACAATCATGCACATTGAACAGTACAGTTGGTTTAATATGCAACTAACGCCAAAGCCGTCGTATTTCGATTCAAAATGTCACTTGTAGCCGAATCCATTTTTGCTATGCCGCTTGCAGCGCTATCTGTTGATACACTTTGGAACTATTTTGTATGTTATTCCGTTTCCCCCCTCTTGAAATATATTCAGTTCAAATTTGAAGTCATTCTGACCAGTGGATCTTTTTTTTTTAAAAAAAACAGCATTTTGAAAGTGAGATTTTAAGTATAATCACCCTGTATATTTTTTACATAGCCTTACTCAGTGTTTTGTTGTGTTTAGGTTAAAATTAAAGCTAACTTTAAAATTTATTTGTTGAAATTAAAATTTAAAATGGCAATTTTCAATATTATACAATAAGAATTATTTTGAAATGCGAAGGTGTAAATTTAGTGGATAAAATTACGAACATGAGAAAATTAATCGACTACTTTAAATATTTACATTTTTCAAACTGATAATTAATAAAAATAAAATTAAAATGTCAAAACATTCCGAAAAATTTTATTCATGATATAGAAGATATTGCTCTTCCTGCTGGTCGAGTGGCTAGCGCGCACGCCTTTGGTGCATGGGAGCACGGTTTTGAATCCCGATGGGAGAGAATTAATTCGAAAGCATTACGGTAGTTTGAAATTCACCTTTAACTATCCACATCTCAGTTCTAAAATCTTCGATGTTGAACTTCAACAGCGACAGATATTGGTATAATGTATTAAAATATAGTAACAGTGATATGTTCCCTATAAAATCCTCTCAAAGATCCTATTTCCAAGATTGACCCCATGCGCAGATGAAATTATTAGAGATTATCAGTGCAAATTTAGGTAAAATCGATCAACTATCGACCAGATATTTATTATTTGACAAATACTCGCAAAGAAATGGGAATATAATGCCCCTGTACATCAGTAATATATTGATTTTAGAAAGGCCTACGACTCAGCTGGAGGAGAAATATTGTACAACGTTCCTATAGGATTGGAATACTGAAAAAGCTATTTAGATCAGTTGAGATATGTTTAAATGAATCCCAAAGTAAAGTCCTAGTAGGAAAATTCTTGCCCACGAGCTTTCACGTCTAGAATGGCCTGAAACAAGAAGATGCGTTGTCTTCATTGTTATTCGACTTTGTTCTGGAGTACGATATAAAGAAAATCAAAGACAGTAACTAGGGCCAAGAGCTGAATGGTATTCACCAGGTTATGGCGCATTCTGATTATGTAAACATAGTAGGGGATGATAAGAGAACAATAGAAAGCAATGCAGAAGTCTTAATAAATGCTTGCAGGGACATGAATTTGAAATAAATGCAGAGGAGCAGTATTAATATTGCCGGTTCGAGCGCAGTTTCATTTCACCGTATTTTTATATATAAATCTTACTATTAATACACATTTCCCCAAATTATCCTAACGCAAAAGCTATCACCCTAGCAATGAAAATGAAATAATTGTTTATAATCATTTTATATACAATAAATGAAGAAGTGTATAATTTGTGGTGAATTAAAACAATGCCAAGAATTTTGTAAAAATGGAAATACAAGACAAGATGGGTGTAAGGCATGTCGTGATAAAATGAAAAAAAAAAAAAAAAAAAAATGATGAAGTTGAAAAGATGGGAGCGTTTGTATAAGTTGTAAATCCTGAACAACAATCTGAAAAAGAATTTAGATTTGCAAAATGAACTTAATTATATCAAACTATCACTTTTAGAATTTTGTGTTGATTATAAGAATGGACTAATTCAACTTGATGAAAGAGCCAGATATCATCTTCACAAAATAAATGAATTATAGGATAATGCTTTACCGTATAAAAATTTAGACTATTGTTTCAGTTTTAAGAAGCATCATGTATTTATCAATCATATTAATAATAATAAGAGAGATGATTATTTAAAAAAATCCTGGAATGGAGATTAAAGATGATGCCTTATTCAGATTGGGAGTAAACCTGGTGCTCTACTCAAGTTAGGAGAAATAAATTACAGTTTTTATGAATATTTCATAAAAGCATTATATCTAAGATTACTTATATATAAACTTAAACCTAGTCACATTTATTTAATTTAACTCTTCTATTCTCTGTTTTATTTTTCCTCTTTTTATCTTAGAGTCATTCTTTCTTTAAATCTATCCTGTAATATCTTCAAGCTAGTGTATGTATCCCTTCTTCTAATACGTACCTCTTATTATCGTAAGAGTTTAAGGCTAATTTGTTTTCTTCTACTGAAAATACATTTACAATTGTTTACTTTTTGAAACACAGTCTTCATAGTCCTTGAAGGATATTTCCGATTTTATAATATTTGATTTTGTTCCTTTTGCTTTTCTTATTTGACCTTCCTTTTTCTCTGCATTTTTTTATTATCTATATCTCCGTTTTTCTTAATGGCATACATTTTTTATTTAAGACCTACAACCTTCTCTGTTACTACATCTTTAAAGTCATTTCTAAAATTTCCTAATACTCTCTCGTTAACCTGTTTTAAGCCATATTCATTACTTTCTTTGTAATCAGATGTACCTAAATGTTCAAGCATATCTTTATAACTATATATATTATATGTTTCAATATGTACGATAACACAATCACTAACACTCATTGACAGTGTCACTTTATCTTCATATTTTTTAACGCATTGTAATAGAAATTATACATACATATTTTAGATATATCTAGAACTGACATTCTAACATAGATGTGCTTGTTCATAGGATTTTAGTTTTATACATATGAATAGCAGCTAGATTTTCAGAAAATATCGTTCTATCTTAAAGGTAAATTTCACACTTAATTTTTCCACTATTTTTTTTTCTTTTTTTTATGCACAAGTTTTACATCTACTCTCTTTCTTATATTCTCCATTGTTTTGCCATACAGCATTATTTGCTAACTTGTAGAAATCTTTTTTCAGCATCATTCCTTGCTTGTGATCGAATTTCTGTATTTAAATCTATATATTTCTTTGACTATGCTGATTGTTTAAATGCTAATATATTACACATATTTTTTTCAGTTAAAGACCTTGTAATACATAGAACTTTAGATTTTGATAATGCAATATATAATTCTCTTTATCGTAACGTGTTGTTAATAATTTTGGGAGTTTGTTATTATTTATATAATTTTCTGCAGTTAATGGTAGATCTGAATGTATAATACGAAGTTCTTTAGGATATTCTAAATCAACTTTGAAATGTATCCAATATTAAAATTATCATCTCTTTGTAATATTTTGTTCCTCCAATATTTCTCATTTGCGCTAACAACATATTTTCATTTAAATCCCCCATAAGGCATATGATGATTCATAGCCTAATATTATTCATTATTCGCATCCATACACGTATGTAAAAAAAATTCTTATTAAGATTGTAATCTTCTAATATTTATTATTTGCTATAGCATATCTATTTGAACATTGAGAAATCCCTCCTCTTATACTTTTTTCTACAAAAACCAATTTGTCATAATCAGTTTATAATTCTAATCTCTGTTTTGTCGTTTTTGACATTGATTCCCAGAAATATCTAGGACCAGTGAAATACCATGATATATCCAATTTATATGTTAAGCGCTGTATCTCAAATTTTCAATATCTACTAATTGAGGGATATCTGTTCTGTTATAAAATTGAGTTAAAAAGTAATAATTTCTTATACTTCCAACTTCCAACCTATACTTAATATTGTTTCTGACTGTACATTTGTATTAATATGTTCTTTCGAGGTGTCTGTCTTAATGGTGTATTCGATACAGGTGTGAAGCAATTTATTTTATCAGTGGTGTATAGGGAATTAAATTTCTTTTCTAAATGCTCTTTGCGCTGGGATAGTTCGAAGAGTGAGATTTATATATAAAAATGTTAATCTAGAAAAGTGCGCTCAAACCGGCAATATTAATATTACTCAAACGAAACTAAATACATGGAAGTTCAGCGGTGTCGTAATACTACAAATTATGGATGCGTCAAAATACTACATAATACTTTCGACAAAGTGAATACTTCGATATATCTAACATCAGTCATAACAGAACAAAACCAGAACCACGAAGGAATTAAATGTCGCCTAAAAGCAGGAAATTTGTTTTATTATACAATTCAAAATATTTTGATATAGCGTTCTGTCGAGAAATTTGAAGTTTAAAATATATAATGTATGTTGTGCCGTGTGGTTGCAAAACATGGTCGCTTAACTCTGAAGGAAGAACGCAGACTGAAAGTGTTTTAGAGTAAAATCCTGAGATGAATAATCAGACCCAAGCGGAACGGGAATGGGGAATGGCGGAAACTTTATAACGAGGAATTGCATAGTTTATACCGTTTACCAAACATTGTTAGGGTCATCAAGTCTGGATGCTCAAGTCGGTAGGTCATGTAGCGAGAATAGAAGAACGTAGGAGCGCTTTGAAGGTTCTAACTGGAAGTCCAATCGGAAAACGACCATTAGCAAGACCTAGGCGTAGACAAAAAAAAAAAAAAAAAAAAAAAAAAAAAAAAAAAAAAAAAAAAAAGATGGATCTCGCAGTATAGGAATACAAAGTACAATCTGGATCCAGTTGGCTAAGGACAGAAGTCAATGGAGAACTTTTGTAAACGAGGTATTAAACCTTCGGGTTCCATAGGCAATTGAGTTAGTCAGCTACAGTGATATATTTAAGTTATATTAGTTTGATATCAAATGGTTCTTATAACCCTCTATAATGGTGATAGCATTGTTCTTAAGATCGTGAGAGAATGTCTTGTGACGATCCAGTCGAGTATAGTTATATCTAACACATAATTAATATTAGTAAAAAATAAACAGGAATTAAACTATTAAACACAGAGGGCCTTATGCAGAGTCGTTCTGACGAATGATTAGTGCCATAATGTTAGTTCGATTAACATATGTTTCGTGCAGTAGTCAGGCCTTTAGTATGACGCTAATCATACGTCAAAACGACTTTGCATAAGGCGGGGAAAGATTAAAGTGTGTTATTTTTAATTGTAGTTATCCAGCGTCCATTGCATGCACATTTCTTCTCAAACGAATTTTATTTTCACAAAGTGTGTTTTTCAAAGGTAGGCCAATATGTGGAAACGAATATTTCTCGTCTTTTACCTATATAAATTCTTTGGAAGAGAAAATATCTTATATTTTTTGTTAATGATGTGATCCTAGAGATGCAAAAAAGCCGCCTTTTTTGAAGCGATCGTTTCTTTTTTTCACATAAAAAGCCGGCTTTTTTGGGAAAAAACTAGAATTTTGGAAATTTTGGCTTCTTTCGTTTTCATGATTTTTCTATTTGAATAGCTTTCTTATAGTATACTCTAAAGTTAAGTAAGATTTCATGACCTAAATACCATATTTCGCTCTGGAATTCACCATCATAATGGATAAAGCATATGTTCTAAGAATTAAAGTAGTACGTAGTGTTTGAGGGCAATTGTAGAGGATATTTAACTTTATTTTAACTTCTGAGTTATCAATATTTTTTTCTTCTCTACGTCACTTCTTTTTAGTCATCCGTGTTTCATCTCTTGGAGATTAGTAGGCCTACTCTAGCTTCTAGCACATGATTTAAACTTACGTTTTTCAATATATCCGTCAGAGCATACGTTTGTCAGTATATCTTCAGAGCGTACTTCCATATTTTTGTTATACGTAGCTGTGCAATGATTTAGCAATAATTTTCCGGATACAACCTTGAATACAGTTTTATAGAAATAATCAGTAGCGGATTCAGAAAAGTATTTTGAGAGGTGTTTCTCTGCTTAATGTTTGGGTTTTCTAAAATTTCCTAATTTTTATTTGGGAGGAGCTTGAAGTTTATGAGTATAGGCATAACTAATAGGGTAAATGTGTCAGTCTTCAACCACCTAACTCATTTTCGTATGGTCCTTAATCACTGTTCACTGAGCGGAACAACCTAGGAGGATGCAACTAGCTCACATGTATTCCTAAAGCTATATTTTATCCAAAACTGAGATAACTTATATCATTTATGTAATATTAGTCGGAGAAACACCAATAACTGATTTCTTTTAGTGTTCGACCACTTTTCGTTAATGTTCTACCGCCTACTGTTTAGTCATCGACCACTACTCGGTTAATGTGTTTTTTAATTACAGTATGAAGGCTAAAACATAACTTTACCAAACTAATAGCATCTGTATATGTTACATCATTAGTTTTTCAAGTATCACTTCGTAGTTTCGCACAATAGTCGCTGAGAATAAGTAATTTTGTGATAGTTTTGTCAAGAAAGGAACCACCAAATTCATTTAAGGTTCAGTGGAATGCAGCACCAAACAGCCTTCGTCTTCTCTGGGTTGAAGGGGTATAAACCCCATCTTCTAAATCCGATTTTAATTACTAATAATGTTGCTACCTTGTACAGGGGCCCACAAAGGGGGACTATGACGCAAACTGCATTGAAATATTTGGGGGGGTTAAAAATCTATATAAATATGTTTGAGGTGGTGTAAAAATTAATCGAAAAGATTTTTTTCATGGAAGAACACCTACGGATAGACAATTGAGGGGGTGCGTCATGGACATAAGGGGGGGCACCACTGCCTTGTATATCACTTTTTTAATTAGTGGTGCAAAAGTAACACGTGTAACATTTTACTCAGTTTCCATGTAGAACTCTCGAACTGTCTTCTTTCATTCACTTTTTAAGGATTTGAACATTTTTAACGATTTGAACACTGATACGTCGCGTTAGCTCTTTGGTGGAAGGCAATAGAGTACTATAGCATGGCTGGAACAAAATTCGCTGACGTCCATTGCTAAGTGAGTCTTGTGGCTGTCGATTAGCAGAAGGAATTGTTTTTTAATAGAGGAATCATCCTCCACCCATTTTAGAAAGCGGTTTACTATCCATTCGTAGAGTGTTTCACTTCGTATCTAGCCGCTATCTGACCTGACCTGCCCATGAAAATCTCTGAAAAAACTCCAATGATGAAACGCAACGTCCTTTGAAAGATTTCTTACATACAGATATATGACCATCGGGAATGCAATTTCTCCTGCTGCGGAAAAAGCTCAAAGCAGTGTTAATGTTTCTCTCTCGTTGCCCTTCACCTCGTACATATTTTTCCACGCTTTGGACCCCAACGCTTTTCTTGATTTGGGACACAGTTGAAAGGTGGATTCATCAGCATTAAATATTCGCTCAGAATCATTTAGAATATCAGATTGTCCCATTTCTTTCAAGTATTTCTCAAGGTCCTAAAATCACAAGTGAATGTTTCCCTCGGTTACAGCGTATCGCACCATGTTCAAAGTTTCAGGACACGATTTGTGAGTGTCTCCTCAAGTAAATGTAGTACTAGGTTTCACTAGCTTGATTGTCTTTGAATGGCATTTTACATTTTTCTGAATCGACAATTTTTTAACATTGTTCAGAACATCGTGTTTCTTCTGTAGAAAGCCCTTTTACTCATATTAAGGAGTCAGTTTGCTAATCCCTCTTCTTCTTTCTGTGTTAGGTATGGTTCTGTACCCATTTTTTGCTGTTTGGGGCTCTGTGACCATGAAATTTATCCATCAGCGTTACCCGAGGAATTCCATAGATTACTGATGCCTTTTGTATGGAGCGTTCTTTGCGACAAGCCTCTAGAGCTTTTTGTAGATTCTCGTTTGAATAAACTGGCAGTTTAAGCTTAGGCCTACTCTCTCATTATCTCTGAAAGAAATAAAAATTCTTAAGGACATGCAAGAAAAACAAATGTATTCCAGACTTAAGCTGATAATAGCTATTCCGCTAACAATATTTGAATGCAGTTCCACGACAAAGCGAGAATAGTGTAGTTCAGTATTAAACGAATTAGACCAAATATAATAAATTTATTGTTCAAATGAAATGTTATACCCTAACAGTGCCGTTAATTTTCCATGAAAATGTTGGGAAACTGCATGAATATTCAGTTTACTTGAATTTGAATTTATTTTATGGCCTTTAAACATCTACGGTTCCGGCCGGGATAGGGTGGGGGAAAGGATGTTGGAAGATAGACGGCCAGTGCCTATTTTGTAGGTACCATCTCAGCATTTGCCTGGTGTGACTGAGGAAAAACCCGAAAGAACTCAGTCAGGATGGTCGACCGCTGGGATCGAACCGAGGACCTTCCGAATGTTAAGCTAACGCTCTACAATTTTTTTAAAGTTTCTCTCAAACGAGATATTGAGCCTGAATGCTCCTCGCTCCAATTTGAGGTAATCCAATCATGACAGAGACACGAACACAGAAATATCGAGGACAATTAAAAATGCCCTTGTTCTTGAGAGGGTTTCGAACCCTCAATGGATTGCCTCTTAACCATTACCACTGAGCCACGGCCATTCGGTGAATATTCACGTAGTAACGGTAAGACTCAGCAGATGATTATACAAATGTAAATTGATCACTGAATTAATCCTTGAATCAAGAAAGTCTGCGAGAAAATACAAACGCAAGTCATGGTCGGACATTGAAAAAAAAAAGTTAATCCTCGACCAGTACAAATGTATCACGAAAAGTAGTGGTCGAACACTAGTAAATGTTTTTGTGTTTCATTATAACTCCAGAATTGGGAACTAGGAACTCATTTCATGCAGATGAATCGAAAATTAGTCGTTATTGAAATTTCTACAATTTTTCAGTGCTCGACCACCCTGTGGTCGAACAATAGTTATCAAAGAATATTTCATAAGTCATTGTCCGACCACTACATTTTATCGATTTATTCCTCAAACCTTACAGTTATCACTAAAATTTAATTACTAAAATGTGGTCGACAGTTCCATGCAACAGCATAATATGTGCATTTTTTTACCTGATGCGATAACACTATGGAAAAGTATGAAAAACAGAGCGCTGTCGTTCCCATTTGCAACAGATTCAAGTTGCCGAAAACTCAGTGCGTCTTCCGTAGGCATACATTTGATTGGCTATTACCGAATGTATGTGGAATATACTTTGACAGTGTCTTTGTGATAGGTTCAGAATAAGCTGCAATTCAATTATAACGGAAAAGTATGCTTTTTTATCGGAAAATAAGCCAAATACATGGTTTTAAAGTGAAAAGTGGTCGGCAACTAGGGGGTGGTCGAAGACTGGGACAACCACCCTATTTCGTTTTGTTTGTATTCAGCAATAATCTTCCAGATACAACATTGGAGACCATTTCATACTGATAATCAGTGGCGGATTTAAAAAATATTTTGGGAGGGTTTTTCCATATTAATGTTTAGTTTTTCTGAAAATACCTAATTTTTATTTGAGGAAAGCTTGAAGTTCATGAGTAAAGGCATAACAAATATTTGGATTGTTTTAGAGATTCCATAATTTCGGGGTACAGGCTTCAATCTGTAAAACATCCCCACCCTAACCCCCTTCGCAGATCCTTCACTGCTGGTAATTAGTAATAACAACGATTTAAAAACGATAAAGGAAGTCGGTCAGGATTCTCAGTACAGCACTATCTCTGCATTCACAGATGGAGTTAAGAAAAACTTCTGTCAAAATGCTCGAATTCGGAGTTGAATCCCGGACTTCCCGATAGAAGTGCAAAAAATAACCACTCACTCATGGTTGTTGTGTAGTTGTGCTTAACTTAAATATATTTTCTCTCTCTATGGCTTATGTAATCCGAAGGTTCAATGCCGCGTTGACAAAAGCTCTCCACTGACTTCTACCCTTAGCCAACTGGATCCAATTTTTACTTTGTATTCCTATTTCTGCGAGATCTATCTTAATATTGTCCTCCCATCTGCCCCTAGGTTTTCCTAATGGACGTTTTCCGATTGGATTTCCAGTTAAAACTTTGAAAGCGTTCCTACCTTCTTCCATTCTGATTGCATGACCTGCCCACCTGAGCCTCCTAGACTTGATGACCGTAACGATGTTTAGTAAACCGTATAAATTATGCAGTTCTACGTTATGAAGTTTCCCTCATTCCCGTTCCTCTTGTGTCCGAATATTCATCTCAGGATTTTATTTTCAAATACTTTCAGTCTACGTTCTTCTCTCATCCCAAGCGACCATGTTTCACAACCATACAGAACAACAGGCATCATTATCGATTTATATATTTTAAGCTTTAAATTTCTCGACAGAATTCGCGACAAAATATTTTGAACTAAATAACACGAATTTCCTGATTTCAGTCGATATTTCTTTGCGGATATGATTTTGGTCTGGTAATATTGATCCTAGATATTTGAAAGTATCCACTTTGTCGAAAGTATTATTTGATATTTTAACGTATCCACAATTTGCCGTATTACGATCCCGCTGAACTTCCATGTACTTAGTTTTCTCTACATTTACTTCTAAACCAATTACGCTGCAAGCGTTTAGTAAGGCCTAAGCATTTCTTTCTATTCTTTTCCTATCATTCCCTATTAAATTTACATCACCAGCATACGCCATAACCTGGTGAATACCATTCAGCTCTAGGGCCTGGCTGGTATCTTTAATATTCCTTATAGCGTACTCCGGGACAATGCTGAATAATAATGGCGATAACGCATCTCCTTGTTTCAGACCATTCTCGACGTTGAAGCTCATGGACAAGAATTTTTCTACTCGTACTCTGGGATTCATTTAAACACATTTTAATTAATTTAACTACTTTTTCGGTATTCCGAATTCTGTAAGAATTGTACAATACTTCCCTCCTATCCGAGTCGTAAACCTTTTTAAAATCAATAAAGTGCTGATGTACTGGGTAATATATTCCCATTTCTTTTCGAGTATTTATCGAATAGTAAATATCTGGTCGATAGTTGATCGATTTCCCTAAATCCACACTGATAATCTCCAATAATTTCATCTGCGTATGGAATCAATCTTGTTAATAGAATGTTAAGAGAAATGCCTCGTTAATTATTACAATAAATTTTGTTGCCTTTCTTGTAATTTGAAACAGTGATTGATTCTTTCCACTCTACTTAAACGTATTCCATATTAAAAAAAAAAAAAAGTTTTAATTCCTGTCGTTAAAAATTCAGAAACCTTCAGGACTGGGTAAATCGTGATGGTGGTTATAAGCCTAGGAAACCACACGATCAGATGAACGGTCTATTACGCATATGATCCGTGAACAGAAAATTCGGTACTTGCCCGATTCTAAAGAAGCTTAAGGAACAGTCAGTGCATTATAGAATTCGGAATTTTACCGATTTTGCAGATTCGAAGCACCTGATATGTGGTAACAGATTATTACGTATGTGATCAATGAATGAAAAATTTGTTCGAAATATCCATACAATGTATATTAAAGTTAAAACTTAAAAGTTTCAAGAATGTGCAGAACCACCCGAAACCAAGCTCTTGATGTGCAGCCTTTAAGATTATCATATAAATGTATTTCTTTCATGTTTTATTTTATTTTGTTTCAAAAAGAAGATGTGTGATATTTTGAAGTAAAAATACTACATACAATTTTGCTAGTTATTTGTGTATCATTTTTTTTAAAAATAAAAGTACTTACTTCTGTGTATAAGAGGTTAAAAAAATATTACATCTATTGGTTAATCCTTAGGAATTCATAATGTAAATATGTTAAGAATTAAAAAAAAAAAATCTTTTCATAATTCATGATTTATTTTATGTTTTATATTATTACCTACATCAATCACTAATTAAATGAGTTTTTGTGCTGTAGAGAAGCGAAACAAAGTCTGCTTGATCAATTTAAAGCAAAATTTTGAAAAAAGCCCAAAATTTCCCAAGCAAAAAAGCGAAGCAGAAAAAAACGAGTTTTTTTCCAAAAAGCCGGTTTTTTCGAGCCCTTGCGTTTCTATGAAAACCAGAAACAAATTCATTATTTTTTTTCGGAAAGATTCCCGTTCTTAACGAAAAGTACTTGAATAAGAATTTATATTTTAAAATGATCGTATTCATCAAGTTCTATTTAATTCGTCCAATCCTAAAGAGTGATCTTTAATTCAATATTTAGTTAGAATAGTGTGTGGTATACATACTTGCACGTTTAAAATTACAGCGAGAAATAGTTCATTTCGTTTATTGAATTTGTTTGCAGAAAATTATCTACAGTAAACATAAATATTTAATACCTTTCCTTTTAGTAGCATAAATTAGAAACTTTTCTTCAAATCTCTTATAAGACAGCAAGCAATATTATATTAAAGTATATAAGTCGATATGTGAAACAGGGTATTAAAATCTTTTGTAAGTATCGCCAATTGTCGAGACAAGATACGTAAGAATACGATTTTTTAAAATTAAGATTTTCAGAAAGGCAAATTCATCATTGACTTCTTTTACATCATGTAACTTATGTCAAAGGGTCCTGTAGTATCCTGTAATTAACCATATAGCCGAAGGTCTAAAGAATATAAAATTTGCTCTTATCTTAAAAATTAGCATCTTCACTACGGGGTTTTGGTCTTTGTAAGAGTGTTGGAAATGGAATTTAGCTTCTACGTTTATCATTAGTTTTATCAGTGGCGGATGCAAATTGGTACTTACTCCTATGTTTCACCATAGAAAAGGAAATATTTCACACAACGAACTGAAAAGTTTTTAAAAAATCTTAAATTTACCCGTCTGAGCCAATAAGGAAACCTGACGGGAGATGAGAAACACAAGAATTAGTGACGGCTCTAGGGATGTCATATCGGAAAATACAAGAAAAGGGTTACCGCAAAAAAATGTCTTGCTTCAATTTCTTCAACTAAATCGCATTATACTAGAATTATGAGTAAAATTTATGTATATAACGTAAGTATGAGGCGTTTACGGAGAAATTCGAAGAAAACTCACCCCAAAAATAAATTACCTCTTACGAGTTTTTTTTGATGAAAAACGACTTACACCATATATTAGGGCTATTAATAAAATATGAACAGGAGTTTTAAAAATGTAAGCTTCTCAGAGGTGAGATCAGTCTGAGTGGCTGTCTGTTTTGTGCTTTTCAGATTTGATATGGTCCGTAATATCTTATTTCTGTCATGATGATTGAAAACACGACCCTACACTTAGACCAAAAAAACAGTTTCATTGTTATTGTCTTTATTTATTTATTTATTTATTTATTATTATTATTTTTATGTATAGGAAATTACCATGTACTTTGTCAACAAAACATCACTGTCTTATTGATGACATTACCAACAAAATCATGTTTCTTGGCAATTAATGAATAAGTCACTAGTCACAGGATCCACACACTACACACAGCACACCACAGTGAACAAAACTCACAACTAAGTCAACAATCACCATACTACACTTACTGACTATTTTGAACTGAGCTGCTGAAATTACGGAAACATTCCCATGTTGAGATGAAATACGTTGCTATTGTTTAGTGTGTAACAACCCAAAGTATTAAATTCCTGCGTCCTAGATCAGATTTTGAATATTTACCATAAAAAAAACCCCTGATATTATAGGAAGCGTAATCAAGAGTTGGTATTTGAATGTTCTAACATAAGCCTAAACCATAACTTTCTTTTTTGTATTGTTCGGCAGAGCGACCCAGAAATACAAAGGAAATTCGGACAATATAATATTGTAACATAAAACAAACTTTAAATATCAACTTTTGATCTCTAGACGATGCAAAGAGAGATACCGACAACTATTAAAGTAAATATCATGGGTTTGTCAGTTCATATTTAACTCCTCTTTGCTTTAAGTTGCTATATCCATAAACTAAAGAAAATTGTTAAAAAAATAAAAAAAAGTTGAGAAAAATATTTTTCTTTTGTTCGCCGAAAACCAGGTCATTTTTGCTTCCCGAAATTTATTTTCGGGATGCCGGGATGCAGATGTTGATTTCAGTACGATCCCGGAAATGTAGTAACCCTATTATCAGTATATTATTAAGATGGCCACAAACCTATCTGAAAAACTGGGAAAAGGCAGGGTATTTGAGAAGACCGGGAATAGTCAGGGAAGTCTGCCAAGGGTCAGTGGAGTTTCGGTTTGCTAAGAATGGGATATTAAAAACAGTTGTAATGAAAATTTCAGATGTGGCTGAGGTTTTTATTTATTTATTTATTTTTTATTTATTTATTTATTGGAAACATCAAACTTAGAAACTTATTTTTGTTTTCAACTAATGATGTGTAACAATGTTATGTTTTGTAGTGTTTATTATCTTTTGCTTTCGCCTGTGCAGTAACATATCATATTGGTGAATCATCGACAAAATACAGTTGGATTAACAAACCAATGGAAAATTCCATTTTTGACACGCGCATAATTAGAGTCTTTTTTCTTTTTTGTTTCCATTAGTTTCAGGGGTGCCCGAAGAAAATTTTGTAGAGGGGCCCATCTCCATGGTTGCTATATTACCTCTGTTATTTCTGGTATTTAATATACGTGGTTTGCTATATTACGTATACATTTTCGTGAGCCAGGGGAAACCTAGGCCCCACCCTGTCCTCACCTCGGGCGCCCATGATTAGTTACCATGTTATCAGAATTTTATATCCTGCATCAAGTGTAAGTAGCTAATACCAGAAATGAAAGGATTTTGAAATACGGTTACTCGTATTTGGGATTCCGTATTTTCATTATACAGTAGAGCGTCGATTATCCGAAGTAATTGGGGGACATGGATGTTCGGAAAACTGGTTTGTTCGGATAATCGAATTGTACATGTTTATATATATATATATATATATATATATATATATATATATATATATATATATATATATATATATATATATATATATCTACAGCCAGTGCCAAACCGACAGAAGTGTGCTGATTGTTCAAACACAGCGACTGGGGCTTGGCCGGTCAGCAGCGCCTTATGAAGTCCCCATTAGAAGCAATGTTCCCCCAGCGGTGGCTCAGTGCGGCGACTACTGTGGGAAACTTGGTTCGGGAGTGAGGGGGATGATGGACGGTAGGGTGGGAGAGTAACAGGTGCGAGCGAGTACACAGTTCGGTTAAGCGGTCGTTCGGTTGACCGACGTTCGGATAATCGACGCTCTACTGTAATACATTTTAATTTGGAGACAGGATTATTTCGGAAGTTCATATGAGTTTACGAAAACAGCTGATAACATTGCACATCAGCGTATCCACTGGGTCAGAATTCAGAGCGTATTCACTAGGTCCGTATTCAATGGATAGCCAGATTAATTTAATTGGAATCTTAATCTTTAAATAAATATGCAATATGTATATAGATACCAAAGTGTACTTTCTACTTTGTTCCTATAATGCAATATTTATTGTTGTACATTTATAGGTACATATTTAAGCATTTTCCCATTAATATTTATACATTTATAATGATTTAATTGTGATGATACGTCTCATAAGTTCAAAAGTATTTTTATTCTTATTTTAAAATAATTATAACATTAAAAGTGATGCAGCAATTTGTGAACTATATTCATAGTACATGAATTCACTCTCTTTATTCATTCTTTGAGTCAAATTTTCTGTCCTTTTTTTAATGCAAATACGAAATACTCGAAGTCTCATAAAGGATCTTTTCAGACAATACGAGTAAAAAAACAGGTAATTTGCTCTTGAGAGTGAGATTTTATTATTATTATTATTATTATTATTATTATTATTATTATTATTATTATTATTATTATTATTATTATTATTATTATTATTATTATTATTATTATTATTATTACAATGTGATATTGTTGATATTTCATTAAGAGCCCTACTATATGACTTAAAGTCATTTCTCATGAAAAATTCACAAGAGGAAATTTACTTTCGGGGTGAGTTTTCTTTGAAGTCTTCCGTAAACGCTTGTACTTTTGTTCGTATTTCATAAATATATACTTCAGTAATAACTGCAACATAACGTTATTTACTTTAAGAAATTGGATTGAAAAAGTTCTGTGTGGTGATCTGTACTTTTATTTTCCGATGTAACATCTCTCAAGAGCGGCCACTAGTTCTTGCGTTTCTCGTCTCCCATCGGCTTTCCTTATTGATTCAGAGAAGATATTTTAAAATCTTTTGTTCGTTGTGTGAAATATTTCTTTCTCTATGGTGAGTCATAGGAGTAAATAGCAGTTTGCACCCGCCACTGATGAAACTGATGATGAATATGGAAGCTAAATTCGATCTGCAACACTCTTTATAAAGACCAAAACGCCGGCAGTGAAGACGTTCCAATAAAAGCCCAGCCAATCAGAGGCCAGAAAACAGGACTACTTATAAATGTCAGTACCATGTTGTCTTCATGCAAGCTCTAAGGGAGCTGGCGATATGCTCAGCGAAACGTTCACCACCCCCAAATGACCATACATAACGTAGAACCTGAAAACCATAGAGAGGAATGTCACACTCGCACTATTAAGGTTTTAAACAAGAAAGTCAGAAATAGCTGTACATTAACAATACTTATAGCATTTTATAGCCTTCTTACAGAGCTAGAAGAAATAACTTTTTTTTTTTTTTTTTTTGGAACATGTGAATGATGAAAAAAATGAAGTGATCGCTTCTGGTTTTTAGCTATCACACTGACTAATGAAATGCCGTAGAACTAAAATTAATATTGCGTAATCTTTATGAACACCAGACTACGGAGATGCATACTTCAAGAAAAGCTGAAATTGCAAATTCGTTCATCACAGTACTTCGTTGTAACTTTTTTACTGCTACGGGTTCACATTGACGTCGAGCGGCTATACGCTAGGACTACAGTATGCTTGAGTTGTTGTTATTATTATTATTATTATTATTATTATTATTATTATTATTATTATTATTATTATTATTATTATTATTATTATTATTATTATTATTATATTACATAAACTAGCGAGTACAAAAGAGGTTTATCAGATATTTATGTCTTAAAACTAGATATGATTTTACCGCTTATATTTATAAATAATAGACAATACTTTTGAAACTTTACTAATTGAAAAACAGACGCGTGTTAAATGAACAGACAATAGTACAAAACTTCGAAAATAATAAGTTATTCAACACTTACTTAGTACAAAACATTCTACTGAAAGTTCTTAATGTTAGGACAGGACATTAATATCAATAGGTATTACATAATAGGTCTAATTTAGGTAGAATGAGATTACAATGAGAAAATCTCAAGAAGATTTTTTAAATAAAAGTAATGATAATTATTTTCTTAGGTATTAAAAAAAGAGCATGTGAGATGTCAAACTGTAAATTTTAAGACTGATTCAAAACTGTTGTAAGTAAACGAAAACTCTATTTCCTCATTTATTATTGTTCAAACATTTATCCTCTGAATATATTTGGTCTAAATTTGACAAGGTACTGTATTTGGCTGATCGCTGTTCTAACACTATATTATTATTATTATTATTATTATTATTATTATTATTATTATTATTATTATTATTATTATTATTATTATTATTATTATTATTATTATTATTATTATTATTAATATTATTATTTCAAATGGTGTATTACAATATAACATTTTCATTAATTATGAAATTATCCCAATAGTCTTCAAATACGACACCAGTGTTATTCGTTTCTTAATTGGTAATTTTATCCTTACAGAAAACATAGAACGTCAACATTCAGAAAGTGATCACCAAAGAACGAACAACAACTATTCGCCATTGGACGACATTTTCGATGAGAAACCGGGCAAAGCTTGTGGAAGGTACAGAATGTCTTCCAATCTAAGTCAAACTAGTAATCAACGAAATCGGATCGGAATTCCACAATCATCTCCAGTAGAACTTAATATGAGTCGAAGTTTCGAACGAGATGACATGAAATATATGAAAGATAAGTGTGAACAGTGTATGTGTGTGCAAAACGTGAATAATAAAGATACTTCAAAGAAACATGTAAATAAAGATACCTGTAAAGCTTTTGGTAGCAAAATGCAGGAAGCAAAAAACTGCCTTCCTATCAACGCATCACTTACTGGTGCTGAAACTAATTTTGAGCGTAAAACGAACAGACGTTCTGCATGTCGTGAAGAATTGGGTTTTATTAGTTTTCGTGAATTTGTGAACAGTTTAAGGGAAAGAGGCGAGGATGAAAATTCAGATTCTGAGGGTGGTTCGGATGAATATTCATATGAAGAAATAGGTTCTCCTAGTCGTTTTAAGGAAAGAAGAAACAGTCTTGATGTTGGATCAAAACACCATGTGCTTACAAATAATGAACATTCTTCAGATGTTATTCGTGATGGAACGAAGAATCAGATTCAAACTGGAAACTATACTATGCGGAACAAACCTTCGGATCCGCTGGGAGTGACGTGTGATAATTACACAACCAATTCTTGTTACCATGTAGACAATGGAAGTAGGCAGAACGAAGGGAGTGTAGATGGAGACAAAGCTGTGCAAAGTAGTGATGATTTTATAGATAACAAACCATTAACAATTGTTCACACTAAAGACAAAGAAAATAACAATGACAGTTTTCAGTTATCTGACCCTGGCTTTCTAAATGATACCGGATGCAGTGAGATTTCAAACAAGAAGACAGTACATAATAGAAACCAAGAGACTACAAATGATTCGGACAGAATTGAAGGAGCCACAAGCGTACCGGACTTGTCTTTCAGCAGGAATGCTTCAAATCAATCGTCTGACCTTCATTTCAACACAACTAAAAATGGAAAGAGTCCCAAGATAAAACCGAAGTCATATAGAGGAACTACCAGTCCTTACGTAAGTATATATATCGTTACGTTCTAATGAGGTGTGGGGGAGCATTATCCGTACTTACACAGAGGAACTCTCCCACTTGATATATATATATAGATATAGGTAAATAGATATGTAGCATATATATAGTATATATATATATATACGTATCGTCTCTACGTACATCGCCTACGCCATTTGTTTTTATATAATTGCTGCGATACGTATTATGTATACAGAGTGTTTCAAAACAACACCAAAAACGTTTGGGAGGTGATTCGTGACACCAAGATAAGAAAAAGTATTGACCAATCTGGGTACACAAATGCTTCCTTTCGGAGTTATAGGCTGCCGAAAACAGGCAAAAATGAACTTGAACTTTAAAGGTCCATAGCTCCAAAGCTATGGGACCTACCGTAGTTAGGTCAAGATTTCACTAGACTATGGTAGGCCCCATAGTTCTGGAGATATGGACTTTTAAAGTTTTTTTTTTTTCATGTTTTCGGCAGCCCATAACTCCGAAAGGAAGCATTTGTGCACCCAGATTGGTCAATTTTTTTTTCTTATCTTGGTGTCAGGAAACACTTCCCAAACGTTGTCGGTGTTGTTTTGAAACACCCTGTATTTTCCTGTTAACATTACTCCAACCATAGTCATCATTCGTTCCATTGAATTTTATGACTTGTTGTTTTCCATTGTCCTTTTTGATTTCCAAATCTTAGTCCATACATTAGGTTTTTACATTTGTAGCGTGCATGTCACTCATCAAAAGGTACAAGTGAAAGGACTGCTATCCTGGCACCTGCAAATCATTCCAAAATAACAAAGCAGTAGTAATATCCAACATTCTCTTCTGCCGATTACAACCCTTTTCCACTCTTCACAATGCAAGGTTTCCTCAACGTCGGCATTAGCCATTTGAGAATTACGAAGATGAACTTTACAGTGGCGGCTGGACTCAGACTTCGGGGGAAAGTTTCAAAATTTTCACACATAATACCCGCCTCACGTTCTCTCTCTCTCTTTTTTTTAAATTTTTTTTTTAATACTTGAAAGTTACAAACTGCTATGCTTAAGTCTTCCGGCCACTTTAAATTTTTTTCCGTCATCGGAAACATACCTTTTAAAGTGTAATAGTGTACAATCATATGTGCTGAGTGAGCATGACATCAGTAATTGACATTTGAGATATACAATAACCACAAATACAGTTTTAAAACAGCAACTTTCATTTCATATACGGAAGGCACTATACCTTGTTAGTTAGTTTAACACTAGTTTGGATTTAGAATTTAGTTTAAATAGTATCAATTGGCTGGATTCTAAAACTTTGGCTCGTCGCGTAAAAGTTTCTTTCAACAGTCGTGAGTTTATGTATTCGTAGTTTGATATAAAAAGCAGGGGCGTCATTTCAGACTTCGCATGAGGGGGGACAAGAGCACCAACGACATAAAAACTTTCACGTTTTGTACTAGTATATTAGTAGACAGTCGATTAAAATATGTGCATTCCTTAAACTTTGGGGGGCAATTGCCCCCTCCTGTTCCCCTAAATGACGCCCCTGAAAAATAGATTTGAAAAAATTAAGTTATCAGGCTTTCAATTTTATAACAACGCTTAACCTTATTATCAGGTGTTGTTAATACATGCTAATATACACCTTGTTGAGTGTTGAGTACAGAAGGTCTTATGAATTTCATGACTTACAATATTACAATCACTATATTAATTCCGGCGTTACGAGATTTAGTATGTGCATACTATTATCTTCTGCTGAACATATAGGTAAGAAGAACTTCTTATAGTTATTTATACACATATCCTATTAAATTATACACCATATTTATTTTTACGGACATTTAATGATGGATAAAGCTTTATAACAGTACAATATGAATTCCCGATGAGAAGCTGGTTGTATTCATCGGTTGAATTCTGTTTTAATAATTATAAAGAAAACAATGTGCTAAAGGCAACTAGTTGTCAATCGCTAACTCGGATTACCTTAGTCCAGGGTAGTTTTTTTTTTTTTAAACGTTCCGCATAATATGATACACATAACTAAAACAATCAGTATATGCAATGTATGATGCATATATTTATCACATAGAATGTCACATGTATATACTGGATAGGTATCTACCGCGTACCACTGGGCCATATTCATATTTCTAACCAATCTCATTATATTAGTAGTTTTTTTGGTTAACCTGTTAATTGACCATATCTAATGTTAAACCACAGAGAATACAGTTACTACCTGTTGAACTCAACAACGTTTTTCCCATTGTGTAGTTTACACTAGAAAATTTATAAACCTATTGCAAGGGTCATTAATTGTTATTTCTTAACCTATCATTAACTTATTATAACTACTACGATTAATTATGGATAATACTATAACGACTTGAGTTACCTATATGCCTCGCTTTTCTGTCCATTGGTTATACGCTATATTATTATTATTATTAATTGCAATTATGATTGTTAATTGTAATAACTGTACCCTTATTTTGTTACCTTGGTTGGGTCTACGTAGAGTTTGATACCTGTAACAAATATATTATATATTGTGAACAACCATAAACAATGAAGAAGTGTAAGCGTGAGGGACTAAGGGAGGAAAATGCACAAGGAAGCTGTGATTTTACAGTGAGCTTAGAGAGGCTTAGAAGTAGGCCCTAGTAAGTAATTTAATGTTTAATTGAGTCTAACATCTGTTATAGTATCCTTTTTACAATATTATCGGTTAAAATAACTAGGTAACAATGTTCGAAGCCAGACAAAGACCCGCGCGGCTCGAGAACTGAGTTTTTCCCATTATTATCATTAATATTATTATTATTATTATTATTATTATTATTATTATTATTATTATTATTATTATTATTATTATTATTATTATTATTATTAGCAGCAGCAGCTTTCGACTTCACCTAACTACAATACGATTTTTGTAACAACTCCATATGAACGTTGGCGGTTCGATTTGACAAAGTTGGCGACTATTTTCACTGGAAAGGTATTGATATTTGTACGTAGAGTTCAATAGGTACTGATGTACAGTATATACTGTACCTAGTTACTTCAGAAGCTCTGTCACAAGTTTATTTGACCAACCTTGGCCAAACAAACGCCGCGCAGGTGGTCCAATGCCGCTTGTAAGATAAGGGGGAATACTGAAATGAAATAACCAATGTCAGTATACTGTGAGAAGATGTCATGGAATAGTTCGCAAAAGAGAATATAGTAGTAGTTATTTGGCCACATAAATGCAATCATTCACCAGGCAAAATATTCAAACTGCTGAAACCGCTTAACACCGGCCTGAGGGTTATTTATCAAACCATTAAGAGTACGACAAACTTGAAAATGTTAATAACAGAGAAAGATTCGGCGGACTTCATACAGTTAATTCCTCTTCATTAATCAAAACTTGCGGAAACGAATTCACAGAAATGCTGCTTGGCAAGTAAAAGTGCTGCATGTCAGATGAAAATCTTTAATGGCAATGTGTCTAATGTTTCTTAATGAAGACTTAAGACTGCGGGCCTACCGTCAGAGCATTGGGCAGCTATTAACACCACTGCTCAAAACAATTAAACCGGAAAGAGCAAAGATTCTCCTCCCTTGGCACACGCACAATGAGCACAAGAAAATCTCTGTTCAGATGAGGAAGTTTTCATGGTTAAGGATAAAATAAATAAAATGACAGAATGTGTACACAGCAGTAAGGAAGGCCATCAGCAAAACGCGCAGTGAACAATTTATACTTGAGTGTAATATATACTGTGATTGATGACCTGCCAATCCGTTTAAAGACATATGTGAAAGCCAGAGAAAATCACGATAAATAATTTTGAATGACTATTAGTGTGCCCAGTTTTACACACACACACACACACACACACACACACACACACACACACACACACACACACACACACACACACACACACACACACACACACACACACACACACACACACACACACACACACACACACACACACACACACACACACACACACACACACACACACACACACACACACACACACACACACACACACACACACACACACACACACACACACACACACACACACACACACACACACACACACACACACACACACACACACACACACACACACACACACACACACACACACACACACACACACACACACACACACACACACACACACACACACACACACACACACACACACACACACACACACACACACACACACACACACACACACACACACACACACACACACACACACACACACACACACACACACACACACATATATATATATATATATATATATATATATATATATATATATATATATATATATATATATATATATATATATATATATATTATATCGGGTGTTCTAAAATGGTGCCCAAGGACTACAGAGTACTCTTCTACAAGTCAAAATAAAAGCGAAAACTATATATAGTTATATACTATTCGGTTCTTCGTCTGAAAATGAGAATTACACTATGTGGCAACGTCGCAGATAAAGAACCATAGAGATCTACCAATCCATCAAATAGTTACATTGATTCTTTCCAGATAGGAGTTAAACATGGTAGACATTGACACTATCACCACTTATTAACGTAACGATTAATGTAACTGCTTGGTAGATTCATAGAGCAATGCAAATGGTTCCAAATTAATCTATGACGTTGCCACATAGTGAATGTTTTTTTTTAGATACCCCATAGGGGCTGAAGGAGGCCCTGGAGGATATATGTTTACGTAACTTCGACATACGTGCACCGATTTTCATGATTCTGTTTTAGTTTGAAAGAACTCGGTGGTCCCATGTACGTCTCAATATGATCTAACGATAGTATTTTGAACTAGATCATGGAACATCTCAACAGATGCAGTGTTAATGCTGCAGTTTAGTGTAGCTTTGAGTGTAACACGTAAATTCCAAGAAAAATATTTGTTCACGCATGTTTCGTAGGGATAGCGAGACATGTAAAAGAAACAGTCCAAAATGACCGATATTAGTATCAAATCCATAGTTTTCGCGGTCGCTGAGATCAATGGTGATACTCCCACAGGCATTGACTTCCAAATACAGCCCCCGTGCGAAGCATGGGTATATTTAACTAGTATCTAATAAATATTACCGTTGTAATCATAGTTTTATATTAGATAATAATTTGTTTCATTGCCACACACATTTTTCTTCTCCATAATAGTAACGTTCTAGCACCTTTTAAAATTTACTTCTTCAGTTCTTTTAACCCTCGGATACCCATAATATTTTTTAACTCTGGATTCCGCAGGGGTACAGGTGAACCTGAATACAATTTTTTGCAATTAGAAACATCCTTATTTGTGGTATCGATAATACTGGTATATTAGTTTATGTTGGGTTGTGCTTTGTTAGGTTATGCTGGTTTTGTTAGTGTAGGTTAGTTTAAGATAAGTTTAGGCAGGTTAGGTTTGAGAAACAGAAATTTGTTTATACGCTATAGAATTGTATTACCTTCGTAATATTTTTGTGGCAGAAAAGGTTACAATATTTCAATATGAATGCAATATTGCAACGATATATTGCAATAGGCTCTAATATTACTTTTTATTCATTTTGCTCTTCACAATAATAAAATTCAACAATAAAATACTTGAAACAAATAAGTAACATAGATACCTAAAGGAGGTACAGATGTACCACAGTGTAGTTTTAGCCATATACGTAAGCAGATCACCATACAACATAATCGTTGTTGAGGAAATAAGTTCCCTTACAGTCCGGCCCACAATGTAAAGAACGCTAGTCAACCTCGGGTATCTGTAACATAAAATATATAGTAAAACATATGCATGGGGTACATTTGTACCCCCTTGGGTAAGTTATTTTCTACTTTCTAGCGCATTTTTTAAAGCCGGTTAAATTTTTTTATGAGGTGTGTATTTCAAATTTTATTTTTGCATGTAAGAAGGATGGTCACAAAATCTAGATTAAATTAAATATTTTTCCTTTCTCAGAATCTAAGAGGAAATCAGAGTCAGAAAACTATCAAGGATTGGACGCTGGAAGTTGACGTGGAGAGGAAAACGTTGCATATAGTAGGAAACGTAGAATGTACTCTAATATCTATTATTGGGTAACTATTTACTACATTTGTAATATTTCTTTCTTTTTTTTTCTTTTTGACAAATAAGACAGCTGAGTTCTGTGCAAATATATTTAATAAAATTTTGCTGACGTAATTATTCTGTTTATAGTAATGTTTCATATCTTTTCATTTAGAATTATATGCGTAGGAGTTGATCAGTTATCTTTGATTGGGCAAAAGTTAACTTCCTGGATATGAATATTTGCGTCTGATAATTGTCAAATGTTACATTACTGATTTCAATTCAGATTTGGTAAAATCGTTTTGGGAAAGAATTTGAAGCTGATGGGTAAGCAATTGTAATCGAAAAAAATGTGCAAGGGCGAAACAATGTTATCGTTTTTCTAGCCACTGACTTGATTCGTTCTTTTAGAATTGAAATCTCAAGTTTTATATCCAACTACTATGCTCTACTGAACTGCATATCAGTCACACAATCGTTGATAATTGATCAGCTCTTGTTGCTCTGGTAACGATAGCAACAACAGTCCATATGGACCACAACACAGTGTTACCAACAATGGAAATTGCCAGAAGCTCGTATGCACATGCTACTACAATACCACCATGTACTAATAATAGGATACTCAGCGGTGAGCCTAACACGTTTCTGCCATTCCAAATTTCGTATCACAGACATGAATTCCAAACAGTAGAAGGAGCTCATTCTTTAATTCTCTTCTTAAAAAATAATTTTAAAAAATGCGTTATTTAAGTGATAGAGATGTTTCACTTCTTGACAGCTGGGTATTATTAGCAAATCTATATAAATAAAATTGAAAGTGACAATGTTTGTAACTTTTGAACCACACCCGACCCAATCTCGATCAAATTTTCCACATAGATGAAGTTCAGCCCTGGGATGGTTTTTATCATTTCACTTTAACGGTGCAACGTAAGGGAGGGAAGGGATATATATATATATATATATATATATATATATATATATATATATATATATATATATATATATGATCGAAAATGACCGATATTAGTCGAATCGCTGAGTTCGGGGTCGCTGAGATGAACAGTGACACTTTCGATGCCGTTTAAATCCAAATTGTTGCACGTAACTTGGGGGAGGGGAGATATAGAGAAATGATCAAGCAATGACTGATATCAGAGAGCGTTTCAGTAATAGTAAAAAGTGACTGACTAACGGAATATTACTAATTTTTTTTTTTTTTTTAAATTTTAATCGTGAGAAGGGTAATTGACGCTAGTGTTTAAAATATATAAGTTGCATCAAGATGGAGTAGCCTATTTGAGATGGAATCATCTTTGAAAGGTTTCTAAATATCTTTTCTTATGCTCCTACGGAAAATAAAAGCAATTTATGAATATCTACCCAACCTTCAAGAGAATGAAATACCCCTGTCACTTACAAAAGACTACTTTTAAGAAGAGATACTACACAAATAGCAAGGAATAACAACTTAGCAGCACAGTTGATTACTCGAACTGGCCAGAAAGCAATGAAAACTTAAGACGACTCTTTTTCTCCTCGGATGCAATATAATAGGTAGATATGTATACTATAGCTGCTATTACTTGTTTTTGAATTGGAAGTAAATCAATAATAAAAAAAATACAAAATAAAAAGTTAATTACCACTACTTGCAGGAGGTAATAAAATTTATTAATGATGATGCTTGAATGATGAACGGAGTTAAAAAATGCATGACTGGACCGAAATTCGAATCCGTGTCTTTGGCTTTCCGCGCCGTTGCGTTAACCACTATCTACGAGTCAGTCCACTCACTGAACAATTCATGTGGCCTGAATGGCTGAGCAGCAACTTTAACAGTGATAGAATATATGGCTGTGTAGGGAGCGGACTGGGTACTGTAATTCATAAGGGGCGATGTACACGTTTTTGTGGAGTGATAAAAAAATAAATAGCTTCTATGTCTTTAGGTTTTATCGCAAAAAATATCTTCTGCGCAGATATGTCAATAAATGTTTTCAGTTTGTTGTTACGGAACCTTGCCGCCGCAAGTTTAGTTCTTCCTATATTGCATAATGGAGAATTTTTGGCTACTTACAAAATACATGTGTACCTTGTTCTCATAAATACCTAGAAATTATTATTATTATTTGTATTAGAGATGTCCTATTACCTTGGGAACTAGAGATAATGATAGTGAACCAATAACTGCTTTTCTGGGGAACATTGAATACTCATATTAATAACTTTTGCATTTACTTTTATTTAAATGTATAAAGTTTCCGATAATTCAATGATTTCTAAACAATTTTAGTTTCTATTCAATTAACAGTTACAGAGAGAAAGGTACATTTATGTACGAAAATTGAGTTTTTTTCATAAAATAAGCTTAAACTTTCAAATGATTTTGTTTTTGTGAAACCTTATGATTTTGTTTAGTGTGCGCCATTTTGATAGGCGTTATCATCGTCGACATTATTATGTTCAAGATTTCGTCGTCGTTTACTGATTCTGCGCTGCTTGGTTATCGTTTCAAGAGACTTCTCTCCTTTTTCGATACGTCTTTGGCATATGTCATTCAGAAGTGACTTTGTGTAAGTTCTTGGAGTGATGCATAAACAAACCTAACATTAACTTAATATTAAGAACATGCGTCCGATGTTCAGAATGTGTAACGGTAGTCGCATGCAGTACAGTCAACTGCTAAGCTGCTTGGTAACCCAACATGATTTTCTCAATCATTTATCAGTTCTAAATTGCCACTTACTCCACAAGAAATACAGAAATATGTAGCATATAGAGCTCGGTTTCTCAACCTGAGGGTCGTGAAAGAGTTTCATGGGGTTTCGAAGAGAAGCGGAAGAGATAAATATAATTAGAAGCTAATACCGGAAAATATTTTTAAATATTATGTTGAATTTTGTTTTGAAAGGCATATTTTTATTTTTGTACATACTGTTAAGAACAACAAAAAATAGGTCTACTAAACATTTTCAATAGATGCAGAGTGTTTAAAAATCCACTTAAATGAAAGAAGCACGGTGTAAAACTAATGAGAATTGCATGTTGAAATACCAGAAAAATACAAAGGCAACAAAACCTACATATTGAAATACAATGGAAGTTGAAAGCTAATGAAATACCTGACATGAGCATGGTGTAATTTCACTAGTGTGGAAATGTCCGGTTCAATCTTCGTGATGCACATTATCAAGTCATTTAAAATATTTGCTAACTTTTTAAACACCTGTCCAAGTTTTTTTTAAAACCAAAATTAAAAATCATTTTATTCTTTTATCATACGATCAGAAATTAAGGAGTTACGAAGTTTAAAAATTTTCAGACGGCCTCCGTTTTGAAACAGTATGACGAATCGAGTTCGATATTTGTAATATGAATGAACTGACCAAGTTTGGTTTTAGTCCATTTGCTTTTAGGGAAGTTAATGTATCCATTATATACAAGAAATGGATTCTACTATTATAGAAATAGATGGATATCGTGAGATCTCCGCAATAGGTACCCACACAAGCTTATTGCAAACCAAAAAAGTATAAGGGAATCGCTGGCAAGATTATGTGATAAAATGGGGTCGTGGTAGGAATTAGGTTGAGAACCACTAACATAGAGCATTAGATAGTTTCAGATCAATGATGGGAAACCTGCCACTATCAGAGCTTTATTTTTAATATGAATAAGGAACAAAAGGAGTAGAACCAACCTTTGCACTTTAAGTAGTAAAGAGTTTCCCACATAAACTTACAACAACAACAAATATTTTATTGTTTATTTTAGCCCACAGTCCAGATAATATATCAACACGGACTAATTTCACAAATGTATGCATATCATTTTATGAATGTTACCTTTTATTATTTTCTCTTCTTACAACTTCGTTACAGATAAAATTCTCTTCCTTATATTCTCATTTTATCTATATATTCAACAACATATAATTTCTCTTTTTTTATTCTTCTACCAAGCATTTTGTATATTTAAGTACCGTTATTCCAAAATCAAAATACAAAAATAGAAGTAATCTAACGCAATGATACACGATATCGTTGTATCAATGGTTCCCGACGGACTTCTTTAATTGGCTACAATTCAAGAAAGAATCCTGGACCGTTGCATATTTATACACATATGGATACATTACTTTCTGAATAGCCCTCGTATACATACTTTACAATACATATATATTAATTTCATTTCATCTCATTCTTACATTTATTTAACAATCATCTCCACTCCAATTGCACAAAATCATCGATGAAGAGGACTAAAATTTAAAAAAAAATATATGATCAATTTATCAATTATTTAGGTCCTAACATAGATTCTTCAAATCAATATTATGGGAGCTCATTGACAAATCAACTCAGTATATGCTGACATACTATATAACTTATTTCTTCCATTTGCGCATACGTACAATACTAATAAACAATATTTGTATCAATACATAGATGTAAATTGCATAAAATTCAGAAGAAATATGAAATATGAAGAAATTATAACAATACACCAAATGAAATAAATAAGACTTGATTAATATCATATTCAGGATTAACACAAATAAAGAAATTATTATATTAAGAACTAGCAAGGTTTATATAGATTAGAATATAATATAATATGTTTTATTTATTCGAGCATATTTATCATAACTTTTAGGAAGCAGTATTCGTGTTCATTCCACAATTTGCTGCAACTTAGTATCCATTATTTTTATTATCTCTATAGAATTCAAAGTACGAATAACAAATGAAATCCTTACGGTGTTTAAAGTGAAACAAAACAAAAACCAATTGAATATGTTTTCTCGGACGACACAACATTAGCTTAAGTTACATTGACAAAGAGTTCAATTAAGTTACATTGTACGCCACAATCTTGTATGCAGTTTTGTCTATGATTTGCTTCAACAGTATTCGGATTCCTATTTTGAGAATTTCTGCCACCTATGAATCTATTGCGAAATCCATTTCGGGTAAAATTAGATCTGTCATTCGCTTGGTTCCAAAAAGCATTACGGTTGTTGTTCATTTCCTTCTAAAATTAGATTCGGTTCTACTACCGGTAAAATAAGGTTCAACTCTGTTTTAATTAAGATTGAATCTACTAGGGAAGGCGTTGTACCTGTGAACACTTTTAGAGTCTTCGAAATTTTGGTGCTAATATTCAGCATTTCCCCCCAATTTTTGTCGTATATTTGACGTGCCATCTCTTTGCTATCAGATAGGGTGATTTTTAAACGTGTTACATAATTGCATTAGTTTTTATAGAATATAACAAGAGCATATCCGTTTTGTTCACAGGTACATTATGGTCGTGTACCATTGAACAGACCCTCTTGTATCTTTGAACAAAGTGATAATTACTACGTTTCTGAGGCAATAATAAAAAAAGAAGCCGTAAATATTAAGTTATAAATTGCAATAAAAGGTTTAGCTATAAAAAGTTCCCCAGAATTGAAATTTTATTAATTAAATTAAAAATTGAAGAGAAGTTCTAACAAAAACGTGTGAACAATAAAGTTGAGCATATACAACTCTTAACATTATGTTATACAATAAGCGAATATATAGAAACTACTTAAAATTATAATTAATAACTTTATATCCTAACCTAACCTATATAAAATATATCAGTTGTTTTAACTACTTACATTGTGTAGCTTTAAACAGTATTATTTATCGTTCAAAGGTACACGATGCATTAATGTTCATAGGTACAAGAGGGTCACCATTACGAAAAAAAGTTCTCCACTAGCTTAAATATTAAACAGATGTTAAAACTAAAAATATTACTGTATTCATCAATGATTTTACCCCAAGTTTGGACAAACAAATATCACAAGTTGCGAAAACCGAAGAGCACAAAACTCAAAAGGTAACTGCAAAAAATCTTCGTTTTGGGGGTGAAAAAATTAAAAGGAACATTGCTCGGCACAACACTCAGTAAACAGCAGCAAAACGCGTTTGTAGTGCTTTCTTTCATTTAATCTTTCAAACGAATTTTAATCACTGCACCTAGATAGCTCTGAATTCGAGAAAAGCACAGGTATTCAAAGGTACATTGTTTCAGAGGTACAACGCCTTCCCCTATTATTTGTCGCATTACGAACACCTTCTTCTCTAATATTAATGTTCCGAACTGGTACATAATTAACTTGATTACGATTATTATTAGCCTGTAACGTAAATTGACTCTCAAAATTTTGAACTATCATAATAAGATGATTAAAATTAACACACGTTGCGCAGAAATCAGCATTTGTTGTAACTTGAAAGGTAACAAGATTCGTATTGAGGCTATTACTCTTGATTCCGGTTAGTATGGATTAATTAATTTTAATTCGTTGTACACAGATATGACAAAATCAGTGAGATTTCGGTCCACTTTCGGATTAAAATTCCGATTCTGAACTAGAGCTTCCCTATTGGCCAACATGAATTCATTCTCAAAGTTAGTAAGCAAGGCATTCTTAAAATCCAAATAATTACGAAAATTATTTTTGATTGCTTTGAACCACACAGAGCATGGGAGTAATAGAACATGAGGCAATATTTTCATAAATTTAGATTGGTCAATTCTCATTAAATCACATTCATCTTTGAATTTTTCCAAGAAAGTACTGGCCGGAATGTCGTCTGTTTTTCCACTAAATTTCGTCAAGGACCTAATCTCACTAAATCTAAAATGATTAATCTTACGAATGTGCTTACAACGATTGGAGTTTACATGAATATTTCTATTACGGTGATGCGAATGATTTCTTCTTCCATCTATCAAAATGCTAGCTTTGCTGTCATGCTTCATTGAATATCCTTCGGAAGAATCCCCCACGTCCACTGCTACTTCAGGTTGATATGTTATTTGTTCAGTATTGACAACTGGAACCGGATCACGGTTTAAAATATTAAACTTTTCTTTAACAGTGTTTATCTCTTCTTGCAATTCCTTAATTTGACTACTGTGTTCATTCACTATGGTTTTGACACTTCTACAGAATTTTGCACATCCGTAAATCGGTGCAGAATATGCTTCATTTTAATATCGGTTCGCTCCAACTTATGATTTATTTGTTGATCTATTTGCTTAAACTTGGCATCCATATTTTGTTGTATTTGTTCCATTTGATGAGACATTTGCTCTAACTGAGTATCCGTTTTATGCTGTTGGTGTGATATTTGTTGGGTAAGATGTTCAAACTTGCTGTCCATTTGGTGAGTCAGTTGTTGACCTAACTATTTTATAATATCAGCCACGTTCGCTGCTGAATTCATACCTGGTAACTGTATATTACCACCTTCAGTATTTGTATTTTCAATGCCAGGAATACTCATTTTTAAGTTTCTATAGATTCGTTTTCCACTTCTTAGTAAAGTAAATTCCGTGTTGAAAGTTATATCGAGACAGCTTTACTTAACTTCAAACTAATCTCAAAAGTTCCTGTGTTTTCGGCACCATTTAAAATATAACAACAACAACAAACTTTTTATTGTTTATTTTAGCCCACAGTCCATATAATGTATCAACACGGACTAATTTCACAAATGTATATATATAATTTTATGAATGTTACCTTTTATTATTTTCTCTTCCAGTTCCAGTTCCAGTTACCTCCCTTACGGAGCATGAAGCATATTGAAATTGAATCACAGTATACTAAAATTTTAACAAATAACAAAATTGTCAAAAATATTGAAATGTAAATAGTTAAAATTGAATGAAAACTGAGAGCACAGCTCCCCAATACTTAGTGTTTACAGCGCCATCCCCATTTCCCTATTTTTTCTCTTCTTACAACTTCATTACAGATAAAATTCTTTTTCTTATATTCTCATTTTATCTATATATTCAACAACATATCATTTCTCTTTTTTTCTTTTTCTACCAAGCAGTTTGTATACATTTAAGCACCGTTATCCCAAAATCAAAATATAAAAATAGAAATAATCTAACGCAATGATTCACGATATCGTTGTAAACTTCACCTTTGGTCTGTTCATTTTGGGATCATTCCCAGTCTCAAAGTTTAAGTATATATGCTACCACAAAATTTACCCTTCTTATACGCACATTGAGTTCGGCCCATTATTTTAAAGCAATGTAAATTACGTACGAAAATTCCCCACAATAACAAGCTTCGTATTCTCTTCAACACTACCTTAGAGTCACGTGATTCAGGAACAATGATACCAGCCAACTCTACATCAGAGATAAGAGATAATATCTACTTAGACATATAAATCTAAAACGAATACGTTATGAAAATTTTAACAAGCATAAACACTGTGCAAGAAGGATTTCTTAATTCTGGAAAGCAGAAAGAAGAAAATCTACAAGCACATTAAAAAAAAAAGAAGAAAAAACTCAAAAAAAGAGCTACATATGAAGAGTACCACTTAAAAGCATTTTTTGTTGACGTATCAGTATAATTTCAGAACATCATAATCTTTACACACATACCTTTCAGAAAATGCAATATATATATATATATATATATATATATATATATATCGAAAATTTTGGCCCGGAAACTTTACATCCCCCTCTAACGCAACGGCATCGTAAGCCGGTGACACAGGTTCGAATTCCGATCCAGTCGTACGTCTTTTCAGTTTTTGTGTATCATTGAATCCGCAACTAACAAGAAATTGAACTGTTAACAATTCGGTTATTTCTCCCGTTTAGCAATATATTGCTAGATGCTTGATTCTTCCCCTAATTGTTATTGGTAAGCAGATATGTTCTCTTTCATTTTGTTCTATATTTATTTTTGTGAAGTGTGTAAAATCTTGCGGAGGGGAAAATTCCACACTAATATATGTGTGTAAGAAAACTCCTCGCAACTAATAATTTACTGAAGGAGTTAATAAAATTACACTACTGTCAAAAGTTTGTTAATTAATTACAGTAGTTCATATGTAATTAACGTGTATTTCATATGTAATTTATGGATACTTATATGAATCCTTAATTTTACATAGTTACATAGTATTATAATTTAATAATTATGGATGTTTAAATATGTGAACTTTCCATGTCGAAACATTCCAGTGCGAAGAGTTCTATTAATATTACTATTTGTCAGTCTTATATTTTCCCCAGTTTGAATGATACACGGTTCTAAAATAACTCTTAAATAAAAAATCCCTCAGATGTGGAGTAATATTAGATTATTTGCTGTTTATGTGATTTTTTGCGGATCAAAGAAACATTTTTTCCTTAATTTTGTTAGTATTTTTTTTTTAAACTTTAGTGTCAGTAGAACACGAAGTAATTGATTTAATCATTCTTTTTATTTAAAATTTATTTTTTAGTTCAAGCAGTATTACACGTGGATTGAAGTTTGAGAGAAGTTCACCTGTTGTTGGCCGATACAATAATTTCAAGATCGTAACAAAAAACAATTCTGTGTACTTGTTGGTTGATAAGTTACACGACCCTAAAAAGAGTAAGTGGAGTTATATTTTTCTGTAATATAGAGTAACATCATTAATATTATCATCAGAGGTGGCTCTGTAATGTACTCATAAAGTCATATGTTTTTCCAATTAATCTGAAGGAAAATATTTAAAGAAAAATGTTATTAACATTTATTCTTGTATACGAATGAGGAATGACTCCACAGAAATTTTATTTAATATGGAGCCTACAACCCTGCACATCCACTTTGTTGCAAACAATATTTTTTTTAGAGACAGACTGTACAATTTGCTTCGACTAAAATAATTTTTCATGATATTTTTCATTTTATGTGAGGAACCAGAACTCAAGATCTTTGATTTTTTTTTTCAACACAACGAATAATCAAATTCCTTGTTTCAAAAGTAACTCAGGTGTTCACCCAGGCTTAGTGCCGATAGACAGTTCGTATTAAACACAAAGAAAATTTTTATCAACAAACTGAACAGTGACGTCCCTTGTTAAATTTAGAACATGAGTGGACGAGAAACTAGATTCTGATAGCAATTTCAAAATTACCAACTGCATTTTTGGTTCCAAAATAGTTTTTCTCATGCTAATGATACGCATATATCCAATAAATTTATCGTACTTTTATATCAAACTGAGTTGAAAGTTATGGTCAAATCATGGGAATCAGTTGTATAGCGCGATCTCAGCAAAGTCACTTTTTAGTGAATTCAGTGTTGCCAGGACTGATCAGGCTAATTTAAATGCAATTATCGTATACTGATACGTGTGGACCTTTTAATAGCACTGTCTTGAAAGAACCACTGGTAAACTTCCGGGAATATCTATTTTGCAGAACAAAAGGTGGTTTGTCCTCTGGGAAAGCAAGAAAACCAGAGAAAGTTTGAAATTTGAATCCCAAAGGTACAGCCACGTTCGAGCTGACTGTTCTGTTACATTATAGTATAATATGAAGAGTAAGAATGTATTTTAGATGTGATAAACCGCTACACAATTACTTACATGACATATTTTGATATATGTCTTAAATGCGTGGTTACGTCTACTTTGGACAGTTTTGTTACTGTTGTTATTATATTTCATGCGTGGAGAACTAAAGTTTCTTGTTTTCTTTTTTCTTCATGGCAAAACGAATAAGTGGATTATCACGCATAATTAATTATGCATACCTCTAAATATGCATTTTGAGTTTTCGTATGATCAAATATTTATTTTCAATATATTTGCAACACCTCTCTGAGACATTTACTTCACCTAAAAAGTTAATACGCACTACAGGCATACTACGTTTGAATTTAACTCCCTCTTACCTACCAGAGTGTTCAGTACACTGTAAAGTATGCAAGTTAACTTCAATCGCATATGTATGTATGAAAAAAAAAAAAAAAAAAAACTGAGTCTAAAGGGAAAAGTGCGTTGTTAAAATACTGGTATTAATCTCAGACAGGGCCGTCGCGTGGGTTGTAAGCGCCCGGAGCGAGAATTCCCAGGCGCCTCACCTCCCGCACTGTGCTATGAAAAACAACCATAGTTTATTCTGTATTCCTAGATTTAATAACATAGAATATACAAATATTAAAGCCCAATGTGTAAGTGATAGCAAACACTTTTTAGTTTTAGGGATTGGGACTTGTAGCTTCTTTGTTTTTACAAGAGCTTTCAAGCGATATACCACTTGACTCCTCTTTCCATTTGACAATTTTGAGTTGGACCCCGTCTGGGACCCTGCGAGGAACCCTGGGGCGAAACTTTTTACTTCGATCTGTTGTCTTTTGAACATCATGTGACACTTGTTTTTCAGTTTTTCCGTCTGGCTGCCTGTTTCAGATTTATAGTGGTGTCCATATTGTTTTCAATGCAAATTTTGATGACATTTTGACCCGCCGCCATTTTGCATTGGGTGATCGTAGATAATCGGGACTTGTTGTAGCTTCTTTCTTTTTACAAGAGCTTTCAAGCGATATACCACTTGACCCCTCTTTTCATTTGACAATTTTGAGTTGGACCCCGTCTGGGACCCTGCGACGAAACTTTTACTTCGCTCTGTTGTCCTTTGCAACTAATGGGATACGTGATTTTCAGTTTGTACATATCTCGGACCGTTTTCGATTTAAAGGCCTGGTACGGACTAACGGAATCACCTGATATATATATATATAGGTTATTTCAAAACAACACCAACAACGTTTGAGAGGTGATTCTTGATATCAAGATAAGACGAAAAGTATAGACCAACCTGGGTGCACAAATGCTTCCTTTCGGAGTTTTAGGCTGCTGAAAACATGCAAAAATGAACTTGAACTTTAAAGGTCCACAGCTCCGAAGCTATGGGACCTACCGTAGTCAGGTCAAGATTTCACTTAGGAACTAATATGTGGACTATCCAAAAATACATGTTTCAGAATCCCAAGATACTCACACAATGTTTGGACAGGTAGTTTGGCTACGGTCTTATAATTTGAAGTACTCACAAACTACCTCTATAAAAATTGTTACGTAAGCAACGCAGGATTATGAAACATGGATATTTGGATAGGGCACATACTAGTTCCTAAATAATGTCTTGACCCGACTATGGTAGGTCCCATACTTTCGGATGTATGGACCTTTAAAGTTAATTTTCTTATATTTTCGGCAGCCTATAACTCCGAAAGAAACAATTTGTGCACCCAGGTTGGCCTATACTTTTCGTCTTATCTTTGTGTCAGAAATCACCTACCAAACGTTGTCGGTGTTGTTTTGAAGCACCCTATATATATATATATATATATATATATATATATATATATATATATATGTATGTATATATATATAAAATCTATCTTTTCATGTGATTAGCAATGTTCGTAATTTGTTAGCTGTGTGTGTGTGTAAATCGTTTCGTTGATGTAATGTTTTATCGAGAAATACTTATGATTTTATGGCCCTTCGTTAGTGGTGTATAACGGCAACCGTAATAAGTTTCCGAACCTGAAATCTATCCAAACCATTCGTTCATTTCACGTACATGAAGGTAGCCAAACAGGAGATTGAACTCAAAATTTTCGATTGTAGTCAACACCTGTCAATTATAAGATAATGATAGTCTCATGGGGGGCTTGAACCAAATATTGGTTACATGAATGACACCCGACCAAAGGATGACGCAGGTGTTTTGGATCGTTATCTAATCCAATATAAATAAAATAAAGAGTTTGCGTGTCTGTCTTGTGTGCGGCCTGTGGACCAGACGAGTGAACCGAGAGTTACTGAATTTTGGTCACGGGCACCTAGGTTCAGGCCCCAAAACAAGACGAAGAGTTTTTGGTTTTCAAAATTCGAACCAAGGAGGCCTCAGGGGGGGGGGGCGTTTACCGGGACATGTAAAAGCAGTAGAAAATGAGCAATATTAGTGTCAAATTAATAGTTTTCGCGGTCGCTGAGATCAGTGGTGAAACTCAGATCGCATTAACATCCAAATTCACCCCATTCGACTGCTAGCCGGTGTCACCGAGGAGGGGGATACTGAGACGTAAAAATAATCCAAAATGACCGAATCAGAGGCTTTTTTTTAAAAAAAAAAAAAAATCGAACCAGGGGTTCTCAGGGGGCGTTTACCGGAATAAAATAGAAAATGACCAATATTTTTTTTTCCCCTTTCGTTTTTCAGTTTGTTTACACAGATATTTTATCTGACCCATGCGAAGAATGGGTATTTCAGCTAGTTGTTTAATAAACAATAACCAAGATCCTTTTTCATTGCATGATAGTATAGAAGTAACTTTTATTATAACATATTTCTGTAGGCTGTTTCTTTTAATAGCTATATTTATGTGGAAACTGATGCAGTTTTTAAATAGTGGGGTATATACAATTTATTTCAGCATTTTGTTTAATTATTCAGCATGGCACCTCAGAAAATAGTTCACATACTTTATTAGTACAAATGGAAACTGGTATTAGAGAAAGTAGGGAAGAAAATAAGTAGTTACAGATTGAGATTAGAGAACGTAATAACAAGGTTGAGGCATTGCATGTAGAAATTGACGAGAATAGTCAAGTAGCAATTAATTATTTCTGTTATATGTAAATGGTTTGCCAAATGACGTAGCGTTAGCAAATACAACTATGTACACCGTTGAAACAATAATAGACACAAGTTATGATAATATTCACGATCAAATTGATGAGACAACCAGTAGTTTAGAAAACTGGTTTGCCCAAAAACAAACTAAAATTAAACACAGATAAATCTACAGCCTTAAATTTCCATCATATTCAAAATAAGCATTGTGTAGATACTAATGTATGTTAAATAATCAAATAACATTCAAACTCAACGAAATTTCTGGGACTTTGGCTAAATCACTTGCCTTTAATAAAATCTGCTTAAACTTGAATTCATTTTTGTTTCAGAACTTCCTAGTTTCATTCGAGAAGGATTCAGTAACGGTTTTCCAGGAAATTGGAAGGATTTATTTAACCGGTGGCTAAAGTTATTGCAGCCAGGTAAGCTTTGAACTAGTTTGTTGTATTCTTAAGATAAAATCAATGAAAAACTTAGAATAGTCGGTACCAAACTTCTGTGTTTAAAAGCAACGCTATTGTGTATGTGTTTGATATCCTCGTATATTTATTTTTTTAAAATTTATTTATGCATAGAGATAATATTTCCAGAAGTTATTTGAATATATGTTTCTTTTTATTTTAGTGCACACAACAGATGGGTGATAGTAGAAACTATTCGTTTCCCAGATTTAATATGTATCTACCTGAGGGTTGTCATTACTAAGGTGGTCCGTAGTACCAGAAAAGCTTGAAGTTTGCTAGGTTTGCCTGACGATCGAATATATATATATATATATATATATATATATATATATATATATATATATATATATTAGGGTGGATCTTATTTACGTGGGGAAAAATAAATTTAAGAATTCCCTTGCAAGAGCCCTCTAAAATGGTTCCATATGGGACTAAATTAAGCCATGAGAAAAATTAGATCCATTGAATAATTTTAAATGGTGCTTCAAGCGACCTTAAGTTTTGAATCTGATTACAATACATAGTATATGGGAAAAATCTGGAAGAAATCTTTGTAATTTAGAAACGACTTAAGAAAATGGGAAGATATCTTGGATATTGGAACTAGAAAAAGAGACCAATCTAATCTTGTATAACATTATCATGGCGGCCATCTTGAATTCAGGTAAAAGTTTTCAGATAGGAAGAGGGTCATGTGAGATATCGTTTTGAGGTACCGTTTCACCAGAAGCACAAATCTGGTATTATTTTTTAATTACCTATAATCATGTTAGAGTTATTACGTGTGAAAAGCGAAATACTTCGATGTAATGTTATTTTATTGTAGTTATGGACAACAGATTTGTAAGAACTTGGGAAGATTTTTTTTTTTTTTTTTTTTTTTTTTTTTTTTACATAAACTGAAGCCAACTGCTAGAGAAAGCTAAATCTTTGTTTCTCTATATGAACTACAAATAAGTTTCCATCAAGATGATTCATAGACCATTATGAGGAAAGAGAAAAATTATAACTGGAAGAAATTGAAATAACCCTTATTTGTGTAGTAGCTTTATAGTAAGTTTTCAATCTTATTTGCTACATAGTTCACTTTTGACACATCTAGGAAAAGATTGTCTGTGGGCCTTCACTATCTGCAAAAGAAACTGTTTCTGCTCCTCATTTTTCGTAAGAATGTTGTTGTAATCTTCTTATTAGATTCATTCCCCTTTCTGCTGCATCGTTTGTTACGTGAATGCATTTAACTATTGTGTTTTCTTGAAGATAGTCATTATTATTTAACCATGAAATTGGATCGCACTCAAGAAACTCTTTAGGTATTTTAAATCTCTCGAGAAAAGTTTGTGTGTTTGTTGTAACAAAACCACTGATTTCTCTTTTCACAGGAATTGTTATCGTATTACCTCTTGCGTCAGGCCTCTTTGCTGTTTCATGGTTTTCCCTTACAGTTTTAATTCTTTCAATCATTTTTTTTTTTTCATAATGCTAACTTCATTAAGAAAAGCAACGTTAAGTGTTGCTCCGCCAAGTACCAGAGATGGCGAGAAAATTTAGAAAGAGCCACTTCAGCATCTATTTGTTTATAACTTTACAAACCTTTCAAAAATTGCAGGTCTTGTAATGGTGAATGGGATGCTTGATCACATTTAAACCAAGCTTGAACATATAGTCGTATCAGAAAAATGCATACTCTCCGAAGATACGTTTTCGTTTGCTTCGTTAAACGAAACTGTTGGCAAAAGAGAAATATTTTTATACAGTAGATTGCTTTTCCCATCCACCTTGCATGGTGAATTGCTCCAGGCAAACGAAAGAAAACTCCTCGAGGAGGTATGCCACCCAAGAATATGATGACCAGTCCTAAAAATTTCCTGTAATCTCTGCAGTGTCCTGCTTCTACAAGTTTGATAGCAAAATTTAACACTTCATTTCTTACATCGGAAATATTATTCCTTACGTCATCATCAATTCCTGGAATAAAGTTAGTGCAATCAATTTTAGGCCACTCGTTCTGAAAACGCTTAAATAGAGGAACGCCCGGTCCAGCTGCAAACCAACCACAATACTTATCAAATACACATTTTAAAACCAATTCATAAATGTGGTGTCTACAAGGAAGGTATAGGTATTTTTTGAGCTGCTCTAGCAGAAAGTTTTCAATCTTATTTGCTACATAGTTCACTTTTGACACATCTAGGAAAAGATTGTCTGTGGGCCTTCACTATCTGCCACCGTTGATATGAGCCAGATTGCATTGAGTAGTGTCACAACAAACTGCTTGCACGAACTTTACCCAAGTTCCATTCTTCAAGTGAATGAACTATAGTAGAAGCAATATGCTCTCCTCTTGATGATGATAAAATGAGAACACCAATTAGCCTCTCATGACTATCTCCTGTAACAATTGTTGATAACCTGTCGATAGTCTCTCTGCCAGTCAAATTCGGCAGTAGTTTTCCGTCCCAATACACTACTAACGAACTTGATGCACTCTGAAATTGTTTTTTTGTGGTCCTGTGCAACTTCACTATGGATTTTCTCTCGGCATTAGTGAATGGAAGACCTATTTATTACTAGTTCCTATACATCATGGTCTAATGCTTCTGCCGTCACTGTCAGATCTATCACTGACCTTGTATCGATCAAGAGCAGAAACCAGTCTTGAAGTAATAAAATTAGTTTTTCCCCTTTTACATCTCTTAAGAGTGTCCGGGCACACACGCATCCATTTTTACATTTTCTCTAACATTCTCAGCTGGGTTTTCCTCTTCATTACTTGAACTGCTTACCTCCATATCTTTTGGTGTATAAAGTTCAAACAAATCAATTTCAGAAGTGAATTTTCTCTTGTGTTCCTCTATCTTTTGAAGCCGTGCATATCCGTTTTGTTCTTTTCGCACCAAACTCATGTCTTTACCAAGTATATTACCAGGGCGTCCCTTCTGTCTTTGGGACAAAATAAATATCTTTCTTGATTTCAATAATACCTAGAGCATTAGCGTGTGCTATATCAAATAAATCAGGTAAGGTGTTTTAGAAGGCTTCTTTTTGCCCTTGCACTTCATTCGACCTTTTATTGTTCTTCTGTAATGCTCACCATTTCTCATACAATATAATCAGCTTGTCAACACTGTGTTGGGAATCCTTGCCTTTTACTAAAATACCTCAGGTTCTTTAACAGCTAATCATGTACTTTACCTCACTGTCAGATTTACCGTTCTCAAGTGTAGAAAAAGACATTTAACACTTGCTTGTTTGATGGTAATTTACTACCCAGAATCTGCTCATTGACACTACCAATTAAATAAATTCGACACATGGTTATATCCATAGTTTGCATTTTTGCATTAAAACTCGCTAGAAAAGTGAAATATTCAACTATTAACCTTGACATTTGAACTAAAATAACTTTTTTTTAAAACAAGAGTTTCATTCCCATCCGAGGATGATGGGCCGTAGAAGGCAATACCTTCTCTGTGGCCAGAGTTTAAACCTTTCCTCTGTAGCTTACAAATACTCAAATAGACATAAAATATTTTGGTGAGCTTCAATTTAATATTAAAAATCGAATGTCACGCGGCAAAAATACTGCAAGCAAACAAAACTTTTTTCCTACAAAATTATAATTAAAGTATTTTCTAAGTTTATGCATTTACACTTGAAACAACTAAAAAAGAACTTACAAAGTATAAACACAGTATTTGTTACTGCCATATATTGACCAACTAAGAAACCAAATTAACTAGCAAGTAATTACATTGTATTGAATGTGACAGAAATAAATATGCTAGTCCAATAATTAAATGCATTAATACAATTATCATCGTTACGGTATTTACTAAGGTTAATATATAATTGAATAATAGTGGCAGAAGCACAAATCTGGCAATGTTTGAAAGATACTTTTAGTAGTGTAAGAATTATTACCTGTGAAACGACCTGTGAAAAGGAGAAATCTTTTCACAGGTAATAATTCTTACACGACTAAAACTATTTTTAAAATAGTGCCATATTTGTGCTTCTGGTGAAACGGTACCTCAAAATGATGTCACATGACCCTCTTCCTATTTAAAGATTTTGACCTGAATCCAAGATGGCGGACTTCAAGATTGTCACCATGCCAATACTATACAAAATTAGATGTGTCTCTTCCTCTAATCCCATTATCCAGGGTATCTTCGCGTTCCCTTAAGGTGTTTCTCAATTACAAGAGTTTATTCCAATTTTTTCCCATATGCTATGTGTAGTAATCGGAATCAAAACTTTAGGTCGCTTGAGGCACCATTTAATATTATTCAATAGAGCTCATTTTTCTCCTGGCTTAATTTAGTTCCACATGGAACCATTTGAGGGGGCTCGTCCAAAGAAGTTCGGAAATCAAAAATTAAGGACCACCCTAATATATATATATAGGGTGTCTCGAAAGTTCCCTGATATAAAGTAACTCTGTTGTTATCAGAGTTATGACAAAATGTAAGAGTAGAAATCGTCTCCAAATATGATGTTTTCAATTTAAGTGAAGGATTTTTTTTAAATCGGACGTGCCGTTTGGGCTGTACACTCATGCGCCCAATGTTAACTGAAAAAGCAACATTGCCATTTACCTGGATCCACAACATAAATGAATGAAGTTACTGCTTGAAATGGGGGTTGACCAGCGACATGAGTAATCATGAGTAAAAGACAGTAATTTCATTCATTTATGTTATGGATCCAGGTAAATGGCAACGTTGCTTTTTCATTTAACATCGGGCGCATAAAGAGTGTACTAACCAAACAGCTCGTCCGATTTAAATATTCCTTCACTTTATATTGAAAACATCATATTTGGAGACGATTTCTCCTCTTACATTTTGTTATAACTCTGGTAATAACAGAAGTACCTATGTCAGGATCTTTTGAGACACCTTATATATATATATATATATATATATATATATATATATATATATATATATATATATATATAATGTGTGTGTGTGTGTGTGTGTGTGTATGTATGTATGTATGTATATCGCGCGCGCGAGAGAGAGAGAGAGGGTAACAGTCAATCCGGCTTTTACGGACAACTTCATAGTGCTTTTTTTTTCTCAAGCATAAACGTATGTATTTTGAAAAAAAAAAAAAAAAACCTTTACAGACACTTTGAGATAAGGACACGGATAGTTTTGTTGTACAGTCACGAACATAAAGGTAAGAATCTTTATTTTTTATGGTTCCAACATCTACTTATTTATGTTCGTGGCTTTACAACCAATGACTCAGTAACTTCTTCATAACGGACAAGAATTACTTTCAGCTCGTATGTATTTATCACAGAAAATACTTTTTGCGATTTGGTTAAAAAAAAAAAAAAAAATTGAATTGATTATTTGAATTTATCCAATAGTTATTGTTACTTCTAATGCAGTTAACAGGCAAATTAAGGGACTTTTAAAGAGGTATGACTTGTTTTTGACAAGAAAATTATTACACAAGTCTCTTATTGTGCAGTACACATTCATATAAACACATACCCCAACGATACTTTTTAGTTCTCTACAAAGTGATATTTTTCCCTGTAATTGAAGCATTGAGTATAGTATTACTCTGTATCAACATTTATAACTAATATATAATATGAAACCACGATCAGGAATTCTATCATTCTACTTATCTGAATATTACCTACTATCATTCCTGAATATTATTTGTTCTTCCTAGCTTTCGACTCTCACCTGTAATCTTGGTCACGGAGAATAAAAGCAAGGGAAAAGAAAACATCTTGAAGTAAAAGAAACAGTCTTACCAAGAAAAGAATAGTGTTCGTAGGTTTCCTTAAGAAAATTTCCCTCGACTGACTAAGTTTTCCCTTATTAAATTCTTCCTTCTTCCTTTAGCTGTATTAAAGGAAGTGTCAATCATATTTGTTTTTAGCTTCCATTTTTTCTTTTACTTTTTCCTTCACTTAAAAAAAAAAAAAAAATCACACAAGTAGACCCAGCAAACAAAGGATGTAAATTATGCTACTTTGAACACAAATTATTGCTATTGTACTGGTTTATTTCTAAAGAACAAAGAAAAATTCAAGCATTTATATTGGTCAATCAGTCAGTGTGAGAATTGTCCTGGATTTACAGGTTTTATCGAAAAACATCACTTTTCCTTCTTTGCTAAATTCCCCTCAAACTACGAACGCTGTGGGAACAACGGTGCTAGAACGCACTTTATCAAATTCAACGATCACGCATCATTATTCAGATATTTTCTTCTCCCGTGCGAAGAATAATCATTTCAGGTAATGTCATTAATCGAGCAGACGGTTCTAGCAAATTTTTACACATTTCTCAGTTTCTAAGGTTAGGTTACAGCTTTCAGATTGGTTCTACCATTTTTTTTTTTTTTTTTTTTTCAGGTTAGCTTAGAGCTACCAAAATACTGGTAATAATTCTTACTTTCAAAATTGTTTTATTGCTTACCTAATTTTGACAAGTTTCTTACAATTTCAGGTTAGGTTAGATCTTTCAGCTTGCTTCTACCAAATTTTGACAAATTTCACTACCATTTAAAATTTATTGCCATAAACTGAGAGAAGTTACTTCTATTCACAATCTTATTCCTTCAAGAAAAATGTTTCACATCATATTTTACCTACAAATTTTCTATTTGATAAAACCATCTGCTCGAATGAACCTCAGCTAATTTCTCCATGTTCTTCCTAAAACCGAAAATTTTCAAAACCTCTGGAATATGTTATATACTGAGTTTAATCTTTCTAGCTTGAGGGATTAGTGAGTTATTTAACTTCTCGCATAAATTATGTTTCCGCTCCCCCGTTTGGATATCATTTTAATTACAAGTAACATGTTAAAAATCCAGTTTGCGATAGGTCATAATTCTACTCAAACAATCATTTTAATCGGTTTAGCCGTTTTCCTGTGATTCGATCACAAACAAGATTGCTTTCATTTTAATATTAACTAGCAGAACACCCGTTCTTCGCACGAAGATAATATCTTTCATTTTGAACATAAAAGGCTGAATGTGGATTTAAAATGATCATTTTCGATCATTTTTAAATATCCCCCCTCCCAAGTTGCGAGGCAGAATTCGGATTTAAACGGTGTCAGAAATGTCACTGTTCATGTCAGCGATCCCGAAAACTATGGATTTGACACTAATGTCGATTATCTTCGATCACTTGAATATATATATCTTTCTCCCCCTCCTGCCTCGAGTTGTCGGGCTGAATCTGTATTTAAATAGCATCGGAAGTGTTACTGTCCATCTCAGCGATACCGAAAACTATGAATTCGACACTAATATCGGTCATTTTCGACTATTTTTGAATATTTTCCCTCTCCCTCAAGTTGTCGGACTGAATTTGGATTTAAACGGCATTGGAACTGTCACTGTTCATCTCAGCGACCACGAAAACTATGCATTCAACACTCCTATCAGTTATTTTCGATCATTTTTAAAATATCTCCCCCTTCCCCCTACTTAAGTTGCGGTACTGCTGAAATTAATTTTAAACAGCATTATTTTTAAACATCTCTCCCTCCCCCTCCCATAAGTTGCACCGTCAAAGTGAAATGGTAAAAACCATCCCAGGCCCTACTTCATCTATGTTGAAAATTTGATCCGATATTGGTCAGGTGGTTCAAAAGGTATGAAGTCACTAACATAGTCACTTTCATTTATATATATATATAGATAGGTAAAAGGAATGTAACCAAAATAACTAATGACAACTAACAACCAAATTAAACATTTTGCTAATATATATATTCACTTTTTCTTATTTTTTTTAATTGTTTAATAGTGCACTCTGTGTTCAACTACAAATAACGGGAAGGAAATTAGTTTACGTAAATGATTATTGTGAGCAAGATTTTGGAAGAAAGAGGTACACAATTCTCAGGTGCAAGCTTTGAGTCTGAGTGTGGTCAGGTTTCATACTATAACTCCTTCCTGCTCCTGTTAAGTAGATGTAATTATAAACAATAAAATAAATATAAAACCAATCATAAATGAATCAAATGTATACGTGATGTGTTTACATGTAATGCTGTAACATTCAATACATTGTACCATTGTTGTTTCTGGAACGAAACAACATAATACTTCACATTATTATGAAGTTTTTACGACAGAAGAGAGCATAAGCATACGTATTTGTCAGAGTTATGGTTGCTACCTGTTTCAACTTTTTGCCGGGACAGTCCCGATTTTGTAGAAAATGTCCCGTGTCCTGACTTGGTTCTATTGGAACTTTAAAACATCCCGACTTCCATGGCGGCAGGCATGTAGCAATGTTTCCGGGAACAGAAAGTCTAAGCAGATGCCATGGAAGTGTCGATATAGATAAGTACACACCCGCTATCATGATCTAGCGTCGAGTTAACGCTGTGCAGTCCATCACGATCATATGGACAAGAGGTGTGTCATTTCATGTTATGGTCAAGCTGCACGCTCCGTTGCTCAAGTGTCGGTGTGTACTGCTTCATTACTACCACTCACGCATCAGTGTCATGGTAGAATGCTCTGTACGGCACGAAATGCCGCCTTCCTGTAAGCTGATCATGCGGGCCATCAGAATTATTTCAAATGCAGACAACTTAGCTCATTCTAGACTTTCGTTTATCAGTCTTAGAATTATAACAATAACTAATCTATATATTTACACCAGACATGTGCAAGTTGGAACAGAGAGTGGGCCAATCACAGAGGACTTACTAGCGTAGAGGGCTGTATGAGATAATATATGACATTTTCATAACAATCGAATTGTCATATTTAATGGAGCCACTCGTTCATCTTACATTAACGTAACAGAAACTTAAAAACTGCTATAACGGTAACCAAAATATTTATTTATTTAAGAAAGGTAGGAAAAAACTATTTATTTCACGTTTACAGTTCAGTTGTCTATTCTTCACTACCTGAGCACTGCATAAATTTCCCGCACTCAGTACTAGTTGTGCACTGTTCCAAGGCTCTGCATGGCATACGCGTTCACCACCCTGCTGATATTGTAATCGTTCCTGTGTCATACCGTGCCGACCACAGAATTGCGAATAAACCTAGTTTGGATGCATTTCCCATCATTGCTTGGTGTTGAAACTTTAACAAATAGCGTGCAAGTTCTTGCCATGCTACTGGTTGCACAAAACAGAATATTAATTTAATGTTATTTCTGGTAGATTACGTCTGATGAAGGTAACATTAAGTTACCGAAACACTTATGACTTATTTTAATTTTAATAAACAAGTATATACTCTGGTCAGAAAAGTATTAATTATTTAAATTTATCTTTATATTAATTTTGCCTTTCTGAGAGTTTTGGACCTCCCGAAATAAATTCCTGCGTACGTTGCTGCTTGCTAGAATCAAACAGGGGATTATCTTATGTGGGTAAGCTACGCAATTAATTGTGAAATGTAAGACTACGGGGGATAATACAAAAAATATTCATCACGAAAAAAAAAAAAAAAAACTTTTGTCCAAAAAAACTTCTTTTCAAATCAATAGTTATACTCTTAGTTTTAAAGAATCGTTTTTATTTATTTATTTATTTGTTTATTATATATTTCTTTCTTCCATTTTTTTAATCTTCTCTTGGCCCATGGAGAAACACGAAGTGATGGTGATAGTTTTGATTGTAGTTCTATTTCTATACACAATACTTAATGGTTGTTTCGTTTATTACTAGAATATATCAGTAGATTTGATCATTGTTTTCCTCACTTTAAAAGATTGTACTTTGTTTTTAAGCTTAAGACTGTGTCCAAATCGACTTATTCGTTCTGAGGTTATTGAAAAGATATCAAATTGAGTGTTACCTTTTTCTTAATTAAGTAACTAACGAAAATAATTCTATGGCCTATGGAACCCGGAGGTTCAATGCCACGTCCACAAAAGCTCTCCATTAACTGCTATCCTTAGTCAACTGGATCCAATTTCTACTTTGTATTCCTATTTCTGCGAGATCTACCTTAATATTATCCTCCCATCTACGCCTAGGTCTTCCTAATGATCATTTTCCGATTGGATTTCTCGTTAAAACTTTGAAAGCTTTCCTACCTTCTTCAATTCTGGCTATACGACCTGCCCACCTAAGCTTTCTAGATTTGATGACTATAAAAATGTTTCGTAAACGATATACATTATGTAGTTTCTCGTAATGAAGTTTCCGCCATTCCCCACTTCAGTTTTTCTTGGGTTCGAATATTCGTCTTAGGATCTTGTTCTCAAGCACTTCCAGTCTGCGTTCTTCCCTCAGAGTAAGCGACCATGTTTCGCAACCATACAGCACAATAGGCATGATTATTGCTTTATATATTTTGAGTTTCAAATTCCTTGACAGAATTTGCGACGATAAAAGGTTTTGAACTCCCCCACGAATTCCATACTTTTAGTGGACATTTAATTTCTTCATGAATATGGTTTTGGTCTGTTAATATTGATCCTAGATATTTGGAAGTATTCACTTTATCGAAAGTATTGTTTGATATTTTAACACATTCATAATTTGCAGTATTACACTTTCCCTTACGTTTACTTATTTAGTTTTTATTCCTTTTTGCTCCTGTACTGTTTGATAATCACTTAACATTTTCCAGTTGAGGAGATGTTGGACATTTCATCCAATAGTACTACTACCAGCCTGAACAACGAAGCTGAACCTTTTGTACCTTGTAGAACCTTGAATGAAACTTTCACTGAAGCGGATGAAGTCGACCGTAATATGATGGAGACTGTTGAAACATATGAAGGCATGGCTTCGGATGTTATGGTTGAGGCAAATCGAGTTTTAGATGGCAATGACACAGGTATAATTTGTATATTCCTGTAATTTATATGTTTAGACAAAAGTCCGGGAATACTTGTAAAAAATATTGCAGCCAAAACGAGTACCATTAGGAAGTAACAACGTGCATCATTTCAAAGAGTCAAGTTGTAAGTTCTTTCCTAATTGCAGATATTACGCGTAGTTCCATCATAGCTAGGTGGTCATAAACAAGATGGCGGTTTCTGGAGCTGAGAAGGCTTTCTGCTGGCTGCGTGCTAGAATTTGACAAAACAAAGAGTGCAACGGATGTCCAATAAAAATTTAGGATGAAGTACGGGAAAGCAGCACCAGTCAAGAAGGCAACCTACAATTGGCATTTAAAGTTTGTTGAAACTGTATGTTTTTGTGTCAAGAAGAAAAGTGGTCTGCCATGTGTGAGAATGGCATTGAACAAGTGAGAGAAGTTTTCACAAGGAGTCCTATAAAATCTATACTTAGACTCTCACGTGAGTTGAAAATGTCAACTACTGTGTGTCGTATTTTGCATAAGTTAAACATGAAACCATACATAGCAGTTAGTGCAAAAGTTAAATCCTAAAAACAAAGACCAGTAATTCCAGTGTTACTGTGCATTACAGGTCAAAGATGATGCTTTTTGGAATTTGAATTTTCATTTCCATTTCCATTTTCAGTATTTCATAGAATTGGGAAAGTAAACAGGCACAATTGTAGAATTTGTGGAACAGAAAATCCGTGTAATATTGCTGAATACAAGCGAAATTCTGCAAAGGACAACTTTTTTTTTTTTTTTTTTTTTTTTTTTGCCAAGTCTCACAAGAAACCATATGGGCCTTTCTTCTTTGAAGAACAAACTGTAATTGGAGAGTGCATCTTTCACATGTTGCAGAATTGATTAATGTCGTTTTTGCACACTGAATCAGAGAAGTTTATTCTTCAGTTAAGTGGGCCCCTCCACATTTTTACCGTGATATTAGGGCATATCTGAACGAAGAACGAAGATTCGGAGGATTGGTTGTAACGGAGTAAGCGACCAATGTGTACTAAACTGGTCTTCTAGGTCACCATATATTAACCCTGGTGATTTTTCATGTCATTATTTAAAGGACCAATGTTCCTTTTCTTCCAGGTGAGATTGCATAACTTAAAAAAAAAAAAAAAAAATGTTGGGCCGTGTGTTGCAAGAGTTCGATTAAAGCGTGGACATTTGTCGGGTAACACATGGTTCCCACATAGTGTTGGTAATGTGAGTGCAGTTGGGAGAAAAAATCTTACAAGTTTACTCTTTAAAATAATATATTTTATTACTTCGTAATGCTACTCATTTGGCTACAATGATTTATACTCTTGGAACGTTTAATCTAATGAACTGTGCAAATATAGGCAGGAAGACATTGTTTGACATAATTTATGATACGACAAGGTTAACACTGTTGCGAACCCAACATAAAGTTATATTTTTCACAAAGGCACTTCGTGAAGTTTTTGCATATTTCAAATCTACATGTTAAGCGAACTTATAGTTCCACACTAATTATTCAGTGTTGCAAACTAATAATGCTACAGTATCACAAACATCGAAAAACAGCAAAATTTGGAGGGTTTACAATAATAATAACGTAAGTGAGATGGACGAGGTAACTCACATGCAAAGTACCATAGTGTCAAATACTACGGTCATCGTACGACGTATTTCGAGCAAGTGGAAACAGTTACAAGGAATTGAAAATTTGACTTTCTTCAAAGGACATTATTTAAAAAAAAAAAAAAAAAAAAATCACGTCGAATTAGTACATGGTTTTCAATAGACATGAAGATGATAATACCGTTTACAGCAATTTGATATCTCAAACCATTCAAGAGATATGAAATATAGTAAAATTTGATGTATTGCTTAAAATGGCTTTTATTGTAAGGAACTTTTTAGAACCATTTTTGATTTATTTTCTTTCAATAGCATTATAATAATCCCTTTTTGCAGGCGTACGTAATTACAATAAATTCTCGGAATTGCATAATCTTAACTAGTGTTGAAAACTAACAGTTTTTATCGTATCTCCAGAATGGATTGAAATATCAAATAGCTGTAAACGGCATTGTGATTTTTAAATCTATAGGAAACCATGTATGCAACCTGATGAGGTACGTATCTAAGCAGTTTTTCAAAATAGAGGTTTTTGAAAGAAAATCACATTTTCAATCCCTTGTAACTTTGTTCGCTTTCATTCGAAATCCGTCATATCATAATCATAGTATTGTCACGGATTACGTTAAACTCATTTTTTCAACTTGTGTCTGTGATTGTACTCTTAGTTCACTACTCTTCAAAATGATTTGCAAAGGATGGTGAAAGGAAACTTTGGATATCATTTATGATTAATTTAAGAATTTTTTACCTGTAAAATGTGCTTTGTAATTCTGTCTTTAAAATTGTTTCCACGTACTAGAATCAACTACTTTACACAACGTCATGGTGTGAGTTCATGCATTGAAAAACACGATAATAGAAATAGATTCCTGTAGGTATACGTACCTACTATTTTCACTACGAGTAACTCAGCATAGAGAAGAAGAAAACGACTTGGATCATATAACATACTCCGTCGTTAACATAATGCGACTTGGATCATCTAACGTCGTGCTATTGCGACGTTAGACTATAGTAAGAGGAGGACACTGTATCCAACCATTTATCCGACCTGAACATTAGAGTTATAGTTACGAATACTGAACTGCGTCGTCTACAGGATTTGAATTATATAACCATCTAGAAGTCTGCAACATAAAAATAAGATGTACTTACTTCATATTTGTCATGCCCAGTCATGTTACTGTACTTGGAACATTTCTACAGACATGAATAAAGAAAACTTAAACGCATTAATATCATTCTCCGGAACAGTCCTTTTCATTTCACCATAAACAGAATGTTTATGAATATTGATGTGGAAATTATCAATGTCTAGATTTGTACGAAAAAGTTAGTTATTGCTATGACTACGATACCTCTCGCAAACGTCCCTAAATCATGTTAATCATAAATAACTCATAGCGTTACAGTAGTATTATACACTAAAGTATTATATTTCGAATGTACATTGCCTCATCTGTTTCATTGACGCTACAATATCTGAAAATGTTATTACTGCTGAAAAGACCATTAAAATTTTAAATGTTTGTAATACTGTAGAATTCTTAGTTTGCAATACTGAATAGTAAATGTAACATTGTATATTTTCATTTAACATGTAGTTTTGAAATGTGTAGCAACATGACGCAATGTCATTTGAAAAAATACAACTATTTAATGTTGAAAATACTGTTAACCTTGTGGTATTATAGAATATGTCAAACTGTGTCCTTTTGGCGATATTTGCATGGTATAAATTTCAGCATGTATTTCGTCCGTTAGTTTAAATGTCACAAGAATGTATCAAGATAAGTATTTACCAAATATATATATATATATATATAATGCACCGCTTTCGGCGCCATTGTAACTATGACTAACATTTTCATTTTATTAATTTTGATATGATTTTGGTGCTCTTTTGTTTCATTTTTCTCTTATTTACCTGTTGACATGATCGTTTTAATTTTTAAAAAAAAGTTGTTCTTGATACATATTCTGATTTGATAATTGGTGACAAGGAACACGCTCTGTACTGTACTATGTGATTTTAGCTGTAAAAGAAAAATAAGCTATATAACAAATTATAAGATTTGGAGATGGTATGGTGTCCGGACTGAATGGACTATTTCCAACTCCCATTTCGTGCAATTATTTTATTTAATACAAGTGGTATTTAAGACTCATTTTCTTTTGTACTTAATTTTTGTAATGTGTGGACATACCTGGCGTCAATGTATTTATTATCTTCAACTTATTTACTTTGTGGCAATATATTATTTATTGCATTCCGACTCGAGCTTATTCTCGCGCCATTTAGATTGCGACTTGGGTCGTGACTAAAGATATTTAGTGTAACATAATACATTTTTTTTTTAAACTTTGTCACTAGTCCAATAGTAGACTTGGCCAAAGTGCTGTTACTGTAATATTACACCACAACATCCTTATTGAATAAATAAATCATTTAAAATATTTCAGAATTGAATTTTCAGAAATATTTTGAAATATGTCATGAATTTAAGAAGAATTGGGTTATTATCAATATAGACTATCAATATAGACTTTATTTATAGATTTTAGAAATCTATAAATAAAGGTAGAGCTGATAATTAGTTTCAGCTATTTGCATTTTTTTACACAGTGACAGCTGTAATTATGATCATGCAGTTCTCAAAGTCATCCGAACCAAGCAGGATTCTCGTATTTTCATGTTTTGCTGTAGCTTAATCATGACAACATGAACCTCAGCACACACGAAATTCTAATATTTGCTAAACGGTTAATATCTTACAGCATCTTAGAATGAAGTATCTTCATTTTATTGCTTGATTGCGAGCCTTCTTGTTTACAGATTCGTTACTCCCAAGGGCTCATGCTATTGAGCTAATGACGGTCAAAGTAGCTTTTTCTATAAAAAGAATATAGTAAAAAATAAAGTTAATAATTAATAATTGAGTGTGCTTGTTCAAAACGTACTGTAATTAAATAATAAAATAAAGTAAGCATATCTCTATACATAAAAAAAGGAAGTTCTGACTGGCTGATTGATTGATCAACGCCCAGCCAAAGGGCTTAAGCTAGAAACTTGAAATTAGGACAGTGCATAGAATTTGTGATGTAAGTTCCCACTAAGGAAGAATTTGTGAAAATTCGACAGGAAAGGAAGGAAAAAGGGGTGCCAATTATTATCTTAAAATGTCCATATCTCGGAATCTCTGAAGGTTAAAGACATTAAATTTGGTATACGGACTTATCATTTAAAGTAATTAAACATGTGTGTTTCAGCGTTTTTAAAAATATTTAATCTACAGGGTGTCCAGTATACAATACAACCCAAAGTTTGGGATAGTAGAACTTTTGAACCTGAAGCGATATACAAATAATGGTTATACCAAAATGAAGCTTTGTTCATGTATATATTTTTAATCTAGAAAGCAACGATTGAAGTACATTTGGAACCACACAGTGTTGCCAGATGTAACCAAAGTTTTTTTTTTTTTTTTTGCAAAACATGTAACTTGACTCATAAATCATACGTATGGATGTTCTGTCGTTAATTTTCAGTTTGTTTAGTTGGAGTATCTTGGAAACTATGTAGCAGAAATAAGATTTTTTCATTTCCACCGAACTAATCGGATGAGGCCCCTGCAAGAGGGAAGTAGGGAAATCGTAGTTTTCATAAATTAACACTCTCAATTGGTAACCCTGCTGATGTTTCAATGTATCAAAAGGTATGTTAAGGGTCTGTCTACTTAATACAATTCCTAAAAACGACGAAAAAGAAACTTTGAAATTATCATGATAAAACTTTTACTTACATGCACCCGGCAACACTGCTATTCATTTTTATGGGGCTACTTAAAGCAAGAGGTACACAAGAAACAATTCTCGAACTATACAAGACCTGGAAACGAATATTCGCAGTGCCATTGAGAACATTAACACTTCGTAAAGTTGCTGCCAACCTGGTGAAACGTGTGAACCAGTGTTTGAATCAAAACAGGGAGCACTTCCAGCATAGCAGTAGAGCTTACTCGTTTCGTGATAGTAGCAGTGTTACCGGGTGCATGTAAGTAAAAGTTTTATCATCGTAATTTCAAAGTTTCTTTTTCGTTGTTTTCAGGAATTGCATAATGTAGACAGATCCTTAAGACACCTTTTGATACTGAAACATCAGCAGGGTTGCCAATTGAGAGTGTTAATTTATGAAAACTACGATTTTCCTAGTTCCCCTTTACAGAGGTCTCATTCGATTAGTTATGGGTGGTAATGAAAAAAATCTTTTTTTCTGTTTCATAGTTTCCAAGCTACTCCAACTAAACAAACTGAAAATTAACGACAGAATATCCATACGTATGAGTTATGAGTCAATTTACATGCTTTGCAATACCAATATATATACCTTCGGTTACATCTGGCAACACTGTGTAGTTCCTAACGTACGTCAATTATTGCTTCCTAGATTAAAAATATATAGATGAACAAAGCTTCATTTTGGTATAACCATTATTTGTGTATCGCTTCAGGTTCCAAAGTTCTACTATCTCAAACTCCGGGTTGCATTGTCTATTGAACACCCAATAGAAGGGAAGAAAAGGGGTGAGAAGGAAAACGGGTGGGAATTACAGTTATTGTAATAAGATGTACATATGTCGGAATCTCATTTAAAACAAATAGAGATTATTTGTAGTTCTCATTTAAAAAAAAAAAAAACAGACTTGTGTTTAACAGTTTATATATATATTGCCGTAGAAGGAAAGGAAAACGGTTGGGTTACAATTTTAATTTTTCATTTAAAGTAATTAAAAACGTGTTTGAGCGTTTTTTAATATCCCCCACAAGGGAAGGAAAAAGGCAAGTAAAAGAACAGTGGGACTTACAATTGTTAAAATAAGATAGGTATATCTCAAACTAGAAACACAATTCACTGAACAAAACAACGTTTATTTAAAATAATAAATGTGCAACAGTTTCGCCAACTAACTGAACATATTGGCTGTATCACACACTTTAAAAACAAGAGGGAGTTGCATCTAAATATAACATGAACATCAGAACTAGTTCTGAACGTTGATTGACTGGTCAGAACGGGCTCAGCTAATCATAATAAAAGTCGACAAAAGTGAAACTAAACACCATAAATTCCTCTCTCTCCCTAGTTCGGCAGAAAAACAAGCTACAAATTAAGTTTCTCTAATAATTTGTCCCAGTGTTCGTCAGTTTTAAGTCCTGCATTCCAATTTATAACCCAGCTTTGTTCTGTTTCAATAAATCTTCTCTCGTTTCTTTTCTTATTAACGTTCTTTTTTTCAGTCCTAACACTTCAATTTCAAACCAATTAATATTATGTTCCGTGTCTCACACGTGTTTAAAAATGACATTTCCTTCTCTTTTTAGTCTTGCATCATCCTTATGTTGTTTAACCATTCTTTTAGTCCCCCCCCCCCCGTTTGACCAATATACAACTGTTATATTCACTGCGCTTGATCTTGTATCACTCCTCTTTTTTCCATCAGCTCCTCTCAGCTTTCTTCTTTTTTCTTTTTCCTCGTCGAGGAGAGTTCCAAACAGTCTCCAGATTTTTCAGAGAGGGAAACGCAAGATTTTAAGATTTCTAGAGAGAGAGAGAGAGAGAACGAAAAATATATGATATTTAAAATATATATATATATATATATAGCAAACAACAAATTTAAGTGGAATGGGGGCGGTTTGATTTAAAATAGCAATACGTAAAACACAAACAAAAGTATAATAGAATTTCAGCAGGAGCTGATAAGGTTTGGAACCGAAGTTAAGCTGCTGGTCCTTGTCTCATATAACCTCAGGCTGAGGCTAAATTCAAATCCAACCAACTAGGTATATTCATAAGTCTGTTTTGTTTTAATTTTATTTTAATGAAGACTTGCCTATTTTTTATACGGTCAAAAGCTCCTGTTCACAGCCACTTGTTGTTCTGTTTCTGTCAGCTCACAGTAGCTTCAGTTTCTGACATTAGTATTTCACTATCGATTGAAACTGCGATATAATCGAGATAGTGTTGACAAAGTATTTGTTTTTATTTGAAAAATTAGAAAAGAAAGTTTTACGAGAAAAATAAAAACGTATAACGTAAAACAAACCAGAAACACATATAACTTACGGGGAAAACGTATGATCTGGGAACGCTAGTTCCAAAGGTACATGCAATTATTAAGATTTTGATGTACATTATAGTCAAAATTAGTAGGATTGTCACTAATTACAATTCCAGATTGTATGTTTCTAAGTAATCAAAGAGATTAGTAACCAACTGAAGAAGGAGGACATGCGTCCACGAGTGATTTTTTTTTTTTTTTTGAATGAAGAGAAGCAAGTGTCGATGAAGTATCATTTTCATAGTAGCATATCAGCAGCCCAAATTTTCAGCGTCACCTGAGTGAGCATACACCATCCCAAAGAACTGTACAAAAAAGGTTCGGAAATTGTATCACAGCGGATGAAGCAGAGGAAAGTCAGCGCCGAACCTCGACATCAAATATGGACGCCGTTCGCCAAATTGTGGCTGAAGAATCATTAACCTTAAACACTTAGTTGAGCGAAAGAAGATCTCGAAAACAAGCGTGCAGCATTTTTATAATAGAATTGCACTATATGAATAAATCATCAAGGTGAGTGCGACATGCTCTGAAAATAGAAGAGAGGACGCCGTCTTCAATTCGCGCAAGATTTCTGCAGGAACTTTACGACCAGGCGTGGGGATGAAAGCCTGAATTTAACCAAGCTGGTCATGGGTAATGAAACGTGTTTTTTTTTTCAAATTGGACGCTCTCACAAAACAGCAAAGCATGGTCTGACCTGGAAAAGGTGCAACACCACTGAAGGAGCCAAACCATCAGAAACCGGCAACCAATGTCATGCTTGCAATTTTGATGTGCGCGGACAGAATCATGGCAGCTATTCCTTTCGATGGCTGGGAAAAGATGACATTCCAGTTACGCGACCAAATGCTTCTTCTTAATGTTCATCAATTTGGGATAACAACTCAGCGATTATTTGCAAGACTGGCTTCTCCAGCACGAAAGCACCCCGGTTTACCCAATCCGCTGACTTTATTCGTGCTTCATGGATTCAGCTTCTGCACGCATCGCCTTACTCATCCGACCTCACCTCCTCTGATATTTGGTTTTTGCCGTAGATGAAATTCAACATGCTTGGCAAATGTTACAACGATCAATGATCAATGCAGCCCATTCCAAACTGCAAAATATAACACCTTCTGATTTTCAGAACTATTTTCTTTTTAACTAAATCTGCAAACTACAAAATTGTGTGTAGGTGAACGATGATTATATAGAAATAGCCAATAAACCTGGTTTCTGAAAATATAATAAGTGTTCCTGTATTATTAATTTTTCTTCCTAATTCCATGGACTTTTTGGGACCCTCCTTATTTAATCTTGGACTCCTGTGGCCGTAACAGTGAGAAACTTACTTCTGTCACTGTCAAAAATGATTATCTCGAGCCCTAACTACTGGATTAATTTGAAACTCGCATGAAATATTGAGAGTTGTATTTTCATCAGCACAATCACAGAGTAGAGGAGAAAGTTGTAAAGAGAGAATTTTGCCCCAAAAGTTTATAGTTGTAAAAATTAAATTGTTGGACAAATAGGGTAATGAATGATAGTTTTGTTACTTACATGATGTGATGGAGTTTTTAACTCCAAATGCTTACAGTACTTTTTAAAAATTATCTTGCAGGTAAGGTCGAAACAAATTCAATTCCAAAACCTGCTCCCGCAGTTAAATCGTTGAAGTCGAGAGGCAGACTATTAACTAATCAGAAACAAAATCCAGCAGGAAAGCCTGTAACGCCAGGAGCTTCGCCTTCAATGAAAACAAGAAAAAGAACGCAGGTATTTGAATTAATATTTTCAGGTCAGTATCTAATTTGTTTTATGAAAACAATTGAAGTTTATCAGGTCTAAACCTGTTTCTTCTTCTTTTAAGTAACCTTTCTTACTTTATACTTGCTCTCTGCATCTTCCTATTGTGAGCACCGTACTCATATTATTTTCTTTTCTGCCAGCAAGGCCGCTCATAGATTTCTGCCCCTTATTGTTAGCTCTCTGATTTTTATAAACATTGCTTACAAGGGAAGGTGCTTAGGTAATACACGGCGATCTTAATGAAACTTAGCAGTGGACATTAGAGACAAAATGCAGAGACCCATATTTTGTTATATCGACAACCGTAGAGTTTAAGGGGCAAAACACCTGCCAACTACACGACGAAACAATTCCACACTTTGTGAACATTATCCATGATTTATTGAATGAAATTGACACAATAATGATACTCGTGGAAAAAAAAAAAAAAGTTTGTAAACACAACGAGCGCTTGCACCAACCGCATCTTGTGACTCCAACTTTACTACATATGTCACATGTTACTCTTTCGTTTTTGTTGAAATAATGATGGTGGCTGATGTACCGCGTGCCCTGATTTGTACTACTCATGTTGAAATACACTTTGAAATCGTGGAGAAGAAAATTGATTATGCACAAGTGATTTTTACTTGATAATGTCACTACGCGCATGCAATTTAATATCGCATCTCCATCATTACAGTGAAAATCTACATACAAACTGTTCCCACAATGGAAACCGTACACATCTAAAGGTTGTAAGTGACTCGTGAGTCTTTTTGGTATCGTCAGCTGTGTCATGGTTATTCCCTCTGGTGTGAGTTCTCGCACATCCCTCTCACAAGAATCTAGTAGGAGCTGTTCGTGTTAGGGAAATATACATTCTGTAGACATATGCGGAAATATTTCTAGGTAAGCTTCCCTGAACGTGGTACAGCAAAATATACGTTTGGAGGACGGAACATTGTTTCTTTCATTCGTGGGCCAAAGTCCCTGAAGAACAATGAATGAGGGCGAAAATAACTCACTGCTTGCAGAAACAATTCGTTGAATTGTGTAACTGTGTGGTAGAACCTACTGATCGCACCACAGTTTTCATATGTTTTGATTCACGGAGGGCTAAAGTTCCTGCTATGCATCTCCAATCGAAATCCACTCTTGATCCGAATCGTCCAAGTATATGTTTGCCTTTGGTTTGGAATCTCTGGTCAAAAATGTTACTTGAAACATTGACACAATTCATATAACTGTGAAGACAGTAAATGTCATTGTAACACCATTGATTATTTATTGTTTCAAGTAATCGCTATTATGTAAGTTAATGTTCATTTACAATAAAGAAGAATGGGTTTTCATGTTATGAATACAACTGTTGTCAGATTTATTTATATAATGGTGTGAAGTGACTCTTACGATATGACAGTTATTGACACTTTATCTGTTGCTAACCATACACTTATATTATGGCTAAACCACTTGTGTCACACATTCTTGTGTATACATTAATCTCTTCAGCCATGTAGAAAGTGAACGACCTGCAATATTAACATCAGAATTAAATAAATCTAACTTCTGTGTTCCTTTCCCTCTACACTTTTGCCTTTAAGCCGCACGGTTGCAGATATAACAAAGTATAGGTCTCTAGTGTTCACTGTATAAGTTTTATTAAAATCTAAAATGTATTTGTGTAGTTTTCGCTGTCATAAAAAAGAGTGCAATATTAAAGTTGGAGGGAGATTTGCCCCATTAAACCCCACGGTTAACGATATAACAAAATAAAAGTCTCTTTATTTTGTCTGTAGTTTCTATTGTAGAAATTTCATTAAAATTGGCGTGTATCACCTGGGTACCTTCCTTAATTTAAGTAACAATTAAAAAGTCCGTAAATGTTTATATTGTCAATGGACTAAACTTTATTTTTGTCGGCAAAAGGTTGTTCGGAAATTCGATAACTCCGCATTTTAAAAATCTATTCATATTTACTTTAATCTCTAGATTTCAAATTTGAGAAAATTACTGTTAAGTGAAGAAAGCTTTATTCTTTTTCACGGCCTCCGCCGACATTTTTCAGGCTTGTCTTCCCATATGGAGGACTCTGCTGCCAGAATAATTTTCGTATATAGTGTGGACAAAAGTCTCGCTATAATGGCCGATTACAATCTAAAAGAATGCAGATGTTAACTGCACTGTACAGTTCTGACGTAAGCAGAAATTACTTTTATGTCTTGGTAAATTCTTCCTCAATTTAGGGATTACTGTGTATTAGTTTCAATTTATTTCATAAGCCTGTATTCGGCTGAAAACTCCTTATTCTAAAGTCTGCTTCTTTTAAATAGGCTGGAAAAGAAACTGTGAAGATATTAAGAAGTTGGTGCCCACTTCTAAATTCTGAAGGGAATCTCTATATAATAGGAAATATAGTAACGTAAGTGCAGTTTAAAGATGTTCATCATTGATATTAAGATCTTATTTTAGAAAATTATTTGGATTATCTAAATTTTTAACGATCTAGGAACCTGCAGCTAATTGCATGTTTAAAAGCTATGTTGCTGATAAAGAAAATAAAGGTTTATATTTATTTTCAAAAATTGGATTCCAGTGCTTTGAAAGATCATCATTCTATTGTCCAATGTACATTTCTCCCACTTTTAATTGTACACACTGAATATTTGTCAGCTGTAAATATAGCAATTTCTGCACCAAAAAACTTTGTCTTAAAAATATCTTACCTCACTACATCATCTACATTGTACCATTTACTGTACATATTAACAATTGGTCACCACATATCTTTACTATTTTACTACATTTCCACAAGGGAAATGCTTTCGTGGTCACCGTAGTGAAAAAAGCTATAGCAAACGAACGCAGATTAGTAGTAGAGATGGTTAGTCTACCAAAAGAGCATCATTAACAAGAGAGGTGCTCAAAAACTTTTCTTGTGACCCAGGACCCAGTTCTCTAAACTAGACACTATAATATTGAAGTAGTTAAAATTGAAATGTTGAAAGAAGATACATATGTTACATTTAAGAACTATCAATACACGATGAGAATACTATTTGGGATTTTTGCTGATTTTGAATGTTCATTTCATAAGGCTATGAGTTGCAAAGAGTGTTATCCTGAAAAGAAACATATCACCATATGAGAACCAGAGGGACGTAACTCCAAAAATCGGATTTTCATTTTCTTTATATATCTATATAATTTTGAAAGACCCACTTGGTGACAAATCGACGTAACTCTAGCTCTTCTCCTTGCCGTTAAAAGACAGTAACGTATCTCTCATTTACGAATTTATCTTAGAGCCAAAGGAGCGTAACAGTCAATACGTTCTTCTGTCTCAAAAGAAGTCATTCAATTTTCAGGACCAAAGAGACGTATTGGCTCATACGTTTGTCTGACTCGAAAACTCAGATGAATTTTCAAAAATACGTTTTAGTAGTCAAAAATGCATTGCTTTAAGTTGGGATAAGTAATTTTTTATACTGAAAGCACACTGTTGTTTCGTTATTTTAAAAAGAAGTAAATAAAATATTAAATAATTATTAAATAAGCAAAATGATATGTCGATTCACTTTTTACTCCCTAGCAAAATGTGCAAATTACATTTTTGTCAAGTAGTAGTCCGCGACAATACAAGTTATTTTTAGACAGCCTTTTATTGCCGACTTTTGATTTTTTAGTAGGTTTTTTTTTTTTTTTTTTTTTTTTTTTTTTTTTTTTTTTTTTTTTTTAGCTCTTCAGGAAGAATGACAAAAGCAAGAGGGTAGCGAATGAAGTGTGGCTGCTGACTAACACGTCGTCCCGCACAATTCGTTTATGAATTACAAAATGACTTCGAGGGCAAGAAGAGTTCTCGAGCTAATCAAATTGAATAACACCGAGAAAACGGGAGAAAAAAACTTTGAGTCGGTACAGAAAACAAGAAAAATCTTTTGAGTTCGTGTTCGAGTAATAAAAACGAAATTAAATCCTTAAGTTTTACGTCCCACGATTATGCCGGTTAAGCTAAAGGAGACGGGGATGATGAGAGATGAGTGAAATGGTGGAATGAAGAAAGTGGGAGGAAACGGAAAAAACCGAGAAAACCCACGAGCACGGTGTTTGTCCACCACAAAGTCCACACGGCGCGAGCTGGGATCGAACCAGGGACCCCAAGAACCGGAGGTGAACGCTCTACCACTGAGCCATCGCGCCCCCTGTTCGACTAATAATTATGTGCCAGTGCTAATCCGGGATCGTTACCATCAACAACAGAATTGAATAACGCCAAGAAAACGGGTGAACACTGAATTTAATAGTATCGTAAACGAAGATCATTTGAGTTCATGTTCAAGTTATGATTATGTACCTAGTGCTGGCCCGGAGTCTTTATAATCAACATCAGATGATGACAACCCTAGATCCAAGAGGAAAAGAAGGGCAACTAATCCAAAGGAGACAATACTAGGAGGAACAGGTAAAAGAGATTACGAAACTAGGTTAACCATAATTTCATTTGGTTGATACTGCTGTCAAGCCCCCCTTCTTTAAAATTCCGATATATATTTTTTTAAATATAGGCTTAACGGTACTACAATTTTACGCAAAATTGTCGAAACGTGTAAAATTTATCGCAAATTCTAATTTTAATAATTTTAAAATTTATTCTGAATTCGAGCGTCCGCAAAAAAGCCTTGAACCCTCCTCGAAATGAATTTCTGGATATGTGTCTGACTGTTGTCATTTAAAAAGTGTTACAAAAATGACTCTCTTATTGAAATTCTTGAAGACTATTTCGTATAAAAGTAATGGGAAAATATTCAGGCTGTAAATAAAATACGTGGCTGTACTTTACGTGTTTCTACGCATGAAAGGAAACAGGAAAGCTCATGCAACAAAAAGCTCATGCATGTTTGAAGCACTCTATTATTAAAACAACGACAGTGTTTCGGGGAACTGATGCGGCAATCGATCCGAAAGAAGTCAGCAATGATTCCAGTCATTCTTTATTTTTGAATAGAAATCGTTTTCTGGATGTTTTTATACGTAGAATCACCCCTCACGCACACTTTGTTTACACCATGAATAAGAAATGGAATAGATTAGAAATTATAATCAGTTGAATACCTAAATTGATTTCTATTAAGCGTAGGATATATGGAAACTATTGATAATCCTATCTTCTGAGTTTTATAATCCATTTGCTTATTTTCTTCAAACTTTTAATTATTTACCTCCTAGTTTGAAAGTTGGTGATACTTAAGTATATTTGAAGTACCGAAGAGTGATTGAATCATGTCCTAATACCCATTGGAATAAGTTGGATTAAGACTGTATAAAGTAAATAGATCCATCGTGGTCAAGGTGATTGAATTTTCACAAAGTTTTAAGACGCAACTCATACAAGACAAGATTTCTGTAAGAGAAATGCATTTTCTGTAGGGGAAGCATATGCCTTTGAAATGTTTTCCAAAATTAATTTTATCGAAATGTAGAAATATTTTTCGAAATTATCCAGTATTATATGGTAGGAAGTTAGTGTTTTTATCTAATAACTAATAAGTTATTTTATCTGTTCTTGGTTATCCTTAATGTTTAGCAATAAACATCCTGAATTGAACTCTGGAAAAATTTGTATCATTTTTAAAATATTGGTCAGAATTCTAAGAATTTATTGACGAATACTTCAGTTTCGTATGCTGATCTGAAATATCATCTACCTATTAAATGGATAACTAAGTTTAGTGGTCCGGGTCAGCCACATTTGAAATAGAATTGAGAAACAAGAACTACAGTGCTTCGCATTTTAACTGTTTTCTATTATAATAATTGCTGAAGCTTGTGTTTATTATATGGAGCGTTCAGAGCACAAGGCAATCAAGCCATAGAGTTGAGAGAAAATAGACATACAATTTATATGGAAATTTTAAGTTTGTACGGTATGCTTAATTATATGGATTTTTTTTTTTTTTTTTTTTTTTTTTGTCTTTACGTTGGCCTATTTTACCTTGATTTTTGAGACTTCCAAATTTCATCCTATTTTCCATTGAAAAGTACATGTAATTCAACAAGGAAATAATTATATATGTTAATTAAATTGAAATTCATCGTAATTTGGCCCATGACAAACAATTTACCATTTTATATCGTAAAGGTCAGATCCACCGGTATTGTAACAGTGATGCTTGAGCGATTGACCGTAAAGATTCAAACCGCGATAAGTAATAATTTCATAGCCTTTTCTATTACAGATGTAAACTCTTTAGTCAGGAGAGGAGGGCGTGGGTCATGGGTCAGAGTTGATGACTATGGGTTTCAGTGGGTGGTGGGTCAGTATGAATCATGGTTGGTGGTGGGTCAGAGTGGATCATGATGGGTCAAAGTAGGTGAAGCGAGTCGTGAGTCACAATGAGTGGTGGGCCAGTGGGTCATGGGTAAATTTTCCTTGACCCAGGCCATTTCTGCAGCGCGTGCATCGCTGTGGTAGTGATGATGATGATGATTAAATGTTATTTTAGTGTTTAGTGGTGCTATTTTAACATTTACATGACAATGTTTAGTGTTTCTAGTTAGAGCTCGCAATAAGAAAACTGAAGGCTATTATAATTTGCTAAACGTATGTCCATAAGAACAATTCCTTTAAAACAATTTGCTCAGAATCAGAGGAACGTATCTCATTTCAATAGTGTGTAGCACGAAACTGAATTACTATTTTAATTAGCTATCCTGTCATTTGTGTAGTGTTGATATCCATTTTGTAATGCCTTGATTACTATTCAATAATATTTTTACCATCTTATTATTTTTCAAATTTTTCTTTTGAAAACACTTATTTTCCTCTCTCCTGTAAACCTATGAAAATAGAATTACGTTCCTCTGATTCTCATGTGACGATATATATATATATATATATATATATATATATATATATATATAGATAGATAGATAGATAGATATAGATATATAACAAATCCTGTCATGTATGAAGGTAAAAATTCATAAGAACGTTAAAGAAAGAAGCCAAACAAATATCAAACACACACACACATATAAGAATGAGAGTAACAGACTTTAGAAAGATCATCACTTGTAGAGTGATCAAGGAGAAAACACAAGTTAAATTGTGAACTGTATGTGTTCGCGGATTGATGCGATATAAAGTAAGGAGCCAGTAGAGTAATCTGACATTGTTTCAAACCAATTATGTTATTAACTAACTTATGGTGTGTATGCTGCTGTAATGGTGAGAAACGGTGAGATTAGAGTTACATTGAAGTTGTACCACACGAGCGTGACGTAATGTCACATCGTATTATCATGAGATCAAAGTGGAACAAAACGAGCTCTGCGGGGCTTCTAGTCCTCTTCGTTCGCTGACGCTCGTTGATCTATGTTTCATAATGTAAGTAAATAACATTTTTTATCAATTAAGTTGTGTGTGCAAAGTGGACTAAATACCACATGACATTATGTCACACTCGGGAAGACACAATATTTAATCGGCCTCATTGTTTTAGTCACTTATAAGTAGTATGTAGTTTGCAAACATTTAATAGTTCCAACGTACTAATTTTGCGTAGTAATACTTATATTGATGCATACGGATATAGGAAAGAGCAAAAGAAGCATGAAAGTAAGAAATATTTGTGATTAATAGTGAATAGTGAGGGTCAGAAATGAAACAGAGATAATTGTATGTAAGATATATGAAAGTAAGAATAGATAAGTTGTAATACAACGTTGAAAACAGATTAATGTGAGTCTTATCCGGGGTCGCCATCTGCGGCAGTTTAGCCTTAAAAAAAGTAATGAATCACCTTTAACACAAACATAGAAGAAAGAGTTCAATAAAACACCTATTATTCTTATTGTAATGAAAAATATACTGTAAATATAACAGGAGAGTTTGTTACTCCCTTCAATTGTAGCAAAAAATGTAACAAATTTAAGTACAGAAATTATTTTTAAAATAGACACATAATTAATTTTGGAAATATTGAATGAAGATGATAATTCCATTTTGGGTTTTGCTCAGTCTAACTTAGGGAAGATCGATTTCATTTTTGTACCTAGTATTGTGTGAGCAAAGAATACTCCAAGAACATAATCTACACCAGTGTTTCTTCCAGACCTGTTTTTTTGGGGGAGTATTGCCCTCCCCGGAGCCCTAAGAGTGACCCCTGGAGACCAAAATAATACGTCTATAATATAATAATAAATAGAATAGTATCAGCAGTGCCCCCCGGAATACCAAGTGTTTCCCCCGGAAAATTGTTTCTGAAAGAAACACTGATCTACACAGTTTTTTTTTATACATACATACATAAGGCAGTTTAGTATATACATGGAGGAAATGGTCAATATTTCAAAATATTTTTTTTTAAAAAGTCTACAAAATTCTCTCTCTGGACTTCTTGTTAGTATTCTTGTAGCTTTTATTTGCCATTAAAATACATTTGTGCTCTGGAAGAATTACCTTATAATAAAATGCTGTATGTCAAATGAGAATGGAAGTATATATAATATGCAGTGATTAATAAATTTTTACTTATAGACATCTTTAATTTCGTAATACATACACTGCTTTTGATAATTGTTTACGTAGTTGTACAGTATGCACATCAAGTTTAATTTCGCATCTAAGTGTATTTCTATTAGATTAACTGAGGAACATCTGGGTCAATCATGGAACTACCGAGATAAAAGATAACGTTTCTCTTTTATTATGACTCAATTTTAATTTATTGTGAAACAGCCAAGTGGCATATTTATTTATTTCTTCATTATTTTTTGTTTGTATTGTGTTAATGTTATTGTCTTTTGTTATAGATGACGTATCATCGGCATACATAACAGTGTTTTCTAACAAGTAATTAGGTAGACCGTTAATGTATATCAGAAAAAGAAAGGGTCCAATAACGCTTCCATGTGGTACTTCTGTTATTATGTCAAGAATACTTGACTGTTTTGTATACACACTACCTGTTTTCTACTTCCTAAATACAATCTGATCACTAACAGCTCAATTCCTCTCACCCCATAATACTGTAATTTTTCAATCAATATATCATGTAAAACAATATCAAATGTAAAGACCAAATGTTTGCATAGTGTCCGTATCTTAATGTTAGAGATATGGTAAAAATGAAATTGCTGAAATTCATATGAATGATCAAAACTTCAATTTCAGCAAAAATATTTTTTGCTTATTTCGCTGTATATTGCCCAATCATTGCTTAAATGCCTAATGATTCCTATTCTTTGTATTGCGTGCTTCTAAAGTATGCTCCGACTACATCTGTAAAAATATATATATTTTTCTAAATACGATCAAAGACATAATTATTAGTTGAACTAATGTCTCGGTATCATATGTAAGAGCAATTAACGAATCCTTTTGGTGGACTACCAAAATGTGCAAAAATTAAAACATTATTAATTATTTAAGTATTCATTCGACAGGTGACCAATTATTTATTTCTTCGAACTGTTGCGTGTAAAGTTCTGTGAAACTTAGGATTACTGCAAGAAGGGATAAAATGCAGTAGGAAAACATGTCATGCTTCTTCCTTTCAAAAGAAGTACTCCACAAACAATGAACAATATTTCTAGCCTAGCTTATCTAGACATTGCGCATAACCAATTTCAGTTGTTTTCTTTACGTCATTAATATCTATCTTCATTTTTTTTTGTTTTAGATTTTAGTGTCTATTTTACTGTATATTTCTTGAACTATAAGTATCTATTTTTCGTGTTTTCATGTTTATTTTTCATATTTCATGTTTTTTCATGCCTGAACATTCGGTCTCTAGTAATAACTTATGCAGGGTGGTTGAGAATTAACCTTCCATTAATAATTACTGTTCAATTTTAGTATAAAAATTTTAATGGATACATTAGGTGGTGTACATTGTAGATTCCATAGAAATAAGGTCAAGCTAACATGTTTCGGTGTATCTTCTTTTCTTATCACTATTTATAACTGTTGTATGTAAATTTCCAGTCCAGATTGGTCGGTTGTGTCGGAAGACTGGGTAACGTCAGAGATAACTGAGAGGCTGAGCGAAACCCTCGTTTCATCAAAATTAGTAAAATACCAGTTGTCAGGGATTATAAGTGATCCTTTCGGTATGTATTATGTTTAAAATAAATGCATTCCTATAAGCCTTAGGTAATATAATAATGTAGATAGTAGTAAAATTGTGAGTAATTGTGGTAATAACAATTTACCACCTTGTAACTTGGAAAACTGGTCACAAATTTTAATTTTTAAAAGAAAATTACTTTCAATATCACATTTAAAATTGTTTATTATTATTATTATTATTACACTTGACAGCTCTTTCAAGCAAATATTTGATAAATTTACGATAGTAAAATAAATGTCCTATGGGAAATTACCAGAAATAGGAAAATTGAAGGTTTTTATATGCAATATCATCTCTACCAAGATCTGCTTTTTTAGAGTAATAATTGACGATGTGCAAACGAATGTCTATGCAACGAAGAAATTACTCAGAGCCAGTAGCAAAGCCTCCGGTCATCGAGAGATGCAGCAATGACAAAACAAAATAATAAAAATATTATATTTTAGAGATCAGTTAGAATGTACACAAGAACTGAAACATCAATTAAAATGTATATGTATTTGTGCGAAATTAGTTAAAAAATTGCAAAGAACAGCTAGAAATACTCAAAGGATTTCCCAAGGTGTGGCGAATCGAAAATCCACCTATTCTCTCGCTTGCGGAGTTCCTTTTTAACTGCAGTCCTTACAGCTGCTTACTCATCTCGGAATCTAGGGAATCTCGGTTGTGTTCCGTAGCGTTCGACTCTTGTCCTCAATCATGCACGTGAAAATTACCCTTAAACGCAAAGGGACATGTGTGTAGATAGTGCACCCTTGCTTACCGCTGTCTTGTCGTTAATGATTACTAATTGTTAACGATAGAGTCGTTAGTGTTACGATAAGTCTACTCAATAAATGTTAATAATAAATAAAATTACTATGAGAAATCCGGAAAAGATTGTTCAGTTGAACAGGAATCATTTGATTCTCTTATGCTTGAAGAAAAGCTTAAGACAGTTCAAAGTGGCGTGAGGCTTATTATTACATATGTTTGAATTATGCAACGGAAAATTTGCATTTGAGTTTGTAAAAATCGATATGATACTTACTAATTATAATTACTTGTAGTTGTGGTGTGATTGCAGATTTACATACTCGTTATTTTTTGAGACTCTACTCCTATCCGACCCTACTAAATTTCACAGTTAGTTACTGAAACAAATAGATCCTATTCTATATACAAAGTATTTTACCGTTTCTAATCATAAATTTCACAATGGGTGTTGTGTTATTGAGTGTTTGGCAAAACTGTTTTCAAGAGTCCTTGACTTTTGATTTTTACTGTTTTTTTTTTCTTTTCTTTTCTTTGGGTGGATTTAAATTCGCTGTATGTACAACACGTGTGCATTTTCACGGGGCGATAAGTTTGGGGGTCAGGAAAGCAAAAATTGCCTTAGAATATACAAAATCGGAATATATGAAATATATTATGAGAACCAGGGTGCCCACCTGCCCACGAAAATCGTGAATAAGCCATGAATTTCGTACACCGGGAAAAAAAAAGCTGGACTAAGTCATGAGTTTCGTTAGTAAACATTGAAAATCTAGAAAAGTTTCAAATAAATAGAAAAAATTTAACAGAACAAAATAAAAGATAGATTTTTAAAATTTTTATTTTTCTGTTGCTTGTAAGTACAGTTGACATCGTAAGGCTGAACGAGGCCAAGTTTAATTATTGGATTGCATCGTACCAAACATCGCGCCATGTCTTAGCTCCAACCCACGCGTTGGACATGCATCAGGCTGTTTGTATTGTCGTTATGTGCTCAGTTAAAGCTATTTATATAAACTTTTCGACCGTGAAATTGAAAATTTTAGGACCGCGTAAACTGTGAATTCGATTAGTTAGTTTGAATGAAATCTTTTGCTTGAATCTGACTTCATGGTAATGCTAGTTAAATGTACTATGTAAGGACGAGTGTTCTACCCTTACTGTGTTTTTCTTTTTGAATAAATTAAAGGATTAGTGTAAATGTGTATAAAATCATTGTTACTAATAAGTCTACCCAGACATATATTTAATTACATATATACATATTTGTGTGTTATGCATTTTAAAATTTTATCATGAATATTGTTTCTTACATGCCTGTATAGTTTTTGTTATACTGAATCGATGAAAATTTCCAGAGGCTTTGGACGGTTGTTCAAATTCAATATTTTTTTTGCGGATTTTAAAAGCGAAAATAAAAATGTAAAATTGAAACGAGAAGGGTTCCAAACTATATAAAAGAGAAGCTTTTCAGTGCATTCATGAGGTTGGATGTCTATGGCTCTTAGAGTCGTTCAGCGTTGTTGAAATGTCCTGCTTCGCTTTTGATTTTATATACAGGGTGGTAGGTAACTCCACCGACAAACTTTGGGAGGCGATTCCTTATACGAAATGCAAGAAAAAAGTTCTAATAAACATGGGCCGAAAAATACCTCGTTTCAGAGTTATGATCCATTGAAAATTCGAAAAATCATTTTTCAAAACTCCCTAACTTAGAAACTATAGGACCTATCCTAAGCGGTTTAAGGAATTACAGAGTAACTAGTATGTACTCTATCTAAATATCCACGTTTTACCATCTTCGTTATCGGTGAAAGGAACTGTGAAAAGGAAATTGAAATATAGTGATACTCTTTAAGTACTAATAGTGCGTTCGTTTCGCTGGTACCGGTGAATTCTGAAACATGGACATTTAGATAGAGCGTATACCAGTTCCTGTGTAATTCCTTAAACCGCTTGGGATAGGCCCTATAGTTTCTAAGCCAGGATGCTTTGAAACGTGATATTTCGAATTTTCGGTAGTTCATAACTCTGAAAGGAGACGTTCGACCCATGTTTATTACAACTTTTTTCTTTCATTTCGTATAAGAAACCGCCTCCAAAAGTTTTTCGGTGGAGTTACCTATCACCCCCCCCTCTCTCTCTCTCTCTCTCTCTCTCTCTCTCTCTATATATATATATATATATATATATATATATATATATATACAGTGCGTTCCACGAATAACACTAAGGTCCACCTCCTGAAGAAACGAAGGCAGATAGAAACATGAAACCTTTTGGAACCTTCAAGGGACATAAAAGGCAACATTATGCTGAGAAGGAGAATCCCCCACAAGGAGGGCTAAAGGGGGTTACTGGGGGTAACTCAAACATTTTAAATAGCAACCCCCATTGTGTGGTACCTTGTTTGAAAGGTAATCACGAGTAAAGACCACTTGTGAAAATTGTAAGTCGCTAGCATGTCCGTAGCCAACATGGCGGCCATCTGTAAAGGACGGTCGAAGTGCGTTCAACGAATAACACTAAAGCTCGTCTCCAGAAGAAACGAAGGCAGATAGAAACATGAAACCTTTTGGAACCTTCAAGGAACTTAAAAGGCAACATTATGCTGAGAAGCAGAATCCCCCACAAGGGGGGCTAAAGGGGGTTACTGGGGGTAACTCAAAAATTTTACATAGCAACCCCCATCGTGTGGTACCTCGCTGGAAAAGTAATGGCGTATAGAGACCAGACCGTGTCCACAACAACCTCTAAAGTCTAACGTAGGTCTAGTTCGGAACGAATGCACAATACACATACCACACAACTAACACTATAACAGTATTGCAAATACAAAACATGCAAATTGAACTGAAACCGATAGAAAAGAGAGTACGATAATATTATTGAAAAATCTGAACCCTCCGAGGCTCGAACCCCGGACCGCACGTGTACTGAACCAACACTTTACCATTGCGCTACTTTCGAACTGCTACTCTTACGGACGAGGAGATGTAGTTCATGACGACGAGTTGCCCGTGGTGGCGCTTTGGTGTTGGACACACGTACTTTAGCAAAGCTACTCTGTTTTCTCGTGCACCACTATCAGATGTGCTTTTCCGACCAATAGTGCGCTACATTACAACCCGGAACAGTAGGTCTGAAGGACGTAGACGTGTGTTTGTGCTGGTGCGTTTGACCATCCTACATTGCATACATAATGTGGTCTCTTGAACAGAGAATTGAAATTGTGTTACTCTTTGGTGCTACGAATCGTTCGTACAGTGCAACAGCACGATTGTCCAATGAACAAAATGTGCGCAACCCAATTAGTGTTTCTTCTGTACGCCATTTATTAATCAAATTCTTTACGACAGGCAGTGTGACCAATGCCCCAAAGCCTCGAAACCCTAGTGTTGCTACGGAAGAAACACAGATACAAGTGTTGGCGGAGCTGAATGTGCATCCTCAACAGTCCATAACAACTGTGGCTCAAACGTGTGGTGTGTCACGCACAACGACATACAGAATCTTAAAAAAAACATACCTTCCATCCATACAAACTAAATATGGTCCAGGAGTTAAGTGAAATGATCCCGATATGCGTATCGAGTTTTGTGAGCAGATGTGTGAGGCATTGGCACGTGGGACCATTGTGCTGACAAACGTGTGTTTCAGCGATGAGAGTACGTTCTACTTGAATGACAAGGTCAACAGGCATAACTGCCGATATTGGTGTGACACAAACCCTCATGTATTTCGTGAAGGCAACACTCAACACCCAGAGCCGCTGAATGTCTGGGCGGGTATCTTAGGTAATCACATAATCGGGCCCCTCTTCATCGATGGAATATTAACGGGTGAGAAGTACCTGGCGCTGCTGCAAGACTTTATTGCACCATTGATTGTCGAGGCAATGGAAGAGAATCCGCAAGAATTTCGAGAGTTTCCGCCCGTTTTTCAGCATGACGGCTGTCCTGCCCATTTTCACCGCCTTGTACGTGACTATTTAGATAGTGAGTTTCCGCGACGATGGATTGGTCGTCGTGGCACCATTGAATGGCCAGCCCGTTCGCCAGACCTTGCTCCACTCGACTTTTTTCTCTGGGGTTATTTGAAGACTATAGTGTTCCGCACGCAGCCGAACAGCATTGCGGAGTTGCGCCAACGCATAGTTGATGCCTGTCATTCTATATCGGTAATGACTTTTACCCGTGTTCGAGAGGAGTTCGTCCAACGTTTACATTACTGCCAGGAAGTGGGCGGTGCACACTTCGAGCATTTCCTGCATAAATGAGGTATGTTCCAAATCATACTATGTTACTCTCTACTTACAGGTTTGCAATGTTTCTTCGATCATAGTTTACGGATGGCTACGGACATGCACTCAACATGCACTTTCCAGAACAGGTCAATACACGTGATACCTTTCAAACGAGGTACCACACGATGGGGATTGCTATTCAAAATGTTTGAGTTACCCCCAGTAACCCCCTTTAGCCCCCCTTGTGGGGGATTCTCCTTCTCAGCATAATGTTGCCTTTTATGTCCCTTGAAGGTTCCAAATGGTTTCATGTTTCTATCTGCCTTGGTTTCTTCAGGAGGTGGACCTTAGTATTATTCGTGGAACGCACTGTATATATAACTTTCCCATCTTGTAGGGATTGGTCTGAGTGATGACCGAAGGCAGAGAATGAATGATTTCTCTGGAGCCTGAGTGATGGCTTTAGATTTTTCCCTATTTTTTTTATTAGGAACTAGCGTAAGTAATCGGCCTAGGGACTAACCTAGAGAAAGGAATGAGTTATTTTCTTGGGTCTGATGACCAAGTTAACAGTTAACATTTTTTAGCTTAGCTAGGGATAAGCCTGAACAATAGCTTATTGAGGTTAGTGATTTCCATTAGCTTCTAGATAGGAGAAAGTAGGTTGTGTACATTTTACTTTTTAACTATAGAGGCAAAAATACTTTTTAAGGTTTCTCTTAGATTTTTTTTTTTTTTTTTTTTTTTTTTTTAAAGTCCAGAGAAGCCTGAGTGATAGTCTCTTTAGAGAAAGAGAAGTGGTGTCCATAGACAACATGGTACTCTAAATTTTGTTCACGGATAGTTGTAGTCAGGCTTTCCTGATAGAGAAAGGCGTAAGATAAAACTGTGACGGAGTGATGGATCAGTGGAGTCTGACTGAATAAATTTGTAGGGGTCTGTTGGGATGAGTGACGATCAACAGACTTAAGAAATAGGGCTCTGAGGTGAAAGAGCTCTTTTAAAGGAATTTCGTCGATTCACTTTTTTTTGTAATTATTATTATTCCCGAATAAAAATATTTATCCTGATAAGACTTTAAGTTTCATTTGAGAATAAGACAGCTTTTGATATTTCATGGTGTTTTTATATTTGTTTGTGGTTAATTTTGATTGGTTTAACCCTAAACGAGCCAAAACAGTTTTTGAAGTAATGAACCACAACAACTAATCTGACCGTTTATTTGCATATTGCATTAAAAATTTATGTTTACGTTGCATTAGTTTACGTTCGCATAGACACTCTTAGTATATAACGCGACGCTACACCACGAAGCAGGTCAGTTGTAGACTTGAGTAGAAATGTATTTCCAATTCCATTCTTCACGTGATCTTTACTCAAGTTCAAACAGCCTGTTACTGGCGAATAATGGCGATTTAGGGGGACTATCGGTCTCAAGCCACCCCCCGAAGTAAATTTGTTAGTTTTCGCATTATTCCTATCATTTCTTATGCTTTTTGTTCAGAAATAATACTGTGTTTGTCAAATTTTGTTTCATGTAAGAACTGCGTTCTTTTTATTTCTTTCGTCCATTATACTTTTCTTTTTCTTTTTCTTAGTTGTTACTTTTCTTTCGTTTCTCCTATCATACTTTCGACCGTTATTAGTTGTGATTCAGGTCGGCCGTAATCAGTAACACAAAAATTAATAGGAGGTGAGAAGCGAAACTGGTGTTCCACACCAGCTTGCATGGATAACAACATAACGGAACTTCAGTTATTATAGCAAAGGAAAATTTACATCGTTTAGTTATAAAGAAAGGTAAATATTTGAATTAAAGACAATCAAGATGGGGGAATAAGTAGCCCGGGAAATTAGGTAGACCAAGATGATGTTTTCTTTTTCTTCTATGAATAGAATAAAAAGTTAGATTTACTGCTAAATTTTTGTATCATATCACATAAGATTTACCAGTCTGCAATTCTTGCCATTAAAACTGTAATCAGTATATTTCAGCTACAACTTGTCTCAACATTTTCTTTCAGGTAAAATCGTACACAGATAGAACTGAATATATCCACTTTTTTTCTAAAATGAAATCATTTAAGTTAAAACGAGATTACAAATATTCAACGTGCATTTGCAGAAGCGTCATTTCAGATTAGCCTGGGGAAGGGGGGGGGGGGGTAAGATCCTCCACTGACGTACGAGTTTCCCGTTTTTTCCTAGTATATTACTAGACAGTCGGTTAAAATATATTTAATTCTCAAATTCAGGTGGGCAATTGCCCCTCCCCGAAACAAAATCCTAAATACGCCACTGTTGGCGATATATATGAAATTTGCATATTAAAGAATTATCTCAATGCCATTCATTCTAGCTTTGGAACTACTTTGCCTCAAATAAAAGTAAAATCTGACCAAAGCAAATCCCTTAATAGTTTTACGGTTTCGGAACGAATCATTGTCTTCATCACATAATGTGCCTGATGAAGGCAATGATAGCTTTCCGAAACTGTAAGACTACTATTTTTTTAAAAATGACTTGCCATGGTCAGATTTTAAATTGAATTACCTTTAATTAATATATGACATTGTAATGAATTTGATCCCCTGTGAACTGCTGATTGCTTCAGTTATATAGATTTTGTTGTTAGTTGGAGAGGATCCGATCAAGTAGATCTTCTTGTAGGCAGTGGCGTCCAAACTGCTTCTACACTTTTCCTCCGCAGAACAAACCATATGAGAAACGAGTTTCATAACTGGAGAGGGCCTTTGAGTCTCGGGGGTTTCCTCATCGCAGGGTCTGCTCGGCCATTATCGCCGTTACTGAATATAGGCTTACAGTGTGTAATAAGGTGATAAAAAATGTTCTAGTGTTGTGTCTTTCCATATTATGCACATCATAGTGGTGCAGTAATCTCCAATTAAAACATTTATGTGACAAAATACAATTAATAGGCACAGATATTTTAACTTCGTAACATGCTAAGGAAAGGTAATATCTGATATCGCATATTGAAAAAGGAAGTCTGAAAAGAACGGGGAAGGAAACGTAACACACGATAATGCAATGTAATACGTAAAACTGCCGAAAATGAAGTCATGCTAAGTACTTCTAATAGTGTACCCAGCAATATTGAAATCGCTAGAATACTAATGTCAGTGAGGGCAAACCCACAAAAATTAAATAACGTATTTGAAATTTATACTGATCTCGCACGGTGAAATTCGTCTTTAAATGATACCAATATATTGGAAAGACCAGGAACTGATTTTCTACGCCCCCTTTATACGTGTGAAATGAAGTTTAATATTATTGTTATTTAGTGGGTTCTATATTTTCATTAACGCTACTAAATTTACGATAGAGTTGCATGCTTCATATTAGGATTGTTTTTTAATATTGTTTTCTAGAGAAGGAGGGCTATTAGTTACACTGAGCGGCAAATTGTCTAGGGCTAACCGTGGGCGGATTGTGTCATTTTAACTGGATTTACAAAATCTGTCAAAGCTCATGAAAAATTAGACAGTCATTTCTAATGCGTTGTAGATTGGGTTCCACATTACGTTTCAGTCTTTGGAAAATTCATTGATTGCAATACAACGCACGATGGAGCAAGCAATTATATACGTACTCTACTGAAACGCAAATTCTGCGGTGCGTAGACGCAAACCATCCTTGGTAACCGAAGAGCTTGATTTCACGCCTAGGATTAATGGGCTCAGTCTTTAAATACGTGGTATTACATAGATACTGAATCATTTAGAGTTGTAGAGTCCTGTATGACAAGAACATGTTAAAATTGCGTTTAAACTTAAAGGGACATCCAGCGATATAGAAAATAGTATAATTCGAAAAATTAGTGGAACATTTTTTAAAAGAAATTGAATAAACAGATTTTGTTTCAGTTATGTTAGATGAAACATCGTATGTTAGAAGATGTCACAGTCATAAGCTATCTTAGGGTATATCCATGAGGAGGAAAGTTGTGGTAAAGAGCGAAGATTTCAAAATTAATTAAATCTATTTTTCTTTGTAATCTACTTAAGCCAATTTGTTGTATTTAGTTACAGAGTGAATAGAAATTAATCAGGGCTGATGTCCATATTGACCTTTTAACCAATCAATCAATTTGTTTTCTGTCGTAAGATTTATTGAACCGATCGTAGCGAGCTTCTACCATTCGATTCTTCCGGCACTTGTGTGTTGTTTGTACCACGATATCTCTCGTTTGTGGAATCCGATTTTTAATGAACTTCTACGTACCTTCTTACAACTTAAACCGAAATAACTATTGTTTGAGGTTACAATCAATCAAGAATAAGGCGAAAGAAGGAGTAAATCCACACTACGTTGCAATTTTGCATATATACGCACAAAACAATTTTACTGTATAATTACGTGAAAATTATTCGATTTGGATAAAATATAGTGTATTTTATATAGAGCATTCCAACTATTTTCATTGTTTGCAATTGAAATCAGTGAAGGATAAACTACTAAATAGAAATAAATTTCCCCGAAGTTCAACGTTTTCTTCTGTAAACAATTTTCGAAAAATTTCAGTAAAGTCATTCGATCGTGGTCTTCTCAATCATTCCCACAGCTTGAGATTGACGTTCTTAGGAGAAAAAAAAAATTACTTCTTCCCATGTAAAAACACATTCCACGTTAATTTTCGTTTAAGAAAAAAAAAATGGTGGAACATTGTATGTATTTTTCATAGATGTCCCAATCATTCTTCCTCTTGGAATTAAAATCAGTCAATAACAAGGGAGTGCATTACTTCTCCTCTTTAACAAAATACGTTTCGCGGGATCGTAGAAATGCTTCATTTTTTCTACGAAAGATAGTGAAACTCGTAAAAGGTAAGGCGGTGAAAATTTTAAATCAAAACAAATCCTCTTGCTTCAACAATTCCTAGCATCACTAGTGTTATAGTATTTAGCTCCTAACTTGAAAGGACAATGACATTGCCACTGCCGTGGATAAGTATTACGACGTCCTATTCCCCCATTCAATAAACAACCTGACATTCGATAAACTATTCTAAAATGACACGCCTCGCCACTACTCGCTTCATGTATGTGAGTTTTGTGTGTGAGATTCTAATTTTCTATCCCTCTACTCCATCTCCTGTTTCCAACTTTCCATAATTGCTTGTAAATAAATAAATAAACAAATAAAATCAAAATGAAAATAACTAAATGAAACTGTTGTATTGGACCCGTTGTAAACAAATGAAGTAGGATCTATCTTCTTCGATCGGAACCCTTAGACATGATGTTCAGTAAATGAACCGTAAAGTTTTCGTATCTCCCTATATAATAATAATAATAATAATAATAATAATAATAATAATAATAATAATAATAATAATAATAATAATAATAATAATAATAATAATAATAATAATAATAATAACCTTGTTTATGAAATGATTTCATATCCCTTTGTAAGTAGAGTGAAATATGGAAGTACGCGTTTTTTATACCAAATTCTTGTTAAATGCACTTAAATACAAACGAAAATTTTGAAGTATATTGTTAACTATAAAAAATTCTTATAATAAATTTAAGTTTACTTTTTTGCTTTTCTGTTTGTAGACGCTTTACCAGAATACGTTAGCGAGGAATTTTGCTATGGATTTCCTAAAAATTGGCGAGAAGTTGTAAGAAGATGGCAAGAAGATCGAAAGGATGTTTCACAACTTCCAAACTCGCAGGTCAATGAATGTGGTAAGTATGAAATTTTAAAATCAGTAGTAGAAGTTGAAGTTTGTAATTATGTAGTGGGTAACACAGACACATGATCAAACATTAACTGTAAAACTAATATTGTAGTATAGACTTTAAATTATGGGAACTTCTAGTAGAAGTTCATATCTTCATCGACGAAGTTGGATTTTCTGATGATATTTTAACTGATACCACAGTTTGAGCCAATAATACCACCAATTCATTTACAATCATTCATTTTCACTACCCATCCGTTTTCTTTAGGCTACAGAGTATAGTCATAGAACGTAAAACGGTAAAAGTAACGGTGATAGATGTCTGTATTCCTGTAGAGTCGGAAATGGGGTCTTTGTTTTCTTGGATTCCCCTGCACTGCGGAAGCCGGTACTACAAGCAATAATGCAAAATGTTAAACTAAAAAATATCGCAATTCTTTATAAATGTTTTCTGTTATTACCTTTTGTTGTAAGTTCCATATAATACATTTTCAGCCAAAATGAAAGTTTAAAAAAGTAACTTCATTAAGCGAATATAATTGTTAAGCTTAAAATTATCAAATAAAATAATTATTAAACAAGTCTTTCGGTGTGTTGTGCAGACGCGCTTAGTGATTTAGCGTATTTCTCGTTCGATAGTTATCAAGTGTTTTGCACGTAATTGAACTACTGTACTTTGCACATGTTCCATAGTCTTGCTCGCACCAACGGTAAAGCAACACTTAACAGCTCAAGCAGATGAAACAGATCAAATGTGGTGGTACTTGAGTTACACTATTATACAAAAGAATAGAAGTGAGTGACTCATTATCTGCCAGGCCATACTACTGTAGATATAACGTGAAATTAGAAGAAAAAATGCATTTTGTCACAAAAAAAGGAAGAAATTTTGGAAATAGTGCTTATCCTAAGAGAGGTAATGGAGGATTTAAAAGTTTTTTGCATGAATAGTGTATCTCACGAACAGGAACAGCTTTGGAATGTACGCTCAGGTTACGTGCCTTCCCAATTAATACGAAGAAAAAAATAATAAACAAAAAATCGATTTAGGATTTAGATTTCCGGGCTTTCGGCATCTATGGCCATTTAGCCCGTCACATTTCAGGGATGACATCCCTCGGCGAGCACACGAACCGGGGAAAGGGAAGGAAGAAAGGATTGGAGAAGAAAGGAAGCGGCCTGGGACCTATAAGGTAGGTACCACCCAGGCATTTGCCTGGTGTGAATGAGGAAATCCTCATTCAGGATGGCTGGCCTGAAAAAGCATTTTACACTTTTTCGACCGATTGTCCTCACCGGGAAGTGAATCCGGGACCGCTCGCATCGAAGGAGAGAACGTTAGCGACTACTCTAAGTGAGGCATCTAACAAGAAATCGAATTTTTTTTTCTTGTATACGAACGAGAAACAACCGAAGAAAAAAGTTGTTATTTTAATATGGAGTTTGCATATCCTGATTGGTGTCTATGAGAGATTTGGCAACATGTGTAAGTCAGGAGGGGGAGAAGAGGGTTATATCAATATTTTCCTTTCTTCATTCAGAAAATGCCCATACAAAGACTTGCTTTAGCTGAAGATATGAAATTTAACGTATAGACTCTCAATCAAAAATACGGTGATAATGTATCAGTGTTTTGAAAAATTCCGCTCCTAAGAGGGAAATGATGGGTCATTTTCGTATTATCCAAATTTCCGTTTCTTTATTTAGAAAGTGCCGAATGCAAGGATTCCTCTAAGTTGGGGACATTAAATTCAGTACTTAAACTCTATTTAAAATTAAGGGAGTGCGTGTTCCACTGTTTTTTTTTTTTTTTTTTTTGTTTTTTTTTTCCTTCGAAAATTCCGTTTCTGAGGTGAAAGAAAGAGGTCATTTCTACAGCATCCAAATTTCCCTTTATTCACTCTGAAGTATACAATGAAGAGGATTTGTTTAAGATGGATTCATGAAATTCAGTTGTAAGCTTTAAAATGACAGTAAGGAAACAGTGTTGTAGCCTTTTCGAAAATTCCTCTCGTTAGAACTGGGGATCGTTTCTAAAATACTAAAGTTTCCATTTGTTTATTAAGGAAATGCTGAATGTGAGGATTTGCTTAATGTCGAGATGTGAAATTCGGTATATAAACTCTTAATTAAAAATAAGGGAACACGTTTTCAACGTTTTAGAAAATACTGCTCCTAAATGAGGAAAGTTTAATTTCTATAATATTCAAGTTGTTCCATATTTATACCTGTTTCGAACACGTGTTTCAATATTGACGAAAATTCTGCTTCTACCTGAAAATGCGTTGTGATTACTTCTGTCCCATATATATTTTGGTCTCCAAACTCAGCCACCAAGGATGTACTATGTCGCGCCAATTATTCAATATTAGCATCAATTACCCGACCCGCTTCGATGAATTAAATTAAGAAAAAATTGTAATATGTTTCGTTAGTCAGTCATTTTTTACTATTACTAAAGCGCTCCTTGATGTTGGTCATTTTCGACGATTTTTTATATATCCCCTCTCCTCCCCACGTTGCGGGCCACGTATATCCCCCTCCCACAATTTTTGCGGGGCTGAATTTGGATTAAATGGCATCAGAAGTGTCACTGTTCATCTCAGCGACCTCAAAAACTATAGGTTCGACACTAACATTGGTCATTTTCGATCATTTGTAAATGCCTTTCGCCTCCTTTAAGTTACATCGTCAAAGTGATATGACAAAAATCATCTCATGTTCGAACTTCATCTAGGTTGAAAATTTGATTGAGATCGGTCCGATGGTTCAAGAGCTATTGTTTTATTTATTTTTATATATCTTCCCCTCCTACCTCCTCCCATAAGTTCTATCGTCAAAGTGAATAGATAAATACCATTCCAGGCCCGAACCTCATCTATGTCGAAAATTTGATCGAAATCGGTCAGAGGGTTCAAGAGTGAAGTCACATAGACATGTCACTTTCATTTTTAGTTTTTTTACATACATCTCCGCCTCCTCTTCCCCTCCCTACATTGCACCGTCAAAGTTAAATGATAAAAATTATCCCAAGCCCGAACGTCATCTATGTTGAAAATTTGATCGAGATCGGTTGGGTGCTTCAAGAATTATTAAGTTTTATTTATTTTTATATATATCTGTCCCTTCCCCTTCCCTTCCCCTAAGTTCTACCGTCAAAATGATATGTTAAAAACCACCCCAGGTCCGAATATTGAAACTCGTCTATATTGAAAATTTGATTAAGATCAGTCCTGTGGTTAAAGCGTGATGAAATCACAGTCACTTTATTTTTATTCTTTTTACAAATAACCCCCCCCCCCCCCAGGTTACAACGTAAAAGTAAAATAACGAAAATATCCCAAGCTGGAACCTTATCTATGTTGAAAGTTTGATCAAGATCGGTCTGGTGGTTCAAGAGTTACTAAGTTTCATTTATTTTTATAGATTTCTCCCCTCCCCTCCTCCATCCCCTAAGTTCTACAGTTAAAGTGATATGATAAAAACAGTCTCAGGTCCGAATCTCACCTATGTTGAAAATTTTTTAAAGATCGGTCGGGTGGTTTAAGCGTGATAAAGTCACAAATACAGTCACTTTTATTATTATCTTTTTTTTTTTTTTTTTTTTACATATATATATCTCCCCCATCCCCCTCCCCTTCGTTGCAGTGTAAAAATGAAATGAAGAAAATATCCCAGGCTCGAACCTTATCTATGTTGAAAGTTTGATCGAGATCGGTTGGGTGGTTCAAGAGTTATTAAGTTTTATTTATTTTTATAGATTTCTCCCCTCCCCCTCCTCCACTCCTAAGTTCTACAGTTCAAGTGATATGATGAAAAACACCTCATGTTTCAATCTCATGTATGTTGATTTTTTTAAGATTGGTCGGGTGGTTTAAGCGTGATGAAGTCACAAACACAGTCACTTTTATTTTTACTTTTTTGATATATATATATCTCCCCATCCCCCTCCCCTTCGTTGCACTGTAAAAGTGAAGTGAAGAAAACGTCCCAGGTCCGAACCTTATCTATGTTAAAAGTTTGATCTAGAACGGTCGGGTGGTTCACCGAACCCGGGTCTCCCACGCCAAAGGCGCGTACGCTAAACGCTTAGCCACGAAGGAGCTCGAGCAACAAAGGAAGATGTTTTTCCTTCGTAGGAAGGGCAACTGGATTGGACACATCTTGCGAAAAAATTGTCTTCTTCACACCGCCATAGAAGGAAAGATGGAAGGGAAGTGAGGAATAGAAAGAAAAACACAGCTGATCGATGATTTGCAAAATAGAAAAAAAAAATATTGGGAATTAAAAGAGGAAGCTGAAGATCGAGAAATACGGAAGAAACATTTTCAGGCCTAAATGCTTCTTCCTAAGAAGAAAAAGTCCCAGGACCTGCCGAAAGGCAGAATACTTAATAATAATAATAATAATAACTCAGCTACAACCATCATGATCAAGGAAAGTAAATTTGATGTTTCAAGCTGAAAATGCTGATCACATGCCTATATTTTTCCAAAAGTATATTTCTATCCTTTACACCCACAGGTTCTTTACCCTTAATTATATTCTATATCTGAAAATTCATCATACATAGATGTAACAGCAAAAATATACATATTATTAAATGAATTAGAAACACCACTAATACAAACATCATTAACTGAATTGGAGTTTATAATTTCTCAGTTGCTAATTTCAGATTTCCACCTTGACATTAGAGTCCAGTAAAACTGGATTTTGACTTCGAAAGTATTCCGACCAAGCTGGACATTAGTCGAGTCCTTCATTTCGATGCCCTAAGCATATAATAAAAGTAACATTAATTTATTCCGTTTTTTTTTTTTTTTTTTTTTTCAGGAGGAAAAGAGAGGAATTCTAATGTTTGCATTTATCTTGAAAATTATCAATTTTTCGAGGAAAATAGTTGTGAGAAACATTGTAGTTCATAAAATTTTAAATTAAAATGTCCTTATACCTAGTTCCTCTTTTTCGTAGAAGCAATCATAATAAGCATATAATCAAGATATAGACTAAAATATGTCTGAACAAAAATAGCGCACACTAACAGAACATTTTTAACTTGAGACTACAAAATATCTAGAGAAGTAATCATCAAATAATAATAATAATAAAATAATGAAAAGAAGTTCGAAATAATAAGTTAATATTTTGAAGGGAGAAATGCACTTGTGATAAAATTCGCAAGCCCCAGCTCCCTTGGGGGTAAGGTAGGGCTCACTTCGAGAACCTAAATGAGGATCTATATTTTTATTGCAGATTTAGATTGTACGAGGAAAATAGGTAAAGTTTATTTGATTTTTTTTTTCGATTCGTGATAAATAACGTTGTAATCAAGTGATACGGGTATAATTAAGGTTTCTTCAAATGGGAACCCTACGTTTCATTCCAGAATAAATCAGTTTTAAACAGTATAAATGTTTTCTCTAAAACATTTTCTTGACTCGTTGTAGGTGACGTGGGAGATCTGCATTCGGCGTCACTTGAGACAATTCAAATGTGTCATATGTGGTAGTACGATTAGGCGCAGCGTGCAGGGTAATCTTAATTGTCTACAAAAGATTTTATGAGCTGCATCTCTCCGTGGTTCACGCACACGATACTTTAGATGCTAGTCGTTATTTTTTTTTTTATTTGACACTTTCTTTTTTTAATTGAGAAAATGTTAATTTTAAATGTGTTCTTTTTATATATATATATTATTATTTTTTTTTTTTTTAAAATATTTTATCTGCTGTAGTTTTGTTTAGTTACCGGATATTGATGAATTTCTATTTGCATACTTTTCATATTCAGCTGAGATGTTGGAGTCTATAACATGTAAAGGAAGTAGCATCAAGGTAGAAGAGCTTTCCAAGAGAGGTTTTTTATCTGTCAGTTCGAGAGGAAGAATTCGTGTTCCTCGTTTAAAATACTGGTTAGGTAGGTATCTCTCAACTAACTCTAAAAGGAAATTTAGTAATTGTTGTTGTAACTAAGTAGTTTGGCGGTGCGCCTAGGATGTTATATGAAATGCGTTTGGAGTATGGAATAAATTAGTCTATTAGTATTACCGAATTACTTTGAATTTAGTAAAATAACTATTATTAAATGAAGTTATTATATTATTATCGTTAATATAACAAGCGACGATTAAATATTATCGTTCTATGTTTCATCTTTTATCACAGTGGTTTCTTAAATAAGGTTATTAAAGGAATTTCTTGGTTTGTGAGGGGGTTGAAGGTCTTGTGCTTAAGAAGATGCGTATATTAGAAAAGAAGATACTATCACAGAACACTAGAAGAGTACACTATAAGCATGATAATTAATAAACTACTGGATGCATATTAAATATTGAAAAGATAAGAGAATGTTACTATTATCGGTAGAATCTCGATGTTCAACAATAATTTTTCATAGTGATATATCCTGAAATTAAATGTAAGATACTTAAATTTTTGTAAGAATTTTTCACTCTTTCAATTCTTCAAATCACGCGCCAAGTGGGCTTTGCGGTGAACAATCATAATCTGTGTTTTTTCTGGGGTTCTCCCGTTTTCTACCCTTTCTTTATTCCACGATTTCGTTCATTATCATCATCACCGTCTCCCTTAGCCTGAAATATAAACGTGGGACGTTAAACTAAGAAAAAGCAATCTATGAAGGAAAATTGCTCATGGGCAAAAGTTCATAAATATATCCGCAACAATTTCCCAGAAATAATTGGTACACGAAAGATTAGCTGTACAATTCTTGTAATCAGAAAACTGTCAATAGTTCTTCAAGGTAATGGTATACAAAAGTAATATACAGTGACCATTTTCCTTCACAGAATTGAAGGAGTGAAAAAAAAAAAAAAAAAATCTTGCAAAATATTAAGATTTTTATTTTGAGGGGAGGGGAGACTTGTGCCCCGGCATCCTATATAAAAATAAGTTTTAATGTACGAGTTGCATTCAACCTATAACACGTACATTTTTTTTTTCTCAGGACTGGTAACAGATACAAACGTGCAGTTTATTTTAAAATACGCGAGCACTCGTTGTCTATGCGTGACAGAGACGGCAATACGGTGCGGCACACACAACTCAAGTGGCAGCGGTAAGAGCGATGACTGTTTTTGAAACTTACGATTGGCAACGTTTTCGTTACAAAAACAGCGTGTAATCATTCGTTTTCTCCATTTGTGTGGTGCGCCACCTACTCAAATTTATTACCAGTTGAATGAGACATGTGATGATGGTGTCACGGATGTGTCTAATGTACGTTTGTGGGAGCGACAGTTCAAAGAAGGCAGGAAGAATGTCGTCTAACAACAAATCAAGACAATCTCGGCCTCTCACAAGCCGGTCTAACGATATGATCGAACGAGTGCATGAAGTTGCTTTGGAGGATCGCCAAATGAATGTGGAACACATCGCCTCCAAAGTTGACATTTCCATGGAATCTGTGCATAGAATCCTGCATAAAGATCTGAAAATGCGAAGAGTGTCCTCCAAGTGGGTGCCACAAATGCTGACGGCCGACCACAAGGGTGCACGTGTGGCATGTTGTCAGATAATGTCGGACGCGTGGTAACGGCATGAATGGAACTTCATTTTCATCGACATGCATGCCGTTTTTCAATTCTGAAACGAAGCGCCAATTTGCTCAATAGAAGCACGCAGATTCACTGAAAAAATCAAGTAAGCGCCAGTGCTGAAAAAATTATGTTGACCTTGTTCTGGGACAGCGATATAGTAATCCTTACTAATTGCATTCGAAAGGACACTACGGTGACAAGTTTATCCTACGAAGATGTTTAGAAGAAGCTCCTTTTTCCAACTTTGCGTTAAAAACGGCCGGAAAAGGGTGTATGTATACTGTTCCACCAAGATAACGCTCCAGTGTATCAGACGAACGTGACGCAGCAGTTTCTTCGCGACAACAACTTTGAAGTGATTTCTCATGATCCCTATTCACTACTCTCTACTTCGTACTCTCTGTGGTCGCATATTCGTAGCTGTGCCGATATTGCATCAGCGATTTCCCAGTGATCAAACAGACTCGTAAAGAAGCGCTCGCTGTGGCCATGGAATCATGGCGTCGACGTTGTGAAAAATGTACAGCTGCAGGGAAATTACGTCTAGAAGGGACGCAAATTTCATATTTTTCGTGTGATTAGTTAGTGAGAAAAAATATTACTTCAATGCACTATAAGCTCTTTCGTTAAATACTTTTTATCAGATAGGAACAAAAAAACGTACGAAGAAAAGAATAAAATATTAAAGAACCGATAAAAACTGAACTGTGCAAATAGGTATCATGTCGGATTAGTTTGTCACTTTAGGCCTCCCACTTCTTGATCCAGACGTTAACCATTCACTACCTTCTTCATGTTGCTGAATCCATTTCTGGATTTTTTTTGTGTCGTAGCCCAGATTCCCAGCGATCTGAAAAACAGTTTGTTCCATTGCTGCTTGGCCTATGATTTGTCCTCGTACAGCAACAAACAGTTCTTCACAACCTTTAGAGCGAGTCATTTTGAATGCCTGTTAGACATTTCCGTTGTGACTCGCATCAGAACATCAATAAATTTGATCTTTCTGTTTCTACTGCGCATGCACTAGTGAATTTCCATGAAAGATCGTAAATAATCCTGATGCTTTATACATTATTTATGAAGGAATATGTAATGAAATCTATATCAATAACATATACAATTCGTCAAAGTAACGAATGCCGTAAATATAAAACATTTCAACAGACATATTCCATCAAGGCGAAATAGGCTTAAACTTCAAACAATACACAATATATTTCATTCTGTAACATTTGGTGCTGCTCGAATCACATTTGATGCAATTGCAAACTGTAACCCTAACCGAGTGGTCTAAAGCATTCGACTGTAGTTCATGCGGCGCTATTAAAGGTTATTTCGAATTCTACTAGAGTACAGTGATTTGTTTTACCTATTCTCGAAGTTTCTGTTTGTGTTCCTTTCGGATTCGATTACGTAAAATATGGAATAGAAAGAATATCTATATCTATATCTATATCTATATCTATATCTATATCTATATCTATATCTATATCTATATCTATATCTATATCTATATCTATTTGATTTCATTTAACTCATATGATTAAGCTATAAAGTCCAAGACGAACCAATCCAATATTTACGTAAATTAAATGATTTTTTTTTTTTTTTTTTTTTTTTTTTTTTAAATTCGAATATGCAGTCGTCCAATATATATTTGCGAGATTCTGATTTTGGAAATCAAGTGTATACAACGTTGAATAGTAAAAATATTAAAATAAAATTTATTGGTTAAGATGTTTAATTAGTTGGAGTTTTAAACATGCCTTTCCAGTCGGGTTTATATAGAGAGGAATTACTTTAAAGTGCAATTTTAAAAAATCGAGTTTGATCGCACCAGAAATCAGTAACTTACACGATAATATTAACGTAATTAGTAATATGATTCTTTATGCCTTTATTATAATTCTCTATATGTTACGGTTTTTGCCATTTTAAAATATAGAATGAGAAAGAAATATAATATTCTAATTGTTAAGAAAACCTCATAAACAGTATTGATTTCAGGGGATGACCTGGAGGGAATTTGACACCTCTCTTTAGAAATCTCCCTTTCGGGTCCATATGTTTGATCGTGCTCAATATTGACTACCAGTGATTTCACAGTACTCCCTTCCCATATATTGAACATACTCTGGGGACAATCTTTTGAAATCATCACTGCTTATAAGTAATTTTTCGTTTTAAATAAGAGGATAATAATGGAATAGTGAACATACTTAACCCTTGGAAGACTAAGGTATTGTTGGGTTACATTAAACAGCAGGGGGGGGGGGGGGCTCTGAGGTCCACAACTAAAATGTCATTATTTCTCAGGAAAACTAATTTATATTGTTTGATGTGAATTTGGGGTCTCTAAGACATCATATATTTTTATTCTGCATTATTACTAAGGTTCTAAGTACAGTGCTTCCAACCTTATATGTGTAATTGTTTAACTAACAATTTATGTCAGTAAATATGACCTATTTATTTCATTTGTTATTATACAAAAACTATGATATAGATCAATAGTAAGTTAGTACGGGGTAGTACGTGTGCAAAGACTTCTTCTAATCTCATTTGAATGGTGGTTGGGTAGAGTGGGGCAGAGGGGGGAATCTTTAAGTATCCCAATGAATTTAGGATTAACCTTTTTATATTTTCCATCCCGTTTATCCTTGGAATTGTGAAATCCTTTTAAAGCTTGTTTCCGCGAAAAGATGTGAGAGACCTTCATTGGATACTATAGGGAATGTTGCTAGAGGAACAGTGTTGCCAACCCAACATACAGTTATAATTTTTCTAATAGCACAACGTCAGCTATTGTGGATTTTAGCATCTGTGGAATGCACATGTAAAACGTAAGCAAACAAGCTACATCTTGTCTGTGAGCGTTGCAAAATAGTACTACAGCATTATGAATATTATAAAATATAATTCCATTCACCCTTGAAATCTCTGAAACGGCGAGAGATTTTTAAATTCAGTTTCCGCAAAAGATAAATAGTATGAGAGTTTAGGTTATGTTAGGTGAGGTTGGTCTCAGTAACTCAGAGCTCACTATCTTTTATGTCAGATTCATTTAAAACTTCTTTTAAGTCCTTATTCCGTTGAACGTTTGCGAGAAGCACAATTGGCCATTGTTCCAATGCTGCTGCAGATTCCGACATACAGTCACAGAATACCAAACAGAACATCCTATCAAATATACGTCTTCAGTCAGGGCACAGGCTGCTGGTTGTAAATTCTACGATTAGAATTACTTGATGACACCAGAGGTGCAGCAGCTTAGTTCTTTGCCATCACCATCTCATTCTCTTTGTCTGTCTCTCTCTCGCTCTCTCCGTGTGTGTATGAATATAATATAAAGCGACATGTTTAGGTGTTAAGAGGTTTAAAGAAATAAACTAATAGAAAATATAATACTTAGGTAACAAGTAAATAATCAGGAAAAATATAAAAACTAAATATTCATAATGGTAGATAGCAATACTGCATCGAAATAATAGTTTCAATGAAAACAGAATGCCCCAATATGTTGTAATACCAAAATTATTTGAAAGGAAAAGAAAATATATAGCCAAAACAGTTTAATGTAACAGTTAGAGTATCCAGTGAATAGCCCCTTAGTATACCAAGGGGAGGAGGCTCTGAGGGAGGGGGAACGCTTTCTTTATTTAAAAACAGAAAGAACAAAACATAAATAACTAAGCAAGTACGCTTTATGATGAGTGGGTTCAAGCCTGACAATATCACTTTCTTTTTTTCAGATTTTTTATCCAATTAGAAGTGTTAAAAAATGTTAAAGAAATAATTTGTGGGTCTCATAGGCCAATTTAGTGTTCCTAGGGTCAATATTTTGTTTTCAACCTATTTTAGATTTGCTTTATTTTAGATACGAATTACAAATTGCTATGCTATAATTACTATTCTATATAATTTGCATTTGATTTTAGATTTGCAAATCGTATAATATTCCTTTCTAATTGAATTTTAAATTAAAGGTGTTGCCAAAGAGTTATTCAAAGAAATGTTTCAGTCTCCGGATAGAAAGAGGATCACACTTAAAAGAATGACTTCCTACTGGGTTTGAACACATAAAAATCTGATTGGTAGACTATTGACTCATACCACTCGACCATTTCGTATGCAATTGCAGATCTTCTTTTGTGTTTTGTGTAATTTTCTGCTCCACATTGCTTTTGTATAGTCCGATAGATTATGAGTTTGCGGTATTTGCACATTACAGCTTTTGCAATGTATGAAAGTATTTTTCGAATAAATCATATTCGATTTTAGTCCTAATAAATTGTATTAAAAAGGTGGAATCCGTGAAATGATTGGAGTTGTACTGATCATAAATGTTTTCATAGTTCGGAGTCTGATATGCAAACCCGTTTAACAAGAGGATTTACTTTCTTGAAATGTGATACACATCCAACCTCATTCGGTGAGTGTCTCACTATGACTTTTTCCTTTCATATGTAACGGAACTTTCATCATGCGACAAAATTACAGTTTCAAGTTTCAGGAAATATTTAATTTCTTCTCTGTGCAGGAATTTTCATTAGGTAAATGTTTTGAGTTTCATAATATAATACATCGTATTTGTTTTTATATTTATTTTCTAGTTGATAAGAGAAGAATATATTATATATAATCGTTGTCTTGTTTTCTTAGGCTTGGATTTCTATCAAGATACAGAAGTCAGTATAGCTAATTACGTATCAGGGAAAATTTCAAATATGTTCTTGAAAACCGGGATAAGTCAGAGAATTCTTTCTCGTAATTTTAGTCGCCACCCTGAATACACAAATTTTATCTCTTCAACTCGCAGTAACTAATTTAAGTTAAAATTAGGCGTTTCATTCACCACTAAACTTCACACAAACATGTACTACGGCTGCCTTAGTACTTGGGCAAAAATGACTCATTAGAAATAAGCACGAATAGCATGAAAAGTAACTCAATCTTTTAATTTAGACATTAACAACCTAATACTTTACCCTTTGGTTACAAGAAAATGTATATGAAAATTTGTGTGGTAACTACATGACAAACTTTCTTACGAACCATGTCTTGAGTTAAACTTAGTAACATCGTTCTAATACATCTTAGAAACTTGATTTCTGACGGCTGTGTGCGAGGTGAGCGTGGCAATCATAGTCTGGCCTTCCACGCATGCCTCAGATGACGTCACAACAGCTAAGAGTCTGTGCTGATTGTTCAGGCAGACGACAAGAGTTCCAAACCAGATGTATGACGAGCATGAACAAGAGTTTTTACGGTTCTTCTTGAGAACTGATCAAAGACCTGTGATAGTGAAAAAGAAGTCACAAAACTTTTCCCTTTCTTGTAACACACTTCCTTTATTTTTCTCTCTCACAAGAAAAATGAAATAAAATAAACTTTACCACAGTCAAGAGAGATGTGTGGTGGACAAACATAGCGTGTGTGGATTTCCTCGGGGTTCTCCCGCTTTCTCCTATTTTCTTCGTTCTACGATTTCATGTATCATGATGATCATCGTTTCGCTTAGCCTCAGAGTATAAACATGGAATATTGAACTAAAAAGGGAAGTGGATTTCAAGGTTACCGATATTATTTTCTTTTTTTTTTTTAAAAAAAAATAAAGCTCCATACGTATAATAGTGATTTGTACAAGTGCAGTAGTTCTTTTTTATTTAAAAAACTATCGGTTTTACTTAAGTTATTTAAAACTAATTATTACAGGTGAACGACTGAGTATTCGTGGAGGTGAGGTGGTATATTCTGCTAGTAAATTAGTAGATTCAATGGTCACCGATACAAGTCTTATTTCACGGAAACCAGCACTAGTTCAACTGATGGTTAGTATTTTTTATTTATTTATTGTATAAATATCAAGTTAACGATAGGAAGTGTATTTAAAAAAATGTTTTCTAAATGCTTGGTTGTGAAAATTTATGTAAAGTATATTTAAGTAGAAAAGTATTACGAGCTTTATAGTATATTAAAAAAAAAATCAATGCGCTACGTAGTGAGTTAATTCCAAATAATATTAGTTAAGCACACATAATAATATTTTATTGTTTATAGTTTGTTTATTCTAGATCGTAGACGTCTTCACATAATTATGTCTGAAAACTTACTTTGCTCCTAATTTCGTTTGCAAACAAGGACTGTCTTACATTAATTCTATTATAACTAGACTACCATTACAAAAATACCATGCCGCAACACTTTCAACTGTGTGAATGGACGTATCGCCCTGGAGTAGGGCGTAGTTGCCCGGAAAGAACAACTGGACCATAAGAATTGTGCCCTGGAAAGGCGATATAATCACGGGTAGTGACGCGACCTGTTTCTCACACCTTCCCGCAAGAGCTCCAGCTGTGCGAATGAGCTCATTATCCTACTGGAATATTGCGCAAATGTCCGAAAACAACATTTGGACCATAGCAATGATCCCATAATGCCGACATAATCACGGGTAGTGACGCAACCGATAAGCATCAGGACAGAACCTACAGAATACCACAATATTGCGGCCCATAGCATTTATAGAGCCGCCGTCATGTTTCAAGGTTGGACGGAGACACTGCAGATCATATACTTCTTTGGTCGTCCATCACACATAAGCACGGTTCGTAGTTTGAAATGAGGTGAATGATGATTCGCCCGACCATATCACGCTTCTAGTTATCATCGGTTTATATTGTATGTTTGCTCCACCATGGGCGTCATCTCGCGGTTCACCGTGCAACTCGATCCCGTATGTCTATATCATGTAACTCACAGCAGACTATGATTGTTGATGCAGGGTGTGGAACGTGTTGTAAGAGTTCCTCCGTCACTTGCACCGCAATCACTTGATATTTCTGAGTGTGGTTATTAATAAACAAAACAGTCCTCTTTTAATGCTTGGCGTAACCTGTAACTGATGGTTTTCTTTCGATTACTGTTCCTCTTCACCGATGTAATTCTACGGTGAGTTTTGTAGGCTCGTCGTCACCATAAACAATATCACGCACGACATATCCAACACCTTGCCACTTTCATCACACTCCCTTCACATAGCCAAGCGCCAAAAATTTGTCTTTTTTGGAAGTCAGAGAGGTCGCCCAGCACCATCTACGCAGGTGGCTTTCTTCTGGAGTACATTTACCAACATTTGATGTGTTTCCATTAAATTGACAGGCATCTGTATATTTATGTAAAATAAATTAATATAGTTTCTTATTAAATTTTGTGTTCCTAACACATTTTAAATCTTTTGGAAGCATTCCAACCTCTTCGAGAAATATGTGCAGAAGTAAGTCTACTTCTAGTTCCTCATTCTGCAACACTTTGCGTTGCAACTCAAAGTTTGTATTTTAGTTGCGATAATTTATATAGCAGTTATAATCGCTTTTAGCATTGTTTGTATTACGTTGCGCTACGCTCCGCAAATTTTGGGAGGGATGATACAGAATGAAACTCCTGATGTGTTTATGCTGCACATCTCCCTTCCATCATGTCCCACTTGTCAGCCATTGTTAAATTATTTTAAGAACAAGACTGGAATTAGTAATGCATAACAGGACGCGAAAAGTGTATCACCACTTGTTTAATATCGAATGAGACAGAACAAATTATTCTCTTCATATTTCCCATTTCATTCTTTTTATGATTGACATCTAACATGCTACACTCAGCAAGGGCTATCGGACTTTATTCGTGGCACTTAGTTATGATAAGGGTAGAAGGTTTTTAAGTTTCCAGACTGATAAACGAGACGGTTTAGGGGTTGCGGTGGTTCGGCGGTAGAGCGTGGAATCCCTGGTTTGATTTAATCTCTCACCAAATGACCTTTATAGTGGACAAACACAGTTTGTGGTGGGACTTCTTGAAGTTGAGCCTTTTTCTCCCACTTTTTCTATCATTTCGACCATTGTCAGATTTTCGTCTCCCTTAACCATCAAGCATAATCATGGGATAGTACACTTAAATTAAAAAAAAAAAAAAGTTAGAGTAAAAAAATAAAACTGTTACCATGATATCCAAGATTTGTGCTGAAGCTTTCTACACAATATTTAGTTTATTTATTTATTTATTTATTCTTCATGAGAAAGCTCCGTACAAAATAAGTGTTCAAATCGTTAACACATTTGCTTCGATAGGTGAGTTTAATTATGTATTTATTTTTCTTGCATACCGTGCACAAATTTAGCCACTTAGCAGAAGTTCCGGTACCTACTCAGTAAGGTATTTCATTATTGTAATCTGCGAGAGGAAGTGAATCCGTAAAGGAAAATAAACTGAAAAATTTATTAACGCTAAATATCCAGAACTTTAAAATACAGGAATAACAACCACTAACCCGTTTACGTGCTCTTTGTTTCCTTTATTAAAATAATTTCAGGAAGAAACTGTTGTAACATACTCTTCTCGTAGTTACTAACGCTCTCGTCTTTGGTGCGAGCGGTCCCGGGTTCAATTCCCGGTGGGGGCACTCGGTCGAAAACGTGTAAAACGCTTTTTCAGGCCAGCCGCCCTGAAAGAGGTTTTCCTTTGTTTTCTTCATTCACACCAGGCAAATGCCGGAGCGGTAGCTCACTTATAGGTCCCAGATCGCTTTCTTCCTTCCCCACTTCTTTCTTCCTTCCCTTTCCCCGGATAATCTGCTCGCCGAGAGATGTCATCCCACAAAACGTGACGGGCTAAATGGCCTTAGATGCCGAAAACCCAGAAATCCAAATCCAAATCCTAATCCTAATCTTCTCACTGGGAGCAGACGGAAATGTTTACCTTCTACAGAACGATTTAAATCCTAGATTAGATAGTCCATATCTGTCTTGTTTAAATAGTATAAGGTATTGCTATTCTTACTTTAGTCAAGATGTCAGGAAATTGACCCAGAAGTCCCATGAATTTGTCAGGCGAACAGGTACCTTCCTTCTGAATAAGTAGTTCATGGATTTTAAGTTTAACGTCCCTTTCAGCAGCTTGGCTATATGAGACAGGACCTACTTACTGATGGGACCTACGGAATCCGAACCACATGAGCCCCGCCTTCAATCGAGCCCGAGTCCCCCACGCCAGAGGCGCGCACGCTAACCGCTTGGGTATGAACGAGCTTTGTGAATAGGTAGTGTAATACTAATGGACTAAAGAATGTATGTATTCGATCTATTAGCTTAGGTATTTTATCAGTTACGACTTGGAAAAAAAAAAAAAAAGAAAGAAACTTGATCTTACTTTATAGCTTTCGGATAAATTATTTAGGTACTTCTTCAGGCAGATCTAATAGAAAGGTAGTTAGCAGATGGTTAACAGTATAGTACAATATCGGTTCTATTATAAACATATATAATAGAAAAATAAATATATAATAGAAAAAATAAATAGTTATCTGCAACGCATACAAGTGTTAGTTTGTGTTACGACTACAGTAGGGTACAAGAAATAAATACGTGATTAATACTTAAATGTAATAAGGATAGTAGGTAAATAAATATATATAAGATAGAAATACGAAGAGATACAGAAAAAAATAGAACTGTTTTATCCATTATTTCATTTTATATCATCGTAGAAAATATATCAAATATTTCAATAGACATACAGTATTTCAATACAGTATTTCATTGTTTTAATTCGTATTTCAAACCCGCTATTCCTTCCATGGAAATACTGCGAACACACAGAATTAGCATCTCATTCCCTATATAGTTGTGCATAGAATTACAATCTGCGTAATAATGAGTATACCGCTATAGTATTTACGTATCCATATATTGTAGACCATTATGCAAAACATTTGACCGATGGCGTACGTTAAATAAACTTTATCACGTTTGTGCTTTCAGAACGAGTGACTTTCTACATGACGAACAATAACTTTAGTTTGAACATAGGTAATTTTCAATGAGGGACTACAACAATAACTAGTTAAAAAGTAATACAAACTCTGTGCTCTAAAATAAATGTAGAATTGATAATTCTTAACTGTGGTGATTTGTTATTTCGCACACCTGGTGGAAGAGTGTTAAACTCAAAAAATGGAAATTTTGAGTTATCATCGCTAAAAAGAGAATAAAGAGAGAAAAGCGAGCTCTACCTGATGGTATTTTCGCAGAAACACAACTAAACAAATTAAAGAGCTCATTCGTGGCTAATCGGTTAGCATACGCGCCTTTGGCCTGGGAGACCCGGGTTCGATTCCCGGCGGGAGCTCATGTGGTTCGGATTTCACGTTAATCAGTAGGTCCACGTCTCATATAGCCACGGGACGTTAAACTCAAAATCAACTCAACTAAACAAATTAAACTCTAGATGGCAGAAATACCAGTATTCCAGGGAACGATTTTGATAGAATAACAAACTTTAAAAGCCATGCTCCCACAAATATATAGTTTTGACTTATAACAGTCTTCCACCGGGTGTGTGATTTGTCAATCTTATATTGTAAAATCTTATATCTTCCAAATTGCTTGATGATTGAAAATGAAGTGACAACCTAGGAAAAGTTTGTTTGTTCCTTTAACAATACGACATAGCAAACTTGTGTCAAAAGTCCAGGGTCATAGGCCAGCTGCGTTGTATAAAAAAATTAAAAAAAGAAAGAGAAATGTTGTTGGAAATAGGTGGTTTTTCCCTTTAAAACAGTGAAGCTTTTCCAATCACATCAGCTGTTTCGGGTCTACTCCAGTAAGTTCCCTATGTTAAATGAAGATGGAATTTAGCCAGTTCAGTACGGTATTACATTGGACAATTGCCTTATCAACAATACAGCATTGTTGAAAAATAGATTCGAAATTTTCTAGATTTCCATACATAACAATATGCACGTTCTTCGTGTTATTTTTGCGTATCCTTATGTTCCGTTCGAATAGCTTGCTTAACCTTCGGATATCCAAGGGGGTACAAATGTACCCCATGCATATGTTTTACTGTATATTGTATGCCATAAGTATCCGAGGGTGACTAGCGTTCTTTACTTTATGGACCGGACTGTAAGGAAACTTATTTCCTCAATAACAATTACATTGTAAGGTGATCTGCTTACGTATGTGGCTGAAACTACACTGGGGTACATTTGTACCCCCGTTGGGTATCTTATGTTACCATATTTGTTTCAAGTATTTTATTGCTTGATTTTGGTTCAGCGAAATATAGAAAAAAGAACAGGTAATATTAGAGCTTACTGCAATATTTCGTTGCAATATTGCATTCATATTCTAATATTGCAACCTTTCCTGCCACAAAAATATTACGAAATTAATACAGTTCTAAAGCGTACAAACAAATCTCTGTTTCGCTAACCTAATTTACATAAACTTAACCTACACTAACAAAACCAACATGACCTAACAAAGCACAACCCAACATAAACTAATATACCAGTATTATCGATACGACAAATAAGGATGTTTCTAATTGCAAAAATTTGTGCTGGGGTACACTTTACTCCTGTTGGGAATGCGGAGTTAAAAAATATCATGGGTATCCGAGGGTTAACTGGAAACATTAGTTTTCATTCCCGTTTCCAACAATACAGCATTACTGGAAAATAAATCCGAACTTTTCTAGATTTCCTCACATGACAATATGCACGTTCTTCGTGTTATTTTTATGTGCCTTTACGTTTCGTTCGAATAGTATGTTTAACTGGAAACATTAATTTTCATTTCCCCTTACCAATTATACATCATTGTTGGAAAACGGATTTGAAATTTTCTAGATATCCTCACTAACAATATGCACTTCTTTGTGTTATTTTTGCGTGCTTTTACGTTCCGTTCGAATAGCTTTCATAACTAGAAACGTTAATTTTCATTTCCCAGAGGCCACCTTTCCAGTGTGGAGATCAAACGACTGATGCGATTGGAAAAAATTCACCATTTTAAGATTGAAAACTACATATTTTCAACAACTTCCCAATATTTCCATTTTATTCATGTTTTTACTCTTAATGAAGTTGGTCTAAGTCTCCGGACTTTCGATATACCCGATATTTATTTTTTTTCTTATAATTTTATTACATGACACATATAATTTTGAATAATCACCAACCTGAGAATTTCTAATAGTAAAGTATAAAACGTGTTTACCGACAACATAATAAATAAATTACATAAGACAATCTTTGAAATAGAAGGAAATAACTTAAGGTGTTCTTTCTTAAATGTACAAGAAGCAGGATATTTAAAAAAAAAATATCTTACGTCTAAGGGCGAACCCGTTACATTGTGTTACTACCTTCAGCGAGTTTTAAATTAAAGAACGTTGGTTTCTAACATGCTATTCAAGTTAGTCCTCTTCCCATAAAATATTAAAAGCTGAAGTATCTCTTTTAATGATACAGTGATGAAATGCCTGACTAGATCGAGATTCAAATCCGAGTCTCTAGCTTACCGTGCCAATGCGTTGGTAGTCACTTCAAAATTCATGCTTAAAAATAAATAAATGTAAAGGTCATTGAAGGGCTGATTTACAAACAATACGAAAATACAGTTACTAAACTGTACTCTTGGCTAGATGGTTCAAAACTCAAAAAGAGATACAAGGTAAGATTTTGAATACGAAAGTATTTTATTAGTAGGGGTCATAGTTTTTACAGGAATGTTACATTAATCTCTAACCGTACTACACAAAATTATTAAACCATTTCGATTCTCAGTAAGAGCTAATCCTGTTTAGGCTTACGTTAAAGTGTCTGTCCGTGTTATATAGCTTCGACAGTGAAACGGGAGGATAAATTCTGATTAAACTAACCATTTTAGATAAAAGTTTTCAGTAGTCAACGGTGACAGATGTCTTTTTCTCAGGCATAGTTTGGCAATTTATTAATTCTCTTTTCCCTATGAGAAAGTTCCAAGTAGAGATCAAAAATAAGAATGACACATGAAATCTTTCAGTTTAACGTCCTATGATTATGAACACGATTGGGGCTAAGGGAAACGAGTGATTTATGGCAAGTGAATGATGATGGAAGAATTGGTGGAATGAGAATGTGGGTGGAAACGGGAGTATCCCAACAAAACCCATGATACGGTGTTGTCTAACGCAAACGTACTTGGCCGGGGATCGAATCAGGGACCCCACGCACAAGAGGTAAGTGGAGGCACTCTACCATTGGGTCAACCGTGCCCCCAAATTAAGAATCATATTATCTGTGGCTTGGGTCTAAAAGGGCCAATGTCAATTTTTAACAAAAATGAGGTGTTCGTCAAATTTTAACGCCTATAAATGAATATTTTCTTTTGCAAGAAAGCAAATGTCAATATGAATGGTATATATTCCAAACTATTTCGTGTTGACATTTGCACTTACTGTACAATAAAACATCCATTCATAGACGTTAAAATTGAAGAGTATATCATTTTTGTCAAAAAGTGACATTGGCCCTTTTAGACCCAAGCCACAGATAAGTCTATACCTCTATCTATCTATCTATCTATCTATCTATCTATCTATCTATCTATCTATCTATCTATCTATGTATAAGTATATCTACAGTATATCTATACGAGGGCGGGGTAGAAAGTTCTCGGCCTGACCCAGAGATAGCACTCCAATCAGCAAAATTTTATTGTTCTCGCCTGGAGGCGCTTTTCAGTTTTTCGTATAACAACTGTCAACTTGTTCTCTCAAGTAGTTTGTGTGCAGGCATTGTTGCAGTTAGACGTCTTGTGTGTTAGTTGTGAAAATGGATAAACTTGAATATCGTGCGGTAATCAAATTTTTGGTTTTGGATGGATTAACCCCTACGGAAATTCATCCAAGTTGAAAAAAGTTTACGGGGACTCTGCTCCTTCCATGTCAACCGTTAAAAAGTGGGCAGCTGAACTTAAACGTGGTCGCACATCTCTCGAAGATAACCCACGTGATGGAAGGCCGAAAACCGCAACCACAACGGAAACAATCGAAAAAGTGCATGATATCGTGTTGAACAACAGGCAAGTGAAGGTGAGGGAGATAGCTGAGACTGTGGGGATATCGGAGGAACGGGTGCGAAACATCTTGCAGAAAGAACTAGGGATGCGAAAGCTCTGCGCAAGATAGGTGCCGCATTTACTGACTGCCGACCAAAAGTAAATGTGAAAACGATCTTCGCAGCAATCTTTGGACCGATTCAAAAGGGATCCGACCGATTTTGTGCAGCAATTTGTGACAATGGATGAGACACGGGTTCACCACTACACGCCAGAAATATACCAGCAGTCCAAGCAGTGGGTGGAAGCCGGTGGTGCAGCGCCGAAGAAAGTGAAGACGATCGTATCGGCCGGAAAGAACATGGCCAGTGTGTTTTGGGATGCGAAAGGAATCCTGACACACAATCATAGTCATACGTCTTGCAATCTTTAAACACGTAAAAGAAAAAGGACATGATGTGAACTGGGAAGAAGTTATTGTGCTGGAAGGGGAAAAAAGGTTGTGTCCGAGAAAGTGGAAAGAGGCCTGGTGGATAGAAAAGAAAGGAGATGTAAACTTAATGAGTTAGACCAAAGGTATCAGCATTAATAAAGAATAAAGAAATATTATTGATAAATACAGAAAAATGTATGTGAATTAATATATTCAAGGGTTGCTTGCTCCTTGTTGTTTCTTTCTGGTAGAATGTTATGCTTTCCCATTGGTCAGTTCAGATAGATTTCCACGCTTCTGATTGGCTGTTTGGATGGGCCAATGAGAGAGCAGATATGGAGTTGAATTGTGTATATATACTTGAGTAGTTTTTTTTTTTTTTTTTTTTTGTCACTCAGTGTACGTCTGATGAGGATCTTGGCTAGAAGATCGAAACGTCACGTGTAAATGTGTTTTTATATTAAAGAAGTACAATCTTGTTCAGCAGTGTGTTTATTTTTCTGAAAGGGATCCTGTTAATTGATTACCTTGCAAAAGGGAGAACAATTACAGGCGGATATTACCCCAACCTTCTTGACCAGCTGGATGCCAAAATTCGCGAGAAGAGGCCTGGCTTAAAGAAGAAAAAAAATCATCTTTCACCAGGACAACGCACTTGTGCACAAGGGTGCGTTGGCGATGGGAAAACTGCTGGATTTGAGGTACGATTTGCTTGGTCATCCCCCATATTCTCCTGATTTGGCACCATCGGACTTCTATCTGTTCCCAAGCATGAAGAAATTTCTTTCTGGGAAGCGCTTCACATCGAATGAAGAAATTGAGAGTGTCGTGGATGACTATTTTCATAACCTTCCAGACTCTCACTTCCGGGAAGTAATACTGATGTTGGAGAAACGCTGGACCAAGTTTATTAAAGTTAAGGGAGATTATGTTGAAAAATAAAATCATTTTTGAACTGAAATTTGCAGTCTTTCATTGTCAGGCCGAGAACTTTTCACCCCGCCCTCATATATCTATATCTCTCTCTCTATCTCTATAGATACTGAGACTGATTATGCCGTACTGTCCGGTTTTGATAATTCTTCATACGTCTCTAGTTTCGATGTACAGTACATTCACTGATTAATCTAATTTCAGAAAGCATGAAGCGCATAAAGTACGACCTGCTCAATTTTCATATTCCTACTTTAACACAAGATTGTTCTTTTCTGTATATTTGCAGGAAAAAGAAATTCTAAATAGGGTGAACGAACAAACCACTCCTTTTGTACCTACGGATTTTTCAAGAAAGGTATGTTTTATCTAATGCTCCCATGTATTTTTTGCTTTAGTATGCACGGAAACATATTTCCTGACTTCATTTTTCTTAGTATATTCAGAATTAGGTAATCCATTAACATATCGTAATGTAAGTTCCAGATTTTAAAAATTATCTAAAAGAAATTTCCTGTAATCTTCAATTTTGATTTAAAAAAGAAAAAGAAAATAAAGTAAAGGTAAAGACACATTAGAATGGAGCAACACACGGACAAAATCAGGTTTTATTCTTTACTTTGCTTCCCTTTGTCCGCCTTTTCATTTTATTTTATTTTTACTACAAAAAATTCCAACAGTGAAATTCAAGCTAAACTCAATAAGTATAACTATCTTCTCGGCAACTAAAACTGAAAGCAAGGGAAAATTCTGCTGAATCAATCAGTCCAATGTTCAGTTCAAGCTTCAGCACTGACACGAAATACAAAGATCAATTTTGGCGTATGTACTCTGTGCAAATCCATACGGTGGAACAAAACTTACCGCGACCCGCAAAGATAGATGAGAAAGAAGCTACCCGAACTTCGAATAACACCGATGTATAGAACGAGAAAATTTTTCTAGACAGTTCTATTACCAGTTTCCCTTTAACTGATGCTGATCGACACCAAGATGCATGTAGGATTATTTTCGTTACAACCTCTTGGATGTTAGGCGTCCGTCGATCGAACATCGGAATGTTGGACACTTCTTATTTGATGCCCAGGGTATCACTCTCCATGCAGTGACATTTGATTCCTTTGCACGCCACAACTCGATGCCAGGCTACAGAGAAGAACCTTTCGATTCACTTTCGCTCATTTGTCGGCATATGGATGCGTAACTCTCAGTGCTACAGAGACTTGAACTGCGGACAATTGAAACTTGAAAACAGACAAAACATATCCAGCCATACTATTCAAAAGCATTCATTAAAACCATATGCTTTATACTGAAGCTTGTATTATGATTCATTTATCTTCATTTACTATAAACTATGTTCATTACCGACTATATTTGGTAAACATCACATATCGCTATGACACAACTATCGAAAAATCTTAAAATAATAATCCTTAAAATAGCGCCATGTAGTAATGCTGGGAGTGTTGTCAGGACTGTTCGTATCTAGCGATACTTTGTTGTGCGTAGGCATGAGTGAGGTCTCTTTGTCTAAGTCTATTTCCTTTATTGTCTACATGCTGAATCCTTGCATAGTAATTCTCTTCGATCTACACCCTTATATAGCTTAACCGTATTTTGCGAAACTACAGTAGCTGGTTGATGATCTCATCTAGCAGGAATGCTGGTACTTAACTAGTAAAGCTTTCACGAAAGAAGTAGAAAATCGAATTTTGAGTGAAGTTCAGCTATCAAATTTTTTACTTTTTTAGTATTGCTCCTTCTTTGTAATGTATTTGTGTATTCTGTTTTTTGTTTTCATAATTGAACTATTTACAAGCACAATTTTGAACCTATATTTATTTTGTTCATAAGAATACGGAAGGACCTTCACAAGCAAAGGGATTAAAGAGAAATCTCTCTGAATCGGAGGAATTAAAGGAAGCAACAGAAACAAACACTTTACTTTACAAGAGGAGAAGACACGAGATCAATTCCCATGATGAAATTTTGACTCATGAAGGAAGTAGAAATAGCTCTCAAGATGTGAAGGTGAGTTCTACTTGTAATTCTGGTTTTGTTCTATTCTTCATTTCCTCGAAGACAATCTTGGTTATCCACAATTGCAGTAATTATTATTAAAGTGTAAGTATATGCTACTATATTTCCTAAAAGCACACTATTTATTACCATTTTATGCAATGTCGATTTTTATTGCGTATGTTTTTCCGTCTATTCCGCGACACTTTTCCTAAATTTTCTTTGATGTTTCACAGATGATCTAACAGATGCGGCAGTGAAACGGGCGATTTTGAAACCCTGGAAATAGTAAATTACGTTAGGAATCAGAAAATGAGAATGGTGCCATCTGGACAACAAACCTTTGCCATTGACCCTGATATCGGTGTTCGGTTGAGATGGCGTCGTGGACTAGTGAGCAACGCGCTTTTGCTGTGAAGGCTTTTTACAAAAAGAACGACAGCTACGTGGCCGCGCAGCGTGTATTTCGTGCTCATTACAATCTCCTACGTCATGCCCCAGTTCCGTCTGCGCATGCTATCAAATTGTGGGTACGGGACTTTGAGGAAACGGGTAAGGTGATGAAAAAGAAAGGTGGAAGTGCGAAACGCGTGTGCACACCAGAGAATGTTGCAAGAGTGAAAGAAGCCTTCAGCCGAAGTCTCAGGCGTTCGGCAAGCAAGCATGCCCTGCGACTTGGCATACCGGATCGCAGTGTACGGTAAATATTGCACAAGGAACTGCAATATCATACATACAAAATGCAGATAGTCAACAACTGAATGCGGACGACCTCCCAAAGAGACTACGCTTTTGCCGGGAATTGTTGGAACTCATGAACGACAACCCAGGCCTGTGCGACAATCTGATCATGAGCGATGAGGCCAATTTTTATGTGTCAGGCTTTGTTAACAAGCAAAACTGTAGATACTGGTCACGTGAAAATCCTGAAATGCTTCCTGAAAAACCACTTCACAGCCAGAAAGTGGTAGAGTGGTGTGGCGTATCATCATTTGGAATCATCGGGCCTAATTTTTTTGATAACGATCGCAGTAATGCTGTTCCTGTGAATACAGAACGGTATGTTCACATGTTGAACCATTTTTTAGTGCCACAGCTTGCTGATCTTCCTGTAACTGCAAACACATTTTTTCAACAAGACGAGGCCACATGCCATACCTCGCGCATTAGCGTGCTACAGAACATTTTTCCTGGTCATTTCATCTCCAAGAACGGGGACATTCCCTGGCCTCCCAAAATTCCCTGACCTTTCAGCGTGTGATTTCTTCCTTTGGGGTCATTTGAAATCTGAGATCTTCCGGTGTGACCCACCACACACCATCCAGAAACTGAAGGATCAAATTCGCGAGGAAGTTAATCGAATTTCAGTGCCAGTCCTGTGAGATGTGATGTCTAACTTCCGTAAAAGACTTGGAATGTGTGTGAAGGAAAAGGGGGCCACCTACGTGATGCCATTTTCAAGTTATGGACATTTTGTCGTGACATGTCTGTGCAAGATGTGCAAGTTGTTCAGAAACATTTCTCATAAATTGCAAGCATTTTAATTCATGTTGTAATTCTTCTATATCGCTGTGAATAAATTTGTATCGCTGGTGAAGGTTTCAAAATCGCCGTTTCACTGCCGCGCCTGTTATTAACTGAGGTTAAAATCGGTCAAGAATCCTTGAATGAAAAAAAAATGAAAAACTTTGGTATCACTTGATATGAGAAATGAACATGATCTATGTACAAATGTTTTCGATCGTTATGACCATGTTCGAACGAAAGGAAACATATTTGACAAATAGAAGACAATTTAAATCGTTACATATGGTTCTGCACATAACGAACACCTTTGAAACTTCAAAATAGTCTTTTATTGATAATCGAGATTGTGAAAAGTGCCAGAAATCTTAAACAATGTTGCAATAGTTCCCAAACTCTTTTCGAGTGACGGTATATTAGTATTTTTTCGCGGCATTTCAGACACAAGAATAAATTATATTCAACTAATATTAAGTGCCATTTCTCGGTGCTCCAAATACTAAGACTAAATCTCATTATAATTTTAATATCGACTGTCCTTTGGTAGCACTTAGTTTGGTGGCCAAAGCACATAGTTTTTTTTATTTATTTATTATAAAGAAAAGACTTAGTTCATGTTAGTAGAAGATTCAAAACGTAATACGTATTATTGTTTTATTTTAGGAAAAGGAAGCAACAACTACTTCCAACCTCGAAGAAAATAATGGAAATAATAGAACAAAGGTCACTGATACTGACAAAAGATACGCAACTTATAACCGGCCTTTTGTCCTATTTGATATAAAAATTGTATTTCATTATTAAGATTACTTGGACGATCACAAATTAGTAATACCCTACGAAAGAAATTCTTCCAAATACTAGCCTTGTGCAGTGATGGATGGGCTGACTGTTGATATATGTAACTAATGGCTGCCGCAAGTTTTCCATATACTTTTGTTATAAATTTATACGCTCGGGTAATCAGTAAATCTAAAAAAGGAAGACAGTTATCAGATTCACGCTCGAAAGTGAAGTTCAACCTAGGATGCTGATTGTTGAACTGTTCAAATATTTGTAAAAGATTATTTACATCACGTAAAAGTAAAACGTCATCGACACAACAATAATATATTTATATACTTAAATGCATCCTGTTGTAAAGTAGACGTTTCTATTTGATTTTTTTGCAATGTTTGACAATATCGTAGATATTGTGTTCTTCTTGGCTAGACTGTTATTCTGGGAAAAGAATGATTTTCAAGTTCAAATACATTAGTTATTAAGCAGACCTCAAGCAGTTATAACAAAAAATGCGTTTCATAGGCAGATGCACCATTATTTATAGCCGTCCTAAAGTGTACAAGCCGAACACCCCCCTTCGTCTGACTATATCAAGTTTTAACTATCAAGCTTACTATACGAATGTCTATACAAAACCCTTCATGACTACAACAAAAGTTTCAAATATTTTATTAAAAATAGCCTTGATATTAAACAACGGTTGCCATTACTTGTAAATGCTAATGCTATTTTGGTTGCATACATAGACGTTGTTGATATTTACCCGTCTATACTGTTGGAACTTACGAGCAATAGCACATGATTTTGGTTATTTCAAAATAGTGCACCTGCCTATAAATCTCACTTTCTGTTATAACTGCTTGAGGTCTGCTTAACAACTAATGTATTTGAATTTGAAGACCATTACTGTTGCCAGAATAACAGTCTAGCCAAGAAGAACACAATATCTGCGATATTGTCAAACATTGCAAAAAATTAATAGACAACAGGATACATTTAAGTATATTAAGATATTATCGTTGTGCTGCCACAGTGGTTCAGGACGAGCATAAAGCTGGCCAAAACCCAATTTTTGAAAATTGCGTTAGAAGGATACTGGTTTAGTGTATGGATTACGAAATATCCATAGTTTATTATATACAAATAATGAACACGAGTAACATGTAACGTGTGAGTTAGAAAGGGTGAAAGCTAACCATTGTGGACATATCTGTGAAATAGCTGCCAAATAGAGTATTTGTCATTCAAGTTCATGGCTTGGTATCTGAGAATATGTGGTTACAAGAAACATTTGTTGTATATGGTACCAACATACCTCTCAAGCACTGCAACTATCCAAAGTGGCTATGCAGTATATTCCATATCTACGTTTCCTCGAACAAAATATGTTAATGTGACAAAATCTAATTTGCTTTAGCAAAAAGTCCACAAAACTACAGATATTTAGTATAGTGCCCAGCGTTCCCCAGCAGAGTTATTGAAATGGCCTGAAAGAATAATCCATGATGAAATGTTTTTCAGAAAGTTTAGGTGCGAATATGTGCGAATTCGTGAAATACGTGTTCCTTTGTGATTGAGTGTGGTGACAGGACACTGAAATTAATTATTCCTACTTTTTACGTGCAGGACATCTATAGTTCATAATGATGCTGAGACGCATCCAGGTCAATGCGAAAATGAGAGAAATGTAAGGACGTTGTCAAAGGGAACAAACACAGCATGTCCAGACCTGGGTTTTGACGTAATTGGACCTTGGTGAAAATCCAGCCCACGTTAGTGAAGACATTCGAATAATTGTTTCCAGGTTTTGCAGCCAAGTGTACCAAAAACTGTATAAGAGTTGCAGAAATCATGACATTTCCTAAAGACACATAGAGAATGGCTTGATGAAGAACTGACATTTAAATTCTGGAGACAGATGGAACGTCGATCAAATCCTGGCGGTTGTCCATCGAAAGATTTCAGAGAACCTATTGACATAACTAAACGGAGGAAAGTGGAAGATTTACGTACATCTGCAAGTACGTCGGAACTGGCTTTTGCTGCCAAAATGAGGCTTCGGGTATCAGAACAACAAGATGCAGAAAAAGTACTTCGTGAGGTGACAGAAACAACTTCGACTAGAGTTCGTAAGATGAGACAAGCGTTTATGAGCGCAAAGGGTCAGAGCATTTTACTTAAACCGTGCACCAAAGAAGAGGCGCGTGCATTGCTTCTCGGTCGTAAGTTTACCAAAAACCAATACAACTGTCTACGTCTTGGTGCCAAAACACGCAGGGCAGACATTTGTCCAAGTTATCACCAATTACTCGAGGCTAAGAAAGTTGTTACCCGTCAGATGAGAGTATTACTGTTTCAGATGTCAGTGCAGAAATTAAATCTCAAGCTTTATTGCAAAAAAAAGTTGAACGAGTCCAGTGCATCGAACAGCAGATTCAAGATCACCTATCAACTGTGAATGTCATTGATTTCCAATTTACTGTGCATCACGAGCTCATTCTCACTAAGGTAGATGGAAAAGTTGTAATGCACTCCTGAACAACAAATCTCTTCGAAAGTGTTATATTTGCAAAGCATCTCCCAATGAAATGAAAGATTTAGAGAGGGTTTCTTTGAAAGACATAGACGCATCCTCATTTCTCTTTGGATTGTCAGTGTTACATGCGTACATACCATTTTTTGAGTGCCTCCTTTATATTGCATATAAACTCGATTTCAAGATATGGCAAGTTCGAAAGAAGCACAAGGAACTATTGAAATCACGAAAACATGAGATTCGGAAGCAGTTTAGAGAAAAATAGGCCTTAATGCGATAGGCCCAAAGTAGAAGACAGTGGAACAAACAAGGATGTGAACACTACTAGATGTTTTGCGGACTCACACCGATCTTTGCAAATAATGGGGATTTCTGAACAACTGATTACACGTTTTTCGGTGATATTATACGTAATCAATTCTGGACTTGATATTGATCCCAACGTTTTTGACAGTTATGCACTGGAAACAGACTGACTCTTTGTTCATCTTTACAGTTGGTTCTATGTGTCTGCTAGTGTCTATAAAATTCTTGTTCATGGATCGGGTACAGAATGCCATTTTACCAATAGGTCAGCTTTCTGAAGAGGCACAAGAGGGACTTACGAACATTTCGGAAAGATCACTCATGCAAATTCTCTCGCACTATTACGAATCAAGATATGCTGCATATGCTCCTTATTACTTTTGATCCCTTTCTTTCGAGTATTAGGCACATGGCTACCAGGAAGAGAAGACGTTGTTTGTGACGCGAAGGACGACTGCTCTTAAAGACGTCGGAGCGTGGAGCATAAGGAGCCAACGCGGCGTCCAGCAAACAAAAGAATGAAGGCATTCCATTTTTATTCAGCGATATTGATAGTGACAGTAATGATTGACTTACAAATGTGATTTACAAAATGAATTCTCGTTTTTCATTTATGTGTGTGAGTGTAATGAAGACTTGTATGCATGAATGTAGTGCAGATTTTTATGTGTGTGTGTACTGACGTAATGCATACCAATACGTAGTACTTAATCAGTATTTACAAACATTTCCTACAAACTCTCTCCAGCACACAGGCTAGCGCCACCGAACGATGAACGTGTTCGTTAATTCTTAGTACTATAAATATACAATTTTCACATATTTGAGGCATTAAAAGCATTTTGTACATTGTTATAAACGGTTATAGGTTTTGACCAGGTTTTTGCTCGTTCTGAACCACTGTGTGCTGATGACGTTTTACCACTTTTACGTGATGTAAATACTCTTCTACAAATATTTGAACAGTTCAGTAATTATCATCCTAGGTTGAACTTCACTGTCGAGCGTGAATCTGATAACTGTTTTCCTTTTTTAGAGTTACTGATTATCCGAGCGTATAATAAATTTATAACAAAAGTATATGGAAAACTCACCGTAACCATTAGTTACGTACATCAACAGTCAGCCCATCCATCATTGCACAAGGCTAATATTTGGAATCTCTCTAGCGTATTACTAATTTGTGATCGTCCAAGTAATCTTAATGATGAAATACAGTTTTTATATCAAATAGGAAAAAGACCGGTTATAAGTTGCGTACCTTACAAAAATGCTTCAATGAATCACGTAGATCGGTAGAAATTCTTTCGACTTCCAAAACTTGGATATGAATTCCAAATTTTCCCAATTATCGACAGAATTTCAAAACATTCTTGCAAAGCATAATATATCGCTTCCAATATCCCTTCAGAAAGTTTAGAAAAGCATCTCACCGGCTTTAAAAGTTACTTTATTGATCCATTAAATAAATCAAGTATTTTTCGTGGCCAGTGTGAATGCTATTCTTCATATATAGATCAAATCAAACGCAATATTAAATCCAGAATCAAAAAAAGTCGCAAGAAGAGGGTATGTTGGGATTATCACTTCACATGAAGCAATATTCACATTATATAAAACAGGCTAATGTAATAGAATGGGAGGGGAAAAGAGTGGGAGATTGACGATTCATTCTTTATTCATTAATATAAACGAGTTTTAGATCTGGATTCTGGTAACATCGATAAGATCTGGTTCCCTACCTTTGATGTGTAATTTGGTTCTGACAATAGTAATGTAGGATAGATACCACGCTTCTTTCAAACTTAACTCCTTTTTTCTTCCATTGTGCTCTGCTTGTTCATTTTAGTACTGATTTTTACGTTACGCTCATTTGGTGGTATGCATTCCTGTTCCCATACCATATTTCTTTTAATTAACTAACTAACTCTATGGCCTATGGAACCCGGAGGTTCAATGCCGCGTTCACGAAAGCTCTCCACTGACTTCTATCCTTAGCCAATTGGATCCAGTTTCTACTTTGTATTCCTATCTCTGCGAGATCCATCTTAATATTGTCCTCCCATCTGCGCCTAGGTCTTCCTAATGGTCGTTTTTCGATTGGTCTTCCAGTCAAGACTTTGAAAGCGTTTCTACTTTCTTCCATTCTAGCTACATGACTTGCCCACCTAAGCCTCCTAGACTTGATGACCCTAACAATGTTGAGTAAACTGTATAAATTATGTAGTTCCTCGTTATGAAGTTTCCGGCATTCCCCATTCCCGAATTTCCTTTTTCCTTTATCCGCTTTCATTGCTGTTACCTTACCACTGTAGACGGAAGTAGCTTGTTATTTCAATATTTCTGGAGAACATTTAGTTTTTCCACGGAAGGATATATTGGTAAGTAACCAATTTTTATAGTAATAACTTGTTCTGTTGTAATGATTTACACTAGTTTCTTAATTTCCCTAACGATATTAATGTGATACTGATCGATGCGAATCATTTTTCTTTAATGCCCATAGAGGTAATATATATATATTCCTGTCTTTCGTAATTGGGCTCTCCGTTAAGCAAGGTTTGTTCCCTGGGAATGGAACGTTTAAAAATATATCTGTGGTTTGATTAATTAGGATCTCACTTGTCTTTGTAAGCTTCAGAAATAAATATTGCTACTGAACTAGTTGTGTGTCGCTTAGAAAAGATGTAAAATTATGTGATAGAGAAACTGTTACTGATTTTCAATTTTTTAAGCATCTTGAAAATTTCACTCGCTACTTTTCCCACTCTATATAGCGCTATCGCTGCTGACTGGTTTCCGTAATCATTCTATTCCATTCTGCCTGTACGGGTTACGTGTCGCTCTTTCTATAGCAGACTCAATAAGTCGTCACTCATTCCACCGCAAAATTATTTCATTCTCCTCACAACGAGCTTTGTAACAATATTTATGATCGGACTAGGTATATTATAATTCGTTTAATGTAAGTTTTCCTAAGTACCATTCTTATTCTCAGTGGCACACTGGCGCTGATCTCTTAGCTAGCGAAAATGTTTGAGAGCTGATGAGTATTTGGAATTGGTAAAAAGTTATGGTATTAGTTTGGAATTAGTAGGATAATTATTTAAGGCACATATGTATAGTTCATTATAATTAAGTAATTGTTAGTATTTAATATGCAATTAATTTAGTGCGTGTTATTGATAAGCTATTTTTAATTCAGTTGCAGAACACGAACCAACCTCAAGACGATGCTATATGCACGAGACGTATCTTGGAAGTCGATATTCTGTCTCATACAACAGGTACCAGATTTTACAACAAATGATTAGACCTTTTAAATAAACTAGTGATACTTGAAAGAGAAAGGAAATTGATCACCTATGTGCATAGTATTTTAATTTATCAGGACTATTATTTCGGTTGCTTATCTGCAACCAGTTTGGATACAAAATCTCGCCCCAACAGAAATCTCTCCTGGCTAGAACCTCGCGTGACGAAATTGCGCATAGGACAAAACCTTGTCAGGGCAAAATTTTGCCAGAGCAATTTCTTCATAGTATAATGTTCCAGATACCTGATACCTGTATATATATGTACTAAATGAATCATATAACCAGATTTAAATTAGGCGGAAGAAAATATACAACATAGACTTAGTAAAAAAAATTGATAAATAAAGGACCAGATATTTAACATAATAAGTTATCTTATTAATTTTGCAAAAGGAAACGAAAGATAGCTTCGCATTTAGGGGGTTGTTTATCTTTATGTGTATGGTGAGGGAACTAATGTATGTTTCTTTTTCTTCTTTTTTAGGTTGGGGCCTCTAAATGTTTCCTTCACGTTTCTCGAGCTTCCGCTTCCTCTTTTAACTCTAAATATTTTGTTCTATTTTTCAGATCATCGATCAGTTGTGCTCTTCTTCCTGCTCCTCGCTTTTCTTCCATATTTACCTCTATGGCTGTATGAAGAAGACAATTTCTTCACAAGATGTATCCAATCCCATTAGCCTTCCTACGAATGATGCTGGCTAAAAGCGTTGTCTTCTCTCCTATCCGTTTTAAAACATCTTCGTTTATTATTGTCTCTCTGTCCATTTTATCTTCTCCATCTTCTCCAACAGCAAGTTTCGAAGGTCCCTAAATATTTCTTCTCTAACTTCCATAATGTCCAAGTCTCTGAACCATACAGTCCAATGCTCCATACTCCATATATAGCACTTGACTAGCTTGAATGCCTCTTTGGTTATGGCAATTCTTGTCCTTATCTCTTTGGTACTGTAACAGTCTCTTGCCATAATACTTCCCAGATATTTGAAATGATCTACCTCTTTAAGTTACATTTGTTCTACTCTGACCCGTAAGGACGCGTTTCGACGACATATTCTCATGACTTTCGATTTTTTCACATTGATTTTCATTCGATATTGTTTCCCAGTGTCAATTAATTTTGTCATCATCTCCTGTAGTTCTTCTTCGGTTCCAGCTATAATTATCACTTCATTTGCATAGTTATTAATGATCATACATCCAATCTTCAAGTCTCAGATTCCAATTAATGCTTCTTTCATTAAACATTCACTGTAAATGTTGAATAATTCAGGTGACAAACTACATCCTTGTCCGACTCCTTTTGCAATCTCCACACTATTGTTTTCCCCTTGATTCAAGCGCAACTTCAGTCGTTGTTCTAGGTTCAGGTTGGAATGAGTGTCGGTCCCTCCAGTTGTCCTCGATTTCTTCAAGTCTTTTCAGAAGTTTGGTCCAATTGACCCAGTTGAAAGCTTTTTGCCAGTTATGAAGCACAAACTCAACTCTTCCTTTACGTTAAGAACTAGTCCTAATATAATTCTCATCAACACAATAGCATCTCTAGTGCCTTTTCCTTATCGGAATCGAAATTGATCTTCCTCCAACATTTTTCTATTTTACTTTAGAGCCACCTGTTCAGTATGCGCGCAATAATCTTTCCAGTGTGGGGAAATAAGGTTATTGGTTTTGTGATTGCTGCACTCCTTTGATTGTTTTTTTCTTGGGTAATGCAACCACTGTAGCATGAAGAAAATCCTTTGGCAATTTTCCATTCAGGTAAATCTTGTTAATAAGTGAAATCAGTACTTTCTTGTATTGTCTCCTAATCCCTTCGGCAAATATTTTGGTATATCATCATCTCCATTGGCCTCATTTGCAGTGTCGTCAGTTTGCAACAGTCATTTATAAGTGTTCGTTTAACATATGGATTTGAATTAAACTGGTGGTAGTTCATATTATGTCAAACAATGTCCCTCTGTGGATATTTGCATCGAGCAAAATTTAATCGTTTTCTGAAAGTTTTAAGGGCGTTTCAAGTCAAATGTTCCACCCTATATATCTTTCTATCATTTCGAGCCCCTCATTTTTTTCTGCTTCTAGTGTCTTAAGAAAACATTTCTGATTCCACATAGTTAACTAATTCTTCTTCTTCTTTTTATTATTATTATTATTATTATTATTATTATTATTATTATTATTATTATTATTATTATTATTATTATTATTATTATTATTATTATTCAAGGAAGTCATTGCATATGCGAATAAATCATAATGGAGAGATTTCCTCCTATGGGGTTTTAGCCCAAAGATATATTGTTTCGCAAGGTTTTGGTCAGGCTAGCTTTTGTCCCATGAGGTTTTTGGTCACAATTAAATTTAGTTTGCGGGATTTTTGGCTGCAACGTTTTGGCCGCAAGATTTTTTCTGTATACCCTGTAACCTTTTAAAGGTCCACTTGAGAAGTTAGTGAGAATCCAATAGCTTAACTTCATTGCTGGTTCAAGTAGTATTCTCGGTGTGTAATGTATGATCCTGAATTTATACAGTAGCATTTACATCATTAAAATTAAATTATCATGGAACTATTAAAATAGGAGCAAGATTATGGTTTGTAATGTTTTGGAACAGAATTTTCGTTCATGTTAGCTTTTACCAATGAGAAAGAGATTACGACGGGAGGCACTTTGATTGGTTTATACATTAGTTATTTCAAACTGTTGGAACAAAATCTATATTTTGTTTTTCCCGTGGTTCCTAATAAATATCGCTTGAGCCACAATATATATAAAAGAACATTAAAACGTAAATATTATTTATTTTTACCTTCGTTTAGTGTTCAGGATACAAACTTTTAATTCCTTTAACATCAATTGTTCTGAGAACTTCCTAATCTTCTACCTATCATCTTTCTATTTATTTAATACTGTTACTAAGGAAAAAGAATAATAAATAATAAATTACAATTTCCTTTTCTTCCTTTACAAAATCTGCTCCGTTATTGCACCTCTGATCTTATTCCAAAGACCAGTACAGATAGATAATAGTACAACATAATAATGAGACATACAACGAGACATACAATATACCGTTGTATATGGCGTGACGAACATTGATTTCATTTATTGATTAACAATAAATGAAAAGAATCCTGAACGTAAGACAATACACACTTTGAACAACCCTTGTATATATCTAAGATTACATTTTACATCAATATCACATATATTAATCTCATAATTAAACATATTCTTTAGCCTCACATTATAATATTGATAACAAGGTGTATCAACAGAAAAATGACAATAATAATACGGTCCACAATTAATTTTACATTCATTGAGATATATTTAATATAATGTATATAGTTTAATTCATAAAATTTAGCATAATTGTAAAGAGTTAAATATAAACATATTTTCTATTAAAGTTGATTTATTTTTTCGTTATCATTATGATTTAAACATGGAATGAACATGCTACACGAATATACATATAGAACACCTAAAATGATTATGGAGTAATTATAGTGTTGTGAACGCAATAAAACAATATAGTATATATGAACACTAGCAGCGTTCACCCCGCTTCGCTGCGGTCACCCCGGAACGCAATAAACTTTGTTACTTAGATAATTTTTACTTTTTCGCTTTCAAGTGATATGATAAAAACCATAGAAGATTGCAGTAAATCTTAACATTATATCGCCTGTCATTTATGTTAACCCGCCCCGCTTCGCTGCGGTCATCCCGGTGTAACTGTACCAAAATTCTGCTTATAATGTTTTTCGTATAAACGCGAATTCTGCGTTAGAGCGTGATGTGACGTTCGTCTGAATTCGTACACTTTGTGCGGTGTATGCTTCTTGTTGATTGTGCTGCCGCCTAGTGGTGTTAAAAGACAGGATAGAAGAAGAGGAAGAGGAAAGTGATGAGAGGACAACTAGTTTTTCGTTGTGTTGTGTTGGTGTGTGTGAATATGAGTGACTCAGCTATTTTGCTGATCACTACGTCATCTCGTCCTCAAACGTTTTTTTAAGTGGAATATTAGTTACCTTGTAATTTAGACGTTCGTCACTGTCTTCGAATATGTAGAAATTATTAACGAAAACAGTATTATTAACTTGAACATTTTGGCAATTCTTATGCTACTCATTATCAAAACAAATTAGCCCCAAGTGGTATTTTATAACAACGAGGGGGCGTGTTGGAGACTAAAAAGAGAGCACAAAGGACTTGGAAGGTGGTACTAAAACGCAACGGACATGTAGTAAACGACCAACACAAAAATATCCCAAAACTGGTCAACTCCTGATCAAAACCACGACATAATGTCATCAATGTGTTCACTTGCAATAACCGTCTACTAAATTCTCAATATTGGAAGAAAGGACGATCTTGGTCAGTGGATTCGACGGATATATAGTGTTCCAACCTAAAATGTGATCACGTCTTTCACCAAGCCATGGCGGACAATATAACGAAGTGAGTAATAAAGTGCACTTACAAACTCATTACGTTAACGGGGCGAATAATGTAAGGGAAAGATTGTTTATCTCAGGTACGTCTATTCATTTTAAATAAATGGCGCATTAAGATATACATTTGTCAGTTTTTCTTTTACAGATTGCATGACGTAATAAGAAGGTGATTGTTGGATAACCTGTGCATGGTTCTTGAAAGTAGGTGATGCTCTCGTCTATTTTCGCAATACGTCTTAGATCTTCACCCAGGTGGTTCCCGTCCGAATCTGGACCGTAACGGTGAGGTGTATCGCACCTTCCTTAAGCGATCGTCGTGGGGACGAACTTTCCGTACCCGTGAATAAAATAGTGCAAAGCTGTATTATTTGCGGGCAGGGAATAGGGAGTTCTTCACGGAGGCCGGTTAAGGACGGTGTGCACTCCGCAGCGCAATGCTGCTAGAACCCCGGAACCGTAATAGAACGGCTGAACCCTTCACCGTAACAGAATGGCGCCCGAACAGGGACAAACACGGAACGAACCCAGGACCATTAATAGAATGGCGTTTCCCTCCAGGGACGGATTAATTAATAATAATTCACGTTTTTATTAATTGATTCGTAACGGATGTAACATCTGGGAGAAGATCTGGGTGTAATATTTGACAGGTTTTATTTCTCATGATATGCTATATGCGCTAAATTGGTGTTTGTTGTGTTCATATACTTGTAGCTTGCAATCATGGCAGAAAGTGAAAATTTGAGTTTGCAAACTTTGCTTGAAGCTATTAATGACACTAAGCGACAACTCGATGATGTCATTACTGAGTCGAAAAGTGAAACCCAAGCTCAGATAGAAAAATTCTCTAACGACCTTACAGGTAAATTAGAAACTTTAGAACATAGGATGGATGGGCGAATTCAGACACTGTCGACTGAGTTAGTACAAATGAGAAGTGAAATAGACAGGGTTAGTCGTACTTGTGCGGATAACTTTGAAAAACTGTCAGCACAGTTTCAGGAGAAATTAAATGTGCAAGAAACAAAGGTTGATGAAGTTAAGCTTGCCGTGAAAAATAATGAAGACAAAATACGTTTTGTCAATGCTAGAGCTAATCAGTTAGGAGATCAAGTTAGGGACACTGAGGAACGTATTATAATGATTGGAAATAAAGTTAAGGATTTAAGTTCCGATGTCGATTTAGTGAATGATAAAGCTGAGCGAGCGCAGGAAAAAGTGGGTGAACACGAAAGTAGAATCACGAAATTAGATCAAAGTGTTCGTGAAATTTATGATGTAAGTATTGCAACACGAGAAATAGCTCATCATACTCAAACGATAATAGATGATGTTAAGGGTGAAGTAGAAAGTAAATTCGAGATAGTAAATCAAGAGGTCAGAAACTTGCGCGTGAGTATGATCGAAAGTCAAATTAGGTCATCTACGTTCGTGGGAAATGTAAAGCCCGAGGCAGAAATTAAAGAAGAAAAAGTTGATACCAGTGTACGTAAAAATACCAACCCTTTTCTTGACTATGATGTTAGTTCGGTGTTAAGTGCAAACGATTCTTCGGACTCTCACAGTGATAATAGCTTTGTTGGGGTAAAAACAATCAAACGGAGGAAAAAGCGAGAAAGAAAAGTAGCTTTGAAATTACGAGATTTAGAATCTTTCGAGAAATTCTCCGGTCACGAGAATGAATTGACTGCCACTGCGTTCTTACGTAAGTTTGAAGATCAAGCTTCGCTTATGTCAATTTCTCGTAGTCAATATTTAGACATTATCAAATTTTTGTTGACTGGTTCTGCACAAAATTGGTACATAAACAATTGTGGGTTTTTCACTTCTTACGATCGTTTTGCCGAATTGTTCAAATTAGAGTTTGAGAATGAACAGGTTCGCGCTAACAAGTTAATGGTATTGCAATACAAACCATATGATGCAAAAGTTGACGGAAGTGTGTACAATTTCGTGTCATATAGATGTAATAAGATTCAAGAAATCAATCCCGACATAAAAGAATCGTTAGCTATCAGTATGATTCTTAATTTGATTCCACCTTACTACCGGCGTCAGTTAACAACTTTGTCTACTATGAATTTGTCTTCTGTATTGTCCGTTATACAAAGATTAGAAGCAATTCCCAGGTCTGATAATCGTAACAACAGCAACAATCATAGGTTTCTGAAAGTCAACCGGGTGTCCGTTAATAAGAATGGTAAGCGTGAAAGTAATCAGAATAATGTTAATGATTGTGATGAGTCGGATCAGGCGTGCTCGAACGAAAATCCAAACAACAGAGGTAATCGGAAAAGAAAAAATTCCTTTCGTAGAAACAAAAAGAAAAAATGGAATAACAACAGTAGTTCTGGTAGGCATGAAGAAAGTGTGTGTTTTTGCAATCATAGTACAATTGTAAGCAATAGCAATGCTAATGTAAATCAAAATGAAGCCACTAGTGATGTGACTAATAGGTCAGTGAATGGTAATTCCCAAACAAGAAATTCACCTCAGACCGGTTACAGTAATGGAAATTTTGTAAATCCTTCGAATTTTGGTAATCCTACCGGCTTTAGGCCACCAAGACCGAATTTTACGAACGTCACTGCAGGCAATTTTGGGTTTCAAAATAGATTTCCTCCCCCAAACTAGAAGCACCCTGCCTGAAGAGTGCTCATAGCAGGGAATTAATTCAAACGTGTAGTAATGAGTTAAATAATGCACTCCTTCCAAATAGTCAGACTGTTTTTGTAAAGCTTGATAAAAATCTGATAAATGTAGTACAGTGGGATGATGTTTTCTCATCTGATGAAGAAGAAACTAAAGATTTTTGTAAAACTAATGTAAATTCATGTGCCACTGCTGAAATTCTTGTCAAAATTATGAATGAAAATCTGTATGCTCTGTGCGATTCAGGTGCTTCGGCTAGCTTGTTAAGTTATAATGCGTGGAGAAAAATATCTAATATAGTGTCAAACGCTGTATTGCAACCCGCTCCTCAAATTGTTCTAGTAGATTATAGTGGTAAAAGGACAAAATCAGTTAAGGGCGAGGTTACCCTCTGTGTAGAAGTTGGTCCTGTAACTTGTGATGTTAGATTTATTGTTGTCAATGACCTTAATTGTAATTGTCTGCTAGGCAGAGATTTCCTATCGCTAGTTAATGCGAAATTAGACTTTGGCGAGAAATCCGTTACTGTAGGTTATGACCCTAACACTTGTAAGGTACCAATGAAAGAGTATGAACACGGATTTGGTAGTGACCCCCTTCTGAGTAATGAAAGTAAAGGTAAAGTAAAAATACTTACTAGAGAGAGTGTTAATAAGGTTGGTTTTCATTTAAATAATGCGAATTGTGTTGACGCTAATTCCACTATTGAAAGCGAAAACGAAGATGTAGTCGAACCTGTGCTAGAGTGTCCGATAATTCAGAGTTTAGAAATTCATAAGAAACAGCTGACGCAGGAATGGATGGATAGTTTGTTAGAAAATAGTAAAGCATTTGAACATGTAGATAGGTACACTACCAACAATGATTTAAACATAGAGCAAATAAAACAAGCACGTTTGAACGAAGCTGCTGAAGTAAATTTTTTGTATCATTTTTATGGGGAACAAATACATAAATTGGATGAGGAAATTCAAATGTCTCATAACAATGTAAAAATAAATTTGGATGTTTGTAATACAAGTAAAATTACTCGTAATACCCAAAGTCACTTTCCTTCTGTTACTGAAATTAGAACAAAAGTTCTTGAAATTGAAAATTTGTCTAATGTTCAAAAACAGCAACTGTATGATTTATTGTTGAAACATAGATTGGTTTTTAGCGATTTGCCAGGTAAATGTAATAAATTTGAATACACCATCGAAGTTGAAACAGACCAACCGATTGTAAAACGTCAGTACCCATTACCTTTTAAGTACAAAGAAAATATTGAACAGCAAATAGCTGAATGGCTAGAATGTAACGTAGTGGAAGAATGTGTTTCTGTGCATTGTCATCCTTTGTTGTGTGTAGCTAAGAAAAACACTAGTAAACTTCGTACTGTCGTAGATTTGACTCAATTGAACAAATTTGTAAAATTAAAGCAGTTAAAAGTCAATAAGATCGATGACCTTCTTATCAAATTTCAAGGAATCCAATTCGTGTCTTGTTTAGATTTTGTGGGAAGTTATTTACAAGTATGTTTAAGTAAAGAAAGAAAATACAAAATAAAAGAAAATGATTTGGTATTTTTGTTGCAATCACATTTGAGTTCGGCAGTAGACAAAAAGATCCGCAAGTTTTTCATGCTTTACAAAGGTCCACTGTTTTGTAAAAATAAAATTTCAGACAAAGTTTTTGAGCTTGTAGATCCTTTAACTGGAGAATCTTGTGGCGTACATTCTATTGATCGTATGAGAGTGTGGAGACCCACTCAAAAAACTAGGAACATCTGGTTAGAATTAGCTAAGAAACATACTCATGAAAAAGAATTTGATTCTGTAAAAGAAAATAGTGAAAAAACCGATTCTTGTGAGCCAGAAACTTTAGTAAATGTAAATTCTTTGAATATAACGAAAGTTAGTTTGTCTGTTTTCAACGAGAGCGAAAGTAATAAGTTTAATGTTCAGTTGTTGTTGAAAGAACTATTGAAATGTGATACATATTTGCAATATTTAAACGACAAGTTAGATTGTCGATATCGTACTCTTGTGATAGCTTTAAATCATTTGCTGAATCCTAAGCTAAACAGACGTGACATGTAAAAAAAAAAAAAAAAAAAAAAAAAAAAAAAAAAAAAAAGAAAAAAAAAATAAAAACCTCGTTTACATGAATAATTGTATTGTCTTGTTGATGCTTTGTGATAAGTCATCAAGGCTAACTGTAAAATTTTAAAACACCTTATGTACGAGGTGAATTGTGTAGCATTCATGTGTTATTAAGAATATAAACGATGATATGCTCTGATGTAGTCAGAGTAAAAGTAAGTTTTTATGTGTCAGTGAAACACTGTGACACGAGAATTGAATTATGAATGGCAACCTCCCCCCCCTTTCATTTATTTTTAACCTTTGGATACATTTTTCTATGTTGCTTTATATTCCTACCTCACTAGAAGGTCTTGTTGCCATTCCAAAGGGGTGGGATAATAATATAAATGTATAATGGGGAAGGGAGACTTAAAAACTTAAGTGGATAGGCGCTTATTAGCGTAAAAGTGTGGCAGACTTACTTCTATCTGGCCTCACTCTTATTGTTACAGTACAATAGAGTGGTAATAAATTTGTTTCATGTAGTTATTTGTTTAAATGATGTGTAACCTATGTATTTGTGAATAACAATTTTGTTTTTGTAACTTTTTGTCAGAATAGCTTGAGAAACGCAAGTATGTTTTGTCATTTATGCAATTTAAATATCATGTGTGTAGAATAAGTTTGTTCATTTACTTTCGTGAAATATTGAAGTATATTATTCAAATAATATTTGTTTTATCTGTTTGTTGAAAAGTTGAGCTGTCCATGATAATTATTTGTTCGTGTTCTATAGTTTTTGTATAATATCGTAAAGTAAGTAATGTGAATATTTTACTTCTAAATAATGCCATGATTTCATATAATGTTTGTGTTAATTTTTAATGGTAAGAGCGCATATAGCAATATAATAATTTGCATATTAAAGGTATATCATGAGAATTATTTGAATATTAATTGTGAGTCATGCACCTATAAATGTTTAATTTAGTAGCAGTGCCGAAAAAAAAAAAAAAAAAAAAAAAAAGAACTTTAAAGACTTTACATATTAAAGCCCCATGAAACTTTTATGTAAGAGTATAAATGCCCCACGCGTTTGTCGTTTTTCTACGTTAAATGAAACTTAATGAAACTTTTTCATCTGATGAAGTGTAACTCGGCGAAAGTTCTTATAAACTTCATTGTGAACTAATGCTCGTCTTCACTTTGGAACAGTGGTGAGTGTTGAAGTGGAATTACAGTCAGGGTTCTTGAACGTTTACCATTATCCAATGGCGCACGTACATTCCTTTCGACCGCCAATGTAACTGTACCAAAATTCTGCTTATAATGTTTTTCGTATAAACGCGAATTCTGCGTTAGAGCGTGATGTGACGTTCGTCTGAATTCGTACACTTTGTGCGGTGTATGCTTCTTGTTGATTGTGCTGCCGCCTAGTGGTGTTAAAAGACAGGATAGAAGAAGAGGAAGAGGAAAGTGATGAGAGGACAACTAGTTTTTCGTTGTGTTGTGTTGGTGTGTGTGAATATGAGTGACTCAGCTATTTTGCTGATCACTACGTCATCTCGTCCTCAAACGTTTTTTTAAGTGGAATATTAGTTACCTTGTAATTTAGACGTTCGTCACTGTCTTCGAATATGTAGAAATTATTAACGAAAACAGTATTATTAACTTGAACATTTTGGCAATTCTTATGCTACTCATTATCAAAACAAATTAGCCCCAAGTGGTATTTTATAACAACGAGGGGGCGTGTTGGAGACTAAAAAGAGAGCACAAAGGACTTGGAAGGTGGTACTAAAACGCAACGGACATGTAGTAAACGACCAACACAAAAATATCCCAAAACTGGTCAACTCCTGATCAAAACCACGACATAATGTCATCAATGTGTTCACTTGCAATAACCGTCTACTAAATTCTCAATATTGGAAGAAAGGACGATCTTGGTCAGTGGATTCGACGGATATATAGTGTTCCAACCTAAAATGTGATCACGTCTTTCACCAAGCCATGGCGGACAATATAACGAAGTGAGTAATAAAGTGCACTTACAAACTCATTACGTTAACGGGGCGAATAATGTAAGGGAAAGATTGTTTATCTCAGGTACGTTTATTCATTTTAAATAAATGGCGCATTAAGATATACATTTGTCAGTTTTTCTTTTACAGATTGCATGACGTAATAAGAAGGTGATTGTTGGATAACCTGTGCATGGTTCTTGAAAGTAGGTGATGCTCTCGTCTATTTTCGCAATACGTCTTAGATCTTCACCCAGGTGGTTCCTGTCCGAATCTGGACCGTAACGGTGAGGTGTATCGCACCTTCCTTAAGCGATCGTCGTGGGGACGAACTTTCCGTACCCGTGAATAAAATAGTGCAAAGCTGTATTATTTGCGGGCAGGGAATAGGGAGTTCTTCACGGAGGCCGGTTAAGGACGGTGTGCACTCCGCAGCGCAATGCTGCTAGAACCCCGGAACCGTAATAGAACGGCTGAACCCTTCACCGTAACACCGGTGCTGGCATATTGTAAAAGTGTCTGTAAAAATAAGCAAATCAATTAAAAAATTTTAAACAGAAGATTCAAGCTATTTTCCGCTGTATATCGCCTGTCATTTATGTTAACCCGCCGAGTGACACGGTCATGCGGGTTGCATATAAATACGTTTATTTTTACCTATGATGAACTAATAACAAAGGATTTGTACGTTATGGACACCTGAATGGTCAATTATCTCAAGACACTGGTAATTAAAAATTAAAGTGATATGATAAAAACCATCTAGGGTCCAAATCCTAATAACCCCCCAAAAATGAAAGAAATTGGTTCAGCCGTATTAGCGTGATGAGCGGACAAAAAATTGTACGTTCTCTTTTATATATATAGATTGAAAGAAATAATTGTTATACTAGATAAATAGTTAAAGATAAAATAACATAAAGAAAAATATAATAACTAAGTTATATAACTATAAAATACTGCGTTTATCTCATTTGAGATTAAGTTCCCTCTTTTAGACATTATTTATATTAATTTTACTTATAATCTCAGGAGGGACTACAGTTTGGACTAAGTCCATCCAATTTTTTGATGATTAAATGGTTCTACTATATCACATTTTATTCCGCATTCTTGAGTAGAATCGGATTGATTGCATGTAAACACAGAATTTGGATTTCTATTATTATAAATACTACCACCTATGAATCGATTTTGTGCAAAATTACGATAATTGTTATTGCGATTATAATTTCGGTGATTATTTCTGAAATTCCTATTACTATTTCTACCATTAGGTTGGGTTGAATTACCAGTACTATTTAGATTACTCGCTCGGTCATTAAAACGACGATTGCCATTTCCTTGTGAGTTGGAACTATTTCCATTCTGTACGCTTAGATTGCGAATATGAGCATAATTAATAGGATTGCGGCTTAGACTACCCTGACCTCTATGGGGATTTTTATTGTTCTTTTGCATTAAATATTGACTTTCAAAGTTCTGCACTAGCATGACCAGATGACTAAAATTGACGCATTGTGCAGACATTAGCATTTGTTTGCAATCGGAACGGCAATAGGATGCGAATAGAAGCAATTATACGCGATTCGGGATGATTAGGATTTAGAGCTTTTAATTCATTATACGTCGATACTGCAAATTCAGTGATATTCTTGTGGCTTCGCGGATCGAAGACCTTGGTACGTAATAAAGCATCTCTGTTGGCAAGCATAAAGTCATTTTCATAATTGGATAATAAAGCAGCTTTAAAATCCGAATAAGCATGAAGATTTTCTCTGATTGCTTTGAACCACGTTAAACATGGTGGCTGTAGGACGTGCGGAAGGATCTTCAAGAATTTTGACTCCTTTATTCCTATTAGTTCACATTCGTCCTCAAACTTTTCGATAAATACCCGTGCAGGAATATCATCGGGCCCACCACTAAATTTTGTCAAGGATTTTACCTCACTAAATCGCAAAGGTCTGTCAGTATTATGGGATTTTAAACATTTATATTTACCATAATATTTTGAATTCCTACAAGATGAATGTTTCTTTCTTCTTCCATCTTCGGTACTTCCTTCGCTATATCCCGACGACTCACTGTCCTCAAAAACTCGATGAGGTGTTACTGGTTCTGGTTCCTTAAAAAGAGACTGATTTGTATATCCATCATCGTGAGAGATTACTGGTTCTAATCCATTATACGAAGCCTGATTTCTATGTCCACCGTCGGGATGGGTTACTGGTTTTGATCCATTATGAGGGAACTGATGTCTATGTGCACCATCGTGCTCTCCCTTAGTAGAATTGTACCACTCTTGAAAACAATTCATATCCTCTCGCAGTTCTCGGATGTGAAAGGTGTGTTCATTAATCACGGATTCCATTACTTTAACCACATCCTGTATTTCAGTAAATTTTGGGATACTCGTTCCATCTTTTGATCATACTGCTTGAATTTCGTAGAAATTTTCTCCTCCAATTGACCTTCTATTTTACATTGCAATTGGTCCATTTTATCTTCAAGTCGTTCCTCAATTTTAAGTTGCAGTTGTTTTATTGAGTCCTCAAATTGTTGATGAGTTACCTGCTGAAATTCCTCAAACTGCTGATGAGTTATCATTTTCTGCTGGAACTCCTCAAACTGCTGGTGCTGATGAGTTACCATTTTCTGCTGGAATTCCTGAAATTGCTGATGCTGATGAGTTACCATTTTCTGCTGGAATTTCTGAAATTGCTGATGCTGATGAGTTACCATTTTCTGTTGGAATTCCTCAAATTGCTGATGAGTCACCATTTTTTTGCTGAAGTTGATTCATTTGACAAGATATCTGCTTTAGGAGATCTGTCATGCTTTCAGGAGCAGGAATATTCCTTTGTATAAGTCTGTCTTAGACACTTTCGGTTTCCGACATACCTCTGTTTATTTGTTTACCACTTCTTAGAACGGTAACATAAATATTGGGCTCAATTGTGTTCGTTGTTACTTTACTTCGGAACGATACACTAATTCCCGGTGTGAAGGCACCATTTAAATATGGAACAAAATCTATATTTTGTTTTTCCCGTGGTTCCTAATAAATATCGCTTGAGCCACAATATATATAAAAGAACATTAAAACGTAAATATTATTTATTTTTTACCTTCGTTTAGTGTTCAGGATACAAACTTTTAATTCCTTTAACATCAATTGTTCTGAGAACTTCCTAATCTTCTACCTATCATCTTTCTATTTATTTAATACTGTTACTAAGGAAAAAGAATAATAAATAATAAATTACAATTTTCTTTTCTTCCTTTACAAAATCTGCTCCGTTATTGCACCTCTGATCTTATTCCTAAGACCAGTACAGATAGATAATAGTACAACATAATAATGAGACATACAACGAGACATACAACATACCGTTGTACTGTTTACTGTGTAAATACCGTGTAAAAAATACATTACACACCAAGGATGGTGGCTGTGGAAGAAGATTCTAATAGGCTTCTGAAGTAGGCCTATAGATCTTTACAGACAGGCAATCAAAATAATAGCCCGGGAAATGTATTATTATGGGATAGGACCGTCTCTTACGGAAATTCTCAGATAGAGATATAAACAGCCTCCTTTCTCCCCGAACATTTTAGCAATCAGTTCATAACGGACTCTTCAGGTCATATGTATTTAGCACAGAACTTACTTTCCACAATTTGAAACTAAGTCTCATGCAGTGCAGTACAGAGTGTATTTGTCTAACATGAATGACCTGATGAATCATCAGACAGAACAGTAGAAGGCTCAATTTGGTTTTCTTTCTTTCTGTTTACCATAAGTTTTCAGTATTTAATACTCATGTTGCGTATTCCTGTTGAATTAGTTTAATATTTAATTCAGTGTAATATTTAATTCATTAAGTACTTAAGTAAGGGACACCACATATGTAGTATATTTCGTAGCATATGTAAGTACATCTGGCAACGATACCTTTATTTGTTTACAGAAACTGATATTCCAGTCATCGTCCCCGTAATGTGAATACCGAGAATATTATGTTTGTATTTATAATTAATATTTACTGAATACTGCACATGATTATCACATCGTTATTCACAAGTTTCACTGTAGTTATATCTGCATGGCATGATAGCATCCAAATTAAGCAGGTAGCGATCGCAACGGTTTTTACAGTATGAATATAATATTTGACTCAAGAAACAACCTAGAAGTTTTGAAACTTTTAGTGCTGTTTTGTGAATAATAAATGGTTTTTGGTTTTTCGAATCATCTTCAACAAATTTAATTTCATATTTATTATTATTATTATTATTATTATTATTATTATTATTATTATTATTATTATTATTATTATTATTATTACATAAACTGAATAGTAAATATTTGTGTCAGTTATATTAATATTAATAAATTAAATACAAAGTAGCAATAATATGTAAATTATAGCTAAAAAGGAAACAATAATCTTAAGCCTAATGAAACTTATTTTTGCAGTAATAAATAACAATTATTTAAAAGACACGTATCACACAGAATTACCGACAAGAATATCATTCAGATTTGAGAGAAAGTCGAAAAGAATTAGTCGAAACATTTAAATTAACTAAACGATTCAAGAAAAATGTATAATTTATTTGAGAACCACACACACAAAGCAACTCCATACCTGGAAATGGGGAAATGGGGGATGACTACTTCAAATTATATGTCCATAGCCCAAGTTCCTCTATAAAAAATGTTGCGTGAGTACCGCAGCATTCTGAAACATGGATTTTTGGAATGGGCACATATTAGTTCCTAAGTGAGTCTTGATCCGACTACGGTAGGTCTTATAGTATTGGAGTTATAGACCTTTAAAGTTCATTTTTTCATGTTTTCGTCAGCCTATAACTCCAAATGGAAGTTTGTGCACCCAGGTTGATCTATACTTTTTGTCTTATCTTGGTATCAGGAATCACCTCCCAAACGGTATCGGTGTTGCTTTGAAACACCTTATATATAGGAGTTACAAGAATGTAGTAACGGATCTTGTAGTCTATACGTTGAGAGTGAAGACGACAAAGTGTTTACATTATCGGAGGGCGAATTTGAAAACATCTGTAGTAACATACGGAGCGGAAAAGAAGAAGTGAGGAAAGAAGTAAGAAATATGTTTCTATATCGTATGATATATTGTAAGCGAAACGAGAGAGGACCAAAAATCTTTATACTAATCGTGATGATTTCGTTATTTAAAAAAAAGAAAAAAATCATGCGTGCAATATTTCAAATATTCGTATTTAATTGATTATATGAGAGGACAAATGAAGAAATTGGAGACGTACTACAGAGTTAGTTTAAAAGAGGAAACAAGATAATCCAATAAACTTTGCAATATTCAAAAGACAAGATTTGTATATAGCGTTGTCACCTCTTGGCGCATACGAAGAAAACGTACTGCTGCATAAAAAGCATGATATATGAAGTTCTATGTTTGTTCATCCCGTACATGGTATGAGTTTATAATTTAATAGTTAGATATTATTTTTCTATCGCTTTTATTCTACAGGGTGGACAAACAAAGAACTTTATACATTACTTACTTTATGTAGCAGCAACTTTTGTTCAGATGAGCCGAGGAAGAGGTAAGGAATGCCACGAAACTATTCGCAGATTTTGTCTTTTGAGCGTTTTAAGATACGAGAATTTTTATTTAGAAATAGTAGACGTGCATTCCATCATATCAATTAGTAATTAGTGAAGACGTTATTTGAGAAAAAGTATCTTATTTCAATCAAATTTTCAACATAGATGAGGTTCAGACCTTGGGTGTTTTTTATCATACTACTTTGACGGTGCAACTTAGGAGAGGAGGATATATATATATATATATATGGCATTTCCGATGCCGTTTAAATCTAAATTCAGCCACACAACATTGGGTAAAGGAGGAGGGGAGAGAAATATAAAAATAATCGAAAATCAGTGATATGAGAGAGCGCTTTAGTAATAGCAAAAAGTGACTGACTAACGGGACATATTACTATATTTCTTTATTTAACCCAGCGAAGTGGGTAATTGATGCTAATTACAGATATAAGGTAAATGGAAGAGAAAAAATCTAATTGATTGACGATACTGAAATGGGCAATTCTTACATCAAAAGTAAAAGGTTTTGATGAACGAAAGTGCGTTGAAGGTTCTCAGTTCTCAGTGTTGTGACTTATATGCAATAATAATGATACTATTTGTTGAATACTTTTGTTGTTAATACTCAGTTTAAAATGTTCTATCATATTCATATTCTCTTATACACTTTTTTTCAGTAGGGAAGAAGGATGTGAGCCAAGAGACTACAAGCGAATCTTCTGATCCTCTGTTTATGTAAGTATAACATATTGTACACATAGTTTTTTTTTTTTTTTTTAAATCCACACAGTGGACATGTACCTGGGAATCGCATGCAGCGTGACTCTTCTAGTCCTTTTTTTATTAAGACTATTCAAGGTAGCAGTCTTTCGTATTAATTATTGTCAGTTGCACATCAAGGCGCCAACAATGTTCATTTGTTTCAATTTATTCATCCAATTTCGAGCGTAAACGGTCAGAGAAAAGTAAGTAGGAATTGTCATTAATATTGAGATACTTTTGAGTATATGTTTGAGTAACTTTACATAGGGTCAGTTAAATATTCATTAACATCGTAATACATTTTGTGACTCAGAAATTTGAATAACTCTTTTTTGAATATTGGTATGGTTTCAGTAACCTTAAAGTAAGTCTAAATCTTACTGTACAATTTATTGGACATAAGAAAGGCATTTTTCTTAGTACAGGCATATTTTTGATACAACGTGTATATGTTATTCTTTTGTCGAGTGTCATATGAATTATATCATTTAGATGAATAAAAATGCTTTCATTCATTTTAATATATGTAATAATTTTGTATATATACGGAAAAATAACAGTTTAAATTTTATTTAGCTGAAAGACACTATGTTGATGAAAGATTAAAAATGGTCCGTATTACTTTCTTCTGTATGCGAAAAACAGTAGCACTATAGGAAGCTTCTCAGAAAATTATTCCAAAACTTAATAAAGACTGGAGCTTAGCATAATATAATAAAATAAAGATTGTTTTGAAACAGAACCACATAGTCTATAAGTTACAAAACAGTGTTTAATTTTTTTTTTTTTTTTTTTTTTTTTTTAAGATTAACAATAAGTTTATTCCAAATCAGTCTGTCGTTTATTGTAAATTGAACAAGATCGTTTATGCACTGCAAAAAATAAACTTGCCCACGAATTGAGCCTTGAGGAACTCTTACAGCTACAGTAACGGTTTTGGGGCAAAATGTGACTTCCATATGGTTAACTGCTTTATTTCTTTCAACTACTTGTTTTCTGTCCGTCTAGTACGAGGAAAATTATTTATGTACTATACCTCTAATGCCGTACTTCTGGAGTTTTTCCAATAGAAGAGAATCTTGTACACTATCAAAAGTGTTAGAAAAATTGGCAAATGATCCTACTGCGTATTTTTTCTTTTCAGGAATATTAGAAATCTCTGTAATAAAGTTAGACAATGCACTATTTTTTTTTTTTTTTTTTTTTTTAATCTTGTTGAGAAGTCGAAGTCACATTATGGTAGAACATAAAATTTTTCAATCCCGATAGCATTATTCATTCAAAGATTTTCAAGAAAACAAATAGAATAGAAATAGGTCAGTAGTTTTGGACATCATGAACATTTTCTTTTTTGTACAAAGATATAATTTTGCTATCTTTAATCTTTAAGGAAATTTAAATTATATATTTACAAGATAGCAGAGCACATTTATTTACTATTAAACGTGCACTTGTTTTAGTAACTATGGACAGGACTTCATCTATACTTGCACCACGTGAACTAGAAGGCATTTTGATACAGGTCAATAGCCCCTCTTCAGTTATCGGAGTCATATTCATATTATGTCTATCACACGAGATGTTTTCCCCTATACGGATATCCGATATACCAGATGGTAAACATATATTGAGAAAATAATTATTAAATACTTCAATAATAGCAGTAGAATCAGCGAAAGAATTATTCCAATAATTTACTAACGATATTTCACGCATTGGGTTACTCTTCGTGGATTTGTTTATTACGTTTCACGCACCTTTCATTTTATTTTTATATCTGTATATAATACTTTCATTATAAATTCTTTTATCTGCTCGAATAACTTTCTTATATATATTTTATTGTATGTTTCTATATGAGCTTTAAATTTAGCTGGTAAATTTGTAAAATTTTTCGTAAGTTTATTGTAATATATAACTTATTGGTTAGAAATGTTTATTCCTCGCGTGACCCATCATTTCGCGTTCTTATTAGGGCCTTTGCGTAACTCTAATGGGAAGGCTATGTTAAAATTATGCAGAAAAGTATCAGTTAAATAATTGAATTTATCATTAGCACTCGACAAATTATACCAGTGTCCCAATATTCATGAGATAATAGAAAAAAAATGAATAATTTATATTTTCATTTGAAGAAATTGTTATAATTCTCATTAATTTTTTGATTTTTCTTTAAGTGTTTATCGCAGCTATTTTACAATAAAAAGCTTCATGATCAGAAAATCTAAGATCAATAATTTGAAACATACTTTTAAAATTAGTTTGTGGAGTAATAATTTGGACGGGAGCGTTTTACCTTGACGACTGGATACATTGACAATAGCATGCAGGTCATATAAATTTAACAAATTTTTAAACTTTGATTATTCAGTTGAAAGTGTTAAATTATAGATGTTTATATCACTACAGAGAACTACGCTTTTAAATTTCGTGCATAACCTCGTGAGAAATTTTTCCACATTCTTCAAAGAAAGTTCTTAAGTAATCAGCAGGGACCATGGGCGGAGTTAGGGGGGGGCCTGGAGGAGCCAGCCCCCCCAAAAAATCTAAGCTAAAACAATTTAAACCTTTTTAGGTGCTTAATATCATTATGCTTTTAACTTAATACTCGTTTAATACTTTTTTTTTAACTATTAAAGATCTAAAATTAATGCAATTCTTTATTTATTTTACCCTTTTCCACTACATCTTTTACATATCATACCAACTATTAGCATGACAGTAAAGCCGTTGAAGTCATTAAATACCCTTTACCTAGACCCCTTGGATGGCGCCCCCAATATACTATGGCAAACTCCGCCTATGGCAGGGACCCTATACATACATACAATACTAATATTTAATCCGTCAAGTTTTAATGCAGCAAGTTTACAATGTGTTTCGACGCAGAATATCCGTACGTCAATCTCCGTTGTATTTAAATATGTACGAGCTAAAATTGCAACACCATCTTGATTTTTGACTGTACGAGAATAATAACTTACAAGGTTGAAAACACTTTAGTTAACAGCACTGCTGGTGTTTAAAGGTAACCAATATTTATCGATACAAAGAAGTTGTACATTTGAAAGTTCATTTTCTAACAATAATTCCAGAGAGTCAATTTTGCTCCCTAGATTTTGAACATTATGAAAAATAACGTTTAAAGTACTCCTTGTATCTGATATTTGTGAGAGAGATTGACATTTTTTTTTAAAGCAAGAATCGAGGTGGGTGTTAAACTATTAAGACATTTTGCATTCGCATTCTCAGGATTTAATGTTATATAAACGGTATCACCATTGTGCTTGTTGACAGTTAAATTTTAGGATCACTAATTTTGGTTTCAATACCTTTAACCTTGCCCATCCTGGGTTGTATATGTGAAATAACTTCGTGCATTGTTTCATTAGCATGTACAAGGGCTAGCAACTCTTTGTTGTTGATAACTCTACTTTCATTAAACTTAATTTTAAACACACCTAAACTTAGATCCCAAAACTCTGTTTCAAAATTTGTCTGAGGTTAAATGCCTATGCACATAATTATAATATTAATCACCAGTTTAGCCTTCCACGATCACTAACAGTAGCATCTATTATAATTTACACCAAGTACCTCTCGTATTTCATTCTTATGAAGGTTGTTACTAGTTGGTTAAGGTTACGTTCTTTTTTTGTTTCCTAACAAAGACACCTACAAAATGGAAAAGAATTGTATTTTAAAATAAACGGTAGGGATGCTGAAAAGACAATTCAAAATTTCATACTGCAACGTTTGAGAATGATGGCAGACATGTAGATGACTTTTAAAATATAAATTACTATTGTTCTTTAACTTTCGCCTTGGTTCTGGACTTTATATTTACCCAATATTGTACTTAATCCTCTTCTTAACTCAATGACAGCATAGGATTGCCAAAGAACTACGAGATGCATACCAAAATTACGTATCGAGCTCCTTCGTGACTATATGGTCATCATACTCATCTTTCATGCAAGGACTCGATTTTGATTCTCGACAAGAGTTCATGTGGTTTAGTTTCCACGTTAAGCTCTAGATCTACGTTTCATATAGCCTCGGTGCTGGAGCGGGCACTAAGTCCCAATTCAGCCAACTAAAATTACTCTCCTATTTCCAATAACTACCACAGTTTTACATTTTCGAGTTATATGTTTCTATAATTTCTCGACACAACTAACTTCCGCATGTACACGCCATTGCAATCTTTGTATCTTACTATGCAAAGCATCTGAGAAGTCTTCGGGGGGAGGGGGAAGAGTATGTTTTAGACACTGGAGAATGACACTTCCAAGGGCACTTCTGCATTCGAGAGTCTGCCTTTGCAACGAATCCTTCAGTTTTCAAAACCCAGACAGAGGCCAGTGGGGAATGCATCTCAGTGTACTTGGGAACAGAATGAATGAGAACTCTTTCAGTGTTCTTATCTTGTAAAAATCATCTTATCGGGAGATTTTCTTTTCATCGGGAGATCTTCTCTTCATCGTCGAGGAGCATAATGGGAACAAACTTTCGACAAGTTCAAGTAGTCTTCCAATATTCTTTTCATGATGCAAGGAGAGAATTCTGTAAGGTTACATACAGGATGTCCAAGAATTTACGCAACTTTATTAGAAAACATTTCATATTATTTTCTACGTTTTCTACACTAACTGCTGGAAGTGACTGCCGTTTTGTTCTTCGCACAAATAGATATAACGGATCATGTTGATGAAAACCCTTTTCAAGTTATTAGTGAGATGTTACAAGCACAACAAATATTGTCTTTTAATTACGGAATACTTCGCGGTTAGTAATGTAGATGGAGTCCTGAAGATAACCCCTTCATAAGAACTCTTCACGCAACAAATGTGAAGAACACCTTGGCCAAAACTGCTTTGAGATCAGTCGACCTGGAAAACACTTTTCCAAATAACAATTAATAAGACTCCCTATAAGAATGCGTAAATTTTTGAAGACGCTGCTGTATATCCTCAACAGTTAACTTTGAGTCGTTCATGACCAGGTTCTGAACAAGAGCAACGTATTCTGCGGTGGTTACACAGTTTGGGATTCGAAAGTTCGACAGAACTTCAGTTGACCTCCTTCTCCATACATTCATGCACGGACTTCCGCACAGTACAGTCCGCAAAGGCCCTGTCCCACAAACGTCCTTCAACTGGCGATGAATATCGACACCTTTTTAACAACATATAGAAAAAAACTATTAGGCGCCTCTATGAGGAAATCCACTCTATGAGGACCGTATAAAAAAGTGTGAATTTATACAAAATAAAATAGTTAAAAGACAAAAAAAGTTTGTAGATTTAAGTCTTATAGTCTAAAGTTATTTCGTGTATAATTATGTTAATCTACCCTTATTAGTTTTTGATCTATGACTAAACATAATTTTGGTACGCATCATGTACATACTACCTCTTTAGAGATTACATTTTATTTTAGGAACAAACCAGCTTCTCATCAGGAAAGCAGAAGTCCGAAGCCTCCTGAAGAAGCATATCAGACAAGTCAAGCTAAAAAGAAGGACCTGAACAGACGTGGGAAACAACAGCGAAAGCAGTCGAGTACAAAAACGTCAAAGAGGAAGAGACTGAGTAACAGAAAAGTTACAGATTTAGAGGAACGCAACAAGCCTCCGGTTAAATCTGCCGGGAAAAAGCGGAAGACTGCGACAAGAAAGAACAAAGATAATGTTTCTCTTCAGAAGAAGACACCTAAAACTAATCAAATTGGTAAGCTACAAAGTTAAGTTACTAAATTAGTATAGAATATATACAGCATTAAATTGCCTAATTAAGATCAAAAATAGAAATTTATTTTACTTTCTTAAAAATATATGTAGATTTAGTGTCCTAAGATCTCATTTCTCATCCCCGTACTGAAAACGGAAGTGGTAGAAATCCACCATTTCTGGTTTCAGCATAATCATCATACACCAAAAACGGTAATATCGAGAAGCGGATGTTTGCAATGGTTTCAGCATCCACCTTCTCTTTCTATTCAAACCGGTAGGGGTAGAAATCAACCCTTTTCGGTTTCAACGTTAGTCGTCGTGGAACAAAAACGACCATGCCCTTTGAAGACGTACCAATCCCGTCATTGGATTCTAAAACTGAGGAAATTTCTGGAAGACTGATCGTGGGCTTCAAATTACGTGCCGAGTCAAACTTCGGAGAGACTGAAGATATATGGCAGGGTCCATAGCCTGGACTGTGTCATAAGCCTGAGTCACACACAGCATAACCCTTTAAAAAATCGCGATCCGTATGATGAGAATATTTGGGAACCAATTGAAATTCTATCGAGATGCTCTTCTTTTCTTGAATATATTGAGGAAAGTGGCAAATAGGACTTTATTCGAGATAATACCTTTATATTCACCTGGTAAAATTGGTGAGTTTTTCAAAGCTGAAGAATACAAAGGTACGTGCTATCCAAGTGGTGAATCAAATGCTTTGTTTTACAAATAGTATATGCATGTATCCTAAAAGACAAATAATAGCAATGGATACAATCTGTTACGAGGTCTTTTATTTATTTTTTTTTAAACTTCCGTTAAGGAGGAGAACCAGGTGAGGTGATGAAACAAAGCTATTTATTGGACGTTACCCCATCCCTCCCGATAGACAGACTGCCATTCAAACATTGTATATAATATAGCAATGTGAAAACATCGAGTGCAATCGAAGCGCCCGCCAAGTGTGATCTACATATGTAATTCGATTGCTTCAAGCAGAAGGCATCTTACAGACGAAATCATTGTCGAATGAGTAAGGCTTACGGTGGAAACTCTGTAAGACACGGCTGTATGCACGACTGCTGCAGACTTTAAAACAGTGATGCCAACTTTAGGGAAAATCCCGTTTTGTGGGAGTTTTTTGCCTTTAATTTTTCGGAAAGGGATAAAAGGCAACAAATATGGGATTTTTCATATATGCACACAACGAAGTTTTCTACGGGTGAAAAGTAGACATAATAAAGTAAGATAAAGTTGAAATCGATATTAATCATCAAATTCGAAGTCTTTACACGAAGTCTTTGTTTTCCGTCAGGAAAAGTGCACGTTAGTGGAAGTAGTTTGTAAAGTGAGTTAATTATATATGATGCTCAAAAACCAGGCACCGAATTTGTGATCGGGATTTGAGAAATCAAAAGAAAATAAAAGAAATGAACAAACGAATGAAAGAGAAAGTAAAATATTATGATAAATAAGAAGTAATCAACTTTGAGGATTTTTGGAAATATGTGGAGAATGAAGTTTGTACGTTTCGTTACGTTCAATAGAAGTTGATTAAAAAAAAAATCGTGACATAGATACTACATTTCTCACAATAAAATACACTGGTTCTCGATTAAGGAAAACATTTGTTTATAAACTATTTTATAAAGATAAATGATCAAAATTTGCGAATAATTCAGTTAGATATTGTAAAAAGTGAAAAGACACAGAAGTTTAATTTTTTATATTATATCACACTTTTAATTAGTATAACATGGTAAATTCAAACGCAAAATGGAATTTTTTACCTCTCGAGATGGGATTTTATAATGTTTCAGGTTAGCATCACTGCTTTAAAGAGGGACTACATGCTAAACGAAAACTTACAATGTTGCATTTATTATTCGGTGTTGCAAACTAAGGGTGTTATTACAGTATCACAAACATCCAAATTTTGGCAGCTTCTACAGCAGTAATAGTGCTAATGAGACAGGCTGGGGACTGCACATCTAAATACTTTAGCGTCTAATACTGTGATCATGATATCACGGATTTCGAATGAATACAAACAAGGCTACAATGGATTGAAAATATGATTTTTTTTCCTAAAAACCTTTGTTTCGAAAAACTGCGTAAATAAGTACCTCATTCAATTGCATAGATAATTTTCAATAGGCTTGAAGATTACAATGTCGTTTACAGCAATTTGATTTGCAACGTTGCTTACAGCCATTTAATTCCGAGAACTTTCCTACACCTACCAAAAAGTAATGTATTGTCGTAGAAGCAAAGTAAATCAAAAATTGTTTTTAAAAAGTTCCCATAAATACACCATTTAAGTAAATTTCAAATATTAAATTTTTTTCATATATCCCAAATGGGTTGGGATACCAAATTGCTGTAAACTACATCATTATCTTTATGTCTATTGGAAACGATGTACGTAATTCAATGTGATACTTATTTCAATGCTTTTTTTTTTTTTAAAAAAAAATAAAGTCCTTAAATATGTAGATTCTAATTTTTTGTAATTTTGTTTCTAGTTGTTCGAAATATGTCATATGATGACCGTACTATTTGTTATTAAGGTACTTTGGGTATGCATTACCACCTCACCTGCGTTATTACTGTTATAGAAGCATCCAAAATGTGTTGGTTTTCGATATTGCAGCACTGCGTGACAACTGTGGTACTGTACGAATATGTTTTCTCTTCACATGTAGATTTAAAATGTGTAATAACATAGTTACATTTGAAGAAATTCAACTTTATGGTGGGTTTGCAACACTGTTAACCTTGTGGTATCACAGAGTATGTCAAATAGTGTCCCCTGCCGACATTTGAATGGTGGGTAACTTCAGCGTTTTTTGACCATTATTTATAGTTTAAAATTTACAAGGGCATATCAAGATAAATTGTCCACCGTGTATATTTGAAAGTGCACTCGTGAGGAACTGAATTCATTTAGTACCTTCTTTTGCCTTGATGGCGGCGATGCAGTGTGGCATGGACTCACAAAACACCAGAAGCATTGGGGAGCTGTACTGTTCCATAATAGATGCACAGCCTCCTATAATCTACGAAGATTAGTCGGAGCTGTGTTTAGGACAACGCACATCCCTCTGAACAGCATCCCAAGTGTATTCAATTAGAGTGAGTTCGGAGTTACCTGGGAACCTGGGAAACATCTTCATGTACGTGGAGTACTCTTCGAATCAGTCAGGTACAATTCGGGAGCGATGAGCTGGAGCATTGTTTTTGCGGTAGATACAGGTCGCCTGCAGGGTGCTGGACGTGAACAAAGGAATGAACATGATCTGGCAGCAGGTATTTTTAACTTTCACCGGCTAGGGGCGTTGTAAGAAGTATCATGGATCTCATTTTATCCCACGTGAACAATTCTCATACGAAAATACCACCACCAGCCTGAACTGTACTCCACTCGAAAGAGGAATAGGAATTCATTGCCTAATGTGGTTGACGACGCACTCGGCGTGTATCAACTGGTACCTCGACTCATCTGTCATGGAAATCTTTTTTATGATGGGAGCGTCCAATGATGGTATTCCTTTGTCCATGTCAGCTGTGCCTTGTGACAAATGTTAATCAGTAGTACCCTCAGGGACATTTCCTTTTGTACTTCATTGTGAGGAAATGATTCTTTATAGTATGGCCACTCGGACATCATTGTTGTCCATCATTGAACTGACTAGTGATCTGTCGCACTGTGGCCCGTCTAACAGTTATCATTCGATCTACCAAACAGCGACCCTTGCCATCAACGCGTTAAACACTACGACAATTAACCCTGCCGGGGGTGATTTTGCTCTTGATACAGTAAAACCAGAGTCTACTCTTGGAAAACCCTGAGTCTGGAGAACTTCGAAGATGGAGTAACTCATACGTCTGGTCCCGGCAATCAGACAGCGATCAAATGCGCTGGTGTCTCGTGTCTTGCCCATTCTGTAGTCAACTGTCACTCAAAGACCCCGTACAAGCTCTGACGCCCTCGATGTTATATGTCATGCTCTTCTATTACATACGCCGGGCTGAACACATCATTTCCTTAGAGCTGCAGCTAAATCTAATTCAATTGCGCATATATATATATGTATATGTATATGTATGTATGTGTGTGTGTTGTGTGTGTGTGTGTGTGTGTGTGTGTGTGTGTGTTTGTGTGTGTGTGTGTGTGTGTGTGTGTGTGTGTGTGTGTGTGTGTGTGTGTGTATGTCAAACGTATATAAAATGCCTCATACATACTCACCAAGTAGAACCAACTCTCATCTTAAATTCGCTATTTTCGTTTTTGTTCTTAATAATTCATCCATTTTATTTTGGCCCACACGAACGTGCATACTTTGTGAACATAATCGTAACGGCCATCATATGAGCGGCCCGAGAAAGATAATGGTAAGCACCATCTCCATGGAAATTGAGTTATTTGATGGAATGGGTTGGAATCGGATCAGAGAATACTTCGTAGGTTGCTGAAATTAGGAAATGTATTTAGAAGTGTATCTCCATATGGGAGGGAAAGCTTATTTGACATGTGGCTACAATGCATCGCGGCGGAATGTTGTGTTCTCTCTTTTTTTAATTTACTCAGAAGCTTAAAAATCGTAGGTTACCATGATCTTCCCCGAGTCGCTTATATAATAAATAATCTTCAGTAATGATGATTTCATTGTTACAAAGTCTGAGTCGAGGACCAAGACCAATTGAAACTATTTTGGTAAAAGAAGGCTGAATTATTCTATTTCAAAAGAGGAACCTCCTACAAGGAAAAAAAAAAAATCTTGAAGAATATATATTTCGAGAAAAATTAATTTCTGCAAAATTTAATTCATTAAATTAAAAATTAACAAAATTTTTTACTGATTAATGTAATCATTAACTTTGTAACAGATTAATTACAAGCCTGTTCAGTGCTCGGTGGTAGCTCATGTGCTTTGGATTTCACGTAGTCTTTAGATTCACGTCCAATATAGCCTCAATGCTAAGAAGGACACTTAACTCCAGACCAAACAACCAAGAACGCTGTTCTAATCCTTCATTGTAGTAGGTTCCGCGTCATAGTTTCAATGCTGAAAAGGAATATTAAATTCCAATGAATCAGTCAAATAAATAATGCGAAAAGTCGTAATTCGATCCCAGACCATGTAATAATTAGAATACATAATATCGTGTTGCCGTGTTTTGTCGGGTACTTCCTTTCTTTTCAACCTAGTTATATCACTATTTTCTCTCTCTCCCTATATATATATACAGTGGCGTATTTAGGGGGTGGATTTCGGGCTTAAGCCCTCCCCCCCGAAATCTTACAAAGTATAGTAAAGTAAATTAAATATCTTGCAGAATTTTCACATTTCCAGGCAAAGCCCCTCCCGAAACAAAATCGTAAATACGCCACTGTATATATATATATATATATATATATATATATATATATATATATATAATTTATTTATTTATTTATTTATTTATTTATTTATTTATTTTGTTACTTAGTTGCTGCAACTTCAAAGTCTTGCAAACTTACTCCCAGAGAGCATGCGTTGGAAGACATTTCTCCTCGAATACCAAATAGCATCACCGACCAGGTATGTATTTAAAACTACTTATTTACTTGAATATTAATTAAATGTAACTCTGATCGATGTAAATCCAACCGATTTCGCAGCGCTGCTGTCGTATGTGTATTTGCGCCAGAAACAAGAACCTGTCGTTGTTATTAGTGCTATATCAGTTTGTAAATGTAGATGTTTGTAGGTGTTGTGTTGGTGCTAGTGAAATACTGCACAAAAATGAACTGTTATTGGGAATGTCTGGAAAAAGCTTAACAATGAAAGTGACCATACCAAAGAGGTCGTGACCAGGCAAGCACAAATTGAATTCGTGCAGAAACGCTCGTATATGGTCCATTTAAAAATAACTGGCAAAAATGTTGCCTGAAATACTTCGTAGAACTTATTGACTAGCTGTCCAGGAGAACCCACCTTCTGAACGTGACATGGTCCAGAGATCCCAGTCGCGTAGTCTACTGTGAACCTTGTCATTTGTCTCTGTTTTGGTTGTGATGCCTACATAAGGACGAGATTCACAACATTCTCCCTCATCACATTTCCAAACGTAAGACAAACTGGACGAAAGTCATTTGATAGGCAAGAGGGGTGTCAAAAATCAAATTCAAGGCATACTGTCTCAATTCACCGTCTTAATTCAAATACGATAAATTTTAGTTTCATAACTGTTTAACATTTTACCATTGAAGCTAAAAAGTCATAACTTCGTGAGACGCGCATCATCACACATTAATGAAGATGTCTTACGTGTTGCCAAATTGTCTTTAGTTCCCCTTTGCAGTTAGTGTTGGAACTTTAGCAGTTTGCTTTACTATTAATGTAATTTTTGTTTCATCAGAAAGTGTTAACTGATCTAGAAACTCTTGAGAGCATTTACCATTTTTTGACAGCATTTACGATTAGAAAAGCGACTGAAAAGAAATATTTATTTAACAAATTTTGAAAACGAATATATACAGGGTGTCTCAAAGGTCCCCTGACATAGGGTAACTCTGTTATTATCAGAGTTATAACAAAATGTAAGAGGAAAAACCATCTCTATATACACAGTCTAAAGTGAAGGAATTTTTGAAGTCGGACGAGCCGTTTGGGCTGTACACTCTTTATGCGCCCCATGTTAAATGAAAATGCAACGTTGCTATATATCTGGACCCACAACATATGTGAATGAAGGTACTGTTTGAAATGGGGGCTGGCCATCGACATGTTGGCGTAAAAGACGTATTGTTTCATATTTGTGTACTTTTTTCTTTTCATGATTGAACTACTTATAAGCATAATTTTGAACCTATGTTTATTTTGTTCATAAGGATATGGAAGAACCTTCACAAGCGAAAGGATTTAACAGAGAACACCCTACCTCGTCGAAATTAAAAAGGAAAGCGAAAGAAACGAAAACTTCACAAGTATGCAAAAGAAGAAGGCGCGAGGTCAATCCCCGTGATGAAATTTTGAATGATGAAGGAAGCGGAAATAGCTCCCCAGTTCCGGAGGTAAGTTCTACTTGTAATTCTGTTGTTTCATTTTTCATGTCCTTCGAAGACAATCTTGGCGATCAACAACATTAAAGTAATTATTATTGTAGTATGTGCTATTAATATTATCTAAAAGCGCTTCAGTTATTGAGCGTCCTTCTACCATTCAAAACGATGTGGATTTTTGTTTTAAAAAGTGAAAGATCTGATTTCGTTTTTACTGAATATATTATAAGGGGACATTTAACTTTCGAATCACGAACCAAAAGTTGTCAGTGTGTAGGGAGATTTACAAAGCTTTCATTCATTTATCACTCCTACGCCATTTTGGGAATTTTGATGGAAGAACGAGTAACCAGGTCAGTTGGATGAGGATTTTAAAAGAAGGGAAGAAAACATTTGATAGGTAGAAAGATTGGATAAGAATTGCATTGGATAAAATTTCAGGCTGTATTAAACCAAACAAAAGAAAAAAAAATTGAGCATTGAGTATTCGGAGCAAAATTTAGTCATAGGGACCACACCATACTTGTTTGCTCTTTGGCCTAATATACTGTTAAAACGGCATCGGAGCGTAGATTAGTCGGCAATAGCGCGGGGCCCCCTTAGACAAGGGGGCCGATTGGAAGCAATCGGTCCAAACGGCTTAAGGCCGGCCCTGATACATTGTGGAATTGCTGTACCCTAGATATATTTTCATAAATTGTTAAAGAACAGCATTGTAATTGTTAGAAATATTGTACCTAGTTTTCATACCGACGAGTTCTATACCATTTTGTACAAATGTACAGTAATATGGTCCAAAGAATGATCAATAAATCTAATCATTTCACTTCGACAGTAAAACTTAAGGGAGGGGAGTTATAAAAATATAAATAAAACTTAATAACTCTGGAAACAAACGACCAATCTCGATCAGATTTTTGACATAGATGAGGTTCAAACCTAGGATGCTTTTTTATTATTTCACTTTGACGGAGCAACGTAAGGGAGAAGGAGGAGATATACAAAAATCAATATAAATAAAAATAAAAATGACTAAGTTTGTGACTTAATAACTTTTGAACCACCTAACCGATCTCAGTCAAACTTCGAACATAGATAAGGTTCGAGACTGGAAAGTTTTTTTGTTATTTCCCTTTGATGGTAGATTCTAGGGGAGAGGGAGGCGATATATATATATATATATATATATATATATATATATATATATATATATATATATATATATATTAGGGATGACCAAAATTTTTCGGAATCGGGATTCCGGAAATTTTGTTTTCCGGAATCGGAAAATTTACTTTCCGGAATTCGGAAAAAATCCGGATTTTGGAAAAATCCGGAATTCAGAAAAATTCCGACATTCGGAAAAAATCCGGAATTTAGAAAAATCGGAATTTTTCCGAAATCCGGAATTTTTACGATTTTACTTTCCGGATTCCGGAAAGTAAAAATTCTGGAATTGGCCATCCCTAGCTAGTAGCTGTTAAAAGAAAAACACAACAATGAATATATATACTGTATTAGTTTCTTGTAGTTGAATATGCCTTTATCACTTACGTAGACAATTGCAACTGCAGTTATTTACTGGTTTATGAGGAAGGTCTTATTTTCACACACAAAAAAGTCGCCGGTATGTCTCAAACATTATCGCGTTCCCACCTGCAGCTGCTCCAAAGCACTGTAAACTACTTTTTAACCAGACGAAAGGCAGTGAAGGAAAAGAAATCTCAACAAATATTCTAATAACATTCGCTTATTGTCAACATACCTATGTACAGTAAATACAAATTTATAATTTTTGACTTTACGAAGTATACAATGTAATTGTTGAATAATTAACATAAGCAGGCATTCATTAATTTATATTAATATAATAATTAATAAAACTAATAAGCGGGTGATTGATGATTCAGTGGTAGAGTTTTCATCTATGGTATTCTAACCCAGGACATGTGGGTTTTCGATGGCTAATTTTGTGTTCGAAAATTTTCCCGGTGGTACTCTTGGTTTCCTTTCTTATATTGTTCCATCATCACTCATTAACGAATTTAGTTTATCAAAACTCTATAGCCATATATTCATTCTGTCCGTCAGTGAAACAGTCAGTCTCAAGAACTATCTGATGGATTACCATCAATTTTGGCCATGATGTACAGAGTCAATAGTTAAGAATCGAGTTCCCTGATGAATGTAATATTCAAACCGGAAGCGGTACAAATCAACCATTTCCGGCTTTAACGTTAATCATTATATAGTAAATATGGTAATAGACAGCGAGAAGCGGTTTCCAGTAATCGACATATATAACATTCATGTAGATAGAATGTTACCCAATTTGTGCATCTGCTGAAAATAATGAGCTTAGGTATTTAGAGAGCATTTTCCGCTTTAGAAAATGTGTGCTTGGTAAAGAATGTAGAGAATTAGCTTTCAGGCACGTAGCTAGAATATGGTAATAGGAAGGGGGGTCTGTCACGAAATACTGTGGTTATTTACCAGGGGCTCAATCATTCTAAACTATTTTATTGGCAACATATATTGGTTCGTTTAGCCAAGATTTCTAATAGGGGAGATGATATGAAATACTGTGGTTACACACCAGAGGCTCGATCAATCTCAATATTTTACTGACAACATACCCATATTGATTGGTTAGGACAATAAAATGAGGATATGTTAGTAAGTATTTTAATAAGAAGCTATGAAGAAATCTCGAGTAAAAGGATATAAAAAAGTATTGAAAAAGATATAGTCTTCCGAGGTCATTCGAACGGTGTCGAGAATTTTGGGAAATTTGCGCCCTACCTCAAGAACAGGGAAAATTGCGCCTGCGATGTACCTCCACCGGGAAGTTTGAGCCCTGCGAAATAAAAGAACCTATTCGAGCTTACGCATTTCTTCGGAGGGGCTGACATTACAGCATAAACAATCCTCCCCCCACAACCATGCCATTTGTGATTTATTTTCATTGTGGCTATATAAGGAGAGAATAAACTTCAATATAAGCCAAAAGAACACAACGGATCAACGCAATCACTGCTTCTTCCAGAGATGATTTTGGGGGAACACTGGCCTCCCCAGAGCTCTCAGAGTGTCCCCTCGAAGGAGACCAAAATAATACGCCTATAATATAATAATAAATAGAATAGTACCACCAGTGACCCCCCTCCGGAATACTAAGTGTGCCCCCCGGAACATTTTTTCTGAAAGAACGACTGAACGCAATTGTGTGTTTGAAGTGTAATTCCAGCAAGTAAACACACTGTACATAGTTTTCTTAATAATATTACTGACCTGATTTTACATTCACTTTACATTTTCTTTTCTATATTTTGTGTCCTGAAAAGCCAAACAACTCGCAAGGATTGTGAACAGAGATATCTGGGTAGAGCCAAACAGCCTTTTGTAGATTAAATTATACTCTTTGATTATATTAATAAATAATTATATATCAGTCATTTATACTTTTATTGTAAATTTTGTAGTATAATGAAAAATTGTATTTGTATGGATTGCCCTTTAGTGAACTAAAATTGTATTTTTTTCATTTGTTCGGAATATTATAACGGATGTAGTAACTCACTGAGACGATGAGAGGCAAGCCTAGTTCAAGTGTGAGTGGAAGTTACTTTACACAATACAAAAATAAGTTGAATTGTAGGGCGCCAACATCCCAGTGCAAATATATAGCCGGCGCATTTTCTCCTCTTTTAGGGGTAGGGCGCAAACATCCCAGTGCAAATATATTGCGAGCGCATTTTTCCCTATTTTTGTGGTAGGGCGCAAATTTCCTGGGCGCAAAATTCTCTTATTCAAGGAAAATATAATGTCCGTGAAATTGGCAAGCCACTTATGTTAGACCCCAATTTCGACTTTAAACGTCGCTAGTGCTACGTTAGTGTTCGATAGTGACGCAAATCGTTAGTACTCCACAGATAACGGGCGCATTTTAAATAATGGATATAAGTCTTCTAACTGCATGCCAACACGCCCACTTCTAAGAATCATCTCAAAAATGAGGTTAACCGTTAGAGCAAGTAAGTGCTCATTAGTGCCATTAACATTAACGTTAATGCCTCCATCATACGGCCCTTTGAGTAATAATAACACCACGCTCTTTGCTAGAGTCTCAATGCGTCCCTATATTCTCGCGAACATAATGCGCAATGTGGATGTCCCCTGACGTGCCCAAGTTAGTTACTTTTTTTTTTTTTTTTTTTGCAACTCTTGTTTATCTGTTATTGTTTATTGTTTATTGCTAGTCTGCAGAGTAGTCCTTACATTAATATGCCATTGTCCTTGATAGTCATTGCGTATTTACAAACAATTTGTTATTACTGTTAGAAGATATCAAAAAAACAACAGATAAAATCTACTACTTAACGGTTCATATTTTTCTTTTACAGTACATAAACGATTAATAATAATAATAATAATAATAATAATAATAATAATAATAATAATAATAATAATAATAATAATAAGATTATTCCAGCATAAAAGTTATCAATTGCATCACTCTGGCAACAAGCGACGCATATTTTAACTTCATAAAAATTCGTTTCTCACGATTTTCTGGAAAACTACGTATGATAGCATTTTCATTATGCCAAGTTGTTTATCTCAGTGTGATATATGTCTTACCTTTGGACAATATCACAGTAAAACAAAAATTAAATATTAGGAGTACATCGTACTTTTGGACTTCATCTCATTAACCATGGGAAGATTGAGTAGTGTATACTTTAGGATGTAAGTTTCAGCTTAACTTGCATCATACATTCTTAGGATTACAAAAAGGAAATTTGTTCGTTTGCATTTGAAAATTCTTAGGATTACAAAAAGAAAAAATAATTTTTCCGAATTCCGGAATTTTTCCGAAATCCGGAATTTTTCTGAATTGCGGAATTTGTTCGAAATCCGGAATTTTCCGATTTTACTTTCCGGAATTGGCCATCCATAATATATATATATATATATATATAATATAGGATGGCCCATTTTAATCTTTCCATGGAAATATCTCGAAAAGGGTTGAACACAAATGAAATGAATAAAAACTCAAATAAGAAATACCATGGGGCAAATCGAATGATGATGTCGCGGTGCCCCCAGAGCCGCGTTTAATGGGGGCCCAGGCCCAACTTAGAAATTTTAAACGGAAATATGGGACAAGTAATACCTCGTTCGATAGATCTTCATACACTAAACAGCGTTGTGGCAAAAGATTGTTCATATGGGTCAAAGTTTTCGAAAGGCTGTCAAGAGAAGGTGCCTGTATCCGATAAAATGTCCAGTACCACTAATATGAAAACGGTTGGAGATAAATGAACAGGATAAAACTCGTATAGGAAATCACAGAGGGTGTTTATCATTCCACGCCACGAAAATAATCCAACGGAGAAAAAGATTATTAAGGTATAAGTGACAAAATGCTAAAGAGGAAGTCAAAGTTCTTAGAAAATTATCTTTCCGATCTTCCTCCGTAAGTAGGTGAAGCGAGAATAAATGGTAAAATCTCAAATGAGAACCTCACTTTTACTTGCAATAGGTATGATTTTTTTTGAAACACTTGGGTGCATTACAGACATCTATCTGTTCTAAAACCACATTTCAGATAATTTTGTTGTGTACATACAATTTGTAAAAACTAAGATTTTCATTTGCAATTTCACCGTTCCTACCCGACCAGCTTCACCCACTTAAGGAGGACGTTAGAACGATGATTTTCTAGAAACTAAATTTCGTCCTTTGCATTATGACACTTTAACTCGAATCATCTTCTCTTCTGTTGCAACATTTTTGAGCTCTGGAATGATAAATACCCTCTGTGATTTTCTATAGGAGTTTTATTCTGTTCATCCGTTATTATCTTCAACCGTTTTCATATTAGTGCTACTGGACGTTTTATCTAATACAGGCAGCATGTCTTTGCGCCCATTTTGAAAACGGTGACCGATATGAAAAATCTCTTGCCACATCGCTTTTTAGTTTTTAAAGATCTATCGAACGAGGTGTCAATCGCCTCATGTTTCCATTTTAAAAAAGTTGGGCCCCGGTCCTCGTCGAAAAGCGGCCCTGGGGCACTGCGACATCACCATTCGATTTGCCCCATGGTATTTCCTATTTGAGTTTTTATTCAGTTCATTTATGTTCAACCATTTTGGAGATATTTCCGTGGAAGATTAAAATGGGCCACCATGTATATAATAAGAAAGTAACTGTCTTTGTGACGTCATCACTCTTGAACCAGCCGACCGACCTCGATCAAATTTTCAACATACATGGGATTCGTACCTCATATGGGTTTTGTCATATCACTTTGACGGTGCAACTTAGGGGAGGGGGAGAGTAATTTAAAAATGATCGAAAATTCCTGATATTAGTGTCGAATCTATAGTTTTCGGTGTCGCTGAGATGAACAATGACATTTCCGTTGCTGTTTAAATCCAAGATCAGCCTTTCAGCTTGGTGAAGGGAGGGGGAGCTATGTATATAAATGGTCCAAAATGACTATTATTAGCGTCAAATCCACAATTTTCGGGTTCGCTGAGTCGAACAATGATACTTCCGATCCCGTTTACGTTCAAATTTAGCCCCGTAACTTAGGGGAGGGGGAAATACATAAAAATGATCAAAAATGACCAATATTAGTGTCGAATTCATAGTTCTCGGCGTCACTAAGATGAAAAGTGACACTTTCCGTTTAAATCTACATTCAAACCCAAATTCAGCCCGCAATTTTGGGGAGGAAGGAGATATATGAAAATAATTGAAAATGATCATTATCAGTGTCAAAACCATGATTTTCGGGGTCAATGAGATAAACATTGGCACTTCCGATGCCGTGCCTCGGAACATGGGGGAGATATAAATAATCGAAAATGACAGATATCAGTGTCGAATTCATAGTTTCTGAAGTCGCTGAGATGAACAATGACACTTCCGATGGCGTGCCTCGCAATACAGGGAGGAGAGGGGGCATATATATAAAAATCATCGAAAATAACCGATATTAGTGCCGAATCCATAATTTGCGAGGGCGCTGTAATGATCATTGATATTTCCGATGCCGTTTAAACCTAAATTCAGCCACGCAATATGGGGGAGGAGGACGGGAGGGAAATAAAAATAATCGAGAATGACCGATATCAGAGAGCGCTTTAGTAATAGTAAAATTTGACTGACTAACGGAACTTATTACTATTTTCTCTTAATTTAACCCAGCGAAGCGGATAATTGATGCTAGTTTGTAATAAAACTTCGAATATTGGTGTATCTGTTTTCATGATAGTTGAATGGCTAGAAGTTCATTCTGGTGTTGTAATTAATTTTGATTTCATTTTTCGAGTCACATTCGATTATCAGATTTGTCAGTTATTCTAGTATTGTTCCGTATTTGTAATATATTTGTGTATTTCTTTTTTCATAATTGAACTGTTTATAAGCACGATTGTGATGATCCTGTGTTTATTTTGTTCATAAGGATAAGGAAGAACCTTCACAAGCGAAAGGATTTAACAGAGAACACCCTACCTCGTCGAAATTAAAAAGGAAATCGAAAGAAACGAAAACTTCACAAGTTTGCAAAAGAAGAAGGCACGAGGTCAATCCCCGTGATGAAAGTTTGAATGAAGATGGAAGCGGAAATAGCTCCCAAGTTCCGGAGGTGAGTTCTACTTGTAATTCTGTCTGTTTCATTTTTCATTTCCCCTCAAAGGCAATCTTGACGATCAACAATATTGCAGTAGTTATTATTGTAGTATATGCTAAAGCGCCTCAGTTATTAAGTGTGTTTCTACCTTTCAATGCGATGTGTATTTTTGTGTCTATTGTATCTGTTTGTCTCTATTCCGCGACAGCTTTCATAAATTCTTTATTTTGATTAAGTTTTGTGTGTGTTTTCTTTGATTTTTCATAATAAGGCCTATTAATTGAGGTTAGAATCTTGAGTGAAAAAAAGAAAGGAGTTTAGTATCAGTTTTTGTGAAAAATGAACATGATGTACGTGCAAATGTTTTCTATTCTAATTTCATCTTCGAGCGGAAGGAATCATGTCTGACAAATTAAAGATAAATTAATTTGCTATATTTGGTTCTGCACAGAGCAAACATCTTTGAAACAATCGAGACAGTCTTTTATTGATCCTTGAGACTATTGTAAAAATGATAGAAATCGGAAACATTATTGCAGTAGTTTCCAAACTTTTTGAGGTGACGTTGTATCAGTACTTTTTGGCTTTCCAATGATAAAAAATAAATCCTATACGAATTCAAGCAGCGAGTGTTATTTCGCGGTACTAAAAGGACTAAGATTAAATCCCATTAATATTCTTACATCAAATGCCGTTGGCGGCGATATAGCGCATAAATTACGTTATTATTATTATTATTATTATTATTATTATTATTATTATTATTATTATTATTATTATTATTATTATTATTATTATTTTCTCCACTCTTTTCCCAGTAGGCGATATAATATACGGGTTACCTAAGTATATCACTTGGCCTCTCTGTTTTTCCCTTAATTCTAGCGTTTGCAGAAAGTTTCTTATAGTTCTGTGTATATCCACTATTTCGCTCTTCTGTATTTCCTTTATGACTTATTTTTGAATTCAAATTGCTTCAAGTGAATTTTTCAGCGTCTTGTGGACAACCTGTATGCGATATTACTACTTGTATTATTTTCACATTTTTGTATTTCATTGTTCTTTTATATTTTGGGCTAGCCGTTTGTATTTTGCCATTTTTTTCTCTGCATGCTTTCTGCAAGTTTTTTTGTGTTCGGTATTGTGATGTCTATTAGATACACCTCTCCCTTCTCTTTGCTTATTACTGTGATATCCGGTCTGTTATGGTGTACTTCATTGCTATTATTATTATTTAGAATTGTAACAAAGATTTCCTAGGGCAATTATATAAAAGTAAGAAAAAAAATCTTATGTATATAATTAGAACTATATACTGGAGGTATTATATCGAAACATTTAGCTTTCGAATCACGATCAGATTGTCGTCAGTGTGCAGGGAGATTTACAAAGCTTCCAATGATGTGTTACTCCTTTGCCATTTTGGGTATTTTGATGGAAAAACGAATAACCAGATAAATTGGGAGAAAATTTCAAGAAAAGGAATAAGACACTTAATAAATAGGTAACCGGATAAAAATAATATTTCAAAATTTTCTGAGGTCAAACTTCTGTCTCAGTCAGCTGGTGTATATAACAGTAGTTCAGAATATATTATACTCGAAGTCACTGTAGGTCACCAGACATTGCTTTTGAGTGTTGTGTATCGTCCCCCCGTACATCCTTCATAAACTTTGTTGACGATATTGCAAAACATTTACCCAATTATCAGCATTCCATAATAATGGGTGATACAAATTGGGATCTTTTAACAACGAAAGACGAAGTCTTGCAATATCGGGATACGATCTCGGGCCTTAACCTTGCTATCTGTCCTCTTGGTCCAACCCATCACATAAGGAACTCAGAATCATGGATAGATGTGATACTGGTATCCAAGGAAGAACATGTAATTAGCCACGGTCAAATCCACACACCGGGCATCTCGTACCATGATATGCTATATATATCCTACAAACTTCGAGTTCCGCAATATAAAACTAAATTCACATCATACAGAGACTTTAGGTACATGAATGAAGTAGACCTGAACATCGACGCTGCCTGCTTGCCGTGGCACTTGATAAACTGCCTCCCCACAGTTGACGAGCAGGTAAATACTCTAAATTCTTTAATAATAAATTTGTATGATAGACACGCCCCTATAGTTAAGAAACGTGTTTCGCGACCACCATCACCTTGGTTAACCGATGAATTACGTTCGTTAATGGCGCGGAGAGATAAAGCTTATAGAGCATACAGGAAACATGTTAAAAATAGTGATCCTTCCAGTGATAGCACAATAAATTCCAATACAAAATTCGAAAACTATAGGATATTAAGAAACCGTTGCACTCAAGAAGTAAGGAAGGCAAAACGGCGCTTTGCCTATGAAATACTTGAATTCGAAAATAATGGAGCAGTTCTTTGGAAACGACTAAAAGTATTAGGTGTTGGGAGAAACATAGCCAAGAACGCAGTTAACTATACGCCAGATGAATTGAACATTTTTTTCTGTCAAAGCCATATGATACCAGCCTCCATGAAACTGCAAACAATGAATAATATTGTAGCCTCGGAAATTAACTCTCTGTTCTCGTTTTCTCACGTACAGCCTGCACATGTTTTAAAAGCGATCCAAAGAATTAAATCTAAAGCCACTGGTACAGATGATATTTCAATAACCATGATTAGGAAAATCCTACCGCATGTACTTAATCCTATCACTGACATTTTTAATTACTCTCTTGCCACAGGTACTTTTCCCACAGTATGGAAACTCGCTAAGGTCCGCCCACTTCCAAAAAAGAACAATGCTGATAATATTGCAGACTATCGTCCTATCAGTGTCCTTCCCGTGCTTTCAAAAATTTTTGAATATATTGTAAATGATCAAATTCGGGAATACTTAACAACAAATAATTTATTGGATACATTTCAATCTGGTTTTCGAAGTAATCATAGCACATGCACTGCACTAGTAAACGTAACGGAGGATATAAGATGGGCTATTGATAACATAAAACTGACGCCCCTTACTCTACTTGACTATAGTAAGGCATTTCAAACGATTGATTTTGACATATTACTTCAGAAATTATCATTATTGTTTAATTTTTCTGAACCAGTGGTTAAATGGTTTCATTCTTACCTTCACGAACGTAAACAAAGAGTAGTGATCAATCAGGATCACATATCGACATGGCATTGTATCAACAGTGGAGTGCCGCAGGGTAGCGTACTAGGTCCCCTTCTCTTTGCCCTTTACATTAATGATCTCCCTAAAATTCTCACATATTGTAAATACCACATTTACGCTGATGATTTTCAGTTATATGCTTCTTTTCCCCAACAAGATATTAATAATGCGATTGAGAAAATAAATACCGAGTTAAACAAAATCAGTGACTGGTCTACGGCTCATGGGTTAAAATTAAATGCAACAAAATCGCAGTGCATCTTAATTGGCTCCCAAAGAATTATTTCTTCTATTAATATCTATCAGCTCCCAAATATAAAATTGTCCAATACTGTTATTCCATTCTCTACAACTGTCAAAAATTTGGGAGTCATACTAAATCAACATCTCTCCTGGTCAGATCAAATAAATGGAGTTTGTAAGAGAGCATTTGGTGCCCTGCATACGTTAAATCGACTAAGAAATTTCTTACCAATATCTTTGAAGATCAAACTTGTCAAGGTACTGGTGTTCCCACATCTTGACTATTGCGACTCAGTCTATTCTGATCTAACAGAAAATCAATCAAAGCGCTTGCAAAGAGTCCAAAATGCCTGCATTAGATTTATTTTCAATATAACTTACAGGGAACATCTCACATCTTTTTATAAAAAACTGTCATGGCTGACGGTAGCTGGAAGAAGAAATTTACATAATCTTACCCTATTGTACAAAATACTGACTACGTCAGAACCATCGTATCTAGCCCGTAGATTTTTATATTTATCTGACTTTCATACTAGAAGCACAAGATCACAAGATAATTTCTTGCTCTCCATACCCAGTCACAATTCTGATTCATACTCAAAATCCTTCACAGTAAGTACTACACGCCTCTGGAACAGTTTACCTCAATTAACACACAACGTTTCCACAGTTGCCAAATTTAAAAAATCTGTAAATTCCCTTCTCTTAAGTAAAGATAAGGATACTGATAGCACATGAGGCATCTTCGTTTTACCAGACTATTAATAACCCACATATGAACACACAACCAATAGGTAACCTATGCTAATTTGTACAGCTTATATATTCATACTTCTTTTACCGCTATAGGCAATATGCAATTTAGATTTTCTCCATGTTATTTTGTTTCCTCTATTGTATGTTATTTTCAATTTTTGTTTTTGAAGTGTTTAACCATTTTTTTATTTTAAGTAGTATATTCTCTTTTTATGTGGTTCAGTACTTTTCTTATTGTAATTGTTAATATTTTCTATATATTGGTGCTTTTTTTAAAAAAAAAATATACATAATGTATGCACGTGGTTAAGTGCTCGGAGAAGGCTGCAGAGCCTTAACTTCGCCACGTAAAAGAAGTCATAAATAAAATAAATAAATAAATAAAATTTCGAGCTATATTTATACCAAATAGAAGAGAAAAAGCTCTGAAGATCATGGATTGATTAATGTTTCCGTTAACATCAAGAAAGCAGTTAAGAAATAGACTCTAAAGCAGTATAGACTCTAGAACTGTGTTACAGTTTCCTGACCGGATTAGGTATGGTTATAATTTAATTTAAGTTTTCCGTAGTACCATTCTTACTCTCAGTGGGGTTATGATGCTGACAATTTAGTAAAAATGTTTGGGAGTTGAGAAAAGCTGCGAGGCATGTTTGGAATTAGTAGGAGAATCGTTTAAGCCATACACGTATAGTTCATTATAATTAACTTATTGTCAGTATGTAATATGTAATTGATGTAGTGCGTATTATTGATCAGCTATATTAATTCAGTTGCAGAACACGAACCAGCTGCAAGATGCTTCATGCCCGAGAGAAAGCTTGGAATCCCATACTTCGTTTCATGAACCAGGTACTAGATTTTAGAACAGATCATTAGACCATTTAAATAAAGTAGTTATACTTGGATGAGTAAGGAAATTGATTACATATTTGCGCAATATTATAAGGTATCAACACTATTATTTCGGTTGCCTATTTGCAACCAATTTGTGTACAAAATCTAGACTAGCAGAAATCTCTCCTGGCCACGACCTCGCTGGACGAAATCATACGTAGGACAAAACCTTGCTGGGACATCTCGCCATAGCAATTTCTTTAGTATATAATGTACAAAATATATCTGTGTATATAAACATTAAAATAAAATATATTCTCATTGAAACATTTAACCACATAATAATAATAATCAACGCTTGGAAAATACTTTAACATAATAAGTTATTTTAATAACTTTACAGAAGGAAAAGAAAGATACCTTAGAAGTTAAGATGGACTATTTATCTTAAAACGTACTAGATTTCTTACTCTTAAATGGATACACAAAAGAACTATGGAATTTTGCAACATTTAAATATCTTCAATACCAAAGGAAGATAGCTTAGAAGTTAGAATGGACTATTATTTTGAAACGTCCTTGTAACTCGTAACGGGATAGACTACTAAAAATGATATGAAAACTAACCATTTTTCTTTTGCTCGTTTTCCGTAAGTGAAAAGAGAGAATGAAATGCAACTGACCAGAATAATAGATAATGTTATTCTACAACCGAGAATATGAATCAAAAGAATTTTCAGTGTTGCCATCCATAGAAATTACAGTGTGGCCAGAATATGAATTGCCCAAAAATGTAGGTTAAGGCAGCGACTAGAAAAATGAACTCAACGGTAATTGATGACTTTATTTTGTATTGTTTGTTATTTTGTATTGTTTGTATTGATTTTCGCTTGCGTTATTTTGTATAGCGAGATTTTGTCTTGGGAGTTTTAGCCAGGCGAGATTTCGTTCCGTAAGGTTTTGATAACGCGAGAATTTGGTTTGCGGGTTGTGATTGTCAATGTTTTGTCTACGAGATATTGTCTGTATACCCTGCATCCGTCTACATTCCCATTTTAGAAGGCGCTGGGAATCCGAAAGTTCAATGTTATTGATTGCAAAGCTAGTATCCTTGGTGTATAATGTCTAATTCTGAAATTATACAATAGCTTTTACATAATTGAAATTATAGAATCATGGAATTAGTATTAATAGGAGCGAAATTATGATTATGGAATGTTGATGTTTTGGTACAGAAATTTTGCATATGGTCTTTACAAGTGGAGGAGGAGAGTAGGAAAGGGATCATTTTCATCAGTTTGTACATTAGTTGTTTCAGACTTCGATTTACTAAAATTTTACTGTATAAATTCAGGATCACACATCACACATCAAGGATAGTATCTGTGGAAGAAGAGATAAAACATTTCGATTCTAACAGGCTTCTGAGGTGAGTCTGTGCAGATGGTTGCAAATAGGCAACCAAAATAATTGGCCTGATAAATTAATTCACTGTGTAAATATGTAAGCATTTTTGTGTTTTTTATTTATTAAGAGTACACACTGCACGAACTTCAACTTAAAGCGATACTTATTTAATTTGACTACCCTTAATTAAGATAGAAAAGAAGGAAAGAAAATATGATATAAGATGAGTAACTAACATACAGAGTAATAAAAGTATATGCAGTAGAACTTTCCTTAACGGACACCTGTCGATAACAGGCAGATTTTTGGGCCTGGTAAAATATATGCATTATTCTTGGATAGGACTGTCTTTTACGGACACTTAAATTACATAAAAACAGCCTTCTTTTTCCCCGAACGTTCAAGCAAGCTTTTCATAATGGATAAATATTATCCTCAGTTCATATACCCTTTTCAGTTTAATATTTCGATCCGAGACCATGTAGTAATTAGGATGTATAATGTTGTGTTGTGTACTTTTGTCAGGTAGTTTCTATACTTCGTTATGTTACTATTATTTATTTATTATTGTTATTATTATTTTGTTTGTTAGTTGCTGCAACTTCAAAGTCTCGCCGCAAACTTACTCCGAAAGAGCGTGCGGCTCAAGATAGGTACATAAAAAGATATTTCTGTCCTCCTGGATATGGGAATGCGTTCGAAGACTTTCCCCTTCGAAAACCAAATAATATCACTGACCAGGTAAGTATTTAGAACTACTCATGTACTTGAACATTAATTAATGTTACTCTTTTACATAAAGATGATCGGTTTATATCCAACAAACTTCACAACGCTGCTGTCGTGTGAATATTTGCACTGGAAACATGTAACCCTTGTCATTGTCAATGTAATATATCAGCTTGCAAATGTCACAGTGCTAGCGGAATAACACCAAAAATGAACGGTTATTGTGAAGGATACATATCATTACTCTTTTTTCACACACATTTCTTTGTATAACCAACTAGAGAAACTGTCTGAGAAATGTTTAACCATGAGAGTGACCACAGCTAAAGAGATCGTGACCAGAAGAACCCAAATGGGTACCATGCGGAAATATTAGCCAACAAATGTGATCCTCAAGAAGTTACCATCAAAAGTGTCCCCTGAATTGCTTCGTAGAAATCGTAGACTGACAGGCGAGGAGAATCCACCTTCCGAACCTGACGTGATTTAGAGGCTAAATGTGGCGCAGTCCACTGCCAACCATGTCATTTGCTTCATCTTTGTTGTAATGTCGATTTAAGGGCCAGGTCCACAACCTCTTCCCTCATCATATTTCTGAAAGTAAGACAAACAAACAGTACTAGAGATATGGAGTTCCTCGGACAATCTTCTTCTCCAATCACTATTTTATATTGAATTTATAAATAAAAATTTCATAAATATATTTTACGAAAAAATACCATGCCAAATTGTCTATTTCTAAATTAGATTAAATTATGTATGATTATAAGGTTTCTGATTAAATATTTTTCATATAAAATTCTTAATTTTGTTGTTTTGAACATATGATGTTTACAATTGAACAGCGCATAGATCTTATAAACCAAGAAGAAAATACCTGAAAACTATAACTACTCTATCTTTACAACGTATATTTTATTTAAAAGTCTCAGATACATTCCTTGAAATATTGTTTAAATCATGAAAATTTATTAGAAAAGAAAAATAATATATACTTTGGAATGTGTGTTTATGATTGTCAAGACACATACACATATACAAATTGCTTTAGTATGTATTTACACCGAAACAGATGAGAGCAGTCTTTAAACAGCGAACGAAGAAAAGAAAGCAAAAGTTAATCTTCGTTACCCTATAAATGATAATGTTAGCTACATGATCTGTTTGGAATGTAAAAAAACAAATTCATCCCTGTTTTCTAATGGTATACACCCTAGAAAGACAGAAACACAAACGATTTGTCACACTATATCATAACAAATGACTGTCATAACTTACTGCGTGAAACACGCATATAAGCCGAGTTTCTTTTATTTATTTATTTATTTATTTATTTATGGCCATTCGCTCTGGAGAGAACGAAATCAGAATCTCTTAGAGCTTTGTCAAGTGTTTGCTTAGAAAGACATCGGCTCCTTTAGCCTGATATCATTGTACTTATGAAAAGCATCACCATGTGGTCTTGTTAGACATGCATTCGAAAAAATTATCATATTTACGCCTAATATTTTCAGGATGGAAATTTTCACCTTCGTAAGTTTCAAAGTCATATATCTAAAAATAAATATTATGTCATTGTTCTAAAAAAAAGGTTAGGTACTGGCATCATTAATATAAAAATCTCAAATTATATAAACGTTAATATCTCCACCATTTATTAACATATATAAACATTCAAACGTATGTAGAAATTAGATTCAGAAGCGGAATTTCTCCATATAATGACGGTTGCCTATATCTAACAATAAAATTACAAAATTTAAATATTTTCGTTATTTATAACGGAATTTCAAATATATACTGCTCATAAAATACCAAGATTTTTATAGAGTAATATCTTTTCCAAAACTCAGAATAACCGCGTAAAACTTTCTCGAGATTTTTGATTTGGTACATTTTGGCTACTTGAAGACCGAATTCAAAAATTTAAACGGCAATCGATAGTCCGAGCATGCATGCTGTGCATGTTGTAGTTTACTCCCTACTGTACGTTTGTTCCATCTGAAGTATTGTTGTTGTAGCACATTTGTTCGTTTCATTGTACAGACCCCATAATTTCTCAAGTTTACAGCCTTATATTTGCCTTATTTGACAACACTGATAGCCCACCTTTGGTTATTGTCTTCTATGTTTTATGCCAATTGTTTTAATACCATAAAATCGTATACGTTCCATTTGAAAAACTATATGTTGAGGTGACAACACTGTTTGTGTAACAGTACTGTTGTGTTCTTGATCACGTGTCACCCTCTCGTAGGTATCAGATTACCTCCACACATATTTCATTTTCTGCTTTCTTTCCGGCGTTTTTGGGGTATAACTCGGCGCAGCCTCACCCGATCACTGCAAGGCATATGTATTACACGTAGCGGGTGAACAAGGTATTTCCGCACCGAGTGACTATCGCCGAGTGCTAGTGATAATTAGCAATCCACAATTAGTCAGGTACCAATTTTCATAAATTTCTAGCTGTCACGATTCGCATACGTCTCTTGTAAGAATAATATAACGAAAATCGAATATTTTAGTTTTCGTGACTTTTATAATCATAAAAAAAAGAAAAAAAATCTAAATTGTATATATTATTCAATTAGATGATAGTTACAAGTGAGTAAATTGATAGTGGAATCTTCTATTAACTTAGTTTTCAATTGGAAATGATGATTTTTAAACTTGTTTATTGGTCATAGTTTAATTCAAACAAGCATCTATTAATTTCAATTATCAATTTGTGTTATCTTGAATAAATTTCGTTTAAGGTTCAACATAAACTTGTTTTTTTTTCCTAGGGAAGTTTTTAAAAATTTCATTTCTTATAGGTTCATTTAAAAATTAACTGGTGCATATATCCATTGGAAAGGTCTTTTAAACCATCATAACGCATAAACAATTGATTTGTCTTCATCTCTTTTAACACTTGCTTTGTGTCTTACTATACCTTTATGGTAATAGGGTTTTACTGCCCATCTGAATGCACTAATACTCTATTATCAGATTTTCTTTGAACCAATTTTCATAAGGTTATCTCATATGGTTTACTTTTCTCTGGATGTAAATTAATAATTTTTAAGTTTCCTTGTTTTAATTATCAGGTCCTTGGAAGAGAAAAGGTGACCGGATTTTTTTTCCTAACATCAGACAGGTCTGGACAACACGTAGATACCACGTTTTGCCCTGGTTCTCCCTTAGTATTCTCAGTTTCTAGATAAACGAAGATTCGTCCTTGCTATCTTGAAGTACTTGCAAAACTTTCAGCTTGATTTCTCAACACCTCGATTTCAGGATTCACCCTTTCTTTTCCAAGGTCCTGTTATGATGCCATTACTAATTTATTATATAGAAAATATTTTCTTAAAAAAATGTTCATTTTTATTAACACAAAATTCTAAAGTTGGACAATAATCTTTCAATCCAGTACATTTAATAGACGACCCATCTTTAACTATCTAATCTATTATTTTATCTATCATATTGTTTAGTAAACCGACGAGGAGAAACATTTTAAATTCATTATTTTCGACGAAAATACTTTTCCGAAACTTACTTTTTAACTTTCCATCATCTCAAATTTATATTTTATTTCTAATTCTTTCAAACTAATAACAGGTTTTGTTTAATATTTCCAATGTTATTTAAGAAATCAATATATTTTGCCATTATTTATTTTACAGAGGATCTTCATTTACGACTTCTTGGCAATATATAGCCATAATCAATACATAACATTACAACATAATTAAAATTCTTTAATCACTTTATCATTCTTTGAATCATATGACCGATTAAAATCTCGTAACAAATTGTATTTTTAGCTATAGTTTCTCCAAAATCTACAACAATTTTTATATTTGTTCTTTTCTTTACAGATGCACTCTTTTTTTTTCTACTAGAATTGAAGACTTGAAATGCTAAATGATCTAAGTGCCAAAAAGTGGTGTTCGAGGAAACTAAGAAAAACATTGCTACTTTCACAATATGAAAAAGTTTAATGCAGATAGTTCATTCTTTTAGCAGTTATTACAAATGCTTAGAGCTGTATTGGCTCTTAGATGTCTTAGCAGGGCATTGGTATGGGGACAAAAATCACATATAAGCGACAAAAGAATATTTTCTAGGTTTGGCACTTTGGTCATTTATAGAGACACGATTTTTTGGTGACACGCGAAAATGCGAAATGTATCAGTTTTGTATGAAAATGTTGTGTACCTAAAATAGATGTTTTTTCACTACTTGTTAGGCCATATAACGCTTGCGATTAAACGCGAAATTTTTTTTCAAATTAGGGAAATTTGCAATAAGTCTTCATATTCCACGAAATTTATGCAAAAGTGACAGTTTTTCGACGCTTTTACGATTTATTCATTACCATTATTTGGCAATTACTAGCAACGTGACGAAAATTTTTATTTTTGAGAAAATAGACTATTATGAATTTTTGAAATTTTACATGCAGTTACAAAATGAGCTCCAAACGGTATTTACTGGTGATGTGGATAGTGTATTAAGAGTGTTGCGAAGTATGTTAGATGAGCATTCAAAAATCGCATCTTAAGACCTTAACGTACATATCAGTTTCAAATGTTGATGTGGAGAGGACTCTCTCTCTTTTTACAATAGCATACTTACCGACAAAAGAACGCTAGAAAACGTTGAAACAATGCTTACGTGTTATTTGCATAAGTAAACTGTGAACACTAAAGTTATTATTTTTCTATTAATGTTCTCTCTGGGTGCTTTTTTCTTTCTTTGCTTAAATGATGCTTTTATTCAATGAGGATGCTGTGTTATTTTTTTAAAACTCAAATATTGTTTAATATAGTCATGCATGAGTTCATGTCATGATGATTGATGAGTGGAAATTAAAGTGAAATAAAAGGTAACTAACTGTAATTGCCAAGGAAAATAGTGTTCTTACATTGAATTTTCATTCAACGATTTTATCCCGCTTTACGCATATTTTTTATAACGAAATTACGAATTTTTATTTACCACAAAATCGTGTCTCTAATCATTTAGCATCTCAGGTCTTCAATTAATGACACACATTAGCCTATTTTTAATGAATTAGTCTGGTCATGATACATTACTATTTCTACACATCATTCGACATGATACATCTTCATATAGCTACGAAATTCGTTACGGTGCTATCCGCTACCCAGTGTCGGCAACCTTTCACAAGTTCTTGCATACAAAGCTCTTTTAAAATTCTTACACATACAAAATTCTCTTAAAATAATTTGCACAGTTCTTACATAAAAGACTTTTTTGAAAATTACTACACACGCACGATTCTCTTAAATATTCTTTTACATAATTATTACATAAAACACACATGCTTTCAAATTGTTACACATAATTCAAGTTTATCTTAAAATTCTTGCAACTCTTACACACAAGTTTCTCTTAAAATTCTTAAAGAAACAAGTTTTTCTTAAAATTCCTGCAGGAAACCAAAAATTCTCTTTAACATTCTTACACACTGTTCTCTTACAATTTTTACACACAAATCACGTACAAATATTCTCTTTATACTTTCGTGTACATTTTACTATTTTTTATTTTTAATTTTTTCTTACAATTTCTTTTTAAAAGTCTTACTATCTTTTCCCCCCTTACAATTGTTTTAATTTGTTATTACTGTTTTCCAATTGATGTGCTTAGTTTTCTTTTTTCTTTAATAAATATGGAGCCAGAAATTAATAATTCTTAAATGTAATATAAGGGAATCTATGGAAAGTGTAAAACGTTTCGAAAAACGATTTAGATTTGCAGTTCTTCAGGAAAATATATAGGATAGCAATCGCTTAAGTGATGTAGGCCAGATAAATCACGCACAAGGAAAGGAAGGGAAAGGAAAGGAAAGAAAAGGAAAATAGACAATTTAACACCAATTTCCAATCCGCTCTGCGACAATATTATGCTAGTAAAAATAACTTATATTTCTGATTGAGAGAATAAAAAGAAAAACAACAGGTCTTCTTCTAAAGTCGGTCTTCGAGGCAATTTTAATTAGTATTTAATATCCAGATTTTCTAACTTTTCTCTCGTTTTACACGGTTTTAAATCCCCAAAACTATTTTTCTTATCACAAGAATCCGCCTGATTTAATGGCATTAGACAAATTGTGGACGTGGATTTTACACAAATTGAGAAAAGATATGCAGAACCAGTTGTACCCTATAAAATTGAACCTTCTAATATATAATTGGAATATTTATTACAGAATTACCGGAGAATTTAGAATCACTTAAAAAGGAATCCTACTTTGTTTTTGACTTAGATATCACACAACACTTGGGCGTGTTTATTAAGCAATACATTATTTCGTATTTTACAGAGAATTAGTTTTTTTGTTTATAAGGGAAGTAGGAGAATATCGTAGAGACTTAGATCAGAGAAGTCGGAAGAAATTAAGAGGAGTTTAAAAATTATAGTTAAGGATGATCATACTCTAAGAATCGATTGTCTTCGTTGGAATTCTAGAAACTGTCCTGTGAAAATTTATAACAAATTTGTCTGCCAACTCACACGGTCAGGTGTTTAGAAAGTAATCGGAAATACTCTAATTTAAGTGATTATTTTATGATGTCTCAACCGAAGATTACAACACACGCTTTCTTCTCGTGATGCACAGGAATTTGGAATTACCAGATTGGAATCTATGATTTATAACGATTACACTAAATTTTGTAAACTACAGCAGAGTGTTGATCCTGTTCGAGACTGTTTAAAAATATTGAATAAACATAAGTATTTAATAAATGGAGCATTTTACAAGTTCCTATTCATAAGATTTGGGAGAAATTAGCAAATTGAAGAACAGTTTTTGTGTGGTTAACGAAAAGGAAAAAACTTACAATATAATTATTGGGGAAATTTTACTACTAAAAAATTAACCAGAGTCTGTGTTCGATAACATGGCATTCCAAGCAATGCACAAAAGCAATACTGCTTATAGTTTTAATTTGTTGCCTGTAAATATAATACGTGTTGAACAACAGCAAAATTCCAGTAGTTAGGTAATTGTGGAACGTTTGTGTTACTTAAAGAGTGGGAGAACGCTTATTTCTAGATCTAATTTTTGTTTAGTTCTATTTCTCCAGAGATTTTCATTTCTAGTTTAGGGCTGGTGCAGACCGAGAAGGTTAGCGTGGAAGTTCTCAGAAAACGGGTTAATTTATCACATTCACTTAAAACATACAAATTAAAAGAAATTAATCCTGTCTTTCCTTTATATCTTCGACGCAAATCTCTTAGAGACAGAGAATTACGAACATTAGCGTTAGGAGAGAAGCTCAAAACATTTTTGGATAAACAAACTAAAGAAAGGGACGACTATAAGAGATTAGAGGCAGTATTCGTTTTAACATAACAACAAGAAGCAAAAATATTGCCCTATTTCCGAAGGAGATAGCGAGAATTAGACTTGTTTACAACTTACGAAGTAATCGCTTTCTTTGTCAACGATTTTCTGTAATTACGTTTATGTTGGTGCATTAGTAAAAGACACACAAACTGGGGAGATGTGTGTTCGATTTATAAAGGAAATACCTAAAAAATAAATTTTTGGATAGCTACAGAAGAAAAGAGACTTTGATTCGTCGTTATAATTTTTGTGTCACTGTTTTTTTTAATATCCAGTTCAGCTTTCGACTGTGCATCATTTTATGTGGAAGTAGTAGGTTATCTACGAGAATTGAACTTTTTAAAATTATTTATCGGGTATTTATAAAATACAGTTGATGTAATCGAACAGAAAGAGAAGGAAAAGAAGAAATTCGTCATCGTTCTTATACATTTTGCTTTTAATTCCTTTTAGATAGATAGACAAGTGTATAAGAATTTTCCTTTTAAATGCTATAAACAAAGAAGGGAAGGAGAAGAAAAAGAGAATTTTCGCATCCTGTCTGGCCGAGAAATTTCTTATGCATTTCTCTAGAAGTTGTCTCTAATTGCTGTAATGTTCTGTTTCTTACGTATATTATACGTTTTACAAAAATTCCATTTGTTTAACCTTGGGTTTGTGTCTTCCTTAAAACAAGGAGAAAAATAAAATTATATACCTAGAGAATTCCGCAAATATCTAGTTTCCTCCAGTAACTAAAAAAGAAAAGCGAGTAGTATCGTGCAATGTTAGATTTACCAATAAAATTTTGTTTCGTTCTTCTTGTACCACTTTTCTGTGTTCCAACATTCCAAAGGGAAAAAGACAATAAGGTTTCTTATTTATTTTATTTTTGTTTATTTACGATAATTCCAAATACAGCTGAACGCCAGTTTACACAGGAAATTTAACAAATCTGAGATGAAAACATAATGCAGTAATAATAATAATAATAATAATAATAATAATAATAATAATAATAATAATAATAATAATAATAATAAGAAGAAGAAGAAGAAGAAGAAGAAGAATAACAACAAAATAACATCTAAGTAATGTCAAAAAGGATTGACAATAACTGACTAAAGTTTATTCACTAAAATGACATCGTAGTGCAGTTATTTGCACTTTCAGAATTAAATAAATCTACAGGTACACGTGACATTTCGTTGTATAATTTAGAAAGCCTATAGAGCAGAGAACGTAAAACTATTCGAAGTCTATATGAAATAAAGATATGTGCTACATGTTTGTCTGAATGGAATTCTGAAATATAAATCTGAGAGTAGCGTTTCGGTCCTGAAGTGACCATATGTGAGTTTATACAGATATTTGAGGTCACTGATTTTGTGACAAGTGTCAGGTAGTTGAATATTTAGTGTTTGTAACTGTTCGTGTTCTCTCCTCCCCCCCCCCCTTTTTTTAAACTCAATATTGTCGTAGAACTGGTCGGAAATTGATATAAATTGTCTATTTTTCTCTCCTTGTACGTAAATTATGTGACCTACATCACTTAAAAGATTACTATCCTGTAAAAATTTCAGAAGAAATGCTAATCCAAACCTTTTTTCGATACTTTTTACACTTAAAATAAGTTTCCTAATATAACACTTAGCTATATGTACGGTAGGAGAATTATTAATTTCTGGTTCTGTATTTATTAAAGGAAGAAAACAAACTTAAGCATATCAATGAGAAAACAGTAACGATAAAATTGACAACAATTGTAAGGGAAAAATAGTAAGAAAAAAAAGAAAAAATAATTTTATTTTTTAATAAGAAATTGTAGGAAATATTACAAAACAAAAACTAGTAAAAAGGACTCAAAAAAAAAAAAAAAAAAAAAAAAAGATTATATATAGGCGAGCTGTGTGAACAATGTTAAGAGAGCTTTGTGTTTGTAAAAATTTAAAGAGAAACTTGTGTTAGTAAGAACTGCGTATGAGAATTTTTGAGAAAATTGTGTGTAAGAATTGTAAGAATTTTAAGATATATTTATGTGAAAGAATTATATAAATGAATTTTCAAGAATGTGTATTTTAAGTAAGAATTGTCTACAAGAACTTTAAAAAGAACTATATTTGTGCGCGTGAGTAAGAATTTTTAAGAATGATTTTTTTATGTAAGAACTGTATAAAAGAATTTTAAGAGGATTTTGTGTGCGTAAGAATTTTAAAAGAGATTTGTGTACGAAAACTTGTACTCGGTAGCGGAAAACACCACAATCAAAATATACTAAATACAAACTACCATAAACAAGAAAATGGTAAAATGAAGGATAAAGTTAAAGGAGCAATTATAGAAGAGTTTGTCGGATAAAGATAAAAGATGTACTCAAAGCACCACAAATTGATCTGAGAGACAAAGACTAAAATAAATTCGATAAAGAAATATATTGTAAAAATCCAAAGGTACTAACAAAAATGTTGTATATGAAGAGCTCACTTTTAATGAATACAAATACTTAAAGGGAACGGGTTAGGGTCAACATTCAAACTCACAGCTTTACCCTCTTAATTCACATATCAGAAGTTTTGCAATTTAACATTTAACCCTTGAACTTCAGTAGGTCATAACTTTGTGAGACACGTGTCACCACATATTGATGGAGATGGTCTTCGTATTAACAAATTTTCTTGAGTATCTCTTAACACTTAGTGTTGCAACTGTGGTGATTAATTTTACTATTAGCGTAATTTTGTCTTCACCAGAAAGTGTCAGCTGATCTAGAAACTCTTGAGAATATTTAACATTTTTGACAGCATTTACAATTAGTAAAGTGTCTGAAAATAAGTATTTATTTAACAAACGTTTAAGAACGAATATATACACCGTTTTTAGGTGCCCGTCGGATATAAAGTGGTTCTATCCCACGCACTTTCTACACCTTTTGTTTCGAGGAAAAGGAAAAAGAAAGTATTTCTGCTGATTATTGGTCGCCATAATTAAACTGAAATGTAAATGAGAACAGATCAGTCACAAGTACCCCAAACAGCGTTACACTAGCATCTATCTTTTACGAGTTTATAAACTAGGAGCAGGCTCTAGTGGAACGAGAGAAAAATATGCTAGTCAGTCTATAAGACCATGGTAAATGGTAGACATTACAACGATGGTTTAACAGATTTTAAGAACCGCGATAAATCTCTCCAGGAAGCACCACGCACGGGACATCCTCAAGCCATACACAACAGACACTCGAGGCGACTATTGTGGTTAATAATGACCGAACATATGAACCACTGAGAGAGGAATTCATTTACAGTGTAGAACATTCTGCCAACTACCAGCTTGTGAACTGTATAAAGTGGGACGATCTATTCCACTGTGGCTTGGAAGAACACGAGCAAGTTCTTGTGTTTCTCTGTTGTCTCGTCAGGGAGAGGATTCGTTTCTGTACAGAGTGATGCCATGGAATAGGAATTCTTCATAATTCCGAGGTTCCATCATCATTTATTAGCTCCACGTGAATCCACTCACAAACAACGAAAACCATCACTGCGCCAGAAAGTTTTGCTTGTTCGGTGGGACTTCTTGGGATGTCGTGCATTGCGGATGCCGCGCCTGCCCAAAGTGGTTAATGTAACTATATTTGGATCAATTCGAACGTGTGAATCAAACTTGAAATCAAAAGCCAGTGCTTGCTTTTCTGCTTCAAGATAGCGAAAATCTATCTTGCTGAGATCACTTCAGGTACCAATGTGCATTTTGGTTGGGAAGGGGTAAAGTATCACTCATATATCTGAGTCATTGAAATAACAGATTTCCATTTGTTTCGTTTATATCGCTAAAAATGAGGACAAAAGTCACTGTCTGAACTATACATTAAAAATGCAAAATGGTTGTAGAAATCATCTTTTGTAGTCAGTTTTTATAATTATGTAATGATTATTGTGATTTACTGTAATTCTTTAGTTAATTGTATATCAATAGTTTGGTCCTTGGTTTTCGCTATCTGGACCACTGTACAGCGGTTTCAATGCATGGGCAGCAAAGGCCCTTACTTTGTCCTGTGTCCTTCTGTTAATATAATTCACGTTATATGATGGGTTTCAAGACCCCTGCTCTATAATGTATCCCACGCACTGGCCGACCCTTTGTCTAATGGCATAGATGGCATAGTGGTCTCCCAGATCTACTCTGCGTAGCTTCCGTAGTTATTCACATTCCACTAAAAACTATTACCGTTTAATCCAAACTTTGCGGACTCCTCCTGCCGACTATTATTTATTTTTAATTACGTCATGTTGTTGCATTTGCCTATGTAAGCCAAAACCTAACTTTTTTTTTTTTTTTGTAACTAACAAAGTATTTCTATTATATCTAAACTTACTAAGATTTACAGTAATAGAACCTTGAATATTGATGTGTCTGTGTTCGTGATAGTTGAATGGATGGAGCTGGTGTTGTAATTAATTCAACTATTTTTTTTTTTTTTTTTTTTAATTCCTGATCATAGTTTGCCAACTTCGACAGTGATGACTCTACTGGTCTACGTATCATTGAAGTACCACCGAGAAGTCTATTGAAAAAGAAGCGTCTTCATATACCTGCTAAAAGCCCACTTAAAAAGGATCAGGATCCCAAGAAAAAAAGGTTTGTTCAATCTACTTTTCTTGTTTTATTACTATTAACAGTTTAACATAAGATGAACTTTTATTTCGTTGTTATTGAAATCAAGAAATGGTGATAGAAATACTCCTGTAGAGTTGACTAAAATCTCCAGGCCGTGAATATTTTTCTTACATATATTTAAGCAATGCTTGTATCACTTTAAGAGAACAGAGCTCTCTCCGCTCATCTGGAAGCTAGCGTGTGTGTGGGGTGTGTGTGGGGGTGGGGGTGGGGGTGGGTGCACGCTGGTCCGGATTCGATTCCTGGTTGGAAAGCATTGAACATATTACGACGATTCAGAATCCATCTTAAACGCATTACAGGTCTATGTGTCCTATAGTGTCGATGCTGGAAACGAACTCTAAGCTTCAACAAGCAATAACTTCAATATAATTTGTGTTTATATAATATGATCTAGCAATTGAAAGATAAATCTGATTCTTCATTGTGTCGCATGTGTGTAGGTGGTACTGTGACCAGTGTCGTAAAATTTCCGGAAATTTTGAACCTGTTCGTAAAAAACAATTTTTTATTTCTTTCCGGAAAAAATTGAAAAAATAACAAAAATCTTTTATTAGATTAATTTTACTAGTAATGGAACTGGTATTTATTTTTTTTTCGAATTCGTGAAAAATATAAGTTGAGAAATTTCAAAATTGCGAATATTTAAAAGAAAAAAAAGCATTCGAAAATAAAACTACTGTAATTATTCTTGGAAATTAATAGTCTGCACTGATTTCCTTCATGTGCTTTTTAGTCGTTTATTCGTGGTTGTGCATTAATTACAGAACTTTTACAGTTGCATATACATCTACCACCATGAAACAGTTCTGTTCCAACAAATAGAGTTTGATAATTCTCCAACAAATAGGGTTCTTAAATGAGTTTGATAATTTTAATCAAATTACTTCTTAAAAAAGAGAGCAGTAGGCAAATTTCACTAATACTCTGCTCTAAAACATTTAATTACTGTTATTTAATATTCTAATATAGACTTTTATATAAACTTTATGTACAAAATTTTGTATGTAAACAAATACCTGTTTTCTAGTGCAATAAATTATCTATACAGAGGGCGTTTTAAAACAACACCGACAACGTTTGGGAGGAGATTCCTGACACCAAATTAAGACGAAAAGTGTATTTCAACCTGAGTGCACAAATGCTTCCTTTCGGAGTTACAGGCTGACGAAAACATTAGAAAAAAAAAGTATAATGGTCCTTAGCTCCAGAACTATGGTATTTACCATAGTCAGGTCAAGACTTCAGTTAGGAACTAATATGTGCGCTATCCAAAAATACATGTTTGAGAATCCCAAGACAGACACGCAACAATTTTTATAGAGGCAGTTTGTCTCGGGGCATATAATTTGAAGTACTTGTCAACTACTTCTATAAAATTGTTGCTGAAGTACTACAGGATTCTGAAACATTGATATCATATTTGCATAGGGCACATACTAGTTCCTAAGTGAAGTCTTGGCTCGACTACGGTACGTTCCATAGTTTCGAAGCTATGGACCTTTAAAATTCATTTTTTTTTTTTCATGTTTTCGGTAGCCTACAACTCAGAAAGGAAGCATTTGTGCACCAGGTTTGTATATACTTTTCGTCTTATCTTATTTTCAGGAATCACCTGTCAAATGTTGTCGGTGATGTTTTGAAACAACCTATATATGAAAATAAAAGTGACTATATTTGTAACTTAACTTTTGAACCACCATACCGATCTCGATAAAATTTTCAACATAGATGAGGTTCGGGCCTGGGATGGTTTCTATTATTTCATTTTGAAGATGCAACTTGGAGAAAGGAAGGGAAGAGATATATCGAAAATGACCAATATTAGTGTCGAATCCATAGTTTTTGGGGTCGCTGAGATGAACTATGACACTTCCGATGCCGTTTAAATCCAAATTCATCCCCGCAATTTAGGGGAGGGAAAAGGGAATATGTATCCCCGAAAAAGGGAGTTTAATCAAAGTAGCTCTCCCAAGAGAGAGAAAAGTTTTCAAATTTCCATGTTGCTCACCAACTTATTGTTGAAGAGAGAAATATATATATATATATATATATATATATATATATAAAGAATGATAATGGCCGATATTAGCGTCGAATCCATAGTTTTTGGGGTCGCTGAGATGAACAGTAACACTTCCGATGCCGTTTAAATCAAAATTCAGCCCCCCATTAATACTCCTAAAAAGGGAGGGCGACATCTAAAAGTAATTGAAAATGGCCGATACTAGTGTCGAGTTCATAGTTATTGGGGTCCCCAAGTTCATTAGTGTCAGTTTTGGTGCCCATTATGTCCAAAGTGAAACGTATTCTCCCCTTGCGAAGAACGGGTATTCTGCTAGTCTTTAATAATAACGAAAGGAAGTTTCACACGTTAAATTCTTTAATATATTTCTTGCTGCTCAAACTTACGCACTTGTACTGTGTTTATGTATAAATAAGAATTTATTATATTTATTATATTATATTTATTATTTAAATAATTTCACAGCCTTGTTTTATTACAAGTATAAACTCTTTAGTCCATGCAGAGGAGGGCGTGGTCAGAGTTGATGATGATGGGTTTTGGTGGGTGGTGGTTCATGAGGAGGTCGTGGGTCAGAGTGGGTCACGATGGTTGGTGGGTCAATGGGTCACATTCTCATTGACCCGCGCCATCTGTGATAAACGCCACTATGATCTTTACGTGTTTTGAAAACCATCTACGTAATTAGATGATATTTATCCAAGCACTTTTTCCAAACAAAACCTTTCAATAAAGTCAGATTTTTAATTCCTTATAGCTTGGTACTTTTCATTCGAAATACATCATAATATGGCCACAGCATTCTCCACTAAGGTACTTTGGATGCACATTGAGCCTAGTGATGTAAAATACTTGGGTATTTATTTCAGCGCGTAAACACTCAAGCTTTGGTTTTCCTCCTCCCTTACTCCTTACTTGTATCACTAAATAATCACCCAATAGACATTTTTCCCTCTAATAATTTAAGATTGAAGTTGACATATTTATACGAGGATAGCAAAACATATGTACATTTGTACAGGCAAGCAATTTGTAACTTTATGAATTAAATTTAAAATACTTTTAGTTCAGTGTCGAAAACTATATATATAGTTTGCCTGTACAAATGTACATATGTTTTGCTATATATATAAATCGGGAATTTTTAACTAAGCCGGAATCAACTTTCTCCAGTATATACTTCACCTAAATGTTAGTAGTGTGACCAACTACTAGAACGAAAAATCAGAAAATGGCCAAAAGCGGCATATTATGTTTTGCCATCGCTGTATGTATTTAATTCATAAGAACATGATTTGCTTTTTTTTTAAAAAATGTACATGCCATGTTTTGCCATCCCTTTATAGATATATAATTAAGTTTCACCCTTTTTTCCGTTAACTCTGCATTCCCTTTATTACCCCTAGCGGAAAGAAATTAGCCATTCTACTCCCATTTTATTTCATTTTTATTTTTTATTTTTTAAAGAAAATATGCTCCTGGAACGTTCAGCTAGCTGCTCGCTAGGATTCTAATAAGAGCCAACCTAACTTTCAGGTTTTTTACTGTGTAAACATATACAACTACGTATTCAGTTTGCTATACATGTTGATATGTGGACTTTTTTCTTTTCTTCTCTTAGGAATAAAGTTTAAATATTACTGTTTGTATCGGTGAACAAATACAATTCTATAATCTTCACTTACTTATATTTTGAAAAAATGAAATGAAATACTTAGTTTAACGTCCCACGATTGTACATCGAGGCTAAGGGAGGCGGTGGTGATAAGAAATGAATGAAATAATAGAATGAAGAAAATGGGAGGAAACTGAAAAAAAAAAAAAAAAAAAAAAAACAGAAAACTCACGCACACGATGTTTGTCTACCACAAAACTAACGTAGCTCGAGTTGGGATCAAACAGGAACCCCACGTACCAGAAGTGAATGTTCTACCATCAAGAGCCATCGCGGCCCTATAATTATTTTCTAATATATATAGATTACGAAGGAACTAATTCTACATACATATATACAGGGTGTAACATAAATGCATGGCCAAAAGTGACAAGGTGATTGCGGACATGCAAATAAGTAAAACTGTTCCTATAAACATGGGTCCGATGCTGCTTCGTTTGTGAGATACAGGGTGTTCAAATGTCGAGTCCCTCCAAAGGCTCTCTACGGGAACTTCCTAATTTTATGTGTGGTATAAACGAACACTGTGACCTCCATCGAATACCTTTCTGAATTACTAATCTTTGGAAACATGCAATAGTTGTGATCTATGAACCGTTGTTTACTACTGTGA